>NC_141188.1:33147500-35647500 GCF_055505025.1 Bos grunniens
TTTTCTCTTTTCCTTAATGCTATTGCATAACTTTCTTTTATATTTTTCCCATTCCAGTATATCTCATTTCCACCTGCAGCCAGTTTTCAGTTATTCCCATTGATGCCAGTTAGTTGACATGGATAATCTACAACACTTTATACAAATGATATTCATGCATGTCAGTACACCCATGTACTGTCATACACCGAAGCTCCATTTATAGTTTCTCCACCCCAGAATGAGAAGGACACTAGGAAAGCTTCTTAGTGGATGATCATTTAACCAGGAAACCTTTCTCCAGAGTTCGCTCCTTAACAGAAAGAGGTCTTGGGAATGGTTGACTACAAAGGAATTTCACCAAGGATTGGAAAGAGGCAGGCTTGGGATGGAATGTGTGATGGGGTGAAGGTGTCCAGCTCAGAGATATTATACATAGTTCAAATAACATCTGAAAATAATCAGGAAGTGGCAGCATACAGATCTCCCTGGGGCTCATCAAGGCAGCACCTACTCCCTGATTAACCTATGAGTTCCATCAGCCATGTAAATTAGACTAGGCCTGCTAGCCCTGGGCTTGGAAGAAGTCAAGCTGTGGGAATGTACATATTTTAATAAAAATTGAGTATGTATCCCATAGCATCACTCCAGGACTCTCTCAGATTTATCATTCTTGCTGGCATGTAATGCATTATTGCTATCAAATAAGTTAGTAGCCCTGGTAGATTTGGGAAAGAGGGTAGAATATTTTGTGGCAAGATTTTTGTAAAAACCTGTTTGCATACCTCAGCTGCGTGGTATGAAAAGGTGTAAGCAAACAGCGTCTTAGGTTCCTTGGGATTTTTATTCACACAACTTGAACCAGATGTCTGCTCTATAGTGGGGGACTTTTTATGTAAGAGTGTATATTGCATGCAGCATCTCGAATAAGCCTCATAATTCATGTTCAAAAGTTGGTTCCAATGGCCGTGTAGCCCAGAAAAGACAGCTGAGACTTGAGGGGAGATTGAAGACTAAATGGGATCTGCTAATAGTAAGAATGGAAATAGAAGTAAAGGAACTCTCTTTCTGATTATATTTGAAATTTTTGTTTAGCATGTCAGCTTCCTGCACCTTCTCTTTCATGTCTTATCTACTCTGAAATGCATTTAGTCATGTCTGTCACCCCCGTACCTGGGTGCTTAGGTGCTAAAAAGTGCTTTAAGAATGCAATTTGAAGATTGATAAATCAGGTCTGTTTAGCTCAGGGGAAAGAAAAGCTAAGTGGGGATTTAGTGGAAGGGAATAATATTCCTAAAAGGAAATCAGTTTGGTGCCAGTACGCTTTTTGAAGTAGAAACTAATTTGAAAGCATAGAGGTCAGGACTGAAATGGAGGACTGGACTGCACTATCACATTTTAGCAATTTAAAGGGAAGTTTCCTTAAACACAGTAAGTAGATGGAATATAGAATAGCTTGCCAAAGTCAGCGGTGGAAATAGATTCAGGGAACTAAATGAATTTTTGGAAAGTCGGGACGACAGGGGTAGAGCCACAAGCAGCATTTTAGGAGCTAATTCTAGGAGACATGATAAATGTATTTGTTGAGTGTCTGTTATAATTTCAGGCCTTAATGGATATGTGGTTTTTCCCCTCAAACTTCAAATGTTCTAGTGTGTCTGCCTTATCCCCTCTCTAACTTTGAATTTTAATAGCAAAAAACAGTCAATAATCTTTCCTATTAAATAATGCATGTACCCTTCACTTTTACAACACCCCCCCAAAAAAAAAGGACTGCAGGAATCCTATGATAAGGGTGTACATATCACAGGAATCCTATGATAACTTTTGTACAGCAGTATTTGAGGGAAAATGAAGAATATAACAGTATTTATTGCAGGGAAGATAAATTACAGTTTTTGTTTCATGTGGAAAGTTTAAGGGTGGCAGCTTGACAATAAATTCCATCGAAATCTATCCTGCCAGAATGCCAACATTGTTCTTCATTCATTTTACTGTAAGATTTAATTATTTGCTGATTTTTAATACCAGTCAGTCATTCTTAGCATCATTGAATTAACTCTGAACCCTGTATCAGTGAAGAGCCTTATGTTGCCCCATTTTATGATAACAGTGTAATACAAATTAAAATTGCATCTGTTAAGATTATATCCTATATTTAGATTTCAGCATGCAGAAACATAATATTCTCCTGAATATAATGGTTGGAGCCAATAACCTGTAACCAATTGCATACTTTTTCTATTGCAAAATCTGAACTATAAGGATTACATTTTGGAAAAGACTGTAAATCTGTCACCACTAATCTAATCTTTACAGTGGCTTTGTAACCAGTTTGAGACTAAAGATCATTTCTTCTCTTGCTCTGAGTTTAATCATAACACATATTTGATATTTCATAACTTTCTTTTGTTCCATCAGCACGTGCATTATAAAGTGTACAGCATTAATAAATAGAAGCATAATGAATGTGACTAATTGATTTTGGCAGTCAAAGACTGGCACACTTTTTATACAATAGGGAATCCATTCAAAGAAGCTTAACTGCTGTTGAGAACAAGTCTTCTATGCAGTAATGGTTTCTAATTTGGATTCTGTGTGAGATGAGCAGAATGCAGTTATTCACAGTACTTCACTACTTATGACTGTTATTTCTGGTGTTTTTACTTTGTTGGCAATACTCATTGAATTCTCATTTCACTAAATGAAATTTTATGTTTTGATATATATACAAATTCTGCAGCACAGTTGTATATGCGGTTTTTGTAGGTTGCCTGATTGTCCAAACTAGAGATATGGAACATAGACAAGGGGCCACAGCCAGTCCTTTTCCCTGTTTTGGATCCAACTTCATTATGTTTTCTTGCCTCTGACTTTTTAGTACTGAAAGCAGACTGTTTCTCCTTACATATCCATTGAAAGCCACTGACTCAGAGACAAAACAAGTGTATTAACTTGTAAGCACAAATGCCAAAATACAGCTTCTAGTAGATGCTAGTGAAAAATTAATTCATTCAAACTCCAAGGGGAAAATAAGCCCGCATTGTATAATCGGTCTTACCTTTAAAAATGTGAATGGCCTTCAAAACCAATTTTGCCTCCTTTGTAAAATCTTTGAACACTAAATTATATTACATGTCTGCAATTTAATAGTGGACATGAGATCAAATTGGGTGTCACCGAAGCATTAATCAACCAAGTGTCATTACTGGTAGTTAACGATTCATGTGTTAAGCTTTGTCATTTGAAACCTGAGAGAGTGTGAACCAACAGACTCATCACTTACTGTAGTCGCCACTGATTTAGAAGAGAGAAAGAATGACTGTTGTTGAGGGCATCCAAGAATTAAAATTTATATTAAAAATAACTGTTCGCTGTGCCGCCTGGCACCACTGAAGGGTGAAGATGTGGTGCCTGACTGCAATTAGGACAAACTCTAATGGGAAGTCGGTCATTTCCAGGCACAGTGCAATTGATTTTCCACCAATCTGAATAGGGAAGGAGATACTCTAAGTCTATTATTATTAAATTATTTATGAAGTCATATTAAATCTGGTCATCAGGTGAGTGAAGATTTTCCAATCACTGTGATGATAGGAGCCAGAAAGAGTGTTTTGTGACTTGAGCATCAGATGTTATCTTTGATTGTGGTGATTAAGTGCTCAGTCGTTAAAGAATCTTCCTGCAATGCAGGAGACCTGGGTTCGATTCCTGGGTCAGGAAGATCCCTTAGAGAAGGAAATGGCAACCCACTCCAGTAATCTTGCCTGGAGAATCCCATGGACAGAGGATCCTCGCAGACCACAGTCCATGGGGTCGCAAGAGTTGGAAGTGACGAGACGCCAATGGGGATGATTAAATGAGATAAGTGAGTTTTTCATTAAAAAAAAGTCACTTCCATTAACATCTTCATTTTAATTAAAGTATTGCTAGTTCTGACAGGGGGCTCTTGTTAGCTCTTTGAAATGGGAATAATGCTTATTGGGAAAGATGACACCCTAAATCAGTGTTTATTGTATCATTAGTGAAATAGTGAGTAGTGACATATCGAGTTTCTTTCTTAAAATGCCCTAATAAGATGCAAAACTTATGATTGCCATAAATTGTCATTGACTCATACACACTGAGAGAATACAGTAAAGATTTATAAGGACTTTATTAATAGATTGAGATTAACCTTTGGATCTCTTCCTCAGTTTTTTAAAACTGCTAGCCTGGTTACCTTAAACACAGTCCAAGTCCCTGCATGATCTATTCCCCAGCCTTATTTCTGTGCCCTGGAAGCACCTTCAGGATAATTGCTTTTCAGGAATCACACAGGGGCTTCCCTGGTGGACCAGTGGTTAAGAATCCACCTTGCAGTGCAGGGGCTGTGGGTTTGATCCCTGGTTGGGGAACTAAGATCCCACATGCCACAAAGCCACTAAACCTGAGCGTAGCCACTGTTGAGCCCACGTGCTCCAGTGTCTGCATACTCTAGAAGCCTGAGCGCCACAACTAGAAAGTTGGGGCACTGCAATAAATAAATACATTAGAAATAAAATCATACAACTGTACTGGAGGACTTTGCTGCAGTTCTCCTGCAGGGGACACATGTGTTTGATCCTTGATTGGAGATCTAAAATCCTATTTGCTGTGTGGTATGGCAAAAAAAAAGAATCACACAAACTTGTCAATTCTAATTTATTTAAAATATGAGCAGTACCAATTTTACAATCTTAGATGAATTCTTTAATGTCTTGGATCCTTGATATCCTTATCTATAAAGTGAAGAGACTGGACTTAATCATTTTAAACTGTTGTTGTTTTTTTTAATTTTCTATGACATTGATGGTATCTACCATATAATTTTATAAAGGATAGCAAAAGTAAGACAAATCTCAACGTGAAAACTGCCTGCTTGGCCCTTGAAACCTATCATTTCATCAATAACTTGAAATTTTGGACTTTCAGAAGGCGAGGAGGCCTGGAGTCCTGTGACAGGCTTTATCCCTCACTCACTGGCCACCCTCAGCAAGTCACCTCATCTCTTTGAGTCAGTTGTTTTATCAGTAAAATGTGGGTTGAAAATACTAGTGCCAGACACTTTAGCACAACTGTCATGAAGATCACTTGAGACAACGTGTTAAAGTTACTTAAAAAGTGTAAAGCAATAGGAAAATGGAAGCTGTCAGAAAATGTCTGGGCTATACAGGAACTGGTGAGGCAAGATTCAAGATGGCCTTCTGTTACAGAGAGAGTTATATGGCTAAAGGCTGAGGGAAAACCAACTCAAGTAATAAAGCAAAGGATTGTAAATACTTAGCCTGTTCATGGAATGATTAGAGTACCAGGAACATTCATGAGGCATCTTTGTGGAAACTATGACCTGTTACATTACCCCTTTCTCTCCCTCACACAATATGAAGTCTATATGTAAACAAGGAGAGGTTTTCAGACATTCATAGAAACCAGTGGGTGTAGGTCCGAATGATACAGGCTGTGTAACGAGTCTTCCTATAAACTGCAGCAAATCCGAGAAAGATTAGCCCACATTCTCAGCACGCACACACTTGGTGTTCGTGGGTCACACTGACGCAGTCACGGGATGGGGCCTGTGTCTGGGTACCCTGCGTGCCTGGAGGGTATCTTTGTGTGATTGGCATGGCGCTCCCGCCAGGGTCTAAATGTTGGGCGTGCATTCATGTCGTATTTAACAGCGTGGCTCAGTCAGTTGGGTAACTTGGGCAGGTTTCCACGATTTCTCTTTCGGAAGATAATTTTATAGATATTTAACTCCCTTCCCCCTCCTTCCTTCCTCCCCCAGATTTAAAAAAATCAAGGCTTCGCTGTTGTCTATTGTGGATGGCTTTTTGTTGGGAAGTCTGTACCTCTCCTGGTATGTGTTTGGGACCGGGTGCATGCTACACCTTTTCAGTTCCACAGGGATGGGACCAGATGGAAGAATTTGATTATCTAGCAGTAGAGGACCAACTGTTCAGTTGGATACAGAACCGGGAGAAAAGGGTTGAAGAGATCTAAAATGGCTGTCGTATGTGGAGCCAACAGTTTCCGAAGGGAACCAGGCAGGCACTGAGGTGTAGTAATGCGGAATCTCTTCCAAGTACCAGCTGGGGCTTTCAGGAGCCGCTATCCCCACAGCAGACACTCAGCAGGCTCCAAGCAGCTTGACTTTACCATATGTGGAACTTTTTATTCTCCACCTCGCTCCCCAGAGGCACGGGCCACAGGGACAGGAGAGGCAGGTGAATTGCTCTTAATGCAGAGCACTAAATCACTGGGTTAACATGAGAAGCCTGGCGAGAGGAAATGGATCTGCAGAAGACTGACTCGGAGTCTCTTAACCTTGGAGCTATTCTGAGCACCAAAAAAGATGCCGCATAATGTTTCATTAGGCTTTCACCTTGTGCGGGCTCTCCTCAACGCGAGTGACCTTTCCATCCTCGGACAGATTTTTTTTTTTTTTAATGCTCTTAAAAGCCCTTCAGTACTTTGGCATGCTAACTGTACATTTTTTATTCACACGGAATCATACTTTTCCAGTAATGAGGGAGCCGAGCTGCACTGCAATCTGTGATTTGTGCGAATTTCTTGCTTTCTCTCCGTTCAGACACCCCAGTTTGACAGATGGGGCACAGAGCCACAGAGCAATCCATAACTCCAGTTTGTATCATAAATTTCTAGTCCCTCCTCCTCCACCAAATGCCTGCTTAATGGTAGCTAGAATCCTCATGCAACAATGTTGGCATGCGTGGGTAGAATTTAAGACATTTCTTCCGGTTGGCCTTAGGAAATCATTTGTACAGTAAAAGGATCAGGAAGGGCTGATGAAGTTTAAAATTAACAAGCATCCACCTGTATCTGAAAATGACACAAATAAATATTTACTGCATGTGGTCCTTTCTCAAAAATGTTGAACAGATAAGTTTTGTAAATGTCTTGCAGTGTGACTGGATTTATTTTATTCCTAAAACACCTCTGTCATTTTGGACTGTGTTACCTTTAGCAGTAGTCCATCTATTTCCCCTTAACAACTAAGCCTATTATTACAGGAGTACTTAAGTGAAGAGATCTGGTTTTTGTATTTTTTAAAAATCTGTGAGTTTTAGACTGGTCAGGGGACAAGCAGCCCACAGGAAAATGTGGAAAATTGTGGTGAATGTGAAATCTCTAAAAAGCAAAGCTGCATTTTAGAGCTTCTGGGTGAACTGTCATGACACCATATTGATTATCATTTGGTGACCATTTTCCTCTGAGATAGTAAGTACCGGTTCAGGTGAACCAGGTAACCTGTGTACAGAAAGAGAACACTCAGCCATCATGTTCTCAGGCCTTAAGGAACATGTGCTGAGCTACAGTTGAATCAGCAGAAAAGCAGTGATGAGAAATATATAAAGTAAAGCAGATTAAAGTTCATTACTAGTTAATGAAAAGAAAGGAAATGTAAACATTATTTTCCAACGCTAGTAGCACATTAGCCGAATAAAAACCATGTGATATGTGTGCAGTATTCATTAATCCATCTCTCCAACAAATCAGTGTACAAACCAAATCAAATAGTGAACCAGTATTCATAAAGTTGCAAATAGAGTTGATTAAACAAATTCATGTTTATACCTGAATACAGGGTACTATTTTACAGAGGGAAGCAGATTCTACCAGTTATTCAGGTATATGTTTTCTGTAATAGTGTGTATTAACAGAAACCTGAATATTTCTGCCATTATTGGGGTCATTGCCATGCAAAAGAAGCCATGGTCCAGTGTGGGGAAAGTTTTGAAGTCTATTTTTGTAATGAAAGTATATCCACCAAAAGAAAAAAAGGAAATTTCGTATTAATATATTTCATGAAGTATATTTCTGGGCTTTAAGATGGAGCTAGTGGTAAAGAACCCGCCTGCCAATGCAGGAGATGTTCAATCCCTGGGTCAGGAAGAACTCCTGGAGGAGTGCATGGCAACCAACTCCATCAGTTTTGCCTGGAGAATCCCATGGACAGAGGAGCCTGGGGGGCTACAGTCCGTAGCGTCGCACAGAGTTGGACAGAACTGGAGTGACGTAGCACGCGCACATGAAGTATTTGTTTACTTCTTTAGAGGAGTGGGTGCATGTGTACCTCTTTCACTTTCTGAAAAATAATGATTTTCAGGGTTTTTAATGTGCCAGCATAAAGGTCTAGAACAAGAAATGTATCGTATGGTGAAACAAAGACAAAAATCTTATCTAAGAAAAATCCAAGTAAGTTCAGCCTACATTTTGAGACACATTCTACTTACCTAGTGAATTTCAAATGTACTCCACTACTTTGGAATTTCGAACGCCATGATAACAATTTGTTTTGTTTATGCTTCCCTTTTGAGCTCTAGTGAAAGGGTAGGGGGTGAAGGATATAGCAACAGGTTTGATTTGTAGAAAAATGTCTACTCTCTGCCTTTTTTTAAATGAAGAGTTTATTTTTTAGACTAGTTTTGGGTTCACAGCAAAACTGAAGAAACTACAAAGATTCCCTATACATATATACGTGTGTGTGTGTGTGTATATATATATATGTGTCTGTGTGTATATATATATATATATATATATATATATATATATATATGGCTTCCCTGGTGGTTCAGTTGGTAAAGAATCTGCCTGTACTGCAGGAGACCTGGTTCAATCCCTGGGTCAGAAAGATTCCCCTGGAGAAGGAAATGGCTACCCACTCCATTATTCTTGCCTGGGAAATCTCATGGACAGAGGAGCTTGGCAGGCTATATTCCATGGGGTCACAAGATTTGGACATGACTTAGTGATTAAACCACCACTATAAATGTATATATATTACTTATACTTATATATATAGATATACATGCACACACGCTTCCTACCCCACACATGCACAGCCTCTATCCACGGGCTCCACCAGAGTGGTCCATTTGTCACAACTGATGAACCTACAGTGACCCACCATAACCACCCCCAATCCATAGTTTATATGAGCGTTCACTATGTGTGTTGAACCCTCTATATTTTATTCCATTAAAAAGAATGGTAAAAAGCTTAATGTGATGGAACGGCAGAGTTTGCGGGTGGGAAAGTGCATTAAAAGATTTCTTTGAAATCTGTATTTATGAAGTGAAACTTTATAAATGAATGGCACATTTGTGTCCTAAGTGGGCTAACCCCACCTCTAACACTTTTTGGGGGGAAAGACTAAAAAGAGGCCGGCGGCTGCCGGAATGTCGACTGTAGGCCGTTACCGATGATTGAAGCCAATTAAACAGACACACAGTGGTTCTTTTGGTGTCGTTTGGCAGAAAAACTATGGAATGGAGTCGCATGATAAGGAAGAGCCCAGGGTACGCCCGGCTTCTTGCGCACATGTGCTAGAATCACTGCAACTCATAAATTCAAATTACTTTTAAAAGCTGGCCATGATACATTTGCTCATTAACCATATGGAAAATGGCACTCAGGAATTTTCTACAGTGTATTTTCAAAGAAAGAATCCAATTGCAGACAGACATTCCTCCGTCCCGTGTTTATGCAGCTGTACTGGTGATTAAATTACACCAACTCAGGCCCACATGTAGCCACAGAACTTATTAGTTGGAGTACAAAGTACCTTGTAAGAGTATGAGAACCCACATTGTGATGTTTGCTGGCCTCTTGGCCACTGGCTCGAGCAAGCATCAAAAGTCACGCATGTGCTTAGAGGTCTCTGGAGAAGGGGCCGTGGGACAGAGCGGGGCTGCTCACACGGCGTGAGGCACTCTGACAGTCTACCAGGGGGGACCGTGGGATTGCGGCTGTCAGCAGTTCCAACAGCGCAAACAGTATGAAGAAGCTTCCACAGGGATTGAATTACTGAAGACTTCTGCTCCGTGTTTTTTGGTATAATTGAGAGCACAGAGGGAGCTTGATTTCTCTGTCTTATGATTTGAAGGTGAAGACAAGAGCCTGCAGGGCCCTGTCAGAGTTATGGGCATGCTCAACCCAGACTTCAAAAAAAACCTAATTCCCAGAAAACCATGCAAGGCTGAATTGCTTACCTGAATATAAAAGATTTACTTTCACTGAATCATTTAACACACAAACCACATTAATTGCATTTTGAAAAAGAAAAGAAACCCAGAATACAGTGCGTCGGGAGAAAAAATACATATATAACCAATGTTAAAAGAGGCGCTTCCATTTTAATGTCCGTTTGAAGGGGAAACGGGTCCATACGGATGCTTTGACATTCTGGGCCACACACACGAACACCCAAATTGTATCTTTTGGAAAGAGCAAGACATCAGCATGTATTGTTATCTCTATGGAAAATGAATGAGTGCCCCTCCTCTGTCTCCTAGAAGTGTAGCCACAATACATCCGGGTGTATTGTATTTATACTTTGCTGTTGGATGTAGCTATTATTCAAGTTGCACACACAGGAAAAAAAATAAGGTTTAAAAAATGCCAGCTGGCCATCTCATGTCACTTTTCAGAATGGTGAACTGAGTAGCTCTCTCCATGAGTAGGGATCGAGCGTGCTTTGGTGGGGGTGCCCATGCACTCTCCCCTCTTGCCAGTAAGCAGCCTTTCTCTCCCTTCTTCATGCAGAGTCTGCCCCACCTGCTTCCCTTGTGTGGAGAGAAACCAAGCATGCAGCTTAGTCCTCCTGGGGGAGACCAAACATCTCTTGAGATGTGCCCCCAAATGAGAGAGCCGAGCCTCACCACCCCCACCTACAGTTGAGATGAAACTGATGGTGTCACCTTGGACTGTTTTGACCCTCTTCATTTTTTTCCTTGCAAAAATGTGGCCCAAATGCGTGAGGGAAATAAAACCTGCTGGGACCGGTGTGCTGGCCTGGGAGAGAGTGTTTTGCAGGGGAGAAGTATTTGTGTGCACACAGTCTTCCAGAATGAAAGTGTTGCTGGTTTCACCCCCAGTTGACCCCTCTCCCAACAATGCCTGCCCTGCCCCATCTTGACACCAAGACTGTCTTTAGGCACCCTTCCATCTTCAGCCACATTAACCCTCTACCAGTACAGCCCTGGATGGCACAGAAGCTGCTAGTGTATCTACCCAGTTAACCATACTTTGTCTAACTGTTCCTGCTTTAAGCTTTTAGGGGGAAAAAAAAATACCACCGTAGAACAAATACCAATTGTTCGCTTCACTTTCACATGGCCAGCAAGCAGATCTTTTCCAAGTGGGAGTAATATCCTGTTAGCTATGTTTAATTCTTATTTTACCTGGGGGATTGAAAGTACCAAATGATTTCAGCTGTTCAGGCATTACATTTCGGGCTGTCCTCTCCTTCTGCCCCTGTCTTCCTCACATACCCCTTCTGGGACCTTCTTCCCATTTAGAGTCAAAGGACAGCTTTTTCCCTGAACCAAAACCAGCAGGACCTATTCAGAAAAGGAACCTTCTGAGATGCTGAGAGGGAAAGACACACACACACACACACACACCTCCAAATGTACCATTCTGCCTGTGCTTTGGCAGTGCCCCCATACCTGCAACATAACCATTCATCCTTCACCAGATTCATTTCACTGCCCACTTTGCAAAGGATGAATACTTTTGAGGAGGGACGTGCGTGTGTACATGTAGCTTTTGGTTGGGGGGTGCAGGGTGGGAGTTTACCTTTGGCCATGAAATGGACACCGTGTGCATGGTGTTACCACAGGCGTTCTGTTCCAATTGCATTGTGTCTTAACAACAAAGCCCCCCGTGAAACTCAATAAAATTACCAATTTCACAGTTGATTTTCTTCTTGCTCTGCTCTGCAGCCCTCACACTCCTGGCCTGTCTCCACACACTGCGGGAGATGGTGTCGGACCAAACCAATAACACGGTACTAAAAAGGGGCTTGATATAAGCCAGACTGCTCTTGATTCTAATTAGTGTGTCCAGCAACTTTGAGATCTTTGAACTATCTTTGTCATGAAAAATAATGCTATCAATTTATTCTGAATTGGAAGAACCCGGTTGTCTGGGCAGTGATCAAATCACACTCTTTGGTGTGATTCAGGCCATAGTTACATTGCCCAGAACTTATATGGATCCATTTTATTTCTCGTACTGTGCTCTGTTTTCTCCTCTGATATTATTGACTCTGCTAATTTTGGTAATTTAAAATCAATCAAAACTGTATGACCTAAGGTATGCGAACCTTGGGATCATTGATTAGCAAGCAAGCATTCTAGATCTAATTCAGCGACTAACTAGCTGTGGGATCCTGAATTATATCCCTTCTTGTCTCTGTCTCCCAACTAATAAAAAGATAAAATTAAGAAAAGGCAGTGAGAAAAATATATACAAGTGCTGCTTTATTTTAATCTTTAGATTAATAGAATAAATAATAAATGTATTTTTAAGGCTCTGGTGAGTCAGGTCTTAGGATATTAAATCCTGCCAGCCTTGTTAACTATAGACTAAGAATCTGACCTAATGCCCACTGCAAGATACAGCTTAAGGAATTGAACCTAAATTATGATGAACAGGGTCAGTGGTAAAGAATCTGCATGCACTGCAGGAGAAGCAGGAGATGTGGGTTCAATCCTTGGGTCGGGAAAATCCCTTGAAGCAGAAAATGGCAACCCACTCCAGTATTCTTGGCAGGAAAATCCCATGGACAGAGGAGCCTAGTGGGCTATAGTCCATAGGATCGTGAAGAGTCAGATATGACCGAGCAACTAAGCACACATATAATGAGTATGTAGTTCTGTGATGGAAATAGTTCAGTCACAGAGATAACTGACTTTATTTCAAATTCTACCCTTTTTTTTCAGGAGCCACATTCAACCCTAAGCCCATCCCCAAGTTTGATGTGTATTTAATTATCAAAGAATCTTTGTCAATTACTTTCACTTCATTCTTTTACCAATAGCAGATTGTCTGATATGATGGCCAAGCCCTACTGGACTTGCTTTACAATTTCTGGTATCTTATAGGAAACACTTAAAAATATATTGGCTGGCAAGAAAAGTTTGTTTTATGAATGATTGATTAATGGACTGAATGGATGAATGAGTAAAACTTAGATATTAAAACCCCCAATGGTTTTATGTTGTGTAGATAGAGATCTGGTGATGGAGGAGTTATTTAGAAACGTTGCCATTTGGAGATCATAGAATCCTATTCCATACATTCTGCTGATATCATCTGAAATCACACTTTGTTTTCACATCCTTCAATTTTTATTCTTAACAATAGTCTTTGTCTTTAATTTGATTAATGCTTTTCATTTTTTGGTAGGTCTTCATTTGCAAGTATCTTAGAATGCTAATTATCCCCACATATGAAGGCAGGGCCTCTGTCCCATAAATTGTAACTTCCCTAAAGCCACTGTTTGTAACCACATTTGGTTTCACATTGGCGCACAATCATTGTTCTCTTCATGACCACACATAAAGGAAGGAAAATTGGTTCAGACAAACTAAAGAATGACCCCATCCACTGAGTTCCTCTTGGGGAAACATAATTCCCAGGGGAGATTTAATTTTACTTTCATTTACTATCCTGCACCCCGCCTCCCCCCGGGATTGAGAGGTTCGGAAATCCCACAGAAGACAGCCCCCATGTGTCCAGGAGCTACTGCTTATCATGTTGTAACCCGCCATCCCTGTTAACGAAGTGGTTGGGGAATTTCTGAGGTCAACTTGCCTGTCTTTCTTCTCGGGCTGGAAATCAGAATATTAGTAGCAGTGCTCCATCAGTCTGAAAATATTGAACAACTCGGATTCGTTTGGTACTTAAGCTGCTCTCTGTGCATCAGTCCGCTCTGTCCCGCGTTAAGCCAGGTTACCAGCATGCAGTTTTCAAAGTTATTGCTACCATGTGCGAACTGTGCATGCAACCTTCCATTCATTCAGGAGACTCTGTGATTTTTCTAAGTTCCAAATCAGCTCATTCCCTTTGAAAGGAGTTTTAGTGCAATTAAATCCAGTAGTTTTCATCTGTCTTCTCCAAAGCATCATGTTCAACTGTGAGCAGTGGGAAGGGTTGAAGAAACACACCGTTTTATTTATAATCAGCCCTCATCCACGGTATTACCCATTTCACCACACACCATGAACCTTGAAACTCGCTGCCAAAACCCATTCCTCGCCATTGTGTCCGTAAATAGCGGCAGTTGCTTTCTCTGGACCCCCACACCAGCTGTCATGCTCGATTTCTATGAGATTTTCTATACATACTTCCCCAGTAACTTGAGTTGCCTTAAAATGATTTACAATCCTTTGTGTTGAAGGAAAAGTGTCCCAAACACAACTCCCCTCAAACATCGTGTGTGTGTGAACAAAATTATTAGCCTGCCTTCTGTGAGGTGAACTGAGAGAAAGGAGACAAAGAGAACATGACACCCTGGGATAACTCCAGTCTGAGGGTCTCCCGTCACAAGCTTTCATAATGAGTATCGTGCATATGACCATGAGTTATCATGACTGTGACCTGCCTCAGGAGGTCCCATGCCACATCTGTATTAACAACTGCATCTGCTTCAGGGTAACCTTATTAGCTTACTGCAGCTGAGCCAGGGGCCTCAGGAGGTATTAGACCAAGTCCCCAGAGAAGCCTGGTACTTCTGTTCTCCCTAAATTCCGTTTGGTGCCCAAAATTTAACATCAGGACCTGCTGAATTTTATTTCGAATTATCTGCTGTAGTAACTCTAGCAGAAAACAACACACACAAACACACACACACATATGCGTGCTCCCCTCAAAATTGGCAAGTTCCCCAAATGCCATCTCTAATTCCCATTATGGCATACGGCTTGTTTGTTTCATAGGAAAAGCAATGGAAATATCAAAAGAATTCTCACCTTGGTTTCCTTTTTTTCTTCTCACTGTGGAAGTGTATGGAGTGCTGTCAAGAACACAAAATGCAAAGAACACATAAGTGTGAAGTTATCTTTGGAAATTTTACTTCCAAGCCTGACAAGGAGAATAGGGAATAAAGTTTCTGTGAATGGAGTGGTATGCCAAGGAGATCTGGTGGGGCGTGTGTTTCAGTGTCTGTACGTGTGGAGTGTGGGGTGTGCATCCATGCAAGTATGCCATGTGCAAAAGAACCCAGCTTTTCGAACTAAATTCTTACACAAGCTCTTTATCACTTGTTTCATATTAATCAGGTAGCATGGAAGTCAGCAAAATATGTGCCATTCATTCATTCATGTACCCGTTAGACAGTGAAAGTGACAGAGAAGTATTAATTCACCTGGGAACATACCTAGATCAACATCCTAAACGATATTCCCGTACTAGTGACTACTCATAAAAGGTACTTTCCCTACTCTCCTCTGATGGGCTGAAGGCTTACCCAGTTTCCTTTTCATGACTTCTGCATTTAATGTTGCCCTGCCAGTAAAGATAGATCGAATAACACACACCGCTCAAATAACCCTTTGAGGACTAATTCAGATTGTGTCGAACAGAATTCCACCTTGAACCGAAAGAGTGTTTCTGAGGCTGGATTGTCCGGTGACCTCTATACATCCACATGTCCTCTCTCTAATCGTCCCAGAGTATTACCTTAGACAGCTCCTGATAGTTACACAATGACAACCCCTTTTCTTCTGCCGACTTCATGCTGTGTGTCAGCTGTCAACTGTGGAATGCCGTGCACTGAGGTTAGCATTTTACATGGGTTGTCTCACTTCATCCTCGAGTGTAATCAGGTTATGTTATCATCCTTGTGTCCAGTGAGGAGGTGGAAGGAGGCTGAGGGACATGTTCAAAGGCACAGATGAGGTCGTTTCTTTCTGAGCAAGTGTGATTCAGTGGACCGTGATGGGAAAGTTCTACATTGCGTGTGTTGAAGTGGCCCCTGCTTTAAGACCTTTCATTCTTTCCAGTCCTGTGAGGGCTCACAGTTTATTTTCTTTCTCAAGTATTTCCTATGTGGACCAAACTACTCTGACTTTGACCCTGACCCCCAAAATCGATGCAAGCCTATGCTGAATCCAGCCCCTTGTTATCCCCAGGCATGAGAGTAATTCATCCTCAATTTTACAACCCTAAAAACATTTTAATTCTATGACTTCTCTTTTGTTATTCAGTTTTAGTCACTTCTCCTCCGTAGAAAGCAGGGATAACACATTTCCTCGTTTAGAGCAGCGGTCCCCAGTCTTTTTGGGACCAGGGATCGATTTCATGGAAGACAGTTTCTCCATGGCCCGGAGATAGAGGGGTGGTTTTGGGAGAATTCTTTATTTCTGATATTATGACATCAGGTCTGTGTCAGATCATCGGGGCATTAGATCCCAGAGGTAGGGGACCCCTGGTTTAGATGATTTCCTCAGCCAGTAGTTGAAGGAAACCCAAATGTGGGACATCGGCCATCATAAGATCATGTTTTTCTTTCTCCCCAGCCTCAGGGTGCCCTGGGATTCTGGGCTAATCCAAACACTGGGTAACATAGCAAATATATGTACTCTTGAAGGAAATTAGAAGAAAATTGTGGAAGAAGCTGTTTAGCTCACTTTGTAGACTGTACCCCACCAAGCTAAGTGAGTACTGCTTAATTGATAATGATCAGCTTCTCCGTTACCTTTAACCATTTTCTGGTAACCGTATCCTAAGCAGCCAAAGCAGCATCACCTCATATTCGAGTGTAAAGAAGGCTCTTGTGAGCAGGAGTGACCTGGCCAAGCACTCTTGAGGCACAGACGTGTGAGCGTCGAGCAGGCTTCCTCTGTTTTCTGTTCTTATTCTTCTTCTAGGTCTTGCTGCAGTTATTTGCTTGCTGTCTCCTTTTGTTTTTCTGTCTGCTGTGTTCATCTCTTCTTCACTTATCTCATTTCCCCATTTCCTCCCTGCAGTTTTCAGTCCTCTGCACTTTTTTAAGGAAGTTTCTCTTTCTGTGCCTTAATGGTTTCATACAGAGTGGTGTTTGCTTTCCTCTGAAAACTCCTTCCCTAAAAATTAAAAGGTAAAGAAAGAGAAACACTATTCCTATTTTTTACTTGGAATAATCTGTCATTTTCCTGATTATGGCCAATTTGGAAAAAGCAGAAAAGTGTAAAGGAAAATTAATTACTAATAGCTCCAACTCTAAAAGCTGAGTTTCTATTCTTTAAGTTTTTCTTCTTCAGCCTTTTGTTTATAAAACTATATGCACACATGTATATACTTTATACATGAACGTGATCTTACGATACATCATAGCATTTTAAACACAGTTCTGCTTTTGTAATATTATTTTATAATGCACATACCCTCATGTCATTAAATATTCTTCAAATATATCAAATATATAATTGACATTTATTGTGTATTATCTGTCAGTAGTATTGTAACTAAAGGTATGAATGCACTTATCTACAGTTATTCTATGAAATAGGTACTGCTATTACTCCCATTTTATATTAAGGGAACTGAGACACTAAAAGACGAAGTAACTTGCCCAAGGTCACAAAACTAATAGTTGGCAAGGTTTGGACTGAAGTGTTTGAGGTCTGGAGATTGTGTTGTCAACCACTGAGATACTCTGACTCTCAATAGACCTTGATGATTACAAAATAGCCCTCGAATACCCCGACTCATCTTTATTGAAGCGGTATACTTGGACGTCCTGCATTGTCTGAGCTGGACGTTTTGAATTGTTCCCAGTATGTTGCTCTTCTAACCAGCACTGTAACGAGCATTCCCCTCCATGAAACTGTATTATTATCTCTAATTACTTCCTTAGGATAAATTCCTATGAGTAAGAAAGTATGAGAACATTCTTAAAGCTCTTCCTATGAGTTTTTAGATTTCTGGTCAGAAAAGTTGTCCTGATACACATTTCCCTCTGTGTGTAAGAAGACAGCATGTCTCCATGCCCTTGATCACACTAAATAATGGACTTTTTAAAAACCAGATGTTTTCTAAGTTGAAAAAACTCCATCTGATATGTACCAACAGTGCCTCATTTTAATTTTCCATTTTTATTACTAGTGAGATTGATTTTTTTCATCTTTTATTCACCATTTTTGTTTCATATTTCAGAAAGAACTTAGTCATGCTTTATGGCCATGAAAAATTAGCACTTGTCAATATGTTATTGACTTAAAAGAACACTTCACTATGAGATATTTGACTTTTAATACATCATTTTCCACCTTTTTTGCTTTCCACCTATTCCACCTATTTCCATCATTTTCCACCTATTTTTCTTTTTAATGGTGTTTAATACATATATATATATTTTAACTTATTAACTAAGAACGTAGTGTGTACACTTTGCATAATGTATAAAGGATACTTTGCTGAGTCTCAGTCGTGTCCGACTCTTTGCAATTCCATGCACTGTAGCCCACCAAACTTCTCTGTCCATGGAATTTTCCAGGCAAGAATATTGGAGTGAGTTGCCATGCCCTCCTCCAAGGGGTCTTCCAGAACCAGGGACTGAATCCGCGTCTCCTGTGTCTCTTGCACTGGCAGGCTGATTCTTTACCACTTTGCCACCTGGGAAGCCCATTTTTTGAGTTTAGTGACCACATTAAAGGGCAAATTACAACAGTGAACAGATGAAGAAAATACCCTGTCCTGAAACATGGATATAGACAGCATACCAAATTTTGTCCAGACCTGAATGGATTAAGCCAGGTCCAGTCTTTCCACTTAGCTTCTTAGACTTTTTACATACTTCCTATTTATGTTCCTATTTTTGTGCTCTTCTGCTTTGAGGAAGTGAACAAGCATGAGGAAATGTTAATTCTTAAATAGAGAAAATTAACATAGGTTATTATATAGTAAGTCCTCAGAACATACATACAGGAAGGGCATCGTGGAGAGACCATGGGATAGATGATCTTGAACGGAAACTGGACTGTCAGTCTGGCTCTGCATTCCAACCGAAAGACTATAAACAGTCCATTTCGCCTTATTTATCAGAGGGTTTTTGTGTTAGACAATCTCTAAGGTCTTTTTCAGCTTCATCTTTGAATTTATCCACAAGTCTGTTCAACCATACCTAGATTCAGGTTCGATCCCTGGGTCAGGAAGATCCCCTGGAGAAGGGAATGACTTACCTCCTCCGGTATTCTTACCTGGAGAAGTCCATGGATAGAGGAGCCTGACGGGCTACAGTCCATGGAGTCACGAGTCTCAGACACGAATGAGAGACTAACGCTTTGACTTTTTTCGCTTTCATAAATAGATGTTCTTCTTAAAGATGCAGCTTGTCTCCATTTTCTTATTCCTGGCAATCCTAACCCATCCATGGTTGGATTTGGGTTATTTAAAAGTGATTTTATACAAGGTAATAATAGTCTCTCCACTCTCCCATTAAATTTCAAAATTAGTGGGCATATAATGTCTTCTTCTCCGGCTTGGGATAAAGTTGAAACCCTAGTTTATAATAAGAATGTGTTGACTAATTGATTAATTAAGAAAAATAAATATCATATATTAATGCATACATGTGGCATGGTACAGATGAACCTATTTGCAGGGCAGGAATAGAGACACAGCTGTAGTTAAAGGACACAGTGGAGGAAGAAGTGTAGGACGAATTGGGAGAATAGGATTGACATAAATACATCATTGTGTGTAAAACAGATAGCTGGTGGGAAGCTGCTGAATAACACAGGGTGCTCAGCCTGGTGCTCTGTGATGACCTCAGGGGGTGGGATGGGAGTGGTGGGAGGGAGGCCCGAGAGGGAGGGATATGTGTATCCGTATAGCTCATTCACGTTGTTGAACAGCAGAAACTAACACAACATTGTAAAGCAATTATACTCCCAAGAGGGGAAAAAACTTCTGAAGCCCACCTTTGTCTATCCTGCCCTCCTCTAATTCACCTCCACCTTAGGCTTCCTTCAAGCCTTCAATCTTTTTGTGGCATCGGGTTCCATTAGGGTTGGAGACATACTCAGATAGGCACCTGTTTCCGGATGTCTCAGGGGACAGCCCTTTGTCCACACTTCATGTCAACTCACCAGCTTGTGTAAACCCAGATAATTCATTCCTAGAAATTGTGCAGCAGTTTTTGAAATTGTGTAGACATCGACAACTTCAGTCACCAGACTATTTCTAATTTCATAACTGCTTTGATGGTTGTCGACATAAACCCTTTTAACGAAAAGGTCATTTTGGATTTGGGGCTTTTTTCCTCAACGGCTTGAACCGAAACGCAATCGGTCTTTCCTGCCATCTAGGATGTGTTCACTCTGCCCGCGGGAATTGGCCGTGAGGGCAGAGCAGGGTCCAGTTTGGAAGATGCCTGTGGTTTTCCAGGGACCGTGCGATGCAGAGCTGCGCATTTTCTCTTTGCTTCTTTAATCTTGCTGCTCTTTCTGTGACTCCTTCTCCCTGTGTCCTCCTCTGATTTCTCGGAACCATTGATGTTAGAGCTGGAAAAGCTCAGGATTATATACAGGAGTTGATGGATCAGTGCTGGTTCCGTGGCATTGTGTTAGGACTGGTGAGTCTGTCACTTTCCTTTCGAACCACACAGAGGCATGCTGGGGAGCAGGGGGAGAAGCAGAATGGGTGATGGGACAAAGGGAAAAATGGCAGTCCTGCTAAAGCCTTTGAAGTGGTAGACGATCCATCTGCCTGTTTGAGTCTGAGGCTGAATCCCTTTTTAAAATGCATCAAATGTCGGAGTGCGAAGTTCGGTCCTGACAGCATCTGTGATGCTCTGTGGAGACATCCGCATCACGGTTTTCCAGACGTTGTCTGTATGCACACGAGAAGGGTTTGATCCACAGGCCTCGCCGGGTGGCACCAGGTGGCACTCAAGTAGACACGTCGTTTCAGTGAGGTCTTGTGAAGTCCTGGCAGCCAGGCCCCATAAAACCAGTGTGGGGAGAGCCGTAGGCTTTTAATTCCAACACGAAGCCACGTCGTCATGTCTCTCATTATCCCGGACATTGAAAGATAACAGGAAAGGGGGCAGGGCCAAGCAGGGTTCCTCATGACTTCATAAACCCTGGTCGGGGGAGAGTTTTTAGGGGCAGTATAGGAAATAGTTTTAATTGAGAATCACAGATTTTTATTAGAGAATTGTAGCAATATGATTTCCATTTATGCGACTAGACGTATTACTTAAAGTATTAGCATAGATGGTGTGCAAATTGAAATTTTAGCTGACCAATATTCTCAACACTGACAGCATTAAGATACACTTAGTAATATCACTATGTGGACCAAAAGATGTACTAAACACAGTCGTTAGCACCCTTTAAAGAATTCACATTCAAAACGGTAGGCACCTCTGATCTTAACTGACTGCTTCACCCTTTGTAGGTCATTATTTTTAAAGATCTCATAGTTTTTGATACAGGATCAGCTCTTGCACAGTTTTCAGTGTTGGGGGTATTTGGGTCTGATTTAAGTAAAAGTAACTTACATCACTTTTGTCTCAATGACTCTTATAGAATAGTTGTAGCCTGTAACTCTGCATTTTAACCTTATGATAGTAATCTATACTGTTTTCTCTAATGCCAGCAAAATATTAAAAAAGAATCAAGTGCTACCTTTCAGGGTAGAAAAGAGAGTTTGAATTCACGCCTCCTGAAATTAAATTTATAGGAGATCGTAAACCTGTGTGCAAAACTTTGAGTTGAATTTGGGCAGAGAGTGGAGTTTTCTGTAAAAAGGTGTTCTTCCACTTATCATAACACAAGATCACAATCTTCTAGATCACTATCGTTAGTACCAGATAGAAAACTTTTTTCAAGTTAAATTTTCTCTAGCAGTGAAAGCATCCCCTTGGAAATTGGTTAGGCATTTGGGGAGGGGCATTGACTTTGAGGAATCACTAGAGGACAGTGTTCTAAACTGCCCTTGGAGTGCACCAAGTAAACGCCTAAACGGACGCATTGATCGCTGATTTTCTGATCTGTAATCTGCCAGATGGCTAGTGCTAAAAGAATGTATAGAAAGATTCCACTGTGTGGATTCATAAAAGGAGTACTTCTCAATCACTACTCTTTAATACTCTGGGAAATCTCTGCAAGCAGTGGAATGATACGTTAGTGTTTACACTCTCTCATTTAAGAAATAACCATGAGGAGCCATCATCAAGAGCACAAATGTGCTGACGCCCATCCTGCAAGAAGCTCAGCGGCAAGGAATCCACCAGCAGTGCTGTAGCTACAGGAGACGCAGATGCAATCCCCGGACTGGGAGGACCCCTTGGAAGAGGGCATGGCAAATCACTCCAGTGTTCTTGCCTGGAGAAGTCCATGGACAGGGGAGCCTGGTGGGCTACAGTAGCTAGGGTCAGAGAGAGTCAGACACGACTGAAGCAACTTAGCATGCCTGCACATGCATCCTGCAAGAAAGGACTTTGCTTAATTCTTTCGTTTATAAAAATCGTTTCTTGTTTGTGCAACATGAGTCCCTACGTGAAATCCTCTCTCACTGTACCTGACAGGCTTAGCTCATGGGGAGGGGGAGATTTACAGTATTTAACCTAGATCCTGGACTGGTTTCTCATCTGTATTCAGTGGAAGCCAGCTCTGACTCTTCTGACTAGTCTAGTTGCCTGAACAGAAAACTCTAGTACATTTCTACACAGATGTCTGCCTTGACTATCTTCTACTCCATTGCTCAGCAAGCCCTGAGGGGGTGGAGGTGGAGGGAAGGAGTTGGAAGAACCTATAAAAGTCTAATCCAGCTGAACACCTAAAGAGTCACCCCTTCCCAAAAGAGCCTGGTCCAGTTTTTGAAGATCTACTAAAGTCACCCAGTCATTCATGTATTTACTCAACAAAGTAAAATGTCGAGTAAATGGAATACAAAATGAATGGGATACAAAAATAAATAGAATGTTACCTTTCCTCAAGGTAATAAAATCTTTGATCAATAATCAAAATGTAGTAAACCATAAGGTGTTAGCTATGAGAAGACAGGGAAGTGACTGAAGGAACATGCCTTAACAGGGGCACAGAGGTCTTTATAAAAGATGATGCTTCTGAGCAGAATCTTGAATGATGAGTTCAAGCTCCTTAGGAGGCCAGGGAAGAAGGATACTCGATCAGAGAGAAGAATGTGTCTAAAGCATGCAGTTTGAAGACCCAGGGAGATCCTGGGTGGATCCTCAGAGAATCCAGTTTCCAAGCCAAGGAAGTTGAGTTTTATTTTTTGAGGACAGTGGAGAGGCTTCCAGGAGATTCTAATCAGAAAACAACATAATAAAGGCTTGCAGCAGGCTAGAGCATGGAATTAAGGGGGTGAGAGACCATGTGCAGTGAAGTATAAACAGCCCAAGAGATTTAGATGAGGGTCAGAACCAAGGCTCTGGCAAGACAAATGGTGAAGAAATAGAACTCAGAAATACTTAGGAGTTATGATCCAAAGATATGGGTGATGAAGGAAAGGAAGGCGTCTCAGGATGCTATAAAGCCTGTCTCCGAAATTTCCACCCACTGGTCCACATGGAGCAAAACAAATCCTTCCTCTCCCATAAAGTCCTTCATATATTTTGTTGCAGCTGACATGCCTCTTCTCTTGATTCTCCTCCAAGATCAACATGCACGAGTTCCTTCAGACTCCGCTCGTATGTCATGGTTTCAGAACCTTCATCACCTCACCTCTGAGTCTGTTCCTCTAGGCTGCGCTCATTCATTCATCATCTGTTCTGTGCCAGGGACTCTGTCACCAACTAGGGATGCAAAGATACACTGAGTACATCTCAGACACGGTCAGTAGGTAAAAGGCAAGCAGTGAATAATGACATGCTCAATGTTGTAAAAGTTTTAATGGAAGTGTCTGCAGAGGAGTGGTTCTCAGGCTTTCCTCTGCCCCAAGCATAGCTGATAGCTTATACTTACACTGTGAGTTCCCGTAGCTCACCCAAGTGGCAGAGTCTCATGAGGACCATGGACTCATCTCCCATCATAGACTATCCCTGTGGAAGTGAGCATCCAGAGGACTGGGGCATATCTTTCCTTCACTGCCTGCCCCATCTCCTTGAGAATCAGCCAGGGCAAGGATGCAGTGGGGATGGCATACAAAATGAATGATGCCTTAAGGGAATTCATTTAGTGATATGCAGGTGGAGCATTGGGGTTGGAGTGGGCATGCTAAGGGAGGCTCCAGGAATGAAGACTAGCTCTTCCTCCTGTCCCAGTCCTTGGTCACCCAGTATCAGATCAGATCAGATCAGTCGCTCAGTCGTGTCCGACTCTTTGCGACCCCATGAATCGCAGCACGCCAGGCCTCCCTGTCCAACACCAACTCCCAGAGTTCACTGAGACTCAAGTCCATTGAGTCAGTGACGCCATCCAGCCATCTCATCCTCTGTCGTCCCCTTCTCCTCCTGCCCCCAATCCCTCCCAGCATCAGTCTTTTCCAATGAGTCAACTCTTCACATGAGGTGGCCAAAGTACTGGAGTTTCAGGTTTAGCATCATTCCTTCCAAAGAAATCCCAGGGCTAATCTCCTTCAGAATGGACCGGTTGGATCTTCTTGCAGTCCAAGGGACTCTCAAGAGTCTTCTCCAACACCACAGTTCAAAAGCATCAATTCTTCGGCACTCAGCCTTCTTCACAGTCCGACTCTCACATCCATACATGACCACAGGAAAAACCATAGCCTTGACTAGATGGACCTTTGTTGGCAAAGTAATGTCTCTGCTTTTCAATATGCTATCTAGGTTGGTCATAAATTTCCTTCCAAGGAGTAAGCATCTTTTAATTTCACGGCTGCAGTCACCATCTGCAGTGATTTTGGAGCCCAGAAAAATAAAGTCTGACACTGTTTCCACTGTGTCCCCATCTATTTCCCATGAAGTGATGGGACCGGCTGCCATGATCTTCGTTTTCTGAATGTTGAGCTTTAAGCCCACTTTTTCACTCTCCACTTTCACTTTCATCAAGAGGCTTTTGAGTTCCTCTTCACTTTCTGCCATAAGGGTGGTGTCATCTGCATATCTGAGGTGATTGATATTTCTCCCAACAATCTTGATTCCAGCTTGTGTTTCTTCCAGTCCAGCATTTCTCATGATGTACTCTGCATATAAGTTAAATAAACAAGGTGACAATATACAGCCTTGACGAACTCCTTTCCCTATTTGGAACCAGTCTGTTGTTTCATGTCCAGTTCTAACTGTTGCTTCCTGACCTGCATACAAATTTCTCAAGAGGCAGGTCAGGTGGTCTGGTATTCCCATCTCTTTCAGAATTTCCCACAGTTTATTGTGATCCACACAGTCAAAGGCTTTGGCATAGTCAGTAAGTATAGAAGCCTATATTAGCCATATAAGTGGACTTCCTTTAGTAAAATCATTGGCTTACTAGGTATCTTAGGATGATAATTGTGAGTTAGGAAAGAGTAAGAAGCCTTTGTTGGCCTGATCTCTGGTTATCAGAGATTCACATATTCCACTATTTAATCCTTTTAATAACTTTAAGAGGGAGAGAGTCATTCTCTATCCACCCCACCACGCATACAACTGAAAGAAGATCTTCCTCTTTGGCCAGCCCAATCATAGCGTCCCAGCTCATGGGGCGAGGGTCGGGGGAGGGGGTCTGCCTCCTCTCTTAGATTCTGCAGCAGCACTGGGGACAAGAGCCCAGGCCTGATATTTCACCCTGTTTCCCAGGGCAGGAAAGTAGCCGCAGTTAGCCACATGGACATTTTTCATCTGTCTCCAGAACATGAATGGTTTTAATGGTTTGCTGAACAAAGAAGAGTCCTTTCAAATTAGGAAAATGCGATAGATGTGGTTCTTATTCTGTACATTTGTTGAATGCTCCAAGTTCATTTATATCAGCGCACTGGAAAGGGCATAGCAGAAGCTGGTACTTATATAAATAATAGATTTGTTGCTTTATTTATAACATCAAGCTATTAGATTGGCTGAGGGATAGTAGTCTTAAATAATTGTATCTTTTATGCGTCTCTGATGTTAAACATGAAAATACCATGTCCTTTCGATCTCTCCTTGAGCCCTAATTTATCACAAAATAAAGACTTTAAAAAAAAATTCAGATGTTCTTAAAAACAATGCTTCACTGACCAAAATTCATAATTCACAGTAAACAATTATTTTACAGTTTCAGAGCCAACATACCTTCCTTTGATGGTACAGGTTCAAGGTGTCTGGGAGAAAAAAAACCTGAATATGTTGCTGAAGGGATTTTTAGTTTCCCAGAAAGACTTTTTCCACTGACCTACTCTGTTTCCAGAATATTTATGTTTAAAAGAAAAGAAGGAAGGAAAGGGTGGAGAGGAAGAGGGAGGAGGGAGGGAAGAGAAAAGAACAGAAAAGAAACTTTATTTCTTCGAAAGATCAATGTAATCCGTAGACCTCTATGAACATAAAACAGATGGCAGACACGAATGAATTGTGACCAAAACCTTTGAACTTTATCGCCTTTCCAGGCCCCAGGAATATCCACCCTCTGGTGAGCCCCATCTCTGTACTCAATCAGGATAACTAAGAAGGGCATAAATAAGTCCTGTGCAAATAATTATGTTGGGTCCATTTATGCTTCACATTCAGATATGCCCGCCTAATTGAATCGAGTGTTTAATCCCAGGATTCATTATCTATTTCCCTATCTAAGTCTTTTTTCCCATTTATATTTAGCACCCAGCTGTCCCCTCCTCCAAATGGTCAACTGTAGTCCCGTAAAAATTCTTGAGAGTGGCCTTCCGAACCCCTAGCTCTGTGCAGCAATTTTCTCAGTAGAGGCAGCTGGCTCTTGGTGCGTCCCTGCCGCTGGGTTGAAATTGTTAAAGAGAGCAAGCTGCTTGGAGATGGGGAAGTGGACCTCAGCCCTTCCTGGGAGATATTCCGGGTGGAGTCAGGTCTTCAGCTCGAGTCAGGACCAGCCACTGCTGCCTTTTGTAGTCCCCAGAATAAAGCAATAAAAAGATCAGTTAAAACGCTTGCTGGAAGTTATTGATAGAAAAATTCGTTCTGCACGGAAGATTATAAACAGAGTGTTATCTGAAGATGGATTTGTTTTAATTTGGCATTGATGTATTTGATACCTGGTAGGATCAAAGAAAACAGAATCAAAGGCAGAAACACAAGCAGCCCCGCTTCTCTGAATATAGGGCTCTTTTATAGATATAAAATCTCGGGACTGGAGTGCTCAAATTTATTTGTACTGATGTTTGTTTAAAGATCAATATTAAATAAATTGGTCTGGAAGCTATAGTCATAAAGCAGCTGTCGAACTAATGTAATCCCACAATGCCATTTTGTCTACCGCCTGAAACCTGGTTAACTGTGTACTTCTAATAACATGTGGAAATCTGTTGAAAAAGAAAATAGCTGAACTGGATTTTCTGAACTAGGACAAAATTGCAGTTGCATACGAGGGGAATTTTAAAAATATATGTATTTCGTCCCTCTCAGGATGATAATCGATTTCCTTTTTGTGGCCACGTGTCCAGGATTTATATGCGTGCGTGTGTGCCAAGTTGCTTTAGTCGTGTCTTTGGGACCCTATGGACTGTAGCCCGCCAGGCTCCTCTGTCCATGGGATTCCCCAGGCAAGAGTACTGGAGTGGGTTGCCGTGCCCTCCTCCAGAGGATCTTCCCCGCCCAGGGATGGAACCCACATCTCCTGCATCTCCTGCGTTGGCAGGTGGGTTCTTTCCCACTAGCACCACCTGGGAAGCCCAGAGTTTGTATAATCTACAACTCTTTTACAAAATATATACAAATGCCTCTTTGGATTATATTACTGCACATTAATATAAAAGGTAAGTCTCAAGACCCTTGATTTCACCTGTTTCGTCAATTGTTGATATTATTGCTCTGTTTGATCTTGTTGACATTTGTTGGTTTATTTTCAATCATGGTCTTTGCTGTTGTTTTGCCAACTGTGTACTGGTATGCATCAGTGCCTTTGTAAATCTCAAATTGTAGAATATTTGCCCTGCTCTGTATTCTTTAATATTATGCACCAGATTCTACATGTATTTCTTTGATCCTTAATGTCATTTGGAGAATACAGAAGCTTTATTGTTATCATCATAATAATCATTATCATCACTAAGTACCCATTTTACAGATGAAGAAACTGAAGCATGGAAAGAAAGGAAGTAGCTTCTTAGTTAGAAAGTCAGATCTTTGCAGTATTGGTTTGGGGGTGGGTGGGTAATCAAGCTCTTACTCATGTTCTCCTTCCAACCAAGACCGAGCCAAGGACATTCAAGACTGTGATTGGAGCCACAGAGAAGATAAAACAGGACAGAAGAAGAAAACTAAGGCAGAAAGAATTATACTTATGTATCCTGTCTGAGATGCCCGTGTAGTCTTACCCCCACTGCCACATGGTTTTTGAACATCCAGTTTTTTTAAATTATTATTTTAACACTTTGATGTATCTAAGCATAGATTTGTGCTTTTATATTTATTTGTTTTATTTATTTGGCTCTACCCAGTCTTACTTTCAGTTCATGGAATCTGTAGCTACAGCATATGACCTCCTAATTGTGGCATGTGGGATCTGGTTCCTCAGCCAGGGATTGAACCCAGGACCCCTGCATTGTTAGCAGGAAATCTTGGCCACTGGCCCACCAGGGAAGTCCCCAGAGCACCCAGTTTTGTTTTGCTTGTTACTTACAAACACATGAGATATATCTCCTGCTCTCAAGTTGTATAGACTCTGGTTGTGATTGGCAGACCAGGCTTATCTGTAAAGAGGTGATCACAGTGTAATGTAATGTGGATAAAGAGTCAAATGAAAAGGATGGACTCTAGAGGCAAGAACAACATAGCTGAGTCAGCAAAGAGGGAAGAAGATTCACACTGGTCCATGATTGACCCAACTTTATTTGATTAAGGAAACGAAAACTGAAGGATGACCTGGTGTGACTTTCATGGGACCTTAGAGAGGCATTAGTGATGGTTAAGCTGGCCAAGTAGCAAGGCTTACGAAGATGAAAGTTAGTTTTGTTTTCTTTTTTTCAAATAAAACCAGAAATGGAGTGAGTTTTTTCAGAGAAACCAAAATCATGGCATAGAATATGCCCATGTTTCTATATATTTCTCTTTCTATATCCTTCCCAGTTTTCTGTAGGGCTCCCTGACTGTTTTTCTTTATATCTAAAAACTTCTTATAGCTCCTGGCCTCAAAGAACACCTGAAGGGGCATTTTTATAAGTGACTTAGAGAACAGGTGTGAGAATGAAGCAATTTTTTTGATTTCCTGGAATTGTTTATTTCTTGTGGCCTGCTTGGGAGGATTAGAGAACATGGTGATTAGGAAAATGGGCCTGTCTCCTGAATTGCAGGTAGATTCTTTACTGTCTGAGCCACCAGAGAAGCCCTAGAATCAGATTAGTGAGTAAAAATCCAAGCGTCTGTACTTGCTTGCTGTGTGACTGGGGAAAACCACTGAACCTCTCAAAAACTCAGTCTCCTAATCCATAAAATGGGAATAATAGTAGTAGCTAACTAATACGGCTATTTAGAGGGGGGAAAGCATTTAACAACATACCTGGTGCACAGTTAAAACTTTATAAATAGAAACTATTGTAATCATGAACCTTTGTAAAGGTTTCCACTGTTTCATTTCCACTTTCTACTTCCACCCCCTGGTAGCAAGCTACCAGGAAATGTAAAGTTTTCAGAAGACGATGAAACATTACAAAGAAATACAATAGACTGTTAATTAATTTGTAAAAGTTAAACCTAAAGGGGAGATAGAATTCATAGTGCTATTCATGTTTCAGCATTCTCTGAGAGTGCGCTTTAAATAGTTGTAAAGATAAAGTATTTAGCTTTTAACTCTTTAACTAGGAACCTCTTAAATCTTTTGTCCTTTTTCAAAAAGAGGTTGTTGAACATTGCTGTTGTTGTTGCTGCTGCTAAGTCGCTTCAGTCGTGTCCGACTCTGTGCGACCCCATAGACGGCAGCCCACCAGGCTCCCCCGTCCCTGGGATTCTCCAGGCAAGAACACTGGAGTGGGCTGCCGTTTCCTTACAAAACTGGAAGTCAGGATTGGTCCATTTGGGCAATTTGTGCTCCGTGACCAGCTCAAGCTTAAGTCAAGTGGAATTTGTCTCTTGAGTGCTCCTACCATCCAGATGGCGACCTCTGTGGCAGAGTGGAAGAAGTTTGTTTTTTGCTTTGGTTTTGTTGTTTTGCCATAGGCTTTGCCCATCATCCATGGTTAGCAGAAAATATTGATTAATAACACCGAAGAAGTCTAGGAAACTATTTTCTGTTTTAAAAAATCTTAACCTTCAGGAATTCAGGACTCCTGTTCTTTTTTTAACTTTTTATTTTGTACTGGGGTATAACTGATTAACAATGTTGTAGCAGTTTCAGGAGAACAGCGAAGGGACTCAGTCATACATATGCATGTATCTACTCTCCCCCCAAACCCCACTCCCATCCAGGCTGCCACATAACATTGAGCGGAGTTCCCTGTGCTCTCCAGTAGGTCCCTGTTGGTTACCCATTTTAAATATAGCAGTGTGTACATGTCCGTCCCAAACTCCCTAACTACCCCTTCCCCTGGCCTTCCCCCTCAGCAACCGTAAATTCATTCTCTAAGTCTGTGGAGGACGCTCGTTCTTGCAATAATATTGATCTAAGTATTTGGGGACATTCATGGATGCCAATGAGGCAGGGGCTGGGGGTATGGAGAAGTGGCATGGTGAGCCTGATATTTCTCTTGAAGGAGAGCTGGCTTTGTAGGATTAAGAGAAAGCATTGTGGACAATGGCCAAGGAAGCCCTGCATGATATTGAAGCCTCAGTCTGGTTACAGAAGTCAAGGTTCGCTTCAGACACAGCGTGTAAAACTATGTCCACGACCAGGGCCACGGGGATGGGTTTTTTTCAGCATGAAAGACTCCGATCTTGGAGGAGTTCCACAGACAATTGTCTGCAGCCAGCAGTGCTCCTGCACGCTGGTGCACTTACTTACATATGTGGGTCACACAAAGGGGAGAGGGGGGCTCTTTGTTCCCTGTCCGCGGGATGACTAAGTTTTGTATGATATAAACGGAGGCTCAGCACCACAGTGGATATTGTCTTGGACGCCATGTAGGCACAATAGATCTTAGCCTTTATCGTAAGAGGATATCTAAAATGACTCTTTTCCCCTGTGTTTTCTTGTTAATCAGAGGCTAACTTTAAAATGTGAAGATGTTTTCATTTGAACAGTTTCAATAAATAGTCGCTTTCCTGAACTCCAAGTGTTTCAGCGTTGGCTTCTCTGATTTTTTTTTTTTTCCCCTTGAAAGCCTTCATCCTGGGTAGCTAAGTTGGCACAGAGGTGCCTTTCTTACCTGGGTTTCTTCTATAAGCTGAGAATGTTTCAAATATCCAAAAGTGGTTTTAGTTACCATCTTGATTTAACATCTTTAAATATCCATCTGTGTGTATCCAGTTTATCTATTTCTACTTTTCTTAATAAAGATGTAAAACTTAAAATTGTGGCTGATTGTACTGAATTATGACTCTAAGATAGATTCATCAAATCTCCCAGCTGTATAAGACAGGGCTTACTAATGAAGTTCCCTATCAAAAAGAAAAGCCTAATTTTGATTTGGCTTAGGTAATGAACTTCTTTTTCCTGGTGTGATTGTCTGCATGGGGTGGCTAGAAGAGTGGCAGGAGAGAGTGCGCTCACAGAAGCATTATGCAAAATGTCTTTTGTCTCTTTTTGCTGGGATATATTAAATTTTCAATGTAGTCTATGTAATATAAAATTATGATAATGACTTTTGGCCCACTGTGAAGGCAGCTTGCTGGTCCTGAGCATGTGTGTCTGGCTTGAGCACTAGGATACACTGTGGGAGTTGCCTTTTCTATTAACAAACCTCTAGATACCTAATGATGAATTTTCTTTCACCAAATGTTCTCCTTTTGTCTAAAATACAAGCATTTTCTAAATTGCTTTTGAGAAAAACAAGAGAGGCAAAGAGGTCTCTGGTACTAACAAGGGATATAGAAACAAAGCAAAGGCTTCAGTTAGCATCATTCTTGTAATTATAAACCAACCAAAAGGTTGTTCCCTGTACTAGTGAAAATATTTACCGTCTTATTGGTATGACTGATGGCATCACTTAGTTAAAGGACAAATTGAACCATTGCCTCAGAAAATATTTCTCTTCCTTCCAGTCATGTGACATTTGATGGTTGAATTTATTATAGATACTTGTGGCAACTTTCAATATCTATTGGTCCTTCCCATTGGAGGAAATGTTTCTTCTTTTGTGTTTTCCTCTGTCTCCTAAAAAATGTTAAATAATGGAAATGGAGAAAATAATGGAAGCTTTAATTTTCTTGTTATTTATCATTTTGGATACCGGTATCTTAAAAAAACTTTATGAAGGCATTTTCAAAGATTCTGTATTTCACATCATTTTTAATTTTAATATGATAGTACTTAGGCATAATAATGAAGTTACTCTTTAAATAATTGCCACTAAAGGCTATCAGCTTATTCTAAACAACACCATCCTTGCTCAGAACATCTTTAGAACTCTGATTTTAATTGTTCTCAGGGCCAGTTTACAAAATACCCCAAAAAAAAAGCCACCACATCACCTTATAAGTCACACTTTATATTTTCTTCATTTTTCATCTCTTTATTCTTGAAGGCCAATATCTTCCTGACCTCATCTTTTATTATCCACTTGACATGAAAATGCATTTCTGTTTAGGATTTCACAGTTGTTAGGGAAATTTCTGTGATGTCACAAAGCATAGTGGGATATTTGCTAGAAAGCTAGCTTTGAAGAAATTTCACTAATGCTATGTTGAGAGTGCTGAAAAGAGGATTATAGTGTAGAAAGTAGGAGACAGAGTACATGTTGACACTAAATGACATTTCAAAGTTGTGAGAGACATTAGATGCTTATTAAGTCTTCCAGTTCTGTTAGCCTATGTCAGGGGAAGGTCAACACCAAGAATATTTGCGTATCTGTTGATAACAATGTGAACATCTTTAGCAGGTGTGATTTTGTTTGTAGGCAGATTAATAACTTTGGAACTGATTACCATAACCTATTAGAATAGTTCATTAGAATTGCTTTTAAAAACCCAACTAATGGGCTCACGTGAAAGAGAAATCTCTTAGGTAACTGTTTCCTGAATTTTATTTCTGGAATTAATAGAAACTCTTGCAAAATATTTATGTTAATGAATGCTTCTGCAACCTTTCTTCGTCACTGAACAAGCATATATAAAGGGAAACCTACTGTAAAGTATCTGAAAATCTAGGAAACAACCCAGCTGTCCGTGCATTGGTTAAAATAGACAGCAGTTTTGTGACCACTTACTTGCCTGTATTTTTTCTCTCTCCTGGGACTTGCCTTCCCAAGGTTCCCTGGCCTGGCCAAGCTAAGACATGGAAGCCACATCTGTTCCATGTAAGTCCTGCTCTCGTGTGCAGAAGAGCAGTCCAGGAACTTTTGAGGTAGGCAGTAAGGAAAGTAGAGTTAAGAATGAGGTCATGCGTTAGTGAGCTATGATTCCACTGAAGGCTGCCAATAATGAGGCCAGTCCCAATGACCTTATTTCAGTCCATTTTATTTGGGGATAAGAGTATTTGCTGAATTGGGACAATGCTTACAGCAACCCCTTGATCTCTTTGTTTGTTTTTTCTTAAATTTCAAAACTCAGGCGGTGTGTGTCTGAATAACCCAGGTGCGGTGCCTGCTGAGTGGCCTGTGCTCGGTAATCGCCAGAGATCGACGAGGGGGAGGACTTGAAGGATCTAGGAAATGAGGTTGGGCAGGTCCAAGCGGTGTCAGTCTGGTGTATTTGATGAGGTGCCATGCCTGTGCAACAGCTCCACTCCTGGAGCCAAAAGAAAGCATCCTCTGGTCCAATCTCATTCTTCCATATGTTCCCTTCTTGGTGTCGAGGGGGAGGAGGATGGAAGCAGCCCTTTAGGAAAAACGTTTAGTGTTTTAAGCTACACAAGATGATGTTTGCCTAGTAGAAAGACAGTTCTTGGCAGCCAGTTTCTATGTTTTTGCCCTTAATTCTGCGTCTGTGTTTTATCAGCTAAACCAGACAAGCGCAAATGAGCAAAAACTTCCTCACGCACGGAATGTTGGAAACTTACACTGGTCACCGACAGTCAGCAGTGATGCCGTAGAGAAAGAGAAGGGTCATAGCTCTGTAATTGGAAAACTGGAGCTTATTTTATTTACATTCATTAGGGTCTGTTGCTGAAAAATCTGAGCATGGAGTAATCATTTACAGATAAACCAGGGAGCTAGGAAAGCCTTTGAATTAAAGGCACCCTAACCTATGGACAATAAACACTCTCTTGGAAGCTGACCAGAAAATCCCAAGTCAGATAGATACCAGCAAACTCAGAGCCTCTGCAGACTTCAGAGAGTGTAAATCCTAATGTAGAAGTACAGGCAGAGTTCAGTCTCTGCCAAAGGGCAAGAAAGTCATTTGCTTCATCGAGTTTTGCCAAATGGAAGGCTTTTCTTGAGTCGGGAGTCAATAAGGGGACCCTAGCACAGAATTTCAGTTTTCTGTGCCCTAAGGAAAAATAGCTCCCAAGGGACTTCCTAACTTTGGGGAACTATTTCACTTCCTAAGATCTTGCAAAGCACACAGACAGGGTTATGGTCAAAGGCACTGCATTTTCTAGCACAATTTGGCAGCCTGACAATATCTTTCGTGCTCTTCAAACATAAACACCAAACCCTTTTTTAAGTCTTCCTGTGACACAAACATGTAATTTTTCGTTTTACTAGCCAGAGGGTGCTGAGAATGAAATTCTTCGGCTCCAGTCAAAACATTTGTCCAAGAAGCTTAGGCTACCATTTCTATATAACAGTGGTCTGGTCACCAAGAGCGCAGGTCCACTTAATTGTTGGAAACCACGGCATTGTCAAGCTGTCGATTTTCTTTTCTTTTCATCTGCTTATGGAGACGAATCAGGTCAAGGCAAGGTTCAGTTTATTGGGTTCGTTTGAAGATTTCCTGGAAAAGCAAAAGTGCCTTCGCATTTGATTTAGTTCATCTCACTCGGTAAACGGTGGAATTTCTGCTTTTTCTCCCTCAACCTAACGCGGAAATAATAATTGACTCTTTTTTAAAGCAAGATGTTTGAGACAGGTGGGTCTTCAGTTGACTTCCGCCACCTCCATGTATGTCCATCTATGTGCTGATTAATGAGCATTTCCCTCTCTAAATCTTAGCATCATGTGGTACTTGGTTTCCTCCACGCAAATATCTTTAGGAATATAGTGGGGCTGAAAAAAATGCCCTCCCCTCTCCTTCTCCCTTGTAGGGAGCTATATCTTAAAGGAATCATTTGTCATTCTTATCAAAATGGCACTGGCCTTCTCCCCCTCAGTCTCCCCAAGTCTTGAAAAATGTAGCTGTTATTATCCCCCTCCCCCTCCCCCCCAGTTTTATGCATCTTCCAGATGATTTAACTGAACTGATGCTATGGAGGCTATGCTGACTGGCACTTTTCCCATGCTTAATGTGCTAACAAAAGCCAATGGTGTCAGTTTTAACAGTTTTAGCTAAATTCCCACGACACTCTTAAGAAACGCTGAAACCTCTGCCATGTCTTACCCTGACAGATTCCCTGCCGTCATTGCACACTTAAAATAAATGTCATCCCCAATCAAAAAGTTCACATTTTCTCTGACAATATAATTTGTTACTTTGTTCCTGCGTTCTCTTTCTCTTTGGCACTGCGGTCTCAGCCAGAGAGATGTTCCTTTCCTTCACGTTGGCTGCTCTCCTTTTTGTTCTTCCACGAGCCAGGCTGGGATCAGAAAGGGAAGTGGAGAAGAGACGGGCTTTTCTTTTCATTCTGGAAAAGAGAGAAATCTGGAATTTACTGGGGGAAAAAAATTTGGAATTTATTGGATGAAGCAAATAAGATATAAATTATAACCTGATACCACAGTCTGATTTCACCCAAAGACCTAGTTGCTGTGTTACTCACATAGCACATATAGAGAGAAGAGCAACAGGGTCTCAAAGGAAGAACTTGAACTCAGGAAGTGGACCCGGGCTGGAGTATTTGTTCTCGGTGTAATAGGCAGGTCACTCAACACTTCTGGTCACAATTGTCTCATCTAAGAAAAGGGTATGTAAAGACTACATGGAAGGACTTCCCTGGCGGTCCAGTGGTTGGGGCTCTGAGCTTCCACCACGGGCGGCATGGGTTCGATCCCTGGCTGGGGAACTAAATCCAACATGCCAAACAGAAAGGCCAGAGAAATAAAAATTTTAAAAATACAGTGGAAAAAAAAGACAGACTAAATGGAGTAGCACCTGGAAGGAAGGCATTCAGAAGATGGCATTCCTCTCCCATCTTTTTTTTTTTTAACTTTGTCTTTCATATTGGGGTGTCCAATTAACAATGTTGTGATAGTTTCAGGTGGACAGCAGAGGGACTCAGCCATGCGTATACATGTATCCGTTCTCCCCCAAAGTCTCCTCCCCTCTCCCATCTTTGACGTCATGCCTTTCCCAAAGGTCTTGGATTCTGGGACACAGAGTACTCCTGTGGCAGCTCTCCTGCATTGACTCTGGGGCATGGCCTTTTGCCGGGTTCTTTGCTCATATGGACGTGTGATCTTTTTGTATTTCTTGGTGGAGGCACATGGGATGCTTAGTCAACACCCAAATGGTCCCATAAATTCCTCCAGATGGAGAAAAGAGGTTGTCTCCTGTGGGTTCAGAAAAACAGCTGAACAGCCAAAACGCAACCATCTTGTACCCTGTTCTTACCTGCTCAGTTGAGAAGGGCTCACTGGTGCCCTTTGGGCTGTTGGATGGCCAGGCAGTGCAGGTCAGTGGAGAGACCAAGGCGGGCAGAGAGCCAGGAGGCCGGCCTTATGCCACCAACTTGCTATGGGAACAGAAAGTCAAGTCAGTTCTCTTCAGCCTCAGTTTCATGTTAAATCAAGGGCCTTGCATGAAATGATCTTTAAGGGCCTTCCAGAACAAATTATTATAACTTCAAAAGTATGAAAGATCATTCACGTACAATTATTATTTTTTGATCACACATTTTCTGTTCACTAGCTTAAAGGCTGTCCACAGACTTCTAAGCTCAGGCTCTATCGGCACAATCAGCTCCTTTATTCCTGTGCACCCTCCTCCCCACCCCCATCCTCTTTCTCCTTTTTCTCAGAGAATAAGAGAGGTGGCTTTCACAGCAGCTGGTTAATTTCCCTGGTTTCACACTACTGTTTAATGATCCGTTTCGTGTGCCACCTCTCTCATCTACTGAAAGATAGGTACAAATTGTACCTATCAAAATTAGACTATGACTCAGGGTTATCTTTCTTCATATTTTTTCCTAGTCTGAACCTCTAAATAACTTTCTAATGTTTATTTTCCTTAATTAATTCTTCGAAACATTGCTGGTCTCTGACATCCTCTAACACTTTGATGCTGAGAGAGTTGATGCCCTTAACAGCTCAGCTGTTTTCAGAGCTGGAGCGGCTGAGTCGCCGAGAGGTATCCTCTGTGTGGCTGGACTGGTGTGCGAGCCACGTGGGAAGGGCTGAGTGGCAGGTAGGGATGCTCTCCGTACTGTTTTGTGTCTGATTCTACCAGTGGGGCCGCTACTCCAGTGGGTAAGGATGTCTGAGCGGAGGGCCTTCAGAGAGGCCTGGGAAACTGATCACTTGTAATATGGAGCCACCGAACAAGGGCTGTAGAAAGGAAAAGTCCCCAACCCCCCAGGAATGGAGGACTTCTCTATGCTTTTATTTGGAATGTGGTGCTGCGTAAAGAACAGTGGTCCGACATCCTCAGAATCAAGCCACTGACTGCCACATGGTGAGCCTCTTATCCCTTCCCATAGTCAGTTCCTCGGCTGCTAAATGAAGAAGCTGGGCTCAGTGTCTGTCCCAGTTCTTCCCCAGGGAGGGCAAGGCTCACTGCTGGGGTGGATGGGGAGGGTGTGCGCGTGAGCACCACGTGTCCGTCAGTCTGTCTGCAGGCCTGGAAGAGGGCAGGAAAACTGGACGGGAAGAACGGGGAGCACCTGCTTGATTTCCTGCTGGTGTTGTCCAAGCCAGGCAGAATAGGCAGTTCCCGTGAAATCCGTGAGACCACTCTTCATACCTGCGATTGTTTGTTTAGTGTAAGGTCTAAATGTGGTAATACAAATGAATTGGCCATTAGCAGCGAGAGGAATCTCGATAACGCAGTTAGGAGCTGTCAGAGGAATCCTCCCAAGAAACAAGAACAAAACTGGTAGGGGCAGCCTGCTTCCAAACGTTCCAATTCTAACAGAAGAGGAAACCTTTGCCCGAGGTGATACTGTGGGGCAGGGTTTGAAGCCGCGTTTTCCATCACTTACAGGTGCCAGAATGTACTTTTTTTCCCCTTTTCTATTTTTTTTGTTTGTGTTTTCAAAGAAAGCTGTTTGCACTCATGCCCCTCACTGTAATGGTTCTTGAACACAGCTTTGGCAAGCAGTTTTTCAGTGAGGATATTTGTGAGAACGGTTATAGATTTTGGCTGTCTTAGGAAGACTTCATCTTTCTATTAAATTTTAAAAGGGCAGAAATAGAACACTAGTTTTTAATCAGTGTGATCAGGTTTGGGCTGGACTGTGATGTGGGGAGACTTAACCTGGGGGGTTAGAGGGAGACCCAGGAGGATCTTTCTGGGAGGTCAGAGGTCACAGCAGCAGGAGCCTGGCCTCCTCCCCTGATTTGGCCCAAGGTCATTAGCATTCCCCGCCACCCGCCCTCGGTCCATCAGCCACATCCAGCACCCTCACTGATATGCGCTGTCCTGTTGGGTTTCAGAGCTAGACTTGGTTCTGGGACTGTCTTCTTGAAATTCAACACTGAGGGGTTATCTTGGTGCAGAGAGTGTTCCCACATAATCTAATAGATGTCAAATCGTTTTCTTTTTTATGTCAGACCTGAAGTCCAGGGATCTGGGGTCTAGTGCTCAGGCCTCAGTAATTAATGTGACAGAAGAGACAGCATAGCCTAGTGATTAACACCATAGACTCCAGAGTCCAAACTCTCTGGCCCTGTGTCCTGTCTCTGCCAGTCTCATGTTTGATCTTGAGGGAATCACTCACCCTCTCTGTGCCTGAGCTTCTCCTTAGATAAAAATAATAATGGGTATATTCATAATAATACCTCATAGAGCTTTTGTGAGAATTAAATAATATATGCAATGAGCTCAGAGCCGTGCCTGATGGAGTAATCACCCAGCTGACGTTAGATTTACTATAGCTGTTGTTGTATCGTTTTTAATACTTAGCCCGTCTCTTTGTTTTCTTACCTGAAAAATGGAAGGGTTCAACTAGGTGATCTGAAGGTTCCTCTACCCCCAAAGTTTATTAAATTATTGATGGAAAATATTGACCATAGAGAATTATTTTAGGCAAAGTGACATAAACATAATTTTAACAAATTACTCTGTCCTTTCTACGGTTATTGCGTAGAAATGAACATTTTCTAAGGAAACTGTCTGTAAATTCAGAAAAAGAAAACATTGTAAATCTTACAATTTTTTTATATCATTAGGAAATTCATGGTTCGTTCCTTTAAAAAAATGATCTTGTTGATTCACATGAAAGGGGAAAAAAAAGAGGGAAAATTTCTGTCTGTCTACTTCAGTTTTCTCTCATTTGAGGTTGAGTAGCAATAATACCTTTTATCTTGTATAATCTTTCAAAACCCTTCACATTTTTAACAAGCTCCTACAGCCGTTTATATGTTGTACTGAAATATAATATTGACTAAGCTGACATATATATTAAAAAGCAACCAAGGAATAAAAGGGTATTGTTTTGGTATATAAATCAAAAATAATACAGCAACTGGTCTTTCAGTGATTAAAGCTGCCTTTCCCTTTAATAACTCTCTAAAGAAACAGGAAATGTAATTTCCCTACACCTTTCCTGGGGCTCTCCAATCAGCCAGGTCCTCTGGGGGTTCCCTACTGTATATTCCTTCATCAACATGGAGTCCCCCAAGGGACCCACACACACACTCTGTTAAAATTAGCTGTGTTCCACATTAGTGACAGGAGCAGAGTATTCCTGTGAGGGGTACACAGTTGTATGGTGCCGCTTCCTGTTTGAGCAAAATCATATCTTTAATTGCAGAGAATTTTTTTCATTACCTGTTAATTGATAAATCATGCTTGCTCCTGCTGCTGTAGCTCGTAGCTGGTGCTGCAAACCTGATTGGGAGGCAGTCTCCAGCCCAACCCCCATTGTCCTTCCACCCCAAACAAAAAGGATAAGACGCATCATCCTAGCCAGAGAAAGAAAACAAGCAGATCGGATCCCTGGGCAGCTGCCTCAACGAGTTGCGTCAAAACAAAAACCAAAGCCAAAAAATATACAAATATACACACACACACACAAAATACACACACACATAATAAGGAGTTTTAAATGTTTCCCTTTCCTTTCTCCCTCCTTTTGTCATTCTTGTCCTTTTATTCTTGTTTCTAATCTGGGTAGCAAGAGGCCACTGTCTTGGGAAGAACAGTAAAAATCCTGAGTATCGTGAAATAATTTAGCTGATAATTCCCCACTGTATAATTTTCTACGCTTCCTGCTAGCTGACCTTGTGGGCTCCTGTCAGGTTGCTAAGGGAAATCCAGCAGGACTCCTGCCCTGCTCCTTTACTTTTCAGAAGTATTACAGGACAGAGTGGTGTGTTGGTGGCAGTTTAGTTATGGGGCTGCACGTTCAGTGCTTGATCAAATAGTGCGGAGCAGCCCCTCCCCACCGCTTGCCTGGGTCTCCCACCCCCACCCCGCCCCTTCCCTTGGTGAGAGCTGTAAGATGGAGAAATTGCTGCAAACTGTTGAGCTGGAATTGGGAGCTTGATGGATGTCATCAGAATGTGGCTGGATCCCTTGGGGCGTGGCCGGGGGAGGAGGCTGGCCAAGCTGATGACTTCTAATGGAATGCGGTGCCTTTTATCTCAGATGTCAATCTTCGTGCACGCATTGGGTTGAGAGGGAAAACCTGCAACCACTGCACTGAGGGCCGTTTTCAGAGTTGGAAGGCACACAGCCCCCACTCCCTGCCTGCCTGAAGCCCTCCCTCATCCCATATCCCCAGTCTTTCTGGGCTGGGTCACCTGCAATTTGGGCAGCAGAGGAGGGCAGGGGAAGCAGATGGGCACATTGTCTTTATCAAGACGTCTCTAGACCAGGCAAAAGTTACCCTGCTCATTATGATTGGGACGTAATACACCATTGATTTGCGTCCAAGTAATTCCCAGGTAATTATAGGCCATCGATCTAACTGAGCAGGAGCTATGGCAGTTGTATTCTGCAAACCTTATGTTGCCTCACACCTGGCGAGGGCAGCACTGTTGTATTAAAAATCTGGAACAGTTAAATCCTTGCGCACCCTTCGGCCACAGGGATAGGTGAAGACTAGGATGATTTCAGAAGTCTCTGGGAGATGTGATGGACTCCATCTGCAGTCTGTTCTGTAAGCTCTGTTCCATAACGTTTCCTCTGATGATATATACAAGGTAAGACAGCTTCCTGTTGGTGGGTGCTGCCTATAGGCCGCCAACAATAAGACAGGAATTGCATCAGCTGGCTGGTTTCGTGTCTCAGCTGTCACCAAAAGAGTGTAGTAATATTCCTGATTAAATGTCATTACTCTGTAGCACAAAAATGGGAACACTGACATGATTTTGGATCTGTTCCTGTTAAAATTCAGCAGTAGTAGCAAAGTATGCCTGCTGTGGATTCAGCACAGCTATTTTTATGCTATATTCTACGGCGGGCTTGGAATTTTTATCAATAAGTCTACATTTTATACCCATTGATTCCTTCTGGTGTTGTTCAACTGGAGGATAAAAAGAATAAAAATACCTTAAGTAATAGAACATAGAAAACTTTTGTTTCAATCAACAGTTGTTGTCAACTCAACTCAAAATAATATGGTTATTGTCCCAGGATAAGATAAATTGATATTTATCTTACAAGTTGTTTAAGTAACAGGAGGTAAAACTGTACTGTGAGAAAATGAAGTTTCCTTTGTTGCATATGTCTTTACCTGATGACCTGATACTCAAGAGTATATCAGTATAGATGTGTTTAGACACAATAGTTTCCACGTGGCTTGTGAAGAGTGTGTTACTTGTTGTGTCATATTATCTTTTGATGGCCTGTATGTCTGCAGGAGGCTGATATATGTGTGTGAGTGGAGCAGAAAAAAAAAAAAAAGTACGGATGGAAAGAATTTTAAAAGTCAATTCTGAGGAAATAGTCACAGATTGTTATTTCTATTTGCCAGAATTAGAATTACATCATTGCTAAATCTTCACCCCAAGAAAATAAACTATAAAACCTGATCATTTGTCTACTTCCAGTTCCTTTAGCTGATTACAAGCTTGCAGCCAAATGGGGGCAAACAGAGGTAGTGAAGAGAGACATTTGACTCCTAACCACAAATGCACATAGAATCTCTATTACGGCCATGTTAATACATTCATCTAGATCAGTAAAATAAATTAGACTGTACTTTCCATCATTAGTAGATGGTATTATTTATTAAACTCTGCCGAGAGACCTGAAAACGGAATATCTGAAGCTACGGCTTCAATTGCACGTGCTGTGTCCATTGACCTGGTGTTTAGTAGATGATGATACTCACTGCCTGAGTGCAGATGTGAATCATAAAAATACTGCCATCCAAGGGGCCAGCACACCTTTCACTTTGGGAAATCGATGGGTGCTTGCGTGCCTTTCCCACCGATGAATAGGTAACTCTCTCCTGTCGGGACAGAAGGTAGTAGAATTTACGTTCCCATTTGGCATCTGCATGCTTCCAGATCAGGGCTTTGTCTCCTCCTCTTGCTAGATAAGTTGAAACATTGACAGGCAGCATGTTCCTTTTTTTCCCCTTTTATTACAGTAATTTATAAGATATTTTAGCTAACAGGAGAACGGCCCAAGGGGGCATTCTCATGTTAATTACCAAATGTGGGCTTGTCAAAATCAAATAGCTCCAGGAATAATGCAAGTAGCTCTGCATCATTATATTGTTTGGCCCTCAACCCAATATTAGCTACTTTTGAAAATCTGGGTTCATTAGGCTTTTATATTTAAAAGAAGAATCACTACTGGGGGCCTTCAGACAAATCTAAGTCACAGTCAGCAGCTCAAGAGTTTAATGTAAATGACATTAAAAAAAATATACTCAGGGAAGCATAAAACAAAATAAAACAAAAAAATCCTGTGCCTGAGATTGAAGTATTTATTTTCTGTCTGTATGAGCAATCTGAAATTGAAGATAGTGTTTTACTATATGATTATTTTAGGCGTGTGCAGCTGCTTTTGTTTTATTCCTAAACATCCTGCCAGTTAGTATGATCATCAAGTTGGTGAATCCAAACACACTGAAAAAGTGAGGAGTTATAAAATACTAATATAATAGACATATGAATGTATTGTTTGTTGTTTAGTTGCTCAGTTGGGTCCAACTCTTTGCAGCCCCATGGTCTGTAGCTCACCAGGCTCCTCCATCCATGGGATTTCCCAGGCAAGCATACTGGAGTGGGTTGCCATTTCCTTCTCCAATAACATTTATAGTATATAGTATTATTGATTAAGTATTCAAAGTATCTCAAAACTATTCAGAGATTTGTAGTTTGAGATACAGAATTATCTGCTTCATTTGGTCTCTCCTCTTTTTCTCTGCCTTTGAGATCGATTGCATTTTTAAGACCAAAATTTTAGATAAGGAGAGGCAAATAAATGTTTGTTTCTTTAAAAAAACCTCTCCCTTCCCCAAATTCTGCTGTGTTCTTGGCTGATACAAGAGTAAAAGTAGGTAGAATTGGTGACAATGTCAATGAAGGACATAAGTAAACAGCTGGTGATGTCAACAAGAAGTTAGAAGTAAGATTTGCTACACTGAACTACAATGTGGGCAATCCTCTTGTGGATAATCGAGTTCACTATATATACAAGTGAGAATTAATTAGAGACGTGTGAACTATTAAAGTACTAGCTAAAGGATATTACCATAGAGGCTGTGGTGAATCAGAGCTTGAATATTCAACTCCTGGTGTTTATTCTGTAAGCATTTATTCAACATCTACTATATACTAGGCTCCATCTGAGACACCAGGGATATAAAGACAAATACAGCATAGTGGCGCCAGAAAGGAACTTGGATCAAATGAGGCACCAGACATGTGAATGAACAATTGCATCACAATGTGGTATTTATCTCCCAGGCTCTGTACCAGGAAAAGGGATCTTAAAGCTTCCTGGGAAGCTCAGAGAAGGCTTAGGAGAAGAACTCCCTCACTGATATTTGAAGAATAAGCAGGAGCTTGCAAGGCCAGAGAAGTACTTTCCTGTTTCTGAAAGACCTCTGGTTGTTCAGTTGCTAAGTCCTTCGTGACCCCATGGACTGCAGCACGCCAGGTTTCCCTGTCCATCACCAACTCCCGGAGTTTACTCAAACTCATGCCCATTGAGTCAGTGATGCCATCCAACCATCTCATCCTCTGTTGCCTTCTCCTTCTGCCCTCAGTCTTTCCCAGCATCAGGGTCTTTTCCAGTGAGTTGGCCCTTTTCATAACATAGCAAAGTATTGGTGCTTCAGCCTCAACGTCAGTCCTTCCAGTGAAAATTCAGGGTTGATTTCCTTTAGGATTGACTGGTTTGATCTCCTTGCTGTCCACGAGACTCTCAAGAGTCTTCTCCAACCTCTTGAGGAATCATAAATATCCTGGGTGGGATCCAATGATGCAAGGTGTGCCAAGGAAAGGAGCACACCTCACTATTACAGACCTTGCAAGCCATACCGAGGAGTACCAGTTTCATCTTGCAACCCGTGGGTTATCCTGAGGAAGTTTAAGAGAAGAGTGACTTGCTTACATTTCCTTATCATTCTGGCATCAGTGTGGACTAAAGAGGTAGTATTGGAAGCCAGAGGAACAGGATTTTTCCACTTAGGTATGCCATACTCGAATACTTTGGCCACCTGGTGCAAAGAAATGACTCATTTCAAAAGACCCTGAGGCTGGGAAAGATGGAAGGCGGGAGGAGAAGGGGACGACAGAGGATGAGATGTTTGGATGGCATCGCTGACTCAATGGACATGAGTTTGAGTAAACTCCGGGAGTTGGTGATGGACAAGGAGGCCTGGTGTGCTCCAGTGCATGGGGTCTCAAAGAGTCAGATACAAATGAGTGACTGAACTGAACTGAACTGATGCCATACTCAGGGGTTCCCTGATAGCTCAGTTGGTAAAGAATCTGCCTGCAGTGCAGGAGACTTCAGTTCCATCCCTGGGTCAGGAAGATCTGCTGAAGAAGGGATAAGCTACCCACTCCAGTATTCTTGGGCTTCCCTTGTGGCTCAGCTGGTAAAGAATCCAGCTGCAAAGAGGGAGACCTGGGTTCTATCCCTGGGTTGGGAAGATCCCCTGGAGAAGGGAAAGGCTACCCACTCCAGCATGCTGGCCTAGAGAATTCCATGGACTGTATAGCCCATGGGGTCACGAAGAGTCGGACAAGACTGAGTAACTTTCATTCATTCCATACTCGAGAAAAAAAGAAAGTCAGTTTTAGATTAGGTTGATTATATTTTTTTAATTAATATGCTGTTTCTTAGACCAGTTTTAGGTTCACAGAAGAATTGAATAGAAATAAAAAGTACAGAGAACTCCCTTATACTCCCCCAACCCCACCCCACACCCGGATACCCCTGTTTTTAACACCTTGCATTGCTGTGGTGCATTTGTTACAAATGATGAACCAATATTAATACATTACTGCTAATTAAATAGTTTCACTGCACTAAAAATCCACTGTGCTACCTCCCTCCTCTCAAAACCCTAGCAACACTGATCTTTTTGCTGTCTCCATAACTTTGCCTTTTCCAAAATGTCAAATAGTTGGAATCATACAGGAGGCAACCTTTTCAGATTGGCTTCTTTTACTTATTAATATAGTCAACACAAAAGAATGCGAGAGAAGACACTACACATGGACATCACCAGATGGTCAATACTGACATAAGATTGATTATATTCTTTGCAGCCAAACATGGAGAAGCTCTATACAGTCAGTGAAAACAAGACTGGGAGCTGACTGTGGCTCGGATCATGAACTCCTTATTGCCAAATTCAGACTTATATTGAAGAAAGTAGGGAAAACCACTAGACCATTCAGGTATGACCTAAATTAAATCCCTTATGATTATACAGTAGAAGTGAGAAATACATTCAAGGGATTAGATCTGATAGAGTGCCTGAAGAACTATAGATGGAGGTTTGTGACATTGTACAGGAGGCAGGGATCAAGACCATCCCCAAGAAAAAGAAATGCAAGAAGGCTCAATGGTTGTCTGACGAGGCCTTACAAATAGGTGAGAAAAGAAGAGAGGCTAAAGGCAAAGGAGAAAAGGAAAGATATACCCATTTGAATAGAGTTCCAAAGAACAGCAAGGAGAGATAAGAAAGCCTTCCTCAATGATCAGTGCATAGAAATATAGGAAAACAATAGAATGGGAAAGACTAGAGATCTCTTCAAGAAAATTAGAGATATCAAGGGAACATTTCATGCAAAAATGAGCACAATAAAGGACAGAAATGGTATGGACCTAACAGAAGCAGAAGATATTAAGGAGAGATGGCAAGAATACACAGAACTATACAAAAAAGACCTTCATGACCCAGATAACCATGATGGTGTGATCACTCACCTAGAGCCAGACATCCTGGAATGTGAAGTCAAGTGGGCCTTAGAAAGCATCACTACAAACAAAGCTAGTGGAGGTGATGGAATTCCAGTTGAGCTATTTCAAATCCTAAAAGATGATGCTGTAAAAGTGCTGCACTCAATATGCCAGCAAATTTGGAAAATGCAGCAGTGGCCACAGGACTGGAAAAGGTCAGTTTTCATTCCAATCCCAAAGAAAGGCAATGCCAAAGAATGTTCAAACTACTTCACAATTGCACTCATCTCACACGCTAGCAAACTAATGCTCACAATTCTCCAGGTCAGGCTTCAACAGTACATGAACTATGAACTTCAGATGTTCAAGCTGGATTTAGAAAAGGCAGAGGAACCAGAGATCAAATTACCAATGTCCATTGGATCATCCAAAAAGCAAGAGAGTTTCAAAAAAACATCAACTTTTGCTTTATTGATTACGCCAAAGCCTTTGACTGTGTGGATCACAACAAACTGTGGAAAATTCTGAAAGAGATGGGACTATCAGACCACCTGACCTGCCTCCTGAGAAATCTGTATGCAGGTCAAGAAGCAACAGTTAGAACCGGACATGGAACAACAGACTGGTTCCAAATTGGGAAGGAGAATGTCAAGGCTGTATATTGTCACCCTGCTTGTTTAACTTATATACAGAGTACATCATGCAAAATGCCAGGCTGGATGAAGCACAAGCTGGAATCAAGATTTCTGGGAGAAATATCAATAACCACAGATACACAGATGACACCACTTACACTTATGGCAGAAAGTGAAGAACTAAAGAGCCTCTTGATAAAAGTGAAAGAGGAGAGTGAGTAAGTTGGCTTAAAATTCAACATTCAGAAAACGAAGATCATGGCATCTGGTCCCATCACTTCATGGGAAATAGATGGGGAAACAATGGAAACAGTGAGAGACTTTATTTTTCAGGGCTCCAAAATCACTGTAGATGGTAACTGCAGCCATGAAATTAAAAAAAGCTTGCTCCTTGGGAGAAAAGTTATGATCAAACTAGAAAGCATATTAAAAAGCAGAGACATTACTTTACCAACAAAGGTCCATCTCATCAAAGCTATGGTTTTTCCAGTAGTCATGTATGGATGTGAGAGCTGGACATTAAGAAGGCTGAGTGTCAAAGAATTGATGCTTTTGAACTGTGGTGTTGGAGAAGACTCTTGAGAGTCCCTTGGACTGCAAGGAGATCCAACTAGTCAATCCTAAAGGAAATCAATCCTGAATATTCATTGGAAGGACTGGTGCTGAAGCTGAAACTCCAATAGTTTGGCCATCTGATGCGAAGAACCAACTCTGGAAAAGACCCTGATGCTGGGAAAGATTGAAGGCAAGAGGAGGAGGGGATGATAGAGGATTAGATGGTTGGATGGGATCACTGACTCAATGGACATGAGTTTGAGTAAACTCCAGGAGTTGGTGATGGACAGGGAGGCCTGGCGTGCTACAGTCCATGGGGTCACAAAGAGTCAGACACGACTGAGTGACTGAACTAACGACTGACTGACTTTTTAATATGCATTTACACTTCCTGCATGTCTTTCGATGGTTTGATAGCTCATTTCTTTCTATATCTGGCTAATATTTCATTGTCTGGATATACCACAGTTTGTTTATTCTTTCACCTATCGAAGGATATCTTGGTTGCTTCCAAGTTTTGTTTGGCAATTATGACCAAATAACCAGGTCTGTTTTGGATTGGATAGAGATTTGTTTTAAATTCATTTTTCTTTAATACATGCATTCTTATAAACTCAGAAACACAACTATAACACTGAATTTACTTTTCTCTTCCAAGAAATAAAACTTCATTCTAATAGTTGATCACCACACTTAAAATGCACACGTATTTTTAAATGCAATAGACTTTTTTCCAAAAATCAAATTTCTGAAACTAAAATCATATTTGTTGGCTCCTCTCCAAATCATTCTGGATCTCATCTTTAGTGGGCCTTTTTTCTAAAATGTTTTTGTGTTTGTGGTTAGACACATTTCTTAAATTCTCTTTTTCCCTGTTTTCTTTGTTGACAAAAGCAATAGTATTAATAGCATCTAATTCAGAGCTGTTATTTCCATTCTCTCAATGAGTTAATTATGTAAAAGATGAGGACTAATGCCTAACATACAGTAAGGGCGCAACAAGATTTAGCCATTGTTATGATTAATGCTGTTCCTCTGCTGAAGAGTCTGCAGTCTTATACCACTCTATACCTTCCCCCGTTTCTATTGCCTACAGACCAAAATCTAAAGCCCCTATTTCAGAGTTCACGGCTTCCACAACCTGGCCTTTATTGCTGTCGTGGGGTTGTTGTATACGCCCACACAAAAATCTCCTTTTCATTTCAGGCTGAGTACTCACCTCCCCCAAACACAGCGTCCTCCTTGTTCTCTGTCCTACACTTGCCCATCCAGCCCCAACACTCACTAAAGGTGTGGTGCATCTCTGTATTTCAAGCATAGCTTTGCAGCATTTGTCAGTCTGAGCTTTATTAAGGTAGTCCTGACCAATAATACAAGCCCGCAGTGTTTTTTAAATCCAGAACAGACCTTATGAATCACTTGGCCCAAATGAATAGACCAAGTCCAAGAGAGGTCAAGTGGTTTATCCAAGTTTATGCTGCTGGAGGCTCTCGGAGTTAGATGGCCTTTCTGACAGTGCCAAAAAATACAAGTGCAGCCATTACATTAACTTAATCCTTCAGTTTGTTTTTATTCTGAATTTTACATGACATCCCAAATATGTACTCATCATTGGAGTTGTTAGGGCTAAAATGTTCTCTGAATTTCCAAGAGTTGTCTGAGTGTACTTGTCTCCTAAGTAAGCAAGTTCCAAAAGATAGAAAGAGTTCTGTCCACTTGAATGGACATTTCTAGAATGTTTGTATATGGCTCCTCTTTAGCTATTTAATAATCCCCAGGAGGTAAATGTTTCTTTTGACTTAATTTACATATGACACAAAACAGAGCTGCTTCTTCAGTTAGTTTTTTAAATAGTACACTAGTAAAAGAAGGAGGTAACTATGTATAATTGATTGGAACTACGGAGGGAATAGAAAAACAGAACGTAGTTATTAATAATCCTTCTCTTTATATAGCATGAACTATTCATTTGAGGAGCTAGAACATAGATATTGCTTCATTTGAATTTATAACATTACTGTGTAGAATGTAAGCATAATATCAACAGCCTGACTTCATTCATGAGCTTGCAGCCTACAAAGTTAGGAGCTAGAGGAAGAGAGGGATATTTTCTGGTCAATTTGATTGTGGAAGGAAAGGTTCTGAGAAGCCAAGGATTGCTTGTGAGATCTGGAAGTAGGTTCATGCATTTGACAAAATTGCAGAGGTATTACTACATGGGGAGTGAAATCCACTTTCAAGTTTTCAAGAATCTTTATTCTTATAAGTTGTCCTGTGCTCAGTCGCTCAGTCGTGTCTGACTCTTTGTGACCCCAGGACTGTAGCCCACCGGGCTCCTCTGTCCATGGAATTTTCCAGGCAGGAATACTGGAGTGGGTTGTCATTTCCTTCTCCAGGGATGAGTTGTCATGGAGGAGCCTTACCTTGTTTCTTGAGGCTCTTGCTTGGATCCAAATTCCTAAATTTCAAAAAATTTTAAATAGAGGCAAAACTTAATTTGTGAGGGCCATTGAAGGGAGATACAGTGCACAAACATTATACTAATGTCAGAAAGCTTGCTACAACTAAAAAGTGAATGTAGGATGAAGTACACCATTTCCCAATTTTGCATTTACGTACTGGTCAAATATTTGCAAAATATGAGCTTATATTCACATTAAAACTTATTGTGCCAGGCACTACTGAATAACAGCAAGTTTATGGTTTAGAAACAGCAAAATCACAGCCAATTCATACCTTTCTTCTACTACGACTAATACTAACAATAAAGCAATTGTGAAAACTACATCTATCCTGCAAATTTCCCTGGAGAAAATTTATGACACTCTTTTACACACACACACATAAACATACACAGAGCCCATATTCAGTTCAGTTCAGTTGCTCAGTCATGTCCGACTCTTTGTGACCCCATGGACTGCAGCACATCAGGCTTCCCTGTCCATCACCAGCTCCAGGAGCTTCCTCAAACTCATATCCATCGAGTTGGTGATGCCATCCAACCATCTCATCCTTGTCGTCCCCTTCTCCTCCTGACTTCAATCTTTCCCAGCATCAGTGTCTTTTCTGATGAGTCACGCTTTGTACCAGGTGGCCAAAGTATTCAGCTTCAGCATCAGTCCTTCCATTGAATATTCAGGATTGATTTCCTTTAGCATTGACTGGTTTGATCTCTTTGCAGTCCAAGGAACTCTCAATGTGCCCAAATCTACTTTTTTAGTCAATTTTATCCTAAATTACTTGAAGCAGCACCTACTTATTTCATTGCCACTTAGCCAAAGAGATAATTGATTCTATCTTGTTAGCCTGTAATTGAACTTGTTTCACATACACACAGGCACACAGACATGACCTATTCAAAAAGATTCCCTTGGGGAAGAGAGATTGAACCATAAATTGAACTTAAGTTATGTCTTGATATCTCTTAGTATTAGGCCAAATTTGCTCAACATCAGTAGACTTCTTTGAAATTTGTTAATCAGACAGTTCTACAAACTGTAAAGTATACAACGCCCAACCCTTGAACTGAATCAGAGACCTCATTTCATTCAGACAATGAATCTGATAAATACTAAGACTAATGTTCAACAATGGATTGTTGTCTACCATATTCCCATGTGGCTAGTTAAGATTCAATTTTCATTGTAAATAGTATGTATATCTATGGCTGATTCATGTTGATAAATGAAAGAAACCAACACAATATTGTAAAGCAATTATCCTCCAATTAAAAATAAATAAATTTAAAAAATTTAAAAACAGCAGAAAATCCACCCCTCCCTTTGAGGTATAAACTGTTACATTTATGAGATCAAATATTATATTGAAGTCTTGAAGTCACATATCAGACTGATAGATCTGATGCATGGGTACTCTTTGAAGTCCTAGTGGTAGCCACGTAATGTCAACTAATTAAAGTCATGTTTATATATGTACAGTGCACGCAAGTGGTGTTCAGGAAGTTTTGTTTGAATGTTTTAACATAGTGCCATACTAGAAAATTACATACGCAATATGAAACTAACTCAAGTAGAACTAGCTTCACGATGATTATAACTTGGATTTATATAACTCAAAGCATTTGCACATGCATATTTCTAATACTATGGCTTAAAAATAGCAGTTTTTGAAGCTGTATTTATATACTATGGAGGAGTATTTTTATCAGGCATGAGGACTGTCAGTGTAGTTAAGTCATTTATTGGTTCCTACAATTAAAAATAAGATCAAAATTTGAACTTCCCTGGTGGTCCAGTGGATAAGACTCTGCTCCCAATGCAGGGAGCTCGGGTTTAATCCCTGGTCAGGGAACTAAGATTCCGCATGCTGCACCACATGGCCTAAAAAAATTTAAAAAAGAAAAATCAAAATAGCTTAACAAGTGGGAGCCATCTGCAGAACATAATCAGGGAAGGAAATCTGAATGAGAATTAAGAAAAAGGAAAAGTGTTCAGGACAAATAAAAGAAGCAAAAAATAAAGAACTGCTCTGAAATTAGCTTGCATTTAAATGATAAATTTATAAAAGCAGCTTCAGTTCTTCAGCTTTTGTCATTTCATCATACTGCTCATAAAAAAAAAAAAAAACTGTCCGATTACCAATGCTTTTATTAACCTATTACATAGTTTCTGAAGCATGGCCCAAGTGGCTGGTAAACTAAGGAGAGAAAAAGAAGCAGTTCTAGAGCTGATGTTTACAAGTAAGATACAAAAAATTATAACAATTCCTTTAGCGCATGCCCATTCAATGTCTTTTCAAAGATCCTTCTACTTGTTAATGAACAGAAGGGGAAAAAGAAGTACAAAAATAAATGATAGAGCTGCAAATATAAGACTAGAGACTCTTGGTCTCCTAACCTTTAACAACTGAAAATAGAAAGATTTAGAGAAACCTAGAGAGCATTCTGGGGCTTCCCTGGTAGCTCAGCTGGTAGCTCAGCCTGCAATGTGGGAGACCCCAGTTTGATTCCTGGATCAGAAAGTTCCCCTGGAGAAGGGATAGGCTACCCACTCTAGTATTCCTAGGCTTCCCTGGTGGTTCTGACAGTAAAGAATCCGCCTGCAATGCAGGAGACGTGGATTCGAACCCTCTGTTGGGAAGATCCCCTGGAGGAGGGCATGGCAGCCCAGTCCAGTATTGTTGGCCTGGAGAACCCCATGGGCAGAGGAGCCTGGCAGGCTACAGTCCATGGGGTCGCAAAGAATCAGACATGACTGAGCGACCAAGCACAGCACAGAGAGCATTCTGTCTCCTCTAGTTTTCATAAGAAAGCTGAGATCCGTATCAGTTCCATGGCTTACCAAGTGTCAAGCAGAGGTTGGGCCAGGATTCAGATTTCTTGGCTCTCAAACTCTCAAGTGTTCCTCTAAAGGATGCTGGAATGACAGTTTATGAAAATAACAATTAATGGAGTGAATTGGAATTGCTTACAAGGTCTAAAGGGGACTATTTATCCAAAGGTTAAAGAAGGACTCATATCTCTCCTAAACAGATCTTTTAAGAGAGCTGGGTTCATCCAAACCAGCACCCTCTAAAGTGCTTCTAAATTCTGAGAACCCAAAATGATTAGTAACTAAATATGGAATGAATGTTTCTTATAGAAAGTGTAGCAGGTCAAGGTAGACCAAGGTTATATTAGAAAACATATTTTTCTATGAATGTTAACACATTATTGACTGGGGAATTTTTGCAGAAACTAACACCTATGGCCAGCAATTTGTTATGTAAGTAAATACAGAAACATCTCTGGTCAGTCATGTTCAGATAACAAAGTGTTAGTCACTCAATCGTGTCTGACTCTTGGCAACCTCATGGATTGTAGCCCACCAGGCTCCTCTGACCATGGAATTCTCCAGGCAAGAATACTGGAGGGGGTTGCCATTCCCTTCTCCAGGGGATCTTCCCGACCCAGAGACCAAACCCAGATCTCCCACGTAGCAGACAGATTCTTTCCTGTTTTAATATGTCTCCAGTCAATAAGTTGTTTAATATACACCTTAAGGTGCATTAGAGTCACGTGTTAAATCAGTGAATACGGTTGATTCATACTCACTCTCTCTTAAGTAAATTGATGCATTCAGTGTACAGAGCTCAGGGCTGTGATTCAGGAGACTTAAATCTTACTTCCTTCCTTTAAACCAAGTAGATGCATAACCAGGTAGTCTTTTTACTCTCATGGAATGAGGAAATTGCATGAGAACACCTAGCTCAATAGTTTTTTGACTTTGAGAATATTAATCTTCAGTTCAGTCAGTTCAGTTTAATCACTCACTCGTGTCTGACTCTTTGCGACCCCATGGACTGCAGCATGCCAGGCCTCCCTGTCCATCACCAGCTCCCAGAGTTTACTCAAACTCATGTCCATTGAGTCAGTGATGCCATCCAACCATCTCATCCTCTGTCGTCCCCTTCTCCTCCTGCCTTCAGTCTTTCCCAGCATCAGGGTCTTTTCAAATGAGTCAGTTCTTCTCATCAAGTGGCCAAAGTATTGGAGCTCAGTAAGGAGGTTTTGGCACCCCACTCTAGTACTCTTGCCTGGAAAATCCCATGGATGGAGGAGCCTGAAAAGCTGCAGTCCATGGGGTCGCTGAGGGTCAGACACGACTGAGTGACTTCACTTTCACTTTTCACTTTCATGTATTGGAGAAGGGAATGGCAACCCACTCCAGTGTTCTTGCCTGGAGAATCCCAGGGACGGGGAAGCCTGGTAGGCTGCGGTCTATGGGGTCACACAGAGTCAGACACGACTGAAGTGACTTAGCAAGGAGGTTTTATTAATGTTGTTGCTTTCCCCTTTGACCTCACACTTTTCTCTTTATTATTTCTGTTTTTTACTATAAATTGAATCTTAGCCCAACATTTCAATCTCCAAAGATACATTATATATGGAAAAATATACAGTACACTTTGTGACAGTGTGGTGGACAAAGTTTTGAAGCAAAAAGCACTGCTTGCTTATTTTGACTCTTTGTCTTGAGAACCACGGTGCATATTATTATTGTTTATATCTCTAATTATCATCCTAATCCTAAGTAGAGAAAAGTATGGCTCAGATTTTTACAGTCAGTGAAATACTGACTGCATAAAGTAGAATTAGATTAAGCAGATGTGGACAGAGTCTCATCCCAAATCATGTGCTTTATGTTTGATCAAACCCAAACTCCCATGAATGTCTGAATGTATATGAATTACTCCTTCCTGACTAGACCAAGTTTCACTTCCCACTCTTAAACTTGTTCCTGACTTTTCCCACTTTTATTGAGATATAACTGACACATAACCTTCTATAAGTTTAAGGCATACAGCATAATGATTTTACATTTGTTCCTAATGTTTTTTAACCTTTCTTTTCTCTCATTTTGATTTAAAACTTGTTGATTTCTGTTCTCTCTGATAATATCATTTATAACACAATTTGCTGATGTTTCACTGCAACAACCCATGACCAAATTTTTTTTTTTCTTTTCTTCATATTCACAAGCTGCCTTCATCTCAATGAGGAGAAAACCTTTGTGTGAGAAATTTCTTAACTTGTTCATCATCTTCATCAGTAATGTTTCAGGTCCACAGAGTAGGAGATAAATGTATTAATATATTAGAGCTTGATTTTACCTCTTGAATGTATACTGAAAACCATTCATCTATTTAGTAGAATATGCATGATTCCAGATTTTAAATGTAGCCTTATTTTTAAATATTAGACATTTCTAAGTATAATGTATTTTTAACTACAATAATCAGAAAATTAAACTTAAAACCGTGAAAATATAGAGGATTAGAACATATTCAAGTAACCTGAATGTCCATGACAGTTCATCAGTCAAAAATGATCTATTTTTCAAATATTTTTCTGTACCCCTCCCAGGGACTCCAATTATACACATATTAAGCTGCTTGAAGTTATCTCACAGCTCAGAGATGCTTTGTTCATTTTTTTAAAGTCCTTTTTGTCTTTGTGCTTCATTCTCGATAGTTTTTATTCCTGTGTCTTTAAATTCACTAATCTTTTCTTCTGTGATGTCTAATCTGCTGTTAAATCCACCCAGTGTATTTTTTATCTCTTAAAGTTCAATATGTCTTTTTATGTCTTTTATGTCTCTATTAACTATGCTTAGTGTTTCTTCTACCTCTTGAATGCATGGAGTAGAGTTATGATAACTTTTTTAATGTCCTTGTCTGCTGATTTCATCTGTGACATTTCTGCATCTGTTCTACTTATTGACTCGTCTTTGCTTTATGCACTGCTTTTTCCTGCATGCGAAAGTGACCTTATTGTGACATGGCTGGCATATTGTGAATTTTACCTTGTTAGGTGCTGTGCTGTGCTTAGTCAAATAGTCGTATCCGACTCCTTGTGACCCCACAGACTGTAGCCCACCAGGCTCCTCTGTCCATGGGATTTTCCAGGCAAGAATACTGGAGTGGGTTGGCATGCCCTCCTCCAGGGGATCTTCCCAACCCAGGGATCAAACCCAGGTCTCCTGCATTGCAGGCGGATTCTTTACCAGCTGAGCCCCCAGGGAAGCCTGTTAGGTTCCAGTGTTTTTGTATGTATATAGTATGTTGAGCTTTGTTCTGGGAAGCATTTAATTTGATCCTTTGGAGGCATATTTATCTATTTTTCATGGAATCAGAGCAGTCTTTGATTTAGGGCTAATTTTCCCCCACAACTGAAGCAATACCATTCCAAATATTCTACTCAGTGTGGTAAACATATTGAAGTAAAAGAATTTCTGCTCAGATCTGTGAGAACACAACCTCATATGTGCTGTGGGGAATTTTACTATACTCCTCTCAAGAAGGAGTCGTATAGCTGAGTCATAAAGAATCTGCCTGCAATCAGGAGATCTGGGTTCAACTCCTGGGTCAGGAAGATCCCCTGGAGAAGAAAATGGCAGCCCACTCCAATATTCTTGCCTGGAAAATCCCATGGACAGAGGAGCCTGGCAGGCTATAGGCCATGGGATTGCAAGAGTCGGACACAACTTAGCGACTAAACCACCACCAGCAACATGGTGGCTGTTTAAATTAAAATTAAATAAAACTCAAATCTTTAATCACACTAGCCAAAGTTCAGGAGCTCAGAGTTCCTGAAGCAGAGTCCCAGATCCTCTCTCTAGATCATTCTCTCCTCTCTGGGACTCTGCTTTAGGAACTCTGTGTTAGCCTCTTTGGGTTCCCAGCTCAGGACGACTCCATATTTACCCTGGCTTCCCCTCCCTCCTCTGTGGCTGAAAGCCCTCTAGACATAAGCTGGGCAATTTGGGATTCACATCACATCTCTCTCAGGATCACCTGCACTGCCTTATATCCAGTGTCTAAAAAATGCTGTTTCATGTGCTTTGTCCAGTTTTTCTTACATGTTTAAGAGTGGAAGGTACATCTTTTTCCTATCTTCTATCTTGACCAAGACAATTATAAATTAAATGCTCATTAGCCACCACTTTGAGAGTTAGAAAGATACAGTCCTCTAACTGGGGGAGGTAGGTTTCAGAGCAAGAACTCGGTTCCACTGACTCTCATTAAAAGATCCATTTGTTCCATCAGCCCAAACCTGGCACCTGAGATGTCCGGGGGAGGCTGGGGTCCAGGGGTCCTGGAGTGGTGTGAGTAGGACACACAGAGATCTGTCACACTGACATTCCAATCACAAGCTTCTGCATCCCACAGAGCACCTATGTTCTGAACTTTTGTAAGTCCTTACTCTGCTTCCTGGGTAGAACTTCTTCAAACATTACTTAAGTAATTCTCAGGGCTTCTCCTGTTGTTCCACGACTTCCACCCCAGTGGTGGGGAAGAGGGAGGAGTAGTTATGTACTCTTCCCTTCCTACTTTTATATGCAGATATTTCATTTCTTCTACAAATGTTTAAATCTTTCCTTCCTCCCTTTCACTGTATTTTCATTTTTAGGGGATAAGAAAGAACACATTTAGTAAAATTATATACTATACTAAGTCACTTCAGTCGTGTCCAACTCTGTGTGACCCCATAGATGGCAGCCCACCAGGCTTCCCCGTCCATGGGATTCTCCAGGCAAGAACACTGGAGTGGGTTGCCATTTCCTTCTCCAATGCATGAAAGTGAAAAGTGAACGTGAAGTCGCTCAGTCATGTCTGACCCTCAGCGACCCCATGGACTGCAGCCTTCTAGGCTCCTCCATCCATGGGATTTTCCAGGCAAGAGTACTGGAGTGGGGTGCCATTGCCTTCTCCGAGTAAAATTATATATACACCTTTAATTAGACAAATTATAATTATATGTAAAATTATAATTTTTATAAAATTATATATATAATTTTGCTCTGGATTTTTCTTCCAAGAGTTTTTGACCAAAATACAAGTTTTGCCACCAGTAAAGCCAGTCTTGTGGAGAAGGTAATGGCAACCCACTCCAGTACTCTTGCCTGGAAAATCCCATGGATGGAGGGGACTGGTGGGCTGCAGTTCATGGGGTCGCTAGGAGTCGGACACGACTGAGCGACTTCACTTTCACTTTTCACTTTCATGCATTGGAGAAGGAAATGGCAACCCACTCCAGTGTTCTTGCCTGGAGAATCCCAGGGATGGGGGAGTCTGGTGGGCTGCCATCTATAGGGTTGCACAAAGTCGGACAGGACTGAAGCGACTTAGCAGCAGCAGCAGCAGCAGCAGCAGCAAAGCCAGTCTTCAGTGTGTAGGTGACTTGTGACCCAAATCAGGTTCCTTCCCACCTCCCTGAGCAGCAGGTCTGTGCTTTAGTGCCTCCCCACCCTACCCCCAGGGGCTTAGTGCAGACAGGAAGCGAAAATGCTGCCTGAGAAGGAGACTGCTCCTCGAGTGAGAAGAGAGGCTCAGCCATTCGTGAACAGATCAGTTTGCATGTCTAAAGAGGTTGGTCTATTTATTATTAAATAGGATAAGAATAAGAGGAAAATATTTGTTAGTTTTCATTCCTTTTTTTTTGGGGGGGGGGGGGTCCATCCCTTTTAGTATATTAATATGATTAAATGAATCCATTTTGGATGTAGGCGAATCCTATCAGCTTTATAAGATCTTCAGGTTTTCAGGTTTTAGATTTAGTCTGACCTCAGAAAAGATTTTCCAAAAGAGTTTAAGACACGTGTTATTTTTTCCTTGAATGTTTCTTAGAATTCACCAGTGAACCCTTCTCAGTCGGCCTGCCTGCTTCCTTCCTTCTTTCCTTCCTTTCTTCCTCTCTTTTTACTCCCTCCCTTCTTTAATGAATTCTGTTTTTTAATAGGCTGTTCAGATTTGCTGTTTAATTTGGTAGCAGATTTGTTGGTATAAGGTTGTTCATGATATTTTTTTCATTTAAATATCTATAGAAAAAAAGGAAACATAACCAACTCATAGTAAATATAGACAGACAGACAGATCAGTAGTAACACTCTCATTCCTGATGTTTGTCATTTGTGTTCTCTTTTTTCCTGATCAATCAAAAGTTTATTGATTCTATTGATCTTTTACAAATAATTGAATTTTTTTGACTGATTTTCCCCTATGTTTTATTTTCTATTTCTTTGATTTCTTATCTTTATTATTTCTTCCTTATATTGACTTAAGTTTAATATGCCCTTCTTTCCCTGGTTTCTTCAAGTAAAACTTAAGTCATTAGTTTTAGACTTTGTTTTTCCTGTTTAACATGAGCATTTAAATCTATAAATTTAAATGCTTTAGCTGCTGTGCCACAGATTTTGAAGTGTTCAATTTTCAGTAACCTTTAGTTCAAAATAGAATCTAATTTATCTTCTGGTTTCTTTGATCCATGGATTATTTAGAAGTATGTTTTTAATTTCCAAATATTTGGAGGTATTCTAGATATCAATTATTAATTTCTAATTTATTCCATTGTAATTAGATTGCACACTCTATATGATTTCAGTTCTACTAAATTTATTGACACTTATCCTGTGCGTGAACATATGGTCAATTTGGTGACTGTTAATACATAATTGTGTACTTGAAAACAACATGTATGCTGCAGATGTTGAGTATAGTGTTCTCTAGCTATCAATCAGGTCAAGGTGGGTGATAGTGTTGTTCAGATGATCTGTGTCACTCGCCATGGGAGGATCTAGTTCTATCAATTGCTAAGAGAGGTGTTCAAGTATCCACTGATGATTGTAAGTTTTTTCCATTGTTTTCTTAAATTCTGTCAGTTCTTTATGTATTTTGAAGCTCTTTTTAGGTGCATGCACATTAGTTGTTGTTCTGATCAATGATCCATTTTTCATTGTGAAATGTTCTTCTTTATCTCTGGCAGTGTTATCTTGAACCCTATACTAACACAGCCACTCTGACATTCTTGGGTTTGTTCTTCCTATGGTATATATTCTTCCTATCCATTTACTTCCAACCTCCCAGTCTCCATATTAAAGTGCACCTCGTGTGAGGAGTATCTAGTTGGATATTCCTTTTTATTCATTCTGACAATCTCTGCCTTTAATCAGTGTTCAGTCCATTATATCAACAATGTAACATAACTATTAATATGATTGGTTTAGGCCTACTACATCTTGTTTGCTATTTGCCCTCTCTCTGGCTTTCTAATATTATCTTTTTCTCCTTTTTTGCTTTCTTTTAGATTATCTGACAACTTTATTGGATTCCATTGTAATTTATCTTTGGGATTTTTTGCCACACCTCCTCACTTTATTTCTTTACTTTATTTCTTATTCTCAGGATTACAATATGCATCCTTAACTTCTGATAGTCAGAGTTGATATATTACCACTTTATATAAAATGTAGATACTTTGTAATTATATAGATCGATCTGTGATACAGATTTTATATGTATTATATCTATATGTATAGTAAATCCCATGAGACAGTATTATAATATTTGGTTTAAGTAATCATATGTGTGTTTAAGAAATTAAAAGGAAAGATCTTTTTTGTGTTTACCAGTAAGTTACTGTTTCTGATACTCGTAATTCTTTTTGAAGATCCAGATTTTCATCAGGTATAATTTCTCTTATGGTAAAAATTCTCTTTGTGTCCTTTAATAGAGTTTTATTTTTTTTTTTTTTTTGAGGCAAGGAATATGACTTTATTCAGAGAGCTGGCAGACCAAGAAGATGGCAAAATAAGCATCTTATCAGGGTCTGGATGCCAGGTTCTTTTATAGAACAGAGCAGGGAGGAAGTGAGGAAGTAAGGATATACATATATATATATATATGTATATATATATATAAAACTTCACTGTTCTTTTGAAAGATATTTTTCTATTTTATAGGCTGATAGTTTTCTTTCTTTCTGCAACCAGAATAGTGTTGGTCCTCTATCTTCTGGGCTCCAGTGTTTCTAATGAGAAATCAGAAGTCACTCAAGTTATTGTTATTCCCTAAGTAATATGTTTTTGTGAAGTTTTGTTTCATTTTGTTTGGTTTGATGCTTTAAGGTTTTCCCTTTCTCTTCACTTTTAAGTATGTGCTCATTTATCTTTTAAAACTTGTCCTGCTTGCCGGTTGCTGAGCTTTTTGAATCTGAAGAGTTGTGTCTTTCACTGAATTGGGGAACTATTCAGCCATTATTTCTTAAATGATTATTGTACATCTTTCTCTTGTTTCACTTACTGGTACCACAATTATCCCATGTGTTAATATTGTCCTACAGGTTATGGAGGCTCTGTTTATTTCAATACTTTACTCTTTGTTAATCAGAATGAATCATTTCTGTTGATCTGTTTTAAAATTCATTGATTGTTTCCATTATCATATCCATTATGCTTTTAAACCCATATACTGAGTTGTCTTATTTAACAAGTTGTAATTTTAAATCCTGGAGTTTCCATTTGGTACCTTTTTATAGATTCTTTTCCTCTGCCGCAATTTCATGTGTTTTCATTCATGAGGAATACATTTTCCTTTATGTCATTGAGTATAGTTAAAATGGCTGCTTTGAAATTCTTCGATGCTAATTCTAGCATCTGAGTTGATTGTGTCTTCCCTTGAACATGGGTCACATTTTTCATTTTCTTTGTATGCCCAGTAATTTGGATCGTATCTTGGACATAGTGAATATGATGTTATAGATACTCTGAATTCTGATATACTCTTCCAAAGAGTGCTGATATTTTTGTTTTAGAAGGCAAGTATCTTGACTGAACTCAAACTGCAAACCCTATCTTTTGAACTGCAGGTCAAATGTCCCGTCAGTTTTTTAATCCTTACTTGGGCTGCTTTCCATCCGTCCTGTACTTGTGTAGTTCAAAAGTCACCCAGAGATTTGGGCAGAGTTTTACACGGGATTCTGCTTTCCCACCTGTCCAGACTTTTTCCTTTCCAGGGTTTTTTCTTTACTTTCTAGTGGCTTTGTTTGTTCTAAATTCTGTTTTTTTAAGTCAGAAACACTGTACTTCCTGTTGGACGTTTAGCTTCCACGTGCAGCTAAAATCCATAAAGAATAGGACAGTCATCTTGTGTTAGTACCTTCTTCCAAGTGTTGACTCTTTCCAATCACTGCCTGCTTGTATTCACAAGCCAGTGCCTTCAGGTTAATTGCAAATTTTTCTTTTGTCCAGAATTTATAGTTATTATCTGCAGGAATTTCAATCAACTAGGATCTTATTGTGCCAATCCAAAATGGAATCCCTATCCCACAGATTTTAGAAAATTAGTGTTTAGAACAGTTCCTGAGAGAATAGATACTAAGGTACTCTGTCATTTCTAAAGGGTTGCCTTTGGGATTGTTTCTTGTTTTGTTTTAATAAAGTAGTTCCCATAAGTTTCCTCAACTGGAATCCCTCTCAACCTCCATGCAACCCATTGTCTAGTTCTCATCCTGGATTTTGTTCCAACTGCAGTTCAAGGGCTCCAAGATCAATTAGCGTGGCTTCTGGGTAATGCCATTGCAACATCATTCTCTTTTCCATGGAGTCCCTGAAGGTCTTAGCAGCTGAATCTACAGAGTTCTGGTGCCGTTGGAGAAGACCTCACTCACGTCTCCCCATTGCTCTTGGATCACCCTGGTCACTGAGAGTTCCAGGATACAAAACACCTTAAACCTAGCACTTATTTCTGAAAATTTACTATCTTAAATGCTTGAGTCTCAGGCCAGAATGGATAGAACATTACTGAGGTTACTGGGGTAGAGAAAGTGAGGTGAAGCTTTTCGAAAACCCCCTGGAGTCAGACTCTCTCAAAGCAAGCTGTGACTACCCAGGCACCAGGCTCTTGAACAGCCTAAATTGTCCCAATCCCCACAATGTTTGATGGGGTGTGATGTGAGTAGGACAATGGGAAATCCTGTTAAGTCACAGAGAAGAAAGATCCAAAGGTGGGTATTTTGCTTTTATTTATAATTTGGAAAGCTTTTGTGATATTCTGTGAACAACAAAGCCCATGATTCATGACTTACCATATGGTATAAGAGCCAGCTAATGAAATGTACCATTGATTTCCATTTTCTGTCTTTTTTGACCCTCTGTTAAATTTAAAGGGGAAAAGAGATACATTAAATTCCAGTTCTAATAATAGCCTCCAATAGGAGCCAAATGGTGAAGACAATGGGAAGGGAGACTTTCAGCTGTAGGATTTGCTTTGCACCTAAATGAAGTCTGTTGTGATCACGTTTTTAGTGAAATGAAATCATGGAAGGAAGTTGATTCCTTCCTGAGAGACCCCAAAGAACAAGTGTCACATCCCCAGATCACAGCCACTGGTAGTAATTACGCTTCACTTTGAAGAGAGCCCCCAGTGCCTTAAGAGGCAGAACTGTTGAGAATCCCAGCTTTAGAGTTCCAGTTATTCCCATTGCAAATGAATGCCTTCATTGTCTGTTCTATGTAGTTTCTTCCATTGGCCACTAAAGGGCTTTGAGTTCAGTCTTTTTATATTAATAGGGCATCATTAGAAAGCAAGAAATTTATCAAGGAAAATAATATGAATAAAAAGAAAACAAACCTTTAAGGAATGTTTTTAGCAAAAAAGATGGTACGTTAGATACTCATTTTCTGAAGCAGTAGCTCACACTTTTAATGGAAACTTCTGTGACATCACTGAAGTATTTCAAAAGAACCAGAGTACTTAGAATTAATTGTATTAATCATGAAGACTAAATTTATCCTCAGCTTCTATAGTGTGTTAAGGATAGATATGTTTACCCAAGAAGAAAGCTAACATCGCATTCTTCTGCGTGGATGTAATTTTCACTTGGATTCATATGGTAGATGTTTGCTTTTCATTTATCCACTTGAGTTTTTGTTTTTTTTTTTTATCCTTTTGGAAATTCATTGATTTATTTTGTGAAATGCGGAGAGGAAGGAGAGGAGCTGACTATGATTTGTGACAAGTGTACTTCCTGAGCAAAATACTCTTTTATCCTAATCACTAATCTTTCCATCACTATCTCTTTTTGTAAATTGACAAATAGTACGCTAGTTTCAGGTATATACCAAAATGGTTCAATATTTGTATATATTGCAAGATCATTATCTCTTATCAGATAGTCTTTGTGTGTTGTAAAACACAGAAATCTAAGACCTCATTAACCTCACAATTTGTCAACAAATTATAGGAACGGTAATTATAAAATACATAGACCTCTCGATTTTACTTTTAGAGAATTGCCTTTTGACCTCTCCTATCAAAAATGTGAAGGGGGTGAAAGCAGGCAATATCTCTGTATAAAAATGACATCCTGCTCCCTAACAGGATTGCAGGCATAGGAAGCTGGAGGGAAAGGTTTGTTACTGTGGATATCCATATCCTGTCTTGCCAAAGGATAAATAAAGGGCATTCATTCATCAGCTTTCAAGTCGCCACCCTCGTTTCTTTTCCCCAGCCCCCACCTCTCCCTGAAATTGGGACGAGGGAGGTTCTGATTTTTTTTTTTTGCCTATTTCTAGCAGAGCTAGGAATGAACAATTAAATTTAGGGCTTCCCTGTGGTCTGTGAATAACAGTGCACAGTGCTAACCATCGGGGCACAAAGGCAGACAACAACAAAAAAAGAGGCTTTTTTATTTTCTGTTTACCCTTCAGGATACTGTTTACCTTATCACTGAAGGGGAAGTTATCATCTCACCCCTTTTGGAAATCGTACTCAATGTATTCTCTGGTTTCCAATCTCAAACTGTCCGGCGGTAAAGTGGGGATGTCAGCCTGAGGCCAAGGGATTTATATAAGGCCCTGCTCTCTGCCCCTTCTCCCCAGCCTCTCTGCATGTGTGGACGTGTGTGTCTGTCCCTCCGTCTGCCTGCCTGTCCCTCTGTGTCAGGCTTTTGCTCGGTTTCTGGAACACATTTTCACTCTCTCATTCTCCCCGCACTCCCTCATCCCCTTTTCCCTGATTTTTTTGTCTGTCAAACCGTTTTCTTTTTCTCCCTTTCAACCAGAAGGCTTTTTTTCCTCCTCTTTTCTTTCTCTCTCTCGTTCTCTAAATTTACTTCACAGCAGATTGTCTTGTAGTAAATCACCAAAAACCCAAATAGCACTAAAGCATTCTGATACAACATTAGCATTTGCTTAACAAGCACAAGATAAACATTAAACAAAGAACTGCATTTCTTTATTAGAGGCTGCAAGATACATAATCCATGAGCACAAGAAACATGGGACCCAGTGGATATGCAGATGTGTGTTATTTCATTGGCGCTGGGCGGCCTTGTTAGAAAAGGTTTTCATCTGAAGGCTTGGGGGTGGATGGTTGACTGTCCCTGGTGGGGCTGTAACTAGATACGGAGACTGTTGCAAGCTAGGCTGGGCTCCCTGGTGGACATGCTGATTGGACAGCCTGAGGAAAACTTGGGAAGCATCGGGAAGTGAACTCAATCACCTTGGGGATGATAGGGTAGAACCAGATGAAGGCATTTGACTTCTTTTGTAACTCCCACTAAGGACAGATTGCCAGTGCGATCCAGCCTCCATAACTGCAAATCAGGCCCTTTCCCCTATGCCGATTTCATTAGAATGGCCAGCATGGTGCAAAGAGGAAAAAAAAAAAAGGTTAGACACAGTAATTTTACAGGCAGGCGGGTACAAAAAAAATCTGCATAATTAAGCAGTCAAGGCTGCTAATAGGGGAGTTTATATGCTCTGGGACCAGGCAAGGGCAGCGCATATGGATATAGCACTGGATATTAAATCTACGGCGTGCAGACTTACTCCAGGGCCCTCAGAGAAAAGGCTAATTATAGAGAGAGGAATTGTGTTTACTGGTCTGTCTTGGGCAAAGATGGTGAAAGAAGTACAACCAAGTTTTGCAGTTCGACATGAACAGGCTGTTAATAGAGATATCAAAATATGGGCTTGTGGTGGTTTCCTGCCCAATCAACACGCAATTAGAGATTCTGTGGACACTCCCCCCCACCCCTGCGTTACCTGTTATATACAGAATACTGGGAACTCAGTTTCAAACGTTAAGTATATATGTAATGTGGAGTGTGTGTGCGCGTCTGTGTGTGATTAAATTGCCACAAAGCCATGCTGTTTATCATCAATAAATTTTATTTAGCAGTTTAGCTAGCCCTGTTTCAAAAATGTCCGTGCTTCTGGGCCTGAGCTCAGAGTCAGCACTTCGGTATAGACAGGGCATCTGAGTGGAAGTTGCAGCGGGCAGGAGTAAGCCTTTTGAGAATTTCCGAAAGAGACTCTGATGGGGTGGACATTAACATTTCATAACGCAGATCAAAGGTAAAGAGAAAACCCAAAGGCCCCTTTGTCACAGGCCCCAGACAACTGCCTCATACAGGAGCCGAGACGATTTCTTCAAATTATTAAAGAGATTCATTTCATATTTGTATGTATGTATGCACGTATGTATGCATGCACTTATTTATTTATTTAATTCCATACAAAGAACGTTTTTCCGAAGAGGACAAGCTCGCAGGCCGCTTGCCCTGGGCTGGAGGTGCCAAGGTGAGCCTGCTTGTTGCAGGGGACCAGAGCCTCCCACAGGTTTCCTCTGCAGACAAGCAGGCTGGACCCTTTGTCCTTTAGAGAAGCTTCTCGTGGAAAACAGCAGCCCTCGCCTAGCACAGATCTGTGACTGTGGGCTTGGCCATGTGGGGGCCTGTTGTGAATTCCATCGCTCTCCCCCTACCACCCACAACAAGGACGGCCAGAGAAGAATCCCACTGCCTCATCTCGAGCTGCCCTAAAACCTCAGGCTTAGGAAAGTAAACAGAATCTGATCACCAGATATTGGGTCAGACTCGCCTGACATCTGTACTCTGCTCTGAGGCGGGGAATTCAGTGCTAATGAGAAGACCCAAGCCCAGGTCTCAGGAAGGGAGAGTCACGAAGGCTAATGAAGGGCCAGGTTAGCCCCTTAACACCAGGGACAGCATCAGGCAGCACACAGGATGCTGGGCATCTCCTTCTCTGCTCAGTGTTCACCAACTGACCAGGGGCGTCCATTTGACTCAGAGCAGCTGGTCAGATGTCACAGCACTTGGTCAAGAGGGGAGAGACCTTGAGAGACTGGGATCATGCTGAGACTCAAGGTAGATATTTTACAGTCCATTTATGAAATGTATTTTTGCCCTTGTTGTCGTTCAGTTGCTGAGTCATGTCCAGTTCTTTGCAACTGCATGGACTGTAGCCCACCAGGCACCTCTATCCATGGGATTTTTCAGACAAGAATACTGGAGTGGATTGCCATTTCCTACTCCAGGCGATCTTCCTGATCCAGGGATCAAACCTATGTTTCCTGCATTGGTAGGTGGATTCTTTACTACTGAGCCATCAGGGAAGCCTCAGCAACTGTTAATTTCATTTCTAAAATCAGACTAGTCCTGAGAATATTTTGAAACTCTGTGACTTCTGATACCTTCTGATTTCTAGAGGTTACAAGGAGGGGACATTCTCAAGAAAAGAAACTGTGATTACCCACAGATTAGTAGGGAGAGTGTGGCACCAGAGGCAATAGCATCAAAAATACTTCATTAATCTGTTCTTTTTATCCCATTCCTTCTCACTGAGACTTAAAAATGTAAAGCAGAGAAGAATTTCCAGGGAGGACTGAGCCGAAGTCCCTACCTGGGAAGTGGTAGCAGCTGGATGTAAAATTCACAGGTCAGGACCTGGCCAGCGTCTTCCTGATTGTCAAGAGAAAATGAGGTTGACCAGAACTCTAGCAGGCAGTAAGGAGACAGGGCTAGAAAAAGGGAAAGTTGTTAATTTTTGAGATAGAAACAAATAAAGAGGACAGGACTGAACACACAATTGCTTTTATTTTTAAATTTGGGGGCTGATCAGAAGTAAGAAAACTAGAAAAGAGGCATGCCACTGGTAGAGGAATGGTATAAATTTGAAAAGGGCTCTTTGTTGACATGTTGAATTGTTTGGGAAAACAGAAAAGAGCCCATCAAACACTCCTACCCGGTCTGTAGACTCAATATCCACTACAGCCCAGAGGCTCCCCAGGTCTGTTTTCTTCCTCCCACCCTCAGGCTCTCCCTTCCTTTCTCGTCTTTTTCCTTCCATTCATTCATTCGACATCAATGAAAAAAACGCAGTTGTTTTGAGAGCAGACCTAGTCCCACCAGCAGTGCGTCCCACTGAGGGATTCTGCCCTCAGAGCCGACGTCTCATTTCTCTCTCTAGTCCTGCAAGACAGGAAACTGCTCTGGGGCAGCCGACAGAGCTGATGTGGAGGAGAAAGCAGGGCAGAATCGAGAGGAATAGAGTCAATATGTGAACTCTACAGAGTAAAACCCCTTGATATAAGGTATTTCACCAAACAGAGCAAACATTTGCTTCGTGCTTAATAAGAAAAATAACCAGTACTTATAGAGCACTTATCCTAGGCCAGGCATCCTGCTGGACACTTGCTACGGAGCAAGTGGGTCTCACTTCCCATTCCTATAGCGTGGGTATCGATATCCACTGGCTCGATGGTTTGGCTGAGGCCAGGTTAAGTAACGTGATGAGACCGCACAGCTTGTCAGGGGCAGGGCTGGGCATCCCACCAGCCACCATCAAGTGATTCCAAAGCCTGCATCTCTCAAATCACACCCCCATGTTTTATGGGGAGAGAGGCTTTACAGATGGTGTCTGTGATGACTTTTATAAACACTGTCTATCCTACCCACTTCGATGTAAGCCCACTGAAGCCTCTTGTAGAGGTCTATGTTTGCTAATAAGCTAGGCTCCCCAAAGTGCATGCCTTACTTATCAGGATTTTGGAAACTTGACAGATTACAAAAACTGGACTTAGTCATAATGGTCTGTCTGCTGCTGCTGCTGCTGCTGCTGCTGCTAAGTCACTTCAGTCGTGTCTGACTCTGTGCAGACGGCAGGAGCCCACCAGGCTCCCCGGTCCCTAGGATTCTCCAGGCAAGAACACTGGAATGGGTTGCCATTTCCTTCTCCAGTGCATGAAAGTGAAAAGTGAAAGTGAAGTCGCTCAGTCATATCCAACTCTAGCGACCCCATGGACTGCAGCCCACCAGGCTCCTCCATGGGATTTTCCAGGCAAGAGTACTGGAGTGGGGTGCCATTGCCTTCTCCGGGTCTGTCTGCTATCAGAGGTCAAATCCTGCTTTAGAAAAAGATTTTGGTTTTCTGTAAATTAAAAAGAATTTAGTGGCTGACCACTCAGTTTCTGAGTCTTCATCGGAAATGAATACTTAAACAATGTGCAGGCAGGCTTAATTGCATTTGTGACCTGCTTTCATACATATTTGGGAGGGTAGCGATGGAAATGGAGAACACACAGTAGAAGCATTTTACTGCCAGAGTGGAACTTTACACACGTACCAGGGGACCTTTTGGTAGTGTTTGTAATGTGCTGCTATTGTGATTTAGGAAAGAAAAATGCTACTGCTGGGCTTTATTTTCAATGGACTTTTTTAAACATCAATTAATGCAATCAAATGTAGTACAGGGAAATCTAACTTTTTATTTACATTTCTGGGGGCCAGGGAGGGTTTGTTTGTTTTTGTTAACTCCAGTCACTTGAGCTGTACAGTATACAGTTTTCTTGGTATTTTCCAAATCAACGCAGTAAGTTATATTTAACAGTCTGTGTGAAAATCTCCACATGCAGGAGAGAAAACAGCCTTGTAACTGGTACCATTTGTTGGGAAACAAATGATTCTGCCTTGCTTCACACAATTTGAAAATAGTGACTTTTGGTTTTTAAAAGCAGATTTAGTTAATAAAATGAATCATATCCATAATTCCTTCACAAATTAGTCAGATTTTTGAATGCCAAGTTTTGAATTCTGTCTTGATAAATTCAAAAATAATAGGCTAAAAAACAAAAAAAAAAAGTGTCTTATGTTTGGCCTCAAACTTTCAAAGGGCACTGAAATAAACCATTCAGATCATCAGAAAGGTCCCTGATGAAAGTACATGTTCCTAATTTTTTCTCCCTTGGTGAATCACTGCCTTAATTAAATACATTATCAACACAATCTGCTGAGTGGTCTCCCATCTTCCTGAACATAGGGACCCAGTAATCTAAGTATCATAGATGATTAAAACCTTGGTTCCACATTGAAATGTAATCGTTTTCTTCCCTTAATCTGGAGCCTAGACCCAGATCTGAGCCCAGTCCTCCCAGCTTACCCATATGACTTTGAGGTAGACTCTTCCTAGGCTTTGGGTTAACATGGACCAGTCTGTTTTACTAGACAGATTAACTTGAGAATCGAAGTACATATACCCACATCACACATTTTGAATGTTGTAAAATGCTCTGTAAATATAATGAGTTGTTATATGTATATAATCGTCCTCAAGTAGAGGTCAGTAAGAGGAAAATGTACCTTGTATTAGTATTGATAAGAGTCTCCTTCTTCTGGTGAAAGTCGCTCCGTCGCGTCTGACTCGTTGCGACCCCATGGACTATACAGTCCATGGAGTTCTCCAGGCCAGAATACTGGAATGGGTTGCTTTTCCCTTCTCCAGGGGTTCTTCCCAACCCAGGGATTGACCCCAGGTCTCCTGCATTGCAGGTGGATTCTTTATCAGCTGAGCCATCAGGGAAGCCCTCCTTCTTCTGGGGGTGTCCAAAAAAGGTGAGGGCTGGGGGAGCTGGGTTTGAATTGTGCAGACACTTCGTTCAACTTCTTGCACTTAAAAGTCATGTTGGCCTGAGCACAAAGTATGATCAGCAGCAGATGAGGTAATATGTAGACCTAATCGGGTGAGTTAAGGCCACAGTGACTACTTTGATTTGGAATTTTCCTGCTGTTATCATTTTAAAGCAGACTTTCTAATATTCATTTCAAAAGAGAGGTGCTCAGATTCTAGAGGCACAGATCTAAAGAGATGCACAGAATTCTCCTTTCTCATGCTGTTCCCTTTTGAAGGGGGCCCACATGCTTGTGGGTGCATTAGGTGGAGTAAGAAGGCTCAGAATGGACTCGTCTGGCCGACATGCTATCTACAGCTTCCCCATCGATCACGTGCTCACTCATAAGAGTAATGGGATAGTCTTAGTTACATCTAATTCTCTGAGGTTTTATTTTATTTTTAACGTTTTGGAATATTTAATGAAGGATGCTTGTTTTCCCATTCTGGGGAAGAATATTTATTTTGTTAACTGGGCATTTTTCTCTAAATGTTTAAGTATCTATGCATGGTCAGCTATCGTGATGGGTTGAAAAATGCAAAAATAGTGACCGCACTTTATTCGCTTCTGCACATTCACAAAAGACTAATCTATTATTTACCTACTCTCATTTTAATTTTGGAACTGTCTTCCCTCCAATATTCAGACAAAGGAGGACTTTGTTCATTGCTGATTCATATCAGACTGTTCGCCTCTATCTTACCCAAGAGTTACTCTTCTATAAAATGATACACTGTATTTACTTTTCTCCAGATTCTCAAATATAAAAACCCTCATGCTAATCTCTGTCTTTAAGAAACGAAATATTGCTGTTGATTTTCAGAAGCAAAGGAAGAGAAGGAGGCCCAGATATCACCATGGGTCACCTTTTATCCTGGACTTTTGTGTTTTCCTTTACTGACAATGATATTGACAAGTGAGCTATATATGATTTGCTTTCAGAAAGGATGTTAGTTTTATAATTTTGGGTTTCAGATTTCTATGTAGATTGTTTAAGACAGCATTGTAATTCTGTGCTGACTGTATCACATCATACAGGGGGCAGAGAAGAGCTTTTAAATATATAAAATGCTTCAAGCTGTTAATAGGTATTTTAGTGACTTTTTTTCAATAGATGTCCGTTGTGTTAGGAAATTATCACCCTTCTTTATATTGACAGAGTATACAATATTTACATTTTTAGAATGGATCCTCAATTAGCTGGTTCAGGTCTTAGAAAAATTGTCATTAAGATAGAGGATTAAAAATTTATGGTGCCCAAAGCATCTTTATAATTTGGCATTATAGTCTTAGAAATATTTAATAGCTTTGCAGAAAGTAATATAAGGAATTGCTATCTGAGAAAGAGCTGTCGTTAATTATTATGTCTCATTCTTCATTTAACAGAGACTCTTATTAACTAATCCATGGTTTTTGTTAGATCCATTTCATAGTCTTTAGCTTTGGTTTTTGACCTAGCAAAACACCTAGGAATATCTGCTTCTTCACTGTACTTCCAAGCTGAGTAGAAATAAGCCAGAAATTTATGTTACAACATGAATCCTCCTTCTTTCTTCCTTCTTTCTTCCTTCTTTCCTTCCTTCCTCTCCCCGGCCCACCCCATTCCCTCTCTTCCTACTTTTTTCCCATCTCAGTAGATAGTAACTCTCACTACTGCTGCTCTTGACTGATAGGAAACAGACAGAAGGAACTAGGAATGAGCATGATTCATTGGTACCCCGGTAACATCTTGGCTTCAGCATATAGTGTCTAGATGTGCTGGTGTATCCAGACCGATGCCCAAGAAAGAAATGTAGGCGAGGAACATAGTGAGCTCTTATTTTTCCATGCGGAAGCACGACATTGCCTTTTTTATTAATAGTAAGCCACACACTTAAGATATGCATGGAGTCCCATTTTCTTCCCAAATATTCCATTTAGTACTGTATCAGGGAACGACTCAGGCACTTGAAGAAGTATAATTAGCTACAGGCAGGATGGAACTAAGGAGTCAGTCTTTGTTTCTGAATAATGATAATTCTGTAAAGTCTCAAGCCCAGGCTCCAAGGGTTTCAGGGGACAGTTTAAGCAAATCAATGGGCGATGGCCACTGGGAGGAAGCATCTGCATGGATGCCTTCAGCACTGTAAGTTGTATAATCATGGGTGTTCCTTCCAGATTGACAGCTCAGCCCAACGTGCTTTACCAAGGATGGTGTTCCTAGCACTTCTGCAGGATCGTGAGATATGGGAAATTTAATTTTCCGCTACCAACAGGCACTGCAAGCCAGCTAAGGCTCTGCTTTCCAGAGGGAAGAGGGGTGCAGTCACAAGGGCTGCTGCTGCTGCTGCTGCTAAGTCGCTTCAGTCGTGTCCAACTCTGTGCGACCCCGTAGACGGCAGCCCACCAGGCTCCCCCGTCCCTGGGATTCTCCAGGCAAGAACACCGGAGTGGGATGCCATTTCCTACTCCAAAGCAGCAGACCCTTAATCATAGGTAGGTAGTTTGATTAGGAAATCAGGGATGATGTGGACTGTAATAAATTCAGGCTTTTTCTTATCAGGGAGCAAAGGAGGACCAGGTGGCCTGGAAGTATAAATAATTCTTTGCACATAAGTAAGAGACCTAGAGAGACAATAACTTTTGCTTTGCATAATTGATACTGAAATTGTTGTACTTAAGAGGGAAGAAACTTAAATGAGGGTTTGACAGGCCAGTGTAGTTTATGGGCATGGCCTTACGCCCCACCTTTCAATGAAAGTGATCACTATGCCTTTCAGAGTAACTTTAACCCCCTTCTCCTCACACTATAAATAATCGAAATATTTATATTCCCGAATGAGGAAGCTGCCAGTATAATGAGTGAATGAATGATATACATAGGCAAACTTGGGGATGTGTACCAGTGCACACCCAGCGACTTTAAATCTGAGCTTAAAGAACCCAAAGAACATAATATTGGAATCAGGAACTCTGGATTCTGGTTGGCCATGACCAAAATGCTTTGCCTGGGTGAACGTGTTAATTAATATCTCTAGTCTCAACTTTCTCATCTTTTCAACAAGCCCGTTGTCTCCAAAGCCCCTTCTAACCTCTAGCAAACAGTCCACATTTAGCCAAATAAATACATTCGCCCAGGGCTTCCCAGTTAGTGCTAGTGGTAAAGAACCCGCCTGCCAGTGCAGAAGTCGTAAGAGATGTGGGTTTGATCCCTGGGTCGGGAAGATCCCCTGGAGAAGGGAATGGCAACCCACTCCAGTATTCTTGCCTAGAGAATCCCTTGGACAGAGGAGCCTGGCGGGCTACAGTCCATGGGGTCGCAAAGACTCAGACACAAGTGAAGCAGCTTAGCGTACACACATACATTCACTCGGTCCTTCTGCCTACACATCCCTAGTCTATTGCTTCTTGATTTTACATGAAAAAAAAAAAAACGTAATGTTCTGGGATCTCTGAAAACCCATGAATCAACAAATACAGTTTGGGGAGGTATTTATTAGAATATTTCTTAGGAAAAGCAGAACGCCAAACTGGGGTCAGCCAGCTCTCCCGTGCCTTCACAATCATGTTTCCATATCACTTTTCTGATTTCTGTGAGCACGGGGAGTATTATTTGCTTTTGGAGGGATCTTAATCACCTTACAGTAGTTTTATGCCATCCACTATTTTTCTTCAAGCATGAAAAGCTTTATCTAAAACAGAGCATCGAAGAAGAAACTGTACATAGATTCACACCCTGTACATTTATTTTTTTTAAGCGTGTTGCAGTTTGTTTTTTTTTTCCTTTGCTAATATATTTTGACACCTTATAGTTGTAGCCCGCTGTTCTCTTTAATTGCTTATTGTTATTAATTATATAGTGGTAACGGAGTTGGCTGTTTGAGCCACTTGGCTGTAAAGAAATTCATTTATCATTATTGCCGTTGGAGCCACAGAAGATTGCCAGCATTCTATCCAGAGATGAATGTTTTCGAGCTCACATCCAGTAGAATTTTGAACATAGGTCAAATCCTTAGGTGTTTTCTTTCTCTGCTACCCTTTGGTTCTCCTCGTCTCTGTACTGAAGACCTCCATTCTCTCTTATCTTTTGTTTGCAGTCCTGGATGTGCTGCCCTTTCGGTGAAGTTCATACATTATTTTCAGCGCTCCACTGAGTGGCCTGTCCAAATAGTTCACTTTATTTCCTCCTCATATACCCAACTGTACGTTTTCCTTCTTCAAATTTCTTTTATAATGAGAATAACATTCCTGCCTTTACAACTTTGTTATATGCACGTTTTATTTTTTATCACTTGATCGTTGTTGATTAATGTATAGTTGATCTACTATATAATTTTTTTTAGCTGTTTGAAAAGAAAATCCATTTTTTAGAGAGCTATCATCTCATAGTAGATGATAACATAACAGTGTGTGTGCACTCAGTCAGGTCTGATTCTTTGCGACCCCATGGACTGTTACCCGCCAGGCTTCTCTGTCCAGGGGATTTTCCAGGCAAGAATACTGGAATGGATTGCGATTTCCTACAGATTTGCAAGTAAATAAACTATTTTATTTAAAATCGTTAATGCAGATTGGCCATGGGCTTAGGCCTCACCTTGCAATGAAAGTGATCACTATGCCTTTAACAGTAGCTTTAACCCCCTTCTCCTTCACTATAAATAATCAGATGTGTTTAGATTCCCAAATGAGAAAGCTGCCCACGGAATGGATGAATGAATGAATGAATGATGCGTGCAGGCAAACGTGGGCATGCTTAGTTGCACATACCCAGCTACTTCTGGTATCTGTAGGTTCTTTAAATCTGGGCTTAATTTAGAATTCATGACCCCACAGCCACATGTGCCACAGAACAGCCAGGCCAGCGAGCTCCTCTGCCTTCTGGCAGCATGACATTAAATTCACACTAGTTAAGCCAACTTAAATGAAGCCTCCTTGAACCTTCCTAAATAAAACTAGTGGCCTTAATTACAATTGGGCAATTTAAAGGTTATGGAGCTCTAACTAGTAGTACAGTATATCACTTTAATAATGCACAGGAAAATTTCTCTAAGGGGTGGCATCGTCTGATTAGAAGAATTCAGGTTTCACAGCACATTTCCAACAAACTGTTTTTAGAACTCTTATTGCGTTTATGGCGCCATTATCTTTTTTTTTTAATTTTTCAAGGCCGAGTTTCTAAGGTCACACCAATAGAACAATAAAAATGTGAATCATTTGCAAATAACGAGCAGTACTGCAATCTTTGCATTGCCACTCCAGACTTCCTTAGCACAGCCACAAAGTCAGAGGGGCAGGGGACATGCCTTTGGAAATCTGGGGGATTCTGGCCCCATTTAGACCCTCATGCCCCATAAGATTTGACTTAAGCTTTGGTGTTGAATCCTGTTTCTAAACACCATGGTTGAGGAATAAAGATGTCATCTTTTCCATAAGTCATCAAAAGGTATGTTTCTTGGAAAGATAGTTTGCTTTGGAATTGCCTGGCTAGTTTCTTTTTCTTTTTTTTTTTAATGTTTATTCAAGTATCTACTTGCATTTTCTGTCTTTATTATCTTTTTTCATGGCATTTCTATAGTTTTATTTTTATTTATTTATTTTTAGGCCATGCCATGTGGCAGATGGGAGCTTAGTTCCCTGACCAGGGATTGAACCCATGTCCCCTGCACTGGGGGCACTGAGCCTTAACCACTGGACCACCAGGGAAGTTGCCTGGCTAGTTTCCTGTCTTAAACCTGTTGGCACTAAGAACCCCCATGCTTGTTGGAATCTGTAAAACTTACTGAAGCTAGTGAACTTCTTTCTTTGATTTGATTTGGAGATTTCTGTTTGTTTTGTTTTTAAATCATCAACAATAGCAACCTACCCCTTCTAGCAAGAAAAGACAGGTTTTCAGTGTTGGAAAGACTTTCTCCTTCAGAGAACCGGTGGCCTTATGCCAAGAAGAAGATTTTAAAAAAAGAAGCCCCTTGCCATCAACTCAGCACAGAAACACACCTGATGGGGACTGTGTCTGGGGCAGGGCTGGCCCTCCACTGTGTGGAATTCATATCGACAGTTGTACCATCTCACCTCTCCAAGACGCTTTCCCAGCAGATTTAACTTTAAAGCCAGTTACACTTAGTCCATGCTGCATGAACTGTCCTCTTTTGATTTTAACAATTTAATTTTTTTGTACAGTGCTTGAAGGTAGATATACCTGTACTTCTCTCTGTGAGTCCCAGATGTGAGGGCATTAACAGTAGGTATTTCATATCAAACAAGAGAAATTTCAAGCAAAGAGGGTAATAAATGCATATATCTGATTTAACCAGTGAGTTGAAAGAATAGAGCTTTGTAATATAAGAATACATAACTAGTAATAAAAATTGCTTAAAACATGAACTGTGGGGTCATGGATGTCTGCTGTAGAGATTCCTTGGTGACTTGAGACAAATAGAAGGTAATTATCCCTTCTTTCACATGGTTCTCTTTTTTGGTATTTCAGAAATATTGAATGCAGAATAGCATTTTCCTTCTTGAAATAGGGATAAGTTTGATTCATCAGTTTCCTGCCAGACATAAGTTGGCAAATACGATAGTTATTTTGTTAATGCTTTATTTGCCAGAATGTTTTAATCTTATTTCAAAAAATAATGAAGGCAAGCAACATAAGGTGAATTTGGCTAGCCTAAATGTGTCACATTGCAAAGGCTTTTAATGTATGAGGGAAAAGAGCAAACTTTTAAAACTCAATTGATTAATGAACATTGTTTTGTTGTTAGTCTCTCCATTTTGTTCAAGTGAAATTAGATGTAGGAGCAGCTAAGTATATATTTGCCATAGAGTCAATAAATATTCATTGAGTCTCAACTTTGAGCCATGCACTATTCTAGGTGTTTGGCAAGCATTAATACAAAACAGGCAGTGCCCTTGCCCTCCTGAAACTTGCCTTGTAGCATGAATTGATGAATAACCCCAAAGTTCTTGACACTCTCTTGGTACTAGGATGTCTGGGGTTGGCACCCACCTCTCTTTAATAGGAGAGGCAAGAGCTGAAATGTATTACTGAATTGAGAAATTGGGAGCACGCCATTTCCCATCATTTTGTTGTTGTTTTAGTGGCTAACTCTTTGCAACCCCCTGGACAATAGCTCCCCCAGGCTCCTTTGTCCATGGAATTTCCTAGCCAAGAATACTCGAATGGGTTGCCATTTCCTACTTCAGGGAATCTTCCCGGACCAGGGATCGAACCCCTGTCTCCTGCACTGGCAGGCGGATTCTTTACCATTGAGTCACCATTGCATGTCTAATTATTATGTGATGCAGAAGTGGATGTTTTTAGACTATCCTGTGTGCCCAGAAACTTTTCTGTCGAGGCAGAGACCAGGAAGCCTGGAGTGCTGCAGTCCATGGGGTCGCAAAGAGGGACACGACTGAGCCACTGAACTGAACTGAACTGAGAGAGCAGAAGAGCACTAATGATCGGGTGATGAAAACTTTGTAAAAGAGAAAGGGTTACTTTCAAGTGAACATAGATAAGGGGGAAATGGCCTGTTCAAATAAACCAGACCCCTTTCAGTGGAACGTGACGACATACAGTGAAGTCAAAGCTTTATATAAGTTAATAGTTTTTAAAGCAACCGTAGTTTCTAAGCAGAACTCGAGATTATATTTCAGATTTAGTGGGTCTCCATCCTCATTCCCACCCCGTCTTCACTCTTGCTTTTTCAGAGCTAACAGTACTGTTACTAAGAAGTACGTGCTCTTTCTTCTTTCCTTAGTTAAGAGTGCCTTTTGTTTGGGGAGTAGGGTGAGGAGGAGCTCAAAGTGATTTTATCAGTGCCTTACCCAAAACTGATGTTTGTCTTCTGTTTTTTAATAAAAACATTTCAGCCCCAAACCTTTGCCTTTAAAGCTACCTGCTGGCACTGTGTAATACACACTCTGGGCCTTCAGCTACGGGGCCCACGTTTAGATTAGAAAAGTAAAGGAAGGGATGCAGACCTGGAGGTAAAATCGGGTCGGAAAGGTATGTTTAGACTGTGTGCTTTGCCCTGATCCCACACTTGAGCCACAGTGTCGCTGCCGAGTCCCCGCAGCCGAAGGGAAGCCACCTTTTTAGTGTGTTGTTTGTTTTATTGTGTATTGTTTGAACAGCATTCCAGGGTTTTCTCCTACATGAGAATATTCTAATAACTGCTACCCACCACCGATAATAATAGCCAAGGAATTGGACGATATTGCCTCTCAGAGCATCTGAAATCCCACTGCCTACCTCTCCCATCCCAACCCACCTGGACCTCCTGCTAGTTTCCAAGCTGCTGATGTTTATGGGGCTCGAGGCAGCCCCTGGGCTCTTTAAAATCTGCTGGGTACAATGCAGCCGACCCCAGTTGAATCATTTCCTGCTCCAGCCCTGCTGATAATGAGAAGTTCAAGACAGGAAATAACAGTGTCAGTATCAGTGGCTTTGCTTATAAAGTCCAAAGGCATCACAGCCTTAGACTGTTGGCCAAAAGCAGGTAGTAACTGAGTTCAGTGCAGGCCTGTACTTTGTAGGTGTCCTTGAAATAAGACTCTAGCTGAGGGACTTCCCTAGCAGTCCAGTGGTTAAGACTCCACATTCCCAACGCAGGGAGCACCAGTTCGATCCCTGGGCGAGGAATTAAGATCCCTCATGCTGCACAGCATAGCCAAAATAAATAAAGACACATGATCTTGGGAAAAATGATTCTCACTGAGACACAAGGGATGTTTATCATTTTGCTTTTCTTGATGTACTTAAGGGTTAGGTATTTTGTGTATGGATAGTCAAAGCCGAGGTACCCGATTACTCAATTACCCCGATTACTCAAATAACTCAGTTACTCTCAGGATTCCCAGTGCCCTTCCTGTCTTAATGGGAGTCACTTGTTTGTATCGCATATTCCTCTCTTGTGTGGCATAGAAATACAAGCCAGACATTCTCATACTACCATTGAGAAAAATCCAAGAAAATGCAGTGACAGTCTTCAGGCAACATTCATTTTCATGTCGAATTGCTCAGAAGAATAGGGTAGAACTTTTTAACTAGGGTAAGGCAAGTGTTAAGAGTTAGTTGCTCAGTCGTGTCCAACTCTTTCGACTCCATGGACTGTAGCCCACCAGGCTCTCCTGTCCATGGGATTTCCCAGGCAAAAATGCTGGAGTGGGTTGCCATGCCCTTCTTCAGGGGACCTTCCCAACCCAGAGACAGGACCTGGGTCACCTGCATTGCAGGCAGATTCTTTATCATCTGAGCCACCAGGGAAGCCCAGGGTAAAGAAAGGGTTCATATTGTATTCAGTACTCTCAAATGCTGCCTTACTTTGGGGCGTGATGACGGATCTCCTGGCCAACTTTGAGGACTGAGTAATATTCCCCATTGCCAGATTAGCACTCAGTGTGTTTGTGTTACTGTTGTGAAATATGTACTGTATATAACACAACAAATTACAGTGGCCTGAGCACTGTGGGCCTAGAAATATGTGATGGCTGTGTACATGGCAAATTACAGTACAGTCAGCCTATTTTTCTATTCCTGGTTCCTAGGGTGAGCCAGCGTAGCCGAGGGGTGAGTTTTGTCATGTGTGGCTTTTCTTTGTTACTCCTCAGACCCCTAGCTTATAAATGTGTGCTTGGAAATTAACTCAGGGAAGAGGAGAAGCCAAAGTATAAATGTTGGGGGTTGGGAATTGGTTTAGGGCAGAGTTTTCTTGGATTTAAAAATATAGAGGAGGATGTGGTGGTATACACAGTCGAACTGGAAAAATTGCAACTGCAGGGCATTTGATTCCTCTGTTTGGATTCCAAGGGCAGAGTTTACTCTCACTCAGATCAGAGCTTTTCAAGGATGGCCCCATGCCACGTGATGAGGTACCAGGAGGGGTTTCTCGCTTTGGACTTTAGCCTGTAGATTTATGCGGTGCAAGAGACTGGAGGACCCTTCTGGCCAGTCTCCAGGGTAAACGGGAGGAGTTCTACTTATAAACCGTTACAAATTGGTCCTCAGTAATGGCTGCAGTGTTGATCAGACGATATTAGGGGTCCCCCAGTGATTCCTGGGATAACAGCTGCATGTAAGTCAACCACTGAACATTTGCTTGTAGCTGCTCTAGATTTTTGTTTTTATTGAAGGAAAAGGAGTGTAAACATGGGACACACAGTCTGGAGGCTGCTTAAAGGGCTTCTCTTGTTGAAAGCTTGTATTGAAATGTCAGTGTCTTGTGTTCCGCTAACAATTGCCGTGTTGGAGCCTATAACCTGGGTTGTGCTTGAATGGTAGCTCTTATTTTTTTCTATTACAAAACTGGCTGATTAATAGTTGTGTTTGTCCAGGTTTTATAAATTGGAGAGAGAGAAATTATCATTCCCCTTTGAACTGGCCTTAGAGGAACAGATTTTGTTCTTGGGGCACATGATTATAGTAAATGATTATCACGTTCCCTAGTAAAGGCAATGAGGTTGCATTGCAATTATGTATTCAGATTCTTTCCTTTGCAACATTTAATACTGGAGTAAATATTTACATTAGCATCAGTCTCTTCTATGTAGACTTGATTCCTGTTTACATTTATGTTCACATTTAAACGGAGATTAACAAATGGAAATAATTATTTTAGCTGAACTTTATATACATGTGAAATGATTTCTCAGTTATACCCAAACCATCTTTGATCATGCTTTAAAGCAGTTGACCAGGACAGGAAGTTGCTGGCTGCCAACACGTTCTCAGTGGTAAGACCTTCACGCTTGCCTTTTCTAACATCAGATCCACAGTACTGGTGGCATGCATGCTCCCTTGCACTGGGATACGAGAAAGGGGCGTTTTCTATTTGTTCTGAAAAGGTATGGGTTTGTATTGAAAGCTCCATATTCTTTTCATTCAGTTGATAATATGCATAGTGATGTTTCTCTCTCTCTTTACATGTGCTTATTTGTGCTTTCACGTATATTTGGTTGGAATACTTCTCAGTCTAATGTTCAGAATTGAACTTTTTCTATACTTCATAATATCGCTCATTTTCTTTTTGGCATTTAAAATTTCAGAGTTGTAATCAATCTTTATTAGTAAGGTGTAGAAGAGATTGGGCTTCCCAGGTGATGCTAGTGGTAAAGAACCAACTTGCCAATGCACCAGACATAAGAGACGTGGGTTCAATCCCTGAGTTGGGAAGATCCCCTGGAGGAGGGCATGGCAACCTACTCCAGTATTTTTGCCTGGAGAATCCCATGGACAGAGGAGCTTGGTAGACTACGGTCCATAGCAAAGAATCAGACACCACTGAAGCGACATAGCACGCGCATAGAAAAGATAGTGTTTTTATTCTTTAATTTTCAAAGTAACCTATAAAGGTAAATTATGCTTATTATAGAAAATCTGAAGACTATAGATAAGCAAAAAAAAAAGAGGAAGAAAAATTCTGACATTTCTTCCATAGATGCCCCCTATCACTCTTAATAAAAATATAGGGCTGCTCTAGCCTATTATGTTCTTAATGGAATATTGTAATGGTTATTAAATCAGCTGACTCAGAATCTCTTTTTAATAAATGAGTCAGACTGGATTATCCAATTACTGTCAGCTGCTACCTTTCCCGAGAGCAGAAATGGTTACCCCAATCGAATTTTTTAAGCTATTGTCATCTTTAGGAAACAAGGTGAGTGTCTAAGACTTAAATTGACCCGAAGTTGGAGGTGTTGATGGCGGCCCCTCATGAGCATGGACTTTTAAGGGAAACCATGGTTACCCGGTACCGTTCTTAAGGACCTACCACACAGGAAGAAGGAAGGAGGGAAGCTCCGTTTTGAAAGGAAACAGAGCTTAGCTCAGCTTGATCCCCCAGGACTAAGAGTGTTTGCGAAATTCTTTGAAAACTGCCCTTAGCCACACTATGCACATGCAGAATGACGGCAGAGTTCGACAGAGACTAAGTATAAACTTTTGAAATTCTTATTATAAATAAGTTTAATTAGTTGCCCATTACCCTCTCTCCCCCTACTTCAGTTTTTACAAGTACAGAATGAATTATGTTAACCAGTTATGAAAATGTTTTGGGTTCCCCTCTCTTTCTCTCATTCATCATCGTTGGACCCTGTGATGATAAGTAAGTCTGAACAGGAGGATGAGCAGAGACGTTAACAACAGCAGGATAAATGGGTGGGCATGTCTGATGTCTAAATCGGAGCATCCTGGCTTCTGCTTGTCATTTGCTGTGTAATCATTCAGATATATTTTCTCTCCTACTCAAATAACTAGGACAAGTTATTTGTTGGAAAAGACCTCTAGGTAACTTCGAAATAAAAGGCAGATAGAACTTCCAACATTTTTTTAATATTATAATGTGCTTTTAAACTATAAAGAGTTCTGAAAATGCTGGATGCTGTTGTCATTATCATTGCTATAAGTGCCCTCTCAAAGCATGAAATTCATGAAAAAGAAATCTACACTAATAATGCATGAATACTTTATGAGCATGTCACATTTTTGTGAATTCACTGGACTCAATTTTTTTTTATTTTATTTTTAAACTTTACATAATTGTATTAGTTTTGCCAAATATCAAAATGAATCCGCCACAGGTATACATGTGTTCCCCATCCTGAACCCTCCTCCCTCCTCCCTCCCCATACCCTCCCTCTGGGTCGTCCCAGTGCACTAGCCCCAAGCATCCAGTATCGTGCATCGAACCTGGACTGGCATCTCGTTTCATACATGATATTTTACATGTTTCAATGCCATTCTCCCTGGACTCAATTTTGAGTATTTAACATTTTGTGACTGAACTTCTCTGTTCTTAGAATGGGAAATAAATAAAAATTGATGAGGACATTTTCCTTATACTATCTTATTTATTTTTCCTTATATTATTTTGCTAAACCAAATACTCCTAGTCCTGAAAGATAACATCACATTGAAGATCACCCTCACTTGCATAATTGACATTATGTTCATGTAACAGTCAATCGCTCAGAGAAGACAATAGCACCCCACTCCAGTACGCTTGCCTGGAAAATCCCATGGACGGAGGAGCCTGGTAGGCTGCAGTCCACGGGGTCGAGAAGAGTCGGACACGACTGAGCTACTTCACTTTCACTTTTCACTTTCATGCATTGGAGAAGGAAATGGCAACCCACTCCAATGTTCTTGCCTGGAGAATCCCAGGGATGGGGGAGCCTGGTGGGCTGCCCTCTCTGGGGTCGCACAGAGTTGGACACGACTGAAGCAACTTAGCAGCAGCAGCAACAACAGTCAGTCATTATTCCCAAGAAAATTCATCAGGCCTACATACATGTGCATGCGTGCTAAGTCCCTTCAGTAGTGTCTGACTCTTTGCAACCCCATGGACTGTAGCCCCCAGGCTCCTCTGTCCATGGGATTCTCCAGGCAAAAATACTGGAGTGGGTTGCCACTTCCTTCTCCAGGGGATCTTCCCGACCCAGGGGTCAAACCCTCTTCTCCTCTGTCTGCTGCGGTGGCAGGCACCCTCTTCTCCTCTGTCTGCTGCGGTGGCAGGCACCCTCTTCTCCTCTGTCTGCTGCGGTGGCAGGCACCCTCTTCTCCTCTGTCTGCTGCGGTGGTAGGCACCCTCTTCTCTGTCTGCTGCGGTGGCAGGCAGTTTCTTTATCACTTGCACCGCCTGAGAAGCCCAGGCCTATGTATTTTCCTCAACAAATGTTGCAAGTTCAAGAATTCTGGAACAAATGTGTACACCTCCTCAGACTCACAGACCACAGCTTGGTCCTTGTGCAAAACACATAACTTAAGGATGAAATTAGAACTCTTAGTTACCGTCTTACCATCACAAGAAAGGTATACAGCGTTGAGGAAATAGAAAACATTTAAATTTGGCAAGCATTTCTGACGATTAACTTACTGACCCAATTCTCTACCATAAACAGTGGTTCTTATATTACTAAATATCCAAAATTTACAAAAATTTTGGTGCCTTTAGGATTTTCAAGAAGAGAGAGAGAAGGGAACAGATGAAAAACCCTTGATCTTATATAATCCCTAAAGCTTTTTGTATAACCCCTTGTCATGTCAGTATGCACAATTAAACTCCTTCTTACATAATTATAATCAAGGAATTCACTGTGCCACCCAAATACAGAGTAGGTTTTTATCTCCTGTGAAATGTAGACAGTACTGGGTGGCTTAATTAGTGCTTTGCTTCTCTTTTTACAAATTCCAATCCTCTGCTTCTAAAGACTCATACTTGTGTGAGAAGAAAGATTAGGAATACAAATAGAGTGATTTTACTCCTAGTTAGCTAATAATAATTCACTTTGTAATTGGGCCTTTATGTTGCCAGTGATACCAACTGGTGAAGGATTTCTGCATGCCTCTTGTGTTGACTCAAAGGAAGCAACTTTGGAGTGTAGACTCATTACCCCTGCAGTGGGAATGTATTTTTCGTTCCCTTGACCTAGACTGTCTGACACAGATATTCCTTAGTAGCATTTCTAATCACTGCAAATAAGAGAAGATAAAAGTATAACTTGATACCATTTCAGGTTAAACTGAAGCCGCTTAGCCCTTACTTTTCTTGATGAGAGTCTTGGGAGTAATTGGTTTCTGACATAGTATATCTGCTAAAATCATGGACCATGAGGTCAGGCTGCCTGGGTTTAAGTTCTGGTTCCACCAAGAACTGGTCCTATGACTCAGAGCAAAGTCAATTCAACTCTCTGAGCATCATTTTTCTCATCTCTAAAAGGGGAATAAGAGTAGTTGTTGTTGTTAAACTCAGTGAATTCAGTCTTAGAACAATAGTGTCTGGAACACAGTAGGCACCAAAGCGATGGGTTGTTTATTCTCATGCTACTGGTTTTCATTTCTTATAACTGAAAATTGAAACAAGTTAGAATAATCCTTAAATGCATAATTTCATAAACATTTTGATGAAAAAACATACAAATGATGTTTTATATTTACAACACAGACTTTTCATTTTATATAATAATTGTTATTACATTAAAATATTTTTCTACCATTTTGTTTCTAAGCTATCAAAGAATACTCCAGGACTAGTCAAAAGTGAGCCTGGAGCTCATCAAAGTGCCTTTGAAGAAGTACAGGCAAAGTCTAGATCTGGGGGGTAAAATTGAGACTGTCTTACAAAATGAAGGGAACAGTACACTCAGAATATATGGAGGATAGGAGTGCCATTCAGGAAAATAACACTTATAAAATACTGTGAGCATTAATAATATTTCAAAATTGCCAGAAAATCTTAGAAGTAGAAAAATCTGTGTCAATAGGAAAACGACTAAAAAAAAGTATGGTTAGTAACAGAAAGCTCTAGAACCTTCTTGATAAACCAGAAGATAAGCCTGGGAAAGTAGTTCATTCTTCTATGGGCCCTTTGTTTTAGAACTTTGGAAATACACAGCCTATAAAATCTTGATTGGAGAAGGAAATGGCAACCCACTCCAGTATAGTATTCTTGCCTGGAGAATCCCCATGGACAGAGAAGCCCGGTGGGCTACAGTCCATGGGTCGCAAAGAGTCAGACACGACTGAGCAACTGAACATACATAAAATCTTACTAGTTAGAGGAAAGGAGATGCCTCATTACTGACTTAGCAATTATACTTTCAAAGCTTGACACACACCGCCGTAAGATAAAACCTGCCTTGTGACTATCATTCGATTTTAAATTCCAGAAATGTTTTCAATTGATATAAACTCATAAATAATGTGAAATTAACCAGAACCCATATATACTACTAATCATTGATTTTTGGTGGAAAGAGTTTAATGTACAGAGTTATAGGTAACTCACTAGCCTGTCAAAGATGTGATGGGTGTCAACTTTTCTGCTCACATGCTTTCCTTGACAGATGAAGGGCTGAACCACGAGTGCAAACTTTGCAGCCAAACCTTTGACTCCCCTGCCAAGCTGCAGTGCCACCTGATCGAGCACAGCTTCGAAGGGATGGGCGGTACCTTCAAGTGTCCCGTCTGCTTTACAGGTAGGAAGATGATCTGGAAAACTCGGGAGAGGTTCATGGCCACATCACGTCTTTCCTATCAAGGCATACTTCCCACTGCTGTGGCCTTTTACAGATCTGACTGCGGTTCAATTTAGGGAGAAGATGTTTGATTTCTGCTGATTAGCATTATTGATTGCTGCCTACTTTAAAGGCTCAGACGGTCAGGAAGGTTAACTGTCAGGATGAACAAATGGCATTTTAAGTTCTCTCAGAAGTTTGCACTCTTCCGTTTCTAAAATGACATCCATGTTCCATTCACTTTTCTCCCCTCGACATTAAAAGGTTAGCGAGACAAAGGGAGCTTTTTCATAGCAAGACGTGAGACTAAAAGTCAGCCGTGGTGTCAACACATGTCTGTTATTTAAACACAGAGAATTTTGTAACATTTCCCCATATGAAATTTAAAGTCATTATTAGAACCCTCCCCCAGTTCTTTGAACTAAAAAAACAGATTAGATGAGGTCTTATGTCCTGTGAATATCAGTTTGAGCAAACTCGGAGAGATAGTGGAGGACAGAGGAGTCCGGTGGGCTGCAGTCCACAAGGTTGCAAAGAGTCAGACATGACTTAGCGACTGAACAACAATATTATGTTTACACTTTTGAGAAGAAACTTTTATGAGATGCTGTAACATTACAGTTTTCAGCAGAAGCAGCAGCAGCAAAAAAAAAAAAAAAGTAAATCAGAAACTGTAATTTGAAGCCCATAGGGGTTGAAATATGATCACACACGTTTCTGCTGCTCCTATAACAGTGACAAAGTTATTTTGGAAAATCCTTTGTGATTATTTTGCCTGTGTCTTGGACTCATTGTTCAAACCCCTCAAGGCTATATGCCCTTCTTATTTGTCAGAAAAAGCAAAACAAAACAAAAATATATCCTTCTCTTAAAACCACCTTCTTGGTTTGTGGAGCAAAATTCCAAAGCATTGATTATTAACCTTCACTGCATTCAGCCTGTAGATTTCTGTCCTGTAATTAAATCAAAAGTGAAAGGCTATGTTCCAGTGAAATACTACCAGACTGTGTTGGTGGTTCTGTCTTTACCATTTGCCCGTGAGGCTCCTTCATTCAGTACTTGCATCCCATTCGGCCACTCCTTCTTTTGGAACTATTTTTTGATTCCTCCAACTTATTATTTAAAAAATATATATGTGTTTTTACTATAACATAGTATTTGTCTAAAGATACAATGCATCAGGAGTCTGGCTTCTTTATAAAAGTTCATAGTAAGTCTTCCTAAGGAGGACTGGTCATAGATCTCTTCATGATTAAGACCCCTAATAAAATAGCTCCTTCATGTTATGGCTGGGAGCCTCGTAAAATGTGCTATGTTAGATGGAGATTCATTGCAAATCAGTATCAAAACCCCATTTCTTTGGGTTGATGTAGGTAAAAGACAAAAATGCATTAATCATGAATGGTCTGCTTTTCCTGCGCTGACAGACCTAAATTGTTTAGTGTATCTTGAAGTAATTTTAAAAACAAAACAAAACAAAAAAAAAACCTCTTCCAATATAAAGCATGTTAAGTGCGAGAAGAAATCTGATAGATGTTTAAAGTAATGAGAAATATGATTAAAATGTATGACTCAAAAGAACAATATTCTAATATTTTAGGTTGGCTGGCAATTAGAATAATTTTAATGATTAGAATAGAGTCAAAGTCAAATGCCAACATCTTTAATAAATCCTTTCCCTGCCTATACAGATTAATATTGTAGATGCAAACTTTTTTAGGTCACAGTACACCAGGCATCCATCAGAAGTCAGTTCTCCCAACCCAAACACTGCCTCTGGCATATACAATTTAATTATTAATAGTATGTCTCCTAGGTAAACTGTTACACAGTCTTAGGGCCTTGTTTTGTAGTCATTAAAATTGAACATGTTTATATTATTGAAACCCTTGCATTCCATGTGTAGGCTGAGTTGATCTTAAAGTATCCAAAGAGAATTTACCTGCCTTTCTGTTTCACATTTATAGACAGTGCCCCAGAGTAGCTGTGGGATATCATTTTTAGCATTAACACATTTAAATAGAGAACTGTTTGCTAGCTGTAACTTTAGGCAAATGCAATAAACTGGGTTTTGGCATCTATGATTTTGTAACCTGTGGGTTGCTGAGAAATAAGAGTCATTTCTGTTCAGACAGTGCTGTGCGTTTGACAATTTTCATTTTAAAAGATTTATGGGGAGCAGGGCCACGATAAACCTTTACTTTGGAGCTGTTTGTGTTGAAATAGGTGCTCGGTAGAGTGCATCTTAACAAAAGCCAGAGACCCAACCCCTAAGCATGTGTGACGTTGCTCTCCCCTGGACCCTGGCAGTGGTCACACCCAGAAGGCACTCCATTCAGTCCATTCCTCTGCCGCTGTTCACAGGGAGCCATCAACGGAGGGCATTTTGGAATGAAAATAACCCCCAGTTCACTCTCCTTTTATCGTTTCAGTGTTTGTTCAAGCAAACAAGTTGCAGCAGCATATTTTCTCTGCCCATGGACAAGAAGACAAGATCTACGACTGCACACAATGTCCACAGAAGTTTTTCTTCCAAACAGAGCTGCAGGTAATGTCCCCATGGGGAGGCCTGGCATTGAACGCAGTCGCTCTACTTATAGGAAACAAGGGCATTTTAAGTCTGGATTCACCGTATCACTCACCCTGGCCACCATGATGCTGTGTATGGATTGGGGCAAAGGGAAAATTAGAGGCTGGATTAACAGACACCAAAGTCATTTTGCCTCTGGCTGCTGTCAATCATAAAAAGAACTAGAACAGACCTATAATTGGACCTTCTGACCCAGTGTGATAGACTGCAGGGTCAGGTTTATTGGACTGTGGGATCATTCACCTCGTTCGTCAAGGCCCATTCTCCCAAACCCTGTTTTATTCATGTTCTGTTCCCACTGGGCTTCAAGCTGGCTGGATGTCCAGGTTATTGTTGTCCTGAGGGGCTTAAAATTGGAAGGGAGAAGGGAAGAGAGGAAAGAAGATATACTCTTGTCCAATATGTTTCTTCTGCTTAACGGGATGGAATCATTATTATTTAGTGGCAGCCTTTGGGTACAAATTTTGGTACCCAAAGATGTTAGCTTTGAATCTTGCAAAATGTGTGACCTTGTGCTTATCAATAATGTTTCTGAACCTCGGATGTGACTGGACCTCGGATGTGAAGAAAATGATAGACAGATGTAACATTCATAGGCCTGTTGTTAGGTAAAATTAAATAAAAGCTCTGAATATGGGGTATAAACTCTAAAATAGAATAGAAATGTTTGGTCAATTTGATTATTCTTAACAATAGGCTGGTATCAGTCAGAGACCTGGATCCTAACCCAGAAATGTCACTTATTATAAGGAAAATAAATGTTTTTTTCTTCTTACTTCATCTGAGAAAAATGGGTCTAATATATATCCTCATTTTTCAGATGGAATGATATAAGAGTAATACTTTTTTTTTAATTAAATCTCATTGGTGCCTTTGGAGGAGAATGAATTAGAATCCAGTTATTTCATTATTGTGAGGATTATTATTAACCGTAAAGTTATTTAGACTGAAATAGGGTAAGGATGATGTTTTTTCCTTTGGTATCAAATTCCCTAAATAACCAGAAGAGGGTCTGATGTGGTTGACATAGTTGAGGTAGGAGTAAGGGACCCAAAGCCCCACCCACTTCTTCATCTCCCATCCCGCGCTGTGGGCCCCAGGGCAGCTTTAGAGTTCCTTGGGCTGTAGGGAAGCCATATTTATGTGAATTTTGTATCAAAATAAGGAATTTATAGTTTGTTAATAACATCTCAGTTTTTATCCTATCAGTGAACACATAGCAAATAAAGACGTAAGATAAAAAATCTCTGAAAGAATGGGTGATGTCATTTAGTTATGATGAGTCAATGCACCAGACTTAAAGTTGCTATAGACTTTTCATCACTTCAAAAAAAAGAATTCTACTCCGTCATGTGTTTGTGCGTTGGATACAGAAGATAGACCAAGTTAGACTATTATTTAAAAGTACATGTCATTAAAATAACCTGCATTTCTATTGGAAAACATAATATTCTTATTGCAGTATGTATGGAAGGGTAAGTCCTTTGTGTTGATTTTAAAAGATATGGGCAGTATGCCTAATGATGCTGTTAATTAATATGTAAACTGTGAAGCAGAATTCCTAATAGTTTAAAATCCAAGTTGTAGAGATTCTGGCTTCCTGCTAGTATTCTTGGGGGAAAGTTTGGAACAAGTTCACTTTTGTAGATTCTAATGCTAACCCTAACCCTAACTGAGTGGGCTTCCCAGGTGGCTCTGCTGCTGCCACTGCTGCTAAGTCGCTTCAGTCATGTCGGACTCTGTGCGACCCCAGAGAGGGCAGCCCACCAGGCTCCCCCGTCCCTGGGATTCTCCAGGCAAGAACACTGGAGTGGGTTGCCATTTCCTTCTCCAATGCAGCAAAGTGAAAAGTGAAAGTGAAGTCGCTTAGTCGTGTCCGACTCTTCGTGACCCCATGGACTGCAGCCTACCAGGCTCCTCCGTCCATGGGATTTTCCAGGCAAGAGTGCTGGAGTGGGGTGCCATTGCCTTCTCCAGTGGTAAAGAATCTGCCTGCCAAGCCAGAGATGCGAGTTTGATCCCTTGTCGGGAAGACCCCCCTGGAGAAGGAAATGGCAACCCACTTCAGTTTTCATGCCTGGGAAATCCCATGGACAGAGGAACCTGGCGGGCTACCGTCCACGGGGTCACAAAAGAGTGGGATATGACTTACTAACTAAACAACAATACTACTGACCTGGTGGTCACTTCAGTGTCTTTCATTAAAACAACTCCACACTCTGGCAGTGGTGACATGTGGCACATTGGCTAGCAGACAGAAGTAAGCAATTAAACACATTCTCTGGGGCTCCAGGTTTCTTTCATAGTGTATTTTGGAGTTTCATGGACTGTACACTGTACAGTCTTTTTTTTTTTAATTTTATTTTATTTTTAAACTTAACATACTTGTATTAGTTTTGCCAAATATCAAAATGAATCCGCCACAGGTGTACATGTGTTCCCCATCCTGAACCCTCCTCCCAGTCTTTCCATTAGTGTGTAGACCAGGGGTTCTCTACCTCTTTGATAGCAGGATGCCTTGACGCTTAAAAATTATTGAAGACCACAAAGCACTTTGATTTACATGGGTTACTGTATACTGAGGGCCTTCCCAAGTGGTGCTAGTGGTAAAGAATCCACCTGCCAATGCAGAGGGCGCAGGAGAAGTGGGTTCGATCCCTGGGTCAGGAAGACCCCCAGGAGTAGGAAATGGCAACCCACTCCAGTATTCTTGCCTGGAGAATTCCGTGGACAGAGGAGCCTGGTGGGCTCCAGTCCATGGGGCCACAAAGGGTCCAACGCGACTTAGCAACTACGCACACTCACATTATGTATTGATATTTTCCATATTAGACATCGAGAAACATTTGAAACACAAAAATACACAAATCTGTGGTTCTGTTAGCTGTCAGAGAAAATGTATGTCCACATGTCAAGTAGCCCTTAGAAAATGCCACTGTATGCTCATGAGATAACAAGAGCGTAAGGGGCCAACAGTGTTTTAATGTTATTATGAAAATAGTCTTGACTTCACAGACTCCCTGCAAGGGTCTAGGAGACCCTCGGAGGTCCCCGAGCCACACTTTGAGAACCGCTAGTGTAGAAGACATGGTATAGAACACAGAACTCAGTCTTTGAGTCTTTATGACCTTATGAGGTCAAACATCTCTCAAAACACCTCTGACTCCTTCATTCACATTGTGATCTGAGCCAAAATAAGACTTCTTTCACAATCCGAAGCTGTACACTTACTTTTGTAACCCCACCTCAGAATCATACATATCTGGCCTTGATGCAAATACTCAGGCTCAAAATGTGTATCACTCCTTCGATAAAACAGTATTTATAGTTAATGTGTGATCATTATTACGAAGCTAGTATCCACAGTCATTGAAATATCTATGTAGATCTGTTTTCTAAACTCTTCAGTAGTAACAGTGGCTTTTAATTTCAATACATTAAGGAAAATATCAGAGCTTACTTTTTCTAATTTTGAGACCTTTTGGATTTTTATGATTTAAACTTAGGGGCTCATAGTTCTGTGCGTTTGTCTTCATTCCCACATCACTTCACACCTGTGCTTAGAGGATGGCGTTAATATGGCTTTAAAATATTAATTTCTTTTAGTTTCTATATAGAGAATAAAGTATACTAAAAAATACAGTTTTATTAATTTCTAAGAATAAGGGGGGAAATCAGTTGAAATTGAGGTGACAAGAGAAAATAAGATCAGTAACCTAAATAATAACCGAGCAGAAATGGAAGCCCTTTTACCAGCCCACAGTATTTCATTGCTTGGTATGGAAAATTAAGAGATTTTAAAATTGGCCCATGTCATACCACTTAAACGCATCTACTTTTTTTATGCCACTAAAGTTCAGAGAGGAGGATTTTTCACAAGAGGCATTTTATAAACCAAATGCAATGCCCAAGAACTGGAGATTGGCAAGTGGAAAGCATATAGTCTATTTGGCTTTTATTTTAGAGTCAGATGAATAGGGTAATTTTACAGAATTGCCCAGGAACATCACTGTGATTGGGCTTCCCAGATGGTGCTAGTGGTAAAGAACCTGCCTAGCAACACAGGAGACCTAAGAGACATGGGTTCAATTCCTGGGTGGGGAAGATCCCCTGGCCAAGGGCACGTCAGTCCACTCCGGTATTCTTGCCTGGGAAGTCCCATGGACAGAGGAGCCTGGCAGGCTACAGTCCACAGGGTCACAAAGAGTCAGACACGACTGAAGTAAATTAGCACACACACCACTGTGGTCATGGTGCATAAATGATTTACTGACCATAATAAACAATTTACATTTCTTTCACTGTTTATACCTATTTGAAAACAGAAAAACATCTTTTTAAGGATAGAAGTGCTTTGTTGAGTATGAAGTCTTACACATACACCCACGGAGATGTGTTGTTTTCATTAACATCACCTACAGTACTAGTCAGAATTCAGATAGTTCCTCATAATACACTTCCATCTTTAGGAATGAAGGACTCAAGTGTCATCCTTTGACATTACAGACCACAGTTGCTTTTCAGATTAAGCAAGACGCAACGTCTGTTTCTATGAACACTCCATCTAGGGCTTGCCAGTGTGGAAGCTATTGTCTTCGCATGACCCTGAATCCTTTCTGACCAGAAGTTCCAAATGCCAGTCCAGAGTGTAATGTGTAATTCCTGGCAGGATATCATCATTTTCTTCCAGTGGAGTTTTTCTCCCTTCTTGCAAGGAATTCTAATATACTTCAGGGGCCGCCTAGCATGCTGGTCGGGAAGATGTGCTTTGGAATAAGAGTGCATTATTTGAACTAACTTAACATTTTGTTATTTTAAAAGCAAATGAATATGTCGAATGTTTCACATGTTTTCCTAATAGACCTCAAAACTTTTCCTGCAAAACTTAAGGAAGCTGCTTTGAGAGAATAGTATGGTCCAAGAATAATATCCTACAATGCATATTTGTATCCAGAATGGTTTATACAGGTGTGAGCAAGTGGTGTGTTTGTAAAAATTCTGTTGAATAGGCCACTTTCTTTCAATACAGTAATTACTGTTTCATTGGTGCCTCTAGAAAAGCTACAATTCAATGGCAGTGATCAAACCATCCTCTTCCAATGGGTCCCCATAGAAAGTTCTCTGAAGCATCATGTCATGAATGTAATGGACTTGGAGGGAATTCCGGTGGTTGGAAGAGAGGGAATTGGCCTAATCGAACTTGAGGCTCTGAGATTTCTGATATTAAGTTTCTTTTGAGTCAAAGATTATTCTGATACTTGAGCTTTTCTTCATTAGTCCATGGATGCAGTATTTTCCACATAGAAAATACAGAAGTGACTTGACATTCTGAGGGATACACCAAGACTTTCAGATACCACTGAAGTTTAAATACATAATGGTCTCTACAGCTGTTTGCTTGGCTTCTCGAATCACTTTCCCACCAAATCAACCTGAGTTTGATGGATATTTTTCACACCACAGCTTAATTGTTGCTCAAGTTTTATGGTCATATTTCTGAAAGAAAAATGAATTACTCCAAAGGGGTGGGAAGCATAGGACAGCAGCACAGCACTGAAGTGTGGCTGCCACGTGGCCAACTGTCAACTCACTGACTTAACGCTGTACCTAAACCAGCCTTTTAATAATTGTTATACAGGTCCATGCCTCAAAGTATTAAGTAACACATGTTGAGGCATTTAAAGGTCCTTGTTGGGGCTTCCCTGGTGGTCCAGTGGTTACGACTCCACACCTTCACTGCAGGGGCCATGGGATCCACCCTTGCTTAGGGAACTAAAATCCTACAAGCTGCATGGCCTGGCCAAAAATAAAACTAAAAATAGAAGGTTGAACGTATTTTTTTTTTTAAGTGAACCTTAAAAAAATGTCCTTGTTAACAGCCCATCCACAGATGCCATACTATAGATTGCTATCATCCCCTGTACCATTATTTGGTTAAAAAATATATATTTATTGATTTAAAATCTTTATAAAAATATAATTTTATCATTTTAAATTTACCATGGCCCCAAGCTCTCTATGACATATCAAAAATAATTAGGAATATATCATCTTTACTGTCTACTAGAAAAGATAAGATTTGCATATGATTAATGTTCACATGAGGTAATGTGTAATAAATAGTTCTAAGTATTCCAAGAGAAGATGTTTATTCTCCAGCTGGGATAATCGAGAAAGCCATCACGTGGGAGGCATTCAAGCTGGTTTTGAAGGACGGATATGATTTTGATATCTGTGAATGTAAGAGAGATCACCATCCATAAAAATCTCAAATAATGATTATTTTAAAAATGGCTTTTATGGGGTTTTTCCCATTTGTTTTATTTTGCTTTGATTTCTCTATAGGCATCTTAGTGTAAGGGAAGAGGGCATGAAATACAGAGAACAATCACCAGAGTTTGATTTTGGTCATTGTTCCTTACAAGCGATGGCCTCTGAGCCTTGGTTTTATCATCGGTAAAATGGGCATGTGCTGCTGCTGCTGCTAAGTTGCTTCAGTCATGTCTGACTCTGTGCGACCCCATGGACTGCAGCCTACCAGGCTCCTCCATCCATGGGATTTGCCAGGCAAGAGTACTGGAGTGGGGTGCCATTGCCTTCTCCGAAAATGGACATATAGGAAACGACAAAGCATCGCGCCCAGTTTCCAGGTCCTGCTGAGAGTGCAATGGAGTAGCTGATGCTAAGCCCTCAGTGCCGAGTGTGAGAGGGGAGAGGCCTTGGAGGAGCTCTGATTCCTGGGTCCTCTCCCTGCTCCCTCTCGCTGACCTCAGTAAACAAACTCCAGATCCATCATTACCTGGAAATAAAACCTCGATCCCAGACATGTCCTGTTTCCTTACTTGTCTGTTCTAGTTCACTGGAATAATTTCCCAATTAATCATACCTTGACATAGTTTCATGTTAATTGGTTTCCAGGTAAAAATTCTTATATTTAAGCCTTCATGTTTTTCAAGGGATGTAAGAGCCTTGAGCTTCTTTTTATTTTTATTTTTTCCTTTTAGCACACAATGGGAAAACTGAACATTAAATTTGCTTTCAGAAACGTTATTTCAAAACCCTACCCTTCTTCCTGCTCTCTTTCCAAATTAGAGATAAGTGGCCAAAACAAAAAGTTTTATCTGGCCCCTTTACATAAGACAGGGTAGGATTGAAGTGTGGTGTGGGGAAAGATTTATTTTAGTTTTGTTTTCATTTTTTTCTCTGGGTCAGGTGGAAATTCTCTTTTGCTAACAGGAGAGGTGGAAAAGTGTGTGTTACTGCTCACAGAACTTCTATAAGAAGTGCCTTTAAAACTGTGCACCTCCCCCCATACTCTTCACAACTTTTCTGTTGTTTTCCATTGCTCTGTTTCTATTTCTAACAGAGCTTGAACTAGCTTTCATTATTCCCAGGTGGCACTAGTGGTAAAAGAACCCACCTGCCAGTGCAGGAGATGTAAGATATGTGGGTTCGATCCCTGAGTAGGGATGATCCCCTGGAGGAGGGCTTGGCAACCCACTCCAGTATTCTTGCCTGGAGAAGTCCACGGACAGAAGAGCCTGGCGGGCTACACTCCCTAGGGTCACAAAGAGTCGGACACGACTGAAGCGACTTAGCAGCATAGTACCCACAGCCAACTGAAAGACTCAGAACCCTGTTCTGCTTTGCCTCTTGTCATTCAGTGTCCCTTTGGGACCCTCAGATTGGAAAGAACTGCCCATCACTGCGTCTGGCCCGCCATAGCCAGGTTCCATATTGATCACTGGGGAGAGGAGAGTCAGTGTGGGGGGTGGGAAGAGACATAAGGACATACGTCCTGCCTCTTCCTGGGTGGCCTGCACCTGCTACCTTCGCTCTCCACTTCCTTCCATCCATTGGACCTCTGTGTTCTCTTGTTCTCGGGGCCAAAATCACAGTCCTTAAACCACCTTATAGACGTGGAAGTCTGCAGGAGTAGTGTAAATCATGTCCAGTGAACATGTGGTTCTGGAACTGGTCCACTTCCCCACCACCTCCTTTCTCTGCTTTGTGGGCCTTCGGGGCCTTTGAAGTAAATTGGTGCTACAGCAGCTTCCACTTAATTTGCCCAGTGGTTAAATTGATCTATCTCTTTTATTTGATCCGATCTCCAGGAACCCAATCGTTTGCATTGATTTATTGATTGGAGCTGTGTTTTCACCATTACTTTTGATCACTTTCAGCTGTTAATATTGGATAATTCAATCAGGATTGATTGGCCTTACCATTGAAGGTAGAAAGTTAATCATATAGGACAAAGAAATAGGGCACCGCTCACCTCGGTTTGACTGTTTACTTCTCTCTCTCTCTCACCCCTCTCCTCCCACCCTGCATCCCCTCTCCCTGTCATCTAAGCAGTAGCAAAAAGCTGGGGGTTTTTTTGAGTAAAGAAGAGAGTTTAAAATTTTATAGCATTCACAATGCATCTAAAGATGAGGTAGTTTTATTCTGTTTTAATAGAACTGCACCTAGAAATTAAGCAAACATCCATCCAGAAAGATGGATAAGCAGGACTGTCACAATGAACTCATTTGGACTCAATGAGTGAATGCATTTTCAATTACCCGTTTTGTACCAATAAATGCCTAATCTGTGTATGCATGCTTGGAGGCACAACCTGGGCTCACCTTTTTCTGAATTTGGCCCTCACCACTTCACCATGTGTCCGGCTCATCAGATTTTCAAGAATCAAGCAGTTAATAGGACCAAAGGAAGAGCAACAGAGGTCTCGGCCAATAAGCGGAAAACCACTTTATTTACATTGGAATCGTTTCTACGGCACCCCAGCTCAGTTTTTAAAAATTCTCCATCCATTAATTTCTCGATGTTCCTATCGACGGCTGGTTTTCGCTGTTAAAAGATGGAGCACCACCTCCCCGTTCTAGGACTCGTTCCCTCCCTCCAACAGCCCTGTTGTTAGCGATCTGCCATGACATTATTTTTTTGTCTGGCCCAGAGTTGACGACAGATGGCCATCTCGGAACTGCCATCAGTGCGACTTTATGGAGCATTCAGCTAGGGTGTACTGAAGAGCACTGCGGCCAGTGTGCAGCCCCCTCCTCTCCCCCCCCACCCCCTGGCAACGTTCATCACCTCTGCCACATTCCGCTTTGGCTGGGCTCTGCTGGCCCTGCCGTCTCCTGGGCCGCCAAGTCAGCTTGCTGCCACGGCACCAGAAGATCTGCCTCATCAGGAACGAGAAACTGTGGGCACGGCCGGCCTACAAAGACAGCTCTCTGCCTCGGCGCTTTTGTAGTCCGATCCCCGAGAGAGAGCTGGACCTCCACGTCTCTAGAACATTCTACAATCCAGGGAGGCACCTTGAAGTCCCCACACGTGTTCCTATTTCAGATGTTCGCTCCACACGCGGATCAGTTTCTTCCACGTTCGCAGAGACATAATGCCAAGAATAGACTCTTTCAGTTTGCAAACTTCAATTGGACTCTTGGAAAACACCACCTCGGTAGCCAACTGCTTGTGGCAATTAGAGTCAGAGCTAGGGTCATCATGGGCTTCGACGCTCAATCCCCTAAAATGAGCAAAGAATTCACACCAGCACCTTCCGATCCATTGACGTGGCAATCCCTTGGCCGGCCGCATGAAATGAGCTGTTGCTGAGCGTTTGGAGCAAGATTGATAGGCTGTTCTTGATCGAGTTTGCTAAGGCCAGGCGGCTTCAGAGCCAAGCGTGTACTTTAAGGGGAATTCACATTTGTATCCTTTATTGTTATATTTGCAGCGAATCTACAGCTCCTAACAGGCTCTGCCCTGCAGCTATGAAGGAGCGAGTTCACCCTCATCCGGGAGAGAGCGGGATTCTGTGAAAGCCTGCGATGTGGCAGGCGAGAAGAATGGTGCTTAAAAGCGCTGCTCACGGTGCTCATTTAGAACAGCAACTCCAAGGCTTTAAATGGGAGTGAGAGGCAGGGTAAACGAGGCCTTTAAAAGTGGTGAAATTCTAAACCGCCTAAAATAACAGGCCTCCTTCCCTGATAACTTCATTGAGGGAGTGATGTCGGGGAGCTCACTGGCCAGGACCCGCTTTCACTTTCTGGTAAAGAGGAGGGCAGCGTTTGCAGAGGCGAGGCTTTCCCCCTTGTACCCAGTGTGTCTGGGAAGCCGGCAGGCTTTCTTTAGTGGCTTCCTCTGGCTTTGGTGCGGCCCCTCAGCTGGCAGATAGACCATCTCTTGCTGGAAACCCGAATCACCCGTAAAAGGTTTCCTTTTTCTCATTGCCAAGACTTAATTTTATAATCATCTGACTTCCACCACTGGGCACATCTGGGAAGTGCGTGCGCCTTCTAGACACATAAAAGGCTACTGTGACACCATCAGCTATCAGCAGTGTGCTTTGCTGTGCTTGGGAGCTTATAAGTGGGGAGAGGTGTTTGTGCAGCAAGATAGAACCATCTATTCGCTGTGAGCCAGGCACTAAGACCTCACCCCCGTGCTCAGTTATAATTCATGACAGCACTGGTGGGAAGCCCTCATCTCTCTGTGGAGTTAATGCATCTCCACCGAAGCCTGCTGCGAGCACCCTGCGTCCCCGCCCACCATCTGTGCCTCCACTTGCAAGCGCAGGCTCGCTCTCTTCTCTCTGTTACTTACTCTTTCCTGAGATCTCTTGGTGTTAATATTGTCAGGCTACTACCCACTTTGTAAAGGCGACTCTCCAAAACAGGCTTATCGTGTTTCGAGTGGAAGAGCTGGAAGGGACGCCTTCCACTGCGGTGAAATGTCTCATTTGGAAAATGTCGATTAGAAAAGGATGGGGAGGCAGCGGTGCCCTTAAACCAGTCGCAACCTCCAGGGTAGTCCAGGATGCTCTGCCAGTCCCTGGCTAGTAAAGGGGCACGTGTGGTCCATGGTGAGAGGCCTCACAAGGTAGACATGACAATTCAGGTTAATCCTGTTCTGAGCCAGAGTGCAGAGTCCGGAGCTGAATCTGAAGAGATGCTTGTCCATTCTGTCCAGGGGCTTGGGCCAGCTGTAGGGGCCAACCCAGTCCTGCACACCAGCCCCTCTGTGAGGAGATGCCGGCCACCCTAAGAACAAGAGCAATTGTCCCAGGGCTACCCAGAGCCTCAGCTCAATATGGTCAAGCCTTGGGCTTTACAGAACCCCCCTAAAATAGCCATGGTCATTTGTGAAGCGGAATGAGCAGAGGTGGCCAAACTCCCAGGCTCTCTGCAGTCCAGAGCCGGCAGTGGTTTATTCCCACCCTGTCCCAGCTCCTCGGTGCTGCTGCCTCCCTCTTCCCCTCCCTGATTCCCACTCCCCACTCTGCTGGGAGCCCTGAGGGGGATGGGCCACGAGGCCAGCATGGGTGCAAATAAAAGATGACCGGGTACCTCCTTGAGCACGGCTGACCCCAGATGAATGTTCAGTGTTTCACAATACGTGCTCTTAACAGAGCCTGTTGTTAGCGTTCCTTTAATAAGATAAAGCAAAACCAGGCCGGGGACACCAGCAGATGAATTTAATAGATGTGAATCCATGAGCTACCTCCTGTGTGAGACAGTGCTAAAACAGCCTTTCTCTACTTGAGACTTGGGCTTACCCAAAGAGCCGTCCCAGCTCCGGAGGCGAGGTGAGAGGTCACCCACTAAGACAGTAGCACCCACACTGAAGTTCAGCCTTGTGTGTAATTGGTTCCGAATCTCCTCCTGGCGTCTGGCTGGTGCTCGCCCCATCGTCTCGCTCACCCTCCCAAGGAAAAGTAGGGCAGGGAGCTGGCTGTGCGCCCTGTCCAGGTTTTCCTGGGTGAAAGATCACTTGGAGATGACACAGCTGAGTAGTCAGCCTGAAATCCTGGTTGGTATTTTATTAATTTTGCACCAAGATAAATCCTGAAATTCTGACAAACTCCATGACAGGTGAAATTCCTTCTTGCAGCATCTGCTCAGCAAGAGGCTGCTCATTTCGTTCTGTTCCGAGGCAGGCAACAGGAGGGCAGCTTTCTAATCAGCCCTCAAAGGACCCCCAGCCGCCCCAGAGTCTCCGGCTGATTGAATAACTCCTGGGCCTCTTCCCCTAGGCCTCCATCAGCGGGGGTCCTGTGGAAAGCAATCTCCTGCAGACTGGCACTGAAGAGAGCTTTAAACCACCATTTTCTGCTCTCCAGAGGAGCCTAGAGTACTAAAAGATAGATGGACTGCAGATATTTTATGAGAAACTGTCAGAAGAAGAGCAGAGTAAATGTTTTTTTTCTTCTTCTTCTCCGAGTCACACACTACATCACTGTTGAATTTCTCCCAGAATCTTTTACATTTAAAGGAAGAAATTAATTGGTTGCTAACCTTTCACCGCCCCCTCCCTTCTTCCTCGTTGTCTTCCTCTCCCTTTTTTTTTTTTCTTAAATATTCACACAGAGGCCCTTTGCTTAACCACAGTTGCAGAAAATCAGTACCATTTGCAATGAAATATTTATAATGACAGAATGAAAAATTGGATTCATTTTCTGGACTGTAGCCGAACAGTCTGCAACTTTGTGTGGTATTGTTAGGCCTTCCCCCCCTCTTCCTCCCTTTCATTGGAAGCTTGTTCGAAAACAGGACACATGGACGTTTACCTATGCTTTGGAGGGAGGCCTACCAAAACACAGAACCCGTTTCTGGGCTTTTTTTTAAGGGAGAGAAGAGCTTATTTTCGTCTGTGCTGCCACGTGGGGGGCACCTGGGCTGTGGCCCATAAAAAGGTAGAGAGGATGTGAACCCGGTCAAAAGAAAGAGTGTTGGCTCTGCGGGGAGGAGCTGGGACAAGTTTACAGAGAAGGCAGGAGCCGGTCTGGCCCGCACTCTCTGCACACTGAGCTGAGTACAGACAGCAGCCACAGGCCCTGGAGGCTCGGGCAGATGTATTTGAGAAGCGGGAAGGCAGGACAGAGGGGTGCCAATAGATACTGAAATACCCGACCTCACCTTCTCTTTCCCCCTTACCGTTTGCTGCCATGGGCTTGCTTCCCACGTGATCCCACATTCAGGGCTGCCTTCTTTCTAACCAGGGTTGACGACTGCATTTTTTTTTCCCCCCAGAGATGAAAGACAAAAGGATTTTGCTAGGACAGTCCAGCGGGCTTGTATTTCAAACAAGCCCGCCTCACCCGGGCAGGGCCACCACAATGCATCCATTCTTCTTCCTCGACTTGATTGGATTTGCAGCAAGATGCCTGCGAAGTACATTCCAGGCTCCCAAATAAGTTTTCACTTACTACTGCACAGCCAGGCCCGGAGAGCTGGTCCTCTTCTCCTCCCTCCTTTGTGGGAGCCTGACGGGGTATTCACCTCCATTCTCGGGACCCCTGCTCAGGCTCTTAGGCCGGCCCTCCAACTTAACCTTTCATCTGTTCCCTGGGTCTAAATAGTTGGCGTTGTTTTCTTTAGGTTTTTTTTTTTTTTCTTTCCCCCAAAGTGAGAACAGTTCTAGCAGATTTCAGCATGAATACAGGCCAGTCCAACTCAAATCTGCGGGTTTCGCTCACTGAATTTGCATCCTGCATTGCCGACTCCACAAGATCAATAATCCATATTTTAGTGTATAATAAAAGCTGCCTGTAATTGAATTAGCTCATTCATTCCATCTGATTAGCCCTGTTTTATTCATGGAGAGGAAAAATAATACAAACGTACCTTCTCCAACCTATTGCATGATGTGAATGTAAAAGAGCCCTCAGCACTGTAAAACACATTTATAAAGATGATGGAGTGTTAATTTCAGTATTTGTTTATCCTAGGAATAGGAATAATGTGAGACACATCACGCTGCACTTTTGTGGTGATAACTTTAATGTTCACATCTACTGGGTCAATCTGTCTTCTAGTCAGCCTGGCATGAATAGCCTATAATAGGTCTCTCTTCTGACCAAAACCAAGAACACTCCTCAGTTCTGAAGGACAGCTGGGATAAACAGTCTCTGGTACTTGCCCTTGGAGAGATCCACCTTAAGAGATTTCACCCGGAGGTCATTACCTCTTATCCATCCATGGATTACCATTTGCAAGCCTTTTGATTGCTTACTATCTTCTCTTTGAAGCAAAATCTTAGCACATGTTTGAACCTGGGTGATGAGAAACACTGAACAGAAAAGTTGTTCCTCATTATTGAGACCCCGGGCTCTCAAGACATAGCCCAGCTTGTGTGTGACATGTACTTGCTCAGAGGTTTTGAGTTTTTACACAGGCTTCTAGGTTCGTCTTTTCATTGCCTCCCCTGAAAAAATGATTTGGAGAAGGATGCTGACAGTTCAGCACGAAATGGTGTGTGTTCTGACACAAAGTGCATTGTAGCTTAGGAATCTAGCCTGAAGTTATTTTCTGTAGCATTTCTTTGATTCAGGGGAGAAAAAGAGTTTTCCATAAAAGTGTATGTTTTAGGATGTGACAATAACTGTTCTCTGTGGTCGTGCATGAATTCATCAAAATGTTTCCACTTATCCATTATTAGTACTGGCTTTCTGGAGGACCGAGGGTAAGGGGGAAAAAATGTTTGGGCATTAGTTTTTCAACAACTTAGGTTAGTCTGAAATATATTCCCAAGTAAATGGGAACTGTAATCATGGCAGGTTGAGAATCAATCTTTTCTGCAGATCAGGAAAGGAGCAGTGAATAGCATTCATTTAGGTACTGCCAGATGTATTTCTGCAAGGGGCGTGTCTTGCCAAGCACTTTGGGTGATTTTAAGTGTTATTAAGCAGGCTTACGGGCCCTCAGGACAGAAGTAAAGGACCCCGGGGGCAGAAATTCCTGGTGGAGGAACATTCCAGGGCAAACGCATCCTCAGAAAGAGAAGCGCCCAAATGCAGACAGGATTTGAAAAGCTAACAACTCTGGGAATATTTCTCTTCCTCTTGTCCAGCTCTTTCTATGTTGTGGCTGGTTTGCATTTGTGTTTGAAGTGCCAGGCGGTTTAATGAAGTTATTCTTTTATAAATTTTGCAACACTGAACCAAGCATGAGGGCTTTAAATTAGAATAAGTGCCACTTCTGTGTGGCAGGTTCCTTTGAGGACTGATTAGAATGAGGCCTCCCGCCGCCCGGTCCTTTCTGCACGGGAGCCTTGGTGCACGGGCTTGTTTACAGCTCACCTTTGAATTTGCACAAGCGTGCACTGTGCCTGCAGCCTGGCCCTCTGATAGTGGAAGCTGCCTTCCTTCCAGGATCATGTTAAATACTTCACTTTAAGGAGTTATTTTTTTAATTATATTGCTTCATTGTAATGAATTAAAATGAATGTGGAGTAGCAAATTATATAAGGATGTGAGGGTTATAGATTACTCTCACCATAGCTACAGCACATCTTTGTGTGGGGGAATTAAGGGGCTGTCTTTCTAGAAGCTATGTGCACCGTGAGGGGTGAGGAAACTGTTCCACAGAGACCAAGAAGCAGTGTCAGAAAAGATGCCCAGGAAATGGAAAGAGAATGGGAGTGTAATCTGTGGGTTTATGAAGCAAATACAGGCTCTTTTGGACAGAGAGTAGGGGTAGGGTATAGTTCTGCCATTTGAAGAGCTGAAAGATTCTGGAACAAGAAGAGATGAGGGGCAAAAGGGAATCCACGGATATCTACGACCACAAAGTTCCATGTAGGATGAGAGATGCCCTGTTCCTGATGTCCTCTCTCCCTGCCTGGGCTCACTGGCCAATAAGCAGGGATGATTTCAGAGGAGGAGGAGACAGGGGATTTGAAACTTTCTCCAGTACACAAAAACATTTAGGGAAAGGGGAAAGGAAAGGGAATATGCAAAATTAAAAAAAAAACACACCAAACTTGAGTGCAGAATTATTTATCCTTTCTTCAAAGGAGGATTTTTTTTTTAATTTAAACTGAGATATCCAAATAGAATTTGGCTTGTGAAATATTTGTATTTTGAAAGGATTTTCTTAGAATTTAAAACAAAGCCTACTTGGGGCTCCTTCTAATTGCATTCTCCAGGCTGGAATATGAGCCCTTGGGGACCCAAAGATCAAAGGCAAACATGAGGAGTTTCACCTGTAGAACCCAGGCATGCATGTAACTCCTGGCTCCATGGCACATGCTCATGCCAACATCCAGTGTAGGCATGGGTATGTACATCGACACATATGCACACACACTTATCCTTCTGAAGCTTAATTGTGGAAATTATTGGACTTCCCTGGTGGCTCAGACTGTAAAGAATATGCCTGCAATGCAAGAGACCCGGGTTCAATCCCTGGGTCAGGAAGATCCCTTGGAGAAGGGCATGGCAACCCACTCTAGTATTCTTACCTGGAGAATTCCATGGACAAGGGAGCCTGGCAGGCTACAGTCCATGGGGGTTGTGGAGTTGGACACAACTGAGCTACTCATACACACACACACACACACACACAGAAATCAGTACATTGTCCTCTCCTAGTTCTATTCTTTGTATGTGTATTTACTACAGCACATGCCCTAGTAGACAAGTATTTGGTGGCTTATGATGAGGAAAGATTGTTTTCTGTTATTCTTCATGATTTATAAAATGTTGACTTACTCTCACTGGGAGTTTACCTCCTAGACAGTGTGGCAGTGTTTTTAATAATAAGAAATAACACAAGGAAGTAGCATTTCTTTTGCTTTTTGTCCAAGTTCAAGACACTGTTTTTCATAATTATTGGGAATTGGTTGAAGGGAATCCTTGTCCATATCAAGTGGAAAAGCAGGAAGAGCTCTTGCTTCCTCCTCCTTCCTACAAAGGTTACCCTTTGAATATAAATTACTATGCCTTGTGCTTCTCCCATTCTAATCAGATGACCTTTTGCGTCTGGTGGACCAGAGTTTAAATCCTAAGCCTGCCAGTCAGTTTTTAAATCAATGCCCTGTTCCAACAGCTTCCAGGTACATAACTTTCAATGGATTTCAAAAACAGGAATGAAATAAGCAATGCGGGTGGAAACTTGCCGCTGACGGTCAAATAGCCCAACCTGACTGCAAGGTCTTGGGCCAAGTAGTGTGATGGTGGGTCATTTCACTAACTGAACGCTTTACCAGAAAACTTCTGTGATTCAAAAATCTAAGAGAAAAGGGAGGAGCAGGAAATATGTAACATTTGCAAGAGGACATTGCTGAGCAATTATCAATTTAAGCTCCGATTCTTTGCTGCTAATTACTATAGGAAGCTGTTGAATATTTAACAGAAATTTGTTTAATTGTGTTTGACTTGGTGGGGGGCTGGGGTGGAGTGGGGTGGGGGCACAGAAGGGGGTGCAGTGAATGTAACTTGAGCATCCTGAGTCAGCTGTGTGCACCCAGAAGCCAGGCAGAGAGGAAATTTGTATTCGCGCAAGATGAACACATTTCAGTGTCAGCCAAGCCTTCTTTTTCCTTCCTTCCACAGATTTATTTATCTTTAAGGTATCTAAAATTAGAGCACGAAGAAGGGGCACTGTTCATGGATGTAAAATTGGAAGGAGGTCATTCTTAACCTTGTTTACAGATGTTCTAGTTTAGAAAGCGCCAGTGTGATAAATTAAACATTACAGGGGGAAAAAAATTAAAGCTTAGCAACAACTGGCACATGGACACATCTGTCTGTGAAGCACTGACTTAATCCCTGAATATCTTATTAGACTGTATTGCCTATCAAAGCCTTCTGTCTCACAATACACTGGGATCCTGCAGTTCTAGAATCTGAGCAGAATCTTTAAGCTCTGGACTCTCATTTTTGCTGGCTTTCTACAGTTAGATTTAAATTTTCTGTTGGCTCCATGCATGTAAACAGGTCGCTCAACCCATTGTTCTCTTTTAAAAATAAACTGTACTTTTAATGTATCTCCCAGTTGCCCTTTGCTCTTTTTAGCCTTTTCTTCCAATTCGGCACCTTATTATTTTTTTTTTTTTTTTCTCAATGTAGTAGATAGGTTACACTCCTCTCAGTTCTTTCAAAAAGGGAACTTTCAAGCTTGTCTTATATGCAAAACAGATAGGAGTCAGCTAGCCACTGAAATCTCACTACCATTTTTAAGTGAGAAGTGAGAAACAAAACTGTTACCAAGTTAACGCTGGGCATGTATGACTTGTCAGCAGCATTTGTCTCTCTTTGAAGCTGGTGGACCACGGTGGCTTGTTTTATTTCTTTGAAATATTTACTTGTCAAAATACTAGACATTGGTCTATATTAGCAATGTGGTCATGGCATTCTTTTAAAAATGCAACTTACTTATGCTTTTGAAGACTCACATTGGACTCAGGCTAGACTACTTTGGCTTCCTTGGTGGCTTAGATGGTAAAGAATCTGCTCATAATGCAGGAGACTTGGTTTTGATCCCTGGGTCAGGAAGATGCTCTAGAGAAGGAAATGGCAACCCACTCCAGTATTCTTGCCTGGGCAATCCCATGGGCAGAGGAGCCTGGCAGACTAAAGTTCGTGGGGTTGCAGAGAGTTGGACACAACTGAGCAACTAACACTTTAACTCTTCAGGCTACTTTAGGTGGGTATTCTTGAGATGATGTTCACCACCATTGGCTTTCCCAGCACACCTAGTGAAAATAAGCTCTGTTTGAAGTGACCTCCATCTCCCTGCCCAGCCAGATAGATCTCCAGCCCCCCAGGGATCAGTCACCCCCAACTCCGTGACTCTCAGCCTGGCTCCTGTTTGCCTTCCCCCTGGAGCCTGTCTCTGTCTTCTAACCTCCTCTTCCTCATCATCACTCTAGCACCAGGCAAGCGTGACTTCTCCAAGAACTAAGCTCAGGAGGTGAGGTGCCCTTTCTCTATGATCCATGGTACCTGGTCCTCCTGTCCCTGGTGAGCGCCCTAATGGTGAGCATCTGTCTGGGCTCCACAGTCAGCCCAGCCCAGGGATTAGAACATGGGAACTGGTACCACTCACCAGTTGCTTCTTCGCAGAAGCCAGTTCAGCCATGGAGTAGCTATAAGACCCTGAAAGTTGGCTTCAAGTCTCTGGGACTTGATTTCATCATTTATGAAATGGGATGTTGGAACAGATGCTGCTAGAAACCATTTCTTTAGTTCTGTGAGGCATCACTTACATCGCTAACTCCTGCTATTGAATCTCGACCAGCAAATGAGGGATGGTGGCTCTGCAGTTGTTCAGAGTAGGGAGTTGTTTTCATACCTTAAATATTAATTTCCACAGCTTAATGTTTTGGTCCTTTTATACTTCATTATATTGTTAATATTTCTAAAACAGCATTGATTGTCACATATTCCACCTTTGTTCACTGATGGTACATGGAAAGTCTTAGTAAATTGCTGAATAAGTGGATATTTTTAGAGAAATGATTATTCATACAAGCAATGCCACTTATTATATATTTCAAACAATCCTTTTCACGATCTCTCTACCATATTTTTATTTTATTTTGTTGTTGTTGTTCAGTCACTAAGTCATGTCCAACTCTTTGTGACCCCGTGAACTGCAGCACACCAAGCTTCCCTGTCCTTCACTATCTCCCAGACTTTGCTCAAACTCATGTCCATTCAGTCAGTGATGCTAGCCAATCATCTCATCCTCTGTCGTCCCCTTCTCTTTCTGCCATCCATCTTTCCCAGCATCAAGATCTTTTCCAGTGAGTCAGCTTTTCACATCAGGTGGCCCAAGTATTGGAGCTTCAGCTTTAGCATCAGTCCTCCCAGTGAATATTCAGTGTTGATTTTATGGCTGTGTCAGGTCTTAATTGTGGCATGCGTTATCTTCACTGCGGTGCACAGGCTTCACTCTGCTTGTGGCGTGTAGGCTGCACAAGTTGCTCCCTGGCATGTGATATCTTAGTTCCCTAACCAAGGATCAAACCCATACATCCAGCATTGAAAGGCAGATTCTTAACCACTGGTCCACGAGGGAAATCCCTGAACATATTTTTTAAATGTCATGCAGTATAGTTCCATATGGTATATATGTGTCTCTTTTGCTGTCCTTTTTTTTTTTTTAATTTGATGGGGAACAGATGCCACTGAGACTGAAGACTAGCTTGTGTCCTCAAGCAGGCATGGCAAGTTCAGTATGTTTTCAAAATACTGCAGACAGTGGTCCTCAGCTGTGGGTGATTTTTTTTCCTCCAGGGGATATGGCAAGGTCTAGAGGTTTCTGAATCTTTGCGACCCCATGGACTGTAGCCCACCAGACTCTGTCCATGGAATTCTCCAGGCAAGAATACTGGAGTGAGTAGCCATTACCTTCTGCAGGGGATCTTCCAGACCCAGGAATCAAACCTGGGTCTCCCGCAATGCAGGCAGATTCTTTACCATTTAAAGCACCAGGGAGAACATTTCTGGCTGTCATGACTGGAAAGGTGCAACCGGCATGTTGTAGATGAAAGCCAGGGATGCTGCTAACATCCTAGAGTGCAGAGGAGCCAAGATTTGTCCCTCCCAACAAGCCACTACTGCTAAGGTTGGGAAACCTGGTCTCCCTGGCCTTCCATTTAATTTGTAGGAATCTCCCTCTAGAACAAAGCAACTGAATGACGAATTTTTGTATAATGACTAAGAAACTGCTTACTGAATTGTCTTTTGGGTTTCTTTGGATGAGACAGAAGAACTTTCTACTACAAATAGATGATCAAGAAGGCTTCTGAACATAAACTCATAAACGTGCCAGTGTCCGCCTGCTTCAGAGTTATCTCAGGCCAACCTTTTCCAGGCTTTTTTAGCATGAATGTCCAAAGGAAAAATACACACAAAAAAGAAAAATGTCCTTCAGTGAGGTTTATTAGAATGTGAAATTGTTTCCTCTGGGAGGTGTGATGGAAATTTCATTGCTAAGACCATTAAAAACTAGCCCAGAGTGTAAACTTCGTAGAACAAATTTTGTCCAGCAAGGGGACAAATTCAATAACCTAATAGTCCTTTTCTGTCTTTAATATCGTGTATTTTTCTGATCACTTCTGATGATGCCATTTCACCTTTTGCTTTAATATAGCTTAGTGTCACCCAGAAGATGCTTTGCAATGTCAGGCCAAGCCCATGCAAACTGTTAAATGTCAAAAGAAAATGCATCAGTGTCTCTCTAAGTTCATGGTGATGACATTACCATATGAAAAAATAAAGAGGGAAATTCTGTCAGTGCAAACATGATCATAAATGCAACATTCATGGCATTAAAGAGAGAGGAAAAGCATATCATGACAGACAGTTTGGGAAATTCCATTGCTGTTTATCAAAATACAAGAGCAGACTTGATTTTAGTAAATTCTACCAAAGTGAAAACTGTGAGTCAGCCACCCCCAGTCATGAAAATCTATTTTATGAATATAGTTTTTACTTTGGGAAACATTATATATTTGTCTTTTAAAGAATATTCATGAAAAGTATGTTGTTGTTATTGTTTATTTGCTAAGTCGTGTCCGACTCTGTTTGCAACCCCATGGACTGTAGCCTGCCAGGCTCCTCTGTCCATGGGATTTCTCAGGCAAGAGTACTGGAATGGGTTGCTATTTCCTTCTCTAGGGGATCTTCCCAACCCAGGAATCAAACCAGCAACTCCTGAACTGGCAGGCAAGTTCTTTACCACTGAGCCACCAAAATGTATCTCACCAAAATGCACATGCCCATGTATAGGTTCCTGATCTTTACCAGGTAGGGACCATGAAAACACAATTACCCCAGATTTCCCCAGCTAAAAAGTAATATAATTTGTGGACAAGAGAAACCTTGGTATGGTGAAACGGAGTCTAATTGGTATTGTGGATGATTTGGGTGATTTTTTAGAACATTCTAATGGTACTTACAGAGCTGAAGTCATTCACTTTTAATTAATTTAAAACTATGAGTCCTTTTTGTAATTGTGTGGACTTTGAAAATGTTAATTTATCGCCTTCACAAATCCCGTTAACCTTATCAAGATGTTTAAAGGCTGCTCTTCGCCATTGTATTTTTTCTCTAACCAGTGAGGGGAGATCGCCCAACATCTTCTCTCCATGAGCTGGCTACACTCTTAAAACTGTTTTACTAGCAAACAAAGTTGGGAATGGAAAAAAGAGAGAGGGTGGAAATGTAAAAATCTTGATTAGAAAGTATAATTTAATAGAACATGTATCGAACCAAATGTATTGATTAATGTAGAAGATATAGTACTTATATTGATTCAAACCAGAGATTTAGTACTAAAAGCTCTGAGCCAAAAAGCTGTTGCAGATTGCTACAAAAGTCAGTTTAATGCTGTCCTTGAGAGTGCCTTCACAAAGAATTTCTTCTAATGTTTGAGGACTAGGTAGAATGCGGTATATGTCAGTTTGATCCCGGAGGGTTTTATTTTGTACTCTAATAGCTGTTACGAGCCTACATTATATCCAAGGAGTAATTTTCCTTAGGGGTGCCCAGCTCGCTTTGTGTCAATATTCTAGCATTTTAAGTCACGTACAGTATATGCTTCTGGGAACAGGGAAGGAGCCAGCCAGACTCATAATGGTCTGCATTCATTAATAAAGGCAGAGGCTTCTGTCCCTCCATCGCCCACTACAGGGAGGCTTCTTTGGCCTTCAGGGACCCGAGCAGACACATTTAAAGAAAGCTTTATTTTGAGTGGGCAGGAGATGAAATGTAGGACTCGCAGGCATTTCCGAAGTCAGCTATATGCCCGAGCACAGGGGTGACCTTAATGGGTCAAAGAAGAATGCAGGTCAAAAGACTTATTATCCAGCCTGTTGGAAACCAATTGCTTTTGTTTAAAAAAAAATAAAAAATAAAGCAGTAGTGCTTAAAGGTGGATAATAATGTAGAATTCTGTTTGCAGCCTGTAACTGCACGACTGTGTTTGTGTCCTGGGATATGCTTCTAGAAAAATAAGAGCATACAGACTATGATAGTGTTTACAGATAAAGGTCCAACCTGGTGATAAAAGGAAGGGTAATATAATTAGTTAATCAGCAATGATTGATTACGGATGTTTGCGTTCTTCAACTAAAGAAAAAACAACATGCTGCCTTGGTGCTGTCACCATCTGTTGAAAGAAACAGCTACATTTAATCTTTCTATTTCTTTTATTTCTTCCCGCCTTGCATTGTTGCAAAGCCACAATTGCCTCCTATTTCCTCTGGTTAGAAAACATCTCATTTAAATTGAGTACAACTCCAGTTTAAATTTGGGATTCTAATGGCGTGGTGAATTAGTGGAAAGCTTGTTATTTTTTTTTTTTTCATTCCTTTTTAAAATGGCTCTTTTTCTTAGTTTTAAAAGCTTGTCAGAATTTGAGACAAAGGGCTATAAATAGACAAGTCACAGTAAAAATGATTAACATCTTTGAATCAACAGATCTCACAAAACTTCCATTCAGACATAGTTTTTATTTTTATGACTATTGCTACTTAATATTTTGTTGATGCCAACAGAAGGCTACAAAGCACAGACTACGAGACATCATCTCTGCCAAAATACTGGCCAGGCAAGGGTGATCCATGAGCACCACTTTTGGGGTGGGGACTTAATTTTTCCACCCTGGGAAGGTAGACGGCCCCTGGTTTTCCTCTGGAGCTTAACTTCATCATTGTTATAGGTGCAGATATTCAAATTCACATCAAGATCTCAGACAAATGGGATAGTTTGGCCAAGGTGAATAGTTACAGGGGATCGTGGGTTTTTATTTTTATTTAAAAATATTTTGCTTGGATTGTATTTTAAATAGGATTAAACCGTTTGACCAGTAAATGTGGTTAGCTCTCAGAGAGAGAGAGGCTGAATTAATCATGTGTTAGCGTGCCAAGCCCAAAATGAGAATTCCAGTCTTGTAAAATGAAAGGCATCTCATATTTTAAAAAGAAATTCATAGTGCTAGAAGGGAATTTTTAAGGTCCTCATCTGTTTTTTAGCTTTCTAAGTTTAATTTCAGGTTTTAGAGGAGAAAAAGAACAAATTCCTTCCAAATGGGGCCCTTTACAGTAAAGAGAGTGGGGTTTTTTGGTGTTCTTTTTGTTTTAAACCTGGCTATTAAGGTATCATACGTAGATGGATTGTCTTTAAAGCTTTAAGGTGTGTTGTGAATTTAATTTTTTTTAACACAAACCCCTCTCGTGTAAAACAACTGTTCATAACTGGGATTAATGGTTTGCAATTTTCAGTTACTTAGACATGGGGTCTCCAAGAGATGGCTTTTTGCAGAGTAGAATATGGCTCTCTGTGGGATTACAGAACTTTTCTTCTCTTCCTACTTCCTTTTCTGTCATCACCCCTCCCTACCGGCGTCGATGCTGCACTGATGTTCTCCTCGATTATGTAAAACACTTTCCCTTCATTGGAACAGATATTTTTTCTCATAACCTGTCATTGCATTAAAGTACTTTGGGGACTGTGAATTGCTGTGTAAAATTGGTGAGATTACCCACTGCTTTGTTCTAGTGTAGTGGTTTCCTCCAGACCTAAAGAGCAGAAAACTCTTACAAGAGAAGGCGACTTGAGGATGGCCCAGCAGCATTTTCTCTGCTCTGCTTGTCCCCGTTCCTGTTCTTGCTGCGGGGGTTCACGGCGGGCTCTGTGGTGTGGCTGGCCTGGCAAGGACCACCAAGCACCAGGCACCTGCCCTCTCCTTGGGCTTAGCACTTCTCTGGTCTCTGTTTCATCTTTCCCACTCACTTCTTGTCTCCCTTTCTGAAAAACTTTGTCTGTGATTTTAAAAACACACCCAATTAGGCAGAGGGCTCCCAAGAAGCAACTTCTTGTTTCTCTTACGGGTGGATCTTCAGTGAAGTCTGGAGATGAACACGCTGTCTTTCTCTCCAACCCCTAATCACCAACCTGTGCAGCTCAGACACCCATTCCTTCCTCCAGAAAATGAAATCAGGTCATTCATATTTTCAGTGACTCAAAGTACTGTATGGGGGAGGGGAAGTCACATCTCAGGGATCCTCCAAGGTGGCGAGGACAAACCCTTGAGGACTGGATCAGAATCACCTGAGTTTTTTGTTTGTTTTGTTTTCCATGCAAATATGCCACATTTCCTGGCTTCCCAGGTGGCGCAGTGGTAAAGAATACGCCTGCCAATGCCGGAGACCTAAGAGACCCGGTTTCTGTCCCTGGGTTGGAAAGATTCCCTGGAGAAGGACATGGCAACCCATTCCAGTATTTTTGCCTGGGAAATTCCATGGACAGAGGAGCCCGGTGGGCTACAGTCCATGAGGTTGCAAAGAGTCAGACACGACTGAACACACACACCCATTTCTCACCTTGAGAATCACTGACAGTGGTGGATGCCATGCCTAGGGATGGGAGTTGGGGGTGGGGAACCCTGTTCTCCCCTTCAGCCAATTTGTAAGAAAAAAGAGAAAGACTGACAATGAATGACCTCAGTGGTATGCAGGTATCTCCCCACCGAGAGAACTTTCTGCCGTCACCATATTTCATGCCAGATTTCCCATTTAGACGTTATTTATATTGCAGCTCCTTATTTTTGTTGAAGCTTGCATTTCACAAGCCCTACCCTTGTCCTTCTCTCCGATGATTTATATTCTTCTCTCTTAATATGCAAAGCATAAATCCTTTATAGTAGCAACTTCAATCTGTTGCAATAAGTGATTCATATGTAGTTGTTCATTTCTTTGCACCTCTGAAGAGACGTGTATAGCTTTGGTTTAGGATGAAAGCATCCAAGAAACAACTGTTGCCAACTATTGTGGCCAATTTGTGTTAGATTTCAGTTTTGCAGTTTCTCAGTATAGATAGATAGAACACTGGAGAGATTGTAATATAGCTTCCTTCATTAACCTCCAAAATTCAATTGAGTGTGGAATGTCTGTAGTAAGCACTCCATTGTTTAACATTTTTTTAGTTATTTGGCTGCACCCGAGTCTTAGTTGTGGTATGCGGAATCACTAATTGCAGCATGAGGGATCTAGTTCCCTGACCAGGGATCGAGCCCTGGACCCCCTGCATTGGGACTGCTACTGAACTGCCGGGGACATTGCTAAATATCTTTAAATAATGTTGTTAAAATTTTTTTTTTTACTTTGATTTTCAAAATCACACATCCTCCTGTCAAAGTTCTACCATTTAGATAGCTACTGTCTCAGCTTCTTGTACTTATTTTCTTAATTTTTTAAATTAAAACTTTGTGTAAGATCAGTCTTGACTGTGAGATATCAAAATGTATGAGAAAGTTTAGACAGATCATTTTGAGTAATTGAATGTTTTCATTGTTTATAACCTCTTTGATCATAATTATGTTGATATTTAGGGGGATAGCAATGTTTTCTTAGTCTCATCAGTTTTTTTTATTATCCTTTATGTCTACTTTTGGAGAAAAATAGTTTGTAGAACTATTTATTTAGAATCAATACAAAGGAAAAAAAAAGTGAAAGTGACGCTATGGATGGTAACCTGCCAGACTCCTCTGTCCATGGAGTTCTGCCTGTGATACAGGAGAACCAGGTTTGATCCCCAGGTCAGGAAGATCCCTTGGAGAAGGGAATGGCTAGTGTTCTTGCCTGGAGAATTTGATGGAACGAGGAGCCTGGCAGGCTATAGTCCATGGGGTTGCAAAGCGTCACACATGACTAAGCGATTAACACTTCATTTTTACTTTTTTCCTTTGTATTGATTCTAAATATATACTTCTGAAAATTATTTTTCTCCAATAGGCAGACATAAAGGATCATCAAAACACCAGTGAGACTAAGAAACATTACTAGCCCCTTAAGTATCAATGTAATTATGACCAAAGGAGTTATAAACAATAAAAACATTCAAAGTGCATTGTCTAAATTTTCTCATACATTTTGCTATCTCAGAGTCAAGCCCAATCTTACAGAATTTTTTTTACTACCCTTTATGTCTGCCTATTGGAGAAAAATAATTTGCACAAATATTTATTTAGAATCAATGCAAAGGAAAAAAAAAGAGTTGGCATAAAACTGGTCTGCTCCTGTATGTATTTTAAGGCTAATATCATTAAAAGAAGAATAAAAAAATCCAGCTCATCTTTCACTAAATTAATAAAAATGGTATGTTTTAAATAAAGGTGAGTGAAATAAAGTCCTCATTATTTGTTGTCCATTTTCTTATAAACCAGACTTAGTTTGAAATAGGGAACAGAAGACCTGGGTCATCTTCACAAGACCCCTGTCTCCCTCACTGGTGCTGTAAGCCCCAGCTGGGCAACGCAAAGCAGCCAAGCCTCTGGCCTTTCACCCTCTACTCACTGGGCAGGCGTTTGGCTAGTTTCCTGGGGAAATGAAAAGATGACAAAGATCTCAAAGACAAAGACCTCTGCTGAAAATTTTCCATAGCTCCTCCTTACCCACAAGACCAAGTCTGAACTCCTTAGCCAGGTACAGAAGGCTCTTCAGAATCTGGCCCCAAACTTCTCTCTACCTTCATTTCTCATCCACACTCTTGGTTCTGGACACTCAAGAAGATTCCAGCCAATCTGAATGAGCTGCAGGTCCACAAACCTACTTTGTGTGTTCTTGCTTCGTTGCCTTTACCCACGAGTGTCTTTGGCCTGGAGCACCCGCCCTGCATCCCAAATGCCTCTTTGTGTTTCCAGCCTCAACTAAAATGTCCTAAGCTAGGTCCAATGCCTTCCCCAAAGGCCAGGCCAGGTTAGGTGTGCGTGATATTCCTGTGGTCATTTCTAATATACTCCCACCAGGTGGCTTTTTCATTATGTGCCTATGTGACTTTCTTGAGTCCATGAGCACTCTGAAGATGTGAAGGTGTGGACCATCCTTCTCCTTCCAGTGGCCCTTGCCTAGCTGGCCATTCATTTGGCCGGATCCTCTTTGCCAAGTGCTGCGATGCTGGGGCCTGTGGCTGGTGGTGATGCAAGTGTTCAAGAGCTGCTTGTGAAGGAATGAATAAGTGGATGAAGACCAGAATTACGGACACAGGGAGAGAGCCAGAACTGCAGATAACCAGAAGACAAGACCTCAGCTGCATATGATATAAGCAGTCGGAGACAGGGGAAGTGGTCTTAGATGGGATGAGCGTGGAAGTGGTCATACTTGGGGACAGATCTCAAGATTCTGATAGGGTGGGGGGAGGGGGTTGACGGTGAGAGGTGGGAAAACTGCTCAGGGAAGGCGCAGGTGGGGTCATCTCCAAATTCATTCATTTGCTCTGAATGAACGTCCTTTGGGTCTGTGAGCATCCCCCATGCAGGCCACAGGTCCAGGTCCAGAGCCCGCCCACCCAGTGTTCCCCCTCTGGACCTGGCTTGTGGTTATAAGTTGCCCGAAAGCCCAGTTTCCCGCTCACAGTTTGGAACCAGGATGTTGACTCAGGAAGGGGACGTGCTGTGTGGATGAAGGGGACAGCACCAAAGTACAACAAGGACTGCGCCTCCTGGGGACTGGAGGGGGGCTGGTTTCAGGCTGCTGGGATCTGCTTCTGTACCAGGTGGGGACCCAACCCCGAGCCCACCCCCAGGAGAAGAGCTGGAGATGTTTCCTGCCCCGTTTGTCAGGTGTCGGCCAGGCAACTCTTTTCCATAAAATCTATATTTAGGGATGGATAGGCTGTCTGTTGTTAAGATGTTCTAAGCATGAGTAGAACAAAAGCATCTGTAATCAACGGAAATAATGCACAGATAAATGCAACTGTTAAAATAGTGTTACCCTGGTGTTTGAAAAGAGGCGTATGCTGATAAGAAGAGATGGTGGAAGGTGAGGGGGGTCTTCTGGGGAGTGAAGCAGAGTCAGAGAAAGGGAAGACCCCCCTGGCCCCACCCCACCCCTCCCTCCTGGCTCTCACTGGGGGTGGGGAGAAGCCAGGCACCCCCAACCCCGAGGCCCCATTCTTCCAGACCCAGAAACAGTTTTCAGGTCATTGTAAATCAATGAGCATTTATAGATACTTGGTTTGATGAGAATATGATCACTTAAGGTTTTTCTCTCCCCACACCCCCGTTTTCTTTCTCATTACAGAACCATACGATGACCCAACACAGCAGTTAGTGCAAGCACCGTCTCTCAAGGAGAATGACTTTTGTGGCACAAAAAGGGAACATGTTTTACTCTTTGCACGAAACTTTCATTGTTAATGTATATTATTCAGAAACATTGTATTGTACCATAAAACTTGTATTATCAAAACTGTTGGATGTTCATGTGTTTGAACTTTTGAGCACCGGATAGACCCCCTGTATATAAAGTGTCTCACATGTATTATGTCGTCTGATACTAAAATGGTCTTATAAAGACGAGTGGACTTGGGCCCTATTCAGGCAAGATTTAAAAAAAAAAAGAATGTGAGCAAAATGGCTTAAGAGAAAGGATTTTCAAGGAAGACAGATTAAAACAACCCGGTTACACGTGAGACTATATTTGGACTTCCTTTTCTTAACACTTAAGCCTAGAATTTCTCTTTTTTGGTATATCAACGGTTAAACCCAAGACTATTTTTTATTGCTGAAGATTCTTGCAAAAAACCATGAAGAGATGTTCTCACAGAACCCCACAGCTGGGTAAGGCCCGTATATATATTTGTAAGCCTTGCAATGTGACAGGTAGCATCACTATGTATGCAATAGTTGTTATGTAGACTGTCAAAGAATTTTTTTTTCCTGGATACATTTTGAAGCTTTGAGTGTTCAAGGTTTTCCTTAATGATTTCACACAGCCAAATTCTTGAATCAGTTGAACTAACCTGTATGTTACTGTTATTAATGTTTACTCTGCGGTCTGAACCTGGAGATTACTGGAATTGTTTTCCAAGAGGAAATAAATTCAGTTTACCATTAGGTATGAGTGTATGTGTGTGTTTTCTTTTTCTAGTTATGTTGCCATTAAAAAAAAAATCTAATTGCACCCCTGGAAATGAGTTCTGCTCTTGAGAATATCCCAGGCACAACCTCAATCATATTTAACCTTTCCACACTAGGCCAAAAGCACCTAGGAGGAGATTCATCACATGGCACAGAGAAGGCATCAGACCTAAAGTACTCATTCCTCTCACAGATCCTAGTAGGTCACATTGTACTGGAGGATTTTGACATCACAGATGGATGTGATGGCTGTTTTCTGCATAATTTGCAGCCCAATTCATGTCATGCTGTGCAAATCTGAACTCAAAGTAGATGGCTGCAATTTGAGAGGCAGTTTGGCTTATGTGTACTTAAGAAGCAGCTTTGTTCATTCAGAAGACAAAGCACAGAGCAGGGAGCCGGGAGCCTGTAAGCATCGCGCTGGCCCGGAGTGCGGACTCTCGGTGTGGTCTTCTGCACAGCACCCACCTCCAGGCCTCGGTCCCCTAGCCCAGGGAGGTGACATGGATTGGTCATCAGCCTCCATACAGGCACGAGGGTGTCTCTGCAAGACCGCTGACACCACACCACAGCTTGCCACAAAATGGTGAGTGAGGAGGTGCTCTCGAATTTCAGAGGTGTTTTTGAGGGAGACAGAAGAGAATCGCCATGTATACATTGAGCCCTGATATATCTTGACTCAAAATCAGTAAGTATAGACTTGATATTAGTGGGCAGCTATCTTCCACCTCCTGCTTCAAATACTTCACCCACTGAGACTCTTTCACCCTCTTTGAACCTCTGACAACCTCAAGCAATTCTTTAAACCTTAAACAAGCAAGAATCTTCATAACAGTTTTTTTGATCAGGAAACTAATGCATGGACTTATTCGTTTTATTATGACCAACTGTCACGAGGGGAACCATGAATAAAACCCAGATACCAGGTATAAGCCTCACCCCATAATCTGTGTCAAACCTTAACCTCCATAAGGATCACCTGGAGGGCTTGTTACTTCACAAGGTGCTGACCGGACACCCAGAATTGCTGAGTCAGTAGACCTGGGGTGGAGTTCAAGAGCTGACAGTTTTAGGATGTACCCAGCTGGGAGCTCCTGTTCCTGATGTAGGGGCCACACTTTGAAAACCGCTGCTCTACCCCATTTCCAAATGAGTGCATTGAGTGAGAATAACCATGCAGAGTGCCAGCAAATTATGCTACTTATTTTGTTTCCAATAAAAAGACAGTTTGGTCAGATTTTAGGATCACTTAGAAACAAGTACCTCCTGGTGATTAATGTACATGTGCTTGCCAGAAGGTATCATGCGCATGTGTTTAGTTTTTTAATGCTAGGAAAATCTACATCTATACATTTCACAATGGATTGCCAGCATGCTATTTAATTAAAAAGCTTTTTCACCAGCTACATAAATAATAAAGTATGCTGAGAATATGCAAGTGCATTCATAATTAAAATACTCTGCTATATTTAAAAAAATTAAGATCTCTGGTCTATTCAAAGATTTTGCATTTAAAATGAAATAGCCACACTTAATGCTGATTTTTTATAAGCTTTGAAACCTTGGGTTATTAATGAGTGGGTTATATTTTACTAAAGGGAAGCTGCTCTTCATTCATGAAAAGGAAAGCAGGTGATGGTATTTATCCAGGGATGAAGCCCAAGTTGCCTTTAACAACCATCACCTCTGAGACTTTCCAAGCTCCTGGTAAACAGCAGGGGTTGGACTTCATAAGACGCAATGGAGACTGAGGCTTATCATTCTAGAGGCCATCACACGGCTGGCCATTGAGTTCTTTCAATACAAGCATGGTTCAGTCACTTCCCAGACAAAGCCGGAGGCCGAAGAAATTGACTCATTATAGGCCTGGCTGATCCTCCAGTGACAAGATCGTTCGAATTCAGCAGGCTCTTCTTTATAACCAACCATTCTTTGGGTCGTAAATACTGAACAGTGCATGGAACAGTCATTCCCTCCTGCTTGTTACCTTGTTTATGTTTATTTCCTGCTTCACGCCCTAAGAATATAAGGCAACTTAAAAACTAACACAACATTAACAGGAAAAGCATCATCTTGGGACTTCCCTGGTGGTCCAGTGGATAAGAATCTGCCTGCCAATGCAGGGGAACACGGGCTTAATCCCTGGTTCAGGAAGATCCCACATGCCACGAAGCAACTAAGTCCGTGCACCCCAACTACAGAGCTCATGTTCTGCAACAAGAGAAGCCACTGCAATGAGAATCCCGAGCTCTGCAAAGAAGAGTAACCCCCACTTGCCATAACTAGAGAAAGCCCACGCATAGCAACGGACTCAGCACAGCCATAAATAAATAATTTTTTAAAAGCAGCATCTTACAGAACGGTGAAAACACAGTAGAGTGAGTGGCTTGTTTTCTGCTTTAATTTTGCTTTGAATGCATTCTTACATTGGCTTTGAGGTTCCTGATAGCAAAGGAAAAAACAACAGAAAGAAAGGATTATACCAGTTCCGTATGAGAGTTTTTTTTCCCTAACACTTAATTCCCAAAGAAATTTCGCAATGGCTTTCTATGCAGTCCAGTGGCCAACACGATGACCAGTGTTCCTGACCTAATTTTATGACCTCATGCAGTGGCTGTCATCTGGAGGAATGTGGCTTCATCTATAGGCAGAGGCCAGAGATGCTGCTAAATATCCTGCAATTCACAGGACGGGTCCCCAGAACAAGGAATTAACAGCTGCCAAAGATCAACAGTGCCAATGCTGAGAAATGGGTCTAATGTAAAGTGTTCTGATTGTTCAAGGAACTTTTTACGTTAGCATCATCTAGAAAACTTTTTAAAAATCTATTACGGGCAAGATTCATATATATGTATATATATATTTATATGCCACATATATACACATATGTGTTGCATATGTGTGTGTGATATATATATCACACATATGTATATATGTGGCATATATATACACGTGTATATGTGGCATATATACATATGTGAGAGAGATACACACACACACACACATACACACATACACACACACACACACACACACACACACACACACACCCCACACATAGTGTGGCTTGTGGAATCTTAGTTCCCTGACCAGGGATTCAACCCCCTGAGCCCCGGCAGTGAAAACACCAAGTCCTAACCACTGCACCAACAGGGACTTCCCCTGAAAAAGTCTATTCCTGAATCCCACCCCTAGAGAAGCAGTCTTAATTGGTCTAGAGTGCAAACGTGCCCAGGTGACCTAGTGTAGCCGTGTTTGAGACCCACTGGGCCAGGCTAACATTCTCACTTAAGTATACTGGGCTCAAGACTAGAAATATGCAAATAGCATCCTAGGAGCAGAGACATATGGGCCTCACACACTTTTTCTTCAGTGTTACTTTTTATAACTGGGCATGTAATGATTATTTTAAGTAGACTAACCGGTAGCAAGTTTCAGAACGAGGGGAAAGGGGGGAAGTGACCCAGAAGCCCACCACCCTTACACCTGTATCCAGGATTACAAGCTAATGAGTGAGAAACCTGGCCCAGGGGGGCTCTGGGCACCCAGAGAGCAAGCCCCCCATCAGCTGCCTCCACTGCTGCCTGGAGGAAAGGCAGCCTGCCGAGGCCAGATTGCCCAGTGTCTTAGGAGAAGCCAGCGATCCGGGTGGTGAGGTGCCATGTGCCAGTTTCTAAATGTTGGCAGCCTACTCCGTTTGTTATTCAAACTCTGCTGACCCCCGCTGTGCAGGCCATATGAGATAGACTTTCAGGCCAGGCCCCGCTCCTGGATTGCCAGTTTTGACCTTCAGCATCAAGTATTATTTTCTTCCCAATTGTTTTCGTGCCAGACTATTTAAAGTGCTCGTTTAAAATAATTACACAGTTTGTGTATTGTAAGCATCATATGCCATTTTGATATTGCTTTGTGGCCTTCATAATTCTATTGCTTCAGGTGGAGCAGTAATCCGCCAAATGGATGTATTCTATATAAGCCCGCCCTTGTTCCCAGATATTTCAATTTCAGATGGATTTTGTTTGTTTGTTGAATGATGAAGGATTAAAAATAGAATAAAGTCAATAGTTTCTTCTGAAAGCCAGATATGCTATATTCTCTGTTGCTAATGGAGGCCAGGTTAGCTGCTTTGGAAATCATGCAAACAGGTGATAAGGTTGACATTCTACTTTGAAAGTTGATAGGCTCCCCAGGGGGCGCTAGTGGTAAAGAAGCTGCCTGCACATGCAGGAGACATAGAAGACGTGGGTTCGACCCCTGGGTGGGGAAGATCCCCTGGAGGACCCACTCCAGTATTCTTGCCTGGAGAATCCCGTGGGCAGAGAAGCCTGGCGGGCTACAGTCCATAGGCTCACAAAGAGTCAGACCCAACTAAAGCAACTTAGGATGCACACGTACAAGCTTAACCAGTGTTCCAGCCCAAATGGAAGGTCAAGGTGGCCTCTAGGGGTTCCCCACAGGCTGGGGTAGGCTCCTCAGAGCAGCCTGGGTCTGTTTCAGAACTTGGGTAAGGATTCCAATGAATCCTCAAGTTCCACCCTAAAGAGCATGGCAGCCCTGCTTTGTGCCCATTGGGGTGCAGCAATGCACAACCCTTGAGAAAGGAAGTTTGGAACTCCAGATCCCATTAGAGAACACCTGCAAATGCTCCCCTCTCAGCTCCAGCACACCGGAGCCTCTTACCATCTCCCTGGTGTGGAGGGGGTGCTACCGAACGCACTGCAAACGCCTGGAGTTCAAGCAGGAGGGATGATTTAGGGTAAAAAGACCCACTATGGGTTTCTGGCAGAATCTCAAAGCTCAAGGCTGGTTGGCACCGCATTCCCCGGTGAGTGCCTCCCAGGGCCGAGGAGTAGCCACGACCATCTCGGCCAGATTCCTTCGTAATGAAGTCAGCTGTCAACTCCTTGGGGGGAGAGGCACAGAGCCCCTTTATTTCCAAGCAGGTGTTACAGCATATTAAAGGTTGAATTCCATCTTGTGCTCGCATCCTGGATGAGCCAGTTTGCAGGCAAGCTCAGTTCTTTCTGCAAAGAAGGAAACTTGGCAGTGGTGGAGGCTGAGTACTTAAATGGCAATCAACTTCTGGCTCATATCAATTAATTCCTTCATGGACTTCTGCCTAAGTATAGCATCTTGAATTCCCAGCTGCGGAGACTATGAAAAGCAGCCCAAACAGCACACGCCACGATCCAGGGGAGGGCGTACTGGTGAAACAGTGATGGGTGATGCTGTCCCATCAGGGTGCTCTGTTGATTTACCTGTAGAAACCAGGGCAGGAGACTCACTTCTTTTTCTGGGTGGGAAATTCTTGGAGAAAACTCACTATGTCCAAGTGAAGCCATTCTGAGGAGAATCACCTTCTTTAGGCTTTAAAATATCCAAATCCAAAGTGACCATGAGATGTAAGAGTGGAATAAAGACTAGGGATCAGGGAAGGGCTTTGTGGTCACTCAGACACCAGGAATACAGATTCTGAAAAATGGTCCAGGGACTTCCCAACTGGTCCAATGATCAAGAATCCACCTTCCAATGCTAGGGATGCAGGGTCAACCCCTGATCGGGGAACTAAGATCCCACAGGCTGCAGAGCACCTAAGCCTGAGCACCACAATTACTGAGTCTGCACACTGCAACTAGAGAAGCCTATGCACTGCGACAAGGAGCCCACATGCAGCAACTAAGACCCAGCACAGCCTAATAAATAAATAGTAAAAAAAAAAAAAAAAAAAAAAATGGTCCTCACACACAAAAAAGATCTTTAAAAAAGAAAAATATGGTCCTCATCCCAAGGAACCTACCAGAGTCATTTCCATCTCTTTCATGTGAACTAGGAGGATCTAGATCAAGAGCTGAAGACAGGGTGACCGTTGGTAGTGCCCTATGAGATCTGGCAGTTCCTAATTCACCTGGTCCATACAGACTACAGCTCAGACCATGACATCTACATGGGGATGTGAATTTCAAATCCCTTATCACTCAGCCTTCACCTAGTGCTGTTAGAATGCGGCTATCACCAAGCCATAGCCAAGGAAAATCAAGGTGACGTGGCAAGACAAACACTCTTTCTCCCCTGCGCGTGTGTTTTTCCTTCTCTGATCGCTTTTACTGAATCGGAGGAAAAATCTGGTTCCTCATCCAGGAGTCAAAACCTTTGGCTCTCTTAAGGGTCATGCCCTATCCAACATGGTAACCACTAGCTGCTTAAATATGTGGCTACATAGATTTACATCAATTTAAATGAAGTAAAATTTAAAATTCAATTTCTCAGTCTCACTAGGAACACTTCAAGTGTTTGGTTGCTCCATGGGGTTAAGTGGCTACCACTGGAACCGCACAGATACAGGACATTCTCATCACAGAAAGTTCTAGTGAACAGTCAGACAATCTAACCCACCCTCTCCCACCTTCTTGGACCCCTTCCACATATGGAGGCCCCTCTTTCTCTAGCTCCTTTCATTTTTTCCCCACAACTATCCTCATTCCTCAGACCATTCTTTGTCCTCAAATATTCACAGGTTTTTCCCTGTGAAAAATATTTCACAGGTTATTCTCTTCTTTAAAAAAAAAATATCATTTTTTTTAAAACTCTGACACCTCCTCCCAAGACTGTTTTATTTCCTTTATTTTCTTCCAGATTTCTCAGATCTGTGGTCTGCCCCCACATCCTCCATTTCCTGACCACTGACTTGCTCCTTCTTCACCAGCAGGATGGCTTCCATCAATATTGTTTTACTGAAAATGTGTTCCCAAGGTCACCAGTGGCCTTCTCACAACCCAGTGAGAAGTGTTTCTTCCCCCAGTCCTCACTCTCCTCTGCCTTTCAATAATTTATGCCATCAGTCACCCGGTCCCATGTTCTTGCTTGGCAATATTTCTTATGTTTATTCTTCCCTTTCTGTTCCCAATGGCAGGACCCTGGGAGGGCATGGGGGGTCAGGGGCGGGGGCGGTGATCCTTTCCATCTGTTCCCTCTGGTCTCTCCTCTCTCTAATCCCTCTTGTATATGGCCACCATGTTCATCTTTATAAAACACTTATTTAACACTATTTCCTCATTCAGTAAATACCAACAACTCCCAGAGTAACACAGTGAAAAACAGGGTAGTTTAAATAGAGCTTGAATCCTTTTCTTTTTTTTTTTTAATTTATTTTTTAAAATTTTATTTTATTTAACTTTACAATATTGTATTGGTTTTGCCATATATCAAAATGAATCTGCCACAGGTATACATGTGTTTCCCATCCTGAACCCTCCTCCCTCCTCCCTCCCCATACCATCCCTCTGGGTCGTCCCAGTGCACCAGCCCCAAGCATCCAGCATCGTGCATCAAACCTGGACTGGCGACTCGTTTCATATATGATATTATACATATTTCAATGCCATTCTCCCAAATCATCCCACCCTCTCCCTCTCCCACAGAGTCCAAAAGACTGTTCTATACATCAGTGTCTCTCTTGCTGTCTCGTATACGGGGTTATTGTTACCATCTTTCTAAATTTCATATATATGCGTTAGTATACTGTATTGGTGTTTTTCTTTCTGGCTTACTTCACTCTGTATAATAGGTAGCCTACGCCAACTTACTTTGCTTTTCTGAAATTTCTTTATCCTTCTTTAATTGGAGGTAAGTATACTTACAAGTCATTGTAGGATGTTTGCCGATGTTATTAATCAGTGCCCAAAAATGCTGCGGAAATATATTAGTTGCCCGATACAGGAAAGTTATTGCTTTAAGTATTATTTCTATTTAGGCTTCCCTGGTGGCTCAGACAGTAAAGAATCTGCCTGCAATGTGAGAGACCGGGGTTCGATCCCTGGGTTGGGAAGATCCCCTGGTGAAGGAAATGGCAACTCACTCCAGTATTCCTGCCTGGAGAATCCCATGCATAGAGAAGCCTGGTGGGCTACAGTCCGTGGGATCACAAAGAGTCAGACACGACAGCAAATAACACTTTCACTTTCATGTTTATTTAATCCAGGCTCTTTTTATGTTGATTCTAGAATCACTGATTTTACTCCCTTGCTTTTTCTCTTATCCCTCAGATTCTCTCCTTTATAGTCTTTCTTAAAAAACACCACTTGGACTTCCTTGGTGGCACAGTGGATAAAGAATCCACCTGCCAACACAGGGGACACAGGTTTGACCCCTAGTCTGGGAAGATTCCACGAGCCGTGGAGCAACCAAGCCTGTGCACGACAACTACTGAGCCTGCGCGCTGCAATTACTGAGGCCAAACACCTGGATCCCGTGCTTCGCAACAAGAGAAGCCACCACAAGAAGAAGCCTGAGCCCTGCAATAAAGAGAGGCTGCCACTCACCGCAACCAGAGAAAGCCACAGAAAACAACAAAGACCCAGTGCAGCCAAAAAAAGAAAAAAACAACACTTTTCCCTTATCTCCTGCTTATGAGAACCTGGAGTAATGTTCTACTTTTCTTCCACAAAGAGATGAATATTCTTAGACTTTCAAGAGTGTTTTAATCTTGCCCGATTACCCACTTAGCTTCAACCTGTTTCTATCACCGAGGCCACATCATTCACCTTTGTGCATCTCGTCCATCCCTTCATTTTATTTTTCGTATCTATTGTCTGTTTATTCCTACTCTTCTTCCTTTTTTCTCGTTACCTCAATCTCAGCCAGTCTTCTGGCCACAGACCAAGTCCCTCTTCTTCCATGAATCCCAGGCTAATCTGCTCCTTTATCTCCTTTGTCTGAATTCCTGTTGCCCTTACAGCCTAGCTTAGCAATGGCTTTCTTGAAAATGAATTTTGTCTTCCTAGCTGGATTGTAAATCTTTCAAGCATGGGCAATCTGCTTTCTCTCTATTTTTTTTAATCCAACCATGTGATGTCACCAAGGAAGTTCAATTAAGTACATGTTGATAAATAGCTATGCTGCTGCTGCTGCTGCTGCTAAGTCGCTTCAGTCGTCTCCGACTCTGTGGGACCCCATAGACGGCAGCCCACCAGGCTCCCCCGTCCCTGGGATTCTCCAGGCAAGAACACTGGAGCAGGTTGCCATTTCCTTCTCCAATGCATGAAAGTGAAAAGTGAAAGTGAAGTTGCTCAGTCGTGTCCGACTCTTAGCGACCCCATGGACTGCAGCCCACCAGGATCCTCCATTCATGGGATTTTCCAGGCAAGAGTACTGGAGTAGGGTGCCATTGCCTTCTCCGTATGTACAGCTATAGTTGTAGCTTAACTACAGTCCTCAGTCCCTCTTAGTTCAACAAAGAATGAGGGGGTAAGACAAGATCCTTGCTCCCCAGAAACTCACAATTACAATTACCCAGAGACGCAATCTCAGCCATTTTTCTGGGTTCCACAGTTGCCACTGTCCTCATTAACCAGGTAAAGAAGGGAATCGGGAAACAGGGTCAGCACGGACTCAATTTACAGTCAAAACCCATTGGAGCTGGATATCCAAAATGCCTCCTCCTTTTGTCTCTTTGATGGTACTAATTTCAGCAGATGTGTTTAGCACAAAAATCCTGCAATCAGTTGCTTCTGAACAACTCAGCAGCACACAGCAAAGCAGAAAACCCGCTAGAAGTTGTCCAGACCAGACTGACCAAAGTCATTTCTCCATCTTTAATGGAGTCTTGCACTGGTAACAGGTAATGCTATGCAGATTCAAGATGGTCATTAAAACAGTATTTGAAACTGAAATTGATATAGAAAACAAAATAGTGGTTACTGGGGTGGGGGTGTAATATAAGGGTTGGGGAGAGGGAGGGACAAGCTACCGGGTTCAAGGGTAAGTTGGGTTCAAGGGTAAGTTAGGTTCAAGGGTGTGTTGTACAACCCAGGGAATAGAGCCAATATTTTGTAATAACTGTAAATGGAAAGTAACCTTTAAAATTGTATAAAAATTTTTTTTAAATATTAAAACTTGGCTTTAAATGATAACTATGTCTATAGATAAAAAACTGAATCAAAAAGGTACCAGATCCATATGTAAATCTAAACTGTCTCCCATTCTTTTCTTGAAGCAAAAAAGATGTTGAATGTGACTACAGATGATCAGAGTTTCCCTCTGAAGAAATGGGCATATTCTGAACCAAGCATGCACTATATTCCCTTGACAAATATATTTACACTCAACTCAGAACATGGAGAGAAAAGGAAATGTCAACAGTTGACAGCTTCTTGGCCTATGGGGTGTGATCCAGGAGCATAATAAATTCATTTAATCTTGGTGTTGAATACAGGCATGTTAGACTTATGCATAGTTTTTTTTTTTTTTTTTTGGCCTTTCCTCCAACACATTGTTTGAATACAATGTCACATTCCTCTGTGTTGTCAACAGAGACATGAACCAAGCTAACCCTTTGGGTCCAACCTGGGATAATTTTCCCTAATGAGTAAAAGGAGGAATGAGAAAAGGATACCACGTAGAAGATGCCTTATTACCAAATGTTGGTGGATAACTATTTCACGCTGAAACATGTGCCTCAAGAACATTGGCCACTGGGAGCTTACAGAGTCCCAGAGAAGATGTATTTCCACGGAAGATGTTAATCATGCTGATAAAGGGCTAAGCATAGTCGAGAGAAGGAAAACCACATAAAAAAGCCACCTCTGTTTAGAAGCTGGATCCTGCTCCCTTCTTCTCATTAAGGCATTTCTGATCTCAGCCAAATTGGACATGAAGATACGTTCCTTATCCCTGGCAGATCTTGCAAGATATCAAACATTTCAGACTTCGTGTGTGAAAGCATGACATATTGGTTAAGACTGAAAATAGCGTGTTTCTGGTAGAGTTCAAGTAGATAAGAAATACTACACCCCACTGTTTTTGTAAACGCTAGAGTTCCATTGAGTCGAGACAGATGGTAGCAGGCAAAGATGCAATCTTATAATCAAAAGCTAAAATATGTCAAAAATATGTTAGCAAGCAAAATAGAGCAGATTACTAGCTTCTCATGTCATGACAGCTTGCAAAACATGTTAGGATGCTGAATTTCTAGTTATGTAAATAAAGGAACAGCAAACAGAGCAGTAGCAAATGGTGAGGGAGCTCATGTATTGACTGTCCCTTCAAGGCAATCTGGGGAGACAGAGTCGTGTGGTTGCAAGGAACCCGGGATGGACCCTAAGAGGGCCCCAGCATCGAGCATGGGGATCCATTCTTCCTTCCATGAGTAACAGGTTTCTCTCTGATACTCAAAAGCTGTTTAACTAAATTACAGGAGGCATTCAAACTTCCCAGAGAGAATTGTAAGGATTCCTTTGAGGATCATCATGTCATTTAGCTCAAAGAAACAAGAGAGTGAGTGTTATTTTGTGAAGATAAAAGGTACCCAAGGCCTCTGTATATGCCAATCTCATCTCAAGGAGGTTTCTTTGACCACAGGACGGTGAAGTTTTGATGACCCTGGAGAATGAGCCTGACCATAGTTTGGCCCTGGGCTTCTTATTGTCTTGGCTAATTTTTGACCAGGCTTGTGAAGAGTGAAGGCAATGTTTATCATGATGGGGGTGGGGACTGGAGATGCTTTTACTGAGCATCTACTGTGGCCCAGGTGCTATATTGCTCTCACATCAAATTAGCCCTCTTGCCTCTTGACATGGACAGAGCACTTTGACTAGTCCTCACCCAATGAAAGTTCTAATCTGACCTCCTGTCCTCCTTTTCCCTGCCCCCTTTTCTGCACACAGAGAATCCAGGGGTGGGAAGAAGGTGGTAGAAAGTGGGCCTGTGTTCTCATGCTAGTATGGCCACCTCTGGCTCAAGGGTCCTACTTCAACCCTTGCTGCCCCTCTGGTCCACGCTGTACCAAAGAAACAATGATCAGCCTCACTTTTCAATCTCCATAGGGAATCATTTGGGAAAATTTCAACGTACCAAAGAATGCTGCATTTTAAACTAGAAGTCTTTTGATAAGCTACTTATCAATAGGTGAAGGTTTAGCAGTCTACACATATAACAGAGGATGATAATTAAACTTCTCGGGGTCTTCTCTGGCAGTTCAGTGCTAAAACTCCATACTCCCAATGTACGGGGCCCAGGTTTGATCCCTGGTCCGAGAACTAGAATCCTGTATGCTGCAAAGAAGATGGAAAATCCTGCAAAGACCTCGTGTGCTGCAACTAAGACCTGGCACAGCCAAATAAATAAAATTTAAAAAATTTCTCACATAAGACAAGAGAAAGAATTTGCATTGTTCTTGAGGAGGAAGCAGCAAGACTGGGCTCTGCATCAGAGAAGAAAGGACCAGAAGAGGCAACAAGCCCAACTGTATGACTGTCAAGTGAAGACTATAAAGATTAAAGTGTCTGATGTAAGTTTCTATGCTTTGTTTTGTTGGTTTTCTTTGGTCTGGTTCCTGTTGAAGACTGAGCAAGGCAAACCTCTGCTCTCTTCTGCACTAAATCCTCAGTGAAGGCACACCGCTCATGAGTGATCCTGGGTGAGTTGGTTCTTCCTGGAGAACTCAGACAGTCATAGAGTCCAGTCTCTGTCCCCGGCGTGGTGGAAACCCACAGGCAGGAGGCAGAGAACATGTGAGTGGTTGGCGTCTGGATGACCCACACCAAGCAGCACTGCTGTGGAAGCGCCCCCGAGAAAAAGAGATTCACCGAGAGCGTGAGGTTGGGCCACAGGGGAGCAGCCGGCGCCGCGGTCGCTCAATTTCCAATGGACACCCGCCTCCTGACACGTCCTCAGCCCACTGCCTGGGAAGTTCATGCGTCTCTCTAAACCCACACCACTCCCAAAAATGTGAGAGCCCCATTTCCCAAAGAAGTGGGGCTCAGAAAGGTAAGGCAACCTGCCCAAGTTCTCACAGCTAAGTGGAGGCATGATCCAGGGCCAAGGAATGTATGTGAGAGAAAAAGGAGGAGCAAGTGTGAATTTATGTGATATATATATTTATGCATTAGCTAAATGTCCAACTTAGAGTCTTGTCCCTAAATACAGAATAACTATAAACATTAATTAGTTAGCGTCATCTTTGGCATTCCATAGGGAAAGAGAATCATTTATAAGACCAAATAAGACCTCTTGACTGCCCTACAACTATCATTTGGTGGGGGGAAAAATGGATTCAGGGTGAGCTCCTGCAAAGTCAGATATGGAATACACAATTCTGGTAAAACTGAAGCAGGTGAGCTCTAACTGACAGGAAGTAATGAGTGTAATAAGGTAAAGGGAATCACTCAGTTTAAGCAACCATATGCTCCAGCTATGGATGGGTATTTAGTGGTAATGATGCCCCCTTTATAATTCACTTGGTCTTTCTTTTCCTAATTACACCTAAGTGGATTTCCTCCTGTGGAAAAGCCAACGTAGGGAAACTTGGAGGCTCAAGGCCATAAGAGTTCCAAGGGACACTAAGTTGGGGGGTCAGTTCATAAAGTTATAGGGCTCAGGACGCAAGATGGTGAAGTCCTAAGTTCCTGTCCTGCTGTGTGATTTTGGACATGGAATAAGGTCTCTGGGCTTCAATCACTTTATTTCTAAAATGGAGGAAATGTTCCCTACTGTGTAAGCTGCTATGAAGACCGAATTGAACAGAGACATAAAACATTCAGCACCATGTCTGCCACCTAGTTGATGCTCAGTAAAATTTGGTTCCTACTCATTAGAAGAGTATTGCTTTAGCCTAGGAGCAACTGAGAGTTTGAGGAGCGATTGTTAATTTTCTTTACCATCAATTTTTTTCTATCAGGTGCCAACCAAGACCCTAGTCTTGCAGGACTGAATAAGACAGCATCTTTCATCCAGTGAGCTCACTGAAAACTCAGGAGGCAGAGACCCCACATGCAGTGACCATCCACATGAGGAAGTTGCCCCTCTGGGGTGTCGAAGAGGTGTTGTGAGAGTGCAGAGGTGAGGTGTCCACCTGTACACACGAGGTCAATGATGGCTTCAGTGCGGAGATGCAGTGGGAAAATCAGTGAAGCGTCTGCTGGCTTGTCAAGCCTGGATAGAGCCAACAGCCTGAGCACAAATAAAACGAACTTCTGTCAAGGTGTTGGAATTACCAAAATAAATGTTTCTGTGCATGGAACACAGCTCACGCCACATTTTCGGAGTCATCAAAACAGTGGGTCGATAAAGCGTGGGCGGGGGCTCAGAATCATGCCTCATTGGTGAGCTGGACCAAAGCCCCATAGAGAATCGGAACTACAACCATCTGATCCCATCACAGCGCTGGCACAGACTGGGAGCTGCAAAAAGTGTTCAAGAGTAAACGTGAGACACACCCTCCGGGCAGGGTGGACCCAGCGAAAGCTGACAAAAGGTCCCACTGCCCGGGTTCCTTGTCCAAGGACCTGTCAAATCCTTGTCTCAATTCAGATCAGTGACATCCATCAGTCCTTGACTAGGCCATAGAGGGTCCCCACAGAAGGACACAGACTGACCACATGGAGTGCAGACAGGTAGACCAGCAGGCCGGCAGCTTTGGGGAGTCCTCAGAGCACAGACTCAGATGAATCAAAGTTCTAGATACCACACACAAACCAGAAGGAACACATAATAGAACCCAAGGGACTAGATTCTGGGAGAAGGAAGGGAGCAGTCCACATATATCAAGAAAGATGTATGGCTCCAAAGAGCAAAATGGAGCCCTTGTCCCAGATCAGCAGATAACCAGAAAATGGTTTGGTCCTAAGCCACTACCCAAGTTCAGGCAGACCAAAACTTCTCACAGTTTTGAGTGATCTGGGTCCTGGAAAAGTTATCCACTTACCTCAGGGGACAGTGACCAGGGGAGAGGCACAGAAAGTAAACAGACTCAATAGATCCAAAAGTATGACAACAGCTGACAATGTTTTCAGACAGTTAATATTGGGACACACAAGCCGTCGCAATCTCTGGATCTTAATTCAACTCTGTTGTGTATATGCTCTGTGCCTGGGAACCCTGAAGCATCACCAAATACGCATATTAATAAAGTTAGTAAGACGTCACCATTCGGCAGACACAAGCCAAAGATCTTCAGCTCAGCTAATATTAAATGACTTAAGTGTGACTGCTCACATATTGTGTAGCAGGTCAAGTCACTGACATTGCACACAGGTGTGCAAACATTGTATAGCATCATTTCCCTATTGATTTGTGCACCCATCTGCTAGGTAGAGGCAGGAAAGTAACAATTAGATTGAGTTCTGTCTAGCAAAGTTAGTCCACGCAATTAAGTAAGAGTCTCTTGAAATAAATATTCAACATCCCAAGATAGAATCCTTGCCTCTCTGACTTCATCTTCATCTCCCTACTTCTCATACAGATGACATCTGAACACTGACTGAAGAGGTTCATAGATGTAGGAGAAGATAGGCCTGTGAATATGAATCTAATGCAGTGGGGCTGCAGGTGGACATGTCACCAGAAATATGTTTTAGACAACATGAAGGTGATGGAGAAACTGGGGTGGGTTCCTACCTTGTGGATGGCAGGATGCATTCTGGCCAGTATGACCACTTTTCCTTCCCTGAATCATCTCAGAAATCTAGCCCTCTGCTCTGCAGGGTGGTAGCAATAGACAGGAGTTTCTGATATAAAATACTATGATGATGAGGATGACAACTTCTACTGATAATTAGAATACTAGCACTTAACACTTAAATATAGGGCTTCCCGGATGGCTCAGTGGGTAGAGAATCTGCCTGCCAAGCAGGAGACTTAAGAAATGCAGGTTTGATTCCTGGGTCAGGAAGATCCCCTGGAGGAGGAAACAGCAACCCACTCCAGAATTCTTGCCTGCAAAATCCCATGGACAGAGGAGCATGGCAGGCTATAGTCCAGGGGGTCGCAAAGAGCTGGACACGACTAAGCACACATACAGAACACTTCTATATACTTAGGGCTTGCCAGACATTATGCTAAGCCCTTTACATATGCAAATCATTTAATCTCCACAGCAACACTATCATGCGGATTCCAATGGTTATTCCTGTTAACATCAGCTAATCATTTACATATGTTGGTGGCAGAACAGATTTTTTCAATGTGCCTGATCATGGAAATGAGATAAGGGAGATGCTAGAATGTGTTCTAGAAATTTTACATTTAAAATAAATAAAATTCATCGATCATTTAGTAATACATACTAGGTGCCAGCACTGCACGAGGCATTTATACACATGACGTTACCTTCACAACATACGAAAGAGGCAGGAGAAAGACTGGTGATGCCAACCTGGTAGGAATGGTCAACATCTGCCTTGGAAACATTTATTAAGGTTTCTCTCTCCCTCATCCCCCACACCAGGGCATGGACACTCAGAATCATATTTTCTGCCTTTAAGGTCCTTCTTCTTTAAGGCCAATTTGCACCAGATTAAGTCAGGTTTGGTTCCTGGCTATGGAGACGATGGCTACGGTGATGCCAAGAAGAGCTGCGAAGAGAAGTCTTGATGGGCCTCCTAAGGATACAGAATACAGCAGTGGCAGAAAGTTGGCTTCTTAAAGAAGAAGCTGACATGAGATTTAGATGGAATATCCAAAACTCCTGAGTTGTAAAGTGGTCGACGGGGGACAAACTACCCTCTGATTCACCCAGATTTGAACAACTGTTGGGGTCAAAGAAGGTGAAGAGTCTACCATGCAAGATAGGGGTTTTAATTTTTATGTATTTATGGCTGCCCTGGGTCTTCATGGCCGCACGTGGACTTTTCTCTAGTTGCGGTGGGCCGGAGCCACACCCGAATTGTGGTGCACGGGCTTCTCATTGTGGTGGCTTCTCTTGTTGCAGCGCGTGGGCTCTACAGCATGGGCTCAGTAGTTGTGGAACACGGGCTGAGTCGTGCAGCAAGTAACAAGTGACAACTAAGCTCTCTGCACGAAGGGTGACGTTCTCGGTAAGATGGGGGGGAAGCAGGCAGCCACTGGGCCACGTTCACCTGGGAGGGAGCCACATTTAGGGGCTTGCGCCTGGCCTCCTGTTGGTGCTCTGTGGTCTGTCTGTCCCTGAGCCGGAAGCGGGCTCTGCGCTCCCGGCAGAGCGTTGCTTACACGCTTGATGTGCAGATCCAATTCCCCAGCTTCCATTCTAACTCTCCTTGGGGGAAGCTGAATGGCAGCTGTGCTCTGGCTTCAGGCTAACCGGAAGCTCTGCTGCAGGGGGTCTCAGGCCTTCCCAGCCAGAAGACAAGCCCGTACTATTTTGCTCTTCAACTGCCTCCCTGTGCTGTTCTCAGGCTTCTAAGAACCTAAAAGTACAGTATGGGCTTCCCCGGTGGTTCAGATGGGAAAGAACCCGCCTGCCAATGCAGGAAACCTGGGTTCGATCCCTGGGTTGGGAAGATCCCCTGGAATAGAAAATGGCAACCCACTTCAGTATTCTTTCCTGGAGAATTCCACGGACAGAGGAGCCTGCCAGGCTACAGTCCATGGGGCCGCAGTCAGACAGGAAAGAGCACGCACGCAAAGAAGGAAGGATAAGTGCAGGAGAGGCCGTTGATGGGTATTCACTGTTTTCGGTGGAATGTGATTGCCTTCTCCACCCAGAAGGTGAGCTCTGAGAGAAAGGGCTATGTATGCTACTCGTCTGTGTAGCAGAAAAACTGACTGGATAAACCTGGGGTCTGGCCCCTTACGATGATTCCTCTAGGGCTGCATCAGTAAATTCCATAGGGGGGTGTTGTTTGTTTCTTGTTTTAATTTTTTTTAATTGAAGTATAGTTGTTTTAAACCATCCCAGAGTCAGCCGATACTAGTAAAATTGAAAGTGCCCTGCGACGAATGGATAGCCACAGTTTAGTAAGCTACCGCCTAAATGGGTCACCAAAAATAAAGCCTCCAAAGGAAGAGCCACTAAAGGATAAACGATGTCAACCTTTCTCCTTGGCGATGCTGGCTCCCCTCCAGCCAGGCCCCAGTGACCTCGATTACTGACCACAAGTCATCAGAATTAAATCAAACCCGTCTGCAGTTTGGGTGGCTGGGGCCCTATCCAGGAAAGCTGCCCGTGCAGAGAGGCAACGGACAAAGAAGCCTGCTGAAATCTATCCAGATAATATCTGAGCTCCCGGCAAGAAGGAAATGCCACCACCATCTGCCTCTGTTTGTGATGACCTGGGAATAAATAAAAATTAACCTTGGTCCTTGAATGAATCGTGGAACTTATCAGAGCTTCCTTTGTGTTTCTAATGACTACGGTAGGACAAGTTTACAACCCATTTTGGAAGGCCAGGGAGGGAGGGTTGTTGTTCTGGATGGCTCTTTGTGGGGCTTGGTGCGTGCTTCCCACACTTTTCTCATATTATATGCCATCACTGATGCCCTTGGTACCCTGTGTTGGTGATCATGAAAAATAAACAAAGTGTTTTGAACCCAGCAAGAGCTCAAGGAATCATTGGGGGAGAAAGGAGAAAGGAAGGAAGGAGAGAGAGAAAGGAGAGACAGCTGGAGAGAAAGAGATAAAGGCAATCATGGTCTCCAGATCATCACTGGTGACAGTGACCGAGGTGGGTCTCCAGGGAGCTGCGTCTGACTACCCAAGTGTCAATCAATACAACAGTTTCTGTAAAGAAAGTGAAAGTATTAGTCGCCCAGTCCTGTTCGACTCTTTGCAACCATACGGGCTGTAGCCCGCCAGGCTCCTCTGTCCATGGGATTCTCCAGGCAAGAATACTGGAGTGGGTTGCCATTCCCTTCTCCAGGGGATCTTCCTGACCCAGGGATCAAACTCACAGCTCCTGAATTGCAGGCAGATTCTTTACAGTCTGAGCCACCAGGGAAGCCCAGGACAGTTTCTATACTTGATGCTAAACATACATTCTTTTCTTAAATCCTCATAGTAAACTCATGATGTATAAATCACTATTTCAAAGGCTGGGCTATAATTTCAAAAGAGCACCACCTTGTCCCTGACACTGAGCAAGTGACTAGAACAGCCAGAACGTGACCCTGGCTGATTCCATAATCCGAGCTCTTTTCACTCTTCTGCATTGATTCTTGGTGGCAATGCCACGGGGCACTGGAAGAGAACGAGTATTAGCCATTAACTTGATTTTGAACTAACAAGCTAGTCACTTAGTGAGGCCCCGAAGAAATGGAGCAAGGTTGGAGCACATGCTGACAGGCTTAGGAGTCAGGGAGGGGTAGGGGTGGGCAGGGCTCTGGAAGAATAGAGGGGAAATGGCTCAAGATGATATGATGCTACTTTAAGCTTTATTGGCTCTAGTGTTTGCTGGACCTCAAAACGCTCGCTGCCACAGGTGCCTCAGCTATGCATTCAGGCGAGGAAGGGCCGGGGCCCCCACCCTCACCCCTGAGAGTGCACTTCGAGAAAGAGATTCAGGGTACATTTTTCATAAACTAGTTTGGGCTGGAGTTGAGCCAATTCAGCCAAATTTTTAAAATCTGCAAGCCATGTATAAAATGCAGAGAAGACGGAAAAAGGGATGTTGATCAAATGGCTCCTAAGATGCATGTATTGAGGATACGGCTGGAGAGTTATAAGGCTACATCCGCCGTGGTCACCATCAGGAGGAATGGCGGTACCCAGGGCTCTGAAGGCCAAAGTTGACACTCATTTGCTCTTTCAAATACTGATTCTAAATAAATATGTGTGAATACTAGCTCCAGAAATCTGAATCAGCTGCAGAGAACTGTTGGCTACAACATAATTGGAAGCTTGGTGAGCCGAACCAGATATTTCTGAAACTTCTTTTGTTTTGTTTCACCAACATTGTTCTCAACAAAGAGGGAGACATCCCTTACACACTGACATATGGTACCTTCTATTTATAACAAGATTAACAATTCATTCACACCTTGATTGAATCCTGCTTTATTGAGATGTCACAACAGATTCACACAGCCTGCAAAGGGAAAGACTTACAAATGATAATATTATGACAGGCAAGACACCTTAAAGTAAATGAATCATAATTGATGACAATTAGTAAGAGTTCAGCACAAACACAGAATCATAGCCGTGGTGGTAAGCAGAATTCATCGCTTACAAGGAGAGGATTGTGACAGAGAATTTCCGCTGAATTCTTATTGAGACCTTGAAATCCTGAATGGAATGAGTAAGCAGTTCATTCATAGCTTCTTTTCCTATTAATGGATGAAGGGTCTTCATGGTTTTAGGGCTTTAGCATATGTCTATATTCTGTCCATAGCCTTGCATGAACCCCATACTTTAGGACAGAATTAATGGGTCCATCTCAATGCCCTGAGTGGAAGCAAAGCCCTCATCTTTATCATCTCCTTCTTCCTCTCACCCTACGTCAATCAGCAAGACATCAATTCTACCTCATCAGTATTAACCAAATGTTTTCATTTCTTACCACCAAATCTATTCTTACTTTGGACTAAGCCAACATCATTTTCCCTGAGAGCTTTCTCCCTAATTTGATGCCACTAAACCATTACCAAAAGCAATCTCTCTGAAGTCCTCTATGGCTCCCAATTGCTCTTATTAGTGTAAGGATTAAATGTCAAGGTCCCACAGTCCTTCCCCAGACACAGTGTTGTAGCACAGCCATGAGCACAGACCCGTCCAAGTCCTGACTCTTAGGAGAGGGAGGGAGTCAGTCAGCTTCTTTGACCTTTGCTTTTGTCCTCTACAAAGTGAGGGTCACAATCATACCTAATTTATGAAAACGAATTACCTACAAACCTCTTGTGGGGCGTCTCCAGTGGCGTAGTGGTAAAGAATTCGCCTGCAATGCAGGAGATGTGGGTTCAGGTCCCTGAGTCAGGAAGATCCCCTGGAGAAGGGAATGGCAACCCACTTCAGTATTCTTGCCTGGAGAATCCCATGGACAGAGGAGTCTGGCAGGCTACAGTCCATGGGGTTGCAAAGAGTCAAACACGGTTGAGCAACTAAGCAACGAAAATGAACCTCTTGGAGCAGCTGACCACTTGCTGAGGGTTCACTTTTCTGATCACTGCCTCTCTCAGCCCATCGCAAACCTCTCTCTCTGAACGGCTTCTTCTCCACAAACCAAATTCTTTCACCCCTGCCTCAGAGCCTTGGCCATTCTTTCTGACTGTAAATCCTTGCCTGGCCCCTCTGCCAATCCCACCTCCCACACACACTGCTGGACCATGGCAAGCCAATCACTTCACCTCTGCATTCCTGTCACCTCCTCTGGGAAGCCTTCTTTGACTACTCCCTCCCCTAGATGGGGCTTCCCTGATAGCTCAGTTGGTAAAGAATCTGCCTGCAATGCAGAAGACCCTGGTTTGATTCCTGGGTTGGGAAGATCCCCTGGAGAAGGGATAGGCTACTCACTCCAGTATTCTTGGGCTTCCCCTGCGGCTCTGCTGGTAAAGAATCTGCCTTCAATGCAGGAGACCTGGGTTTGATCCCTGGGCTGGAAAGATCCCCTGGAGAAGGGAAAGGCTACCCACTCCAGTATTCTGGTCTGGAGAATTCCACAGACTGTATAGTCCATGGAGTCACAAAGAGTCAGACATGACTGAGAAACATTCACTTTCACTTTCCCCTAGATCACTCTGTGAAACACTCTCCTGCTACTCCATACTTCCTTTTGCAGCTCTTAACACATCTGAAAAATTATATATACTTTTCTCCCTCCACACTGAAGTTCTGTAGAGGGCAGAGGTCGAGTTAATGGGTTTACTATTGTATCACCTGGACCTCAGCTTGTTGGATGATCAAATTTAGGTCATACCAGCTATCTCACTCACAGATGTTAGAGGTCTTTCTGTGGCAGGCAGAACAATGGCCCCCAACCAGTCTCCACCTAAATTTGTTAATGTGTTAACTTACATGGCAAAAGGGACTTCACCAATGTGGTTAAGGGTTTTGAGATGCGGAGATAGGCATGGGTTATCTGGATGGTCCCAACACAATCACAGGTCTTCAAAAAGGGAGGTTAAGAGCATCAGTATCAGTGTGCTGCAGCTCAAGAAATACTAAGCTGTTCATTACTGGCCTCATAGATGGAGGAAGAGGCCCTGAGCCAAGGAGTGTGGGTGGCTGACCGAACCCGGGAAGAGCAAGGAGACAGAGTCTTCACTGGAGCCTCTAGGAGGAACCAGCCCTGCCAACACCTGGAGTTTAGCCCTGTGAGACCCACTTCTGACTTCTGAACTCCAGAACTGCAATATATTAATATGTAATTCGTCTATAGCACTATTTACAATAGCCAAGACATGGAAGCAACCTAAATGGCCATCAACAGAAAAATGGATAAGGAAGGTGTGGTACATACATACAATGGAATATTACTCAGTCATAAAAAGAATGAAATACTGCCCTCTGCGGCAACATGGATGGACCCAGAGATTGTCGTACTGAGTGAAGCATGTCAGACAGAGAAGGAGAAATATCATATGCTGCTGCTGCTGCTAAGTCGCTTCAGTCGTGTCCAGCTCTGTGCGACCCCACAGATGGCAGCCCACCAGGCTCCCTCGTCCCTGGGATTCTCCAGGCAAGAACACTGGAGTGGGTTACCATTTCCTTCCCCAATGCATGAAAGTGAAAAGTGAAAGTGAAGTTGCTCGGTCGTGTCCGACCTCAGCGACCCTATGGACTGCAGCCTTTCAGGCTCCTCCATCCATGGGCTTTTCCAGGCAAGAGTACTGGAGTGGGGTGCCATTTGGCATCCCTTATATGCGGACTTTATGGTTGTCTATACACACTGCTACATTTAAAATGGATAATCAACAAGGATCTACAGTATAGCACACGCAACTCTGCTCAGTGTTATGTGGCAGCCTGGATAGGAGCGGGGTTTGGTGGAGAATGGATACATGTGTGTGTGTATATATATATATACACGCACTGAGTCCCTTTGCTGTTCCCCTGAAACTATCACAATCTTATTAATCGGCCACAGTGAAAGTTGCTCAGTCACGTCCAACTCTTTGCGACAGTCTATACAGTCCATGGAATTCTATAGGCCAGAATACTGGAGTGGGTAGCCTTTCCTTTCTCCAGGGGATCTTCCCAACCCAGGGATCAAACCCAGGTCTCCCACATAGTAGGCAGATTCTTTACCCACTGAGCCACAAGGGAAGCCCATTAATTGGCTATACCCCAGTACAAAATAAAACGTTTTTTTAAAAAAGATTTGTAATTTGTGGTGTTTGAAGCCACCAAGTTTATAATTGGTTACAGCAGCCATAGGAAGTGAATGCACTTGTCTAAGATCACATAGCAATGGCTGAATCGAAGTATCTAGACCTTCTAATCCCCTGCTGTTCCATTACTGCCCCCTTGGCCCTGCCCCTGCCTCCCAAGGCATGTTGGTTTCACTCTGTAATTTTGTCTTCTTTTCCACAGGAAGAGATCATGAGGGATGTAGCTGCTCACAGGCCAGGGTTTGTGCATGAGGCATGGTTCCACAGATGTGGGTGTGGGAGAAGATGTATGAGGCAGGAGAGTCCGAATGGCCACCGACAGACTCCCAGGGGAGGGCAGGAGGCCCCAGGCCAGCCCCGCTCCCATGCCCACCTCCTGTCCCCACCACACAAAGCCTGACAAGGTCTCACTCATGTTTCAAAGTGCTCCCTGTTTTCAGAGCTGTTTGTTATTGTCTCTGCCATCACAAGTTTAAAAAAGGAAAGTTAATTAAATATGGAACAAGACTGAGCAACATCTTTTAAACCATCATGTCATTAGAACTGAAAGCCTCAGAGAGCTGCTTAAAAGGGGTTTGAGAACAATGACTGTTCAATCAGATATTTATGGGCATAGTTATGTAAACACACTCTTTATTGTCTATGTATATTTAATATAATTATCAGTTTTGTAGCTGGACTCTCCAGAGACCCAACAAATCACAGTGTTGCTTTGAAAATGTCAGCAGAAAAGACAATTATGTTGCTAGCAAATATTCATAAATTATATTAAAACGTCCTGTGGAAATGTCCCCTATGTTGCAGAATCCCTTGCAGTAACTGAATAAGCCTTTTCTTTCTTTGATTTAAGGATGGTTTTAGAAGCAAGAAGTTTCTTTGGGAAGCCTTAAAGGCATGAACATGGCAAAGGAGTAGGCGGCCTTGGAAAACAAGAGCATGTGCCTTCCAGAAAGTTCATAGTCCCTGGTTCTTTCCTATAGCCATTTGGTATGTGCCCAGCCACTCAAGGACATGTAGATACCTACTTATCTAACCAGTGTGCAAATTTTTATTTCTTAAAATACCCCATGAATAAGAGAAAAGGAGGACTTCCCTGGTGATCCAGTGGTTAAGAATCCACCTGCCAATGTGGGAGACACGGGTTCAGTCCCTGGTCTGGGAAGATCCCATGTGTCTTGGAGCAACTAAGTCCAAATGCGGCAACTACTGAGCCCATGTGCGGCAACTACGAAACCCCTGTGCTTAGAGCCTACGAACTGCAGGTAGAGAAGCCACTGCAGTGAACAGCCCGCACACTGCAACTACAGACGGAGTAGGCAACGGCACCCCACTCCAGTACTCTTGCCTGGAAAATCCCATGGAAGGAGGAGCCTGGTAGGCTGTGGTCCATGGGGTCGCTAAGAGTCAGACATGACTGAGTGACTTCACTTTCACTTTTCACTTTCATGCATTGGAGAAGGAAATGGCAACCCACTCCAGTGTTCTTGCCTGGAGAATCCCAGGGACGGGGGAGCCTGGTGGGCTGCCGTCTATGGGGTCGCACAGAGTCGGACACGACTGAGGCGACTTAGCAGCAGCAGCAGCAGCAGCAACTACAGAAAGCCCACACAGCAATGAAGACCCAACACAGCCAAAAAAATGCAAAGGAGAGAAAATAAATTCAATCTGTTCACTCTTTTAGAAACCCCCACTTAGAGCTGTAACTCTTTCCTATGGCATTTTCTTCAGCAACTATTTATAGTATTTCCCATTTTTCTTTCTTATCATTTTTTTTTTTCCATTATGCTCAGGCAGAAATAAGTGGAGAGTGGGGAAACGGTTCAGTAAATTAGAATGCACTAGGCTCCTGCTAAACCAATATGAGTTGTGTAGATGGAGAAACACCTAGTAAGCATTCACAAATCACTTCTATTGCAAGATATACAATCTGCAAATCAACATCTTAATTAGCAGCTAATGACATTCGTAAGGAAAGGTTAATGTTAAGTGCCGAAAAGCAGGGTGGTTAAAGAAAAATTAGACTTTCCTGCCTTCTTGTAAAAAATATAAAAAGGAAGAAACGATATCCAGTGATTATAATGGGTGTTATAAATATACGTGTATTGGCAATTTGAAGCATCTTCATTATATGAGGCCTGTATTGATAGGCTACCTTTCATGCAAGGAGTTCAAAGCCTCCTGCCCCTTTCTCATTTATCCTCAAAATACCCCTCCGAGGGCAAGTATCTACAGGCAAAATGAAGTGGAGAGTGGAGGCAGTTATCTACATAATTCAAACCCAAATTTCTCTTAATGACAAGTAAGTGGAATTTCTGAAGAGATTGAATTTTCCTGATTGGTTTTCTATGTAGATCAAATTCCCTGGAAACCAAGTCCTTTTTGCTCTGTGCTGGCCTGAGGCAAATGGCCTCTGGGAGCCAGAGGCTGGGGGTGGGGTTCCCTCCAGTTAAAAGGCTGACCTCGCGCTGTAGGTTCACCCCATCTTCCCCAGCTCAGCTGCTTGGCTCCCGGCTACCTCTCCTCCTCAGCCAGCTTCCGGATGTGCCCTGGCCTCACCTTTTGGTCCTCGGCTTCCCTTTTCCAAATCCTTCCTGCCTCCTCTCAGCATGCAGTCAGTCACCCTTCCCTCCCCTCAGGGCATCTTTTAGGTCCCCTTCCTCCTTGAATTGTTATTTTTTTTTGGCTGTGTTGGGTCTTCATTGCTTTCCGCCAGCTGTCTCCAGGGCTTCCCTGGTGGCTCAGACAGTAAAGAATCTTCCTGCAGTGCGAGAGACATGGGTTCGATCCCTGGATCAGGAAGATCCCCTGGAGAAGGAAATGGCAACCCACTTCAGAATCCTCGCCTGGAGAATCCCATGGACAGAGGAGCCTAGTGGGCTACAGCCCTTGAGGTCGCAAGAGTCCCACTGACAAACACTTTCACTTTTCACTTTCTCCACTGCAGTGATCGGGGGCTACTCTCCAGCTGTGGTACAGGTTTCTCACTGCTGCGGAGCATGCCGCAGGTGTGTGGGCTTTGGTGGTTGCAACACGTGAGCTCTAGAGTTCAGATTCAGTAGTTGTGGCACACAGAGCAGGATCTTCCTGGATCTTGGGGCATCTTCCTGGACCAGGGATCCAACCCATGTCCCCTGCATTGGCAGGTGGATACCCATCCATTTTGCCACCAGGGAAGTCCAAAACGTTCTGTGAAGTGAAGTGAAGTTGCTCAGTCATGTCCGACTCTTTGCAACCCCATGGACTAGCCTACCAGGCTTCTCCGTCCATGGGATTTTCCAGGCAAGAATACTGGAGTGGGGTGCCATTGCCTTCACCAGGGGATCTTCCCGACCCAGGGATCAAACTCAGGTCTCCCGCAATGCAAGCAGAAGCTTAACCCTCTGAGCCACCAGGGAAGCCCCATAAAATGTTCTTTGATGAGGAGCAAAAGGACATCATCTTATTGTGTGTGTGTGTGTCCGTCAGGTTGCTCTGCTGACCATTTTACCATGACCTGTCAGACAGACAGCATCTGTGTAATGTCTATTACAATGGCACGAGTTCCTGCTGGCTTTCCACTGCTCAGTGTCCCTGTCTCTCTCAGGATACGGCTCAGGAAAGCTTGGAATGGTTTTTTCTGTGTGTCTTTCTTCTCAGGTTTGTCATCATTCAGGCTTGAGGAACTGACACTCAGCGGGACAGTCATCCTCCACGGTGACCACTCCCCTCTCCTTGGCTGATCCATCTCTGATGGTGGACACACCCTTCTTAATTTTCCACAACAGCCCTTTCCCATCATTCTCCCACAGGGTAGTCCCTCCTAATGAGCTCTTCCTGCACATCTGGGGCCAGGAATGCCTTGCAGACAGTGACGTGGAGCCACCGTGCGAGGGGTGACCCAGCTTCCAGTCCATCCGCAGCCCTCCCTGCATTGCACCCACAGCTCCACACCACCACTGCCCCCCAGTGTGCCTTGCCTCTGCAGGCCTCTCTTCCCATGATCCTCAGGCTACAGAGCAAGGAGGATGTTTTTCTCCTTATCCCTCTCTGAGCCCCACCTCCTGAGTTTTCATTTCCTGTCCCAGGATACACATGTCTCTTCCCAGAAGGGTTCCCAGTGGAATGTCCATTTCTTCCAGGGGAAATTCCACCATGACTTGCAGGGGTGCGACTGGCCCTGGGCCCTGCCCCGAAAGATAAGACACAAGCTTCGTTCCTGAATCCACTTCCCAAGCTTGCAGCTCAGTAAAACTCCCTTTCATTTTTTAATCAGAGGCCACAGGGTGCATCCCAGGCCACAGGTACTTGCTGTTCGCCTTCCCTCTGCACTGCAGCCCCAACATACCCTTTCAAAGAAAAACGCAAAACCGCAAAGAACACACAACATGTAGAAATGGGGCAATCCACATTCGTAGTTGGGGAAGAGACATTTGTTTTATAAAAATTGCATCTACCTCATTCCCTACTCTACCCCACAGCCTAGCAGAGCAAGCTGCACATGGGCGACACCGCCCCCACCCCCACTTCACTGTGTACTGATGGGGTGATTCTCTTAGACGTGAAAAAAAAGGAAGAAAACTGGTCTCTTATGCCTAGTCCAAGGGTACACCTGAATTTTATAGCTAAATTAAATTTTGCAATGGCATCACAGCAGGAATAATAATGCCTTGGATTTATGTAGCATTTTTTTTTGTAATAATCTATTTTCACATTTGGGCTTCCATGATAGCTCAGCTGGTAAAGAACCACCTGCAATTCGGGATACCTGGGGTCAGTCCCTGAGTTGGGAAGATCCTCTGGAGAAGGGAAAGGTTACCCACTCCAGTATTCTGGCCTGGAAAATTTCATGGACTGTATATACTCCATGGGATCGCAAAGAGTCAGACACAACTGAGTGACTTTAAAAAGAAAAAAGAATTTTCACATTCATCATCATGGTAATGCCCATAAAAGTGTTAGTTGCTCAGTTGTGTTTGACTCTTTGCGACACCATAGACTGTAGCCTGCCAGGCTCCACTGTCCATGGGATTCTCCAGGCAAGAATACTGAAGTGAGTTTCCATTCCCCTCTCCAGGAGATCTTCCCCACTCCAGGGATCAAACCTGGATCTCCTGCATTGCAGGCAAATTCTTCACAATCTGAGCGACCAAGGAAGCCCATAACCCAGCTATGACTCATTATTACTGCCCACATTTTACAGCAGCACGACTTTAAGTGACTTACCCAAGGCCACATGAGAAATTGGTAGCAGCAACTTTGGAGAGAAGGCTCCAGAATACCACTCTAACAACTCCCCTTTACCCTGCAGGAAGTCACCCAAATTAGATTTAGTTATCAAATTTTTTTAAAATTTTTATATCTCTCTCCCTCCCCACCAGATTGGGGGCTGTGTTTAATTTATCTGCATCCCAAGGGTACAGAAAATAAAAATTAAAAAACTCAGCAAACAAATGCTCAGTGAGATGTTTGTTGAATGAATGTTGAATGTTAATGTGCTTGCTCTTAAGGTTAGTGGGACCAGCTTTCAGGCCCTGAGCATTTTCTCTCCGTTAAAGGGACACCATAAGGATGGCACGGTACTCGTTGTTCTCCTCCCTGGCATCCCAGCAGCATTTTCTGGGTGTCATCTTCACCGAGAAAAGCTGTGATCATAGTTTAGACCGAAACCCACCACCTCTTTAGACACAAGTGCTGACAGAAGGGTTTGTGTTCCTTGGTGCCATTTGCAGGCTCTCAGCATATACTGGGGGAAAGGAAAAGGAAGAAAAATGGAAAGGTAAAGACATCAGAAAGAGAAAACCGAGAATGAGAACAGAGAAAGCGGAGCAGTTACATCTGGCCAGGAACGGCAGCACACAGCCATAATGACCTCTGGGCCCTCACGGTCACGCCCATCACATAGGTGCTGACCTCGTCTTAAAAGATGGATGTCCCCCAGCTGGCCCACCCTAAGTTAATGACTCTCACAGGTGAATAATGGTTGGGTTTAATTAGGACTTGGATCTTTTTAGAGCTTCTTGGGAGGTTCATCAAGATCTGCTTATTGTGAGAAGATGGATTGATTACCAGGGTTGGTCATTTAGTTGTTTTTTTTTTTTTTTTTCAGCAATCTACTTTTTAGCTAAAATCTGAATGATTGCTGTGCTAAGATCCTCTGCCGTTTATCAATAATATTTTTTTTTAACCTGGAAATGTAAAGAAACTACATTGGGGACAGATTTATGGGTAAGAAAAATAGAGGCAAGGCAGAGTTAGAACGCACCTCCTGCACACCCAATATGGAGCAACGTAGCCCCTCCTTATGTGCCGTGGCGCCCTGTGCTTCACTCTTCTTAACGCGCAGTCTGAACTTCCTGTTGCTCACTTCCTCTCCAGCCTGAAGCTCCCAGGGCAGGGTATGGTTTCCCTCTAGGGGATCCCAGTGCCCAGCACAATGCCCAGCACTGACCCCGGTGCCCAGCACAATGCCCAGCACTGACGAGCAGAGAGCCAGAAGCAAGCAAATCAATGCATCATTAAACATAAGAGCTCAGACTCAATGGTGGGTTTCAAATATCCCAAAGAGATGGTGAATGCAAAGTGCCTACCATCGAGTAGCTTCTCCATTAGCACAAAGCATCTCAGTTTTCAGCTTCTGCTGGAAATGAGTGCCTACTCTGTGCCAGACCCTTCTCAATTCTTATTTAATCCTCACAATGACCATATGAAATGTTGTATTCTCATCATATACCAAGGAAGAAACTGAAGCTCAGCATTGTCTAGTCAAAGTTTCAGGAAGGCAAGATTTGAAACTGGATCTGTCCCCGGCTTGTACTTTTCTGTTTAGCATGTTATTTTCTTAAGAAACTAGCATCCTCTTCCTCGTACTCTTTCTCCTCTGCTTCCTCCTCCTCCTCCTCCTTCTTCATCCACCTCTTTCTTTTTTCTCTTTCTTCTCCTCCTTTTAATTTTTGGGTTACTGGACATGCTGTCCGTTATGGAGGAAGCGCATGTCTCTTAGGGATATCTTTACATCATAGATAAACCAATATAGAATAGTCACACTCTCCACTGAAGGGCTGATAGCCTAGCCATATAGCTATTTTTATCTTGTGCTCCAAATAAATAGAGTACTGATGGAAATAAGACAAGAAGAGAAGAAAATGTACTGCTCCAGAAAATATGTAATCCCAGGCAAAAAGCAACAGTTCAGTGGGACTGTCTGGGAGTCAATCATTCTGAGAATCAGTGCATTTCTCAGAGTTTCCGGAGAAGACAGAGAAAAAGTGTTACATCACCTAATTCCTTTCTGCAGTTCTGACTGGACAGATTTCCTTACTTCCTGCCTGGAATGATTACGAGGTGTTGCCATGAAGAATGAGTGGTTTGTGATGTCTCCCACCCAAGGGCAGGGTTGCTGGAAAGAGAGGTGAGGGGGGCTTTGCTCTGGACTCTGTAGCATCTGCCATTGTTAAAGCACTCAGGGATAAAAGGCTACTGTGTGTGTAAATTATTATTATTATTATTACTGCAGCAACAGAGAATGTCTCAATTCACTCACAAGATGTCCGAAAGCCCCGAGAAGCTGGAGTTTGTGGTGAAAAGTGGCTTGCCAGAACTTTTAAAGCCAGTGAGGGGTTTGGGGATGGTCTAAGAAAGATGCAGGAGGACCTTGAAGATCGTGGCAGGTTCAGAAGTGTGCCAGTGTGCATGCATGCATGTATACTTGTGTGTACGTGTACATAAACACTATGCGTGTGTTCCAAAGACTAAATGCTGTAGGGCGTGAGGACAGAATTGTGGAGAGAAGAATTAAAGAGGAAGAGCAACATAACTACCTTGAGAAATGCTGGTGCCCGTGCCCTGGGGCATCTAGGAAAGATATAGTGGTTAAGGGAAGGAATTGTTAGATGGGCTCTGGGAGCCGAAATCTTCATTAGAAAACTCAGTGATTCATCTAGCTCTTTCAAGTGGAACAAAACCAACACTTGCCTGTGTATCCCGCCATTCGAAGCTAAAGATAGGGCTACTTTGCTATATGTAAAATAGATGTCCAGTGTGAGTTCCATGCATGGAGCAAAGCTGGTGCTCTGTGACAACCTAGAGGGATAGGGTGGGGAGGGAGGTAGGAGGGGGTTCAGAATGGGGGGGGGTGGACATATGTATACCTATGGCCGATTCATCTTGATGTATGGCAAAAACCATCACAATATTGTAAAGTAATTACCCTCCAATTAAAATAAATTAATTAAATTTTTAAAGAAAGATAGGGATACTTCAGACCCTAATTTACCCAGTTAATTTTCTTCAAGATCTCCCGCTCATCCAAAGAAGCAAAGAACTAGCAAGAAACATTTGTGTTTGTGCTGTGGTTTCACCGAGAAGTGAGAACACTAGTGAGAGAAAGTTGTATTTACATATAAACAATGTTGGCAAACTTGGTGTATCGTTTAGCCACGTGTCCCACTTTAATTATCTCCCCAAAGCTTTCTCCTCAAAGCAATCTGAGTCTCCTCTGAAGCAGATGGAGGAAAAGAATGAGGGTTGGTTTGGAATTAGGATATTGTCCTCTGCTCATGCATTACCACATAGGTGCCCAGTCTCTCCTCAAGGGACCCAAATGTTGGTGAGAGGAGCCAGTATCTCGGTCTCACTTTCTGCGTTGGCAGACAATGTAGCCACTGGCTGTCTGCATGGACTGAGTCATTTTGGTCTCTTTTCATGCATCTTATCTTTCTTGTAGCTTATCTTCCTCTATCTGAAAACACTGCTGTCTGGAGTTTTATTCCCTTTTCCGTCCAAGAAAAACAAGGTCAATCTTAACTGTATTTTTCAATTAATCATTTTCAGGGCCATTCATCAACAAAAATGTACAACGGGGGGTGTTTTTCTTGGTCACTGCCCACCCTCTTGCACAGGAATGCTCCCTTCATTGAAGAGTGTCTGACAGCAGCAAACACGAGCGGAATATTCGATGGGGCCCCTCACATGTCTGTGGAGGAAGATGACTAAGCCCCACACGGTGCCCCTGACCACAAGCTCACAGGGCCTTGGCTCAGGCGCACCGTGCCACTACTTGGTTTTGGAAATCTACAACAGGTCACTTCACTTCTCTGGGCTTAAAGTTCTTCCAAGGTTAGGCTCAATAATCTCTAAGGGTCTTTTCTTGCTCTCTACTTCTCTAATCAGTGGTCTGCAGTCTTTTTGGCACCAGGGACTAGCATTGTGGAAGACACTTTCCCGTGGCAGGGGGTAGGGGATGGTTTAGGGACGATTCAAGTGCATACATTTACTGTGCATCTTATTTCTATTTATTTACTTATACATCTATTCTGCACTTTATTTATAGGGCTTCTCTGATAGCTCAGTTGGTAAAGAATCTGCCTGCAATGCAGGAGACCCTGGTTCAATTCCTGGGTCGGGAAGATCCACTGGAGAAGGGATAGGCTACCCACTCCAGTATTCTTGGGCTTCCCTTGTGGCTCAGCTGGTAAAGAATCCTCCTACTATGCGGGAGACCTGGGTTCGAACCCTGGGTTGGGAAGATGCCCTGGAGAAGGGAAAGGCTACCCAACTCCAGTATTCTGGCCTAGAGAATTCCATGGACTGTATAGTCCATGGGGTCACAAAGAGTTGGACATGACTGACTTTCACTTCAGTTCTATTATTATTGCATCAGTTTCACCTCATATCATGTGGCATTAGATTCTAGAGGTTGGAGACCCCTGCTCTAAATCATATATTTTTGCTGGTACCTCTATAATGTGTGGAAGTCAGTCTTACCATTGTCCTAATGTGACCGGCTGAGACATTGCAAGTGGATAATTATAAAAGGAGCCAGGCAGAACTAATCAGAACAGACTTCCCAAGCATTCCTGGCTTTCTTTGCAAGGTATCTTCATAAAGGAAGGTCTATGGTAATCACTGAGACTTCCCTCTCCCCAAATAGGCTCATCCTTTAGCATCGCAGACCCACAGAAATGCTAACTCTTCATAAAACTAACACTGTTATTCCCCAGGGTGCTTTTGGAGAGCTCTAGTAAGTTACCAAGGAGATCAAAAAGCATCTTTTTGCTTGAGAGTGGGATCTTAAGCTGCAAACCCATCTTAGGAACTCTGAGGCACAGAGTCTTGTGTGCCAGAAGTGAAAAGAGGCTCCAGGTGGTGCACTGTCTCTGCCTGGCAGGAAGGGCTGGCTGAGTGGGGAAGAAGGAGGCATTCGGACCATGACAAACGGCCAAGTCTGCCCTGGTCAGAGAGGGGAGAGGCAGTGGTACATGTGCCTGCTTCATGCAAGCTCTTTTCCTGGGACATTAAATAATGAAGGAGAATTCAGGTAAGTCAGAGTAAATGTCAGTTTCAGACCCTTCAGGCTGAAAAGGGGGGAGAAAACATAAAAGGAAAGGACATGCATCATGAAGTAGCATGGAGGGAAATCAAAGGATAATGTTTGGCAATGGAAGGCGGAGGTCTGGAAGTAGACTGGTTAACAACTTCGAGCAAGATTCACAAAGAGGCCATGGCTCAGCATCTGATATAAGATCCTCAGTAAAGGACAAGAGAAAGCTGAAAATACTCATTTTAAGAAGCTAAAAAACAAAAACAAAAAATTTTCACCTAGGGACCAGAGAACTTAAGGTCGATTTAAAGAACAGTCAATCTGGAAGGAAAATGTCCTTCCACTAGAGGCAGCAAGAGCAGAGGCTCCAGTGGATTCACAGGAACCCGACACACATGGGGCCACAGTAGCAGTGGGGCCGCCACTGAGGGGAGCTGAGCCTGGGCTGGTGGTGCTGGTTGGTGGCCAGGGGCAGGGCGATGACTCTGAGGCTTCCCATCCTAATGCATGATTCCCACCCACAGGGAGAGTTGAAGAAGTCATCAGAAGAGGTCTGCTGAAATTGGAAGGTGGAAATGAAGTGAGATCTGGAGTTGTTACCTCTTGAGTCTTCAACCATACCCAAGGCTGAGGAACCAGCAATTCAGAGTCAACCCAAGTCTCTTATATTGAAAATTCCACTCTTTTCTGCTTGCTCAAGCCTCTGTGTTTGGAGACCCCTTTTCTACTGGGAAAGAGTCTATCTCATACCTGAAGTCTTTTCAGCACTTTGTACTCATATAAAGCTTTATATGGGGCAGATCACCGGATTTCTTGTTCTTTTCTTGGTCTGAAAATATGCCACAAACTTTCCTATTTCTAACAGGTCTGTCTTGTTTAGAGTCAGCTCTAGTGGAAAACTCTAATTTCCCTTTTGTATTTGGAGAGAATGTGAAATTGAGAACAGCTTCAGCTGTTAGGACATGCTGCAACCCAGCCTTTCTTGAGGTCTGCCCCCCGGGGGGACAGCTGTTTCCAGACTGATTAAGGAGATGTCTTACGTTTGTCTGACAGGGTGAGTGCTAGGTCACCAGCAGGATAACAGGGACACTGAGTCAGGGAGTGTACCATGAATACTGAATCCAAATTCCTTCATTCTGAACAGATACTCTAATTTTCTAAAATCCTGAGAGATGGCCTTGCCCAAGGAGCAGCCTAGAGTATGACTTTTCATTCTGGTGATGGCTCATTTTCCCAAATCAAGGTAGTGTCATTTGCTGTGTTGAAAGTTAGCCTTTTCGTTGTTCATTTAGTCGTTCAGTTGTGTCTAACTCTTTGTGACCCCATGGACTGCAGCACGCCAGGTTTTCTTGTCCTTCACCATCTCCCAGAGTTTGTTCACCCTCATGTCCATTGAGTCAATGATGCCATCCAACCATCTCATCCTCTGTTGCCCCCTTCTCCTCCTGCCTTCAATCTTTCTCAGCATCAGGTCTGTTCCAATGAGCCAGCTCTTCACACTAGGTGGCCAAAGTACTGGGGCTTCAGCTTGAGCATCAGTCCTTCCAATGAATATTCAGGGTTGATTTCCTTTAGGATGGACTGGTTTGAACTCCTTGCTGTCCAAGGGACTCTCAAGAGTCTTCTCCAGCACCACAGTTCAAAAGCCAAGAGTTCTTTGACACTCAGTCTTCTTTATGGTCCAACACTCACATCCATATACATCTACTGGAAAAACCATAGCTTTGACTATATGGACCTTCATTAGCCTTAGCAGAATTGAAATTTGATTTCATTAAGAAGGTATAGAGTGATTGCTATGTGTCTGGCATCTCAGAAAACAAGACATACAAGACACAGTTCTCAGAAAGTTTCAGGTTATGTCTGCATGTGTATTCGTTAATTCACATAGCTGGGTTCCATACTAGGCACTGAAAGAAGGCAATGCATGCTCCATGGTCTCTTCCCTGGAATCATCACAGGTTATCAATTCAGTCCAACAAACTACTCTGCTGATGGGGAGACAAAGAATAACACCTTTAATTCTAGGAGAGTATAAATGAAGGAGAATGTTCAAGGCCACCAGGGGAGGCTCTGGGAGGCTAGGGAGGACCCTGCTGCATGGCTGGTCGAGTACCTTGGTTTCCAGAAGAATCACTTCTCTCTCATTTCAGTGGGCCCCTTTCATCTAATTAGTACTTCCTTTGCTTTTTTGTCTGATCTCTTCTTGCATCCAGTGAAGACACACTGGAGGTTATTTCTGCCAAGCCAGCCCATTGCACTCAGGTGTCTGGAAGATTGAGTTTTGCAAAGGGTTGTTGCTGATATTTTGATTCTCTCTCACCCTTCTCCTTTTTGTTTTCCCCCAGGCTTATCTTTACTCTGTTCGAAGTCAAGGCACAGAGTTTGGAACCACAGTATCTAATTTTCAAGGAAATAGCTTATGGAGGATTGCTCCTCACAGTGGTTAATGAGTGTCTGTCTGTGGCCCATGTATCTCTGAGTTTATATAGGAAATTGCAATCAATCTGGCTTTTATTCTGTTTGTGGCTCCATGACAACGATCCCATTGGTCTGTTGTGTCTAATGACCAGAGTTTTATTTCTGTTGTTACTGCTTTTGGACATTTCTCAGATGTTTGATACTGTTATCTGCGTGTTTTTATTGTGGCTGACAAGAACTTGTATGGTCTATCTGGAGAAGAACTTCCCTGTTTGAATCTTAGTTTTCTCAGTGAACAGAATTTATTGTTTTTGAGCCTCATGTTTCTACTGTGACCTACATTGTTTTTTGAAGTGTAAGAAATTGGGGCAGGAACTCATCTTACTTAGTATTTAGGAAATTTTTCGGGACACCATTGTTTTCCAGGGCAGTTTCGACTGGTATGTTGGAGATATTCAGATCATGGCCCAAATTTTCCTACAATGGGTAGACACTTCGTCTCCTGTGTCCTGGTTTTAACATACTCATACGAATGAGTTGAAAAAACAGTTATGCCAGAAATCTTACAAAAGAACATATGGATCAAACCCTCTCATGGTTAATACAACATATGCGAATGTGGGACCAGGGTTGAGATGAGGGAGTCAGCCCAGTGATTACGTTAAAACATCAACTGGAGCTTCCTCGGTGGTCCAGTGGTTAAGAATCCTCCTGCCAACGCAGAGACGCCCATTCAATCCCTGATCCAAGAAGATCGTCATGGCTCAGGACAACTAAGCCGATGTGCCACAACTACTGAGCCTGTGCTCTAAAGCCCAGGAGCTGTGACTGCTGAGCCCACATGCCCCAGCTGCTGAAGCCCACGCAGCTGTGAGCCCGTGCGCCACAAGAGAGACCACTGCAGTGAGAAGCCACGCACCACAAGTAGAGAGCAGCCCCTACTCCCCACAACTGGAGAAAAGCCCAGGCAGCCACAGAGACCCAGCACAGTCAAAAATCAGTTCATTACATAAAACAAGAACAAAAAACATCAACTGACTGCTCTTATGATGGGGGCAGCCTCCTTTAAGTTTTTGGTAGCTGACCACATTTTAACTTTGTTTCAGTGAATCAAAACAGCAGATTGTAACTAGAGAAAGTTTCAACAAGAATAAGGTAGAACTTTGACCATTATTATACTTACAAACAAATGCTACCGTATGAATAATGTGTTAGGTCTAAAACTATATCTATAGGGGAAAAAAACATTGGAAGGGAAAAATCTAAAATGTTGACACTAAAGGGACCATGAGTGATATATTCTGTTTGTTTTCCATTTTCAAAACTTTCATCCCTGTATGTATGTTGTGGTTTTAGGATAATATATGCACAGATGTTTATTAATTCATTTGGTTGGGCTCTGTGCTGGGCAATGGTGAGAAGATGATGACGAGACTCAGTTTTTGCCCCAGAATGATTACAAATAAACAAGTCACCAGAACAAAATATTAATACTATAATTTATATGTGAAAATGCTTATAATTATCCCTAATTATCTTGTGTTTTTGATACCATCATAAAATAGAATTGTAATTTTTCTTTACTTTCCAGAATTCCTTAATAGCATACACAGGTACAATCCGTGTTGTATATTGACCTTGACTCTTTTGACCTTGATAAATTCCCTATTGGACCTAGAACCTTCTTTGGTAAAGTCTTCGATGTGCATGATCATATAATCATCAAGTAAAGATATATTTCCTTCATATATATGTGTGTGTCTGTGTGCTGATTTTTGTTTTCTTTGTTTCATGTCATCTGTTTTTTGTTTGTTCCTCCTCTCCTACCTTTTTTTGTGTTAATCAAATATTTTCTAACATTTTGCTTTAGTTCATCTATTGGCTTCCTACCATCAAGCTAACTCACGCATTTTTATAATGGTTGTTCTAGAGGTTAACACACGCATGTGTGCTAAGTTGCTGCAGTCATGTCTGACTCTTTGCAACCCTATGAACTGTAGCCTGCCAGGCTCCTCTGTCCATGGGGATTCCCCATGCAAGAATACTGGAGTGGGTTGCCGTACCCTTCTCCAGGGGATCGTCTGACTCAGGGGTTGAAGTCATGTCTCTGTCTCCTGCACTGGCAGGCGGGTTCTTTACCACTGAGCCACCTGGAAAGCCCAGAGGTTAACAGACATACCTTTCAGTTCAGTTCAGTCACTCAGTCTTGTCCGACGCTTTGCAACCCCACAGACTGCTCCATGCCAGGCTTCCTGTCCATCACCAACTCTCAAAGCTTGCTCAAACTCATGTCCATTGAGTTGGTGATGCCATCCAACCATCTCATCCTTTGTTGTCCCCTTCTCCTCCTGCCTTCAGTCTTTCCCAGCATCAGGGTCTTTTCCAGTGAGTCAGTTCTTCCCATCAGGTGGCCAAAGGATTGGGATTTCAGCTTCAGCATCAGTCCTATTAATATTCAGGACTGATTTCCATTAGGCTGGACTGGCTGGATCTCCTTGCAGTCCAAGGGACTCTTGAGAGCCTTCTTCAACACCATAGTTTAAAGCATCAATTCTTCAGCGCTCAGTTCTCTTTATAGTCCAACTCTCACATCCATACGTGACTATTGGAAAAAGCATAGCTTTCACTAGATGGACCTTTGTTGGCAAAGTAACGTCTCTGCTTTTTAACATGCTGTCCAGGTTGGTCATAGCTTTTCTTCCAAGCAGCAGGCGTCTTTTAATTTCATGGCTGCAGTCACCATCTACAGTGATTTTGAAGCCCAAGAAAATTAAGTCTCACTGTTTCCATTATTTCCCCACCTATTTGCCATGAAGTGATGGGATCAGATGCCATGATCTTAGTTTTCTGAATGTTGAGTTTTAAGGCAACTTTTTCACTCTCCTCTTTCACTTTCATCAAGAGGCTCCTTAGTTCTTCTTCATTTTCTGCCATAAGGGTGGTGTCATCTGCGTATCTGAGGTTATTGACATTTCTCCTGGTAATCTTGATTCCAGCTTGTGCTTCATCCAGCCCAGCATTTCACATAATATACTCTGCATATAAGTTAAATAAGCAGGGTGACAATATACAACCTTGACGTACTCCTTTCCCAATTTGGAACCAGTCTGTTGTTTCAAGTCCGGTTCTAACTGTTGCTTCTTGACCTGCATATAGATTTCTCAGGAGGCATGTAAGATGGTCTGGTATTCCCATCTCTTTAAGAATTTTCCACAGGACAGAATTTTCCACAGGACTGGAAAAGGTCAGTTTTCGTTCCAGTCCCAAAGAAAGATAATGCCAAAGAATGCTCAAACTACCACCCAATTGCACTCATCTCTCATGCTAGTAAAATAATGTTCAAAATTCTCCAAGCCAGGCTTCAACAGTATATGAACCATGAACTTCCAGATGTTCAAGCTGGATTTAGAAAAGGTAGAGGAACCAGAGATCAAATTTCCAACATCCGTTGGATCATCAAAAAAGTAAGAGAGTTCCAGAAAAACATCTACTTCTGATTTATTGACTATGCCAAAGCCTTTGTGTGGATCACAACAAACTGTGGACATACCTTTAACTTATCCCAATTTATGTAGAGGTCATGTTGAATTATCTTACGTAAAACAGAGTAATCTTACAAGAGCATACCAATATTTTCATTTCCCTGGCCTTCCCACCACTCTTAGTGTTCATGTTTCTCATGCTCATTATTTCTTCCAGCAAATCTGAGTTGTCATCTCATGTCATTTCCCTTCAGCCTCAACAACTTCCTTTCTTATTTCTAGTAGCACAGTTCTGCTGACAGTGAATTACCTTAGTTTCATTCATCTGGCTATGCCTTAATTTCTCTCGCATTTATGAATGATACATTTTTTAAATACATAATTCTAGGTTTTCAACTCTCTTCTCTCTCCAGAAGCTGAAATATGCCTGTCTAATTCCTTATGGCTTCCATTATTTTGATATGAAGTCAGTCAGTAATCACATTATTATTCTCCTATACGTAACATGTCATCCTGCTCTGGCTGATTTAAAGATTGTCTCTTTATCTTTGACTTTCAGCACCTTGACTATATCGGTTTATCATTCCTGGGTTTTGCAGAGTTACCTGGAACTAATGTTTTCCATGAAATTTGGGGACTTTTTAAATTTAGGTTATTATTTCTTTTAAAACTCTGCCTGGTCCTTTTTTGCCTCTCCTTTTCTATCATTCTGGTGTGAAATCCTTCCAGTTTCTATGTTGTGTCTCTTGATGATGTCCCATACATCTCTGATGTTCTGTTCATTACTCTTTCAATCCTTTTTCTCTTTCTTCTTCATATTGGGTATAAGTAATTCCTGTTACTCTCTTTTTAAACTCATTGACTCTTTCTTCTGATATTGCAATCTGCTTTAAGCCCATCTAGTGAATTTTTCATTTCAGTGAGTCTGCTTTTGAGCCCTGGAATTTCCATTGTTTAAGGTTGTCGTTTCTCAGTCGAGATTTTCTAACTGCTCATTCATTAAGACCATTTTTCTTGAGTTATTTGAGCATTTTGTTATAGCTGATTTGAAAACTAATTGGGCCAACATCTGGACAAAATTAGAGTTGGGTTTTATTGACTTTTTTGTTTTTCCTGAGTATGGGTCACATTTTTATGTTTCTTAGCATGTTTAGTAATTTTTGTTCAAAAATCGGACATTGCAGGAAATACAATGTACTGACTCTGGGTTCTGTCATATAATTTAGAGTATTTTTGTTATTGTTATTGTTGTTTTATTAGGCAGTTAATTTGCTTGGAGTCAAACTGAAGATTTTGTCTCCCCTGCAGTGTGTGCTTGTTGATAACTCCATTCATTTCTTCTGACTTCCAGCTGCTCAGTATTTAAGTTGACCCTTGATAAATCCACAGAACCCACCCAAAGCAGATCCGTCTTTTAAGGCTACATTCCTTTCCAGCCATTGCTTGCTTTTTTGATCCCTCTATCAGATTCTCCTCCACAGATGTATACGTTAGTAGGCAACCAGTGATTTGGGCAACATTTATGCTCAGATTCTTTAGCTTCAATACTTTGGTTATTCTCTTGCTTACAGACCCCACCTTAAAATTTCCCCTGTGCTCTGCTCTCTGGCATCTTGAGCTTGAAAGGTACCTTATTGTTTTCCATTGCCCTCGACAGGAGTGTTGGGGACCATTTTCAGGCAAGATAATTACAAACTCCCAATTCTTCCTCTTCCTAGTTGCAGTTTTTTAAAAGCAAATTTTCCTCAGGCTTCTTTCTGCTCTTGGATGTTTTCCTATTTCTATAAGTAAGTATTTTATATTTTGTACAGATTTTATCATTATTATCTGTTGGGGGGGGAGGGCGATTCACGTAGCCATTCCACTCCACCATCATTAATAGTAATGCTTGTGTTTATGTCTTAGCCTTTATCTTCTTTATGGTACTGGAACTCCATGTGGGCAGGTAAACTGTTTTTGTCTGTCTAGGATTTAACACAGACTAAATGCTTAATAAATATTTGCTATATGGTTACATAAAAATTCAGACTTCTATGTAATCCTACAATGAATCCCTCATTTGTGCATTCACAAATATTTGCTGCATTTATTTAACTTCTCATAGTCCCAAACACAGAGTCTGTCCCTTGAGGAAACAGACCTCTGTTTTTTTGCAAACAGACTATGTACAGTCTAGCACAACAAATGTAGGGACCATATTTATTAAGTGAAGTTTTATTGTAGAGAATAAGAGAATTCAATAAGGAAATAAACCAATAAGAGAATAAACTACAAGCAAATCACTTTGATTCAACTTCCAGAAAAAAAAAAGGAATATGTCACCTACGGGGGCTATTGCCAATGTTCTTGGAGATTCTCAGATTCATTTTGCTTCTTGCTTAAGGCTTACTTTATGCTCAGACTCTGTGTATGTGTTCAGTCACTCAGTCGTGTCTGACTCTTTGTGACCCCATGGACACCAGGCTCCTCCGTCCATGAAATTTTCCAGGCAGGAATACTGGAGTGGGTTGCCATTTCCTACCCCAGTGGATCTTTCCAACACAGGGATCAAACCCATGTCTGTTGCATTTCCTGCATTGGCAGGTGGATTCTTTACCACTTTTGCCACCTGGGAAACACCACTGTCATTCCTTTGAGTGAAGATAAGCCCCTGTCTATTCTCCAGCAGCTCGGTCTACAACCAACACCACAACATCTAGGCACCAACCAACTTAGGAATCAGATTTTACTTAGGGCAGGTGCACATTAAACAAACAAACCAAAAGCCATAAAACTTTCCTCTATGTGGATAGCTGGTATCTTTTAGATTGCAGCTGTTTCGTTTTTTCACCTCATTAATAGCTGCATTCCTATTCTGGCCAAGTGATGATTATCTACCAAGTGTGTTACACCCTTAGGGGACCTGACTTTAGAGGCAGTATGTCTACATTAAATAGAAGAAATTATTATTACAGGCTTGTACTTTTGGATGTGATCACTAATTTGCTTTCTGCTTTAAGGTACATACGTGAAGAGTTCTATATAGGTGCTACTGGCCACATGTTGGGAATGTTATATATTTAAACAGTTTGCAGTTAATTAAGAGTATTGACTTGGAACTAAATCAGTGGTCTCACACAACATCTGTGCTCTCCTCCGATCTGTCTATGTATTTAGATGGCGTCTATCACCGTGGTATCTAAGTGCTCAGAAAATCTAATTAGGCTAATTTCAATCTCCTCTGTGAGGGAGAAGGATCTCCTTCTCTTCATCACCCCCTCTGCCAGAGCCTTCTTGAAGGGAGTCATTATTATTCCTCCAAGAGAAAGGCAGTTGAAAGAGAGCCTCAAGCAAGAAACTGCAGCTTGCACCTTACTCTAAAGTTGGAGGTTTGGCTTCTGGAAGTGTTTTCAGCTTGTAAACAGCACCAGAAAGGCAAAAGGGCAGTTAGTGCTAAAGAGTCTGGGAACGTGATAAAGGTGGGGGAACCCTGGAAATTTCCTTGCAAACTCTGGGTCATAGAATCAGCTGGTAATCCTATTTGCAGGGCAGGAATAGAGACACAGACACAGAGAACAGACCTGCGGACACAGCAGGGGAAGGGGAGGGCAGGGCGAATTGAGAGAGGAGCCCTGAAATATACACAATAAATACATGTTACATGGGTAGCTAGTGGGAGGTTGTGGTATAGCACAGGGAGCTCAACTCAGTGCTCTGTGATGACCTGGAGGGGTGGGATGGGGTGAGGGGCGGGAGGGAGGTCCAAGAGGGAGAGGTTATGTGTATCCATATAGCTGACTCACCTCATTGCACAGCAGAGTCTAACACAATATTGCAAAGCAGTTATCCTCCAACTTAAAAAAAGAAGAATGTGCTGGAGGAGGGTGCTTGACGGTACACTCACAACATCTTAGGTCATCACTACCTGACAGACACACAGCTTTCGTTTATCAAAGAAGCAGAGAGGCAGTGTTCTCCTCCCAACTCTGAACAAGTGCTCTTGTTCTCCTGTCTGTGGGTCTCTGTTAACGTTCCAACATCTTAATTTCTGTGTTGAGGCAAGCTGCCTGATTTCATTGGATTTCAATGCCTTGCCTGCAGCTAGAGGTATGGATAAGGCAGCAGTAAAATCATTATGAGCCTCGTTTTGTGGTTTTAACACACACGGGCTACTCTTCAGGAGCAAGTCCAGAGGAATAAATGTGTGTACAAGCAGAGGACTGCCATCACAAAGCAGAGCCTGTTGGGTGGAAATGAGAAAGGATCAGAGATGACCAAACGTGTTTGCCCGACTTCGATGGGCAGCCCTTGTGATGGAGTGCAAAGGAAAAAGAGGGAGGTTAAAAAAAATAAATCGCCACTTCACCTTGTCTCAATTACAGATCAAAACCCATGTGGCTAGCCATTCCCATGTTTTTTAATGTCAAAATTGTTTTTTTTTGTCTTCGCTTGGAATTTGTGTTATTTCGAGTATCCAAGAAAGTGGTGGGGACGCTTGGCTGGGGATGCAAAGATCCAGTTCACTGAAAATGGAGGAATTAAAAAAATGTACTCCTTCTGGTAAGAAGAATGAAAAGGGCCGTGGTGGTCTGGGGGGTTTGGTCCAGAAAGGTTGATACTGGGATGGATAGGCTGGCAGCCTTGGAGACGATGACTCACCCCCAAGCTCCCGTTGGTACTTGGAGAGTCATCCTGGAGCCTCTGTGCGCATCTGTCTGGAATCACTTTAAAGCTGTTAGTAAGTGTCCGGCAGTAGAGAAATTTTACAACCTAATGATGTGCCAGACTGTGACAAGAAAATGACTGCTGACTAAAGCCAGTCTGTGACCCCCACAATTTCAAAGGCCTGGCCTGAGAGCAAAGGTGCTGTTCCAGAGCTAACATTATGGAGAGAGGGCTGAAAGGAGGCGTGCCATGGGTAGAAAAGTGGAAATGACCACGTGTCAGTGACCACATGGAAGAGGGGAGCTCAGTCCCTCCTCTATCCCTTTCCTCAGATTCACTTAGCAGCATGGTAATTAGCTGAAAACGTTCTCAGAAGTTCTCTTAAATGGATGAGCCATTTCAGCGTCTCACTGTCTAAAATGAGCACCAAAAAAAAAAAAAAATGTTTTTTAAGCTTAGGTCTTGGCCTGATTCAGCTGATCTTGGCCTTCCAGATCTGGAAAACCTGGGTGAATTTCAGGCTTTCTGTGGCAGAGTGTGAATTTCCTTTTGAGTTGCTTCTCTACCCAAAGCCACTGTATAAATATATTTGTGGGGATGCAGCCATCACCATGTGGAGAAGGAAAAGGCAACCCACTTCAGAATTCTTGCCTGGAGAATCCCATGCACAGAGGAGCCTGGCAGGGTACAGTCCACAGGGTTGCAAAGAGTCAGACACGACTGACTGAACATCAACAACAGAAGTCACTGTCATGAGCTGTAAAGTGCAAGGCAGTCCAACTTCTGTCTGCCAGAGACTCACCGGATAAGCTTCCCTGAGCCCCTGACTTTTTTAATCTGTGAGACAGATTACACTTGGATCCTCTGTTCTGTTTGTGGGACGACAATAGAAGTAATATCTATTAATCTGGGCCATAAATCTTTGAGACTGTTTAGTTTCCAGCTTTCCTACCATGTGACGTAACTACTACTTTATATATTTAGATGACATAATGCTTTTGGAGCAATTCAATATAAATCCTTCAAGAACGACAACAAAAAAATGTATAGGAGAGGTTTCTGAGGTCATATAGGGATGGGGGAAAGAAATAGTTCCGAGATTCAGTACATGGGTGTCCCTGGTGGCTCAGCGGTTTAAAAAATTTGCCTGCCAATGCAGGACACGTGGGTTCTATCCCTGATCCAGGAAGATCCCATATGCTGCAGGACAACTAAGCCCAAGCATCACAATTACAAAGCCAGCTCTCTAGAACCCAGAAGTTGCAACTACTGGACCCACGCACCACAACTACCGAACCAAGCACCCTAGAACCCATGCTCCACAAGAGAAGCCACCACAACGAGAAGCCTGCACAAGCTAACGAAGAGTGGCTCCTGCTGGCCAAAACCGGAGAAAGCCCGCTCCTGGCAGCAAAGGCCCAGCATGCCCATACGTAAATAAATCCTGAAAAAAAAAATTTTTTTTTTTATGAAGACACTAAGCAGATAAAACCCTCTTCCCCACTTGAATTTGAAACAACTTGAGAAGTAAGATTAAAAGTATGACAGGAGACCAACATAATACCTTTCTATCCTGATTTTGGGGTGTATGGCTTATATCTTCAGGCATGAAGGCCATGTAATAGAGAGACCTAGAATTGGACTGTGGAATGGATCATGTTGCTTGGATCCCCACTAGCCCCCACACGTGGGAGGCTACCCTGCAAAATGTGGGGACAGAGAAGCAGGGCAAATATCTGCTTCCTATGGATGACTCACTCTCAAGAGCAGGAAGAGAGGAAAAGTCTGGGAAATGTGTTCTGTTTCTTCTTCCCAACTCATCACCAGATAATCGACTCCACCCTCCTCCCAGGGGAAGGGCGAGGGACAGGGTGGAAAGAGGCCAGGAGAGAAAGTGCCTTCCATTCACAGCAAAACTTGAAGAATGGAAAGAAGCATCGCTTCCTAACATTAGATGGCTCTGGAGGGTAGCTGGCGATTTTCAAGAAGACCTTTTGTCTCTATGGCTCCCCCAGAGGAGCTATGTTGCCTAACCCCTAACCACCTGCCAGGGCAGCTCTGGTGGAATATCTCGGTCTTTCCTTGGACTTTAAAACAGCCTCAGGAGAATGCATTCAATTGATTCACTCCAGTATTATATTCCATGATTTTTGTCCCTACGATATGTTCAAAGTTATTTATTCTTTCTTAAATTTTGGAGGGCAGGACCATGTTTACCTGGGTGAGAGAAAGAAAAGTTTCATTCTAGACTTTGGAGAAGGCAATGGCACCCCACTCCAGTACTCTTGTCTGGAAAATCCCATGGACAGAGGAGCCTGGTGGGCTGCAGTCCACGGGGTCGCTAGGAGTCAGACACGACTGAGTGATTTCACTTTCACTTTCTTGCATTGGAGAAGGAAATGGCAACCCACTCCAGTGTTCTTGCCTGGAGAATCCCAGGGACGGGGGAGCTTGGTGGGCTGCCATCTATGGGGTCGCAGAGTTGGACACGACTGAAGCGACTAAGCAGTTTCCTATGACCAAACTTGTGGGGGAAAAGTTTTATTACAGAAATGGAATGGTCTTATTTATAATGGTCCCAAACTGGAAACAACCCAAATGTTCATCAACAGGTTAATGGAATGGAAAACCGCTCAGGAATAAAAAGGAACAAACAACTAATACATACAACACAAATAAATATCAAACCATTATAACATTAGGTTGAGCAAAGGAAGCCAGATTAAAAGGGTACATGCCAACCGATTCAATTTATGTGAAGTTACAGAACAGGCAAAACTGAGTTACAGTGACAGGATTCAGAACATTGGTTATATCCAGAGGTCAGAGGTGGGGAGATTAATTACAAAAGGGTATGAGGAAGCTTGGTGGAAAGATGGAAATGTGCTGTGTTTAATTGCAGTGCTTGTTACACAGCTGTATGCATTCATCAGAACTCACAAAATGGCCCACTTCCTGTATGTGCGTTTTATTATGTATAAATTATACCTTAAAAAACTTACAGAAAAATATACAAAAGGTACAAATTGATCAGAGAATAAAAGCACAATCAAACATACTTTTAAAAAAATGAAATCTATCAAAACCATTTCAAATGTTTCCTGTTATCTGAACTGCATTATTTTTTTACAATTTATATGAGCCATGATTTGCAATCTCAAAATACAGAATGTCTTTCTTCCTGTGACCAAACTTGTGGGGGGAAAGTTTCATTACAGAAATGGAATACATTACAGAAAAATATACTTCTTTTTATATATTTATTGTAAAAGGTAAATAAAACTATGAGCTGGACTTCCCAGGGGGTCCCGTGGTTAAGAATTCACCTGTTAATGCAGGGGACATGGGTTCAATCCTTGGTCTGGGAAGATTCCACACGCCTTGGAGCAACCGAGCTTGTGCGTCGCAACTGCTGAGCTCTGGAGCCTGTGCTCTGCAACAAAAGAAGCCTGTGCACCGCAACTAGAGAAAGCCCGTGCGGCCAGAAATAAATAAATAGCCAAACAAATATAATTAAAAAAGAAAACTATGGACTGTCATAATCAGAACACATGTGAGCCTTTATATATCTCCCTCTATAGCTGATTTTGCTTTCATATACATTTAAGCAATAGTAATTGCCCAGGGACGGCGGAGCCTGGTGGGCTGCCGTCTATGGGGTCGCACAGAGTCGGACACGACTGAAGCGACTTAGCAGCAGCAGCAGCAATTGCCTTTGTGTGTGTGTATGGGTACCAAGAAACATGGACAAATAAAAGAAGCAGCAAAACAGGAAGCATAATTATCATAACTTGAAGAACTGAATGAAATTATTTCAAAAATGTCAGTTAGTCATTTATGCAAAGAAGATATATTATTGGTTATTTTCATGTGTATTAATTGGCATTCAAGCCATCTGTGTCATTTTCTCATATATATGTAATGAGGAACATAAATACCCCTCTACCAGCCAGAAAAGTGCCATCTATCAGGAAAGATGACAATCTTGGGGCCATCATTCAATGACTTGGTATTAAAGGCTGAGCATTTTCTTAAGGTTATTAGAGTTTCATTTTAAACTTATTTTATAGTTACATACAGTAGCACTTAGCCACATTGTTTTAATGGATTTTTAAAACCCCCAAAAAGTCACTCTAAGTGTGGTGACTTTGGACTTCCCTGATAGCTCAGTTGGTAAAGAATCCGCCTGCAATGTGGGAGACCTAGGTTTGATCCCTGGGTTGGGAAGATCCCCTGGAGAAGGGAAAGGCTACCCACTCCAGTAATCTAGCCTGGAGAATTCCACAGACAGCCCATGGGGTTGCAAAAAGTCAGACAGGACTGAGTGACTTTCACTTTCACAAGTATGGTGAATGTCTAGATACAATGAATTTTATTCCATAAACTGTAGGTCGCTTTTGAGCTTTTAATAGTATACTTTGTTCTAGAACACTAGTCAAATTTTAATAGATTAGGAAATAAAAGTGAAAACTTTCAGCTTCCATATCACAATTTTTTTCTCCAATAATTGTGCACATGTTTCTTGGAATCTGGCTACCTGATGTGAAGAGCCAAGTCATTAGAAAAGACCCTGATGCTGGGAAAGATTGAGGACAGGAGAAGAAGGGGGTGACAGAGGATAAGATGGCTGGATAGCATGACTAACTCAGTGGACATGAGTTTGAGCAAACTCCAGGAGATGGTTATGGACAGGGAAGCCTGATGTGCTGCAGAGCGTGGGGTTGCAAAGAGTCAGACATGGCTTAGCGACTAAATAACAACAACAACAAATTTTCATTCTGACAGTTGTGTCAATATGTCACACCAGACTAGAACTACCAAAAGGTAGTTTTTAATGAAACTGCATCTTAAAAGAAAAGAGAGGTGTAGTTTGATTTGTTTCAGCTCAGTATGGGGGTGGAAGGGAAGAACTAACTCTAATGGGCCCAGGACAAATTTGTGTGTGGCCTGTGTCAACTCACCTGTCTTCTGCGACTTCTCCACGCACCCAGATCTCTGGTTGGGGCTGTGGTAGTGCTGGGGCCACAGAGAGCTTGCAAGAGGCTGCTGGTTAGCTTACATCATGGCAGGCAGGGTTAACTGTGATCATACTCAGAAACAGAGATGAATATTTCTCTAAGTTAAATGAAAGCACAGACAGCATTCTCATCACTGTCTGGCATAATTTGTTCAAATATTTGCTTATAGTCCCCTGATCCACAAACAGACTTACGATCATAGACCACTGTTCTAACCAACTGGAAGATAGGGGGTCATTATTGCTTCACTCTGATTTCAGGACACCTGTTGGTCTTATTTGTACAGTTTCTGTTGTTCACCTTTGTCTACAGGAGAGTTGAAATCTGTGTCTTTAAGAATGAGGGCGGGAACTTCCCTCGAGGTCCAGTGGTTAAGAACCCACCTAGCAATACAAGGGGTGCGGGTTCAATCCCTGGTCAGGAAACTAAAATCTCACATGCCGCAGACCAAATAAGTCCACGAGCCACAGCTAGAAAGTTACCACACAAGGCGATAAATATTCTGCACGTCACAACTAAGACCAATGAGCCAAATAAATAATTGTTTTTTTTTTTTTTTAATGAGGACTGTTTCTGCTTTGATGAGAATAGACGAATGATCTCTCACTTTTGATGCTGAGCTCTGAGTTCAATTAGTGTTTGGACGGATTTGTTGAGGGCTGGATGGCTTCTAATTCTGCCGGTATGTTGTAATCACCTGGGGAGCTTTTAAGATATTACAGATGTCACGCCCCACCCCCAGAGAGCTCTTTTAATTGGTCCAGGGTGGAGCTTGGGCCCCAGTAATTTTTCAAAAGTTCCCTAGGTGATCTTAATGTGTACCAGGGTTGAAAACTACTGATTTACAGCAAAACAGTCTTGGCCACACAGAAGAAGCAAAGAGGAGGCCTAGGACTGAGTGTGACAGGGCACAGGGAGGTTCGTGGGGCTTCTGTAACTTTAGCAAATGTCCACAGAAAGGTGCTGGAGGTACGAACACCCAGTTAGACACAGGTTCCCCCAACCCCAGGGGCTCATCTCATGGATCGTGAGTGTGGGACTCACAAGTTCATGACTATAGTGGAGGGTGTTAAATGTCATCCAAGCGGGGGTGAGAAGGGACACAGGGTTTGTCTGGCTTCCCAGTTAGTGCAAGTGGTAAAGAAGCTGCCTGTCAATGCAGGAGACATAAGAGATGTAGGTTCAATCCCTGGGTCGGGAAGATCCTCTGGAGGAAGGCAAGGCAACCCAATCCACTATTCTTGCCTGGAGAATCCCATGGACAGAGGAGCCTAGGGGGCTACAGTTCATGGGGTCACAAAGGAATTGAACACAACTGAGCGACTGAACATACATGTATCATGGGGTAGATGCGTTTTGTGCTTGGCCTCCCACTGGCCCTCAGCCAAAGTTCAGTGGTAATAACCTACAGACAAGGAGTTAGCAAGCACTTTAATTCTCACATGGGTTTACTTACTCAAAGGTAGAGGTGAGTGTTGGAAAGGATCAGATAGCAAGGACAGTGTGTACTGCTGTGAAGGGCTATAGACATAAGAGTGGAACACGTGTCTCAGTGGCTGATGTCATCGGACTCTCTGGGGACCAGGCGTGAGGCCTTGGGCAGGTGTCTGAAAGCAAGTTGAGTTTTTGATTCTGTTCTTTTCGCACTTGTTCCTAGTGCAGAAGCAGATTCTACCCATTTCTCAAGACAAAATTCATATTCTTCCTCTTCCAGATGGTGTTTTCTGATCCCACTAAACCACAGCCTTCTTGTCCACAGCAGGAGTCTCATGGCACTTCATCACCACAATATTGCAAAGTAATTATCCTTCAGTTAAAATAAGTTAAAAAAAAAAAAAACTAAACATAGAGATATCATGTGATCCAGAAATTCCACTTCTGGGCATATATCCAGAGAAAATTCTAATTTGCAAAGATACATGCATCCCAATATTTATAGCAGCATTATTTACAATAGCCAACGCATGGAAGCTACCTCTGTTCCACTAACAGAGGAATGGATAAAGAAGATGTGGTATGTATATACAATGGAATATTACTCAGCCATAAAAAGAAGGAAATAATGCCATTAATGTCAAATAACACAGCAACGTGGATGGACCTAGAGATGACCATACTAAGTGAGGTAACTCAGAGGAAGACAAACATCACAGGATATCACTTATGAAAGTGAAAGTCACTCAGTCATGTCCAACTCTTTGCAACCCCATACTATACAGTCCATGGAATTCTCCAGACCAGAACACTGGAGTGGGTAGCCTTTCCCTTCTCCAGGGGATCGTCTCAACCCAGGGACCGAACCCAGGTCTCCCACATTGCAGGCAGATACTTTACTTACTGAGCCACAAGGGAGGCCCTTAGATAGAGGTTAGACATCACTTACATGTGGAATCTAAAAAATGGTGCGAGTGAACTTCATGACACAACAGAAACAGAATCACAGACACAGCAAACAAACTTACAGTAACCCAAGTGGAAAGTGGGGAAAGGATGAAGGAAGAGTTTGGAACTAGCAGATACATACTCCTCTTTATAAAACAGATAAACAAGGTCCTGCTGTATAGCCCAGGAAACTACAGTGGAAAAGAATCTGAAAAGGAAAAAGGAAATAAAAAACTTATCTCCAAATACAGTCACATTCTGAGGTATCAGAGGTGAGGACTTCGACATATGAATCTGGAAGGGGGGAGATTCAACTCAGTAAATAACCCTCTTGTAGCACTTCTCTCTGTGCCATGCAGTATATGCAGCTGCTTATTCACCAGTTGCGTCTCCTCTATTAGACACAAGCAAAGAAGGGAGGATGGAGCAGGGAAGACAGAGGTTAGATTGAACAGGCATGACAAGCGCTATTCAAACATTATATAGTTGTGCAACTGAACAAGTTAAACGTGATTTATAAAACAGGAGATTGTGGAAGTGTGTGTAACTGAGGAAAGGTCTTCAAACTCATCAGAGTGCTGCTGCTGTTCCCTCCCTCCATCACGTCTGACTCTTTGAGACCCCATGGACTGCAGCATGCCAGGCTTCCCTGTCCTTCATCATCTCCTGGACTTTGCTCAAACTCATGTACACTGAGCCAGTGATGTCATCCAATCGTCTTAACCTCTGTTGCCCCCTTCTCCTCCTGCTTTCAATCTTTCCCAGCATCAGGGTCTTTTCCAATGAGTCAGCTCTTCGCATCAGGTGGCCGAAGTATTGGAGCTTCAGGTTCAGCATCAATCCTTCCAATGAATATTCAGGACTGATTTCCTTTAGGACTGACTGGCTTGATATTCTTGCTATCCAAGGGACTCTCAAGAGTCTTCTCCAACACCACATTTCAAAAGCATCAATTCTTCGGAGCTCAACCTTCTTTATGGTCCAACTCTCACATCCGTACATGACTACTAGAAAAATCATAGCTTTGACTATATAGACCTTTGTGGGCAAAGTGATGTCTCTGCTTTTTAAAATGTCTGCTGGGGCTCATGGCCACCATGCTGGAGAATGTTATTAGCAGAGCCGAGGGAGCAGACTTTTGTGTGATCCTGGGTGGTGGGTGGCGTGTTTTTGTGAGAACTGACGTGGTCTATTTGGCCTGAAATCATCACCCAGAGAAGGCATTCAGTAAGGAGGAGCCCGTTAGATGTTCCCTGAGCTCTGCAACGCCTCTCGCACTTCCTGGGCTTGTTCTGATCCCTCTGGAGGCCCCGAGCAAAGCCGAACTTTTTGTTTCTTCCTCCAACTGTGCAGTCCTGTGATGTGGCCTCTCCCAGTCACCCTGCTCCGCCAGGCAGTGTTTCAAGGGATCAAGAAACCATTTTCCATCCCAGGAGCCAGGCTCCAAGTTAGAAAGTTCTGTGGTTTGGTTTGGATTTCACTCATCCCTACAGAGAACTGAGTCTGCCAATCTCTACATACATGTCAGCATAAATAGCAACAGATGTACCTTCGACATGTAAAATCGCCATAAAATAGAACAAACTCTGTTTTTCCATTTGGGATGAGTCATTAACCATATGTTTGTGATCCTCTTTCACTGGCAGGTCTGAGGCACACATTTTACCTTGCAGGAGCCCAAGAGCTCTTTCTTTTTTCGGGGGTTCCTTCCTGTCTCGAGAACGGATTCACCAATGCGTCGTCTATTTCTGCGGGCCGCCTGTGGAAAATGTATGGAATTTTCTTTACGTGATCTGCGTGGTGTGCCTGAGCTCTGCCCTGGGAACTATTCTTGGCCAGAATATTTGAAAACCCGTCTGGTGCTCAGAGGGCTGTTCATGTGACTCCTCGGTGGCTGGGCTCTCACAGTGGAATATGCTGATTTCAGGAGAGTTTGTTTGGTTTCTGATACTTTAGAGAGAGACACGTGGCGCTTGGCCGGGCGGCAGGCAGGGAATACAGGAGTTGAGTAATTAGTGGATGTCATTTTGCAGAGGGGGTAGGAGGGTGTTTGGTTTTTGTCTTGTATGAAAGAGCTGTATGAAAGTCTTGTTTGTACTTAGGTCTCGGAAATTTAGCTGTCCTGGAGGAATTTAGCTTCCTATCAAACTTGGTATTTTCCATGAATTAAAATTTTTCCCTTCTAAAAGAAGGGCTAAATTTTTTTATTGTGAAAGATTTTGAAAGTGCACAAAGAATATACTTCATATACTCATCATCCAGATTCCATAGTTGTTAACATTATTGACACACTTGCTTTATTTATTCAATTTCCCTCTCACTTTCCTTCTTTTCTGTCTTTCCTTCCTTCCTTCCTTTCTTTTTTGTTTCTTTCACTTACTTAAAAAATTCTGACATCATGTCAGGCAATTTCTGATTCCTATGTATAAGGCATTTCACCCTTGCTAAGTCGCTTCAGTCGTGTCCGACTCTGTGCGACCCCATAGACGGCAGCCCACTAGGCTCCTCTGTCTGGGATTTTCCAGGCAAGAACACTGGAGTGGGTTGCCATTTCCTTCTTCCTTTCACCCTTATGCATCTCTAAATAAAGACATTTTCTTACAAACACAATAGTAGTATTATAACCAACAAAACTAACCAAAAAAATCCTTAATATCATCAAATGCCAAGTCTGTATTCAGAATTCCTGGACCACCATAAATATATAATTTTATAGTTGGTTCGTTCACGCCTGATCTAATTGATGTCCACCTGATATATCTGGGTGTTTTTGCCTTCTAAGTCTCTCTTAAAAAAAAAGAAATCAACCCCTTGTCTTGGTTCAGGTCTCCCCAAAAGCAGACCTTAGGATGAGGATCTGGGTGCAGGTATGTTACTTGGGGGTGGTGCTAGGATGCAAAAATGAAAGACTAGGACAAGTTAGACAGAAAAAGCCAAGAGAAGATGTACTGGCGAGCAGGTTATGACTGTGGGTAACTGGGATTGAATTCTGCAGGGGATACTCTGAGGAAGCAGAATTTCCCACCAAAAGTTGGGATTCTCACCCGTCGTGGGTTACTTCTGGGCTGCGCTGCTCAATGGCTGAATGTGCAGCTGTGATATCAGAAGGAAGCCTGAGCCAGGGAAGCAGAGAGCACCACGTGACCCCAGCAGACCTGACAGCATGGACAGGAACGGTCCACTGTGGCCACCGACAGCTCAGCTGGGGTGGGATGAGGGTCAGCCACGCCTCCCCTTTATTCTGTTTTGATGCCACTGACTTGCCGTCCTGTTACATGTCCCTCATTCTGGACTTGACCTACTGTTCTCCTGTTGGTATCTTAGCCTTGGTCCTCTCTCCCTCCACATTTCCCATGCACTGGAAGTTAGATCTAAAGGCTGAATTAGAGTCCATTTCAGTGTTTCCGCAAGAGAACTTAAAGTTGGTGTTCTTTCTACAGATTTGATGGGAAGTTCCTAGGTAGTTCCCCTCAAGGAGCATGAGCTTCATCCTGGCGGCCCCTTACAGCAGAAGGCACCTTAGAGAGTCCAAATATAGTTCTTATCTTATGGTGCGGGGAATTGATGGCCAGAGGGGTCATTGGCCATCTCTCTGCCACATACTCTTCTCACATTTATTTTCCATTTTTCATGCATTGAGTAACTTCCTGCAATCTCTCCTCTGCCCCAGACACCGCATTGAAACACCCTCCCCTTTCCCCCCTTACCTCACTGGCCTCCCATCCTATGGATGCTCTCAGTTCTCACTCTATATGCTATCTCTGCAGCACTTGATATTAATAACAAGACTATCCTCTTAAAATACTTGACTTGCTTGTCTTCTCTGATCGCACTCTTCAATCTAATTAATCCCTCAATCACATTTGCTTCTAAAACGTAAGTATTTGCTAAGATTTGAGAGATACCTGCTGGATATACTATACTTTAAAAGAAAATTCCATACCAAATTAAAAGAGGATTCCAAGAATCAGTATATAATTCCTATACTTGTGAGGGTGTCAGAAGTAAGGATGTGGGTAGAGACAACTCTGTCAGTCCACAACGTTTCTCAACTTGGAGAGATGGGAACAGACATGAGTGGACCACAGAAAAATGGGACCACATTGCCATTTAGTCTATCCCCTCCCTGATGATCCACAGTGGGCACCAAGCCAGCGGAATGTTCAGTGTTCATGGGCTCCACATGTTTCCTGAAGATTGAGAGAGTGATCAGGAAGCAGGTTAATAAAATGGATGAAAAATCTGAAACAATGTCTGAGGGAACAATATTACCACCTTAGATCAACTGCAACAAAGGAAAGTTACTGAACTGAAAAAATACCTGACCTGCCCAATGGTGTGCCAAGAAAAACTGAAGGCAAAAGAAGAAGAGGGTGGCAGAGGATGAGATGTTTAGATGGCATCATTGACTCAGTGCACATGAACTTGGGTGGACTCCAGGAGATGGAGGAGGACAGGAAGGCCTGGCATGCTGCAGTCCATGGGGTCACAAAGAGTTGGATACAACTTAGCGACTGAACAACAAGGTTTTAAGTATCAGAATAGCTGAAGTTTCCACTCACAGGGTAGTAGGTGAGCAAACAGCAAACTGAGGGCCCCCTTCCTTCCTTCTCCCTCCAGGTGCTGGCCCCATGAAGGGGTTTCTATTTATATCTACCAAAATTCAACCGACAGAGTTGTTCATGATAACTTCCTCAGCAAAATGAATGAATAAACTGATACTTGATTCTACAATATCCAGCCCCCGCCCCCACATTACATCCTAGCAAATGAGAGTTTTGGAGATTTGACTTTCTCTATATTGGTGGTAAATTCAGTTACAAGGTCCTACCTCCAAGGTGAGAATAAGGGAAAAAAACAGAAGCTTGAGACCTAGAAAAATTGTACGATGCAAAAGGAGAAATTGAGCCTAACATGCAAAAAAAGAGATAAGAGAGATAAAAAGCACAATTTGAAGTGAATTTTGCATCAGAAGGCATACTGAATAATGTACAACTCCATTACACTTCTAGGAAAAGGAAAGGATAAAATAACTCATTAAACATATTAAAGAGATGGGAGAAAACAAAATGAAAAGGGAACCGCCACAGAAAACTAAAAAACAAAGGGGAAAAATAACATTATTATAGAAATAAAACTACAGTAGAAGAATCAAAACAAAGAATTGATGCTAAAAACTGAATCAGTAGAGAACTGTCTTAAGAGAATCACTTAGAAAGAAGAGAGAATGACAAAGAAAAGTAAATGATCAGAGCAAAGACGAAGCTGTGGAAATCAAACAAGAGAAGATTCAGCCTGTAGACTGTATGCCTGAAGAAGTCAGAAATGATAAACAAAAACACAAAAGGCATACGCAGTTTGCAAGTCAAATGAATAAAAATTTGTCAAAGTCCAAAGTCTCTCTGAGCAAAGACACAGAACTTTAAGGACAAAAAGAAAAAGAAATCCTAGCACTGCTTAAGACTGCAGTCACACTTCTTGGGTTCAAACTGCATTGCTCTGATGTTAGACAGGTAGAACATAACTTAAAAAATTACCATAGGGGGAAAAGTAAAAACCTTGGCAAAGGTACTTAGCCTGTTGCCTGGCATATAATAAGTACTTGGTAAATGCCATCTATTATTACAAACATTTGGTCAGAGGAAATAAATATATATAACCAACAATAGAAATCATCAAGCGAGCCCAGATTTCACATTAGCAGTATTAGAGAATTTTAAAGAGAAAATCTTGTGGCCAACTGTTTTCATAAGCAGTCAAGTTGTTATTCTTGTAAAGACAAAAGAAAAGTATGCTCAAAACAGCAAAAATTCGGGAAGTATATCACTAATGAACAATTCACGAAAAAGGTCATTTTCAGATATATTCCAGCAGTAGAAAAGCTGAACCAAAAAAACGGGAAGATTATATTATTAAAGGACTATTAGTAAAAATGAAGCAACAACTAATCCTGCAAGGCATGGACCTTCTCAGAAAACAGCATACATACTACATATACATAGAAATGTACATAATATTTTGAAGAATCTATGGGAATTCGTCCACGGTCTCCTTTGGAATCCCTAGATGATTGATCATTTATTTATAGTTTGATGACTAATGTTTTAAATATCAAAGTATCACTAAATGTGATTGTGATTACAAAATAAAAATTAATATTAAATTTGTGATGGAATACATGCATTTATCATTGTTTTCAGAGAATAGATAGAAAGATATGGCAACTTTTGATAGATTTGAGTAGGTATATCAAGACATAAAAATAACACTTAGAAAATGAAGCAACAAATAGAGTTAGTATTGCCCCAATAAGCAGGTATGAGATTCAATTCAAATGGAAGGGTAAAGACCTGAAGAAGGTGAGAGAAATGTTGTACTGCCATGTATATACTAAAATCACAAAATGAATACAAGAAAACCTAGGGAGCTGTTCGTACAACCTTAGAATGGTTGTATCAAAACATTATACAAAAGCTGGAAATCATTAAGAAAAAAATGGCCAGATTTACAACATCAAAATTTAAATGAACTTAAAAGACAGATGACAATCCAGGGGGAAACAGCAACATATTGTCACACTCAGGGCTTAGGATGACCGTATAATTTATTGTGCAAACCAAAGTACTTTGGAAATGATAGAGGATGCTACTGCTGCTGCTGCTGCTAAGTCGCTTCAGTCGTGTCCGACTCTGTGTGACCCCATAGACAGCAGCCCACCAGGCTCCCCCGTCCCTGGGATAGAGGATGCTAGTTCTACTTAATGCCAGAAGAGCAAGCAGAAAGTAGAACTTAAACAAACTAAACTGAATCCTTACATGACAGGCATCTCAATAGATAAGTATACATAAACGACTAAATGCAGGTAGCAGGAAACATGAACTTATGTTAGACCTCACTAACAACATCAGGAAAGAACCCCAAGACAGGACACTGCATGTTTTCGCTTATCTCTTTTAAAAATAAAAATATTGATAATGTTTCCGATGAGACTATCCTGCTAGGAATTAAAAATGATGTAAATTTAGTTACAGGAACTTGGGCAAAATATATCAAATTCATAATATTCTTATTTTTTTTAACATTACAATTGCAGTTACAGGAATAAATTTTAAGAAAATAATCAGGGTCTTCCCCGGTGGTCCAGTGGCCAAGACTCCGCACTTTCAAGGCGGAGAGTCCAGGTTCAGGGAACTAGATCTCACATGCTGCAACAAAAACCAAAGTTCCCTTGTGCTGCAGCCAAATAAATACATTAAAAAAGAAAATAATCAAAAATTGGTAGAGTATGTGGTATCCGGATGTTCAGAGTAGAGCTTTTTACAGTGGCATAACTGGAAACATCCCAACTGTACATCAACAGGGACTTGTTTAAACACATCATGATATGTTAATATAATAAAATATTAATATGCAGCCATACTAATGACAGCTATGTAAAAAAGCAAAACCAAAAATGTCCACGTGATAGAAGCCTAATTCTCCCTCACATTCAGGCCAACGTGAACTCTCTCCTTTCCCTTTCATCTCTGCTGAAACACTAGCCAGCTCTTGCATCAGCACATCTTTTTCTCATAAAACCTTGAAGGATCAGATAATAGTGGCCGTCACACACTCACATGGACACTTCCCAACAGTTTCCCTGAGTTAACAGTCTCGGTATGGAGCTGGCCAGCCTTCCAACTTATTGCAGACAACAATTGTACCAAGTGTCTTGCCAATGTGTAACGGAGTACTCAGCCCTCTAGACTGCTAGTTTTCTTGCCACTCGCCCTTTCAGTCTAAGCCAGATGACAGCTATTTTAGGTTTTGGTTATGGAAACACATTCAAAGCATCAATTTCTTTAAAAGTTAAGGTAACGCTAGCTGCTGTTATAAACAACACCAAAAATGTGGAGTGGCTCAAACACGGTACAAATTCATTCTCACGCAGTCTCACACAAGTATTTCCAAACGGTGGGCAGTCTTCCTCCAAGCATATTTCAAAGATCCATAATTATTTTAAATGTGAGGCTCCTTTATTTCCTAGGCATCATGGTCATTGGCAGAAAGGGGAAAAGATGAGAAAAAGTAGTCCCACGCTTTACCATCTCCAGTCAAGGGGACCAGGCATGGCTTCTGCTCACAATCCATTGGCTAAAACTCAGCTACAAAGCCAAGGAAGGCTGGGAAAGGCAATCTGGCTAAGTACCCAGGAAAAGGAGGAAGTCGATTTGATGACCCATGTATTAGTCAGGTTAAGCTTACTAATTCTGCAATAACAGCACCCCACATCTCAGTGACTCAACCAACACAGGATATTTCTGGCCCACACACAGCGTGGACAACATTACAGGCAGCTGCCTCCACGTGAAGACTCGGCAACCCAGACCACTGTCGATTGTTGGCACAATCTTCTCAACACAAAGCTTGTCCCTTGATTGCTGAGACAGGGAAGGAGAAACTGGAGAGACGGCCGCTGTCTTTTCACTGCTTTAAACGAGAAGCAGTGCTGGTCGCTTCTGTTCACAGTCACATGAGCATGCCCAAAGCAAGGGGTGACAAGTGGGATCTTCAGATATTTAGAAAGAGAGAGAACTAGTTACTGAATACTAGTAGTATCAATCAGAACTAGTTAGCCAGCCTCCGTTACAGCCACACTAGTGCGATGATGAAAAAAAGTGAGTGTTAGTCGCTAAGTTGTGTCTGACTCTTTCCAACCCCATGGACTGTAGCCTGCCAGGCTCCTCTGTCCATGGAATTGTCTTGGCAAGAATACTGGAGTGAGTAGCCATTCCCTTCTCCAGGGTTCTTCCTGACCCAGGGATTGAAGCTGGGTTTCCTGCGTTCCAGGCAGATTCTTTAACTGTCTGAGCCACCAGGGAAGTCCCTATGTTTATGGGTATATTTTCATGGATGATCTTGAAATATTTGTTATGTGAAAATCCATAGAGTGAAATAATAGAAATAGCACAATAGCAGCTTTTAAAACTAAATGTATATAATTTAGATGAAGGCCAAAGCACTGTGATGCTTTGGAATTCAATTGTATTCGCTCCAGCCCCATTCTGTATTCTCTTCTCTTCTCCTGTTTTCTCTTGAGACTCTTTCTGAGGTCCAGGCATTCATGGAGGGGCTGGCAGCTTAATGTCCTCCTCATTCCTTCTGGCTCTGCACTCCTGCTGGCGCCAAAGTAGGTCAGTGAGTAATCCTGTCCTCCCTTCTGCTAACCCAGGGTGGGGTGACACCCCAGTGTTATCACCCCAGAAGTGGAACAGAGCATCTTTCCTTGACATCTTCCAGAAAGCACCACAGAAGGCACTGGAGTCTTGGGGAGCTACTTAGAAGGGTTACATTTCAGTGCCACACAACAGCAAAATCCAAATCAATGCTGGATTTTTCTAAAATGTCCTTCTGCCATTTTTACAACTCCATCTCTAACCTCTGAGTATCTGCAGTTCAGCCACAGTTTTGGTCCACTTTTCTCTTGTAACTCATGACTTTCACGTCACACTGTCCAAGTCTGAGCAATACATCAAGATATTTTCCTAACTGTAGGGAGTTTGGGATGGACAGGTACACACAGATATATTTAAAATGGATAACCTGTGAGTATAGTACAGAGAACTCTGTTCTGTGTTATGTGGCAGCCTGGATGAGGGGAGTTTGGGGGAGAATGGATACATGTATAAGTACGGCTGAGTCCCTTTACTGTACGCCTGAAACCATCACAACATTGTTAATCAACTCTGCTGCTGCTGCCGCCAAGTCGCTTTGGGTGTGTCCAACTCTTTGTGACCCTATGAATCGTAGCCTGCCAGGCTTCTCTGTCCACGGAATTCTCCAGGCAAGAATACTAGAGTGGGTTGCCACGCCCACCTCCAAGGGATCTTCCCAACCCAGGGATCAAACCTGCACCTCTTACATCTCCTGCATTTGCAGGCGGGTTCTTTACCACTAGCGCCACCTGGGAAACCCTAATCAACTATACTCCAATATAAAATAAGTTTTTTAAAAAGATATTTTTCTAACTGTGTTATGTTTTTTTTTTCCTTATCCAGTTGCCTTCAGAATGGAAACTCTGATTTCTTAAAGATAACTAATATAAGATTTTGATGATAATACTAGGTATATTTAATTATATATAAATAATGATACTTCAATGCACATGAATTCACACACTCACACACTCACATAGAGGGGTTTCAAACCAGTATGGTAATAACAGAACCTACATGGCTAGATTAAAAATGATTTTTTTCTCTTTTCAATTTTCTGTATTTTTTTTTACCTTTTCCATAACGAGCAAGTATGAATTCTACAGTAACAACAACAACAACAAAAAGATTAAAGCAATAAAAGCCATAAAAAACACATTTTTCACCAGAAATTTTGCTAACTCCATGTCCCCTTTCCAACTCAGAACAGGCCTTGCCAAAGATTGAATCACACAGATGAAGGGTGTAACAGAGGTTGCTGAGCCCACGCACTGCAGGGTCTCGGCATCCAGCGAGAGACGTGGACCCGCCTAGGAGGAGGCGAGGTCAGCGTCCCCTTTGTCTCGCTCTGTCATACTACCCTTTAGGCCAGATCACATGGCACCAGGATCTATATTCCCCAGGGCAACCATCTCCTGAATTTAAAGTCAGCGCAGGGAAGAGGGCAAAGGTGGTAAGAAGCAGAGCTGAGGTTTTTAATAGGAAATGCCTCCCGGTGCTTACAGAGAGAAAGAGAAGATGGAGAGAGGACTGCAGCTTTTCAGGATGTTTGCAAACCAAATTCATTTCCCCTTCTAGGTCTATACAATAACCACTTATTTCTGAGGCAAAGAAATTCTAGAATATTTCTGATGGAGGCTACAGTAAATAACCAGGTGGGTGTTCACTTCAGAGGGGATTGTTTTCTCTAGCTCAGGTTGATGGATTCTGTGTTGGTAAAATCCTAGGAAGGGTAAGATAGGAGTGCAACGAATTTGTTCACTCAAACCACCTTGAACACTTGCTCTGTGCAGAGGTCTTGCCTTTGAATCCATAGACAGTGGCCCATGAATGCTGACCAAGAAAATATTTCTGCACCAAATAGGAATGTGTAATTATTAAGTGTTGAATAAATATCAAGTGAAGAACACAAATAAGAGGTCAAACAATGCTCTGAGAGGTAGGGTTCTTTGAAAGCGCTTGTGACAAGACATCCAAAAGTTTTAGAAACTTGATGTCACCTATACCCTCCATTATCTCCTGCTGGCTGATGACTGGTTTATGAGGCTATAATTCAAGAATTTGTGTAAAGAAGGTGCATAGATGTATGGAGCCTGCAACACACTCAGTGAACTCACCCTGGCATATCCGCGTGCCAGTCTCCCTGGGCTCCCACAGAAAGGTGCATGCTGACTCCCTCGGAGGAGAGGAGACAGGCCCGCTCATGTCAGCGCTTCCGGCCCTGGGTATATTGTGCATGTGCGCTCAGTCATGTCTGACTCTTTGCAACCCTATGGACTGTAGCCCGCCAGGCTCCTCTGTCCATGAGATTCTCCAGGCAAGAATACTGGAGTGGGTTGCCATTTCCTCCTCCAGGGGACCTTCCTGACCCAGAGATCGAACCTATGTCTCCTGCCTCTCCTGCAGGAGAAGTAGGCAGGGTCTTTTACCACTGAGCCACCTGGGAATTCAGCCCTGAATATGGTCCGCTTCATAAGTATGCATGAGAGTGCTTCGGACAACTTGTCTACTAACATTGGATAGGCCATTCACCACCCATCAATCTCCAGTGGCAACACACATTTATGCGTCACTCATGCGGATTCCGCTCTGGGCACCTCTCCAAGGCAGCTATTTCTCCATGTGGTGACTCCACCATCCAAGCTGCTTTGATTTTCCAGCTCTGCTATCTCAACACAAGTCTTCCAAGCTCACCACAGTAGGGAAGTGAGTGGTGAGAGAATTCACACCTCCCTTTCTATGCTTGGACCCAGAGGTGACACAAGTCACTCCCAGCTGCACTCCATTGACCAGAACAAGTCACAGGTTCCCAGCCTAACTAATGAGAGTCTAAGAAATGTAGGTGAGCCTTTGAAATATTTGAGAGCATTATTACCTCTGCTCGTTGACTTTGCCTTATTCTTATCAAGGGGAGATGTGATGGGCCGGCATAAGTGCATTTACTATGGAGCACTTGTGGGCAGAATTCTTGATGGCATTTCCTGGGCTTGGAACATATGTGGTTATCTTGTTGCTCTTCCTGCACCCTGGTTTCACCTCCCCGAAAGAGTATACCATAGCAACTGAAATTTTAGAAATCAGTCGGGGCCACTTTTCGTTAAACAAGATGATGTGCGTGAAGCCCTGTGGCTTCACAGCTGTTCCTTGTAGTGCATCCATCACACACACTCTGACACCAAAGTTTCATGCTGAAAAAGGCTCTTCCACAAACGAATGGAATGTCTGATATGTCAATGCCATCTCTTTACCAACACTGATTGCCTCCAGACCATGTGCCAACTGGGACTATAAGGATAAAGTTCTACTCTCAAATACTTTCTGGTCTAATAGGAACGATCAATAAATTAAGTTTTCTAGTATCTCAAGGAATGAACAGCGTGAAGGATGCTGAGGGAGGCTGGGAGAGGGAAAACTAACCCAGAATGGGAAATCTAGGAAAGAGTCCAAGACACAGTGACATCTGACCTAGATGAGAAATATGAGAAGAATGAAGAGAAAATGAAAGTAGATCCTTTGACTTCTTGGAGCTAAAAGTGTCTGTGTGTGTGTGTTGAGGGAGGTGCAAGGGCGGGCAGGGAGGCGTGAAAATGACACCGGAGATGTAGATGGGGCTCGATCAGGAAGGTCCTTCTGGCATTTCCCCCAAACAAAACCTTTCTGTGCCTGGCTTACTTTTCAATTTGACCCTGGTACATGGAAATGAAGATTCACCCAGGTTCTCACTGGAACTCGCAGGAACTTCTTAATGTCACCTCGAGATCTGAAACCCCCAAGAAAAGCTAAAGCCTCTTTTGCTTCCTTTGGTCTAGAGCCAGCTGGCAAAGCCACCAGCAAATAAAATCAATACAGCACAACTGGTGGCTGGTCACCCAGACACTCCCGCAGCCCCTTAGGTCTGAGTCCGAGACTATCCTCACGCTCACAGCGCCCTCCCCCGCCACCAGCTATTCCTTCCAGGAGAGTGGACTGCAGAGTGGCAACCTGCCAGGCTTCTCACCTCTAGGTCTCCTAGAATGCAGAGCCCCACGCCGCCCCCACGTCTTCCTAGCCTGGGTTTTCAGGGCTTGGCAAGCACGTGGAATTAAATACGTGGCAGATGTGCCAGGGTCAAGGGGCTTTCATTCTTTTGCTGATTTGCAGTTTCTCTGACAGTCTTACTCTGTTCAGGGCCTCTGATTATTTTCTATCCCATCACACTCTGAGGTCTGGAGGTCTGTGGATTTAGCTTTGAGCATATGACCAAACTCAGCAAGCCAGGCAGTATCAGGCACCCAACAGATAGTCTACAAAAGAGATTGAATAAAATGGCATCAGTGGCTGGTGACGGGAGAAGCCCATCACAAGAGAGTTTATCTCGGGAGGTGACAGACAATGATAGGTGTTGCAAAGTCTTAATGTCAACCAGTATCTTGGCGGTTGAAGTTCAGCTCGCCTAGGGTAAGAGGACATTATCAACTTTGCTCATACTCTGAGGAACAGATATGTCTGTTACCAATCCGAGGAGCCCAGGACACTACAGTAATAAATGTTATGCCACCTAGCAACAATGGCTGTGACCCGGAGATGAATTATTTGGGGAATAGGTCATATCAGAGTGACTTTTAAATAGCTCTCCCCTTTCAATCTCCTGTTTCTCAACTGGAACCATTCTGGGCTTAAATGCCATGTCTCTGTCCCTTAAGAGAGTATATATTTAGGTTTTTTGTGTCTGGAAGAGCATATGCATTCTTGCCAGATCTGGAACACTTCAGCAGTTTTGATGTGATGGAAAATGATTGAGATGGGTGTATACGGTAATTCCACATAGAGGAGAGGAAGGTGTTGGATGGTTCATTTCCTTAGAAGCCACTTCTCAGCCCCTTTTCTGAGATGGCAAAGGCAATAGCAATCACAGGAAATGATGCTCCTGTAATATACTGGCCTTGAAGTTGATTATAGATTGAAAAGAAAAGAAAATTAGGGTTCCTGAGAATCGCTTTTCTGTTCGGTTGGGCAAATGACACATTTTAATAAGGCGACGGCCTGTAGTTGTCAGTGAAGGGGATTCTCATTTGTGGTAAGCTGAGTAATGGACCCCAAAGATACCCACATCCTAATCCCTGGAGCCCATGAATGTCACCTCATAGGCAAAATGGACTTGGCAGATGTGATTGATGGGGGAGATGACCCTGGATTCTGCAGTAGGCCCTAAGTGTCATTATTTGTTGTTGTTCAGTCGCTCAGTTGTGTCCGACTCTTCGTGACCCCATGGATTACAGCACACCAGACTTCCGTGTCCTTCACTACCAGAGTTTGCTCAAACTCCTGTCCATTGAGTTGGACAGGATGAGATCCAACCATCTCATCCTCTGATGCCCCCTTTTCCCCCTGCCCTCAGTCTTTCCCAGCTTCAGTGTCTTTTCCAGTGAGTCACTTCTTCACATTAGGTGCCCAAAGTATTAGAGCTTCAGCTTCTTTCCAATGAATATTCAGAGTTGATTTCCTTTAGCATTGACTAGTTCGATCTCCTCGCAGTCCAAGGGATTCTCAAGAATATTCTCCAGCACCACAATTCGAAAGCATCAATTCTTCAGCACTCAGCCCTATTTACGGTTCAATTTTCACATCTGTACATGACTACTGGAAAAACCAGAACTTTTACTATACAGACCTTTGTCGGCAAAGTGATGTCTCTGCTTTTTAATATACTGTCTAGGTATGTCATAGCTTCTCTTCCAAAGAGCAAATGTCTTTTAATTTCCTGGCTACAATCACCTTCCAGAGTGATTTTGGAGCCCAAGAGAATAAAATCTGCTGCTTCCACTTTTCCCCCTCCTATTTGCCATGAAGTGATGGGACCAGATGCCATGATCTTAGTTTTTTTAATGTTGAGTTTCAAGCCAGCAAAGAGTCGGACATGACTGAGCAACTAACACTTTCACTTTCCAAGCCAGCTTTTTCACCCTCATAAGTGTCATAATAAATGGTCTTATGAAAAGGAGCCAGAGGAAAACTTGACTGCAGGAGAGAAGATGATGTGACCACAGAGGCAGAGGCTAAAGGAATGTGGCCACAAGCCAAGGAAGCCTAGAGCCACAATAAGCTGGACGAGGCAAGAAATAGATGCTCCCTCTGGAGCTTACCAGCCCTGGTGTCTGGTGTCAACCCTGACCTTAACCCACGGAAAGTGATTTTGGACTTCCAGCTTCCAGAACCGTAAGAGAATAAGTTCATGTGTTTTAAGCCACTACAGTTGTTGCAGTTTGTTACAGGAGCTCTAAGAAGGGAATACACCACTTAACCCCAATGACTTTCAGGCTGAACCCTCTGCTCTACAGTGACATCCTGTATGTTTTTTCTTTAATGGATGACATGTTTTAATTGAAGTAGGTTGTGGGTTGCCCCATCCTAAATCTACTTGGCTCGTTTATAACCACATTTTTAAAGGAACTGTAGCAAACCAGCTTCCTGAAGCTTAGAAGCTCTCATTTGTGGAGGAGAGGTGTTTCTAGCAACACCTCTAGGTGTTCCACTCCTGCAGGTTTTGGTAATCAGGGTGGTCACACTAGGTCAGATGGCCCCAGGCGCTGCTGTAGTGGCCAAGCTCTGAGCGTAATGCAGAAGCCATTGGGGATCCATGAAGCCGGGGATGAGAAAACCATTGAGGGAAAGCCCAGGACAGAGATTTCACAGCCTTCAACACTGCCCCCCTTTTTTTGCTTCCACGAGTATTTTGTAGACTTTTCCTTTGATGATACATTCCTCTTCAATTGAAAACTGCCTTCGAGATTCACTTACATCTCCATAAACATGATGGGAGTAGGAACAATCAGTGTTATTGCCTTGGGCCCCACATACCCTTGGGACATTCTTGGGTGCTCCATTCTGGGACAGAATTGTCAAAGCTATGTGGGGCCAGGACAAACTGCAAAGTTATCAACAAGAGCAGAGGGTCAGAGAGAATGAATGAGCCCAGAGAGGGAACTTTAGGAATGTGATCTCATACATTACCCATAAATTGAGGACAATATCTCAGATTCACAGATAAGCTAAAGACTAGGTTAAGTAACTTAAGTTACTTGCTGGGAAGTAACCCACTTAACGGGCAGAGCTGGGCTCCAAATCCAGACTGGCTTGCTTCCAAGATTCTTGGTTTTCAGCACACAATCCTGAAGGTGACATAGGCTCCTGAACAAAATGTCCTGGGTTCCCAGACCCTCAACTCCCACCAAAGAGCCCAGCGAAGATTGGGGCAGGATTTTATTCAGCTTGCTGTTCTCAGGTGACCAGGAAAGAGTCTTGTTTTGAAGGCAAAGCATCTTTTTAAAAAACTATGTTGGTGGCTTCCCTGGTGGCCCAGTGGCTAAGACTCCACATTCCCAATGCCGGGAGCCTGGGTTTGGTCAGAGAACTAGATCCCACGTGCTGTAACTGAAGATTCTGTGGGCCACAACTAAGACCCAGCCCAGTCAAATAAATAAATAGCTCAGAAAAACTGTACTCTGTAGCCAGTTCATTCCTGAAGAAAGGAATGTGGCGAATATAGCTCCTTATGTGGGTACTGAATGGGCTCCACAGGGCACTGTTTGGTCATAACTCTGCCATGGAGACATGAGATCATGAGCGGGCATCACTCGTGTCCCATTCCACCTTCCTGCATCCAGCTGTCCTCTATCTCTACCCCATCTCCACCTCCATCTCTACTCTACCCTTCACCTGCCCCAGCAGGAGAATGGCAGTGCTCAGAGCTCCAGGACAGAGGAGCATATCAGATTCAGTCTCTCTTGGGGGGAAAAAAAATTGTTTTCTGCCATGTTGATGACATGAATGACTCAAGATGAATATCCAAGGACATATCAGAAATCAGTCGACAGTGGTGAAGGAAAGGAAGAAAGCCTGAGCTGATTTTATGAGAGTTTTCCACTCAAGTCAGCAACAGCTTAAATTCAAACCAGGCACAAGACGCTTGCATCTCCATATGAGTGGTTCATCAAAGGGCTAAAAGAAAGGAAATCTGAGCCGGAGCAGACTCTGGCCTAAAAGCTTTCAAACTGATTTCTTTCCGTAAGGAAACTATTTCCTTTGTCTGTACAGGCTCAAGAAAACTGCTTTTCTGGAACCTGGTTCACTCTCAATTAGGGTCACAGTTCTGTTGATCAGTTAATAAAATCAGAAGTATGGAAGTGTCTGCTATTCCACAGACACACACACACACACACACAAGCTCATATATAAATATATGGGCCTTGCTTATTCATCCTGGAATACTATATGACTCAAATATTTAATCTGGGCTGATTTAAATGAAGCTTAATAAGGCAGGAGCATGAAGTAGCTAGCACGCTAGCTATTCAGACTACCTGTGACTAAGTATGTTTTAAAAAAGGCAAATCACATGCCATTTTGTGGTATCTCCGGAAGTCCTTTAAAAAAAAGAAGAAAAGCCCAAGTCCAGACTTCTCTGTATTGCATTGATTAAAGCGAGAAGGCACAGCCAAACTCCACCAGGAAAGGAACCTTAGCGGCTCCTCCATCCCAGGCTTTCTCTTTCAGCCTTTTGTTACGAAAATGCCTCTCAAGTTCTCAGTGGTTTTCAGAGTAAGTTCAGAGCGGTCTCCTCTTGGCCCACCTGGTTGTGAGCTGCCTGCCTGAGTTTTAAGACAACCTCCCCTCGGTGGCGGCTGGGACGGGACCGTGGCTGGATGAGGGTTAGGGTTCAGCGGTGCGTTTCTTCTGTGTGCCTTAACGTGATTACATTAGGCTCTTTCCTGGCTTTTTTTCCTTTATTCCCCCATTTTAAATTTTCTTTTTTTCTCTGTACTCTAATCAGATTCTTAGAAATTAGAGCTGGAAAGAGCTCTTAAACTTGTCTCCTCTCTCCCCTGCCAGGACTGGGTTGTTTCCTACGGTTAATTTTCCACAGCTCCGGCCAGGCCTCCTTCTAAACGCCTTTGATTGTGGGGCTCCTACCGCTTTCCCCTGAGAGACACCTCCATCGCCAGTGAGACAGGACTAGAAGGAACACTTTCCGAATACCCAACTGTCAAGTTTCCTTTCCTTAGCTTCATGCTACTCCAGGGTTTCCTCCCTTGAGGGGATTTGGGTTCCTGCACCCACTGCGCCCCCTTCAGGGCACACTTACTTGGCATCTTTGTAGAGCAATGGCTATTTTTAAGTGGCTTCTCACTGAGGAAAATGCACATCAGATTCTGGATAATCCATCAGTGAACCAAAATGATAAGGTACTCAATTCAGGAGACTTTTGCATTTACCTTTGGGGTGGAGAAACAATATAAAGAAAATAAAGTCAAAATTTTGCCTATTAGCTATCTTCAGTATTTTCATTTGGAGGGTGAAAGTTCAGTTCAGTTCAGTCGTTCAGTCATGTCTGACACTTTGCCACCCCATGGACTGCAGCTCACCAGGGTTCCCTGTCCATCAACAACTCCTGGAGCTTGTTCAACTCATGTCCATCGAGTTGGTGATGCTATCCAACCATCTCATCCTCTATTGTCCCCTTTTCCTCCTGCCTTCAATCTTTTCCAGCATCAAGGGTCTTTTCCAGTGAGTCGGCTCTTCACATCAGGTGGCCAAAGTATTGGGGTGTCAGCTTCAGCATCAGTCCTTCCAATGAATATTCAGACTGATTTCCTTTAGGTTTGACTGGTTTGATCTCCTTGCAGGCCAAGGGACTCTCAAGAGTCTTCTCTAACACCACAGTTCAAAAGCATCAGTTTTTCCAAGCTCAGCTTTCTTTATAGTCCAACTCTCACATCCATACATGACTACTGGAAAAACCATAGCCTTGACTAGACAGACCTTTGTGGGCAAAGTAGTGTCTCTGCTTTTTAATATGCTATCTAGGTTTGTCATAGCCTAGATAGGTATGTCATAGCCATAGGTTTCTCTTCCAAGGGAGCAATCGTCTTTTAATTTCATGGCTGCAGTCACCATCTACAGTGATTTTGGAGCCCAATAAAATAAAGTTGGTCACTGTTTCCAATGTTTCCCCGTCTATTTGTCATGAAGTGATGGGACTGGATGCCATGATCTTTGTTTTTTTGAATGTTGAGTTTTAAGCCAACTTATTCACTCTCCTCTTTCATGTTCATCAAGAGGCTTTTTAGTTCCTCTTCACTTTCTGCCATAAGTGAAAGTGGTGTCATCTGCATATCTGAGGTTATTGTTATTTCTCCTGGCAATCTTGATTCCAGCTTGTGCTTCTTCCAGCCCGGCATTTCGCATGATATACTCTGCATAGAAGTTAAATAAGCAGGATGACAACATACAGCCTTGACGTACTCCTTTCCCAATTTGGAACCAGTCTGTTGTTCCATGTCCGGTTCTAACTGTTGCTTCTTGATCAGCATACAGATTTCTCAGGAGGCAGGTAAAGTGGTCTGGTATTCCCAGAATTTTTCACAGTTTGTTGTGTTCTACACAGTCAAAGGTTTAGGCATAGTCAATAAAAGCAGAAGTAGTTATTTTTCTGGAACTCTCTTGGAGGGTGAAAGTGGACAGTGAAAAAGCTGGCTTAAAACTCAACATTCAAAAAACAAAGATCATGGCATCCGGTCCCATTACTTTAGGACATATAGAAGGAGAAACAATGGAAACAGTGACAGACTTTATTTTCTTGGGCTCCAGAATCACTGCAGATGGTCACTGCAGCTATGAAATTAAAAGATGCTCGGACTTCAAGCTTCCAGAACCATACGAAAATAAATTCATGTGTTTTAAGCCACTACAGTTGTGGCAGTTTGTTATAGGAGCTCTAAGAAGGGAATACACCACTTAACCCCAAAGACTTCCTTGGTAGAAAAGCTATGACAAACCTAGATAGTATATTAGAGACAACAATGGTCCATATAGTCATAACTATGGTTTTTCTAGTAGTCTTGTATGGATGTGAGAGTTAGACCATAAATAAGGCTGAGCACCGAAGAATTGATGCTTTCTAACTGTGGTGCTGGAGAAGACTCTTGAGAGTCCCTTGGTCTCTCAAGGAGATCAAACCAGTCAATCCTAAAAGAAATTAGTCCTGAATATTCATTGGAAGGACTGATGCTGAAGCTGAAGCGCCAATATTTTGGTCATCTGATGCAAAGAGCCAACTGATTGGAAAAGACCCTGATGCTGGGAAAGATTAAAAGCAGGAGGAGAAGGGGACAATAGAGGATGAGATAGTTGGATGGCATCACTCAATGGACATGATTTTGGGCAAACTCCGGGAGATGCTGAAGGATGGGGAAACCTGGTGTGCTGTGTTCCATGGGGTCGCAAAGGGTTGGACACAACTGAGTGACTGAACAGCAACAAGTATTTGCATTAACTAGTTGGTCGAAATTAAGTAGTACCGATAACCCTCTTTTCTGTTATTAACAAGATGGCTGGCTTTATCTCCAGGGCGAACTACATGCTTCTGTCCACTTTCTAGGAACTGGTTCTCATAGTATTGGGGAGGAAACATCCATAAACTTTCTCTGCAGAAAGGACCCCAAACAGCGCTCACTGTGGACATGGAAGAATGTTCTGGCTGATGGCTTGAGCTCGGACACCGCAAAGCCATTGCTGGAATCTGGTCCTCAGTCATCTTTTCTCTGTGAAAGTCTGGACTCAGGATACTTACAAACAGATCCTGGAGGTTTAGAATAAAGAAAGCTTCTCAAAAGGAGTTAATAATAAATATAAAAAGAGATGGATGACTATTCCTGAAAACTTAACTTGAGTAACATAACCAGGGCAGGATTTGCACCGAGTACAACATGTTGTCTTTTTACTCTAGTTAAGGGGAAAAGAAACAGCCTTTCTTGGAAAACTTAGAGACCTGCCTGATTACAAATTTACAATTTCCTTCCTTAGAGCACTGAGGAAAAAATATGTTAATTAATGAAAAGTTGTCTGCAGCTTCCTTTATTTCTGTCACATTAGGCAGTTGTGCCATTTTTTCCTGCTTGGGATAATTGCCAAAAACCTAATAAAATTTGGGGAGGCCCAGAAGATTGCCCAGCTGAATGGAAATGTTATTTCAGGAGTAATAGCTTAACACACGAGAACTGTCCTTTTTAAGCAAATGCTCTTGTCTTATTTTTTTGCCTCATGATTCGGTTTTATACATTTTGCTTTGGTAGTTACTCTTATTTTGAAAACATCCTTTTCTTGGTTGCTTGGCCTGGACCAGGCCAGGTGGGAAAAAATTTTGCTTTTAAATATCTTGTTACACCAACAGTTCTTTTCCCCTTAGCAATAATTTTCATCTTCAAACTCATTTTGGGCGTAGGAGTGTTCCCAGGAAGGGATCCCCAAACACCCAGAGGTTCTGAAGGTAGTAATGGGAGTCTATATATTTTACATATTTCAAAAAGCCTAATGGAAATCACATATTTACTCAAAATAGGGCTGCAGAAGAAATCAGTAAAATTTCTTTGATTTGGCTAAAAGTAGGCCAGAAATATAACAAGTCCTGTGAGTTAATGATGGATAACTTGTGTGGATGGGAACAATGACTGGGTCATCACAGGCATTAGTGGGCATAACTAGTAGATCTCTAGTTGTCATTTTACTCCTATTACTTCGTTTGGTAGATTTAAAATCTCAGAGCAAATGATCTGAGGTGGGTGGTGGGTGGAGAGGCAATTTCTAAACCAGAGTTTGAGGAGAAGGAAGTCAAGAATCTGGGTCTGTAGTATTCCTTAAGTAGACCCCTTGGTCCTTGACAGTCACTGTCTTTCCTTTTGATGCCTTTCCAAAAGAAAGGGAAGTCTTATGAGGAATCCAGTGACCCTGGGGTTCGTTAAGGCGTCTTGTCTCTTGTCTGATTTCTCGCTTACCTACTTCCTTCTGATAGAGCAGGAATGTGATTCCAGAGGATTGCTAGCTCTACTTCTGTCTCATTGCTCTCTTTACTCGAGCCCTGTTTTCCTCCTCTAGGGAATAAAAAGACTGTGGCATCATGTACTTCCTCATTCATTGTAGAGGAGGGAGCGGAAATCAGGTATTTTCGATGTGTGAATTCCCTGGAGTACGATGTTTTGTAAATACAAGTTATTGCCATCCTATAAATTCCCCCAAAGCAAGAATCCAAAGACAGTTATTTATGTCTACAAACGTCTAAATGGAGATCTATATATTTACTTATAGAGATAGATGTATATACATATGCATATCTTATAAACAGGCTTCTCTGATGGCTCAGACAGTAAAGAATCTGCCTGCAATGCAGGAGACCCAGGTTCAATCCCTGGTTTGGGAAGATCCCCTGGAGAAGGGAATGGCTATCCACTCCAGTGTACTTGCCTGGAGAATTCCACAGAGGAGACTGATATAGTCCATCAGGTCACAAAGAGTCAGAAAGGGCTGAGTGACTTAACACTTTCGCTTTCATACATATGAATATCATATGCGTTTATATATACACACCACATATACACACACACTTGTTCTTTCTCCTTTTGTTCTGATTTACTAATAATTAGTGTTTCATTAGAAAATGGGTTTTACATGAATCAAACACACTCCTGAAATCTTCAGTGGCAGATCCCGTTCTACCACTGGGGCTTCAGAAGTCGCTGCAGAGCACCATACCATCTCCATATTCATATTTCAGATCTGTCAAGACACCCGGACAGTTCATCTGATCACATGGATTTCCATTCCAGGCCTTGAGAGACAAGAAATCCAGCCATCACAGAGAGCCGGAGCAATTAAACCGAGTCAGCGCTCCTGGTCTCAGCGGATGTCTTCTGGGTTTCCATGGGGGACACGGGTTGGTATGACGTTTAATCAGGCACTAACAGCGCCTTGCTGGGAACTTCATGGTGGATAAAGGCAGCCGCAGCAGACCAAGTAGCTCCTACTTTTTAAAGAGAAAGCGGCCTCTTTTGAAATGTAAAAAAGCCAGGCTTTGTTGCACCAAGCAGAACCGGGAGAATCTGAGAGGAGTTGTACTTGTTTTCTTTCAGAGTCTCCAGCATTCTTCCTGGGTTTAGAGAAGAAAGTGAAAGACGCCCTGAAGGCTAAATTTTTCAAGGGCCCTCTTCCAGCCCAGAGCCCGCTCTCCCTTGGGGGTCCCCTTGCTGGGCCCACTGTTCTGTGGGTCTCACTGTTCTGTGGGTCTCACTGTTTTGCTCATCATTGTCACGCTGCTTTGTGAAGTACACTGTTCACAACCAGGTTCTTGTGCCTCGAATAGCTGCACCGATGTGCCAAATAAAAGAAGAAAAGAAGTACTGTCTAAACGGGGCCCAAGTATGCATGAATGCGGGGGTTTGGGGGGGCCTCTTCTGAGGTCTAATTGCTCTCATTTCTGAGAAAGAGAAGTGATCTTGAAGGAGTCATTCTTTGCCCTGGAGTTTCATTTTGCTCTCAGCTCTTTTCAGGTAGTTTTTATTCTCAACGGAGGGAGGTGGTTGATAGCCTATAAAAGAGGTCCATCCTTTGCCTGTACATAGGCAATTTCCTTTGCCAGGGGATCTTCCTGACCCGGGGATCAAACCCTGGTCTCCTGCATTGCAGGCAGATTCTTTACTCTGAGCCACCAGGGAAGCCATATAGGTAGGCAAGACATATAATTCATCATTAAAACCAGGACATTTTGAAGAGTGAAAGAGGGTGTTATTGATAATCACACCAGGAACTCAAACTATGACTCAGGACTCTTCCTGAGGACTCAGAACTCAAACTATGACTCAGGACTCTATGTCACAGGTCTGCTCAATCCAGGGGCGGATCTTGCAGGTCATAGCACAGAATCCACACTTCCTCACAGACAGCCTCCATCCTAACCTCAGAGGCATGTCTTGGAGAATCACAAACTCAGAGATTCTGCTTGGCAAAATAACATAGGAATCCCAACTCGGGAGATCGAGGATTTATGATTAAAAAAATAGAGAGACACAGTGGCATTTCATTCATGGGTAGATAGCTTTGTGTTCCTGTGCAGAATTACTTGATGATAGCGGTATCTTTGGGCTTCCCTGGTGGCTCAGATGGTAAACAATCTGCCTGAAATGCAGGAGATGGTAGTTGGATCCCTGGGTTGGGAAGAGCCCCTGGAGAAGGGAGTGACAACCCACTACAGTGCTCTTGCCTGGAGAATTTCATGGACAGAGAAGCCTGGCAGACTACAGTCCATGGCTTCACAGAGTCAGACACAGCTAAGTGACTAACACACACACACATACACATACACACACACTGGCATCTTCTTCACTATTCTCTTCCCCTCTTTCCTCCTCTTCTCCCTTTCTAACCCTGAGACATAATGCAGTCCTCGGTCTCTTGGTGGCCACAGAGATGGGGGTTACTGATGCCTCTTCTCACCCATACCTGACGTCTCTCTCCTCTGTAGCTACCAGGGACCTACACAAATACCCCATCTAACCCTTTCCTGGGCTTCCCTGGTGGCTCAGACAGTAAAGGATCTGCCTGCAGTGTAGGAGATCCAGGTTCAATCCCTGGGTCAGGAAGATCCCCTGGAGAAGGAAATGGCTACCCACTCCAGTGTTCTTGCCTGGAGAATTCCATGGACAGAGGAGCCTGGCTAGCTACAGTCCATGGGGTCGCAAGGGTGAGACAGATGAAAGACTAACACTTTCACATTCACTTTTCAATACTTCCCAGCTGCCAAGTGGGCCTCAGCCCCTGCCTTCTCATCAGATTCTTCCAGAGTGGCTGATCCACTATGACACTGCTGAGACCCACCATGGTAACAGTCACTGCTCACCCGCCAACTGTCCTGAAATCCAGCAGTATCTCTTGGGGCTGGTAGGGGTCAGGAAGGGGAAGGGGATCAAATCACCAATGACCCTCACCCTGGCCACTCACCACCCCTTTTATGACCCCGTTCTTACCAGTCCTTGCCTGATCCTCATCCCAGAGAAAGGAAAAATGCCAACATCCCTTCTCAAAACCTCTCAGGTACTATCACATGGTTGGTTGGTTTTTTGCATTTTCACATTTTTAATTCCATTTAGTTATCATATTCCTTGGGCTTCCCAGGTGGTGCCAGTGGTAAAGAGCTTTCCTGCCAATGCAGGGGACATAAGAGATGTGGATTTGATCCCTGGGTCAGGAGGATTCCCCTGGAGGAGGGTATGGCGACCCACTCCAGTATTCTTGCATGGAGAATCCCATGGACAGAGAAGCCTGGCAGGCTTTGGTCTATAGGGTCGCAGAGAGTTGGACACAACTGAAGTGACTTAGGATGGATGGATGGATGATCATATTCCCTCTCAAACAGGATTCAAAGGAAGAAGAGTAAAATAATAAAAGGAAAAGAAGAACTCTGAGGGGCTTCCGGAAAATACTGCCGGGGTAAAATAACATGCAGGGTGACAGTTATTTTAAGGCAAAGGGGATAAGGAGCAGGAGACTAGAGATAATGAATATTTCAGGATAATGAAACATTGGTGACAAAAAGATCCAGGAATGTAGTCAAGCATCAGAGGGCCCTTGAAGGAAAGAATTCCCTCTTCGCTCCTCACAAGTCCTTTTAAAAAGCCATATCCTTAAAACCACAACAGAACTGTGAGTCTGTTGTCGCAATTTCTCTGCAGCATGAGACATGGCAGTGTTGGAGTCTTCACTGACATGCTCATGATGCCCCCAAGGAGAAAAGGGTTAACCGGAAAGGGTGCGGACCTTCCAGTCCACAGGCTGGAAGCTAATACACCTTCCCATCGTATGTGTGTGTGTGTGTGTGTGCGCGCGCGCGAGTTCACTTCTGGGCTTTTCTTTCCAGAAGATGTGGACGGTGGCTGCACTGTATCTTAACTGTCAAGCTATTTTTTCCTTGCTAGCTTTCATTTGTGTTTTTCTTCACCTTTTGGAGACCCCTTACCTCTCCTCTCTTAAATCTACACTCACCGCAGAGCAGACATAATCCCAGATTTTCAGTAAATCAACACTATTTGCTCCCCACTGACTGAGAGAATTTGATACTGACAGACTGTTATACCTAAAAGAAAAATATGGTCATGGTTCCTCTCGCATTCTTCGCCTGGAAAGGAACACAGGGAGGAATGTTGGGGGAGGGGGTCCTTTATAAATTAGGCAACGCTGGTCCCTTTATTCTTAACCTGTGTTTCCTAAAAGTAGATGCACCCGTTTCTTTACCCCTGCCCATGTCTTTGGCCAAACAAACCCCAGCACTTGGAGTATTTCCAAATGCAATTAACTCCCTTCAGTAAGGGCATCAGTGATTTATTCCTACCACAGCAAGGGGAAAGTCTACTGCCTGAGAGCATGGACAGCCCTCTGAGTGTGAGAAGGAGGCTGAGACGCGGGGACCCTGGATGCCACATGTTGACAACTCTGGGCTCCATGAGATGAAGGCTGTGGGGTCCGAAGAGTCTGTGTTATTCATTTCTGTGTCTAGGACAAGCCAGGTGGCAGGATTTAGACCCTGTGTTCCTGGGTTGGAATTATGGAGAACAGAACTAGGTTGAGGGGTCTGACTCAGCCTCAGTTTTAAATATCAGGTCGTGAGCTTGTCTTTGAATGAGAGCTGACTCCATCTAGGGAGAATGGGTCTTCAACCCCATGTCCCAGCCTACCCATTTAGGAGAATCTAACAGCTGTGGGTGGAGGCTGGTGGGATACCAAGTAATGAGCAGTATATAGGGTCCAGAGTTCAGTTCAGTTTAGTTCAGTTGCTCAGTCATGTCCGATTCTTTGTGACCCCATGGGCTGCAGCTCGCCAGGCCTCCCTATCCATCAACAACTCCTGGAGCTTACTCAAACTCATGTCCATCGAGTCACTGATGCCATCCAACCATCTCATCCTTTGTCGTCCCCTTCTCCTCCTGCCTTCAATCTTTTCCAGCATCAGGGTCTTTTCCAGTGAGTCGGCTCTTTGCATCAGGTGGCCAAAGCACTGGAAATTTCAGCTTCAGCATCAGTCCTTCCAATGAATATTCAGGACTGATTTCCTTTAGGATTGACTGGTTGGATCTCCTTGCAGGCCAAGGGACTCTCAAGAGTCTTCTCCAACACCACAGTTCAAAAGCATCAATTTTTCAGTGCTCAGCTTTCTTTATAGTAATTGGTAACTGTAATTTAACTGTGATCCCAGTCATTTCTAAGACCAACAAGCATCAATAAGACCAGTACTGGCTTGGTGGAGCTTGAATGGATATGACCACCAAGAGATTGTGAGCTACTTGAGGGCAGGAGCTATGCTTTTTCTAAGGAGCAAACATGGCTAGCAATATACACTCCAAGGTGCATGTGAGGATGGGGGGCTTTTATCTCTATTATACTTGGGAAGGTGGCTTCTCAGGGGGCTTAGAGGTAAAGAATCTGCCTGCAATGCAGGAGACACGGGTTCCATCCCTGGTTGGGAGGATCCCCTGGAAAAGGAAATGGCAACCCAATCGGTATTCTTGCCTGGGAAATCCCATGGACAGAGGATCCTGGTGGGCTACAGTCCCTGGTGTCACAGAGAGACAGACATGACTGAGCGACTGAACAACAAACCACAAACCAACAAATACTTGGGAAATGATGTAAATCTATCTTTGTTTTGGAAACTCACAAACCATCTTCACCTATTAAAGGCTATGAGAAATCCTTCCAACATAAAGCTAAACTTAGCGTTTCCCGTATTCATTTGGTCCAAGAACTTCCTTCTCCCCATCCCTGCAGCACACCTATCAATACCTTACAAGACCACTTTGAGAATGGCTGCCTTAATCATCATTCCGATCCCGTTGCCTGTCACTGTCCGGCACCGCGAAAGCAGTCAATATGATCCCACAGATATGGATTGAGCCCCAGGCATTGGCCTAGGTCCTAGGGATACAGAAGTGAACTAAATAGACAATTTCTGACCCAATGAATCTGATATTCTAGTCTGTTCTCTGTAACCTCAGGCTGATTCAGTGAGGTTCCATATCAACCCAGCCCCTTGGGGTCATTCTAAGTGAACTGCAGCCAACCTGGGTCAAGCAGGTGACCTGTCTGTGGACCACTGGGCATTGTTGTCTTCAGCTGTATGACCCTCACTACCCAGCTTTGCAGGGCATAGTTCCTGTCTGTCAACCCCAACTGTGGCTGCCAGGGCATGTGAGTCAGGAGGTAAAATTACTCACTTTCACTTTACCTCAGTTTCCTAACATGCAGCCAGTAGGGATGATTAATAATATTCATCTCCCATTTCATATCCCCTCTGGGAGATAGCAACCTCTCTATAACACATAATCTAGTGCCTAGGCCCTTTGGGCATTCAAGACTATTTAAATTACTTCATAAAAGCAGAATTCCATTCCTCCTATTTCATCCTTTTCAGTTTTATATGTATTTTTTTTTTCCATAGGCAATGTTTCTCTTCTGGTGTCTGTTTTGTTTTCTGAGGCCAACGACTGATGAAAGAAAACAATCACCTCTCTCCTCTGTGAAGTTGAAATCCCCCAACTTCTCCTTTGGTGCCCAGAGACACCACTGAGCATCAGCATGCATCTGTCTCCTTCACTCATTTTCCCAGGACCCTCTCTGTGTTTTTAGTAATTGATTAGGGACCCTGCAGAGGTCTCCTCCACCCCCTGCGGTCTGTTTCATTTGTGATGACCACACCTCCCTCACACCCACTGAGATGTCAAAAGCTGCTATTCAGAGGCTGGCTGATCAATTGCAGTAGGTTTTGGCTGGGAAGACTCCCCCACCCTAACCTCCCTCTCTGTCCTCCACCCCACCCTTCCCCATGCCAGAATCTCCCCAAGAGAGCCTCCTTATCCTCGGGGTCTTGGCATGGCAAACAGGGAAATCAAACTCTAAATGCTGGGACAGTAATGATGTAGGGTCTGCCTCTCTGTGCATGAGGCAGATATCTCTGCCCAGGCCACCAACCTCATGACTCTGAGCATCTAACCTTGCTGGGGATACTGAACATGTGCCGGTCATAGCTCAGCTGCCACCTCCGTCAAGGCCCTTTCTTGCTATTCTGTTTAGCAACCTAGGTTCTCCTTAGCCTTCGGAATGAAGCTTTCTCTTTTGCATAACCTCACCCTCACCTCCAAGCCCTGTACTCCCAATCCCGTCACTGGATCCAAGGCTAGGTTTTAATCATCAGTGTGCCTATCTGCATGCTAAGTTGCTTCAGTCGTGTCTGATTCTGTACAACACTATGGACTGCAGCCCACCAGGCTCCTCTATCCCTGGGATTCTCCAGGCAAGAATACTGGAGGGGATTGCCGTGCCCTCCTCCAGGGGGTCTTCCTGACCCAGGAATCGAACCCGCATCTCTTCTGTCTTCTGCATTGGCAAGGTGGGTTCTTTACCACTAATGCCACCTGGGAAGCCCTTTAACCATCAGGAACAAATTCTAGATCCTCTTAGTTCCCCTCATCAGGGCCATATATCAGTCAGGGCTGTATTTGCTGGCATTCTTGAGGGGAGAGCCCAAGACATGGAAAAGAGAGGGGAGATTGAGAGAGAGTGAGAGAGTGAACATATAGGGTTGTTGGTACATTTCATTATAAAAACGGGCCTTTAACCTTAATTTAACCATGATGATAAGGACAGCAACAAGGTCTTCCAAGCTGGGGCCTTCAGGAGAATCTCCTTTCTCTAAGTCCCCACTCAAAAGGGCAGGTGAGAAATCTGACAACCAAGAGAAAGAGGCCACCAGCTCTTCTGCACAGCATGCCTTTGAGCCTTCAGAAGCAGGTGGTGCCCCGGAAGAACAAGCAGGCCTATAAGGCCACGTGGTTAGTACCTGAAATGGGACGATTCCACTGGTACGGAATAAAGAACATCTTTGGGGAACACCAAGCATCAGAAGGATCCATCCCCTTGATCTGTTTAAGGAACCTGAGTTCTATTCTTTCTACTTGCCTCTTCATCCCGTCTCCAGATGGTGGACAGCCCTGCCTGCCCCACCAAGTTCATCTATTCGGTCTACCCCAGGGTGAGAGGACCTATGCGCACCCTTGACAAAATGGAGAGGGACAAGGCATGGTGGGCAGAAAGCGACCACCTCCCCTGTGCTCAGGAATGAAATATGGCCCTATCGATCCACACATCCTTGTCTGGTAATTCATGAGACCTGTCATATGGAGGAAAGAGGAAATTTCCTCATGTGGCTCCAGAAAGCAGATAGGGAGGGGGCTTCCTCATGGTACAGTCTGGGTAAGAATCTGCCAGTCAGCGCAGGGGACACGGGTTCCATCCCTGGTCTGGGAAGATCCCATATGCCACGGAACAAATAAGACCATGCAGCGCAGTTACTGAAGCCCACGTGCCTGGAGCCTGTGCTCCACAACAAGAGAAGCCTCTGCAGTGAGAAAGCTGGTGCACCACAACGAACCCTAGTACAGCCAAAAAAATTTTAATTAAAAAAAGAAAAGATGGAACAGAAAGGTGAAAGTGACAAGGCCTCTTCTGAACGGAGGCTTGGTACGATTAAGGTCACCCTACCGATTAGGGTCTGTAAAGAAGGCAGAATGCTGAAGAATTGATGCCGTTGAACTGTGGTGCTGGAGAAGACTCTTGAAAATCCCTTGGACAGCAAGGAGATCAAATCAGCCAATCTTAAGGGAGATCCACCCTGAATATTCATTGGAAGGACTGATGCTGAAGCTGAAGCTCCAGTATTTTGGTGAGTGATGCAAACCGATGACACATTGGAAAAGGCCCTGATGCTGGGAAAGACTGAGGGCAGAAGAAGGGGGCATCAGAGGATGAGATGGCTGGATGGCATCACCGATGCAATGAATATGAACTTGGGCAAACTCTGGGAGATGGTAAGGGACAGGGAGGCCTGGCATGCTGCAGTCCATGGGGTCACAAAGAGTGGGACATAGTGACTAAACAACAGCAGCAATTAGTTCCGGTCTTCCCTGGTGGCTCAGTGGCAAAGAACCCACCTTCCAAGGCAGGAGACTCGGGTTCAGTCCCTGAGTCAGGAAGATCCCCTGGAGAAGGAAACGGCAACCCACTCCAGTATTCTTGACTGGAGAATCCCAAGGACAGAGGAACCTGGTGGACTACAGTCCATGGGGTCGCAAAACAGTCAGATATGACTTAACAACTAAATGACAACATCACAACGATTAGATTGCTCACAAAATAAAACGAGCAGCTCATTCAGAAGGAAGTGTGTTCACCACTCCTGGGGGTGTCCCTGCTGGGTGATCATTTAAGCAGCAAAAGGTGGGACCGGTTGCTGCACAGGACAGACATGGAGTTGGGTGGTTGGTCTGTCCTGACCTTCCCAAGTCCGAGTTCACACTTCTGCCAAGTTCAGCTGGGACTCCGCAGGAACATGTGAGGCCCAAGCAGGGACCAGCAGCACCTGAAACATGCAAGACATGCCCCCACTTTCTCCACTCCTAGCTCCCCATCAGAGTTCAGGACAACGGCCCCTGGATTCTGCCTTTCAGCCTGGCTTGTACAGACTGCATCCGCATGTTTCGCGGTGGTGAGAGGAAGGAAGTGGAGAGGGTCGGTTTCCCCGAGTGCTCCCCAGAGATCACATCTCTCTCCCAGTGGGCAGGCAGGTGGGAAATCACACAAACTGATCAGCATTTGGTCAAGTATGTTAGCGTTAGTCGCTCAGTTGTGTCTGACTCTTTGTGATTCCACGGACTGTAGCCCGCCAGGTTCTTCTGTCTGTGGGATTCTCCAGGCAAGAATACTGGAGTGGGTCAAGGGGGCCTACAAATTCTTGTGGCACAAGAAAATTTTCTCTGGAAAAGAATTCCAACCTCCCCTCCAAATTTCAACTCATTATATCTTAAAAAGCTTACTGTGGAAACCATACCAGATTCTAAATTTTAAGGACAGGCATATATTCTGTGTACCTACTGTGTATGCTGTGGTGGTATGGTGGTTTTGCATCCTTGGTACAGAGAGAGACAGAGTGCCTTATTGTCTAACAGCAATGATTTTTTTCAGCTGACTTTGATTTTAATATGATAGCCCCAGTTTTGTACAACAACTCCAGGGGAATCACTGTTCCTGGATCTATGACTTGTCCTTTTACGAGTAGATAAAGATTTAAGAGGGAAGAGATGGGGAAACTTGTGTCTGGGTTAATGTAAATAAGACACAAGGTTTTCATGCCCTTCTGCTTTCACTGGGGACTCATTTCCCTAATACAGCCTCGTTGTAAAACAATCCACTCCTGAGGAGGTCAACAGTGAGAAGTTTGTCTTCTGAAATTAGTAATCAAAGAGTGAAAATAATTAATAGAGAAAACAGCACAGTTCCACACTGCGTTCCCATGTAGATGTCTATAGAACAATAAATCAGTAGGGGAAAGAAACAATATAGGCATTTACAATTAGGCCTCATACATAATGCCCGGGGAAGGAGAATTTGTGTTAAAAAAGACAACATCTGCTGCGAGTGGGTTTATAAATAATACAGCTAGATATTCAGGTAATGACATGACAGACGGTCTCTTGTGTCCTTGTCCTTTTGTGTCCAGTGCTGAATGTGCTTACATCCCGCAGCTTATGACATACATGCCTGGCCTGTTTGCGCTCCAGCCAGAAGTTTCTCTCTTCCCCAGTTAAATGCTTCTTTGTCCAAACCATAGCATTGCACATCGGACGACCCAGATATCCAGAGAAATCTGCTCCATTTGGTTTTAATTGATCCCTTACTGTGAGAAGGTAAAACGCCTGAAAGAAGTGTGATCAGATGCACACTCGGGACTCTCATCCATGAACCAATTTCTTTTGTGTTGACACCCGGGCTTGACAAAAAGAGTGATGGTTAAGGTCTAGTGCGTGAAAGCTTATTCTAAACAATGATGGATGAGGCAAGGCTTGGACTGGATCTTATCTAAGATGTTCTGCTAAAAGGCTGGGTATTGTTTTCCCCCCATCCCATTTTTAAAAGTCTCCTAATTCTCAAATTAATGAAGTTATCACATATCCAGCACTTGTGGGGTGGGGGAGGCTCTTTTCTTTTATTATGCAGCTCGTCCACTCTGCTGACAGCAGCGTGAGTGATGGCCTTCAAGCAGATGATTCTTCTTTGCCATGAAGGAATTGATAAATACTGCCTGTCTCTGCAATAAATTGTGCATGAAATAGTCCACTCTAGTAATCTACAGAGTTATGGTAAGGAAAATGGCATTGAGGAAATATAGCAAAACTGCAATTAACTGAAACCCAATTGAGCCTTAAACTATAAATAACCTTAAAACAACAAATAAGATAACCTAGATTATCTTAAAATAACTTGAACCAAGTTTTTATTTGTTATTGTTTATTTCTATTTATATTACACTCTGGGGGCAAAATAAAGCAAAATAAGGTAGTTTCAGGGACTTCCTCAAAAAGTTTATTTCCAGGGCATTTAATGTAATTGGTGGTGGTTTAGTCACTAAATCATGTACAACTCTTGTGGCCCCAAGGACTGTAGCCAGCCAGGCTCTTCTGTCTATGGGCTTTCCCAGACAAGAATACTGGAGTGGCTTGCCAGTTTTTTTCTCCACTGGATCTTCTTGACCCAGGGATTGAACTGGAGTCTCCTGCATCACAGGCAGATTTTTAACCAAAGAATCACCTGGGAAGCCCCATTCATGCAATTAGTAAACATTTATTTCAACTTCTGATACCTACTGGGGTCTTGGTCTTATACTATGAGATTTCCCAATTGTAATGATGACCTGGAGACTAAGCAGCACCCAGAATTCACAAATAAAAATATGCCTGCTAATTTTTATCCCTAAAATAAGGAAACAACTTTATGTATTATACAAACTTATCAATAGTAAGGTTTGAATTAAAAGAGTTTAAAACTTTTTAAGTTAGAAATTTCAAGCTCTGGTTTTGTATGTAAAACTTTTTACTCTACTTAGAAATACACAATACATTTCAAAAATCAATTTCAATAAACTGGTTCAATTTTTGAGGGTTTTTTTTTTTTTTTTGCATGGATGCTTAAATTACACTGGTTTTTGGAAAGCAGTTACGGTGCTATTTCAGTCATTTAGAGACACTCTTTGGGTGTCTTTCTCTCGGACTACAGCCACTACACAAATGTCGCTTGGCTATGAACTAACTGGATGTATTCTCTGTCATTCCCATGCACTGACCTTCTATGCACTAGGAACCCAATCAAAAACCCAAATACTTTGCTTCTCTCCCATGGATATCTATTAAACTATGCTCTGATGTTGTTAGTCATTCACAAGAGAGTATAAATTTAAGTCCCAATATATTAACCCTTCCAGGAATGTTTCCAATATAAGGATTGTCTCAAATAGTGAAATAAACATGTTTGTCATCATTAAGCAAGCATCAGTGAGTACTCTCAGCGCCATGCTATTGTTGGCCTAGAAAGAACCTTGGAAGTCATCCAGTAGCCTGTTTCAATTATTTAGCCTCAACTCCTATTCAGACCCTGCTTTATGTCAGGCAGCACACTGTTTCTGCAAATCTGCTATCTCACTTCATGTTTGTAAAACTCCATGAAGTTGAGATGATTATCATTATTTCATAGGTGAGGTAACTGAGACTCATAATAATATATAAATAATATAAGTTAATAAATGTATGGGCTTAATATGGCAGAGCTGGTATTTAAAACCAGGTTTCCTGGCTCCCAAAGTAGAGCTCTGTCAGCTGCATAGCTAACTGGGAAGCATATTAAAAAGAACAGGAAATATAGGACTTGCCATTGGTATTCATAATAATGGAATGCTTGGGAGAAGAGGGGGAAAAAAACCTCTGTATTATTAGGTTTTGCTATAGTAATGCTATAACAACCTCTCTAAAACCCAGTGGGATTAAAACAACATTTAGGTATCTGTCGATCAGCTGGAAGTGGGCTGATCCAGGTTGGTCTCACATGGGCTTGGCTCCAAGCTTCAGTCTGGGTCCTGGTCTTGCTTATTTGTCTCTCATCTTCCTTGGACTTGTAGGCTAGCCAGGACTTTCTCTTATACCAATTGCATAAGCATACAAGAATAAGATGAACCACACATGGACATTTCACTCTCCATTTGTGACACTTCTGATAACATTCTATTGATCAATGCAAGTTGCAAGATCACATCCAAAGTTAAGGTAGTTATTATCAGAAGGACTCTCATCCCAGGACCCTCAAAAGTGTCACTGAATCATGGCATTGGGCTCAAAACCCAGATTCTCATGGACTACATCAATTCTGAGTTTACCTCTTCTTGATTTGGAGACCAAAGAACTAAAAGACAAGTGATATGCCCCTTCCACACTTTAACACACAATAGTAGAACAGGGGTAGGACCCCTCTTTGAAGAGGAAAGCATGGGAGATATACAGTTGCCACTAATCATAGCAAGTCTGACATTCTACGGGGAAAATAGTGTCAAGTGCCCTTTCCCTGGAGGTAAGTAATGCTCCTTGATCTGGCCCCAGTTCTACCTCTCTGGGTCTATCTTGTGTCTACTGTTCTCCATCACTCATGGCTCCACTCACTAGAAGGTCTTTTCTTTTCTAAAGTCCTCTTTGGCCTCTTCTGATTAAGCCGATGGAAAACATATTCATCTCAAGAGTTGAGCAGCTTTCTCTACCCTCCTGTCTCTAGAATCTTGGGGGCTCAGAGGACTATATAACTTGAACAATCATTTTTTATATGTCCAGCAATTATTTTGACAGTAGAAATCTTTCAAAAGCTGTGTGGGTTTTCTATGGGTATCATTCACAACAACTCCATGTGCCAAAAAAAAAAAAATCTGCAATTATTTCCAACACATGCCTCTCTCTATTTGTTGTTCAGTTGATAAGTCGTGTCCAATTCTTTGCAACCCCATGAAATGCAGCATGCCAGGCTTCCCTGTCCTTCACTATCTCCTAGAGTTTGCTCAAACTCATGTCCATTGAGTCAGTGATACCATCCAACCATCTCATCCTTGTCACCTCCTTCTCCTCCTGCCTTCAATCTTTCCCAGCATCAGGGTCTTTTCCGATGAACTGGCTCTTCACATCAGGTGGCCAAAGTATTGGAGCTTCAGCTTAAGCATCAGTCCTTCCAATGAATATTCAGGGTTGATTTCTTTTAGGACTGACTGGTTTGATCTCCTTGCTATATACAGACTCAATTACAAGTACTTCAACCTCATCAGACTTCTGTAGGACTATTCTCTAATCTTTTTGTAAGACTTTCTGTTCAGCTGAAAAATACACTAGGCACTACATTATTTCTTTCATTAGTTAAATAAAAAGCATGGTAGCCATTCCTCTGATTTGGTTTTCAAATTGAGGACACAGCTTCCCGTCAGCACCACAGATTTAATGTTTTCATAGAGTCTCTATCATACTGGCTGTATCTTTCATTTTCTAAGATTTCATTTTATTTCCAACAGTAAGATTTCTGGACTTTCCACATTCCCTCAAAATGTTGCTTGTAAAAAACAGCCAGCTGTTTTCTGAGTTCTTCTCTTTGTCAGAGCTCATCAAATGGAGTTAAAGCAACAGTTCAAGCTTTCAACATCTTGCTATAGGTCTCCTACCACAAATGCACATATTCATTAGGCTCATCAACCACCTTCCAGATTATGGCAGGCAACAGTTTATCCATGTCTGCCTCTGTGTAACACAGGTTCTCAGTTTTTCAAGTTCCTCTATTAGGTTGGGTTGTTTGTTTGCTTGTTTTTTGCTATTTTATTCTAGCTGGCTATAGTAGTTTGTGTATCAATGACTGTCTGTTTCCCAAACCACTGACACATATTTTAGATTTTTTTAATGAGAGTAACTGATTTTCAGTACTGATTTTTGTCTTCATCATTTATCTGCTATGATGTTCCATAATAAACTATCTCAAAATTCAGTGGCTTTTAAAATAATCATATGTCAATGTTTATACATCTGTGTGTTGCCTGGGGATCAGCTGATTCAGACTGGTCTCAGGAGGGCTCAACTACCAGATACAAGTTGGGCCCAGATCTGTTCTGTGTGTTCCTTACTCTCTTTAGACAATCAGGCTAGCCAGTTGACAGAAAAATCTCAACCACATTTCTGACAGTGATGATTGAGGCACTGGCCTATTTGCATTCTCTACTTGAATTCCGTCCTGTAACATTACTTTAGCCAAAGCAGGTCAGATATCAGACCCTATAATAGCTTTCTATTGATGTACCTAACAAATTGCCACAAACTCAGTGACCAAAAATAATACAAGTTTATTATCTGACAGTTCTATAGGTCAGAAGTGTGACACAGGTCTTGGGGGGCTAAAGTCAAAGTATCTATAGGACTGTGCTCCTTACCAGGGGCTGTAAGGAAGAATCTACTTCCAACTTTGCTCCAACTGTTGGTAAAATGCCATTTCTTGTGGTTGCAGGACGAGGCTCCTGTTTTTCTTCTGACTGTCAGACAGGGACCTGCCTTTGTCCAAGAGGCTGCCCACATTCCTTCTCATGCTTTGAGTCTCTACAGCTTCCTCTTGTGCTGCATTTCTTCTGCCACACTTCTATTTCTGCCACAAATTTCTCTATTTTAAAGGGCTTTTGTAAAATTGGGCTCACCAGATAATCTAGGATCCTCTCCTTCATTTAAAATCTGGAGCCTTAATTTCATCTGCAAAGTTCCTCCACATCTATGCCTAGACTCATGTTTACTTGAATAGCCAGTGGACTTTGAATTTGGTCTACTGCAGTCCCCATGGCACCCCACTCCAGTACTCCTGCCAGGAAAATCCCATGGATGGAGGAGCCTGGAAGGCTGCAGTCCATGGGGTCGCTGATGGTCAGACATGACTGAGCGACTTCACTTTCACTTTTCACTATGATGCATTGGAGAAAGAAATGGCAACCCACTCCAGTGTTCTTGCCTGGAGAATCCCAAGGACGGGGGAGCCTGGTGGGCTGCCGTCTATGGGGTCATACAGAGTCGGACATGACTGAAGCGACTTAGCAAGCAAGCGGCCCCCAAATCAAGGGGGATAGACACAGCATCTGCCCCCCAAGACATGGCAAGCCAGCATCATGGGGTGAGCAAAAATAGTCTTACAGAAATAAGGTAGAAAGAGAGTGAACATATTTGAAAAATCAAAATCAGAGTTTAGGGATTTTCCTGGTGGTCTGCTGGTGAAGAAGCCACCTGCCAACGCAGGGGATACAGGTTCATTCCCTGGTCTGGAAGATTCCACATGCCATGAGACAACTAAGCCAGTGTACCACAACTACTGAGCCTGTGCACTGCGCCTACGGAAGACTGTGCACCCCAGAGCCGAGCTCTACCACAAGAGGACCCACAGCAACAAGAAGCCCACGCAGCTCCACCAGAGAGTAGCCCCCACTCACGGCAGCTAGAGAAAGCCCAAGCGCAACAACGAAGAACCCGTGTGCCACAACAAAGACCCAGGGCAGCCAAAAATAAAATACATTAAACCAGAGGTTAGCAAAGCTTTTCTGTCAAAGGCCAGACAGTAAGTGTTTTAGGCTTTGTGAAATACAGTCTCTGTCCTATTTAACTCTGCTTTATAACTCAAAAGCAGCCATAGGCAATAGGCAAATGAATAGGCATGATTGTGTTATAATAAAACTTTATTTACAAAGACAGACGGCAGGCCAGATTGGCCCACAGGCTATGGTTGTCAACTCCTGATCTAAACCACTAGAGTTCCTCACCAGGATCCCTCCCCTATAATAAAACACCCTGGTGATAGATCAAGTCTGGAAATATCAAGTGGGCTCCAAAGATAACAAAACAAAAAAAAATGAGTTCCTTATCACAGAGATTGATTTTACCTGGATGGCTTTTTATCTAAAAGCTTTCTTCAAATCAGTACACTCTATCATTTAAAGTGGGGTTTACAAACTGAAATATTGCACCTGATTATCTGTCAATAAGCTACACCATGCAAGATTGCACTGGGCACTCATCACCAAGTCACCTTTTGATGACTTTAATGTTTTCAGAAAACATTCCTGAATGTTCAGGAAACAGTGGACGTGTTACATCCCACCTTGGTGGCTAAGTCAGGGGTAATCTAAGGTGGCTAAGTCTACTGTTGACACGCGGAGATTGTGTACCTATATAGGGATTGGCCCCATAGATTGGGCTCAGTAGAGGCACAACACTCTTATTGAGAGTTTTCATCACATGCCCTTGGGAATGGGAAGGGCATCCTGAAATAGTGAACACTTGTCTTATGAAGAGACACCGTGTCAGAAACCTTAAGAGTCCTCCAGAGTTCAGTTGAGTTCAGCCTGATCAACACTAAACAGCTATGAGCACCTACGGTGTGTCTAACATGGGGCTAAAAAATAAAAATGACCACCGGTCCTTTGTGTGGCCACACTGGGTACTGCTGGAAGGGCTGAGACAGGCTGAACAGAGCCTCCTTGCACTCATCATCCTAATTATTTTACTTTCTTGAGTATCTGCTTATGGAGTGTTAAGCATTTTCTCTATAACAGCTGATTAAAAGATTGCTATTACTGAAGAAAACACAGATTTAAGAACAAAAGCAGTTAGTAGCTTTTATCCATCATCAAGGAATTAAACAATTGGCACCAAGTAGGACAGCTCAATTTCTTTAGATATCTGAGGCCTAAATAGTTTAATTGGGGAAGCATGTTAAAAGGGATGGAATGACATTCATTATGGATTAAGTTAATATATTTCAGACCCATCACATGGCTTAATTTAACAAATTCCACATCTTACTGTTTGGCAGGAAATGGCATCTCATGAACATCATTACCAGTCGGTCTGACTTGAGTTAGTTGAAAAAGCTGACTCCATCTGAAAACCGTTAATCTTAATAATAGTGTACGTGGCCTTGGCAAAACCCTCTGTATGTTTGAGAAGCTTAGGACTCTACTGACACCCTCCCGGAGGCCCTCCCCTCCCACAACACTGCTCAAAACCAGGATGGAAGGAGTATTCGTCACCTTTCAGTTAAACCCATCTGAAACAGAGCAGGCTCAGTCCACTGCTGGGAAAACTGAATGTGTCCTACCACGATTACCTCTAAACCTTTAACAGGTTTAAAACACTGAGTTATAACATGCACTTGTTTCTACGTCATCATTTGATTATATTCTTTTGATATAGGAAAGGAGAAGAGAAATTTGGTGAAAATAATACAAACCACTACTTACTATTATTATTGACCATCTACTATGAGCCAGGGAATTTACTTAACTTCTTAACTCCTCAAAATTCCTGTTCAAGGTTGATATTGCTGCTCCTAATTTGCTGGCAAGGAGACTGAGTCTGGATAGAGCTATATCATTTGGCAGTGGTCACACCTGAGAGAGGCAGTGAAAGTATTAGTTACTCAGTCTTGTCTGACTCTTCGCGACCCCATGGACTGTAGCCTGCCAGGATTCTCTGTTCATGCAATTCTTCGGCAAGAATACTGAAGTGGGTTGCCATTCCCTTCTCCAGGGGATCTTCCTGACCCAGGGATCGAACCCAGGTCTCCCGAATTGCAGGCAAATTCTTTACCATATGAGCCACCAGGAAAGCCTGAAGACAGGCAGGAAACCAACCAAATCTTATCGATTCCAGTTCTTCAGATTTATACCTTCCAGTCCACCTAGTAGCCCTTCGAGAAGAATTGGGGCTTTACTGGAATGCTTGAAGCAATCAATCCCCCTTCAGATGCCAATCAAAAGGTGTCATTTCCAACTTGCATGGATCATACTGGGTTGAAAGTGAAGTCGTTCAGTCATGTCCAACTCTTTGCGACCCCATGGACTGTAGCCTACCAGGTTCCTCCATCCATGAGATTTCCCAGACAACAACTCCCAGCTGGAGTGGGTTGCCATTTCCTTCTCCAGGAGATCTTCCTGACCCAGGAATTGAACCTGAGTGTCCCACATTGTAGGCAGACGCTTTACCGTCTGAGCCACCAGGGACATCTCAAATGCCACTTACCATTAGAGGGGATTCTGCTAACTTCCCCCTCTACTCTGTGGGAAAACATGCATGAGGAATTTCACATGTGAACTCTAAGTGTATGTTTCAAACAGAAATAGAGGCAGGCTGCAGCTGCTCTTGTCCTGCAGGTCATGGGCCGTAGAACTTCTGGCCTACCTTGAGGCAGTCCAGATGAAAGTATAAGGAAGGTACTGGGTATAAGACAGGATACAAGGATGTATTGTACAACATGGGGAATATAGCCAATGTTTTGTAATAACTATAAATGTAGTGTAACCTTTATAATTATACAAAAATTTTTAAAATAAAATTAAAGAAATGAGAGAAAACTCAAACAGATACATGAACTCCAATGTTCACAGCAGCACTGTTTACAATAACCAAGACATAGAAGCAATCTAAAAGTCTATCCACAGATGAATGGATAAAGAAGATGTGGTATAGATATTCAATGGAATATTACTCAGCCATAAAAAAGAATGAAATAGTACCATTTGCAGAAACATGGATGGACCTAGAGATTATCATACTAAGTGAAGTAAGTTAGACAGAAAAAGACAAGTATAATATGATATCATTTATATGTGGAATCTAAAATATAATACAAATGAACTTCTTTACAAAACAGACAAGGATTCATAAACCTAGAAAAGAAATGTATGATTACCAAAGGAGAAGGGGAGGAGGGACAAATTAGGAGTTTGGTATTAGCAGACACAAAATAGATAAACAACAAGGTCCTATTGTATAGCACAGGGAGCTATTTTCAGTATCTTGTAATAACCTATAATATAAAAGAATATATATATATTTAGAAATTATATATATATATGAACTGATATATATGTAACCACAACACTTTGCTGTACACCAGAAACTAACACAACATTGTAAATCAACTCTACTTTGATTTTTAAAACATTTTTAAAAAAGAAACATATAGAAAAACTAGTATTATATATGGTTTGTGTGTGCTCAGTCTCTCGGTCGTGTCCAACTCTTTGTGACCACATGGACTGTAGCCCCAGGCTCCTCTGTCCATGGAATTTTCCAGGCAAGAATACTGGAGCAGGGAATCTTTCAGACCCAGGGATCAAACGCGAGCCTTTTGTGTCTCCTGCATTGGTAGGCAGATTCTTTGCCACTAGCGCCACCCGGGAAGACTATATATGGTTTATCATTGTCAAATCCTACTGCCCATGATAACAAATTATAAAAATTTGCCTTAAGGAAATAATCAAGCTTCTTCAAATTGCTTCATAGAAGTAAAATAAAGTATTGCATTAAGATATATATTTTTTTAAGTATCAGGAAGGTAAAATTAGGCTGTTTCAGCCTTTCCTCCTGTTTCTTAGTTTCTCGTGTCAGTCTAACTGTGCTTCCTACAAACCACCACAATATCTCTGTGCCTGCAACAAGACGCATTTATTTCCAGCTCACTGACCTGCAGTCATTTTGGGTGACCCTGACTAAGGTCTAGGTTTTGCTTGCTGCTGTGCTGAGCTAGGCTGGTGTCTGAGCTCCCGGCCCTGGCATGAACCTGGGAGCTGAGGGCATCGCGGTGATGTCAGCGAGCCTTAGGCAGGTTTCTGGTCTGCTCAACATGCCTCTCGTGATTCTTGGGCCAGTGGGTTATTTCTTCTCACAGAGTTGGACCAAGAGTCAAGGGGCAAGAAAAAGAAGGCGATGCTCTTAAGGGTCAGAATGGATACACACTTCTCACACGTCTTGGGCCAATCTATCCCATGTCTTGGGCTGAATAGATCACTGACCTGAAAAGGAAATTACAGTTCTCTTTTGTCTGCCTCTAAGGCTGGGACCCCAGAAGGTGGGTGAAGGGTCCTCAGTCTTAACTGTCTCCTTCCTTGATCATCATCCCATATTCAGTGGTCCAAGGGCCTCCCCTACTCTCAGACCCCATGCTGAGACAGACAACGCCTACACCTCACTTTTATCATCATGGTCAGTGGCTATCTTCCATCCACTGGTGGGCATTTATACTACTTCAACTGTGTGCCAGATGCTGCTCTAGGATTTGGAAGTTGAAGATACCAAATTCATACATCAAACACTGTAGGAGATGACCATCTAATCGGTGAGGCAAACATATGTAAAAGATTAATAAATTTTAGAATAGCTAATAATTATCAATCCTTGATGACATGCTGGACATTATTCTAAGTTTTTTTTCATGTATTAAACCATTGAATGCTGACAACTCTGTAAGGTAGGTCCTACTATTATCCCCCCTCCCACTTTTTTATAAATCAGATGAGAAGCTGAAGCAGAGACAAATAATTTGCCCTAGATCACACAGCCATTAAGTAGGAGAACCAGGATTTGAACTCAGGGAGTCTGGATCAGAGTCTATGTGCTTGGTCACAATGATGTTGTTGTTCAGTCATTAAGTCATGCCTGACTGTAGCACACCAGGCTTCACTGTCGTTCACCATCTCCTGGAGCTTGCTCAAACTCAAACTCATGTCCACTGAGTCAGTGATGCTGTCTAACCGTCTCATCCATTGTCATCCCCTTCTCCTGCCTTCAATCTTTCCAAGCATCAGTGTCTTTTTCCATTGAGTCAGCTCCTCACATCAGGTGCTCATAATATTGGATCCTTAGGATCAGTCCTTCCAGTGAATATTCAGGGTTGATTTCCTTTAGGATTGACTGGTTTGATCTCCTTGCTGTCCAAGGGACTCTCAAGAGTCACAATGAAAACTCTGATGAACTTCTATCAAAATGTGATAAGAGCTAAAAGACATTCAAACCTGGTGCTTTTGGGAACACGGAGAGAGACAGCAGCTAACTATGTCTACAGAAAATTTTCACGAAGAAAACAGTCCTTGGACTGAGGTCAGGAAAGAAAGGATTTACACATGTAGATAAGTAAGAGGACAGAAGTTTCCATTAGAGAGTGGAATTCAGAGTTCACTGTGTCAGGAGCTGAGGATAATGAAGTCCTTTTACTTGGCAAGATGAACTGGTTTGTGATCCTTCAGCCTTACAGCCATTTATTAGAAGAAAGTTTCAAATGCTGGAAAACTGGAGAAAGAAGGAAACTAAAACATATAGATGATACTCAAGCACAGCAGTCCACCCATAAATGAATAATTGAATATATGTGGAAAATATTTTGCTCCTGTGGAAATTTGCCCAAATTCAGCCTGTTGTGTTATGGTTAGATGGGTCGTAGCCAAGGATGGGTCTTTGCCAACCATTTAGGTCCAATCGAATGCAAATTTATCTGAGATTGAGCAAAACAGAATAAATAAAATAACCAAACCCATTAGGAGGTACTTTGAAGGGCCTGAATCATTAAAGAATACTGCTGAGTTGACTGAAAAGTACAGAAAAATCATCTGAAATAAGCTTCCACTTAGATAGAGATGAGCTAAATAATTTAGCTTAGTTTGAGGTGACTTCATTCATTCATTAATTTAACAAACATTAAAAAAAAGTCTTTTGAGCAGCTACTCTTACTCAGGCTCCATTCCAGCCTCTGGGCATGCAATGGCAAACTGAAAGACTAAGAGTTGCCTTCCTGGAACTCACATCTGTTGAAGGACCGAACTGAATGAGGAGGCACTCAGTCGGACACTCATCAGGAAGTGGACTTCATTCCATGTGCAGATGTACGAAGCACACATCTCTCAGGGAGACCAGTTTCTTAAGTTGTTGGAAGAGAGATTATTTAATGTGGGAGCATCTTCTGTGCTTTGAGCGTTTGGGGGTGGGGGTGGAAGTCCTTGCACTAAGCCTCATATTCACTCTCTATTCTTCTCCTTGGCTACATGGGATCTGGACCACTGAGAAACCATTCATAAAACTACTTCACCAGATTTGACAGTCAACAAAATGGTCGTGCAGTGTGAGCGGGCCAAAGCACCTTTAATGGGCTCCTTCTGCAAATTCTAGACTGATTGGGTAATAGACACAGAAGTTAGGCAGCCAGAACAACATATCAGCTTTGTTTCTGAAGACTGTTTTGGCAAACCACTGGGCTTGCTCCTATTTTTCCCTCTGAACTTACCCACTCAAGCTGCACCAGGAGCTCTGTGCCAGGAAGTAGGTTAGAGACCAAATTTACATTTCTTATTATAAACAGTAGTATCATTTTGATTATTTTGCTGCAGTTTTAACCTTCTTTAGCAGGTAAAGTGCACCTCAACTGTGACACAGGGTGATTCACAGAAGACAGGGCATTGGTCTATAAAAGGAGGGATATGGTCTGGGACCTTTGGCTAGTTCTCCCACTCAGGTCAAGAGTGTTTTTTTAAATTAATTTATTTATTTTAATTAGAGGCTAATTACAATATTGTGGTGGTTTTCGCCATACAGTGATATGAATCAGACAGCATATTAAAAAGCAGAGACATTACTTTGCCAACAAATGTCCATCTAGTCAAGGCTATGGTTTTTCCACTAGTCATGTATGGATGTGAGAGTTGGACTATTAAGAAAGCTGAGCGCCAAAGAATTGATGCTTTTGAACTGTAGTATTGGAGAAGGCTTTTGAGAGTCCCTTGGACTGCAAGGAGATCCAACCAGTCTATCGTAAAGGACATCAGTCCTAAGTGTTCATTGGAAGGACTGATGTGGAAGCGGAAACTCCAATACTTTGGCCACCTCATGCAAAGAACTGACTCATTTGAAAAGACTCTGATGCTGGGAAAGATTGAAGGTGGGAGGAGAAGGGGATGGCAGAGGATGAGATGGTTGAATGGCATCACCAACTCAATGGACATGAGTCTGGGTAAACTCCAGGAGTTGGTGATGGACAGGGAGGCCTGGTGTGCTGCAGTCCATGGGGTTGCAAAGAGTCGGACACAACTAAATGACTGAACTGAACTGAACTGACATGAATCAGCCACGGGTGTGCAAGTGTCCCCCATCCTGAACCCCACTCCCACCTCCCTCCCTATCCCATCCCCCCAGTGCACCGACTTTGAGTGCCCTGTTTCATGCATCAAACTTGGACTGGTCATCTATTTCACGTATGGTAATATAAATGTTTCAGTGCTATTCTCTCAAATCATCCCACCCTCACCTTCTCCCACAGAGTCCAAAAGTCTGTTATTTATATCTGTGTCTCTTTTGCTGTCCTGCATATAGGGTCATTGTTACCATCTCTCTAAATTCCATATATATGCATTAATATACTGTATTGGTATTTTTCTTTCTGACTTACCTCACTCTGTATAATAGGCTCCAGTTTCATCCACCTCATTAGAACTGATACAAATGATTACCTAGCTGAGTAATATTCCATTGTGTATATGTACCACAGCTTTCTTATCTATTTTTCTGCTGATGGATATCTAGGTTGCTTCCATGTCCTAAATATTGTAAACAGTGCTGCGATGAAGATTGGGATACATGTGTCTCTTTCAATTTTGGTTTCCTTGGTGTGTATGCCCACCAGTGGGATTGCTGGGTCATATGGCAGTTTTATTTCCAGTTTTTTAAGGAATTTCTACACTGTTCTCGTACTAGTTTGCATTCCCACCAACAGTGTAAGACAGTTCCGTTTTCTCTGCACCCTCTCCAGCATTTATTGTTTGTAGACTTTTTGATAGTATCCATTCTGACTGGGTCAAGAGTTTTGAAAGTCCCTAGTTTATTATAGGGCTTTCCAGGTGGTACTAGTGGTAAAGGAATGGCCTGCCAATGCAGGAGGCTTAAGACATGCAGGTTCCATCCCTGGTTCAGGAAGATCTCCTGGAGGAGAGCATGGCAGCCCACTCCAGTATTCTTGCCTGGAAAATCCCATGGAAAGAGGAGCCTGGTGGAATACAATCCATAGAGTCACAAAGAGTCAGACACAACTGAATCAACTCAGCATACATGCACAGTTTATTATAAATTTGACCTCAGCTCTGTCCCAGGCTCTGAACACACAGTGATGAACAAGTTAGACCAGGGTCCTGCCCTCATGGAGGATTAGATTAGACCTAAATGGTTTTCTCTCGGATGCCTCCTCTTTCCTATTTGTAGGGTTGGTAGGAAGTCATGCTGTCTAGTCAGACTTTATTTTGGGGGGCTCCAAAATCACTGCAGATGGTGATTGCAGCCATGAAATTAAAAGACGCTTACTCCTTGGAAGGAAAGTTATGACCAACCTAGATAGCATATTGAAAAGCAGAGACATTACTTTGTCAACAAAGGTCCGTCTAGTCAAGGCTATGGTTTTTCCAGTGGTCATGTATGGATGTGAAAGTTGGACTGTGAAGAAAGCTGAGTGCCGAAGAATTGATGGTTTTGAACTGTGGTGTTGGAGAAGACTCTTGAGAGAGTCCCTTGGACTGCAAGAAGATCCAACCAGTCCATCTTAAAGGAGATTGGTCCTGGGTGTTCATTGGAAGGACTGATGTTGAAGCTGAAATGCCAATACTTTGGCCACCTCATGCGAAGGGCTGACTCACTGGAAAAGACCCTGATGCTGGGAGAGATTGGTGGCAGGAGGAGAAGAGGATGACAGAGGATGAGATGGTTGGATGGCATCACTGACTCAATGGACATGAGTTGGGCAAACTCTGGGAGTTGGTGATGGACAGGGAGGCCTGGCGTGCTGCAATTCATGGGGTCACAAAGAGTCGGACACGACTGAGCAACTGAACTGAACTGATGTTGGCTAAAGAAGAAGGCGGCATCAAGTACATCAGCAACAAGGGGAACAATGGAGAGAAAGAAGAAGAAAGAACTAGCACCTCAGTCTTAAATTGCTTCCCCACCAGATACACATCGTGAACTCCTGCATTAGCCACGAAGCTGCTCAGAGATGGACAACAAGAGCAACTGGCCAGCCAGGAAGAGCTACTGAAGTTAATGGTGATTCTCTGGGCTCAAAGGCAGGGCAATAAAGCAGGTCACCAGCTGGCTCCTTCTCCAGAGGATGGGGCTGTATATCTTGGTTTTTACAAGAAAACTCCCTGGGACTCCAAGCATCATAGTCTTGAGGTACTACTCACTCCTTCAGAGTGATTTCTTCCTTCTAAAAGGCTCTCCACAGCTGTCCAGCACCACGCTCTCCAAACAAGAGGCACATGTGACTGAAAGCAGACAGCTCCCTGGTTTCCATCACCATGGCTAAGAGCACTAATGGGCTCGGGCGTGGGATGGCCCGTCATCCCTAGCAATCTGGGTCCTTTCTAAAGGAGACGCCACCTGACATCCTGCCCGCTTGAGATATGTCACAGGAGGGCTTCAATCCATAGAAATCGAGGTTGGTGAAAAGGCCATTCTGTGGTTGAACAACTTTTGCAGAAAATGGTGTTACTGGAGCCAAAAAAGCATTGAGTTGTAACACACCTTCTTAAGCATCTGATCAATTTCTTAGGACTCGGGGGCAAGGCAAGAATGAGTTTCCCTGACAGCCAGCTGATGGGGTCTGGCCCTGAACAAAGCAGGGGAGCGCTGGCTATGGATCTTAAGGCTCTCACGAGTTCTTCTGGTTCTGAATGGGGATGACAATACTGACACACCAGGTGGGAGCAGAAAGGACTGAGTGTCAAGTGGAAATGGTAATATCCTTGTGCCACCTTTGAGAACCTTGTTGAAAATGAGGTGTGTGGACTCTCAGCTGCTCTGGGAAGTGCCTGAGAAACTCCACGGTCAAGACAGCCCAATGGCTCATGGCATCCACACCCTGTCCTTCTTCCTCTAGTCCCTCATTCCCCTATGGTCTCAGAGAAAGAGAGAGAGAGAGAGTAGAGGGGAAGGAAAGCTATTTCTCCACATCAGCAGGGTGTTGGCTCTCTGTTAGCAATGGAGGGGGGACCCCTCCTATTGTAATCTGCAGTCATTCGTTCCGAGGAATCATCATTTGCCTTTCTTCATTTCAGAGTTCATCCATCAATTTCCAAACAGAAAACTAGGGCTTACTAATGAAGGTTAGCTTTCCTGGGGTCACTAGCCCAACAAAGCCATTTCCTGGAGTTGGGAAGGTAAGGACCAGCTCCTCCCAGATGGATTCTGAGATCTGAGGCAAGTTTTGTTTCTATAACTTTCCCTCCGTTAAACCTTTCTCCTCTCCTTCCCCAGTCCTAGCTAACATGTGCCCTGCTGGTGCTCTTATGGCTTGTAAGTGCCTTTCCCACAAGGCATCATTCCTAGTGAACTGTTTGAGGTGCATTCTTTCATTCATTCTTCAATATATATTAACACTATATATATATATATATATATAAAATGTGCCAATCTTTATAATTAATTCAGATTAACTATAAATGCTTTAAGAATGTAATACAAAAGGTTTAGCAGTGTTGCATTTTGTTTGGCTTAATAAATAAGAATGGCTTATTGAACAAATTCTTTCTAAGGTATTAACTGATGATTCTTTTAAGAAATACCCTATTACACCGGGAATGTAAATTGGCACAGCCACTATGGAGAACAGTATGGAAGTTTCTGAAAAAGCTAAAAGCAGAGTTGCCATATAATTCAGCAATCCTACTGCTGGCATATATCCTATAATTTGAAAATATTCACGCACCCCTATGTTCATGGCAGCACTGTGTACAATAGCCAAGACATGGAAGAAACCATCATGGGTGGACCTAGAGATTATCATATTAAGTGAGGAAACTTAGAGAAAGACAAATATCATATGATGTCACTTACATGTGGAATCTAAAATATGATACAAATGAACTTATTTACAAAACAGAAACAGACTCATAGAGGAAACAAACTTATGTTGTCAAAGGGGAGAAGGGGCGGGGGAGGAATAAATTAGGAGTGCAGGGTCAGCAGTGCTGTGGCTGTTGTTGTCTAGTCACTAAACCGTGGCAAACTATTTGCAACCCCATGAACTGTCCTTGGGATTTCCCAGGTAAGAATACTAGAGAGGGTTGCCATTTCTTTCTTTAGGGGATCTTCCCAAACCAGGGATCAAACCTACATCTCCTGCAATGGCAAGCAGATTCTTTATGGCTGAACCATCAGCGTATATAAAATATTCAATAGATAAACAACAAGTTCCTATTGTATAGCACAGGGAACTATATTCAATATCCTATAATAAGCCATAATGGAAAAGAATATTGTGTATTTCATATATATATAATTGAATCACTTTGCTGCACACCAGAAACTAACACACCACTGTAATCAACTATACATCAATTAAAAAAGATATATAAGCCCTTCAAGAGTTAGGGGCATACCCTGGGCTAGTTCTCTTGAATCACCACGGTGTTTGATTTCATGGTTTCCAGGATTTCTGGGAATAACTACAGTACAGAAATGTTCTTGTTATAAATTTGATATCAAGAATACTAATTAATAAAAACACTCAGTTACTGGTATACCAAGAAACAAGTGCATACAGTCTATTGAGAATTTCTGTGCAACTTCAATTTACGGAGCCCTCATTACCTTGCAAACACTGACCACTGACTCCTTTTCCTAGGTGGAGATTTGCTGGCTTTGTGTCCAGTGGTGTCTACGTTCAATCATTGAGTCTGTGTCTGGGATGCTACAAAACACTTTTATCTCTTCCATAGCTGCATGATACTTCTTTCAGGAAAGCACACAGTATCTTGCAAGTCAGGGTGTTTATTTCATCAATGCTGTTTGCATGAGATTCCATTTATCTACTATGAAAATTAACACCTGACTCTTAGCAAAGAATCTATCTTAGCAAACAATTTCTCTTCTCTCTGGTTTATTCTCTTTAACATATTGTAGCCACAGTATTAACATATGACAAGCATTGTATTAAATGTCTTTCCATAGAATATATAATGTACCTCTTCCCTTAGTCCTATGAGGTAGGTTTTATTATCCTTATTTTTCAGCTGGGAAAACAGAGACCAACAAGGATGAAGTCTCTTGCCTGAGGTTCAAGGATCAAAAGTGGCAGAGTTGGAACTGGAACCTAGGACCCCAACCCCTAGTCCACACATGCTCAGCTGCACCAAGCCACCCTCTACAGCTTCCCCAGAGACAATATGGGGCTTCCCTGGTGGCTCAGGTGGTAAAGAATATGCCTGCAATGCAGGAGACCCAGATTAATCCCTGAAGATCCCCTGGAGACAGGAATGGCAACCCACTCCAGTGTTCTTGCCTGGAGAATCCCATGAACAGAGGAGCCTGGTGGGCTACAGTCCATAGGGTTGCAAAGAGTCAGACATGACTGAGCAACAAACACTGGCAGAGACATTATGGGGACCTTCAGCTTCATTTCCTGTGTGAGAGCCTATTTCCAGCATTGAGTGGTGGTATCCCCAGCTCCTGTTAGGTCATCAGTTGGGACAGTACATGTAGGAAGAGGTTTCTTGAAAGAATTCAAGGCTTGCTTGCTCTGTGTTGCTTTATTTGAAAATGATTTTTCTCTAGTAGTTGGCTTTCAAGTAGCACACTGGACTTATAACTTCTTGAGCTCAGAGATGCTCTCCTGAGGACATGTTCTTTATTTTAATTGAAGTCTTCATCACTGGCTGGCTTCCAAGTGGTCTACCAGATGTCTTTTTCTTTGCTAGAGCTGAAGCAGATTATGATGTTCCAGTTCATTTTTCCAATTTGCTGTATTTGCTGGCAGCCTGATTTCTTTAGCAAACCTCACTAGAGAGGCCAAAATCATGGATCAAGGCAGCAACAAGTGAGTTTAGAATGTGCTTTCTTAGATAATCTCAGGCAAATTATACACACACACACTCCCATCTTTTATTTTAGTGATTAGACCTAGATTTTCCTACATTTCCACATACATGTAACTTTCTCAGGATGTGCAGCCCTAAAATCAATCCTCAAGGGATTAACTAATCTCCCAACTGGGACTTTAAGAAATCTCCTTTCTCAGATATCTTTCATTTTATGCTTGGAGGCTTGGGAAAAATATATATATATCCACTGCCTTTCCCTATTATTTTTCTTCAATCCTATCCTCCATGTTCTTAGATGCTTCATACTTCGAAATGAATTGTCTATACATTGTGAGTAGGTACAGGGCAATGCCTTGAAGTTCATTCTACTCTTTGAAATGCTACAGAGTTAAATCTTACGACTGCATTTATATCACCTAGAACAGTTCCTGGTACTTAGTAGTGGCTACAAGAAAGTCTATTAAATCAACTAACTCACAGTCAAGCATCAGTTGGTTCACTCAAGCAATTCGGGGAATTTAGTCATTTCTTATTTTTCGCTAACTTTAGAGTCTTTGTGACCTTTACCTCTAATTTAAGTGGTTCATGATGAGGGGTTTCATTTTACTTTCTGGTTTCATAGAGGAGCAAACTAATTAAACATCTAATAAAACAGATGGGAATCTGGGCTTTATAGGAATCTGGGAGGGTCCGACGGCCTCCTGGGACCTGTCACTGGTGTGAAGACTGGCAATCTCCATCTCTTAGACAAGTTTTGTTAGCCTCGGGTGACAGTGTTAACACAGTGCTAGGCTGCCTTTCCAACAAAATACAAACAAAACCAAAAAGAAGAAAGACAATCAAACCAACCCCCCACTGCCCACTGGCTGACTAAAGCAGCAGGATTGTTGTGTTGAAGAAGGGGCCAGAACAGGAGGAGGCAGCAGTTTCCTAACCAAGTGTATTGTTTGAACCATTTTATTTAGTGTGGAAAAAAGTCCCTCGTATCGAAGATTTACTTGGAAGTTCTGGGCAGATTAACTTTTGGTAAGAGTCAGAACTAAAAACTTTATTGGGAATGCTACATACACTCCAAAGACCAACAAGAGAATTTAAGTTAGATGTGATCAGTATGAAGAAAGTTACATTTATTGTACTCTTATGTATAATTGATCACATGAAAGGCCTTTTGTAACTATAAAAGAGACAGCCCATTAAATTGTTTTACCCTGAGGATTATACAAATTTGCGGATATCGAATTGGATCATCAACCTATTGGTTTCATAGCAATGGTAAATCATTAAGATGCTTATTTTTATTCATATATCTTTCTTGCTATTTATTATTAACCAAGTAGCCCCTCCCAGTTTTAGCTTTATTTTCAAACATCTGAACCAATCATTCTGTCTCTCCACCATCGGCAAAAGATTAAACTGGTTGCTAAGAGCTCTATAGGTCACCTTGGAGGGATCTCAAAACAGAAGAAAAAAATATTTGGCAAGAACATCCCTGTGTTATTTAGTCTTGGACAGAGAGTCTATAGAGAAAGTCAGAGGCCATCTTATCTCTTGATTTGAGTAGAGAGGCCGTGACTCCTTGGCATTGCTTTGTGCAAATGAGTTGAGCTCATTTCCAACCCTTCCATTATCCAGATAAGAATGTGTTCTGAGAGCTAAAGGTTAAGATATGAAGATTACCTGGCATGTGTGGGAGAAGCAAATTGGCCCTCATGCTTCTGTAGAAAAGGTTGTTGAGGTTGTTCCCCATTCCTTATTTATTTCAGACAGACAGCCCGCAGAAAAACACAAGCTCAGACTCCTCCTGTATATGTTGCAGGAGAGGACAGCTGCAAATCACAGCCGGTATCACAGAATGAGACTGAATCCAATTTGTCACTGTCGGTTCTCTGGATTTAGACTTTTCATTTGAAGAAATGCACCTGGCAGATCTCAATCATTAGAAATAAAGGGAGTTGAAGTCTGGTGTTTGTGTTGAACTTCTCCCACTAAGCACCTCATGTTTGCTCCAAGTGTCATAATAGGGACGCAGCCTGGTATTTTGGGGGCACTGCAGAAGCTCTGGGACATCCTTGCTACCAAGGACATCTTCAGTATCTACTGATCCCTTTGTCCTCGAAGCAGTCCAGGCTTTATGCTGATTTTTGCATTGTACCAGATCAATTCCACTTCGAATTTTAACTGGAGAGGTCAAAAGGTGTGTGCGTATCTATAAATCCAGGGTTCTGTCAGCCTAGTGCAAATGGGTTGAAAGAGGGAGACAGAAACAGAAAGAAAGTCTGTGCTAAATAAATGGTATTCAATTTTAAATGAAGTCTCTCAATTAGCATTGAACATTTCTTTAAACAATCAAGATATTAAAGCTAGAAAGAAGTTAATGAGCCTATGGAGAAAGTAACTTCTAAAGCTCATTTTGTGCTTGGGATGGTAATTGCTTTATGACATTTTGATGTCATTACAACATGAAATTAGGAGGGCAAAATGTTTCCAGAGTGTTTCTTTGGATACCCTGTTAGGAAGCTATTAAAAGGCAAGATTACACTGGCAAAATGAGTTCAGTGTGTGCCTTTGGATACCTGCTTTGCAAAACGTCACGGACTGAGGCTACAATGCAAAACGCTTACTGCGTGTGTCATCCGCTCCAACGCTGTTACGTTCAAATGGCAGTGGAAGATTAAACTTGGAAGCGAGAATACAGAGATGTGGTGATGAGGTGGGGGATGGGGGAACTGGTGGAGATTTGTCTCAATTACGACGTCAAAATGAAATGAAACAATCATAAGCATTAGGACTGAAATTCAACCTCCCCTCCGATCCAAGAACCAAGCACAGTCTGAGCAGTGACGTTCATGAGATTTTCTACTATTTCTCACCATGATAACAACGAAGCCCTTTATTGAAAGACCAAAGCAGTTTTATCAAATAAGAAGTTGCAACACCATACAATTTAGGGTAATGAGGAAGGTCAGCTTATATCTGGAATTCTAAAACTGCATGAATGCAAGGAAGAAAAATTCTTTAGATAATCCAAAACTCAAAACTCAAGAGGAAATATTGATCTACCTCTCTGCTGTGCACCCAGAAATTAAAAATACTAATCTACAAGAGACTAGGGACTTCTTTGGCAGTCCAGTGGTTAAGACTTCGCCTTCCAATGCAGGGGATGTGGGTTCAACCCCTGCTTGGGGAATTAAGATCCCATATGCCTCGCAGCCAAAAAACCAAAACATAAATAACAGAAGCAATGCTGTAACAAATTGAATAAAGACTTAAAAAAAAAAAAAAAGTCCATATCAAAAAAAAAAAGAAGAATCTACCCCAGAATCACTACCAGGCACACACCGATATTCTAAGTCTCCTTTTCCCCCAGATGTTGTCTCCTGCTGTGCAATCTCCACATCCAAAGAGGTGTTAAGAAGCAGAACATCTGGAATGGTCCATTATAGGAGTTCATCCTCGGGGGAAAAGAGGGTTAACATAATGAATGTTCTTTTCTGTCAGTCTGTAAAACCATGCTTACTTCTCAGAGGTTTGCCAGTAAATCAGTGTTATAAAACACAACATATTGGAAAAGTCTCCCGGCCTGTATCTACCATGCTTATCAGTGAGTTCATCTGAACTCGAGGCTCTGTCTGGTGTTGTGCGTGTTGCATATTTGTGTGGGCAGATATGTGTGTGTGCCACAGTGGCTTCAAAACTGTGGCGGCTGTTGATATGGTTTTTATGGTAAGAAAATGTATAACTCGATTAGCCTGTACTCAAATAAAGGAATAAGAAATTGGTTGAGATTGATATCTCCCATCACAAACACAGTGGGAAAGTTGGTTCTCAGAGGCCCCTGACAGCAGAGTGCCAATGGAACCATTAGGCACCATGCCCACCCTCTCCTCTCATGGAACCGCACACAGTCATCCCAAACCCGCTCTTGCTGTCACAGTTATATGAAGAGGCATGGAAGCTGTGTCGTCAAACAAAGGAGAGAAAGACCTAGGGACAGGTTTTCTGGACAGTGGGCCCATGGTCTTTCTAGGTCAAAGACCCTGAAGACAGGATGGCCCAAATATATTTTTCTGTCTTACTCGCAGACACCCCTACTTTTACCCAATTCTGTCTAGTTTTAAAACCAAATCACTGTGGCTTTAGATTAGCTGAACATTAATTAGAATAAGGAAAGAGAAGGATTCCTTTTCAATTTCAATCCCATTACATAATTTGGTGCAGCTCTTAGTTTTAGGCTTATCAGGAGCTATTTGGAGAGTCACTTCATTTTGGGGAAAGACTCCCATCAGAATCTATCCATGGGCTTCCTTCTGACCAAGTCATCCCCTTCAGCCTTGCTCAGTGATGCTCTTAAAACTCTCAAAGAGGTTTGAGTTTTGGTTTATTTGCTATTTATGTATTTTTATAAGCTCCTTGGAGAAAATGGTGCTATAACTGTTCAGCGTCATTATTAAGGTTATTATATGCATATGCACTGCCACTTATTTTTGAAGAGTAAATATTTGTGCTAATTATATCAGTGTCATCCACTGTGCTAATTATATCAATATCAACATGTTGATATTAATATAATTAATTAGCACAAAGATTTACTCTTCAAAAATACACGGCAGTGCTTCTGATTCATTTGCCGTGAGGTGGGAATGAGTGAAGCACGGTTCTATAACACTGTATTTAGGCTCTGATATGCAATCAGCTTTAATAATTACCTAATACTGTAGGTGGCCTTAGACGAGGAAAAAAAATTTTTTCCAGAGTTCCCTGGGAATTGGATGCTAAGATGAAAAGCATCTGAGTAGCTTTCTTCCCACATTCTACTCAGTGATTAATCAATTATCCAAGTATAAAGCTGCTCCTCATTAACCCCGAAGACCCCAATGGAAAGGTAGGTGGAGTGAACAAAAGTGATAAAAAAAAAACCAGAGAGAAAATAATTCTCCTGAATTAACTGTTATTATTAAATGATATTCAGCTTGTTACATTTTTAATGTAACTACTCAGCAATGAGAGTCAGAGAGGGGAGGGAAGAAAGCATCTGAGTCACAAACCACCAGAGCAGTGAATAGAATTTAATTTGAGGCTACTGATTATAATGTAAGAAGTTCTGGTAACTGTCTTAATGACAGGGACATTACAGTTACACTTTACATTCATTTTCTGTACTCTGGATCAGACATAATGCTAAGTGGGTTTTTTTGTGTTAATGCATTTCATACATATAACCCTATGAAACACAATTATTATCTTAGTTTCACAGGTGAGGAAACTGAGGCTTCAGAAGTATAAATAATTTGCCCCAAACACATAGAGAGTGAGTTGGGGGAGTGGCGGTAGAGAAGCACCCAGCTCTTAGTCCCGCCCGTCTCCACTGTCTTTCCAATGGAAATGTGACCAACTACCCAGGAAGAGTTGGCCTGGCCCATGGGTACTTGAGAGACAGCTCCTTGTACTTACTGTATTAGAACAGGAACAGAATAGCGCTTTGAAGCTACTTTCTCTCCAAGAAGACTATATTGGAGCTGCCTAGAAAGAACTATAAATCTCAACCACATCTTGACAGGAAATTAGCAAAAAGGAAGGCTTAAGTACAACCAATGCGATTTCTCCTGGATTCATAAGCCAATAAACGGAAAGTAGTTTTTTGAAACAGATATCAGGAGATAATGAAAATGTCAAACCTCTAAATTTTTGTTAACCAGTTCCTGATGAGAGGCCAATTTAGAAAAATAGCTTTTTAGAATCAGATCTTTGGGATATCCTAGTCCTGATAACTAATGGGAAAAATCGAATCCGAGTCTGGTGACATGCCAAGGCTGAATATTCCAGAAGAGCAAAGGAAAAGAGCCAGAGCTTTGGCACCCCCATTTCCGTGCTCTTTCTGCCATGCCCCTTGGCTTCTCCTTGCCTTCCTTGGCAGGGTTGGCCCAATGTGCAAAAACTCTCCTCCAAATTTATGAGTAAACCTCAGTAACGCTCCAGTGTTCTGAAATCAAATAACAAAGAAATTAAGAGATGTATCTAAATGCAAGAAGCACTACTCTTGCCATTTATTTAAATATCTGCTTGACCATCATTTTCTAAATCTTTGAAACAGCCATCTGCCCTCTTAGACATCTCCCTAAGTGGGGAAAAATAAAGAAGAAAAGACATGGTTCTGTGTAAATGGTCCCACCTTTGCTTGTGATGTTACTTTTTGCCTTTTAAAAATTTTGAATACTGCTTCTTGCCATTTCAGCTAGCTTTGAGTCAGAGAGACAGCCCCAGAGACAGCAGAAACACAGAGAGACAGGAGAAAGACACGGAGAAATAGTGGACTTGCCCATTGCTGCTCATTCGTAGCCTCTTTCCTGGTTCTCCCAGGTCAGTATAATACTTGGTGCTTGATTCCATCGCCTGTGGGTATTGTCCCTTCTCTAGAAATGTAACCCCTTGTAATTGAGTGTGACGCAATCCCTTTCTTCTCATGGGGCCCCATCTCCAAGTGGCTTTCGTTTTCTCTTCTCAGGTTCTCACAATAGACACCTCACATCTTCCGTGTCCTCGCTACCCTCTTTCCTATCTGAAACCTTCCCTCCTACACTGTCCAGGGTCTGAAATTTAAAAGCAGTCCTGTTAGCTCTGCAGTGTCTCTCCACCTCCCCAAATCTGCTTGCTTTTCCTTATTTCATGACCCATGTCTCTATGTTAGAGGACACTGCCTTCAATGAGACACTTATAAGCGTTATAATACACTGAATATGTGAGTCTGGTTTTTCCCCAAGGAGTTAACAGCACTCATGATCATCCTCAGAGGCAGCACTTAAAAGTGATTTTCATCTCCCCAGAACTCCTGAATTAGATGAGGCCCCAAGACAGGATTGAAAATGAGGTTTTGCTGGTCAGGTAACTAAATGCATTAATTAAGCTCCACGTGCTTTGTTTCGGGGAGGGGCGCAGGCAGATTTATCACTTCCTTTGATTCACAGTTTTTTCCCTTCTCCTTTTTTTTCAAAAGCTAGAATCCACGACATACTTTTTTTGGGAGGCAGACACTTCAAAGAGGTACATTCTTCTGGTCAAAAATGTTCCGTTTCATGCCTTTCACTTTTGCAATGTCTTTAATTCTGGCCTACAGAGAAGCCCTTCCGAGCCTTCACTGACCCAACGTTTTCTTTTGCTTCCTGCATCTTTTTGTCACTGAATTCCTCTGGAACCAATTCCACTCTTCCTCTGCCCTGGGTCTGTGGAAACACTCCCTCATACCTGCCTCCACCTATTTGTTCCTAATTCAAGTCTTCTCCTCACAGCAGGTCCTGGTCTTCTGCTTGGCGTCTTGGATATGTATACCTAAGGCTGATTCATGTTGATGTTTGGCAGAAACCAACACAATATTGTAAAGCAATTACCCTTCAATTAAATACATAAAAAAAAGAATGAAATGTGCTTTAAAAAGGACTTCTCCTCTCGAGTGTCCTGCGCCCTGCTGTGCAGCATAGCTAGGTCCCCACAGCATCCATCTCCTGCCTCCCCATCACACTCTGAGGGTCCTCCTCTACCTCTCCACCCCCAACCCCCTCACCACCTGCTCCCTCTCTTTTTTTTTTCCTTTATTTCCCTTCTTCTGTATACTCCTCTTACTCTCCATTTCCCTGCCCTCGCCATCTCTTCTTTTTTTCCTCTCTTCTTCCCTCCTTCTGACAGTGGGGTCTTACAAGTTCAGTCTTTTTTTTTTTAACAGCCAGAAAATGATCAGACTAGGATTTGAACACCAAACCAAGAGACTCAAAGGCTTTGGTTTTTCCACTTTTGGAAAAAGCTGATGCAGTAATGTTTATAAGACTTGAAGCTTTAATAAACAATTAAATATCAGGCATCCCCAGAGAAAATCATGTCCCCTCCCTCTTATGTCAAGGGCCCATTTCATAAGTGAAGCAGAAGTGTTAGTCTGAGCTCAGAGGATCTTCTGGTTTCGTTGAAACCTATAGGCATCAGAATTAGAATGTGAGTCTCAGACTGTATATCCTCATTACAAGGATAATAACAACTACCTCCTAAGTGTGGTGGTAATAATTAAATTAGACAATGTACCTAAAACCCAGCATGGTTTTCTTACACATACTGCTGCTGCTGCTATGTCGCTTCAGTTGTGTCCGACTCTGTGTGACCCCATAGATGGCAGCCCATCAGACTCCTCCATCCCTGGGATTCTCCAGGCAAGAACACTGGAGTGGGTTGCCATTTCCTCCTCCAATGCATAAAAGTGGAAAGTGAAAGGGAAGTTGCTCAGTTGTGTCCGACTCTTTTCGACCCCATGGACTGCAGCCTACCAGGCTCTTCCGTCCATGGGAGTCTCCAGGCAAGAGTACTGGAGTGGGTTGCCAGTGCCTTCTCCATCTTACACATAAGAGTTCTAGAAATTGAACTGCTGTATGTCCCTGCAATTTCACTCCTGGCTATATATCCAAAAACCCAAAAGCACTAATTCAAAAAGATACATGCACCTCAACATTCATAACAGCATTATTTGTACTTGCCAAGCTTTGGAAGCAACCTAGGTATCCATCAACAGACAGAAAGATGAAGAAGATGTAGAATACACACACACACACACGCACACACACACACACACACACACTGGAATACTACTCCACCATAAAAAAGAATGAAATTTTGCCATTTGCAGCAATATGGATGGAGGGTATATCGCTAAGTGCCTTGGAGGGCATTATGCTAAGTGATATAAGTCAGATAAAGAAAGATAAAGACTGTATGATGTCACTTATATGTGAAATTTTAAAAATATAACAAACTAGTGAATACAACAAAAGAGAAACAGATTCACAGATACAGAGAACAAGCTGGTGGTAACCAATGGAGGAAGGGAATACAGGAGGGGAAATATCAGGGTACAGCATTAAGAGGTACGAACCATTATGTATAAAATAAGCTATGCACTACACACCACAGGGAATGTAGCCAATATTTTACAGCAACTACAATAACGTTTAAAACTGTGACTCACTACATCGTACACTTACAACTTATATAACATTGTACCATCAACTATACTTCAATAAAAGAAAAAAATTCAATAAAATTGTAAAAAGTTACCATATACATATTGTAAAACTATTATGGCCAAGCACTGTGCTAAGTACTCAAATGATCAGCCCTTCATTTAGACTAGCAGAGAGAAAAGAGGTCACCTACAGCCTCATTTATATTCTATGAAGTAATCTATCTTAACCCCCCCTAAATATTCCTGGGAGATGCCTTTCAGCATAAGTAACTGAAGGCAAAGGGGATATTTTCGGGCTAGAATCTTCCCATGCCTCACAAATAATGCTTATAGGCAGTTACCAAAGGGACCCCGCTCATAATATCCTTTCCTGGAAAAACATCCAACGTTGGATCATTTCCACAAATAGGACCAGGAAAATTCCCATGGTGCTGAAGCACTTGTTTCCAGGGGGTTAGTGGGTCAACAACTGCTCCCTTTTCCCAGTGGAAAAGTTCAAGTTCTCCCACAGGCCACAGGGGTAAAGGAGGGCTGCTGGGGTGTGTGGGAAAGAGCACAGGATTGGAGGGGAAGCCAGCACTACCCCCAGCCTGGGGAGGTCCTGGGAAAACCACTTTACCTGCCTGGTTAGATGAGTCATTCATAGTCTTATGCCCCAGAATCACCTGGAAAAAAAATTTTAATGCCTATACCCAGGTCCCTCCCTGGAGAAGGCAATGGCAACCCACTCCAGTACTCTTGCCTGGAGAATCCCAGGGATGGGGGAGCCCGGTGGGCTGCTGTCTATGGGGTTGTGAAGAGTTGGACATGACTGAAGCGACTTAGCAGCAGCAGCAGCAGCAGCAGCAGGTCCCTCCCTAGAGTTTCTGATTCAGTTACACTGGAGTGGGGCCTGGACATCAGTATTTTTAGAAAGCTTGTCTTGTGCTTCGACTCTTCAACCAGAGTTGAAACCACTTGGTGAGCCTAAATTCCACAACCTAGATTCATCTAGCGGAGAAGGCAATGGCACCCCACTCTAGTACTCTTGCCTGGAAAATCCCATGGACCGAGGAGCCTGGTAGGCTGCAGTCCATGGGGTCGCTAAGAGTCGGACATGACTGAGCGACTTCACTTTCACTTTTCACTTTCATGCACTGGAGAAGGAAATGGCAACCCACTTCAGTGTTCTTGCCTGGAGAATCCCAGGGATGGGGGAGCCTGGTGGGCTGCCGTCTATGGGGTCACACAGAGTCAGACACGACTGAAGTGACTTAGCAGCAGCAGATTCATCTAGAGTTGTTTGTTAGTCTCTAAATATTTATAGGATTTGAAACTAAACCTGAGCCGAGATACTGGGTTTTAAGGGGCTATTCTTTATCATAAGCCACGTGTCAACATTTCAATGATGAATTGGCACTGATTCATGAATCTGATAAACCATTCTTGGGTATCTACTATGTGCAAGGTGCCTGAAGACGCCCGCAAGCAGCGTTATGCACATGGGCTCGGTTCACTCAGAAGAGTGAACCTCCCTCCTCATCCCATCCACTTCACCCTCTGGGAAGTGGTCAGAACACTCGAGTAATTTCCCTCTGGAAGAGCCACTGGGGAGAAGGGCTTTGCTGCTGCAGCAGACAAGAAATTTGGCCAGTCTCCCTGTCCTTGCTGATCACTGCCCAGGACTGGGTGAGAAACATCCCCATTTTCACCCTCTATCCTAAATCCTCCCCCCCCACACATACACACACAGAAGGCGATGGGAGCCACAGTCAGAGAGGAATGGAGGAAAACCAAACTAGAAACTGATTCTCCGCTTTGGTGTTGGCAAGGTGAGGTACTCAAAAGATTTGCATCTGAATAAGAGGTAATGTTGCATTTTTTTTTTCAAAGAGGTTTAATCTAGTGCTTCTGAAATCCAAATATTTATCGATAGCCCAACTCTCACCTCTGTACATGAGTATTGGAAAAACCATAACTTTAACTATACAGACCTTTGTCAGCAAAGTGGTGTCTCTGCTTTTTAATTCACTGTCTAGGTTTGTCACAGCTTTTACTTTCAAACTGTGGTGCTGGAAAAGACTCTTGAGAGCCCCTTGGACAGCAAGATCAAATCAGTCAATCCTAAAGGAAATCAACCCTGAATATTCATTCAAAGGACTGATCTGAAGCTGAAACTCCAATATTTTGGCCACCTGATGCAAAGAACTGACTCACTGGAAAAGATGCTGATGCTGGGCAAGATTGAAGGCAGGGGGAGAAGGGGGTGATAGAGGATTAGATGGTTGGATGGCATCACTGACTCAATGGACATGAGTTTGAGCAAACTCTGGGAGATAGTGAAGGACAGGGAAGCCTGGCATGCTGCATTTCATGGGGTCACAAAGAGTCGAACACAACTTAGAGACTAGACAACAACATCCACGGCCCACCTCTTTCCAGAAAAGATCTGAGGCAAAGGGTTAAAAATGTGGCTCAATACCAAGGCAGATTTCCATCAGATAGAGTCCAGGTTGATGAACTAGCCGCCGATCTTATCTAGAAAAGCAGCCTCCTGTTTCCATCTGGTAAATATCTGTGTCCTTTTCTAGACACTCTGCCTAGGATGCTAATTTCCCTTTCAGGTACTCTCTCAAACAGGCATTCTTGAGTGCCATTGAACACCGTGGTGAGAAAGCTGCTTACATTGTTGAAACCAGGAAGAGGAGTGCAGGGTGAAATAAGAAACATGGACACAGAGCAGGGAATCCACGAGGAGGAAAGAAGTCTAGAACACCACCCCGCCCTTACACTCCAGGATAAACAGGCTCCCCTTGTCAAATTAACTCCGACTGACAGTAAGACATTTCAAACACCGCTTTTACTTGAAAACAAACACAGATATATTAAATAAAATGCAGAAGTCACACAAACCACTATGACAAATCCCAACACTTCAAATGCATTTCTTGCTTGTAGGGGGCCACTTACTGACACGCCTCCAAACTCTTATTCCGATCATCATCCACTCTGCTCTGCTAGGAGGGGTACTTTGATGGAGAAGTGTGGCGAGCACTGGAAAAGTGTAATTACCTCATCTGATGGATGAGGAATCTGAAATCCAGAGAGGTCTGCATCTTGCTTAAACACTCATGGCTGGTCAGGGGTGACCCAAAGACCAGAACGCGCATCTTGGGTTTCATATCTCAGTGCTGTTAAGAGAATGTCACAAAGGAAAGCTGAGGGAAATAAACTTTTCATTATGAAATTGAATGGGAGCTCTGGAATTGGAATAAGGAAATGTATGCTCGAGCCCTTCTCTGTTACCTGAAGCTCTGTGGCCTTGAGTACATCAGTTCCCCTCATGGTTCTGGGACCAGCAGCCTCGGGAGAGGATGTAGATGAGCACTAAATACCTCCAGGATCCTCATTCTGTGCGTGACACCTGTCTGTGTTTGATTGCCCCCATGATGACTGAAAATGATCACTCTGGTGCTGATTTGGATAATAAAGTCAATACTGACTTGACTTGCCTGTGGTTGGCAATGTGTAGAAACGTCAGCCTTGTTTGAATATTTGCTCCATGAATGAATTCTTGGCCTCACTGACCCTCTAAGGGAAGGATAAAGAGGACCCAACAGGAATACCGCTTTATCAATTCATTAACATAGAACGATTTCAATTCTGGTACACCTAAACCACTTTTGCTTCAGAATGATGGCTTAAAGTCATTTATCTAAACAGTGGATGAGGGAGATGGAGAAGACTTGAGACATATTAGGAAAAGCACTTTCTGAAAGACCAGAAAATTTCCAGGAAAACACTCCCAGAATACTTTCTGTATTTCATAATGTTCATTTTTGTTATACTTTTTTAATGTATTTTTTTCCATCTCCACCCATAAATGAATAAATGAAGCCTTTTCATTGAGTTTTTCTACCACCTCAGGAAAATTCTTTTGAAGAAGACTTAAATAATCAATAAAGAAAAAGCTCTGCTCTTGTGGTGAATCGGATCCCAATCTTGTTACTGTGTTTTCCCATTGACACGGTTCCATCCTACGGAAACCCATCCTATTGCACTCAGCTGCTTTCTTCCCTTCCCTGTTTGGTGGATCAGGAATAAAACCATTCATTTAGCATTTTGCACATTCTTCTTTCCAAAGACTGAAGGAGGAGGGGGCTCACTGAATGCATCCCTTTAAAGAACAGAAAGGCTTTACTTGGTGTTTCTACTCTTTGAACTCAAGGTCACAGACATGGAGAGTGTGACTAGAAGCAACAGCCTTCTGAGTGGAGCAAAATGCCTCTTATGCTACTTTGAGCCCCTCCTTGCTCAGCCCTAGATTTTGAGCCCGCTGCATTCAGTGATGTGTGATAGCCCCAAACCTCTCCTCCTGGCCAGATCAGTCCTGAATGGATCACACCATCTTTTGAATCAAGAAGGAAAAAACTCCCAGTGGAATTCTGAGACCCCCCTCCCCACCCTCCCACCCCCCCCAACCCCCCCACCCGCTGCCCTCCACCCTGCTCTCTACACTCTCAACCTCCTCTATGTCCTGGTAGATGCACTCTGACTGCAGAAGATTCTGTTTAGCTCCTAGCCTCTGCACATGTGCAAAGGTCTTCTAAATTCTTTTTCTCCTAGGAACAAACTTGACATTCCAAAAAAGAGGGGGGCCACCTTCCTGCTAAAGACATGCTTTGGAAGCTGTCTCCCAAGGTTCAGAAGAGTTCAGGAACCACTAAAGAAACACCACCACAGAGGAGAGAAGGGCACCAGACTGCGTGGTGATCAAACCCCTGAGTTGAGTCAGTGGATGGGGCTCTCAGCCAATGCCAGATGAAGGGGAGTTTTGTGACAGTGACACCTGCCAACTAAAACACAGTGATCTTGCCAATTCATCGCCCTGATCCTGAACTCCAGGCAGGAGAACCATCAGTCTGGGTCTGGATGTCTGCCTCGCAAACACCCTTAACTGAGAACGGGGCTTCTGATAACATGGAGCAGCAGGACAGCTACTAGACAGTGCAAGTGGACCAGGTCATTTCCACTCAGCAATGGAATGACCTACTGCAATTTTATGGAATATGCCCTTGATACCTGGAATCCCCCGGGTTTTAGACTAAATGACAATTTCGAGCTCTGAATAACTTTAGGAGAGACTAGAGTGCTGTCCACTGTCTCTGCAGAATGCCACTTTGACTCCCTTCCTGAGAAAAGATTCAAAGTACCAACCTCCTTACCCTGGCTTTGCGAGGTTCACGGCTCCCAAAGGCACGGATCCTATTAGGGATCTGAGCTTCAAAGGCCCTCCTGTTCATGCTCCTCCTGACTCAAGTTAACAAGGGTTTCATTAACCTCAGCAAATGGGTTAATTAAATTTGGCTAATTAGATTTGGTTAAAATGGGTAAATTAAACTGATTTTCCCAGTAGCTCTTCCCACCATACTAGATCATGGAGTAAGAAGGCAATGCCGGTGAGTCTCCATCATGTTAGAAAACGGGGGTTTTCCACAGAGGCAGACACAGATCTGAAATGAGACCCGCTGATTCTCCAAGTGGGCGCTTGTGGAGTCGTGGACTCAAACGACCCATGGCTCCCAGATCCATCCTCTGAAAAAGGGCCCTTGTATGTCTTTTATGATGTCACGTAAAGCATTGCTAACTGAAGTAAGAGTCTGTCTGCAAACAGGGCAGCTTCCAAATGCTACTTCAGCTAACGTCTGCACGCTAGCTCGGCAAGAGGCTTACTTACCACCCCTGACCTGCCCAACCTTTCAGAGCAGACTGCGGCTGCTGCATGTGCCAAGTTGAAGCTCACGGTTTAAGCGGCGCTAATTGGAAGTGAACATCTTATAAATAATCCATGGCCAGTCTTTGACGTGCATATACAGTCAGCAAACCAAGCCCAGCAGATTACATTCAGAGTGGTTCAAGAGGAAGGCCTGTGACATCTGTGGCCTCTCAGGGCCCGTGCAGATGTGGAGGGTCAGTGTCCACCGGGACAGGGTCCTCCCCGCCTCCTTCAATTATACTTCCTGTCCCGTTAGGTCGTGTTCAAATAAAATATGTAGAATCCGGGGGGTAGCTCTTTACTGTTTTTTTCTGGAAAAAGTGAATGGGAAGAGAGGGGGGAAAAAAAAGAACTTGGCTTGCATAGTTTTTTTTTGGGGGGGGGTGGTGCGCCAAAGCAGGTCTGAGTAATTGGAACCAATTAACGTAAGTGAAAATTTCTGAAGCTGTATTTCATTGGAGTGTTTGGCATTTTCAGGAGAAGGCTGTAATTAGGCTGCTTGGAAAAATAATTGGTGGTTTGGAACCACACAGATGTACAGTACCCCTGAAAAGAGATGCATTTTCTGAGAGTGATAGGAAACGTGGTGATTCTTAGGACCCATTCCCCAAATTCCTTCTGTACTTATTTTGTCTCTTGCATCTGTTCTTTCCAAACCACAGGAGCTCAGCATAGTTCTGCAGTGCTGTTTGGGGAGCAGGGTGGGGGAGCTGGAGCTGAATTTTCCATATTCATGCCCTCAAATAGACCCTCAGCAGTCCCCTGTGGGAGGGAAGCAGAAACTCAAGCCCAGTACAATAACATACGCTTCTGGGGGCTCCATGCTCCTCAAATCTATTTTTAAAAGCATGCTTTAGTAAATTATATATAATATATAGCACATCGTGAATGTATGTGTACAAAATGATGAAATGGAATCACTGTGGGTTGGGAATGTCATTCAGTCCCTTCCTTCATCCACGTTAACATCAGGGTGAGCCATGCAGCCTTGCCTCGGATGGGACCCCTCTGGTGTGTGGGTCGCTGCTGTTTGTCTCCTAGAGGTTCTTTTAATTTTTTCCCCAGGGCCACCGGGCACCTGGAGACCACCACGCTGGTCTAACAGATGCCTCGTCTGCATTCTTCTGCACTGAGAAGCTGCGGGCATTTAAAAGCGTCTTGGTCAATCCATTCCTCTGTACTACTATCCTGGTGAAATCCTAGGTCTGATTTCTTCCCTCCTGCTCTTGAGGATGAGGGATGCGTGGGACAGTCTGAAACTGAATTTTCAAAGTTACACTAGAGTTTGTAACAAAGCAGGAAAAAAAATATCAGAAAACAAAACAAACAACAACAAAAAGCCAAAAAGCTATTTGATGCCTGGCTCCCCATCACCCCATAGGAAGGGAAGTGGATGCCTCTCCCAGTCAGTGGGTTAGTTGCATCTTCTGAGGTTCTGACAGGTTTCCCTGCAGAACCTTCCTCTTCACAGGGCTACTATCTCCACACAAGCCTTTGGTAACTTGAGGGCAGCTGTGTTGAACGGACCTGGAGAGCTCCATTCATCTGTTCTCCTCGTCCTGTCCACAGTGTCAACCTGCATCCACCGTGGCCCACCCAAGCCATGCAAACAGGAATAAAGGAGCAGAATGAGACTTTCATGTTTGGATATTTGTGGAGAACTGACTGAGAAGGCTGCAAAAAAACCAACGTCTACCCAGACTCATTGGTGAGCTGGAAAAGTATATCCTCTCAAAGCCTAGAAACTCCCAATGCATGCAAGCTAAGTCGCTTCAGTCGTGTCTGACTGTGCGACTCTATGGACAGCAGCCCACCAGGCTCCTCTGTCCACGGGATTCTCTAGGCAAGAATACTGGAGTGGGTTGCCATTTCCTTCTCCAATGCATGCATGCATGCTAAGTCGCTTCAGCCACATCCAACTCTGTGCGACCCTACAGACAGCAGCCCACCTGGCTCCTCTGTCCACAGATTCTCTAGGCAAGAATACTGGAGTGGGTTGCCATTTCCTTCTCCAGAAACTCCCAAAGCAGAGTCCAAACTGAAAACTCAGCCTAAGCCGATAGAAATGTTGGAAGGAAAGAGGCATCCCCAGCCTCCTATCTTGTACAAATGACTTCAGAGAAGATGAAGAAAGGACTACCGGAGAGGGAACCTGACAGACAAGTCTGGGCTGATGAAGAGGCTGTAGAGCGACGGAACCATTTGGGTTCAGCTTCCTCGACTTGGACCAGCCAGAAACCACACAGGTTCAGCTTCAACAGCCACAAGCCATGGAAACAAATCAGGCAAACCAAGCAGGCAGTGGCCCTGAGCTCAACAAGGTGATCAACATTGGTTTGCTACCCTCTGCACAATAAAATACCATAAGGCAAGATGATGAAGTTAAAGAAAACATATGCATTTTGAAGCCAAATGAAATACTCTGGGCTAAGCTCCAGAGTATATCCTTAATTTTTTTTTTTTTTAGGAGGGGGAGAAGAGGGTAAATTTCATTAGCTAAAATCTTCTAAAGCATCATTTCTATTCCACTTTTGAAAATGAAGAATTTGCCTTTTAACAACAAATCTGCATTTCATCATCAAGATGGAACATGACATCCTTGGCTTGGTTACTCTCCTGAGAAGCAGGCTCTTGTCTGTGCAGTGTGTTTAGAATGGAGACAAAGACCACAGCAAATGTATTTCAGACACAAGAAAGTGGTTGCATACAAACATGTGAAACTTGGAGCTAAGAACAATGTAGCTTCTATTCCAAGTGGTCCAAATACCATTTAACAAAACCTTGAAGGAGTTTCATTATTCTATTGTTTCCAATCACAGTTTCAAAGACAAGACAAGTCACCAATATAAGAAATATTTTAGAATGACTGAAAAACATATTATCAATATCATCAACATTTAAATAACATAGGCCTGGTATGCCAGAAACATTATGTTAGGAGTAGTTATGTGAAAAGCAAGCTTAAATAACAGACAATGGGAAGGATTTAGGTATGGTAAGCTAGTATCATGCTTCAAAACATAATGCCTTTGAAACTACTAATGAAATATTATTTATAGCCTGGTTTTATAGTGCCTTTTTCAAATTGCAAGTGAAAGAAGTTTTGCTACTATAAAGAATCACTAAGCCAGACTGAAGTGGTTGAGACAGATTGAAGAATACCCCAGGCACATGTGTGGTCATAACATAACTATAATCAGCTCCATTTACAATTCATCTTGAGCCCATCACTCCTGTGGAAGGTACTAAATTTGTACCCAAGAAGGAAAACTTCAAGAACATGGCCTTCTGCATGTGTTCCTTCCACCAGCACTAAGATGTGATGAGAAGAGAAATGGAACGATTATTTGTAATTGGAGCTGGATCTTGTCTCATGAATTATCCAGATAACAAAGGCAAGGTATCAGTGGTGAGACCTGCCCCCTGCCTGGCACCCGTGAGCAGGCATGCCCCACCCCTTTTGTACCAGGAGGGTTTTTAAGTCAAGGCAGGTAGAGTGGTTGCATATGCTCTACACACTCTTTTCTCTCTTGTTTTCTGAGGCTACCTTGGAGCTGTGTGGTAGAGATGGAGGTGACAGAAGACAGAGACCAGACCCCTGGCTGGCATCACAGTACAGAGTCTCACCTCACCCCCCAAATCATATAAGAACATGATGGGAAGGAAGAACGAGAGTCCTTTATTATATTAAGGAACTGCAACTGTAGGGTTCATTTTAACAGCATCACTTATCCAAATACAGTATCCTCACCCTGAATCAATGAGATAATTTAAATAGCCTCTTTGCCTAAAACTGTGGAAAGAGCCTGAGCAATAATGAATCCAAGTCAAGGGATATTTGTCAAGAGCTACTCAACCCAGCTGAAGGTGGCAATCTTCTCCTCAGTTATCACCAGTCTCCTCATCATATTCTGTATGTAGAGTAAAAGAATCTGCCTGCCAATGCAGGAGACGTAAAGATGCAGGTTCGATCCCTGGGTCAGGAAGATCCCCTGGAGGAGGGCATGGCAACCCACTCCAGTATTCTTGCCTAGAGAATCCCATGGACAGAAGAGCTTGGTGGGCTACAGTTCATAGGGTCCCACAGAGTCAGACATGACTGAAGTGACTTAGCAAACATGGAGAGTAACATTACATGAGCAATCTGAGCACAAGACAATCCAGATAACCACATCAAAGCAAGTCTTTGATTTCTCTACAAACAAATAGGGCATGCATGTGCACAAATGCAGGTGTGCATGTGTATGAGCAGATGTGGTTTTTAGTGACAACAGCAAGCATCTTTGCTTTGGGACGAAGTTCATACTTCTATTTAAGGCAGGACTTAGCAGAGGAGCCAGTTAGAAAGTTCTAAGGGATTCTTTGAGAAATCTTTCCCAGAATTTAATTTTATAACTTGACTAAAGCATCATAGCTTTAGAAAAGAAGCTGAGAAAAGAAGAGAGGCAAAAGGCAAAGAAGAAAGGGAAAGATACACCCAACTGAATGCAGAATTCCAGAGAACAGCAAGGAGAGATAAGAAAGCCTTCTTAAGTGAACAATGCAAAGAAATAGAAGAAAACAATGGAATGGGAAAGACTAGAGATCTCTTCAAGAAAATTAGAGATCCCAAGGGAACATTTCATCCAAAGATGGGCACAATAAAGGAGAGAAACAGCAAGGAGCTAACAGAAGCAGAAGAGATTAAGAAGAAGTGGCAAGAATATACAGAAGAACTATACAAAAAAGGTCCTAATAACTCTGATAACCACATTAGTGTGGTCACTAATCTAGAGCCAGTCATCCTTGAATGTGAAGTCAAGTGGGTCTTAGGAAGTATTACTATGAACAAAGCTAGTGGAGGTGATGGCATTCCAGCTGAATTATTTCAAACTCTAAAAGATGATGCTGTTAAAGTGCTGCACTAAATATGTCAGCAAATTTGGAAAACTCAGCAGTGCTCACAGAACCAGAAAAGGTCAGCTTTCATTCCAATTCCAAAGAAAGGTAATGCCAAAAAGTGTTCAGATTACTGTAGAATTGTGCTCATTTTACATGCTAGCAAGGTAATGCTCAAAATCCTTTAAGCTAGGTTTCAACAGTATGTGAACTGAGAGCTTCTGGATGTTCAAGCTGGACTTAGAAAAGGCAGAGGAACCAGAGAGCAAATTGCCAACATCTGCTGGATCATAGAAAAAGCAAGGGAATTCCAGAAAAGCATATACTTCTGTTTCACTGACTGTGCTAAAGCCTTTGACTATGGATCACAACAAATTGTGGAAAATTCTTCAAGAGATTTGAATACCAGAACACCTTACCTGTCTCCTGAGAAACTTGTATGCAGGTAAAGAAGCAACAGTTAGAACTGGACATGGAACAACCGACTGGTTCCAAATTGGGAAAGGAGTGCATCAAGGCTGTATATTGTCACCCTGCTTATTTAACTTATATGCAGAATACATCATGAGAAACGCTGGGCTGGATGAAGCACAAGCTGGAATCAAGATTGCTAGGAGAAATATCAACAACCTCAGATATACAGATGATACCACTCTAATGGCAGGAGGAGAGTGAAAAATCTGGCTTAAAAGTCAACAGTCAAAAAATTAAGATCATGGCATCTGCTCCCATCACTTTGTGGCAAACAGATGGGGAAATGATAGAAACAGTGGCAGATTTTCTTCTCTGGTGCTCCAAAATCACTGCAGACTCTGATTGTGACCACAAAATTTAAAAATGTTTGCTCCTCAGAAGAAAGCTATGACAGACCTAAACAGCATATTAAAAAAGCAGAGGGAGTGCTTTGACCACAAGTTCCATATAGTCAGAGACATGGTTTTTCCAGCAGTCAAGTACAGATGTGAGAGTTGGACCATTAAGAAGGCTGAGCACCGGAGAATTGATGCTTTTGAACTGTGGTGTTGGAGAAGAGTCTTGAGAGTCCCTTGGACAGGAAGGAGATAAAATCAGTCAATCTTCAAGAAAATCAATCTTGAATATTCATTTGAAGGACCGATGTTGAAGCTAAAGCTCTAGTACTTTGGCCGCTTGATGTGAAGAGCTGACTCATTGGAAAAAACCCTAATGCTGGGAAAGACTGAAGGCAGGAAGAGAAGGGGATGACAGAGGACAAGATGGTTGGCTGGCATCACCAACTCAATGGACATGAGTTGAGCAAACTCCAGGAGAATGTGAAGGACAGGGAAGCCTGGCACTGCTGCAGTCCATGGGGTTACAAAGAGTTGGACACAATTTAGGGACTAAAGAACAACAAAGCATCACAGGGGATATCAAAGTGAGGCTCTTTTATTCTTCTGCGAGGGAATCCTATTAAAATTATTCTCCTAGACAGTCAAGTTCAGAGATGGCCAGTTGGTCAACAGAAGCCGCACCTGCGGCAAGAATAAGGGACTTGATCCTCAGCAGTGAAAGCAACTACTCCATTACTAACCCTCAAGCAAAACCAGAACAGGTTTGCAGTTAAACTATTCAAAATGCCACAACCATCCACTCCTGTGCCTGAGTCAGGCAGCTCTCAAGCCAGATGGTGTGCAGTGTTTGAAAACCCGGTATTATTTAAATGAAACAAGCACTCCATTGCTGTGGATCACATTGAACAATGAAGATTTCACACCCCGTGATTCCATCAGTGGCGCTCCCTCTGTCTCCATTTGCAGCCTTGGACAGATAAATAAATACTCTTTAGATCAAGTTATGTGCCTGGTGCTGCTTAGAGAGCAGAAACTCTAACGATCAAGTTGGTGTAGCGCTGGGTCATTATCGTCATCCTCTGAGACCTGCTGTTGCAGGGAGGAGAGTGTCATATGTGGTGATATGACTTTAAGAAAGCACGAACGTGCCAAAGATGACTTGGAACTGCCAGCCTTCTGGGTGGTTGTGGGGGACATTGCAAGGCTTCAAGGAATGTTTCCAGGAGATTACAGATATCGCAGGGGAAATTGTTAGTGAGTGCTGAGCACACAGACTGACTTACACACCTGCAAAAATCAGAATCCTGCAGAAGAAGGGGAAGGAAAAGAGAAAAGACAGCCAGGATGCTGAACCCCGTTTGGAATCATAGCGCCCTCCTCCCCCAATACCCCTCTCATTCTCTAGGCGCTCTGGCTGACTGGGTGTCTCAGTTTTGTCTGGTTCACACTGGATCATCTTCTTTGCTAAAGAACCTCAGCGATGAGCTGCAAAAGATGGGGTTCCTATGCTTATGAAAAAGCAGATTGAGAGGCAAAGGGTGTGGAGGAGGGGGCAACCCCAGAAACCATCCCCAAATCTGAGGAGGGCAGACCTGACCTTAACTCTTCCCCTGATAGTCCACTCCCACCCCTTTGCACTAAGGATCAACACTCCCACACTTCTGCCTATTCTTGGGAGGAAGGCATTCATCAAGACAACACAGGTACCCTTACCCTCCAAGGCTTCCATGGGTGGTCACTGCATCTGCTCTGAAGACAGTGGCTTCTGGGGAAGCAGGGGTAGACATGACAGGAGCCTAGAAGGCCCAGGCTGTGATAGCCAGGAAGCGAATGTGTGTTACCACGGAATCCACCAAGGGGGAAAACTTTGAAACATTTTAAAAATGCAGGTGCACAAATTACTCATGCCAGGAGCGGCGGTGGCACTTTGTAATAAAATCTTATGTTTATTTTCCACTGTTGAATACACATACCTTAGTGTTCCCAGAGAGAGAAGCCTGCAATGCTATCCAATGAACAGTTTGCAGATGGATTAAATACATGTACCAATGAAATAAAACGTGCAGATTTGGGCCTTTTTGCTTCCTACCTTAGCTCTGAGCCCAGAGCTCCCCAATGATGACACGGGAGGTTTGTGCAAAGATCTGAAGTTGAGAAGGATTAAAGAGTCAGATGGAAAAAAAGGACACAAATGAAAATACTTCTGCATGAGCCTGAAAACCAAAACTTAGCACTGAGTGATTCTAGCTTTGGAGCCGGCGACAAATGACAGCAAAGAGGGGGAGTTTCCAAAGGTCTCACAGCGGGCAGGGCGATGACCAGCCAAGCACTGTGGGATTTATCAGTCAACAGGACTGCCGGTTCTTGACAAAGCCTCGAGAGGTGAAAGCAGGGCCATATGTAAGGGGTTTTGTCTTTAGTATTTCTTTCTAAGGCATATAGTTTTCAGGGGGCAAATCTTTAAGTTGCTGCTTCCTGAGAACGGATTCATTTTAGCCAAAATTTATTTCAAGGTTAATAGCTGAATAGCACTATTATTGGCACTGCAGAGCGAAGCCAAAATGCAGAAGACAGGGGGCCAGCCCCCACTGTACTCATTATCTAGCGAAAGTAAGTGCAACTGTTAGTTGCTCAGTCCTGTCTGACTCTATGCAACCCCATGGACTGTAGCCATGGGGTTAAATCAGGCTCCTCCATCCATGGAATTCTCCAGACAAGAATTCTGGAGTGGGTAGCCATTCCCTTCTCCAGGGGATGTTTCTGACTTAGGGATCGAACCTGGGTCTTCTGCCTTGCAGGTGAATTCTTTACCACCGAGCCATCTAGGAAGCCCAGAGAAGTTCGCAAACCACAGGACTGTGATAAAATTCTAGGGCTATTCCCACAGTAGACTCCACAGAGGGAAGAGGGAGGTTCCTTTGGAAAGGTGATCAGAGAGGAGATAGTGAAGTGAGAACAGGCCAAGCTCCAGCTGGAGGTAAGGAGCATGAACCACTGCTCAGGGAGAGAAGAGGGACCTGGGTTTGGGAAAGACAGCTGCAGTCAAGGATTTTATTAGGAAGGGAGGAGATGAGTGCCTTGTCTACTGACTGTGCTGCTCTGCTGGCCCAGAAGGGTGACCCATGACTTCTGGGGCTTCTTCAGTCTACAGACAGCCGGTTGGACCCTGGGCTTCTCTTATGTGCCAGATCCAGCCACTGTTCCTGGGAGTCCCTCAGACGGCTACTCCAACTGGTAACAAACATTCCAGAAGACATATTGCCTAAACTCCACGTGTGCACAACACACAGGCACACAGAAACCCCAGGGCCACACTCCCCACTCCTCAGCCCCACCTGGCTCAGCGGGTCCTGGGCTGGGCTGTTGAGGCAGTTGCCTTCCTTGAGCACGGAGGACAGCAGATCCCAGGCTCTGTGTAGGGAGTTAGCATTCTGTGTGCCTAATTTCCTGGGAAGAGGGCATAGATGGCACAGAACCTCTCTATTCCTGTCAGATATCCTAAGGAGAATGCACAATGGCTTGTGTTCCCCCAACCTGGTGACAGAATTTGCATCTGCCACAAAGGGAGTCTGATCTCCGGTCTATCCTAAGCTTTCAATCTGCTTCCATTCTCCGGGCCCTCGTTGGAGGCGGCACCAAACACTGTCCTTCTGCGCATGACAGGAAGGACGGTGAGGGGGCAGGGGGGTGTGGCTGGCCTCACACCCACCGCCCTCAGTCTCTCCTCTAGGCGACAAAGTGGGAGGGGCCTCGGAGAAGAACCCAAGGGCTATTTCCACTCTGCTAGGCAGCCGTCCCCAGCCGGCTGGGAATCTAGTCACCGGCGAGTGAGGATTGATCAGCAGCCTAGTGAGGCTCGCTTGGCAGACTGGGCCGCATCATCTGGACAGCTGGGCCCACCTGGCGCGCAGGGGTGTCAGCCAGCGTGTGGAGCCAGAGAGCCATCCGCAGCCATCTTGGTGTGCTGGTTTGTCTGTTTCTTTAAGCAGCCGCAGAAAGAGAGGGAGAAAGAAAGATGAACAGGATATTTCCAGCCCCTTCTCTCTTACAGATCTGCCCTGAGGTTTAGAATCTTCTTTCCCACTGCAAGCACTCTGGGCCACATTTGATTCTATTTCTGTGCCCCCTCGTCAACTGAGAGGAGGTTTGCTTTGGCACCTGAGCCACCACTTGCTGGATGCGCTTCAGTTCCTGTTTGCTGTGAAGCTCGCTCTGCCTCTTGCTTGCCTTCATGGGGTAGTTTTTGGGAGACAAAGGAGTCTTTGGGTCTTGAGATAACTCCACTTAGGTCACTGGCTTCCTCCACACGGAGCTCTGCCCTGCCGTAGGCTCTGTGAAGCTCAGCTGCCTCCAGCTTTAGCCTTCATCTCAGTCTAAGGGGCAAGAGCCCCAAGAATAACTGTCATGGAGGACGGAAGAAAAGACTGGCCTGAACACGGCTGTGTGGGGAAGGGGAACATTTCTAAACCTCTTCTGAAATGCGCACTTGTGAACTCAAGATGCAGATTACTGTAGAGCTTCAAGCAGGTGAAAACATGAGGTGAAAGGAAATGAAGTGCATGCTGACAGACCGGGGATCGTGACTTAATCAGCAGCTAAGATCAATGGACAGCATATATACACAGCTATGTATAAAATGCATTAAGTAATGAGAACTTAGTGTATGGCACAGGGAACTCTACTCAGTGCTCTGTGGTGACCTAAAATGTGTTAGTTGCTTAGTCCTGTCCGACTCTTTACAACCCCATGGACTGTACCCCACCAGGCTCCTCTGTCCATGGGATTCTCCAGGCAATACTGGAGTGGGTAGCTGTTCCATTTTCCAGATCTTCTCAATCCAGAGATCGAACCTGGGTATCCTGCATTGCAGGAAGATTCTTTAATGTCTGAGCCACCAGGGAAGCCTGGTGGGGAAGGAAATCCATAGAAAAGAGGGGATATACATGTACGTAGAGCTGATTCACTTTGCTGTGCAGTAGAAACTCACACAACATTGTAAAGCAACTGTACTCCAATAAAATTAAAGAAGAAAAAATCAGTGGTCAAAGGCTGCCTGCCCCCAGCAAAAATCAGGGGGGTGAAAGAATTGCTGGCCTAGATTCCTCCCAGCTTTGTATGTGCCCCAAGACCACCTAGAACTCTTCCTGCCCTACTGGTGCCCTATCTCAGATGGCAATTTAGGCTATAACTTAGCTGTGCTCCCCAAATTTTCTGGAAAACTAGCCTTCTACCCTGAATTAAGAAAGATAGCCTAACTGTTGTGATGAACAACCTCCAATCTCAAAGGATTAACCCAGTAAGAGTTCATGTCTCTTTTACACAAAGACCAAGATGGTTATGCCTCCTCTGGTGGTTTTCCTGGGTGGCCTTCTTCCAAGCCATAACTTAGGATCCAGGTTTTACCAACCTAGAGAAGCTTCCAACTTTAATCTGGAGCTTATAGACACAGAAGAGAGTGTTGGGAAGGCACATTGGGCACTCAACCTTCTTGGTCTTGAAGACACTACTACTGCTCACATTGTTTTAGTTTGGTTTTTTCATTTACCTCATGCAGGTGTGGGGAGTCAGGGAAATAGAAGCCCTGGTTAGATATCTTTGGAGTTTGGATATTTTGTTTCTGATACCTTCTTCCTGAAATACCACCTACATCCCCTCATAAATAAAACTCAGAATCCTAGACCCATCTATTGAAACTATTTCCCTATTCTCACCTCCTCTGGACCTCCTCTTTGTTGCTTCAGAAACCCATACATCATTTCCACTTGCCTTGGTCCAATTTCGCCTGTTCCACCATCTCTTCCCTCTTACTGTCTGTGTGTGTCAGCCGCTCAGTCGTGTCACTCTTTGCGACCCCATGGACTATAGCCCACCAGGCTGCTCTGTCCATGGAATTCTCCAGGGAAGAATACTGAAGTGGGTTGCCATTTCTGTCTCCAGGTCTTACTGTCTAACTGCTGTTAAATTTCATGGAACCTATTTTGGCTTCCCTGGTAATGCAGATGGTAAAGAATCTGCCTACAATGCAGGAGGCCTGGGTTCAATCCCTGGGTTGGGAAGATCCCCTGGAGGAGTGCATGTCAACCCACTCAGTATTCTTGCCTGGAGAATCTCCATGAACAGAGGAGCCTCGTGGGCTTCAGTCCATGGGGTCACAAAAAGAGCAGGACACAACTGAGTGACTAAGCACACATGGGACCTATTTTCCTTTGTCTTTATACTTTTTTGGTGTTCTCTGAAACTCCCCCAATTTCTATGCACGTTGGTTCTTGTCCTTAAAGTATTTCCTTTAGTTGCAACAAGAACCACTTTCCGTTGTGAGCAGCTTTAAGTTGTAATTTAACAAAATTCTGGAGATTAGAACTGAGGTGATAGTAACAGGATGATTTTTTATTTATCCCTGCCTTCCAGGGCCCCAGGAGGTTTTTCTGAGACGCCATATGAAAGCTCAGCTTATCCATAGCAGATGCCCCAGCTGAGACACAGTCTGTAACGCAGAGCCCAGCTCAGATCTCAGCCATGAGCTTCTGCTGCAGATGTTATTGAGTTTAAAGATGCTGAGATGCCAAGGAGTTATTATCAAGGGAGTAAGGCAGTGTATCCCACCAGGGAGAATCTCCAGCCTTCTCACCTAGTCAAGAAATCATCCTTACACTCCCACTTTTCATTAATATTTCCCTTATAAGTAACCTAAAATGGAACCACAATGTCATCCCCTATTTAGAAACCTGTATGGGGCTCATTGATAGTGTCACCAAGGCTGCATTCCTCTGATGTTTAGGGGACTCCACAAACTGAAAATGTCCTGTTCATGAACCATTCAATCACCCACCCACCAAAAAAATGTCTCCTGCCCAATACAATGCACACTGTTCGAGGCCCCAAGAAAATAAAAGTGGATCAACATGGCTTTTTGACCCCAAGGAGGTCCTAGTCTCACGTAGAAGATAGGTAGAATTGAAGATAAATGATTCTACTACAGGGTAAACCCTATCTTTTTGCTTTGTTCAAGATACCAGCTTGTTGCAAAATGAAAATTTGCTTAGCTCTATTTTGGAAGAGAAGAGATTGGAGACGGTTTTGCTTCAAGGAGAATATAATACTTCCACTGGGTCTTGAGAGATGAGACAGAATTCTCTTTATAAGCAAGAAGGTGGTAGGGAAAGAATAATCCAGTCTACAAGAATAGTTTTGGTGTGTTTTTTTGGCCAGGAAATAGAGGCATAAATCTGTAGTGCATAATGAAAACAATCTCAGTGAGATAGGAGCTTAGAAAGTATATGAGGACACAGGTGAGGAGGAAGTAGAAAATGATAAAAAGTAATTTTAGGTAGAAAAAATCTAGAATCCTGATTGCTGTGGCTTGGAATCTAACAAGGCTTGAGGAAGAGAAGGAGGACGAGCACTTCTTCTCAATAGCTTTCATTGTGAGGAGAAAGCTCATCAGTTCTACCCACCAACCCTCGGTGGTCCAGTAACTCTGCTCTCTGCCCACATTTTCAGAGCTTTCATTCTGGAAGCTCCTTGCTGCTCTGTGCCTTTGCAAATGATGCCTCCCCACATCCCAAACCTTGCCGAGTCTTCCTCAAACACTCCATTTGACACAGATTGCAACTGGGGTGACACAACCACGCACGGCGGCCCTACACCTAAAACCCCAGTTCACGTGGAATCACCCCATGGCATTTGTCCCTGACTTACATCTAATACTTTCAGCTTGAGAAGTCTCCTGCCCCCGAATGAGATGGCGATTCTTTCGTGGGGAGGGGTGAGTTATCTTCTACCAGTGGTGTCTTCCACTGCATTCAGTATAGAGGTGGCCAGATAGAAATTGTAAAATAAATATTTATCGATTAATTAAAGGGGAGCATTGGTAAGGTCATCAGATGCTCACCTCCACCAGAATTGCCTTTGGTGGCTTTGGAATTCAGACAATGGGAACCCAGTCCAAGACCTGCTAAATCAGCTGTCTGGAGAGGGTAATCTGAATATTTAATAAGTGCCCTAAGTGGTTTTTATGAACATGGAAATTTGAGAACCAGCAGCCTAGAGAAGGGGTTGGCAAACTTTTTCTGGAAAAGGCCAGATGGAAAATAATTTAAGTTTAGTGGACCAGGTATGATCTGTTCTCATATTCTTCCTCCCCACCCACCCCAATCCTTTAAAAATGTAAAACCCATTCTTAGCTGTGGGCTGCACCCAAACAAGCCACAAGCTCTACTTTGTCTACCTCCAGCTGAGTAGACAGTCTCCTCTAGAGTCTTCAAGGACATGTGATGTCCAATGGCTCGAGGTGTGGACAGCCCAAAGAGAAAGCTCCACTTGTCTTCTTTGCCCTACAAACTTTCCTGAAATCTTGGGACTGTGTCAAGGCTCCTGGTGGACATCACCTAGTCCAAACAGGGGGCAGCGGGTTCCCTCTGCCAGTCCTGCAGCCCACACCACCTGCCTCATTTATGTTAGGTCTTCTCGGTACTGTTACATCCCTAAGGCAAGAGATGCACAGAAACCACAACGGGGATGGCTGGCCCCAGACCCCCTCTACCTAACCTGCACTTAGCAGATTCCTTTCTGCAGGCATCTGAACATCAGAGGTCTCAGGACCACCTGTCAAATCCACTCCCCCCCCCCGCATTCCCTATTTTGGGTCCTCCACCAGCTGTTTCTTGGGGGAAAGCAGAAGCCCATTCCATCCTGCCACTCTCAGTGAAAGTTTGACAGTGGTCAAAAGATCACTGTCCTCTCTCAGCTCCTCACTGAGGTGTGATTTTGCACAAGATGATTCAATGTGTTTTTTTTGTGTGTGTGTTCTTCAGTATGTTCAGGCTGCCTGGTGAATTTCTGACATTCTGGTGTGTTGCTGTAAGCGGCGTGTGTTAGGGACTTGCCCCTGACCCCGGCTAGGACTTTTAAGCAAGAAGAGCCAGAAGAAAACACACACTGATCATCCTTTGTAGCGTGTGTGAGTGCCCAGGTAGCCCTCGGTTATCTGCGTGCTCGGGCCTCCCCAGGTGGTGATGAAAAGGGAAGCGAGCCCTCCTTCCAAGGTGGTTTGTGAGCAGCCCTGCCTGAGGCTGCGGGTGGACAGGATGACTCCTATGGTCCCATCCGGCCTTGGGATCCTAGGATTTCTCACCTGAGTCCATTTTGTGCCCTGGGCTCCTGCACATCAATTAGAAACACAACAGTTGATGCTTCTACAGGAGGGGAGAAAATGAACCATAGCCATCTTCCTATCTGAACCAGACCTCATTTTTCCAAGTCACCACCTTACTCTCATCTGTAAAGTGCTAAATAGCCTGAGACCCAGTTATCTTTGTGACAATCTCTCCCCAGGTGCCCCATCATGGTAATTATGCTCAGCGGGGACGCGCTAGCTGCCCATCTCTGGAGTTAAACTCATTAAGACAAGAGCCTGAGAAGTCTCCACAGAGGGTCCCCGCCCTTGAAAGGACAGGAGTTCCCCTTTCCTCAGCTACCAGGATTGGGGGTTGAGGGAGTCTGGGGTTGGGTGGAAGGCTCTGGATTGCCACGGAGCTTGCTTTAACCTGGATTTGCTGCCCTGATTTATACTTTGAGGAAGAGGCTTCCTATTGGGGAAGGACAGAAGAAGCACAGAAGGGAGGCCACGCAGAGCTTGTTTTACGAACTGAAGTGTGGTTGAAATAAAACATTACGGTTGCTTCTTCCAGATGTTGAATATGATGAACATGTCAATTTGTCCGTGTCTCTCAAAGAACCAGCTTAAAAGGAGATTTTCCTCTGTGACGTCTCAGAGGATGGAATATTTCTGCTCTACTCTGTGGACAGAGGAAGTTTCAAGAACTTGTGCAGGGTAGATTGAACCGGAGGCGAGGCCATCTGGAGCTTGGGAGGAAGGAGAGGGCTCTATGCAGAGAGAGGCAGCGAAGTACAGAAAAGGGCATGGAGATGCTCCCGGGGTGGAGGTCCTGGGCAGACCAGGTACCAGGGTTGGGGGAGGGGGACAGGGAAAGGAGAACAGGAAGGAGTAAACAGCCAGGGGCAAAACGGAAACTAAATTGAACAGTAGAAGCGCTTTGGTTGATAAAGAGCGACCTGCGTGCTCATTTACTCAGTCATGTCTGACTCTTTGCGACCCGCTGGCCTGTAGCCCACCAGGCTCCTCTGTCCATGAAATTTCCCAGGCAAGAATACTGCAGTGAGTTGCCATTTCCTCCTCCAGGGGATCTTCCTGACCGGGGGAATCTAACCCTCATCTCCTGCACTGGCAAGCAGATTCTTTACCACGGTGCCCCCTGGGAAGCCAATAAAGGATGACACTTGTTTCTAATGAATTTGTGAGAAGGAAGTTTCTGAAGGAAAAAACAATGAAAGTTCAGATATAAGAAAATCAGAGCCTGGGACACTGTCTTAGTTTTGAAGAGAGAAATATGTTCACAAGGAAGAGAAAGAAAGAGAGGAAATAGAGGAAGACCCAAGGTATTCACTAGGGGAAGAAAAATGCTCTGGTGTCTCAGATTTTGATGGGGGGTTGGTTAAGATTTTTTAAGAGAAACTTTTAAGAAATTCTTCACTTGTCTAATGAAACAAAATGTCAGGGATGACCTGTCCTTAAAGATAAGTAAGATATGTCTCTATGGTTGTGTAACCTGTAGCTTTTCCAGTCAGAAATAACTGTCATAAAGCCCACATCCTATGTGTCTAGGTTGGACACCAATATTATTCCTATAATGGTCAGGAAGGGACCACCCTACTTGAATATCTATCTGTGACAATACCTGGAAGAATCCTTCAAGCTAGACTTTATGAAGACAATAAAAACATTAATTGAAATGACTGAGCATATGCTATGAAATGAGAACTAGGTGTGGTAATCCATAAAGTATAATTACATGCAAGAAACCATAAACGAATCCATATTGGAGTCTGTTATCAAGTTCCATTTATTCCTCATAAAAGGAATAGTTAAAGAAAATAATACCACCATCCTCGTAGATGGTTGTGGATAAACTTAGTCTCTGTTCTGATTTGGTTGAGATTATTTTTGCATGTCCAAGGGTTTCTAAATTTCTTGAATGTGTCCCATAAAAGTCTGAGCTGGAACTATTGCGAAGTCCTGGGTTTTAAATTACTCTGGATAATTTAGAGCTGGAGGAAGAGAACCCAAGGTGTTTCTTCCCTCTGTTTCTGCTTCAGGTGGCGTCTCTGCCCTTGTCTTTGTGGTTCTACATCTTTGAGACAGGCCCTCACCCTGTGACTCCAGTTACCACTGAACTCTGGGCTCTGGAAGCACAACTGCCTCCCACTGACCTTTAAGACTTAGACATTTCCTGACGTTATAAATCTCTGGTTTACCTTCATGTCACCTGTATTTTTGTTTTTCAAATCTTCCAATACCTTTGTAACCAATACCTCGCATAAAAGTCCCTCTACGGAACTGACTCAAGCTCTGTTCTTCTGGGTAGACTCTGGCTTGACACAGACACTTAGTGCTATCTGCCGGAAATGATTAGCTAGCACGTGTGACTTTTCAGTTAATAAAAAGCAGGGATGGGACTTGCCTGGTGGCCCAGTGATTGACTTTACCTTCCAATGCAGGGGGTGCAAGTTCAACCCCTGGATGGGGAGCTAAGATCCCCACATGTCTTGTGGCCAAAAAACCAAAGCATTAAAAAATGGAGGCAACATTGTAACAGATTCAGTAAAGACTTTAAAAAACGGCCCACATCAAAAAAAAAAAAAAAAATCTTAAAAAAAAAAAGTAGGGAGGATACCCATTTGTTGTTAAAGAGCATCTGATTTTCTGCAATGCCCACTTCAAAAATACCTGTTGCCAGAAAAGTATTTCTGGAGAATGGTTGTTTCCACTTTGGGGATGGCTTGCTTGTCCACCTGACCTGTATCGAGGGAAGATGGATCTGTACTGCACCTCTCTCCTGTTGGCAGAATAACTTCTAGCAAGGACCAGGGCTCAAGATGCCTCCCTCATTGAGCAGAAGTGCTGAGTCTCTGGGTTTCTATCACTGTTGAAACCCTCCTTGGCAATATGCTTGGAAGTTTACTGTCTCTCTATTTCACACTCAAGGTGGACACAGAAGCCACCCGGGGGGTTAGCTGAGCAAAGGAAACGAGGCAATTCCCAGAGGGAAAATGTGGGGGAAGGGAAATACAAGGACCCACCCCCAGAAGCTGGGAACATTTTTGAAATCCCAGGAGAGAAGATGTTGACCACTTGAAAGATGTACAGTGAGATATGAAAGTGTAATGTTTGAAAGCCATTTTCCTAAGGTATTTGGGGAGACAAACACAGTCAGTGTGAGAAGGAATGATCCGAGGACTATGTTCAATAATTCAATTTAATAAACACTTTGAGAAACCCCTTGTATATTCTAGAGACTATGCAGCTGGCTCTGGGAACAGGGAGAAATACATGAAACTGTTTCTGCCCTCAGGAAGTAAATGAAAACTGAGTTGAAAGGAATTACAAAGAATTAGGTGAAAGGACACGGACGGTGTGTAACATGTTGTTGACGTCAAGGTGTGGGAAAGAGAAAAGAACTGAGGAGATGGGAGCAAGCCTGGGATTCATGACGACTTCAGAGAAGAACAGAAGACAGAAGCTGGATTCCTCCCAGCAAGATGATCAGGACAGAGATTCTGACCCCAACGATGGCATATCTTGTGTGTTCTAACAATGTTGGAGGTTTCTGCTTGCCCACATGGCCATTCTTAAACGTAGCATCTTGCAAAGCATCTTTGCAGAGCATTCTTCTTGCAAATGGAACGAGATGTGAAAGGACATACGCAGAAGTGAACAGGCTTGTTTGGGGTTCAGAAACCCAAGCTTTGTTCCCTAGTCTCCTACACCCTAAGAAAAAAAAACCAATAGAATCCTCATGTCCACTAGCTATTCTGTGTTCTTGGACACGTACCTCATATTGACACAGGCGGTAATTAGAGTTAGCTCCACGTGGAAATCGTGTGTATTTATCAAGGGCCGAACAGAATAGAATTTACTCTTCAGTACACAGGCACGGTAGGTCACCATCTCCATACAACTCTGGTTTGCTTTGTGTGTAGATTTTTGAGATTTAATTCTTAACTGTGAGCTTCTTTACTTTGCCACTTCTTTCTCCTACTATGAGGACCTCTGCATGCAGTTTCCTTCCACTATTTTTGTTATCACGGGTTACTGGTTTCATAAGACAATTGCAGTAAACAGTGTAATGATGAGTTTTTAAAGCTGAATGGCAGATCTTTACCTAGGGTGACAAAACTATGACGTCCAATCAGATTGTAGAATCTCTGCTTAAAATTTCAGGAGGGGAAAAATTATTTTTCCCCTTGAGTTTCAGGTCTCAGGTGTGCTCTGATTTCTCTGAGAAACTGCTGAAAGGAACATATCTGCTTTTGAGACCCGATAAATGGGAATTTTGAAGAGCACAAAAGGAGGCAAATGTCAGATTTTCAAAGTAGTAATTTGTGGGAAAAGTGTGAAAGTGAAAAGTGTTAGTCGCTCAGTCATGTTCAACTCTTTGTGACCCATGAGCTCTAGCCTGCCGGGCTCCTCTGTCCATGGAATTCTCCAGGCAAGAATACTGGAGTGTGTTGCCATTTCCTTCTCCAGGGAATCTTCCTGACCCAGGAACTGAACCCGGGTCTCCAGTATTGCTAGCAGATTCTTTACCACGGGGCCACAAGGGAAGCATTGTTAATTTATACAGCTAAAAAAATGACAGAACTTTCCTTGCATTTAAATTCACTCCCCCTTGAAACCATAATACAGGATGCCAAAATCAAAGAGCCTAGTGTGCATGTTCCTGTTATCCGGGTTCATTATTGTGAGGGGCTAGTTCCTTATTGGAGAAGGCAATGGCACCCCACTCCAGTACTCTTGCCTGGAAAATGCCATGTATGGAGGAGCCTGGTGGGAGGCCATCTGTGGGGTCGCACAGAGCCGGACACAACTGAAGCGACTTAGCAGCAGTAGCAGTCCATGAGGTCGCTAAGAGTTGGACACGACTGAGTGACTTCACTTTCACGTTTCACTTTCATGCATTGGAGAAGGAAATGGCAACCCACTCCAGTGTTCTTGCCTGGAGAATCCCAGGGACAGAGGAGCCTGGTGGGCTGCCGTCTATGGGGTCGCACAGAGTCGAACTGAAGCGACTTAGCAGCAGCAGCAGTTCCTCATCTCTTCCTACTTTATATCTCTATGGAAGTCGCCTTTGCTTTCACTTAGGTCTAGACTATGAAATAGCAATACAGCTACAAGAATAACCAGAACTACTGTTGTTGAGCCCTTACATGTGCCGGGAACTCTGTTTTAGGGACATTATCTCAAGGCTCAGAGAATTCCAGGTTTTAAAAGTGGCCGAGATGGCCTTTGGGCACAATTCAGAGTGGCTTCCAGGTATGCCTGTACCAGGGAGGAGGCTGTTCTTTATTGATGTGTGATTCTCAGACGGCCCCACGGTTTACTTCTCATTATAAGACTGGTATTTAAAATTCTCAGCACAGGAATGCCAAGTGAAGTCGAGTTGCTTCAGTGGCTGATGGAGGTTACTGACTCTGAAGGGAATCTGCCCCAGTGGGGGCTTTTAGGGAGCAGAGGCAAGGGGCAACTACAGCCTGAGTGCAGGAAATTATGAGGATGTAGTCAGCCAAGATGCTGGCAAATCCACAACCAGGAATGACCGTGTTCCGAGGCAGGTGTCCTGAGCTGGGGTCAGGTTGTCTTTTAGGCTGTGGGAGGCTCTCGGAAATGCACGTGGCCAACTGTACGATGCCCGAGCCCTCAGGGAGACGACAGTATAATCACCAAGGCTCCTCGTGAAGCAGCCATGGAGTTAGCATGATAGCTCTTCCTCTAAATCATGGCTGCATTATGTCAAATAGAATTTGCCAGCCATCAGCTTGCTGGATGCAGTAATTGATCATTACTTCCCAAGAAAGGTTAAAAAAAAAAAAAAGGCAACAATTAAAGAAGCCATGAGAGAATTAAAGCAAGGAGGAAAGGAAATCGCCAAAACCCTTTCATCAAGTGAACTGCAAGGAGACAAGGAGAAATACAGAAATGGTACTTCAGGTCCTTCATTGATTTGCTCAGAGGCAAAGCCCTGAAAGAGACAACTGATCAATTCAGGGAAGGATCCGATTCTGCTGGACGCCCTGTCAGTGTCCCCCAGCCAATGGCAGCATATTAATTGCGGCAGTGTTGGCTCTGAATGAATTTCTGTAATGCTCATTCATTATTTGTTAATTCATTATTAAGTGTGTCGTTCGATTATAGGGGCTGGTATCACCTAGCCAGAGTTGTATTCTGTTCCACCAGTACCGCTAACACTGGGCGGACTCAGAAAGAAGAAACAGAGAGAAAGAGGCATTGAATTTCCTTACAGTTTTAGATTGGGGTGTAATATCAATAACTTTAATGGAACCGGAGTTGGTGCCCTGATAGGAGCCCTGCTGCTCCTCAAATAAATGGCTTGGCTCCACCTCAGCATTTATCTGCCAAGGCTCAGCTTTATCAGGGCACCAACTCAGATTCCATTAATGTTATCTCTTAATTAGCTATGCGATTAACCTGTGTTACTCCTGCACGATAATGAGTGGAAGACAGAACCAGCGAAGTTCAGCTGCCTTATAATTCCCTCTCCAGAAGCCAAATCATTCTGGAAACCATTCCAGGAAAAAAAAAAAATAAAAGACTCAAAGTCTTTCTGATCCTTTCTTGGATACAAGGGCAAATTTTGCTCTCTTTGGAAGGGAAAGCAATTGTGATTTTAGCTACCATTTATGACAGTCGGTACCAGATACTGCTCTAGTGCTTCCTACTGATGATCTCATTTGCTCTTTACAGCAGGTCTGTTAGGTAGGTCCTCTGACTATCCCCACTTTACAGAGGAGGAAACTGAGACACAGAAAGGTCACCAACTCTGTCCCAAGGTCACAGAGGTGGAAGATGACTGAACCAGGATCCAAATGCAGGCAGGAGACAGGGTATCTGGGCGCCCAGCCACTTCTGTGGCATGCTAAGTACAGAGATCAGTGGGAAGGCGTCAGCAGCAGCAGACGCAGCCCCCCGCGCCCCCTTTGATGGAGACTGTCCCCCAGGACCCCTCCAGGACTTCTCCCTCCCCCAGGACACCTCTGCAAGCAGGCACATTCCCCACTGCCCGGGACTAAGAGCAGCCCTGGCAGCTTAGATTTTTCTGCCTGTAGAAATTTCTCTCCAGTCCATCTCAGGGGAGCCAGGGCTTGCACTGGCGGACTTGGATGGCCCTGAGCAAAATTTAAAGATGGAAAAATACCTTGGCTTGCCTTGCCTGCCTCTCTCCTTCTTTTTTCTGTGTCCTTTGTCCCCTCAAAGTCAGATCCCCTCCCTCCGCTGCCCACTCCCTCCCCTCCCCACCTCCTCTCCCACACACAGGCGCGCAGGCCTTCTTTTCTGTTGAAATTACCCAAAGCATCAGAAGCATACTGTCTGGACAAGCAAAACTGAAGAGATGGTGAAGGCATGGACACTGCTAACAGTAAGACCATCTTGCCCCCTTCCCTGCCACCTCCCTCCTTCTCAGCGGGAGGCAGGAAGGGGTGTGAACAGATCTTCACAATAGGAACCTCCTGTTGGTGGAGAGGACTCTGGAGGAAGCTTCTAAAATTACATCATTCACTGCTGCTTCCCCCGCACCAGCCACACCAGGGACCCAGGCCTCTAGACCTCCAACTGTGGATGTGATAGAGACTTGCTCAGACTGGAGAACAAGAGGTGCTACTGATCACCGCTTCCTCTGGCTCCCCATCCTGGTTCTATGCAGTCCTCCCGCCACCCCTCCAGTGGAATACCACAAAGCAGTTCTTCCAAATATGTTTTAGTGCTTGAACCCTGCTTTGTTAGACCACTGATTTCCTTTTTGTCCCCTCTGGAATATTCACTGCAGACCCTTCCAGAATCCTAGGGCTCCTTATTACCTGCAGTTGTCTCTACTGAGATCCCCAGGTGATGCTAGTGGTAAAGAATCTGCCTGCCAGTGCAGGAGACACAGGAGTCAAGGGTTTGATCCCTTGGTTGGGAAGATCCCCTGGAGGAGGAAATGGCAATCCACTCCAACATTCTTGCCTAGAGAATCCCATGGACTGAGGAGCCTATCGGGCTACCGTCCATGGGGTTGCAAAGAGTCAGGCACAACTGAGTGACTAAGCACATATACTATTGAGATCAGATCTGTACTACTCTAGAACCGTCCATCACATTATAGAGATACGATGGGTTGTCTGAATGTCCCATTTTATGAACCAATGTTAATCTACATGCAGTCCCTTAAGATCCAAAGGCAGAGACACAGAGGATCATTTTTTCTATTAATACAAGTAGGTTTAATGTAAAGTGCATTGTTTTTAGGTGATTGCTGTAGTGTTATTTCACATAAAATATAGTAATTAAAAATAACAAACCTTTGGAGCCATATTGAAAAACAATTGCCCTAAGGGATACAAGGAGCTTTGTTGTTGTTCTGTTCGAGTCAACATCCGACAGTTCTGCCAGGAGTTTAACTAACCCTTGACTATCCCTCTGTTGCCTTCTCCCACTTTTTGTTCCCAGGCTGGGAACATATGAAAACAGCTTCTGTTCTACAGTTTCTGTATGCAGCCTTCCAGGCAAAGCCAGAGAACACTGCCTCCATAGGAACTGAAGAAGAAGATGCAGAAGAAGAAGAGGACAGGGAGGAGTAGAAAGCTGACTCCATCACATACATAGAATATTAAGCACAAAGGCACTTTAGTTCACCTTTTTTATTCCATTTCAGCAAAAGGGTAGGATGGAGAGAGAGAGGGGACGCATTGGACCACGTGGCCAGGCCAGACCAAATTCATCCCTTTCGGCTAATGGAGAATTTTGAAGAAGGTAAATGTTGCCTGTCTGATATTTACATAAGGCATTAAAACCCACAAATCTCTTGTGTGTGTGTGTGTTTTTTCCCACAGACTCAAAGAACAGTTTATCATGTAAGACTGGCTTTATTTTCAAAATAATGTCTGCTTAGGTGAACACATTTTCTCTCTGAGAGCTCAGGTTTGTTTTTGAGGCAATATTAATGACTAATGGTGAGTCATCCGGTTGTGTGGCTTGGTACAGTAGTTTATGTAATAGCTTAAAATTCAACTTTGAGCAATGTCCACAGCAGGGAAGGACAATTAGTAAATTCATTAATTGTGCTTTTGTGTACACTTTTGTTCTCAAGGCTAATTATTTGTTTAAATTATTTTGCCTCTATCAAAAGTGTTACCACATGAAAATATTTCAGCTTAGGTTTCTGGTGTGAAATAGAAGCCTTGGGAAGTTCAGACATTCTTCTGAAATGTAATCAACTGGCAAATAACTGGTACTCAATACACAGCCTTTTATTTAAGCACATAAGCAAGTAGTTTGGGGGATATAAGTGCACAAAAAATTACGATTCATGCCACTGCCTGGCCTCCTCTGATGTAGACAGTGGACATCTTCCTTGCTTGACTTTTAAATACAGCAAAACTCTGGTGTGCACACACTGGAATCAAACAGTCTTCTGCAAAGTAAACTATACAATGAAATAGATCAGCTGCCAAGCCAACGTGCCGGTGTACACGATAAAAGTGAGGCCTCACTCCTTTTTTTTTTCCTCCTCAGAGAGAGATGAACACCTCTTCCTCTCGTTTCTAAATTCACCGTGTGTCTGGGCTGTGGCTATAAGATGAACCAGCTGCTGCTGGAGCTCGCACGTTCCAGTTCCCGGCTCCAGGTGTGTGGCCTGAAAAGAGATGAATGACATGATGCAGGCACAGCCAGTTTTCTCCACAGGGTACCAGGGAGCGATGGCCCAATGCAGAATAGGCAGCCCTCGCTTCTCAAGCATCTTCTCAGCCTGGCTGAGTCCTCAGGGAGATGTGCGGTCCAGGATGCGCAGAAGGAGACAGATGATAACAGCCCAGGTGCTGGACTAGGCATTGACCAACAATTACAATCATCACAATTTCCCTATAAGGGGAGCATTGTGAGTCCCATTTCCTGAAAGAGGAAATGGAGGCCAGAATGTGGATGGGAACCCATGACCGTGTGACTGTGAATCTCATGGCCCTTCCATCCTACCCGGTTGCTTTCCCAGCATCTAGCCCAGTGTCTTGGCCATAGGACATGCTCCATTCATTCATCCATCCATTCATTCATAAACGTTTATTGAGGGCATACTACCTGCCTGAGGATAGAGCAGTGAACAAGTTAAAGACTCTTGCCTTTAAAGACTGCAGTGATAAATAAATGAATATATCCCATTCTAGTGATGAATGTGTGTTGAATGAGGTTTGGGACAAATGCAGGCCAGGCCGTGGCAATGATGCCATAGCCTCATCATCATCTCACAACCATGTTTGTGTTCCTGCTGTGCCAGTCATTTTCACTCCAAGTGAAAAAAAAGTTGAGGGCCCCAGAGGGAGAAGTCTATGGCCCTGTCCCAAGGGTCCTCATTACATTGCAAGCCAGTGACTAGAAGGTGGGGACAGCTGGGTGTGGATTCATCCCCTTCTCATTCTGGCGGGACTTCTGTAGGAGGTTCCATCACCGTCACTGCAGGCAAGCCGAGCATCACCCAACCAAGGAAACGAAGGAAGGCATGGGCCCTCCCCAAACATCAGAGAGAACTGAGGATTTCAGGCTGAAGTTATGGAGAAGAAGGATGTGTCTGTCATGCCACAGGGGTTGACTTAGTTGTTCAGAGCTTATACTCTGAGTCTGGTCATCCTCTAAAACCAGGTCTGATATTCACCAGAAGAGAGGACTGAGGAAGTCATCTGCCGGAACGTGGCCTGTGGAGGGTCTGCTCTGCACAACACGTCTGGGGCTACTTCTCCACCTCGTTTAGATATCCCGGGGGATGGTGCTTCTCTCTGGCCCCCAGGAACCAATTCCAAAATCCACCTGCAGCACATTTTAGACTAAAGATGTGGCCTGGGTGAGGGTCTACTTTTAATTATCCAAAACACTGAACAGAAGCCTGGAGTCGTGCAAATTTAGAGGGGACCCTCTCCTCTCCCCATGGTGCTGTCCCACCCTGAGTGATGACTCTCAACTGGGAGGCCCCAGTCCAATAGCCAGGCTCAGAGCCAAAGCAGGGGTGCCTGGTGGTATCAATTTCGAACCAGCTCAGCAGGGGGAGCCCAGGGTTCTGGTTGGTCCACCATCCTAAGCCCATGCAACCAAGGAGACAACTTCTCAAGCAAGCTGCCATCCACACGGCCTCCTGTAAGGCTTCTCAACCTGGTATGCCTGCTTAACACTCTTACCGGAATCAGAGTAATCATGTATGTGCCCAAGGATTTAGCTACAAGACATTTATCATAGTTTTATGACTGTAAAAAATTAAAAAAACAATCGCCACGCCTAGTAATGTGCTTAAACACTCAGTCGAGTCTGACTCTTTATGACTCCAAGAACTCTATCTAGCCCACCAGGCTCCTCTGTTCATGGGATTCTCTAAGCAAGAAAACTGGGATAGGTTGCCATTTCCTCCTCTAGGGGATCTTCTTGACCCAGGGATACAAATGGTGGCTCCTGGGTCTCATGCATTGGCAGGCAAGTTCTTTACCATTGGTGCCACCTGGGATGCCCTTGCCCAATGATAGAAGACTTTAAATAAGTCATGAATAAGGTAGAGAATATTATAAAGCCATTAAAAATAACACACCAGAAGTGTACTAATGATATAATATTTCCATTATACTAATAAGTGAAAAAGAGTTTGTACAGCACACTATTATTCTTTCTCTGTTTTTTTATCAAATGCACACATGAAGAACAGAATACTGACACCATTACTCTTAGTAAAAGTTGGATAGGTAATATTTTCTTCCCTGCTACTTTTCAACTTTTTGTACAATGAACATGTGTTACTTTTGCAGTTAGACCATAAAGAAGGCTGAGTGTCAAATAATTGATGCTTTCAAAATGTGGTGTTGGAGAACACTCTTGAGAGCCCCCTGGACAGCAAGGAGATCAAACCAGTCAATCCTAAAGGAAGTCAACCCTGAATATTCATTAGAAGGACTGGCGCTGAAGCTGAAGCTCCAATATTTTGGCCACCTGATGCAAAGAGCCAAATCATTGGAAAAGACCCTGATGCTGGGAAAGATTGAGGGCAGGAGAAGAAGGGGGCAGCAGAGGATGCAATGGTTGGATGGCATCACCGAATCAAGGGACATGAGTTTGCACAAGCTCTGTGTGATAGTGAAGGACAGGGAAGCCTGGTGTGCTGCAGTCCACAGGGTCACAAAGAGTCAGACATGACAGTGACTGAACTACAACAAAAACATAGAAATGTTACTTAAAAACACTAAAATGTCCTTTCTTGGGAAATACTGACTTTCCCACTCATCATTAACAGACTCCCTATCATCAGAGGAAGAAATGGGAAGACGGTCAGCCCCTTTCTCCTCGCTGGCTGCTGGTAGCTTGGGTGTGCCGGCATGTCTAGGAGGGCCACGCTGATGACAACTGCAAGCTGAGTAGCTCCAGCTTCCTTTACGACACGGACTCCTGGAAGGCCCTTCCTGCTGCAGAAAACATTAGGACTAAGGGGTTTTGTGCTCATCTGAGGAAACAAGAACACTGGCCCAGATGTTTCTGAAGTTGCATCAGACACACAAAGCCAGATAAGATTTAGTGAAGATCCACTGGTAGCTTTTATAGCATGCTTTCCATGAAAAGGGGAGCTGAGTAAGTGCCTGATCCTTGCCCATGCAAGTAATGTCAGCCATGCCAGGATAGGACCCTGCAATGGATTCCAAACTCCCTTTGTCCCCAGTGTTCTGTCCCTCCCTTATTTGTCCACCAAACTCCAACTCATCCTTCATTGCCCGGACCAAACCTCACCTGCCTCTGAATTCTCCCCAACTCCCTACGCATTGCTGGTCTTGCCTGTCTCTCATCACTGTTCCTTATATACAGTCCAATGTTGTTTTTGCTGTACTACATTGTCGTTATTATTTGACCTTGAATCTGGCTCTCTTACTGGACTTAAGGGTAGGATTTCTCTCCTGTCTTTGTATTCTTAGTGGCTGCTGTACCACAACCATTTAATAATATTAATAAACTCAAGGGTTAAAATCCATTACAAAGCTCTAATTTGCCACTGTTTTAAGGGTTGGGAGGTGGGAGAAGACGCCACATGCTCCTGACCATGACAGAATGTGCCTGCATGTCCTGGAACCATGTGCACTGTGATCAGGGGGCTGCCTGAGACAATCTGGAGCAGAAACCTCTTTCCTACCATGATGGGGAGATGGGGTGTAGACAGCTAATGCTTTCTGATGGAGGACTGCCTTGGAAATAAGGCATTAGGAGTATGATGGGGTGGATGGATAGTCATGTGACAGTCTAGAAAGCCCATGGCTTTGGGACAAGATGCACCAGTTTGAATTCTAAATCTGTACCTTAGTATGACCCTGGGCACATTATTAAATTTCTCTTGAGTCTGTTTTCTCACCTGATACTGCTATTTACTTTGCAGGGTTGTTAATATTATTGAAGATCATGATAGCAAAATCCCTGGCTCATAGTAGGTACTCACTAAATAATGGCCTTTGTTATGATATAGTCTTGACACCACAGAAATCAGGAGCCATGGACAGGGCTTACAGAGTTGTTCCTCCAGGCGGAAGCCAAGGTAAGAGAGCACAAGAGAGTCTCAACTGAGCCTAAAGAGAGGGGAACCCAGGAAAAAATTCCGGGCCCCTTGAGTTCAAGGGAATGAACTTCATATAGAACATTATTCTCCCCACTTTTCTGGAAATAGAGAAGAAGATGAGGGTCTTCCTACTGATGCTGGCTTACTTATAGACACTCAGGAGACTAAGGCAGGGAGTCCAGGGTTTCTTTGAGGAAGTGACAGTAGCAGGGTGGCCTGAGAGTCCAGGGGTGGTGGTGCTTGGACCAGCACAGTGGCACTGCCCACCAGAGAGCAGCGGAGTCCTGGAGGCCCTGGCCACTGGACAGGGCACAGGGTGAGTCACAGGCGGGAGGCGTGCAGAGCACTCACTGGACCCGCCCCAGGGCTGGAGCGCCACATCAACAAGCGTTGACACAGCTCATTTGGGATCCACATTTCCCATGTCAGAGTGGCCCCATCTCACCACCAGCGGGGAGAAGGTGGGGGCAGATGCTTGAGGAAAGAGCAGGAGGAGGATCTTCCTTAGATAGGCAAGCAGACACACCTTTTGCCTCTCCCCTCTGGGCCTCTCCAGAAAGGCCTCCATCCTTCAGTCTCAGCTTGAGCAGCACCTCCTTGGGGAAAACATCCCTGATATCCTAAGATGGGGCTCGCTGTCCTTACACCATCTTTGATTACCACTGCATCTGACACCTCCACTATAGCAATCTGTTTACCTGACTATCTTTCCTGGAGACATAAATACAGGCAGGTGGGCGCCATTCTGTACCCCTGTTAGCAAGCACAATCAGTTCTGTTCAGTTCAGTCGCTCAGTCGTGTCCAACTCTTTGCAACCCCATGAATTGCAGCACGCCAGGCTTCCCTGTCCATCACCAACTCTAAGAGTTCACTCAGACTCACGTCCATTGAGTCAGTGATGCCATCCAGCCATCTCATCCCCTGTTGTCCCCTTTTCCTCCTGCCCCCAACCTCTCCCAGGATCAGGGTCTTTTCCAGTGAGTCAGCCCTTCACATGAGGTGGCCAAAGTATTGGCATTTCAGCTTCAACATCAGTCCTTCCAATGAACACCCACGACCGATCTCCTTTAGGATGGACTGGTTGGATCTTCTTGCAGTCCAAGGGACTCTCAAGAGTCTTCTCCAACACCACAGTTCAAAAGCATCAATTCTTCGGCGCGCAGCCTTCTTCACACTCCAACTCTCACATCCATACATGACCACAGGAAAAACCATAGCCTTGACTAGATGGACCTTTGTTGCCAAAGTAATGTCTCTGCTTTTGAATATGCTATCTAGGTTGGTTATAACTTTCTTTCCAAGGAGTAAGCGTCTTTTAATTTCGTGGCTGCAACAACCACAATGACTGGTACTTAATACTCACCCAACAAATATTGACTGAATGAGTGAGTGAATGGTGAGAGACTCTGTTAATTGAAACCTACCATTATAGTCAGTATGTATAGTGACTTGGAACATGTGCAAGCACACAGTTTTTATTTCTCTCTACAAGTGTATACACATATATCCATGCAACCACAGGACCAAAAATTTAAGAACAGTTCAATTAAATTAAACTCAGCAAATACTTATTGGGTGCCTACTCACTGCCGAGCACTTTTTTAGGTACCTAAAATACACTGAACAAAACAATATGAACTCTGTTAAAATATGTCATTCTACTGATTTCTTTGAAGACCTGCCACATAGCCAGGACAATTATCTCACAGCTTAAGTTTGTATTTAGAATTAGAATCCTTAAGGTTCTTCTTTGGTTCAGACATTTCTAGTAGAATTCATCATGGAATCTTGAAAAGCAGACCCACTGGGAGATGATCTATCCTTCACTAAAGCAAAGATAGTGACTTTCTGTGGATGACATTGATGGTTCCCAGGAGATGCCTCTCCGAAAACAACTGGATATACCCCCCTGACTTTCAAAGTTCTCCTCTGATATGAGCATAAGCAAATGGATTCCCTTTTTACCTGTGTGTTTAACTTTTATTAAGTGAGGGCTGAGCTCATCTGTCTTTTCTTCCTAATAATGGAAATACGGCTTCTGTGATGATCATCTTGAGTTTATCATTAGGCTTCTAAAGAAATCTATTGACTCTCATAGCTCCCCCTCTCCCAGCTGAGACAGACACACTGCAGCTGGTCCATCTACTGACATCATTAAATTGCTTACAGGGAGTCAGTAACCGTCGTATACCAAGGAAAATTCTATTGTACTCTTGTTGAATGAAGATGTAATCCAATCACTCACGGTATACCTTATGGAACTAGTCAAAGGGAAGACAGGATTAAAGATTATAGATATACAAAATGGTTCTGTAACCATTTTGATCACTACTGGGAAAATGATTAAAAGTACCTGCCCTGTTCTTGGCAAATGTGTAATGTTATCCTTCCGAGTAGACCCAAGTCATTAAGAATCTGTTGTTAGTAAGTGTCCTGACGTGGGGCAAGCCCATGCAATACAGGAGAATCAAAAGATGACTCAGTACCTGCTCTCAAAAAGGGCATCAAACTCCTACTGAGGAAGCCAAACTTACATAGTTGAATAATTAGGAGATGCCAAAAGATCTATGGATCTGACTCTAAGTATTCGGAGACCTACAGGAAGACAAGATCTCTGGGCTGAGACAACTCACAGAAGACTTCACAGAGCAGGTGGGACTTGAAGATGGACCTTGAAAGATGGAGAGGTTTGGATTGGAGTGTCCTTCACAAAGAGGATAAACAAGAACAGGGTCAGAAGAGCTGTCTGATGAGGAGAGCGAGAACATCATCCAGGCTGCCATGGATGGTCCCTGTGCAAGAGGAGTCACAAATAAGTTTAGAAAAGAGCGTTTAAATCAAACTATGGCTGTTACTCAATGGCGGGAAGAAAAGTTTAGATTTCATCTGATATGCTATAAAAAGCTGTTATCAAGTCACAAATGGAGAAGCAATGAGATGAGAGTGGCTATAGTTACACTCAATAAGCAGCAGCCCTCACAATGGACCAGAAAAGAGTGGAGATTTTTTTTTAAAGTCAGTCAGAGGAAAGAGCTGTTGAGAAGTTCAGTTAGAGTCACAGCATTGTGATATGAAAGACGAGTTGGCACATTTAAGAAACTATTAGGGAACAAGGGTCAAAAATACACAGGTAGCGGATTCACTTCATTGTACTGCAGAAACGAACACAACGCCGTAAAGCAACCGTAAGCGTGTGCATGCGCGCTCGGTCCTGTCTGACTCTGCGACTCCATGGACTGCAGCCCACCAAGCTTCTCTGTCCATGGAGTTTTCCAGGCAAGAGTACTCATGTGGACTGCCATTTCCTACTCCAGTGCATCTTCCCAATCCAGGGATCAAACTCCCGTCTCTTGTGTCTCCTGAATTGTCAGGCAGACTCTTTACCACTGTGCTACCTGGGAAAGCAACTGTACCCCAATTAAAAAAGCAAAAAAAAATAGGATTGATTAAGGATGCAATAGGGAAGAATAAAATATAATTTTATAAAGGCAAACAACAAACTCCAAAATACACTACTTACAAGATGACCTTGGTAAAGTTTACCAAAAGACAAAACAAACACAGCAAAAAACCCTTACAAATTAACAATGAAAGTATAAAACATATTAGAAAAATGGACAAAGAATATGAACATAAAAATTTCCCCCCAAAATCTAAAAGGCTAACTAAACATATGAAGTCACATTTAACCACACTAAAGAATGAAAATAAAAATAAAAGGTATTATTTTACCTATTGACTTGGATAAAAGTAATAATAATTTTTATATTGTAATACCTAGAGTTTGTAAGGAATACACTGTTCATGGGAAAACTGATGCACACCTTCTGGAGAGCGATTTGGCAGAATCAGAAAATCTAACAAATAGGCTTATTCATCTTGAGCCCAGGTTTTCTACATCCCACGAGTCACTTCTCATGGATGTATATCAAAGCCTTTCTCAAGGGTGATACATTTGAACATAAGCTAAATGTCCAGTAAGACTAAACTGTTGGATGTAAGAAGTATATTGTATAGACCTTAAAATCATTGAAGAAAAATATTTAATACATGGGAAAATGTGCATAAGATGTTAATTTAAAAGGCAGATTATAAAGAGCTTGCACAATATGTTCCTAATTTTTAAAAATCTGTATGTATAAGTCAAATAAAGTATATAGACTTTGGATTCTAAATCAAACAAGCTAACTGTAAAAAAACATTTTGGATACAGAAAACCAAACGTGGACTAAATTTAAATGAAATTGAGGATTTGCTATTAGTTTTGTTAGGTATAACAATAACATTTTACTTACTTTTTTACGTTTTCAGTGTTAGAAATGCATACTGAAATATCATAGGGTGAAATTATATGAAATCTGGAATTTGCTTCACAATACTCAAAAATAAAGGAATGAAATAAAACAAGAATGACAAAATGGTGATAATTATTAATTTATATTTTGTCTACTTTGCAAATTCCCATAATAATCATATTAATTCAAAAAGAAGGCAGAATCCTGTCACATTTTAAAAATAATGTATATGTGTGCGAAAAAATAAGAATTGTAACCAAAGTAGTTACCATGATTATTGCTGGTTAGATAAAGCTCATTTTCACTTTCTTGCTTTTTTATAAATACATTTTTCAAATTTCTACAATGAACATACAACATTTTTACAATCAAAAACGTACTCTATACGTGGTTTTTAAAGCATCTTTTGTTTTGACTTTAAAGAGGTAAAGGAAATGGCGATGCCAGTAGCTGAAATGGAGATGATGAGAATCAGAGAGGATGTGGGAGGGAAATGTACCAAAACAGAATTTGTAGACACGGCAGTATTGGTAGACATCTGGATAGAACCCTGGGCTCAACTGGAAAGGGGAATTGAGGTGATGAAGGAGTTGGGAAGGCATGGACTCTGAGTTTTGACCTTCAAATCATGTTAATATTATACACAACAGCACTGCAAATTTACCTTGGCATTAATGATCTTGAAAACTGAAACTTTTATCTCTCATTAACTTATTCTATATGATACAGGTACTGTTCAGGATGATGGGAGTGCAGTGGAGAGTCTTGAATAAGTCCTCAAAGACTTACAAACTAGCAGCAGAGAGAGACATTAAGCCGAACACTACACAAATAGTCACCTGTGATAACTTGTGAAAGAGAAGTACAAGGTGCCCTGAGAGCCCGTAACAGAAAGACTCACGCTACTCTTCAGGCATTCTGGGAAATCTTCCTGAGGAAGTTTAGCTCCTGAAAGATAAACAAGAGCTCAGCAAAGAGTGGGATAGCAGCATTCAGACCAGGAGACAAGTTTACCCACAGGCCTTGATGCTAAAACAAACATGATCATTTGAGGGACAAAGAGAAAGCCAGAATGCCAGGAGCAGAAGTTCAGGGATAGAGGGGGATAAGATAAAACTGGAGGTGGAGGGCGTGGAGAACACGTGGATGTTTCTGGCCACGGTAAGGATCATCACTATTTCCTTATTTTATCCTAAGCATACAGGAGGCTATTAAAAGAGGTCAGTAGAGGGTGGTTTCTGTAGTGCACGCACCTGAAGTCTCTCCAAGAGTGTTCAGAGGCCTATGAACACTCAAGGTGGAAGAAGTTGATGCTTTGGACTGGGGTACATGGCTCAGATAGTAAAGAATCTGCCTGCAGTGCAGGAGACCTGAATTCAGTCCCTGGGTCAGGACAATCCCCGGGAGGAGGCCATGGCAACCCACTCCAGTATTCTTGCCTGGGAAATCCCATTGACAGAGGAGCCTCACGGGCTACAGTCCATGGGATCACAAAAGAATCAGACATGACTGAGAAACTAATACACACTGGCAGAACAGGTGGAGAGAAATGGGTAGTTTAAAGAGATTTAAAATCTCCAGGAGAAGGTGAACTAGTAAAGGGGATTGGGAAGCAGCTGGGGCATTAGAAGGAAGATCAGGAAACCAGCATCAAGGAAGGAGTGGTCTAATGGGTTGGATGCTATAGTGGTGTACACTGGATAAGCCATAAGCAGATCCAATGTCAGGCAGACCCCTCACTATGAAATTATCCATGGATATATATTTTGGTGACATTAGGGTATTAGTATTTGCAAAAACATGGCTGCTGTTATGAAGCACTTGAACTTGGATCCCAGCTCTAGCATTTCCTGTTGGTATAACTATCAAGTATTTACTCTCTGGCCATGGTTTCCTCATCTGTAAAATGGGAATAAGAGTCCCTATTCATAAGGCTGTTGGAAGACGTAACGTAATGTCTATCATGTTCCTCGTGTATTGATGGTGCTTAATAAATAGGTATCATTTCCCCCAGCCCTTCCCTTGCTCGCTGTTTAGCCTGCTGGTATCAGCTTCCAAAATAATGTGACCAGGGACTCTTCACTCATTTCTTTTCTAGTGCCCTAGAACAAAGGGAACATAATCAAGAGTGGAAACGTTATTTGATATCTGCTTCAAAAACATACGGTGTTTGATGTGTGACGCTGATGTGTGATGCTCAGTCTATTAGATATGAATATTAGACTGCCGGCTGTATGCTGTTTATATTGATAAAACATGACCCTGACCAGATCCCCAGCTGTGAGAATTAAAACGTGGGCTTTCAGTTGTTGTGGGGCTTTTTTCCCCCTCTACTACAGGATGAGGTTGAATAAGTGTCCAATGTAACAGCCTTCAGTTGAGTTTGTGGAGATTTTAAAATTCAAGGTAATTTTTCAAAGGTTGGATGGCCTCCCACAGTCAGGCTACCTTAAGATGGTCCTTCGATTCTATTTCTTAGCATGGGTTCACCATCCTTCCCTGTACCTGCCCCTCTGAAAGCTCTCCAGCCCCTGCTTCCTGAGGAAGGAAGGAAGGTTAGGCAGGAGAAGAGGGGAGAAGAACTGCAGAGGAGAGAGGGGGCTGGGTTATGGTTCCCAGGAATAATGGTCAGGAGAAGAAAATGAGGGGAGGAAGAGGAGGAATGAAGTGGGAGTACGGGGGAAAGAGGAGAAAGAGAAGAAGAGAAAAAAAGGAGTGAACCTGAGGAGTGAGTCTGTTTTGAGCAATGGACTGCGACTCATCTACTCTCAACCATTTCATTTCATTTTCACAAGGCATCAAAGCAGGTTGTTTGGTGCCAGAGGATAGGTCTCCTTTCTCAGACTCCCGTCCTTTTCCCAGGAAATTCTGGGCATCAAACCTGCCATCCCAGCCCATAGAATAAAATCCAAACTCTGCAGCAGGCCATTCAAGGTTCCATGTGAATGGGGCCCCCATAGGGAGGGGACCACGTACCACGAGCCAAACACAGACTCTTTAGAGAGTGAAGGCGGGTGCCATTTGTGACTATGCTGGGAAGATACATGAAAACTCAGGTTGTCACGTGCTAACTGACATGGGATGGATGATCAGCCTCACCTCCATGTCCATGCTAAGCCGCCCACCTTGCCAAGCTACTGCCTTCCCCAAATCTCCAAGGATCTGTCACATGTGTGGAAAAGCAACCTAATCCCACTCACCCAATGCCAACCTGGAAAACTCATTCTTCAACACCAGTTCAGAAATAACCATGTCTATGACGTCCATCTCAAGTTCTCAAAGACAGTTTGCAGTGCTTAGAATCCAGACTTACTCTACCCTTTGAAACCTGGGGTTCAAATCCCAGCTCCATCACCTGCACACTGTGTGTGTTTGGGCAACTCGCTTGAGCTCTCTGTCTCGGCTCCCCTTTCTGTACTATTGAGACAATGTACCTCCTTCACACAGTGGCTATGAGGACCAGGTGCATTCACAAGGGACCAGGTTGGCTCTGTATGAGGACTTCGGTAAAGGGTGTGATGCACAAGGATTTTGCCAAACCTGTGGGCACAGACATGCACTTGCTCCTCTGCAGGTGGATGTGTGATGGGCCTGGGACCCACCTGTGAGGCGTGTAATGTCTCCTTTGAGGAAAAACAAAAAAATTGTCAGGTGCAATGTTAAACGCTAAAGAGTTCACAGATCATTTTGTCTATAATAACCCTTTGGTTTTTATTATGATGATTCTAACATCATCTTGAGCGATACAACATGTTAAAATTTCTCAGCCTCCTTCCAGGACTCAAACAATTCTCTAAGCTATCCCACATAGGTTTCTTCCTGGCAGGCAAGGGGGATGGTCTCAGAGTGCCTTTAATGAATAAGCAGAACAGGCGTCTATGCATGCGATGCTATTTCAGAGTCCAGTAACATTTATTTTACCTAAGATTCGCCTTATTAAAGTGAGAATACCCCTGAGATAAGTAACTGATCTTTTCTATCTTCAGTTATTTTTACCTAAGTGTGAATACATTTCAAATCCTTTGAGTGAAGGCGTGAGAAAAGACACTGGATATTCCTAAGGGTTGGAAGCAGGAACTATGATGGCCAAGAAGGGCGTGGAAAGGCAGGACTCCAGGTGCTTGGGAGGAATTCTGTCCATATTACACTTTTGCTCAGAGCAAAACACCCTTGCAGGGGGACTAATGTTTAGTGCACAGGCTGGGCTGAGTGCCCAGGGTTAACCCCTTCAGCCTCCCCTCCCCACCTCCTATCCCCAATGTACCCATTCTCCCTGCACATACACACACACACACACACACACACACACACACACACGACTCATTTCAATGCCATCTGCCTGCCTAAATCTAGGTTTATAGTGACTTTTGTTGTTGTTATTCTCTGGCTGTCATTTTTGAGGTTTTTTTCCCCCCATGGATCTTAATTGAATGTTCCAGAGGGGAGACATTTCTAGCATTTCATTTTGAACTTTTGCTTCATATTGTGACCAATTAAAATATGACTAACCACAGAATACACTTTTCTTTTTCTTCAAGCTTCGCCCCCAACAGAGAGAATGGAGCTTGAATGCCATATTATTATTTTCCATGCTGCTTTGACTTAAATAAGAGAGAAGTTGTCTTTTTTTTCTTTTAAAGTTCTTTGAAAACTTTTTGACAACCCCAATTGGGCTTTTTTCCCCCATTCCATGTGTATTGTGGGTGGAGTTTTCTATAGCCTGTTTTCCCTCCAATCTTCACGCCAAACCTCCTTGTGTAACAGAAAGCAGTGATCCCCACTGCATGACTGAAAAGCAAGCTTTGCTGGATGACTTTAAAGATGCTATCAGTATACAGATAGAGAGTATAAATTCATTCAACCCAGCCCAGCCGGCAGCCCTCCACTTGTTTCCTTGTGACCTCCTTCCTCTTCCCCACAAATCTTTGGCAATTCCTCAGGCTCCCAGTCGCCTCTCAGTGAACGGTTCTGACTTTTACTGTGCAAAGAAGATAGAGCATTGTTGAGGGAGCGCCCAAAACTCACCTCTCCACATCTGAAATAGATCCATAACAGCACTGTTTCCTTCCTCGGAACCTCGTCTTCCTTGGGATTACCTCCTCCTATGCAGTTGATTCCTCTCCTCTCCTGCTTCTCTGGCATTCCCCTTCTGTCCAGCACAATTTTATTCTCTCTCATCACCATCTCTCAGACTGAAAATATGTGCACAATTCCTCCCTCATCTTAACAAACCTCCCTGCAATCCCTCGCCCCCCACCTCCCTGTTGCTCTCTATCTTTCTTCCCCACCACCAGATTTCTGGAAAGAAGAGTTCGTCTTCTTCACTGCTGCCTTTGCCATGTCATTCACACACCGACCCACTGAAATTTGGATCTCAGCATATTCCATTCTACTGATGATGTGATGAAGATTCAGACACTCAGACCAAAGTCAGGAAGACCCTTGGATTCAGGCAAGGACTTCGGTAACAGGGACAACGTAGCAAATTAAAATTTAAGAAAATAAAAAAAAGGAGCTTAAAAAATGTATGTGCCTCCTCTTGAAAAAATAAAAAAAATTTAAAAGCATTTTGTATGTTTCTTGAGCCAAAACTGGTCTGAAAACGCCTAGACTCAGAGACGGCAATAAATAATACCCCTCAGTGGAGGACCGGAGTTGGGGGGTGTCCGTATCCACATCTATCCTTGACATTGACCCCACAGGAGATAACAGGAGCAGTGGGCTGAGATCCTGCCTTCCTGTAAGAGCATGGAGTCAACCGGGATAAAACCAGACAAAAGAGAAACAGCAGGATGTCCTGTCGCGTGTTCCCCAGAACCTTGCTTGATTGTTTATGTGTGGAAGAAGAGAGGTCTCTCCCTCTAAGTACGTTCATGCCCATGCATCCCTGTCTTACTCCCCTTCCTGGGTGTTCTCCACTCGGCTCCTCTCTATTAGAAACAGGAAGAGCATTTTCTTCTGTACAACATTACCTGCATCATTTACTACCGACAACTGTCTTCTCTGCTGGATAAAGTCCCCAAAGTGAAGGACAAACCAGGAAGCCGACCTCCTCCCTGGGTCTGGAAAGAGGTATCTTCTTTGTAGTCAAGAAGGTGGAACATTAAGACAGTCTCTCATCTCTCTCTTTCTTTCCAAGCAGCTCATGCCTTTCTCTCTTGCCGCACACACATATCTCCAGGGGGCAATCTCAGCAAAGCTGAATCCCTTCCAGCTGAGGCCACAGGTTCTGTGCTGAACATGCCAACCAGCATCTGGCCATGCCCTTCCCATGTGGACTGGTGTGTGAGCTGAGCCCATCAGCCCATTTCACGTGAACCATGCAACTGACCAATGGCCAGTTTCAGACTTGTCACTATTGACCCAGCCTACCTGAGAACCTGTGACCTGCAGGTAAAGAGCTTTATGTTGCAATAATAATGTCTGAAGTGTCTCAGTCAGTTCAGTCACTCAGTCATGTCTGACTCTGCGACCCCATGGACTGCAGCATGCCAGGCTTCCCTGTTCATCACCAACTCCCAAAGCTTGCTCAAACTCATGTCCGTCAAGTCAGTGATGCCATCCAACCATCTCATCCTCTGTCCTCTGAAGTGTCTAGGGGCTCTCAAAATCCTTACTTTTTAAATGAACATTTGGTCATTAGTCAGTGAGGGAGGAGAGGAAAAGAAAGAAGAAATGAATCCAACACCTGATGTTTTGAAGAGAAAGAGGGAAACAAGGGGAGGAGAAACTTGGTCTAACATGCCTCAGCAGATGAAACCACTGCTTTTTAAAGCCATTGCTTTTTAAAGCAGGGTGCCATCTGAAAGTTGGTTTCCTCCTACCATGGCTCTGCAGGGCTCTTTGAAACAGCTGTTTTGGCCTTATCTCTGCTTCATTGGTCTTCTTCATTTGTTTGCTTAACAACTAGAGGTGTTTCTACCTTCACCACAAAACCATTTTCCGAAAGTTAATTCTCTTATCCCAAAAACTCTCAAGAGTTTAAGTCCACGGCTTCATTAGTTCACTCTACTCAGCTCCAAGGTGGAGAATAAATACTCTTGTGCCCATTTTACAGACAGGGAAGGCAGGGAGGTCAAAGGCTTAATCCAAACTTGGTTTCCCACATATTGAGTAAGAGAGTCTTAGCAATCGGCAAACCCTGTGACCTTTGGAAAGTTATTCCTTTTAAATTTCAGTTTCTTCATCTGAAAATTAGGATTACAGGAAGTTTGTGAGGATAAATGAAATAATATATACTGAGATCTTTGCACAGGACCCAGCTACAGAGGGCTGCTGGATTGCACAACTCCACCAACATGGTGCTGCCAGGCATTTGAAAGACAATGTGCGTGATACCCTGTACGGTTGTTCCATCAGCAGTCACGGCAGCCTTAGTCTGATACATCATCTTTCTCTGTTGTGTTAGTCATTATTATTAGTTTGAAGGTTTTTCTTCCAGCAACAGCAGAGTAGGTGGTTCAGAACAACCCTCTCTCTGATCATAAGAAACGTGTTAAAAGAAACATCAGTTTAATGACATTGACAAGTTACGCAAGCAGTAAGAAAACAAACTGTCAAATTCCACAGAGGAAGGAAGCCCATTCAAGGCTGCCTTTCCTCTCGAATGGTGGTTCTCCAGATGTGAGCACCCAGGAACTGGTTCAAAATGCACATTCTCAGGTTCCACCCCAGATCCACTCAATCAGAAACCTGGGAATGAGACCCAGAAATCTGCTTCAACAAACCATCAAGTTGATTCTGATGTCCCCTAATGTCTGAGAACCAGGGCCCTTCAGGCACCTCTAATTCTGAAAGCACAGCTGGGAGACTGGGAACTGGGCAGAAATTCTAGGAGTCTCCAGCGTCTGGGGACTCAAAGCTTGGAGTTCAAGGCCTGCCTGGTAAGCACCTCATGAAATTAGTTAGCTCACCAAAGGGCCACACCCAAGAAATAAGAGTGCACTGGAACTATACGCATCTTCACAGGGACAAACATTTCTCATCCATTCCTGATTGGATGAAGGGCCTGGGATGGCTAGTGCCCTTAACCCAGCTCTTTGCCAGCAACAATGGCAAATATTCGTGGAAGGAAGAAAATAGCACCCAGTGTCTCAAATTTTCTCTGCCAAACACTCAATCAAAAATAAGTGAGCACTCGCTTCCATCTTGCTCCTTACACCACTCTTTCTGGGAAGGCAGCTGCCAAGCCAGAGGGCTCCCAAGCAGCTCTCTGCAGAGTCCACATGCTGAGAAACTGAGGCCATGGCCTTTTACCAACAGCCAGGTGAGTGCACCAACCTGGGAAGGGATCCCACAGTTCCAGCCAAGCCTTGAGATGACCACAGCTCTAGTTAATACCGTGCGTATTGCTGTTGTTCTTTAGTCGCTCAGTCGCGTCTGACTCTCGCCACCCTATGGACTGTAGCCCACCAGGCTCCTGTGTCAATGGGATTATACTGGCAAGAATACTGGAATGGGTTGCCATTTCCTTTCCAGGGGGTCTTCTCAACCCAGGGATTGAACCCACATCTCCTGCATTGGCAGGTGGGTTTTTTTTTGTTTTTTTTTTTTAACCACTAAACCACCACGGAAGCCCTCATGGGAGCACCCTAAATAGAACCATTCAGATAAGCTGGCCCTGAATGTCTGCCTTATAGAAACTGTGTGATAATATGTTGATTGCTTCTATTTAACAACTAAGTACTCAATAAAAAATAACTGGACATACAAGAAGACAAGACTCGACAAACGAGGATTTTTCTAAATGGGTGATATAAACAAAAAAAGGCAATAGGGTATTTAGGGAGAATTTTAAAATATCTGTGTTTCATTTTTCAAAAAAGTATTACTCGTTCACTGTAAGTTCATGACAATCCACCCCAAATGGGTCACAAATACTGTCCACACGAGGGTGCCAGTCAACTCAACACCTTACTTTCTGTTGCTACGCAGGTCTCCTCCACTCTCCTCCCCAACCCGTAGCTCCCCTTCACTTTCAGCCTATGATCTCATCCCCTTCACACAGGAGATGGAGGCCATCCAACAAGAATGCATTGCCTTCTGATCTACAAACCTACCTCTATGCTTCCTTCTTTCCTTTAAAGATGGAAGAGCTATTCATCCTCCCACCTGAAGTCAATTCTTAGGCTCCACTTTGCCTCTGACCCTCTCCCATCTCTTTAGGAACCTCACACTTAAAAATAATTCTTTTTCTTTGATATATTCAGACTCTTCCTCTCAAGCAAACCCTTCCCATTGGACTCGTTAAATCATCTTAAATCACATTTTAAAAATACTCTTCAGCTTTAGTTCTCCCTCTCTTTTCATCCCTTCACACTAAATTCTGGAAGAATTTTTCTTAAAGTTACTGTGTCCTCTCCTAAACACTTTTCACTCAGTACTCACACTCCAGCAAGGTTTCTGCCCCATCACTCCAGCGATAACACTCTGGTTAAAGTCTCAGAGACTAAAGTTAGTGGATGAACACTTTTCAGCTCTCTTCTTCCTGTCTTGGCAATGTTTCACAGAGTTGAGCACAACTCTCTTCTATCTATAAGCCTTTCCTCCCAGCTTGCACAATATTTCTTGGTTTTCTTCCTATCTCTGTAACTTCTCATAGTTATTCTCCTTGCTAGACTCATACCCTTCTCAGTTCAGTTCAGTTCAGTCACTCAGTCATGTCTGACTCTTTGCAACCCCATGAATTGCAGCATGCCAGGCCTCCCTGTCCATCACCAACTTCCAGAGTTCACTCAAACTCATGTCCATTGAGTCAGTGATGCCATCCAGCCCTCTCATCCTTTGTCATCCCCTTCTCCTCCTGCCCCCAATCCCTCCCAGCATCAGAGTCTTTTCCAATGAGTCAACTCTTCGCATGAGGTGGCCAAAGTACTGGATTTTCAGCTTCAGCATCATTCCTTGCAAAGAACACCCAGGACTGATCCCCTTTAGAATGGACTGGTTGGATCTCCTTGCAGTCCAAGGAACTCTCAAGAGTCTTCTCCAACACCACATTTCAAAAGCATCAATTCTTCAGTGCTCGGCTTTCTTCACAGTCCAACTCTCACATCCATACATGACTACTGGAAAAACCATAGCCTTGACTAGACGAACTTTTGTTGGCAAAGTAATGTCTCTGCTTTTGAATATGCCATGTAGGTTGGTCATAACTTTCCTTCCAAGGAGTAAGCGTCTTTTAATTTCATGGCTGCAATCACCATCTACAGTGATTTTGGAGCCCCAAAATATAAAGTCTAACACTGTTTCCACTGTTTCCACTGTTTCCCCATCTATTTCCCATGAAGTAATGGGACCAGATGCCATGATCTTAGTTTTCTACTTGACCATTAAATGTGAATATTCTGAAGGTCTTGGTCTTTGACTGTATTTTATATAACTTTCCCCAGATAAGCTTATCCAGACTCACAGCTTCAATTACCATGTATACATAATTTATATGCTAATTTATATAATCTAAGGTGGTGCTAGTGGTAAAGAACCCACCCGCCAATGCAGGAGATGTAGGAGACACTAGGTTCAGACCCTGGATTTGGAAGATCCCCTGGAGGAAGAAATGGCAGTCCACTGCAGTATTCTTGCCTGGAGAATCCCATGGACAGAGGAGCCTGGCAGGCTACAGTCCACAGGGTCGCAAGCAGTCAGACACGGCTGAGCACAAGCACCGCATACTCTAGCCAGAGAGAAGCTGGGTGGAGTATGCCCAGAACCTCCTCCCAAAGTTTCTTATCAGGTAACTCACTCTCTGCATAGAAAGGAAAGAGTAAGGATGGAAAGACAGGCAGGAATATTGCTCTGAGAAAAGATCTCTCAAGGAATCACAAAAACAAGGGGTTGGAGCTTTCATTAACAAATAGTGAAATAAAATTAATATGTAAATATTAGTGGGACCTTCTTTGGGGCTAAAAGTTTAGTTATTTAAAAATGTGAGCCAATGTTACTTTTTTCCTGGCCAGTGGGGTTAATGTACTCTTTCTACAATTTCCTTTGTTTTTCTTGTTCAACTGTTCTCTTATTTAATTAATTGTTATGACTATAATTAACACGTCATCCTTTGTCATTGAGGGGGTTTATTTGTCTGGTAAGTGGAGAATACTTAGATGCATATGCATATGATGTTAATTTCCTGAAAGTTCCTTTTTCATAGGACAACATCTGTTCCTGTACTGGTTCAAAGCATTTGGTTCTGTGTACAATGTTCATGCATTGCTTCAGGCTCTCAAAATATGAATATGGTTGCACAAGTTAGAAATGCTTTCAGATGCAAGTAATAGAATAACTGACTAACAGTGGCTTAACTAGTCAAGACAGAAGGACTGATGCTAAAGCTGAAGCACCAATACTTTGGCCACCTGACGTGAACAATTGGAAAAGACCTTTACGTTGGGAAAGATTGAAGGCAAAAGGAGGAGGGGATAGCAGAGGATGAGATGGTTGGATGGTTGGATGTTTGGCATCACTGATTTAATGGATATGAACTTGGGCAAACTCCCAGAGATAGTGAGGAACAGGGAGGCCTGGCATGCTGTAGCCCATGGGGATGCAAAGAGTCGGACATGACTCAGTGACTGAGAAACAACAACAACAGGAAGTTGAGATGTAGCTGCATGTTGATGTACTGATCCAACAAAGACAACAATCACCCAACTTCTCCCTGTCCTTCTGTTTACCATATTTAATGTGTTGACTTTTCATTCTCGGGCTTATTGCCTTATGGTTGCAAAATGGTCAGAACATCATCCTATGATGTTCAAGGCAGGGAGAAGTTAAAGGTTCATCAATGCACTTTCTCTTCAAACATTGTGCCTTTTAATTAGGAAATAAATCCCTTCCCAAAGGGGTCTGGTATAGTTTCCATTACAGTGTCACATGGTCACTCTTGGCTATAATAGAAGCTGAGAAATGGGAGTATGAGTGTTCTGATTATCTTAGGCTTGAGATTAAAGGGCTATGGCTGGGCATGTTACTATACTGAATAAAATAAGAATCTCATGGATAAAAAAGAAGGGAGACATTAGATGGGCAACTAACAATGTCTACCACAGTATGTCTGACTCAAATCCATCCATGGGATTGTTCATCATGCTAACAAGCATCATGAATTCTGCTGGGGGGAATAAAGAGGGGAAATGGTCGAGTCACATCTTGGAGCCATAAGTAAATAACAAGCTCATTGAGCATTTGCTCAGACCTCACTGGTTGTGAAACTGTGTCAGGGTAATAAGGACTGAGGAGTATTTGGGAGAAGGGAGGAGAGACTGCTGAGGATGGAGAGCCTGATGGAAGAATCTACATGGTTGAAGGGGGCCTCCCATGACAGGTCAAGTAGAAGAGCCAGCAAGGCAGAGTAGAGAAGAGCCGAGAAGCAGAGAAAGAATTGTGTAATGAGCTGCTTAGCTGGGGGAATAAATCTTCACTGGGGAATACAGGGGGAAAGAGGGACATCTGAGGCCTGAGGATGAAGCACCAGAATGCCTGGCTGCATACCCTGGAATTTATTCGTTAGGTAGAGAGAAGCCCCACACAGACTCATGAGCAGAGCAACAAAATGATTAAAGCAGTGTTTTAGAAGATGAATTTGGTGGGAGAGAACTGAACAGATTAGAGGGAGGGAGACATGTAGGGAAGCTATCACAATGCCCAGGAAGTATTGGCAGCCTCAATGAGAGCAATATTGTTGGCTATAAAAAAATGGAGCAGAAAAAGTAGGTATAGGTGACATTTTAACTTCATTTCAGGATATCCCTTCATAGAAAACAACAGAGGCAATGATGAAAAACACAGGCCCTCGTAAGTGGCAGTAGTCAAACGTTTAGTTGCCATGCTCCCCACTTCAGGTGCTCACCCGAAAGAAAAAGTTAATTTTAAGTAATGCAGGGAACCATCAAGGGGTTTTACTGATAGTAATATTTTAATTCTCAAATCATTGCTCTTCTAGTTAGTTACTCATGGCCTGGTTTCACAGAAATGGGCTGCAGGCATTCCCGGAAATGAAAAGTTATTATAGGAAGAGCCAAGACTCCTCCAACTTCACCACTGTAACGGCAGCTGTGTCCCCCATCCACGAGGAGGCATTTCGCCTTGAGGGGTGGTGGTAGGAGCAGGCAAAGGCCTTACCCAGGTGAGCTATGTGGATCTGATGGGAAAGTAAAGCTTGCACAGAGGTTGAGAGCCTCACACCTCTCCCTGCTTTTGGTGACACCCCACAAAAAGCCTGAGAAAGCATAGCCCTTCCAGCTGAAGATCCTAAGAGTGGTTAATGCCTAAAGATGCACAGCGGCATCACCACTTTCATAAAGCCCATTGCCTGCAAGGTGCTAAGAGGTGGTTGTTCTGCTACTTGCAGCCAAATGCATTCCTGACACAAGAGCCTTTGTTCTCCTTCTCCCACTGAACTCACTGCACAGCTCAACGGGACCTGTAGCAGAGAGCGCTCCCAGAGATATGCTGATTAAATGCATAAATAAGTTAGTGACAGGCACTTTCATTATTCCTATCCCAGGGTAGTAAGTAACCTTATGGGTTCTGGAGCCAGACTGCTGCCACTTAACTGCTCAGTGACCTGAGGCTTCTTTGTGCCGGGGTCTTCTCATCTGTAAAATAATGACAGTTCATACTCCATATATGTGTTTTAAGGATTCAATGAGATCCTGACCGTAAAGCGCTTAGCTCAATGCCTGCTACATGGTTAACACTCAATAAATGCTAAGCGCTGTATTTTTTTACAGATGAGGAAACAGTAATGTAGAAAGGCTAGAGAAAAGGCTCAAGGTCACACAGATAAATGCTGTGCATGCTTATTTTCACGGACACATCTTTTCTAAGCAGTGGGTCAACAAGTCAGCAAATATTTGTTAAGTGACCAAGAGGTTGAGTTCTGAACTAAACATTCAGAATGTATGCTCAAGGGTGGGTATAGTTCTTGTTCTAGTGGAATTTACTATCTGGCAAGGATGTTTCCTTTTTTATAGTCAGTCCAGCTGCACACAAGGCTTGGCTTACAGGTAACAGAGACAGAAGCCTCTGTGGTTCTGTTTGAAGGGTCCTAGAAAGGCACTCAAACAGCACACATCAATTGGCAGCAGGATAAACTCAACACAACAGCTTTGTATTGGCCTGAGTTTTGTCTTCCGAGAGAATGGATTCGCCAAATCTACCCATCTTTCTCTCTCCTCCTTTGTAATTCCTTGGCAAATAAAACAGTTCTCCCTTAGGCATTTAACTGACGGCTGAAATATCTCCTGCCAGTGCTAGACCCCTGAGCATAGCATTGCTTCCTATCACCTAGAATCTTTAAAACTGCAGAAATCCTTGGGAAAGAAAATGGCTCATGTCAATGACATGTATTTTTAATAAATAAATATATGTTTACTTATTTATTTTGACATGAAAGAAACACACACATAAGCATGAATTTCCTTGAACAGAGGAATGAGGTCTCCCTCTTGGGAAGCTAAGATTGTTTGGTCCTCAGAACAATAGCAGCTCCAAGAGCAAAAGGAAGAAGCAGGAGGGAGGAGGGAAGCCACGGTACCCAGTGGGTCCAGCCTGCACTCTCCTCTCTTACCAAGGACTTTTTGAGCTTCTGCTTCTCTCTACAAGCCCTGGCCTTGCCCTACAACTGCCACCATGCTCTGTGCCCTGGGGCCACACAGCCAGGGGCAGGGTAGGATACAGTCTTCCCAGGAGTCTTCTTCCTTGCAAACCTGAACACAAGCACAAGGCCCCCTTCTGCTGAAAAACTCGTCTACAAATCACTTGGTAAAGACATTCAGGGGGATCAGAACATTCACCATATGGGAAGATTGTACAGTCTCAGAACTTGGTAAGATTTTTACAGATCCCAGCCTTTTCCTGATTGTGTTTCTGGAGAATGAGCTCATCGAGTAAACCTTCTTCTGATCCTACTTTGAGGGAGGTCAATGTGTCTCCCCGCTTTCCGTGTGAAGAGGCCAGGAGTGAGGGCAAAGGCAGTCCTGCCTCGTACATGCATGCTCAGTCACTAAGTCACGTCCAATTCTTTGCAACCCCCTAGACTGTAATTGGCTAGGCTCCTCTGTCCATGGGATTTTGCAGGCAAGAATACTGGAGTGGGTTGCCATTTCCTCCTCCAGGGGATCTTCCTGACCCAGGGATCGAACCCGTGTCTCCTGCATTAGAAGGTGGGTTTTTTACCGCTAGGCTACCTGGGAAGCTGCTATGCCTTGTGCTCACAGACAAAACTTGCCTTCTGAGCATCCGCAGAGTGAGGACACCTGAACACGAGGCCAGTGTTCATCCTGAAGCATGTATCCCCTCGGACACTTTCTTTCTTCCTGTCTACAGGAAGGGCCAAGTCCTGGCAAGCTGGCTCCAGGAGCCCCGAACAGAGTCCTGACAACTTCATTCACATGCAGTTTTCCATGACTTTAAAATCTTTTAAAATACTATCATAAAATCATAACAATGATTTTTAAAATATTTCCCCTCCCCTAAGATTTTGCTTTTCTGAGCACAATTATTTAACATATTTTAAAAAAATTCTCTACCAGTGGACATTCTCTACACGTGTGCTGACTTGAGGGGAAGGTCCATGCAGGCCAAGGGATGGGTATGATCGGCGATCAATTCTATGCCAAAACCAGTGCTCATGGTTGCCTCCAAGTAGCATAACATGCCTGCCTGCCAGGCACCGTCTACATGGATTTTACCAAAGGGCAACTCACCAAACAGCCTGACTGGAGAAAAAGAGGCACAGTGGAGACATAGGAGAAGCACCTGCTCCCACCTTTGGGAAAGCCATCACCTGGTTGGCCGCAGAAATGAGATACATGCCAGCCCTTCCTGTCAACGGCTATGCCGTGGTTGGAAACACGAGCTTCCACTGAGCCTGCCTCCAGGTTGCCAAAAGCCTGCACCTGACAAGCGACCAGGGGAGAGTCCTTCCAACAGCCAGCCTGAGCAGAAAGGAGGGACTGCATCTAAGAGCAAGCCTGGCCCAACTAGTCCTTTGAGAACAAGGGCCGGGCAAACGAAAGACAGAAAGAGAAACCGAGTTTTGGCCCCATAGGCTCTTCTGTTGGGTCTAAAGTTCTCCCACCATTGTGATTCTGCAATACCTCTGCCAGTATTGGCTCTGTAGGAAAAAATTACGTTTGAGAAAAATGGGCACAATAAAATCAGAATGTGTGCCTTTAAGGAAGAGTCCCCCCAGAAAAGGGTTGCTAAAGTTTCAAATATATAGCCCATAAAACACACAGGATATTTGTACCACGGCTAAGGTTCAACATTGATCATCACTAAATGATCATCACTAACAAATTAACATGTGACATTAGCCAAGAGGGCTATTGGATGTTAAAAGAAACTCAAAAATCCCAGGAAGCAGCCACTTGATGAGCAAACAGTTTAATTTAGACTGTCACTCACAGGAAATAGACAATAGTGCTATTAAAATTGTAACAATGTAGCAATTTGCGACATATTCACATTTCACATTAGATGCCCCCCTCCCTCCAGCTAATGTTGACTATTACCAGTAAAATACACAATAGCAACCATTAATTGAGCATTTTCAGTGTGCCATGAGCTTTAAAAAGCAATCTATGACTGAACATTTAAACAGAACTTCCTATGTGCCAGACATTGTTCTCAGCACTTTTTATCTATTAACTTAGTACTCACCAAACCCCCATAAGCTAATCACTATTATTATCACATTTTCAGATGAGGAAACTGAGGCACAGTGAGTTTAAAATTCTCCAGGATCACATATCTAATTAAAAGACAGGGCAGAAGTTCAAAGCCTTTACAAGTCTGTTCCACAGTTCATGCTCTCAAGTCTTATCTTATAATTGCATCTTCAAAATATCTCCAAGAAATATATGCTGTAATTCTCTCTTTTTATAAGTAAGGAAATTGAGGTTTAGAATGCTTAAGTGATTTCTTTAATCACCTAGCCAGGAGGTGGCAGAGCCTGGACCCAGACACAAGACTTTCTATCCCCAAAGCCTAGAGGCCAGAAGTTTATGTTATTTCTTGTATACATTGTGATTCGTTGGCTCCTAATAATCATTTTTTCCTAAATGAATATTGGGTCATATATCTAAATGGCTACTAGGTTCTAGACACTGTGCAGGCAGATTAAATGACCTTGCCCTTCCAAGAGCTTGCACTCTAGCTATAGAAGTGCTGATGCTGAAGCTGTCATTCAAGTATATAGAGAGGTTGAACAAATGACGTCTTCCCCATGCTAAAACAAAGTCTTTGTCACCTGCAAAGACTCCTTATGGCTGGCGGCTGAATCTTCAAGTGCAGAAAAGAATACTGACGATATCCCTTACTCAGTCAAAAGTATCTCTCATAACAAATGGACACTGTTGTTGATGCTGATTACCAAACCCCCCAAGCCATCTCATGTCGCTTGAAGCTACTGCCAACATCTCTTTGTGGTGTCTCACCCTGTTCTGCATCTCCCCACTCTGGCCTTTATGGTTATGACTACTACGACCTATCGCGTTGCACTGAGTAAGGCACCACTTCTAGAAGTGACTGTGCTCGAGACCTCAACAGTAGTACCAAGGGACATTAACAAATCATCTGAGGACACGAACAGTGTCCTAAGAATTACTTCTCGACTCTGCCACTTACTGGCCATGGGATCTCTGGTTACTCAATTTTGGTGTGCCTCGGTGTCCTCTTGTATTATGTGAATAGAAACAGTATCTTTCACTAGAGTTCCTGTAATAAGCTAATATAGGTAAAGCACTTAAAACAACCCTGGAGGGCTGACACCCACAGATGTTGCCCGGTGCTGCTGTCTCTCCCCTTCGCCTGCTCCCTCCTTCTCCCGTCTCCCCTCCCCCTCCTTCTCCTCCTCTTCCTTCTCTTTTCTCCTTCTCCTTCTCCCTCTTTCTCTTCCCCTTCTCCTTTTTCCCTCCGTCCTTCTCTTCATCCACTTCCTCCTTCCTCTTGTTTAATTATTATTATCACTATTATCATTTTTTATTGAATTTAGTGCTTGCTAGGAGTTCCCTATTTCTTAAGAGGTTGATAACACACAGGTAGTTCCATCTTTCAAGTGGAGAAAGAACATGCTGGTCCTCTTAACTTTATTTTCATCAGCTCTTAGCATATCTGAGCAGAATTTAATTTTAAAAATATTCTTATAGTCTATATTGTCTAAGTAATCATTGGTCTGAATATGATTTGACCCTTTTCCATAACGCCTCAGGAGTGTAACTGGATCTAAAATGGGTTCTGAGCTGTGTTCACTTTGTGGAAGTATGATCTTTAACCAAAGAAAACAAAAAACAAACAAACAAAAAAAACAGAGAAATTTAAACTTGCCAAAAAGCAAAGTAATAAAATTAATGGCCTGTCTTTCATTCAAAACTCCAGATTCCCATGAATCTTCTGAAATCAGAAAAAAAAAGTGTTAAGAAGGCATGTGTTGAATTGATACATTGTTGTATTGATACATCTAGGAGGTGACTAGAAAAGCGAAAGTCACCCAGTAGCACCTACCAATCTCTGTTCAAGGGCGAGCAAGTGTCAAAATTAGCTGCTGCTGTCTGGTTTTGAACTAGATGTTTGTCCTTGATCATCTCACTAAAGCCTTTGTCTTCGGTCACTCTGTGTTTACCGAAAAGCCTCTGGTTCTTATTGACCTGCATTAACTTTATTACTTCATCCCCCGTGACTCCAGGCTGTGTTCTAAACCACAAACCCATTGTTTCGTGTACTGAAAAATGTTCTTGACTATCACAACCTGTGGTAAGAGAGAGCCTTAATATCATCTTGATATGACAGCATCTGATAAAGATGACATTAACATGTATCAATACTAGAAAAGGAGACAAGGTACTACGGTTGTGGTTCTTTTGTTTTCTAAATTAATTGACCGGCATAAAGGACAGTATTGGAGACGTATCTCTAAGTGGGTAGTTACAAACACAGCTTCTGGGAACAGGGAGCCTGAAGGGAAATAAGTCACAAACCTTGAGGGGATCAGACCATGCCACACTGAATGGGAGTCGGCAAAGAAGAAGAATGTATCACTTACCTACAGCTTGGTAACAAACTGTCCAAGATTTAGTGACTTAAAACAACAGGTCTGGGACTAGAGTAGGTCTGGGCTTGTGACCACAAGCTTACATGACCCTGAGTGTGAGTGTCCCCTTAAATTTTGTACCCTGGCTGTCTAACACAACAACAACAACAACAACTTACGATCTTTCACAGTTTCACTAGGGCTTCCCCAGTGGCTCAGATGGTAAAGAATCTGCCTGCAGTGCAGGAGACGCGGGTTCCATCCCTGGGTTGGGAAGACTCCCCGGAGAAGGGAATGGCAACCCACTCCAGTATTCTTGCCTGGGAAATTCCATGGACAGAGGAGCTTGGCGGGCTACAGTCCATGGGGTCACAAAGAGTCAGACATGACTGAATGACTAACACTTTCACAGTTTCACTGAGAGCAGCTCAGCTGGATGATTTTTGCTCAGGGTATCTCATGAAGGTGCAATTAAGGTGTCAACTGGAATTGCAATTATCTGAAGGCTTGACTGGAACTGAAAGAGCTCTGCCAAAGCAGTTCACTCCCATGTCTGGCAAGTAGGCAATGACCATTGGTAGGAGGACTCAGTTCTCTGAGTGTGGGCTTCTCCATAATCCGCTTGGGTGTCCTCATGACATGTCAGCTAAGTGAGCCAAGAAGGAAGGTGAAAGACACAGGGACTTGCATCATGCATGCTCAGAAACTACACACCATCATTTCCGTCATATTCTACTGGTCACACAGACCAACCTTGATACCCTGTAGGGTGAGATTACCCAAAGGTGTGAATAATAGATTGTTGGCTGCCATTTTGAAGGCTGTCTACCTTACAAAGAAAGAGGAGGAGGAGAGAAAGGGGAAGAAAATTGCTTAACTGAGAATCTGGCTTTATAAGAATGGCTTTGGCTTGAGCTTTTGGATAAAGATTAAGTCAAAATAGCAAACTGTGGAGGAGAACTAGGGTTGGCTGTATTATTGGATAATCCAACTCTTTACTCTGTGGCTGTGTGTATGTTGTGGGGAGGGTTGAGCACAAAGGCTTCATCCCAGACACAGTCTTTCCATTGAATGTGTCCACCAAGGAAGGATGCCAGTCCATAAGATCCCAGCTAGGGGGCTACTGGATGACTTGGGTAGTAGAGGGGATGTAACAACGTCTGTTAAAAGATAGCTTATTCCATCAGAGTGGCTTTGTTCCCAGTCTCTAGGGCTTCATTTACTTATTCCAGGTTGATCTGTGCTTTAGAGTCCAGTCTCTGTGATTGAGTGATATCCTTGTTCTTCACTTGAGATTATTGACCAAGTCAGCATAAATATCACAAATTTTCCTATTCCCTCAAAGAATAATCTGATTATTTCTAAAAAGAAGACCTTTTTGAGTTTGTTCAATATGACACCTTCTTTAGATCAGTACAGAGAGCACAAGCAAGTAGATCTTCCTACTCTCTTCCTCGTGTAGTCAACCTCTCTCCCTCAAACACCAAACTTTCGAGGAACCAGGTACCTTCTGCCGAATGACGACCCTGAAGCTGACACATGGATCTTTCTTTTCCCCCAAGAGGGCAGTGATTTTTTTAATGCAGAAATTGATTTGCCCCAGGGACTTCATTCCTAAAGACTCTTCTCATCTCTAGCTCCTGCCCTCCTCCTCCTCCTCCACTGAGTGGTCCCTAGCCACCCTGACAGGGGACCTACCTTCACACCGGGCACAGTCCCCCCACTGACACTCCCCGGAAGCCCTCCATAAGAATGAAGGGGATGTGTCATCTTTAACGCCGAGATTGTCCATCAGAACCAAGAGTCAGTGCACAGACACCTTCCCTGCTCTTTTGTCCCTGCATCTTATCATGACTCTCCAGCAGGGCCTTCGATTTCTACACCTCAGTAGGGGTATCTGGGCTACTTTTTAGCTTGCATCTCTGTGTGCAGAGATATGTCTCCAATTCCTCACACAATGAAAGAATAACAACAACATGAATTACAAATGTTAGGATGCATTATGCTTTGATTAAATAAGAAATGTGAGCGGCTGAGCCCAGAAGGATAGAACCTGAATCCCGTCAAGAGAAAAGATGAACGAACAGAACTATAGTGACATCTGCTGGTCCGTCCCATAGAGTTGTTGGTTTAAATGTCATCAGAAGTTGGTGGTGGAAGGAAATAATAATGATGATACTCTCATGCTTTAAAAAAAAAAAAAGAAAGAAAGAAATCCTTAAAATGTGCTTTTATGCAAAGATGTATGAAGTGCAACTGTTTTAATTGGTATGTCGCGAATGAGAAAACAAAAGTCTTTGGAATAGACAGTGGAAATTATTGACTCTGCAATTGCTCGTGACAGGAATGGAGAAGACCGCTCGTGTCATCATTTCAGCACAGGGTCCCCCACACCCACACGCCGCAGCAGATCAACATCAGTCTAGAGGAGAAGGTAAGCAAGAAGAACAAGAGGGTTCTACTTAAAAGTATCTCTGAGTCTTAAAATACTGGCTTCCTCTTCAGATGTTTCAGGAGAAGCTAAGGCTCCAGGGGACACAAATGACCTTCCCCACTCACATGTACAACGTCTTGTACAGTGTCTTGGTGAAAAAAATGGCCATGGCTGCGATGCTGAGGCACATTAGAAAAACATTAAGATGTAATCAGGTACTCCTTGGGGGCCGGGGCTTCAGGGAGATCAATAGACTTTGCCAGCCCATTGGCCTCTGGTTGGGCAAACCTTCGATTACCAACATTTGCTGCCCTCTCTGCCAAAAAAAATCAAGTGAGAGCTGGCTCTGGGGTCCTGCAGCCCAAACACAGAATGCCCGAAGCTGCCTCCTGGGAGCCTGAGTCTCAGGGAAGCACCCCTTGAGCATTTCTCAGCCAGTGTCATTTTAGAAAGGGCAGTTTTTGTTGGAATCACCCCCCCACCACCACCACCACCAAAGCAGTGTCACAAAGGGAGCCATCCTCTGGACTCTGGATAATGACCATTCTGTTTTCAATGAAATACAAACACAAGGATATTTTTTTCCTAAGCACAGCCCTAACTGCCTCCAGTGGATGGTGTCCACAACAATAGATGATAAAGCTTTGCTAATGGCCCTCCTTACCAAAAAAAAAAAAATTAGTAGAGATTATGGTTTTTAGAAATTATCCAGATCACTTTAAAATGGTCTGCATGCCCCTCAGCTTTGAGGTCCAGCATGACAAAAAGATGAGGGCTGCATTAGGAACAAAGGAACTTTTCGCCTCTGCTGTGGGGCCGCTCTGAGTGGGAGGCATGGCTGCCATCTTGCTGTGCTGAAAGCATCCTCATCCCATATCTGAATAAAGGACAGAGAGGCCCCCGCCCAGGCGGCATGTGGGGGAGTGCGCATCTCACAATAACCGTATATTGTGTGAAAGTACGAGTGTGGACAGTCTGCACTTCTCGGAAGCTGGGTTCCTTTTAATGACTCTGAGGGACAATGCATCACCTGCGAGTCTAAAGCACATTCGATAAAACATCTTGGAGTCGGTGCCTGTGGAATTCATTTTCCAGAGACAGCCACGCTTGGGGATTTGGTTTCTAAGTCTTTTTTTCCCTTTCTTTCTTTCTTTTCTTTTTTTTTTTTGAATGTGTTTAAACTGGAAAGCTACTTTCTTCCCCACCCCTCTATCATCTTTTGGCCCTGGTTGATTCTGCACAATTCATCATTGTTTCAGCAGGTTTTCTACAAGGGAAGATTACTAAACTAATTGATTATTAATTGATTATCATAATAGTCACATTCTATTTGCAGTGATTCCTGCAAGCCAGGTATGCCCCGGGTCGTTCTCAACAGCCAGGGATTTGCAGACCCAGAGCCAGGCTGGGGCGTCCCCAGGGACCCATCCATCTGGTGCTGACAGTGCCACATCCATTATTTCCGCAAATAACGCTAAGGGAGGGAGTACTGGGTGGAACTGGGAGCATCTTTTTCTGTAGTTTCTTCCATTTGCAAGAAGTTTTCTGAATAACTCTGGCATGACACCTATTATTGAGAAGGGGAGGAGCTCTTTTCCAGAAGTCTTCTCAACCTTCCTGCAACCACAGACTCCAGGCCCTACAGACTCAGTGGGCTGTGATCTTGGTCCTATCTCCTGACACACGGTTCACCCTGCGACTCAAACTCCGTCACTCTTAAAAACAACACTGTCGTGTGCCTCCATGGAGCCCTGTTGTTGTTCAGTCGCTAAGTCATGCCCGACTTTTTGTGACCCCATGGATGGCAGCAAGCCAGGCTTCCCTGTCCTTCACTATCTCCCAGAGTTTGCTCAAACTCATATCCATTGAGTCGCTGAATGCCATCCAACCATTTCATCCTCCATTGCCCCCTTCTCCTCTTGCCCTCAATCTTTCCCAGCACCATGGTGTTTTCCAATGAGTCAGCTCTCTGCATCAGGTGGACAAAGTATTAGAGCTTCAGCATCGGTCCTTCCAATGAGTATTCAGGGTTGGTTTCCTTTAGGATTGATTGGTTTGATCTCCTTGCTGTCCAAGGGACTCTCAAGAGTCTTCTCCAATACCACAGTTCAAAAGCATCAATTCTTCAGCACTCAGCCTTCTTCATGGTCCAACTGTCACATCCATACATGACTACTGGAAAAACCATTGCTTTGACTCTATAGACTTTTGTTGGCAAAGTAATATCTCTGTTTTTTAATATGCTGTCTAGGTTTGTAATAGTTTTTCTTCCAAGGAGCAAGTGTCTTTTAATTTTTTGGCTGCAGTCACCATAAGCAGTGATTTTGGGGTCCAAGAAAATCACCTGGAGTCTGTCACTGTTTCCATAAAACACCCTCCTCTGGGTGCCCTATGCCTCAGTCTCTTGTTCAGTCCCTTGTCCAGTCCCCGGGGCACAACAGTGCACAAAGTGTGCCCTTGGGCTCACGGGGCAGAAAGACAATTACTTTGACCAGACAGCAGGGTGTCATTTATACTGTGGCAGAAAAGGGGGGCAGGAGTCAGGAAAAACTTCCCAGAGGAAGGGACATTTGTGCTGAGTTGTCAAGGGTGTGGGATTACAGAAGGGAAAGTATGTCCCAGGCAACGGAAGCATCATAGAAGAATGAAACCCACCCACAAATAATAGTTCTCAGGTGGCCAGAGGGAAGACGTGTGTATGGGGGGGGTCTGGCAGTGAAGAAGAGGGTGTCAGGAAACAGGAGAAGCCCCATCTGTGGGGTTGATCCTCAAAGGTGTAGTTCTGTATGCCCCTTATTTAACATTTGTTGAGCATCTACTGTATGCGAGGATTGGTCCTACATGCTTGGTGGAATTTGGAGGAACACCATCTCTGCTCTCAATAATGAACACACTTTGAGTGCCCACTGCATACCGGACAAGCTGTCCTTTTGCTATTTTATTGAATCCTCATAACAAACCTGCAAGGTAGCTACTATCACCCTGGCTTTGCAAAGGAGGACACTGGAGCCCTGAGACACAAAAATGACTTGTCCATGATCAAACATGTGGTTTGCAACTCAGCTGGACAACTTCAGAGAAGTCCCAAGAAGCTTATGAGTGAATGTTTCCAGTGACACAAAACTGTAGAGGAGAGGGTGGGGCGTGCAAACATCTGGGGGTGATGCTTTCCCTGCTCCTGATATATCCCTTTGTGCTGCAAAGGAACCCCAAGCTCAGACTCTCCGGAAGTCCCTGTGTGCATTCCCCAGGCAGGAGCCCTCCACAGAGATGCCTGCTTTGCCTGCAGCCCCTTCTCCCCATCCCTAAGCCCCCCTGCCTTTGTAACACCTCCTGCAGGGGGTAGCCCCGCCTCTGACCTACCAGCCGCTGGGCAAGGTGTAAGCCCCCCTGGGGTCCTGGAAGTTCCCCTGGCCTCCGGCATAGATGGCAATTCCCACTTCAGACATTTCTCAAGCTCGGCAGAGGGAAGCAGAAAGATTCATAGCCAGGAGAAGGAGAAAGACTACTGAGCTGATTCTCAACACAGGGTTGCGGGTTTCCTTTATAGAACTCTTATTTTGTATCAGTTCGTCCTGATTACTTTTCGAAATATTAAAATCTGTAAGTAAACATCTTGCCCTGTTAAGGTTGGTCTCCTGCCAATAGCCTTTATCAGGCTTATAAATTCTATTTTTATCTCCCCCCACCTGCTCCCAATTCTTCTCTTAAGCTGACACCGAAAGGTCCAATAATCAGTCACCCAATTCTGTGGTCGTGACCTCTCCAATAACAAGGGGAGAAGTGTAGTCTCACTAATGTGGGAAGCAAAGAAAGGAAAGAATCATCAAGGACTTCTTAATACAACTGAAAGCAGCAAAGTCCGCCTAGAAATAGAATGTTTTAAAGAGAGAGAGAGACATTTGTTACGAAACAGCATGTTTCAACATAAACCGAGATGTAACGAACACATGGAAAAAAGTCCAAGGGAAAGAAAACTATGGAAACAATCATGGAAGTGTCAAGCTAGGGTACAGGGAGTATAGGTGGATGTTGGAGTATAGGTGGATGTTTCCAGAATGCTATTTTAGGTCCTATTCATACGTGAATTCCTCTGATAAAATTTCCCTGTGGCTGGTCTTTACACGCTGAACCCAGTGAGTCAGGGTCGGCCCCTCACCCCTTGTCTGGGGCTCCGTCATTTCCAATAGCACACAAAGTGGTATGCATTTGCTCATTGCCTCGTTGGTCTGAGTGCTCTGGCGTTCATATAACATTGTATTTCTGAATCTGCAATACTTCACATCACAGAGGGAAACAGAAAAGGAAGATGCTGAAGAGAACATGAAGGGAGAAAAAGACAGGAGACTTTGTCAGGAGTTTTAAACTTTTCTTATTGAGTTAGAAGAAGCCCCTGGGAGAAGATGCTTTAGATGTTTGGTCCTTCTGGGCGCACTGTTGCCAGAGAAAAGAAAGCACGTGATGAGTTAAAAGTGGTTGGGACACGCGAGGGACTCAAAGAGAAGACTGGGGGAAGGTGCCTATCTCACAATTGCTCTCTTATGTGGGCGTTAAGGCTGTGACCGATATTGTCATCATTTACAGGATATGCTTCTTTCAAAAGCACAAGAAATCTTGGCTGTGTAAAGAGAAAACTTCCCAGTTTTTACCTAAAATTCTTTATCCCATGATGCACAGCATTAAGCGAAGGACATGGGCACTTAGGGAAAGGAATTTCAAATTCGTGGTGCCCTCTTGTTTTGCCTTGTAAATTTTGCCAGGTTTCCTTCCTTCGCTGGTTTTATGATATTAACCATTTGCAGCCAGAGCACAAATGATGGGGAAAGTCATAAATACAGAGGTGGTATTGCTCTACGAAGTCATCCAAATGTTAGGTAAGACATACACAGGGATCCTGAATTTTAGAACAAAGACCCTGAGATGGTTGGAGGTGTTGGCAGGGACCGGGAAGACATGAGATGAATAAATCATCTCCTCTATTAATTAACTGTCTAAGGAAACTGTGTCAGTATAGTTTCTCTTCTGTTTCCTCCCTGCCCCAAATGCCAGTGAGTCAGTGAAGGGGGTAATGTGAGATGGCGTGCCAACTTGTGGACACCAGGGAAGTCTGCCTCAAAGTTTGCCCAGCTTAGCATTTACCAAGGTACCTCCTATGGCCTGAGTTATGTCCCCTCAAAATTAATATACTGAAACCCTACCATACACTCCACCCCCCGCCTCCAGAATTCAGAATGTGACTTTGGAGATAGGCTCTCTAAAGAGATAATTAACATGAGGTCATTAGTGTTAGTCGCTTTAGTCGTGTCTGTCTCTTTGCGACCCTATGAACTGTAGCCTGCCATGGGATTCTCCAGGCAAGAATACTGGAGTGGGAAGCCATCCCCTTCTCCAGAGGATCTTTCCAACCCAGGGATAGAACCCAGGTCTTTTCCACTGTAGGTGGACTCTACCATTGGAGCCACCAGGAATCCCTGAGGTCATTAGGATGGACCCTAATTCAATCTGACTGGTGTCCTTACTTTTCCCTCTTTTTAGAGGAAATTAGAACACACAGATACACAGAAGGAAGACCCTGTGAAGACATTAGAAAAAGGTGACCATCTACAAGAAAAGGAGAGAAACTTCAGAAGATACCACCCTTGATCTCGGACTTCCAGCCTCCAGAATTTTGAGAAGCCAAACTTCCGTTGTTTAAGCCACCCAGTCTGTGGTATTTTGTTATGGCAGCTCTAGAAGACTAATAAAGTGCTTACAATAGTCTGTTAAGTGAGAAAAATGAATCAGTCTCTCAGTGATGACCCTTAGGAAACCTGAAGTCTGTAGACACATGGGAAGTAGCTGGCACTGTGCAGTATGACTGAGGGTCCGGCATTCGCTCTTCTGCTCATGACTCTGATGACCTCAGGCAAGTATGCAAACCTCTCTGAACACCAGATCCCTCTTGTGTGAAATGAAGATAATGATACTTGATTAGATACTATGCATTTATGGAAGGAGTCCTCCAGTGTGGACTAGGTATACAAATATAAATGATATTGTCCTGTTCTGGTGATGCTTATGGTGACTCTAATTAAGGAGAAAGAGAGAAAGAGATGCTCATAAATGGATAACTGCAATACCATGGGACACTTGCTCCAAAAGAAATATGTACATGCACTTTCATAGACCTATGTGTGTGTGTGTTAAGGTTGCATCAGATTAACTTTTAAGAATGAAGTCAGGAAAAACTTCACAAAGGAGATCATTTGACTGGGCTTTTAAAGTACAAGTTCAAATAGCAGAGAATCAGACAAGAGAGCTTTGGGATAAAGAAGCATGCACAATGGCAAGAGTGCCCAGAAGGGCAAGACAAGGTAAAAGAATAGTAAATAGTTAGGCGTGATTAGAGAGCACCACCAGGACTGTCAGAACATGAGATAGGAAAGCTACATTGGTGTCAAATCATAAATGGTCTTGAATACTTAGACAAGCTGTCTCAGCTTTGTTCTATTAGACATTGGGGATCAGTGAAGATTTTTAAGCAAGACAGTGATATGAAAAGATATGTCTTTTGGAAAGTATATTTTGAAGGCAGTGCGGTAAATGGATGTGATGGGAAATGTTTAGAAACATACATCAAGTAGATATGCTATTGCAAGAGTTCACATACTTGAAAAACCCTGGGTGGGGAAGGATTGAATTGGATAATCTCTGTGAACTTACTCTTTAAATAATAATACTAATAATTGTGATTATTTTTGAGAGTGAGAATATTTAAGACCACGACTTGTCAGTACATGTCAATGCTAATTAAATTTTCAGGGCAGTTGTGAGAAATTAGTTAATATCATTACAAACATGTGATACCAGGTGATTTTCTTAGTTGCGAATTCCTTGTTTTAACATTAAAATAACTGCTCAGTCAACCAATTTGAAGGAAGTGAAGTGTTTCGCCAAAATGAAATTTTCAATTCATTTCTATCTCGTTTCCATCTTTTTTATAATTAAATTTATTATTTCTAATTGAAGAATAATTACTCTACAATATTGTGCTGGTTTCTGCCAAACATCAACATGAATCAGCCATAGATTTACCTATGTCCCCTCCCTCTCAAACCTCCCTCCCTCTTCCCTCCCCATCCCACCCCTCTAGATTGTTACAGGGCCCTGGTTTGAGTTCCCCAAGTCACAGGGCAAGCTCCCATTGGCTATCTGTTTTAAATATGGAGTGTATATGTTTCCATGCTACTCTCTCCATACTTCCCACCTCCTTCCTCCCCCTACCCCGTCCATAAGTCTGTTCCCTATGTCTGTGTTTCCACTGCTGCCCTGCAAACAGGCTCATCATGTCCATCTTTACGGAAAGTTAGTTACTTTTGGTGACAATAAGAACAAGTCTGCCCCCACATGTAGCACAATAAACCAAAGCTTTAAATTCCACAGGTACTGGTGTTGAAAGTCCATAGGTTATGAAATATAAATGACACTATGTTTTAGAGACCGGATTATACACTGTCGACATGTTCCCCTCTTTCTCTGCACCCCCTACCCCAACTGCCGAGCAGAATTACCTGCTATCTTCTCTGTGCTCCCAGAGTCCTTTGTTTTCTATTGCACAAATCACACTGCAGGACGGAATATACATAAGCCTTTGTCTCCACTGCTAGATCACAAACTCCTTGTCTTCTTCATCTCTGGCTCCCCAGAGCCTAGCATAGGGCCTGCCTGGCCACAGAAGACGCTTGATATTCAGTCACTGAATTGCTTTAAGGTAACTCCCAGGATGGGGTGTGTGTGTATGTGTGTCTGTGTATATTTCTGCTATAAACTCAGAGTGAAAAGTGATAAAGTAATGTGGATTCCACTTGATGGCCTGTTCTATAAAGTACTTCTCTTTTTAGTGTAAAAACCCCAGTGAAGGGACTGACACATGCCAGCTTAAGTACACATGCAAAAGCTCTGTCTTGGCAGCCAGCCTTGGTTAGCCCAGCTCTCTTTGAATGCAAGCGTCTGATTCATAAGTGCTTGTCCTGCTCCATAGCCCTAGCACGTATCACGTTTATTTGTTTGACTTATGCAGGACGAGTGTGTATACATCTCCTATACAGGATCTCATTATACCCAGGCAGAAAGTGGTTTAATGCACACTTTGTACTTTTGACACCTAAATAATCCAGTTATCATCTTGACATGGAAATTGGAATGTCTTTGTTCTAGTGGCCTGATATACTCAAGTTAGAATACATACATCAATGATTTCAAAACACAATGTGTTCTACAAATATCAAACCCTGTTCACTGTGCTTCAAACAATGCAGTCAAGACAGTTCATTATACAGGGATGGGGAAATAAATTCCCTTTTTTCTCTTTGCTTTTCTTCTGTTGACTAAAGAAGCATCAATAAAAAGGCCAGGTGCTCTGCAGCTAACGTTCTCATGGACAGCACACACATTCAGCTCATAGACTAACTGCCATTTACTGTCTTTTTCCTTGAATATTAATAAAGAGATAGGACACTATAAAAAGTGTCTTCTTATTCTTCCACTTCCTTAAATCATACTTATTATTGAGATATCTTAGAAAAACATTCTATTTCAATGATAGCTGACTTTTTCTTAAGACATCATTTGCAGTGTGTCATATGAGGTACTTTAAACTCTCCCTATAATATCTCATCAGCCCTAGAAGGTAAGTAAGTATTATTCTTTTTCACTCCTATTTACAGATGCAGTTATTGGTGTTGTTTAGTTGCTGTGTCTGACTCTTTTGCAACCCAACGGACTGTAGCCTGCCAGGCTCCTCTGTCCATGGAATTTTCCAGGCAAGAACACTGGAGTGGGTTGCCGTTTCCTTCTCTGGGGGATCTTTCCCTGCCAGGGATCAAACCGGCGTCTCCTGCGTTGGCAGGTGGATTCTTTACAATTGAGTCACCAGAGAAGCTCACAAATGCAGAAGTCAAACAAAGAATCACTTTCCTCCATGAGTGGGAGGGAGATAGACCCTGTTTCTCTCTGACTTGAATCTGGCTTTACACACTGTACCATACTATCCCAGCTTTTTGAAGGACTGAGCACTCAAATTCCTGTCTCAGCTAACTTCAGTCTGAATTTAGGCTTCTAACTGAAGGCTGCAATCATTTCCAGCATTAACTGGGAACTCCATACATGTCAATGAATGACTAATGTAGTGCTAATCACTAACTGTAAGTCCAGAGGGGAAGATTCAGAAATAGCAGAGATAAGAATATTTTTGCACCTGTATAACAAGAGCATCAACAGTGGTAATAAAGATAATAACATTTAGTTCACTTGTGGAGAAAATACTACAAACTAATCTCAGTGCAGGAGATAAAATTAAGGCAATCGGTGGGTTTGAGGCAGCAGTTTCAATATATTTACTTGGTTGGATGCTATGGCCCAACAAATATCCAGGAGACTTCCCAAGCGATATCCAAGGGAAAGCAACAAAATGTTGGATAAATCATTCCAAACCTAATACAGAGAGACTCACTCTGCCACATGGAAAAAGTGGTGAGGAGACAATTAACTTCAACAATGTGTATTGTGCCTAAAAACAAGACTGGGTAAAGTCACCACAACTGCAACCTCTGTAAATTAGTCAGCAATAATGGGTATAGTTTGAAACCATGAAAACTTTGAAAAACAGAATAATTGCAAGCCATGAAATCATTTATAGAAATTCCAACAACAAATTCTAAGGTAGACATGTCCAGCGCCTCTTTTCTACTTAATTTGAAATATTTATAGCAGAGGTAAAGCAAACATTTGATGAGTGTGAAGGTGCGAATGTAGCAAACCAAGATAGGTAATTGGCATTAAAATCACTGCAAGTGTTTAACACAAGAAGCCTTGCTTACAAAGTGCAGAAGATGTAAAATAAATGAACACATAAATGGAGAAACAATATATATTGTTGTCTGCTTCCAACAGACATAGAGTGGAAGTCGCTCAGTCATGTCCAACTCCTTGCAAGCCCATGGACCGTAGCCCTCCAGGCTCCTCTGTTCATGGAATTCTTCTGGCAGAATCCACAAGAGGGTTATCCTTCCTTTCTCCAGGGGATCTTTTCGACCCCGGGATCAAACCCAGGTCTCCCACATCACAGGCGGATTCTTTACCGACTGAGCCATGAGGGAAGCCCACCAACAGACATAAGAAATCTACTAAGGTTATAAGTGACCGACTGGCCTTCAAATGCAAGTAAATAGCAGAATTAAAATGGAGCTCAGCTGAGACCATAAACCAGGTCAGTGAATATAAAATTTTAAACACAATGTATACTGAGATAGAGCCATAGTCACAGACCAACAATTTCTGGATAAAAGACCAACAGCTTGCTACCTGCTCAAACCCATAAAGTAAATGGGATCAATAGGGCAGGACCAGATAAAGAGGCAAACGGCGGAAAGAGGAAGGCAGGCATGTTTTAAAGAACAACATACGTTGCTGTGCAGCTGTGGGTTTAATAAGGCCAAGTTTATGCTATACTTCAGGGACAATTCAGAAAACGATGACATTGGATTTCTAATCCAATAACAAATTACCCTAAGATTTCTACATAAATATCAATATGAAGATGCAGTCAATATAATGACTACATAACCTTCCTAAGAATTTTTAATCATAACTTTCAAGAAGATGTCCTGCTTAGTTAAGTGCTTTCATATATTTTATATAATTTTATTTTTATAGTACTCATAACTTCTATTCTTAACACCACAGAGCAGATGAGAAAACTGGAAATTAGAAGCAGCGAAAAATATGTCTAAGACAACACAGGGTGTCAGTGACAGAACCAAGATGAAAAAAGTGTCTCTGACTTCTACAGCTTTTTCTTCTCATGGAATCAGCCTTTCAAGTTTAAATAGGTCTGAAATGTAAAATACTAGTTGATTATAGGAAAAACATGTATCCAAGTTGGGAGATACACTTAAATCCCATTAAACTAACTGAAAAATTCATGAGCAATGCATGGATAATTTGTTTCTTATTAAAACATTAAACTTGTAGAGAATATTTAGCTGTTCAAATGTCAAGTAACAGGATAGCTATAGTAAGTTAATTAGGTACCAATTCATTGCTAAAGATACTTAATTGACATTTAATAAGCATATTAAATACCAATTAACCAACTATATTTAGTACTAACTATATTTAGTCAAAGTTGTTTTGTTAATTGCTTGCTCAGTGCCTTAGTATCTATGGTCAATAGATTATAACCCAATTAAATATATACATTAATGCATTTGCATATATGTCTCCCCAGCGGGGAGTGTCGCCCAGATGCTCATGTATGGGTTTAACCATCATCACCCATCTCTGTGAAGAAAACCTCCTCCAGCAAGCCACCCCAGCTAGTGGGAGACCCTCTACAAGAAGAATGTCAGCCTGCGTCTGAGGACAAGACTATTGCACTCTCCTGTCACTGCTGAACTCGGGACATGGAAAAATTAACAGGTGCTGGTGACAGGGGCACAGGGCTCTTTGGGACAGAGATCAAACCCTTTTGAGCCCTCCGCAGAGTGACTATCTCATTCAGAAGCCACAGCCACGGCGTTTCTTAAACACCATTTTTATTACCATCTACAGGAGGCAGGAACATACTGATTATGATAATTGCCTCCAGGGTCTCGTGACTCTACAGGGCTTAAAAGATCCTGGGTGGTGTTCTTCTGGGCTACTCGCTGAGTAAGGCTGTCTGGCAGTCACATGCTGACATGTGGGACCTGTATTGTGTATTCCGGATACAGTGTTTTCCGCAGACACAATGCTTCCAGCACAATAGCGAAAGGACACGTGAACACGTTAACCTTGGTCCCTCTTCCTTGACCCCGCAAAGGCATTTAATGTGTCTGTAGGTTCCAACAGCTTTATGAATCCTTGCTGAGGTTTGAATATGCAGAAGCGCTGAACAGTGATGTGAATCTCATTTCTCAGGGTTGAAGGGCAAAGCTGGCAGTCACTCAGACTATTTGTGCCGGCAAGACATACCCAAACAAGCCTTGTCTCAACATGACAAGATCATATAATAAATATTTCCTAAATAAAGGTGAATTACTATTTTGGAAATCAACCCAATCTTAAAATTTGGGGAGTGCTTTCCATTATTTAAATAATCAAGTTGGTGCCCACCGTGCGATCCCTGAGCTTGGCCAGAACCAAAGTCTGGAGGTGTGAACATTTAGTGGTGAGGTCTAGGTGATCATGTTTCCTACGCAATCCAGAAAAGCCAGCTGCTAGGACAGTGAGTCAAGCAATCAGTTTGGGGATTTCCCAATTTATGGGCAGAACTTTTCCAAAGACAGTCTGAGATCCACAGTTCAGGAGGATCTGAGCCAGGAACTGACAACATTACAGCTCTGGGAGACAGGAGTCAGTGGGCAGGAATCATCAAAAGTACTCCAGGAACACCTTTCTTAGTGTCTCATCCTTAGATGGATGAAAACCGTGCAGCTTTTGTCTGTGATTGTCTTCAAGGATTGCTGCTCCATCTCTGTAGGCACAACCAAAAGAAATTCCCTAAAGTGACTATAATTCAAACATGTTCAGACTGGAGGAATAAAGGTAAATGGTGGGAGGCCATATCTTTAGAACAGAATATAGGAAGGCATACATGTAAAATAGCAAGAGTAATACTTTCAACATTCAGAAAATGAAGATCATGACATCTGGTCCCATCACTTCATGGGAAATAGATGGGGAAAGAGTGGAAACAGTGTCAGACTTTATTTTTTGGGGCTCCAAAAGCACTGCAGATGGTGACTGCAGCCATGAAATTAAAAGACGCTTACTCCTTGGAAGGAAAGTTATGACCAACCTAGATAGCATATTCAAAAGCGGAGACATTACTTTGCCAACAAACGTTCGTCTAGTCAAGGCTATGATTTTTCCAGTGGTCATGTAAGGATGTGAGAGTTGGACTGTGAAGAAAGCTGAGCGCTGAAGAATTGATGCTTTTGAACTGTGGTGTTGGAGAAGACGCTTGAGAGTCCCTTGGACTGCAAGGAGATCCAACCAGTCCATTCTGAAGGAGATCAGCCCTGGGATTTCTTTGGAGGGAATGATGCTGAAGCTGAAACTCCAGTACTTTGGCCACCTCATGTGAAGAGTTGACTCACTGGAAAAGACTCTGATGCTGGGAGGGATTGGGGGCAGGAGGAGAAGGGGATGACAGAGGATGAGATGGCTGGATGGCATCACTGACTCGATGGACGTGAGTCTGAGTGAACTCCGGGAGTTGGTGATGGACAGGGAGGCCTGGCGTGCTGCGATTCATGGGGTTGCAAAGAGTCGGACACGATTGAGCAACTGAACTGAATACTTTCAAGGATGGCATCACCGATTCAATGGACCTGAACCTGGGCAAACTCTGGGAGATGGTGAGGGACAGGGAGGCCTGGTGTGCTGTAGTCCACGGGGGTCACAAGGAGTCGGACATGACTTAACAGCTGAACAACAGCAACAACCAAGTTACACCTATACTGGGTATGATTACAAAATGACGTGTGTTGCTATAAATAGGGTTTCCCTTGTGGCTCAGCTGGAAAAGAATCCAAAGATTATGAATGTATTAACTAGATACGAAGTTGAGGATGTGCCTAGACACAGTGACCCTAGTTGACCTGCCCTGTCATTTTTTTTGTCTCCATGTGAACACTGGTGGTTTTGAGTATTTCTTGCCAGAGGTCCATCTGTATTGGCAAGACTGCATCTGTTTGTGTTTGGGGGGTCGGGGGGGGGGGCGGCAGTGATGGGTAAGGGGAGGATGTCTCCTTCCTTCAAAAATGACGCTGGGCTCTGATGAGAATCTTCTCATCATCTTGAGACTTGGCAGCAGATTAATATGTAACACTCTTTAAAATGTCCCAGGGCGGGTCAGTGCAATTTACCTCATTTGGCTTTTGCATCAAATTTTCCATTGAAAAGACTTGTGCACTTTGCATGTTCCCAGTTAATGAAGGACTGCCATGTGCCTGTGAGCTTTGTTTGAGGATGCCATGAAATGGGGGAGAAAATTATTATCCGGAGGGACATAATTGTTGCCCTGAATAAGTCTGATCAGTGAGGGAAAGGAATAAAGAGATTGCATGTGAAATTTAAATTCTTCAGTGTGAGGTACTCTTGGGTAAGCAAAACACTCAAGCTAAAGTTAGAAATGAATTAGTTAACACAACAGAAAAAAGAGTCAGACTCTATAGACTGAGCCAACATTTCAATTTTCAGCTCAGTAGGCAGTGGAAGTGAGGCTGAAGAGGGGGCTTGGCATAAATCATAAATTCCAGGATATTGTACTATAGCCTTCTAGGGGACTTGGTAAGCCACAGTTGACATATAGATTTGAGGTTCAGAATCTAGTTCTGGTGTTTAAAGAGAAAAGAAAGAGCTATATTGGAGGGCAGGAAAAATGCAGGACACTCAAGATAATGAATTAAATTCTCTTCCGATTGAAGAGAAATGGACAAAATGGGAATCTGTGTTTGAATTCTAAAAGTTGGTGATTAAGAAGCAATCTGAATGAAGTCTATATGGCTTATAAATTTTTGGTTGATGATGGATTTGAGTTTATTAGGTAGATCAGAACAAAAGGACATAAATGCAAATCAAGAGAGAATGTGTGAAAAAGAAATTTAAAGAGATATTTTATGGAGAAAGTGATGACATTTAGGATGAATTTGATCACTGCATGGATCTCAGTAAATTAAAAAGAGTATAATTGGTTATACAAGTGAAAGAAGCACCCTGAATCTTAATAGGACTCTGTGTTGCTTTAGAAAAGAGAACAGCGAGTTTACTTGAAATAGAGAATCCCTTCTAGGCCGCTTCCTTCAGAGACACCATCTCTACATCCATGTTGGGCAGTGGGGAGCAGAGGAGGAACACTTCACATTTCCTGGCTCCCGATCCTTGAAGGCTTTCATGCAGTGTGGTCTGTGATCCAGCAGCATCACCCGGGAGCTTGCTGGCAGTTCAGGGGCCCCATTCTGGGCCTACGGAATCAGAACCTGGATGACGCATGTGTACATTAATATTTGAAAAGCACAGATCTAAAACCACCACCCACAGCTCTACCTCTAGTTAAGGTGGGATTTAAACAGGCCTGGACTTGAAGCCTGGCTGTCCCCCTCACTAGGCAAGGCTGGTTAAATGATTTCACCCCTGAATTCCAATCTCCTCATGTGTAGAATGGAAATGATGAAAATAGTGGCTACCTATTTCAGAGTTTTATTAGCACGAAATGAAATTAGTGTTGAAAGCCCAGAGACTCTGAAACCAGATGTGCAAAGTCACTTCAGTCGTGTCTGACTCTTTGCGACCCCACAGACTCCAGGCTCCATGGTCCATGGGATTCTCCAGGCAAGAATTCTGGAGTGGGTTGCCATGCCCTCCTCCAAGGGATCTTCCTGACCCAGGGATTGAACCCGCATCTCTTACATCTCCAGCATTGCAGATGGGTTCTTTACCACTAGTGCCACCTGGAAAGCTCCTAAAACCAGACAGTCTGGCTCAGACAGTGCTCTGTCACTCACCAGCTGTACAACTTTGGGACAAACCATCTAACTTCACTGCCTGCCCCCAGGTTTTTCATCAGTAAAAAGAAAGTAATAATTGTACCCATATTACAGACTTGCTGTGGGAGCCAGCAATGTAACTGACATAAAAGTTCAAACTATTGCTGATGCCTCGATGTACTATAGACATGTTGGCTAGAATTACTGTTACAAATGAAATGCCAGGAAGACAAAAGCTTTTCAATAGATGTTAGCTCTTCTCTGTAGCATTACTCGCCCACACAATGACTTATTGTTATAGAAGCAGGCAGATTAAGGATGATGGAGAGCAACAAATTCAAGATTTAAGTAATTATAAGTTTGTGGTAGGATTTGCCTTTAACTGCTAACAGAACAATATGGGTTTTGGCAAAATGTTCCTTGAATCTACTGTAAGCTCACTTGTCTATCCAGGCAAGTTGGAAAATGGGACATGTTAATTCACATAACTTGGTTTTAAAAAACAAACAACTTTTCCCAAATGAAACAAAGGGATTTCCCCCCTCTACTGGATCCTAACCCCAATTGGTCTGAATTGACTCCTTTTTGTGTATGCAAATTGAATTTTCCTAATTCAGTCTCCACTTCTATAAGCCTGTATCTCTGTTTACATAGACACCAAGCGAGAGAATAGTCAAGTCGTGGGTGAGGGCTGGAGAGGTACTAAATCAGTGTTCTTTCTTTCCCCTTCTGCCTTCACGACCTTCCTCCAGGAAGCTCAGTTCACACTGGCTCCCTCTTGCTAGTTTCTCGAAACCTTTTCTAGGAAGTCTGACCACCGGCTCCTTCCCTGTGACCTGGTTTCTGGCTCTTGGGCTCTCCACGACCTCAGCTCAACCCCTTTCCCTTCTCACAGCATCAGCTCTGAGCCCTGAGGTCACTGAGGATGAGCACTTCCAATTCCACTGCCTTTTACCGGCCTGTGCAACCCTGAAATAATTTGCCTCAAAACCCGTTCTTGGAGAGAGAAGCCTGGCCAGACAAATGAAGGATTGGATTGAATTTTGTTCTTGCGAGAGAATGCCCACGGCAACATCTGTTTGTAAGCAACAAGATTGGGAAGTTGTTTTGTGCTTCTCTGCTGCCCATTCTGGTTCTTTCCCGGGTGTATTGTCTTCCCTGGAGGGGTCACCTCGCAGAATTTTCTCAGTGGTCTGGTCTTCGGTGCTAAGGAACTCATAACTAATTACCAGGACTTCAATTCTTAAACTTGACCAGCTGTGTCAAAGAAAGGGCGCTTTGGTCTCCCAGTGCTGGGGGATCTATAATTCATCCTCCATAAAAAAAAAGTCAATATTGGAGCAAAAATGACATTTAAAAATCATAAAATAAGTAGACTGGTATTTACCTAAGATGTTCCTTTCCTCTCTTCGTTTTATATACCAGGTACTGTATTGTTTGTTTTCTTTGGGGCGCTGTGAGCAGCTTCGTGACAGAGAGATGCTCTCCTGTTTCCAGTGGCTTCTGGGTAAGGAAGAAAACAGACCCACTGAGAAAAGATAGTGGGGGCAGCGTGGGAAACCCTCTGTACACACTCTCCTTGCAGCTTTGATCTGGTGAAATCAGTTTAGGGACTGAGCCACGCAAGTTAGCTTTTTTCCTTGATTCTAAAATTGCGTTATAAATTTTTATAGCTTTACAGATTAAAGAAAGATTAAAACCATGAAGCACTCGTTAATTACAAATGGCTCACCAGTGGCTAACATATTTGTATCCCCCATCAGGGTGGTGGGAACACTGTCCCAACACAAAGGCAGCCCCATCAAAAGACAACCACCAGCCTGATTAAGGGAAGGCAAGAGCAGTGGGCCCCTCTGTGCCAGGCAAACTAATTCAAAGCCTCACGCAGCATTGGTGTGACCCCTCCAGGCCTCTTTGCTAGAAACTGGATTGATTCTCCCCATCATTCAGAGTGGGGTAAATATTTTTGAAATTGTGACCTCCCTGGTAAGCTCAGGCAGCTCACAATCAAAGGAGGCAGGACCCCTTCCTAACATGTGATGGCAACAGGCGTTGGCAAGGAGGTCCATTAACCTTCTAGGGAAAATGCCCGTCAATGAGCCAGAAGTGGAAATGGTCAGAATGTGGAGACATGGACCAGTTACTCTAAAGTCATTTGTTATGAGAACATGGGGGAAGGAAAAGAACAGAGATTTAACTGTCAGGCTGCTGCAGAGATGTCAGAGAACTCAATATGGTTTCCTTTTACTCAACAAGAATTTGTTAAGCATTATGTGAGGCAAGAAGCAAGCCAAATTTGTGCTAAAAGCAAGATAGGATGGGCAGAGATGATAGTATACTCATTCATGCACTCTGAAAATTTTCTGGACATTTAATATAATCAGTTTAGGAGGGTGTATGCTCTGCGTAAGGGCTTCCCTGGTAGCTCAGTTGGTAAAGAATCTGCCTGCAGTGTAGGAGACCCAGGTTCAATCCCTGGGTCGGGAAGATTCCCTGGAGAAGGAAATGGCAAATCACTCCAGTCTTCTTTCCTGGAAAATCCCACGGACAGAGAGCCTGGCAGGCTACAGTCCATTGGCTCACAAGAGTCGAACAAAACTTAGCAACTAAACCACCTGCTCTGTGTAAGTCTACAGAAAGTGTGTGCACATGTGTGCATGTGTTTTGCCAAATAAAAAGCATAATAGCAAAGTTCCAGGTCCTATCACCATAATAGGGCATTTAATAGTATAACTTGGGAAGTAACCAGACAACATTTTTCAATGTGTTCACTCAGTTGATAGAGTTACCAAATAAAAATATTCATAGTTTTATTTCTATCATAACTTGGAAGAATTTGTTACAAGAGATATGATATACACACAATCTTTTAAATTTTGTACACTGACCTGAAACATTGGCCTCCTAGGGTAAGGAGATACATGTAAGATAATATTTACAAAATACTTAACACAGTGTTGCTCTCAATAAAGTTAAAATTCCCCACACATCTTACCCAGAAAACGCTCTTCAAGTGCAAGAGTCTGAGGGAGAAAATACTAAATATTAATATTAAAATACTAAATTTATTATTCAAATAAGCACCATTTTCCCTTCTGTACTCATTTGAAGACAAAGGGATACTCTTCATTGAAGATTAAAAATATATTGAAGGAAAAACAAAATGGAAAGCATTCCTTTTATGAATCTTTTATGATTTGATTTTTTTGAAGCACAAAATCTAGGTCCAATTTATAAGACTTTATTGTTCTCCAAAATCTAATAGTAGAACTTCAAATTTATTGTGTGTTTATGAAGTGTCCAGCAGTGGACTAAGTCCTATACATGCATTATGTAAATTAATCCTCATATAATCTTCTGGGCAAAAGGAGAAGAGGGCAGCAGAGGATGAGATGGTTAGACAGCACCATTGACTCAATGGACATGAATTTAATGCAAACTCCGGGAGATAGTGGAAAATGGGGAAGTCTGGTGGGCTGCAGTCCATGAAGTGACAAAGAGTTGGATACAATTTAGTGACTGAACAACAATCTTCTGGGGAATATTCTCTTCCTATTCCCATTTCACAGATGCTGTAACTGAGGTCAAGTTAAACCCCCAGGGTTCCATAGCTAATCAATGGCAGAACCCAGATTCTAATGCCAGTTTTAGACTGTGAATCCTGATCCACCAAGCCCACTGCCTCTCAAATCATAGTTGAGCATTGCCCTCGGAATTCATTAAAAGTAAGCTAATACTAGAGATTGCCATACTGAGTGAAGTAAGGCGGACAGAGAAGGAGAAACATCGTATGACTTCCTTTGCATGTGGAATCTAAAAGGAAATGATACAACTGAACTTGCAAAACAGACTCAAAGACTTAGAGAATGAACGTGTGGTTTCCGGGGGCAAAGACTGAGGAGAAGGGATAGTTAGGGAGTTTGGCACGGACATGTGCACACAGTTATATTTAAAATGGATAACCAACAAGGCCTTGCTGTATACCACATGGAACTCTGCTCAACATCATGTGGCAGTGTGGATCAAAACGGAGTTTGGGGGAGAATAAATGTATGTATACCTATATGTACATATACAATATGTATATGTATGGCTGAGCCCCTTTGCTGTTCATCTGAAACTATTGATATTGCAACACTGTTAACTGTCTATACACCTATACAAAATAAAAGGGTTTTTTTTAAGTAAATTAATTCTAAGAGAGAAAGAAAATTTTTTTCAGGCAAAAGTTATTAGTTTTTTGCCCAAATCCAAGGTGATCCATTATTAGCTAATGTTATTGAGCCAGGCATTTTTCCTCTTGTATATCTTATCTCATTGTAGCCTCCCAAAAACCCTCTGAAAGAATAAATACCTGCACTGGGCAGATGAAGAATAGTCCAAATCATTTATCCAGTGTTACACAGCCAGTAAACAGTAGAGCCAGGACTTGCTTCATGGCCAATCTTAAGCTAATACCATATATAACTCCAAGAGCAGTTGTAGGAGAGGGAAAATATTGATCCTGTTGATTGTCATCCGTTGGAACCGGCAAAGATCAGTGATGCATATTCAGAAGACTATACCTCCCTACCTTCTGGTAATGAATGGATCCTTGCAGTAACTAACAGGAATAGAACTAAGCAGCCTAAAAGAAGTTCAAATACTAAAGACTCTGTGCTGAAAAAATCAGGATTCAGAGTAATTTCAGACATCACATGAAGCCACCATATCACCAGAGTGTGAATTAGCAGAGCTTAAGCAACAGCAGAACAAGTGACCCAGAACCAGAAGAGAGATATCTCTGTAATCTAGTCATGTAGTCCTCAGACCAGAAGCTTTTGCATCAGGTGAGAGCTTATTAAAATGTAGAAACTCAGGTCCCACCCTAGACCTACTGAATCAGAAAACTCGGGGTGGGGCCCACCAGTCTGTGTCCACAAACTCTACTGATGCCTGCTTCCACTGAGAACCACTGCCCTAGCCATCTTGAGTTATATCTGTAAGGAGACCAAAGAAGCTACCAGAACTGCATTGTAGCTACAGCTGCGTGTTATGTACATGGCTGATGCGAGGAAATCACACGTGTGCATACACAGTTGTGGATGTGACTGGTGACAGAAGCAAGGTCTGATGCTGTAAAGAGCAATATTGAATATGAATCAAGGCAAACTGGAAGTGGTCAAATAGGAGATGGCAAGAGTGAACATCGACATTCTAGGAATCAGTGAACTAAGATGGACTGGAACGGGTGAATTAACTCAGATGACCATTATATCTACTGCTGTGGACAGGAATCCCTTAGGAGAAATGGAGTAGCCATCATAGTCAACAAAAGGGTCCGAAATACAGTACTTGGATGCAATCTCAAAAACGACAGAATGATCTCTGTTTGTTTTCAATGCAAACCATTCAATATCATGGTAATCCAAGTCTATGCCCTGACCAGTAACACTGAAGAAGCTGAAGTTGAACCGTTCTGTTAAGACCTATGAGACCTTTTAGAACTAACACCCAAAAAAGATGTCCTTTTCATTATAGGGGACTGGAATGCAAAAGTAGGAAGTCAAGAAACACCTGGAGTAACCGGCAAATTTGGCCTTGGACTACGGAATGAAGCAGGGCAAAGGCTAATAGCGTTTTGCCAAGAGAACGCACTGGTCATAGCAAACACCCTCTTCCAACAACACAAGAGAAGACTCTACACGTGGACATCACCAGATGGTCAACACCGAAATCAGACTGATTATATTCTTTGCAGCCGAAGATGGAGAAGCTCTATACAGTCAGCAAAAACAAGACCAGGAGCTAACTGTCGCTCAGATCATGAATTTCTTATTGTCAAATTCAGACTTAAATTGAAGAAAGTAGGGAAAACCACTAGACCATTCAGGTATGACCTAAATCAAATCCCTTATGATTATACAGAGGAAGTGAGAGATAGATTTAAGAGACTAGATCTGATAGACAGAATGCCTGATGATCTATGGACAGAGGTTCATGACACTGTACAGGAGACAGGAATCAAGACCAACCCCAAGAAAAAGAAATGAAAAAAAGCAAAATGGCTGTCTGAGGAGGCCTTACAAATAGCTGTGAAAAGAAGAGCAGTGAAAAGCAAAGGAGGAAAGGAAAGATACACCCATTTAAATGCAGAGTTCCAAAGAATAGCAAGGAGAGATAAGAAAGCCTTCCTCAGTGATCAATGCAAAGAAATAGAGGAAAACAACAGAATGGGAAAGACTAGAGATCTCTTCAAGAAAATTAGAGATACCAAGGGAACATTTCATGCAACGATGGGCTCAATAAATGACAGAAATGGTACGGACCTAAAAGAAGCAGAAGATATTAAGAAGAGGTGGCAAGAATACACAGAAGAACTGTACAAAAAAGATCTTCATGACCCAGATAATCATGATGGTGTGATCACTCACCTAGAGCCAGACATCCTGGAATGTGAAGTCAAGTGGGCCTTAAGAAGTATCACTACAAACAAAGCTAGTGGAGGTGATGGAATTCCAGTTGAGCTATTTCAAATCCTGAAAGATGATGCTATGAAAGTGCTGCACTCAATATGCCAGCAAATTTGAAAAACTCAGCAGTGGCCACAGGACTGGAAAAGGTCAGTTTTCATTCCAATCCCAAAGAAAGGCAATGCCAAAGAATGCTCAAACTACCGCACAATTGCACTCATCTCACACGCTAGTAAAGTAATGCTCAAAATTCTCCAAGCCAGGCTTCAGCAATACATGAACCGTGAACTTCAGATGTTCAAGCTGGTTTTAGAAAAGGCAGAGGAACCAGAGATCAAATTGCCAACATCTGCTGAATCATTGAAAAAGCAAGAGAGTTCCAGAAAAACATCTATTTTTGCTTTATTGACTATGCCAAAGCCTTTGACTGTGCGGATCACAACAAACTGTGGAAAATTCTGAAAGAGATGGGAATACAAGACCATCTGACCTGCCTCTTGAGAAACCTGTATACAGGTCAGGAAGCAACAGTTAGAACTGGACATGGAACAACAGACTGGTTCCAAATAGGAAAAGGAGTACGTCAAGGCTGTATATTGTCACCCTGCTTTTTCAACTTCTATGCAGATTACATTATGAGAAACGCTGGGCTGGAGGAAGCACAAGCTGGAATCAATATTGCCAGGAGAAATATCAATAACCTCAGATATGCAGATGATACCACCCTTATGGCAGAAAGTGAAGAGGAATTAAAGAGCCTCTTGATGAAAGTAAAAGAGGAGAACGAAAAAGTTGGCTTAAAACTCAACATTCAGAAAACTAAGATCATGGCATCCGGTCCCATCACTTCGTGGCAAATAGATGGGGAAACAGTGGAAACAGTGGCTGACTTTATTTTTCTGGGCTCCAAGATTCCTGCAGATGGTGATCGCAGCCATGAAATTAAAAGACGCTTACTCCTTGTTATGACCAACCTAGACAGCAGATTAAGAAGCAGAGACATTACTTTGTCATCAAAAGTCCGTCTAGTCAAGGCTATGGTTTTTCCAGTGGTCATGTATGGATGTGAGAGTTGGACTATAAAGATAGCTGAGTGCCAAAGAATTGATGCTTTTGAACTGTGGTGTTGTAGAAGACTCTCGAGAGTCCCTTGGACTGCAAGGAGATCCACCCAGTCCATCCTAAAGGAAATCAGTCCTGGGTGTTCATTGGAAGGACTGATGTTGAAGCTGAAACTCCAATATTTTGGCCACCTGATGAGAAGAGCTGACTCATTTGAAAAGACCCTTATGTTGGGAAAGATTGAAGGCAGGAGGCAAGAGGACGACAGAGGATGAGATGGCTAGATGGCATCACTGACTCAAAGGACATGAGTTTGGGTGAACTCCGGGAATTGGTGATAGACAGGGAGGCCTGGCGTGCTGCAGTTCATGAGGTCGCAAAGAGTTGGACACAACTGAGCGACTGAACTGAACTGAACATACACATTCACGTGTACACACATTCATTTACCCGGCCTTGAATGGTGAAACAAATCAAATGTAGTACGTATCATGATGTAATCCCCATCATTCTCCAATCCCAAGAAACACAAGTACAAGGCTATCACTCAGACTGATAGCACAATATTGTAATTCCCAGAGGAGCCATGTGTTCAAGCAGGGTCTCACTGAGAACCTTATCAGAACACGGTGCAACCCTGAGCAAGTCTGTTCCCCACCTTTCCTTCCCCTGGGGTAGGAGGAAGGGAGGTTATAGGCTACCAGCATTGTAAAGCTGTGTCCGAAGCATTTTGCTTTTTTCAAGCTTACCTTTTCTCAGCTGTGCTGCTGCTGTTTAGTTGCTAAAAAGTCGTGTCCAACTCTGCAACCCTATGGACTGTCGCCCACCAGGCTCCTCTGTCCATGGGTTTTTACAGGCAAGAATACTGGAGTGGGTTGCCGTTTCCTTCTCCAGGGGATCTCCCCAACCCAGGGATCAAACTCACGTCTCCTGCTCGGCAGGCAGATTTTTTACCACTGAGCCACCTGGGAAGCCACTTTTTCTAATATTAATAGTATAGCCCAACTTCCATGTCACTTACCCATGTTCATTCATTCGATTTTTTGTCCATGAACTCGTATGGGTTAGAAGAGCTCTCCAGATATTGGTATCTATCAGCTCAAATGCTTACAACTGAACATCCTTGTCCCATTTGTCTTCAGCTGTCTCCCCCAGTGGCTGTAATATATGATTGAAGATGTTAGTCCCCTGCAGGGAATGCCCCCCCTATGCTTACACATCTTCCCTTTGCTCCCCTAGAAGCTCTCCCCATCTCCTCCACTCTGCTCATTGCTCTGGGAGGCTGACAGTGTGACTGTCCCCAAGACCTCCAGTTGACTTCAGGTCATGGAAGAAGTGAGGAAATTCAGAAGGCCAGGCTCTTTCTCTGCAACCTTGCCTGAAAACCTCTTTCGTGTCTTGATCAAAGGTTACTGACCCTCTCTTGGTGGCCTGGTCCACGCTTCCATGAATCATTCCCCATGCTGACTCCTCTGAGTTTTAGGGTGGCAGCAGCTAGTTTGCTTTGGCCCCAGGTGACCACATCCCTCTTAGGCACCTCCCCTATCAGTGGTCCCCAACCTTGCCACTCCTTAAGATCCCCAGGAGTTCTTTAAAATACCAGTTTATGGGCTCCCCTAGACCAATTAAGTTAAAATTTCTGGGGTGACTGAGCAGGCACTGAACTAGACACTGGAGGATCCAAATGGAAGAGGTTTGTGTTCTCATGAAACTTACAGTCTCAAGGAAAACAGCATTGATAAAATAAATACAGACTGTTATAAAGTACTATAAAAGGAAAGACCATCAGGGACACTGATTTTTTTTAAAGCTCTCTAGGTGATTCTAATGTCAGCCAACATTGAAAATCATTGTCCTTACCCACACCTGCACAAACAAACTTTCCTAAAATTGTCCTATTTTGAGGTTTCGTCTCTTTCCTAACCCACACATCCCTTTACCTCTTCGTCTAATGTTCACCAGGGGGAGATAGAAGGAGAAAAGTATTTAGCTAAATTTCTTTAATCGTAAGCCAAAATGTGGTGGAAGAGAGACTATCAAATATTTCAAAACAGAAAGACATTCACCTACACAATTAGACTAAGGCTGGAGGGCAACAAAATTGACTCTCACTTCAATATCTACCCTGGATTGGACATCCTTCTAGTTGAAAAGGAGACTGACAGTGTATATTCATGGGGTTACCAGATTCCAGGCCCTACTTCATTTATTTTCATTCTTCGTTTTTCATCGATCTGTGTATTTATGGATATAACATTTCTTCTGAGTACTGATTTGCTTTATCCTTCAGACTCTAATCTGCAATGCTCTAATTAGTGGTGTTCTCTAACCTGAGTTTTTATCTTCTTATTGATTCAAGAGCTATTGGAGCAAGTTTTAAATTTTCAAATGTAAGGTTTCAAGTGTTAGCTTTTTTTGGCTCTTCTTCTTTTGACCAATTGAGAAAGCTTTTATGTCTACTATTTCAGTGTGTTTCCATCTTTTTCTCTTTTATTTTCTATTATTTCCACATCACGAATAGTGATACAATGAGATTCAATACACAGCTGTCATAACTGTGGTGTCTTCGTTATGTGTTACTGCATACTTTAATACTACAAAATTCCTTCTTTGACTCAATGAGTGCCTTTGTCCCATATTTTACCTGTTTGATGTTAGTAATCCAATGCCTGCTTTCTTATTGTTTTTATATCCCCAGTATATGTTTTTGCCCATCAGTTTACTTTCAATAAACTAATTTATTTTAGTTTATTAGTTTATTTTTTGAGTCACTTCATTTTAGGGCTGCCTCTTGCCCAGAGCTAGGCTCTGTTTTAAGTTAAACTGGAAATCCTTTTCTTTTAGTGGGGGGGTTAAGCTTATTTATATTGATTGATTAACAATCATACTTCTGTCTATTTTATATTATGTTTTCAGTTTTTCAAAGTTTCATTGTTTGGGTTTTTGTCTTTGGAGACTCCGATTTTGTGAATTTTGGATTCCCATTTGTATTCAATATCAATTTTTTCCTCTTTATTTCCTTTAAACTCTTATTCTGTTTCCATTTATTTTGTTAGCTTCTCTCTTTTCTATTTTCTTGTTCCTTATTGTGTGTTCAGTGGTATCAATTTTTTATGCTCCTTCCAATTTTGCCTTTATTCCTGTGATGCTTGTTAGTTCTTCTATATCTTTACCGCTAGCATCTCTCCTACCGCCGATGCAGGAGACATAGAGTCGACCCCTGGGTCAGAAAGATCCACTGGAGTAGGCAATGGCAATCCACTCCAGTATTCTTGCCTGGAAAATTCCATGGCAGATCAGCTACCTTGGGAGGCAAACATAAGATTCTTCCACTAAGGAGAAAGATGTTGGAGCAGACTGGCCTTTTCATCAGCCAGCTCTGGTGCAGAGGTTAAGACCATGGTGTGTGGCTGAGGGGGCAGATGCTAAGGGGCACTGGCAAGATAGTAGGTATCTCAGTAGACCCTCAAGAGACACGTCCTTCTGCCCAAGATCTAAGGAAAAGTAGGAGGGCATTAGGGGCTCCTCTAGTCCCCAGAAGACTGGAGACTTTGGACACTGTTCCTAAGATGCTTCTACAGGCAAGGGAATAAGTGGTAACCCTGAGATCATACTTCCCAGGGACTGAGACATGGGTAGAACTTTGAAGGTCATCTGGGAATTTGAGGAGTTTGGGTTCTGGCTGTTAGATACGATGGCCTTCCCTGATAGCTCAGAGAGTAAAGAATCTGCCTGCAATGTGGGAGACTCAGGTTTGATCCCTGGGTCAGGAAGATCCCCTGGAGGAGGAAATGACAACCCACTCCAGTATTCTTGCCTGGGGAATTCAGTGGACAGAGGAGCCTGGCGAGCTACAGTCTATGCGGTCATAGAGTAGGACAGGAGTTACATACTGAGCTGTTTTGTTATGTTAAATTTCAAAAGAAGGCGGGACACAGAAATAAAGATGTCTTGGAAGCAGGACTAGGAAAAGGAGTCAGATCAAAAAAAGGTAAATAAGGGAATTGCTCTGAAGCAGGTCGAAGGTCAAAACCAAGATGAATGGGCTTTTCCGGTGATAGCTACTCGATTAAGACATTTGAGAAACACTGCATGGGTTGATTGTTCCCTTAAAAGAAGAAAAAACAGAGAAAGTAAAGCTGCTTCAGGAAAGAACTAGAATGTATTCTAACCAGTAAAAACATGAACAGGAAACTCTCCATAGGAACACTTCCGATAGGCAGGCAGAAGAGGCAGGAAAGAGTTTCCCTCAGTTGTTCTCAGTTTTGAACTTTGTAAGTGCTGAACCCCAAATAAGCATCAAGGTGGCCTTTCTCTTTATTAAATGGGGAAAGAAGAAAACATAATATTTATAAAAGCGTTTCTTGGTAACCTGATGTTTCACTCTACAGTAAATCACATTCTAGAATTTAAAATCATGTGAGTTACTCTCCCTTCTGTGATTGTACAAAAATCCAACTCTGTTCCAGGCACTGCATTCAATTAAATCCCACTGTTTCACATTCATAAAACTGCATTCTAGCATTCTGAACCAGAAATCAGGGAAATTTAGTGGCAACAGAGACCGAGCATGTTCATGAAAGGCTATGTCTCATTCACCAAGAGTCATGCTCAGATCCATCCATTTGTTCCAAAGATATTTATTGAGCACCTCCTAAGTACTAGGCACTTCCCGAAGAACTGAGACTATAACAATGAACAAATCAGAGTAAACTCTTACTACCCTAGAGCTTGGACTCATGGGAAAGACAAATTAAGCAAGGAAACCAACAAACTAGACTCTAAGCAACAGTGAATGCTATAAAGAAAACAAAACAGGGTGATATGATCAAGACTGATACTAAGCAGATGATGGTGTTAGATAGGGCAGTGGGGAGGTACTGGAGTTGAGAATTGACTTACACAAAGGAGCCAGCCCTTCTGGGAGTCAGAGAAAACAATTTTGAGCAGATAGAACTGCGTCACTCAGTCTCGTCCAACTCTTTGCAACCCCATGGACTGTAGCCCACCAGGCTCCTCCATCCATGGGGTTTCCCAGGCAAGAATACTGGAGTGGGTTGCCATTTCTCCTTCTCCAGGGGATCTTGCCGACCCAGGAATCAAACCCAGGTCTCCTGCATTGCAGGTAGGAGACATGGGTTCGAAAACAGCCACGCAAAAACCTGAAGCAAAAATGAACTTGCAAGGATCAGAAAAGAGAAGAGGGCAGGAGTGTATTCTAGGTCACAGTTCAGAATGGCCTTCAGGCCACAGCAGGCAGTGTGAATTCCAGAAGGCCAACCAGAGACACCTTGTGAACAACAAGGCCCACCTGTGTTATCTCACATGAGTCACGGTGTCACTGGGTATACCAGATGTTCACATCTCTGCAGGTCAGATCAAGTGAGCCAGCTGCCCCTCAGTGTTCACACCAGACCTAACAGAGCAGGCAGAGGGTCAGCAAAGTTGGTCTGGTCACCCATCACCAAGGCAAAATGTGGAGGCCATGACCTCACTCTGCTCCCCCTAATGAATCAAACCCTTCCCAAGCAGCTGGCCCAGGAGGCAACCCCAGCAGGCCCCCCGAACCTGGTCTCCTCCCACCCAGCCCTGCCCTCTCCTGATGTCCCCACTGCCCACCATGGTGTTCTGAACACACTCTGAACCAGAGAACCCACAGGCCCTGGGACCACCTGCCAGGTGGCCCCAGCCCCAGCCTCACCCCTTGGTGAGCTCCCAGAGAACAGTCACTGCCCCCCGCCCCAAAGCAGCAAAAAAAGCTGCTTTTTTGCTTTCATGTATTCATTCAGCAAACATTCACTGAAAGTGTGTTAGTCACTTAGTTGTGTCCAACTCTTTGAGTGTCCATGGGCTGTACTCAGCCAGGCTCCTCTGACCGTACGATTTCCCAGGCAAGAATACTGGGGTGGGTTGCCATTCCCTTCTCCTGGGGATTTGTCCCACCCAAGAATTGAACCCGAGCTGTCTGCATTGCAGGCAGATTCTTTACCATCTGAGCCACCTTCACACATTCATCCAACAAACACTAAGCTACTGAAGAATGTCAGGGCCCTGTGCTGTGTGTTTTCTGCTGCACATCCCTCTTGAAAAAATAAATAACTAAAACTAAAACTGTAGTACTTACTCTCAGGCCTATCCTAACTTTGTAGTCACCCATTTGTCCGGGCCTCCTTGCCTGTCACTCACACTGGAACAATGATATACCTGCTTCAGTTCCTTCTTCTTGCCATTATCTCACATACCATCACAGAATAACAACAACACTCTTCTCTTTGGGAGGAGGCAGAGCCATGGGACTGAGGGCATGGGATTCACAGCCAGGCCCGTCTGGATTCCAGATCCACTTATGCTAATTCCTGCTGGGTGATGCTGGACAAGAATCTTCACTTTACTGTATTTTCATTTCTCTCTCTATAAAATACAGAGATCGTGATTTCAACCTGAAACAATTGCTGTAAGGGAGAAATGATAGCTGATAAACTATCTAAAGCACCTATCCCACTGCTTGATATAATGTCACTTCCTTATCTCTTTTGTTACAATCCCCAAGGTTTATAAATGGGGCCTGGCTTCTCTTCATACTGTGTTCGCCATCTGATCACCATCCAATCATTACACATCTAGGACCCAGAAAAACATCCTGCTTAGAGGAGATGATCCTGATGCTTCACACTAACCAACCAGAGAACAGGAAAAGAAAAACAAGTGAAGAGGTGAGAGGGAAACAGTAAAAAAATAAAATAAAAAACACATTAAGATCCAGGGTGGAGATACTCTATGCCAGGCACTCTTTTATACATGTTAAAGCTTTCAATAACTTTCCTCACAAGGACTTCAGGAAGTAAGCATTATTGTGGAGTTCATTTTGCCAGAAGAGGAAACTAAAGAGCAAAGAGTCTAAAGAATCTGACCAAGGTCACAGTCAGTAAGTGGTAGAGTTGAGACTGAACTCTGGTCGTCTGGCTCCAAGACCATGTCCTTAACCATTAGGCTCACTGAAAGCTAAAACCATTTGAAAGAGAACAAGATGCAAAAATGAAGAAGTCAGCCATTTGATTCTCAAGGATCAACACCAAGATTTAAGATCATTTGAAAATTTTGCTGGACACAGAGACTTTGGGAAGGAGACCTAAAATTTTCTCAGCTAGAGTCAGAATGGATAGTGAGAGAAGGAAACCCAGAGGCTGGGGTGATCGAATGCAGAGTGGTTAAAAGGAAGGAGCAGAGCTTTTACAAATACATCAAAGAGGAAAAAAAGAAATATCAAGGAGAAAGTGGTCCCATTAATAAATAAGGAAGGCAAAATAAATCAATGAAGATCTTTCAGTGACTAAAGTCCTCTACTTGCTTTTCAAAATTGGATTTTAAGGAGAAAAGTAAAGAGGTAAAAGCTAGAAGGAGCTGAGTAATACCTTGATGGGAGCTATAAAAGAAAGCAGATGCACTCCAAGGAGATGCTATTTACCTAAATCAGTGAATATGCAGCCTAAGCAAACAGGTTAAATCTCAGTACAGGACGGCCAGGGCAGAAGTAGAGACAGCCCACGTTTTTGTCAACTTGCATTGCTTCACTTCCTCAGCTTTCTAGCCCAGTCTCCATGGATACTCCTTCCCATTTATTCATCCATTTATTACATATTTATTGACTAAGAATGATTAAACCCCCTCCTTTGCCCTTGAGGAACTGGTGATCTTATGGGAAAAGTTGACATGTTAAGAAATCATAAATATGCAATGTGAGAAGCTCTACAATTGAGAAACATAAAGGGGGCCTGGGAATCAAGAAGAGAAGAACAGTGGACTCTGCCTGGAGCAGTCGGGAAAGGCTTCACTGCAGACAGGATCTTTGAGCTGAGATGTAAAAGCAGAGAAATATTCCAGGGTGCCTGGTGGAAGGAACAGTATGTGCAAGAGGGTGGCTTCCTGAGTAGCTAGAAGCAGCTCAGTACATGTGGATATGGAAGCAGAGGGGAGGCGGCAAAAGAGGTTGGATGGAAAGGGTGGTGGGTTCATGGCAATAAAAGGCCAGTATTCTTGCCTGGGGAAATCCCATCGACAGAGGAGTCTGGTGGGCTACAGTCCTTGGGGTCACAAAGAGTCCAATATGACTGAGCAACTCTGCACATATGACATGCAAGGATTTTTCACCCATTTGCTGAGCTATGGAAGGATTTTAAGTGGGAGAGAGGCTTGATCAGATCTTGTTTCAGAAAAATAACTTGAACAGCAGTAGGGAGAGTTGACTAAAACTAAAGACGGAGAGGCCATTAAAGGAACTATTACAAGAGTTCGGGGGAAATTTGAAGAGGGTCTGGCATGGCCACAGGGACAGAGAGAAAAGAAATTATTCGAGACATATTTAGAAGATCGTGTCAAATGCAGCTGAGAGGCACATTAAGACAAAGGCTGGAAATCACCCATTGGGTTTGGCAATTAGGAGGTCATTGGTGACCTCAGCCAGAGAGGTTACCAGGAATTGGTGGGGCAAGCAGAAGCCAGATTGAGTGTATTGAGGATGAAATTGGAAATTAAAATCTGAAGGTAGAAATCTGATTGTAAATTAAGGAAGAGAGAACAAGGGCCATAGGGAGATCTATAGGAGAACCTTGACCTTGGACCAAGATTATAGTTACAGATAAGAACCTGGAGGCAAAGCAAAGACCCATCATCAAGGGATGGGTTGCTAGAGCAGGCAGCGACAGGAGAAAGAATGTGAAGGTGTGAGTGTGGATCAGCTTCTCAGCTAGAAGTAACTGAGGTTTGAAAGACTCAGTGCCCAGTGGTTTTTATTTTTTCTACAAGGTAGGAGGTGGTGAAAAGATTGCGGGAAAGTTGGAAGTCAGCTTAGATGATTGAGGAACTATTGACTACAGAGGAGTAAAAAGATTGTTGGACTCGGTCAAGGACCCAGCTGACACTAAAACAAAATTTGTGATGCTACCGCTTTACATGCGTGCTATGTCGCCTCAGTCATGCCCAACTCTTTGCAACCCTATGGGCTGTATCCCGCCAGGCTCCTCTGTCCGGGGGATTCTCCAGGCAAGAATACTGGAGTGAGTTGCCACGTCCTCCTCCAGGGGATCTTCCGGACCCAGGGATCACACCCGCATCTCTTACGTCTCCTGCACTGGCAGCTGGGTTCTTATCACTAGTGCCACTTCTCACATGTTTGTAAATTTCCTCAAGGATATCCAGCAACCCTGCTGTGTTTGGGATGCCCAGCTCTCCCTCCAGTCTCCGATTTTCTAAGGATGGCAGTTCTGTCTGTCCCTTCCATTGATGTGGGGATGTGAGTTATTTGGGGAGCAGCCAGGTTTCTGCCACCTGGTCCCACCTTAATAAGCACAGCTGTCTGGCCCTGGGTGAAAACCTGATCCTGTCTGGGGGTATCCAAACCCCTTTCTCAGGAATTTAAAACTGGACCTCAAAGCTCCCATCTCAGCCTACCTTCTGTCAAACTGTGAATTTAGAAGTTATTGGTGGTAACCACTTCCTACCACGAAGGACTGGGAAAGAGAAAAAGAAACTGCAGCAAGAGAGGAGCATGAAGCAGAAGCACAGAGAGACACGGAGCTGATGATACAGAAGGTGCCCTCGACTTCCTCTAGGACTCTGCCTCTGCTTCCAGGCATCGCTGCAGTTTTCTCTTAAGAAATTTCCTCTAAAGAGATCTTAGGTTGGCTAAGGAGGTTTCTATTACTTGCCAGGAAAGAATTTCCAATTAAAACAATGGTGGAGCCAGACCATTATATTTACCCAGGTTTTAGAATGTTTGCAGGGTATGGCAGTGTGACGTGGAAGAGAGGAAGAAAGCAGGAGGAGAGCTAGAGATGTTGAAGGCATCTCCCAAGAGTTTGAGCTACTACTAAGCTTGGTTCCCAACCTTGGCATCAGAGTCACCAGAGGAGGTTTTCACACCCATGTCTGTCCCCCACTCTCAGAGCTCTGCCTTTAGTATTTGGGGTGAGAGAGGTGAGTCTGGTAAAGCCAGGGTGAGTCTAGTAGACTTGCAAAGAAGGGAGAGCCAAGAAACTGAAGGGCTTCAGGAAAAGCAGATGATGTAATAAAGGAAGGGCTGAGCAGGAAGAAGAGAAGGGGCTGGGCAGAGGGCTGGAGGCTGAAGGCTGAAGGCTGCATTCCAGAAAGGGTAGGCTGGGTAGGCTGGAGATGCGGGTGGAGGACAAGGGCACCAGAGGAGACAATTATGAACCAAGAGCATCAGATGGACCCACTGCACAGAGAGAAACACCCCAAGAGAATGGCAGGAGCAGTGTGGAAACAGCCTGCAAACAGGGAGCCCAACGGTGACCTGGACCTCAGCAGACAGCAGTAAGGATATAGAAAATTAGAACCAGACCACAGGCTGTGGAATCAGCTTTTCCTCTGACCCTTATCCATACTCCATGGAGTTGCTGTGCTACCGCATGCCCTTTGGGAAGCATTGGAATAGAAGTTGAGAACACAGGCTTCGGATCTGGATTTAAGCCCATCTTCACCACTCCCTGCTGTGTGACCCTGGGCAAGTTACCTACCTCTCTAAGTCTTAGTTTCTGTGTCTGTAAGTCTCAAGTGCTTTATAACGTATGAAAAGAGAATGAGATAATACAATAAGTGCTCCATCAATGGTATCTATTATTATTCTCCGAGAGGAGTTTCAAAGGGCAGAAGGAATGTTTTGGTGGATGGAGTGAGGAAGGAGAGCATCAAATGAGAATGAATGTCTGGGAGGGAGGGGATGGTGAAAGTCCTGATTTTGGAAGTGACCAAGAGGGCACAGCAAGGGACAAGGAGGGATTAACTCAGTTCACGCTTCCCGATGATGTTTCACTTTCTATAGCTGCTCTAGCAAACCACCACTCTTGCAGTGGTGTTTTCATTGATTTACTGATTTTAATTGGAGGATAATTACTTTACAATTTTGTGATGATTTTTGCCATACATCAACATGAATTGGCCACAGCCAGACGTGTGTCCCCTCACTCCTGAACCCCCTCCCACCTCCTTGCCAACTCCCTCCCTGCAAGTTGTCACAGAGCACCACCTTTGGGCTCTCTGCATCATACATCAAACTCCCACTGGCTATCTATTTTACATACGGTAATGCATATGTTTCAACGCTATTCTCTCAAATTATCCCATGAACAATACTATCTTGGAATTCTGTTGGTCAGAAATGCAATACAAGTCTCACTGGGCTAAAAATCAAGGTGTCAGCAGGATTGCATTCCTTTTTTGAAATTCAAAGGAAGAATCATTTTCCTTCTTTTCCCTGCATTCCTTGGCTCATGGCCCCCCATCATCCATCTCCAACATCAGCAGCCTTGCATCTCTCTGACCCTTTTCCCATCATTCTATCTTTTTGACTACAGATGGAAGTAAATCTCTTCCTCTGCTTTTAAGGACCCATGAGCTTCCCTGGTGGCTCAGAAGGTAAAGAATCTGCCAGCAATGTGGGAGACCTGGGTTCAATCCTTGGGTTGAGAAGATCTCCTGGAGAAGGTAATAGCAACCCACTCCAGTATTCTTGCCTGGAGAATCCCATGGGCAAAGGAGCCCAGTAGGCTACAGTCCATGGAGTCACAAAGAGTCAGACACAACTGAGCAACTAACACTTCCACTTTGTGATTACATTGGTCCCACGCAATAATCCAGGATAATCACGCCATCTCAAGGTCTTTAACTTAATTACACCTTGAAAGTCACCTTTGTCACATGAAGTAACTAACTATTCACAGGTTCTGGAGATGGGGACACTGTGGACATCTTTGCAGGTGCCAGGATTCACTGGGATAAAAAGCCTGGTTGCTGACTCTGCTCATCTACAGACCCGGATGCCTGCCAGACCATCAGCAGTGTGAACTAAGTTAGAAGTGCGCTCAGGTTTCCTAATGAAATGGAGGGGCAGAGTTTTTTTGATGTCTCTGTCTTCTGCTTCTGGAAGGGAGCAGCCGGGTCAGAAAGAAGGATGCATGGAGTCAGCCCTAGTGTTCACCTCAAGGTGCATCCTGGACAGCTAGCAGCAGTGGGCATGATGTGCAGGGGCTGAGAACTGACCGCAGGACTGGTCAGAGTCCATGCAATGGTCCATGTAGACTTGCCCTTCACATTGTTTAATCCTCTTCCACAACAAATACCTTCCTCTAACCCGAGTCACAAGCTTTCCAGAGTGTGATTCTCCTGCAAAGCTGGATTTTCCTCTCCACTTTACCACCCTGCTTCCACCCTCATTCCAGCAGAATTTGTCTTTAGGAGATGATCTTTGGAAAAGATCTGATGCTTAAATATAGAGCAAGGTGAATGATTATCAGAGTTAACATATTCTTTTTTTTCCCAGGGGTTTTGCACTTTAATAGGGAATCATCACTTAACCCAAAGGAAAGAATTGGTAATGGTGGGCTCCCACTAGTCACAAACAAGCTAAAGGGGACAAGGAGGGCCTCCAGGCACATCTCAAATCAAACCACATGGGTGGCCACCTTCTTTAATTATGGCCAAGTACATAGGACTGGCTCCCAATAAGTAAAAGACACTTCACTTCTCTGCCTGCCTCCAACTTCGCCTTTGAAGCTGTGAATTCCAGCTGCTCCTCCCCCAGCAGGCACTGCCTCACTGTTGAGCTTCACACCAGAACATCCTCACTCCCACTTCTCACATCCCTGATTTGGGGAAACACTCTGGCCAACTTCCTGTCAAATCTCACCAAAGACACCTGCATCAAAGGAGGAAGCCTAGTCACAGCCACTTCTTTAAACCATATCTGACAACCTACCTGAACGCGTGGAGAGGAGGGTGGAAGAGGTGCGTATTGGCAGTTGAGAAATTAAAAAGCTTAATAGCTACTCTCCATATTTAACTTTTATGATTCTGCAATCCTTGAAACATTAATAACTTATTTGATGGCATCTGAGATCCACCCCCCACCCCAGCTCTAGAAAGCTCAACGGTGACCTGGACCTCAGCAGACAGCAGTAAGGATATAGAAAATTAGAACCAGACCACAGGCTGTGGAATCAGCTTTTCCTCTGACCCTTATCCATACGCCATGGAGTTGCTGTGCTACCGCATGCCCTCTGGGAAGCATTGGAATAGAAGTTGAGAACACAGGCTTTGGATCTGGATTTAAGCCCATCTTCACCACTCCCTGCTGTGTGACCCTGGGCAAGTTACCTACCTCTCTAAGTCTTGGTTTCTGTGTCTGTAAGTCTCAAGTGCTTTATAACGTATGAAAAGAGAATGAGATAATACAAAAGTGCTCAATCAATGGTATCTATTTTTATTCACTGAGAAGAGTTTCAAAGGGCAGAAGGAATGTTTTGGTGGATGGAGTGAGGAAGGAGAGCATCAAATGAGAATGAATGTCTGGGAGGGAGGGGATGGTGAAAGTCCTGATTTTGGAAGTGACCAAGAGGACACAGCAAGGGACAAGGAGGGATTAACTCAGTTCAAGCTTCCCGATGATGTTTCACTTTCTATAGCTGGCAAGCAGATTTTTGTTCCTTTCTTTATGACTTTGCACTCTTGCCTCTGTCAGACACTGTGAAAGGTTTTCTATCACACAGACAAGTTTCCTTGAATTGATTGGAACCTTTTAGCTGGGCCTCGGGCACTATCACTCCCCAGCACTGTGCTGGACTTGCTGACAGCCAAGAAGCATTCTGATGGTCAGCACACCCATTAGCAAGAAGTTTCAAGATTCCAGATCACCTCTCTGCAATGTAAATGCCAGCTTCTCCATCCTTGTCCTATGGAGTTGGGCTGGTCCACAGCTTTCTCTCTACAATGTGCCATCAAAGAGCACTGGTGCTGTGAACCATTTTTAAAAGACGGTTCTTGAGGGACTTTCTGAAAACAAATGCGATAACGGTCAGTGGTAGAGAGTGAAATGACTAGCCCTGTCCATGTTGCTCCTGATACTCAGGTACAGCCCTGGCTGAAATAGATGGTTTCCTACAGAAGAGAACTTCTGTAATTCGGTGAGTCCGCATTCCCAGTTTATAGTCAGCTAGCCCCCATGCACAGCGAGGCACAACCAGGTGATGACTGGGGTTCTCATCTCTACAACAAAATGAAAACAAAATGTTCTCACCAAAGGAAAACAGAAGGAAGAAAGAGAATAAAAATAAAGAACGGGAAAGACAGTTACAAAAATAAATCTAGCAACTCCACTCCTAGGCTATACTCAAGAGAATTGAAAACATATGTTCACACAAGAACTTGGAGAGGCATGTTCATAGCTAGCTGCATTATAACATAATAGCTAAGAAGGAGAAACAACCCAGATGTCCATCCATTGATGAATGTGTAAACAAAATGTGTATAAGCAGATAACCGAATATCATTAAGCCGTGAAGGAGAAGTGGGTACTGATACATACTACAACATGGCTGAACTTTTGAAAACATGCTAAGTGAAAGCCAGACATAAAAGATCATATATTATATGATGCTACTAGTTTGAAATGTCCAAAATAGGCAAATCCATAGAGGCAGAAGTAGATCAGTGGTTGCCAGGGGCAAAGGGAAGGGTGGAATGATGAGTGACTGCTGATGTGTTCAAGGTTTCTTTGTGGGGTGATGAGTAGGTTCTGGAATTAGATAGTGGAGACGGTTGCGCTACTATGCGAATATTTTAATATATAAAAACTGTGATTTGTGCACTTTAACTGGGTGGATTTTATGGTATGTGAATCATACCTCAATTTAAAAAGCATTTTAAATTAAAATTAGTTGCGGTACAAGTAGGACACACAGGGAGAGAGAAATCAAGAACAAAGAGTGACCAGGACTAGGGAGCAGAATACACAAGGATCACTCATTCATGCAACAAGATTTAATAAGCACCTACTACATCAGGCATTGTTCCAAACAGAGCCAGCTTCGAGTGAATGAGACAAAAGTGGTTCCCACACTCTTGAAGTGTACCACTCGATGGGAGAGACAGACATTAATACAACAATGATACAGATAAGTATGAGATTATAATAGAGGGATGGATAGATTGACGACTGATTGATAGATAATGGAAAAAATAAATTACACTTTTTAAGTGTGGACCCCTACTACATTATGCAACATCACCTAATAAATTCTCTGAAGTCAGACTCCTGGGACAGTAGAAATGAATCCTCAATAATGAAGACATACCAGGTGTTCTCAGACCTTAAGTCAAAAGCCTTTCCCCTGGAGACATCAATAGCCATAACTGAAAGAGCAACCGAGCCATCATTCTTATCAGTGATGGGACAAGCCAGAGTGGATGGTCATTTCCTCCTCTGTGAGCAGTGGCAGACCCAGGAGGCACCCACTAAGATGGCACCACAGGGAACCACAGACTTGGACTCACTTTAGAGCTGGAGAAAGACCCTGAGAAGCAAAGTGGATTCCAAAGTCGGTCAACTTATAATGACAGAACTGAGACTTGAAAGAAGATCACAGGAAGTCTGTGTTCCAGAGCCTGAGTTCCTTAAACACCAGCAACTTGGCTCACCTGTTGGAAAGTGAACCACTGTAAAGTCGTATCAAATAATCACGGGCTAGTACATTCCCATCAAAGTAATCTACTTTCAAATCAGCAGAAGTCTTAAGGAGGGTAAATTCTCAATGGAAGATGGAAATTGAAAGAAATTCCAAGGCCAAAAAGACAGACTTCTGTGGTCTGGCATGCCTTTGACCCTCCTCACCCAAGAAGTCCATGGGGTGGACTTCAAAGCGCCAAGGCACCAAAGGCCACATGGGGCTTACTTCTCTTTACATCATTATTCATTGCCCATTTAAATGGCACCGTGTGCATCCTTCTATTTGGCATATACATGAAGCTGGACTGTTAACTCTTTTTCTCTGGTTTAGGCTTCCTTGTTAGTAGGTACTCAAAGTCTTCTGGTATCAGCTACTGGTGTGAACTCTTCCAGGAGTAGGTGGAGGAGAAGGAGGACCACAAGGGACCTCAGAGCCCCGACAAGTCCTCAGCTGTCCACACGGAGAGAGCCCCAGTCTGTTCCTCAACCCAGTTCTGTCACCAGACACTGATCCTGCAAATCTGGCTTTCGGGTCTCCTTCAGGTGAGTAAAATGTGTACTTTACTGAGCACCCACAGCACGCTGGGAAATATTCTGGTCATGGAGGAAGCATGGAGATGAATCCAACCCATCTCTGCCTTCAACAAGAGTTCAGGTATGGAATGATTCATAAGGATGCCGAGTCTAGATACAAACGTGGCTTCCTAAGAAGGCAGAGTCCCCTTGCTACCCACTTTCCTGCCCTGACTGTGTATTTTGCCATTTGAAACACCAGTGCTACAAGGTTGCTGTTGTTATTTAATAAGTTGTATCCAAATCTTTTGAGACCCCATGGACTGTAGCCCACCAGGCTCCTCTGTCCATGGGATTTTCCAGGCAAGAATACTGGAGTGGGTTGCCATTTCCTTCTCCAAGGGATCTTCCCAACCCAGGGATCAAACTCGCATCTTCTGCAATGCAGGTGGATTCTTTACCACCCAGCCACCTGGGAAGCCCAGTGATACAAGGTAGCCTATGTAAAAAGCAAACTGTGGGCAAGTCTGACTGTGAAATGTAATGTCAGATTGAGAAAATGATAAAAGGAAAGCTATCTCTCCACCTGGCTGGGGGCCTTGAATGCATATCTTTAACCCTGATTCTTGCATTAATTGCCTATGTGGGCTCAGAGTTCATATGATCAACTTTACATTTTCTAACACACAACTTTATAATTTTGTTTCCAGATTGTTCTCTTAGGAAGCTGGTTTGCATGGTACTCTGTCAACCTATGGAGAAGGCAATGGCACCCCACTCCAGTACTCTTGCCTGGAAAACCCCATGGATGGAAGAGCCTGGTGGGCTGCAGTCCATGGGGTCGCGAAGAGTTGGACACGACTGAGCGACTTCACTTTCACTTTTCACTTTCATGCATTGGAGAAGGAAATGGCAACCCACTCCAGTGTTCTTGCCTGGAGAATCCCAGGGACGGGGGAGCCTGGTGGGCTGCCGTCTATGGGGTCGCACAGAGTCAGACACGACTGAAGTGACTTAGCAGTAGCAGCAGCTGGCAACCTAACTGACTGCTTTCCCCAGTTTCACTCACTTTCTCTCTCTCTACACACACATGCACACACGCACACACACACACACACACACAGGCCTCCGTCTTTAAACGGTTAACCAGAGGGACTCTGAATGAACTGCTGTCTCTTTCACAACTAATCGACAGCGATGGCACTGTCTGCTGGGCTTTCTAAATCACGGCAATCTTTTCATTTTTTGAGGCCACCCTGCTCTGCTAGTCCTCATACCAGCTATTCTAAAACCTCACCACACACTTTTCAGCCTTCTCTATAGCTCTCAATTGCAAAAGAACTCATAGCATGGTCTAATGGATAGTTTAGAGCAATAGGCTTTGAATCTGGCTGTGTAGATTCAAGCCACTTAAACTCTCTAATATTTGGCTCTTTATCTGTAAGACATGGGCTTCCCTGGTGGCTCAGATGGTAAAGAATCCACCTGCAGTGCAGGAGACCCAGGTTCAATGCCTGGGTCAGGAAGATCCCCTGGAGAAGGGAATGGCTACCCACTCCAGTATTTCTGCCTGGAGATTCCCATGGACAGAGGAACCTAGTGGGCTATAGTCCATGGGGTTGCATAGAGTCTAACTTTACAATAACAGATTCTCTAGTTCACTATAAGACATGAGTGCTCATTGATGCAATTGACAAACACCATTTAAGTACTATGTGCCAGGTACTCATCTCAGAGGGACTATCAAACCAGGAGGTATGACAGGAAGCAAGATAAATGAGGTCCCTGCATTCATGGAACTTGTATTCCCTTGGGGGGATGGACATAATGATATCTATCTGAATACTAAGATAAGGTTAATGAGATGATCCCTTATCTCCTTTAATCCACATTAGGACTCTACTTTTCTCATCATACGTATTAAGAAATATTAGCTTTTATGATAATTTTTACTACCACTTCATAGAGTTTCAGTTCAGTTCAGTCACTCAGTCATGTCCGACTCTTTGCAAGCCCATGAATTGCAGCACGCCAGGCCTCCCTGTCCATCACCAACTCCTGGAGTTTACTCAAACTCACGTCCATCGAGTCGGTGATTCATCCAGCCATCTCATCCTCTGTCATCCCCTTCTCCTCCTGCCTCCAATCCCTCCCAGCATCAGAGTTTTTCCAATGAGTCAACTCCTCTCTTGAGGTGGCCAAAGTACTGGAGTTTCATAGAGTTTCAGATCAGATCAGATCAGTCGCCCAGTCGTGTCTGACTCTTTGCGACCCCATGAATCACAGCATGCCAGGCCTCCCTGTCCATCACCAACCCCCGGAGTTCACTGAGACTCACGTCCATCGAGTCAGTGATGCCATCCAGCCATCTCATCCTCTGTCGTCCCCTTCTCCACCTGCCCCCAATACCTCCCAGCATCAGAGTCTTTTCCAATGAGTCAACTCTTCGCATGAGGTGGCCAAAGTACTGGAGTTTCAGCTTTAGCATCATTCCTTCCAAAGAAATCCCAGGGCTGATCTCCTTCAGAATGGACTGGTTGGATCTCCTTGTGGTCCAAGGGACTCTCAAGAGTCTTCTCCAACACCACAGTTCAAAAGCATCAATTCTTCGGCACTCAGCCTTCTTCACAGTCCAACTCTCACATCCATACATGACCACAGGGAAAACCATAGCCTTGACTAGATGAACCTTGGTTGGCAAAGTAATGTCTCTGCTTTTGAATATGCTATCTAGGTTGGTAATAACTTTCCTTCCAAGGAGTAAGTGTCTTTTAATTTCATGGCTGCAGTCACCAATTCCCCGGAATTCCCCAAACCTGTCTTCATCCACTCCTATCCTTACTGTTGTAACAAAAAGTTGTGATCCATGAAGCCACCAGTAGAAGATAAGACTAGACCTTTCACTCTGGTCATCACCTTAGCCCTCAGCTCCAACATCCTAGACTAACTAGAATGAAGAATTTTCCCTTTGCCATTATGCTGGAGAGAGGAGGGAAGGACAAGAATCTTGAGGTCTGAATTGGCCTTGGCATCTTATAAACTGTTATAAGGTGATAGAAATCAGAGAATCTGTTATTGTAAAGTTGGAACTATTTTCTGATTCACCAGAGATAGAGCCTGGAGATTGCCTGTTAGCAGTCCACCTATATGGTTTATAGACAGTGCCTCAGTGGACACTTTCACCATGCCAAGGTAAAGCAAAGATGTTCTGCTAGAATAGAGATGTCCTGAGATACAACAGCTTCAAGGAGTGGGGAAGGGGCGGGGGTAGTAATATTGACATCAAGGAGGCCACTGCTTTTGGAGATGTATTTGAGCTGAGGGGATAGGAAGACAATGAGGAATGATCAAGGCCCTATTCCCTGCCTGCCCCCTTGGACTGGGTGGAGCCTTGTGCTTAGATGTATGAGAGTTAGAAATGGACACGTCCATGAATTTGAGAGTCTTTTAGACTCGAGGCAAAAGTAAATACCAGAAACTGTTCACGAGAGACTGTGACATGCTGCGCATAAGCAGAGTTTCCTTGGACCCAAAGGACAGGTTGAGATACTGAGACAAGAACAGGCTATCCTGTCTTTTCATCATGGATTCAATTTCTCTCTTGCATGCCGAGGGCCACAGCTCTAGAAGCACCTAGGCTGACCACCATGGCCTTGGTGAGTGTTCCCTGAGTGACCTGATGGCGCTGGACCCCTTCAAAAACAGCAGGATTGAAGGAACATGGTGAGGACCATGCAGACTGCTGGCGGTCATCAGTGGGTTCATCCTGTGTGTGGGGGCTGTGGATTAGTAGGGAGAATAACTGGGAGTTAGCGTCTACTTAGGGGGCTTCCCAGGTGGCTCAGTGGTAAAGAATATACCTGCCAATGCAGGAGATATAGGAGATGCAGGTTCGATCCCTGGGTCAGGAAGACCCCTAGAGGAGAGCACGGCAACCCACTTCAGTATTCTTGCCCGGAGAATCCCATGGGCAGAGGAGCCTGGTGGGCTACAGTCCATAGAGGTCAAAGAGTCAGACACAACTGAGCGACTTAGCATGCATGCACAGTACGTATTTGTGTGGGAAGAAAGAGATCTGAGCTATGCAATTTTAAGATTAAGTTAAGGTTAAATTAATTAAGATTTATAAGCGTACATGTCTGTCCTCATGTTTTGGTACTCACAAGTGAAGAAAGAAATTTAAAATATTTATCTTCAACCACACTGCTAGTAAATTGGTAAATTACGACTCAGATCTGTGTGGCTCCAAAGCCATCCACCTGGGGAACAGCAGTTGCCAACCTATACTGTATGTGATTCATTCTTCATGACTTCCCTCCGATGAGACCATGAGCCCCTGATGGCAGAGAATCCAGTATATTGTGTGCTCACAGCACCTTGATTATTATAAATACTCAACAAATTAATGAGCTAGCACAAGGCCTGAACTTTAAAGAATGGGTACAATTGAGATGGACTGAAGCCATAAATCAGGGTTCCCCAAACTTTCAGTGTGCATCACAAGTGTCGAGGGGGCTTATAATGTGCCCATTCCCAGTTCAAACCCAGCAGGTCCTGCTGAATCTGGGACTCTCCACTGTTAATGAGCAGGAGCAAGGATCTTCTTGAGTTGGTCCAAAGAAACATGGTCACAACCTTTTCCCTAACTTCTCTGATTCTCCCTGAGCAACCTTTCCTCTGAAACCACCATGCTCCAAGTCGGTGCCACATGTTTTCTAACAGTGTTTAGAAGTGTTAGAAGTGTTTTCTAACAGTGTTTTTCATGCTTCAAGGGCATATCTCTCAAGCCTACTGTGAGTTATTGTTGTTGTAAGTCATGCCTGACTCTCTGCAACCTCATGGACTGCAGCACACCAGGCTCCCCTGTCCTTCGCTATCCCCCTGAGCATGCTCAAATTCATGTTCATTGAGTCGGTGACGCTATCTCACCATCTCATCCTCTGCTGACTCCTTCTCCTTTTGCCTTCAATCTTTTCCAGCATCAGGGTCTTTTTCAGTTAGTCAACCCTTCACATCAGGTGGCCAAAGTATTGGGGTTTCAGCTTCAGCATCAGTCCTTCCAACGTATATTCAGGACTGATTTCCTTTAGGATTGACTGGTTGGATCTCCTTGCAGTCCAAGGGACTCTCAAGAGTCTTCTCCAATACCACAGTTCAAAAGCATCAATTTTTTGGCGCTCAGGTTTCTTTATAGTCCAACTCTCACTAATAACTAATAACATCATATTACTTAAGTGTAATAACATAACAATTCAATATACTATCAGATGATCACCAAAGTATCTAGTTACTATCCATCACCACACAGAGTACAATCTTTTTTTTCTCACAAAAGGTGAGAACACCTTTTGTGATTTTCTCTGTTAGCAACTTTCAAATATACAATGCAATGTTATTAACGATAGTCACAATTCTGTACTCAGTGGTCCTCAACCTTTTGGGCATCAGGGACTGGTTTCATGAAAGACAGGATTTTCCATGGACTGGGGGTGGGGATGGTCTCAGGATGATTCAAGAACATTACATTTATTGTGTACTTTTCTTCTGTTATGATTACATCAGCTCCACTTCAGATCATCAGGGGTTAGATCCCAGAGGTTGGGGTTTATACATTACATCTTCCCCATGACTTCTTCATTTCATAACTGGAAGTTTGTACTTTTTGATTATGTTTTTTTTTCTTTATCTGTCCCTTCAGTACCTGTTACACTACCAAATAAATATTTGCCAAGGCAACTGTTAAAATGGAGACTTTGAGGTTCTGGAAGATAGGAACTATACCTTAGATTTGTGAAATTTCCCCCCATCCTGGTACTATGCTGCCAAATACCCTAGTGGCATCTATGGCTCAAATAAGCAAGGAGTTTTGAGTCCTGGCACAGTTTTGAAATATTAAGTGACTTACAATTTAGTTTGCTTTTGTATTTGCTTAATTTTACTTTAAGTTGAGGGCCTGTGCAAATATATATGAAGGCTCTCATTTGGACAGCAAGTTGCTATTTACCCCTCATCCTCCAGAACAGAGGGCACTTGTTCAGATGTGGATAGCTTGCCAAGATGCTCCACTGTCTTCATCCATACCCTGCCACAGAGCTGGAAGAGCTGTTTTGCTACCAGACACCAGGGTAAAGAGAATGTACCTGGAGTTCAAGAATATCTCAGAAGGGGGTACTCAGGAGCACACCAATGGCTGGATCTACTCCTGATACCACCCTGGAAGGTGTCCTACCCAGGTGGTGCTGGTGGTAAAGAACTCTCCTGCCAATGCAGGAGAAATGAGATGCATAGGAGATGCAGGTTCGAACCCTGGGTTGGGAAGATCCCCTGGAGAAGGCCATGGCAACCCACTCCAGTATTCTTGCCTGGAGAATCCCATGGACAGAGGAGCCTGGGGGTCTATAATCCATGGGATCGCAGAGTCGGATACAACTGAAGTGACTTAGAATGGATGGAAGTTTCCTTAGCTCATCCTGCTAATTCTCAGAGAGGAAGAATTCACACTAAACCTACATTCTCGATTCTACATCGGGTCATGATGCATTTTGCTTGATATGCATACGTGGGGTGTCTCAGCTTACATCTTTAGTGAAGCTCTATTTGTGTCTGCCTCTGTTGCAGGGTTCTGTTAGATCTGGGGCAGTTCTACCTATATGCTTGGAGGATGTTAAGCAGGTCCCTGACACAGGACACATGCAGTCACTTTGCCAGCTAAGGAAGCAGTCCAGAAAGTGAGGAACGCTTGACAACCCCCAGGGCAAGGACTCATGTAGTGCTGGCCCCAGGAGGGGTGATGGCTGGAGACTTGCCGGTATGTTTGTTCAAAACAACTTTTCATTAATACAGGTTCTGTGCAACCTGAATAGAAAAACAGAGCTTCCATGGAATCTCCAGGTTGTTTTTTCATCTGTCTACAAAATGAACCACACTCCTGTCTTAATGAAAATGCTACTCAATTACTATGATTTTATTAACAAGACAAGTGTAGCTATTTAGTGTGTAACAATGCAAGAGTTATAATTCCAAGGGGATTTTCAGACGCTAATTCTAAATTCAGAATGCAAAGCAAAAGTTTTATTAGCCTCTTCCCTGCGAAGAATACTTTAACTCTGTGTTGCAAAAATAATTTGGATTTGGTGTCTGGGTGATTAAAGCCTTTAAGGTTGCAATAGTCATCAGTACATTATAGAATCATGAAGAACTTAACAACTGAAGATACTTTAAACTATAATCCTAGTTTTTGTCCATATGAAGCAAGTACACCCAAGCACATTACACTATGTGTCCATAGTATTATGGGCACTGTGTGCCAATATGTGTCTACTTTCCTTCCATCTGGGTTGTATAATAAGAAGTAGTATAGGACTTCTACAGACTCAAAATCTAGGCTCAAGTACGAAGACCTAATGGCAGGTCCCCCGGACATGGGTTAGGCCTGAGAAAGGGAGAGGGAAGAAGTTTTTAACTGGATATGAGATTGATATTTTAAACATAACTGAATTGAAAGTGAAAGTCCCTCAGTCATGTCCAGCTCTTTGCAACCCCACGGACTGTACAGTCCATGGAATTCTCCAGGCCAGAGTACTGGAGTGGGTAGCCTATCCCTTCTCCAGGGGATCTTCCCGATCCAGGAATCGGACCAGGATCTCCTGCATTGCAGGCGGATTCTTTACGAACTAGGATATGAGGGAAGCCCATAAATGAATTGGACTGCTTAATAACTGAAAGTGAATCTTAACTATCCAAATAGGACTTTGTCTAGAGCTGAAAGTTACTCTGACGACACAGGATCTCTCAGAGAATTTGCAAAGATGCCGTGAAGGGATATTTGCCCAGAGATATTAGGAAATGAGGGCTGAGAAAAAATAAAGTCATTTCCTATGTGAACCCTGTTGAGTTTAGTGCATTTAATGTACAAGCAACAGAAATAAAATGGATCTAGTTCAATATTACAGAAATTTCCTGAATAAATAATATCTAGAGCATAGTGCTAGGAACACAGTAAGGGAATAAAAAGTGGGAAATCCTGTCACAGCCTTTATGAAAGTTATAATTAAAAGTGGAAAACACTTGCAAAGAACTGCAAGTATGGATCATAGACTGTAAGTAGAAAGCTAGAAGAGGAGGCCCCCAAGCGCCCATGTCCCTGGGGACCCAAGGCACGTTTCCCTTACCCTGGGGACAATAGGGCCCCAGGTGTGCTGTGAGTCCAGCTCATGATCTGTCCAGGCAGGCAGGTCTAGGGGACTACGGGGGCCTGAGGGAACCAGACTCTGGCCCTGTCTGCACCTCCTGCTGGCTGGAGCCAGAAACTTGGAGTTCCCAGTTCACAGGTGGACAAATTAACTTGTAGTCTCCTCTTCTCTCCACTTCAGTTTTTTGGAATCTAAATGTAAGTACTGCACAAGAAGCAAAACAAAAAAAAAAAAATTGTTTTGGATAAAGTTTTGTTATGTTTCTGGCTGAGAAATATAGATGCTGGAAAACAATGCATTTTTTTGTCGGATTCAGTCATTTACGGACAAAAGAACAATGGACATCTTGATCTGTTCAGTGTCCGCATATCTAGGACGTAACACAAGATAGAAAGAAATAACTACCATGATAAAGTTACAAAGTAATACAGGTTTTGACAAAACTTTCAAGAAGGAAAAGGCATTTGATCTTGACCTTGAAGAGAGTTAGCAAATAGAAAAGAGTAGGCAGGACAAGGAAAGAACATCTCATGGGCTCAAAGTCTCCATCATGACCTGGGTGAACAAGCTCCTAATTATTAACAGCAAACAGTCCAAACGCTCAATCTGCACGTGAACACTTAGTAAATCTCTCTCTTACATTGAAAATTGCTGGTAAAACCTATTGCTGGTATATTTCCGTTTCCCCATTGGAAGTTCCCTGTGTCTGAGAATTCAGCTTGCTTCTTTCCAGCCACAGAACATTCAGGGAAAACTGTAGCCAAGAGGAGCTGGATCTAGGCTTTCAAAAAATGTTAGAAAAATTAAACTGACTTCATATCATATTTCAAACCACCATAGACTCACGGTGCAGTCTCTTCACTATTCTCTATCCTAATCCCTTGACTTACATTCTCGTCATTCTCTACTGCATTTCTGCTGCCTTTTTTGGACACCTTTCTTCTGAAATCTGTGAAATTTTTCTGCGTTTATGATGAGTGCCATGAAGGATTTGACAGAGAAATCTAATAAGATTGTAAACTCCTGGAGGCAGAGGCCTTTTCAATGTAACTCCATTGCAGAGTTCCTAGCGCATCGCCGGAACATGTGTTTAACAAAGGTTTTCAAATTAATGGATTAAGCGCCACTGCTGAATGGGAACGATTAATCATGCTAACTAATAAAAAACCATACAGGATGCATTTCAGCAAAAGAGCTTTGTACATGCTGAATAATTATTGGAATGATAATAAGTAACTTAAGAAATGTTCTGGGGTCCGCAGAGTTGTTTTGGCTATCCTACAAGGTCAGAGCACCTCATAAAAGTGATGGATGCTTTCTGCCTTCCGCTAAGCTGACAGCCCTCATCTCACACTGCAGTTTATGGTTCCTGACCCCACATTCCGCAGCCGACCTGGAAGAGCCGTGTTACTGTGAGCCAGCTCCGATAAGCCACCTGAAAACTTCCCTGGGGAGGCAGGCGGCAGGCAGGCAGAGAAGGGTCCCCTGCAGCCAGCTGGGCCTCCCCTGCGCCTTCCCCAAACTCGCCCCAGATTTGATGGTGATGTCTGTGACAGACAACGGCACTAATCTCCTCGGGAACACCCCAGAACACAGAGCTCATCTGTGCTTTTAGGCTGGATTTTGCAGAAAATGGAAGATGGCACCCAACCCCCTCTGGCGTGCCAAGAGTGTGGCTGGTCTATGCGATACCCAGGCAGCTGGCACACACGGGCACTCTCTGGGGCCACCGCAGAAGCCGTGAATCGTGCTCTGGAGGTAGGCAGGGAGTGGAATCTGCATTATAATATGTGCTCCGATGCTGTGGGGAAGGATCCTACACTTTGTCCAAGATGCCATCGGGCACAGAAGCCAGCATCTCTAAGATTTGTTGTTCAACATCCACACACAGGTATGTAGTCCAGAAACCTGCCTTAAGTAGGGAGTACCAACCTCATGGGCAGTGTGTGAAAGCTGTTCAGTGGCCAGACTCTTCCGCGGCCCCTGTGGAAGGCCCCGGATGTGTTCAAGGCGTCGCCTAAGCCATTTGTAAAACGGAAGACCCCTTGTTAATTGACAGGTCTGAGATGATGGTGTGGCCCTTTAAATTACCTTGGCATTAATTGCCTGGACAGGTTGTTCACTCAAATTGCCCTGGCTCGCTAATAACCCAAGCGGGCTGGTGTTTTAAATGACCATGGCACTAATGGGCCAGGCTGGCCGCTATTTCACTCGTCCTGGCACTAATGGCCTGGAAAGGGGGCTTGCTTTGCAGATTAACGATTGTCCTCCAAATGGCACAGGATTATGGAAAAAAGAAAGAGAAACAAGCATTTGCAGAGGAAAAAGAAAGAAGTTTTACTTCTCCTCTCTTTCTCAGCCTCCCATGTCTCATGAAAAGCACTGGAGGGCTCTGCCTTTTCTAAGAGAATATACACTTCCACCTCCCCCTCTTCTCTCCGCTAACCACAGGCCACCCTTACTTTCTATTTTTCACCTTTAAAAATATAGATAACTACAGTTCACTAAAGAAGAAACATGTCCTCTCATTCAGCAACAGTTTCTCCAATTTCTGCTCATTCTTAGCCTACTCCATCTCATCCCCAAAGTATTTACTCACCAAGCACTGACTGATTGAGTGACTGCTTTCCATGTTCAAGGTGCCTACCAAGTCTGTGGGGACAGAGATATGGAAACACAGACCCCACTCTTGCTGCTGCTGCTCCTTAGTCACTTCAGTCGTGTCCGACTCTTTGTGACCCCATGCACTGTAGCCTGTCAGGCTTGTCAGTCCATGGAGATTCTCCAGGCAAGAATACTGGAGTGGGTTGCCATACCCTCCTCCAGAGGATCTTCCTGACCCAGGAATCGAACCCAGGTCTTCCACATTGCAGACAGATTCTTTACCTTCTGAGCCACCAGGGAAGCCCAGATCCTACCCCTGCTGCTGCTGCTGCTAAATCACTGCAGTTGTGTCCGACTCTGAGTGACCCCATAGACGGCAGCCCACCCGGCTCCCCCGTCCCTGGGATTCTCCAGGCAAGAACACCGGAGTGGGTTGCCATTTCCTTCTCCAATGCATGAAAGTGAAAAGTGAAAGTGAAAGTGAAGTCGCTCAAGTTGTGTCCGACCCTCAGCGACCCCATGGACTGCAGCCTACCAGGCTCCTCCATCCACGGGATTTTCCAGGCAGGAGTACCGGAGTGGGGTGCCATTGCCTTCTCCAGATCCTACCCCTAGGAACTCCCATTTAAATCAGGGAAACATAGAGCCATTTTATAAATAATTGCTTTGCTCCCTGATGAGTGCAGTGGCTGAGGAAGTCAGCAGTCCAGATGGGCTGGAAAAGCTTCATCCTAGAGGTGAGTTTGAAGACAGTAGGATGAGTTCCTCAAGATGAGATGTAGGGGAGGAGAGGGCATTATAGAAAGAGGGATTGTGTAGAATCTCTGCATTCATGAAAAAGCACAACTGCAAACCAAAGCTTCTGGGCACAGTCACGGGCAAGAGTGGAATGATAGGTGGGAGCTAGACATTAAGAGCTTTGGGAAAGAGGAGTGAGATTTGAGAAAATTTCCCAGATGGAGGCTCTTAGATCTGAGGACTGGCTGAGTAGGGTCTGAGGAGATGGAGGGGTGGAGGAGGGCTTCTGGCTTCAGATGTCAAAAACTGGGTACCTGGTGCTGTCCTTCACAGAAATAAGTTTACAGGAAGGACCCAGGCTGGGATGGAGAAGGAGGGGCGATAGAATCCTTAAAAGAAGAGAGTGGTTCTCTGTTCCTCTCCATGAATTGTATTTCACCTGCCCATTGCCCAGAGATGTATGAAGCAAACAGCACTGGATACACTGAGAGAGATGCCTGTTTCACGAGGGATATTCTTGGATTTCATCATGAAGACCATCCTCCCCATGCAACATGGGGGCTTGGATCTTAAAAAAAAAAAAAAAATAGTGCAGAGAGTTTGGTTCCCACAGTTAACAAGAATAAGACACACAGTCTAACATCAATCCCCTCCCTCCTCCTTTCATTTTAGCTCACGTTCTCTCAGGAGATAGTTTAGTGATGTGTGCTTTTTTTTTTTTTTTTTTTTGCCTTTTGCTTTCTCTTCTTTTTGCAATCAGTGTAGTAATATGAAGAGAAGTTTTTAAAAGGACAGGGTATCTATCCAAGAGTAACTATTACTGGAAATCTAAATGCCACCAATGTATTTTGACGAGTGAAACAGAATTTCAGAAATTTTTTTTACAGGTTTGCAAGATTAACTAAATGAGCGGAGAGGGTGATTGGATGAAAACAGGGTTTTTACAGATTTGACTGAATTCATTGGAATAGAGGTTGAGAACCTACCATTTGCCAAGCCCTGTGCTGGGCACTGTGGGGTCTACTGAAATGCACAAAGTGCAGGCCCTGCTGTCAAGGAATTTAATGTCCCAGGCTGGGTTACAACCACTACACATTGTATTGAAAGCTGCTCCTAACATGAAAAAAAGCCCTTCACAATGGCCAGACTCTCCAAAGCACGACACAAACATTCCTCTTTTGTAGAACACACTGCTCCTTTTGGAAGGAAAGTTGTTCTTTCATCCAACTGTCAATAGACATAGTGTTTGCTAAGTGTAGGGCGCCTTGCTGGGCATAACGGGGGGCTTAAGATGGCAAGACATGGGTCCTGACCTCTAAGGCTTTATCTGTGTACATCTAAAGCCCCTTAATGTCAGAGGAAATATATAGCAACTGCAATATTTTTTGTTAACATAAACTCTTCTAGGATGTCTGTTAACCCAAGTAATGATTCTTAACTACAACTCATACAGTTTCAGACTTAGAAAGGAGCCTTGAAGTCCCCCAATTTCACAACCATTTATAAAGGGTAGATCCAGAGACATTAGCTAGTCTGCCCAAGAATGCACAGATTGTTGTTGTTCGGTCACACACTCAGTCGTGTCCAACTCTTTGCAACCCCATGGACTGTAGCACGCCAGGCTTCCCTGTCCTTCACTAACTTCTAGAGCTTGCTCAAACTCATGTCCGTTGAGCCAGCGACGCCATCCAACCCTCTCATCCTCTGTCATCCCTTCTCCTCCCACCTTCAATTTTGCCCAGCATCAGGGTCGTTTCCAATGAGTCGGCTCTTTGCATCAGGTGGTCGAAATAGTGGAGCTTCAGTTTCAGCATCAGTCCTTCCAATAAATATTATGTTCATTTTCCTTAGGATTTATTTGTTTGATCTCCTTGCTGTCCAAGGGACTCTCAAGAGAATGCACAGATGGCTGGTGGCAAATTGAGAACTGGGTCCTATGTCATCCTTGTTCCTCATCTACTACTTGCTCTGTGCAGCCTGTCTCTGGTATCAACAGATGCAACAATACAAACACAGAATTTAAAGACAGAGAAAGACCCAGGAGCTTCATAGGCATAATGCGAGAAAATCCAGGCATCTCTAGCGAGGCCTTTCTTTAGGAAAATAGATCGCAACAGTTACACAAGGGCTATGTCATTGCCAAGTTCATTAACAATGTGCTGCTGCTGCTAAGTCACTTCAGTCGTGTCCGACTCTGTGCGACCCCATAGACGGCAGCCTACCAGGCTCCTCCATCCCTGGGATTCTCCAGGCAAGAGTACTGGAGTAGGTTGCCATTTCCTTCTCCAATGCATGAAAATGAAAAGTGAAAGTGAAGTCGCTCAGTCGTGTCCGACTCCTAGCGACCCCATGGACTGTAGCCCACCAGGCTCCTCCGTCCGTCGGATTTTCCAGGCAAGAGTACTTAGATATATAAAAAGAAAAATTTCCAGCAAAGGTAAGAAGTAGGAGACCCTGTAAAGTTGCCTGAGTGCTCAAATCAAAGAGAAGGCAAATAATTACAACTAGTAACCACAGATTTTTCTTCCAGCACAATGTGGAAACATAGAGTTGGGGTTTTCCCTTATGAAATCTCTGTGGCAATAACCCTGCCTCTGGGTCTTTATTTTACCACTTCACACTTTTTTTTTTTTTTTTATTGTCACCCTGTTTATTTTTTTTTTTATGATTTTCTTTTTTTTTTAATTTTATTTTATTTTTAAACTTTACATAATTGTATTAGTTTTGCCAAATATCAAAATGAATCCATCACAGGTATACATGTGCTCCCCATCCTGAACCCTCCTCCCTCCTCCCTCCCCATACCATCCCTCTGGGTCGTCCCAGTGCACCAACCCCAAGCATCCAGTATCGTGCATTGAACCTGGACTGGCATCTTGTTTCATACATGATATTTTACTGGCATCATGTTTCAATGCCATTCTCCCAAATCTTCCCACCCTCTCCCTCTCCCACAGAGTCCATAAGACTGTTCCATACATCAGTGTCTCTTTTGCTGTCTCGTACACAGGGTTATGGTTATCATCTTTCTAAATTCCATATATATGTGTTAGTATACTGTATTGGTGTTTTTCCTTCTGGCTTACTTCACTCTGTATAATAGGCTCCAGTTTCATCCACCTCATTAGAACTGATTCAAATGTATTCTTTTTAATGGCTGAGTAATACTCCATTGTGTATATGTACCACAGCTTTCTTATCCATTCATCTGCTGATGGACATCTAGATTGCTTCCATGTCCTGGCTATTATAAACAGTGCTGTGATGAACATTGGGGTACACGTGTCTCTTTCCCTTCTGGTTTCCTCAGTGTGTATGCCCAGCAGTGGGATTGCTGGATCATAAGGCAGTTCTATTTCCAGTTTTTTAAGGAGTCTCCACACTGTTCTCCATAGTGGCTGTACTAGTTTGCATTCCCACCAACAGTGTAAGAGGGTTCCCTTTTCTCCACACCCTCTCCAACATTTATTGTTTGTAGACTTTTGGATCGCAGCCATTCTGACTGTTCACACTTTTTTTTAATATTCATGAAGTCAAATTTGTCCACTTTTTTCTTCTGTTGCCTGTACTTTTGGTGTCATATTCAAGAAACCATTGCCAAACACAATGCTGTGAAGTTTTGCCCTGTGCTTTCTTCTAAGAGTTTTGTTGATTTAGGTCTCATACTAGGTCTTTAATAATCTATTTTGAATTAATTTTGGTATATCGTGCAAGATAAGGGTCTAATTTTATTCTTTTCTATGTAGATATCCAGTTTTCCCAGCATCATTTATCGGGGGGGGAGGGGGAGGGGGGAAGGAACTGTCTTCCACCCATTGAATGGTCTTGACATTCTTGTCAAAAGTTATTTGACTATATAAGCAAGGGTTTATTCCTAGGCTTTTTATTCTATTCCATTGGTCTGTATATCTGTCTTTATGTCAGTACCCTTCTATTATGATTATTATAGCTTTTCAGTAAATCTTAAAATCTGGAAATGTGAGTCCTCCAGCTTTGTTTTTTGTCAAGATTATTTTGGCTACTAAGGGTTCCTTGAGAGTCCATATGAATTTTAGAACAGTTTTTTTCCTATTTCTACAAAAAAAAAAATACGATTTTGATAGGGATTGCATTCAGTCTGTAGATTTCTTTGGCTATTATTGATATTTTAATAATATTAAATCTTCCAATCCATGAACATAGAATGTGTTTCCACTTATTTATGTCTTCTTAAATTTTTTCAGCAATGCTTTGTGGTTTTAATTGTAAAATCTTTCACCCCCCTTGATTAAATTGATTCCTACGTATTGCATTCTTTCTGATGCTATTGTAAATGAAGTTGTTCTCATAATTTTATTTTCAGATTGTTAGTATATAAAAATGCAACTGATTGGGGGGTACTGATTTTGTATCTTGGTACTTTGCTGAATTCATTTATTAGTTGTATCAGATTTTGTGGAATTTTTCTGCATATAAAATCATACCATCCACAGAGATAGTTTTACTTCTTCCTTTCCAATTTGGATAAGTTTTTTTTCTTTTTCTTGCCTAATTGCCCTCACTAGAACTTCTAATAGCACATTGAATAGAAGTAGCATCCTTGCCTTGTTCCTGATCTTAGAGGGGAAGCTTTCAGTCTTTCACCATTGAATATGATGTTTGCTGTGGCTTTTTCATACATGGCTTTTATTGTGCCATCGGTCCAAGCAGGTGACTCAGACAGCAAAGAATCTATCTGCAATGCAGGAGACCTGGGTTCGATCCCTGGGTTGGGAAGATCCCCTGGAGAAGGGAATGGCTACCCATTCTTGCCTGGAGAATTCCATGGACAGAGGAGCCTGGTAGACTAGAATCCATGGGGTTGCAAAGAGTTGGACATATCTATGTGACTTTCACTTTCTTTTATTGTTTTGTGGTAGTTTCCTTTTATTCCTAGTTTGTTGAGTGTTTTCATCATGAAAAGATGTTGAATGTATCTTTATGTCTTTTGTACAAGTAAGCTATTTAACTGCATAATCCGTTCTTAAGGATACACAAAAAAGCATACCAAATCGAATTTTCCGTATATGAACCTCTGAAACATCTTCCTCTAAGTAGAAAATAATACTTTTGAAACAAACTATTTTAGAAATTACATAGGCCAGCTGGAAACCATTGAGATGTCAAGCCATGTTAGTCTATTGTCTTCCTGAATTGGTTTCAGTTTGTTAGTGAATTAGTTGTATAACTTAAAAAAAAAAAAAAAAGCTTTATAAAACTTCTTAGTAATAGACTCAGCTAGCCCCCAAAGTGACTTCTGGAACATTAAATTAGCTTTTGTGATAAATATTGCCATGAAACCAGTAATTAGTTTCTAATGATCCTACATTTTTCATTGGCTGTAAAACCATAAACAGATGAAGATCTTGGCTCCTTGGCAAACTCTTTTTGACACAGATACCTGGGAAAGAAAAAGATTTTTTATGATGCCCCAGGCCATAGAAACCTGGCAAGGAGCTCATGTGTTTCTCCTCTGGGACACACAGCAATTTATCCACCAATATTTTTGATTCCCTCCAAAACTGTGACTGGAAGCATTGCAGATGAGGCTAATGAATGAGAGTTTCTTTTTTTATTGATTTAATCCTGAAGAAAGAGAAGAAAAAACATCAGGACTGTAACATGCTACTTTGACCTGTAAAACAGAAGAAAAACTAAAGCAATAAACAGTAAGCTCTGTGAAAGCAAGGGGATTGTGTCCTATCCCCTACTTGGATTTTATATGATGAATTGAGATGTAAGAAAATATGAGAATTTGTTTATGCCATTCAACACACACTTGGAAGAGGTTTTATATGCTAGGCACTGGCCTAGCTGCCTGTTTGCAAACGTGCATTAGGTGCTGTCTTGGCCCTCACAAAACTCACAATCTGTTTGTTGGGTTATGAGGTAGGAAAGAGAGATAAATAAAGTAATCGATGCAATACATCCCTTGTCACAACAGAAATCTCCTTAAGCATTATGGAGGCAAAAGGAAAGAGCTACAACCTCTGCTAAGGGAGAGAAGGCTATAAAGGTAAAGTGAATTTATCACTGCAAACACCTTAATGGATGAGTAGGAATATTTAGGCAAAGGAAATTAAGGCGAGCAAGAGCAAGACTAAAAGGATACACCAGAGCAAGAATGCTGGTGGCCTGAGTGAGGGACAGACATAAAGTAGTAGCAAAGTAAGCAGGGACAGAAGGTTTTCCAGTATCCATTCAGCAAAAAATGGCTCACCAGCAGGTATTACAGCATACATATTAATGAGAAGTCCACAAATGATCTGGGTAGTAGTCACTGAGAACAAAGCCAACTCATGCTTTGCTTTGAAAGAAATAGAATATTCCAAGTTCTTAATTACATCCCATTCAGAAATATCTTCTATGGCTTTAACTTCTTCCTAATAAAACAGTCTTAGCAACATAAGGGAGATGGTGAAACAAAAACGCTGGATAGAAATCAAGGGACCCTAAGTGCATTTCTCCTTTTGACCTAGTCTGCCTTTTTGACATGTCTTTAACCTCTCTGAATCTCAATATCCTTTTTAACACGAATGAGAGCTAAAATTTAGAGTAGGTAATGGCACCCCACTCTGGTATTCTTGCCTGGGAAGTCCCATGGACAGAGGAGCCTGGTAGGCTATAGTCCATGGGGTTACAAAGAGTTGGACACAACTGAGCATGTTTGCAGACCCCAAATTATTAATAAGGTCCCTCTGATGAGCTTCAGTGGATTTGTGGGTATCCTGAAATGAGATATAAAATCTTTTGTGTGTGTGCTTGTGTTCATTTTCCTGAGAGAAGATCCACAGTTTTTAACAGCTTTTCAAAGACTCAGTGACCCCCAAAATCACTGAATTAAATTATATTTAATGTGAGCTAGAAAATTCTCTAGTTATCTGAATCTATGTTTGATATAAACCCTTAGTTGTAGGCTGCCACTATGTTGTCAACTTTTATAAAACTGGTAGACTTGTCATTTTCAAAAAGATTGCCACACTCTGTGAGAGTCTATCCATCATTTGTGTGGTAACAGGTTCCTAAACCAAATGACTTGCTGAAGACCACAGAGAGATAGGGTGACCTTGCGATTTATCATCCACACCAGCACACTTGTGAGCACTTAAAGAGATACTGCTGCTGCTGCTGCTAAGTCGCTTCAGTCGTGTCCGACTCTGTGCAACCCCAGAGACGGCAGCCCACCAGGCTCCTCCGTCCCTGGGATTCTCCAGGCAAGAACACTGGAGTGGGTTGCCATTTCCTTCTCCAATGCATGAAAGTGAGAAGTGAAGTCGCTCAGTCATGCCCGACTCTGCAGCCTACCAGGCTTCTCCATCCATGGGATTTTCCAGGCAAGAGTACTGGAGTGGGTTGCCATTGCCTTCTCTGTAAAGAGATACTATCTGATGCTAAAACAAGGGTTGTCTCTGGCAAACCCAACAGCACGATCTTCCTACACAAGGAGCAAATACTCCTGGAAACTAACCAAGAACCAATTCTATTCAAATTTGAGTCAGTTCTTCAAAATAATGCCATATGCAACAATATGGATGAACCTAGAGATTATCATACTAAGTGAAGTAAGTCAGAAAGAGAAAGACAAATACCATATGATATCACTTACATGTGGAATCTAAAATACAACACAAGTGAACATATCTAAGAAGCAAGACTCAAAGAGAACAGACTTGTGGCTGCAAGGGAGAGAAGAGGTGGGAGAGGGAACGATTGGGAATTTGGGATCAGCAGATGCACACTATCAACAACAAGGTCCTATTCTACAGGACAGGGAGCTATAACCAATATCCCGTGATAAGCCATGACAGGGAAGAATATGAGGGAAGGGCTGAGCCCCAGACTGGAGATACGACTAGAGAAGGGGCAGAAGCTCAGAACCATGGTGACCATGAGAACTCGGGCTCCTGGTCACTTACAGAAATGTTGAAGAAAGCTGTGCACTTAACACAGGGCATGGGAGAACGGATTTGTGGCAAATTTAGTTAAATCTCAAAAGTACGAACAACCCAAGCTGATAGTTTAGTGACAAGTAAGGTCTGTCTAGTCAAAGCTATGGTTTTCCCAATAGTCATGTATGGATGTGAGAGTTGGACTATAAAGAAAGCTGAGCGCTGAAGATTGATGCTTTTGAGCTTTGGTGTTGGAGAAGACTCTTGAGAGTCCCTTGGACTGCAAGGAGATCCAACCAGTCAAACCTAAAGGAAATCAGTCCTGAATATTCATTGGAAGGACTGATGGTGAAGCTGAAACCCCAATACTTTGGCCACCTGATGTGAAGAACTGACTAATTGGAAAAGACCCTGATGCTGGGAAAGACTGAAGGCGGGAGGAGAAGGGGACGACAGAGGATGAGATGATTGCATGGCATCACCGACTCGATGGACATGAATCTGAGTGAACTCTGGGAGTTGGTGATGGACGGGGAGGCCTGGCGTGCTGCAGTCCATGGGTCGCAGGGAGTTGGACATGACTGACGTGAATAATTTTGACTGAACTGAATAATGTAAGAACTTCAGGAGACCCAGGACAGGGAGGCACTGTCTCTTTTGGATGATTTTGCTCATTTCTACTTTAATCTGTTATAATGAAATTCTGTTTTAATGCTCAAATAGTGATCTGATTTCAGTCCTTGGGCTACACCTCTCAACTGTCTCCATATACCAGCCATGAGCAGGCAGGGCAAATGTTTGCCATAATCAGTGGTTTTTATTCTATGCTTCCTATAAAACCACAGCGTTTGGTAAATTAATATGGCTACTTAAGGCACAAATCTCACTGGTACCGCCAGTTATTATTTGGAGCTTTAAACTTTGCAAATGGAAACAATACCTGGTATCAGTACAGCACCTCAGAGAAGAGAGCTTGAATGTCAGCAGAGTAATCGGGCATATTTCTTAGTTGATACGTAACAGGATCACAGTGCAGATGCAGTGCAGACACTAGGGCTACGAGAAGGCAGCACTGTGCCTGCTTTCAAGCCTCTAAGTCCACAGTCAGGAGATGTCCTGAACTCCATCAGGATGACCCAGCACAGTGGATGCTCCAACGGCCCAAGATCACAGCCTGCAGAGGGACCAACCCCAGTCAGGCTGGACTGCCTGGTCTCTGTGTTGGATGATCTACACTGTTCCCCATCCACCCTGTGTGTCCACCATGGGTTATTGGTGCTGTGTGTCCATCGTGGGTCAGTGGTGCTGTGTGTCCATCATGGGTTATTGGTGCTGTGTGTCCATCCTGGGTTAGTACTGCTGTGTGTCCATCCTGGGTCAGCAGTGCTGTGTGTCCATCCTGGGTCAGCAGTACTGTGTGTCCATCGTGGGTCAGCGATGCTGTGTGTCCATCGTGGGTCAGTGGTGCTGTGTGTCCATCATGGGTTATTGGTGCTGTGTGTCCATCATGGGTTTTTGGTGCTGTGTGTCCATCGTGGGTCAGAGGTGCTGTGTGTCCATCGTGGGTCAGTGGTGCTGTGTGTCCATCATGGGTTATTGGTGCTGTGTGTCCATCATGGGTTTTTGGTGCTGTGTGTCCATCGTGGGTCAGCGATGCTGTGTGTCCATCATGGGTCAGAGGTGCTGTGTGTCCATCGTGGGTCAGTGGTGCTGTGTGTCCATCATGGGTTATTGGTGCTGTGTGTCCATCTTGGGTCAGTGGTGCTGTGTGTCCATCATGGGTCAGTGGTGCTATGTGTCCATCTTGGGTCAGTGGTGCTATGTGTCCATCATGGGTCAGCGGTGCTGTGTGTCCATCTTGGGTCAGTGGTGCTGTGTGTCCAGTGTGGGTCAGCAGTGCTGTGTGTCCAGTGTGGGTCAGTGGTGCTGTGTGTCCATCGTGGGTCAGTGGTGCTGTGTGTCCATCCTGGGTCAGCGGTGCTGTGTGTCCATCTTGGGTCAGTGGTGCTGTGTGTCCAGTGTGGGTCAGCAGTGCTGTGTGTCCAGTGTGGGTCAGCAGTGGTGTGTGTCCACTGTGGGTCAGCGGTGCTGTGTGTCCACCATGGGTCAGCAGGCATCTCTGCTCAGGGCCTAAGGCTGATTGACTGTCTGACACCTCAGCATGAGGCTTCCACATCTGAGAGATAGAGCTGGAAGGTCTGAAGTTCTTTGCATATGAAGTGACAAATATCACTCCTTCTTGCAGTCCATTATTGGCCACTAGAAGTCAAGTTTCTGGCCCCAGTTGATGGCAGGAGGCTAGGAAACGAGGAGGAGCACATGGGCATTTTGGGAGCAATAAATGTTTCCCCAAAGCCCAGATCTAAAGGAAGGTGTGGCAAGTCCCACTCTGGGGAGGGAGAAGTAGTAGTTTAGAGCAAATCTTCAGGGATTTGGAGAAACACAGTTCAGAAAACTACAATACGTGTAACCCTGTTCACAAGCACGTGCTTCTGTGTGTTCATTTGAGATGTAGTGTTAGTCACTCAGTCGTGTCCCACTCTTTCCAACTCCATGGACTGTAGCCCGCAGGCTCTTCTGTCCATGGAATTCTCCAGGCAGGCATACTGGAGTGGGTAGCCATTCCCTCCTCTAGGGGGTCTTCCTGACCCAAGGATTGAATCTGGGTCTCCCTCCAGGTGGATTCTTTACTATCTGAGCCACCAAGCATGTAAGATGTAAGATAACTCCAGTTGTGATGTGTCCGTAACTGATAAAGAGAGCTTCTGCAGAACCATTTTCCAGAGCAGTGGGTTCTGTGGATTTTAAATTTTTGAAGATGATGCCAGGATTTTGCATAATATTGCTAGGAGGCTTTCCATCATGAAGATAAACTTGCCCTAACTTCATAATTTTGCCTGGGAAGAGCCCTGCTTGTATTCCTCCAGTCGGTCTTACCAAGCACTACAACTCTTTGCGGGGTGATACTCCTGGAGATAGACAGGTACACAGGTCTGAGATAACATCCTGTTGTGGAGAAACGATCCCCATGGAGTCAGATCTTCTCTCTACTCACACCAGGGAACCATCTAAAGGAAAAGAATCAAGATCACTTGTTTTCCTTAAAACAAGGCTTTTTTGTTCAGTATAGCAATCATAATTGTGGCATCTCAGATACTCATGCAATTATTAAGCAAATATTTATTGAGCTCCTATGAGGTGTCATCAGATAGATAAAGCTCTAAATACTGAAAACACAGCAGTAAACAAACATGCACAGTTACCCCCTCCTTGCCCTCCTGGGAATGATGAACCTTAAATAATGAATAACATAACAATGTTTTTAGGCTACAGATGAGACAAGAGGTACAAGAAGAAATGCAGCATGGGATGAGAAAATTAAGAGAGCTTTTCCAAGACCAGGACGTCAGAAAGATGTGGCAGAAAGGGACAGGGTGGTGACTTCTAGCCTAGGATGACCCTGGTTTTGCAGAGAGGCTAGGAAGGGGCAAGAGGAGGCAAGGGCTGTGTGGTTTCATCTCTCCAGGGTACCTAATGTATAAAAACATGCACCTTCAGGTTCTAAAGCCTAAGTTTTTATCAGTTAGTTATTAGAGCTTTTCAAGTGGGGTTGGGGGAAAACAATTGCAGCAATTTTGTGGCCAGAGTCTGGACCTCCTAACCAACGTGGGAAGGGCTCTGGCTTGAACTGTGTCCATTTCCACTTGGGCAGCTCAGCATGTTAGACAGACTCAGAGCAGCCCACCAGAAATGTACTTGCCAGGTCATTAGCCTTCTGAAAAGACTTCTGGATGGAAGAGGGACGTGGACAAAGTAGGTTTCTCTTTCCCCTAATGGCAAATCTTCTTTCTATTCCTTGGAAGAGAGAAGTGAAGGCTTAGTGGAAAGGAAGACTGAAAATAAAAACTGAAATTTTTATTTTTTATCAAAAGTTTTAATCAGAACTTCCTATAGGCCCATGTATGGGAGAGCATCACACATGTAAAGGGAACAGGTATCCCATGCTTCTAAAGGGGGCAGAAGGCACAGCACAGCCGTGGCAGAGCCCCGTGCGCCAGACCCCGTCAAGGCAAATCGCCCACTGCCGAAGTCATTGACAAGGCAGGTCCACACTCCTTGGCAGGAGGCAGAAGTCTCGGCAGCAGCTATCAATGAAGGGGGCAGAGCAGATAAGAAAACAATTGATGGACGCCACCTGGTAGCTGACAGAAGTTATTCATGAGTCCACGAGCAAGCCCCCCTGAGAACTCCCAGGAATACTTTGAAGGGACTTTGTGAGGCATTGCACAGCCTGCAAGAGTAAGTGCAGTGAATGCCAGTAAAACACAGGTAATTACAAGATAAGAAAGTGGGCGATCATTTCTTTGGTAACATTACAAAGCACCTTTGGGTCAGAATTGTGGAATGACAGGGTTTCGGTTACCCAGATATCTATGGAAAAGATAAATCAGCAAGGCAAATTTTTCAAATCAAGTTTTGGAAAGCATCAGGGGAAATTTTCTATTATAGAGGGCAGAGAAAGCCAAATAACAGAGAGAATCCAGTCAAGAATCAAAAAAGGGAGATGAGAGAGGCTATAGATGCAACCATTGATAAGGTCAGACACCAGAATTTACGGAAAGGAAAGAAGTTACAAATAAAGACAGTGACCCTTAGGAGACCCATTTTAACCAGCTTGTGGGTTGAGTAGGAAGACTGAAAATGGGAAGAAAGGCTGGAAGACAAAGGGATAGAAGGAGCTGGATGCTCTTCAAGCAAACAGACCGGCAGGCACAGGGACAAGCCAGACCAAGGTGTGAGGGGACCAGAAGGCAGCGAGGTGCCAAGTTGGCTGCACGTGGGTCCCTGCAGAGACCTCAGAGGCAAATGGGGCCAGATTGCTACGGAGGAGCTTAAAGAAATAGCATGATTATACAGGGATAAAAGTGAAAGTGTTAGTTGTTCAGTCGTGTCTGACTCTTTATGACCCCATAAACCTGGCAGGCTCCTCTGTCCATGGAATTCTCCAGGCAAGAATACTGGAGTGGGCTGCCATTTGGGGATGAGAAAGTCATTTAAAAAAAAACTTCCCCAGAAAAAGAAAGCTCTCCCTGGAAAAGCTCAGGAGAGACCCTTCAACCAGGGACCGAGCCTGAGGCAGCAGGAAGCGGGGATCTGAACCCCTTTCCCATCCCCCTCCACCCCCATGGATGTGGGTTGAGGCTTACTGCCCTGGACCCAGGAAGTGGGCCCCCTTCACTGGCTGTCCGCACGGAACAAGCGACGTACTGCCCCTCTGAGTGTCAGGGTTCTTAACTGCAAGCAACAGAAAGCAACTCTGGCCCAGTTAAACACAAAGGGTTATTTTTAAGATATTGATTAGTTCACAGACATGCTAGAACACCTGGAGAAGCAGATTTGGGAGAAAATGTCCAAAGCCCCACTCCTGCTGAGTGCTTGTGGCCAGACAAATTACAAAATTAACACAAGACAGATTAACAAGAGAAAAAGAAACACATTTAATTCTTGAGCATAAACATGGGACTTGAGTGACCAAAGAAGGCAGCTTTTACACTGTTTAGACTAAGAAAGAATAAATTTGTGATGAATTGACAGGACGAAGAAATTTAGGCTCTGCGACTTCCCTTTCACTTTTCACTTTTATGCATTGGAGAAGGAAATGGCAACCCACTCCAGTGTTCTTGCCTGGAGAATCCCAGGGACGGGGGAGCCTGGTGGGCTGCCGTCTATGGGGTCGCACAGAGTCGGACACGACTGAAGCGACTTAGCAGCAGCAGCTCAGTTAGTAAAGAATCTGAAAGGAGTCTAGGCTTAGGGTAGTTCATTAAAGAAATCACAATTTTCCTTTATACAGGTTTTTCCCTCCAAATCTCCTATTTCTGAAGGTAAGGGTGTCTGTCCTTCCACCTCCAGATGCAGGGAGGGCACTTTTTACACGAGAGATTTATTTCCTTTGCTGGGAGACAGAGGGATGGGTCCCTCTGTTTGTTGGGCATTTCTTAAGTAACCTTAATTTGAAATGATCAGTATGCCATTGTGGCTTAGCTGGGGGCAGCCTGCCTGGGGCCCAAATACTACCACAGGGCTCTGCCGGAGGGACCCTGGCTGTCACCACCAGGCCCAGACACCTCAGCCAGTTCCGCCAAGACTGCAAAGCCACCTCCACCAAGACAGCCAGTTCTCTGTGGCCCCAGGAATCCCAGCACCTTGAAACCAGAGAGAGGGTCTTCAAGGTCCCCGAACTCCAGAAGAGGAAGTGTCCACGTGCGCATGTACCAGCTGCTGAGATTTGGAAAACGAATGTTTGGCATGTTCAACTCAATCAACGTACAGGACAGCTCTGCTTCCCTGGGTAGTGGAGTTGGGGGAAATGTAGAAGGTGGAGGCTCCCCACACAGAGGACACTGAGAGCCAAGAAGAAGGAGGAGTGCACACCATGTGCCCCTTGGCCTGATGAGCAGCCTCCTCTGTGACAGGCAAGGTCTCGTCCCCGTCGCCATTTGCCATGCCACCTACTCCGCTCTGCACAGCTACCCCACCTATCATCCCCTCTCAGCACCTCTCTTCAGGGCACAATTTGGAGGGAGGCCTTGAGGCAGCTGAGCCAGTCTCCTGCAGTCCTGGGAGGATTGAGAGGGGGATGGGGGCTGTGGTTGCGGGGGAGGGGGGGGCGGGGGGGGCGGGGGGTGGCCGGCGGTGGTGGAGGGGGGGCGGGCAGTGGGGAGCATGGGGGAGTGGAGAAGGAAACCGCCTTCTTCTCACTGTGCCCAGGAGGGCCCATGGCTTCTGCCCTCCCTAGCTTGAAGGGGAGGAAACAGACTCGGAGAACATTCCCCAAAGTACAACTGTCCATCTGTTACACTTGGATGTAATGGGGGTGTTCTCTCTCTCTCTCTCTCTCTTTTTTTTCTTTAATCATTTTGCTACATTTTACTGGTAGCTTCCATGCTGTTTAAGCAGGTAATCATCTATTCCTTAAAAACCCTGGCACGATTTATCAGAGAGTCTGCTTGGCTTTCTAATGAGTGATCATAATAGCTGTGCTTGCTGGTGGCTCCTTTTTTCATTTTCAGATTTATCAAGGTCTGATTTAATTGCCATAAACAAGGAAAAACAAGATCAAATTAGCAGATGAAATCATAGGGTTTGGAGCTGATACATATTAATGAGCGCTTACTTTTGTGATCTGGCTAATAATGACCTCAGACCTTGATAAAATTAGCCGAAAGGAAAACAAACATATCAGGGCACTGCAGTGCTCGGCTGCTTCCAGGCCGGGAAGGCACAAGATGCAGAGAAAAGCTTCCTTGGTGAGCCAGAGGGATGGAAGCCGGTCGGCAAGCTGAACAGCCTCCCTTGTCCCCAGCCTGAGCCTGTGTCTCCTTTGGGCTAGAAGGTGCCTGCTGGCCCAGTGAGCAGCCAAACCCCCAAGCAGCCCCCTTGGCACTGCTCCAGTCTGAGAAATCAGACACAATATAAGCCACTCCTCGGTGGAATTCTCTTCAGTCCTTTAAACAGGCTTGAAGTATTTTACATCCGTAGGAAAACCACCTTTGAATTAGTGGTTTTGTTCTCTGAATTGAGCTTTGTATTTGCTCTAATCAAATTCCCTCTTACCCAGATAAGCATTAAATGTGGATCACATCAGAGGCAAACACTTGCAACTCTCGGCCTGCTCTTCTCCGGGAGGAGAACTTGCCTTTGTTATGGAAATGCTACTCCGGAGTGAGCCGACTCAGGGAGGCAGGCACCAGCCAAAACACTCCCTTTCCGCCCTTGCGTTTCTGCATAGCTTCCTTCTGAGACCCTGTGACCTCGGCAAGGAGTCTCCTTACTGGGGATGAGAGTTCTATTTCTTCAGAAATACATTCTCAGAGTTTTAAGCAAGAGGGTTTCAAGGCCATAAGGATGCCAGCTTGGAGTCTGAGAAATGAAGCCCACCTCCCTGGCCTTCACCTCCAGTTGGATGACCTCGGCCAAGTCAGAGAACTTGGAGCAGCCTCTCTTTTTCCATCTGTGCAATGGAGGTGATAAAAACACCAACAAGGATTTGACAACTCAGTGAGCTAATGTATATAAACTACACAAAACAGTTCCTAACACATAATATGTACTTAAATTTTTCTTATTTTACTGCACTTTTTTTTTTACCCATTTTGTCATTAAATTTCTAAATAAATACCCTAAAAGTAAGCTTCCCCACTGGTGGTATAGAGCAGTGGTTTACAAGTGGGGTCCTCAGAAGAGCATCATCAGCATCTTATAGGACAGCTTGCTAGAGAAGCAAATGCTCGGTCCTACCCCAGACCCTGAGAACCTCTAGGGGTGGGTCACAGAAACCTGCATTCCCACAAGCCTTGTGGGTCATTCGGATACATGCTCAAGTTTGAGAATTACTAACATTCAGAGAATACTATATAGGAAACTTCACTTAGGGGAAATGTTGCCCTATAAATTTCATCTGTCCAGGAACTTCCCTGGCGGTCCGGTGGTTAAGACTCCATGCTTCCACTGCAGGGGCAAAGAGATTGATCCTTGGTCAGGGAACTAAGATCATGCATGACACTAAACACGACCAAAAACAAAAAAGATTTCACCTTCCCAAATCTCTGCTCGTTAGTTAATTGTTGAAAGTGAAAAGTGAAAGTAAAAGTGAAGTCGCTCAGTCGTGTCTGACTCTTTGCGACACCGTGAACTGTAGCCCACCAGGCTCCTCTGTCCATGGGATTCTCCAGGCCAGAATACTGGAATGGGTTGCCATTTCCTTCTCCAGAGTTAATTGTTGGCCATGTTTATTTCTATTTACTGGGTTTGCATTTACAAAAGTGACTCTAGTTAGTAAATAGTGAAAGGGGCAGAAAACCTAGCAAGGGTGAAAGTTGAAATGAGCCACATTCTGCCTCCCTTATTCTGAGCTTTTCCAAAAGCAAGTTTCAGAGTTACAACTCTGTGTGTTCCATCGAGGTACCAAGGAGAAGGAATCACTGAATCACAGCTCCCATAGAGGAGGGGAGGTTTCCGATAAATCAGAGAGACAGGAAGCTATCTTTTCACAACTCCGCTGGGATTTGGGACAGACAAAAGAGAACAAGCTATGGAAAACTTAAATCTTTTTATCCCAAATGTTCCAGACAATACTAATGATAAACACAAGGGCGACTGCAATTTTTTTTTTAAATGATAAAAACACATTCCAAGGTTATAGAACTCTTGTATGCTTTATCTGCACACAAGATAGGCCTTTAGAAATGGATTAAATTTCCCAATCAGGATTCAAAATGCATATGTTCATTTTATATGTGTGTGTGTGTGTTTATACATATATATACACACCTGTAATATTTTAGGTTTGCAGAAGATTTGCAATCTATCATATTAAGAACCAGCATTTTGCCCTAGGTCATGATTTTAATCTAAATATGCTATAATTATGGGCTTCCCTGGTGGCTCAGTGGTAAAGAACCTGCCTGCCAATGCAGGAGACTTGGGTTCAACTCCTGGGTTGTGAAGATCCCCTGAAGAAGGAACTGGCAACCCACTAAAGAATTCTTGCCTGGGAAATCCCATGGAAAGAGGAACCTGGCAGGCTACAGTCTGTGCATGTGTTAGTCGCTTAGTCGTGTCTGACTCTTTGCGACCCCATGGACTATAGCCCTCCAGATTCCTCTGTCCATGGGATTCTCCAGGCAAGAATACTGGAGTGGGTTGCCATTTCCTTCCTCAGGGGATCTTCCTGACCCAGGGATCAAACCCAGGTCTCCTGCATTGCAGGCAGATTCTTTACCATCTGAGCTCTAGGGAAATTCCGGGCTACAGGCTATGGGGTCACAAAAGAGTCAGACACAACTTAAAAACAACAACAACAATGCTCTAATTATGAGTCTTTTGTTTCAGAGGTTGTGTTATTATTACTGTTAAAATCAATGAATATTTATCTTTTTAATAATTAGGCAAAAGAATGCTTTCTTCTAGCCTTGGAAAGTGTCATGGGGCCTGAGGTGGCCAGTACCACTCCGGGGATATGTGCAGATTTTACATCTTGAATAACTTGTACTCAACACTTGCAGCAAAAGTTCCTTTCAGGAAGGTTTGGCAACAATTACATTCCCTCACCAGGGCCTGACATCTGTCAATTCTATTACTCTCTATAAGCTGTGACTGCTTTATGGAGGCAAACTTCGACTAGTGGATGGGCTGCATTACTCAACAGTCCCCTCTCTTGGATTTAGAATCCTTTAAAGATTAGAATTCCTCTGGACTGCAGAACAATGTGCATAAAAACTCGGTAAGCTCTACAGAAAATCATTCTTCCCTCTATCTAGATGTCAGCTGAAAGTATGTTTTGTTTTCTGGTGATTTTAGTCTGTAGCAGTATTACTATTTTAGTTTAATTTCCCATTTGTCTCCTCATAATTTCTCTCCTTATATATTAAAATTTCTTTTCATTTCAAATTGTAATATTGTAACTGTATTAGCATAGTCAGGGTCCAAAAACAATATCCCAAATATATCAATTAATGCATTGCTAGGCTTTTGCTAATTGGGAAATCTTATTGATTTTTGGCTTCAGTTATTAAGAAAAAGAGACAGTAATGGCATAGCTGTCACCACTGGACAGCTAGAGTCTCTCCAGTCCCTGAGACGCTGCTGGGTAAGAATTAGGCTCAAGAAGACACAGAGAATAGGCCATTCAGGCCCAGTTACAGCTCGACTAGGGATCTGGTAGTGAACAGCAATAGAAAGCAAAGAAATAGCGTGAAGAAGAATGAGGCGCTGACGGCAAACACAAGAACCTGAGGCAGGGCTGCAGATGGTGTCTTTCTCCAGGACTGATTTAGATTTAAGGGGGAGAGGGGAACAGAAAAATAAATAAATTCTCTGACCTTTCCTTCTACCCTCTTCAGTTTTTTCCCCCACTTTCGACATCAGTTCAGTACATTTCAGTTCAGTCGCTCAGTCATGTCCGACTCTTTGCGACCCCATGAATCGCAGCACGCCAGGCCTCCCTGTCCATCACCAACTCCCAGAGTTCACTCAGACTCACGGTCCATCGAGTCGGTGATGCCATCCAGCCATCTCATCCTCTGTCGTCCCCTTCTCCTCCTGCCCCCAATCCCTCCCAGCATCAGAGTCTTTTCCAATGAGTCAACTCTTCGCATGAGGTGGCCAAAATACTGGAGTTTCAGCTTCAGCATCATTCCCTCCAAAGAAATCCCAGGGCTGATCTCCTTCAGAATGGACTGGTTGGATCTCCTTGCAGTCCAAGGGACTCTCAAAAGTCTTCTCCAACACCACAGTTCAAAAGCATCAATTCTTTGGTGTTCAGCCTTCTTCACAGTCCAACTCTCACATCCATACATGACCACAGGAAAAACCATAGCCTTGACTAGACAGACCTTTGTTGGCAAAGTAATGTCTCTGCTTTTGAATATGCTATCTAGGTTGGTCATAACTTTCCTTCCAAGGAGTAAGCGTCTTTTAATTTCATGGCTGCAGTCACCATCTGCAGTGATTTGGGAGCCCCCCAAAATAAAGTCTGACACTGTTTCCACTGTTTCCCCATCTATTTCCCATGAAGTGATGGGACCGGATGCCATGATCTTCGTTTTCTGAATGCTGAGCTTTAAGCCAACTTTTTCACTCTCCACTTTCACTTTCATCAAGAGGCTTTTTAGTTCCTCTTCACTTTCTGCTGTAAGGGTGGTGTCATCTGCATATCTGAGGTTATTGATATTTCTCCCGGCAATCTTGATTCCAGCTTGTGTTTCTTCCAGATCAGCGTTTCTCATGATGTACTCTGCATATAAATTAAATAAGCAGGGTGATAATATACGGCCTTGATGTACTCCTTTTCCTATTTGGAACCAGTCTAAGAGGTAGAAAACTGCAGCCAAGTATGAGGGTGGTGGAATCACGTAGAGCCAAGCCTTGGTTTGTTCTGTGGCTTATTCGCTGTGTGACTTGGGCAAGTAACTTAACTTCTCTAGGCTTTCATTTCATCATCGCATGGAGATAATAACTGCACCCTTCCCATGCGGGAAGCAAATAAGTGATGGCATGGCACCAAGTATGGACTCAGAACTGTTCTTTTTCTACAGGGTCCTGCTTCCAGTTAAGCTATGGATGACACAGGCAGAGTCTATTTCATGACCTGAGGTCAACCTCAGGCCTATAGGCAAGACCTGAGAGCCAGGGAGCAAGGGATGGGGAGGACGTCCACCCAGGAGATACACTGAGCAGAGCTTTGCTGATTCTTCTCTGTTTTCCGCCATATGCCTGTTGTACGGTTTTCTGGTTATTTGTTTCTCTTGTCTTTCCTACATCACAATGGTTGTAGTGGGCAGCATGATGGCTCCCCCAAATGTCCACATCCTAATCCCTGGAGCCTGTGAAGATGTCACTTCACAGGGCAAAACAATTCCGCATATGTGGTTCAAGTGAGGAGTCTGCAATGGGGAGACTATCCTGGATTATTTGAAGGGACCCAATGAAATCACAAGGGTCCTTATAAGAGGGAAAGAGGAGGGTCAGTGTCTGCAAGGGGATGTGATCAAGAATTTCTCTGCTCTGAGCTCTGCACTGCTGGCTTTGAAAATGGAGGAAGGAGCCACCAACCGAGGAGTGTGGGCAGCCTCTAGAAGCCGGAAGAGGCGAGAGTCCAGATTCTCCCCAGGAGCCCCCAAAGAAAGGCATCCCTGAGGACACCTCAGTGTCAGCCAAGTGAAACCCATTTCAGACTTCCGATCTAGAGAACTGAGAGGGAATCCATGTGTGCTGTTTTGAGGCACTACGTTTGTGGCCATTTATTACAGCAGCAACAGGAAATGAATACAATGGTATGAAAAAGTGAAGGAAAGTGTTAGTCGCTCAGTTGTGTCTGACTGTTTGCGACTCCATGGACTGTAGCCCACCAGGCTCCTCTGTCCATGGGATTCTCTAGGCAAGAATCCTGGAGTGGGTTGCCGTTCCCTTCTCCAGGGGATCTTCCCAACCCAGGGATTGAATACGGGTCTCCTGCATCGCAAGTGGACTCCTTACCGTCTGAGCCAGCAGGAAAGCCCAATGGTATACTGTGGTGTAATTCTACCTGGCAGTACAGAACTACAAAGTAAAACAACTGTCTGCCCAGCATAACCCACAGACTAATTCATTCCAGCCACTCCATAGCCTGCTCGGTTTTGACCTTCAAAGAAAACAGAGCAAAAGCAAATTTTGATTTAAAAGTGAGCACAGTTCACTGGAGAGAAATAATTGTGGATCGGAGGAGAGAATTAATTGCCTGGGATTCATTTTAAATACGAGAGGAAGGGGTGGGATTGGTACTAAGCATGGTTTTTGTTTCACTGTCAGTGAAGAGGCAGTGGTTTTCAAGGAGGAAGTTTCTAGAATACAGTCAACCTCTGTCTATCTCTTAGACTTCAACACAGCATACTGGAATGGCTCAAAAAACTCTAATGGAGAAAGCTGAAGAAAAGCATCTTGGTTTTAGGCTGCAACTCAGCCTCCCAGGGTGGCATTGCCACGTGGATGCCTAGTTTGTTGTTGTCGTCTAGTTGCTAAGTCGTGTCTGACCCCATGGACCATGGCCCACCAGGCTCCTGTGTCCATGGAATTCTCCAGGCAAGAATACTGGAGTGGGTTGCCATTTCCTTCTCCAGGGGCTCTCCCTGACCCAGGGGCTGAACCTGCATCTTCTGCATTGGCAGGCAGATTCTTTACCGTTGAGCCACTGGGGAAGCGCAATTGCCTAGTGACCGTCTACTATAACTCAGTCTCTCTCTCATGATCCTCTGCCTCATTCTGAACACATGTCTATTCCTCTGCCTGAATCAGAGTCACCTGACTTCTGTATACTTTTCATGTTAAGTTTTGTTATTGCAGGAAAAAAAACAAAACAAAACTCTGCAGAGACACAATGTAGGATGCTCAGACTAGGTCTATAGAGCACACAGAACTGATGGATTGAAACTTGGGTCCTGAGTAATAGAAGTAATCTCTAAGTAACTGTCCAGATTCAGTTTTTACCAAAAAAAAGGAGGGGGGCGGGGGGAATCATATACAAACCACAAAATTAGGAATCATTTTGCTCTATCAGAAACAATCACACACTACCAATTTGTAGCCTATGAAAATAAAAGCAAATTTTATTGATTATAAATTATATCCCACCTATCAGAACGCCCAGAACCTTTGTCAAATATGTGTTGGTCTTTTTATACAAAACTTCTCAAAGGGCAGTGACTCACAATTTGGATACAGTGAGCAACTGTCCACTGGAGGTTGGTGATACTGCACTCATTTACTTAACAGATTTGTAGCAAGCACCTCTTCCTTCCCAGGTGGCACCAGTGGTAAAGAACTCACCTGCTAATGCAGGAGACATAAGAGATGTGGGTTCGATCCCTGGGTCAGGAAGATCCCCTGAAGGAGGGCATGATAACCCACTCCAGTATTCTTGCCTGGAGAATCCCATGGACAGAGGAGCCTGGTGGGCTACAGTCCATGGGGTTGCAGAGTTGGACACAACGAAGCAACTCAGCAAATGCACCACATCGTGTGGGGACATTCTGGGGAACAAGTTGTATCTGGAGACCCTGTCTGCCTCCCAACGGTCTTTCCCACTCTTTATCCTCATTCTGCAAATTCCAAGTGATAATCAAACCCCCTCACAGTTCACTTCCTCTGTGAATCTCTCCCAGAAGCGTCTTCCCAGTCATCACGATGGTATTCAAAGCCCAGGGGAATAGAAGAAAGAAAGAAAGAAAGTACAGAGGGCTCCCAGTCACTCAGAGAAGTGGGACGAGGCTGGACCACTTCTCCTGCCAATGACAGGTCAATTCCCCGACCCACTCCATCTGCTGGTCTTTGCAGCTACCCTGCCCCAGGATCCCAAGGAAAGATCCAATCCGTGATCAAGTATGGATTCGTCCGGGTCTGAAAGAGGCTCTGGCAAGTGGAACTCAGCTTGGCTTCAGAAATGTCTTCCAGACTGTAGCTATTAGGGCTTTCACATCAAGAAACAAGAAGGGGGAAGGAAAAGAAAAAAATAGGTAGGGGTAGGTGGGGGACTGGATGGGATTTGTTCAAGACCAGATTTAAAACATTCCGCTTTAAAAAAAAAAAAAAAAACAACTTACTTTGTAATCATTGCCTTGGCGCCTGGCCCTCTCTCATTTAACCTCATCTGCCTGACTTTAAATTCATGGAACAGATTTTCACTACCTTGGACTCCAAGCAATTGGCCAGTGGAGTGTTCTTGGATGTTACCAAAAAAAGGCATTTGATACCATTAATCATATTGCCATATGTAATAAATTGGCTGCCTATGGTACATTGCCTAAAATTGTCACATGGTTCCAATCAGAGCTCTGCCAACTGAAAGTGGTGACTGGAAAGTCTGACTCTCGTTTTCAAGCACGCCTTCTGCGTGTTCCATGGGCCCCTCCTGTTTGTACCGTCCATTAATGACCTGCTGGCTCATTGTCTGCACAAAGGCCAGCCCTTGCGAGGATGCACATGTCTGGGGTGCTGCTCTGCCCCGGGCAGTAACCTGCATGATATCAGAGTCACATCGTTATACTCAGTGTCTGACGGCCCGACGACTTGAAGGCTAACGGATATATCACTTAATTCAAGGCTCTGTATCTGCCCCCGAGCCAATGGTTTTCTCTTCCTGTGCCCCTTTCCAAACTCTGTGCACATACTGAATCCAGGGGAGCAGCATCCTCCAGGCAGAATGCAGCTGCCTGTGCTCACCTTGGCCCATAGGAGGAGCGCCTCTCACATTGCGGTGGGAACACCCCCGATCCCCAAGAGAACAATTGATTCCAGCAAGTGGAGAAGACGATGTGGACAAAGACGGAAGGTGCTGAAGGCGCTGTATCGTGCCACCACCGCGCCTGGCTTTAATGGGATACATTTGTGTGCTGTGGGTTCTTTCTTTTTTCTCTCGCATGATTGGGTCTGAAGCTGCTGCTGCTAAGTCGCTTCAGTCGTGTCCGACTCTGTGCGACCCCATGGACTGCAGCCTACCAGGCTTCTCTGTCCATGGGATTCTCCAGGCAAGAACACTGGAGTGGGTTGCCATTTCCTTCTCCATGATTGGGTCAATCTGTATTAAATAATAAGGAACGGAACCTTTTCCCTTAAATCAGATTGCTGTTCTCTTCTGTCTCGAAACTTTGAAAGGCCTTTATGAAATGTTTTGAAATTTGACTTCATCTTTTTTTAATTGAAAAGTATTGTGTGTGCTTAAAATAAACTAATTTTGGGAGTCTGTACAACGCCCTTTGTGGGTATTTGTGTGTGTGTGTGTATGAGACTGTGTGCACATGTGTCCCCTTCTTTGTGTACATCTGTGGGTCCAGATTCCAGCTGGGACCAGGTACTGAAATCCTGAAATACAGTTTTTGTCTCACATCCAGCGGCTCTAAAACAGGAAGTACAGGAAATCTTAGTCAACGCCCACCCCCCAGCTGCCTGCCCCCCACCCCATCTTGGAAAAAAAGTTCTGTTCTCATGAAGTTTGCAGGCTGATATTTGCAGACCCAGGAGGTTCCAGCAGTTTGGGTAAGGTTCATATAAACATCTCTGCCACCATCTGAAACCCATAAATAAGGCCATTGGGGAAAAAAAAAAACCAGGTCCCTCCTTTTTTCACACCACATCTACATCTTTTATCTTCAGTAAGACATTGTTCGGTGGAATAGGAGAGCATTTGGGGAGAGCCTGAGCAAGAATGTAATAGATGGACTTAAAAATAAGAGCTCTGGGTGACACAGAGCACATGGTGTGCTCAGATGCACAGAGCCCAGAGTGCCTATGAGGAGGGGAAGGTCTGGCCTCCCCACTGCTTTGGTGAAGTGCCGGCGAGATCCAGATCAGGGCTCTGCTGGTCTCGATCTTTTCCTATATAGGCGGTGCAGGGCACAGGTCACAAGTCTGACCTTTGGTTCAGAGAAAAACAAATAATAAAAGTGAACTGAATGGCAAGTTCTGAAAAGAGTTAGTGGTTACTAGCATATCCTCAGAATCAACGATGCTCCGGGGACATGTAAAAATGTAGCAATACACCCAACTGTGCAAAGGATTTTCTCCTCATTGGCTATAGTAAAAAATAAAATTCAAGTCTAAATATTCATCACTTGTATATCCAGGGGCTTTGCTTCAGAATTCTGGTTTCAGGATGCAAAATGACTGCATCAGTTGCCTCAGAATTCTGGTTTCAGGATGCAAAATGACTGCATCAGTTGGTTGTATTTTGGACTCACAAGTGGGCGCCCTCGCAGAACTCCAGACGCAACTACACTGAATCAGAGATAGTACCTAATGGTGCCACATTTTTGAAGAACTCAAAGCTCCGGCAAACATTTTCCCTTCCTCCTCTTTCAGTCAGTATTTATAGAGCGTGTGGTGAAACCAGAGGTGGGGGATAGAGAAGAAATCTTCGCTGCCCTCAAAGGTTGTTTATGTGTATGTTTGTGTGGGTTTGTGTAATTAGTTGCTCAGTCATGTCTGACTCTTTGCAACTCCATGGACTGTAGCCTGCCAGGCTCCCGTGTCCATGGGATTCTCCAGATAAGAATACTGGAGAGGGTATCCATTTCCTTCTCATGGGATCTTCCTGACCTAGGGATCGAATCCAGGTCTCCTGCATTGCAGGTAGATTCTTTATCATGTGAGACACAAGGGAAGCCCCAAACGTCATATAGTTGAGTTCAAATACACACACACACACACACACAGAATTACATATTTTAATCTCTTTCATTCTCTTCTGGCGTTCTTCTTCTCTTTGTATAGAGATCCATATTTCTGAACAGTATCATTTTCCTTCTGCTAAAGAACTTCTTTTCTTGCAAGGAATACCTGCTGATCACTACTGTACCTCCAGTTCCTAGAATAATGCCGAGCACCTAGTAAGCATTCAATGAATATTTATTCAATGGATGGGTTAATAAATACAAATTGACAAGCTTCTGTGAGAAATAATAGTAAATGATTTCCTGATCCCATGAGCCTTCCTTATTCAACGAGTTGATTACACTAGTTCCTATTTTTCTAAATAGAGTGCATTGAGAGATGAGCCCAGAACATTTCCTGAACGGTGTTCTGAAGCTCACTGAGCTTGGATTGTGAAGCTGGAAGGGAGAAGGTGAGTTCCAAGTCTGCTCAGAAAAAAGGCACAGCCCTAGACAGCATTTCTCACTGGGGTCTTCAGGTCACCAGCAAGAGGGCTCTTCTACTCTGCTCAGCCTAGAGGTGTTTCTTAATGAGTATCTTAGGTGTCTGAGGATTCATAATTCGCCTTGGATCACAGGTCCTAGCACATCTTTTGTGTGGAAATTCATTTCTCTTATGGTAACATGAATTATTTTAAGGGCTGGAGCTGGCAATCTGTCTATAATAGCTTCAAATCCCCCTTTTCTACTTTGCTAGGAACGGTAGATCAACTTCACCTTGACCTAAGAGTCCTAGGTTCCCGGAAGAGGCAACTTTCCCCAGCTCCCTGGGTGCTAGTATCACAGAGGCTTGGACCAAACCAACAACAGGTCTCCTGGGTGAAGAGACTACTTCCACCTGAGAGCTGCATGCTCTGGCTCCTTCAGGTAAAGTTGTCTACATGTGTAAGTGCCTTCTTATCGCACGTTTACTGCAACCTTTGTAAACTCCTTACTCAAATTCTAGGAAGGATTTGTTGTTGCTGTTTAGCCACTCAGTTATGTCCGACTCTTTGCAGCCCCATGGACAATAGCCCATCAGGCTCCTCTGTCCATGGAATTCTCCAGGTAAGAATAAGGGTGGGTTGCCATTTCCTTCTCCAGGGGATCTTCGCAACCCAAGGACTGAACTCACATCTCCTGCCTTGGTAGGCAGATTCTTTACCACGGAACCACCCAAGAATTAAAAAGAATGAAATAATGCCATTTGCAGCAGCATGGATGGATCTAGAGAGTGTCATACTGAGTGAAGTCAGAGAAGGAGAAATAACACATGGCATCCCTTCTATGTGGAATTTAAAAAAAGAAATGATACAAATGAACTTATAAAAAGAAACAGACTCACAGATTTAGAGAACGAGTTTATGATTGCCGGGGAGGAAGAATGGAGTGGTGGGGGGACATAGCTAGGCAGTTGGAGTGGACATGCACACAGAGCTATATTTAAAACCAATAACCAACAAGGACCTACTGTATAGCACAGAGAAATCTCAGTATTACATGGCAGCCTGGACAGGAGGGGAGTCTGAGGGTGCATGGGTACAGGAATGTGTATGGCTGGGTCCCTTCGCTGTTCACCTAGAACTATCACAATATTGTTAATTGGCTATGGAGTGGAGTGAAAGTCACTCAGTTGTGTCCAACTCTTTGTGGCCCCATGGCCTATCCAGTCCATGGAATTCTCCAGGCCAGAATATTGGAGTCAGTATACTTTCCCTTCTCCAGGAAATCTTTCCAACCCAGGGATCAAACCCAGGTCTCCTGCATTGCAGGTGGATTCTTTACCTGCTGAGCCACAATTAATTGGCTATAATCCAATATAAAATAAAAAGTTAAAAAAGAGTTCTAGGGAGGGTTCCTTCTCAGACTGATGTGTGGGCATTGGTAAATCTAATGACTATACTTTCCTGCCAGCGTTTCTGATTGAATTGGCACATGGTGGAGTCCGGGCATCAGAATGGTTTGAAAATCTTTCAGGTGAGTCTAATTCTCCAGGTGATTCTAACAGGGCTGAGAACCATGAATCCAGAGGGATGCATCTCAAAATTTAATATGCATGAGAATCACCCAGGAAGCTCATAAAAATGCAGGATCAGTAGGTCTTGGGTGAGGCCTGAGACTAGGCATATATAATAAGATTTCAAGAGATGCCAACACGTATTCCTTGTCCACAGACCACACTTCAAGTAGCAAGGTTATTTAAATAACATGTGGAAATCAAAGTTCAATATGAAGTTTTGTTACTTTATGAAGTAAAATTGAATGAAAGTAATAAATTCAGGCCCTCGGTCACACCAGTCACATTCAAGGGCTCAAGAGTCACCTGTGACTAAAGGCTATTGTCATGAACCACCCTGTTTCTACTCTGTGACTTTCCATCACAGAAAGCACTCCTGGATAGCGCCATGCCAGACCCTCCGTTTTCTTGCATTTCACTCCGCAGGAAGCCGCGTTTGCCAAGCCTGCAGCTAATGTGTGTCCACAGCACCCAAGGGCTTTAATAACACATGTACTTTGTGTGCATTTTTGCTTTGGACTTTTAAAGGCAAACTTCTTCCCAGAAGAATCTGGGGGGTCCCACAGAAACCTTTGATCCCAGAACCAGCTTTAGGCCTAAGTAGTTGATTTGCTGTGTTATGGTTTTTGTCATTGCTGCTGTTTTAGTTAAAGCAAACTTTCTTGAAGGCTTGGGTGAGTTAATTTATCCTCTATGGCTATTTTAAAACTCCATTTTTAGGAGGGACTCGCCAGTTTCTCTTGCCAACCTCTCTTACTGGCATTGCCTGAAAAACAACCCTGTCCAAGTGTTTGTTTATCTTCTCTTCAGTAGGGTCCAGCCACTACCTCCCCATCCCCTCCACTCATCCCAGGGCATCAGCACAGGGTGCTCTTAGTCCAGCATTATCCCATAGCAAATGGCGCTTCCCCCTCACCGAGTTTATAATTGAATAGAGGACCTGGATGAGACATGTAAAACTCAAAATCTCATTAAGTCACTAGCAGTGGCTAGCAAGCGGTAACACATTAAAACAGATTAGTTTCTCATATTAGCCAGCTATCACTGAGCAAAGGGCAGGGTCCAGTAACCTGGTACACGGGGGAGGGGGAGTTTAGCGGAGGGGAGGGAGAGGCCAAGGGAAGGGCAGGCCACAGCTAAGACTGGAGGGGGCTGCTAACGGAGTGGAGTCAGCCCGGCCAAGGAGGTGGCTTGGGGAGGCAGGCAGCATCTGGTGGAGAGAGCACTGAAGAGAAACAATGAAAGGTCGATGGGAGTGATGGCCAAACTTCAGTTGGTTCGTGGTTCTGCAGAAAGCCATCGGTACATAGTGCCTTTCAAGGCGCCTCCGTCAGGGCCCTGTGCCCTCTGAGGAAGAGGATGTAAGCGTGGGGAAGGGGGCAAGGAAGGAGACGGCTCCTTGAAGGAACGGGCTTTACTCTGCTACCTCCTGATCTGCCCAGGAGGTGAACAAGAGCTCACGTCTCCAGGGCACAGAGCCCTCAGGGCTGAACCAGGGGGGACCAGAACTCTGCGTTCCCCTCCCAGCTCCACTCGGTGATCTCAGGGTATGCCTGCTCTTCTCTGGGCTCATCTCCTTAACTGCACCATGGAAGAGTTAAATGCTCTTCACCATTGAACTGCTGGGGTCTCCGTCCTATAGCTAAGGCAGTGGTTTGCAGACTGACCAGAGACGTTGGGCCTGGGCACCGTTCTTGCACTGGCTTCATGCAGAGCGGCTCTGCTGTTGGTGTTTGCACATCGGACTCCACAGACCCCTGATCAAGACACGGTGTGGGACAGAACTGCCTCTGCTATTGCTTCAAAGCTTCATTTTGACTCCTAAACTCTTACAGAGGTCTTAGAAATATAAATGTGTGGGAGAGAAGGTTGGGGAGGGAAGTAGCGGGAGGGGAGAGGAGATGGAAGAGAGAAAGAGGAGAGAGGACCTATACTAGGGCCCACCTGGGGCAGGAGAGGGAGAGACTGGACGTCTCCACTAGACCAAGCCACAGAAAGCCCTTTCCCATAATCCATCCTCGTTAATGAGACAGGGTCACGAAGATCACCCACCGGCTATGTACAGGAAGCTTCTAAAGAAACTGGGCAGATCAAAACTTGTGTATCCACATCAGCTATCATTTTGGAAAGTTGTACACATCCTTGAAGAACATTCCTTTTGTTCACCACTTTGGGTCCTTTAAATTCCTCCACTGGAGCCTGAAGTGTGCCCAAACATACCTTTCCTAATCCTTTGTGAAACTGTTAGACTAGCTTTCATTTTCTGAGCCATCGGTGGCCTACAGCACACTCCTCTGGGGTGAATGCCTCATTGTGGGGAAAAGGTGAGGCACGTTGATGGAAAGACAGGTGGGGGCCCATACGTGAGGCTCTAGCTCACATGCCGAGGGTCACCACCTTCGGGAAAGAGACAACCGTCTTGACACATGCCCTCGACCAGAAGGTCGACACTGAGAACTCTGAAAACAGAGCCCTCTGGCTGAGAGAAAGAACCCAAGCACGATTTAGAGAGAAGCCTATTTCTCTTTTCAGATTTTCCAACCTGACATGTTGCCACAGTGCACTTCACATCTGATTAGGTTAGTCACATCGCATTACACCGTGTCACAGGTAACATGATGCAAGGGGATTGTGAACTGTGTATAAAGATGTACCAGCAGCCAAGAGCCCCAACCCATTCCTGATGCAGGAGACGAGCCCCCTGCCTTCCCCGTAGCCCTGTGTTAATTCCAATAAAACACCCGATTCTCTTGTCAACAGTGGGTCTCCTAAATCTTTACCTGATCATCAGCTAGAAGAGAAATGATTCTACATCCTCACTTAAATCAGCGCTGTTTTCTCTATCATCAACCAACTCTAGAATTTCATCTCTCCCCAGTGCTCCCAAAAACCTCACCTTCAATGTGTCTAGCATGTTACAATGGGCAAGGTCCTTTCAAAGCCATCATTTTATTGACATTTCACATTCTTAGGAGCCAAGATTTAGCAAAGACATTCACGTTTGGGTAGGGGATTCAGGATGTTCAGCAATGTCATTCTCTGACTGGGGTCTTGGGGGCAGGGGTAGGGTAGGTCACAGGCCACCGTCTCTGTCTCCCTGTCTGTGGGAGAAGCATCAGCTGAGCATGGCCCTGAGTGACAGCCCAGGTCTTCATGATGAGCCGCTTGCATTGGGTGCTTCGCTTGACTCAGTTTTGTTGTTGTTGTTGAGTTGCTCAGTCATGTCCGACCTTCCGCGACCCCATGGACTGTAGCCCACCAGGATCCTCTGTCCATGGGATTTCCCAGGCAAGAATACTGGAGTGAGTTGCCATTCCCTTCTCCAGGGGATCTTCCCGGCCCAGGAATTGAACCTGCATCTCCTGCAAGTCTCCTGCATGGCAGGAAGACTCTTTACCTCTGGGTCACCAGGGATTACCCGACTCAGTTTTATCCTACTCTAAATTCTGGCTTCAAGGGAACTATTGGAGACACGTATCACAGCTAGGATGATCAGCATTAGAATAATGCTCTGATTTCCCCACAGGGAGAAACAAAGAAAATGATATCATCTACCTAGAAATCATATGTATGGCCAACGACACTATGGTGAGAACCTAATTCAAAAGTTGTATTTGTCCCTTGACACAGGTTTTCTTTCTTTCATCATTTTCAAAAAAGTCAAAGAAACCTCCCCATGAAAGATGGTTTCAGATGCAAGTATCAGATCTTGACACAAGTTGCCCTTAAAGAAATAAGGAAATATATCAGAAAAAAGAAAGTCTGGAAGTAGAATTGATTGATTAATGCAAATCCATGATGAAGAACCCAGGATCCTGGTTCTGACTTCAACCTCAAGCCAAGAAAAGAGTGTTACTGAAGTTCCAGGGTTTCTATCCAGATACAGCAAAATCCAGGGGAACAACACAGACTCTGTCTTCCTTTCTTTGAAGAGAGAAAATCCTTCCAAGAACTACCATCCCACCCTAAAAGACTCCCCCTCAAATTCATGGGCCAGGGTTGTGCCACACATGCCTGTTTTGAAATCGACTTTTGGCAAAAGGAACGGGATTTCTCTAATTAGACAAAGGAAACAGCCACAATAAGTCACAATATTCCATCTGCTGTAGAAGCAAATACTGAGAAACACCACTTAAGACAAGAGAAATGGGAAACAGCAGGCAGAATGAAGCCCAGCTGGGGAAATGCTCTTGGTGAGATTCGGCCTGGGGTTATACTCCTGCTTCAGGTCCAAAGGGTCAAGAATGGGGGGCCACCACATCATTATCACGTGACCAGGCTTTTCCCACCACCCTGCCCTGGCCTGGCCCTCAGGTCTGGAGGAAGCTAAGGTTTAATTTCCAAGAACAATGCACTGTCTCCCCTTCAGGGTAGATCATCACCAATTTCTATTTGCACAGTATCCATGTATTCTGTTTTGTATATATCAGACATGTATATATACTTGAAAATAACTGCTGTGACCTCCCTAAGATGACTCTTCTCCAAGCTAAATATCTCCACCTTCTAAAAACATTCCTTCGTACCTAAGTTTGAACTTCCTTTTGGCTCCACTAACTACCACCCAGGTCTATATCGTGAAGTTTATTTACTGGCTAACTGCTGCAAATTGTTAAGTCATTGGCACTTGTTATGAATCAATTTAATCAAATTAATTTTTTTTTCATAATGCTTCTGAGGGAGAACCAGGAGGTAATGGAGAAAATGCAACTAGAGCAGACTGACATTTTTAAAAGCCTGCAGAGAAGGAAGAGGTATTGAAAACACATCTTGCAGATGACACTGACTTACCTTGTTGTTGTGCTCAGCTGAGTTTGACTCTTTGAGACCCCATGGACTGTAGCCCACCAGGCTCCTCCATCCGTGGGATTCTCCAGGCAAGAATACTGGAGTGGGTTGCCATTTCCTTCTCCAGCGGATCTTCTCTACTCAGGGATCGAACCCGCATCTCTTGCTTCACAGGCAGATTCTTTACAGTCTGAGAGCTACCTAAATGCTTAATGCTCATCAGTTTTAATTAAAGGCTTGGCTGCTTTGATTATTAGATTCTTGAAATTTCCTATTCAAATATCAGGTCTTCATTGTTAAGAGAGAAGGATGTTTTCTCTCTTCTACCCAGAGCAAATTGCTCTAAAGTATATGAATAAATTCTCTGCTTCCCAGAACCAATGGCAAATTCACAAAGCTCCATAAAACTCATGCATGACTTGCTGCTGCAGCTGCATAATTAAAAGAAAACTAGTATATCGACTAGTTCTCCTCAGAGTAGCATCCATAAGTCACCACTGCTTGAGAAAAGCTTGTTACTAAAAGGATTATGACCAATATCATTTTTATGATGAAAGAGAGAGAATGGCTGGTTTGCCTTGTCCAGTCTGCTCACAGATAGCCAAAATGCTCCACTGGCTGATTTTTTCATATGTCTTGAACCATCAAGACAACCACAGGGAAATAGTTTTTCAATGTACAGATTTACCACCAGAGCTATTGCTTCATCCTCGGTACACAAGCTCTCTGCCTCCCAAACTCGATCCATAGAAGGCTTATTTTTAGCAGTGACTAAAGGACTCCATGCTCTAATTTATGCACACATATAAAATCAATAATTACTTAGTCGACCTTTTCATTCGTCTAAATTTGGCCTGGCATAATGGAAGCTGCCGGCACAGTTCCCATTGAGAATGATAAATAGAAGACAGTGGCGCATCTCTATCTCCTCTCTAAGGGTCAGATGAAATCAGAGGCAGCTCAAACCTCAGCCATCCTGGAACTGAGCCTCGCAAACCTTTTATTTGAGGCAGATTCCATTCTGATGAGCATCACACCTCTTTCGAAAGAAGACTCCAAACTCCGACTATGGTCCGCCCTGGCTTGGTGCAGGGCTTATGCCGTAAACACACTTACCCACCTTACTAATGAGAGTGATTCTTACCATGAGTGTCAGCAGTTCCCAAAATGGGCCCAAGGCAAAAGGATGCTGGGGTAAAAAGTCAGCTACAGGTGTGGAAGGTGTGGAATAAAACATCCATGAGTCCAGAGAGACCTCTAGTAATAGTTCTCCATGCCTATCTCCCTCGAACCCCCTCTGGCAATTTTGGAGGTTTTCCTGCTGTTGTCCATCACCTCTAAGAGGCTGATTTCCAACTAAAGGAGCAATAATTGTACTCTTACTTAACTTTTAAAGACCAGATTTCTGGCTTCAAGTGTGGCCTTTTTATTTTTCCTGAACTTGCTGACAACAAGAAAGTACCTTTATTTATCTTAGGAGGACTTCAAGTCAGAAATATCTATGCTGCTTTTTTTTTTTTTTGGTCTTTGTTTTAGGATGATTTAAACTCTACAGCAAGCCTATCTTCTAGGTTTAATTTCCGTTACCAGAGCAGAAGGGGGGCCTCCATGCCTCCTGTTAGCCTCACCCTTTATCTTGATCTTTATCTCTGCTATTGCTCACAAAGAATGAGACACTGGGGCATCTTTGCCAAATGGCCCAACCAGACAAAGCCAGGAATCATCTCCCCAACATTACCCCAGAACTGTATAAAAGACTAGGATTTGCGCTGAAACTTTTCCTCTCTTCTCTGGGTCTACAACTTCATGACCTATTCTAGATCCACTGAAGTAATCTTTTTTAGATTGACATTAATTTTTTTTTCTTTAATTGGTGGAAAATTGCTTTACAATTTTGTGTTGGTTTCTGTCATACAACAGTGCATATAAGTCATAAATATTCCCTCCATCCTGAGCCTCCCTCTCCTTCCTTCATCCCACCCCTGTAGGTCAACACAGAGTCCCAGGCTGGCCTCTCTGTGTTATTTAGCAACTTCCCAATAACTATTTTACACATGATCCACTGAAGTAATTAAATTATATAAGAGCTGGTGAAGTGGTGATGTGCCTAGTAACAACAATAATAATATCACTATTTTAACTACCTTTTATTGAACATTTATTTTGCTTCGTGGCTCAGACAGTAAAGAATCTGCCTGCAATGCAGGAGACCCAGCTTCAATCCCTGGGTCAGGAAGAACCCCTGGAGAAGGGAATGGTAACACACTCCAGTATTCTTGCCTGGAGAATTCCATGTACCAAGGAGCCTGACAGACTACAGTCCATGGGTCGCCAAGAGTCAGACAAGACTGAGGATATATATATACACATTACATGCTAGGCCCTTTTTAAAGTTCTTTATATCTGTCAACCTCTTGAATTTTTATTGCAACCCTGATGTGGAAACTATTACAATCTTGCTGATGAAACAACTAAGGCACAGGCATGAGAGACCTTGCCCAAGGTCACCAGATAGTGAGCTGCAGAACTGGGGAAACACCTACGCAGTTTGATTTCAGGGTCCAAGGTCCTATCTGAGGCTCTCACTCTTCTTGAATTCTGCATACATTATCTGATTTCAGCCTCATAACTGACTCTGCTCTCCCACCCCTGTATTGGATCCACTCTGCTGGAGTGCCTCTTTAGATTTTCTGCCTGGTAACACAGAACTTCTTTGGAAGACTTGAGCAAAAGCTCAGCAGAGAGGACCTACTAAGTACCAGACCTTGTCTGACACCACTCCCTGTGTTTACCAACCACTCTTTATTAAAGTTCAACATTTCTCAGCGTGGATGCCTGGCATGTGAAAAGCACACAGCACATCCAGCGGATGCTGATGCAGGGGAGTGGTGGAGAAACGATCACACGGCCTGGAAGCCAGGAGGGGAGGGAAAAGACAGCAGAGAAGAGGCTCTGGAACACAAAGGCCCCAGACTCTCAGGGGCTTGGTGGCCAGCTGCTCACATCTTTGCATAAAACATGGGCACAGAGCGTTTGTGGATACGGGTAAGTGTGACTTCCTCCACCCCAGCCCTGGGGGGCAGCCAGCAAATTGGAGAATGAGCCCTGGTGTAGAGAAGAATTAAGGAAAAAGGGAGAAAGGAGGCTTTTCTTCTGCACATGCCTAAGAAATGCATACTGTGAAGAGCTAAAGGGAAAATCAGAACAATTCAAGTGCTAAGACACTGCCTATGTTGCTTTAAATTCTCCTGGCAACATCTCACATCCTCATTCACACAGAGGGGAATCTAGCCACCTGTCAACCCCAAGACACACTACCTACTGTTCCGGGAGAGATTCTAGACAGGAAGGAGCCTGCCACAATAATTACAGCGCATTGTGATGGCCTTAAACAGTACCATACTCACTGCATTATCTAAGGTCTTTTGTCAGCCCCTCTGAAAGCCATCAGCTAACAAGGCATGTTTTTTACTGGCCAAAGAAACTGATGTTTGGCTCTGAGTGATTTGTGGGATCTAAATTCTCATTATTCTGAAAGTATTACAGTCCACAATTGAAAACCTCTAAGGAAGGCATGCCAGGTGCCAGAAATGACAGAGAAATCTAGGGACACTATGATTGTTTAATTACACACATAGGATTTTTAATGGATTCATTCCACTTGAGGAATGTGCAAGTATTTTAAATTTTTAAACCAAAAATAAGACCTTAAATACTTTTATTCAGTGAAAGATGGGAGCTGAAGAATTTGAAAATTATTTACAATATAATTAAAATAGAACCAATGGGCAATAAAAGTCTGCAAGTTTATGGAATGAAAATCCCAGATCAGATGGCAAAGACTGGAGGAGACCTAAGTCCTGTTCCTCAGGAAAACATGGCTAGAAGAAAGATGCCTTGTTCTCACCTTCTTCATTCCTACCCAGACAGAGAACAAGATGTTGCAACCAGCATGACTGGGGAGTTCAAGAGGTTGATTTATGGGGGTACATTAAAATAATTAAATATGTATAGCCTGGTTAAATGATGACTGGCAGGGGATATAATAAGTGTCTACTAAAATTTGAAGGTATAAAAAACATTAACAATATAAAGAATTGTTTACTTTAATTCAAGAGAACAACCTCTTAGAAGTAGGGAAATCCTAGGATTAAAAACAGTCTGAAAATTGAGAAATCCTTCATGATGAGAGGCCCAGAGGGAAGTGGTGAAGATACATCAGCTGAGACTTTTAAGTTAAAGCTTTTCAGAATGCTCAAAAGTTGGCATAATCAGAGCCTGCTATTACCACGGAAGGTCACATGCATTTGTGGGTCCAAATCCTGAATGCACATCAGAATACAGATGAATGCTTTCTAACACCATTTCAGAGATTCTGAATCAGCAGGTTCCAAAACCTGCTGGGTATTTGAATCAACATATTTTAAAAGATCCTTAGGAGTCCACCAAGACTGATGTAACAAGCATCACACTTACCTACCACTATAATCAATTATAAAACTGGACAGGGCTTCTCTGGTGGCTTAGGAGGCACAGGTTCAATCCCTAGTCCGGGAAGATCTCTACATGCCCCAGAGCAACTAATCCCATGTGCCACAACTACTGAGCCCACACTCTAGAGCTTTGGAGCTGCAACTACTGAAGTCTGTCCACTCTAGAGCCTGTGCTCCACCGTAAGAGAAGCCACCACAATGAGAAGCCCCTGCACCACAGCTGGAGAGTAGCCCCCTGTCACTGTAACTAGAGAAAAGCCTGAACAGGAAGGAAGATCTAGCACAACCAAACATAAATTAATAAATAAAATGTAAAAATAAATAAATAGAATCAGCTTCATCTACATATTTTTAAAAGTTGAGCAAATTTTCAGGCATTTTGTAACATACAGAGAATGGGAAAAACAAAAAGGTGAGCACAGGAAAATGAAGCCCAATCACAGGTCTTACTGGAACAAGTGCCATGACAACTAAGTGAGATAATCTATGTAAAGCTATTAACACACATACTAAAATTTATATTGTAATCATTATTAGAATTCATCTCCAAAATAACTGCTTTCCTTCAAAGAACACTGCCATCTTGTAGACTTCAGGGAAACTTCTGTTAAAGAGACAGAAATAACAATTGAATTTTTGTAACTATAGAAACATAATTCATTTTGTTTTAATTGCTATAGTGACATTTATTTAAGATATATTTTATTCCTACATTCAATTTGAGTTTGATGTTACAGAGGCAGATTAAATTTATGGGGTAGATAGCAGAGAGGAAATAAGTACACAGAGAATGACCCCCAGCAATCTACATAAAGGTTCCCTCACATCTTTGGTCAAACAGTAACCTGCACACTGACAGAGTTAAGACTCTGTGAGTCTTAACTCACCAAGTATATAACCTTACAGTCTCTCTCTCTAGCAGAGAATATCTACTGGGAAGACATGGACAGAATGACATTCTCAAGGTGCACAGGACTAGGAGATGTTAGAGTTCTGACCAACCAGATGGGAAAGAACTCTCTGAAACTCTCCAGCATTAGTTAAGACCCTAGAAGTCCACATCTTAGTAGCAGGGTTGCTCTAGACTTCTATAACAAAGCCTGACATCAAGCCTTAGTAGGATAAAGCATAAAGCTGATTTGCTATTAAATCAGCTGTCTGCTGGTCCAAAACTCAGCTTTCTTTTTAGAAGGGCAATTAAAAAATCCATATTTTTAATAATGTAATATCCACAATGTCTAACACATAATAAAAATTATTAGACATCCAAAACAGTATAAACAGACCCACAGATAATGCACATACTTACTGGAGTTAGCAGAGAATACTTTAAAGCAGATATTATGAATATTTTCAGTAATTTAATGGAAAAGATAGACATATGAGAAAAATAGAGACTCTCAGGAGATAAATGAAACTATTTAAAAAGAGCCAAATGAAGATTCTAGAATTAGTACAACACCTGAACTAAAACGTTCAGTAGGTAAGTTTGAGAATGCACTAGATGCTGCAGAAGAGAAGATCAGTGCACTTAAAACAGGCAAATAGAAACTACCCAAACTGAAATACTAAAATAAAAAGACCAGGAAAAAATAAACTGATTCACAAGGACCTAGTAAGCAAGATCCAATGGGCTAATATATGTGTAAGTTAATAAAAGGAGAAAATAAAAGAAGAAAGGGATTGGAGCAAATTGGGGATACATTAAACCAGAAAAAAAGTATTTTTAAGAAACAATAACCAAATATATTCCAAACTTAATATCAATACACAGATTCAAGGAGCCTCAACAAAACCCAAGCAGCGTAAAAATTTTTTTTAAATAACTCTATGTGGGTATAATATAGTAACATTACTGAATACCAAATCCAATAAAATCTAAAAGCAGTCAGAGAAAAAGACACATTAAATTTAGGGCAACAATGAAAAGAACAAAAGGTGATTTCTCTTTAGAAACAAGGCAAAGAAGAAGACAATAGAATGACATCTTTTAAATGCTGAAAGAAAAATAGCTACCAACCTAGAATTCTACATCCAACTAAAAGTACCCTTCAAAATGAAACAATCAGGCATTTTTAGATAAACATAAGCTGAGAGAACTCATCAAGAGGAGACTTGCCCTACAAAAATGTTAAAGGAAGCTCTTCAGCATAAAGAGAAATTACACCAGAACTCAGTCCTGCTAAAAAAATGAAAAGTGCTAGAAACAGCAAATAAGCAAGGAAACAAAAGAATTTTTCTTGATTTGTTTTCCTTTAATGATTGTTTTTTAAAAGCAAAAATATTAAAAATGTATTTTACAGTTTATAACATACATGAGAGAAATATACTATTGATATAATAAGGCAAATGGAAGTATATCATAGTAAGGTCCTTATATGTTATAAATGATAAAATAAGAATTCAAAGTAGGCTCTGACAATTATGAATATATATTACAATCCAGAACAACCACTTTAAAAAATAAAACAAAGAGCTAGAGCTATAAGCCAATAGTGGACATAATATAAAACAATTAATGTAATAATACAAAATAATTAATCCAAGAGAATGCAGAAAAGAAAGACAGCAAAGAACAGGCTGCACAAAGAAAAAATAAATAGCAAGATGGTAAATTTAATCACATTACCAATCATAGTATATCTAAATGGAATAAACACTGCAATCAAAAGACAGAGATTATCAGACTAGATGACAAGAAAGATCTAAACACATATTGTTTAAAAGAGGTAACTTTTTAAAATAGACACATATTATTAATAGCTAAAAACAAAAGAAGAAAAACCACAAATTATATAAACATTAATCCAAAAAAGCTGAAATGGTTATATAGGTATCAGACAAAGTATACTTCAAGACAAAATGGAGATGAAGAAACGTCTCATATGATAGTAAGGTCAATTTTTTTTTTAAGGAAAAAAAGGCTACAGATGTATAAACAAATAACTGAGCTCCAAAATACTTAAAATAAAGACTGTCAGAAATAGGGAAGAGACAAATCTCCAATTAAAACTGAAGAGTTAGCACTCAGTAATTCATCCCCCCAAAACAGACAATAGGTAAGGATAGAGATTTATTTGAACAACACTATAAAAACTTCCCCAAGTGAATCTAATGCTCTCCATCCTTGCACTTATTTGAAACCTACCGACTTACTCCATCTTTTCAACTTTCAGCAAAATCACTCCAACCAGACAAGTCACTAGTTTATTTAATTAGGAGGCTAAACAGAAACCTCTTTGAGTATCACATCTGGTTTCTAACCAGGAAATTCTTGCTTTTTCACAATCTGAAGCCACATGATTCTGCTTAAATACATTTTCTTCCCTGCAGTTTTATACAGAATAGACTTAGAAATGAAAGAGTTTTAAAGATCCCATACTTCAAATGCTCCATTTTACAGAAGAGAATCTATGGATTCTCTGTGTCTCAGTTTAATTGCCACATTCCCATTTAAAGATAAGCAAGCAATGTCTCAGGAAAGATAAGTAACTTGTTCAAGATCACACATGGTAGAGCCTGGATTCTAACCCACACAGTCTAACTCTAAAGTCCTCTATCCTCATAAGAGACTTGGTAAATGTTTATTGAATTGGGATAATCAAGATACCATAAGTTCCTATGATGTGACTGCTCATGGACATTGATGATTATGGATGGAGTCAATAGCAGACCCCAGATTCTCTGAACCCTACATCCTCCATTCTACTACATTGTCTAAAAAAAAGGCAAATTAAAGCAAGACAATTAAATTTTCAGTCTAATCTATTTCAACCTAATCTGCAGTTTTTTCAATGTAATCTCCTATGATTAAAATTGTGCTTGTATCAAATCAGATCAATCCACTCTGAAGCACAAGAAAATGTGTGGCATCCCAATTTTCTCTTTTAAACTCATTGCACCTAAAATCTAACCAATAACTTGGAATGACCAAGGGAGGCATCCTTGTCAAGCAGCAACACTCACTGTGGCTTTTCAACAGCAATCAAATACCCGCTGTGACTGAACAGTCTGACATTAACACAATAGTTTTATTATTCTCCAATGGCTGCCTTTACCTTGTCAGATCTCCATTTCCAGGTCCTAATTCCCAACAAAAATCCACAGCTTCCCTTATCACATGCTCATCCCAGTATCTTCCAGCATTGTAATCTCTTCTCCAATTTAACTTTTCTAGTTCCTCAGGAGCATCCTGGCATAAGCCCAAGAGAAAAACTTACATGATTTTCTCAAATCTCTTCCTCACCAAACTTAGTAGGGGGCACAGTGTTCCCTGGGACACATCAAACTCTTCCTTCTGGACACCTAACTCCTCTATCCACTGTGCCAAAGCAGGGAATAAGGATAGAAAAGATTACAGACAGTATCTGATACAAGGGGCTGACATCTGGGATAGTCTTCCTCTGGCTTGGTCTGGTTTCATCTTCTGTGCAGTTCCTCCTGATGTATAGATGATGTACTAAGAATAGCCTCCAGTGTACTAAGAGCCTCTTCAAAGAGGAGACAGTCAAACCTTTCTTTGCCACTGTTTAGTGTCTCCTAGACCCTCTCTGGGCAGGTGGGAGGAGATGACTCTTGCTAGTTTCATGAATACCCTATGGTTCATGCCTCCTTTTTAATCCCCCTGATTCTTCACTTGGAGTTGAGACCAGTGAGCGTCTTCTATGCCCTCTAAGGTCCTGAGGGAATTGGCACGTGCCTTGATGCCCCCATCTTCTTCCCAACATTTCTTCCTGCAATGTATCCCATCAAACTCCTTACCTTTGGAGATTAATGATAGATGAGACTGGGGTCCCAGGTGCCTCCAACACTCAGGAGAAACAGAAGACTCTTCCAAGAACTTTCTAACCATGCTTGCCTCACCGCCACAGCTACCATTACCTGTTCTTCCAGGCACACCCAACCCTTGCAAGAGATTCTCTGGGCACTTCCCTTATATTGATTGGAGGGACAGGAAAGCACCCCATCCTCCTCCTATGCTTGGGAAAGGAAGTGCAAACCTCTTGACCACAAATACTGCTGACCACCCCCCCTAGTCCCCTCACTCATTTACCTGGTGATTTTCTCACACAGATTTTGGGGTGGAATGATTGGGAAGGCAGCAGAGAAGGCATGGCCACCTTTCGAGAAACCCTGGGGATGTATCTGGACATGACTGTCATTAGATACTGTTATGGGCTGAACTGTGTGACCCCCAAAATTAATATGCTGAAGTCCTAACCCCTAGTACCTCAGAGTATGACCATATTTGGACACAGGCTCTTTGAAGAGGTAATTAAGATTAAATGAGGTCATCAGGGTGAATTCTAATCCAATCTTACTGGTGTCTTCATAAGAAAAGGAGCTTAGGACACAGATATGTACCAAGAGAAGACCATGCAAGGTTACAGGCAGACAATAGCCATTTATAAGCCAAGTAGAGAAGCCTGAGAAAAAACCAACCCTGCTAACACCTTGATCTTGGACTTCTAGTCTCCAGAATTGAGGAAATATTAATAAATGTTGTTGAAGCCACCGAGTCTGACGTTTTCTTCCAGCAACCCTAGTAAACTAACACAGATTCCTGTAGAAGACGTGTATCATGAATGGTGATTTGTCCTCAGGTTTGGGTTCTAGTTCTGAGGCCACAAAAAAAAGTCCCACTCAGAAATTTGGTGTAAGAAATAAAAGTTGGCACATGTCAATACTGCAAAATGCAGGGAGGAAGATGCAGTCAGTGGCACAGAAGGAATGGGCTAAGAAGACAAAGTAGGAAAGAGACTGGGCTGAGTTTTAGAAGATTGTACCAGTGAGACAATGCAAAGTGAGACAGTGTAAACAAATCACATACACTCAGAACACAGCCAGTGTACGAAATGAAACAGTGGATGAGGACACTGGCTGCGTCGAAACAGGAAAGACCAGGTCATTCTGGGGATGATGAATAGGGCCTGATTGAGAAAGTCCAATGTGTTCATCCACACAGAGCGTCAGAGTCGCAAAAAGCAGGTCAGGAGTAGAACAGTGACACACAAATGTCCCCTGATGAAAGAGGAATTCTGGGAATATCAAACCAACCACATCTTCTTGGTCGTGATCTGGTCCTTGGATCGACAAGGAAAACAGTCCGCCATGTGGAAGTATTTGAGGGACCCCTATTTGAGTGTGAACTTGATCTGATCAAAAAGATCATCCCCATAAACCCGTCTCGGGCTGAAGACTTGACTTCAAAGGGTTATAGGGGAATAAGAGAATTTTAACTGATTTAAGAAAGTATATAACCTTGCAGTGATTTCATTAGGAAGGATTAGCTGGGAATGGCCCTTGTTGAAGTCAGATACAGCAGAATTCCAGCTCTGACCCTACTCCTTGCTTGCTGTGTGCCCTTAGGCAAGTCACTTGGTCTGCGGGAACGTCAGTGTTCTCATCTGTAAAATGGAAACACTCACATGCATAGCTGTGATCCAATGCAATAACACAGGTACACCTTCCTGAAGGAGAGCTGATCACCACAGGTACTCAGTAAGTATCAGCTCCCCATTCATTTCCTTTCTAGGATCACAGTGGCAGAAATCAGGACTTTTAAGGGCTAAGACAACGGATGACTAGATTTTGAAGGTGAGCCAAAAGGATGAAAGGAATCCAGAGAAACAGAACTGGCAGGAGAAGGAGATGGGGAGTCAAGCAGAGGGACATTGAAATAGATGCTACCAGTGTTGTCTATTTCATTATCTTTAGACAAAGGCCAGTTCAAGGAAGAGCGGATCTTCTGCGATCACTGGGTAAGCACTGCCATCAGGTTAGGATTCTAAACAATGATCCAACGATGGAGCTGAGGAGACGAAAGCTGTTTGCTGATCAGGCTGGCTAGACAGTCATCAGCATGTCATGGGCAGGTCACTCCCAAACCTGCACCCTGCTCTGAAGAGAACAGCCTTCCCAGATAAAGAAAAGCAGTTCTCCAGGCAGTCGCCAAGAATAGCTGCCTTTCTCAGCTAGAAACTCCTCCAAGTCCATCTGTCCTGACCTTGATCAAAGTTTCCCTGCTGTGGTTTGGGATATTATAGCGCAGGGTCGGATAGAAACAATTTACTCAACAGAGAAGAATTCTCGGCTAGGCACCCAGAGGACACCGATTATAAAGTACTCAAGTGACAGACCCCGCAGTCCTCACATTCAGATGTCAGAAGTTGGTTAATTAAGATTAAGACATATTTGCTTTAGCAAGTCCAGTCAATCCAATTCCAGCATGGTTCTTTTTTTTTTTTTCCTATTGTTCATTTCTACAGAAATTTCTTTGTCTCTGTAGAGCAGCCGTAAGTAGTTAGGAAAAACCAGAATTTCACAATAGCGTTTCTCAAGCAACAGTGAAGAATAGTTTATTTATTTGAAAAGAGAGGGGAAATGTTTAGAAAGAAATTGGATGGTCCCGTCGTCAAGATCTCAGTTTTAGACAGAAAGCCTTTGCCCAAACTTCAGATGGTATAGAAGGTAAAGCTGATGGTTTCAACTGACCATGGCTGTGATGGAGAAGAAAAGCTCAGGGCCAAGTCTCACGCATCCTTCAGCAGGGCACTTGGGTAACACGCTCCATCTGCACCGAGATGGAATAGTTTCCCCACCGAGTCAGTCGTAAGTGCTGCTGCTGACATTTCCATTTCTCTCTTTGCCTGACTATAGTACCAAGACCCAGAGAGCAGTGCTTGTGCAATTTGCAAATTAAGATGATTTTTCGGCAGCTGTAAACTTGAAGCTGAAGCGGCTATTCAAAAAATGGTGGTAAAAGGAGGCAGTAACGGTTTTATCTTTTTCCATAAAACTCTAATGCATTGGAGGGAAAATAAAGAAACCCCAGGTATAAACACTGCTATTGGAAGTTCAGTACACAACCTCTGTGCTCTATCTACAACAAAGTTAAGAGCTGTTGAGTGTGGATAATGATAATATTCTAAACAGAACTCATGAGAGGAACCAAAATGATCTGAAAAAGAGAATTTTAATGGGATTTATTAGCAAGACCATCCTTGGGAATTATGGTGACATACATATAAGAGTTTTGCAAAGGCAAATTACACTATGTTGGGCATTATTCTACCTCAATTTAAAGGTAAAAGGCAAAAAATCAAAGGTCATCAGCCCAAGAGTATATTAATTTATATCTAATGTAGGGTTTTTTCCACACATGAAGAAGTCCAAAGGGAAAAAAATTATAGCTCCCACAAGAAACTTGCGGCAATAATCTTACATAATTTACAGCATAAAAGGACATTTCCGTGTCTTGGAATTGTGGCTCATCAGCATTGTAAAAGTGGACCCAAGCAACTCATTTGATGCAGAAGTCATATTAAAATCTTCAGGCAGCTGACTGCTCCACCCAGCCCGTTCCTCCCATTGAAAGTCACCCTCACAACAGGTAATATTTGCAGACACTCACAGATACATGACCTTCGGGGAGGAAGAGGGCAAACTAAAGGGACAAGCTCAGTTCTTGGGATCCCGGAGAAGCATCACTCAGTGACTGGCAAGGCCCGTGCCAGTTCTATCTAGCCGAGCACAGGCTCAGGGAAGCCCTGAACGATTTCATTATCGCCTGCTTTCCAAAGGGAGAAAGGAGGCTGCTTTCCTATTTCATAATAATTGGATGAAGAAATGTGGGTGGGAGGACAATTCATTTCAGGGTTTGATGAATTATTTACCAATTAAGGAGATGAGCTGAGGAAGGGGAGGGCTACATAACTTTGATATGAATGTTCCTTTTATTATATTATTTATACACATGAAACTGTTGCTTTTATTAACTAAGAGGTTAATCACTTGAATGGGATGCCTTGCATTCTTTGCAATCCATACACAGGCAAATTGGCTAATTTTATGTTAGGAAAATAACCTGGCAATTTTTCTAGTACTTATCTGTGTGGTGCAGTTTAATAACGTTTTATAGAATGAAAAATGAGTAAAGAGCTGGGCTGCTGGTGGTGCAAAGCCACTCTGTTTCAGTGATGAGGGAAAAGGGAAGAGTTCATGGTATTCTGGTGGAAAATGGACCCCAAGAAAAGGACCTTTTACTGCTTATCAGGCAGCTATGTGAACATCTATGATACGTGGAATCAAAGCACACACTGCGGGGTCAGAAGATGTGGTCAGAGACTCAGTCCTTCCATTCAGTCACTGTCCATGGACTCTAAGCACATCACCTGCTTTCTCTCTTGTCTCTACTTGCAAAATACATATAATAATCGTTCATTGATCCAAACATGCTATGAGAACGTTCATCACACAGGGCGCAGGGATTGCAGTGGTGAACAAGAGGGACAAGATTCTTGTCCTCCTGAAACTTTCCTTCTTTTAAGGAGAACAACACACATAAAAAATTTAACATTTGCAGGTTGTGATAGTACTCTTAAAGAAATGAATAGGAATAGTTGGAAAATACAAAGATACTAACAGTTTATAGGAGAGTCTGAGAAAAGCTTTCTAAAGATTGATAGTTAAGCTAAAATCTAAGAGACAAGAAGAAATAAACAGTTTATAGAGCCAATGGAACAACATCCTAGGTCAAAGGAATAACAGGAGCAAAGGCATTGATGCCTGAAAGACTTGGTTTGTTCTTGTAACTGAGAAATGGTCAGTGTATGTGCAGCTTATTGAGGTAAAAAAATAAGTCTGGAGAGAGAGGAGGAGCCAGATTACGGAGGACCTTGTAGAATATGGTAAGGAATCTGGGTTTCTATTCTAAGTTTAAATGAAAAGTCATTGCAGGTGGTAAATATGATCTCTTATAAATTTTTAAAAAGATCTTCTGGCTACTGTATGTAGAATCAAATGTAGTGACACAGAGAGGGAGAGGCCACTGCAGTGATCTAGACACGAGGTTGGAGGCTTTGACTAGCATGTTGGCAATGAATATGCACACCGGTGGTAGAAACAAGCTCTGTTCTGGAGAACCATCACGTCTCAGTGATGAGATGATTAAGGGCCATCATTTTTGCCATAAAATAAAGAGTGAAGCTTGTGACAACAGTGACTTTAGTAACTGAGAACATGCTTGTACTAAACAGGACTAAATGCTGACACAAGATAGGACACATCAAGTCTGGGAGACATTTACAAGTTCAGTTTGCATGTAATTTGAAGTTTGCACATAATACAAGTTCATTGCATATAATGAGGTACCATCTAAGACACCCAAGTGGATATGTCAGGTGGGGTGGTTAGATAAGTAGATATGTGAGCTCAAAGAAGAAGCATGGGATAGGAATGTAAGTTTGGGAGTCTTCAGATGAGATGGTATTGGAAAGATGTTAATAATGTCTTCCTTACACTTCTCACAGGTCTTTTATTATCTCACAAGCTGCCTATCTCACTTAGTCAAGCTAAGTTGTGCTATAGTCACAAAAATTTGAAATTATCAGTGGCTAAAAACAATAAAGGTCGATTATTGTTTTTCTTTCTATATGCACAGAGTAGGTTGGCTAGGGTTTGGCTCTGTATCTTTTTTTATCATCACTAGGACCCAGGCTGGCAGAGCTGCCAAATCTAGAGAATTGTTGGTCATGGTAGCAGAGGGAAAATTAAACACTGACATTCACATTCCAGCAAAGAAGTAATGTATATTACTTTTGCTTTCAACTCCTTGGCCAGGAACAGTCACATGATCCCATCAACTAGAAGGGAGTCAGGAAATACAATCAGCACATGCACCCAGACTGGGGAGAAAGTGGACCATTTGGTAAGCAGCATTAATAACCACCACACTAAGAAAAGGTACCATTGAGAGCTGATGGTTCTCAGTTCTGCCAGTTTCTGGGTCCCAATTTATGTTTTCTGAAACACTCTGCCGATGTGCTATAAAATGTTAAATAAGGAAAATAAAGTATGAAAAGTAATGGGGTAAGTTTTAGAAAAGAGTGCTTTTAAAAGTTAAGTTCAAAACCCCAGACTGAAGTGTGATGAGGATGCTGTGACACACACACAGATCATTAAGTATTTAGTAACCATTGGTTATCAGAGCTGTGGCTTGACAGCCTCATTTAGGAGACAGCTGCACTTGCTTATATTGATTGAGGTGGTCTGCACTAACAAAAGCTGAAACCTTCAGATTTAATGAAGGCAAGGAGCCATCCTTGAGCAGAAAGCAACTATCGAACTGATTGTAGTAGACAAACCCAAAGTTTGATTAATTCCATGGAGCACTGGGCCTAAGAAGACATTCACTATAGTTTATATGAGTCAACTCAATCAGGATCAGGGAAATCTGGTAAATTCCCTTTGGGTGGTGGGTAGAGTGACTCAGATAGGCAGTCAGTTAGACCACAGATAATTACTGGCCCAGATTTTCCCAAGCCCCTCACTGTTACCAAGTTGCATGTTGAAGGAAGCCTACTCATTCTCTTGAGTCAGTTGAATACTCTTGATACCTTTTCCTCTAAAGCCCTTTATCTTGCCAGGTAAGGCTCAGAGAAGGCTGGAGCTCTCAAAGAGGCTATTCTGTTCTGGGTCAAATACTATTTAAGGATAAAACTCAAAGGCTTCAGTCCTTACTCTGAGAACTTTATTAATTTAACATTGAAGAACACTCTCTCCTTTCAATTACATGTATTTAACCAACTTGCTTGTTCATCTTGTGTAAGTAGTCTGTTTTAACTTGAGTGTGCAGGCGGAGTAGAGCCAGGGAAGTTGTGGATTCTAGCAAAGTAAGGGGACTGGCAGGGCAGGTGAATAATGCTCTCTCGGGGCAAGAGAGAGTTGACTGCTGTTGACTGCTCAACAAATGGACTCTGACTCTGGGGGACAGTTGCATGTAGCCAAAGGACAAAGGCCAAACATAGAGATGGAAATGAGGGGCAGAAATCTTTGACTCACTGGGATGGAAGTGGTTTGAGAAACAGCAGGTTGGAGAAATAGGAAGAGACTGAGGGGACAGGATTTTGATTGCACCCAAAAAGTTTTGAGACTCACTTCTTAAGAAAAAGGGAAGTCCTTAAAGGTATTTCTAGCTGGAGGGTGACTTGATAAAAGTGTGTTCTTTTAAGGACAAGAAATCAAGGTAATATTTAGGACAGACCAGAAGGAAGAACAACCACAGGACATCAGTTTGAGGCGATAGTGCTGATCCACAAAAATCATTCTTTCAAACCGATTTCTAGCTTCATTCTCCCCAGATCACCAGCAACAGACCACTCTCACCCACACAGCATATCCTTTATTTTCTCCAGAGATACAGCTCCTTTTCTGAGCACCGGGAATTGAAATGGTGACAAGCCACTTTCTCCACACCTCTCTCCTCTGTTATAGACACTTCTTTCTAGAACCAAAAGACCAGGAAGCCAATCTTAGGCTTTCGCTATTGTCGTTTGATTCAACTCTGCCCTGCCTAAGTAGAGCGGCTCTCCTCAGACTTTGTATTGAGACCCTGTCTCGTACCATGCACTGTGCGTGCAGCATACAATCTCTGAATCAGTGCCTGAAGATGCTCAGAGGTAACCAGGGAGCCAATAAACCAGCTGTACCATTGGAGATGACCAGTGGGGCTGAACAGCGTGGGCTACCTTGTCCCCTCCTTGGTTTGAGGCCCAGAACGCCGTGAAGTAAGGTGGTGACACCAGAAGAAAATCATGTATACACCAGGAGAAAGAAGAAGAAAAGCTACAAAACATCCCTGGGCTAGTGGAGAGACTGATCTTTAAGAAGAAGGTGGCTATGCAACCAAGAGTTTCCATGTTGCAATGAAGATTGTGCGCCCCACAGCTAAGACCTGGTGCAGCCAAATAAATAAATAAATACTTGTTCCGAAAAGAAAAGAAAAAGGCAGCTACTAAGCCAAAGGTTGAACAAGGAGAACTAAGTTCTGATGTGGATGCAGGAAAAGTCTCAGGTGATGAAGAGGGAGATGTGGAGTCAAGAGAAGGCTTTCTGGGAGACAGGAAGCAGATAAAGACAGAGGGCCGCACCTGTTTCTTAAGCCTTGGCTTTCTGTCAAGCACCCCACCTGTCATCTCACTTAATCCTCTGCATGAGGACTATGAAATCAGCCCTACTACTATCCCCCTTTTGCAAAGGAAGAAACTGAGGCTTGTCCAAGAACACACAGTTAATAAGTGGTTGGTTAGGACTTTCAAACCGTTAAGCCCCAGAGCTTGTGGGCCCGAACACCACACTTATACCGTCTCTGCAGTATCTAGTCTCTAAATCCTCAGGATTAGGTGCACTGATCCATTTCTCCTGCAGAGTAGCTACCTCTACCTCTCATTTTCATGTGCTTCCTAAGTGTCTCCGACATAGGTATAATGTAAGTACTTCATCTCGAAATGTCTAAAGACACCTTGTCTCTTCTACCACCAGACTCCTTCTCCTGCATTCCTCAGCTTTCCCCATTACGCAGTTATTCTGGAGTGGGGTGATACCTTTCGCAATACGCAATCAGCTGCTAAATCATTTTTGGTCTCATTTGAGATATTTCTTATGATTCTAGGGTAACTTCCTAGCTACTTTTTCTGTCCCCATTCTCTCCCTCATGCCTTCCACTGTCTACCTGCCTCATCCTGCCAACAGGGCTAGTTTTCTTCAACCAGTATCGGGACTCCTCAGTCATAACTCTGTTTAGCCCACAGATTCTGGAATCAGATAGCCAGGGTTCAAATCCAGTCCCTACCCTGACTTGGTCAGTGACTGAAATTCGATTAGTTTCAGTTCCAAAATCTATTAAGCTGAGGAAATAACAGTCTCTCATAAGTCATTGGGAAAATTAAATGAGACACCTCTGCTTCAGTCACAAAACTAGGACCATCTGAAATGTTACTGAGATCATTTAAGTTAATGATGGTGTTTCTTTCCTTATCAAAAGCCTCCATTGACTCCACATTGCTTATAAAATGAAGCCCGGGGACTTAGCACAATATCCAAATCCTTCCAGAAAACTGCTTTCTCCGGCCTTCCTGGACTTTTTTCCTTCTACTCAAGTTCTCTTTTCCAGCTTGCTCTAAGCATGAAGTCCACCCACAACTCACCAGCCCCCTCCTCACCTTTAAGGTGTTCCCTGTGTCTAGAACAGCTTTCATCCTGCCAAAACACATTTCTCAGGTTTAAACACCACCTTCTCTGTGAAGCATCCCAACATCCTCTTCTTACAGACACCCTGGCCACCTCTTGTTGTTGTTCAGTCACCCAGTCATGTCCGATTCTTCATGACCCCATAGACTGCAACACACCAGGCCTCTCTATCCCTCACCTTATTCTGAAGTTTTCCAAAATTCATGTCCATTGCACTGGTGATGCCAACCAGCCATCTCACCCTCTAATGCCCCCTTCTCTTCTGCCCTCAATCTTTCCCAGCATCAGGGACTTTTCCAATGACTTTGAGCTGATGTCCAAAATGCTGGAGTTTTAGCTTTAGCATCAGTTCTTCCAATGAGTATTCAGGGTTGATTTCCCTTAAGATTGACTGGTTTGATCTCCTTACTGTCCAATGGACTCTCAGGAATCTTCTCTAGCACCACAGTTTGAAGGCATCAATTCTTTGGCACTCTGACTTCTTTACAGTCCAGCTCTCACAACCATACATGTCCACTGGGAAGACCATAGCCTTGGCTGTACGGACCTTTGCTTCTCACAGGGCTCTATGTCACCAGTGTCTGTATCTCTGGATTGCAGGCAGCCTTCCTGATCGTTCCTTCTCCCCCTGCGATAGCTTTCTACTGTACTGTCTTTAAGGGGAGCACTCATTCTGCTTCTTACCATCTTCCATTCTCTTGTCTGGGAACATCTTACTTCATGCCTAGGTGCACAGCCTCCACTACAGTTTCTCCCATGAACAGGAGCACTGAGAATGACCCTTTAAATCTCCACATGCACTAACCATTGTAAATACCTGATCAACACCACCCAATGCTTTAGAAGGTGGTACAGCAAGCATCAGCATAGGATGGCAAACCTACCCCAGGCCTAATCAAGAGTCAAGGTTTCTTTCCCCCAAGTTGCACAATAAATTCTTAAGGAAAGAGAATTAACATATAGCGGAGGCTCTCAAACTTGTCTGCACCCTGGAATCATATGTGTGTTCAGTCACTCAGTCATTTCTGACTCTTCGTGGCCCCATGGAGTATAGCCCACCAGGCTCCTCTGCCTATGAAATTTTCTAGGCAAGAATACCTGAGTGGATTGCCATTTCCTGCCACTCCAGGAGATCTTCTTGACCCAGGGATCAGAATCATGTCTCTTGCATCTCCTGAATTGTCAGGTGGATTCTTTAGCACTTGGAGTCACACAGACAGCTGTCTTCATTTCCTGGGGCTACCCATAGCCAAGACCCACAAAATGCAACAGAAATGTATTGTCTCTGGAGACTAGAAGTCTAAATTAAGGTGTTGGCAGGGCTATGTTCCCTCTGAAACCTGTAAGGGAGGATCCTTCCTATCTCTCCTTGACTTCCAGTGGTTTCTTGGCAATCTTTGATTTTCCTTGGCTTGTAGCTATCAGACTCTAATCTCTGCCTTCAGCATCACATGGCCTTCTCCCCATGTCTCTGTCTTTACATGCTCATCTTCTTATAAGGACACCATTCATTTGGATTAAAAGAACACCCTACTCCAGTTTGCCCTCATTTTTAATTAAGTAATTACATCCAGCAATGATCCTATTTCCAAATAACATTACATTCTGGGATATAGGTGATTAGAGCCTCAACATACTTTTTGGAGGACATAATTCAACTCCTAAAAGCAGTTTTTTTTTTTTTTAAATGCTGTCAGTAATGTTCTACTACAGACATTTATCTTGAATACAGCCTGGGCTTGGGAAAGATATACCTATTTGAATGCAGAGTTCCAAAGAATAGCAAGGAGAGATAAGAAAGCCTTCCTCAATGATCAGTGCAAAGAAATAGAGGGAAACAATAGAATGGAAAAGACTAGAGATCGCTTCAAGAAAATTAGAGATACCAAGGGAACATTCCATGCAAAGATGGGCACAATAAAGGACAGAAAAGGTATGGGCCTAATAGAAGCAGAAGATATTAAGGAGAGGTGGCAAGAATACACAGAAGAACTATACCAAAAAAAAAAAAAAAAGATCTTCATGACCCAGATAACCATGATGGTGTGATCACTCACCTAGAGCCAGACATGCTGGAATGCGAAATCAAGTGGGCTTTAGGAAGCATCACTATGAACAATGCTAGTGAAGGTGATGGAATTCCAGTTGAGCTCTTTCAAATCCTGAAAGATGATGCTGTAACAGTGCTGCACTCAATACACCAGCAAATTTGGAAAACTCAGCCATGGCCGTAGGACTGGAAAAGGTCAGTTTTCATTCCAATCCCAAAGAAAGGCAATGCCAAAGAATGCTCAAACTACAGCACAATTGCACTCATCTCACATGCAAGCAAAGTAATGCTCAAAATCCTCCAGGCCAGGCTTCAACAGTATGTGAACCATGAACTTCCAGATGTTCAAGCTGGATTTAGAAAAGGCAGAGGAACCAGAGATCAAATTGCCAATATCTGGTGGATCATCAAAAAAGCAAGAGAGTTCCAGAAAAACATCTACTTTTGATTTATTGACTACACCAAAGCCTTTGACTGTGTGGATAACGACAAACTGTGAGAAATTCTTCAAGAGATAGAAACACCAGACCACCTGACCTGCCTCCTGAGAAATCTGTACGCAGGTCAAGAAGCAACAGCTAGAACTGAACATGGAACAGACTGGTTCCAAATTGGGAAAGGGGTACATCAAGGCTGTATATTGTCACCCTGCTTATTTAACTTATATGCAGAGTACATAATGAGAAATTCCAGGCTGGATGAAGCACAAGCTGGAATCAAGATTGCCAGGAGAAATATCAATAACCTCAGATATGCAGATGACGCCACCCTTATGGCAGAAAGTAAAGAACTAAAGAGCTTCTTGATGAAAGTGAAAGAGGAGGGTGAATAAGTTGGCTTAAAGCTCAATATTCAGAAAACGAAGATCATGGCATCTGGTCCCATCATGTAATGTCAAATAGATGGGGAAATAAAGAAAACAATGAGAAACTTTATTTTGGGGGGGCTCCAAAATCACTGCAGATGGTAACTGCAGCCATGAAATTAAAAGATGCTTCTTCCTTGGAAGCAAAGTTATGACCAACCTAGTTCAGTTCAGTCACTCAGTCGTGTCCGACTATTTGCGACCCCATGAATCGCAGCACACCAGGCCTCCCTTTCCATCACCAACTCCCAGAGTTCACTGAGACTCACATCCAGTGAGTCAGTGATACCATCCAGCCATCTCATCCTCTGGCGTCCCCTTCTCCTCTTGCCCCCAATCCCTCCCAACATCAGAGTCTTTTCCAATGAGTCAACTCTTCGCATGAGGTGGCCAAAATACTGGAGTTTCAGCTTCAGCATCATTCCCTCCAAAGAAATCCCAGGGCTGATCTCCTTCAGAATGGACTGGTTGGATCTCCTTGCAGTCCAAGGGACTCTCAAGACTCTTCTCCAACACCACAGTTCAAAAGCATCAATTCTTCGGCGCTCAGCCTTCTTCACAGTCCAACTCTTACATCCATACATGACCACAGGAAAAACCATAGCCTTGACTAGACGGACCTTTGTTGGCAAAGTAATGTCTCTGCTTTTGAATATACTATCTAGGTTGGTCATAACTTTCCTTCCAAGGAGTAAGTGTCTTTTAATTTCATGGCTGCAGTCACCATCTGCAGTGATTTTGGAGCCCAAAAAAATAAAGTCTGACACTGTTTCCACTGTTTCCCCATCTATTTGCCATGAAGTGATGGGACCAGAGGCCATGATCTTCGTTTTCTGAATGTTGAGCTTTAAGCCAACTTTTTCATTCTCCACTTTCACTTTCATCAAGAGGCTTTTTAGTTCCTCTTCACTTTCTGCCGTAAGGGTGGTGTCATCAGCATATCTGAGGTTATTGATATTTCTCCCAGCAATCTTGATTCCAGCTTGTGTTTCTTCCAGTCCAGCGTTTCTCATGATGTACTCTGCATATAAGTTAAATAAGACAGCATATTAAAAAATAGAGACATTACTTTACCAACAAAGGTCCATCTAGTTAAGGCTATGGTTTTTCCAGTAGTTATGTATTGATATGAGACTTGGACTATAATGAAAGCTGCTGCTGCTGCTGCTAAAGTTGCTCCAGTCGTGTCTGACTCTGTGCAACCCTATGGATAGCAGCCCATCAGGCTCCTCTGTCCATGGGATTCTCTAGGCAAGAATACTGGAGTGGGTTGCCATTTCCTTCTCCCAATGAAAGCTGAGCGCCGAAGAATTGATCCTTTTGAACTGTGGTGTTTGAGAAGACTCTTGAGAGTCCCTTGGACTGCAAGAAGATCCAATCAGTCAATCCTAAAGGAAATCAGTCCTGAATAGTCATTGGAAGGACTGATGCTGAAGCTGAAACTCCAATGCTTTGGCCACCTGATGCAAAGAACTGACTCATTGGAAAAGACCCTGATGCTGGGAAAGATTGAAGGCAGAAAGAAAAGGGGATGACAGAGGATGAGATGGTTGGATGGCATCACCAACTCAATGGACATGAGTTTGAGTAAGCTCCAGGAGTTGGTGATGGACAGGAAGCCTGGCGTGCTGCAGTCCATGGGGTCACAAAGCGTCAGACACGACTGAGTGACTGAACTGAACTGAATTGAACTGGACTAAGTGAGTCTAACATTCTAACCAAGTTTAAAAACCAAGAGTCAGGGGTTAAGATCAAGGTGTTGAATTGTCTCTATATTAATTAAAAACTGAATGGCCTTGGGAAATTTGTATACCCTCTCTGGATAGTAACAGTACCTGCCCCACAGGTAGGTTATAAGGATTATATGAGGTTATATCAGAAAATATTTAGACCTATGCCTGGAACCTTATAATCCCCATCATTATTATAGTTTTGGTACACTTGCATCCTAAGTTTTAAAAGCCTTAATTGTAATATGTAATGAAGAGTATTTAGTCTCTATTTTAAAGATAAAATAAAGGGAGCATGTAGATATTCCAATAATTTACTCAAAAGTCAGGGGGTAAGCTAGAAAGAAATTCAGATCTCTTGTGTACAGTTCACAACCCAACACTCCAGGACACCAGCGGTTTTTTAATCTAGGTCTCAGGAGCCACTGTGATGGGGTGGGGGCCAGTGAGGGTACAGAGCAGAATAGCTCACTCATATCTGCTTCACATGTTAATTCTCCATAGGATTTTGCTTGAAAAAAAAAAAAAATGGGGGGGGGGGGGGAGTGAGAGTTTCCATGGCTTAAAAAAACTGGAAAGCATGGTGCCCGATTATGTTACCATAAACCTCCTAAACCAACAGACTTTATCCTGGCCTCTGCTTCCTCCCTTTTCCCCATGGAGCAGAAAAGCCCCCGAGTTTCAGGTGGTTGAAAATACTATATGAAGGGAGTTCGGGGTAAGAGGAGGGATGCAAACGCTGTAGCATTTCCTCGTGTCTGCTCCCAAATGATTACTCAATTTCGTGTGAGGAGGCAGATAATTAAGACCTCCCAAGGCCCCGATCAGAGCCATCTCCACTGAGAAATGCAGCCTGAAATGGACGGAGCACTCTCTTGCCCTTATGCTTCTAATCACTGGGAAGCTCAGGAAATTGGAAACGCCCCAGAAACAACTTGACATATCAAATGCCAGAGCCCGGGTGATCCATCACCATCTTCATCACTGTGGTCATTACCATTCACTTCAGCTCCATGGACAGCCCGTAAATCAGCCTATGGAGCTCTTTGGGATCACTGAGTGAAAGGCACTGAATAAATGTCAACTGGGATCATTAGAGACACCTTTCACTTTAGACAGATAAATGTTAGTGAGCCCATATTCAAGGAAGCACCAGTGGGGACCCTAGATGCTTCCAGGGCCCCACAATGCTAATAATGGTTCACATAGTCAGAAAATTAAGATGGCAAAGGAGAGGCTTTTCTCATTTCATAATATTAAAAATATTCCACAAGCACAGAAACTCATTTACTATACTTGGCTTGTGCAGGGACATATTTCTGGTCCCGTGTGCTTTCTCCAAGATCTGAAAACAGGCAGAGAACCAAACAGTTTGGGGTATTATTCCAAATCCATCAGGGTGAACCTTTTGAAGACACAAAGCACCAAACAAGGATGCTTACAGGAGGTGTGTGTTCCATTCTGCCACCCTGAGCCCTCTTGTATCTTCTTCCCAAACCTTCCGTTTACAGGTGAAGGTTCTCTGTAGCATGCCCACTCTTTTTCAGAACAGGCAAGATCTCCTACAATAACTATAGAAATGATTAGAGATTATGACCACTCCCATGGAAGATTTTCCAAGACTTCCCAGCATTGGGATACTGTGCTTTCCAGATCTGAACTGATCTGTCTCCCTTGCTAGGAAAGCAAAAGCTTCATCTCCTGACGTATTCCCTTGCGTGTTACTTTAGCCCAGGTTCTTGGTTTACCATTGAACTGGGTACCAGACCTAGGTTCCCATGTACCCCAAGGAGGGGAGTCAGCCTTTTTAGAAGGTTTTCTATTGTTCATTGTTCACTGAGCTCTGAAAGCTGTCTCAGTACAGTATTGGATAGATCCTTATGATTCCCAGAGGCAAAAAGTCCAAAATAAAGAGACAGAAGTGACTCATACAGAAAACTGCTCTGCTGGGAAGAAAAGCCAAGTTGTTCATGGTCTGTACATGAGCCAGGTGGGTGGGAGTATGTTTATGTTAGAACTTTCAAAGACCAACTTCCAATGAGGCCCTCTGGGGACATGAGGCTCCAGTCAGTTCTGTCTTTGGGGAAAAACTTCTTCCTGTAAAATAGGAGGCAAAGCCACAGGAGGATTCTGGAATTTCCCGTTTAACAACTAAATGGATTATATTTGTCACTGGAACACAAACACCTTTTTTTCAGTGTCCTATTTTTTTAGTCCTTAGAAATGGAGTCGAATTAATAAGCCCAGAATGAACAAATTCAGGATTCTGGAAAGATGTTAGCATATTGAACTTGGTTCTGCTCTTTGTGGAGAAGGGAATGGCTACCTACTCCAGTATTCTTGCCTTGGAAGTCCCATGAACAGAGGAGCCCAGAGGGCTACAGTCCACAGGGTCGCAAGAGTCGGACACAACTTAGTGACTAAACCACCTCTGCTCTTTGAGGATCCTCTTCATTAGGAACTGGGCTTTCCACCTTCAGACCCATTCTGCCTTTCAGAATTCTGAGAGCTTCCACACAACTGCCGCATACAGCTGATTGGAGCCCAAGCTTCAGTCATACCGGTGTCTATCCACTGGAAACCGGGCTGGGAAAAACCTAATGAATAACTGAAGCGTGTAGATAACGTCACAACATTACTTCTTATTCTTGACACAAATATCCTGCAGACCAGTCTCTTGCTGGAAGAGAGGATAAGGTTCCTCTTCCTTATTATAATCTAACCCACATTATCTGTTTGCTGTTTACAATACAGACTGGTTGTCGTTTGGGGAGAAAGAGAAGATAATAAAGCCATTCCCTTGCTTGAACCAGTGCTGTTCTAACATGGTGTCTTAGTCATCTCAGGCAGCTGGAATATTACCACACTGGGTGGCTTAAACAGCAGGAATCTATTTCACATAGTTCTGGAGGCTGGGAATTTTAAGATCGAGGTACTGGCTAGTCTAGTGCCTGGTGACAGCTTTCCCCCTGATTTGCCAATGGTCATCTTCTCATTGTCTCCTCACGTGGCAGAGAGCAAAAGATAGGGGTAAACTCTCATGTCTCTTCTTGTAAAGGAACTAATCCCATCCATGAAGGCCCCACCCTCAGGTCCAATTACCTCCTGAAGTCCCCACATCCAAATACCACTTTGGGAGTTAGAATCTCAACATAAGAATTTGGGGGGAACACATTCAATCCATAGCAGATGGCATCTTGCTCTTTGGGCAAGCGGATGATTAAGCTGATTCTTGGTCTCTTGTGGGCCTTTCTGTGGATTTACCTGAAACTATTTTGCTGGGATTCACCTGGCTGCAACTTCTGTGACTCTAGATTTTTCTTCTTCTTTTGTCTACTCCCATCCTCACCATCCTCACCATCCTCCCCTGGTTTTCTTGCAGTCTACTTTACACAGACTCTCTGCCATAGGAGTCCCATTATACATTTCAAGTGCCCCTTCAGTCTTAAAAGACCAAAATGAAGGAGAGAAGGAAAGCACACAGCAATGAGCACTAAGCTAGTTGCTACTTGTGCCCCTCAGGGCAGTTGCTAATTTTCTTTTTGGAACATAGTTGCTGAGCAAAGAACAGCAGCCAAGATTTTACAATGGTCTCACCAACAGAGAAGTTGAAAATTGGTGAACAGGGCTACCAAGGCAGCTAGGACTTGACCTGAGAGAAAAACTAACTGCAGAAAATGTAGAGTGAATAGTATGTGTATAATTTTTCTTTGAGGTATTTTCCAACTCCTAAGCTGCACATGTGTGAGGCAAATTGCCAAGAAACCAAGCAGAACACAGCTGCTGAAAAGCTAAAAATCTAAGTAGATATTTCAGTAGTCTCTTGGTTCTAAGAAGACAAAAACTGAAGCTCATACTCTGCCAAGAAAGACAATCTCTAATAAACATACCAGGCTTATCCTCGGGATTCTTGAAGAGGTACTTTCAGAGGGAGGTTCTAGGAATAAAGACAACATGAAATAGAACAGAGCTCACCAGCCCTCACATTGAGTCTGAAACCTGAATCCAACGGATCAAGATTATTTGCCTGTGGTTTCACAATCTGTCTGGAAAAAATCAAATCCTCTCTAAAGAGAGATATCACCCATAGCATCTATTTTTCATACATAATGCTTGGCATTAGATCAAATTTACCAAGTAATTCAGAATATAGGGTCAAATAACCAACAGTTAAAAAAAAAAAAAAAACCAAAGAGTTTAGAATGGGTTCAAAGGTGAATATTTTAATTATTGGTCACAGAATTTTAAATAATTATAAATACCATAATGAAAATATAAAAAAAGATGGAAAATTTTATCAGAGTACTGGAATTTACTTAAGAGTTAATTATAGTACATAGAGCTCTTTAATACAACACCGAAATTAAAAATTCAGTACATGGGCTTAGGAGCAAATTAGACATAACAGAAGAGAGGATAAGTGAACTGGATAATAGATTAGTAGAAAATACTAAGATTTATATTTCATCAGAAAAACAAAAAGAAAAAAGGCATAGAAAAACAGTCTAAAAGACATATGGAACATTATGAACGTTCATAAGTGTAAATGGAGCCTGAAAAGGAAAGGAGAGAGATAATGGAACAAAAGAGAAAGTCTCAGAATTTTCCAAAACAAAAGATATTAACACACTGACAAAACACTACAAATTCCAGCCAGTTCAGTTCAGTCGCTCAGTCGTGTCCAACTCTTTGTGACCCCATGAATTGCAGCACGCCAGGCCTCCCTGTCCATCACCAACTCCTGGAGTTCACTCAAACTCACGTCCATTGAGTCGGTGATGCCATCCAGCCATCTCATCCTCTTTCGTCCCCTTCTCCTCTTGCCCCCAATCCCTCCCAGCATCAGAGTCTTTTCCAATGAGTCAACTCTTTGCATGAGGTGGCCAAAATACTGGAGTTTCAGCTTTAGCATCAGTCCTTCCAATGAACACTCAGGACTGATCTCCTTTAGAATGGACTGGTTGGATCTCCTTGCAGTCCAAGGGACTCTCAAGAGTCTTCTCCAACACCACAGTTCAGAAGCATCAGTTCTTTGGCGCTCAGCTTTCTTCACAGTCCAACTCTCACATCCATACATGACCACTGGAAAAACCATAGCCTTGACCAGATGGACCTTTGTTGGCAAAGTAAATTCCAGCCAAGATCAATATAAATCAAATGATATTCATGAAGTTGCTTTTAGAAAAAGATAAGGAAAGACTATCTTATAAACATAAAAAGAAAATATATGCAAGACTTTTAGGGGGCAACAATAGAATTATGGCAGACTTTTCAACAAAAACTATGAAGAAAAAAAAATACTGTAGAATGATAGCTCTAACATACTGAAAGAAATTCATTGCCTACCTAGATTTATGTACACAACGAAAACAGATTTTGAAAATAAAGGCTAAACAGAGGCATTTTCAAACAAACAAGAAAACACTTAATGACATTGTAACCAGCAAGAACAAACTTTTAAAAAATAAAAATAAATTTTAAAAACTAAGGCAGAAAAAATCAAATGATCCCAGATGGAAACATGTTAATGAAGGAGGGAAAAAAGAGTACCAGAAAATATAAGTATTCATAATTCCAAAGGAATATTGTCTCTTTATAACAATAGTAATAATGTCTTTGTAATTTAAAATACATGTAGAACCAAAACAGCAATAATAGCATAAAGGTGGGCAACAGATAAATGAAGTTAGAGCATTATAAGACCTTGTCCATAAGTTAAACACATTAATTTAAGCTAGAAATTCATCACTCAATAGTGAACTTCGGAATTGCTAAAAAAAAATAAATAATAGCAGAAAGCATAACTTCATGCTAATGGTGAAAATTAAATAATCTTCAAAATTATATGACTAATGAAAAAGAAGCCTGCAGATGAAAAAAACATCTATTTCTGCTTTATTGACTATGCCAAAGCCTTTGACTGTGTGGATCACAAGAAACTGTGGAAAATTCTGTAAGAGATGGGAATACCAGACCATGGGAATACCAGACCACCTGATCTGCCTCTTGAGAAATTTGTATGCAGGTCAGGAAGTAACAGTTAGAACTGAACATGGAACAACAGACTGGTTCCAAATAGGAAAGGGAGTTCGTCAAGGCTGTGTATTGTCACCCTGTTTATTTAACTTATATGCAGAGTACATCATGAGAAACGCTGGACTGGAAGAAACACAAACTGGAATCAAGATTGCCGGGAGAAATATCAATAACCTCAGATATGCAGATGACACCACCCTTATGGCAGAAAGTGAAGAGGAACTAAAAAGCCTCTTGATGAAAGTGAAAGTGGGGAGTGAAAAAGTTGGCTTAAAGCTCAACATTCAGAAAACTAAGATCATGGCATCCAGTCCCATCACTTCGTGTCAAATAAATGTGGAAACAGTGGAAACAGTGTCAGACTTTATTTTTTTGGGCTCCAAAATCACTACAGATGGTGACTGCAGCCATGAAATTAAAAGACGCTTACTCCTTGGAAGGAAAGTTATGACCAACCTAGACAGCATATTCAAAAGCAGAGACATTACTTTGCCAACAAAGGTCTGTCTAGTCAAGGCTATGGTTTTTCCTGTGGTCATGTAAGGATGTGAGAGTTGGAGTGTGAAGAAGGCTGAGTGCCGAAGAATTGATGCTTTTGAACTGTGTGTTGGAGAAGCCTCTTTAGAGTCCCTTGGACTGCAAGGAGATCCAACCAGTCCATTCTGAAGGAGATCAGCCCTGGGATTTCTTTGGAAGGAATGATGCTAAAACTGAAACTCCAGTACTTTGGCCACCTCATGCAAAGAGTTGACTCATTGGAAAAGACTCTGATGCTGGGAGGGATTGGGGGCAGGAGGAGAAGGGGACGCCAGAGGATGAGATGGCTGGATGGCATCACTGACTCGATGGATGTGAGTCTCAGTGAACTCCGGGAGTTGGTGATGGACAGGGAGGCCTGGCATGCTGCGATTCACGGGGTCGCAAAGAGTCGGACACAACTGAGTGACTGATCTGATCTGATCTGATGGATAAACGGAAAACAAATAACAAGATGATACATATAAATCTAGATATATCTGTAATTACACAGAACAGAAAAAGAAGACACACTCCAATTAAAGAGCTAATATGATCAGGCGTGCTGCGATTCATGGGGTTGCAAAAAGTCAGACACGACTGAGTGACTGAACTGAACTGAACTGAACTGATGATCAGGATAGATGTAGCAAGTAAAATCTCACTATCTCAGCTTAAAAGAGACAGCAATATATCTTCAGGGTTGAAAGTAAAGGATTGGAAAATACATGCCATGTACTTGAAATCCAAAAAAATTTGTTGTAGCTATAATAATATGCTGCTGCTGCTAAGTCGTTTCAGTCGTGTCCAACTCTGTGTGACCCCATAGACGGCAGCCCACCAGAGACAAAGTAAACTTCAAAGCATTAAGTATTACTAGAGGTAAAGAAAGATATTCCATAATAATAAAATCATCATTTCACAGAATATATAATAATTCTAAAACTACATGCAGCAATGTATATAGCTTCAAAATATTTAAAGCAAAAACTTAACTACATGGAGAAATGAATAAATCCACATACTTGCTCACTTATAACTTTTCTAGTAATTAACAGAACAAGCAGATCAAAAATATTAGAAAATACATTACAGATGATTGAAAGTGAAAGTGACTCTATACAGTCTATGGAATTCTCCAGGCCAGAATACTGGAGTAGGTAGCCATTCCCTTCTCCAGGGTATCTTCCTGACTCAGGAATCAAACCAGGGTTTCCTGCACTGCAGGTGGATTCTTTACCAACTGAGCTACCAGGGAAGCCCTGTTAGAACAATGCAATTAGTGGGCTTAATCTAGTGGACATAACAAGCCACTGCATCCAAAAATTTTAGAATATATATCCTTTTAAAGTGTACTAACAGGGTTATCTACTAAAATAGGCCATAGAGGAAATCTCCAACATATTTCAAAGGAATCTGAATTGTTCAGAATATATTCTGACTTCAATTAAATTAACCTAGAAATCTACAAATGCTTGAAAATTAAGCAAAACACTTCTAAATAATCCATGGATAAATGAAAAACATGTATCACAATGGAAATTATAAAATATTGTTAATTCAATGATAAAAATATAACACACCAAAACTTGCATGATGAAAGTAAAGGAGTACTCACAGGAAACATATAGCCTTAAAATCACAAACTAGAAAGGAAAAAGGCTTAACATCTGCAATGTAAGCATCCAAAAAAAAACCCTGAAAATTAAGCTAAAAGAAAGCAGAAGTAGGTAGGAAAAAATATAAACGTGAAAGCAGAAAATACTAAAATAGAAAGCAAATATACAATAGAGAAAATCATCAAGGCAATGAAATGAATTTTTTTAAACATTAATAAAATTAGTAACTGCTTAGGGGACTAATTAAGAAAAAATAAGGAACACATTACCAATATTAAAAACAATTAAGAAGCTATCACTACAGATCCAACAGATGTTTAAAACAATAAGAGGGGCTTCCCTGGTGACTCAGTGGTAAAGAATCCGCCTGCCAATGTGGGAGACATGGGTTTGATCCCTGGTCTGGGAAGATCCCACATGGCACAGAGCAACTAAACCCATGAGCCAAAATTACTGGGCCTGTGCTCTACAACCTGCAAGCTGCAATCACCGAGCCCACATGCCCTTTCTCTGCAACAAGAGAAGTCACCACAGTGAGAAGCCCATGCAGCAACAAACACCCAGCACAGCCAAAAGTGAATAAATAAATAAAATTATTTTAAAAAACAGTAAGAGATTACTATAAGCAAATTTGTGATTTTAAATTTGAAAAATCAAAGGAACACATTCTGTGAAAAACACAACTTATCAGAGCCAACATAAGAATTAGAAAATCGGAATATTCCTCGGTGCTCAGACACTCAGTCATGTCCAACTCTTTCTGGCCCCATGGACTTAGCTCACCAGGCTCTGCTGTCCATGGTATTTCCCAAGCAAGAATACTAGAGTGGGCTGCCATTTCCTCCTCCAGGGGATCTTCCCCGATCCAGGGATCGAACCCATGTCTCTTAAGTCTCCTGCATTGGCAGGCAGGTTCTTTACCACTAGCATCACCTGGGAAGCCCAGAAATTCCCCTATTTGCCTACAAAATTTAATCTAATTGTGCCAGTTATTTCTCAGCTCCAAATCCACTCTTCATTGCTTTGTTTGTAATACATTTCTTCCATGCAGGCTGGAACAAAGCTGAGCTTATCACTTTTAAAGGGGGAAACACCCTTTCTCCCTGATTCCCAGGGTACTGTTCTGAGTTCTTCCCTATGGTGCACATGGCCAGCAGGGGGCAGACACCTAGAGGCACTCACCTGCCAGCTTGCAAGCCCAGGCCCATAGTTCCCTGCCCACCAGCCTTCCATCTACCTGCATCCCAACAGGGGCTTCCTACTTCAAGTTTCCTCTATGGCAGCCTTGGCCAGCTAGCACTCAGCTAGAGGCTTTCAGTTTGCCATTTCAAACCCATGATTCTCTGTCTGCCAAACCCAGCCCACCACCTGTGCACCAGCTCTGCCCCAGGCAAATGTTCCTCCAGTATCCAAGGGGCTGCAGCCATGTCTACCTCCACGGAATTTGAATCCTAGACTAAGAGAAGGAACACCTCACTTCCAAACTTGTTTCTGCCTTGGCTATTCTGCTTCAGTCCTAGGATCTTCTTTAGAGTTCTCTTTTATTCCTTCTTAATAGCTAAAACATTGTAAATAGTTAATAATTCTTTATTTTAAACTTTTTAAATTCAAATTATTATATGGTGTCTGTCTCCTGTCTAGATCTTGATTGATGAACTGATTATTTTTAAAAATCTTCCCACAAAATTAATTCAGGGCCAGAAGATTTCACCAGTGATTTCCTCCAAATATTGGGAGAAGAACAATATTGATCTTACACAAACTCTGCTGCTGCTGCTAAGTCGCTTCAGTCGTGCCTGACTCTGTGCAACCCCATAGACGTCAGCCCACCAGGCTCCTCCATCCATGGGATTTTCCAGGCAAGAGTACTGGAGTGAGGTGCCATTGACACAAACTCTGACAGAGAATAAAAATAAAGAGAGAATACTTCCTGATTCATTATATGAGGCTTTTATAATGTTAACAACACAACTTGCGAAAACTACACAAGAAAGAAAGGCCAATACTATTTCTCATCAACATAGACACAAAACACTTAGGCACAAACTTGAAAATATAATCTATCAATATTTAAAAATGATAAGACATCATGATCAAGCTGGATTTATTCCTGAAATCCAAGCCTGGCTTAATATTTTAAAATCAATCAACAGAGTTTATCACATTATAATAAAGGCTTAAAAACTTATGTCCATTTCAATAAATTCAGAAGTTCAACACTAATTCATGATTTTTTTAAAAATACTATTAGAATTATTAAGTAAATTTAGCAAGACTATTGTAAATACAATACACCAAAATCAAATACATTTCTATATGCTAGCAACAAAACTGCATTAAAGTACCATTTAAATTAACATAAAAATATCAAATATTGGACAAACCTAATAAAAGATGTACCAAACCATACATACCATAAAATATTAGCAGTAGAAATTTAAAAAGAATAAATGGAGAAATATATATTTATGAATTGGAAGACAATATTGTAAAGATGTTGATTCCCACCCAAATTTATATTTGAAGCTATCTGATATTTGATTTCTAGCTTCAATGCAATTACAATAAAAATTCTATCAATTTTCATAGAAATTAAGTTTATATAGAATGCAAAGATCAAAAGGGGTGAAGATGATCTTGAAGAACAAAGTTGAAATACTTTTATCAAATATTCCAGTTTTATTATAAAGCCATAGTAACTAAAGCAGAGTAGCACTGGTACAAAGACCTACAAAGAGATCAAAGATAACAGAAGAGAATGTGCACAACAGATCCACACTTACACAGTCATGTGATTAATGACAAAGGACCTCTGCAATTCAGTGGGGAAGGGATTGTCTATTCAATAAACGGTGCTGGGGTAATTGAATATCCATATGGGAATAAAATGAACCTTGATCCATGCCTCAAACCAAACACAAAAATCAATTCCAGATGGATGATAGACCTAAAATGCAAAAGGAAAAGCAATAAAGCTTCTCAAAGATAACACAAGAGAATAACTTTCTAACCTGGGGGTAAGCAAAGATTTCTTAAACTGGACAACACACACGCACACAATAGTAACCATACAGAAAATAATTGCTGCATTAGACTTCATAAACAAAATTGTTTGCTTATCAAGAGTGCAAAGTAGGAGTATTATTTGTAAGACATATACCTAATAAGGACCGCTGATGACAACTGAATGACGGGTAGGGTACCCACAGCATCTGTTAACAGTCTCCAAACTTAGGAGACACTTTTCATACCACGTGAAAAGTGAGTAATGAGCATCCAATAGATAACAGTTCTAATAGTGTTTTCTAGGATAATTTCATCAAAGCCTAATCTTCTAAGGCTGATATATGAGACCACCAAAAGTGAAAGTCACTCAGTCGTGTCCAACTCTGCAACCCAATAGGCTATATAGTCCATGGGATTCTCCAGGCCAGAATACTGGAGTGGGTAGCCTTTCCCTTCTCCAGGGGATCTTCCCAACCCAGGGATCAAAATTCTTTACCAGCCAAGCCACAGGGAAGCCCAAGAATACTGGAGTGGGTAGCCTATCCCCTCTCCAGCAGATCCTCCTGACCCAGGGATTGAACTGGGGTCTCCTGCATTGCAGGCAGATTCTTTACCAGCTGAGTTACCAGGGAAGCCCCAACCAACATAATATCAAATTTCTAAGTGCTAGCATGGCTTGTTTTTGTTATTTGCTCCTTATCCACTTATCAATTTATGAATTTAGCAAAGATTTATCTGAGGTTTTCCAATGAGTTCAGACCTGTTCTACCTGCTAGAGGAACAAAACCAAATGGTACAGGACCTGGGCCCACAACCTCAGTCAACACCTGCAGATGGGATGATAAGGGCTCTCACAGACAAATACACAGATGCTAGGGCAACCCAGCGGAGAAGGCAATGGCACCCCACTCCAGCACTCTTGCCTGGAAAATCCCATGGACGGAGGAACCTGGTGGACCGCAGTCCATGGGGTCGCTAAGAGTCGGACACGACTGAGCGACTTCACTTTCACTTTTCACTTTCATGCATTGGAGAAGGAAATGGCGACCCACTCCAGTGTTCTTGCCTGGAGAATCCCAGGGACCGGGGAGCCTTGTGGGCTGCCATCTATGGGGTCACACAGAGTCGGACACAACTGAAGCGACTTAGCAGCAGCAGCAGGGCAACCCAGAGAGAGAGCATGAAATCAGATGGGAGGGGTCAGAGAAGGCTTCCAGGAAGAGTAGCTTCTCAAGCTGAGTTTTGAAAGACAAGTAGTAGTTAGCTAGATTCACATGGGAAATAAGGCATTGCTCGTAGACAGAGCAGTAGTGCACAGAACCGCGGGGACCAGTTGATGTAATTAGTCATGTATGTGTTTTAGCAAAAGTAATGTTGATGGCAAAGGAAAGAAGGTGGCCAAACCTAAAAGTGGGAACATCTGCTGTGAGCCTTGTCTGTTCCAGACACAAGAATGCAAAGATGACTTCGACATGGTCATGGCCCTTGAGGAGCTGACTGCCCAGAAGATGAAGCAGGGAGGTAAAGAAATAAGAACGTAACAGGCCGTGTAATAGTGGAAGGTACTAAGAGCCACTTGAGCACATCAAGTGATTCCTCAGGCTTTGACTGATTCCAACTCGCTTGCCCCCACTCCAGTACTCTTGCCTGCAAAATCCCATGGGTGGAGGAGCCTGGTAGGCTGCAGTCCATGGGGTCGCAAAGAGTCGGACACGACTGAGCGACTTCACTTTCACTTTTCACTTTCATGCATTGGAGAAGGAAATGGCAACCCACTCCAGTGTTCTTGCCTGGAGAATCCCAGGGATGGGGGAGCCTGGTGGACTGCTGTCTATGGGGTCACACAGAGTTGGACACGCCTAAAGCAACTTAGCAGCAGCAGCAGCAGCTTGCTTGCATGCTAAGTCACTTCAGTCAGGTCCAACTCTTTGAGACCCTATGGATGCTAACCCACCAGGCTCCTCTGTCTATGGAATTCTCCAGGCAAGAATACTGGAGGGGGTTGCCATGCCCTAGTCCAGGGATCTTCCTGCCCCAGGGATCAAACTTGTGTCTTCTGCAGCTCCTGTATTGCAGGTGGATTCTTTACCAGTAACGCCACCTGGGAAGCCCTCCAGATCTCATAGGTAGTAGTAAGTACAACAAAGTCTTCAACTCATTATCTCTAGTTGGGGACTAGGATTTCTCAGACCTGTAAATTGGTAGCAATATGGAAAGAGCGTACTTTACCCTTTTCTGTTTCTAGTTTTCACTCCAGCCCAGTTACTAACACTTTAATAGAATAAAGTACCTTTGTCCCTATAGGAGTCATTGCAAGTGAATTACAATAAGAATTTTAAGATTACTAAATCCACACCAAAAATCTTTCATATTTATCTGAAGAGCATATAATTATAAAGAAAATACATACCTGGGGAACGAATAATTGGATCATAAAATCCATCAAATGTCATGTTAGTCATTTTGCCCAAGTGTCTGTTTGAAACGCTTCTGAGCGGTGTGACGTCAATATCTATTGAATGCCAACACTATGCAGGGATGCGTAAATTAGCCTCCATGAGAATTAATGGCACGTAAATATATCTGCATTAAATATGTTTCAGATTTACTGGTTATACATTCACTAAATGTATAGGCTTTTTAAAGTTACATTTTTGACTGAGTCTCTTTTAAAACCACAAGATTTTTTTTCTTTTTTGAGATGAAGTGGAGCCCCACACCGGGACTGTGTATCTGGTGATGATAGCGGGCAGCTCAGATTACCACCTCCACGACACCCGGATGAGAGCACAAAGAGACCCGGCTTGTTCTAGGCTGTTATGAATTAGAGGCCCCATTGTTAGTTCTCGGAGTATTTCTCAGGCAATTCCTTCACGCTCTTCTCTCTGAGGGTTGGTTCATCTGGAGTTGATGAAGGAAGAGCAATTTCAGAGCCAGACTCTGCAGTTCTCTACAGCCTCTCACAGACCCCTCGGGGTCCAGGCACCATCGTGGGTGGCTCTTCCTCCTCGACCCAGAGAATGCTGGAGTAATCCCTCTCTACACTGTACCCCACGTTCAGCCTTTCTTCCCTGATGTTATGGGGGAATGTATTTTCCCACTTTTAGTCAATAAAGGAGTAGTAGTCATTTTTCAAGACAAGGATGCCAAGAAATTGAATATTTTTAATTAAACAACTGTAGAAAGGTAAAGAAAGAAAACCGTCTTTGATTAATCACCTAACGATGCTTGCAGTCTTCACCAGTACACTGGTACACCAGTGAGGCAGGAGTTGGTACTCCGTCTTGTGTAGGATGCAGAGGTACTGAAAACCACGGAAACCAGAGTGGCGAGCACGGACTCAAATCCTGGCTTTGGTGCCTCCTACATGTGTGACATTGGGTAAGTAACATATCCATGCCCTGTTTCCTTATTTATGAAACAGGAAAAAAAGTTTTATTTCCTAAGATTACTGTAAGTATTAAATTAAATATCTTAAAAGCACCTAGAATAGTACTTGGCATAGTAAGCACCCAGCCAAGAGTTACAGTTATTATGTCATTTTATATAGGAGCAAATGGACAGTCAGTCATTCCAAAAGTTACAAATATGTTCAGAATAGAATTAGGATTTGAACCCAGATCTTGCTGGTTCACTCATTCATTAGTCCATTATCCCTTATGAGTTGTTATTGGAATTATTATTGGAACACAACTCACCATGGGCCTCTTGTCTTTCAGCACATCCTGCAAGTCAGGCTCTAATTGTCCCTTGTTTTGAACCATCTATTTAAGGGCATGCATGAAGCAAAGGGGGCTTCCCAGGTGGCACTAGTGGTAAAGAGCCCTCCTGCCAATGCAGGAGATGCAAGAGACACGGGTTCAATCCCTGGGTCAAGAAGATCCCCTTGAGGAGGAAATGGCAACCTGATCCAGTATTCTTGCCTGGAAAATTCCATAGACAGAGGAGCCTGGCGGGCTTCAGTCTATGGGACTACAAAGAGTTGGACACAACTGAGCAACTGACCGCATGAAGCAAATACTGTTGGAAGACAGAGATAGTGCCCCCTCCCCAAAACAAAGGGTAGACATGCTTATTGTCCACAATAAAAGATTTAGGATTCTTTCCTGTAATGCAACCTACTGCGTGTAGGCATCCATCTGGGTCCATCAGCACCTCCTCGTGGGGTTTGGGGGCCAAGGGAACTGACATACATGTACTGATGCCCATGTGGCTCTCTGGGCCATGGTATTTCTAACCCAGGGGTCTCATGGCTTCTGTCAGCATCCCATTATCATCTAATAGGCTAATGTGAGGGTCTATTTGGGCTGCTAAAACAAAATAGTAATACCATAGACTGGGTGGCTTATAAACAAGAGACATTTATTTATCACATTCTGGAGGCTAGGAAATCAAGATCAAGGTGCCAGCATGGTCATGCTCTGCTGAATGCCCTCTTCCTGATCCATGCATATGTGTGTGTGTGTGTGTGTGTTAGTCACTCACAAGGGATCAAACTCGGGTCTCCTGCATAGCAAGTGGACTCTTTACTGTCTGAGCCACCAGGGAAGCCCCTTCCTGGTCCATAGCTGGTGACTTCTTGCTGTGTCCTCACATGGTAGAAGGGGTGAAGGAATCTCTCAAGAGCCTCTATAATTAAGGCACTAATCCCAATCAATGAGGGCTCCACCCTCATGACCTAAACATCAGCCAAAGGTCCAGTCCTAGTACCATCATTTTTAGGGGCCAGGATTTCAACAGAAGAACTTGGAGGGAACACTTTCAGACCACAGCAGCACCTTGTTAGTTTACAAGCATCGTAAAATCTCAGCCAAGAATTCTCAGTTCTTGGCTTTATTGGTAATGAGAATGGGATGCTGACAGACACCTGGCTTTGCTTCTGGAAGAGGAAAAAGGGACCTGCAGGGCATATTTGAGGATGTAAGAGGACTCCTTGAGATGGTGTAGAATCCTCTCCCCAAAGTGATGGGCAACTAGGGAGTCACAGATATCAATGAATGTTCAGAGGATGAGGTTGGATTGAACAAGTACCCAAACAGTGATGTGGCTTTTACTCACTCTCCTTCAGAGGAGAAAAAGAAGAAAGTTACCCCTACAGGAAAGTAGCAGCCCCAGACAAAACGCAATAGACTGTGACTGCTGAGTATGGAGGCTTCCCCAGTGGCTCAGCAGTAAAGAATTTGCCTGCAATGCAGGAGACCCAGGTTTGATTCCTGGGTTGGGAAGATCTCCTTGAGGAGGGCACAGCAACCCACTCCAGTATTCTTGCCTGGAGAATCCCACGGACAGAGAAGCCTGGCTGGCTATAATCCATGGGGTTGCAAAGAAAGGGACATGACTGAAGCAACTGAGCATACATGCATGCATGCTGAGCATGGGGTCCCCAAAGCTGAAATGAGCAGTGTCAAAATGAGCAGAATATTAGCTGGACTGAGAGCATTAGAAGTTGGCTGGTTGACCTGGAAATGGTTGCAAGTGGCCACTGAAAAGTGAAAGTGAAGGCAAAGCCTTGCTTAGTGACCTACCTGGTCTCTGGACCCTCTCTCTCTCTACTTGACCATAACTGCTTTAAAGAAAGATGATTTAAGGTGAGGCTGAAGGTCATGTGCACCCATCTGAGTACACTAGGGCGTTTCGGGGAAAGAGTAGAAATATAGCTGTATGACACGGATGGATACAGGCACTCAAGTCACTATTATACCTGGTCCCATGTGAGAAGCCAGGCTCCAAATTCAATGATGAGATCTTGGCAAGGTTAACAGTGAACAAAACAAGCTAAAAGGACCTTGAGTCTCAGTGACTCATGATTCTGCCTATTGGAGCCTCTGGTGAAGCAAAGCAGGTTCCACTCAGAGATGCCCTTGGGGTTCAGGACTTGTCATCCCTCCAACATGACTGCCAGCTACATCCTTTGGGAGAAGCAGCTTCTAGCTTGCTTCAGGGCTCTGGCTGAAACTGAACACCTGATTCACAGAGGGCTGTGACTTTCTGGTATTCCTATTTTAGCATGGGTCAACTAGAACTCAACAACTAACAGGATGAGAAAGTAATACCCCACGTGTCAAAAAAGATGAAGCCAGCCTGATTCAGCAGTACCTTGGCTTTACATTGAGTGGTAACCACCCCCTGGGAAGATTCTACCCCTCATTCCACCACCTGAAGTAAAGTCACCAGTTAAGGGGGCCCCTGGTTCACAGAGGTTTCCCTGATGGTGTCCACGGAGGCTTCTGGGGCTGTTCAACTTCACTGCCAGCTACACGAAAAAACTGGGATGTGGTCGCTCTGCTCAATGGGTAGAATGCAAAACCATTCTCATAGCTCTGGTCAGTACTCCCTTTGATGAACCAGATTATAATTTTCCTGACTCTTGGGCTGTTGCCAAAGACTTAGCTATTTGCTCTGCCATTTGGAAAACTAGAGGCTGGCAGATTAAAGACACTGCTCTTTGGGGCCATGAAATGTGGAGACATATCATGGCTGCTAATCAAACCATCTGGGTCACTCCTGTCACTGCCCACAGTAAGGGCCTGTGCTCTGCTGAGACTGTCTGGAATCGAGTTTGTGATTAGTCTGCAGTGTCCAGATTGCCACCGTTGTTGCCTGGATCCATCATCTTCCTAGATACAGCAACATGGACAGGGCGCAGAGGAAAAGACTCTGTTTCTGATGCATGAGCCACCGCTGCCTGCCCCACTCGTGACTCTAGCCAAGAGTTTCAACCTTTATCTTCCAGTGAGGAAGGCCACATTGCAGCCCTTGAAGCTAATGTGTCCTGATTTTGGCTTTCTGGACCAATTCAGCCTGACAGTGATGAACCTTTTACCATAAAAATGACCCAGTTATAGGCTAATGGTCAAGATATTCAATAGACCTTCCATGGTCCTTACCATCCACAGATATATGGTATTGCTGAGACTTCAACAGGCCTCCATCACCTCCTCCTGGTCCATACACATTCTTGAGGCAATGTGGTCACTGAGTGCAGCTGTCCCAGAAAGGGATCATTTTCTCTTGGCCTCATTCTAGGTAATAATTGGGATGAAAATGGTTAGGGGGTTATATAAACCTATTTTGAAAATTCTGGATTCCACCTGACCATTTCTGGGCAAGAAGCTTCTCGTAACAGAAACCCCAGGACTGCCTGGATGGTCCTCCCTCTGGATGGTAGCACAACCGAAAAGGGACGAAGGGCCTCAAACTTGATTCTAGTGTAGCCACCAAAGCTGTCTCATTGGACCAGTATGGTCACAGTGTGTAAGGATTCTGACCACTTGATTGAGTGTGCTATTTGCCAAGTCGCTCTCCAGTGGTTCACACGTGCCAAAATGGGGGAGATGGTGAGTCTAAGCTTTATTAAGAATGCCCTTGTGCCTCTCCCACTGGACCCCTCTGAATGAAATGCCTGGGTGTGAATAGGGGACAATAAAGTCGCCATTGTAGCTCTGGGAATGGGACACACTACATTTGTGGCATGGAAGGAGAATAATAGCCTTGGTACTTGAGGAAACAACATCTCAGAGCTCAAGAGGGATGAGGAATGAGGGACACTAATGATATTTGTCTTTCATAAACTCTCCTGGACCCTCCTTCATGAAGGAAAACACCCAGGTGCCACTTCCCTAAACCCATGCAACCAACTTCAGGTTTGCCATCCTCCACCAGATGGCTCTACAAAGTCTAGCAAAATGGCAGAGGGCGACCCCGGTTCCTGCACCTCCCCTGTGAACACTGGAGGCCTGGCATACTCATGGGAAGTTCACCAGAAACCAAAATGGTGTAAAAATGAGGGATAGATATTGTTACCGGGAAATTCCCCATGGGTCTCTAATGTTTCTATACCTCTGGTGAGCAACACACTAAATGTCTTCCTTTCAGACTACCATCCAAGCATGTTTGTAAAGCAAACAGCCTTGGAAGATAGAGACTGTGTCATCTCCCAACAGAGCAACAGGCAGACTTGCTCACAGTCATAGAAGATAAAGAGAGCACCTTCCTCTGGAGCAAAGGGACAGACACGCTTACTGTCCATTATAAAAGATTCAGGTTCCCTATGCTCAGGAGTCCTCTCCTGTGACATACCTGCTTGGGCCCATCCCCATCATCCCCATGAGACCTGGGAGCCTGGAAAACTGACACAGATATACTGATGGTCATGCTGCTTGCCATTCTGTGAGAAATTAAGTCTGCTGTGTCTGACTCAGGAGTCTCATGACTTCAGTGAGAATCCATGAAACTATGACAAGCTAACCTATTAGTTTACAAGTAGGTAAAAGCTCAGATCTGTCTCCTTCTCGGCAGTCATGAAATATGATTTCAGATAAATTTTACTCTCCAAAAACTGAAAGGAAAAAGAAAGATTAAAAATTGGGAAATTCTGTAACAATCAAAGTGTTTCTAAGACATACCTACAAAGCCATTTTCAATTTATCTGCACCCTTCCATTTTTCTTATTCATTTATTAGTTGATTCAAATATTTATTGAATACTCCTTAAAAGGTAGATATTTGTTGTTGTTTAGTCACTACGCGATGTCTGACTCTTTTGTGACCCCGTGGACTGTAGCCCTCCAGGCTCCTCTATCCATGGGACTTCCCAGGCAATAATATTAGGGTGGGTTGCCATTTCCTTCTTCAGCAACTAAACAACAATAACAAAAGGTGATATAACAAAGTCCAAAACCAACCCGATTCTTACCCACCAGTCGAGAAATCAGGCATCAGTGACATGGTATTGGGATCATGGAACACATTGGAAGGGAGGGGTGCTAAGGGCAAGAACATCAGAGGGGAACGCATGTAGATTGGGAGGGCAAGAGAAGACATCAGTGAGGAAAGGACAGTGAGCCGAGATGTGAAAGACGTGTTGCAGTGAGTAGGTGACAGGGTAGGGATATGCCAGCCTCCTGTGCAAAGATGCTGATCATGGAAGGCAGACTGGCAAGAAAGAGCAGTGCAAGATGAAGGGAGGGACTAGGAGAGACCACGTTAGATGCCTTTAATCAATCGTAAAAGGCTTGTGACTTTACCCTAAGTACTGAGGGAGCTGTTAAAATCTAAGTCCCATAGGAGACAGGGTAGAGTCTTATTTGTCTCATTCACTACAATTTCCCAGCACCTGGAACACACACGCATACACACACTTAGACACACACACACAACACACATGTGCTACACACACACACATCACACACACATCAGTTACACACACCACACATACATCACACATAAAACACACACATGCTACACACAATACATATACACACAAGACACACATGCACCATACACACAGACACACCATATACACACACAGCATACACACATGTGCTACACACACCACACACCAGACACACACCACACACTACACACACACCACACACTACACACACACCACACACTACACACACACCACACACCACACACACACCACACACACACCACACACTACACACACACCACACATACACCACACACATACCACACACTACACACACACCACACACACACCACACACACACTTTATAAAATCTTTTGTAGCTTTAAGGATCTATTCAACTTGAAAGATCACAGAAGACCATCAGATTTCACATGAAACTATTAAATATAATATGTTAATTGATGGTTGGAGTCTTTGGGGTAATAGCTAGTTATGTGCAGTTAGTGGCGCCGGCAAATAGATTGAAAGAGGAAAACTTTCTCTCAAGACAAAGAGAGTAATGGTAACTGAGACCACATGCGGTAAAACTTCCGGGCTCAGCAGAATAAACCCCAGAGCATTCCTCCCCCAAGACTTTATTAAACTCTCTCTCCAGGCTGACTGCCCTCCTCCCTGCAGGACTCAGTGAGCTGGAGCCTCCCTGGCCATTGCAGACACCCTTTTGCTCCTGTGAGGAAGGCAGGCATTGGGTGTGGGGCTGTGTGTGTGTGTGTGTCTGTGTGTGTGTGTGTGTGCACTCCGCCTGCCTCGCATCCTGGGTGTATGTTGCATGTGTGTTATTGTGTGTGTGTGTGTGTGTGTGTCTGTGTACACGGGCACTCTGCCTGCCTCCCATCCTGGGAAGGAAGGAAGGCTCCTTCCTTGTGCTTAGGCAGCAGAATGCCAAATGTGGGGGCAGGGCTGGAAGAGCAGGGCACACAGGTAAGAAAAGAGGCCAGTGCCCCTCAAGTCTCATAGCGTCCACGCTCCTGGTGTCACATGCCACAGCGTCCGGCACGACAGTTCCTAAAGCAGAAGTTTCGGGAGAACTGGCCAAGGTCATTTCGGTGCCACAGTGGTCTCGGTCTCCCAGCCCAGATGGCCAGGAATGCTACGAGGCAGAGAACTCCGCTCCCGGTGGAGCACAGAGCGCTTGGCACCGCTTAAATCATGACCACTCACGCCCACTTGGACAGGTTGGCCTCCGCATCTGAAGGGCAGGGGGAAGGCAAGGGCCCTGGAGAGGGAGTTCTCATTGAGAGACAGTGGAATGGCTGTTCTAGTTCTTTCTTAGCCCTGCTGGGAATGCCCACAGCCCTGCAAGGGGCTGAGCAGGCAGGAACACCGGCGGAAAGCAAACAGGGCAAGGATTTCAAGACCTGCATCATCGGTCCGAAAGAATAGTGCTGATGGAAATCAGCCACCAAGTGGTCATTCATTTTAAATGACATTTATAAAAGGAAGATTAAAAAAAAAAAAAAAAACTGTCTACAATTCTATTCAAACAACAGTTTAAAAAGAGAACTAAACTAACATATCTTTTTTCCTGTTTCACGGCGTGAACAGAATTTTTATATACATGGCTTTTTACATACCTCATTTCAAGGCTTTTGATAATTAGTTTAGCTGACAGGTTCACTCCCAATTCATTTAGAGCAAGTGAAGAATGGAATTACTACTGCTGCTGCTAAGTCGCTTCAGTCGTGTCCAACTCTGTGAGACCCGAGATGGCAGCCTACCAGGCTCCCCCGTCCCTGGGATCCTCCAGGCAAGAACACTGGAGTGGGTTGCCATTTCCTTCTCCAATGCATGAAACTGAAAAGTGAAAGTGAAGTTGCTCAGTCGTTCCTGACTCTTAGCAATCCCATGGACTGCAGCCTACCAGGCTCCTCTGTCCATGGATTTTCCAGGCAAGAGTGCTGGAGTGGGGTGCCATTGCCTTCTCCGGGAATTCCTACTAGTGCCTTTGAATTTGCCTTTGAGTGAAAATCGTTTTCATCATGTCTAAGATGGTGGACCATTATTTTGAATATGATCCTGACTACTTTTCAGGACCGAGACTGTGCTTTGTTCCTGCTCATCCATCTTAAATGCCTCCAACACAACACCCAGGCAACCTTAGCCAGTGCAGGTGTGTGCTAGTCGCTCAGTCGTATCCGACTCTTTGCAACCCTATGGACTGTACCCCATCAGGCTCCTCTGTCCGTGGGGAGTCTCCAGGCAAGAATTCTGGAGTGGGTTGCCATTCCTTTCTCCAAGGGATCCTCCTGATCCAGGGATCGAACCCAGGTCTTCCACACTGCAAGCAGATTCTTTACCGATTGAGCCACCAGGGAAACTAGTACAGGTAATGATCCCCAAAAGGGCAGCCTCTTCCTTTCACCAAGGCTTCCACAGAACGGTTCTGCACCCAGATCCTACGCAGGACTCCCACACCCAGTAAATGATCCAGAGGTCCAGTGAGTGGAGCATTACAGTCCTCACTGTGTGCACAACCTGATTTCGTAAGTGTCCAAATATTTTCAGAACTTAGTGGCTCTGCTGCTGCTGCTGCTTCTGCTAAGTCACTTCAGTCGTGCCCGACTCTGTGTGACCCCATAGACGGCAGCCCACCAGGCTCCCCCGTCCCTGGGATTCTCCAGGCAAGAACACTGGAGTGGGTTGCCATTTCCTTCTCCAATGCATGAAAGTGAAAAGTGAAAGCGAAGTTGCTCAGTTGTGTCCGACTCTTAGCGACCCCATGGACAGCAGCCCACCAGGCTCCTCCGTCCATGGGATTTTCCAGGCAAGAGTGCTGGAGTGGGGTGCCATTGCCTTCTCCGTTAGTGGCTCTAGTTGACATCAAAAGTGAAGGGACGCAGAGAACTTTGAGAAAGAAATAAACAAAGGTAACTGTCAGCAGCTGTTTACTTGTCTTCTTTATCCGGGACCTGCCCTACTTGGAGCTTTGTCCTCAGCTCTCTTACTCCACACTAGATGCCTGTCTCCTTGAGAGGCTTTCCCAACCCTTCTTGGTGGGATTGTAGATAAATGACAGACACACAGGACATCTGTCCTCTACTCACGCAAGCTGAAAGGTTATTCGGTGTGTCTGATGGCTCATTTTATATGTCAAATGAAGTGGACCCAGGACATGTCCAAATATTTGGTTAAACCTTATTTCTGGGGGTGTCTTGTGTCTTTGCAGGTGTTTCTGGATGGGACTAACATTTGAATCAGTAGGATGAGTAAAGCCACTTTGCCTCCCAATGTGGGTGGGCCTTAAGGAATCCTTTGAAGGCCTGAATAGAATAAAAGGCTGAGTTCAAAAGAAGTTTCTCTCTGCCTGACCATCTTTGAGCCGGAACACTGACCTTCTACCTCTGGACTTGGGCTTGGAGTAACGTACACCATCCATTCTCCTGGGTCCGGAATTCTCAGCCTCTGTAATTGTGTGAGCCGATTCCTTAAAATAAACCTGTTTCTTTGACCAACCAACTGACTCACACACACACACACACACACACACACTATTGGTTGCTGAGAACCCTGACTAACGCAACATGCTGCCTCTGCTGCGGCTAAGGCGCTTCAGTCATGTCCGACTCTGTGCAATCCCATAGACGGCAGCCCACCAGGCTCCGCCGTCCCTGGGATTCTCCAGGCAAGAACACTGGAGTGGGTAATGCAACATGCTACTCAATTTTTTTGAAAAACAGCTTCACTAGCTTCCTCCGGACAAGTGGTACAAACTAAAATGCCTATGAACAAGCCCAGATGAGGACAGCAGTCAGAGAAAGGATGCTGACAAGGGGCTTCCGCCAACCTCCTCTCCAGCTGACTTCTGCTGTGTCGGACTGGGGGCACCATCAGGGCCAGATTTTTCCATTTCTTAAGAGAAATTAAAAATCTGGGTATTCTTGTCAGTGTTGGCAGCTACTTCAAAAACTCTCAAAAGCCCATGTGAGCCAACCAGCCCGGTCTGTAGCCCAGATCTATTCACCAGCTGCCAGCGTGCAGTCTCTGCTTGAGGGAGGTATGGGGAGGTTTTTCTGGATCGAAGGAGAGTGCGTGTTTACAAATATTTTCTTATTTCAAAACTTGGAGCTGCTGCTACAACTGCTGCACGACAACATTAATTCATACATTGATAGTTTATCTCGAGCTTCTATTCAGAGCAACTTCCCTGCATGTTTACATTATCCCAGGAGACCACGGAGGGAAAGAAAAGAGAACAGGTATTCTAATCCCCATATCTATCTTCTATCTATCTTCTAATGGAGTTTAAGATTCTCTAGATAGTGCGCCCTACCGAAATGTGCTAGAAAGAGTTGCACAATGCCAACTAAACTCCAGACCTTATACTCTTCCTCCCAAACATGAACTTCATGTTAATCATTCCTAACGCATATGGTTTCTTCTGTCCTTCCACAGCACACTGACATTTGGTTGAAAATGGTATACATGCTGGAGAGAAACAGACATAAATATTAATTTCAGTAACACCCACATTTTCCTTATCGCATGCATGTGTGCTAAGTTGCTTCAGTCACACCCAACTCTCTGCAACCCCATGGACTGTAGCCTGCCAGGCTCCTTTGTCCACGGGATATTCCAGGAAAGAATACTGGAGTGGGGTGCTGTGCCCTCCTCTCGGGGATCTTCCCACCCAGAGATCAAACCCAAGTCTCTTAACATCTCCTGCATTGGCAGGCAGGTTCTTTACCACTAGTGCCACCTGGGAAGCCCATTTTTCCTTACTATTCAGCCGTAAAAAAGAAGGAAATAATGCCATTTGCAGCAATACAGAGGGACCTAGAGATGATCTTACTTAAGTGGAGTAAGTTGGACAAAGACAAATCCTTTGTGATATCACTTATATGTGGAATCTAAAATATGGCACAGATGAACTTGTTTATGAAGCAGAAACAGACTCACAGACAGAAAACAAACTCACGGTTACCAAAGAGGAAAGGAGGTGGCGGAGGGATAAACTGGGAGTTTGGAATTAGCAGACACAAACTACTATATATATACGTATATATATAAAGAGAGAAAACAACAAGATTCTACTGTAGAGCACAAGGAATCCTATAATAAACCACAATGGAAAAGAATATGAAAAAGAATGTGTGTGTGTGTATACATATATATATATATATATGTAGTGCTGGTTTGGTCACTAAATTGTGTCCAACTCTTTGTGACCTCGTGAACTGTACCCCACCAGGCTCCTCTGCCCATGGGATTCTCCAGGCAAGAATACTCAAATGGGTTGCCCTTTCCTTCTCCAGAGGATCTTCTCAACCCAGGAATCGAACCCAGGTCTCCTACATTGCAGGAAGATTCTTTACCGACTGAGCCACCAGAGAAGATACACACACACACACACGTGTATGTATAAGTGAAGAACATTGCTGTACACCAGAAACTAACACGACACTGTAAATCAACTATACTGTACTTCAATTTTTCAAAAACTTATTTTTCCTATACATTTGTTTGATCATTTTTTCACTTCAGCCATTATACATTTTTTTTCTTTTGAACTTAGCATTGCTGTTTAAAAATATCTTCACTCTCTTCAGCTTCTGAAGAATTTCCTCTCCCATAAAGCTGTGCTTCCAGCACCCGAAGGCGCTGGGCAAGGTAGAAAGGGAGGCCCAGATGGCTCGAAGATGTTTATGATAGGGCCCTCCATTGTATTCAAATTAATGGCACCACATTAGCATGGGATGCCCTTTGGTGCTCATTTGTTCCTGCGCTCCGGGGGTTAAAGGAGCCGCCTGCTCTCCAGATGTTCAGTAGCTCTTATAAATGAAAGATTAGCGATTTTTTGCTGCCGCTGCTATTTCCTCTATTCCCTTTTAAAGCTGGTATTTTCTTTAGGAACTTGCTTAGTGTCTGAGTCAGAAGAACCTCCTCCCTGAGGAGTAACAATCAATAGCACACAAGAGAAGGACATAACACAGAGGAGTGGACACGGTCTGTATTCATTGCTGACTGCGACACTCTTCCAGCCACTGACGTGTGCGTCCTGTGGTTGCATTGCACCCTCTGAAATGCAGATCAAAGACACGTGACATTTTCCTCATGCTAAAAACAAAAAACCCAGACCAAAAAAAAAAGAAAATAAAACTCTCACTCACTTTTTTCAGCAAGGATATAAGAATATCTTTTGTTAGTGCCATGACAACAATATCAACTTTGCAAATCTGGCTTAACTTCCCACTAAGCAAGAGGTGTAAGTGTCTGAAATATGGCTGTATAGAAGTCAAAGCTGCCACCAACATTGTCTTCCCAGGAGAGAAATAGGAAAGGTACCCAAGATGGAGTCCAATAAATGAATGCCAGTTTAACATCAACCATGCTCGTCTTTTGTGCACAGAGATGCCCCCCCAACCCTGCTGTTCCAAGAGCTGTTCAGGCGTTGAATAAACAGGGTTCCAACGAGACGAAAATGGCTGCCTCTGCTGGGGTCCATCAAGCTGTTCTCTTGCCAAAAACTCAGGAAGGATTTCTCTACCCTTAGCAGAATTACCACAGCTCACATCTTCTCCCAGTACACTTCCAGTGCTCCTGTCACCAAGCAGGGAAGAGACAGACCAAGGCAGAAAAGGAAAGCCTGGTGGACACCATTCATCTTGATCCACCTCTTTAACAACGGAGATGAAAGTAGCCGAGAGGCTGAGGGGGAGTCACTGGCCCTCGGACGGGGCATCACTGATGGATCTTTACTGAAGTCTGCACTCTTGCAAAGCCTGGAATACTCAGCAGGACCGTCCTCTGAGGTAGATAATATGAAGAAGGCTGGAGATCATAGTCACACTGCATGTCTTCATACAAACATAACCCAATCTCCAGGATGGAAGCCTTAGTCACAGACACATGAAATAACATTTCTGAAGAATGACTAGAGATTAATATTTAAAATGTGCATGTAAGACTGAGATCGTCAAGGGTGCAGCTCAGAATGAATTGCTACAACCACTGTAGGGAAGGAAAATCTCTTTCCTTCTACCCTTGTAATTTCAACAACCAGGGCCTGAGAATCAAACTGATAAAAGACAGATCAACAAGAGGCAAAAAATGTGTGACTAAGTACTTACATGCAGAAGTTGCACAAAGAAGTGAGACCAAAGGAGGCAGCCGGATGATGGAGACTGATACACCATCCTTGGCTAAACAAAGGAAAAGAGGATGGGCTTCTGGTGGAGGAGGCAAGTCATGGGCAGAGGGAAAGAAATGTACAATATGGGTTATCTGTCTTGCAGATAAGAGTCTCTCAGGTGATAAGAGTTGTCACCAAGGAGTAGCTCTCTAAGCCATTTTTATAAATGGAAATTTCCTTTACAAAAGAGGAAACTTAAACTTTATTTTTAGGCACTAAGGCACTCTTTGGGCTTCCCAGGTGGCTCAGTGGTAAGGAATCCGCCTGCCAATGCAGGAGATACGGGTTCAATCCCTGGGTCAGGAAGATTCCCTGAAGGGGGAAATGGCAACCGGCTCCAGTATTCTTGCCTGGAGAATCCCATGGACAGAGAAGCCTGGCGGCCTACAGTCCATGGGGTCACAAAGAGTCAGACACAACTGAGCACACATGCATGCAAGGCACTATTTTATTGCATCTGCAGGTTCTCAATTGCTTTAAGCTCAAAATAATCCTCCCAAAGTAGCCTATCTTGGGGTGACTTATTCTGGGACCCTTCACCCCCAGTGGCACTAGCAGGGTCAGGATGCTGCCTGGGGAGAGCCTTCTGAGGAGAAGGCTTGAGCTTTCCTTGAAGTCACACTTATTGCAAGCCAGTGAGAGGGAAAGTTGCAAAAGTAGACAACAGGAAGACCAGAGAGGGATTAAGAAAGTCCTAAAGGCACAGCAATCCAGGAGACAGAATGCTGAATCATGAGAAAGAAAGGAGGAAATACCTGGAGCAGAGTGGGGAGCCTCAGTTTCTCCATCCCCTGCAAGGGTCCTCAAGGCAAGGCTTACCACGGGAGAAATCTCCCACCAACCTTCTCTGGCATGGCTAGGGCTTGCCTGTGCCTGGCAGGTGGGCATTCCACTGATCTATCCAATGAAGTGGGCCATGGAGGTTAAGCTGAAGGAGAAGATTTAGGGGAAACCAAGAGGAATTAATGTGATATAAACCAGAGAAGAAAAAGGCAGTGGTCAATGATAGACCAGTAGATAAAAAATAAGGTGCCCCCTACAAAGGTCTCAGAAAGAAGACTGCCTTCAATAGTTCAACTGCAAAAGCAACCCATAATACATAAGAACAAGGACAAGCAAATTCACTGTGAAGAAACAGAATTGCATCAAGTTAGCACAAGTGATTAAATATATGAGTCAGTTAAGTGTTAGTCACTCAGTTGTATCCAACCCTTTGCGACCCCATGGACTGTAGCCTGCCAGGTTCCTCTGTCCATGGGATTCTCCAGGCAACAATACTGGAGTGGGTAGCCATTCCTTTCTCCAGGGGATCTTCCTGACTCGGGGATTGAGCCCAGGTCTCCTACATTGCAGGCAATTTCTTTGCCATCTTTCTTTCCCATTCAGGGAAGCCTGAATATACGAATACTGCTATAGAAAGAATGTTTAAAGCAAAAGGAGATTTTCTGGCAAGAGAAATCACAAGAGAGGTTAAGTCAGATTAGAATGGAATCAGTGCATTTGTATGATAACAAATCAGAACTCCAAGAACTAAGAGACCCAGGTCCAAGTTTGCCAGAGAATGAATGAGTCTTCACTTACAAATTGTGAGGGGTCTGGCATCCCTTCAAGCCCCAGCATCTTTCACCCCAAAACCTGCCTCACACCTAGTACCTGAAACCTGTGGCTTCCAGAAGTTGCCAAGGAGATGACACAAGCTTATCACTGACTGCAGAGGTGGTGGGTGCTGCTCTTCCCAATGTCTCTCCTTGCTCTCCAGGTGGAAAAGCACATGCTGATATCCTGCTTCTCGTCTCAATTTTCATTAATGGAGAAGGTAGGAAATGATGGTCAGAATTCAGGGGTGTCCAATCCAGGCCCTTTCACTTACTGGCAGGGAATGACTGCTAGAGCATGCCAAAGACCTAGTGTTCTCCTTTCCATCTGACAACCACGTAATCAACATCACTAACACACCAGACTGGCACATCTCTTTTCCAGTACTTCCAAACCATGACCACCACCTTCCAATGGTAGTGGGAGTTTCACCTGACACTTGTCACTTGCTTCATTAGTAAACTGGTATAAATAATCAGAGGACTTCTCAGGTGGCTCAATGGGTAAAGAATCTGCCTGAAATGCAGAAGACACAGGAGACACAGGTTTGACCCCTGGGTCAGGAAGATCTCCTGGAGAAGGGAATGGTATCCCACTCCAGTATTCTTGCCTGGAGAATCCTGTGGACAGAAGAGCCTGGCAGGCTACAGTTCACAGCATCACAGAGTCGGACACGACTGCGCATGTATGTGTAAGTTGCTCAGTCATGTCTGATTGTTTGCAACCCCATGGACAGCAGACTGAGCACAGCACACATAAATAATCAGATAATGAGAACTGGTGCTTTATTTTTACTTTGGTCCTAGGATTCTTCTCTCTCTCAGTTCATCTTAGCAAGAAGTGGATTCAGTCCCTAGTTCACTTACAAATTTTGTAACCAAATATGTTTGAGCATAGAAGTGCCAGGGGATTTACTTCCTTTCATTCTCTGTTGAAATAAAAATGTAATGGAAGGGGAAGGAGGTGATGAAATATCCAGGTCAGCCTAAAGAGGCTTTGCTCTGCCAATGGTCCCTATCTCAAGAAGATGCTCCAGAGTAGAAGGAATTCATTTAACTCACCTGGCATATATGGCTTTACCCACCTACTAGACTCTAAATAGCTTCAGTCCTGGGTGCCGGTCATATTCCCAGAAGCAGTTATCACAGCTAAATGACCAAGGGAAGCACTATCTTCCATCCTTCCACTGAGGTCCCGAGGCTTTGCCCACAGAAGGACACAAAAATGTCAAGCATACAAATGCCCTCAGGGGGACATGGAGATTCTACAGACATAGTTGAAGTAGAGGTTATCGATTTCATAAAAAAAGGTCTGCCAATCATAATACTTATATATTTCAGATAAATGGCTTCTCACACATCATGATGATGAAACAGAGTTTATAAAGGCAGAATAAGGAGGACTAGTGAAAATCCCTTCCGTGTTGGGTAGCAGCATATTATGTGAGCCATCTCACTTTCCTTGCCCGCCCCTATTCTCCCCTAGCTCCAGTAGGTCCTTCTATCATAAAGCAATTAGCACCTGACATCTGCTAGGCATAGCAATTCAGCAAGTAGTTCAGACAGGTACAGAACCAGGATTGCTGGGAGAAATATCAATAACCTCAGATATGCAGATGACACCACCCTTATGGCAGAAAGTGAAGAGGAACTCAAGAGCCTCTTGATGAAAGTGAAAGAGGAGAGTGAAAAAGCTGCCTTGAGAGTGAAAAAGCTGCCTTAAAACTCAGTATTCAAAAAAACAAAGACCACGGCATCCAGTCCCATCACTTCATGCAAATAAATGGGGAAACAATGGAAATAGTGACAGACTTTATCTTCTTGGGCTCCAAAACAACCGCAGATGGTGACTGCAGTCTTGAAATTAAAAGATGCTTGCTCCTTGAAAGAAAAGCTATGACCAACCTGGACAGCATATTAAAAAACAGAGACATTACTTTGCCAACAAAGGTCCATCTAGTCAAAGCTATGGTTTTTCCAGTAGTCATGTATGGATGTGAGAGCTGGACCATAAAGAAGGCTGAGCATTGAAGAATTGATGCTTTTGAACCGTGGTATTGGAGAAGACTCTTGAGAGTCCCTTGGACTTCAAGGAGATCAAATCAGTCAATCCTAAAGGAAATCAGTCCTGAATATTCATTGGAAGGACTGATGCTGAAACTCCAATACTTTGGCCACCTGATGTGAAGAACTGACTCATTGGAAAAGACCCTGATGCTGGGGAAGATTGAAGGTGGGAGGAGAAGGGGACAACAGAGGATGAGATGGTTGGATGGCATCACCAACTCACTGGACATGAGCTTGAGCAAGCTCAAGCAGATAGTGAAGGACAGGGAAGCCTGGCATGCTGCGTGCCGTGCATGGGGTCGCAGAGAGTCGGACGTGATTGAGTAGCTAAACAACAACAAGAGAACTTAAGTGTATTCAACCAGAAGAATGCCTGGTATTGGTTTCCTTGATCTTGACCACAGAGAAGGAGAAGTGGGTGGAGGAGGAGAGGGGAAGGGAAGGGAATTGGAGGTGGAGGAGGAAGGAAAAGAGGAAGGAGAAGGAGGAGGAAAAGGAGAAGAAAGAACTTGAGTGCATATGAATGCACATATTTTTCCCCTCTATTCCTCTCTTTCTGCATAGATATAGAGGTATGAAGCTACCCCAATGGCATTGGCAGCAATTTTGTGACCATGAGGGGAGTCAGTCTTAAGGTGAAGTTGATAATGACCAGAAAGATAGAAAGAAATGGGTTCTCGTTCACACTATTGGATCACTGGAGAAACACTGAAGACTGTGTAAATACAGGAGCCAAAAATTTGAGGGTTTTGTCCCTTGGCACCATCTCTACTGATACTCAGGAGACAAGTTAGAACACTGTCTATTTGGACCTAATATGAGAAGGAAACAATTTCATCCCTTCTGATGTCAGGGACAGAAGCAAAGAGGAGGGGATGGCCACCCATCCTCTTTGGGTGGACCATTGGGACTGCTGGCTCAGACTTCACACAATCAGGGCAAACAAACCACCAAGCAAGCAAAAACTTGGTTCGCTTTATTTCTCTGCCTTCCCATCACTCCAGTCAAATCTTCAAGCTAATATGCCTTTCAAATGCCTCCAAAGGACTTCAACTCTTGTTTTTTCCCTAATGATCCCAACTGCAGTCCCTTCAAACTGTCTCCATAAATACTACGACATCACTTTCCCTTTATTATAATCGACACCTCAGTAAACCCATCTTCAGACAAATTGGTTTTCTTTTACAGGCAGGACGTGGGAAATCCATCTGTCACTTGGTGAAAGTAGAAACTCAGGCGAAGCTTGTAAAACAGGGTGGCTGCCCAAAGGCAGGAAGAAACGTGTGAGAACATTGGAAGGCAAAAAATGCCATTCAGGTGGACTGAGAGTCAGCCTCCAAACTGGGAGACACTGAGACAGACAGAGAAGGGAGAATGAGGAGGAGGGGGAACAGAGAGGAAACTTGAGAAACAGGCAGGAAAGAGTCTCGCTTCAGGAGAGATGGAGAAATTATCACCTTTTTTCCCCACAACTGGCTGATCAGCCAGGACAGAGATTCAAATAGCTTCGAGCCATGCCTTTCATGCTCGCAGTCAAGTCACCTAAGGACTAAGAATGCAAGCTTCTTACCTGTGGGAGGAAACATGGCCTTGCCCTTTTTTCTGTCACTAGACAAAAAGTATGTGAAACCGTTATTGACATAGGAATTAAGTTATCATGATTTTGGAGAACTTTAAAATGGCCTAGGAGAATACTCGATACGGAAAGTCTTGCTTTGCACTAATCCTCTCCATTTGCTTCCTTTATTGGCATTTTCTTGGCTTCTTCACCCCTGCTCCTTCCCTCTGTTTCTTCTTTTCCTACCCTAAGTATTGTAGATGACCTCTGGGCAGCGCTCACGTCTCACTCCACTGTGCAAACAGCCCTCACCGAGCTGCCGCAAGACAGGCTCATGAGAGGCACACACACACCACACACCCACATACCCACACCATAGCATCTACGCACACCACACACACCCACATACACACACCATAGCATCTACGCACACCACACACATACACATACCACACCAGACGTGCACCATATGCTCTACATACATACACACCACACCATGTAGACACACCACCAAGCACACACACCACCATTTACACACACACCACACCACACACATACACACACACCACATGTACACACACCACACAAACATACACACACTACCATGGACTGATGCTGAAGCTGAAACTCCAATACTTTGGCCACCTGATGCGAAGAACTGACTCACTGGAAAAGACCCTGATGCTGGGAACGATTGAAGGTGGGAGGAGAAGGGGACGACAGAGGATGAGATGGCTGGATGGCATCACCGACTCAGTGGACATGAGTTTGAGCAAGCTCTGGGAGTTGGTGATGGACAGGGAGGCCTGGCGTGCTGCAGTTCATGGGGCTGTAACGATTTGGACATGACTTGGTGACTGAACTGACCGTGTATACATACCACACATACACATACCACACGCGGACATAAAACACACACATCACATACACAAAAAACAGACACACCACATACACACATACACACACAGCACACACATATCTCACATACCACACACACAAACCATATCACATATACAGAAAAAATACACCACACATACACACTACCATATATGCACACACCACATACACACAAAAACACGTACCTCGTACATACCATATACATGTGCACCACACCACACACGCACACAAAAACACATATCTCATACATCCCTTATACACGCATACCACGCCACACGTACATACACGCATGTCATGCACATACACACATATCCCACCCAGCCCCCACACACACCTCTCCGTTTCTCTTGCCCTCAACCCAAAGCTGCAGCCCTGCACAGCGGCAGGGTCTCTGGCTGATTCTCAGGGAGGGGGGCCAGGGAGCCTCCTACCAACCTGTCTCTAGCCCAGGCACAGGCTTAGACAACCACCCAGCAGCTCCCCGCCTGGGTTCGAACTGTGTCCCAGGCTCTGTCCACAGGTGATCACCCTGCCTTATCCCACATACTCATCTCTGCCCCCCAAGAAGTGGGTGCTTATCACTAACTCCTTCTTGCAGTTGAGAGGAGTGCAACTCCAGGAAGTAAGGAGCCTGCCAGGGTCACAGAGCTGGCTAGCAGAAGCCAGCCTGTGTCCTCCAGAACACAAACCCTTTCCTTCCTGGCGCCTTTTGCCCAGTTCCCTGAGCAGGGATCATGGGGACCCTGAAGAAAGAGCTGAGTTGAGGGTGTCTTGGAGTAGCAGCCGACCTCCATAGAAACCATGAGGTGCTCGGCATCCCTGCAGTGAACAACTTTGTTCAGCTCACACCAGGGCCTGGCCAGCTCCCTGAAGATTCACACTAGCCGCCTCCATTGCACCCAAAGCTAGGTGTTCCCCGGGGGTGGGGTCCCCCCTTCCTTCAACACTGCAGGAGGCTTCACGGGGCAGGCTTGGAAACACAGATCCCTGTGAGCACAGGCTGGCCTGGTTCCCAAGACCTGATTACCTAGGGAGGTTAGAATAACAAGATTACAGTTGTTTTCTTCCCAGGTCTCTTCTCTCCAAGTAAGGTCAAAATAAAGTTATTTCATCCAAAACTTTCTTTAAAAAAAAAAAAAACTAAATGTCAAGCAATTTAGGCACTTTAAAGTAACAGATTATTCTGCATTAATCCCCCGGGATGTCTTAGAAAGAGACAAAGTGCTTGTCCTCCTTGTCGCTATTTTCTCACACGGTTCTCATGGTTATTATTATGGCCCGCTCAGCACTCAAATGGTAACACTTAAATTGATCAAGCATAAAGTCAGACATGAGCTCTGTCCCGAGAATCTCCCCCACCTGAATCAGAGCCAGCAACTGAGATGGGGGCACCGGAAATTCTGCCCTCCCCTCTTCTATGCATCATCTAAAGAGGGAGCCATTTGGGGCTCACCTTTCAACACAGACAAAACGGTCTTCTTTATCTATAAAGGAGCCACTTAGAGCAAGCAGACCGGCCACAGGATGTCACTGTTACTCCACACACACAACGGCAAGCCAGCCTGTCTCTCTGGGGTTGGTTGGATCCAGACGGAACCCGGGGTCCCCGGCTTCCTCTCTCACAGAACTGTCATTCCTTCAGGTTTGCGCCACAAGCGTGCTCCCCATAAAAGCCACGCGCCTCTCCCACTGTCTCCGAATCCATATTGTTCTGTGTCAAAGGACGAAAGGCAGAGAAAGGGATGTGAGGAGAAGAAAAGGACCACCGTGGTCCCTTCACATCACAGGTTCTCCGAGAGTTGGGCTTTGAACATTTATGACCTTGGATAAAAGCAATGACCTTTTCATATATTTTATAGTGTTTTATAAGGATAGGAACATCTCGGTTATTTTCATTTTCTCAGATTTCTGGGAAGGATGTGGAATATTTATGCAATTTTTACACTATCTTAACTTCTTCATGGGCTTCCCTGGTGGCTCAGATGATAAAGAATCTGCCTGCAATGCAGGAGACCTGGCTTCAATGCCTGGGTCAGGAAGATCCCCTGGAAGAGAGAATGGGTACCACTCCAGTATTCTTGCCTGGAGAATCCCATAGACAGAGGAGCCTGGCAGGCTACAGTGCATGCGGTCACCAAGAGTCAGACACGACTGAGCGACTAACACTTTACTCTTCATAGAGATGCTGCTTTGTATTCTACTCAAATAAGTCCAACGCTCATTAAACACCTTTCCTTTTGCCCCAGCAAACCTGCCCCTGCCCACCACCAGCTCCTCCAACGTCTCACAGACTCATGGGCAAGCCAAGGGCCAAGCACGTGTATTCTGGAGCTGGCAAGCTAATGCCATCTCACCGGCTGTGTAACAAAACGCTTATCAGGGAGCACGCCAGGAGTCACTGCGGGAGCAGGAGAGGCACCTTCTATTCACGGCTGCCAGCTGTCCTTCCTTCTCTGTTATATACCCTCCGAGGGATACTTTGCTCTTCCTCCAAGTCCATCCCCTCTGCCATTTTCCACCGTTAGCCTCCATATTTATTTCACACAGCGGCTGGCATGAAAAAGTTAAAAATAAAACCTTAGACTAACACAGGAGAAGGCAATGGCACCCCACTCCAGTACTCTTGCCTGGAAAATCCCATGGATAGAGGAGCCCCTGCAGTCCATGGGGTCGCAAAGAGTCAGACACTACTGAGTGACTTCACTTTCACTTTTCACTTTCATGCATTGGAGAAGGAAATGGCAACCCACTCCAGTGTTCTTGCCTGGAGAATCCCAGGGACGGCGGAGCCTGGTGGGCTGCCATCTCTGGGGTTGCACAGAGTCGGACACGACTGAATCGACTTAGCAGCAGCAGCAGCAGGAAGGCATACTTTGTGTAGTCAAGGAGATAGTTAATACATGCATGTGTGCTAAGTCGTTTCAATCACATCCAACTCTTTGTGACCCCATGGACTATAGCCCGCCAGGCTCCTCTGTCCATGGGATTTACCAGGCAAGAATACTGGAGTCGGTTGCCACTTCCTTCTCCAGGGGAACTTCACAACCCAGGGATCAAACCCGTGTCTCTTGTACCTCCTGCATTGGCAGGTGGGTTCTTTACCACTAGCACCACCTGAGAAGCGTGAGATGGTTAGTGATGCAACATAAAAGGTAAACACAGAATAAAAGTGTTTTGAGTCATAAAGAGAAAAAGACTTTTGCTTTAAAAAAGTGACTGCTTCATAACTTAGCCTGGAGGCAGTTTTCATATCGTTAAAGTCAGGGTTGTCAAAATCCCTCTGCCACAGGTCACCCCCACTTTAGCCATATCATACCAGCAGAAAGAATTAAAACAAGTAAAGTAGGCTGCTTCTTGTGAGCCAGCATCTAAGAAAGGAAGCGTGATGCTGTTCCAGGATTTGCAAGAATCGATGCAGTAGTTAGAAGGGTGGAAAAGGCAATGGCAACCCACTCCAGTACTCTTGCCTGGAAAATCCCATGGACAGAGGAGCCTGGTAGGCTGCAGTCCATGGGGTCGCTAAGAGTCGGACACGACTGAGCGACTTCACTTTCACTTTTCACTTTCAAGCACTGGAGAAGGAAATGGCAACCCACTCCAGTGTTCTTGCTTGGAGAATCCCAGGGATGGCGGAGCCTGGTGGGCTGCCGTCTATGGGGTCGCACAGAGTCGGACACGACTGAAGTGACTTAGCAGCAGCAGCGGCTAGAAGGGAGAGCTACAGAAATACAGTTTGATGGAGGCTTTGTTAATTTCCACACTGCTTTAAGTAGATCAATCTCAGTATAAAGGAGCCATTACTCTGCCTTGAACTGGCCTGGACAGTGCAAGGTGTGGATGGGCATGAGCTACAGAAGAAAATCAGTAGGCTAACGGGAAGCAAACGATGCACAAGGAGAACAAAGACTGGGAGGGCGGCTGTAACTAACCAGGCCTGAGAGTTTTATCTAATCCCCATTGGTGACGGTTTAGAGGGAATGCCAGAATAAAATCAGCCTAATCGTAGCAGTGTGTTGCTCAACCATACAGCAACTATCTTTTGAGCACCTACTTTGGTCAAGTGCCAAGATGATGTTGAACAAGGTGGTGTATTTTCTGCTCTCAATGAGTGAATCAGGGCGACAGATAATCACACAGCCAGAAAGACACTGTGTTAGGGTCTGATTGTAATAAAGAACTGGGCCAATCTTTATCCCTAGTTCCCAGGAGACAACCTGTAAACCCTTGGGATTTCCCAGTGATAGGAATGTCTTTGTTATTTCTGCTGAGTCTCTCCAACCACACCTGAAAGTTTATGCTGGCAGATGGCTAAGGATAGGGGCTGCCCAGGTACAGAAAGACCAACCACATGATTGGAGTACTGGGGCCTGAACCCCGAGATACCAGCCTGACCTCTGGGGAGGGGAGTGGGGTTGGAGATTGAGTGCAACCACGTGCCAGAGATCAATCAGTCGTGCCTGGGTAATGACGCTTCAATTAAAACTCTAACACTGATGGTTGGGTGAGCCTCCCTGGTTGGCAATACTCTGCGTATTGTTACACACGGATGTGTCAGGAAGATAACACATCCCTGAGGACAATGGAAGCCTGGTGTTTGGAACCCTCCCAAACTTCTCCCTGTGCGTCTCTTCTTTTGGCTGGTTAAGTACAGTGCTGTCAATGAGGTCTGTGAGTCTTTCCAGTGAATTGTCAAACCTACAGGAGTCCATGGGGATCCCCAAACTTGATGCTGGTATCAAAAGTCTTGGGTAGAGCTGGCAATCTGGAGAACTGTACTCAATCTGCAAAGCTTGATCTAACCCTGGGTTGTTGTTCAGTCACTAAATCGTGTCTGACTCTTTCTGACCCCCATGGACTGCAGCATGCCAGGCTTCCCTGTCCTTCACTCTCTCCCGGAGTTTGCTCAAACTCATGTCCATGAGTGAAGCCATCCAACCATCTCATCCTCTCTCGCCTCCTTCTGGATAGGTTGTAATAAAGACAGTTTAGGGGCTTCCCTACTGGCTCAGACAGTAAAGAATCTGCCTGCAATGAGGGAGACCCGGCTTCGATCCCTGGGTCAGGAAGATCCCCTGGAGGAGGGCATAGCAACCCCCTCCAATATTCTTACCTAGAGAATTCCAAAGGACAGAGGAGCCTGGCGGGCTACAGTCCATGGAGTCGAAATGAGTGACTAAGCACAGCACAGCACAGGCATGCAAAAGAGGCTCACATGATCCAGACTAGAGGCCGAGAAAGGCTTCAGGGCACACTTCCTAGAAAAATAACCTCTGACACTTGAATGGTTAAGCATTCGAACTCCAGGTAACTCAGGAAAAATAGAGTTAATTGCATGGATGATATTTAGTTCTAAGCAAATCCCTGTCATTGTTTAAGTCCCCCGATACAGAAATAATTCCAATTTTGCTTAGGAAGTTCCCTGTCTCAGTTCTATCCAGCCAACAACTAAAGTAAAATTTCAGGTTCTCAGGAAGCACAAAGTAGACAAATGAGCAGCCACACCTCACAATGGTGCCATAAGGACCAGGGTTTTGTTAAGATGAGCTGCTGATTATGCTCACTGTCCAGCTGCATTGTGCACTATTCCTTTCATGGAAGGGAGACTTTACTAACCCGCTTTGCAGAGAGAATTTACAAGGCACTGGGAATTCATAAGATGTACTTAAATTAAACAATAAGCTCTAAATGGAAGAGGTCAGGCTATTAATATATTATTTAACAATGTCCTCAATTACCTTTTTCTGAAGCTGTTATTTAGGATATGCTTCTTGAGTAAATGTGGAGAAGGAAATTGTGACCCACTCCAATATTCTTGCCTGGAGAATTCCATGGACAGAGGGGTCTGGCGGGCTATAGTCCAGGGGGTTGCAAAGAGTCTCAGACACGACTGAGTACAAGTAAATGCATATAATTTCTCCCTTCTATCCCTGCCAATCAAAATATACTCTCCTACTGCAACTGGTTTAAGAAAAATCTAAGCTGAGAATGACCGCTGTTGTTAGGCAAATGTTGCCATAAACGACCTGAAATGCTTTCAGAATCTTTGAAAAATAGCATGAGTTTTCTCAAGGAGGGGAGGGGCAAACAGAGCAGCTAGTTTCAAGTGCACAGAAGTCTTCTTTCTTGCACAAAGATGAGCATCACCTCTTCATGGTGCCTCCAGATCACAGTCCCTTGACCTTGGACTCACAGAAGCTTTGGTGTGGGGAAATCAAAGCTGAGGGCAGTTGCTCCCTCAAAGCTGCAAAGCCAGAAGATTCCAAGCCCAGATCAGAACTTGTATCTGCTGATCGCCAGTCCAAAATGTTCTATTGTTCAGTTGCTCAGTTGTGTCTGACTCTTTGAGACCCCATGGACTGCAGCACACCAGGCTTCCCCCTCTTTACCATGTCTCAGAGTCTGCTCAAACTTATGTCCGTGGAGTCGGTGATGCCATCCAACCATCTCATCCTCTGCCACCCACTTCTCCTTTTGCCTTCAATCTTTCCCAGCATCCGGGTCTTTCCCAATAAGTCCGCTCTTTGTATCAGGTGGCCAAAGTATTGGAGCTTCAGCTTCAACATCAGTCCTTCCAATGGATATTCAGGGTTGATTTCCTTTCAGATTGACTAGTTTGATCTCCTTGCTGTCCAACGGACTCTCAAGAGTCTTCTTTAGCACCACAGTTTGAAAGTATCAGTTCTTCAGCATTCAACCTTCCAATGGTCCAACTCTCAAATCCATGCCAGGGCAAACTGATTTTGAACTTAAAAAAAAAATATTCATCTGGGTTTGAATCCACTGAAGTTGGAGCTCAAATAACCCCAACCCTCACCTTTATATTTATCTGTGAAAGACTGTACTTAGTGTTAGGCATTCAAGGTGCCCCAATAAAGAGCACATCAAGGTTCTGAACCCAGAGACTTGGGAGATGAAAATGTCACCTACAGAGCTGGGAGCAGCGGCTGTGATTTCTACCTGCAGACAAGTGGGCATTCCTGAGACTGAACCCCCAGACAGCACAGACCTGCAGCAGGAGGGTAGGGTCAGTGACTTGAAATGTACAGGTAGGAAACCAACCAGAAATCCTACTCCCACAGGCAGCCTCGCTCCCAGGGGGAAAGCGAATAGAGTCTGGGCTACACAAACACCATTCTCCTTCCAGACCCACCAGCAAATTAAAACACTCCTCCTCAGGTCTGGAAGGATAGAGAGAGGGGGGCAGAGAAAGCAGGCAGGAGTGTTACTGCAGGTGGGATCCCTCTACACAGAAGACACGCCAGGAGACCAGAAGCAGACAGGGGGGCAGGGGAGGGCAGGGAGCAGCCCAGACCCACAGTCTCCTAACCCGCCGGACTGTCACAAATATCTCAAATGACAAATTCTGACACAATGGCCTGTCACAAGGTGGGTCCTCCACCACGATAGTTATTACGATAGAGCAGAGGGAGGAGAAGGAAAGGGAGAGAGGGTCGGGGGAGAGAGGTGCATGCCAGTTTGGTGAGGAAGGTGGTGGACACCCCGGCCAGATCTCCTGGAACTGTGAGACTGGAGCATGTGGGGTACACGAGGCAGGCGGCGTGGCGGGGACCCACATGGGAATGTGAAGATGGGATGCTATTGGGAACAGCGCGCGTCTGTAATGTGCTGGAGCCGGAGTCACTGTAACTCAGTGCTGTGCTGAATGAAGTGGAAGAAATGCTATTAAATCCATGACTCCATGAGGTAATAATATTCCCAGCGAGCCCACGCCTACAGAAATACACCCAGCAAGCAGCCTTTCCAGGAGCCCCCTCTAAGTTATAACAAGCTGCCTATCTCCTGCTGCCAGGATGTGGAGAAAAAATGAAAACCAGTTACCAACTACATTATAAACTTAGTGACCTGCTTCACCTCCCTTGGTTTAGTGACGAGCTTGGCTGCCTTTTGGGCACGAAGAAAGAAACATAAGGCCAGGATTAAGTTTCCTGGCTTTTGAAGGCATCAAGAGTCAGAAATGCTTTCAGCTGGCAATTCTCTCTGTTATTCAGTCAGCTTTGATGGATTTATTTTCTTTGCCCTACTTCATAGAAGTCACTGTGGCCAATTACCGCAAGATGATCGCCAGGGAGTTTTTGCATGGACACCAGGTGGCGCTGTCTTCCCAGCTGTTTCCGTTCTCTTTCCAAAAGTGCAGACTGGTTTCATTAAACACCCCCTTAGAGCTTTCTAACTTGTAATAAGAGTGAGGAATTCAATGGTCAGAAAGGCACGCACTTACTTTCTCCAATCTGTGGGTCTCTGAGCCCCGAGAGAGTGGTAGAATCCTTTATACACTTCACACTCTCACAATTTTATTTCTCTCTGTGGCAAGTGAAGCAATTAGAAAGAAGCACCGTATTCAGATATTCATAGTCAGCGAACGGCAGTCTTATTCATTTTAGAACTCGTGCATGTTGACTCATTTTACAAGCCTCTTCTTGCTGCAAATTACAAATGGCTTTTCAATTTTTTTTTTTAATTCTGTAACAGTATTCTCCACTTGAGGACATTTCTAGTTCTATTTAAATACCAGGATCTCTTACACAGATTGGAGTCTAATATCTTGGCCGAGAGACAGTTCTTGCAGCTCTGGAAGCATTTTCCTCCGGGATTTATGGAGACAGCAGCAGTTGGGCGGGGGCTGGGGTATCCCATCAAGAACAGAAGTGCTCCAGCCAAGTTAAGCCCCTTTGCTAAAGTCACACAGAGTCAAAGATAGGGCCCCGGCTTCCTGATTTCTGATGCAATGCTTTCTTTATGACACTCCCCTGTCTCCTTGAGTCCCAAGATTGACACATGCTTGGATTGGCAATATACCTTAACTTGATATTTGAACATTGTTGCTGGGATATCTGTAATTCTAAATAGAGACAGGGTGGCTTCTAAGCAGCATGTGTACATTTAAGAGAAAAGCAATATTCTAACTTCTGGCAAAACGTCAAGCATCAAGAATATCACTTACCAGAGCTGACTTTATAAGAGTGTCGCTAGGGACCAGCAAGCTGCCTCATTCCAAACATCTGCCATGGACCCTCCCAGGGCCAGGGAGCTGGGTGGCAGAGTCCCAGACTTTTCTCTGAAGTGCTCCCAATTCTCTCTCTCTCTCTGTCTCTCTGGAGAATCTTGCCTCCCAGAGCAGAATTATTAGAGCATGAGCTTATACTACCAGCTTCTGACCACAATATCTTTATATTATGAGAGGAAAAAGGAAAACGCTCTTAAATTTAAAATCTGTTTCCTTGGTATTTACAGATCTTCTGTGTGTATGCGTGTCATGTCTGACTCTTTGCAACCTCGTGGACTGTAGCCCGCTAGGCTCCTCCATCCATGGAATTTTCCAGTCTAGAATACTGGGGTGGGCTGCCATTTCCTTCTCCAGGGGATCGTCCCAACCCAGGGATCAAATTCATGTCTCTTGCATCTCCTGCTTTGGCAAGTGGATTCTTTACCACTGCGCCGCCTGGGAAGCCACACAGATTTTTGTAAACCTAGTCAATTTTAGATTGGTTTGTATTTTGCATGGTCTCTGGTCTTAGTTACTAAAGGATTAACATGCTTCTTAAGGAAAGAGCGCACTCTGGTCTCTCATATTACTCTCCCCAGTTTCACGCAGAAACTGGAAGGCTGAACAGTCCTCTATCACAAAAAGCTACCTGGTTCCATCAGTTTGGGGTTTTCTGCCTTATGAGACACAGACTGCTCAGTTTCAATTACAGGTAAAATTTCAATACTTTGGGAGCTTTTTTTCCCCCCTTCATTTTCATTAATGAAGTATCAAAGTCTTATTTAATACCACTAGATACCAATTTTAAATCAATTAAGATTGAAATTTGAAGACTGCTGGGAGGAGAGAGATTGAGGAAGTAAGTTATCCATTTTCCAGAGATATGAAACAAAGTGAATGTGAGTCATTTACTTATTTATTCACAGGATACGAATGAAACGCTTCTTTTATCATGTATGGAACATTTATAACATTATGCTTGTTGTACATAAAGAACTGATTTGTCCATTGATATATGGCAGAAATCAACACAATATTGTAAAGCAATTATCCTCCAATTAAAAATAAATTTATTAATAGAAAAAGAAAAAACAGAACTGATCTGATCTTGAAGGGAGACAATGGTGAATCAGATCCACTCAGTCCATAAATATTCTGTGAATAAGTGAATGAATGAATGAGTGGCATCTATAGCATCTCAATTCACTTTTAGTTGATGTCATAGTATATATCTGGTTACAAAATGGTCCTCCACTGTGGGTTCAAATGGGCTTCCCTGGTAGCTCAGATGGTAAAGATTCCACCTGCAGTGTGGGAGACCTGGGTTCAGTCCCTGGGTTGGGAAGATTCCCTGAAGAGGGCATGGCAATCCACTCCAGTATTCTTGCCTGGAGAATTCCATGGATGGAAGAGCCCGGCGGGCCACAGTCCAGGGGGTCAACGCTTTCCTCCTGACCCAAGTTCTTTCATGACAAATATATACAATATAATCCTCCACTGATTACCAGCATCTCATTCTGGTAGCAGTCCAGCCTTTGAGGCCATAGTCCCAAAAGTTATGAAGTCACGGGCAGGGTCATTGTATGAAAAGGGTATCAGGCCAGGCTAGGCCAGAATGGAGGCAAACTGGAGAGCAGAGCCTCTTTATCTAGAGGGGCTGCAGCTATGGCTGCCTTGGGGCAATGAGGCTGCATTGTGAGATCTTCAAATTAGGAAATTATTTTTGGCAGCACTTGGTCTTCGTAGCTGCTCACAGGCTTTCTCCAGCTGCAGTGAGTGGGAGCTACTCTCTAGCTGTGGTGTGCGGGCTTCTCGTTGCAGCAGCTTCTCTTGTTGCAGAGCATGGGCTCTAGGCAGAGGGGCTTCAGTAGTTGTGATACACTGGCTTCGATGTCCCTGTGGGATCTTCCTGGACAAGGGATCGAACCAGTGTACCCTGTATTGGCAGGTAGATTCTTAACCACTGGACCACAGGGGAAGCCCAGAAACATTTGAAAATTAAACATCCAGTTAACATGTTCTCTGAACACACCAAACCTTCTAATGAGCTTGTGCAGAAGTCTGAACTAGAAAGGGGCATGAGATATCACAGGGAAATGTTACCTAGATTGTAATCTTTCTACTTGCTATTTTATGGAGATTTATTTAAAAGTAGTATTAACCTCTGAAAAGCATTTTTTAAGGTATAGAAGAGAAAGGGATTTTTATTATCTTGAAAGCGAAAGTCAAAGTCGCTCGGTCCTGTCTGACTCTTTGTGACCCCATGGACTATACAGTTCATGGAAACTTACAGGCCAGAATACTGGAGTGGGTAGCCTTTCCCTTCTCCAGGAGATCTTCCCAACCCAGGGATTGAAGCCAGGTTTCCCGAATTGCAGGCGGATTCTTTACCAGTTGAGCCACAAGAAGAGAAAGGGATTTTTATTATCTTAGCTGAATCTAATACAAGGCCTCAGGTAAATCAATACATTTATTATCAAAACAAAGCTTCAAAGGAATTTTAGGTTTAGTCCTCTCCAATTTCTCACTCTTATAAAAGCAAAGGAAACATTGGTTGTTGCTTCAGATCATTTTTTCATTCAACAAACATTTATGGAGCTACCAGAATCATCTGGTATCCTGAGACACAGAGTTTATCACTCTCTGAAGGCTCTTCAGCACAAAACCTGCCTTTCAGTTAACTATGCTCAACACATATTTATTGAACACTACTCTCTAAAAGGAGAAGGCAATGGCAACCCACTCCAGTACTCTTGCCTGGAAAATCCCACGGACGGAGGAGCCTGGTAGGCTGCCGTCCATGGGGTCTCAAAGAGTCGGACACGACTTAAGTGACTTAGCAGCAGCAACAGCACTCTCTAACAAATCTGTTTTGAAAACCGACTTGATCTTCTAGTAATCGCTAAATGAAGGGATCAAGTGATTCCCTTTCATGAAGCCTAAAAATGGGCAAGACAGCCTAAAAAATAATTGTTTCAGCATGTAAACACCTACCAAAGGCAGAAAATTAAGAAACGTTTACTCTGAAACACAAAAGTGAGAGAGCTCTGGGTAAGAATAATGAGAGTCTGTACCGTTTCTCTGGGGCTGCTCCTATGCTTGCCTCCCCCAGCTCAGCGGGGCAAAATTACAGCCATATCACCTTGGGCAAGCTGTAATGAAAAAACAACTTTGCTGTCAAAGGAGACTGATTGGCCTTGGGGCAGAGATGGAGGAAGTGGGGGTGGCAAACACCAGGAACAGTCACAGCTAAAAATGGCAGATTTCATTTGGGATAGATTATAAAAACCTTCAGCTTTTTTAGACCAACTTTAAGGTGAGCAGCCAACCAGCCAAGAGTGTAATAGGGAGACACTGGAATTGAGAGCATCGTAAAAGGACTAAGACAATCTGTCCTCCTCATTTTCCTGACTGACAGGGAAACTACATGTGTGTGGAGGAGATCCGAAGGGCTTGCAAAGATACTTCTCCAAAGTTATATAGAAATGGAAAATAAGCACATTAAAAAATGCTCAAAATCATGTCATTAAGATAATGCAAATAAAAACACACTGAGATACCTCTATAAAATCACTATAAGAATGGCTAAAATCAGGTAGACTGACACTATTAAGTGTTGATAAGAGAGTGGAGAAGCTGGAAAATGCATACACTGTTGGTGGGAATATAAAATGGGGCAGTATCTTTGAGAAACAGTTTGGTAGCTTATTAAAAAGTTAAAGATCCACTTACTATATAACTCAGCAATTTCACCCCAAACTATCCACCAAAGAAAAATGAAAACATGTCCACACAAAGGTTGTTTATACTGCTGCTGCTGCTGCTATTTATACTAGAGTTATTCATAACAGCCAGAAACTAGAAGAAAAAAAACAAAAAACATCCAAACTGCAGTCAACTGGCAAATGGATCTACAAAATATGGTTATCCATACAATGTAATACTGTTTGGCAATTAAAAGGAGCAATAAACTACTGATAATATGCAACATGATGCTGCTGCTACTGCTGCTAAGTCACTTCAGTCCTGTCCGACTCTGTGCAACCCCAGAGACGGCAGCCTACCAGGCTCCCCTGTCCCTGGATTCTCCAGGCAAGAACACTGGAGTGGGTTGCCATTTCCTTCTCCAATGCATGAAAGTGAAAAGTGAAAGTGAAGTCGCTCAGTCGTGTCCGACTCTTTGCGACCCCATGGACTGCAGCCCACCAGCCTCCTCCGTCCATGGGATTCTCCAGGCAAATGCTGCTGCTGCTGCTACTGCTGCTAAGTCAAATGAATAGTCCTCAAAACCAGTGTGCTAATTAAAAGAAGCCAGACAGGGAGGGAAAAAACAACATATTACATAATTCTATTAATATCTATGGCCTGGAAAAGGCAAAACTATACTAATAGTAAGAAAATCAATGATTTCATGGGCTTGGGGCAGGGTGGAAGCAGATATTGATAGCAAACATCTAGTAGAGAACCTTTGGAATAAAGGAAACGTTTAAATTTGGATTGTGGTGATAGCTGTACAAATTCACTTAAATTTGTGTAATTAGATCACTCACACTCACCTAGAGCCAGACATTCTGGAATGTGAAGTCAGGTGGGCCTTAGGAAGCAGAACTACGAACAAAGCTAGTGGAGGTGATGGAATTCCAGTTGAGCTATTTCAAATTCTAAAAGATGATGCTGTGAAAGTGCTGCACTCAATATGTCAGCAAATTTGGAAAATTCAGCAGTAGCCACAGGACTGGAAAAGGTCAGTTTTCATTCCAATCCCAAAGAAAGGCAATGCCAAAGAATGCTCAAACTACTGCACAATTGCACTCATCTCACATGCTAGTAAAGTAATGTTCAAAATTCTCCAAGCCAGGCTTCAGCAATACATGAAGCATGAAACTCCAGATGTTCAAGCTGGTTTTAGAAAAGGCAGAGGAACCAGAGATCAAATTGCCAACATCTGCTGGATCATCAAAAAAGCAAGAAAGTTCCAGAAAAACATCTATTTCTGCTTTATTGACTATGCTGAAGCCTTTGACTGTGTGGATCACAATAAACTGTGGAAAATTCTGAAAGAGATGGGACTACCAGACCATCTGATCTGCCTCTTGAGAAACCTGTATACAGGTCAGGAAGTAACAATTAGAACTGGACATGGAACAACAGACTGTTTCCAAATAGGAAAAGGAGTACGTTAAGGCTGTATATTGTCACCCTGCTTATTTAACTTATATGCAGAGTACATCATGAGAAACGCTGGGCTGGAAGAAGCACAAGCTGGAATCAAGATTGCCAGGAGAAATATCAATAACCTCAGATATGCAGATGACACCACCCTTATGGCAGAAAGTGAAGAGGAACTAAAAAGCCTCTTGATGAAAGTGAAAGAAGAGAGTGAAAAAGTTGGCTTAAAGGTCAACATTCAGAAAACGAAGATCATGGCATCCAGTCCCATCACTTCATGGGAAATAGATGGGGAAACAGTGGAAACTGTGTCAGACTTTATTTTTCTGGGCTCCAAAATCACTGCAGATGGTGATTGCAGCCATGAAATTAAAAGATGCTTGCTCCTTGGAAGGAAAGTTATGACCAACCTAGACAGAATATTAAAAAGCACAGACATTACTTTGCCAACAAAGGTCCATCTAGTCAAGGCTATGGTTTTTCCAGTAGTCATGTATGGATGTGAGAGTTGGACTATAAAGAAAGCTGAGCGCCGAAGAATTGATGCTTTTGAACTATGGTTCAAAAATACAAAAATATGCAGCCTTGACATACTGCTTTTCCTATTTGGAACCAGTCTGTTGTTCCATGTCCAGTTCTAACTGTTGCTTCCTGACCTGTATACAGGTTTCTCAAGAGGCAGATCAGGTGGTCTGGTAGTCCCATCTCTTTCAGAATTTTCCACAGTTTATTGGAGAATACTCTTGAGAGTCCCTTGGACTGCAAGGAGATCCAACTAGTCCATCCTAAAGGAGATCAGTCCTGGGTGTTCTTTGGAAGGACTGATGTTGAAGCTGAAACTCCAATACTTTGGCCACCTGATGCGAAGAGCTGACTCATTGGAAAAGAGCCTGATGCTGGGAAAGATTGAGGGCAGGAGGAGAAGGGGACAACAGAGGATAAGATGGTTGGATGGCATCACCAACACAATGGACATGGGTTTGGGTGGACTCCGGAAGTTGGTGATGGACAGGGAGGCCTGGTGTGCTGCAGTTCATGGGGTCACGAAGAGTCGGACACAACTGAATGACTAAACTGAACTGATATACTAAAAACGCATAACACATGTCAAGGAATGCATTTTTTAATGTATAAGGTTTACATATCTTCAGCTTTCTTTGTTGTTTTTGTTTAGTCCCTAAGTCGTGTCTGACTCTTTTGTGACTCCATGGACTGCAGCCCACAAGGCTCCTCTGTCCATGGGATTTCCCAGGCAAGAATACTGGAGTGGGTTGCCATTTCCTTCTCCAGGGTATCTTCCTAATGCAGGGGTCAAACCTGAGTCTCTGTGTCTCCTGCATTGGCAGGTAGATTCTTTACCACTGAGCCTCCAGGGAAGACCACAGCTTTCTTTAGGTATTTCCCAATTGTTCTCCAAACTGATTGTACATTCCTACCTACAGCATACAAGATTTTCTGATGCTCTATATCCAGCATTTGATACTGTCAAACTGATTCTTATGTGACAAGGGCAAATTCATAAATCATTTTGGTTGTCTCTGTCCTATTTTGTGTAAGATGAAGATACTAGGCACATTCTGCTAGTTTGTATTTAAATTGTTCATAATTAGAATTATTCTTGATTATAAGTTTCTCTCTTGTTTTTACACAGACAACACCTCCAGGCAGACATTAGTGGAAATTCAGACTAGTGGTATGTATCCTAGGATGTGGCTACAAAGCTATATGTGTATGCCTTTTAGAATCTACATCATTATATTTGCTTTTTCTGGGGATGATCAAACTGGTCCTGATGTGGTAATAGAGTCAAGACTAAATGTGCCAAATGAGAAGATGCCAATGTGCAGCCATTTTAATAATTGATTCATAGGCTGTTGTCTATTCCCTTCTCTGCAGGCTAAAGCCAAGCTATTCCAAGCCAGGCCAGCCTACTCCAGTGTGGAAAACACGATGGGGAGGGGAGCAACAACTTCATAGCATAACCCCTTGCAAACTGTTCTAACTGGAGTCCACAAAAATTTGTCCATATTTAAGCAAAACTCACATTGCATTTCATTCCCCATTACAAACAATGGAAAATAACTTCTGTCCAGAATTAAAAGTACTCAACTCCTTTTTAGCTACTTTTAGTTGCCAACCCAGTAGTGATGACAATGGTGATGGCAATGAAGAATGTTCACCCAAGAACCAAATTATACAATGTGTAATCCAGGATGCATCTGTGTGTGTGTGTGTGTGTGTGTGTGCACAGATGCACAGAATGGGACTGCTCTTTCTATTTGAAAACCACAGTGGCCTTTCTTGCACAGATATCTTTGGAATAAAGCTAAAATTCAGATAAGGACTGGTCATCCTCCCTACAATATATTCAATGGCAGGTGGCCCTGTGCAGAGTGCCTGTAAACTGAAGAAGAAGTCTCATTCACCCTCAGCACAGAGATGCTGGAGATGTGACTCATCAGCTCTTCTTAGCAACCTCTATTCCCAGGTGGCGCTAGTGGTAAAAAGCATGCCTGCCAATGCAAGAAACATAAGAGACACGTGTGCGATCCCTGGGTCAGGAAGATCCCCTGGAGGAGAGCATGGCAACCCACTCTAGTATTCTTGCCTAGAGAATCCAATGGACAGAGGAGCCTGGCGGGCTATGGTCCATACAGTCGCAAAGAGTTGGACACAACTGAAATGACTTAGCACACACACTCCCCTAAACGTCCCTCTCCTTTGGTTTCGAAGTTATGCCATACAAGATCTAGGGAGAGAAGAACCAGATTTTGAAGAATTTTCAATGCCAGTGGTATCAGGAACTTAATTCCCAAATGGAAGCCTGGTGTGCTGCAGTCCATGTGGTCGCAAAGAATGGGACACGACTCAGCGACTGAACAACAATCATATAAGTGGAAACCCACTGAATGTCCTCTGGACTCTCAACTCTTTGAAGTCAGTAAACCTGCCTTCACCCCCGTGCTCCCGTAGCACCTGGCCCAGGGTGGTATACACAGCAAGCAGTCCACAGATAGTTGGAAAGGATGAATGCTGCTTACGGGGCCTGTTGCTGCTTACAGGCTTGGTAGGGTCTGGATTCCTGTCCCTCCCTGAGCCGCACAGGGCTTTTTGCTATAAATGAGCTGCCTCTCCCTGCTTGCTGTGAGCCAGGTTTTCTCCATCTGCTGCCATTGTTTCCCCACGTTTCACAGCTATGTTGTATTGCACGCGGTTATTCTTCAGTGGGTCATTACAGCATCTGTCTGCCCACCTTGTGCATGCCCCGTCTCAGCTCACGAGACAGCAGCTGCTGGAGCATCCTGCTCCCCTTCATCATCTGCCCAGACCCCGCACACTCAAGCCTGCTTGCAGAAATCATCGTTTCATTGCTTGGGGGTTGGCTACACTCCAGGACCTGCTTACTGGGATCCTTGCCTGCCATTTAATATTCCTTTAGGTAATTTTTTTTTCAACCAGATGTGATGCCCACAAGAAATTTCAGTTTCATGGATGTGTACAAGGATACAAACAATCATCGCCACATAGATCTTTATTAGTAGTAATTTTTTCTAGTAGGAAGTGATCCTGGAAGCCACATTAATAATAAGAGGAGAAAGGTCTCATTTTATAAAGACTAAACATTCAGAAACCCTAATCCTCATCCAGAATTAACCTTAAAAGAGGAGAGCGAGCACTGTTGCAAAGCCTGTGCACTTTACTTGCCCCCTTAAATAGAAGCTTCCTGACAGTTCGTGGCCGTTAAGACGAAACCTGGTTATAGTCAATATGCATACTGTTCAATATACATACATATCGTTTACAACAGGATAAGCCAGAATTTTGTATGTTGAGTTGACTGTTTGGAACTCAGGTTCCTGTTCCCTTTGACAACTTTCAGAAAACTAAAAGTAGTAAAATCCGGATTGTAGCCGAACTGATACCGTTTCCCAGGTGGCTGAGTGGTAAAGAACCTGCCTGCCAATGCAGGAGACGGCAGCTTCAGTCACTGGGTCAAGAAAATACCCTGGAGAAGGCAGTGGCCATCCACTCTAGTATTCTTGCCTGCAGAATCCCATGGAGGAGCCTGGCGGCCTACAGACATGGGTTGCATAGAGTCAGACACGACTGAGCAACTAGCGCACGTTTTCATACCGTTGCAACTGGGAAAAGAATCCAGGGTGAACTGAATTTAACTCAACATAACAGACTTGTATAAAAGTGACTGGTGTTTTCAAGGGAGTCTCAGGGAGGAGTGAGGGGGGCCTCAGCGGGGTCAGGGAAATGAAAAGTACAAAAAGCAGGAAGAGGGGTTTGGTCTGAACCCATCTGGGTTTGCTCCCTGGTGCTTATCAAAGTTGGGCTCCTAGTTTTCCCACAGAGGTTGGGGGGCAGGGGCCCCATCTTCAGATGTTGGCTGAACAAACAGTAGATTCTTTGGGGAGTCTTGAGTTTTCTCAGGCAGATACCTTCATGGAGGCTAGTGTCAGCCTAGGGATCAGCCTTAAGCTGTTAGAAACGATCGGTGTTTGTTTAAGTTTTTATAAGCCAAGGTCCAATCTAGTCAGAAAAGAGAGCACAGAGGCGCCTGGCCAGGGTTTGGTCAGGGAGAAAACCTTTGTCATATCTCAACAGTCCCCACAATACTCCATGAGGGAAGTTTTACTATTTCCATTTTGTAGATAAAGATCCAAGACCAAAAGGGTGATGTTCTTGTTGTTGTTGTTGGTCGGTCGCTAAGTCGTGTCTGACTCTTTGTGACCGCGTGGACTGCAGCACGCCAGGCTTCCCTGTCCTCCACTATCTCCCAGAGTTTGCTCAAACTTGTGTTCACTGAGGCAGTGATGCCATTCAACAACCTCATCCTCTGTCATCCCCTTCTCCTCCCACCTTCAATCTTCCCCAGCATCAGGGGCTTTTCCAATGAGTCAGTTCTTCTCATCAGGTGGCCAGAGTACTGGAGCTTCAGGTTCAGCATCAGTCCTTCCAGTGAATATCTAGGGTTGATCTCCTTTAGGGTTGACTGGTTTGATCTCCACGCTGTCCAAGGGACTCCCAAGAGTGTTCTCCAGTACCACAATTCGAAAGCATCAGTTCTTCAGTGCTCAGCCTTCTTTACTATCGAGCTCTCACATCCGTACATGACTACTGGATGACATGCCCAAGATCGGGTAGGGCTTCTGTGGCAGAAGTGGGGCTGAAAAGCAGATCATTTATTCTCTGCTTGGTGGTGAGCACTGGCTTCCAAGATGGGAGGCCAGGGCATGAGATCACAGGCATCAGAATGGAAGGTCAACAAAAATGATCCCGAGGCCTGACTCAAGGCAAATGAAAAATGCAGAGCGACCCATTTCTTTCCTTATAAAGCTTAACTAGTTAAACCAGAACTAATGGGAATATGTGGAAGGGAATGAGCAGGTTGTGTCTGAGCCAGAGTTCAAAGCCTCCTTTGACCTGTTTAAATAAGGTGACAATAAATCAGCCTCCAAAATCAAGCACAGGAAGAAAACAGGATTTCTCATTATGCGACTTTAAGCAGTTTCAGAGACGATGCTTTCCAATTCTACATTTGACTTCTTCAAAAATATTATGACAACTGGCATCACACTTAGGAACCCAGACACCCCCCCTTTCTTCACTACTTTCCAAAATTTTCATGTATTTTCTACTTCTGCTGTCACCATCTTCAAGAGGTGTTTCTGCCAAGCCCAGTCCCTTTTCATCTCTGTACATAACGTCCTGTCCCTCAGTCTGCACAGTCATTTCAATCCAAGAGGAAAAAACTGGGCTATATAAATAAATCTTTATTACTGTCACAGCATTGTTAAAGAATTTCCTAGTTTGAGCTGCTCGTCGTTTGAAACCACCACCTTTCCAGTGCTGAGAGGATCCTGCTAGGCGTTTTAAATTAGGGAAGACAGTTTTATTGTCAAGGCAGGTCAATCAAATTATAATTGGCTCTAATTTGCACTCCCACCAGCTGTTAAATTCTTCACCTGCAGCACTCAAAATGGTGTGAAATTCTTGCCGGTTTTGTGAGAGCTTCAAAGAGAATCACTCTTGATCTGATTCCTAAAACCAAAGTGCCTGTTACTTTGCATCAGAAGCCAGGAGAATGCACCGTCGGCTCAAACCACGGGGAAGCTGGGCTTGGGCTGAAGTGGGCTAAGCCTGACAAAGGAGGACAAACGCATCTTCTACGCACCATCGTCCTTTACAAGCACTATTTCTGTCGCAGCGGAGCAGACCCGGGGCAGGGAGGGAGGGCAGCTTTCTTTTGTTATGGTCATCATACCCTTGAGTTGTATCTTCTATTTCATTGTGAATTGAACTTGCAACTCTTAGGACAGTCATAAATTCAGCACTAAGAATGGAGCATCAGAGGAGGATGGAGTTTTAGGGTGGGGCGTATCCACAGTGGCTCTGTATTGAGGATCCAGTATGCTCTCAGATAGCCAGCATTACAGACTGTGGGTACTGCCTCAGACAGTCTGGGACTCTGGGTAACTAAAACGTGTACAGAAACTCCTCTCTACCAGGGCCCACAAACACACATGCACATAAAACACGAGTGTGTGCACACATACACATGCACGCACACACGCACGCACACACACACACACACACACACACACACGCACAGCTCCAGGAAAGAGTGAAAAGCAACAGCCGGTTAGCACACGACGATGAAGCACCACCTTGCTATTACTTCCGAGTCACAGCTTCCTACTTCTCTATAATTTTGCTGAAGGCAGTTTTGTGCAAAACAGTAGATCCTGTGATTTCAGCTAGAGTTTGGAATGGTCAGATGTGGAAACAACATCACGAAAATAATAAACGTTAAGTTTAATTTTGGATGAATAAAGGAAGCTCTTCACGTGGCTGAATTGGAGCTGCCCTGATCCTGCTGATTTGCCTAGTGAACGGCCCTCTGCCATCTCGAAGCAAGAGTCTTCAGGAATGACTGTGAGGAGAAAATGTTGTGAAGTAATGAAGGTTCTCTGAAGAAATATTGTTGGATTTGGAGTGTATTTAAGCAAACGCAAGACAAGCTTCTAAAAAATAAAAGGAAATGCTGCATTGGAAATAATTTAAGAAAGAATCGCTTTGAGGTCTGAGGAAATAAGATGGGAACACAAATTTACATGAGGATAGTCATTACAATAGTATTTAACAGAGCAAAAAGTAGAAGCAATCTAACTTTCTAAAAACAAAGAATCAGTTAAATCATCTAAAGCATTTCCATAAACTAGAATATCACGCAGCAGGGACTTCCCAGAAGGTCCAGTGGCTAAGACTCTGAGGTCCTAACGCTGGGGGCCCAGGTTCAATCCCTGATCAGGGAACTAGAGCCCACGTGCTACAACTGAGACCCAGCGCAGCCAAAGAAAGAAAGAATATCATGTAGAATTTAAATGCTTTTTATGAAGAATTTATATAAGGAAATACATCTGTTAAATATGAAATAGGATAGAGACTATTCATAGTACAATCTCTAAAAATTATTAAACACTGGATATCTCCAAGTGCTTAGTTTACAGGCAATTTTATTTTTTCTTTATGTTTTTCTCTACTTTCCAAATTTAACAGTTTTTTAAATCCTTATAAACAAACAAAAAATAAAGTTAATAAATAATTGCAACCAGTATGAGTTTGGGATGCAATGTTCAAATGCAAAAAGTGTCACATATTTTTATTTTCCTAAATCAAATCAAATCTCTGAGGCCCAGTGGCTCAGGGCAGGTGAGATGCCCAATAGGGATCATTATTGGGGCTCCTTGTACCTCAGTGGAACTGGGAGTTAAAGTGGGTACAGAAAATTGAGGAAGGAATCAGAACTTCACACTCAGTCCCCCATCTTTACCAGCATCCTTTCGGCATCCAGACAGGGATGTGCAGCAGGCACTGGCACTCTCAGGGGGCCTGGAGAAGCCTGCCCTTGGTCCCTGCCATCACCACTCTACTCATGGCCTCATCACTTAAGGGCTGTAATCCCTCCCACCCCATAGAAGGACATAGCTTATGAGTAGAGCCCAGTGTTCCATAAATTGTGAACCCCTCCCCTCGCCAAAAAAAAAAACATGCCTCTTAATCCCTAAGAATCCGTATCACTCTAGGGGACACTGCTGAAAGAAGCAGAATAAATAATCACATAATTATAGTGCTTTATAATACACAAATATTTTCACTTCGCTATTTAATTAATTCTTATAACAACTCAGTGAAATATTTAAATTACCTCATAAGAGAGCTATTAGTAGATGACGTATTATTAAGTCAAAATGCACATTCATTTTTAAGAGCAGTTCTCAAGCCAGGTTCATAGATTCTGGAGACCAAGCGGCATCATCTTTGATCTCCTGGCTTACCTCTAAGAGTTTTACTTTTTGTGTTTGCATTTTGACGATTATCAAAAAAATTAACTCAGGTAAATTCTAGATCATGTGAACAAACAACTTATCATCAAGAATAGTCAGGAGACTTTGGAATCTCACTAGCATTGAGCAAATTCTTCCTGATATTCATGAACTAATGTGAAAAAAATTGAGGTGCCCTTGGTAAGCATATAACGTGCTTTGTGCCACAAGAAGAACAAACATGCAAATAATGTTTGTTTAGAGTGTCACTAGAGAAAAGGGGAAAACTGAGTCATCACACAGCGCCCAGGAGTAAATGCTTGCCAGACATACAGACATTACAGCTGTAGTACTCATAGTTATTTCACAAAGGGGATTCCTTTCTAGAAAACAAAAAAAATCACCAACCACATGAATGTCAGGACAATATTCTAAATTTCATCTTTGGAAAAACTCTTTTGAGGGGTATATAATTTGAGCTATCTATTTGCTTCTTATTTCTGTAAGGGTTGTAAGTGTTAAAAAATTAACTGTGTGCATTTTAAAATTATGTTAGTATATACTCATTTTGTATTTATTACATAACTTTCGTAGGGCTTCCCTGGTGGCTCAGACAGTAAGGAATCCTCCTGCAATGCAGGAGACCCAGGTTCAATCCCTGGGTCAGGAAGATTCCCTGGAGAAGGGAATGGCTACCCACTCCAATATTCTTGCCTGGAGAATCCCATGGACAGAGGAAACTGGCAGGCTACAGTTCATGGGGTCGAAAAGAGTCAGACACTTTCATATTAAAAATTATTTTATTGTAATACCACTTAGGTAAAAACTGGGAATCAACAAGTTTGAAAACATTGTCTTTTGAAATAGAAATGTTTCTCAAACTCATCTATCATTTTTCAAATTCTTCTTAAAATAAACAGTCCTTTTGCTCACAAACCATCAGCAGATGATTTTATCCTCTTTCTAGTGCTGACAGAGGGAAACCAATAAAAGGAGAGTTGAGAGAGAGAGCACTGAATCTGTAACACAGTGCCCACGACATTCTGAGGAAGCTGAATCCACGATCAACTGGTAAGTTAAAGAACCACAATTAAAATCCAACGTCAAGACAGTAAAAACGGAAGAGAGAAAAGCACTGCCCAGGGGACTGGCTCTGAGCCTGGCGCTCCGCATGACTTCCTCCGTGACTCTGAATAAGTTCTTATTATGGCCCCGCCTCTAGTTTTGTTGCATTGTGGGGAGCGGGGGGTGGGGGTCATTGCTTCAGTTTGTTTTGGTTTTTGCCAGCTACCAAATGGGAGCCAAGAATATTGCCTTATAAAGAGCTTGGTGAAGCACAAGTCTCCAGCATTGTCAAGTGTGAAAATGTCTAAAATTGTTTGTGTAGCATGCCCTGCCATTTTCTTCCTTTTTCGTTTAGCTCTGATCACTTTGCTGCACTTATTTGAAACAGGTGGAATAGAATAAATAGGATTCCAGTTAGGGGTGGGTTAGATTTCCAGTTAAAATGACTAGCATTTTAGGACACCAGGTAATGTCTTCTCTTTTTGCCCAGGATGAGACGTAGGATGGAAGGGTGTGTCAGTTTCTCTCAGTTTGAGAAAAAATTTCAAAAAGGAGAAACGTGATAGGAAAAAAAGAAATGACTCTGAGTGACATTCATAAGCCAAGAACTTAAGATTTTATTTTAGTTTAATAAAAATTGTGCATGCTATTACAATTACTCTGTGGACAGGGTCCTCTTTGCTTTTTGCTTAGAAACAAATAAAAATAGCTGAATTATTAATGTGAAGTAAATTGGTTACTAAGCATTTAGAGTCACTTTTTAATTCACACATACATCTGTATTAACACCATAATGGTGCTTTACTACATAATATGCCATAGTTGTAATGGCATCTGAGGAACTATTTAAAGGATAACGTGTCTAGCAGAGACATATTTGAAAGTGGAAGGTGTTGCTGGATACAAGAATAAAATTTCAAAATCCACCTGTGAGGTTAGGGGGCACAGTCCCCAGGAAGGTCCCTATTTCTGACACCGACTGCAGGCTTGAGAGGTTTCTAAGACCACACTCGGGCTCAATAACTCACTAGAAGAATGTACTAAGAGCCATAATAATTGTGGTTATTGTTTACTGAAGTGAAAGAACAAAGGCTACAGATTAAAATTAGCCAAAGGAAGAGACACATGGGGCTTCAGGAGGTTTCTAAACATGGAGCTTTCGGTTGTTCTGTCACCAAGGAGTCATGAACAGTTTCAACTTTCCTGGCAATGATTTGTGACAACACACAGAGAATTCGGCCAGCCAGGGATGTTCATCCAAGCCTTGATATCCAGTTTTTACTGTGGAGACATCGTTGACTGCACACAGGGGTGTAGACCCTCCAGAGGTAGAGCAGATATCGTGTAGCCCAAAGCCCCCATCATAAATCACCCTGTTAGACTATCTGTTTATGCCCAACCTGGTGTGTGCTCAGTCGTGTCTGACTCCTTGTGACCCCATGGACTGTAGCCTGCCAGGTTCCTCTGTCCATGGGATTTCCCAGACAAGAATACTGGAGTGGGTTGCCATTTCCCCCTCCACCCCTAGGTAAACAAAGACGCTTTTTCTAGAGAACACCTCCCAGAAGATAAGGGCCAAGTTCAGGCCTACCCTTGGATGAGTTAAATACACAGTCTACCCCCTGACATTTGGCCAAGGCTCTCTTAAGTCAAATGAGCATTTGTCTGAACATCTATGTTTAGTAAAGCATTTATGACAGATCACGGCAATAGGATTAGTGTGAACATACCTAACATTTGGAGGAACCAGTGTGGGCATAGATTTTAAAAATTAACCCATCCTATAAAATCATTATGTACATTTTCATGTATTTCTACTAAATTTATTACTTGTTTCATCCCTTGATCTACTTCTATTTGCACATCATGATAAACTTGTATTAATACAAAATATTTCGCATACCAATTGTCTGATGGTTAGCTACAGCCAGTTCTTCAGATCAGTCACTTTCCATTTATATCCTGAAGAGGATTTAACTCAACCTCCCAATATGTTTGATTATGGGCATGGTACCATTCTGATCATTTATTAACCTTCAGTCTAGTTTATCATCATATTATACAACCAAAATGTCTCCGAGAGTGATGCCACTCAGGTTTATATACTTCCATTCAATTGTGTGAGGTTCCAAAAGCAGGAGTGGTCTTGGCAAACACATAGCTTCACTATTCTGGGAGCTGGTACACTCTTAGAGTGTAATATTAGAGCTAATATTAGAGATAATGAGCTTAGAGATAATATTCTCTTGCTCTGAGGCTCTTTCAGGTCACCAAAGTAACATATGGGAGTTCTCTCATGGTATAAAACATTTATTCATCCCTTTATTCTCAACTACCATTTCCCCTTCTCTTTATTTGTCATTTATTTTTACCTAAACTTTCCACCCCTAAAAGTCATGTTCAGCTAAAGGAAATGCAATCCTTTCACATTAAATAACTGCTTCACATGCCAATTTTAATCCAAACTCTCACTAATTGCATTAACCATTGCATCCCCATGTCCTCCCAATCTAACTGTACATCTTATGAGGAACTTCCCAACAGATTTTGGAATCACAGTGCATTGGAATTCCATATCAAGAAGCCCCAAACATCCTCTCCTCCTTCAATGCCACTGTCCATTTCCTCATACCTGTGCATATGGCTTTGGGTCCCCAGGGAGGGGATTGAGCCAAAAGATCCTGGCCCCCTCTGTCAGATTCCAACTTGATTAATATGCCAGCCCACTATCCAAGGTGATTTCCAGTCAGGTTTCTCATCGCCATCTTTGCCTCTTAGCTTTTCAAATTCTTCCACATACGGTTAAATAGAGATTTGTTTAGGACCCAGAACTCCATGAACAGTATGAAAAGGCAAAATGATAGGATACTGAAAGAGGAACTCCCGAGATCAGTAGGGGCCCAATAGCTACTGGAGATCAGTGGAGAAATAACTCCAGAAAGAATGAAGGGATGGAGTCAAAGCAAAAAGAATACCCAGCCGTGGATGTGACTGGTGATAGAAGCAAGGTCCGATGCTGTAAAGAGCAATATTGCATAGGAACCTGGAATGTGAGGTCCATGAACCAAGGCAAATTGGAAGTGGTCAAACAGGAGATGGCAAGAGTGAATGTCAACATTTTAGGAATCAGCGAACTGAAATGGACTGGAATGGGTGAATTTAACTCAGATGACCATTATATCTACTACTGCGGGCAGGAATCCCTCAGAAGAAATGGAGTGGCCATCATGGTCAACAAAAGAGTCCGAAATGCAGTACTTGGATGCAATCTCAAAAATGATGAATGATCTCTGTTCGTTTCCAAGGCAAAGCATTCAATATCACAGGAATCCAAGTCTATGCCCCAACCAGTAACGCTGAAGAAGCTGAAGTTGAATGGTTCTATGAAGACCTATAAGACCTTTTAGAACTAACACCCAAAAAAGATGTCCTTTTCATTATACAGGACTGGAATGCAAAAGTAGGAAGTCAAGAAACACCTGGAGTAACAGGCAAATTTGGCCTTGGAATACAGAATGAAGCAGGGCAAAGACTAATAGAGTTTTGCCAAGAAAATGCACTAGTCATAACAAACACCCTCTTCCAACAACACAAGAGAAGACTCTACACATGGACATCACCAGATGGTCAACACCGAAATCAGATTGATTATATTCTTTGCAGCCGAAGATGGAGAAGCTCTATACAGTTGACAAAAACAAGACCAGGAGCTGACTGTGGCTCAGACCATGAATTCCTTATTGCCAAATTCAGACTGAAATTGAAGAAAGTAGGGAAAACCACTAGACCATTCAGGTATGACCTAAATCAAATCCCTTATGATTATACAGTGGAACTGAGAAATAGATTTAAGGGCCTAGATCTGATAGATAGAGTGCCTGATGAACTATGGAATGAGATTCATGACATTGTACAGGAGACAGGGATCAAGACCATCCCCATGGAAAAGAAATGCAACAAAGCAAAATGACTCTCTGGGGAGGCCTTACAAATAGCTGTGAAAAGAAGAGAAGCGAAAAGCAAAGGAGAAAAGGAAAGATATAAACATCTGAATGCAGAGTTCCAAAGAATAGCAAGAAGAGATAAGAAAGCCTTCTTCAGAGATCAATGCAAAGAAATAGAGGAAAACAACAGAATGGGAAAGACTAGGGATCTCTTCAAGAAAATCAGAGATACCAAAGGAACATTTCATGCAAAGATGGGCTCGATAAAGGACAGAAATGGTATGGACCTAACAGAAGCAGAAGATATTAAGAAGAGATGGCAAGAATACACAGAAGAACTGTACAAAAAAGATCTTCACGACCCAGATAATCATGATGGTGTGATCACTGACCTAGAGCCAGACATCCTGGAATGGGAAGTCAAGTGGGCCTTAGAAAGCATCACTACGAACAAAGCTAGTGGAGGTGATGGAATTCCAGTTGAGCTATTCCAAATCCTGAAAGATGATGCTGTGAAAGTGCTGCACTCAATATGCCAGCAAATTTGGAAAACTCAGCAGTGGCCACAGGACTGGAAAAGGTCACTGTTCATTCCAATCCCAAAGAAAGGCAATGCCAAACTACTGCACAATTGCACTCATCTCACATGCTAGTAAAGTAATGCTCAAAATTCTCCAAGCCAGGCTTCAGCAATATGTGAACTGTGAACTTCCTGATGTTCAAGCTGGTTTTAGAAAAGGCAGAGGAACCAGAGATCAAATTGCCAACATCCGCTGGATCATGGAAAAAGCAAGAGAGTTCCAGAAAAACATCTATTTCTGCTTTATTGACTATGCCAAAGCCTTTGACTGTGTGGATCACAAGAAACTGTGAAAAATTCTGAAAGAGATGAGAATACCAGACCACCTGATCTGCCTCTTGAGAAATTTGTATGCAGGTCAGGAAGCAACAGTTAGAACTGAACATGGAACAACAGACTGGTTCCAAATAGGAAAAGGAGTTTGTCAAGGCTGTGTATTGTCACCCTGTTTATTTAACTTATATGCAGAGTACATCATGAGAAATGCTGGACTGGAAGAAACACAAGCTGGAATCAAGATTGCAGGGAGAAATATCAATAACCTCAGATATGCAGATGACACCACCCTTATGGCAGAAAGTGAAGAGGAACTCAAAAGCCTCTTGATGAAAGTGAAAGTGGAGAGTGAAAAAGTTGGCTTAAAGCTCAACATTCAGAAAACCAAGGTCATGGCATCTGGTCCCATCACTTCATGGGAAATAGATGGGGAAACAGCGGAAACTGTGTCAGACTTTATTTTTCTGGGCTCCAAAATCACTGCAGGTGGTGACTGCAGCCATGAAATTAAAAGACGCTTATCCTTGGAAAGAAAGCTATGACCAACCTAGATAGCATATTCAAAAGCAGAGACATTACTTTGCCAACAAAGGTTCGTCTAGTCAAGGCTATGGTTTTTCCTGTGGTCATGTATGGATGTGAGAGTTGGACTGTGAAGAAGGCTGAGTGCCGAAGAATTGATGCTTTTGAACTGTGGTGTTGGAGAAGACTCTTGAGAGTCCCTTGGACTGCAAGGAGATCCAACCAGTCCATTCTGAAGGAGATCAGCCCTGGGATTTCTTTGGAAGGAATGATGCTGAAGCTGAAGCTCCAGTACTTTGGCCACCTCATGCGAAGAGTTGACTCATTGGAAAAAGACTCTGATGCTGGGAGGGATTGGGGGCAAGAGGAGAAGGGGACGACAGAGGATGAGATGGCTGGATGGCATCACCGACTCGATGGACTTGAGTCTCAGTGAACTCCAGGAGTTGGTGATGGACAGAGAAGCCTGGCATGCTTCGATTCATGGGGTCGCAAAGAGTCGGACACGACTGAGCGACTGATCTGATCTGATCTGATCTGAAACAGTAGGAATCACCAGGAGGCTTCCACTGGTCCACATAACCTCCAATAGTGCTGCATTAAGACCTTTGTTTCAACTTATTAATGTCTGCTTTACTCATCCCATTTCTCAACAACCACTTGGTGGGGTCAACACCCTTGACTGTTCCCCTTGTCTTTCCCCATTTTCTTAGGAATCATTCTATTTTTTTAACATCTGTAAAAAATCTGTAAGGGAATCTGAGACGACAAATCTGACAGGGCTTCTCAAACTGTTGCTCGGTATCAAAGCAGCAATGTTACATGGGGTGCCCATGCCAAAGGGGTGCCTTTAATCATAGCATTTACTACGCCTTGGGTAAGGGGTATACACAGTGGATGAATAGCCCAATAATCCCAGCAGGACTTGCGTACTAAGCATCTCAGCTGTTTCATCTGGGATGTTCCACTTCACATTTAAAGGGAGAGTTGGGCAGTTTTTCCTTCTCAGGATAAATTCACTTTGGAGCTGCTTTTATCCAGTCCACCAGGCTAGCTGTCCTTTTGGAAACAACTTGCTGTGTGTCTGGATCACCTATAGCCATCTGCAATTGTTCAATAGTGAGCTGGGTTCTATATTAACCCAAACATGCTCTTGTACTCTGCAGCATCCAAAACCAAAGATACCACCTCTAAGTTAGTCACTCGCAACGCGTGTTAGAAAAGGTTCCCCGGGAAGCTGAAAATATCAATGCAAAAAGGAAACAACTCTTTCACACCATACCCTGTGGTTTCACTAGTTCTTTAGTTTTGCCCTTTCCCCATCTAGACCAGAGGTCCTAGAAGTCCTACCTGTTGTCCCCACATAATTCTCCCTTTGGGAGCAGCCCTGAGGCTGGCAGTCACAGCTCAGACTGGCTGATATCTAAGCTGGGCTCACAGTCAGAATCTGCCCCAACACTCTCTGTTTTCATTTTAGCTCTTGTGAACAATTTGAACTGTGGTATTAGAGAAGACTCTTGAGAGTCCCTTGGACTGCAAGGAGATCCAACCAGTCCATTCTAAAGGAGATCAGTCCTGGGTGTTCATTGGAAGGACTGATGCTGAAGCTGAAACTCCAATATTTTGGCCACCTCATGCGAAGAATTGACTCACTGGAAAAGACTCTGATGCTGGGAGGGATTAGGGCAGGAGGAGAAGGGACAACAGAGGATGAGATGGCTGGATGGCATCACTGACTCGATGGATGTGAGTTTGAGTGAACTCCGGAGTTGGTAATGGACAGGGAGGCCTGGCGTGCTGCAGTTCATGGGGTCGCACAGAGTTGGACACAACTGAGCAACTGAACTGAATAGTAATAGCCAAGGCATTATGCTGCTAAGTCACTTCAGTCGTGTCCAACTCTGTGCAACCCCATAGACGGCAGCCCACCAAGCTCCCCCATCCCTGGGATTCTCCAGGCAAGAACACTGGAGCGGGTTGCCATTTCCTTCTCCAATGCATGAAAGTGAAAAGTGAAAGCGAAGTTGCTCAGTCATGTCTGACTCTTAGCAACCCCATGGACTGCAGCCCACCAGGCTCCTCCGTCCATGGGATTTTCCAGGCAAGAGTACTGGAGGGGGTTGCCACTGAGGCATTATATATTTAGCTTATTTCTTATTGTTTATATTTCCTCATGTATCCAGTGAGCTAACTCCTGGGGAGAGGGATTCATCTCTAGATTCCACTGGTAACTTTTACACCTAGTAACTGACCCCAGCACAATCATTAGGGAACCTCTGAGCAAAACCACCCACCTTGGCCAGGCAAGATGAAAACCGCTTGCCTGAGTTGTCTCACCACAGGAAGTCCCAGTAAAGAAGTTTTAGTGGTGCTGCCACAAAAACTAACTGGGAGAATTCAGGAGGGGCCAAAGGAGGAGAGAGGAGACGATTTGTCCTGCCAGTCTCCCCAAAAGCCTCACGCAGGGACCCATCTTGGCTCAGAGATACACCTGCCACCAGGAAGGTCCCTGAATCAGACTAGGGGCCAAGCAAGATGACTGGCCAGAGACAACCTGGAAACTAACCTCATTACCATAAAACCTGAGACTGGGAGCCATGTGGCAGAGCAATCCTCCTGGGTTCCTTTTACACTGCTCCTCCACTTCCCCATACAGTCTTCTGCTTGTCAGTAATCTGTGTTTCCTCAGATAATTCATTGCAGAACATTAGACAAGAGCCCACTCTTGGACCCTAGAAGGCGTCCCCCTTCCTGTAACACAAGAGCAGTTTCAAACAGTGGGTGAACAGGAAGTCATGCAGGAATCAAAGACTTATTCCAGGCCTCTCATCTTTTCTTTCCCCGAACCACACAGTTCAGTGAGTGAGGCTCATTCTAGGTGTCAACTACGAATTGGCACCTGTCATTGGCACTTGCCATCTACCGCTACAAGGATTAAATCATACGCTGCTGCAGCTGCTGATTTTCAACACCCTCTGAAAGGATTTCAGGGTGGAAAGCAGAAATGAGGCACTCTGTGCTGGGGAGTAGAGGGCACAGACTGGCAGAACGGGTCTTCAGATAGTTAATTTCAGGAGATTTTATGAGCCCAATTCTTGTATCTCCTCATATCTCAAAAAGCACTAAATCCCTCATCGTGATAACTGTTCCTTGTGACTAGCAGAAAGCTTCTGCAAAAAAAAATATGTTTGATTGAATGTATTCCCCTTCCACAAAATCACATATATGCTCACCTTCCCCCCTTGGCCTTTTGGAGCAGTTTCTCAGAGCTCTCTGAGGTGCTGCATTCCGGGCTACAGTCCTCATTTTGCCCCCAAATAAGACTTAATTTACAACTCTTAAATTGTGCATTTTTTAAGCCAACATAGGGAATCACACTTCTGATGCCGACTGTAAAGCCTACAAGAATACCCACATTTCTGACACCAACTGCAAGTTATGGGTTCCCAAGATTACCCTCCATTTTGATAAACCTCTTTGGGTAAGGTTAAATTATGAATGACATACTACCTAAAAGATAGCTAGGCTTTGCAGGGGCCACCACCCAGATCTGCAGCCTCATGCAGTTTGTGCCACATCTACACCCAGCCGTGGCCAAGCCTGGCAAGTGCAGAGACATTGCCCTACACAGTAAACTCCTGGGTCCCAGCTGAGTTCGTGTCTACAAAGTCCCAAAGCCTGCAGTAAACTTCAGTGCTCTGAGCACTGGGGAGAAAGAATCTGGTCAGGATTCTTGCTTTCTCAGAATTAATCTTGAGTTTATTTGACAGCATGCTGACATAACTGCCATCATGGCACTGGGGCAAGTCTATCTATGGAGAGAAATTTCCTAATCAGAACTTCATCTCAGGCCTGGCATCTTTCTCATGGTAAATTCTAGACCCAAGGCAAATAGTGTCTGCTGGTTGGGTGACAAGCATGTGGTAAAAGAACAATGTTATGAAAGCTTTGGGCATAGGAACAGCAAGATTAGCAAGAAGTTCACCATCGCTAACTGAATAACTCTCAAAAAACTTAATTTCTGTTTTGTCTTAATTAACAAACCATTCCTTCTGTCCTGGGGAGGGCAGCCCCATCCTCAGTAACTCTCGCGGCATTTTCATTTGCTACAACAGTTTTTTCCGTATTTCCCTTGTTCCCCTCCAAGTCCAGCCAGATAGCAGACTTAAATTTATGATTATATTTAAGAACCAAAGTTCAAAACACCTTAAAAGCATTTCCCTGTGCTGTGGATTTTCTGATCTCTTCATAAAGAGATTATTCACTCCAACCCTTGTTAGTGACTCCTGTTGACCCAAACCACATTAAATTTATCAATAAATAAAAATGTCTTGGGAATCTCTAAAAGAGTGTTGTGATCTCCAAAATATATTTGATATTAACAAAAATTGGTATTTCTTGACTCAAAGAAGATTCGTAAATCAAATGGGGATGTGTGCATACTGTTTATGATATTCATATTAATAGATCATATTTGCTAAAATAGATTTGATAAACACTCTTAAAAAGGGCATTCTTTAGCTGCCCCCAGCCCCAGCATCTGTTTTCTCCCTCCTATAGCCCTCATTTCCATTTGGTCCTGGGAATTTCACCTCACTTCCACCCCCACAAGTAGGCGGGGTCACAAGCCTATGACCTGGGTTAAGCCAGTCAGTTCATTTCATCTGTACAACTGAAATGAGCCTTAAGACTCCGGCTGACAACACTGCTAGTTTTCTGCTGGCCACAACCAAGGATGTCTGAAGCAAAGCCCCAGGAGCTGCAGGCAGTCGCCTAAGTGCCACAGGGAGGAGGCGCTAGTGGTAAAGAACCTGCCTGCTAAGGCAGGAAACATAGACGCAGGCTTGATCCCTGGGTTGGGAAGATCCCCGGGAAGAAGGCTTGGCAACCCACTCCAGTATTCTTGCCTGGGGAAGTCCAAGGACAGAGGAGTCTGGCAGGCTACAGTCCATAGGGTCGCACAGAGTTGGACACGACTGAAGTGATTTAGCACACACATACCACACGCGCGTACCACAGGGAGAGCCAGCCTCAAAGTGAAAGCTGACATTACAAAACACAGGAAAAAGCAGAAAGTAACCAGTACTTCCATAATGTTGTTGAGCAGTTGGCCCACACCTATACTGAAGTGAATCTTTATTCCTGGAACTTGCAGTATAATGGTCTAATTAGTTGCTCAGTCGCGTCCGACTCTTTGGGATCCCATGGACTATAGTCCACCAGACACCTCTGTCCATGGAATTTTCCAGGCAAGAATACTGGATTGGGTGGCCATTTCCTTCTCCAATAATGGTCTAAAACTGTCTTTATTCTTGAAGCTCTTAGTACTCAAAGTATGATCTGTAATAGGCCAGCAGCAGCATCACTTGGGAGTTTGTCAGAACCACAGAATCAGGACTACACTGTAGACTCTCCTGAATGAGTCTACATTTGAACAGAATCATCAGGTGATTCTATCTACACTGGCATTTGAGCAGAGCTTGCCAAGCCTCTCTGGATCAGTTTTTCCTATAATCTGCATCTTGAGTCAGATCACTACCACATCCCCATGCAATAGGCCACATGGATGTTATTACTCCTCTTTAGAGAAAAAGGGAAACTGGGTTCAGGGAGCCGACTCACTGGCCAAAGGTCACACACATTTAAAGCGGCAGGGGCACCCAGGTTCCAAGCCTCCCAGTAATTCCTTCTTCTGAGGCGCTATCAGGCCTGATCAATAGTTTCCGTGGGCCATGCAGCCAGAGTCTAGGGCTACCTGTTCACCAGCCTCGCATTATTCTTTAAGAGACCACGGGTTTTAACAACATCCTTGCTCCCTTTGTTTGTAATCAGGGAAAACTCCTTAATCTAGGTAATTTATTTAATGAGTAGCTCCAAATACTGGTTCCCAACTACCAAGCAGTTTAATACAAAAATTACAGGCTAGCTTAATTGCACTTAACCAAGTAAGCTTGTGAACAATTTTCTCTCATTATTTCTCATTGAAGCATACACTCTCAGCACAGTTCTCTTTATTAATAAAGGCAAAGAGCAACTGTTTGAAAACCTTCATGTTCCTTGATGTCTTAAAATCCTGATCTACCTGTTAAATCCAGCCAATGGGATAAAGGAAAAATACTATATATAATAGTTATTTCAGGCAAAGGCTTTCTCACATAAACTTCTCAACTGGTGGACTAAAACGGTATGAGATATTTTAAAATATACTTGGTAGATTGCTGAAACCCTTAATACAGTTTATGTGCACAATAATTCCTTAATAAATGCTTATTGCATAAACAACTTTCATGTTCAAGGTACTTTATAGTTTGCAAGGCACTTTAACTCTTGAATTAATTCTTTTTTCATTTAATACTATTGATATATATCTTTGCAACAATCTTAGTGAGTAGTCGTTATCATTTTCATTTAAAAAAAAATTGAAACTAAGGGTCAGAGAGGTTAAGAAACACTTACCCAGAGTTAAGGATTCATTCATGATATCACAGAAAAAAGTGAAAGTTGCTCAGTCATGCCCGACTCTTTGCAACCCCATGGACTATACAGCCCATGGAATCCTCCAGACCAGAATACTGGAGTGGGTAGCCTTTCCCTTCTCCTGGGGATCTTCCCAACCCAGGGATCGAACCCAGGTCTCCCACACTGTGGGCAGATTAAGAGCTGAACCACAAGGGAAGCCCGATATTACAGAAGTGGGATGTAAATCCCTGTCCTATGACTACAGTTCTAAGTCCTTCTACTATCTTTTGCTGAATTCTTCTTTTACAAATGCATCCTGGTGGGTCTGATACTCCAGTTGCGCTTCATAAATGGAGCCTGTGGCACCATCTTCAGTGCACACACATCCACAGCCCATTTCACGAAAACCGCTCTAAATACAAGTCTCACCTTATTACTTGGAGTACTTTGTATCACACTGGATAAACCACCATAGACCAAATAAGCTTCCACAATTCCATCTCTCTCAAATTCTATTGTTCTAAGTCTGGCCCTTTTAGGCTAAGGAGATGTTCTGGCCTTAAAGAATCCCCACTGAGGGAGTTTGCTGTATGATGCAGGGAACTCAAAGCTGGGGATCTGTGACAACCTAGAGGGATGGGAGGGGGAAGGAGGTGGGAGAGGGGTACAGGAAGGAGGGGACATGTGTATACCTATGGCTGATTCATGTTGGTGTATGGCAAAAACCATCAGAATGTTGAAAAGTAATTATCCTACAATTAAAAATAGAATTCCCACTGAGCTGCAAACATGGGGTTCTTTTGCTAGGTTTGTGTGGTCTTTAGCTAGGTTTCAGCTTACAGTCTGCTGAGGGTGAACAGTGTAGAAAGAGGTTCTGACACCCCTGAACCCACTGCTTCTTGCCTCTGTGCCCAAGTGCAGCCCCGAGCCACCCAGCAAGTGGCTTTAATGTAGGCCATCAGGTGTGTGGGGGTGGAAGATGGAGCTGTAGGTAAAACTTGCCTACTGATCAGTTATACACCAATGCACTTTCTAGAAAATATAGCCCTATTGTCTGTATGACAACTGTCCTGCTAATGGTCTGGTAGCTGGAGAAAATGGTAAATCTGGGCTTATGGAACAAGAAGCTGGATGAGAAACTTATGACAGATTTCACATCCCATCCTTTCTGCAAGCGAGTATGTTCTTCATTTGCTTTTCCCTTGTAAGTTCTGCATCGTCTGCAAATAACTGTGCAAAGTGGTATCCTAAATGTGACCCCAGTACCTGGCACTCTCATCATCTCAGTGGAAACTAAATATGATCTTAGGAATGATAAAGACCTGATTGGGAAACTGAAGGAGAAGTTGACTCATCTCACAGCCAAAGGCTTTGGCTTCAGATAAGATCAGGGCTGAACATAGTGTACCTAAAGTGCCCACTTCTCACACACAGGGGCCTCAAGACACTGTTTGATGGACCCATCAGAACAGTTCTCTGCCCACTGCCTGTCCAAAAAAACAAAGAGAAAGCGCTTGCTGTTTGGGGGAGGGCAAAATAAGTCAAATTGATAGTCCTGCAGTTAATCCATTAAAGAAAAACAAAAGATGTTAAGATAGATGAAATTAAGAGTGAGACAGGATGTAACAGATAGAGAGAAAGACACTGACAACAGAATACTATGAAGTCTTGATGAAAGGGCTGATTTTCAAGAAAATACAAAGCATCAAAATTCCTTTGGGAAGAAGCAGAAAATCTAAATAAACAATCAGTGAAGAAATGTGGTAGAAGGGAAGATAATTGTCAACGAATTATCTCCAAGAAGGGTATCAGACCCAGAGAGTGTTCCCACCAGCAGTCAAGACACAGATAATTCCTAAGTTTGCACAAAATATCCATGGCATTAAAATAATAATAAAAAAAAGGTTGGTCTTCCCTAGTGGCTCAGTGGTGAAGAATTTGCCTGCCAATTCAGGAGACACAGTTCGATCCCCGATCCAGGAAGATCCCACATGCCACCAAGCAACTGGGCCCGTGCGCCACAACCACTGAGCCTGAGCTCTAGAGCCCGGGAATCACGACTACGAAGCCCACGTTCCCTGGAGCCTGTTTCCAAGGGAGGCCACTGCAATGGGAGACCCACACACTGCAACTAGAGAGGAGCCCTCGCTCTCCACAACTCAAGAAGAGTCCAAGCATCGATGAAGACCTAGCACAGTCAAAAGCAATAAATAAATTTTTTTAAAGGCTTTCCAAATCTTATTACAGAGCTAGCCTAATTCTGATACGGAAATACCAAAATAAATAACACAAAAGCAGAAATTTACAGACTTACCTCTTGAACAAGTGGCAGTGTCCTTATGTGTGGGTCCACACTGTACCATGTCCTTCCACCCCGGCCACACTATTGGCTCCTCAAGGGTAGGAGGGGACCCACTCTTTACTGCCAGGCTTTAGAATTCAGCAGGTCAGTGACAGAACCTAAGCCTCAACCTCATTTTCAAGATCTTGGCATGTCTCACATGAAACACCACCAGAGAGCAAGCTGTTTGTCAATAATCACACTGCAAAAGCTTAAATAAGCACCCCTTACTAAGACCTCAGGGAATTCTTTCAAGATAAACTCAGGTGAGAGAGGACACTTGTGAAGAAGCCACGTTTAATTTGTGATTGGGAGAACATGTAATTATTCCTGGCACACGACACAGGTTGAGAAACTACTACTTTCTCAATAATGAAGACTTCAGAAGAGAACTTTGAGAAACATCCCTACTCTGATCTAAGAGACCAGGAAAAATATCTCCCCCAAATGACATTCTCCTGCTTTCTGCAAATGTTAAACTTTTTAAGAGTCAGGCAGTCTTTTTGCTCTTAAAACAATTGAACAAGGGACTTCCCCAGTAATCCTGTGGTTAAGAATCTGCCTGCCAATGCAGGGGACACAGTTTTGACCCCTGATCTGGGAAGATCCCCCGTGTTGCGGGGCAACTGAGCTGGCGCACGGCAACTACTGAGCCCACTGTGCCCTAGAGACAGCGCTGCGAAACAACATGTGCCACTGCCGCGAGAAGCCCGCACACCGCAATGAAGAGCAGCCCTCACTTGCCACACATATCCTCACCGTATTTGTGTTGAACGGCCTGTTGTGTGTCTCCTGTACTCCCTGCCTAACACATACACCTGTTGTAATTTGATGTAAAACTTAAGTAATCAGGAGAGCTGACAAGAGCATCTCATAACAATAGGAAAATGGTGCTCACAAGGACAGTTGAGGGCAGTGGTTTCTCAGGCTGGCAAGGGGACATGAAACCCAGATCCAATGAGGACATCCTGGGGCTGGATATCCCTGAAAACATTTTCTCTGCCCTGATTCCCTCATCCGTCAGGCGATTTGGTTTCCTAAGTAAACTTTCCTTGGGGAAAGACAGTGGGTGGCGCAAGCCAATTGTTTTTATTATCTGTTGCTGTCTAACAAACTATCCCAAAACACAGGGGCTCAAAAATAGCTATTTTAATTTGATCACAATTGTCTGGGTCAGGAATTCAGATGAGGATAAAAGAACTAGTCCTTCTGCTCCAGGCCGCTCAGAGACAAAGAGTCCAACTGAGCTGGAAGCTCCAGGATGTTACAGACACACGCCTGGCACCTCAGGGCCTCCTGGTGACCACATGGGTGGCTGGGGCTTCCTTGCAGTGTGCTAGTCCCAAGTCTAGGGGTCATCACACTTCTCACAAGGATCCTGACTTCCAAGAGGCTGTATGCCAAGCAGAGAAGGTGAAAGCCACAGAACTCTTGGGCCCCAGCCTCAGAAATGCAGTCATTTCAGCCACATCCTGTTAGTCAGAGCAGGTCATACGGCCATCCTGAATTCAAAAGGAGAATAGTTTCCGTCTTTCAGTGGGATGGAGGGCAAAGAATTTGAAATCATCTGCAATCCACCACACTGTTTTCCTTATAAACTCCAGATAAACCAAGCATCAACGTTCTAGGCCTACCAAGATGGCAGCAGAAATCCTTACCATGAGACCATCCTTTAGCATGAATAAAGTCCTCATGACTATAATGCATCACAGATACTCTACTCAACACATAATGTATGTTTATGAAATATGTCTGTACTTCAGAAATTTGGGGAAATGAATCACATTTTAAATGCATCAACAGAATTGGCGAGTTAAAGGAAATCCATTCTTCCACAGGGATTTCTTTGCTTGCTTATTTTCAAGACAGTTCCAACTCTGTTTATCTTTATTCATTAAAAGAAAAAAGCCAGCCCACAAGCATGCCAAGTTGCTTCAGTTGTGCCCGACTCTTTGCAGCCCTTACAGACTGTAACCCACCAGGCGCCTCTGCCCATGGGATTCTCAAGGCAAGACTCCTGGAGTGGGTTATCCATGACCTGCTCCAGAGGATCTTCCTGATCCAGGGATGGAACTTGCATCTCCTGCATGGCAGGTGCATTCTTTACCGCTGAGCCACTGGGGAAGCCCATCCCTCAAACATGATACTGAATATATTTATAAACAGTCTTTCAAATAAGAGCTAATTTTATAAATTACAAGTACTTTCACATAAGTTCACAAAGAAGAAAAAGAATTACTATAGATGCACTAATATTTTGGCTGAGACCAAGCCACAGTTTAGAATTTGCACATTTGTTTTTGGAAATATCTGAGAACTTGGTGACTTGTGAGGGGCCAAAATATCTTCTGAATCAAAGCCTTAAGCATTTGTTCAGCAGAATCGTGGGTGACTGTTGAAAGAGATTACTTTGGGAACAATGGTTAAGCACTGTCATTTAAATTTTGCTCTCTAGCTACATAACAGCTAACTGCCCAATTTGAAACTGCTGAGACTTGAAATCTATGTAATACACAGTTAATTAACCTAGAAAGTATGAGAAAAGACTAGGGTTTCCAGGTCAGTTTTAATTTTCTCAAAAGGATCAACCCAATTTTCCCCAGTAGCAGTGAGATTTATTTCTTTCAATACATTTCTATGGAAGTGAAATGGTGAGGAAATGCATGAGTAGATATATCACTCACCCTTTTCCTCAATATGCTCTCAAGAAGCCCACAGACACTGGAGAACCCATTCAATACACACAGCAGCGGCAGTGTGAGTGAGAAAGAGGGAACAGACTTCAAAAATTATATTTAGAGGACCATATCAGACGTGGAGATCCAGTTAGATGTGACGAGGAGGGGGAAAGAAAGAAGCTCATGGATTTTAAGCTTGGGTGACTGGGTCAGCAGTGCTGACACCAGTGAGTTCATAGTAAGAGTGAAGCTTCCGACGTCAAGTGGAAGAAAGAAGAATTCAGGGGGAATGGATAATACCTGCTGAGAGCAGGGGAGCTATCCAGCAGGCAGTTGGTATATTTACGTCTGATGCTTGGGAGAGAGGTCAGAGTTACAAGATGTAGATTTAAGAATTGTCACTTCATGTGGTAGTGATGCCATAAATGTAATTGCCTGGAGAGTATGAAGAGAGAAAACAGGTCAGGGACAGACCCCAGGGGGCACCAGCATTTACCTGACAGGTAGAAAAAGAACAGAACTCCTTAGAGGCAGGGAAAGAATAATCAGAAATATACAAGAAATATGCAGAGGGAGCTGCTGCAGGGTCCAAGGAACCAGAGTCCCCAAAAGGAGGTTATTATTGGCAGAGTACACCTAGAAAACCCATCTGTGCAAGGGACTAAGAAGCTTCTCTCATAGTAATATAGACTGGGAAAACTCATGGTCCAAGCAGTTCAAAATACCTAGCTTCACATCTTTCTATCTGCCAATTAATTACCTCGATGATTTGAGTCAAGTCGTTTAACTTTTCAGTGCCTCAGATCTCTCATCTGAAGAATGATGATAATAGTTATGCTCATTCTACCCACCTCATAGGCTTATTTGAGTTCTATGAGAAAATGCCAGGTGGTCAGTGGTAAAAGAATCCACCGCTAATGCAGGAGATGCAAGAGACATGGGTTCAATCCCTGGGTTGGAAAGATCCCCTGGAGAAGGAAATAGCAACTCACTCCAGTATTCCTGGCCAAAAAAAAAACAAAATCCTATGGACAGAGGAGCCTGGCAGGTTACAGGCCACGGGGTCGCAAAAGAGTCAGGCACACCTGAGCACTCAATCTTTGATGAGAAAATGCATGTGAAATCCAGCTCACTGTAAACTAAAAAGCAGGTATGGCTATAGTTGTTTCTTAATTTTTGTAGGCAGATTAATGATTGTTAATAAGTGCTGGAAACAGTATATAAGAGAAACATAAATAACATTGCTTTAATGAAGCTCTTGAAGTTGTAAAGAGTTTCTGGGATTACTGAGGCATTGTTTTTCCCAATTACTTGTAATTCCTCCCTCACACAAGGGTGAGAGTCTCCCCGTAGCACCCTGGCAGACGCAGCGCTGGGCTGAGATTCAGGGTTCCTGAGCCCAGGCCCTGCCCAGCATCTTGTGCCTCCCTGAGGTTGTCAACATGCCACACTCATGTGTGATTCTTTGCTACAGGTCTATTTCCCTTCTAGACTGTGAGCTTCTTGAGGACAGAGCTTACCTTACCCACCAGACATCACGCCTTACCCACTGCCCTTCTGTTTTCCTCAATACCGCCCAGCACAATGCTCAGAACATGGAAGGGACAACATAAATATGCACTGAAAGAGAGAATAAATGGACAGTGACCTCAGTCAGCCAGCTAACTTTAACCTCATTATAAGAGAGCAAACTTAGATTATTCGTGTGCTCTGAATCCTTACGGCATTCATATTTTCTTCTGACACATTAAGCAATACCAAGAAACACTTGACATACTATCCGGAATAGATAAATAATTATGAACCTACACAAAGATAAAAAGTTAAAAGTATTTGCAATCATTCATTTTTAATGGGATTAAAATTCTTCAAGGATGGCATTTGAATAATGTGATTTCAAGCATCTATCAATTGGTTGAGTCGTCATCTCCATAGACAACCAAAAAAGATAACATCTTGGGCAGCAGGTGAGGCTCTGTCTAGAAAAGACCCTTATCTCTCCCACTGTTTTGTCCCTGAGCCCACCTTTATGAGTCAACTCCCACATCACTCCACTATCAAGTGACGGATACTTGTTGGTGCCTGCCCCAGAAAAAAATTATTCAAAGAACCTTAAAAACAGGAAGGAAGAAAGAGTTGGTTACTATGGGATAAGTAATCAATAATATCTGTCACAGTGAAGTGAGTGAAAGTCACTCAGTCATGTCTGACTCTCTGTGACCCCATGGACTATACAGTCCATGGAATTCTCCAGGCCAGAAGACTGGAGTGGGTAGCCTTTCCCTTCTCCAGGGGATCTTCCCAACCCAGGGATCAAACCCAGGTCTCCCCCATTGCAGGCGGATTCCTTACCAGCTGAACCATCAGGGAAGCCCTAGGGATTCTAAAGTGTAATAATAAAAAAGCATGCATTATTTGCAAGGCTGCCTAGGAATTGCTCCTCCACAATCATACAATTCTGGAAGAAAATCTACCTGATTTTGATACTTCAGCAAGGAAATACACACTGTTACAAATCACAAGTTAACTGAGTAAATTTTAAAGATCTTAATTGACTTCACTCAACGATCCAGGAGTCGGACAGCCTGCAATCTAGCAGACAAAAGTGAACTCTAAGGACCTGAACAAAATGAAAGATGTTTATAAGCAGAGGGAAGAGGAAAAAGGAAGTTATACTGGGCAAAAAAAGCAGACTGGTTATTGCAAAGTCACTTTCTTTACAGACTAGCAGATCTATCAGGCAGATTGCCTAACTGTGCTGATCAGGCGATTCCTGATGGACAGGTTTTAGATTCCACTTCTGGGAGAGCCGAAACTGTAGTTAAGTCTCAGCTTGGGGACATGGGGCTTAGCATAAGTGACTCCATTTGGAGTCTGTTGTCTTGATTTTCATGAGATCCACATACCACCCATCCAAGAATGACAGAGAAGTCACCCAGCCCAACCCTTCCAGCCACAACTTTCTAAAAGAATGTTCACATTTATAAAGTTTGAACATTTGAACTTCGTGTTCCTCACATCATTTCTGTGCTCACATACTCCTACCAAAGAGAACCAGGAGAGAAAAAACCCATCTACCCGCATTAGGGTCTAACCAGGTGGGCGTCACTGATTCAGATGTGTCTCATTCGAACCTTCTTCCCTCCTCCCCTACACCCGATTTGTGTCAGTGGGGCACCTGGCCAACCATTCTTCTCCTGGTTAAGATTCAAGTCTGCTCTAGGATTTTCAGCTATTTGCTTTTCTTTAGTCTTGACCACAGGTAGAAAAACAGGATTTGGCTGGTGAGACCATATTGATAGCCAGGTGGTCATCAAAGGGAAAAACCTGATAGCAGGGAGTGTTGTCATAATCTATCATTTATAAACCTTGTCGCTGTGTTAACTGCCCTCAGAAATCCATCACTGTCACCGGCAGTAGCACTTGCCAATGAAACAGAGGTCAGAGCTCTCCCCACCTGCTGGGAGAAGAACGTGCTGTGGTCACAGGGTCGAGGGGCACCCTTGAGTGCAAGGGCTTAAACGTCATCAGCTCTTCCCCCCCAACACACACAGTGGCTGTCTACTTGTATGTGTGTGCCAAGACCCTGTAAGCCTCAGGAAATTACCACCTAAACCCAAACTGAAAGTCCCACAAAAAGAATGATGAAGAGCAGTATCATAACAAGATGACGTGGACAGCCTTATTAAGGAAGGATCGTTCCAAATCATCTTTCTGCACCCTATTTCTTTCACATAGACCCCATACATGGGAGCCCCATGCATACTACGCGTGCTAAGTCATTTCAGTTATGTCTGACTCTTTGCAAACCCTTAGACTGTAGCCCACTGGGCTCCTCTGTTCGTGGGATTCTCCAGGCAAGAATACTGCAGTGGGTTGTCATGCCTTCCTCCAGGGGACCTTCCTAACCCAGAGATCAAACCCATGTCTCTTAACATCTCCTGAATTGGCAGGTGGATTCTTTACCACTAGCGCCACCTGGGGAGCCCCATATCATGCACAGAATGCTCTGATGTCTCTCCTAGCAGGCATCTGCCTCTTCAAAGCTTCTTTTCTATTTTCATATTAGTCTCAGTCACAGCTACACTAGAGGGCACTTGAACACCACACTCAATGCAGACCCAACCACTGGCACAGGTACTGGTGGCACTTTGGGGTGGGGGTTGGGAACTTGAAAGGGGGGTGATGGGAGAGGTATATTTATTTTAACATATCTTTGATAAACCCATCGGTATTTGAGAAAGCTTCGGAGTCAGACTCTGGGGATCAAACCTTAATTATACAATTTAATTGTTGTTAATGAAACGTGTACATTTCAACCCAGCAAGACTGGTGGTGTTTAATGCCAGCATGACATATTTCTCAAATTGTTCTCTTTATCTGTATAAATAGGAAAAAAGAAAAAAACACATCGGCTCAGTGCATAATGAAGAGGGAGGGGATGGTGCAGCCTGTCCTATGGTGGCCAGATGCTCTTTTATCTCTTTTCAAATCAACATGCAGAGCCAGTGGTCCTCAAATAGACAGCATCTTTCCTAAGGGATGGCAGCACTGTACGTTTGGAATGATAACATTCTATAAATAAATAAAAAAGATTATTAACAACACTGTGTAAATCTCCTAGTCAAACACCCCTTCAAGCAACCATCATCAGTAATTCAGTTTGGTCCCTTAATCCCACTGTATACAAACACACAGCATAAATACAGTATTTAACAAGCATCGGGAAAAAAAGCAGCAGTCTTACAATAAAGACACATTTAGGAAGAATGAACATTCCTTTCCCCTGTTCTTGCTGGCCTTCCCGAGATTTCCACTCTTCATTCGATTCTCCTGCCTAAGTGAGATGTGCACCTTACATGAATGAATCTCAGACATAACTGCCCATTTAAATAAAATCTAAAAATATTAACTTGTTGCCCACATTCCTCTCGTTCCACTTCAGTGAAGTCATAGGGTATCTGCGGGGAGCCGGTGAGGCATTCCACTCGTGACAAAGGTCATGAGGAAGGAGGCTCGGCATACGCAAAGGCGGGATCGAGCCTCAGGAGTCCCCCCGGATATTCTCGAGCATTTTCCCCCAAAAAACCAGAGTCTGCCTACTTTATTGCTTTGTGCTCTCACCTCTGACTTTACTGGGGGCTGTCCCCTACCACCATCTCTCTCTCTCTGTCAAAGAGTTAACTTACAGCTCCAATTAATAAAGTTCCTGGGCAATTAGGAGTGTTTAAATCCAAACCCCTCTGATGGCTCTCTAACTCGCCTGACAAGTTTACCCGGACTCCTGCAGCTATGCATACGATTGTTTACAGTCTCCTAGCCTCCAGAGGCACGGGAAGCTTAAGATATTCAAATAGCTTAGAGCCTCTCAGAGAGTTAAAAACTGTCAGAATAAACTAGTAAAGGATTTCATTGATGAGTCAATGCTTGTTGCCAAGTTTTCACATCCCCTGAATTGTATCCTTGAATATGTATCAATTAATAGTGGGTATGTAGAAAAAATAAGTAGTGGCCTTGGTGTTAGTAACTTTAGACCCTTAAGGTAATAAATTCTTTCTTTGTTGTAAACCCATTACACATCCGCCCTATAGGAATGCAATTTTATCTTTGGAAGATGGTGCCAAACCTTGAAATAATTACTCTTAGAGAAAGTAAGTCTTTGTTGATAAGTCCTTGTCAAGAGTCATAAAATGTTAGTAGGCCTTCTGGCCAGAAGATGATGTAAATCACCTAAACCATTTGTATACGATACATTTGCAGGAAAGAAACCTTGGTTTTTGATAAGAATCAAAGACTGCTGACTTTGCATCCCCTATTATCCTCTATGTGTAACTTAGGGTATAAAAGCCCCTGTTGAAAATAAAGCTACGGGCCTTGCTCACCAACGCTTGGTCTCCCCATGTCATTCTTCCCTCTAACCTCCAGCTGAGTCTCCATCTGGAGCGCGGAACCCACCACGCTTACTAATTATGCCTGGGCTTCTAAGACCCACTCGAGAAGGAGTCTAGGGTGAGACACCTTCCGCTATTCGAGAGGGCGCCTGCGGCCTACGTAAGTGGTGCAAACTTCTTGTCTTGAAGTTTTATTGGTCTCCCGCGTAAACCAAGCTACTCAGCTTCTTTTCTCCACTGAATTTTCCTACTGAGCTATCCTCATTCTATTGTTCCCTATATCTCTAATTAGCATATAAATAGTCGCCTAGGCCGTCTCTCCTTCGAATACCCTGGATCAGCTGGGGCTGGTCCCCAGCAGGTGGCGCCCGATACAGGATTTTCGAAGGTAAGCTCCCAGCAATTGGGGTTACCAGCCCTATTGCTCCCCGTTCTCGGAACAACTGGGTTATCAGCCCTCTTGTTCCCCCACGGAGCAGTTTGGGTGACCAGCCCTACTGCTCCTCCCTTGGAACAGTTTGAGCCATCAGCCTACTGTTCCTCCCCCGGGACAATCTGGGTCACCAGCCCTATTGTTCTTCCAGTGTTCGGGACGGCTAGGACCCCACTCGAGGGTGCCGCGGACCCCCCTGTAGGATAGACAGGGCGAGAGGAGTGGGAAGTGTTGAAAGTGTTAAAGAGTTAGACTTAGAGAGAGAAAACAGTTTCTGAAGTTAAAAGGCCAAAGAAAAGCCTGATCTTTTGATAGCTTAAAGCAAAATCTTTTACTATACTTAATTTTCTGACATGGGTAATACTGAATCAAATGAAAGACAGCTCTTTATAGGAGTAATTTTACAGTTATTAGGTAAAAGAGGAATCAAAGTTAAAAAATCTGCCATTCAATCATTTCTTTCATTTGTACAAGAGCACTGTCCCTGGTTTCCAGACGAAGGCTCTGTTAACTTAGATGTCTGGGAAAAAGTAGGAAAACAGCTAAAAACTTACCATGCCGAACATGGCTCAGAAAAGGTGCCTAATGACGCCTTTTCCTTATGGAATATCATTAGAGATGTCTTAGACCCTGCCCCTGATTCAGAAAAAGTACATCTTAAAAGTGATAGTGAAGAAAATGCTGTAGCTAAACCTGCCCCTGAATCTAAAAGAGTAACTTTTAAAGAGGAAAATGAGGTCGAAACTGTAGTTAAACCTGAGGAAAATGAGAAAAACGAAGACCCGCCTGACTATCGGCAACTAAGAAAAATGTTAGCAGCCATGACTACTCAGGAACAACTTAAAGATAGGGATGAAAAACAAAATCAGCCTTCCCCAAAAGAAAAAGAGAATTTAGGCGAGATAACAGCTAAATATCACTCTGATGGAGATTGGCATCTCTTAAACAAAGATGCCCCAAAAGGCCTAAGAGAAACTTCCCCTGTCAGACCATCCGCTCCTAGGAGCTTGAGGGAAACATCCCCGATCAGACAGTTTGTAAGATTTAGTCACCAAACAGTTCAAGGATCTGCGGAACAGGAGAGGAGAAATAAGGGACGCTCCCATCCCCCCATGCCTCCTCCTCCGTGTGGGGGTAAAGGGCCTCCACTAGGAGTTTCCCGGAGAAGGATTTTCTCTAGTCCCAAGGATAAATTTGATCCTCACCTTGAGGCTTCTTTTCTAGTCCCCTCTGCAGTTTAGATAGGGTAAAGAAGGTACAAAATAAATAAAAATATTCTCAAAAAAAAAAAAAATGGGTTTCTCTGCATCTAAGAATAGACAAATGTTTATTGGCTCTGTGAAATATGATTAGAAATGTCCTGGACCCCTGTCATGAGGCTGTTAAATAGCCTTTGAGGGAGGCTATAGCGGTAGATGGTGGTGAGTCTCCACTTTCTGCACAGATCATAATTTCTGCTATTGAAAAAAAAAAAAAAAAAAGGAGGGAGAAAGTGCTTTACCTCCCGAAGAAGGAGAGGGCTTACAGGACGCTGCGGCCGAGCGCCCTGGAGAGCTCCCTCCCCCTCTGCACAAACCTTTAAAAAACTTATCCACCACTTTCTGATTTAAGGTGATCGCCACCGCCTCCGTTTGTGCCTCCCAGCACCCAGGAGTTCCCCACTTTGCCCCCAAAGCCTCTCAAAGCGTTGCCTAAGCCTGAGGAAGATAAGTTTTTTGAACAGTGGAGCTTTTAAAACAGACTGCGTGCACAATATGCAGAGCATGCTCCTTAGAGAAAACCTCCTCAGGGGGGTCTCATCCAGGCTAGGAAAAAAGCGAAAGGGGATTTAGCAACAATATTAACCCCTGATGTGCCGCTTACTCCAATTCCAAGGGGAGTGGCTGGCCCCCTACCTGAGGACATTGTAAGATTTGTCCTGGGGCGTAGCTCGCTTTCTTTTCAAAATAAAAAAAAAAAAAAAGAAAAGAAATTTCGGTGGTGCATGGTGTAGTAGATTCTGATTATATTGGAAAAATTAAAAGTTTTGATCTCACCGCCTAACAAAACTGTACAAATTAATAAAGGTCAAAGAGTAACACAGCTTTTACTTTTACCTTACTATCAGACAAAAAAAACTTGACTTCTCAAGCTAGGAGCCACAAAACATTTGGATCTAGTGATCTAGCCTTTTGGGTGCAAGAAATTACAGCTCCAAGGCCTTTAAAAGATCTTTTAATTCAAGGGAATAAAATGTCAAGACTGAGCAGTTATTTAGGCTTTTCAACATTTAAGAGACCACACCTTTAATCTTTTGACTGACTCCAGATATATTGTGGGGTTATTTCCTCATATTGAAACTGCTAATATTCCAAAAAATAAAACTACTATCTTCTCCTTGTTATCTGATTTACAAAAAGAGATTAAACACAGAGATAAAAAATATATTGTGGGACATATTAGAGTCCATTTCAACTTGCCCAGCCCTTTACATGAAGGAAATGCCTTGGTAGATGCATTGACTGAAGTAATTGTTTTAAACTTACATAAAAAGATTGATAAGGCCAAAAATTCTCGCAAAATTCACCATCAAAATGCAGCTGGTTTAAGGTATAAATTTCATATCCCTAGGGAAACAGCTAGACAAAAAGTTATGTCCAAATTGTAATTAATCACTTAAACGTAAACACACAGGGGCAGACTACAATGATGAGACACTAGATGCCTGAATTACAGGCTACGACTCGGCCCCTGGTCAAGTAAAAAGACCTCCTTACTGGAGAGTGTAAAAGGCCAGATGTGTTGCTAACTTGTGGGAGAGGGTATGCTTATATATTTTTACAGAATGCAGATTCTCCGATTTGGATCTCAGAAAAATTCGTCATGTCACATTCCCCAAAGACCAGGTTCGCGGCGCGCGCACTCGCTCGCTCCCCCTCCCCCAGCCAGCTCTCTCCTCCGCGCCGACAGCGGCGCCCCGCACCCTCCTTGCTGCACCCCGCGACCTAGAGCAAGGAAGTCTGTGCGGCGAGTGAGGGCCAGAGAGGAAAGCGCACCCGCGGAATGCAGTCCAGACCAGCGCGCTCCCGCCGGCGACAGGAAAACGCCTGGAGCCCAAGCCGCGGCTGGCTAGCCCGAGTCCGCGAACCCCGCCCCTCCGCCCGCCGTAGATGCCACGGCCCACAGCCTGCCGTTCGCGTTCTGCCTCCTGATGCTGCGGACACTGCTCCGCCGAGCCGATGCCTACAGCTGCTCCTTGTTTCATCTTGTTTAAATCCTCAATATAATGTTTGCTCCTTTGTGGTGTTGTTGTGAACAAATGTATGCTCTCATCTTGTTTAAATCCTCAATATAATGTTTGCTCCTTTGTAATGTTACAACGTCCACCTTATCTTATGATGTAACCACTTACTGAATTATGCTCTTGCTGTATTGCAACAACTGCAGGATTTAATGCGAACACGACGGTTTATGGGCTTACTTATCTTGGGAATAGCAGCTTTGATAAGTGCAATTACTTCTGTTACTGTGGCAGCAATATCATTGACTCAACAAGTACATACTGCTCAATATGTTGATTCTATGTCCAAAAATGTTTCTTTAGCATTGGCAACACAGGAAGCTATAGACAGAAAATTAGAGATGAGGGTAGACGCCCTAGAGGAAGCAGTAATACATATTGGGACTGAATTGCAGGCTTTAAAGGTGAAAATGGCATTGTCCTGTCATGCTGACTACCGGTGGATATGTGTAACACCCCTGAAAGTAAATGAGACAGATTTTGAATGGGAAAAGATTAAAAACCATATTTCAGGTATTTGGAACAGCTCTGACATTAGCTTAGACTTAGGGAAACTTCACAATCAAATAGCAACCCTGGAACACTCCCGATTAGATTTTACTGCCGCTGGAACAGCAAATGATTTCTTCCATACTTTCTCTAACTACATTTCAGGAAAAAATATTCTGTCTACCTTCCTTGGCTATGCTACGTTGGCTGTTTTAATTTTATTTCTAATAATCATTCTTCCTTGTATTGTCAGGATTCTTCGGCAGAGCATTCAGAGGCTTGCGACTGAGCTACATCTGGCTGTTTTAAGAAATAAAAAAGGGGGAGATGCGGGGAGCCGGTGAGGCATTCCACTCGTGACAAAGGTCATGAGGAAGGAGGCTCGGCATACGCAAAGGCGGGATCGAGCCTCAGGAGTCCCCCCGGATATTCTCGAGCATTTTCCCCCAAAAAACCAGAGTCTGCCTACTTTATTGCTTTGTGCTCTCACCTCTGACTTTACTGGGGGCTGTCCCCTACCACCATCTCTCTCTCTCTGTCAAAGAGTTAACTTACAGCTCCAATTAATAAAGTTCCTGGGCAATTAGGAGTGTTTAAATCCAAACCCCTCTGATGGCTCTCTAACTCGCCTGACAAGTTTACCCGGACTCCTGCAGCTATGCATACGATTGTTTACAGTCTCCTAGCCTCCAGAGGCACGGGAAGCTTAAGATATTCAAATAGCTTAGAGCCTCTCAGAGAGTTAAAAACTGTCAGAATAAACTAGTAAAGGATTTCATTGATGAGTCAATGCTTGTTGCCAAGTTTTCACATCCCCTGAATTGTATCCTTGAATATGTATCAATTAATAGTGGGTATGTAGAAAAAATAAGTAGTGGCCTTGGTGTTAGTAACTTTAGACCCTTAAGGTAATAAATTCTTTCTTTGTTGTAAACCCATTACACATCCGCCCTATAGGAATGCAATTTTATCTTTGGAAGATGGTGCCAAACCTTGAAATAATTACTCTTAGAGAAAGTAAGTCTTTGTTGATAAGTCCTTGTCAAGAGTCATAAAATGTTAGTAGGCCTTCTGGCCAGAAGATGATGTAAATCACCTAAACCATTTGTATACGATACATTTGCAGGAAAGAAACCTTGGTTTTTGATAAGAATCAAAGACTGCTGACTTTGCATCCCCTATTATCCTCTATGTGTAACTTAGGGTATAAAAGCCCCTGTTGAAAATAAAGCTACGGGCCTTGCTCACCAACGCTTGGTCTCCCCATGTCATTCTTCCCTCTAACCTCCAGCTGAGTCTCCATCTGGAGCGCGGAACCCACCACGCTTACTAATTATGCCTGGGCTTCTAAGACCCACTCGAGAAGGAGTCTAGGGTGAGACACCTTCCGCTATTCGAGAGGGCGCCTGCGGCCTACGTAAGTGGTGCAAACTTCTTGTCTTGAAGTTTTATTGGTCTCCCGCGTAAACCAAGCTACTCAGCTTCTTTTCTCCACTGAATTTTCCTACTGAGCTATCCTCATTCTATTGTTCCCTATATCTCTAATTAGCATATAAATAGTCGCCTAGGCCGTCTCTCCTTCGAATACCCTGGATCAGCTGGGGCTGGTCCCCAGCAGGTATCCTTTGGAAAACACATCACAAATGCAAACATCCCTGGGCTTCTTCAAAACAGGAGACTCCAATGGGGTTTAAATGGGATCAGAGGCAGCCAAGAGAGCAGATCAAATCAGGGATCCATGAAAATCTCCTGGAATCTAAGGTCTAACAAGGTGACTTGCTTTCCCTGTGATTGTCTAGGTCTCTCTACTTGTTCTCTGTCTCCCTTTCTGTCTTTGTGTGTTTCTCTGTGTCTCCATGTCTCTCAATCTCCATTTCTCCTTCCCTCCCTCCCTCCTTTCTTCTTTGACTCTCTCTTTCCCCTCCCCTAAATTATATTTTTCTTTGTTGTTCCCTGCCTGGATCTGGGATCTTGGTCAACATGAGTACTAGGGTAACAAGGACACAGCAACCTCTCTGATGGTGAGCGCAGCATAAGCATGAAGTCTTGGCTTCCTTTGCTGGCTTCTGATGGATTGTGACAACATGCAACCATGAGACTTGGGGCTGAAAACCAGGCCAGTGCCTGGTTCGTTCCTCATCCCAGTGACTGACCAAATATGAGCACTTCTGATATCTAGAGGCAGGAAGATCCCCTGGAGGAGGGCATGGCAATCCACTCCAGTATTCTTGCCTGGAGAATCCCCATGGATAGAGGAGCCTGCCAGGCTTCAATCCATGAGGTCACACAGAGTCGGACACTACTGAAGCGATTAAACACGCATAGCACGCACAGTATCTAGAGAGATGAATGTCATGTTTTTTTCTTTTCCTTCTCAGCCTGAATTACAGAAGATCACCCAGGTGTCCTCCTGGTGGGAAAAAAGCAGAAGTGTCCCTCACAACCAGCTGTTTGTGATCCCATGGACTGTATGTAGCCCACAGGTTCCTTGGTCCATGGAATTCTCCAGGCAAGAATGCTGGAGTGGGTAGCCATTCCCTTCTCCAGGGGATCTTCCTGACCCAGGGACAAAAGCCCCGACAAAAGCCGGGGGTCCAGGCAGATTGTTTACCATCTGAACCACCAGGAAGGCCCTGCCAATTCAAGATTTCAGTGAGAGGCCACTTCTCAAGCTGTCCATTGTAACATTCCAACATCCAGATGCTTCTCTTCCTGCTGACTGAGTGAAGGGAAGGAGAACGCACCTTGAGTCTGTTTCCATCAGACACCCCCACCACCAGGAAAAACCCTCCATCTACTCTTTCTATCCCATTTCAATCAAGCCCACAGGCTGCAGGCTTCTTCTCCTCTGCAGGTCCAGAGACATGACTTGATCCACGTGAGAACCAACCCTAAGGGGGACTCCAACGAGGGTCTGAGGCTCCAAGTTTCCACTGTGGAAGCTAAACCCCAGCCCAACACAGCAGCTTAGACCCTCAGCTCACAGGTAATGCTCCCAAAGTGGTACTATGTGTGGTACATTTCTCCACTGTGATCTAATACCTGGTTTTTCAGCTATTAGTTATCAAAAGCTGGTTGTCAGGAGTGTCTAATTCTTAGCATTTCTATGCTCTTCTTGTTATATCCAGATTTTAAAGCAAATATGGTAGAAGACAGGTTTAGGAACTGTGCTAGTTTGCTAGGGTTGCCATAACAAAATAGCCTGAGGGGCTTTAGCAATAGAAATTCATTTTCTCACAGTTCTGGAGGCCAGCAGGCCAAGCTCAGGATGTCAGCAGGTCTCGCATCTCCTGAGGCATCTCTCCTTGGCTTGCAGATGGCTGCCTTATTTCTGTGTCCTCACAAGGCCTTTTTCCTGCGTGCCCACATCCCTGGTGTCTCGGTGCATCCAAATTTCCTCTCCTTATAAGGACTCCAGGAAGATTGCATTTGGGCCCACCCATATGACCTTATTTAACCTCAACCACCTCTTTCTAGGCCCCATTTCTAAACACAGTTACATTCTGGGGTACTGAAGGTTAGGTTTTCGATGTATGAAATTGGAGGGGACACCACTCAACCTGTAACAAGAACCTTCATATCTCAGGGAGCAGCCACAGGCTTACCAAGCTTTGCCCAAAAAGAAACAGAAGTGCATCTAAGCCTTGTTTGCAGTTCTCTGTTGATGCCACTGTATTTTTCATAACATAACAACAACATTTATTGCAGTCACAAATCAATTCCTAATAAATCTCTTAGGAATCTTTGAAATTCACTCACTCAAAGCAAAGTTTGCTCCCCCTGATTAAGAAAAAAGTGGGTTTTATTAGTGAGGGTTTTTTTCTTTTTGGAGGGGGAGGCATCGATTTTTATAATGGTTATTTTGTTCTTCAATATTATAAGTAACATCTGTTTCACGGGTAATAGTCTTGTCTCAAGTTGAATCAAACAGATAAGAGGAAAAAGCATATGTAAAATGCCTTTCCTGTTTGACAAGATTTCCATGAAATGAAACCCAGGTTTAAATCTTTATTTCTGCCTTTAATAAACATGACAGGACAGCTTAGAGTATGAGCATCATGGGTAAATAGGAATTTTACTGCTCCAGACCCCAATTAATTACACAAGAGTCATCCAAGAAGCGTCTCCCAGGCCCCTCTGCCTGACGTTTCTCAGCTGCTCACAGGGGACAATCACCTGCGGTGTCTCTGCCTGGCCGTGTGCAAGCCAGGCACAGCGGAGGATCCTAGAGGCCAGTAGACCCACCTGCCAGGCCGGATGCCACTGGCAGGCTGCTTCCTATGGGAGGCCCTCCACGACATAAAGAAAATTTTTGTTTACTGTAAACTAAATGTGAACTATAATCTACTGTTCTCCCTGTGCCTAAAATCCCCTATGATATCTGTGCGATTTCTGAAGTTTAGGTAAAAAGAAGGAAAGTTTGGTCAAATATGCTAAGTAGAGTCCACACATTTATCTCTTCTTCCTTCCAAAACCTGAACAAAATGACAGTGAAAAAATTTAAAAAATGGTGGCTCAGCTGGTAAAGAATCTGACTGCAATGCAGGATACCCAGATTTAATTCCTGGGTCAAGAAGATTCCCTGAAGAAGGGCATGGCAACCCACTCCAGTATTCTTGCCTGGAGAATTCTATGGACAAAGGAGCCTGGAGGGCTACAATCCATGGTACTGCAAAGAGTCAGACATGACTGAGCAACTAACACATACACCAAAAAAAAGAATTGGGGAGATAAATGCAGTACATGAGAATCGTCGACATTTGGGGGGAATAAAAAGGAATAGGAAAATGGCCACTTCCTCGGCCAGTGGAAAAAGCTAGAACCCGACAATGTGCCGAGAACTCTGGAAAACTGGGCATGTGGACACTGCACGTTCCTAGTTAGCAGGGGCTGAGGTGCTGACTGAAAGTCTGCATATGCGGGACATATACGTCTCTTTCCCCACCAAATGGGGAAATTTAGCCTGGATCCACCCCTGCCAGGAAGGCAAGAATGTATTCTTTAGAGAACTGGAACCAGAGGATCTCCAGACTCAGTCACAACAGGCATAGCAGATGAGGAGCCAGGTGCTAGGCCAAGAAGGAGGCACTTAGATGAAAGCCTGTTTTCCAAGCAACCCTTCCTGTCTTTGTTCCCAGAACATTAGTGTCTGGGTATATACCTCCCAGGCAGGAAGATAAAATATAATTCTCCAAAGAAACTGTCTAGCCCTAGAGAAAAGGTCCAGAGAGATTCCACTTGAAATGTCCTATGTCAGGCCAGCTCGTCTACCAACAATACTTACGAAGGAACCAGCTCCCTTCACACACACAGAATTTCCCATTGGTTTCTTACTGCATCAGTTCTTAACCATAAATGGACATTCAAAGATTACCAAACACTGGAAGAAGTTCTCAAAAATGAAAAAAAGACAACTGAACAAATAAACATTTTTAAGGAGTGAAGGAGACAAAGACACAGTAGACAGAACAGAGGAAAAACTATAAGAAAAGGAAAAAACCCTACGGTCATTTCATTTGAGAAAATACTGTGTTCATGAAACAAGATAGACGACAATAAAAGAATCAGAGTGTGAAAGGAGAGTCTGAGGAGTTAAATACATAGTAACCGAAATAGAAAATATTCAACATATTAAATTTTTGTATTTATCTGTTTCCCACCTTCCACTCTAACATACATTCTTTGTAAACAGGAACTTTTCTTTGTTCACTACTATTTTTGAAATCTCCCAAAACAATGCCAGGCAATTATCAATGTCTGGAGGAAAAGTTGTACCATAAACTAAAAGTAATACTGTATAACCGGAGAAGGCAATGGCATCCCACTCCAGTACTCCTGCCTGGAAAATCCCATGGACGGAGGAGCCTGGAAGGCTGTAGTCCATGGGGTCGCTGAGAGTCGGACACGACTGAGCGACTTCCCTTTCACTTCTCACTTTCATGCATTGGAGAAGGAAATGGCAACCCACTCCAGCGTTCTTGCCTGGAGAATCCCAGGGACGGGGGAGCCTGGTGGGCTGCTGTCTATGGGGTCGCACAGAGTCGGACACGACTGAAGTGACTTAGCAGCAATACTGTATAACACTTATTTGCCTCAGTAGTAAACAATATTTACATGGCCACAATAAGGTAAATGCTGACTGGAGGCTAAACTTGTGTGCAACAAATATGTGGCATTAATTGGGGCAAGGGCCAGAGGAGAAGGTTGGAGGTTATAAGAAAGGTTGGAACCTGGGACCCTTCACTTAAAATGCTTGTACCTGGACAAACATCTCCTGGAGCAACAAAATACAAAGAAACTATAAGGGACTAAAAATAACTGTATGTATGAGCAGGTGGGGAAAATTATAAGTAAGATACAAAAAACCCAACTATCACTTCTGCCACTGAGTCTGTTACCATAACCAGGGCTCTTGGTCTTCCACAATCAATAGAAATTGATAAGGCCAAAGAAATTCAGGCTAGGCTTTCCCAGGGCCCCTGCTTTAGCAGAGTGGAGTGAAAATAAGCAACAAGTCCCCTTGCTTTCTCCCCAAGTGGGAGCGAGCTCATTTCTTACACGGAGTGGGTCCAGGGCTTGGGCCAGAAAGGAGACTTAGATGCCTTGCCCACCCTCTTGGTGATGTTGTGTGCAGGGAGCACGTGCGGGACCCAGCTTTTGCTTCTGGCTTTTTGGAAGTGGCAGTTGGGTTTTTTGGTCTCTTTGGATCTTGTTGTCCATAATTTGCCCCAATGCATGCAGTTATTTTTAGTCCCTTATAGCTTCTTTGTATTTTGTTGCTCCAGGAGATGTTTGTCCAGGTGCAAGATTGCAGCAAAGGTCCTGGGTCCCAGGTCCCACCCTGTCTTGGAGAAAAGCTTCATGCCATGGCAGTGGTGATGCTGGTTGAGTCGCTAAGTCCTGTCCAATTCTTTGGACGCCACAGACTGTAGCACACCAGGTGCCTCTGTCCAGGGTATTCTCCAGGCAAGAATACTGGAGTGAGTTGCCACTTCCTTCTCCATTTACTACCATAACATGAAGTAAACAGGTAACATCTAATTTAGATAAATCAAGAATTAACAATTTTAGCAAACTTTAGAAATATGTGAGTACATAAGAAAAGACCTAGAAATAGTTGCCAATGGATATAGAGAGAATAGCAGGTAAGGAGTATCAGACCTAGATCGATACTGTTTTTGATTTTAAGATTTTTGTGTGGCATTGATTTTTTAAAAATTATGTTTGCGTACTTTAGCAAATATAAAAAAAATAATGCTATATAGATGAATATATAGGAGGAGGTATATGGGAGAGAGACAGAGACAGAGAGAAGGGAGAATGGGTAGGGAGGAAAGAAGGTTTGAATAAATAATCAGTTCAGTTCAGTCACCCAGTCGTGTCCAACTCTGCGACCCCATGAATTGCAGCACGCCAGGCCTCCCTGTCCATCACCAACTCCCAGAGTTCACCCAAACTCATGTCCATTGAGTCAGTGATGCCATCCAGCCATCTCATCCTCTGTCGTCCCCTTCTCCTCCTGCCCCCAATCCCTCCCAGCATCAGAGTCTTTTCCAATGAGTCAACTCTTTGCATCAGGTGGCCAAAGTACTGGAGTTTCAGCTTTAGCATCATTCCTTCCAAAGAATACCCAGGGCTGATCCCCTTCAGAATGGACTGGTTGGATCTCCTTGCAGTCCAAGGGACTCTCAAGAGTCTTCTCCAACACCACAGTTCAAAAGCATCAATTCTTCGGGACATGACCACAGGAAAAACCATAGCCTTGACTAGACGAACCTTTGTTGGCAAAGTAATGTCCCTGCTTTTGAATATGCTGTCTAGGTTGGACATAACTTTCCTTCCAAGGAGTAAGCGTCTTTTAATTTCATGGCTGCAATCACCATCTGCAGTGATTTTGGAGCCCCCAAAAATAAAGTCTGACACAGTTTCCTCTGTTTCCCCATCTATTTCCCATGAATTGATGGGACCAGATGCCATGATCTTAGTTTTCTGAATGTTGAGCTTTAAGCCAACTTTTTCACTCCCCACTTTCACTTTCATCAAGAGGCTTTTGAGTTCCTCTTCACTTTCTGCCATAAGTGTGGTATCATCTGCATATCTGAGGTTATCGATATTTCTCCCGGCAATCTTGATTCCAGCTTGTTCTTCTTCCAGCCCAGCATTTCTCATGATGTACTCTGCCTACAAGTTAAATACGCTGGGTGACAATATACAGCTTTGACATACTCTTTTTCCTATTTGGAACCAGTCTGTTGTTCCATGTCCAGTTCTAACTGTTGCTTCCTGACCTGCATATAGGTTTCTCAAGAGGCAGGTTAGGTGGTCTGGTATTCCCATCAGGGAGATGTCAATTGAAGCTCAAAAACAAGTGAGGAGACCCAGGCCGACTGCTCACAAAAAGAATACAGGTGTTCTTTTGCTAGAAATGAAAGATGAACTTTGGGGAATCAAGCAGAAATAAATTGTATTTTAGATTATGTAGGAAAGATTCTAGCTTAGACTAAGAGAAAAATAACATTGGAACTAGGGAAATGTGCTGACTTCCAGAGAGTCTGCAAAAAAAAAAAAAACCCACGAGATGGCTATGATCCAACGCCACATTTCCCAACTGCAGGGAACACTATCCACATCCGACCCCGGTGTTGGTGCTCCCTGGAGCCAGGCAGGTGTACACAGCCCTATGTGCAGACACAGAGATCCTGGACCTAAGTCTTACTTCTTCAACTGGACCTCAACCCTTTTCAATAGTATTTGGTCCCTGTAACCACAAACCAGTGGGTAACTGTATCTGACAATACTTCACACCATCAGGCAGTGAAGATAGGACGCCCTGAAGAATGGTATCCATGCCTTAGTCTTGAGAAGATTCGCCTCTAAGGGAGATCATAGACTACAAGCCCCCAAGAAGCTCTCAAGAGATCAAATGAGAACAATCTCAAGCAGATCACATAGCCTGACTGGGCATCAAGAGGTTTCTTGAGATGATTAGGGGAAAGGAGTTGGGCTAGATAAACCGTATGGCCCACCCCAGCTCTGAACTCAGATCAGATCAGATCAGTCGCTCAGTCGTGTCCGACTCTTTGCGACCCCATGAATCGAAGCACGCCAGGCCTCCCTGTCTATCACCAATTCCCGGAGTTCACTGAGACTCACGTCCATCAAGTCAGTGATGCCATCCAGCCATCTCATCCTCTGTCGTCCCCTTCTCCTCTTGCCCCCAATCCCTCCCAGCATCAGAGTCTTTTCCAATGAGTCAACTCTTTGCATGAGGTGGCTAAAGTACTGGAGTTTCAGCTTCAGCATCATTCCTTCCAAAGAAATCCCAGGGCTAATCTCCTTCAGAATGGAATGGTTGGATCTTCTTGCAGTCCAAGGGACCCTCAAGAGTCTTCTCTAACACCACAGTTCAAAAGCATCAATTCTTCGGCACTCAGCCTTCTTCACACTCCAACTCTCACATCCATACATGAACACAGGAAAAACCATAGCCTTGACTAGACGGACCTTTGTTGGCAAAGTAATGTCTCTGCTTTTGAATATGCTATCTAGGTTGGTCATAACTTTCCTTTCAAGGAGTAAGCGTCTTTTAATTTCATGGCTGCAGTCACCATCTGCAGTGATTTTGGAGCCCAGAAAAATAAAGTCTGACACAGTTTCCACTGTTTCCCCATCTATTTCCCATGAAGTTGTGGGACCAGATGCCATGACCTTCGTTTTCTGAATGTTGAGCTTTAAGCCAACTTTTTCACTCTCCACTTTTACTTTCATCAAGAGGCTTTTTAGTTCCTCTTCACTTTCTGCCATAAGAGTTGCAGCTGCTACATGGACAGAAGTCTTCCACCATGGAAGTTGGCTTCCCCCATAGATCAGGTGCCATTTTTCAACATTTCAGGCTCTAGTCATAGGCTGCCTCTTCATGCCACAGTGGTCACTCCACTGAATTTTCAGCATGTGCCTTGAATCACACCTTGTCAAATTTCCTCTTTCATGTTCCATCTTCTGATTTTAATAAATCTATAGTGCAGACCTTGTCTGGTAACTTCTTGAACAGGTATTTCTATGGTTATGGTCATCACATGGCATCCTTGGGCGCATCCATTTTTGTTGCTCCCTTTGAGTTGAAAGGTAGCTGAAGAGACTTTTATCAGCCCATGATAAGTATATAAGACAACATTCTATATCATTAGTAAAAGTTCTAGGTTGTAAAAAACAAAACAGAGGGTTTCTAAGTTGCCCTAAAAATCAGGCTCCAATCCTTCAGGTCCACACAGTCTTGGCTGGGTGTTTGGCAGCCCACTTACTAAAACAGTGCCCCAGTGGATCAGCAGTGTCATCGTTTCCACTTTCCTGGACTAGGGTAACCAAGATTTTCTGTAATCTGACTCCAGTTTTCTTTTCAGCCTCATTTGCCTCACATTCTATTCAAAAGGGCTGCTCTCCAAGCAAAACATCCTTTCTTATCTTCACCCTTTTTCTCAGAATTCCAAATTCCTGCAATGGTTCTCGTGAATGTATGCTGTCGTGTCCTGCGCTTTACGACCCCATGGACTATAGCCCACCAGGCTCCTCTGTCTGTGGAATTTTCCAGGCAGTACTGGAGTGGGTTTCTATTTCCTACTCGAGGGGATCATCCCAACCCAGGTATCTAATCTTAGTCTCCTGTATCTCCTGCACTGGCAGATGGGCTTTCTTTTTTTAACCACTGGCATCACCTGGAAAGCAATGGCTCTCTTTTCCTCTATGTTTGGAGTCCTTTGTATCTTTCCAAACACAGTCTGGATCCCCCTCCTACCCTGCTATGCGTACTTTCCCACACTGCACTGACCGAAAGGTTGACTCTGCCCATGAAATTTCAAAGCACTCACACCTTTAGCATCCCACATGGTACATGAATCTTCAGGGCTCTGCTTACATCATCTGGGACACTATTTAATCCTCCCTGTATCTCTGCTCATCTTCTCACCAGATTATAAGTGCCTTAAAGACAGGATATACATTGCCTTCTTCTCTTTCCCTCCTTGAGCCATTGGTACACCTCAATAAATACACCTTTATCTTGGATTATTATTACTGAATGAAGTACTTCAGTAGGAGATAATACCCACCACAGATCCTGATGGATATGAACAACATCCACCTTATCTTTTCCTTCCACTCTAGGATTACTTTTGCTCAACATAGTCAGTCACTCACATTTGATGACCCTTGCTACCAGAAGCCCAGTGTTCTGGAGCTAGCCTCATCCTGCTAGGCCCTGGCCCAGAATAGGACAGTAAGAAAGGCAGTAAAACAAGAGACCCTAGAGCACAGTGTTAAGCTCATGGAACCCAAAGCTGGATTCCACTACGAAACTCTGGGCAAGTTATTTCACCTCTATGAGCTTCCATTTCCTCCTGTGTAGACTGGACAATAAAAATAGGACCCATCTCATAAGATTTTTATGCAGATTAAATGACTTAATAACTATAAACATTGTAAACACAGGAAAGATTGAGGACAGGAGAAGGTGGCAACAGAGGATGAGATGGTTGGATGGCATCACCGACTCAACGGACATGAGTCTGAGCAAACTCCTGGGAAAGAGTGAAGGACAGGGAAGCCTGGCGTGCTGCAGTCCCTGGGGTCGCAAAGGGTCAGACACAATTTAGAGACTCAATAACAACAAATATTATTACTTCTTTTAAAGACCAGGATCCAACTATGACTTTCTTTGACTGTTCTCTCCTTATTTCTTTTTCTAGAAAACTCTTTGGTGGCTCTTATCCACTTTTATGGTTCTGTTATATTTTATGGCTCTCCCCAGATGGTTGAGTACTGCAGAGGATACCAAATGTACCCAGAGATGGACCCAAGCCTCAAGTCCTGGGGGACAAGCTCCTTGGCCTCAATCAGTGGCCAGCCCCATGTGAAAGGTTCTGCCTCTTTGGCATAATAAAAATGTTTCTAACAATAAGTGCAAGATTTCTACAAGAATATAACTGTAGAAATGTGAAAGCTAAGTGAGATGAAGCATTTTCACAGATGTGAATGTCTTCAAAGAATGGAAGATACTTTCCACTGTTTTTTTGGTCTTTTGTTTTAGAAATTCCGTATCTTTCACGATTATTTGTTTCTTAGGGTGCTTGTCAATGTTAAGTTGAACACATGAGTCTCCACGTTTCACCAACTGTGTCTTTTCGGTTTTCCCTCATCATGGTGTGGCGTGGACAGGCTACTCCTGAGAGAATCCTGTCCCTTGAACAGCTTAAGGGCTAAGATTTATGCACTGAATAACCTGTCTTTCCTGGGGCTGAAGTCTATAAATTGAATGATTTCCCCCCTGGGGCCTGGGAGCTGCCCTATACATTTTGTATCTAATCAGGGAAGGGGAAAGGCTGCTAAGGGCTTCGATCTAGAGGAGGCCTGTCACTTGAAGCCACTTTCACTCAACTTTCATAGTAACAGTCAGTATAAGATGAGAGAAATGACACAAGAAAATAGCTGTGCTCTCAAAAACCATAGTATTCATCCCAGAGTCTTAAGAATCATTTGCTACCATATTGATTATCCAGTTACACATTCAACTGCCCGGGAAAGAAACTTATATTTGGGAGATTGGGAAAGGAGGGCAGAGGGAGAAAGAAAGAGAGAGAAAGAAAGGACTGGATGAATTACAGGGGAAATAAGAGAGAAAAAGGCCTCAGAAGCCTCATACACCCGTGACAAGTCACGCAGCCACCATCGTGTAAAAGATTTTGATGGCTTTATTCTCGAGCCACGCAGCAGACTAGAGCTGTGGGTCTGGGCCCAGAGCAGCTGTGCTTTGCCCCTGCCTGCTGTGACCAAGAAGATCCATCTCGAAGGTGCCCAGGAGGCCCCGTCTTCATGAGCTTCCCGGGCAATTGATAAGTCGTCAGTTGGGAAGTAGAGACATTCGCAGGTTCAGACCTGAAGCTTGGTCCTTAAAATGAACTGGAAGCATCTGGCTGTTGTGCTGTCAGTAGGTAATGACGCAGCCGCGTCACACACCCAGATGTGATTCTACATTTCTGCAGCTGTTCTGGTGGGAGTTTCAACACCCAAAACATCTGCTGTGGGGACTCTGTGGTACAATTCTCACTCCATCTCTCTAGGTTCTTATTCTTTTCCCAGAAAATGTACTTTCTTTCCACTCGGCATTTTCTTATTTTCCAAAGACATTATTCCCAGCAAGGGGATACCCTTCCAAATTCTGTGTAAGATGGAAAAGAAATCCATAGTATCTTCAAAATTCATTGCCAAGCTGAGGGAGTGTGACAGTAATTCACTTTATGAGGCTTGATGAGATAGAACATTATAGCCAGGCAAGGAATTCATACTTTATGGCACATGTAGAAGAAAAAAAAAAATGTAATGAAGTCATTTCTGTGTGTTAAACACCATGGTTAGGGGAACATCTTTCAAGTCCAAAACGTTTATCTCCGAGATATTTGCTAGCATCATCAACCTGTACTTATAAAGCACTCTTGGTACTGTCTATTTAGTGGATAAAAGACCCTGATACAGCATGATTCCTCAAATATTTTAGGTGATTAATACAAACTCACGTAATAGTTTTGAAGAGCAACAGGAAATATTGAGTCATAAAATATTCATGTACTTTGACCCAGTAATTTCTGGGAATTTATCCTAAAGACATTGTTTTATTTATGGAAAAATCTCATGTATAAAGAGGTTTACTGTGGCATCTATTACAGTGAAAAATGGATTCAATCTATTGTCCTGAAATACAGAAATAATTAAATAAATATGGTGTCTCGACTTCCACAGGATACATGGAAAATCAATGTGAAGGGCTCAAATGCTCCAGTTGCTCAGGCAGCAATTAAGAAGATAGTTACTGGAGCTCACAATAATAGGTGGAATTCTTTGACATACATTCAGTGCAAGAACAAAACACAAAGTCGTTTGTACATTATCCTGAGAATCATATCAAAACCTGACATTTCAAAATGACCCAAAGTATTTGCTCGAAAATAATAATAGCTAGTGTGCTTGAGTGGGAGAATTATGAGCAATTTTCTGCTTTTCTCCAGTTTCCTAATTATTTATGAAAGGGTTACATGATTTGAGTCAGTAAAAAGACGAAGAAAATTCATCTTTAGGGTATAAAACAAAGACATGAACTCTGCCAATGCAAGTGAGTCTGAAGGAAAACACTACCAGTGGAGCCTGAGGCATCTTGTAAAAAGAAATGTGGAGCTAGAAGACTCCAGATGGAGACCCATTTCTCTGTCACAGCCTCAGCTTTCTGCCTATTTTCTCCAGAGTTTTAAGGAATCCAAAGTGAAGTTAATCCCAGATTCTGACTTCACCTGCCTGAGCAGGAAGCACAGTGAGAAAATGAAGGGACCAATCCAGTATCGTACAATGTTCCTAAGTAAGCACATATGGGGAGAATTGTTTTTCTTAATTTCAGTCACTGAAAAAACTTGGAAGAAGGCTCCTCTTTTTGGTTCCACCAGGTAACTTTTGCAAAGGCATGAAACTTGGGGAGAACGACTATAGCACTTCTGCCTCTCCACCCAAATGTCTTTGCCAACCTCATCACAAGCCTGAAGGAGTAAACAGATCCATCTAATATTACTTTGAGTCTACTTTTTTTTTTTTAAACACTCCTCTCAGAGTTAAATAGTACACTGACTTTTTTTGATATTCCCAAAATAAACTGCTATTTCTTAGCCTTTTTGGAGGACAGCCTTAATTTAGGAGTAAAAGGGGACGCTTGAGTGATAATAAACTGAATAGTGTCCGGATTTCTCAAGGAAATGCTGACCCAGCACCATGGCCCTCAAGTACACCATTAGAATTCTTTGATTTCCTGTCATGGCAGACAGTTCAAAAACTGAAAGTAAATAGGAGACATAGAAAATCAATGAGAGGTGCTGATTTGTCCCAGCTGCCGAGGTCTGTTAATTACATCATATTTTTATGGAGACATTCAGCATCAACATGCCAAGTGCCCACGTCTGGAGGCCGTTGTCTGCCATTCTGTTGGGGGCAGCTCTTCTCCCCAGGCCAGTCGGTTAATTGTAAAAGGACAAGCTACTCCAGGAATGCCTGCCTGTGCAGACCAACTCTCTGAAGCAAATTCCAGATGATCGGATGATCGCCATGTCTTCTGTTACCATAGAGATAAGAGGTGATGGGAGCTGGAGAGGGGCCACTTGGGTGGCAGGAAGCGGGGTTGTCAGTGTGCACAGTGTAAACCTGGGGAAAATGAAAGCCTGTTCTCCTTGGGCAGCCAGGCCGTGGTGGGCTAAGTGGGAGAGAGCCAAGAAAGGATGAGAGACCGCAGGGAGCCACGGAGGGAAACAATGCACGCGAGAGGACAGAGCTCCCAAGAGGACAAGGCTTGCCAGAGGATAGGGCTCAAATCTGCATGAAGTGCAGGGCGGCTGGGAGCCACGGATTTCCAGGACAGCGTCCTCTGAGCACCATCGCCCTTGCTAAGAAATGAAAGGAGGCTCCAGCGCCAGCACAAACTTCGTGGCTTGTTTCCTTAAAGGCCTTTCCACGCGTCCTTGAAATTTACATCCTTCCAGAGCCCTCTCTGGTTTCTGTTCCTCCTCTCTAGCCCCATAGTCTTCCCTTTTGCTTTTCTCACATTCTTCCAGAAGTTTCCAGGGTCCCCCTTTTTTTCCATCTTTATGCATGCTAAAACAAGCTTCTTCATCCAGGCATCTCTAAATCATCACAACTCACCCACTTTCCTTCTCTTCTTTTTTCTCTTTACAGCACCTCCTTCCCTCATTTACTTCTTGCAATTTACTTCCTTCCCTGAGGCTACCCTGGTGGCTCAGTGGTAAAGAAGCCACCTGCAATGCAGAAGAGCTGGGCTCAATCCCTGGGTCAGGAAGATTCCCTGGAGAAGGGAATGGCAACTCACTCCAGTATTCTTGCCTGGGAAATTCCATGGACAGAGGAGTCTGGTAGGCTACAGTTCACGGGGTTGCAAAGAGTTGGACACGGTTTAGAAACTCAACAACGACAATAATTTTTTTCCCTAATTATAGTTTCTTACACAGCTATTTGGAAGGAAGAAAAATCCAATGCCTGTCAAAGATGCTTTGAGACATTTCCCAATGTCCAGTCCCTCCTGTTCACCTCCCCCTCAAACACTGGGTCTGTCTTAAGCAAAGTCTTGACCCAGGGTGTGACTTTCAAATCCCCTGTTCCTCAGAGAGGCTCCAAATTTCTACACATATCTATGGTAATCCTATTATTTAAATATGAATTTCAAATGTGTGACACCCATCTCATATTCTCTGCCTCCACCCCCCAAAATGTACACATTTTTAATGTAAATCAAATGCACATTACACTTAAATGTACATGCATGTAATATGTATGTATTACATACATGTAATACACATAAATATGTACTATGTTACATTTTCACGTAAATTCGATGTAAATTGTACATTTTCAAACTTAGAAGATTTAATGTTATTTAATGCTATGAATTTGTGCCAACCAAGTAAAGTGTTTTGTGCAGATTTGGAAATAAAGATCCTCCTAGAATTTCAAGGAACTGTGTCATTGAGTAGGAACACTTTAGAGCTGCACTGGTATTTTTATAAATTAGGCCTGTGCATGACTATTCATTTAAATTGTACAAAAGTACACAATTAAAGCACATGGGTGAAGAGCCCAATTAAATCCGAGTGAGGGTGGCTGTGTCTGCTTGGGGATTTGTGCTGGTGCACAGTAAACCATCATAGGGCTTGTTTTAATGTCATCATTGCTTTTTTGAGTGACTTTTCCATGAGAGGATTTGAGCACTTACTAAATAGCATCAGTGATCCAACTTTAAAATATAAATTTTCTGCTACTCTTCATGCAAGGATCCAGATCAATTTGATTAAGGATGTCTCCCAAAACTGCAGAGCCAGCTGTCAAGAAACTCATAATTTGCAACTATTTATCTCAGTAAATCTATTGATCCAGAAGCTGATCTAAGGCTGTAACTGTTGTGTGTAACTTCCAATGGCTAATTTTGACTTCATTCAAATACCTTCATTTTTATAATTTACTGATTTTGTAAAGATAATTGTTATAAACTTATAACAAAGCAAATGTTTATTAATAAATTATCATCTAATTGACTTTTTCTACTAGGGTTTCCATTTAGATTTCATTTGAAAAGAAATGCTTTGCTAGAAAATAAAATGTTGAGAACCACTGGCTTCACCCACCACCTGCTCATCCCCTTCTCTTAACCTCCACTGACAGTCCTTGCTTTTCCAGGCTGTTTTATGCTGCTCTGTTTCCTCCTTTTGAAACTAAATACCACCACTCTGATCAACCTGCTCTAACCTGAAAAATTGTTGTTGTTCAGTCAATAAGGTGTGTCTGACTCTTTTCGACTCCATGGACTGCAGCATGTCAGACTTCCCTGTCCTTCACTATCTCCCAGAGTTTGCTCAAATTCATGTCCATTGAGTCGATGATGCTATCTAACCATCTCATCTTCTGTCACCCCTTTCTCCTTTTGCCTTCAATATTTCCCAGCATCAGGGTCTTTTCTAATGAGTTGGCTCTTTGTACCAGGTGGCTAAAGTATTGGAGCTTCAGCTTCAGTGTTAGTCCTTCCAGTGAATATTCAGGGTTGATTTCCCTTAGGATTGACTGGTCTGATCTCCTTGCTATCCGACGGACTCTCAAGAGTCTTTTCCAGCACCACAATTAGAAAGCATCAAAACCTGAAAACTGGGCTCACACTAAGGGTAAAAATGATTTAAGATGTGTGTGTTGGGGGTGGGGTTGCCTTTCCCTCAAGTCTTAGTGAACCAACAGAAAGGATTGAATCATTCACAGTACATTTTGGCACTTTGACATCCAGAAGAACCTATCTGAGGCAACATTTAGTTAATCTTGTTTCCTTTGATTGGGTTTATCAAACTCTTGTCTGAGGACCACGAGCATAGAACCACTTGTGAAGTACTTGTTAGAAAGGCAGATTCCTGGAACCTACTCCAAACTCTCTGGAGGCTGGGACCTGGAGCTGCCTTTAGAGCAGGACCCTCAAATAACTCTGCACTTGGAAATTCAAGGATGACCACCATCAATCTTCTGCACTTGAGTGTAGGCAAGGGCTCACCAGAGATGCTGCCTCCCCTCCCTTCACGTCCATTGAATGACACAGACTAAGAGGCATCCCAGGAAGGTGTCTTAGGTACACAAGCAAGACAACAAGTGCAGAGAACGGACAAACAGGTTATCTAGTGAGCACTTTCCAGAAGGAAAAGAAATCAGTTCTGACTTCCTTTTCTCCAGCTCCAAACTCATTGGTCAGCAGCAGAAGCAGGTTAAGACTGGTGGCGATAGTGGTGGTGGGTAATAAAGAACCCGCCTGCCAATGCAGGAGATGTTAGAAATGTGGTTCGATCCCTGGGACAGGAAGATCCCCTGGAGGAGGGCACGGCAACCCACTCCAGTATTCTTGCCTGGAAAATTCCATGGACAGAGGAGCCTGGCGGTCTAAAGTCCATGGGGTCGCACAGAGAAGGACACAGCAGAAATGACTTAGCACATCTGACCCACAGAGGAAGCCCAGCCCCTGGCCCAGCCTGGAGGAAACAGTAGCAGGAAAGGAGGGGGCTGTGTGGGCAGTAAATGCAGACCAGGTGACAGGCTGCGGGGACGGCATAGCGGCCTTGAACTCTGCTCCCCCTGCCTATGGAGAGAGAGTTTTCCTGGGATGTGCATCCTTCTCAGCCCTTTACCAGGCAAGCCTAGGATTCCGGAAGTCCCCAGGCTTGAAGCACTGGAGCAGAGCAAGCCCTTCGCCGGGTCTGGCACCTCCTCTGGCTGTCATTCGTACCTCTGTTCTGCCTTCATAAAAATCCACCGTGCACTCCAAAAGAGGAACTAGGACACTTCGCTTTTATTCCACACGCATCTCATTTGTCTTCAGTAGGTTCTTCCATAATCTCATCATTATTGCTATGGCCCTCCGAGGACAGCTGACTTGCATTAATCAGTCCAGCCCCTCATCGCTCACCAGATTCTTTACACTTTTACCATGCCCTGGGGCCTGCTAACTTACTTGAAAAATTAATAAACCTCCCCCCTCTTTTCTTACCTTATTAATGTCTGTCTTTGTAACCCATTATCCCCGCATATCATCAGAGATCACTGGAGGGTGTAGTGGTCACTGGCTAGCTCCCCTCCTTCTATCCTAAAACTGGAAACTCCCCCCATCTCCCCAGGGGCCAGAAGGAAAATGGCCTTCGTGGGCTGGCAGGATGTTTGTTTAGCAGCATGATGGCACCATGGACGGAAGGCAGGAGAATTCTTGGGCTTCTGCTCAAGGCCATTAAGGCCCATTAAGTTGTTCCCTCCTCCCCCACCACCTGCCCCCCTCTTTTGTGCACCCTAGTAAATCTGACTCATTAGCTTTAGATGTTTTGAAATACTGGTACATTAATCACTTGTGTTTGCACACTGTTTATGTGGGTTGTTGGTCATGGTCTGTAGTTATACTGGCTGTCTCCCTTGCTTACTTAAAGGTACAATCCAATTGAAAATAAAGATTTTTGCAGGTTTGCTCATTACACACAGTGTCGGCAGCTGGTGAGTGTCTTTTGCAATTCATCAGAGGCCTCCCAGACCACCTGCTCTCCGCATCCTGCAAACAGCTGGCTCTGGGTAAGTACCATAAGCTATTACCTTATACAGCAAATAAATAAATAAATGGATGGATGGGTAGACAAATAAATAAATACATTGACTTGTCAGCCTTGGAGCTTTGCTTCTTGATGGGAAAAGGCCATTTTGACTAGGGGAAAAATACCTCTAGCCCAAACCTCTGTGGTGCCATTTAAATGAAAAGTAAGGGAGCAGGTGAAACTCTCAAAATTTCAAGTGGAAATATTTTGTCACGTGAGTATCAAGGCAGCCAAGAAAAGGACTCCACAAGAGGCTGGCTGTGTGGTTTGGTACAAAGAGTGGGAGGAGGGGAGATTGAATTGAATTGCCTTTTGGTTTGAGCTTTCCCTGGTGGCTCAAGAGGCAAAGAATCCAATGCAGGAGACATAAGAGACATTGGTTCAATTCCTGAGTCAGGAAAATCCCCTGGAGAAGGGAATGGCAACCCACTCCAGTATTCTTGCCTGGAAAATGCCATGGACAGAGGAGCCTGACAGGCTATAGTCCATGGGGTCCCAAAGAGTCAGATGTGGCTAAGCAACTAACACTTTTCTTTTCTTACCTTTTTTTTTTTTCCTGCAAAAAGTCAAAGGGAAGCTTTGTGGAATTTGAGCTAAGGCCACCAAATGTCCCAGCATTAAGAAGCCAACCCCCAAATCATCACATAGCACCTTAGATTTTTGTGGTCTTTGGTCTAGTTTTTGACCCTGAGAATGATCTCTAGGTGGCCGTGCCCTGCTCCTATCCCCAGCCCCCTGTCCTGATCCTGCAACCCAAAGAGAGCCCAGGGACAAGCAGGAGCCAAACGTCGGCCATGCAGCCAGGCACCTGCCAGGAGGAAGGGCAGGACTGGAGAGCAGACCAGCTCTTGGCTGACCGATGGCAGAGCTTAGCAACACAACTGGAAAATGGTTGGATGTGTAGGGGGACAGGAGTTCAGCAAGTCCTTTTGAGACATTTTCAAGGTTTATCACAGACTCCCAGATAGTTCCCAAGTAGACTACTATTAATAATTTGAAGCTTGTAAACATCACCCACTATAGCTATAATCCCCCAAGATCACTGACTCCAGTCTCCATGGATTGGTCAAAATTGAGCTGTCTTCTGACTTGTCCTTGCAAAACTGGAAAGACAGTTTGGTATAGGACAGATATCTATGTGACTTATCTACAAGCTTCACCAATCAAATCCCAAAACAGTGCTGTTAGAAATCATTATTTTTATCTTATGGCTGGCTAAATTCTTATCAGTTTTGCAACTCTATTTGTGTTACTTTTTTAAAGCAAGAGTATTTGTGGGTTGAACTGACATGAAGAAATGTTTTCCATTTTTCCAGATTGAAAAACTGAAGATGAAGATACATCCATATTCCTACATTTTTCTTACTTTAATCCCTCAAGGACTACTAAGAGCCTAGTTGTTCTGTGTGGCAGAGAACTAGGAGTATCAGTTTGTCAGAAATACAGACCCCCGAAACAGAATACGCATTTTAACATTTAAGATCCCCAAGGGACTTGTTGGTGTGTTAAGTGTTGACAAGCACCACTCTTATATACACTTGATTCTTTTAGGTCAAAAGTATCTACAGGGATGGCCACAAGTCATATCAATACTAAGGTGGTCATAAGAATCTGAATAACAAAATGCAAACCAAGCAAATTCCTCACCTACTATAGGACCTAAAATGCCCAATTCCTTGGAGAAGCAGAACAATGTGGTAGAAAAGAAAGAGGGGACTTGGAGTCAGAAAAATCTGGATTTACTCCCTGACTCTGTCACTCAGCAAAATCTGACCTAGGCTAGTCACACCCCGGAAGCTTCATTTCCTCATTTGAGAACAGAGATAATAGCAACTCTGCCGCCAGGATGGCATCAGAAATAAAGGAGCTCCTTTACGTGCAGTCACAGGATAAGCTCAAAAAAGTATTATACGTGTATAATTAAACTGTGGTCATCATAGTAATAATAGGGATGTTGAAGACAGAACAACTGGATTAACCCAAGGGATGAGAATGAGAACCCCACCCAGCGGTGGGGGGAGAAGAAACAGGCCCCAGTTTCCTGCAGTGGCGCAATTAACTCTCACTAGCGGCAGTGGAAGGGTTTCCCAGGTCGCTCAGTGGTAAAGAACCCACCTGCCAATCCAGGAGGCATAAGAGATGTGGGTTCCCCGGGGTGGAGAATATCCCCTGGAGGAGGGCATGGCAACCCACTCCACTATTCTTGCCTGGAGAATCCCATGGACAGGGCTGCATGGCGGGCTACAGTCCATGAGGTCGCAAAGTGCTGGACACGAAGTGACTCAGCGCATGCACACAGTGGATGCTGTCAGCTCACAGTCAATATTACGGCTGCAAAGAGCAAATAATTTTATTTGGGATCTTAAGAACTGCAATTTAGTTGAGAGAGTAGCATTGAAAATATATGTTACCATATACAAAAGAGATAGCCAGTGGGAATTTGCTGTATGACACCAGAAGCTCAAATCCGATGTTCTGTGACAACTTAGAGGGATGGGATGGGGTGGGAGGTGGGAGGGAGGTTCAAGAGGGAGGGAACATATATACACCTGTGACTGATTCATGTTGATGTCTGGCAGAAACCAATACAATATGGTAAAGCAATTATCCTCCAATAAAAATAAATAAAACATTTTAAAAAAAGAATTTAAATTCAGGAGACACAGATTTGAGACACAGATTAGGAGTGTTCCAGGGAAGAAAAAGAGTCAAGGATATATAAAGGTAAGAGCCACAAGGTTGTTTAAGAATTACAACCCCTCATAATTGTATACATATAATTATGACTGATTCACGTTGATGTATGATTGACACCCTTGCTAACACAAGAAAGGAAATATCTGTCCTTAAGGGGTAGACTGAACAAGCTATTTTAGGATAAGGGTCTTTAAGGAGCTTACATTTCTGGAACATTGGACAGATGTTCTTGATACCTATGTTAAGACAGTGTTTGGTAGTGTTAGTCGCTCAGTCATGTCTGACTCTTTTGAGACCCCACGCAATTTCCCAGGGAAGAATACCGCAGTGGGTTGCCATTCCTTCTCCAGGGGATCTTTCCAGCCCAGGGATTGAAACCATGTCTCCTGCATTGCAGGTGGATTCATGTTAAGAAATGGTCAAAGTTCATATTCCATTCGGGCTGAGATGTGCATAAGCCAGAGCTCCTCAGCGGTCTCCCAGCTCCACTGTAAAGAGCTCTCTGAGAATATCGACTCCGTTTTGATTGTCCTTATACAGTGTATTCACTGGTGCAATCTCTCTGGCTCTCGAGAAGTATGAGAGATGTGTTAGATACAAAGAATTGAGTAGCCATTGCTGCGGGCCTTTGATTTATTGAAGAAAGTAGGTCTTCCCTGGTGGCTCAGTAAGTAAAGAGTCTGCCTGCAATGGGGGAGACCAGGGATCAATCCCTGGGTTGGGAAGATCCCCTGGAGAAAGAAATAGCAACCCACTCCAGTATTCTTGCCTGGAGAATCTGTAGACAGAGAAGCCTGGTAGACTACAGTCCATGGGGTCACAAAGAGTCAGACACGACTGAGTGACTAACAATTTCACTTTCTTTCAGGATGATTATTCAACAATTCAAGCAAACCTGTGGGAACACAAGGGCCTTCTAGGCAACATTTAAAGAAATGTTGATCTCTTACAGGCAGTAGACAGGAACAGAGTGTAGCAGAGCTTTAGAGAGAGTAAAATTTTCCTTCTGAAAAGTTTCCTTTGCTGAGATCAGGGCCCTAATAGGTGAAGCGCTGGACCTTGAGACTTGGAGTGGGTGTATCTGAGTGATGCATATGAGAATTTTTCGCTCCCAGATTCTCCTGAACCCTCTTTGCCTATAGTAGAGGCCCCCTCCCCTTTGTTAGAGATAATGCCCCCCAGCTTGCTTGAAGAGCTACCCAAAGCCACCACCCAGTTTGATGATTCTCCAGGAGGACTCAAAGGGTCAGCATATTGTCATACTCATAGTTATGTTTCATTACAGCACAAGGATATAAAGCAAAACCAGCAAGGGGAAAAGGAACATGAAGTCCACGGGAAGCCAGGTACAAGCTCCCAAGGATCCTTTCCCAGAGACGTCACAAAGAATGCACCTAAATCTCCCAGCAACAAGTGTGACAACATACGTAAAACGTTACTAACCCAGGAACCTCATCAGAGTCTCAGGACCCAGAGTTTTTACTGGTGGCTGATCATGTAGGCAGCGTCTGCCTGACACATATCAACATTTCAGATTCCCAGAAGGAAGGCAAGTACATTGTTTATACAATGTAGGCACCATGAACCACTCTTCTTAAAGCTAAGAGCTTTTCTGGTGGCTCAGGTGGTAAAGAATCTGCCTGCAATGCAAGAGACTTGGGTTCGATCCCTGGGTCAGAAAGATCCCCTGGAGAAGGGAATGGCTACCCACTCCAGTATTCTTACCTGGAGAATTCCATGGACCGAGGAGCCTGATGGGCTACAGTCCATGGGGGTCGCAAAGAATCAGAGTGACTAACACTTAAAGCTGGGAATGATGAGAGCTTCCCCAAACCCAAGTTCCCAGATGCCAGCCAGCTTTGAAGCTGGTCTTTCAACCAAGAGCACTCATCCTTGTGACCCTGGGGCCAGACTTGTAAGCATGTGTTCCTTCTCAAGTGAAGCCGTTTCTCTGTCAACAGAGGCCGCTGGAGTGCCACCACAAGGTCACAACCGCAGGAAGGGGCTCCTCATGCTAGTTTCATGGTGCCATTTGCCTTTGGCCTGACTGCCAATACATCAGGATACAGGCGGCCCAGTGGTGCCTCACCAGCCCTCGGGGACCACCTCCAGCCTTATCCCTGCGCCCTCCAGCAGTCATCTTCCCCACCTAGGGGGCTGCTTCCTGCAGACCAGCACCAGCTGTGCCTTCTAGCAAGCTTCTCCACTGCCAGCATGCTGCGTGTTCCCATGGCAGTCATGCCCTCTCCGAGAAGGTCTGGATCTCAGCCTTGTGGGACAGAGGGAAAGCCTCTTCTCCTTCAGTCCTTAGTTCCTTCCTTATTTGTTGTCATTGTTGTTGTTCAGGCACTTAGCCGTGTCCAATTCTTTGCGACCGCATGGACTGCACAGCACGCCAGGCTTCCCTGTCCTTCATTATCTCCTGGAGTTTGCTCAAACTCACGTCCATTGAATCGGTGATGCCATCCAACCATCTCATCCTCTGTCAGCCCCTTTTCCCCAGTCCTAGCCATAGCAGCTGCTTTCCGCAAGTGCTGTTTCTATATCCTTGGAGGCCTCTTTTATGCTTTTTTGTAGTTAGCTATCTTTTACTAATTAATAATTCTTTAGATTAAAATTTTTCTTTTCAACTTTCTTGTGAGATTGCTGCCTCCTGATTGGACTCTGACTGATGCCGTGTCTTGAAAGACCATGTTGCTCCCACTGCCCCTCCTAGAATAAGACAGATAGGGTTAAATCTTAGCACCTCCTGGCTTGGACGTGCTGGATCAGTTAATGGACAGTGTGAACCATCCGCCAAAGGAGCTGCAAGACCTGGCCAAGATGTGCTGATAAGAATGGGGAGGGCCCATGACGGAATGGATGCTAGGGGGTGGGGGCTTGGACCGTAGTTTGGGTAAAGGATACAAGTAAAATCAGCATGGAATGCTTTCCCATTATATGCAAATCTAGGCAGATACCCAGCTGCGGGGATGGCTTTTAAAAGCTTAAAAAATGTGATGATCTGTGTGACTAGTCCAGTGAATTAGACGTATCAAAGCTGCTCTGACAGGGACTTCCCTGGTGTTTCAGTGGTTAGAAATCTGCCTGGCAAATTCGGGGATCACAGGTTCGATCCCTGGTTGGAGAACTAGGACACCACATGCCACTTAGCAACTAAGCCCACGTGCTACAACTGCTGGAGCCTGCACACTCTGGAATCCCGGCACTGCAACTGAGTCAGTGCACTGCAAAGAAAAAACTCACAGGGCACAACGAAGATCCCACATGCTGCAACTAAGACGCCATGCAGCCAGATAAATATGGAAGGGAAAAAAAACTTGCTAGGGCAGATAGTCTAGAACGCGATCTCAAGGCTCAGAGAAGTGGATGCCAGAAGGTATTTACTAGGTAAAACCCTACTACCACCCGGAGGGCCCCGAGGACACCCTTATTCCAAACAGAAAAGGAATGCACTCCGGAGAGAGCACCGGCATGGTGAGAAGCTTAGTGGTGGCTCCGCTCTGTGGCCAAGGCTGAGAGGAGGAAACACAACAACAGAACTGAGCCCACTGAAAGCCCCAGAATCTTGAAATAATAGAGGTCTAGGGGCAGCACCTCTTCATCTGAAGCAAGGTGAGCACAATTATCACAATGAAATCAAGGTCAGAGTAGCAGCCAGCGGCACCGGGAGAGCTATGGAGATGGTAAATAGAACACGGTGTTCCTGGGGGCAAGATTGATGAGCAGCCAGTGAGGTATTGCACAAATTACCCAACTAAAAGAAATCAAGAATGGATGATCAAGAGTCTGCAGGCAGCTGCCCAAATAAAAAAGTCATGATTGCTTGCCAGGTTTCTGGACCTGAGCCAGTTCTTGTTTCCAGAACAACTGAAGGAGAACTCAGATCCCCACACAAAAAACAACACTGGGATTCCACAGCAAGTGTATTCAATAATAACTCTCCCAGTGTTTCCCCCAAAGTGACCTACAGCCATTTACTTACTTAACTATCCAGTGGGAGAATGAGAACTTACAAGGGTTGCTAGTTCCAGGGTCTGAGTTGACTTTGATTCCCAGAGACCCAAAGCACCATTCTGCCCTCCGTTATAACTGAAGAATATGGAGTCCAGACATGACCCAGGTCCAGCCCAATACGAGTCCATTGGGTCTGACATATCCATTGATTCTTTCCCTTATCCAAATATGTAACTGGAATGGGCACACCTGATAAATGACAGAACTCTTACATCAAGTTCTTGATCTTTGGAATAAGGGCCCTTGAAGTGGGGAAAGTCAAGTGGAAGCTTCTGAAACACCCCCACTACCCACCCACCCCCCGCCACCCAGGATAGTAAATAAAAAACAAAACCATATCCCAAGGGGGATGGCAAAAAGGATTTTGTGCCATCATCAAAATTCTAAAGAATGCAGGAAAGGTGATAGCCATGATGTCCACATTCGATTTACCTACCACTGTAAACCCTTACAGGACCCCACAGAAACTGTACTGATCATGGTGGATGACAGTTGACTATCACCAGTGGTGTGCTGGTAAGTGGTCCACAGCCCAAGAGGTGGCAGGAGGCTTGCTTTGTTGCCTCTGCCAATTCCCATGGTATAATATTCCCACCATAGGCTCGACAACCAACTCACAAGGCTCCTGAAAATGTAATAGTTGGCTCTCATAGGCCAGTATGGAGCTGCTCCAGCACACAGATTACCGCAGACTTAACTAAGCAAAAGTCTCGATTGCAGCCACTGTGGCTGATGTGGTATCTTGAACACAACCTTCGGCACTCCGCCTGCTATGCAAGAGACCCAGGTTCGATCCCTGGGTTGGGAAGATACCCTCAAGAAGGAAATGGCAACCCACTCCAGTATTATGGCCTGGAGAATTCCATGAACTGTATAGTCCGTGGGGTCGCAAAGAGTCGGACACGACTGAGCAACTTTCACTTCACTTCACTTCAGCACAGCCATAACTAGGAAGCTGGATAGCTCTTCTTATCCATCCCTATCAAAAAGAAGGATCAGAAGCAATTCATACTTGTATGGGTGGCAATATACAGGTGCCATCCCCTAGGCCTTGTTAACTCTTAACTCCCCAGGACCTTCATCATTATATAGTCCAAAGGGACTTGGACATTCTGGAGGTTTCTCAGGACATCACACTATTACCAACATGTTCATGAACTGGATCTGTTAAGTTCAGTTCAGTTCAGTCGCTCAGTCGTGTCCGACTCTTTGTGACCCCATGAATCGCAGCACGCCAGGCCTCCCTGTCCATCACCAACTCCCGGAGTTCACCCAGACTCATGTCCATCGAGTTAGTGATGCCATCCAGCCATCTCATCCTCTGTTGCCCCCTTCTCTTCCTGCCCCCAATCCCTCCCAGCATCAGAGTCTTTTCCAAGGAGTCAACTCTTCGCATGAGGTGGCCAAAGTACTGGAGTTTCAGCTTTAGCATCATTCCTTCCAAAGAAATCCCAGGGCTGATCTCCTTCAGAATGGACTGGTTGGATCTCCTTGCAGTCCAAGGGACTCTCAAGAGGCTTCTCCAACACACAGTTCAAAAGCATCAATTTTTCGGTGCTCAGCCTTCTTCACAGTTCAACTCTCACATCTATACATGACCACAGGGAAAACCATAGCCTTGACTAGACGGACCTTTGTTGGCGAAGTAATGTCTCTGCTTTTCAATATGCTATCTAGGTTGGTCATAACTTTTCTTCCAAGGAGTAAGCGTCTTTTAATTTCATGGCTGCAGTCACCATCTGCAGTGATTTTGGAGCCCAGAAAAATAAAGTCTGACACTGTTTCCCCATCTATTTCCCATGAAGTGATGGGACTGGATGCCATGATCTTCGTTTTCTGAATGTTGAGCTTTAAGCCAACTTTTTCACTCTCCACTTTCACTTTCATCAAGAGGCTTTCTAGTTCCTCTTCACTTTCTGCCATAACGGTGGTGTCATCTGCATATCTGAGGTTATTGATATTTCTCCCTGCAATCTTGATTCCAGCTTGTGTTTCTTCCAGTCCAGTGTTTCTCATGATGTACTCTGCATATAAGCTAAATAAGCAGGGTGATAATATACAGCCTTGACGAACTCCTTTTCTTATTTGGAACCAGTCTGTTGTTCCATGTCCAGTTCTAACTGTTGCTTCCTGACCTGCATACAGATTTCTCAAGAGGCAGATCAGGTGGTCTGGTATTCCCATCTCTTTCAAAATTTTCCACAGTTTATTGTGATCCACACAGTCAAAGGCTTTGGCGTAGTCTATAAAGCAGAAATAGATGTTTTTCTGAAACTCTCTTGCTTTTTCCATGATCCAGCGGATGTTGGCAATTTGATCTCTGGTTCCTCTGCCTTTTCTAAAACCAGCTTGAACATCAGGAAGTTCACGGTTCATGTATTGCTGAAGCCTGGCTTGGAGAATTTTGAGCATTACTTTACTAGCATGTGAGATGAGTGCAATAGTGCGGTAGTTTGAGCATTCTTTTGCATTGCCTTTCTTTGGGATTGGAATGAAAACTGACCTTATCCAGTCCTGTGGCCACTGCTGAGTTTTCCAAATTTGCTGGTATATTGAGTGCAGCACTTTCACAGCATCATCTTTCAGGATTTGAAATAGCTCAACTGGAATTCCATCACCTCCACTAGCTTTGTTCGTAGTGATGCTTCCTAAGGCCCACTTGACTTCACATTCCAGGATGCCTGGCTCTAGGTCAGTGATCACACCATCGTGACTATCTGGGTCGTGAAGATCTTTTATGTACAGTTCTTCTGTGTATTCTTGCCACCTCTTCGTAATATCTTCTGCTTCTGTTAGGTCCATACCATTTCTGTCCTTTATCGTGCCCATCTTTGCATGAAATGTCCCCTTGGTATCTCTAATTTTCTTGAAGAGATCTCTAGTCTTTCCCATTCTGTTGTTTTCCTCTATTTCTTTGCATTGATCTCTGAAGAAGGCTTTCTTATCTCTTCTTGCTATTCTTTGGAACTCTGCATTCAGATGTTTATATCTTTCCTTTTCTCCTTTGCTTTTCACTTCTCTTCTTTTCACAGCTATTTGTTAGGCCTTCCCAGACAGCCATTTTGCTTTATTGCATTTCTTTTCCATGGGGATGGTCTTGATCCCTGTCTCCTGTACAATGTCACGAACCTCAGTCCATAGTTCATCAGGCACTCTATCTATCAGATCTAGGCCCTTAAATCTATTTCTCACTTCCACTGTATAATCATAAGGGATTTGATTTAGGTCATACCTGAATGGTCTAGTGGTTTTCCCTACTTTCTCCAATTTCAGTCTGAATTTGGCAATAAGGAGTTCATGATCTGAGCCACAGTCAGCTCCTGGTCTTGTTTTTGTCAACTGTATAGAGCTTCTCCCTCTTTGGCTGCAAAGAATATAATCAATCTGATTTCGGTGTTGACCATCTAGTGATGTCCATGTGTAGAGTCTTCTCTTGTGTTGTTGGAAGAGGGTGCTTGCTATGACCAGTGTATTTTCTTGGCAAAACTCTAATAGTCTTTGCCCTGCTTCATTCCATATTCCAAGGCCAAATTTGCCTGTTACTCCAGGTGTTTCTTGACTTCCTACTTTTGCATTCCAGTCCCCTATAATGAAATGGACATCTTTTTTGGGTGTTAGTTCTAAAAGGTCTTGTAGGTCTTCATAGAACCGTTCATCTTCAGCTTCTTCAGTGTTACTGGTTGGGGCATAGACTTGGATTACTGTGATATTGAATGCTTTGCCTTGGAAATGAACAGAGATCATTCATCATTTTTGAGATTGCATCCAAGTACTGCATTTCAGACTCTTTTGTTGACCATGATGGCTACTCCATTTCTTCTGAGGGATTCCTGCCCGCAGTAGTAGATACAATGGTCATCTGAGTTAAATTCACCCATTCCAGTCCATTTCAGTTCACTGATTCCTAGAATGTCAACATTGACTCTTGCCATCTCTTGTTTGACCACTTCCAATTTGCCTTGATTCATGGACCTAACATTCCAAGTTCCATGCAATATTGCTCTTTACAGCATCGGACCTTGCTTCTATCACCAGTCACATCCACAGCTGGGTATTGTTTTTGCTTTGGCTCCATCCCTTCATTCTTTCTGGAGTTATTTCTCCACTGATCTCCAGAAGCATAGTGGGCCTCTACTGACCTGGGAAGTTCCTCTTTCAGTATCCTATCATTTTGCCTTTTCATACTGTTCATGGGGTTCTCAAGGCAAGAATACTGAAGTGGTTTGCCATTCCCTTCTCCACTGGACCACATTCTGTCAGTATGTATCTGTATCTGTCTGTATGTAACTGGATCTGTAGAAAGTTGCAAACACTTTGGAGCAGCTCAGTTAGAGACATGAGCTCCAAGGACAGAAGTTATGCCCTAAGAAGATCTGGGAACCTAGTACATCAGTGAAGAGTTTTTAGAGTTCAAGCAGATTGGGGCATGTTGGAACATTCCTTCCAACGTAAAAGACAAATTATTGTAACTTATGCCTTTAAAATTGTTATTATGCAGGTACAATCAGCAGTGCCACATGGGCCGGATGATCTAGCAGAGTGTCTGTGGCAAGAAAAATCATCGCACCAAGTTCATGACACAACATCCACATTGTCCAAGGTTCCCTTCTCCCTGCTGCAAACAGCCCATAGTCAATGACTAGCTGATGTAGGAATGTAAAGCCTTAGTGCCTGCTTCGATTTGGGATGATTCAGAAGAGCTCCACCTCTTCCTAATTTCTCTCCAGACCCCTTTGGAAAATCATCTAAAGCCTCAGTTGCAAATGCCTTGGAGGGTCAGCCTCTCCCACTGCCTGTTCCTACTGTCTTCACGTCTTTGCAGAACCATCACTCAGAAGCACTCCTCAAGAATATGCGTAGAGAATTTTCTTTGCTAGTAACCATACCTATTCATTATCCTGCTTGCATTTACTCATTGGTGATGTTGGTTCAGAAAAATCAGTTTCATCATCTACTGCATCCTGTCTGCCAGACAGAAAATCCCGTAGTTGACCAAAAGATACGTTGGCATAATTTTCATAGTTAGAAGTCAAAACACTACCTTTTTTTTATAAACATCTATCAGATCTAACATGTTACTATTCTTCAAGAAATCATTGTAAGTCTTCCTAATGTTCTCATAATGGTAAATCTCTATATAACTCTCCATCTCAGAATCCATTTCCAAAGAACACAGTCTAAGATGGCCTCCAGTGGAACTCTAAATCCCACTCTTTCTTTATCTACAGCAGCTTGACTTTTTTCTCTATATTTCTTATCAGCTTTATTATTACTCTTCAATGCTCCCTGGTAAGATGTCCTCTAAAGGCAAAAAAACAAAAAAACCCGCAAAAGTGGAATCAGTCAATGTCTCACTCCTGGAGGAACACCTTGGGTGTACTGCCTTGTAACCGACCATTGCCTGCTGAAGCTTGATCTAGAGTTTGGACTTTTCCACAAAGTCCAGATGGAAAATATGTTGTCTCTTCACAGGCCACTGGCAGAGCCTTCCAGCAGAGTTTTAAGAAGCGTTCTGAGGACATATTCATCCAAAAATGAACATAAATTAATTTTAACTAATTGATCACCATAATGAATTGATCAATTTGGTTTATTAAACTTAGATAAACTTCCCTGAGTGGAAAGAAAAAAGTAGTGTCAGCATATGTGACATGTATTTACAGAACTGTTCTAGAAATCTAATAAGGCTGAGAACTGGGAATGAACAAGAATGGAGGCAAACACCAGGGTAAACCCGACAACTGCTACAGAATTGGATGTCCCAGAGTGTGGGCCGCTTTAGCAGGGCAGAACTCCTGGGTTAGAAGCAAGGCAGAGCGGTTCTTCTCATAAAGCAGATGGCGCTGTGGTATTAAACCTGTGCAGTTGTAAGACTGAAGGCACTTGGCATGGAGGGCACTGAACAGGTTGCCTTAGAATCCAGACACAATGGGACAGCAAATGCTGAATTCCTTCTGAGACTGTGGGGACCTAGGACATCCCAAGAGCAGGAGGATTCACAGTATTGACCACAAGACTCATGAAGAGAGCAAAAACAGTCCTACTAGTGATGTGAGGGAATTAAGTAAAACGGAAAGATTTTCGGACTGTTTGAGAATCCAAAAAAATGACTATCGCAAACTAGATAAATGTATCAGAGTCAGTAGGATTCTTAAGTAAATTATGAAATATAATACAGAAAAGCAGATTTCACTCACACTGTATGTATATGTACATGTGATGGGTCTGTGTATTGTACCTATTTAGTTTGGCAACAGCAAGAAAAGTTTAGTAACTTCATAACCTAGCACTCACCCAGAGCCAGACATCCTGGAATGTGAAGTCAAGTGGGACTTAGAAAGCATCACTACGAACAAAGCTAGTGGAGGTGATGGAATTCCAGTCGAGCTATTTCAAATTCTAAAAGATGATGCTGTGAAAGTGCTGCACTCAATATGCCAACAAATTTGGAAAACTCAGCAGTGGCCACAGGACTGGAAAAGTCAGTTTTCATTCCAATCCCTAAGAAAGGCAATGCCAAAGAATGCTCAAACTACCACACAATTGCACTCATCTCACACGCTAGTTAAATAATGCTCAAAATTCTCCAAGCCAGGCTTCAGCAATACATGAACCGTGAACTTCCTGATGTTCAGGCTGGTTTTAGAAAAGGCAGAGGAACCAGAGATCAAATTGCCAACATCCGCTGGATCATGGAAAAAGCAAGAGAGTTCCAGAAAAACATCTATTTCTGCTTTACTGACGATGCCAAAGCCTTTGACTGTGTGGATCACAATAAACTGGAAAATTCTGAAAGAGATGGGAATACCAGATCCCCTGACCTGCCTCCTAAGAAATCTTTATGCTGGTCAAGAAGCAACAGTTAGAACTGGACATGGAACAACAAACTGGTTCCAAATAGGAAAAGGAGTACATCAAGACTGTACATTGTCACCCTGCTTATTTAACTTATATGGAGAGTACATCATGAGAAACGCTGGGCTGGAGGAAGCACAAGCTGGAATCAAGATTGCCGGGAGAAATATCAATAACCTCAGATATGCAGATGACACCACCGTTACGGCAGAAAGCGAAGAACTAAAGACCCTCTTGATGAAAGTGAAAGAGGAGAGTGAAAAAGTTGGCTTAAAGCTCAACATTCAGAAAACTAAGATTGTGGCATCCGACCCCATCACTTCATGGGAAATAGATGGGGAAACAGTGACAGACTTTATTTTGGGGGGCTCCAAAATCACTGCAGATGGTGACTGCCACCATGAAATTAAAAGACGCTTACTCCTTGGAAGGAAAGTTATGACCAATCTAGACAGCATATTAAAAAGCAGAGACATACTTTGCCAACAAAGGTCCATCTAGTCAAGGCTGTAGTTTTTCTAGTAGTCATGTACGGATGTGAAAGTTGGACTATAAAGAAAGCTGAGCACCAAAGAATTGATGCTTTTGAACTGTGGTTTTGGAGAAGACTCTTGAGAGTCCCTTGGACTGCAAGGAGGTCCAACCAGTCCATCCTAAAGGAGATCAGTCTTGGGTGTTCATTTGAACGACTGATGCTGAAGCTGAAACTCCAATACTTTGGCCACCTGATGCGAAGAGGTGACTCATTGAAAAACACCCTGATGCTGGGAAAGATTGAAGGCAGGAGAAGACGGGGACAACAGAGGATGAGATGGTTGGATGGCATCACCGACTCAATGGACAAGAGTTTGGGTAAACTCCGGGAGTTGGTGATGGACAGGGAGGCCTGGTGTGCTGCACGCAGTCCATGGAGTCAAACAAAGAGTCGGACACAACTAAGCGACTGAACTGAACTGAACTGAGCCTAGCCAAAGTTTTAGTAACTTAGCAAAAAAATTTTTATTAATGAAAAATAATTTAAACACACACACACACACACACATACACATACATGGACTTCCCAGGTGGCACTAGTGGTAAAGAACCCACCTTCCAATGCAGGAGACGTAAGAGACACGAGTTCAATCCCTGGGTGAGGAAGATCTCCTGGAGGATGGCATGGCAACTCACTCTAGTATTCTTATCTGGAGAATCCCATGGACAGTGGAGCCTGGAGGGCTACAATCCATGGGGTCACAAAGAGATGGACACGACTGAAGCAACTTAGCACAGCACACATACATACACATACGGAGAGAGAGAGAACTTCTTTGGGAGGAAATAAAAGACTCTGAGCCAGTCCTGACTGCTGCTTTCAGGTCTTTACTTTTCCTGCTCTGGTCTTTACCACAAAGTGGCTGACAACTGTAAGAAGCATTTTCCAGGCCTCTGCATTGGCAGGATTTGGCCAATGGGAGGCAATGGGAGACTAAAGGGCAGAAGAGAGAAATTGGGGTATTTTGCCCCTTACTTCTGTGCCTCATGAGACAGCCCTGTAGTGACATCCCATTGATGCTTTAGAATGGTTCTAATAATGTTCTCTGGTCCCATCACTTCACGGGAAATAGATGGGGAAACAGTGGAAACAGTGTCAGATTTTATTTTGGGGGGCCTCCAAAATCACTGCAGATGGTGACTGCAGCCATGAAATTAAAAGACGCTTACTCCTTGGAAGGAAAGTTATGGCCAACCTAGATAGCATATTCAAAAGCAGAGACATTACTTTGCCAACAAAGGTCCGTCTAGTCAAGGCTATGGTTTTTCCTGTGGTCAGGTATGGATGTGAGAGTTGGACTGTGAAGAAAGCTGAGCACCGAAGAATTGATGCTTTTGAACTGTGTGTTGGAGAAGCCTCTTGAGAGTCCCTTGGACTGCAAGGAGATCCAACCAGTCCATTCTGAAGGCGATCAGCCCTAGGATTTCTTTGGAAGGAATGATGCTAAAGCTGAAACTCCAGTACTTTGGCCACCTCATGTGAAGAGTTGACTCATTGGAAAAGACTCTGATGCTGGGAGGGATTGGGGGCAGGAGGAAAGGGGGATGAAAGAGGATGAGATGGCTGGATGGCATCACTGACTCGATGGACGTGAGTTTGAGTGAACTCCAGGAGTTGGCGATGGACAGGGAGGCCTGGCGTGCTGAGATTCATGGGGTCGCAAAGAGTTGGACACGACTGAGGGACTGAAGTGAAGTGAAGTGAATAATGTTCTTTAGAGCAAAGAATAAAATCCAAGACCACATGTTCCGCTGAATCTCTAGTTTCTTTTGATCTGGAACAATCCCCATGTTTTATTAACTTTCATGATCTTGACATTTTTTAAAGACTATTGGCCAGTAGAATGTCTCTCAGTTTTTGTCCAGTATTTCCTCATGAGTAGAGCCAGGTTTTGCACTTCTCCTGGAATGTCACAGACAACGTGTTCTTTTTATTGCATCCAACTGGGTGCCATATGATATCCATTCCTGTTCTTACCAGTGGTGTTAGCTATAACGACTTGGTTAAGGTGATACCTGCCAGGTACCTATGTTTTACCCTTTGTAATTAATAGGTATTTTTTCAGGGAGCGACTTTGAAAGTATGTAAAATCTTCCTCGGTGCACTCAGTTTAACTGTCATTGACATTTCTCACATGTACAACATATTACAATAATGCAAACTGCCAAATTATGGTTTTGATTTTTCTCTTACCATCATTCTTTCTCCTGGAAGAAGGAGTTTTATCTTCTCCCAATTTGTTTACTCATTAATTTATTTATGCCAGTGTGGACTTAAAGATTTCTATCCAGTTCAATTATTTATTTTGATGCTCAGCCAATCCCAGGGATGGCCAGTGGGAGTTACTTCTGGCCGGCATCTGTGCCCTCCATCATTCACTGAGCACTTCCTTACATCCTGGTACAAAGTGTTCCAGGCTCACCGTGTCCTTCCCATGCCCTAGCCCTGGAATAAGCCATTTTTCCCCAGAGCCCTGGTAAAGTAATATTTGGAACCAAGATCTGGATGCTTATAGCTACTAGGGTGTCATTGTCCCAAAGCCCTTTGAGTGAACAGAGCTAAATATACATCATACACATATATACACACACACACATCACATTTACATCTATATTTATCTCTCTATATTAAAAGCCCCGAGTTTATGCTGATTCCTTGAATTCCAATCTAACACTCTAGTGCTTATTCTAGAGTTGACAGATAAAATACAGGATGCCCAGTTAAATTTGAATTTCAGGTGAACCAAGGGGAGCAAAAAAGTTTTAGTATAAATACATCCCAAGTGGTACCCTGTATTTTTATTAGCTAAATCTGGCAACCCTAATTCTAGCTGTCTCCATTCCATCTATGTCCTCTCTTTTTCCAGGAGTAAGATACTTGATTCCCATTACTGTCAACATAGTTCTTAATCCCTCATCTGTGGCCAATCTCTTAACCCCACGCAGCCCCTGTCCCCACCCTGCACACAAGCCCTTGGGATGCCTGCTTCATTCTGGCCTAATAATGGCTTTTTAGTGATGAATGGATGGAAGCAAAGAAAGGAAGAAAATAGATTTAAAGAATGGGAGGGGAAAAGGAAGGGCGATGCTGCTAATGTACAACCCAGACCTGGCTTACCACAGCAGACATGTGTTTCTGGCTCCCAGGTCTTCTGGTCAGCTGCAGCAAAATAGCAAGTTACTATTTTTTCAAAATTTGAGCCCAAAATCTTGTTCAGAACTCTCTAGCAAAATAATCACGATAGCTATAGCTAATGCTGCTGTGTGGTATATTTGAAAATTGCTAAGACAGTAAGTCCTAAAAGTACTCATTATAAGGAAAAGCAAAGTTTTTGTAACTGTAAGAGGTGATGGATGTTAACTAAACTTATTTTGGTATAATCATTTTATAGTAATAGTATTTATGGATGTCAAGTCACTATGCTGGACACCTTACACTTACGTGGTGCTAATGTCAGTTACATCTCAGTAAAACTAGGGGGAGAGGAACATCCTAGTAAATTAGGCAGCTACTTAATCTAAAAGTCAAAAGAGTCTCCTTCCCAATAAACCAAGTTCAAATCTCAAAACTCTTTTGAAAAAATACAAACACACACTTAACAGTGATGAAAATTACACACATGGGGAGAGAGAGAGGACGGAGGTCCCTACTATCTGTTGTCCTCTTATCAAGTCAACATTCACAAAGTAGAATATTGACAAAAATTGAACCATATTGCATTAGAGAGAAACCTTTAATAAATTCCAACTAGTTCAGACCATTCACTAACCACAGCAGAAGACCATTTGTAAATAAGCTAACAGCATAAAAACAACAAATGAAGCCCACTCAGGAGGGATGAGACAGTTCTAAATTTCACTGGTTAAAGGGGAAAAAAATCAAAACTGCAATTGTAGAATATTTTGGAGAGTAACAACAATGAGAACACCACATCTAACCATTTGAGCTGGCATTTCTTATTAAAGGGAAAAAGATGTTGGAACAATTAGCTAGCCTTCTGGGGGGGAAAAAGTAAACTTGGATACTTACTGCATAATTCCTTATGCCAGATGAATTCCAGATGGATTAAAAATTAAAATATAAAAAGGGAATTTATACTTAACCATAGATTTTTTTAATAGCTTAGAGGTGGCCAAGGCCTTTCTTACATTAAGCCAAAATATAAGACAGAAACTAAAAAGATAATATTGGTATATTAGATGCCATTAAAATTTAAAGTTCTAAAGAGCAAAAAAAAAAAAAATGGCTAAAAGAAATTAAACTCTGAGGGAGATACTGCTAAGATTGTAAAAACAAAAATGTTTAATAGCACTAATATGCTAAAATAATCATATGAATTCATATGAAAAATTGAAACCCAAACAGAAAAAAATGCAAATTGAATGAACAAATGCTTTGGAAATGAACAATTCAAATGACCAGTAAGCAAGCATATAAAGAGATGTTGGGTCTTGCTGATAATGTGTTTGTGTGCACATAAGTGTCTGAAAATATAGACATCAAAATGTTAACAATGATTATCTCTGGGGAGTGGGATTTCTTCTCTCCCTTTTGGAATAGTTTTGACTTTTTAAAAATCAGCATATGTTTATTTTATACATTTTATGATTAAACTGTTCAGAATACTAAAAACATACCAATGTAAACCTATGACACTTCTGTTTTTATTGAAATTTTTAAATATGCTTTTAATTATGTGATAGAAGAGTACTATTGACAAGATCCTATATATTGAATGTTAATGTCCCTTCAAAAATATTCATATATTGAAACCTCGTCTCCATTAGGCTGGTACCTGGAAGTTAGGCCTTTGGGTGATTAGATCATGAAGGTGGAGCCCCATGGTGGGATTGGTGTCCTTGTAAAATCGACTCCAGAGAGTTCCCTTGCCCCTTCTACCACATGAGGACACGAAGAGAAGATGAGTATCTTTGGATCGGGAAGTGGGTCCTCACTGGACACGAAGTCTGCAGGCACCTTGATCTTGGATTTCCCAAACTTCAGAACTATGAGGAATACATTTTTGTTAATTAAGCCACCCAGTCTATGGAATTTTTGTTACAGAAGGCTGAATGGACTACAACATACGACAAGATGTTCATTTTTTCTTAGAATATAATAAGAAAATAGGCTAAAAAATTATGATTTAATTCTTGTTTTGTAAAGGAGATACATTAGACAACAGCAATTTTCTCCAAAAATGGACTTGTGGGTCACTGCAAGTTCTTCTTTGTGTTTTCCAGTTGTCTACAATAAACATTTAGGAAAAAATTCATTTTTTGTTTTATTTAAATAATAAGAGTTTATCTACCACAAGTAGTGATTCTAGACTATAAGACCCACACAGTCATTTTAAAGTTTGGATTTCCCAGTTTTCCTTGTCAGGAATAAAGCAGGGAGCCATCAGAGATGTGGTATATTGAGGGACCCACAGCACAAATTCCTAGGTAGAAATGTACCAAAATCAGTTCCTAGTCCGTTCCTGAGACTGCAATTGGGAGCAAAACTATTTATCCAGCATCTAAGCCTTGAGCAGTGATTCAAGCTCAATAAATACTTATGGGGCACCTACCGGCACCACATGAGGAGAAATAAAGTTGAACTAGACAGAGCGCCTCTCTCCGTGAAGCCCCCAGCCTAAGAGAGAGGACACAGTGTCATGCACGCGGCAACACAGAGGCAGGCTCAGAAGGGAGACGGGTGCGAGGGAGGGGGACCGACATCCTGGTCTGCCCAGGACTGAGGGGTTTACCCGAAGGTAGGCCTATCCACGCCCCAAAAAAGTGAGGGGGATAAATCCTGGCCACACCAGGACAAGCTTGCCACCCTAGAAAGGTCAAGACTTTCCCTCTCTTTTGACCTCTCATGGAAGATTTTGAGACAATCTGCATTGTAGTAGAGTTTGTTGCATTCATATCTTAACTCCCATGTTTGACCAGAAGCCCCCTGAGGGCAAAAGCAGTGTCTGATGTATTATCATGCCCTTTGTATCTCCCAGCATAGCACCCTGCTCAAAGTGTTTGCTAAGTGATTGGATAAATAGGCAGTCTTAGTTACAACTCACCCCCTTAGCAAACTGGAAATGAATGAAGAGTATGGAATATCAATGGGAGGCATTGCTCCAGCTGCTATGGCATGTTAATTACACAATACTTTTATTGAGCAATTCAGTGGTAATTCTTGCAGCTATTTCTCCTTAATAAGACCCATTGTGCACCATAAAATAGTAACTGGGATGCAGTTTGTATTCCACATACATCACATTTCTCTTTAGCAGGTTCTTCCACATCCATAATCTCATCATTATTACTATTACCCTCAGAAGACGGTTGACTTGCATTAATCAGGCCTGCTGCCATTCCCCTGCCAGATTTTCTGCACTTTTATTGTGCTTTTGGACATTTTAATTAACTTGAAAAATTAATTTTAAAATCTTACCTTATTAATGCTCTGCCCCCTTGGAAATCCTTACTTCTTGTTTATTATCACTGACCATTTGAAGAGGAGGTCATTTGTGATTAAAGCTCCAGAGAACTTTTCCCCCGCCATCTTGCCACAGTCTATGCTGTTTTTAAATGGGATGAGACTAATAATCCAAAAATTGAATGCAGGGAGGAGGGACTGGATTTCTCTTGCTCTGGGAGTTCAAAAACTTATCATTTCAATTATGCCATAACATTTACTCCTCAGCCACCCGCTCTCCACAGAAGCTCAACAATGTTAGTTTATTAATGCCATATACAGAGCTGAGTTTTGTTTTACCCACTTGATGGCTGCAATGAGTAAGGCCCAGGTTTGCTAACTCAAGAGCACTGACACGTAGCCAAGTAAACAAGACACATGCGGTCACACCAGCTTCCTGATCCTCAATGCTCTTTCTGAACCCGAGGAAATAGACAATGATGGTCACTGAATGTGAGCTCCTCGTTCTCTGAACAGAAAAATGGCAATATTTCACAGACGAACTCCAAAAGGTTGGTAGTGTCTTCTCGGTCACTCTAATGAGGGTGTGAGGCTATATCAGAATCACCCACAAAGAATGCTCTGAATAGTAAGAGCTGCTGCCGTGTGTATAGGACGCGTGACTGCCAGCTGCTTACCCCTTCCTATCATAAACATTCGTTTACTCTTTTGGCATAATTTACAATGATTCTCAACCTTTGATTATGAGGGATCTACTTAAATTTTATAAAAAGGAAAGACACAATCCCAGAGTGTCTGCTGATGTAGAAAATATATGACAAAAAGCTAGAATGAATTCAGTAACTACTTTAAATGAATTTTTCTTTTGTTGATATTAAATATCTCTGCCTATATTTAGAACACATGGTCCGTGTGTGCACAGAGTATAGGATTTACTGAATTTTCAGACAGCGCTTGGTATGCTTGTGTATTTGTGCACTCTTTGTATTAACTCTGTACCAGCCCCACCCATTCCTGCTTCTCTGGCCAGAGCTCAGATGCTTTTGAAGCATGGATGCCTCATTTCAGTCATACAACTCAAGAAATGAATATTCAAACCAAAACACTTTCATGCATGCTTAACTTTGGACATTTTCAAGAAATGTTTTATTTTGCTATGATTCTATTTAAATTTTGCCAAGCAAAAATACCAGAGTGGATTGCCATTTCCTTCTCCAGGAGATCTTCCCAACCCAGGAATCAAGCCCACATCTCTTGTAACTCCTTCATCGGTAGGCAGGTTCTTTACCAGGTGAGCCACCAGGGAAGCCCAAAATGCCTGCTGCTGCTGCTAAGTCGCTTCAGTCGTGTCTGACTCTGTGCAACCCCAGAGATGGCAGCCCACCAGGCTCCCCTGTCCCTGGGATTCTCCAGGCAAGAACACTGGAGTGGGTTGCCATTTCCTTCTCCAGTGCATGAAAAGTGAAAAGTGAAAGTGAAGTCGCTCAGTCGTGTCTGACTCTTCGTGACCCCATGGACTGGAGCCTACCAGGCTCCTCTGTCCATGGGATTTTCCAGGCAAGAGTACTGGAGTGGGGTGCCATCGCCTTCTCCGAAAATGCCTGCAGTTTTATATAATAATAGAAAGGAGAGGACTACGTTATCCTGCTGCCTCCAATCTGAGCTGTTAACCTGCTTCCTAAGGTATCTGCCAGCTGTAAAGAACAGGCACCCGACAAAGTGAGTATTTTACAAGGACACTTTAAGGATGTGGAGTAATACGATGGGCCCATTTGAGAAGCGTTCAGCCCACCCCAAGTTTTCACATCATTTACTACCTGGTGTTCTGAAGTAACTCACCTGCCGCCTCAGAGCTTCAGTTTCCTCACATATAAAATGGAGATAATAAGAGTGCCCGGATCATACGGCTCTCGAGACTATCAAACGCACATCAAGAGATTAGCCTCGTGCTTGGAACATAGTAATTACTTAATAAAGGCTAACTGGTAATAGCAGCAACAACAGTAATAGAGGGGATGGATAACACATAGCTGAGCCCCACAGAAACTAAATAAGTGGAGATCTTCAAGTCTCTCTTTTTAGGAGTTGCCTTGCCAATCTTCTCAATACTCTTTGCCTCAGACTGTCAGCACCTTGGCCTCCCCAGCCTCTGGAACTGTGAGAAATAAATTTTTGTTGGGTTTACAAGCCACCTATCCTATGGTGGGGTGTTCTTTTTTTTTGGGGGGGGCGGTTTGGGAGGGTTGGTATTTTATCACAGCAAGACACCCTAAATGTTCGATTCTCTTGATTCCAAATTTAAATGTAGGCTTTTCTCTGCTTTCCTAAATAAAATTACACAGTCCATCAAGAATCACTTGGTATTTCATTCATGGTTTACTAGGAATAGATTCCGTCTTCTCAGAGATGCTCCCTCACCAAATCAACATACCTTTCCCAACTAGGCCTAGTTTTAAGCATCTTTTGGGTATAAGCATTTACTCATGACTCATTATCTTTTTTTCTAAGTATAAAAGGTTTTTAAGGAAGAAATGAAAGAGGAGAAATGCTTCATTAACTTTGAGGAGGAGAGAAAAGAATGATGAAATCTGGCTCAAAATATGGAAAATTAGCCACAGATTCAATATTAGATGATGATCCTTCACCCTGATACACTGACTTCATCATTGTCTCCAGACTCAATGAACTAAGGAAGGTGAGAATTTTAATAGACACTGGAAATTATCCCGACAGTGAGCAGCCCAGTGCTCTTTCAGGATCCTGATAGTTCCCACCTTCAGATGGTAAATATGCAGGATAAGAAAAAAGGTGGAGCTCAGAAAATGAATGAACCTCATCTGCAAATTTTCACAAAAGCAGTCAAATCAGCAAATATTTTTGAGTACAGCATCAGCATTGGAATAGAGGGTCTAATGACCCCAAAATACACAGCAGGGAGCAAGACAGAAGAAACTAAGACCCAGATGTACACCCTCACCCTGGACCTTCACAGGTGCCAGAGGAAGTAACCTGCTGCTGAGCCTGATGGCTGAGACCCAGTCAGGTCCGTGTGAAAGGGACTCGGGCTTATTTCAGGCCAACAGCTGGACTCGGGCTGGTTTCAGGCCAAGAGCTGGCCCTCTCCGGATGGGTATGCTGGTGGAAGCTAAGAGCTCTGGAGCAGGCACCAGATCTCCCATGTCCTAACCACGTGACCTTGAGTCTCATTGCTGCTGCTGCTAAGTCGCTTCAGTCGTGTCCTACTCTGCTCGACCCCATAGATAGCAGCCCACCAGGCTCCCCCATCCCTGGGATTCCCCAGGCAAGAACACTGGAGTGGGTTGCCATTTCCTTCTCCAATGCATGAAAGTGAAAAGTGAAAATGAAGTCGCTCAGTCGTGTCCAACTCTTCGAGACCCCGTGGACTGCAGCCTACCAGGCTCCTCTGTCCATGGGATTTTCCAGGCAAGAGTACATTGCTGCTGCTGCTGCTAAGTCACTTCAGTCGTGTCCAACTCTGTGCAACCCCATAGAGGGCAGCCCACCAGGCTTCCCCGTCCCTGGGATTCTCCAGGCAAGAACACTGGAGTGGGTTGCCATTTCCTTCTCCAATGCATGAAAGTGAAAAGTGAAAGTGAAGTCGCTCAGTCGTGTCCTACTCCTAGCGACCCCATGGACTGCAGCCTCCCAGGCTCCTCTGTCCATGGGATTCTCCAGGCAAAAGTACTGGAGTGGGGTGCCATTACTTCATCTCAAATCAGGCAATGGTGCTTCCCTGTCTGTGATATGGGGTTTTTTGGTTAAATTGCTATAGTGCTTCTAAAATAATTAGTGTAGTGTGTGGCACATATTAAGAACTCAGTGAACACTCTCTTATTATGTTGCTATCATTGCTATTGTTGTTGTTGCTATTACAACCATGGGTCCAGAGACATGTCTAATGCTCAGATGGCATCAGGTAGATACTGAATGAATGAATGAACAGACGAAATAACAAAGAAATAAACAATAGAATTGTCACAAGGAGGTACATAATTAACTATGGTTTCAGTGAATTCTGGAGTAAATCATTTTCTTTGAGCCTCATCTCTCGTCAAAAAGAAATGTGTTCATTTTCAAATGCATCTCAATATTACACTACACAGATATTTTAAATATATTTCTGGAACAAAAAAAAAATTCACTGGCCAAAACACTACAAACATTGATATTTACAAATAAATGATTACTTAGAAACAGGAAGCACACTTATTAATCCCTAGGGTAGGGAGCGCTGTTTCAATACTGAAATGATTTGTTAAGGGCTGAGAACTCAGCTTGTCACATTCACCCAGAGAGTACAGCTCTTAAGTAGTAAATTAGAAACTGGATATACAGCTCTGAAAGGACTGTGTGTCCTTTTCAAATGTCTGTCGAGATCTACTTAAATAAAAGAGGAAACTGAAGAGCTACAGAGCTGGGCAATTTCACAGCAGGACAGGAGTGGGAGGAGCTATTGGAAAGAGGCTATTTAGAACCATCTAGTAAGCTCAGAGTAGTAATTAACATCAGCATCCCAAGAAGAAATGAAGGTCAAGCTGGTGTAGAGGATCAGACAACTGACAAAAATGACCTGGGAGAACCCACAGAGAAGAAAATGATAGATATTTCAATTTTGTCCCATCAAAGCAAGCATTTAGTTAGCAGCACTTATGATTGTTCTTATGGATTTTTCAAGACATGTCGTGTCTGTGTTAGGCAGATAATATGTAGAAAATGAGATGTCTGTGCCGTTCTCTGAGTAGAAGTGTCTTAAGGTTCACAGGGGCACACTTGTGGTTTTAGCCTAGAATCGTTCCTTGAAACTCGGATCTGCTTATTCAGCTAATCACTTCTGTCTTTCAGTGAAGCCCACTATAGGGTTGAGTTTTTAGCTTTTGACTTAGACCAACTCAGAGTACATTTTCTCATTACCCACGTTACCATTTCTGCTGAGATTCAGCTTCTAAGACCTAGGACAAAATACACAGCATATTCAAGAAATGGCAGGTCCCAGTGTGAGCAGAGTACAGATTGCCCACAAAGCGGGCATGAGTGGTGAGGCCGGGAGATTTGGTCCCAGTGACAGAAGCTTATGAGGCCATACTACAGAGTCTAACTGTAAGTGGTAGGCCTTTGTAGCACCAAATGAGAAGAGAGAAGTAAAGTCACTCAGTCATGTCTGACTCTTTGCTACCCCATGAACTGTAGCCTGCCAGGCTCCTCTATCCATGGGATTTTCCAGGCAAGAATATTGGAGTGGGTTATCATTTCCTTCTCCAGGGATCTTCCCAATCCGGGGATCGAACCCCGGTCTCCTGCATGGCGGGCAGACTCCTTATCAGCTGAGCCATGAGTGAAGTACCAGATGATCTCTGTGCTAAATACTCCTTAACTTTGTGAATCTACTGTCTACATACAAGACATTGTTTAAAGTTTATTTTAATGTGGTACCTAAACCTCAAAATAGTCAAATGTCATTTTTTACCCTCTATTGTTAGAAACAACAGCTTTATCCACATGCTTGCCTCCTAAGAAGGGCATGTTTTTAATTTATACTGTACTTGCTCACTTAATTGATTCTTGACTTTACTGCCTCCCTCATTCTGAGAAGATAATGCCTCTTCCTATAAAATTCCACTGCTCCCCTCTCACCCACACAGATGCTCCTGAGAGCAGTGTCATGGCTGTCTAGGGCCCTGAACCTCTAAGACCTTCCATTCCGGTGATCACCACTTCTTGAGCTATTTCAGAGTTTCACAGTTAGTGTTTGAGAGAAAGAATCTGATTCTCTCAACATTAGGCAAGTGTGTATAATTGATGATTATAAATGATTCGTCCAATCAGGTTGGGAAATCAAGGCTATCTGGTTTAGACATGGCCAGAAGGCCCACTCTTCCAGCCAGGACTGAAAGGTGATGTTAAAGAACTGAGCACAGGCTGGTCACGAACTGCAAACATGCCCACCATGCTGATCCAAATATGAGTGCTTCAAGCCAGCATGTGCTGGTGGGGGCAATTTTGTGGACACTGAAGAACTAATAAAGAAAAAGAAAGCTATTAATGCAATTTGATCCTAACTACATTGTTGCTGATTGCAGTTTGATTCTCAATGGGTTGTTATTCTTTAGTTAACCAGAGAGAAAAGACACAATAATTTTGAGGGTAAATGATAAGATGGACCACAATTCAGATTATTGTCTGATTAAAGCCTCCAGGCCTGAGTTAAAAGGATGATATCAGGGGAAAAGAATGTACTTTGAAAAGAAATTGAGTTTATACTATGTAATCAGGTATTCTGGGGGGTTTCCATGCCTCTCAAGCTCTACAGGAGAGGTCTTCAGGCCCCATTTTGTACTTGTAAAAAGTTCTTTGTTTACCCCAGTACTCTAATGGATTTCTTACGCTCTAAGCCCCCGCTTCTACTGGTTAATTCAGTTTATGAATCAACCTACTACCTAAATCTTCTGTCCACACCCATTTCCTTCACATAGCGTTAAAATCAGATATGGCTCTGTTTCTTCCTCTCTTTGCACCAAGTCAAAAACAAGTCATGCAAGGACCAGTGGATTTTGATGAAGATGTGGGGAGACAGGGGATGGTATGCTTACCCTGGGCCCCCTCCTGCAGCTGCCCTAGTAGATGACTGGTCCAGAGAGAGTAGGCTCTGCCCTCAGGTCACCAACATCACTCAGAGGAGAACATGAAACCAGAAATGAAGATGAGAAAGATGAGGAAATGACCAGAGGCCTCTCAGGAGAGGTCAAGAAGGCAGGAAGTCTGATGGTGGGGTCCCCAGAGTTATCACCATCACAAATCTAGAAATCACAAGAACAGCACAGCAATGGGAAATCTAGGCCAGGGTCAGATATAGCTGAAGCTCTTTTAACCATCCTCTCCCTGGCTGACTTTACTCTATAAAGCATTCTCACTGATGCCCATGGCATGCTGAAGCCCAGAGGCCAAGAGGCTATGCTACAGCAGCAGAGTGTCTAGCAAGAGTATGTGTGCTTGTCGTCAACATGTTTATATCATGTACATGTTCACCATGTGACTTGTAACCAGGAAAAGAAGTAGAACCGTTGTTCCTCTGAAAACTAAATTGAAGTCTTTGAAAAAGATTTCTTAAAACAAATAAAAAACACTCTTTTCTCTGACACTAGGGATCCATTTGCATGAATAATCGTGTGGGGAAAAGTAGAAACATTTACAGAGATGAAGATAAGTTATCTTTAGCACATGGTGGTAGAAAGAGTGGATGCTCAATGGGCCTGGGTATGGATAGCTATTTTAAGTTATTTTCTCTATTAAAAGTGAAAGTGAAGTCACTCAGTCGTGTCCGACTCTGTGACCCCATGGACTGTAGCCTACCAGGCTCCTCCGTTCATGGGATTCTCCAGGCAAGAATACTGGAGTGGGTTGCCATTTCCCTCTCCAGGAGATCTTCCCAACCCAGGGATTGAACCCGGGTCTCCCGCATTGCAGGCAGACACTTTACCACCTGAGCCACCAGGGAAGCTCTTCTCTATTATGTTTCCATTTAATATTAGCCAGGGCTCCAGGTTATCATGATAGAAACAATCAAACAGCTCAAGCAAAAATATAAGTTATGGCCTCATGGGATATAAGTAAGGGCTGAATACCCAAATTGAAAAGGCAGGGAAATTGGAGGGTTGCAGAATCAAGAACATCAGAATGCAGGAATTAAAATGCCTCCAAGACCTTATCACCACTTTTATTTGCATGATGTCTTTATTCTCTCTCACCACTTATTTCTTCACATAGTGACAAACACAACCACCATCAAAGCTTGAATTTTGCATCTTGCAAACGCTGCTCTCAGAGAGACTGCCAGGACCGCTCTCTTGACCCAAGGAAGGATTCCTATTGGCCCAGTTTCTATCCTGTGTCTTTCCCTGGACCAATCAGTTGAAGCCAAGGGTGGTGGTCACATCTATTGTTCACACTCTGACCCCATATTATCTTTCTTACTGTTTTGTGGTTCACACAGCACCCATCACAAGCCGAAATTTACTTATCTCTATCATCTACCTTCCTGACTGGCATAAAAGGTCTATTCTGACTTGTTCACTACCAAAACAATACTTTAGCACATAAGAGCTGCTCAATAAACACTTCTGAATTAAAAACACCCTAAGCCAAGGAGATCCAACCAGTCCATCCTAAAGGAAATCAGTCCTGAATACTCATTGGAAGGACTGATGCTGAAGCTGAAACTCCAATACTTTGGCCACTTGATGCGAAGAACTAACTCATTTGAAAAGACCCTGATGCTGGGAAAGATTGAAGGCAGGAGGAGAAGGAGATGACAGAGGATGAGATGGTTGGATGGCATCACCGACGTGACAGACATGAGTTTGAGTAAGCTCTGGGAGTTAGTGACGGACAAGGAAGCTTGGCATGCTGTAGTCCATGGGGTCTCAAAGAGTCAGACACGACTGAGTGACTGAACTGAACTGAACTGAAGCCCAGCCAAAAATCAAGCCATATATGAAACTCATGAGCTATTAAAACTCAGGTTTTGGAAAAAATTACTATGCTAAATGAAAATGATGTAACTATTTCTAATATAACCCTAATTTCTAAATAAGCTTTAGATTTAAAATACTATATCTCAAATGAGAAGGGCAAAGTCAGCAAAAACTTGTCACACTATAGAGCCTGCCTGCAGACTCTCACTCCATGCAAAGGAAACGAGAAAGGAAACCAGAGGAGAAACTGTGCTCCTATGTCCCCTTGGGTTCCTAGCAGGGCTGCCAGATAACATATAGAATTACCAGCTACATTTTATTTTCAGATTAACACAAACAATTTCAAGTATAAGTACATCCCAAATACTACCTATTTAATAATACTAAACAATTATTCATTGCTTATGTGAAATTCTAATTTAGCTAGGCATCCAGTATTTGTATTTGCTAAATCTGGCCACCCTTGTCCCTGGGCATTTCCATGCCCACCCAAGGCGTGACAGATGGACCCAAATATTAATAACATGTAAGCAAGATCAGGAGATTAACAGCACATAAGCCTTGGGTCTCCCTGGGCTTCAGGTTGACACAGGACCAATGCCCCAGATGTTCCTGCATGCTCCCAGGGAAGGATGTAAATCCTGGCCAGTACCTCGGCCATGAGGAGCTGCGAGGTGAGCCTGGAGTGGAGGCTGAGGAACGGGAAGGCCGGGCCAGCTCCTGGACAATTCGTGGCAAGTCTCAGGGTCTGTCACTTGGCAGAGCTGAGGTGGAGCTGAGCCAGCAGGAGGAGGACCCCTGACCGTGACCACGCCACAAAGAGCACCCCTGAGTCACGCCAGCTCACACCTCATGGCGCACTCTAATGACACGACAGAGGAGACGACACACACCTTTTAAAAGACGGAAACAATTCCCGAGGAGAGCACAAAGAGCAGCCGGTGCATCGCCTCAGTCACCCTGAAACAACCCTTGTAGGCAATTTACAGCTTGACACGCGCATATCCCAGAAACAGTGATTCCGGTCAGGTTCCGCAGCTTTCTGCCATGAGTGAAAAGGGAAGCATGAGAGGAAATGAAAACCAATAAAGAAAAGGAAGACCATTGCCTTTGTTTTCATTCTGAGTATCTCCACACACATACAGAGGAGGGTAGAGAATTCATCTTAGAGGGGGAACCAATTTTTTAAGAAAACACTTTTGGGGGCCTTTCTTTGGCTGTGCAAAGTACAGAACCCTGGACGTGATCTGAAAAGATAGGACTAGAAGAAGAATTAAAAGGTTCCCTATAACAAAGTCACTAGAATTTTACAACTTTCTCCTGAGGAGCTAGAGCTTTGAGATCCTGGTTGAGGAGAAGGGGACAGGAACTGGTCCCAGGAATATGATGAGAAGTTTAGGCATCAGTAAGAAGCAGCTTGAGAGAAACAGCTCCTTGTTCAGAATGGTTTAACACAGTGGTGTCCAATCTTCGACTGTAACTTAGTCTCTGTTCTTGGCAGGGATATACTCTAAGTCCCCTCCATTAATTGAAAGCCTTCAGGAAAATCCACTGAACACAAAGACTGTGGTGGGATCACTAGAACCTTAGAGGGTGAACAGTGAAAAGGTGAGCTCCCTTCCAGATTCTGCATTGTGCAACCTGCACGCCCGTACCTGGTGACCCCAAGTGTTCCAGGAGTGGAGATAAAGAAACCCTCCTCCCGGCAAGTACATCAGAGCAAGATGATCCTCCAGAGGGAGGACAAGGAAGACTAGACTTTATTATCACCTGGTAAAAGAAGGAATAAAACACATCAACATGTGAACAGGGATTATCTCTAGAGGCTACAGTGGGTGGCTTTTATTTTCTGTTTAGTGCTATTGTGCAATGAATCTGGGTTCATTTTACTGCCAGGGGTAATGATTAAGAATCAAAGAAAGAATTCTACAATAGGCAAACAGCAGTGGTGATGGAATGGCTGACCATGACCAGCCTCTCATCTCTGGACACCAGCTGGGGTCTGAATATACTGATGTTCCACTTGCATTGGTCGTTATCTGGCTCAGGAACTGGGAGGCTTGAACCTACACCTGGAAGGTACCAATGCCCACAGAGAGGAGGAGGATGCCCACAGGATGGTGGTGGGCAAGAGCACAGGACTGTGACCAAAGAGACCGACTCAGCAGCAGAATTCAGCCAGAATGGCTTGCTTTTGGGCAAATACACTGAGATCTGTGTATTTCACCATCACAGACACTCACCAAAGTGATTATGAAACTTAAAATGTCCATAAATGAGAACGCATATTCAAATTTTTATCTAATGTCTCTCTGGAATTTAACTACTCCTTATAAAAATTTTACATTTCAAAATTAGCAGGTTTTTTAATCATGCGATTTTTCTCTCTAGAAAACTTTAGAGCTTATACGGTGCTATTTCCTCCCTTTACAGATTGCACACTTGACCCTCAGAGAGAGGGATGAGACCAGAATTATGCAGTGTATTATTCAAGACTCTCCAAAAGGCAGAAATGTCTCATGTGATTACAGAGGTTGGCAAGTCCAAAATCTGCTTGGTGGGCTGGCAGACTGAAATCCAGAGAAGAGGCAATTCTGCAGTTCAGGCCCAAAGGCTACCTTCTGTCAGAATTCCCTCTCACTAGAGGAAGTTGGAGAAGGCAATGGCATCCTACTCCAGTACTCTTGCCTGGAAGAACCCATGGATGGAGGAGCCTGGTAGGCTGCAGTCCATGGGGTCGCTAAGAGTCAGACACGACTGAGCGACTTCACTTTCACTTTTCACTTTTATGCATCGGAGAAGGAAATGGCAACCCGCTCCAGTGTTCTTACCTGGAGAATCCCAGGGACGGGAGAGCCTGGTGGACTGCCGTCTATGGGGTTGCACAGAGTCGGACACGACTGAAGTGACTTAGTAGCAGCAGCAGAGGAAGTTAGTCTTTTGGGCTATTCAAGCCTGCACCTGATTGGCTGAGGCCCACCCACATTATGGTGGGAAATCTACTTTACTCAAAGCCCACTGAATTCAACGTTAATCTCATCCAGAAACACACACATGTATGTATCCAAAATAATGTTTGACCACATATCTGGGCACTGAGACCCATCCAAGTTGATGTGTAAAATAACCCATCACACACGGGCAGTTAGAAACAGAAATGGAATTAAACTCCAACCTCTTGATTTTCAGAAAGCTCAAGCCACTCCATCATGTGACCCCAACCAGAATGATACTTTTGAAACCACTCAAGTCTGGAGTCTTAATACAAGACACATAGGGTCATGAAATGTTATGCTTAACAAACGTTCATGCATATGCTGGAAATGATTTTCCCTAGCATTGTGGCTACCTGGACACATTTTAAGCCAAGAAAGAAGCCAAACATCATTTAGAGAGAATGGATCTAAGTGCCCTCTCAACACTATAAATCCCCCACAGCATCCTAACCCCATCATAAAACAGCACTAGTGAAATATCTGCACAGCCCTTCGACAGCCGTGGATATTAGATGCCAAATATAGTGAAATACATGACATTAACAGGGACATGCACCAAACAGAAGCTTGCCAAAGTTCCTCAGACAGCCGCTTCTTACCATTAATCCTGAATGCTGGATGTGATTCCTCATTAGAGGAGGAGCACATTTGTGTCCACATTTTTCCAACCTCATACTTCAATTTTAGCAACTTTGAATTTTGCCTTCTAAGGTCCTTTTTTCTTCATTAAAGGAAAATGAGAATGTAAGCTTTGAACTTAACATCTCATTGAGAAGGCTATATTACAGGAGGAGACTTCCCACCTGCGTGGCTCTAAATTACTAGAAGAATGTTTTATTAGCTAAAGAAGTAAAGCAACAGCTCTTTAAGATTCCCATCATACTTCTGCTACAATAGTATCATTACCATACAAACTATGGATTCCAGTTCCAATATCACCTTTTTTCAGGACTTGGGAAGTTCAATCCATTTGAAAACCTTGAGGGCACTGAGAAATATCTGGATACAGCAGCTAATTGTAATCTAAACATTTATAAGAATAAATAAGCAATTGCACTCCGTTCAGCTCATAAATGTTATCAAGCAGGAAGCAATTGTTGAAATGGACAAACCGATAGCTCCACAATGAATTATAACACCATAGTTACACCTTTATCACAGCCAAAATATCTAAACCTAAGGTTAAAACATCAATCCAGGGTTTCCCTGGTGATCCAGTGGTTAAGAACCCACCTGCCAATGCAGGGGACATAGGTTCAACCTCTGGTCTGGGAGGATTCCACATGCCATGAGGCAACTCAGCCCACGCACCACGACGACTGAGCCCACACACCTGCTCCCACAAGAGAAGTCATCACGTGAGAAGCTCGCATACCACAACTAGAGAAAGCCCGCACGCAGCAATAAAGACCCAGCACGGCCAAAAAGAAAAATTAAAAAAAAACACAATAACTCTAAAAAACATCAATCCATTCTGTCTCCAGGACCGAGATCTCAGTTAAGCAATGTCTTAGTCAACTCAGGATCACCATAACAAAATGCCACAGACCAAGAAGCTTAACCAACAGAAAAGTATGTTCTCACAGTTCTGAAGGCTGGAGGTCCGAGACCAAGGTGCCAGCAGTGTTGGCTTCCGGCGAGACCTCTCTTCCTGGCTTGTAGACAACTACTGTTTCCTCACATGGCCTCTCCTCTGTGCAGATGGTTGCTGTTCAGTCGCTCAGTCGTGTCCAACTCTTTGCAACCCCATCAACTTCAGCACGCGAAGCTTCCCTGTCCTTCACCATCTCCCAGAGTTTGCTCAAGCTCATGTCTATCGAGTCAGTAATGCCATCCAACCACCTCATCCTCTGTAGAGAGTGAGAGAGATTGATTAACTGGTCTGTGGTCTCCTCCACTTCTTGTAAGGACACCAGTCCTATTGGATTAGGGCCCTTCTCCTATGACCTGATTTAAAAGTAATTACCTCCTTAAGGTTTCTGTCTCTAAATACAGTCACATTGGAGGTTAGGGCTTCAACATACGGCTTTTGAGGGGACACTATTCGGTCTCTAACAGGCAACATTTGTTGTTGCTGAGTTGCTAAATTGTATACGACTCTTTGCGACCCCATGGACTGCATCCCACCAGCCTCCTCTGTCCATGGGATTTCCCAGGCAAGAATGCTGGAGTGGGTTGTCATTTCCTTCTCCAGGGGATCTTCCCCACCCAGGGACTGAACCCACATCTCCTGCCCTGGCAGGCAGATTCTCTACCATGGAGCCACCAGGGCAGCCTGACAGGCAACATTAATCTACTTAAAAAGCCTTTTTCTCTGTTTCAAGTTTATGCAGGAATTTTTTTCTTTCCCTCCTTCTCCATTTTCTGCTTCTTTTTCTCTTTTTTCTTGTTTTGTTTCCCTATTAGATACAGATTCTCTTCCATTTCAAATAAGTGTCACGGTGATTTAGAAAATGTTTTCCTGTTATTTTTTTAATGCATTGAGTATTTGGGTTCCTTTTTTTAATGCAAAGGGAATGGTTCACAATTATCTCAGAAGAATCCAAAACATATTTTTCTAAATAGTCCCAGGAGTTCATGTTTGTTCTGACCAGATCCAACTCAACATGGCAATAAAAACACTCATGGTAACATCCCTCAGACCTGACTTCAGGGGACTTCTTACATGCATTTAACATATGCAAAGTCAACTTGCAGGTGGGGCAGACATACTCTATACCATGTGATCTCTAAACACAAAGCACTCAATCTATCTGCTATTCGACCAAAGAAAAAGCAAAGTGTCTGACTTGGGAGGAAACTGTGACCAGAGGTAGACGTGGTAACAGACAGAATAAGATACCCTAGGACATCTGTCCTCCATTTGATGAGCAACCTAAAATGTTTTCAAGGATACTTTTGACTCCGTGTGATTTTTGTCTTATGATCGGTCTTCAAATACTGACTCCAAAATAATACTTTATTTTAAAATGGAATCATGATAAGGTGTAAGGAATAAGTCCCCCAAAATGAATACAAAGTGACCTAAGTGGAGGGAGGAAGTTAGTTGTTCAATCTGACTCTTTGAGACCCCGTGGACTGTAGCCCACCAGGCTCTTCTGTCCATGGGATTCTCCAGGCAAGAATACTGGAGCGGGTTGCCATTTCCTCCTCTAGGGATAAAACCCATGTCTCTTTTGTCTCCTGCATTGGCAGTAGGTTCTTTACTGCTAGTACCACCTGGGAAGCTCCCGACATTTGTTGAGGTTAAGTTAAATAAGGCCTTGAAAATCCAGAGTAAGGTGTTGGACTTGTGATAACTTATTACTCTTAAAATGACGAGGTGGAGGAGCAACGCCAAGTATTAGCATGAAAGCATTAGGAATATGGTCTGCCAGCGCTACTCATGGACTGAGCTGAAAAGAATAGATTGAGTTAATACAGAAAACTGGGAAATTTGCACCTCAAGGAGAAAAATGCCACTAAAGAGAGCAAAACCTTCACTGCTTCAAGAGATTTCATTGTAACATTATGTTCAAAGGCCCTAAAATAGGTGGTAATCTATTTCTTAATCAATGTTCTTGAACAAACAGAAAAAAATCTCTCTCTGAAGTTTAAAAAAAATCATTTTTATATATTACAAATATTGAATCACTTTAGCAGAAGGCACTTCCAAGAAACACCACGATGGGCAAGCATTTATGCACCTGACTTAAAATCTGAAACTTTCTCCTTGGGAAAAGACAACACTTAAAAAATTAACCATAATGGCAGAGAAATTCCATGCTAAATGCTGATTACTTTTTAATCCTATCTTGTATGCCAAGAACAACGCGCAGGTAGGAAGAAAAAGCAAGAGACTGGAATCAGACTTTTGTCATGATCTTGCTACCAGTTGCCTGGCAGAACTGCTTTTTTTAGAAGCTGATCACTGCTTCCAGGTGCATTGTTTGGGCTCAGCTCTAGATAAAGATAAACATTCAGGCTTCCAGGGACTGGAATCACAAGAGTGACTAGCAAAGTTCACAGGAACCGAAAGACCCTGGTGCCAATTAAAAACCATACATCCCATCACAGCAAGGAGGGAAGCTATTGAATAATTGAATAATCTCAAGCCATTCCAAAGGAGAATAAACAGATGATGGCCTGATCCCATGGAGACTGGAGGAAGCTGTGTGCATCAGAGTGCTCTATATTCTCTTCATACTTTGATTAATTATCCAGCTGTGCGACTGTCATTATCAAGGATATCTCTGAATCATGTGGCTCCGACAGTAACCAAATCTGGCTGTCCCTTTCATTTTTTTTTTCACTTGGGTAAGCGCCTTGCTGTTTGGAAGAGAGTTACCTAGTATGTCACTGGAAACAAGCAAATGCTCCATTCACCGTAGACAACAATGGGCCGGTCATTAGACTGTCTTTCGCAGCACTGCTGATAGGTTTGTATAGAGGCACCCCCGGTGGAGAAGAGAAATATGCCCTCCTGTAAACTGATCTTCCACTGGAAAGTGCTGAGAATACCGAGCTTGAGATGAGAATGAGTGTCATTTTCAAATTTTATTTGCTTGCTTCGTTGTTTATTCGTACCAGAAAACGTGCCCCTCTCCCAAGCCCTTCATTCCAAGAGAACTGCTTAAGAGGCTATTTCTTTAGAAACTATTATAATTTTCAAAGGATCCAGGCAGGGCTTAAGTCAAAGAAAAGTATTTGAAATTGTAGAATTCCTACAACTTTCAGCCAACCATTCAAGGAAAGAAAGACATGGGAAAAGAAAGTGAGGCTCTTGAAGTTACATCAACAGTTGCCTATTCCACCCTCTCTTGGTAGCTATGACCAAGATGATCGTGGAATCTTGAGTGAGTCAGTTCATCTTTCTGTGTCCAAGTCTATCCCCTGGTTAGATCTGGATAACAATGCGTGTCTTCTAAGGAGGCAGCGCAATAGTGGAGAAGAGAGAATATTCATTCACCAATATTCTGTCTCCTGCCTATTTTTCCCAGCCCTCTAGTGGTTAAGCAGGACCAGGTGACTAGTTCTGACCAATGAGATGAGAGCAGAATGATGTGACTTGCAACCAGGCAAATGTAATAAAACCCCCGTGTAAACTCTCTTCTGCTTACATTTTAGAGGATGCACACGGGGTTGGGGGTGGGGGGCCCTCCAGCCTGGGTCTCTGAGTCAACATGTGGAACCGAGACCCCTCTGCTGGTTTATCTTGTAAAGATATCATGACCAAGAACTAAACCTCTGGTTGACTGACCCTCCCTTCTCATCTCTCAGGGGAAATTTTATTCATCCTTCCAAAGCCAGTCTCAAAGCAACTTTTTCCACAGAACCTCTCCAGATAGGAATTTCCATAGCACTTTGAATCTCTGGGTTTTTTTTTAATATTTACCTCATTTTGCCTAATATTACTGAAAGTCTGTAAAGCATAATTCAGGCTCTGTGGACAAATGTCCCCGGATTTAAATCTCAGCTCCAGTATACATAGCTGTATAGCCTTAGGTAAATTATTAACGAGATTCTCCTAAACCTCCGTAAACCTCAGTTTTCCTATCTGTAAAATGGAGTTAACAAGAGGTGTCATGAGATGTGAATGAGGTACAAGTAAAGAGCTTGGCACAAGGTCTGAAGTGTAGGGAGACAAGCATGAAGCGTTCAGCTTACAGTTCCTGGGAGCTACTCCTACAACCTCACGAGATCTGAAGGGCCTTACATGTGAAGATAATATGCTCATCCCCTGTCTTCTGCAGTACCTGCAATGGGATCTCACACACAATCAGGTACGCCCCCGAAAGGTTTGAGGAATGAATGAACTTTCAAAAAAGAACAAAATAAATCATTAAAATGATAAAATGATAGAGATTCTCTAAGAAACAAAAGGGAAGAATGATGCGTGGGAAAGTAAAAAAACAGATCATGGACAAATTTTAAGTAAAGCATGTTGACTTGGGAAATGGAGAAAGATGGAACCTACGTTAACAGGTGATCGTTTTCAGAGATGACCTCAGGTACAGAAATCCAAAGTCATCATACACCTCCATGCACAGCACATTATCTTTACTCTTCTGCTCCATGATGTTTCTATGAAACATTAAAATCCTTTGAGGGCATATAAGCTAGTAGACATATGGCTGCTTTGACTTCAGAAGAAATCACGCAGTATGACCAAGATAGATTTGATATTGCCGAATAAAGTAAAAATTAATAAAAATAAATAAATAAAATTAAAACAGTGCCTTACAAATAAAGGGCACAAAACAGTAGCCTTGGGGAACAGACCAGGTGGTGTTATGTTTATAAATGTCTTTATTTATTTTTATTGGAGTATAGTTGCATTACAATGTTGTGCTAACTTCTGATGTACACCAAAGTTAATCAGCTATTATAAATTTCTTTTAAGTGCATAGATGTGTTCCTCTTATTGGAACAGTTTTTCGCCTTCCTGAAACTTCTTTCATAAACTGGTCTTCACAAAAGATAGGACTTCGTTCTTCTACATTTTTAAGCAACAGCGACATCATGTGGCCACGCTGGGCGCTAACTCGCCTTCTCTCCCAACTCTGAATTTCCCCCAGGGACACATCAATCCAGTTCTGCCTTCCCTCAGAATAAACTTATTCAAAAATCATTCCGCGAATGGCGCACAGATTCCCAGGCTTAGGACAGGCACAGCGGTCCGTGTCTCCAACGCAATCTTATCTAAGGGATCATCCCGTGACCAACTCTTCACCAGGCACAGCCTATTCAGAGCTGAAACCAGCCCCGAGGCAACCAAACGGAGTTCATTTGACAAATCACTGAAACATGACTGGGGATGAATACATTCTACAAGGTATGAATGAATCATTCATTCATCATTCCACCTCAGGAATGATGACACCTGATGTGGGCGTGGTCTTCCCCCACAACTGTCATAGCATCCCCACCAGCACCAGGTCGAGACTTTGTTTTGTGCTCCGGTGGCCCCTGGGAAGCCTTCTGTAAAATTTATCACAGATGGGTGATGACTAATGCCAAGATTCCTCCTCCACTACGCAGAATGCTCCTGGGGGCACATGAAGGAGCATTTGCTCACTCCAGTCTCTGCAGCCTCTGCCTATCACTCGGAGACGCTCTTCCATTGACTCAACAGGTATTTATTGAGCACCTACTTGAAGCCTACATTCTAGTTGGAGCTTCCATTCTAGCTAGAGCTGCTGCTGCTGCTGCTGCTAAGTCGCTTCAGTCGGGTCCGACTCTGTGCGACCCCATAGATGGCAGCCCACCAGGCTCCTCTGTCCCTGGGATTCTCCAGGCAAGAACACTGGAGTGGGTTGCCATTTCCTTCTCCAATGCATGAAAGTGAAAACTGAAAGTGAAGTCGCTCAGTCGTGTCCGACTCTTAGCGACCCCATGGACTGGAGCCTACCAGGCTCCTCTGTCCATGGGATTTTCCAGGCAAGAGTACTGGAGTGGGGTGCCATTGCCTTCTCCGCTAGCTAGAGCAGTCAGGCAATTAAGCCGTGAAGTGTTGGGTACTCAGAAAATAAAGCTTTGTGTTGGGTGCTCAGAGAATACCTGACTTATATGGAGACAGCTGAGCAGAGATCTGAAGAAAGTGAGGTGTGTGGTTAGGAGAGGAAGATTGCTAGAAAATTGAACTTGGGAGGGAAGGAAGCAGGGATCCAGGCAGGAGGGAACGAAAGGGAGGAAGGATGAACTTATGAGCTGCTGGACAAGGAATGAGAAGACCTGCGTTCTTTTCCTGACTCTTTCATAAGCAACTGAGCTAACTCAGGCTTTTCTTCCCCTCTCCAGACCTCAGTTTCTTTACTCTAAAGTGAAGAATTCAGATTCGATAATCGCTAAAGTCGCAGTTTTAAGACTCTCCATCACGAAAAGCCAGAGATTGTAACCTTTAATGGCATTTTGTGTGTGCACGCACCTGCACATGTGTGTGTGATTAATTTCCCAAAGCAATTCCAGGCATTTGTGTTTATTTTGAGAGTGATTACACACACACACACACACACACAAATACTCATTTTTTGCTTACTAGTTAAAAGAAATTTATCTGAAGTCTATGGGTTTAAAGATTGGTTGGTCTCACAGTAAGATGTACACTTTTGGAGATTCATCATTATTTGCCCAAACACAATAATTGCTGAAGGACCATGCATTGCAATTTGGCCCTAATAACCACTCAGGTAGGTAAAGTGAGCAGTTAGCTACAAGATATCAACACCTGGTAAGTACATGACATTTTACTGAGAAATGAACTGCCATTTTGGCAGTCTTCTAGTTTGATGACTTCAGTCTTATTAATATCTGAAGCTCTCTGGTAATACCATGACAGATACATGATGCATACACACCATACAATAAATACAACAGCTAAGAATGTATAAAAGCAGGGTAAAATGGGCTCCAGATTTTAAACGGTTCCTTGGTTATGGTTCCCCAACTTCCATCAACACTGTCACATGTGGAGCCAAGTACAGAGGACAGGATGGATCCCGTGTTGAACCAGCATCAAAGGGCTCATCAAAGGAATCAGCAAAAGTCCATCTTCCCACAAACATCTTCATTAAACCACCATTTGCCGTGTCAGAACTAGAGTTATTCTTTGGTCTGGTATTATTTCTATTTCTAGAATATCCCTTTTAAATGCAATGATGCTCCTAGAGGAAGCTGCCCGTTCCACTTCAAATGGTCACAAATGTCTCTGGAAAAATAAGCAAGATGAGGGGAGAGTCATGGAGATGAAGCCTTGGCCAGAAGTGCTGCTGTGGGAAGGGAGGACAAGGTTGTGAAGCAACCCAGGAAGGAATGAACCTGAGAAAAAATGAGTGCCATGCGGTGAGTTTCTGCTTTGTACTCCAGGTTCTGTAGCTAGAACTTCTACTTCTCATGTATGAGAGACCCTGCTGATACCATCTTTACAGATGAGGAAACAGGCTCGCCTGAAATCTCACAGTTGGCTGCAGAGCTGGGGCTCCATCTCAAGTTCACAGACTCCCCATCGTGCCAGGATGCTAGACCTCTCAAAAGTTAGTCGCTCAGTCGTGTCTGACTCTGTGTGACCCCACGGACAGTAGCCCACCAGGATCCTCTGTCCATGGGGATTCTCCAGGCAAGACTACTGCAGTCGGTTGCCATTCTCTTCTCTAGGGGATCTTCCCAACCCAGGGATCAAACTCAGGTCTTCTGCATTACAGGCAGATTCCTTATCGTCTGAGCCACCAGGGAAGCCATTGAAAAGGAAATGGAGGGTGAGAGAGGGGATAAGAAAATGAAGAACTTGACCAACCTGCTGTTCTGTCCTGGATCAGCCCTGCCCCCTGCCTGAGCAGCAGAGAGTTGCAGGTACCCCCGAGGGCAGCAGGCACCTATGAGGCAGCCTCTGAACAGGGTGACTTATAGCACTTTCTGGGACCGTGCTGTCAAGGGTTGTCAAGCCCTAAACAAGAGACTGAGCAGCGTTGTGAATGAAGAGTGGGTTCAAATAAGAGGCCTGTCACTTCTGGGCTGTGAAGACATGAGCATGACGTTTAACTTCTCAGAGCCTCCATTTCCTCTTCTGTAAAATGGGAGGACTAACTACCTAGGGGATGAAATTATGTCAAGCCTAGCACTGGGCCTGACATACAACACATATACATCAACGCACGTGGTCCCATCCTTTATCCCCTCAAAGAAGACCAGCAAACCTGAGCTCATTATGTCCACTGTCCTTGCCCCCGGATCCCATCTTCCACCTGATCCCCTCCCCAGTTTCCCTGGGGCAGCCAATCTGCTGGTGCCCTCACTCCCCAGAATTGTCACTGCCTAGAGTCACCATGTGCATGCCCTGCCCTGCCCAGCCCAGCTGGAAGTGGAGCCCCTCCTCCGCTACTGCTCAGAGACAGCACCAGAACACACGTGGGCACAGACTGGGTTTGTTAGGGTGTACTCCATTGAGGACTATGGAGGAGGAGAGGTGGACAAGCTGAGAATCTAAGAAGACAGACCTTCTTAATTGGTTAGAGCCAAGAAGTGATACAAATGACTTTGTAGTATAAAACTTACAATCTGCCCACCCCGACAAGGTCAGAATTTCTCTCATCCATGGGAGAAGTGCCAAGAATCCCTGACACATGGGAAGGAAGCAGCTCTGCCCTTTCCCCCATCCTCCTCCCACCCCTGTTAGGCCTGTTTATTGAGTGCCTGGAACACAGTAGACATGCAGTAGACATTTGATTGAGTGAGAATGAAGTCACTCAGTCGTGTCCAACTCTTTGTGACTCTGGGGACTGTAGCCTACCAGGCTCCTCTGTCCATGGGATTCTCCAAGCAAGAATACTGGAGTGGGTTGCCATTTCCTTCTCCAGGGGATCTTCCTGACCCAGGGATCAAACCCAGGTCTCCCGCATTACAGGCAGACGCTTTACCCTCTGAGCCACCAGGGAAGCCCAACATTTGATTAATGGATCACAAATAAATTCAATATTGGATGGATGGATGAATCTTAAATCTACACAATTACATCCGTGTGTGCTAATTTGCTTCAGCTATGTCCGACTCTGCAATCCTATGGACTGTGGCTCACCAGGCTCCTCTGTCCACGGGACTCTCCAGGCAAAATACTGGAGTGGGTTTCCATGCCCTTCTCCAGGGGATCTTCCCCACTCAGGGATCGAACCCAAGTCTCTTACATCTCCTGCATTGGTAGGCAGGTTCTTTACCACTAGTGATCCTTACAGACTTTGAAACAGAGATTTTTTTTTTAATTGGGCTACATGCATTCATGCAACTAACATAGATATTTGCTACAGTAATTTGTTTGCTAATATTTGGTACACTAGTGGGAAGACATAACAACACCCAGGTCAATTTTTCATATACCCTATTATCCTCAAGCCTCATAGCTTGACTTGATAACACAGCCATGTCAAAAGATTGTATCCCAAAGAGAAATAAGACTTCACTAACATTACTATACTATCCCTGAAAGAAGAACATATTTATTCTTGGAGTTAAAGATGGGTACATGGGTGTTGTTTGCTTTGTTGCTGTTCAGTCGCTGAGTTGTGTCTGACTCTGCAACCCCATGGACCACAGCATGCCAAGCCTCCTGGCTGCCCTGTTGTTTGCTTTATTACTCTTTTAAGTCATCCATGTATGATTTATATATTTTTGTATGTATATTTACAAATAAAATTAATTTTTAAAAAATTTTTAAATGAAAGAAAGGTGAGGAGAGGGTTAACAGCCGACTTGAGGCTCCGCAGAAAAGAATAAATCTTTAACCTAAGGCCTCACGCCTTCACCAGTGGTGGGCAGCTCCGCTGATGGCAGAAGCACAGTGTGGTGCCCAGACGAACAAGTAGACAATGAAAGAAAGTGATCCTGTGATCTTACATCCTTGGATAGTCTTGAATTCCACGCAGCTGTTTCTGGACAAAGGGACATTCTGGAACTGGAGTCTTCTCCCTCGGGATTGATGTCCGTGTCCTTTATTACCTAAGAGTCCCGGGTCTTTAGCTCCAATGATGAAAGCCAAATCACAGGCTGCCGTGGACAGAAAGGCTCTCTGTGATTTCCCAGTGTGTGCAGAGGCCAGCAGGGCAAGTCACCCAGGCACTCCCGCCACCCGGCTCAGATCTCAGGGGTGCCATGGAGTCCAGCTTCTCCACATTGACCTTGGAAGCCCCAACGAGCCACTTCAAGGAGATTACCTCCATTCTATTCTGCAGCTTTTTCTGGGTTTCCACAAGGTGGTTGTCTGGACATAACGCATACTGGCAGTTCATCTTAACAGAAAACAGAAAAAACAGACAGTCCAATCAAATCCCCACCCAAAGGAATTCACAGCAGCTGCTTTCAGAGGGCCTAGGGCTCCCTTCAGTCAGCCAGCCTGTGAAGGATCTGGGCTGGGGCAGGAGGCCTCCAGGGGTGCAGGGAGGGCCAGATAAATGTAAATTCTCACCAAGAAGAAACACACTTCCCTTTGGCACCTCCATCATGGTTTTGTGGGCTGCACTATTCCAAATGAAAACAAAATTTTTAAGCAATGAGAACTGCCTCATTTTAGAATTATTTTTAAGTTTGAGCTGATCATTGATATTCTTATATATTTGAGATACACCAGTCACTCCGTGTGGCGACCCATGAAGGACATACCATGTGTTATGCCTATTCCATACCCAATCTCAGCCACAATCACATCCACACAGACTGTGAGACAACCAAACTGTCCCAAACAAATCCTTTTCTCCTTGTCTCTCTTCCCCGCTCTTATCTGGTGCATGCCTGTGTTTCTGAATGGGATTACTCATTCGCTAGGGCTGCTGTAACCAAGTTAGTCGCTCAGTCGTGTCTAACTCTTTGAGACTCCATGGACTGTAGCCTGCCAGACCCTTGTCTATGGGATTCTCCAGACAAGAATACTGGAGTAGATAGGCATTCCCTTCTCCAGGGGATCTTCCCGACCTAGGGATCGAACCTGGATCTCATGCATTGCAGGCAGATTCTTTTCCAACTGTGGCTCAGTGGTAAAGAACTCTCCTGTCAATGCAGAAGCCATGGGAGACCTGGGTTTGATTCTGGGGTCAGGAAGACCCCCTGGAGGAGGAAATGGCAACCCACTACAGTATCCTTGCCTGGAGAACCCCCAAGAACAGAGGAGCCTGACGGGCTACAGTCCAGAGATCACACAGAGTCAGGAACAACTGAGTGACTAACACTTACTTATTTAACCAAGTACCATAAACTGGGAGGTTTAAACAACAGACATGTATCATGTCACAGTTCTGGAGGCTAGAAGTCTGACTGAGATGTTGGCAGGCCTACTCCCCACCCCCACCCCGAGGGCTGTGAGAGGACAATCTGTTCTGGCACTCTCTCCTTGACTTGTGGGTGGTCATCTCCGTGCCTCCTTACATCATCTTCCCACTGTGCCTGTCTTTGTCCTACCCTTCTCTTCTCATAAGAACACCACATTGGATTAAGTCCCAACCTAACAACCTCATTTCAACTTCATACCCTTTAAAGACCCTACCACCAAATAAGTTCACACTCTGATCTATGGAGGGTTAGGACTTCAACATCTGAACTGGAGACATGGGCGCAAATTTGACGTTTAACATAGAGCTTTGCTGAAATCCCCTTTTGAAGCATTGACTGATGCATTTAGGGCACAGGCAACTTCTTGAAGGCCCGAAGCTCAAAGCAGTCATGTGCTCAAGCTGATGGAAAGACGTGGATCTAGTTGAAACCTTAAGAGATATAGAATAAGCTCTTCCCACAAGATATTGTTTTACAGTGTATGTCAAGCCACAGAGATTTTGTGCGTGAGAGAGAGCAAATCCATTACCTAATTGCATTTCCTTGAAACATGCAATTTTCCTTCTTTTCCATTGACTTCGTGTTCTATATTTTGCATATTTATTCCTAAATCCACACCTCATGGGACCTACATTTAACCCATGCCATGACTACTTAGCAGTGCAAATGGCATATTCCATATTCTTGAGCTGTCCCGGGACTATTTGGTTATGTCCCATCCATACACTCATCAGGAGGTGAGGGAGCAACCCCTCCAGGTCTTCTCTCAGCTCACCCTCCCTTTTCAGTGTCTCTTCCTTAAGTGGCATATAGATATCTGGCTAACATATAGCCATAGAGAAGGAAGTGGTGTCAGACTTGATGGCTGCTACTCTGTTGAGCACCCAAACCAGGGCTAGAGTCCAACAGCTCATGGCCACATGCATCCCCTACCCCTGGCAGACTTCTGTGTGGCATGATGGACCCCCCTGGTCCTGGTAGAACCAAGATGAATAGGTGGACCTGCCCCTCTCCTTTTAGGATGCTTCTGGCTTTTGATTTCTTTCTACCTAAGAAAGGCTAGAGTTCACCTGCAAAAAGGTAACCGAGGTAACTAGTAGTGAATACTGTGTCATCTGAGAAGGAGTTGAAAGGACCATCCTGGAGAATATTAAGGAGGCACCTTCGAAGAGCTGCCAGGGGCAAGAGATTGCTGAGTAGTACTGGTAGAAGTTCTGAAGAGCTGGAAGGTCAGTACAAGGTCATGCTGTTACAAACATGAGCTGTCTATACAGCCTGCCCTATAAGCAGAGAACTTCGAGTCACTGAAGTATGGAAAGAAGCATCATTACATAGGTTTTGGGAATTTGAATCCTGGTTCACCTCTTCCTGGGGCTTCCCAGGTGGCACAGCGGTAAAGAATCCACCTACCAGTGCAGGAAACACAAGAGACACAGTTTCGATTCCCGGGTTGGGAAGATCCTCTGGAGGAGGAAATGGCAACCCACTCCAGCATCCTTGCCTGGAGAATTCATTCCATGGACAAAGGAGCCTGGCGGGCTACAGTCCATGGCATCGCAAACAGTCAGACAGAGTGACTGAGCACACACACACACACATCACCTCTTTCTCACCATGAGACCTTAGGTAAATTACTTTACCTCTCTGAACCAGTGTCTCCAATCTGCAGTAGATTCTCAAATATTAATACACACACCCCCCTTCCTCAGTCCTTTCCTTAGAGTCACAGGTACTAGAAACACTAACTTCCATTCCTCTCACCGAACAAACTAAGAAAATCCACCATCTCAGCATGGGTGTTTGGCTTTGAGTGTAGGGACAAAATCTGCCCAAAACTGCTCTGGGTGACGAGTAAGAACCACAGGGCACAGGTTTTACCACCACTGTTATTCCTTTCCTACCCGAAGGGAACGAAGATTTGAACACCAGTTATCACATAAAACATTCAACTCCATCTTGCTGGTAGTTTTAACCATGTTTAAATATTTCATAGAGAACATTTTCCTTTGAAACACTGTCTTGTCTTGCTTTTTAACAGAGAGTGACCTGAATTAATGTGGAGAGGCCAGAATAAAGAGCAGCGGAAATAAATGCAAGGCAAGCTTTGGGGCTGAAACAGCTGAATGCAGGTCAGGACTCGGTTTGTTGGCTTGTCCTCATATGTGGGATGTCCATGCACTGCCTTTCAGCACTTCAGAGAATTCCCTGACTGCATGGGTGCTGATTAACTCATACATGTGGAATCTGGAAAAATGACACATATGAACTGTTTCTAAGGCAGGGATAGAGGTGCAGACATAGCGAACAGACACGTGGACACAGCAGGGGGAGGGGTGGGTGGGATGAACTGGGAGCGCGGGGTTGACGTATATATACTACCGTGTGCCAAACAGCGAGTGGGAAGCTGCCATAACGCACAGAGAGCTCCGCTCTGCGATCACCTAGAGGGGTAGGCGGTGGCGGTGGGGGTGGGAGGGAGGTCCGAGAGGGGACATATGTATGCTCTGGCTGATTCATTTCATTGTACAGCAGAAACTAACAACATTGTAAAGCAATCATATTCCAGCAACAACCATAAACAGGGGCACACTGGTGAAGAATCTGCCTGCCAGTGCAGGAGATGCAGGACATGCAGGTTCAGGGCTGGAAAATCCCCTGGAGAAGGAAATGGCAACCCACTCCAGTATTCTTGCCTGGAAGTGCTATGGACACAGGAGCCTGGGAGGCTACCGTCCATGGGGTCGCAAAGAGTCTAGTACAACCGAGCACACACACAGAAAAACAGGCAGGAATACACACACACACACACATATATTCAACTTTCATCCTGGGGTAATTTGGGTTGCTGTTCAAAAACATCGATTCCCTGTCTTCCTCCTCCAAGGCAGGAGTATACTTCTGTATCCCTCTTAGGGCTACAGTCACATGACTTGATTTATCCGATGAAATGTGGGCAGACAGAACAGGGTGCCTGGTCTGAGTCTGGCCTTAGCGTCGGCCTATGTTTCCTCTGCTCCCTTGCCCCTCTGCCATCGGCCTGAGAAGAGCATCCACATCAGATCCCTGCTGGCCCTCTGCCTGGCCCCACAATAATACTCATGAAGTAAACCCAAACCCGATTCACAGCCCAGAGCCAAGCCCAGTTGGGAGATTAACTCACTGGCCACCAGTGACTAAATCTCCAGACCTGCTTCACTACTTGGAAGTTGAGGGCTGGAGCTGAATATTCCTCTAGTCATGTGGTTATTTCCTCTGGCAACCAGCCCCCATCCTGAAGCTCTCTGAGGGCCCACCCAGAGTCACCTCACTAGCAAAAACCCAGGAATGACTAAAAGGGGCTAATTATGAGCATCAAAAGATGCTCTTCTCACCCCTACTACTCAGGAAATGACAAGTGCTTTAGGAGTTCTGTGCTAGGAACCAGGGATGAGGCCAAATATACATTCTCATCACATCACTATATGCACAGATTTTTATAAATATAATGATGAAACCATCAGGTGAAGGAAGGCTTCCCTGGTGGCTCAGATGGTAAAGAATCTGCAGGCTTGGAATGAGAGCCACAGCAGAGAAAACAGCCAGCTCCCAGGGATGTGGTGATGGTGCTTGCCAACACAGTGGAGCAGTTAATCTGACCCATTCCTATTTCTCTGAAACGGTAAGGTGTGAGTGTGAGGGCCCAAGACTGAGCCACGACCCCAAAGTAGCTGTTGAATTAACTCATTTCTAAAATTCCATTTTCTTCACTGACCTTAAAGGCTTTTTTGATTGTCAATCTCAATACAGTTTACCTGCGCTGGAATCCACAGTTTGGGGACATTAAATCCCAGATCTGCCTTTAAGTAACATGGATTGAATGTTCACCTGGGGCTTGTCGGAGCTTTCAGGGGATGAGTCCCTGGGATGACCTTGAGCCTCAGGGCTTGGGGATCACAACCGAACCAAAAGCACTGATTCAATAGCATCCTTATGTTGCCAGGCCTGCGGTCTCTCTCCCTCACTTGTGAATAAGGAGAAAATGAAACCTCTGCTGCTCTATTGCTGCTTCTGGAGAACATGCAGGTTCAAGAGGCTGGTGAGAGGCCCCCAGGGGACAGACTGGCTGGAAAATGTCAGAATCCTAGGTGGCTGTAAACGGGACAGAAAGCACAACTCACACCTGTGGGGAGTGGAGACTGAGCTCTAACACAGTGGCGGTGCAGTCCTCAGCGGGTGGGGCGCTTTCTCAGGGCGGCTGTAGATGGCTCCAGGGCCAGGGCCAAGGAGTGGGAACGAAGAGCAGTGTAACGGAAACAGAGCAAAACACTGAGAAGGGGGCCGTAAGAGGGACTTCAAAATGTGCTGCTTAGTGCCTACGCTTGGTTTTTGTTGCAGTAAACAGGAGTTCTTGAATCCCTCTGGCATGCAAAACCAAATGGAAAAAAAAAAAAACCTCACTCACATTTTATACCATGATCTGTATATAGCTATGAAAGAAAAGGACAGGGCACCCCACAACCCTCAGTTTCCCCAGCCACAAAATATAAGGACTTACCTAAATGTTACGCACAGTCTGCCACGTCTGGAGAGTAGGAAAATGATAAAATAGTAATGTGTATATCAAGAAAAAATGACATTAGCAAAATACATTCATTTTCTACTGCATAACAAATTACCACAAACTTAAAACAACACCCATTTATTAACTTGCAGTCCTGTAGGTCAGAAGTCCAGCATGGCATGGCTGAGTTCTCTGCTCAAGGTCTCCCAAGGCTGCAATCAAGGTGTCAGCCAGGCTGAGTCACTGTCTGGAGGCTCGAGGGGAAAATTCAGGTTCAAGCTTACTCTTGGTGTTGGCAGAATTCAGGTCCTGTGATTGCAGGACTGAGGTTCCTGTTTTCTTGCCAGCTGTCAGTGGGGCACAGCCTTCAGCTCACAGAGGCTGTCCACATTCCTTTCTACATGGCCCCCTCCAACATTAAGCCAGTTATAGCACATCAAACCTTCTCATGCTTTGAATCTTTGACTCCTTTAACCTCTGACCTCTGGATCTGAATGTAAGGGCTGCTATGAGCAGGTCCACAAGAATGATCTCCCTCTTAAGGTCAGCTGACCCAGAATCTTAATTATGTCTGCAAAATCCCTTTTACCACACAATGTAACATAATCACAGGCACATTAGCTCATCTTATTCAGATCTGCCCACGGAGAAGGAGAGAAGATAATACAAGGGAGAGGGTCTCTGGGGTTCACCTTAGAACTGTGCCTATCAGATAGATGCTTCTGCTTCCCCCATAGTTCCACGGTCCTCCATCTGCCCCTGGTCTCCTAGAGATCTCAAGACTCCAGTTCCATTTGGGCGACTCAAACTCAACTCACCCCTTGTCGCATTCTAGTAGGCCTCCTCTTGGCTACTAGTCAGCTGACCTGGTTAAAAAACTAGCCCCTCTGGACCATCACATTAGCCTCTTTAATAAGGGTGTTGAAGGATAATAAGCAAGAGAGGGACTGGACCCCAAACTGGCTCTAAGAGACCTGCTGGTGGAAGCTTCAGGCACTTTGGCAAACTGGCACAAGAAATGCCCACATCAGACTATCAACCGGAAGTAAAGTATATGAAGACTGGAGTTTCATTCCCATCATCCACCATCTACCCAGCCTGGACAACGGAGTGGACAAAGGCTTCCCATAGGCAATACTGTCCTACCCTCTGCTCCATCCACATTCACACTGAGCAGATTATTCTGGTCACTCCTCAGGCTTGCAGTTTCACTGCTGAAACCTGGGGAAGGTGTTCCACCAGCAGATGGTTTAATGTGCAAGTCAGCCTAAGGAAACTACTTTTGGGGATAGACGCTTCAGCCAGCATTCCACAAATGGTCGTGGAGCACCTGTTTCTTGCTAAATTCTGTGCAGCAGGTTTGAGAAAACAGCAATTTCCATCTGCAGTGTGTCCACAGGCCAGGCTTATCTACTATGTCCATAAATAAGCCAACCCCCAAAATAAGATGAGCTCCTGATCTCCCAAGGAAAAGATCCAAAAGAAAAGGTTGGGGCCGACTTAAATGTACAGATTTTTATGGATGATGGAGCTGTTACAGAAAATGTGTACTTCTAATGTATCATTTATAAATTGACCTTTCCATATAGCTTAAAGATCTCATTATAAAAAATGTATTAATTTGGGGACATGACTCATTTCCACTCTTACATACTATATTAGTTCAGGCTGCTATCACAAATTACCATAGGCCAGGTGGCTTAAACAACATTGATTTCTCAGAGTTCTAGAGGCTGGGAGGTCCAACATCAAGGTACTGGCAGATCAGGGGCCCTCTACCCAGTTGGCAGATGGTCCTCTTCTCACTGAGTCCTTACAAGGAGGGGACAGAGATGAGGCCAAGCACTCATGTCTCTTGCTATGAGGGCACTAATCCCAACATGGGGGCTCCACCTTCATGACCTAATTACCTCCCAAAGGCTCCACCTCCTAATACCATCACACTGGGGCTTGGAATTTCAGCATATAAATATGTAGAGGTCACAAACATTCAGTCCATAACACCTGCCATGAAACAATTTTATCAGGCTCCTCACATTTGTATTCTATTACACAGCAGTGTAACCTCTACCATGAAAATGCCCTTTGGGGTCACCTAACTTGGCTCAATATTTTTGAATCCATGTTTCATGCTGTCTCTGAAATTTCAATGTAAGTCACAAGTAACCTTGGTATAAAAACAGTCACTACATTTGTCATAACTTCTCGTTCATACTATAGGTGTATATTTGTGACCTCCAGGACACACCATTGACTGCATGGCCTTTTAAGCAGCCATTTAAAGCTTTTTACAACAGCATCCAAAGTTGGCATTGTGAAGTCCCTTCATTCAGGTCTCTGTTCAAATGTCCCTTCTCAGCAAGACTTTCCTTAACCACCATTTCTAAATTACACCCTCTGCCCCCAGCTACCCGCTTCATCTGCTTCTTTTTTCCTCCATAGAACTCATCTTCCAAGACCTTATGCTCCCCATGGGGCAGAAATCTCATCTCTTTTGTTACCATCTATCCTCATTGCTTAGAACTGTTCTGTTTAAAGTATCAAATACGTAAGGGATTGATACTGACTTTTAAATAAAAGAATATTTCCAGGAGTGATCACTATACTAAATTACATTAGGTTATTGGTTATATATATAATTTTATTATTTATGTGTAAACTTTATATATACATGAAATTAATACAGATACATAAATATGAGTGTAATATAAATATGAATGTATTTTTGTTGTTTAGTCGCTAAGTTGTGCCTGACTCTTTTGTGACCCCATGGACTGCAGCCAGGGCCCTCTGTTCATGGAATTTTCAGGCAAGAGTACTGGAGTGGGTTGCCATTTCCTCCTCCATGAATATATAAAATTATATATATATATTTCCATTAAGTAACACCTACAGGCATGTAAAACTATCGTTAAAGTCATTTTAGGCTAATACATTTCCTTTTAAAAGTATTCTTATGGAAAAAATAAAAATTCAGTCATTGAGAAACCACCATGTAACACAAGAGAAGAGTCAGGAGTCAGTTTTTGGAAGGGTGGGAGGATCTCTTCTTATTTTGGTCCATATGCAGGTACAGAGCAGTCATTTCTCCACCATGAAAAACCCATTTCCCAGTCTTCTATTTTATCTAAGTGCTTTGCTGTCTCAACTTCCAGGACAATGTCTGTTTTCCCCCATCTCTGTGAAAGAACTCTGTAAACAGTCCTTTCATGATTCTTTTTAAAGTGTGTCCCTTAAACACAAAAGCCCTCTGTTGGCCTTTGTCCAATCAGCCTTGTGCTGTTTTAACTCCTTATGCATACAGATTGCTCCTCTTTGGCCAGCATTCCTAAGCTCCTGACAGAGTTCTGTTTTTCTACGCAGATTCCTGCCTTCCAGGCACCTTCCCGTCCTCCTGCACACCTGAGAGCACACTTCTTGCCCCATTTTCAGTATCCTCATCATTGACTCCATTCTACTCCCTCCTCTGGGTAACTACTTTTATTATTATTGGGCACATTGTTGCTTTATGATGTTGTGTTAATTTCTACCGTACAACGAAGTCAATCAGCTAGACATATATATACATACATCGTCTCCCTCTCGGACCTCCTTCCTACCCGCCCCCCACCACCCTATCCCTCTAGGTCACCACAGAGCACCAAGCTGAGCTCCCTGCACTCCACTGCAGGTCGCCACTAGCTATCTGTTTTACACATGGCAGTGCACATACGTCAATTCCAATCTTCCAATTCATCCCCCTTCCCCTACCCCATGTCCACACATCCATTTCATCTGCAGCTCTATTCCTGCCCTGCAAAGAGGTTCGTCTGTACCACTTTTCTAGATTTCATATACATGCATTAATACACGATATTTGCTTTTCTCTTTCTGCATTGTCTAAGCTCACCTACCAGCATGAATTCAGATCCCTTGATAAAGTAAATACAGCAATGAACAGATATGGTAAGAAGATGGGAAAGACATATACACATAGAGAGAAATGGTAACTGTCACACAGACATGGATCACATCTGGAGAAGGAGAAATCCTAAAGACCTGGTGGGGAGGGGCCGCTGCGGGCAGCAGAGATCCGTATCAAGCATTTGAAGCCTGGACTTCTGAAAGTGCCCACATGACCTGCAAGGTTCCACCACTGACGCCCATGAAGAAACCCACTAGAATGTGTAAAGCACAGTGAACTTGAAAATCAAGGTAGCCATTGTTTGGTCTGTTGTATATTCACACAGGCGATTGGGAGATGAGTAGCTGCAGCCCTTCAGGGTCATGAGCAAGAGAACAAGGGGTCCTGGACTTTATGGAGATTGAACTAAGGGGCAAAGAGAGAATGAAGCAACATATACCCCTCCTCAAAACCTACAGACCTTAATTATCCACTTCCCAGTGGTCTGTGGTTTGTCACAGACACTTCATAAAGTTAATCCAACTGATTCTTGCACAGAGAATAAAAAATTTTCCCTGGTCCTTCAAAAAAAAAAAACAAAAAAACTAGGAAACAGAGGAGAAATAGATGTCACCCTTTCCTGCAAGATGGAAAAAGTTGTATCTCCTGGCGCACAGAGAAGAATCAAACACTGCTGTGAGACAGAAAAGAGGAGAGTCAAAGCAAACATCCCCCGCTTCCTCCGAGAAGAAGGCTCTATTTCGCTTTCTGATTTGTGATTTCATGAAACAACATCCTGAAACACTCTTTGTTTGGTTTCCCCTCTGTTTAGTTTCTGTCTGTAATGCAAGAAGACAGCTGTAGTTAGAGGAAACGAAAATATTCTGTCATTTTCTTCTCCATCTCAAGGATTTTGTTAGGATGAATTGCCTCAGCAATTTGTGTGCAAGGATTGTTTTCCAGAAAAACTTGAGAAAACTCTCCATTTGTAAACTTCTATCACACTTAAAATGGCATATAGGCTTCTTCAAGTAAGTAAAGCTATTTTGATTTTTAAAAGAATAGTGGTGTTTTTAGGTATTTTTACAATTATATAATCTCTTTCTACTTGTGTTTCTTTCTTTTTTTTTTTCTTTCTTCTTAAAACATTTTCAAAGACGAATCTATTCAGAAAATAGTTCCCCTTATTCAGGCATAGTTATGAACTGGTAATAAAGCCCCAGTATAAGATTACATCTGGAGCTAGAAATATGTTACAGGCAGTGATTTACAGCCTCGTGACAACATAATTTATACAAGGAGCAATGCTAATTTCCATGCATCCTGATTTATTTCATTAATAATTCTTACAGGCAGTATATTCTGTTATTACTGAACTTACTTTAGATCAGTAAGTTTTCAAATTGGCTTATGATCAATTCATAAAAATACTGAAAGTAATCAGATCCATAATAAATTGTTCCATGGAGTGAGATATAACTACTATGTAATCGTATATGGAGATGATATTGGTTTTAATCAGCTACCCAAAAAAGGGAAAATTTATACCATTCTCTGTTTAATTTAGATTATAAAATTCACTAGGGAAATCAAGGAATCGGATAGCTGATCGTTCTTAATAGCAATTGCAGTAAAACACATTTCACTGCTTGAAATTTGTGAGCCTCAATTAATCATGGGCTCAAATAGTTTTTAAAAGTGCTTTATAATCCAAATATTACTATCTCAGTAAGACACTCCAGTGTGTTTATTAATCCATATCTACTTGCATACCCTCCTCGACCTTCAGTCACATGCCTAACAGCTCAGCAGGCTTCAAGCAAGATGCCAAAACTCCTGCTCTGTCTAATTGCATAATTTTCAGTTATTCCACACTATTTCTTCCCAGAGAAGCATTAAAAAAATAATAATCCCCTGCCAGTTTAGTCTCCCTCTTAATGACAATTGACTATGCATTCATCACATTCTGAGTATTTTACAGCCTTTTTCTTTAACTTTCCTCTTTAAAAATATTACCTTTCCAGTCACTACTCCTTTTCTATTTTCTAAAATAAGACAACCTCCTCATTAAACACTCCAAGATAGATGAGAGTCTGTCCTCCAGAGAAGAGGATGCTAAGTTCTCTCCTGTGAGCTATTCCACTGATTAATCCCCATTTCCCCTGCATCCCTGGAGTCTCCACCCTCAGAGAGTAAGGTCTCTATCCTGTCTGTCATGGTCCTCCCAGCACCTAGAAAGTGCATTGTATTTAGTAGGTGAGTGGATATGTCACCTGTTAAATAACAGAAATTCAACCAGAAGACATTTAAAGATCAAATGGACTTTACTAATCAATTAATAGGCCGCACCCCATCTAGGAGCTCCAAGGAGTTATACAAAATAGAAGATTTTTATAGCAGAAGGGGGAAAAGAATGGATGATTTCAGGCTTAGGAACCTACCTACAGGAGACGGAAGGGGACTTAGGGGGCAGATTACTGATGCTGACCAGACAATTTCAGACTGACCAGTTAAGACTGTATGCCTGGGGGAGATTGTAACTGCATTCTGGTTGAGAATCAAGTCATGGGGCTTGCTGACATGGGGCTTAGCACAAGTGACTCCATTTGAGACCTATTATTTCTTTTATAACAATCCCCCTCTATCAGACTCTCAGCTTAACTGAGAGATGTGAACAAAATTTCTCCATACATCATGTGCATTTGTTGATCCCCGTGACAGTCACAGGCCACAGCTCAGGTCTAGAATCTTTAAGTCTGTCTTTCCCTTTGTTCCTTTTCTGGTGTTCTAGTCTTAGTGAGCTCACTTGCTTGGTAGTGAGCAGCTCCAAACACACATTTAAAGTTTTTGAGAGAATACAAAGCAACAAGGGAGATTATTGTAATTATAATAAACATGGTAATTCCCAATATGTGGATTGCACTTTGGAGCCATGGTCCCCAAGACCAAAACCAATCAAAATCAAATGTCAAATAACGACCCTGATAAAGGAGTCACCTTTTTTAGCCAAGAGGTTTGCTCAATGATCTTAATGTAACTGAATTCCAACTTTCCCAGAAGTGTTAATCCAAGTGTAGCAGGAGGTGCTAGCCACGGCACAAACACTTCCTGGCTCAACCAGAAGATAATCAATGGTTATCCAATGATCGGAGAAGGCAATGGCACCCCACTCCAGTACTCTTGGTTGGAAAATCCCATGGACGGAGGAGCCTGGTAGGCTGCAGTCCATGAGGTCGATAAGAGTCAGACACGACTGAGCGACTTCACTTTCACCTTTCACTTTCATGCATTGGAGGAGGAAATGGCAACCCACTCCAGTGTTCTTGCCTGGAGAATCCCAGGGATGGCTGAGCCTGGTGGGCTGCCGTCTATGGGGTATCACAGAGTCGGACACGACTGAAGCGACTTAGCAGCATCCAATGATCAGGGCTTTCTAGGTGGCTTAGTGGTAAAGAATCCACCTACAAGGCAGGAAATGAAAGAGACACTGACTGGTTCAACCCCTGGAAGAGGAAATGGCAATACACTCCAGTATTCTTGTCTGGGAAATCCTATGGACAGAGAAGCCCGGTGGGCTACAGTCCACGGGGTCTCAGAGTCAAACATGACTGAGTACGTACACACACACATATCCTACGATCAACAACTTTGACCAGAGAGCCTAAGGATTTTTTTGTTGAGCCGTCATTGCTTTAGTAGCAGATTCTGCAATACTTTCAAGTTAAGGAGGGGTTTCTGACCATATTCTCATTTACATTTGCTCCTAACCAAGGAAGTAGGGATCTCTCAAAGGGAGCTCATTTTGAATCGTGAATGCCTCCCAGTAATTCCATTTGACTCTGTCACTCAGGACTGGAAAAGTGACAGCCACAGAGGCCAGTAAAAATATAAGAGTCACAAGACCAAACAGGCAGTTTTTTCTGGTTACCATTGCTTTGTGTCCCTTTCTTTGTACAGAGCCTGGAAACAACAGTTCCCTGAATTTGGGATTGTTAACCAGAGACAGGGAGACAGACCAGAGGGTCTTTAACATCTGGACAGATCAGAGTTTTTTGAGGACAAATTTAGCAATTGGAAAGCTTAACCCCAAAACCCTTAGCAACAGTCTAGGATATACGATGATGGTATTATCTTTCCAGGCCAATGCCAGAGTAAAGAAAAGGAAGGAAAGAAAAAGAATTGTTTACAGTAAGCAGTCTTGATCCAGAGTCTTAGGAAGAAGCAGTCTATGCTGACATCAGCTGTTCTTCCTCCTAGTCAACTTTCTTTCTCGCATCCTTACAGGACCAGATGTCAGTGGAGCCTTCTTCAGCTGTGAGATGCGTATCCACAGCTCGAGTCCCTGACATTTGGCTGCCATTTGGGTAGTAAGGAGGACCTGGAACGTGTGTGTGCTCAGTCACTCAATTGTGTCTGACTCTGCGACCCCATGGACTGTAGCCTGCCAGGCTCCTTTGCCTATGGGATTTCTCGGGCAAGAACACTGGAGTGGGTTGCCATTTCCTACTCCAGGGGGTCTTTCTGACCCAGGGATCGAACCTGTGTCTCCTGCATTTGCAGGCAGATTCTTTACCACTGAGCTACCCGGGAAGCCCAGACCTGGAATAGTCCCTTCCAGGAAAGATTTTAGGGTAATTCTTACTGATTGCGAATCAGAAGTGGAGGGAAAAATGAAAATGTTGCTTTGGAGAGTTATAACCAAATATTTGAGGAAAGTGGAAGATTTCAAAATCCAGTACAATTTACAAGTACATAATAAAACCTCAAGACAATTAACAGGAATATAATCCAATACAGACAAGGGTGTAAGCATCATTTTTCTCTCTACAATTATTCCCATTTCTTTATTTTCAAGGATCATCACAGTAAAACAAATTTGTTTGTATTAAATGTGGCTTAGTTATTTACATAAGTGCAACAAGACTAGTGATTGACTCTCTAAGCTCTTTTTAAAACTGCTTTGCTGGGACTTTTTACCAAGAATCTCAGATTGAACACTTAAAAGCCTCTTGAGGCCAGGAAGCCAATCCAAAGTTCAAGCAGTTCCTTAAAGCTGTTTGGTCATATCTGAGTCTATGCATATCTCACTCAGATATAACATTTCAGTAAAAGCCTTAGTAATATAGCCAATGTTTCTAACCACATCCTCTTATAAGGAGAATAGATTTCTATTGAACTTAGATAAATTGCTAACTATACTGACATGAAAATAATACTCAAGGGCTTCTGAGTTTTGGAGGGATCAGGTAGGGAGAAAAGTCAATGTGTCATCTTTGTTTACAACAGTATATTTTACCAAATTACTCTTAGCTTTAAGAGAAAAGAGAAAGGGCTTCCTTAAACCTGGAGAAACAAAACATTAAGGAATTCATTCAGTCCCATGTAATTAATATTTGTTTTGATTAAATCCAATTTTCTCATTATTTCTGGAAACTCTTACCCAATTCAGTTTTATGATTTTAAAGTTATTGGAAACCATACTTGTTAAGTTTATCTGATCAAATGGCTAAAGCTTTTTGTAGCCACTTAAGATTTGTATCTGTCCTTGACAAGCAATCTTATGGAAACTGTGGAGCAGTGTGTATTTTTTAAAAAACCTCTTCCTCTTTTTTTTCTTTTAGTCTTAGGAATTGAGGATGATCTGGGTTAGTTTCCAAAGGCGACTGGGTAAAATGTTTATATCTCAAAGGATGTATATAGTCAAAGAATGTATGTTTCTCCAAGAAGGACTTTGAATTGTTTCCGTAGTTACATTTCTCCATTCTCATCAACCCTCATCCCAATGCTACCTATAAGCACGTGACACCCACAATTTACATCTACCCTAACTTCTCTCAGAAGTGCCTGGCTCCCTGTGGCCCCTGCACTTGGACGTCCCAGGAGGACTTCCAACTCAACCAGTGCAGTACTGACCCGGCCTTGTCTCTTCCTGCTGCCTCCCATCCCACTTCCACGCAGATTAGAGCTCTTCCTTAAAGCCCCAGCTTAATAAAGCCATCTTTTCAGCCAGTGACGCTTGTCATTTGGAAATAATCTCTCTCCTTTGAAACACCATAACTTTACATTTGTGTCTTTTCAGTCCTTATCACTCTTTACCTTGTACTATAGTGATGAAGGGTCTTTTCCTCCCCTTTTGGACTGTAAGATCTTTCATAGATTCACGAATTTTCTGACAAAATGTATTCAGTGTTTTCCACGTGGAAATGTTAGTTGCATTAATCAATGAATCAGTCAGTCTGAGGGAGGGAAAAAATGGAAAAGGAGAACAGCCTATTTCACAGTCATGGTGTAAGATTTACAAAATGCCTTAGACTCGCTTTTAAAACCTGATGTCCCTATAAGATCCCATAGAATTTTGCTGCACTCAGAGAATGATCGAATTAATGATAAATGATATTTTTAGAAACCATGTAGCCCAGAGCTTTTGCAAAACCTTTAAAGTCACAAGATATTTGTGTAGGAAAATTGAATTGCACAAACTTGATCAAGAGATAAAAGGTTTTAAAAACAAGCATATGAACACAATATACACATAACAAATAGTCAGAAATTGATAAAAGAATTAGAAATATTATTTTCCTCACAACAATCTAAAAGGTATGTATTATTGACACCCATTTTATAGATGAGAAAACTGAGGACTTCTCCCAGGTCCCAGGACTGGTGAGTTGTAGGATTAAGATTCAAACTCAGTCTATCTGGTTCCCAAGTCCACACTCAAAACCAACAAAAGCTGCCTCATTTACCATTATTACTATTATCATTATTATTAGAAAAAATAATAAAATGACAACTATGATTTTTTAAAAAGCCTTAAGGATAGATTTGTGAATGCTCTTTCCTTTTTCCTCAGGCTAATAAAGAGTTGAACTAAAAACTCTTGATGACTATAACTGAAAACATTTATACTATTTCCTACTGTGATCTTCGATCACTCTTGATTAAAGTTTTATGAGCAAGAAGAGTAGAAAGGAATTAGATTAAGAAATTATTTCTTTACCATCCTTATGATTTAGAAGATCATTCACAAGCTCATAAACATATTTAAAGTTTTAACTCCACTCGTAAAGTAACCATGAATCCTTGTCAAGTTTCTCTGGAAATCAAGAGCTCCATAAAACATTCTGAACACTGCTACTGTTCATTCCCACTATCTCAGGGCAGAGAGCTCTAAACCATCATGGAAAGATTCATGAGCAACGGAGGGAATGGACCATGTCTCGTTTCTCTCTGCAGCTCAGTATATACAGAGCTGTGCCCAGCTTAGTATGAGTTCATTGAAGGTTTCTTGAGTTAAGTTCGGCAACTCATTTTATTTATGATTTTTCTAAAGTGCTACAAAAATCCCGATTTAGTACTATTCAATGTCTGTTTGAAAAAGGATCTCCAAGAACAGGAAGGAAAGCAGAACCCAAAGGCGATGAGCCCTTACAGAAAGGGAAGCCTCACTGCCAAAGCCAGGGGCTTCTCCTTCCCTGTAGGGTACCATTTATTCATTTATATCATCCAGTAACTTGCCAAGCGGCACACCCCGGCTGACCAACTGCCATGGGTTTCTCACCGCTGACCAGCGAAAGGGAAATGGTCACCCAACTCTCAAGAGCAAAACAAAATTGGAGCCCAGAATTTCTCTGGGAGGAAAGAAACCATGTCTAATCAGCAATATAGGAACTGTCCCAGAGGTACATATCTTAGGTAGCCCATTGGAGGTGAGGGGCAGGCACAGAGGAGTGACCTGGGTATGTGTTTTAGCAGGCATCAATTCACAGAATCACCACCTGGGGTGTGTGTGTGAGAGAGAGAAAGAGATTGGGTGAGGGAGAAGGGCAGAGAAGGAGAGAAAAGAGAGAGCGCACATGTTCACAGCTCATCTAGATGGCAGATTTCTGCAGAGACACCCATGTTTCCAAAAAATGTCGTCTCCTATACATTGTTGAGGATGAAGCTCTACAATGAGACACAGACACTTTAACAATGAAAGGGGCTTCAGTATTTATTCAATAAATTGGTTTTTGCAGATTATGCTATTAGAGCAAATTATGACCCAGCCAAAATCCAAATTAACCAGTCCATTCTAAAGGAGATCAGTCCTGGGTGTTCACTGGAAGGACTGATGCTAAAGCTGAAACTCCAGTACTTTGGCCACGTCATGCAAAGAGTTGACTCATTGGAAAAGACTCTGCTGCTGGGAGGGATTGGGGACAGGAGAAGAAGGGGACAACAGAGGCTGAGATGGCTGGATGGCATCACCAACTCGATGGATGTGAGTCTGAGTAAACTCCGGGAGTTGGTGATGGACAGGGAGGCCTGGCGTGCTGTGATTCATGGGGTCGCAAAGAGTCAGACACGACTGAGCGACTGAACTGAACTGAATTGAGTAGGACCAGAGCACACAGCCCAAGGAAGACAGAAAAGTTAGCACCCATGTGGTTTGATTCAAGCCCCAGCCCTCTTTCTGGTACATTTCAATTCATCTTTTGTTTAAAAGCAAATACCCTTGACAGAAGGAAGACCTTAAGCTTTATCCATCATTCACGTGCAATATTTCTAAGCCTCAGGCATTCCCTTACTTCCTTGGCAGTTTTTGCTCCATCTGCATACAATTTGTACAAAATTCATATCTAGCACTTTATCTGCAGCAGAGATTGCCGATGTGTTCTGCTTTCCATTCTGCCCTTTTCCTTAAGGTGATAGCATGCCCTGCACCACTGAGTGGTGGCTGGGAACCAGACAGGCAGCCTCCCTTGCAGAAGAGTACTGCCATGTGACATCAGAATGTAAGCAGAAGTGATAGATGCAACTTCCATCTATTGAAAGGCAACCCCTCAACATGAAGCTCCCTTTTCCCCCTTCTGACAAGTGAGAAACAGCAAGGTCATGTAGCAGCTTCAGCCCTTCAGAGGAGCATGATGCCAGAGAGGACGACGAAGCAACACAATGGGAAGAATCCAGGCTCCTAAATGAGTTCATGGACCCAAGTCTGAGACAGCTATATTGGAGATACACAAACGTCTCTCGGATTTAAGATATTTATTTCAGGGATCCCTTTGAGTGATATCGTGACTTATGATAAGAAATGTGTATTTGGTCTTCATCTCTGTTCCTGGCACAGAAATCTTAAAACCTTGCAAGTTCCTAAGATATGAGCCTATGAGTGTCTTCTGTTCTGTCAATGAGATGACCTTTGGAAAGCCCTTGGGCCACCTAAAGGGATGAGGAGCAAAGAAGGAGGGGCTGGTTGCCCGGAGGACCAACCCAACCATGTGATCAGAGGTTGGAACTTCCCCACTTTCTGACTGATGGGGAGGGAAGAGGGGATGGCTGGAGATTGAGTTCAATCACCAATAGTCAACAGCTTAGTCGACTGTGCCTTTGCAATGAAGCCTCCTTAAAAATCTGAAAGGAGGGGGTTCAGAGAGCTTCCAGGTTGGTGAACACATGCATATTTGGGGGGAGCGGCACACCTGGAGAGCCTGGGAGCTCCAAGGCCCTTTCCCCGTGTGTTGCTGTATGCACCTCTTCCATCTGGCTGACCCTGAGTTAGATCCTTTTATAATAAACCGGTGGGGCTTCCCTGGTGGCTCACCTGGTAAAGAACCTGCTTGCCAACGCAGGACATGAAAGAGACAGAGGGTTCGATCCCTGGGCTGGGAAGATTCCCTGGAGAAGGAACTGGCAACACACTCCAGCATTCTTGCCTGGAAAATTCCATGGCCAGAGGAGCCTGGCAGGCCACAGTCCATGGGGTCGTGAAGAGTCGGACACAACTGAGTGCGCACAGCTTGCATGCACACACACACACACACACACAATAAACTGGTGATCTAGTAAGTATACATTTTTCTGAGTTCTGTGAGCCATCCTAATAAATTAATCACACTGAAGAGGGGTCACAGGAACCTCTATCTACAACGAGTTGGCCAGAAGTACCAGCGACAACCTGGACTCGCTGTTGGCATCTGAAATTGGTTGGGAGGGGCAGTCTTGTAGGACTGAGACCCTAACCTATAAGATCTGACACCATCTCCAGGTAGAGAGTGTGAGAACCGAGTTAATTGCTTAATAGTGTCGAAAAAAACAGTGTACTTTGTTAAAGCAACTTAACATTGACCCTACCTAAAACAACATCCTATGAGATAACAGCCATGAAAAATCAGGATTTTATTTCATCTTTTTGGTAAAAAACATTAAATTAGATAACTATTCAAATCACCAATGGTTCAAATACCTGGTAAAAAATCGTGCCAATACAAAAGAAACATGAACACCTAACTTGAGGAGAAACTGACAGAAGGAAAGCAAAAGCAAGTGATAAGGATAAGTAGAGGGATTTCCCTGGTGGTCCAGTGGTTAAGACTCTGCCTTCCAATGCAGGGAGTGAGAGTTCAATCCCTGGCTGGGGAGTTAAGATCCCACAAGCCTCAGGGCCATAAACCAAAACATAAAATAGAAGCAATATTGTAACAAATTCAATAAAGACTTTAAAAATGGTCCACATCAAAAAAAAAAAAACACCTTAAAAAAAGAATAAGTGGTAAGGGCATGTGGGCATTGAGAGAAAGAAAGAGATAAGACAGAATGAAGGCTGAGTGCTGGAATTAATATTTGCCTTGTTCACCATCCAGCCTTGGGCAAGCCTGCGTTCTGCCCCACCATCCAGGAGAAGGAGACTTAGGGACTGTGGGGGCCACCTCAGCTTCGTCTCTGTCTCGGAGAAGGATCCTGCATGGGCAGAGACACACGCCTTCCTCCTCAACACCTCCCAGCAAACACCCAGGTGGGGCTTGCCAGCAATGGGCACCATTGTACAAGAGTCTGGACGGTAGTTGTATAAGAGCATGGCCAGCCTCATCTCCTCCTCCTGCCCTGATTCCCTTCCCTGTGCAAAACAAGGGAGAAAGTCAGAGCACTCGAGGACTAGCGAGAGAAAGGCAGCATCGTCGGTGTTTGCCAACAGAGACAACTCTTGCACGGCTCTCATGTTGGGCAACCCCCCGCGGCTCCTCCCCTCTGGGTCGCCTCCCACCTGCAGGGACCAGCTGGAGAGGGGCAGATTGAAAACTCCTGTGCCTAAAACCCACCTTCCCTTGACCTGCAGCGTGTCCACCGCGGCCACCCCACATCACCTCCCCCTAACTTCAGTCTTGAAACATAAAAATACTGTTTTGCCTGAGGCCAACTTGGAAGCAGAAGAAAACGAGTGTTTAAACTAATTTTCAGAAAACAGTATTCATCATTTTAGCTTCCCATCTGGAATCGTTAAAAAAACACACACACACACAACAGCAGGTTTTGCCTTCACCTCTATCACTGCACTTGACCCCTGCACTGAGATAGAACAGAATTGAGTCAAATAGTTCTGTTTATTTTTCCTTAGAAGGTGGTGGGACAAGGCTTTCTCCTCCCACTGAGGAGCCCTTGCTTGCAGCATCCTTCAAGTCACTGTCAGCACAGAGACCCTAGATTCTCCTCCTTGAACCACACTAACCCATCAGAGTAAACACATCAGAGTGAAATTGTTGAGTAACGACTTTCAAATGTATGGGAAGGAAAATCTCATATCTTAGTGTCTGAGCTGGTCAGTCAGTATAGTCGCTCAGTCGTGCCCGACTCTTTATGACCTCATGGACTGTAGCCCACCAGGCTCCTCTGTCCATGGGATTCTCTAGGCAAGAATACTGGAGTGGGTTGCCATTTCCTTCTCCAGGGGATCTTCCCAACTCAAGGACTGAACCTGGGTCTCCCACATTGTGGGCAGATTCTTTACGGTCTAAGCCACCAGGGAGGCCTCTGTGTCGGAGCTAAGCAAATCAGAAAACAAATGTTTGAAAGCGAAGTGTGAAAACAAATCACTATGAATGGTAGAAATAGCCCAGACTTTAAAGTTAGGCAGACCTGGTTCTACACTGGATATTTGGAGGCGAGTAAATGCACATCTCTGAGCTCAAATTTCATGCTCAGAAAATTGAGACAGTAGTAGCTTTCACATAAAGTTGTTGAAAAAAGTAAATGGGATGACATATTTTAACCTGAATAACACAATACCTGGCAAGTATTTCACTTCATAAAATCAAGTTACATTTTTCTTTCTTTTTCTTCCCCTTAAAACAAACTTATGTTTTAAATCCCTTAAACAGAACTATGGTGAGGTGCAATTTCAGCATTATTGATAACAGCCAACTAGTGGAAACAACCCAAATATCCATCAACTGATAAATGGGATAAGTAAATTATGATACAATACAATGGAATAAAAAGGAATGGATTAATGATACAACATGGATGGACCCTGAACACATGCCACATGAAAGAGGTCAATCACAAAAGTTCACATATTGTATGATTCCATTTGTGAAATGTCCAGAATAGGCAAATCTATAGAAACAGATTACTAGTTACTGAGAGCAAGGGGTGGGAGACTGAGGTGGGGGGAAAGAAGGGTGACTGCTAATGAGTGTTGGCTTTCTTTTGGGGGTGATGAAAATACACTAAAATTAGATTGCAGTGATGATTGCACAGTCCCATGAATATACTATAAAACACTGTACAATTTGGATAAATTTTATAGTATGTGACATATCTCAAAAAAAAAGTGTTTCTTTTAAAAAAGGGAAAAGGTGTCAGGGTTGAAAGTGGTCTTAGAAGTCATCTGGCCCAGTCCATCCTTTTGCACTTCGGAAACTGAACTCCAGAGAGCTTATCAGGTGGCCTTCCTAAGGGAGCACAGATGTTCGGGGCAGATGAGAAACCAGAAGCCAAGCGTCCTGAGTTCTGGGATGAGGGCTTGTCCCTGATAGAGAAGACAGCCCCAACATCCTTGCTGCCCACGGGGCCCTTGCACTTCTCTCTCCCTTCAAAGGAGGGCTCATCCTGCAGGAATGATGGAGCAGTGAGTGTACCTGAGCCAAATACCACCCAAGAGGGCTGCTTATCACCCACTCAGCAGGTGTTTACTGGAACCTTCCATGAGCCAGGCAGCGTGAAGGACTGGGGAGGCAACAGTGAGCAACACGAAATGTTCCCTCTCTTCACAGAGCTTGGATCTCGATGATGATAGCAGCTCATCTTTATAGAACACTGAGTGTTCTGCACTTTACATGGTGTATCTCATGTCATCCTCAAAAACGGGTGCTTCCTTATGTGTGCTTTCTTCATGAGTATTCTCCAGGTAATCTTATTATTCCCATTTTACTGATGGAACCACTGAGGCTCACAGAGATTAAATAGCTAGCCTGAAGTCAGAGCTGATGAACAGTGCAGTCAGGCATCAATCATAATACTCTGACCCCAGGACTGTGCTTCTAACCCTTATACTGGTCTATTAGTGATCCATAAAATAAGGGAACAACAGTCAATTAACCATTAAAATTAGTGATCAGCAGACATGTCAGTCTCAGAGACATGTGGGAAGGGATGTTTAGGTATCATGGATCTGAAGTGATCCATGTCTATAAGGAGGTGCCATTTGTGCTGAAACCTGAAGAGTGAGGAGCTGCCAGGGGAGCAGGCAGAGAAGGCTGGTGGTGTTGATGTGTTGCAGGTTGTGAGACTGGAGCACAGGGGGAGGTGGGAGACAGGGGTAGGGAGTCGAGCTGGTAGGGCCTGGTGGGCCATGGAAATGAGTCTGGATTTCATTCCAAGTGCAATGGGAAACCGCTGGATGGGTTTAAGCAAGGTGATATACGAGTGATAAGATCTGACTTACAGAATCCCTCTGGCTGCTGAGTAGAGGTTGATAATGGAAGGGGGAAGGTGGAAGCAGAGCAACCAGGTGGGAACGTGTTGCTGCAGCCCAGGTGAGGCAGGCTGGTGACCTGGACCAGGAGGGAGCAATGGAAATGGAGAACAGGAACCGCTTCAAGATGTATCCTGGAAGTAGAAGGGTCCTGGGTAAGGGACTGGGTGTAGGCAGGAGAGAAAAGGCAGAATGAATGACTCTTAAGACCTTGGCCGGGTGCTCTCTATCAGGCCATGCTGTCCTCGTGCATGGACCATGTCTTTCATTTTCTGTCTTGTGATGCTTTGACCTCTGAGGCCTTGCTGGACCAGAGGGACTGCCCCTCCCAGGATTAGCCAGTCTGTAGAGAAAATAAACAACTTATCCATGAGGGTGCTCCTCAAATACAAACCAATGAATCCACACCCCAAGCATCTCCTTTATCAGCTCTCACACTCCTAGCCTTTGGTCATCTGCCCTAATGACTCCAGGACCAGATACCAAGTAGCTAGGGACAGCCCAGATCTCACTGAAACGATTCTCACTCGGCTTCATCGGTTCCTTCCTGTGGATCCACAGCAACACCTGCCCTCAGTCCCTTTCTCCAGACCCCGGCCCTGTTGACCAAGCTTGGTGCTTCCCTGTGTGGCCCACGGTGGCATGGTGTGGCCCGTCTCCTTGGGAACTGTGAGTAACAAACCATCTCTTCAATGACAGCTGTCTGATCTTTTGGCCTAACTATATCTCAAACATTAACTAAACTTTGGGGGGAAGGGGAGGGTGGGATGAGTTGGGAGATTAGGTTTGACATACATACGCTAACATGTGTGAAAATGATAGCGAGTGGGAAGCTGCTGTCTAATACAGGGAGTTCAACTCGGTGCTCTGATGACCCAGAGAGGTGAGACAGGGTGGGTGGGCGGGAGGGAGGCTCAAGAGGGAGGAGATATATGTATACATATAGTTGATTCTCTTCTCTGTACAGCAGAAACTAATACAACATTGTACAGCAATTATGCTCCAATGAAAATTAATTAAATTTATAAAACTAAAAACCCCACTCAGTCAAAATGTCACTTCTTTTTTTCCCTCAGTATATATATTTTATTGAAGTATAATTGACTTACAATGTTTCAGGTGCACAGCAAGTTAATTCATTTATATATATATGTGTATACATATGAAGGAAATGGCAACCCACTCCAGTGTTCTTGCCTGGAGAATCCCAGGGACGGGGGAGCCTGGTGGGCTGCCATCTATGGGGTTGCACAGAGTTGGACACGACTGAAGCGACTTCAGAGCAGCAGCAACAGCATACATATATAAACACATATACTATTTTTCAAATTATTTTCCATTATAGATAATTATATTGACTACAGTTCCTTGTGCTATACAGTAAACCTTTGTTGCTTGCTGTATATCTATTTTTTTAATTAGAAATCTAGCATTCTATCCATACTAAGTCAAGCAAGTGACTCAAAATGTCATAAATTTTACTTAGGCAAAAATTCATAAGTTTCCTAAAATATATATATTAAGCATATTATGTATATATACATATGTATGCATGCTTGGTCGCTTCAGTCATGTCCAACTCTTTGTGACTCCATGGACTACAGCCCACCAAGCACCCCTGTCCGGGATTTCCCAGGCAAGAATATTGGAATGGGTTTCCATTTCCTTCTCCAATAAATATGTATACAAAAGCTTTTCTACACTGCTTGATAGACTTGAGAAAGAACATCAAAAAAAGAGAGAGAGAGAGAGAAATGGAGAAGTTAGAAAACATAAACTAAATGAAATGGGAGCACTGAATATGAAATAGAGAAGGTGAGGAGTGGCTGAGCCTGAGAGCACAGTGCTCCCTGCACCCGCAGCGCTTCCCCTTGTTTGACATCAAGTGGGCACATCTCTTCTGTGCTCCTGAAAGAACCTCAAGAGTCTGGACAGGGTGAGCCCCTCCCTTCGCCATGCCTGCCCCCAGCCCCGTCATTTTCCCTGGAATCCCCTGGACTGAGACACAGAGCTGGGGTCTGGCTCCACCGACTGTGCCACACAAGGCACAAGGAAGCCCTTCTGCTCTGGGCAGGGGATGAGGCTCCAAATGACGTGCTTACAGCCCTGCTCACTCCCAACAAGCTGCACTTGGAAACCCAGTGCTATTGATATTGCAGATATTATTTTAACAATAGCTTTCACGATAATTAAGCCAGTGAACATCTCTGCCTGGGGAACCATAGGCAGGGGCTGTAAGAGGGTGGGACGGGGGTGACTGAGCATACCCACACTATTAAAAGAGGTGAGAATTAGCGGAGGCACTTAGAGGGATTTCCAAGAGTTGTTAAAGGTGATCAAAGCCTTTTCTTCCTCAATAAGACCTTAATTGTGCTGAGAGTTACCACAATTAAGCAGTGGGTAGCAAATAAAATGCCCTGGCTCTTTGCGAAGTGAAGCAAGGAAACTGTGAAACTGGGTTTCAACAAGCGAGATTTTCAAACTACTGCCAGAAAAGTTCCTGGAGTACTAGATTCTGAGGCAGTGGGTGTACAGAGGCAAACACAGCCCACTGCCTCCACTCTGAAGCCTGGAAGATGGGAAAGGTCTGGGCAGAGCTCCTGACCTAAGGGCTTCCACGTATTGATGGGCACAAGGGGGCCCAAGAGGTGACGTCACATGGCTGAGACCACGCAGCTTGGGAGTGGCCTATTTGCAGGTGGGTGAGGTTTTTCTGAGTGGTGCACATTTGACCTTGGAGCTCCTTTCTCACCCCAGCTCAACCCGTGTGCTCCCGTTCCCAGGAGCTGGCCCAGGCAGGTGTAAACAGGCAGCCTTCTCTTCTCAAGAGAGAGGGCAGGTCCCTCGGACCTCCACAGCACTCTGAGCTCAGTCATACTCTCCTCGCTAGTCCCTGCAGTGTTTGGTTGAGGCTGCTCAGAGAGCTGACTCTGATTTAGTTATCTGTGAATGTCCAGTGCTCAGCATCATGCCTGGTACATGTTTCATAAATGTGGGATGAACACATGACTGGAGGGAGGCGAGGGGCAAAGAATGAGGAAGGAAGGAAGAATGAGGAATGGAGAGCAAAAGGGAGGGATGGAGGTTTATATATGTATATATAACACGGCAACCCACTTCAGTATCCTTGCCTAGAGAATCCTAAAGGACAGAGGAACCTGGCAGGCTACAGTCCATGGGGTTGCAAAGAGTCAGACACGACTGAGCGACTAAGCACACACACACACACATTTATACACACACACATATACATAACATACCAAAAGTTGTCTCCAGCAAACCTCTGTGGGATAAATACCAGGACCCTTCAAACAGGCTCTCTAGAAATAAGTGAAGTCCTATTCATTAATCCAAAGGAAATAATGACATGTGGAATCCAAAGTGGAACCTTGTCGGATGCATCTCTGGTCTGTCATCATAGCTTAAAGATGGGCTCTCTGTGCGCACGCATGCTCAGTCGCTTCAGTCCGACTCTTTGCGACCCCATGGATTACAGTCCACCAGGTTCCTCTGTCAATAGGATTTTCCCAGCAAGAATACTGGAGTGGGGAGCCATGCCCTCCTCCAGGGGATCTTCCCGACTCAGAGATCGAACCCGCGTCTCCTGCATCTCCTGCACTCCCACTAGATTCTTGACCTGTGAGCCACCTACTGGAAGATAGGCTCTCTGTTACATAATGCAAACTCTGTGTCCTCCCAAGTAATATCAGTGCAGCAGAAACATCAGGGGAAATGCTGGCAGACTTGACTACTGACTCAGCATTGGCACAACACAAAATTGCTTCTCAGATTCTAGATGTGGGTGTCTTTTTCTAAGATGAAAACTCATTTTGCAATAATCTATCACCAAAAAAAGGTTATCATATTGATTCTACCAAAAAAACTGAACACTAAACTACACCACATATGCTTTGGAGAAGCTGCATAACTTACAACGTCAGAGTAAAGCATCGTGTGGGCTCTGAGTGCATAGCTCTGCTGTTTGATGTCCGGTAGTGTTCCATTAAAAAAAAAAAAAGTACAAAAACTACAAAGAAGTGAAAGCTTTAAAGTACCTTTTGCACTGTAGACCATATTTGCTTTCATTTCAAATCACCTTGTCTATTTACTTGAAAGGAAAATGGTGATAATAACTCTTTGCAAAATTGGAAACATTAAGCAGTTCATTTTTCCCATTTTTGTCTTACTTCCAGTACACTCAAGCAGGGCCACTAGGCCTCAAGAGAGTATACCGAAAACTGGAAAATGACCTTCTTGTCCTCTCTCTGCACTCTTCCTTCACAAGTGAGGGTTTCTGTGATCACCACCTCTGCTGTTACCTTGGAGACCAGAGAATAAATAAATTCCAAATGCGGGTGGTGTCTTATCCAAATGAAGATGCAACTTACATTCTTCTTGAAAGACAAGGACAATTCTCAAAGCATCTTCTAAGGGCAGAGGACAACCGACACTTTGTACGGATGCTGCGGAGACCATCCTGAGCTGCTTGGCGCTGCCTGTGTGGAGACAGGTGAGTGTACACAGGCATCCGCCACACAAGGACCACCTGCAGACCCACGTTCCGCCTGTCCTGTCTCAGAGACAGATGACTGCACCATGGCCATGGAGTTTATCGTACTTACAGCCCCTCAAAAGCAGGAAGGAGTTACAAGCATACTGAGAGATTAAAATCTGCCCCTCTCTCACCCCCAAATATATAGCAGAAGCTTCCACAGAAGGCAGCATGGGGTTAAAAAGTCTGGATCTCAGAGTTTTCCATGTTGGGTTTGATGCCCAGCTCTTCCACTTACTCTGTGATGTGGGCAAGGTGCCTATCTTCCCAAGCCCCCGCTGCGTCACCTGTAAAGTAAGCATGCCTGTCCCACTTAGCTCACCAGGCTCTGAGGTGTTTAAGTGGGAGAAGGACACAAAATGCCCTCGCCAGGCAGCACTCCATGAACGATGTCACTGGTGTCTGGCCAGGCTTCCCAGGTGGCACTAATGGTAAAGAGCCCTCCTGCCAGTGCAGGAGACGTAGGAGACGCAGGTTGGCTCCCTGGGTCGGGAAGATCCTCTGGAGGAGGGCATGGCAACCTACTCCAATATTCTTGCCTGGAGAATCCCACAGACAGAGGAGCCTCGCGGGCTCCAGTCCACAGGGTCCAAAGAGTCAGACGCAACTGCAGCGACTTAGCACACATGCACACTGTCTAGCCACCTAATTCAGGTCCCTCTGAATGAGGTCCCACTGCTGTCAAATGTCTTTGCACCCCAGGAGTGGAAAGAACGGCACATGCAAGACTCAGAAAACCTTGCCCTGAGGGAGCTGGTCAAGAAAAGTCTGGTGTTCAGAAGGACACTGTTTCCCACCTTCTTACTTGTGAGGAGTCTTAGGCATATAACAAACCCTCTTACTTTCTTTGAAAACCTTCTGGTGAGCCCAACAGAGAACCAAAGAGTCTGGTCCAGACTAATTTCAGCCCTGGAGAACAAAGCCAAAGGCACCAACCTGCATACACAAAACTATCTTTACACACCAGACCTCAACAAGCTGCAGACTGGAAGTGAATTGCTGGGGTCACTGTTTTGTGTCTCTTGTCTGAATTGAACCTGAATATTTAATCTGATAGGTCTTCAAGAGGTCCTACAACCATGGGGAAAGCCCCAGAACAGTGGGTCTTGAGGAAACCTCAGACATCAACTTCATTCTTCAGCAGGCTACACTTCAATTGGCTTCCTGTGGCCCTCGGGATGAGGTCAAAATGCTGACCACAACATAGGTGACCTCCAGCTGGCCTACATGTTCCTTCAAGTTCCATAATCCACCCCAGCCCATTTGTTGCCATAGAGCTTGCACAAATGCAGTCTGTCTGTCGGAAATGCTTCTCTACCTCATCCAAACTTCACTCCTCCTTATCCTTCAGTCTCAACTTACACAACTTTCCTCAAGAAGCCTTCCTCACTCTGCCAACTCGGTCCTATCTTTCCATAACACCACACACTTCCCTCTTCCTAAAGTACCTCACCTCAGGATTATTTTTTTTAACATTAGCCTAACTTGCTATCCGATAAAATGTAAAAGGACATGAACTATATCCAATTTATTCTCATAATCTTCCCATTGCCCAGCACAAACCTTGATACTAACTGAACACTGGATGAATGAATGGGAAATCAGGTTTAACCATCTGGTCTACCTCCCCTTGTGTTACAGAAGAACCTGAAGGGGACCCAGAGAGGTGAAGAAACTCACCAGAAGAAACCAAGCACTTTTGGTTGCACCCAGTAGTTAGAATAGGGCTTCCCTCATAGCTCAGTTGGTAAAAGAATTTGCCTGCAATGCAGGAGACTTGGGTTCGATTCCTGGGTCAGGAAGATCCCCTGGAGAAGGAAATGGCAACCCCCTCCAGTATTCTTGCCTGGAGAATTCCATGGACAGAGGAGCCTTGTGGGCTACAGTCCATGGAATTGCAAGAGTCGGACATGACTTAGTGACTAATCAATAACACAATAGTCAGAATCTAGCTTTCCAAACGATCGGTGCTGGGGTTCTTCCCAAGCAACCCTCCCCCTTACTAACAGTATTTAACTCCCATGTATCACAATGTCTGCACTTAAGATTGATTCCAGACATGGATCATGATTTAGTGTAGACTGTGTGACATCCACCTTCTCTGTTCTGTATGAGGATGAACTAGGAAGACTGCTATTTCTCAGTCTCTTATGGGCATGTTGGGATTCTGATTCAGACATCACACAGTTGAGCACATAGTTAGCATGTAGGAGTACATGCTGCCCCCACTGCTTTGTTCAGTGCCTTAGAAAAGTAAATGCCACATCACAATATCACTTTGGTGCAACCATTGAAATGGCCTTCTTTCCCCAGTGAGGAAATATCCCAATGAGTGCAAGCTTCCCTCCGGTGGTGTCATTTTCAATGAAGCTTGCCTGTGTCATTTGCAGTTAGGGGTTCATTGGTCAGAAGTGTTTTCTAGGGATGTGCACAATGGAAACCATTAGAGAGATACTCAGAGCTGCCAGCTAGCCCAAAAGTTTAATCCACTATATTAACTGTAATGATGGTAGGCAGCTGCTAAAAGAGAGGAAAAGATGAGAAAGCAAAAGAGTGCCAGCCTTGTACCTACACACACTCACATGAGGTTTTAACCCAGTACTGAGTTTAATATAATTATAGCGTTAATAACCTCTTCCAGATTACTAAAAATACCTTTAAAATCCTTTAGATAACGAGCTCCAATACTTTGGCCACCTGATGTGAAAAACTGACTCACTGGAAAAGACCCTGATGCTGGGAAAGATTGAAGGCAGGAGGAGAAGGGGACAACAGAGGATGAGATGGTTGGATGGCATCACCGACTCGATGAACATGAGTTTGAGCAAACCCCAGGAGCTGGTGATGGACAGGGAAGCCTGGCATGCTGTGGTCATGGGGTCGCAAAGAGTCGGACACAACTGAGCAGCTGAACTGAACTGAACTGAAGAGACTATACAATAAACCTGTATGTCTCCACTGTGAACTACCAGAGTGGAATTCTATCACCACTTTTATTTTGGTTTGGAGCTGGCTGGCAGAACTCAAAACTCTTGGGGTAGCTTTTAGGATTATTTCTCAGCTGGACAGGTTCATACATGAATCCCAGAGAATGGTGACATTCTTCTTTGGAAAGCATTGGGTAGTACAGGAATTCTCATCTCTACAATCAAAAGGCATCAAAAATAAATTTGGATTTAAAAAAAAAAAAGGGTCATTGTAGAGGGTCTCAGATTCACACTGGTTCATCGGATGAATTATAGTTATGTCATCCGTGTCGGTAACTCTGTGTTAGAAAGCAGTCAATGCAATATCTGCAGTACAAATTACAGACTTTGATCCCAATGTGCCCGTTAGAACAGAGAACTAGGTTTGCTCTTTTTATTTTATATCTCCAAATGTTTCAGAGTGAAGAGATGAGAAAGTGCATTGAATCCTTCGGTTCCCTCTTTATCCGTCTCTAAATGGGATCTTAGGACTGCGTGTGCTTACCTCGCCTTTTATCCAGCCTGCAGCGAGGCTCATCTGCAAGCAAAAATTACCTTGCCCAAGTATTCTTAGGAGAAATAATTAGCCACAAGCCCCTCCTCCGCACACTCTCCCACATTCCTCGGGAGGCCCAGATGCCTGACATAAATCATTTAGTCCTGAGCCCTCGCATACACCTTTCCCACTGGATTCCATAATTGGCAAAGTAGTTGCCAACTGGGTTTAAAGTGATTTGAAATTGTTTTCCATCCAGTCTTGCTGATAGCAAAAGGTTTCCCCTTTACCTCAAGCATGAGTTACAGTAACATGATTGAATGTAACCAGTTATTCAGTTCAAGCTGTGATTCTGATACACTATAGACAATATGAATTCCCCAGAGCTCAGTGAGGCCATCTCAATGGTCCGTTTAAGTCCAATTCAATTAGACTCACTATGGTTCTTAGACTTCCTTAGGTATGTTTGCGGCAGCCCTCGGGGTTGAATGTGAGACTGGTATTCATCTAGGACTTTTAAATTAGGTCTCAGGTGTCATCATTCTAAATGAATTATTACAGTGGTGTGTTCACACTGCTGTAGTTGAAGTTGTGTTAGTATCTCCCCTCGACCATTTTAATCCACTGTGGAACAGAACTTGTCATGTAAGGGCTCTGCCAGAGAGTGACTTTTTCCTTGAAACCCAGTTTTTAAAATAATTGGCCTACCAAGTAAACACTGTGATATGCATTCTTTTTTTGGAGTGGGGGGGCAGGAAAGACCACCTGAATTTATTGGGGTTTTTTTTGTCTGTATGCTTGTTTTGTTTGTAAGAGAGCAAACGCAAGAACAGCTCTCAATATTGCTTTTTCTCACATTTAACAGACTGAGTCGAGAATGTATCCCTATTTGCAGGGGGTTGGAGTCGGGGGGAGGGGGTGCTGAGCACCAGACCTAAAAGGGAAGTTAATATATCAGGCTTTCTTTTTTCAAAATTTCCTGTTGTCTGCCTCTATAATCCCTCCTTCTGGAGCCTCAACTAACATTTTCTTCTTTCTTTTAATTTCCCGGGCTTTATATGAGCCCCAGCCATGACATCAGCAAGCATGTGGGCACATCTGTCAGTGTGCAGCTATTTCAGACACATTAAAAAGTACATGCTCATTTCCCCATGCTAGAGTTGCCTAACAAACTATAGCTTCGAGCAGAGAGTGACAATGACATTAATACCATAGTAGAGGGATCAGCCAGCCTAATGGAGAAAGCACCCTCTGCATGTGTCATCAATAACAAATCACACGCTGGGCAGAAAATAAAATAATTACAGAACCTGCTTTTCTTTATCCAGGCAATTCAGACACTGTGGCAATGTTCCAAGTTCCCAAAACCAAGGGGTTGCAGTAATCAGCCTCACTCTGAAAATATATACGAGAGAGTTTAAAACAACAGAGCCATGAAATTCAGAACAAAGCAACAACAGGTGAGCAGATTAAATGGGGCACTAATTGGGGAGTATATAAATCAGAATCACAGAATGTGAACACATTTAGGGTTTATTATTATTTCTCAATCAAAGACAAGCTGAACTGGCAAACTGATCTTTCTATATACTATCTCTATGATTATGCCTGTGACTTTTGTATTTTAAAAGGAGGTAATACTTTTCAGTTACAGGGTAAATTTAAATAATTAACCGGAAAGCTCAGGTCCTCCAATTATTCAAGGCACCTAAATTATACAAAGAGACTCTAATGCTCTATCCATACACAAAGCTAAGTTTATTTTTAATCATTAGTATAAAGTCCTAAGCAAAATCATTACAGCCCTCATAGTTTACTTATTAAATGCATGTGCACCAGAGCAAGTAGTAAAAGATTGTTTAGGGCTACTGAAATGGTAGAGGAAAGTGCTAGCTGATTTTAGTGTTCAAAATTAGTTGCTGCTGATTCAAATAGATGTGAAAGTGAAAGTCACCCAGTCAACCTCAGGTGTCTGACTCTGTGACACCCTGGACTGTAGCCCACCAGGCTCCTCTGTCTGCGGCATATTCCCGAGGCCAGAATACTGGAATGGATAGCCTGTCCCTTCTCCAAGGGATCTCCCTGACCCAGGAAGTGAACTGGGGTCTCCTGAGTTGCAAGAGGACTCTTTACCAACTGAGTTCAAATAGATGGTAAATTTTTATTTCCTAAGTACATTTTTTTAAGATGTCACATACATTAAAGATAATATTCACCAAACTAAACTTCCTCATCCCTAGGAGTTTAGGTTTCTCTGATGGGATTTAGATAATTAATCAAACTAACCCTATCTTCCCTGGTGACTCAGATGGTAAAGTGTCTGCCTGCAATGCTGGAGACCCAGGTTCGATCTCTGGGTCAGGAAGAGCCCCTGGAGAAGGAAATGGCAACCGACTCCAGTACTCTTGCCTGGGAAATCCCATGAACAGAGGAGCCTGGTAGCCTACAGTCCATGGGGTTGCAAAGAGTCGGACACGACTGAGCGACTACTTTACTTTACTTTAAACCTATCTCAGATTCATTGCTCTCGCTACTCCCCCTTCATGAAAAGCTCTTCCCTCAGATACACACAGTTTCCTCATCAACATCAAATACATTCCCAGAGACTCCTTTCCTGACAGCCTTCACCCCTGCAGTCCGCTTCTCACTGTCACAGTCTATCCCATCACCCTGCATTCAAATTCTTTGTGAAATTGAGAACTACCTTGTTTCTTATCTACTGATAGAGGAGGCACTGTCTCTAAACTTGTCCCTTCGCTTCTGTATCCCCAGTGCCTAGATAGTACCCAGTACACAACAGTGAGTGAATAAATCAGTGAGTGAAAGAAGCACCTACACGCACACACAATGATGACAACTGAAGTCAAATTATACTGACCCAAATTTATCCATGCTTTTCTGATACAAAATATGGATCTATTCCTCAAAGGAAGAACTGGGGAGTTGGTACTAATAAAGCTTATCATAAAATGTGTAAACAACGTGATGAGATGGTTGGATGGCATCACTGAGTCAATGGACATGAACTTGGGCAAACTCCGGGAGATGGTGAAGGAGAGGGAGGCCTGGCGTGCTACAGCCCGTGGGGTTGCAAAGTCAAACCCGACTTGGTGACTGAACAACAGCAACAACAAAATAATGTCTAGGACTGTCGAAGAACAGAAAAAACAATACAGACTATTCAGTAATGCAGGATTTCAAATTCCTAGGTTATCATCTCGGTTTCCACAGTGTTGGAGTCTGGCTGAGTATCCACACGCAGCAAAAACTGAATGCCCAGTGATTGGTGGTGGTGGTTTAGTCTCTAAGTCTTGTCTGACTCTTTAAGACCCCATGGACTGTAGCCTACCAGGCTCCTCTGCCCATAGGATTTTCCAGGCAAGAATACTGGAGTGGGTTGCCATTTCCTTCTGCAGGAGATCTTCCCAACCAAGGGATTGAGCCTGCATCTCCTGCATTGCAGTCGGATTCTTTACCATTAAGCCATCAGGGAAGCCAAATGCCCAGTAGACACCACAAGCACAAAGCAAAATCTGTCCAGTGGGGATTCTAATTCCAGCATTGTGGAAGACTAGATATCACAGAATAGAACCTTGAAAAGAGCTCAATAAGTTATAAAAAAAAATTTCCTTTTTTTCTTAAATTGTAGTAAAATATACATAACATAAACATTTCATCTTAGTTATTTTTCAGGGCACAGTTCAATGGCATTAAGTTCACTGACACTGTTATGCAGCCATCATCACCATCCATCTCCAGAACTTTTTCCACCTTGCACAACTGAAACTTCGTGCCCATTAAACAATGACTCCTGATTCTCCTCTTCCCTCAGCCTTTGGCACCATCATTCTACTTTCTGTCCTTATGAATTTGAGAAGCCGCCACAATGAGAAGCCATGCACTGTAACTTCAGAGTAGTCCCCATTTGCCTCAAGTAGAGAAAGCCCACACGCAGCAAACGAAGATGCACCACGGCCAAAAATCAACTGATGGACAGATTAAAAATAATAATAATAATAATCATGTCAGAGAGAAGAACACCAAAAACCAAGTAAAGGTATTAATAGCAACCAGAGGGAAGAGTTAGTTAAGCTATAATGAAATTCATGGCAAGCAAGGCTGAAAGCTGAAAGGCAGTGGAGTATCTTCAGTGAACTGAGAACAAGTAACTCTCAATGCAGAACTTTAAAGACTATCAAGAATAAGGGCAAATAAATATATTTTCTAAAAGAAAACACAGAGGTATTTCTTACTAAATGACTCTCACAAAATGAAGTTCTAGAACTTGCATTTCAGGAAGCGTGAAAATTATTCCAGAGGAGAGCCTGGGAGGCAAGAAAGCAAGAAGGCACAGTGAGGTGGAGAACTCTTCAACTACATAAAATTAAAAAAAAAGGCCTAATTTGTAACATTAAAAAGCAATCAGTATAGAGCCAAATATACTAACCATGTTAAGTCAGAGAGGATAACCAGAATTGGTCTTCTTAGGTTTTGAGTATCTGACAGGACAGCAAACATAACAAATATACACTCTAAGCTACATACACGTTAAAATTCTTAGAGAAACATTGAAGGATGGAAATAGTGTATATAACTTCCAAGCCAGTAGAGAAGGGGATAAAGGAATGAGGGGAAAATCAAAGCTAACACAAGAAAGGCTTAAACAGGGGGAAAAAACACAAAAACACAAAAACAATTATTTGAATGAACGAAAGATTAATACAGTAATAATGAAAAATAAATAAAAAATAAAATAGTAATAATGACAAGAGCAGAAAGAAATACTGATTTTGCATCCAAAATAGAGCACAGACATAAGCCAATGTAATACGTGAGCTATAGTTACAAATAAAATCATATTTCATACATCATAGCACCTACATGCACTGAATGGACATACAGCTTAAAATATTCTGATCAGGGATTTAAAAATATGCTGGAATTTTAAAATAAAAATCTACATTAAAAAAATGCACACCACCTGGGTCAGTTCAGTGTAGAACTATAATGAGATATATGAATAAGTTTAAAAAGACAAGCTACAGAATTGCACATACAATCCTTTTTTGTTAAAAAAAATTGTAAGTGTGTGTGTATATGTGATTACACTTACACGTATAAAAAAAAATTTGGACACATGGGAGTCTCTTCATAACTATGCATTTTGCATTGTTGAAAATTATTTATACAATAAGCATGCATAATTAATTTTATAATTAAAATTTTATATTTACATTTTATAGTTTTCTAAAATTTTATAATTAAAAAAAGTAAAATACAGAAAAAAATTTTAAATGTATCTAAATGCTAGAAGGACAATACACAGAGAAGAAAAACAAGATGGAAACAAGATGGGATAGGGTCAAGGTCATGGAGAAGAATAAAGTGTTAAGATGGTATTGGGAGACTAGGGGGAAAAAGTGAGAACTTGGGAAACAGAGACATCAGAAGATTTGTATTAATGTTGCTCCTATTTAACTTAAAAAAAGAGAAAGAAGTATTTTTTTTTTAGTTTTTTTAAATAAATTTTATTTACTGGTTGGTTTGAGGGTTTTTTATTTTTCTAATGTGTGTTGGTATGTTGCCAAAGTGCTTGATTTTTCTGCAGCTAATTAAGACCCTTGCCTGGATTTGGACCCTGGAGATAAAGGTCAGAACTGCTAGAGGACTTTCAAAGGTTTTAACTATTCTCTGTGCTCCTAAAAGCTTAACTCCTCAATTGCCAACCTGAAAAATGGTGTCACCCCCCAACTCCCTCCCTCAACCTCCTGTTTAAATCTTTGTCCACTTAATCCCTCATTAACTCCTTGAACCCCTTCAACTGAATTTACATGTCTGTTTCTGGCAGCGTTGGTTTTTGCCAGAGATAATGGTGTCTGGGAACATCATTTTGTCTCTCCTATGGCTAGCTAACATCTGGACCCAGCTTTTTCAGGATTAGAAGCCCTGAGAGGAAGGTGTTAATCAGAGCAACACCCAAAACAATTGGACTCTAGGTACTGACTCAAATCCTGAGATAAAAGCAGCTTGAAAATATCCAGTGGCTCCCTCCCAGCCTTCAAAAAAAGTTAGGAAAACTGAACAAGGAAATGGGCAGGAAAGGCCTGGGCAGGAAATGAGGTAATGAGTCATATAAATCCTAAAGTCTCACCACTGTGTGTGTTAAGAAGGAAATGAAAGAAAGTAAATGTGCTCATTATACAGCTTAATTTATAGCCAAATACGAAAATATTCTGCTGATGAAATTTTCAAGAGATTCAGTTGCACAGTTAGTTATTAATTAAGTTTTCAAAAAAAAAATAAACTAATGGTATGACTAATTAAAATTTTGGCCTAAAATACTGTAGCCCAAGTCACTTTATTCTTAGCTAATGAAAAATAATATGACCCCCTACTGAAGACCTCCTCAAAGGCTGCTTGGGCATATTCACAATTCTCTTGGTCTCAAAGCTATTTGGCCCTTTTGTTCCAATACAATAACCCCAATATATCAGACCATCTCTATTTGCTTCAAGCTATGGGGAGAATTCACTCCTTTTACCCTATGCAAATCTTTATCTTCAGAATGGCTTTACACACAAGCAGAGCAGACAGATACCTGACACTGTGATGCAGCGATTCCCTGAAATCTTCTAAGAAAGTCTCTGCACCCAGGTTTCAAAACACCAGAAACACCACCAGGAAATAGACATACAGCTTAAAGCAGAATTGAACTCGGAGTTTAAAATTTCCTTTTCTTCAGGTTTCCTTTAAAAGACTTTCTTGGTGGTCCTGTAGCTAGGACTCCACGCTCCCAATGCAGAGGGCCTGGGTTCGATCCCTAGTCGGCGAACCAGATCCTACATGCCAACTAAAGATCCTGCTTGCTGCAACAAAGATTAAAGATCCTGCTTGCTGCAACAAAGACTAAAAATCCTGCATGCCACAAGACCTGGCACAGCCAAATAAATAAATATTAGAAAAGAAGAAGTAATAGCACCAAGCAGCAGGCATCAGCTTCACTTTAAAATACAAATATTGTGGGAGGATTAATATATAAATCATTAACATTACGGCTTGAACTAATGATCAAAGATGCCAACTCCCTGAGACCTGAGATGAAACCATCATCCTGGGCTTCAATAAAAGACGAGGTAGTTGGCTGGATCCAAATGTCTTCATCAGAACAGGGGTTTAGGTGTGAGGAGGCTAGAAGGATTTCCTAGTGAGGACATTCGTCATACCACCTACCACATATGGACCACTTCCACTTCGCACTGCATCCTCATCCTTCCACCCACCTCATCTGCTGCACCCCAAACTCTAGCTAAGAAATCTGAGGATGAGTCCTACAAAAACATTCTATGCCTCCAACATGAGTCAATAATTCCTAACTATCCATAGTGAAGGGCTTCTTTGTTCATCTAATGAAAGCTATGAACCCTGAGACTAATCAGTGTAACTTTAGCCGCTATAAAAAGCCATCTCAGAATGTACAGTGGCTCAAACACAACAGAAGTTTGTTTTTCACTCATATAAAGTCCAAAATAGATACTCCTGCTCAGCAGGAGGCTCTAAGTGGTGATTCAGGAACCCAGGCTAGCTCCCATCTTCAGGCTCTGCCACCTTTAGCATGCAGCTTCCAAGGTCAATGCTCTCTTAGGCACTGATCCTGCAGAAAGGGGATGTTAGGATACAGATCAAGGACCAGGCCTAGAAGTCGCACAAAACTGCTCCTGAAGCCCTTTGGTATATCTTAGGGTTTGGGCACATGAAGTTAAAAATTCCCTGGATTAGATCTTTTGTTTCCTGAGTAGCAATGGCTTAAGACCTGAGCATCTGATGCATGGGAAGCATTAAGAGGGCAAGAGAATCAGAAAAAGGAGATGAAGAGAAGCAGAAACACACTCAGGATTTGACCTAGAATCAGTTTTCCTCAAATCACGGGGTAAATAATAGATCCTCTTGTACTTCTCCAAAGGAGCCTTCAGCCATTGCTTATAAGACTTTAGATAGATAGAAAGCAGATAGAGATACACATATACATGTTATATGTGCATTAGCTATATATAGTTGTTGTTTATTAAATAGATAAATATATATAAATCATATATGTGTGTGTATGTATGTGTATGTATAGGGCTTCCCTGGTGGCTCAGCTAGTAAAATCCACCTGCAATGCAGGAGACCTGGGTTCGATCCCTTGGTTGGGAAGATCCCCTGGAGAAGGGAAAGGCTACCCACTCCAGTATTCTGGCCTGGATGATGGACTGATTCTATTCTAAGTTAAGTAAGTCAAAAAAGACACATACTGTTAGGTAGGTAGAATAAGGAAAAGGAGTCCAAAATGGCAGTGGCTAAAAGACAAGGAAGGGAAAAGCCCGCGAAAATAGAACAAAAGAAGGTCTGAGGACCAGAGTGAGGACCTCAGGTAAAACAAACAACACTCCTGGCTGGCCCAATTTACATAAGACAGGCCCAGGGAGAGATAAACATATGAAAAGAGGAGCCAACTCCCCCAGGCGCTGGGGTGCTCTTCTCGAGTCTTTGGGTCGACATGCCCTCACGCCTCAAAGATGGATTTTCCTGCTATCTTCTAAATAAAATAGAGCTGTAACACTGATTTGTCTAAGAGCTATAACATGGTCCTTTCGAGACCTGAGAGCTATGACACAGTCTATCCAAGACCCGAGAGCTGTGACACACGGAGGGGGCTTTAATGTCTGTCCCTCCAAATCTTTGTTGTGATGAGACAAAGAACCAAGGAACATACACTCGTGTGACATCTATACACCATATGATATCACATATATATGGAATCTAAAATATGCCACAAATGAACCTATGAAACAGAAACAGAATCACAGGCATTGAAAACAGACTGGTGGTTGCCAAGGAGGAAGGGATTGGTAGAGAGATGGAATGGGAGGTAGAGGTTAGAAGATGTCAACTTTTACATACAGGATGGATAAACTTCAAGGTCCTACTCTATAACACAGAGAACTATATTCAGTATCCTGTGATAAAGCATAAGGAAAAAGAATATTTTAAAAAAGAATGTGTGTGTGTGTGTCTGTGCTGTGCTTAGTTGCTCAGTCATCTCCTACTCTTTGCAACCCTATGGACTGTAGCCTGCCAGGCTCCTCAGTCCATGGGATTCTGTAGGCAGGAGTACTGGAGGGGGTTGCCATGCCTTCCTCCAAGGGATTTCTTGACCCAGAGATCAAACCTGCATCTCCTGCATTATAGGCAGATTCTTTACCACCAAGCCACCAGGGAATATATACATTTTTTTTTTTTTCTGGCTGCTCTAGATCTTAGCTGTGGCACGTGGGATCTTTAGTTGCAGCGTGTGAACTCTTAGCTGCAGTATGCCAACTCTTAGCTGCAGCATGTGGGAACTAGTTCCTGATCAGGGATCAAACTGGAGCTCCCTGCCTTGGAGCACGGAATCTTAGCCACTGGACCACAAGGGAAGTCCCTGTACACATTTTAAATCAACTATATTTAAATTTTTTTAAAAAATTAAAGCTGAAAAAAGAAACCATGAATAACTGAACAAAAAGTGCACCTATTCTCAAACTCTATCATTTTTTTCCCTCTGCAACCCCTTACCCAAATACAGAAAGAGAAAAGAAAGAGGGTCCAAAGTACCATCTTCACAAGATTCGGGACTCTAACAGTTGGTAGGACAACTGTAGTTTCTCCTCAAAGGAGAAGCACTGGGGAGATGGCATCCCCACTCTGCACCCTGGTCCACCACCTCTTATCTGCCATGGTGGACAGCATAAGGCAACTATTTCCATAAGATTAATGCCTGCGTCCTGTTTGTTATCAGAGGGAGTGGGATAACATAAGAATAGATGCTTTCAAAAATTAGTTTTTCCAGATGTTTTAATATATGTGTGTATTAATTTCATAAGAAATAAAACAACAATGTAAACAATCTAAACAAAAAAAACATTTCTCTTCATAGGAAATAAGAACTGCTGAATGTAGATTTCTTAAAGATACATTACTTGGATATTTTAGCTTCTTTGTTGTGACTTTTCTAGAAAATGTGTCACTTTCATCAAATAAACTTCCTTTCATATAAGACAGAATGTAAACAACTTGCTTGTGGAAGGGAGAAAAAAATTTTTTTTCCTCTACCTATCTCAAGTTCATTGGCTGAGACTCAACAAATTAGACTGAGAAAAGACAGAGCAGTAAGAGAAAAACAAGAAACAAGCAAATTTATTAGCAGATGCACCAAGGCTTCCCTGGTGGCTCAGACGGTAAGGAATCTGCCTGCAGTGCAGGAGACCTGGGTTTGATCCCTGGGTTGGGAAGATCCCCTGAAGGAGGGAATGGCAACCCCAGTCTTAAGGGAATGCTTTGCAAGTGATAAAAGTCTGTCTTCACTGGGGGGAAAAAAAACAAAACTGCGTACCAATTGGTGTTACGGTTGCAAGTTGAAGAAGCTTTTACACCGTATCAAGCCCTGGACATGCTTGTTTTCTTTAGCCTTTGACTTCCTCCCATAAAGGATTTCCCCTTGTCCTTTCAAGGCACAGGATTACAAGCCATGATGCCATTTCCCTGCTTCCCTCACCTCCTTTTTTCTTCTTCTGTCATCTTATAGTTCTCCATCTGAGCTTGGTTTTGGAAACTCCACCATTCTCCATCTCTTTGGTATATGGAGAAATTCAATTCCCTCTCTATAACTACTGTGCCCAAACTTAGCTGTTGCCTTCCCTTTTTATAGTGAACACATCTAATTTCTCACAAAGGGGTTTTTCACAACATAAAATTCATCCTCCTCAAAAAGTCCTCTGAGCTGATCACTAATTATTTTAAAGGTAAATGGACTTAATTCTCCAATCAGAAGACAGAAAGGATGGATGGTTAAGGAAAAAAAAAGATCCCACCATATGCTGCCTATAAGAGAATCAATTCAGCTTTAAGGACACACATGGGCTGAAATTAAGAGACAGAAAAATATATTCCATGCAAATAGAAACCAAAAGAGAACAGAAGTAGCCACATTTACATCAGACTAAATAGACTTTAAGTAAAAAACTGTAATAAGAGAAAAAACATTGATGAGTGGATTCCATTAAGAGGAAATAAAAATAGTAAATATATATGAACCTAACATCAGAGCACCTTAATATATAAAGCAAATATTAACAGCCTTCAAGTAGGGAACTTCTTGTCCAGATAGAAAATCAATAAGGAAACACTGGACCTGAACAACGTTTTAAATCAAATGATCTTAACACACATATTAAGAACATTCCATTCAACAGCAGCACAACAGACACTCTTCTCCAGTGCACACGCAGTATTATTCAGCATAGATCATATAGAGGTTCCACAAAAATAAAAATAACGTTACCATGAAATAGCAATCCCACGTGTAGGTATACATCCCAAAGAAATAAAATTATTATCTTGAAAGAATATCTACACTCTCATGTTCATTGTAGGATTAATCACAGTAGGCAAACTATGAAAACAACCCACATGCTTGTCAACACACTGAATGAATTAAGAAAATATGGTACATATGGACAATGAAATGCTGTTCAGATTTTAAAAAGAAGTAAATCCTGCCATTGGCAACAACATGGGTAAATCTGAAGGACATTATACTAAATGAAATAAGCCAGACACAAAAAGACAAATATCACATGATCTCACTTATATGCAGATTTTTTTAAAAAAAATCAAACTCAAAAGGTTATTAGAGTGGTGGTTACCAGAACCTGGAGGGTAGGGGAAAAGGGACATATGAATCAAGGGGTAAATTTTTTCAGTTATAAAAGAAATAAGTTCTGGAGGCCTAATGTACAGCATGCTGACAATAGTTAATACTAAAGTATTATATACTTGAAATTTGCTACGAAAGTAAATCACAAATATTCTCAGCACACACACATTAAAAAAATGGTAACTATGAAAGGTGATAGACACGTTAGTTTGTCTCACTGTGGCAGTCACTTCACAATGTATACATATATCAAAACATCATACTGTATACCTTAAATATAAACAATTTTTATTTGTCAAAAATAAATACCCAAAAAAAGTCTTATGAGCTATACATAGTGATATTTCTTCTTCAGTGCATATACTTATTGGAAGCTCTGAGTTTTTTCCCACTATTATTTTGTTTTGGGATCCCCCTGATACATATAATTAGAACCTGAATCATTTCAATGGTTTTTGCTGCCAACGAGTAGCACACATTTTAGGTTTTTGTCTCTTGTTCCTAATCCTAACATGATGGTGCCAACATCACATTAAGCAGACAGGTTGACTGAAGAAACTCAATGCTGACATTTGTTAAATGAAAAGAGGGACTCTGTTTGCAATTTCATGTTTAAAGTACTTTGTACATTGTAGGTACTCAATAATGCTGGTTAAATGAACAGCTGTAAAAAGCATGTTATTGGTAAATAACTCCTGAAGTCTTGGATACAATTAATCTTTAAGATGGGGAAGACTGGGAATACCTTGGTGATCCATTGGTTAGGCCTCTATGATTTCACTGCCAAGGGCTCAGGTTCAATCCCTGGTCAGAGAGCTAAAGTCCTGCAAACCTCATGGAGCGTCCAAACAAAAAAAAAATAGATGGGGAAGATGAAAATGATAGCTTAATATTCAACATTTGTCATGTAGGATGTAGCCTGAGGGGCAATATTACCAGTACACAATATATACAGCACCACTATAAAAATTAGTTGAATGAAAGGAAATTGACTCGGCATATTCTTTTAACCTAAGCAGTATGTACTCATACAAAGCTTAAACTGGTTTAAACATTGAGATGATTTATGTAAAAGGCCAGCGAGTATGACAGGAAGTATATTCAAATGGAAAATGTATTGTCAACTAGAAATATAAATGCACTTATATTGTCTTTTTGGCGATCTTAATTTTATTGCTCTGAACATAAACATTTACATGGTGAAGGAACACAAAATCTCATTTTTTCAGAGCACTTTTCAGGTATATTTCTTACACAATAACTCCACATGCTGGAATGGCAGTAGGCATCAAACAATGCCAGATTTATATAATCACCTCTTTACCAACAGTCCAAATGCCTGGATTATGCAATAACAGAATCCAGGAAAAAAAAAAACAACTTTTTCAATCAGTGAGATGCAACTTAATACATTAAATTTGTAGCCATGGAATTGTGAGTCTCTAGACTGGCACCCCACTCCAGCACTCTTGCCTGGAAAATCCCATGTATGGAGGAGCCTGGTGGGCTGCAGTCCATGGGGTCACGAAGAGTCGGACACGACTGAGCGACTTCCCTTTCACCTTTCACTTTCCTGCATTGGAGAAGGAAATGGCAACCTACTCCAGTGTTCTTGCCTGGAGAATCCCAGGGACGGGGGAGCCTGGTGGGCTGCCGTCTATGGGGTCTCGCACAGAGTCGGACAGACTGAAGCGACTTAGCAGCAGCAGCAGCAGCAGACTTGGAACTATCTAACCCCTAGTCATCTTTCTGCTGTTGTACCCACAACATGTTTTATAATTATCTGTTAGTATGTGTCAACTACTCCACTGGCAACTCTCTGAACAGAACCTGGTCCTCCTTTATTATCTTGCCTGACAAAGAAAAGGCTTTTGAAAATATTTATTACATGACTGAACGCTGTGATCTGATTATCTGCTCTTTGGGGCCTCTCTGAAATTTATAGTTACAGTGTTAACCTCAAATTCCTTCTGTCCTTTCTTGAGTTAACTTATCCGACTCAGTATTAGCAGATAGCATTTTTGGAGCATGTGTCATATGCAGGCACTGTGTTATACACCCCTAAATGCTTTCTCATTTAATCCTTAGCACAGCCCTGGAGGCTTGATATTATGATTATCATGGTCTTCATTCTCAGAAGGATAACTGAAGTTTAAAGAAGTTAAGTAATTTGCCTGAGGTTACACAGATAGAAAGAAGCCCGGGCAAGAGTTAAGTCTGTATCTGCTGGATTCCAGAGCTTACATGTGATTTTAGGCACATCACTAAAATTCTGAACTGGAAATGAGCCAAAGAAAAAGCTGAGTGCCCATTAGTAATGGATAAAAAGTGTCTTGTCTCTAAGGGCACCGGGGCTTGTAAAAATTCAGGGAGTTCTTCATCTCATCCATCATTTGTGTCTCTAAATGGCAGCCCTGAGTTTGGGTTTCTAAACGAGGGAACAAGTGTCAGAGAGCTGCTCCTACCAGCAGGTAAACCACAGACTCCATTGAAAGCATGGCTGTGGCTGAGGGATAGGAACACCGGATGCTTTCTCCCAAATGCAAAATGCAAAGCTTTTCTGTAGCAGTGGTCCTGCAGTTCTGTGCCAGAAACTAGTGCAAAACCAGGATTCAGTTATGGGATTTCACCTTTACATAGCTCTTAGGGAGAGAACTGTATTGATTAAATGTAACCACTGTTGAATTCATCAGACTCCCCTATGCTTACCCAGAGCACCTTGATGAAAGGCACAGTGTCTGAGAACAGCCAGAGGAAGGATCTACAGCATCTACTACCTTTTATGATCTGAGGGAGACCAGAAGGCCCACAGCCTCCCTCCCAGGCCCCACTTGGCCTGTTCTAGAAACTCAACTTTCCACAAGTAATCCTTCTCACAGCCAATAGCTAGGGTCAAGCCCCTTCCGCTGAACACACACAACATCTTTTAGGAACATGTACATAACATGACATGGGTTCATGAAACAACACAAAAAGGTGAGCTGAAGAAAGAGCCTTCTATCCTTCCAGCTCAACTCCAGCATGGTGAGTCTATGAGCATGGTCTCTGGCAGGGATTCAAATAGAGGCAAGTGGTCATTCATTTGGATACTAAGAGCCATTCCTGCGTTCGGCAAAATGTTGGAAGAGGTGACCTCTAAAAGGTGACTCTTCAGTTTCTTGAGTACTGTGCTAGACTCCTTGTGTGGCACAGACTGTCAACAGTTTGAATATTTAGACAAAGGGGAAATAATGGCTTTCCATCAGGTTATTCTGAGGACAATTTGCAAGCGCCCAAGCATCTCTTTGTCCCCTAAGTCAGATCATCAACCACAGTTACTCCTTGGTAAAATGAATTTTATTTCTTTGTTAAGTTGCTTATTTGTAATCCAACCTTGTTTCAGAGAAAATCTGGAGTGACTATAATGCAAATTGGACAAAGCAAGAGTGTTAAAAATGCAGAGACAGACTTAGAAAACCTCCCAAGAACTCAACCCAAGTAGCTGTGTCCATAGTACTTATATGGAGCAATAGTGACCTCCAGTGGTCAATTAAGTTATTCTTAGATGAGATTTGTAATTTTCCCTTGACCTAGTATTAATTGTAACCAGAAAAACTGTTTTTTGAGCAACTCAATTTGGGGGCTCTTCTGAGCTTCAAGAAAGGCTTGAATTTTGTGGCCTCAAATGCAGGAAACACTTTTCTCTGTTTCCCAGCTTAAAGCTTTAACATCTGCAGATGGTCTTTGCTCAAATGTAGGGAAAAAAAATAAAAATAAAAAGAGCTCTCTATTGCCTCATCTATAAAATGGAACAGGTAATAAACTACCTGCCAAATTGGAGCCAGAAATGAGTGGCCATGGGAAGCACAGTGTATAAGGACAGCCATAAACGTGCACCAGAGGAAAAAAGGAAGAGAAAGTATTCCATATGTCATGCAGAGAACAAAGAAAGAAACGCTGAAAGAACGAGGCCAGATTAATGGTCTCAGGTAGACAGCTGTGTAGAGGGTAAGGGCTGTGGCTGACTCACTGTTGTATCCCGGGTATAATATCCATCGTATAGCAAGTATTCAGATACTCCTTACTCTGTGAATAAATGAATGAAGGGCGGGTTTTCTGGGCATCCTATGCCGAAGGATCTGCCTGTTAGGATGAGGCGGGTCTGCTCAGCCCAGGTTTGAGGTCCAGAGACCGCCCCTCAAGATGGTGTCTGAGGACCAACAGGAAGAATACAGACTCAAATGATCTTACTGATCTGAGAATAAAACAGGCTAGAACAGCAAGCAGTGCTAAGGACTGAATCAACAGAAATTTCGTATCTCAGTAGTTTACACGGAAAATCTACACGGTTAGCTGTCTCACTCACTGTGCTCATGGCAGGCGCTCAGTGGCTGACCAACCACCAGACAGTGGCCCAGAACAATGGAACAGGAGCCTGTGACGAAGCACAGCCCCCAGGGTCACAGGTTTAGAGCTCTTTCTTCATTCCCTTGGGTCATGACAGCCAGACTCATCCAAGGTTACTCTAAAGACTTTGCAACTGGGCTCTAAATGGTTTTACATACACTGTAACTTAGATTGTTCATCTTATTTTATATAAAATATTTGTAACAAGAATATTGTATTCAATATAAATAATTTTCTTTAATAATGTTTCAGGAGTCAGTTATGTAGAAAAAACATCTTAATTTTTAGAAGCTTTTACTACTAAATATACTTGTGAACAAAGCAAAATATTTAAAGATATAGTCCACATAATCTTATTCTATTCTCCTTTGATCCACCTTGGGCAAGAGTATATTTAAAAGTCTTGAAGTCACATCAAATGGTATTTTTTGCATAGTTTGTAAAAAACAATCAAAAAGAACTATTTACAATAATTTCCAACAATTCATCTTCTGATAATCTTGCCAAAAAATGTAGCAAAACATGCTATTCTTCGTAAAACTAGTATCTCGTATCTCTACAATTCTAAGAAAATACAGAGAACTCCAAGTCAATTACTTCCTAAAACGGCAATTAGTACAAAAAAGCATGAAGTCTTATAATAACAATAACACATTTGTTTTAAGAAAATAATTTCTGGCCATTACTAGAAAATTGCTAATTCTTGAAAAGGCATGTGTATATAAACCATTAGTGCAATTATTATACTCTTATCCCTCCATGAAATGTGATAATATCCACGTAAGAATCAATAATAAATCAAAGAGTATGCATATGAATTCATTTAATGATTTTACTACCTCTTCTGTGCAGATGGGCTGCAGTCTAGATTAAAATAAAGATTTGTGGGTTCAAGAACTGCTGAAATGAATGATTGGGAACACAATGCAATCTCCCGGCAGACGGGTTCTCCTGGTAGCAAAGTGTTGTCCACACTCCAGTGTAAGGCGTAACCCTCATGACTCCCCACAAGCAGGTTGGGCAGTTCAGCCTGCAGTTCCCACGAGCCAATTCTTTCAAGATCCAAAAGCCCAGGTATCAGAAAACAAGAGAAGGGTGCAATCTGAGGCCAAAGAAAGGGGCTTCTGCCTCCACAGTTCTGCACGCAGATAATATGCTGTTACGAGATTTCACTTTGTTCATGACAGAACACAGAAAACTACTATACAGAAATAAAACTTCTTTAACTTAATGTCGATTTAAAATAATTCTCTCTGAACATTTTTGAGGATTTCAGGCAATAATTGTGCACATCAATACATTTTAATTACCAGACATCATTCCTCAGTTAAAATCTCCACCGTGACTTCCCATCACCTGTCATATAGATTTTACCAGAATTAAGTAACACGTGTGCCTTAGTGTTCCTACCACTCTGTACCTCCCTGCTGTCCCTCTAATACACCCTACCTACTCTGTTCCTCCCACAAAGAACACTCAGTAAATAACCCAAACAAGCACAACATCAAATAAGAGGCCCATTTATCTTTATTTCCCTACATTCATTTAGCAAATAGTTGCGATACCTTCTTCACCACTGGCTGTAAGGAGAAAACGATGGCCAAACCATCATTCTTATTCAAAAAGCTTAATCTAGTAGATAGCTGCCAATGAACAGTGACCTCTATCTCTTACATAGAAAACAGGACACATGCCATCTTTCCACTCACCAAGAAAAAAGAGGCTGAGGCCTTAATGACAAGATAAGGTAAACTGTCTTGTCATTAAGGGAAGCAGCTTCAAAACATCCAAACATGGGCCAACATAGATCAGTTATCCTCCCCCCTCAAAAAAAAAAAAGATAAGGAACAGGAGAGAGAACTGGCCTTGGAAGCACAGACTAGATGATAAGAGAACAAATCAGACATCATGGTAGATCTTTCAAAAATCATCAGATTTCTGATCAGGTCAGAAAGAAACAAGACCCACCAGCTGATTGTGGTGAGAAAGTTGACTCGGTTTCTGGGAGTGTTCAGGGATAAGCAGAACAAGCAGAGATAAAACCTGGGGAACTCTGGAGAGAAGAGACTGGTTGACTCAAGGTCACTGAGATAGCATTCAGGTTCGAGGAACTGGGTGTAAAGACAGGCCAGCTCTTCAGGTTAAAGATTTCCACCCTTTGTTAGATGTCAATCATAGAACTTTGCAGATCAAGAGCAGAATGAGAATAAGTTGGCCAATTCCCCAATGGCTCCAAGGAAGAGAAGACGGGGCTGCGGAAGATGTGGTACCCAGCTCTCATTGCTGATCAAGGTTTCTCATCAGTGGAAGGTAACAGGAGAGAGATTTCCAGCGAACGGCATCTGCATCTCCCGTGTTTTCAAAGCTGCCACCTCTTGAGCATTTAGTAACCCTCATGATCACCTATGTGATATTATGATCTCCATTTTATAAACAAAGACACTGAGGCCCATTTAAATTAAGTAACTTGTTCAATATCCACATGTATGCATGCTCAGTCACTCAGCCATGCCCAACCCTTTGCGACCCCATGGACTACAGCCCACCAGGCTCCTCTGTCCATGGGATTCTCCAGGCAAGAATATTGGAGTGGGTTGCCATTTCCTTCTCCAAGAGATCTTCCTGACCCAGGGATTGAACCCCCGTCTCCTGCATTGCAGGCGGATTCTTTACCACTGAGCCACCTGGGAAGCCCCAATATTCACGTTCATGTTAGAGTCACAATTCCAAAACCAGTCTTTTTAATCACTTGCCATGCTGCCTCCCCCTCTGAGCCATTTAATCAGCCCCAAGTTTCTTTATAACTGGGATAGGGATAAATGCACTTATGCTGCCTTCCACGTAAGACATTAAGGAACACAGGTCACCTCAGAGGTTTCCAGGTTGACTGCACACCAGTTCAGCCTTTAGGATTAAAATAAGCCAGCAGATGGTAGAGTCCTTTAAAAAAAAAGCTAAAAAGTATCAATGCTGTCTACAACAATCATGTCCAGGCATGATAAGGGAAGGGGATTAGGAGATACAAACTATTGTGTACAAAATAAATAAGCTACAAGGATATATTGTATAGCACAGGGAACAAAGCCAATATTTTATCACTTTAAATGGAGTATAATCTATTTTAAAAAATTTAATCACTATGTTGTATACCTGAAATGAGTATAATTTGTAAATTGATATATTTCAATACAAATAAATACATAGAAATAGTTAGGACAGTTTTAAAAATTAAACAAAGCAAGAAATTACATAAATGCCTACTATGGAGTTATCACTGCTAAGTAGAAATAATTTCTCTCAGAACCAAAATGCAGTATCAAAGTAAATGAAAAAGAAAAAACAAGCCACTCCATTCTAGAAGTCCATTGATTTCCCTATAACTAGGACTAGAAGGAGTGGGTGGTTATTAAGTCTTTGTCAAGCTACAGAAGATTATGCAGCAAGCTGTTACTGCAGAGGCTGAGCCTGAAGAAGAAATGTGTGGCCTTAGCCACAGCGGAGTGGAGGGACCCACAAACCGAAACCTGGTGTACTGAACAAAAATATTTACCGTGCCACTTTATGAAATGATCCATTTTCAAGGCATCAATTGCTTTATGCAACTTCCCATCCTACTAGAAATGTTCCCTTCTGGGTCTACACACAGAGGTAGTTAAAATATGTCCTTATGAATACTGATGTGATTGGAACAGCTTATTTTAACTACCCCCTCCTAAAAGTGTATTTTAAGGGGAATGGGATTAAGGATGCTGCAAATTGAGATTGTAGTTGTGTCTGTTTCATATTGTAAATGGGAATGTCTGTAAAGGTTTTCTTTTTTTTAACTTCTTTCACACCATTAGAAATACATGTATGCTCTGCAATTTCAGGACAATGTTTTTGCTTTGCTGCTTAGTGATATAATGGAAAGATTGCACAGCTGAAAATTTGTCTGTGCGGTGCAGCTAGAATACCGATATCCCAGTTACCATGTAACTTGCATTAATTTAGAAATATGTGACAAACTTCTCTCTCTTTCCTTTTTATTCATTCATTTACTTCAGTAAAAGCCCTACATAAGGAAAGGGAAAATAAATGTTCCACGAGGCCAGAGTTTCTCAACCTCCGTACTATTGATGTTTTAGATGAGATAACCTACTGTTGTGGGGGACTGTCCTTGGCATTGCAGGATGGTGGGCAGGCTCCCTGGTCTCTGCTCACTAGATGCCAGGAACCTCTCCATCCCCTGAAAGGTGTCTCCAAACACTGCCAAATGTCACCTGTGGGGTGAAGTCACACCAGTTGACAATGATGTCTTAGACTCTCCCTCGGGATGCACTCTCCCAGCCAGCCCACTAAGCAGGCGTAACAGAGCCCTGATTTTCCCAACATGTGGTCAATAGCTATTTCACCAGCAGCCATGTGTTTCTGCATAAGATCCCCTTATGTAGGCATCTCCAACTCAGTGAGTCAGGTGTTCAGCTCTCATGGGGCTGAGAATAGGGACCCGGGCCAGGTGTACACAAAAAGAGATTTCCCCTTTAATATTTGAGTACAATTTTGGTTTTGTTATTTTAACTAATCTCTGCTTCACTACATTTAAGGCATCCAGTACTGTCGTCAGATAGATAACCACCAACTAGTAGATAATGGCTGGGCCAAGGTCATCTGACCTTGGTTCCTTTCTATTGTTCCTTTCTATTGCACAAATGAAAAAAAAAAAAAAGTGGACCTTGCAGCCTCCTTAAATCAAGGCCGACTGCATGATTATCGCATGAGAAACTCACAGATCCTAATCTCCTGCTCTTACCTGGTTTAGAACCAAAGAGACACATTTCATTTTCTTCCCCAGATCAAATAAAAAGGGAGTCTGGCAATAGCGATAAACCCCAGAGATCAGCTAAATTATGTCCCAACTTGACATTTATATGAGCACACGCCTCTCCATCTCCGGAGGCGATTAGATTAAGTGTGTTTTAGCATGCACTTCATGCACACACGTCCCCAGAGATTCAGGGTTGGGGTGTATTGTGAATAATATCATTGCTTTCATTCAGATGTTGTGTCTTGCCAATATGCTGCCTAAAACATTATTTAGGAGGGAGAAGTACATTTCAACAAAGCGAACACAAAGCCTCTTACATTTCAGGATTAAGGTTCACACCCGCCCCGTTCAGACCCTGAGCAAATATTTCTACCATTGGGACATGTGATCATGGTTTCTTATCTGGGCATCATACCACATGGCATACTCTATCTCCAGAGACTGAAATCATTTTGCTCAGAGATTTTTATTTACTTCATTAACTCCAGAAAGCCCAGGAGACGCCCTGAGACAGTGCACTGGAACGCAGGCTGACGGCTGGAGCCTCCTGGGTGTACGGAGAGTGGTGAAAGGCCCTTCCCTCCATAAAATTCAGCATTACAGCTGAAATGCCACATCACCACCAACAAGCCAAAACCCACCTCTTTGTACTGGTACAAGCCAAAATCACACTGATCTCACCAGGGGATACTACATTAGCTATGCAGAAATCAATTCTTAAAAAAAGAATGACCAGAAACATGGGATTTTAGATTTCAGATCAATAGTTTTGGAATAGGTATAAAATACATATCAAAATGCACAATTTATTGGCATGTAACAGAAAAACAATATGATAGTCTTTATTTTTTTTAAGAAATTATTAAATTATTCCAATTCAAAAGACATGTTTGGGTCTTGGTAAAAAAAAATCTAAGTAGCAGTTTAATGTTACAAATTTTTAAATTACATTATTTGTAACTGGTCAAATAAAATTTAAACTCTTTTCCAATGGTAGAAATTTATGTTGTTTCTCATTCTGGCTTTCTCTTTAGCTCTTTATTAATCTATAAATATTATGCCCATTCATCCTCTGTTTAGCTCCTATTACAAAAATTCTGTATAGGTATCATTGTGTCAGACCCTACCTCAGAACATGTGGCTCAAGTTTAGTGTCCAAAAATAACTACAAGTGTGTAAAAAATGCAAAACACAAAATACTTTGGAAAGAGAAGTTCCTTGTCATGGCCAAACTCCCAATATCCTATTAATATACAACTGTCAGGCACTGTGGAGACTCTATAATTCATCTTCTTCCTTTGCCTGTATTTACCCTCTCCTTAATCCACAAAGGATTTCAGGCAACTTACAGAAGTACATACATAACAAAAGAATGAAATAGATGAGGGAGTCAGGACAAAGGTAATTGAGGACAGGAAGCTAGTAAAAGCCAGAGGTAAGCTCAAGGCAGAAGAGCACAGCATCGGGACCCCGCCTCGGTGGAAGAGGTGAGTCCAGAGTGTGACTACAAGCTTCCTGGAGATCAAAATGATGACAGAAGGACCAGCAGTTGTGAGACCGACAGCAAACTGTTCGAGAACAGCCCTATTGGATGTCAGGTCCTGAGAGCAATCCCTCTCGAGATTCCTAGGAGGCTGTATCAGGACCTCAATGGCACCTGCATTTATTTTTTTTCATCCTCTTAACCTTTATCAAGGCAATGCCTTGTTGTTGTTGTTCAGTCTCTCTCAACGTGTCCAGTTCTTTGTGACCCCATGAACTGCAGCACACCAGGCTTCCCTGTCCTTCACCATTGCCCACAGTTTGCTCAAACTCATATCCACTGAATTGGCGATGCCATCCAACTGTCTCATCCTCATGCAGTGCCTAAGCCTCCCCAAAGCAGCACATGGATGTTTCTCATTGTTAAGGATAGTCACTAGGAAGGGGAACTTGAAGACATCATCCAGTGACTTACAGCTCTGCAGACAGTCTTCCTTCTTACTGCTTGTCTCTTACAGTTTTATTACCTGCCTTTTAGTCTCTTTTCTGAAGCCTGCTCCCTAACTCTCCCTTCATATAGATAAACACACAACCACCCTAGAGACCCACTCCTTGAAATTTGTATATGTATACACTCTCAGCACATCAGCACACAATCAATAAACTTTTACATTAACCAGAACTCACAAGACTGTAAAAATACGTTCTGCTTTAAAACGAACCCTATCAATTTCCATGAAAATAGTGGAAAGCCTGGATTGTTTTTAATTATAACTTCCTATAATTCCTCTGTCCATGGGATTCTCCAGGCCAGAATACTGGAGTAGGTTACCATGCCCTGCTCCAGGGGATCCTCCCAACCCAGGGATCAAACCCAGGTCTCCTGTACTGCAGGCAGATTGTTTACTACTAAGCCACCAGAGAAGCCCATAATACATATATCTTACCTAAATTAATTTGCCCTCAATAAAAAAAGTTTTTTGGAGGGGAAGAGTAGGGGACAGAAAAGGAGGCAGAGAGAGTCATAATGAATATTACATGCTCTTATAAAGAATGCCTTCAAAGCAAAGGAGGCTTGCCAGCGTTACTGAGCAATGATCTTTGAACACAGCATTAAAGTCATAGCATGAAGGAAGGGAGATAAAATATTTAATGACATCTTAATATTCCCAGTCTTGCAAAAAGCCAAGAACTGGTCACAGTTTATCAGTGGCTGTACATTTTAATATCATTAGACAACAATTTTTTCCAATCAGAGTAATAGAGTTACTGAATCCTGGGGTGGTAGAAAGAAGGGGAAATAAAGTGGACTATAAACTGCTTGGAAGTACTGTCTTTTCCAATTGACTTTTAATAGGAATGTGGAAACTGGGCTCGACAATCAATTGGCTCACTTGGCTAACAGCTTGGCCAGAGCCTCAGTAAATATTGAGGATGTTTCTACAAAATAACCTTGGACTAACTGTATTCAGGACAAATCCTCAAAAAACCCATTCACTTTCTAGGACACAAGTACGGTCAGAAGTCATTTTGGGGTCTAGTATGTCATTGCACCCAAATCTTCCAGTCCTTCCTATATGATTTAATTCACAGAATCTAACGTGTCACACCGAACAGTTGTTTCATGAAGGTGGGGTGGAGGAGCAACCTGTTGGGTCAGAAAAACAGGCAGGAGTGAAGAAACAATGGTGGGGAAAAAGCAGACAGCAGAACAATGACTTACTGAGAATCACCACTTAGCCTGCCTCCCACTGCCTTTTCCTTTCCTCCACTCTACCATTCCTTCCTAATAGCAATGGCCTTACTCTTTTCTTGCCACAAAAATCTGAGAGAGAAATCAGAAGCTACTTCAAGCCAAAGGCTCTTCCTCCTATGCAAAAGAGTAGATTTAAAAATTTAAAAAGGGTAAGTATATTAGTCGCCTTGAAAGTGAAAGTCAGTCGTGTTTGACTCTTTGCAACCCCATCCATGGAATTCTCCAGGCCAGAATACTGGAGTGGGTAGCCTTTCCCTTCTCCAGGGGATCTTCCCAACCCAGGGATTGAACCCAGGTATCCCACATTGCAGGTGGATTCTTTACCAGCTGAGCCACAAGGGAAGCCCAAGAATATGAGTGGGTAGCCTATCCCTTCTCCGGCGGATCTTCCCGACCCAGGAATTGAACCAGGGTCTCCTGCATTGCAGGCGGATTCTTTACCAACTGGGTTATCAGGGAAGCCCATTAGTCGGCTTGAGTTGCCATAATATAAAACAGCACAAACAGGGAGAGGCTTAAATAATAGATTCATTTTCTCACAATTCTGGAGGCTTGAAATCTGAATTCAAGGTTCAGGCGGACTGCAGGGCTGGTTCTTCTGAGGCCTCTCTCCTTGGTCTGCAGGTGGGAGTCTTCTCTTCCCTTTGTCTTCACATGGTCTTTCCTTTGTGTGTGTCGGGTCCTAATCTCTCAATATAAGGACATCAGTCTTGATGGCAGATTAGACTATTCCTCATTTTCACTTAATCACCTCTTTAAAAGCCCTACTTCCAAATATAGGCATATTCTTAACTGCTGGAAATGAGCACTTCAACACATAAATTTGATGGGCAGGGCAGGGCACAAGTCAGTCTACAACACAGAGAAATATATTTGGGGGGATGGAGAGAGAGGTGAAGTGGGCCCTACAGTCAGCCCAGATCCCAGGAGGTGATGAGACCCAGAAGTGGTCTCTCTGGGACACGTAGGAAAAACAGACCTAAGCTCCGGGGTCCGTCAGCCTCAGCCAAGACGCCTCTGCTCTAAGCACAGCCTTCAACTAACAGATACTCCCGGTCTAAGAGCTTCTGTGGACAGAGGAGCAGACTGGTGGCCAATGACCAGATGGTCTTCCCTGATGTTCAGGCTCTAAGTCCCAAATCCCTTGCATAATCCAGGCTAGGAACCCTTAGAGAGTGTTAGTAATGACTGATACTGAATTTCCAGACAGCCCTGTGGAACAAGGGCTTGGCAACAGGTTAATATTAAGTAAAAAACAGAATGTGATTATCTCTTGCTGTTTATGAACAACCTGCTTGAATTCAGTCAGGATGTATACAGAATTTGGGAAAGAATAAAACAAAACAGAAAACGGTCCATATGCATACATTAAGCCAACCAAGTTATCAAAAATGCACAGAAGCAGAACAGAGCTCAGACTAAGAGGTTTTAGGGTTAAAAGGAATTCATTTGGACCTAAGAGGCAAGAGTTAGTCATGTCTCCTGACCTACTCCAATACACTGATCTCCTCCGTAAGTAATAATAATAGTTAATGGGTGCTAGGAACTAACACATGTTCAGCCTTCTCATCCCATCCAATTCTGCCAGCACTCTCATTTAAATTTAAATACTTTCTGGGCTTCTCTGGTGGTTCAGTGACTGACCATCTGCCTTCCAATGCAGGGGATGCAGGTTGGAACCCTGGTCTGGGAACTAAGATCCTACATGCCATAGGGCAACTAAGCCCTGCGTGCAACAATGAAGATACTGTGTGCCCACGCTAATACCTGATGCAGCCAAATAAATAATAAAAATAAAGTAAAATTTAAATCCTTCCTGATATTTTAGTATTATGTGTGATTTTACCTATCTTTTATTTACACAGTCCTCCTACTTAAATGGTAAACTTCATGACAGCAAGATTTCTGTTTTCTACTTCCTTTGACCACCCACGGTACTGGAGAAATTTTGCTCAGTTATTTTAATTATGGGTCACAGCCGTAATGACTGAAAACTTTCTTTCCTCCCTCCATAAGCGTTGAAAAGAACCTTTATGTCCCTTTGTACTCTTGAGACAGAATGGGGAAATTGGATAAAATCTCCCTATTTTTTCATTAACAGAGGTTGAGTATTTTCAGAAAATTCTTCTTACAGGTAGCAAAGTTCTAGAAAGACCACTGGGAGGAAAAAGAGAGGTCTGGCATTGAGAAAGGGAAAAGAAAGCAGAGAGACAAATTCTGGAGGAAAAGGATGAGGACATGCTGAATTCAGTGGGGGGTGATACTAGCTCTTGAAAGTCCTATGAACCCACTGCCCATCTCCCAACCTAAACATATGTCTTTTCTAAGCCTGGAGTTCTGAACCAATTTTTGCTAAGTCATTTCAGTTGTGTCTGACTCTTTGAGACTCCATGGAATCTATCCCAACAGGCTCCTCTGTCCATGGAATTCTCCAGGCAAGAATACTAGAGTGAGTTGCCATTTCCTCCTTTAGGGGATCTTCCTGACCCAGGGAACAAACCCAGGTCTCCTGCATTGCAAGCAGATTCTCCACCACTGAGCCACTGGGAAGCCCTCTGAACCAATTACGAAACACAACAAAAGAGTCAAGAAAATAGGAGATTAAAGTGTCCCTTTATCCCAACTAAGATTGGTGTTTATAGAACATCGTGTGCACCATAGGTAAGTGGACTTTCTAACATGGAGCCACTGAATTAGCCTACCCTCTGTACCCCAGGAGGACTGGGTGCCCTCCAGCTCACCTCTCATAGGCATCACGCCTTTGCCACTAAGCTTCCTGCAGGGTAAGAGCATTCAGGAGCACATGCCTTCTGAGAGCAGCGCAGGAGAGGAGAGTCCAGCAGCGGCTATTGATGATTAGGCAATTACTAAAGGCAGAGTCTTTATCTTCGATCCATAAACGTGCTCCCCAGAGGTCCCAACAAAAACCATGTGCCAAACTTTGTGTGCTTTGTGTGTCTGTGCATTTTTCTGGGGAGAGATTTATAGCTCTCATAAAACCCAACCGCCCAGTATTGGGAGCCAAGGAAACAGATGACTGAACGGAGACACGTCAAGGTCGTTAAGTCCTCAGAAGAGCACGGATGTTATATGTTAGTTATAGGCCTTGGGGGTCCAAGTGGGGTAGGGAAAGAGCTAAACCAACGAGGCAACTCTTCCATGAGTGTTTAACCAGTCAGTGCCTGGGAGACACTCTGCGGGCTCAGCTGAGAAGATCTGGAAGAGAACGGGAGAAGGAAGAATGAGCAAGAGAGAGCTGGAAAGCCAGAACTGCCATCCACTCATTTCACAAATATCCAATAAGTGCCTGCTCTGTTCCAGGTGTGCTGCTAGGTCCTAGGGGAAAAAAGGTGAAGAGAACCTGTGTTTAGAAAATGAGAGACTAAAAAAAAAAAAAGAAAATGAGAGATTAAAACTTGAGATCTCTTGGGTAAGGACATCTCTCACTACCTGAGTTCGGTTTGCTCAATTACTTCATTCTTCAGTCACCACGCTCACATTAAAGGGGTAAAAAGGAGAAAGAAAGCAAGCAAAACCATACACGGTGAATTAACCCACCAAGCTGCCAAGATCAATCTTTTATTCACTCATTCGAGTCATGGGGAAAAAAAGAAAAAATCAGGATGACAATAAAAATGGAGAGAAAATGAATATGTTGAAACTCTCCCTTTCAACTTTGAGCTGACATTGTGCTGAGACTCTTTCCGGCTGTTCTGTCTGGCCGTGTCAAGGAGTGACCATGATTTATGGTGCCACTTCCACAATTTCAATGTTCTTGATCCCCCACTGGAAGCAGTGACAAGTAAGGTTAACTGCTGTGTAAAGAGACAGTTTGAGTAATGCTTCGTACACAGATCTGGTGCTGATCTACTGCACGAGGCGGGGGAAGCAGGGAGGTTAGCCATTGGTTAAATCCCTTCCAAAGGGCAACCTCCCCAAATGCCCTAACACCTCTTGGAACAATCCATGTTTGTATGGAAAGGCACCCTGCATTGTATTAGAAACTGTTTCTTTGTCCTTGTCCCCTCAGAAACATGCAAAAAGCTCACTCTGCTCACATCTGCATTTTGTATTATCAGTAACAGCTACCACGATGTGTCTGTGTACTATGCCAGCCCTGCCTACATGCCGTATAATCATTACTTCAGTTAATCCTCTTGCTGTCATACCCTATGATCATCCCCATATACAGACGAGCGGAATGAGGCACCAAAGGTTAAACAGCTCATCAAGAAGCAGGAAGCAAAGCCAGGATTTGAGCCCAGGAAGTCTAACTGCACAACCTGCTGTACTACTCTGTTAGACCATTCGTCTTCATTTAACTCAGCCAACTTAGTCTAACGTACTTTCTCTTTAACCACCTTGTATGCATTTATACAAGTGCACACCACTGAATAAAATAGGTGTGTATCATCACAGAAAATATTTTTTTCAGTCTTCCATAGTCACAACTTGCTTGATAAACAGGGTTGGAAGTTTCTGTGTCTGTAAATATTTCATTAATGCTAATCACTTTTTCATACATTTACATCTCATTTCCCCTGAATAAAGGAGGAAGAGGAAACAGGGACCAACTTGACTGAACACCTACTTCACTCTATACGTTGTGTCAGGTACATTCAGCCTCACGGTGATGCCCTGAGTAAATGTGATTGTTGTTGTTTAGTCGTTAAGTTGTGTCTGACTCTTTTGTGACCCCATAGACTGTAGCCTGCCTGGCTCCTCGGTCCATGGGATTTCCCAGGCAAGAATACTGGAGTGGGTTGCCATTTATTTCTGCAGGGGATCTTCCTCACCCAGGGATCAAACCCACATGTCCTGCATGGGCAGGTGGATTCTTCACCACTGAGCCACTAGGGAAGTCCTTAAATATGATTATCCTGTTATAAATTGAGAAATGGAAAGTTAAGGACATTTCTGTGTCTAACTATATGGGAGACAGAAATGGGCTCAAGGGCCTCTGTAATTTCAGTTTGCCAGGGCTGCACACATGCTGTGTAGGTCTTGGTAACGCAGTGCCTTTCACCCCATTAGTCACACAGATGAGGGCTAATCGAAGAGGAAAGAGAAAGGCAGTAAGAGACCGAGAAGCAGAGTGCGAGTCAGCTTCCAAGTTCAAATGTTGCTGAAACGCTGAAGAAATGGCTTCTCCGCATCCCGGATTTCCTCAAGGTCTCTCTAAACTCTTGTCAAAGACTTTCGATTACAGTTATCTGGGGGGCAACCTTGAGATGTTACACTCAAAGTTTCTTCTCTGGCAAGATGCCAAACTCCCTCTATCTGCTGGCAACGGCACAGCACCTGTGTGAGGTCTGCTTTCCAAAAACGCCTGAGGACAAGGTCAAGGATGTGCTGCTACAGAGATCTCGTCCCCCACAGCTGCACAGCCGGCAGAGGCTGGGATCCTGGATACGGAGATGGGGGGTAGCCTCCCTCCTCTCCTCACATAAATACCATCTTAATCTTATTTCCTCAACCCTTTCCCGTCACTAAAGAGTTCTTAAAGTCAATTCAAATCTCACTTTAAACTCTTGTTCGCCTAGAGAAAACAAAAAAAGAACTGTTGTTGTTTTTGTGTAAATGGAAGTACTGTGCTGTGACTGGGTTTGTAACAGCACTGTGTCAAAATGCCAAAAAAGTGTGTCAAAAATAACATTTAAAAAAAACTCAGGGGAGACCTGTTATAGTCCTAAATGAGCATCTTTATTTCTCTGTGTTGAAATTTGTTAGTCTCCTCTCAAGGGTCTTAATAAACCTCAAAGAAACACACAACACTTAATGAACACAATTTAAAGGCCAATTCAGCCCTTGATACCCCCATTACTGTCAAAACATCTCTCACTTGTATTTGTGAGTTCTTCTCTTCCAAGTCTTTCTATTCAGTTTCTTCCTCAACGGACGCTTGTTTTCCCAACATCCTTAACCTCAAATGTATATGCGTGTTGCCATGAAGTTAGTCAACTAAAAAGAATTAATTTCAATTTATTTTCTTTGTCGTTGTTGGGGAAAACATCACAAAGTATTTCTTGACACATTACAAATGACAGTCAAATTCAAGGCAATCCCACACTGCCCAGAGTTTGTATATTTAATTTAATGGGCTTTCAAATATTATTCAAGCATATCTATAAGGAATATACCCTCCCATGATCTGGCTTAGATAAGACAAAAATATTAAAATTTCAGAAGCTACTCAGAGAATTCAAAGGATTACAGTGTCTTTCTGCATATCTTGAAGAGAAAATATTTACTTCTATCAAGACACAAGGTGAAGATTTGATCTAATGCCAGGAAGCTCCTTGAATTTCCTGCTTTCACCACCTCATGGTCATCTATTGCTTGTTGACTGCTCAGCCTCCCCATTGTAGAGCAATCACAAGTCAAATAAAAATTAAAATGCCCTCATTTCCTGGGCAAAGTGATTGGAAAACAGTCAGATCTATGACATAGCAGGACTGTATTGTTTTGCACAAATTACTCTGATACTAGGAAGTAAAGGCTGTCTCTTCTTAGTTCAAGAACAGTACCCGATGATGTACACCTAGAGCCACTGGTGGTCATTTTTGCTGTGATGTGGAGCATGTCTTTCCAAGCAGAAGTTGAAAAAGGTAATGAAGAGCCAAGACATGAAAAAATACTGATAATAGCATTTGAATCCTTGGATTTAGCAGTACCTGAAGTCAGCACCACTCTCTTAGATTTCCAAGTTACATGAGCTAATCATTTCTTTTTGTGCTTACATTGGTTGCATTTTGCTTCTCAGTTCAGTTCAGTCGCTCATTTGTGTCCAACTCTTTGTGACCCCATGGACTGCAGCACACCAGGCTTCCCTGTCCATCAACAAATCCCGGAGCTTGCTCAAACTCACGTCCATCGAGTCGGTGATGCCATCCAACCATCTCATCCTCTGTTGTCCCCTTCTCATCCTGCCTTCAATCTTTCCTACCATCAGGGTCTTTTCAAATGAGTCAGTTTTTCACATCAGGTGGCCAAAGTATCGAGTTTAAATTTCAGCATCAGTCCTTCCAATGAATATTCAGGACTGATTTCCTTTAGGATGGACTGGTTTGATCTCCTTGCAGTCCAAGGGACTTTCAAGAGTCTTCTCCAACACCACAGTTTAAAAGCATCAATTCTTCAGTGCTCAGAATTGATGCTTTTTGCTTCTTTGCATTTCTGAATAATATACCTGATTCTTCCCATAGGCACCCAAAACAATGTTTCATAAACCACAGGCAGCACAGGTTCAATGTGGGTGGTTTTGAACTGTTCTTTTGCTTTAGATTTGCAACTTTTCTTTTGCTATAGTTTTGTTAAAGGAAAAGCAGCAATGTGAGATTAAATTCTTGGTGACTGGGAGACAGTGGGATGGAGACTTGATCTGACGTGATTTGTATAAATTTTGAATTTCTATCTTACACCTATTTGTATTACATACTTAACATAATTAAAGCAATTTCATTATTAAACTATTTAAATGATAAAAAAGCATAACCATACTTTAATACAGTAAGATTATTTCTAAGACTCTTTTTAAAAAATAATCAGAAACAGACCAAAGTACATGCACGAAGATATTCATGACAGGGGTTTCTGTTTGTATTACTTTGAAAATTAGGAAATAGCAATAATCTAACCAATATTAAGGGAACAGTTAAAATATTAAATTCATAAGTTACTATGCAACCATTAAAAATGATTTTAACATGAGATTGTGCTTATATGATTTAGTGAAAAAAAGTAAGCTGTTTTTTCTATACTCTGTATAATTTTTTTTACACTGTGATCTGAACAAGTAAAAACACATGGAAAACATAGTAAAATGTTAGTAATTATCTCTCAGTAATGATTTTACAGGTAATCGTTTTTTCCTTTGTCCTTTTTCACAGTTACTGATTTTTCCAAAATACAAATATGTTTTTGTTCTGTGTGTGTTGTATGTGTGTTAGTCGCTCAGTTGTGTCCGACTCTTTGCGACCCCACGGACTGTAGCCCACCAGGCTTCTCTGTCCATGGAATTCTTCAGGCAAGCAACTGGAGTGGATTGCCATTCCTTTCTCCAGAGGAACTTCCCAACCCAGGAATCGAACCTTGGTCTCCTGCATGGCAGGCAGATTCTTTACCGTTTGAGCTACAGGGAAGTCTACATTTTTTGTTGTTGTTGTTGTTCTAGTAATCACTAAAATGTTTAACAAAAATTAAAATTTGTGTGTTCTTAGCCACCTTTACTTAGTAATAATGGACTCAGAAACATGCCCTCTGGGACTTCATCTTACACTGCATGGAAGACTGTTTTCTGCTTTCTAGGAGGATTTACCAGAACTGACTTCATTTTATACCTGCACTCACTGCCCAAGAGACCAGCACCCACCTTTTCATCATTATGCCCTCTTCATGAGACTGGAGTCCAGCAGCGTGACAGGTTCTGAGGTCAGCCTGCTTGGAAGTACATCCTGATTCCAGCATTTTCTACTTAATCGCCCTGTGCCTCCATCAGGATGCAAGAGATATACCATGTAAGGTTACCATGGGAATTAAATGAGATAATTCACACACTTCACAGTGCCTGGCACATGGTCAATCCTTAATAAATATTAGGTATTTTGCACATGAGAAATTTTCTTTTCTAGATTGTGACTTCAAAACACGAAGATAAACTCTCCTAATAACACCCAATTTTCTACCAGCTTATCTGTTTTCATTATTTCCCAACAGTTTGAGTTTATGTCACATGGGTTTTCTTTCCTACTCTCTTTGCGTTCATTCCCCAATGACTGCTGCCTTTGAATCCCACATCAGCAGAAAACCTCAGACTCTACCAAGACTTCAGTGCTGATGCCCTAAGACAGCTGTCTGTCCTATGGACAATTTATGAAATTTGAACATGAGTAGTGGATTGGGCAGCAATAGTGTATCAGTGTTAAAGTTCCTCATTTTGATAATTCGGCTAACATAAGAAAATGTTCTTAGCCACAGGGAGTGCCCACTGAGGTATTTCAGAGTAAAGGGGCATGAGGTCTCCAATGTACCCTTACAAGTTAGAAAATTTTCTGCAAGTTAAAATTTTATCAAAATAAAAAAAGATTAACATAAAGCAAACCTGGAGAGTCATGGGACATCACAGACAACTTCCTTGACCATGACTTCTGCATGGAAAACTGTGCTATCCATTTACTTCCCAGCCACTTTAGGAAAGAAAGAACACCATATCAATGAAAGAACACTTTCATCTTGAGGTGTTCTGCTCTCCTCTTAGTTAAGGAATGCTTTGAGGAAAAAAAAGCTCTCGAGGTCTTAAATACAAGGTAAGCTCTCCCACCTCATCCCTTCCCTTAACAAAGGCAGAGAAAGAACAGAAACTTCATTGAGAAGTCCAAAATCCTCCTCGACAAAGGTAACCATGGAGGTGGGAAGTGCAGTGCCCAGTTAGAGGGGGCCTGACACAGTAGATTAGGGAGGGTTTAGGGCATAAGGGTATTATCAAGGGGGTAGGTGAAAATCTTGCCCAGGGAATCTCAGGTGGTGATGGCAGTATGGAGCAAGAGAAGTCTATCTCCCCGCCCTTGTGAGCACATCCCAGAGATGAGGGGCAGCCAGTAACAGAAATATGAGACTAGCCAGTCATCAACCTGAGCTGGCGTGTTGTAACCCACCTTGAATATAACTTTGCTCATGGGAAGATAATTTTGTAACAGGAGGATTGGTTTCTGGTACTGAGGACACCAGAACCTTTCCATACACTCTTTCCTGTTTTTTTTTTTTTAATTGTGAGGGAAAAAATAAGAACATCTAAAACTCAACCATTTTAGCCATTTTTAAGTATGCAATTCACTAGCATTAAGCACACACATACTGGTGTGCAGCCATCATCACCATCCAGCTCCAGAACATTTTTCATCTTCCAAAACTGAAACTTTTTACCATTAAACACTAAATGCTGGCAACCAAGATTTTATTTTCTATCTCTATGAATTTGTCTACCCTAGGTAATAGATGTAAGTGGAATCATACTGTATTTGCTTTTGGAGACTGGCTTATTTCACTTGGCATAATATTTTCAGGGTTTATCCATGTTGCAGCATGTGCCAGAATTTCATTCCTTTTTAAGGATGAATAATATTCAATAATATCATATTTTATTCATTCAAATACTGATGGACATTAGTGCTGTTTCCACTTTCTGGCTACTGTGCATAATGCTGCTGTCTCTGTGAGTGCGCAAATGTCTGTTCAAGGCCTTGCTTTCAATCCCTCTGGTTATATACCCAGAAATAGAATTATTAGATGGCAATTCTATTTTTTATTTTTTAAGGAAACTTCTCAAAGAGTCGGACACGACTGAGCGACTGAACTGAACTGAACTGAAGGAAATTTCATACTGTTTTCCATCATGTCTGCACCATTTTACATTCCTACCAGCAGTGTACAAAGATTCCATTTTCTCCACATCCTCATCAACACTGGTTATTTTCTGAGTCTTTTCTCTTTTGATAACAGCCATGCTAACAGGTGTGAGGTGGGTATTTCATTATGGTTTTGATTTGCATTTCCCTAATGATCAGTGAACTGGAGTTCTCTTTTTCTCTGCTTTCTGGCCATTTGTATATCTTCTTTGGGGAATATTCAAGCCCTTTGCCCATTTTTGAATTAAATTGTTTGATTTTTCTTTATTTGGTCACTCCACAAGGCTTGTGGGATCTTAGTTCCCCAACCAGGAATTCAATCTAGACCCCCAGCAATGGAAGTATGGAGTCCTAACCACTGGACCACCAGGAAATTCCCAGGTTGTTTTCTTGTTGTTGAGTTGTAGGGGTTCTTTATATATTCTGGATACGAACCCCTTATCAGGTATATAATATGCAAATACTTTCTCCCAGTCTGTGCATTGCCTTTTCAATCTAGTGATAGTCTTTTCATGCACAAAAGGTTTTAATTTTTATGTAGTCCAATTTACCTATTTTTTTCTTTATTGCTTGTGCTTTTCATGTCATATCCCATACACTCTTAATTTGTACCACAATTCAAAGCTTATTAAAGGGGCATATATTTGACTCAGTCACCGACGCTCTTACCCTGTCGCTTACTGTTCAGCTACAGGCAGTGACATGGAACTCCTCAGAAATGGCAGGATCCCCACTAAGTGGCAGAAAAGGGATAAGGAATGACCCCACAAATTATCAGTGTTTAAACACAAACTCATCTATGAAACACAGGGCTAAAATGTTTTTAATCAGTGATTCACATCCTCATGAGATCCTGTCATCAACCAATAATCAGCTGATAAGCCAGAGGACACTAAGCCTACACCAGAGACACTCATCCTTATCCTACCCTGCTCTGTGTCAGGGAAAAGAAACACTAACTGAAGCTTGATAGCCTGGTCACACAGAACAGAAAAATGGCTTCAACTCTGGTTTTTTAACCAGCATAAAACTCTGCGATGTTAACACATCACATTCTTTGTAAGATACAAAGAAGCAAAGCAGAGTTTTTCTGAAGGGCTGGCAGATAACACTGAGCATCATGACAACATCAAGCTTCAGATAAACTAGACGCATATCTAGCAGCATTACAGACAAAATGATGAGCCCTCAACCTCCCCACTTAGTGTGTATTCTCCAGCACCTTCTTCCTGTGTCCAATAATAAAAGCCAAAGCATCATCTCATGTGTCATTTATCTCTTCCATAACCCACACATAATCATAAAAACAAGTGCTTATGTATATTCTCTATGTGCTGGATACTGTTTTAATGAACACATTTGTACATTTAACCCTCCCAAACAACACTGTGAGGCAGAGTCTGTTATTACCATCCCTATTTTATAGATGAGAAAAGTGAGGCACAGAGGTTTAGTAACTTACCCCAGGTCACAAGGCTTAGACAGCAAAGCTAGAATTTTAATGTAAGCTGCCCAGTTCCAGAAAAGTGATCGTAATCATGACAGTCTACTCTCTGGATTTACAATTACATATATATTTTTATATATCTTTATGTATAATCACCAAAAAAAAAACCCTCTTTCAAAACAATTTTAGTAGGGGATACAGTAATAAACTAGCAGATTATCTGCCATCCTCCATAGTTTGGGCAATACATACCAATCCCTTTTTTTTTTCTTTTTTTTTGAGAGTCCCTTGGACAGCAAAGATATCAAACCAGTCAATCCTGAAGGAAGTCAGCCCTGAATATTCATTGGAAGGACTGGTGCTGAAGCTGAAGCTCCAATACTTTGGCCACCTGATGCGAAGAGGTGACTTACTGGAAAAGATCCTGATGCTGGGAAAGATTGAAGGCGGGAGGTGAAGTGGGCAACAGAGGATGAGATGATTGGATGGCATCACTGACTCAATGGACGTGACTTTGAGCAAGCTCCGGGAGATGGTGAAGGACAGGGAAGCCTGGCGTGCTGCAATCCAGGGATCGCAAACAGTTGGACATGACTGAGCGACCGAGCAACAACAACTAACCCTTTTAAATTCCAGAACACATGTATACCTGTGGCGGATTCATTTTGATATATGGCAAAACCAATACAATATTGTAAAGTCAAAAAATAAAATAAAAACAAAAAATAAATAAATAAATAAATTCCAGAACACAGACTCAGTTTATGTTACAATGGTCAACATCTCTTTCAAACTAGCTGGGATCTAAACCTTTGGTTCAGTGAATAAAGTGGCTTGTCAAGCAGCCTCAAGTATATAGGAAAATCTAAAAATGGGGAAGCCTCCAGTTGAGGCAGCTTTGCTGGTTCCCCAAATTGCTCTGGCCAGCCAGCCACCTCTGCTCTGGATCCATTAAACTGACCTCAGCTGAGATCTACCCCACCAAAAGCACCCCTTACAGTTATTTTCATGGGGTTTTTTTTGGTTCTCAATTCCACATCTGTCTCTTTATGCCTCAATTCCCTTAATTGTAAGGACTTCCCAGGTGACTCAGATGGTAAAGAATCCACCTGCAATGTAGGAGACCTGGGTTCAATCCCTGAGTTGGGAAGGTCTCCTGGAGGAAGAAACAGCAACCCACTCCGGTATTCTTGCCTGAAGAACTCCATGGACAGAGGAGTTTGGCAGGCTACCGTTCATGCGGTCGCCAAAAGTTGGACATGACTGAGTAACTAACACTTTCACTTCCCTTCCCTTCTCTGTAAAATGGGCTAAAATACCTATAGGATTTTTTTTTTAAAGAATTAAATAATGTATGTAAAGCTTTCAGAAGGCTGACATAGAGAAAGTGATAAGCATTCGCTGTTACTGTACCGTAACCCTACTGAAGATGCATTTTCTCCCTCATTTTGCTTTTTATGTGATGATCATCCCCTTCCTGTGGACTGTTCCACCCATCTCGTGACACTATCACAGACACTGTTGGTTACTGATTGTTGTGGATTGAACTGTGTCCCCCCACAAAAAAAAAAAGATATCCTGAAGCCCTAATCCCTAGAACCTCTGGATGTGGACTTTTTTGGAAATAGGGTCTTTACAGACATAATCAAGTTAAGATGAAGTGATATTGGATGAGGATGAACCCTACTCCAATGTAAATAGTGTCTTTATGAGAAACACACACACACACTCAGGGAGACTGATGTGTGACAACAAAGACTGAGATTAGAGTGAGGCATCCACACACCAAAGAATGCCGAGGACTGCCAGCAAGCAGAGCTAGGAAGAAGCAAGGAGGGATCCTCCCCTACGGCCTTCAGAGAGAGTATGGCCCTGCAGACTCCTCAATTCCAGACATCTAGCCTCTGGAACAATGAAAGAACAAACTTCTGATATTTTAAGCCACTCAGTTTTTGGTAATTTGTCACACCAGCCCTAGGAAAATTTTACATGAATATGGACTTTTCACATTCACTCTCTGGGTTTTCCTTCTCTAATCCAAACTGTGTCTCTCATAAAATTCCCATTCGTGTTTTTGTGCATGAAGTTCCCTTCATCTCTGTAACATCTATGGAAATATTCAGTCACAGGGGTGACAGAAACTGCCCTGTTTTAATTTGTTATACATTAATTCTTCCCCTATCTCAAAATATGATCATGCAAAAGAGGATATGACACAGAACGCTGGGTGTCTTGTGTTTAACTCTGTCCATGTTAGGGAGCAATCTGTTATCACTGGGATCAGGTGCCACTCTTGTCCTTCTGGGTTATCATGACTCCTCAGTTGGTTCTGGCCATTTGTAATCTTGATGTCCTAATATTCTTTCAACTGGGAGAGTGACACAGAAAGCACTGTCATTTCACCAACTGATTATTCAATTCCATATTCCTGAATCCCATCTTTTCCAGCTTCTCTGAGTTAAACATTACGTTTTATTTCAGCTAAATCACCCCTGTAATAGCTGAATCTTATTCTGTTAGAGGTTTTGATGACTTCTCCATAGATGGAACATAAAACAGTGTCTAGCATATATACATTTTTACAGTTTAATTCTAGGCTCCCAAAAGATAAATCGCGAACCAAATGGAGAAAGAGACATGAATAAATAATACCAGATGAACAGACTAAAATATGTAGGAAAAGTTAAGTCTCTCTCAGTAAATGTCAAGTATGAAATTGTTTTATATAATTTTATTCATCGGACCTAATCTACTCCCACAAGATTTCATTTGATTTTCAGAGATTGATACCATTATGTTCTGCATTCCAACTATGAGATCAAAACATTTCCAGGGACAGACTACAGTTTCCTGTACTGTAATGCAGAGCTCGCTTTAACAATAGAACAGAGTGAGGTCTACAGTTCAGCTACATCCTACCCAACACCGGTCACCGTGAACCAGAACGTGTGGGTAATCACTGAGTGAGGACTGGGGCTGCAGAGGGAGTCTCCACTACAACAGCCAGTTGGAGCAAGGAAGCTTAGTGCAAGAGCAGAGGAATCACTTGTATTTTCAGTGTTGCCCCAACTGGGGCTGACTGGAGAGGGCGCAGCAGCCACGCTGGCCACACATATAGCGGGGTGTGGGGGATCGTTCACCAAACCGTTTGTCTTTTCCTCCTAGAGACACAACCAGATTACATGGTTCATCAGGCTTGAGATGCAGGGGAAAAAAACATTTCAGTTCAAGTGCAAAGGCAGCAAAATACCAATGGCTCAGTTCAAAGGCCATCAAGTAGGAAGAGTTCTCCATAAGGCGTAGGTCAGCTTTTTGTTCTATTTAGGTCTTCAACTGATTGGACGAGGCCCACCCACATTAGAGACAGCAAACTGCTTTACTCGTCTACAGATTTAAATGTTAATCTTATCCAGAAACACCCTCACAGAAACACTCAAAATAACCAGATATCTGGGCACCCTGAGGCCTAATTAAGTTGGCATAAAATTAACCATCACACATAGTAATCTCACTTATTTGCACAGTGATGATCTGCCACTTCACAGGATCTTCCCAACAGCTTCTGAATTAAATATACTGAGATAAGTCAAGAGGTTAAGTGCGTTATCTGAGGTGCCAGCAAGTGGAGGAGCCAGGACTTGAAACCCATGACTTCATGCAGCAGTTGTTTCCAATGGTTTCCAGCATAAAGGTTCCTTTTTAATAGCAACAAAACACCATAATTATGTTTAAATCTTGATCCAAGAAAACAAACTATCAAGAAAAAAAAATTTTAAACACCTGGGGAGAACTGAATATGATCTGGGTTTTAGATGGTATTAAAAATTATTGTAAATATTTTTAGAGACAATATGACAACGTTAGGTAAAAACAAAAATCACAGACCATTACATGAAGATGCTTTGTTTGAGATGATACATCATTAATAAAGCTTTTTTTAAAACTGTGAGTTCTTCCAGACAGAACTCCATTATAGCATAGTAGCATCCATGGCATACCTTTATCAAATATTGAATATTGAACTTGCTTTAATGTGTTGATGTCTCTCTGAGTCAGGCTCTCCCCACATGATGGCAAGATGGATGCAGAAGTCCTAGCTCTCACATCCTCTCAGCATTTTGGTTAGTAGGGCAGAAAATGTTCAACTTCCTAAACAGTCTTCCCAAAGCCCTGAACTTCGCTCTCATTGGACCTAACTAGGTCACCTGCCTTTATCTGAACCAATCAACTACAGCAAGGAAGTTTAATCCTGGAGCTAAAAAATAGAGCCAACCCCATGCCATAAGACATATGCTCTGGGAGTTGGTGACGGACAGTGAGGCCTGGCGTGCTGCAGTTCATGGGGTCACAAGGAGTCAGACATGACTGAGCAACTGAACTGAACTCAAGATTGGGGGAAAGGTATTTGCCCAAGTAAATGTGGGGTGCTCTTAAGAAGTCAAAACAAATGATGAATACCCAAAAGCACCAATTTCACCTCCCATATCTTCCTAGCACACCCAGGTTTGACTCTGGGTGTACTGTTCCTTAAGTTTGCAGGTAACAAGGAAAGTTATCCCTTCGTGGACAGACTATTTCCAAAAGACATGGAAGCCTTATAAGTAATCAGCTCAGGACAGTTGTCCAATTTTGCATTCCATGATTTTCTTAAACAATTTATCATTTATTTTATAGGCCTGAGACTTTCTTGCCTTCACTTGTGTTAAGCTCTCTATTCAAAATGCCCTCCCTCTCACCCTCCTTCATCTTGTAAAACTCCTGCTTAACTTTGATGTCTAGTTCAGATGCCATTTTCTTCACAAAGGTTTCTCTGAGCTCCTCTACATCCAACCTCATTCAATCTCTTCCAAACCCCTGTAGCGCTGCATACCTCTTAGGATACCTTTGCTCATCTCAAGAATTCAAGGGATGCAGAGCTAAATTATCATCTTATTCTCCCTTCCAGATTATAAATGCTCTGATGCAAGCCTGTTTTCATTCATCTTTACACGCCCCAGTACCAACTCATTGTCAGAAGTCAGTGCTTACTGAATTCCATCCCACCCAGCTTGTAGAGATACATCAATTCTCAGAATGATTCCAACCACCATTAAAATAAGTCAAAATGTCCTATTTCTTTATCTGGGTTGTGGGTTCAAAAGCATCATTATCTTATTATTATTATTCATTCTTTTATTATTATTATTCATTCCGTAGCATGTGTAATATATATATATATATTTTATAGCAAATAGGAAAAATAAAGCCTGCATTCTCATGAATTTTCCATCATTTACACATCACTTTCCTATGTGATGAGCTGCTGCATTGCAGAGGGCTCTAGGTAGATCATGCCCTGGCTTTAATTCTGCTCTGGATCCTTCTTAGGCTTCTTAGAGCTCAGTCACTGCTATCTTAAGAAAGCACTAGTTGAAACTTGATGCCTATAATTCTTAATTACAATTGCATTGCTGGCTTTATGTGCATCTCTGTTCATTTAAACTGGATGCTGACTGACAAATTGTGCTCGTCTGCCTATTCCACAGTAATTTAGTCGGGCAACCTGCAGCTTGCGCCAGATTGATGAGCAGCTGTTTGATCTGTTTGGGTATGTGTTGCTGTTTTCTTGGTGTAGGCAGCTTTGTGCTGTCGCTGAATGGATGGTTGGTTTCATCTCCTCCAGTGACATTGTGGACACTCTGGATAGCCTTGCCTGTAACTCCAAATGCATGTTTTTTAAAAAATCAATCACCTCCCATCCCAGACATATTATCACAAGAAGGGCAGGATGACATGGCTCATCAGACTCAACACAAACTCATTGCTGTTTTCAAGCCTGTGAAAGTTCAGACTGATACCCAAAAGGTGGCTCCCCTTAAATTACAATCCAAAACCTACTTAATTGCAACACATGGTAACTTCTCTCTAAAGCCTTTCAGTAGAATAACTCTACTCATAACAATACAAAGTACAAGTCAGTACAAAATATTCTGATTCTGAACCACCCACTCTTCCTCTGCCATATCCCATGGTCTTCAGCCCCTTATGCACGGCAAGTTTCTGAGTTAATTACCTGAATCTCTTCAAGCTGTGAAGAGATCTCCTTCTCCCATGACTCACACTTTATTATTTTTCCAGTCCAGGTTTTTCATGGTCCCTGTGGCCTGAGAGCAGAGTGAAGGAAAAGTGTCCCTAAGGTATAAGCAACTACTTTATTGAGATATAATTCATATGCCATGCAATTCACCCATTTTAAGTGTACAATTTAATGGTCTTGCATATATTACAGTATGAAGTTTTAAATTGTGGTGAAATACGTATGTAATATACAATCAGACATTTTAACCATTTTTAAAAATACAGTTCACTGACTTTAACTACCGTTTCAACGTTATGCAACCATCATCACTATTTTTAAAACTTTTTCATTACCTCAACAAAAACTCTCTAAATTTCAGGCAATACCACCCCATACCACTCCTCCAAGCCCCTGGTAACTACTATTCCACTTTCTGTCTCTATGAATATGCCTATTCTAGGTACCCCAATAAGTGGAACCGTACTACATTTGTGCTTATGTGACTGGCTTATTTCACTTAGCATATTGTTTTCAAGGTTAGGCATATTACCCCATGTGTCAGAATTTCTAAAGCCGAGTAATATCCCATTGCATGTATACACCACATTTTATTTATTAATCTGTTGATGCACATTTGGGTTGTTTTCACTTTTTGGCTATTGTGAATAATGCTGCAATGAACATGAGCATATAAGTATCTGTTTGAGTCCCCGCTTTTGATTCCATTGTGTACATACTTAGGAATGAAACTGCCAGGCCATACAGTAATTGTATGTTTAGCTTTTTGAAGAACTGAAATGCCAAACTGTTCCATAGCACTTTTTTTTCCATTTTTTAAAAATTTTATAGCCATCGTATGTGAGCCACCACCATTTTAATCTTAGAGTCTGGGGTAGCAGTCTGCACAGGGAGCAGCAGAAAGAAGGAAACTGTCCAATGTGAGATACCACATTATACCACCACCCCTATAAGGAACTTAATCTGGATCAGCTTTATTTGCAAATGTTTTCTGGCAGCCTCACTTACATCCTATGACACTGAGGGATAGCACTGTAGCCCCTAAGGTCACAAAGATCTGTCCCACTTGGAAACATGGTATTGGTTCCTATTAAGGGACAATATCAAGTGAACTGGTCAGTCACCCATGGATGACAATACAGCACATGCATAGCACAGTAATATATTTTATATTCTGTGTGTACAGAATTCTCCAGAAGTTGAAGTCAAATATTGGGTGAGGGGAAAATCCAACTTTTGTAACTCAAGCTAGTAAAAATCAAACATATGCATTTTTCCCCCAAATTCCCAACCTACATACCAACTCAATATCATAACCAATAAGGTCAATGCCCTCTTCACTGAGAAAAAAAAAGCAATTACTGTGGGTTCCTCAAATCTCTCTTGCCCCAACAAAATGTGTTTTTATCTTCATCTACTGTCTGTCTCTCTTCCTGTTGCCTCTTCATCAAGACTATCTCCCCTCATTGCCTCCCTCTGCAATGTAGACATACATTTCATTTTTCCTTCCCTTGTGACTTGCAGACAATTCGAAAACACAGAAGAGCATAAGAATAAAAGTAAACCATACTTTTTACAAGAATTAGACAGACACTATAGAAAGTTTCCAAATAATATCTGCAGGTTTGAAAGGTATCCTTTCAAACACCTGAAACTAAATCTCGGGGTGTGTACTCTTTACTTCTCCAGTGCATCGCCACCTTTCCCTCCAATGTGCCTTCTTCCAGTTCAGAATTTCCTCTTCCCACCGATTCAACCTTCAAAACGGCTTTTCAAAACGCTTCTTCTCCCTTCCGCCAGCCAGAATTCATTTCTTCCAAATTCTCACAACATTCTGCACCTTTATATAGCGCTTACTTTTCATTTTCCTTCTAATTCCTTGAACTAAGAGGTTGATTGGGTCAGTGACTGTGATGGGCATGGGGACAGGCGGGATCCAATAAAGACAGCAAAGCAAGGGTGGCTTGGGGGGGAGGGCTTGACTGGGATGCAGGCTCAGGAAGCAAGCGATGAAGTCCGGACACCTGGGCTCACGTTAAGCCCGCAGGTAATGCCGCCAGGTGCCGGCCCCACTTGGGGGAGGGCCCCACCTATGGCCACCATGTCTGCAAGAATGTGAAGGGTGATATCTCCTATGCCCGCAGCCCCTCCCCCACTAGCCAGTGACCGACTCCGGGGTACAAAGCCCAACTCCTTGGCCCGGGTGGGACAGCTTCTCCAGAGGTCCTGGCCCCAGCCCTCCTCCCCACCCTCCTCAGGCCAGGACTGGCTTGACCTGAGACCATGCTTTGCTCCGCTCCTTCCACCCTTTCCTGTCACCCATTCACCCCTCGGTTTTCCTAAAAAGCCCATGATAAATCACATGTGCCTGAACCCCGGCTCCTCACCTGGCCTGGTACCTGCTGTGCGTTGGCGTTGGGACCTGTTCTGCATCATCTCTGAGTCGGGGAGGACGATGTCTCCCAGGGCTGTGGAGAAGGATCATGGTGGCAGGAACCGGCGAGCACCCAGGAAATGTTGCTGGAACTTGAACCTTAGCCCCTAAGGAAGACAGTCTTGGGACAGAAAGCAAACTATGACAGTGGCAAACGCTGTGGTGGAGGAGAGGGTATGGTGTTCCTCCTGGTAGGATGGGAAGAAACTAAAATACTGGGGTACATTCTGCCTGGCCTCAGCAACTCCAGTTGAAAACCGGTCCTTCACTCAGATCAGATCAGATCAGATCAGACCAGTTGCTCAGTTGTGTCTGACTCTTTGCGACCCCATGAATCCCAGCACACCAGGCCTCCCTGTCCATCACCAACTCCCAGAGTTCACTCAGACTCACGTCCATCGAGTCAGTGATGCCATCCAGCCATCTCATCCTCTGTTGTCCCCTTCTCCTCCTGCCCCCAATCCCTCCCAGCATCAGAGTCCTTTCCAATGAGTCAACTCTTCGCATGAGGTGGCCAAAGTACTGGAGTTTCAGCTTTAGCATCATTCCTTCCAAAGAAATCCCAGGGCTGATCTCCTTCAGAATGGACTGGTTGGATCTCCTTGCAGTCCAAGGGACTCTCAAGAGTCTTCTCCAACACCACAGTTCAAAAGCATCAATTCTTCGGCGCTCAGCCTTCTTCACAGTCCAACTCTCACATCCATACATGACCACAGGAAAAACCATAGCCTTGACTAGATGGACCTTTGTTGGCAAAGTAATGTCTCTGCTTTTCAATATGCTATCTAGGTTGGTCATAACTTTTCTTCCAAGGAGTAAGCGTCTTTTAATTTCATGGCTGCAGTCACCATCTGCAGTGATTTTGGAGCCCAGAAAAATAAAGTCTGACACTGTTTCCACTGTTTCCCCATCTATTTCCCATGAAGTGGTGGGACCGGATGCCATGATCTTCGTTTTCTGAATGTTGAGCTTTAAGCCAACTTTTTCACTCTCCTCTTTCACTTTCATCAAGAGGCTTTTGAGTTCCTCTTCACTTTCTGCCATAAGGGTGGTGTCATCTGCATATCTGAGGTTATTGAGATTTCTCCCAGCAGTCTTGATTCCAGCTTGTGTTTCTTCCAGTCCAGCGTTTCTCATGATGTACTCTGCATATAAGTTAAATAAACAGGGTGACAATATACAGCCTTGACCTACTCCTTTTGCTATTTGGAACCAGTCTATTTTCCATGTCCAGTTCTAACTGTTGCTTCCTGACCTGCATACAGATTTCTCAAGAGGTAGATCAGGTGGTCTGGTATTCCCATCTCTTTCAGAATTTTCCACATTTTATTGTGATCCACACAGTCAAAGGCTTTGGCATAGTCAATAAAGCAGAAATAGATGTTTTTCTGGAACTCTCTTGCTTTTTCCATGATCCAGCAGATGTTGGCAATTTGATCTCTGGTTCCTCTGCCTTTTCTAAAACCAGCTTGAACATCAGGAAGTTCACGGTTCACATATTGCTGAAGCCTGGCTTGGAGAATTTTGAGCATTACTTTACTAGCATGTGAGATGAGTGCAATTGTGTGGTAGTTTGAGCATTCTTTGGCATTGCCTTTCTTTGGGATTGGAATGAAAACTGACCTTTTCCAGTCCTGTGGCCACTGCTGAGTTTTCCAAATTTGCTGGCATATTGAGTGCAGCACTTTCACAGCATCATCTTTCAGGATTTGGAATAGCTCAACTGGAATTCCATTATTTCCACTAGCTTTGTTCATAGTGATGCTTTCTAAGGCCCACTTGACTTCACATTCCAGGATGTCTGGCTCTAGGTCAGTGATCACACCATCGTAATTATCCGGGACATGAAGATCTTTTTTGTACAGTTCTTCTGTGTATTCTTGCCATCTCTTCTTAATATCTTCTGCTTCTGTTAGGTCCATACCATTTCTGTCCTTTATCGAGCTCATCTTTGCATGAAATATTCCTTTGGTATCTCTGATTTTCTTGAAGAGATCCCTAGTCTTTCCCATTCTGTTGTTTTCCTCTATTTCTTTGTATTGATCACTGAAGAAGGCTTTCTTATCTCTCCTTGCTATTCTTTGGAACTCTGCATTCAGATCCTTATGTCTTTCCTTTTCTCCTTTGCTTTTCACTTCTCTTCTTTTCACAGCGATTTGTAAGGCCTCCCCAGACAGCCATTGTGCTTTTTTGCATTTCTTTTCCATGGGGATGGTCTTGATCCCTGTCTCCTGTACAATGTCACGAACCTCAGTCCATAGTTCATCAGGCACTCTATCTCTCAGATCTAGGCCCTTAAATCTATTTCTCACTTCCACTGTATAATCACAAGGGATTTGATTTAGGTCATATCTGAATGGTCCAGTGGTTTTCCCTACTTTCTTCAATTTCAGTCTGAATTTGGCAATAAGGAGTTCATGATCTGAGCCACAGTCAGCTCCTGGTCTTGTTTTTGCTGACTGTATAGAGCTTCTCCATCTTTGGCTGCAAAGAATATAATCCATCTGATTTCGGTATTGACCATCTGGTGATGTCCATGTATAGAGTCTTCTCTTGTGTTGTTGGAAAAGGGTGTTTGTTATGACCAGTGCATTTTCTTGGCAAAACTCTATTAGTCTTTGCCCGGCTTCATTCCGTATTCTAAGGCCAAATTTGCCTGTTACTCCAGGTGTTTCTTGACTTCCTACTTTTGCATTCCAGTCCCCTATAATGAAAAGGACATCTTTTTTGCGTGTTAGTTCTAAAAGGTCTTGTAGGTCTTCATAGAACCATTCAACTTCAGCTTCTTCAGTGTTACTGGATGGGGCATAGGCTTGGATTACTGTGATATTGAATGGTTTGCCTTGGAAATGAAGAGAGATCATTCTGTCGTTTTTGAGATTGCATCCAAGTACTGCATTTCGGACTCTTTTGTTGACCATAATGGCCACTCCATTTCTTCTGAGGGATTCCTGCCCGCAGTAGTAGATATAATGATCATCTGAGTTAAAGTCACCCATTCCAGTCCATTTCAGTTCGCTGCTTCCTAGAATGTCGACATTCACTCTTGCCATCTCCTGTTTGACCACTTCCAATTTGCCTTGATTCATGGACCTGACATTCCAGGTTCCTATGCAATATTGCTCTTTACAGCATCGGACCTTGCTTCTATCACCAGTCACATCCACAGCTGGGTATTGTTTTTGCTGTGGCTCCATCCCTTCATTCTTTCTGGAGTTATTTCTCCACTGATGTCCAGTAGCATATTGGGCACCTACTGACCTGGGGAGTTTCTTCTTCAGTATCCTATCATTTTTCCTTTTCATACTGTTCATGGGGTTCTCAAGGCAAGAATACTGAAGTGCTTACTACTTTGTTCCTTATCCCAGAAATACTCTAGCCCCTGGCCTTCCAGGAAGCAGATTGGAGGTTTGTCTTCCTGTCTTCTTGCTTGGCTTCCTGGAGAATAAACCCTCTCTTTGGCTGCAAACGTCACCTCAGAGTCAGTCATGTAGGCCACACCTCAGGCAGGACTAGGACCCCATTGGGTAACAATTGTTATTCTACCCTTATTGTTGCCTGTGAACCTGCCTCTCTTGATTCTCTTGTAAATTATTTCTAGTTACTCCTTTGTGATCCCTGTCCTCCTGGAAGGAAATAGTACTGCTTAGCATGCCATGGTTGGTCAATAAGCGCTGATTAGCTGAACACTGAGATCATCCAGTGGCTTGGTTTCCACGTGCATCTCATGCAGGTGGAGGGCGACGTGCCGCCTGAGAAAATAGGGCACAGAGGGGTGGGTGCTTAAGACATGAACAAGAGAGACCTGGTCATGAGGAGAGAAGCTCACAGAAGCTTCCAGAATGTATTTCCCCACTTGTTTCATGGTATATTAACTGTTTTCTGGCTCTGTGCTTGAGGCTGTGACTGATGGGCCCACCCGGTCTTTGTCTGCTTTTATATTTTGGTCCCCAAACATGGAGGATTCTGCTTACCTAGAATTCAGAGTCTCAGTTTAATTTGCAAGTACATAGAAGATCATCTGGGGGGTGTTGCATAAACAGTCAGAAAGGACTTAGCGACTAAACAACAACAAAAAGATCTTCTTTCAAATCAACTAAGAGCATTTCCTCTTTCCTTCCTATGACTTCCATCCTCAAGTACACAGTCAGACGTAGGAAAGAGCCATAATGGTCATAAAGTCAAACATCACCAGATAGTTTTCCAGTCTTGGCTATCTAAATACCATGTCGTCTGTGTTACATAACTCTTCCAAAAAGCATGCTGCTTTAATTGTGCGGCACAGATCATGACAGATTGCTCTTTTTTTAAAAAATCATTTTCTTCAGTGTTTTCTTCACTCTGAGTGCAGGGAAACTAATTCTACCCAGGTGGGGTCCAGGTGTAAGTATGTGTGCTAACTCCAGAGGGTCTGCTTATATATAAAATGATTTCATTGCAGCATTTGAGCTTTGAAAACTTGCTGTCTTGTCCCTTTTTAACAAGTGCTCACTTCTCTCTGAATGTTCCCCTATCATCATGCTGACTAATGAATGGCCCACTGAAGTTCTGCAGGGATGGGACGAGCCCTGAGAAGAATGAGGGCAGTCTCAGGACCCATGGCAGGTTCTGGGCTGCACCATTTCTTCTTCCTGGAGTCTCTCCGGAAACCTATCTTTACAATAAAGGGGCTCAGTCTTTAAATTATCATCGTCATAGTCAGTGCTGAGGTGATGGAGCCTCATTTCAAATTTAGACTAGAAAATTACCTTACGATACAGTCTGTCTCTATCACCATGAACAAAGCTAGTGGAGGCTATGGAATTCCAGCTGAGCTATTCCAAATCCTGAAAGATGATGCTGTGAAAGTGCTGCACTCAATATGCCAGCAAATTTGGAAAACTCAGCAGCGGCCACAGGACTGGAAAAGGTCAGTTTTCATTCCAATCCCAAAGAAAGGCAATGCCAAAGAATGCTCAAACTACCACACAATTGCACTCATCTCACATGCTAGTAAAGTAATGCTCAAAATTCTCCAAGCCAGGCTTCAGCAATATGTGAACCATGAACTTCCAGATGTTCAAGCTGGTTTTAGAAAAGGCAGAGGAACCAGAGATCAAATTGCCAAAATCTGCTGGATCATGGAAAAAGCAAGAGAGTTCCAGAAAAACATCTATTTCTGCTTTATTGACTCTGCCAAAGCCTTTGACTGTGTGGATCACAATAAACTGTGGAAAATTCTGAAAGAGATGGGAATACCAGACCACCTGATCTGCCTCTTGAGAAATCTGTATGCAGGTCAGGAAGCAACAGTTAGAACTGGACATGGAACAACAGACTGATTCCAAATAGCAAAAGGAGTATGTCAAGGCTGTATATTGTCACCCTGTTTATTTAACTTCTATGCAGAGTACATCATGAGAAACGCTGGGCTGGAAGAAACACAAGCTGGAATCAAGATTGCCAGGAGAAATATCAATCACCTCAGATATGCAGATGACACCACCCTTATGGCAGAAAGTGAAGAGGAACTCAAAAGCCTCTTGATGAAAGTGAAAGTGGAGAGTGAAAAAGTTGGCTTAAAGCTCAACATTCAGAAAATGAAGATCATGGCATCTGGTCCCATCACTTCATGGGAAATAGATGGGGAAACAGTGGAAACAGTGTCAGACTTTATTTTTCTGGGCTCCAAAATCACTACAGATGGTGACTACAGCCATGAAATTAAAAGACGCTTACTCCTTGGAAGGAAAGTTATGACCAACCTAGATAGCATATTGAAAAGCAGAGACATTACTTTGCCAACAAAGGTCCGTCTAGTCAAGGCTATGGTTTTTCCTGTGGTCATGTATGGATGTGAGAGTTGGACTGTGAAGAAGGCTGAGCGCCAAAGAATTGATGCTTTTGAATTGTGGTGTTGGAGAAGACTCTTGAGAGTCCCTTGGACTGCAAGGAGATCCAACCAGTCATTCTGAAGGAGATCAGCCCTGGGATTTCTTTGGAAGGAATGATGCTGAAGCTGAAACTCCAGTACTTTGGCCACCTCATGTGAAGAGTTGACTCATTGGAAAAGACTCTGATGCTGGGAGGAATTGGGGGCAGGAGGAGAAGGGGACGCCAGAGGATGAGATGGCTGGATGGCATCACTGACTTGATGGATGTGAGTCTGAGTGAACTCCGGGAGTTGGTGATGGACAGGGAGGCCTGGTGTGCTGCGATTCATGGGGTCGCAAAGAGTCGGACACGACTGAGTGACTGAACTAATCTGATCTGATCTGAGAGTCTGTTATCAAAAGTAACTGGAATTCTGAAGATGGATGGTGGTGATGTTTGTGCAACCATGTGAACTTACTAAATGTCACAAAACTATAGACTTAGCAAAAAGTGTACGTTTTAACCATGTTTTGTGTATTTTGCCAGAATCAAGAAAAAAGTAACAGGTTATTTTAACCTGGGAAGGATTGGGCTCAATGGAAATTAGTCATGTGGTTCAGACAGTAAAGAATCCGCCTCAAATGTGGGAGACCTGAGTAGGATCCCTGGGTTGGGACAATCCCCTGGAGGTGGGCTTGGCAACCCACTCCAGTATTCTTGCCTGGAGAATCCCCATGGACAGAGGAGCCTGGTGGCCTCAGTCCATGGGGTCGCAAAGAGTCGGACACTGCTGAGAGACTAAGCACACACCTTCAGAGCAGTCATATTTACAGAAACCCTCCATTCTATTGGTTACTTCAGAGACTGTCACCTTATGTTGATATAGAACTGCCTTACCGTTGGCAAAGCACTTCTACGTACTGTATTCTAGTGGACCCCCTGTGTGTACGAAACAAGTAGGTTTATCAGCATATTGCAAATGAGCATTTTTGTAGTTATCTTTGCTGAATAACAAACTACTCCAAAACCTATGACTTAAGAAAAATACCTCACTTATTTTACTCACCAATATACAATTATGGGCAGTGAGTGCTTGGCAGGGATGGCCATCTCTGCCCCATGAAGCATTAGTTGGGGTGATTCGATAAGGACTAGAGAATCTACTCCCAGGAATGGTTCTCTCACATGGCTGACAAGTTGGTGCTGGCATGTCAGCTAAGAGGTCTTGTCCACATGGGCCCCTCCGCAGGCCCCTCTGCTTGGAATTCCTACAATGCAGGGTTTCAAAAGTGGTTGTTCCAAAATTCAGGACTCTCCAAGTCTCTTAAGGCTTGAGTCCACAAGCTGGCACATCATCACTCGATCTGTGTCTACAGAGCCCACCAATATTCAGAGAACAAACATGGGCCCAAACTCTTCAAGGGAAGGATGTCAACCGATTCGTGGCCATCTTTAATCTTCTACAGGACGTCAAGGCTTAGAGTGGATTAGCTGTGGTTACTCAGCTAATGAGACCCTTTTCTTTCTCCACCAAACTATTCTGGATTGATGTGATGATTAGTGCACTAAAATCCATCTAAGTCATTTGCAATTATTTCTTTCCTTTGAAACCAGTAGATAATATATTCAACCACTCTCTTAACTTAGAGTACAGGGATGAGTTCTTAAGAGTAATTTTTTAAACTACAAAATGCTATGAAACACATCACTTCTGAGTCTGAGATCTAAGTGTATATATAAAACCCTTTATTTTAGTTTCTACCAATGATTTAAACAGTGGGCTTTAAACACTACCTCCCATAATATTTATCACCAGTAAAATGCATATGAATTCATTATGTGTCCTAAATCTAAGCAATCTAAGCAATTTTAATGCCAAAATGTTATGTTTATCAAATTATCTCAAGTAGGAAGGGAATTCATTTGTTACCTAAAAACATCAAAGATTAGAAGTGTTCTATTAGAGGTAAGACATCTTTCATGGCATGAAGGTCCCATTTTACTGAGAAGCACTATAGATGAGGTAACCATTTTGCTTGGAACAATTATATCTTGCAGCCAAACTTTCTGGAAAGAAACTATTCCACCAAGTGGGAGATAACTGACCTGTGATGCTTCATGTTGACAAATGAGGTTGTTAAGCCATCAAGACTTGGGGAAACATCCTTTGCAATAGAGAGACCTGGCTGTCATCACCTTAACCAAATGGTCACACTCTGCATCCATATCACTAATAAAGGAACAATCTGACATTATACGCTTCCCAGCATGATACAATAGGAAATATGCACTCGCCCTTGTAAAGTATTCTTGCTAAAAATGTAACTTTAATCTACTTTGAGACCTAACCCCTTTTTCAACTGAGGTTCCTCAGCTGAACCATCAATCACAGAAAATGAGTTGTGATGATTTCCTCAGTTTTCTCAAGAATGAAATGAAATTGTATTGTGTATTGTTCAGTCACTCGTGTCCAATTCTTTGGGATCCCATGGACTGCAGCATGCTAGGCTTCCCTGTCCTTCACCAACTCCCAGAGTTTGCTCAAACTCGTATCCATCAAGTAGGTTACGCTAGATGCATGGGTTAGAACTCAATTTGCTATATAAAGTGGGTGCCTTAGGACAATACAGCTCAATTCTTTCATGGATCTTTAGTTGTGAAGAATCAAGTTAAATGAGGAAAAGTCAGACAATCCTGAGTCAGAGGCATTCCACAAACTCACCTGGTCTCGTCAAAAAAGATGGCATGAAGAAAAAGTGCTGGTTGTTAATTAAAAGGAAACTAATGAATTCTCTCAATAGATTTTTGCCCATTTTTTTACCTTCATTCTCAAGGATTCATATGGTCTATACTCTTTGTATTAAGCTTGATTTGCTGATCATAATATACGAACTTCACCCAAGCTATTGCATGATTCAGTACCTTTCTCCTTTTTATGGCTGTGTAGTATCCATTTTCTTACTGATGGACATTTGGGATGGTTTCAGTTTGGGGAAATGATGAATTAAATTGCAATGAGCATTCTGGCATAGGTCTTGTAAATAATCATTTCCCTTGAGGGTATACTGAGGAATAGAATTGCTTGGGTCATAGTCAGTATACGTAAAATTTTATTAGATATTGGCAGACAACCTTCCAATGTAGTTGAACCAATTTACACATTCAAAAAAATCTGAGAGTCAGCAATTCCCTTGTGGTCCAGGGAAGTTCCCTGGTTAGGACTTCGTGTTTCCACCTCAGGAGGCACAGGTGTGACCCCTGATGAGGAAACTGAGATCCCACATGCTGGGAGATACTGCCCGGTGAGGGGGTGGCGTGGGGAAGGATCTGAGACTCCCAGATATTTCATAACCTCACCCCTTCTGGAAGAAGTTGAAGAGCTATTAACAGGGAAAGGGCATGAGGAAGCCTTCGGGGGTGATGAAAACATTCTATTTATCAATCTGGTTACTAGTTATGTAGGGGTTGCCGTTTAGTCACTCAATTGTATCCAGCTCTTTGCAACCCCTTGAACTGCAGCATGCCAGGCTTCCCCGTCCTTCACTATCTTCCAGAGTTTGCTCAAACTCATGTCCATTGAGTGAGTGATTCTATCTAACCATCTTTTACCTACATAAAAAACTCATCAAGAGTCTAAAACTGCTATAAAAGTCTATCTTTAAATTCATCAAGATATACATTTAAGATTTGTATGCTTTGAATGTAGGTTTCATCTCAATTAGAGAAGAGAAAGCAGGAGACTTTTAACCTAACAGCCAAATTTATAGGTGGGTCTTGACTGGCTCCTGGTTCTAAACAAAAGTCAATTACAAAAGATAGTTTGGAGTCAATTAGAGTCTTAATATGCACTAAATATTAAATGTTACTAGGAAATAATTTTTAATTTTCTTAGGTGTAATGGTTATTTTGTGGTTACATAGGAGAATATCCTATTGGGAAATGCATGCTGGAGTATTTAAAGGTAGTTAGAAAGGTGACGGAGAAGGCAATGGCACCCCACTCCAGTACTCTTGCCTGGAAAATCCCATGGATGGAGGAGCCTGCTGGGCTACAGTCTATGGGGCCGCTAAGAGTCAGACACAACTGAGCAACTTCACTTTCACTTTTCACTTTCATGCATTGGAGAAGGCAATGGTAACCCACTCCAGTGTTCTTGCCTGGAGAATCCCAGGGACGGGGGAGCCTGGTGGGCTGCCGTCTATGGGGTCGCACGGAGTCAGACACGACTGAAGCGACTTAGCAGCAGCAGCAGAAAGGTGAAACGTCATGTCTGTAGCTTACCTTCAAATAATTCCGTGAGAATGTTTGTATGTGAGAGAGAATGTACAAACATAGAGATAAAGATAAATACAGGGGAAAAAAATGTTAACCATTGTTGAATCTAAGGATCGCTGGTGGCTCAGAGGGTAAAGAATCTGCCTGCAATGAGGGAGACCCAGGTTCGATCCCTGGGTCGAGACGATCCTCTGGAGAAGGGACTGGCAACCCACTCCAACATTCTTGCCTAGAGAATCCCATGGACAGAGGAGCCTGGAGGGCTACAGCCCATGGGATCACCAAGAGTCAGACATGACTGAGCGACTAACACACACACACACATTGTTGAATCTAGGTAGTGGGTATAAAGGTGCTATTTTTTTCAACCTTTCTAAACATTTAAAGTCTTTGATAGCAGCAGTCCCCAACCTTTTTGACACCAGGGACTGGTTTTGTGGAGGACAGTTTTTCCATTCACACTTGGGAGATGGGGTGGAGGATGGTTTGGGGCTGATTCAAGTGCATTACTTTTATTGTGCACTTTATTTCTTTATTACATCAGCTCCATGTCCAATCATCAAGCATTAGATCCTGGAGGTTGGGGACCCCTGTTCTCTAGTAAGTGGGGGGTGGAGGGCAGGGGTGGAAGATGTAGAGCCCTGAATGACCAGCTCAGAGTGCAAAATAGCTAAGAGAAGACCCTAGAAGGAAATCTAGGACTCTTGGCTCCTAACCCTCTGTGCCATCCCCTGCCTTGTTCCTTTCTGTGTTGCAAACTGTTTGTTAGATTTGGATATGCCTTTTTAAATTAATCTCCCTCTGCAAAGTACTCCCAGTGGTCTAACTAGGCAGCACAAAGACACCCCCAGATTTCTCTTATAAATAAATGGCACTTGCATTCTGCCTGCAAACTCACACCTCCCTCTGGAGATCCATCTTCCCCTACCTCCCCACCCTCTCACCTCCTTCCTCCCCCTGCCATCCCCTCTCTCCATCTCTCTCTCAACCACTTTCAAAATCTCTCCACAACCACTCTATCCATGCCCACATCCCCTTCTTCTAATGCAGAAGCTAAATTGAAAGCTGAGTGGCCCTGCCAGCACACAAAGCCCCATGATTCCTACCCCTCCCCAACACCCCCAGGGCAGGAGGGGGACTCAGCGGAATGCACCACTTCTGTTTGAGGTTCGCTGGCCCAGCTGCAGTGCCCAGCAGAGCTTCTTAGGTGGCTAGGCCGCTTTGAAGGTTTACTTTCAATTAAAAAAAATAAGAAAGAAGCCAAATCAGCAGCTGTCAGGGATGCAGGGAAGATTTATTCAGGGTGGTCAAAGGGGAGTTTGGCCGGCAGGAAAGGCCTGGAGGTAGACGGGAAGGAAATTCCAGCTGGAGAGAGAAATTCCTCCTGGCAAGGTCAGGCCTGCACCAGGCTAGTCCTTCTGGGTCGGGCTGCATGGAATCCTGTTGCTGGGCTGGGTCACAGTGGGGAAAAGCGTCCTGTTTGCAGACACTTGGAGGATGGGTTTGGGGAGGGGAGCTACCAGGGGAAGCAAACGGGTAGGGCCTTGAAAGCACAGCTTATTAATCAGATGAAACCAGGCCTGCGGGATCAAAACATGACTGATTTTAAAATTGCTTCCTGATTCAAAAGCTGGTGTTGCCCACCTTAGAATGTGATGAGGGGTGAGGAGGCCAGGTCCCTGGGCAGTTCTACAGGCACAGAGCTTCCATTGAAGTCTGCCTGTGTGGAGAAGCCTTGCAGATGTGCAAAGAATAGCAGCAGCCAGAGTCTGTAGTTTTTATCACCTTTCATTTCCTGTCTCTGTTCTTCTATGGCTTTAGACATTTGATGGGCTATTGTGAAAACTAATGTGTGCTTTTCAGATGGAATGAGCCAAGTCCTGCGTTAACCCTGATCCATGCCCAAGGAACTTCTCAAAGTACAGAGTGAAGCTACAGGCAGGAGTTTGAAAAAAATTCTCAGCCTCGCTCCCTGTGTTGACACCCCTTCTCCATCCCACCCAATCTTGGATGGAGTTGGAATAGAGAAGCTAGGGTGCGCTCCATGCTCTATCCCTTTCGTGCGGAAGCAATAACTGTCCACATTATACCTGTTCCCATGGTACAGTGGGTTATTGTTGAAGCTGCTGGTTACACTAGTAGGTGTTGCCTAAGTATCCCAGACCTCATTAGCTGGTGACTATTTTAAACATAACTGTATATAAACATAGATATGTACATACAGGTATATACATATAGTTTTATTATTATATACAGGGGCTTCCCTGGTGGCTCAGATAGTAAAGAACCTGCTTGTAATGTGGGAGACCCAGGTTCATCCCTGGATTGGGAAGATCCCCTAGAGAAGGGATTGGCAACCCACTGCAGTATTCTTGCCTAGAGAATCCCATGGACAGAGGAGCCTGGTGGGCTACAGTCCAGGGGTTGCAGAGTTGGGCGTGATTGAGCGACTAACATTACTGCCACAGAGAGACTTAGTATTTTTAGAAACAGATTGTGATTAAGCTCAGCTTTGATTTCCAGACATTGGACTTGTACTGTCCTGACATTTCTGTTAATTCCTAAAGAGACGCCATCACACATGTCCACAAACCAGTCTGTCAGCTGCGGTCAGCATGGAGTGACCACCCTCTTTTCTGCCTCCAGCTCTCCTTTGTCCACCGTACATGGAGCCCCCTGGGGCGGGGGTTGGGGAGGCCCGGTGCTGTCACTACCTGCTGGGAGACTCCAGTGGTCACCCTGGACTCCAGATGACATGCTGCCTCTGGGGAGCCCCGCATGCCAGATTCAGATGTCAGAACAACACTGGGTTCCTCGGGGGTGGAGGAATAGCTTCCTTCCTAGCTCTGCCTCACGTTTTGACATGTGATCACCCAAGGCTGCTCTGTTATGCCAAGAGAATCACAAAGTCTCAATGTTTTATCAACTTCTGGGATCACCTCTTGCCTGGAAGGTAATCCTCCAGTAAAATAATTTTATTAACTTCCGGTCCTGGTTCCTCTCTTTAGAGGAGCTCAAATATAGGCCAGGAAAATAAATATATATTATTTTCCACTCCTTTCTTTTTATTCTCTTTCTTCCCAGCTTTTCTTTTCTAAAATAAATTTAAGTTGCAGAATAAAACCTCATAGGATTTTAATATGAAATATTGATGATAGAGATGAGATGAAGGTATTATTTTCATCAACAATATCTGGGACTCTCCTTTCTCAAAACTTTGAATAAATCTAAAAATCCTATCATCATGCCAACACTTAGTTGTGTTTTTCTTTTAAGCTGAGAGTTTCAAAAATAGATTTACCTTATGAATCATAAATAATGCCCACAGTGTGAAATAGACTTATTCCTGAGAAGTTGACCATAGAGAAATTTTTCCAAAATGTACAATATTCTCCCTATGAGCATCCATTATATCAAAGACACAGTCTCATAAGAACAAAATTTTAGAACTGAGATGCCCCAATTAAATGATAGGAAAATTTTTGATAAGAAATATTTTAAATGTGGCTAGACTCATGGCATCCAGCATAATATGAAATTGGAAATTACTTTATAATAAACATAATTTCCCTTTTTACCTCCTGATCATAGAATTACTAATACAAAAGAAGCCTATTGTGTCTTTGAGGCTGTGCGCTAACTGAGCTGCAACACCAAATCTAGCCAGTAGGTGGTGCTTTCTTAAATGGGAAATACTTGAAGTTGAAAATTATTTTTTTATGAAGACACATGACTGCAGCCATGAAATTAAAAGACGCTTGCTACTTGGAAGAAAAGTTATGACCAAACGAGACAGCATATTAAAAAGCAGAGACATTACTTTGCCATCAAAGGTCCATCTAGTCAACGCTATGGGTTTTTCAGTAGTCATGTATGGATGTGAGAGTTGGACTATAAAGAAAGCTGAGCACAGAAGAATTGATGCTTTTGAACTGTGGTGTTGGAGAAGACTCTTGAGAGTCCCTTGGACTGCAAGGAGATCCAACCAGTCCATCCTAAAGGGAATCGGTCCTGAATATTCATTGGAAGGACTGATGTTGAAGCTGAAACTCCAACACTTTGGCCACCTGATGTGAAGAGCTGACTCATTTGAAAAGACCCTGATGCTGGGAAAGATTGAAGGCAGGAGGAGAAGGGGAAGACAGAGGATAAGATGGTTGGATGGCATCACCGACTCAATGGACATGAATTTGAGTAAACTCCAGGAGTTGGTGATGGACGGGAAGGCCTGGTGTACAGCAGTCCACGGGGTCGCAAAGAGTCGGACACGACTGAGCGACTGAACTGAAGATACTTGAAGGTAGAGGACCATGACTTTACAGCTACCTGTGACTGTTAAAGTTTTGAATACTTTGGGATATGTGAGAAATAGACAACACCTTTAACGGATCACTGGAATATAAAGAGTAGATGTAGGGAAAATGCCAATAAAGTAATAGTTTAGGAAAGATGGGCATAGGTTTGTGTATGTGAAATCTTAGAAGACAACTATTCTTTTCCAGTGACTTTCAGGGAAGGAAGATTTTTATAAGCTTTGAAATTCCTGAAATGCAGTGATTTTTTTTTTTTTTTAGCCAATAACTTGTAATGTTTTTACAAAGGAAAGATTAGCAAGTGAAACTCATGAAATAGGCAAGAAAAAAACTTTTTATTGTCCTAAGGAATTTTAAGAGGTTCTTTGAGAAAAGATTCCTCCTCTTGAAGAGAGAGAGAGAGAGGGAGTTGGTTTATCTGTGTGTCCACCTGTGGGTTTGGGGGCAGTTAATCTGTGTGGGGGCGTGTGAGTCCGTATGCCCTGCCTTGTGTGAATGCTTTGTGGCAGCCTTACCTCGGTAGGGGGAGCAGTCACTACTTGTTTTTTTATAGAACTTATGTAGCCTTAACTGCTTTTCTGAGTTTAATTCAGTATAACATACTGGCAAGTGAGGAGGCTGTTATCAGATTCCTCTAAATTGTAGCTCAAAACGGTATTACCCATTTATCCAGTGGCTGCTCAGAAATAAAAGGGAGAAAAATTATGTGGAATTACTGCCATCTGGTGGAGAAAATGGGACACTGCTGGTGTAGAGTGAGGTGGGGGAAAGACCTTCAGATTTGAACTTTGTTGATTTCCTCATGCGAAGAGTTGACTCACTGGAAAAGACCCTGTTGCTGGGAGGGATTGGGGGCAGGAGGAGAAGGGGACGACAGAGGATTAGATGGCTGGATGGCATCACCGACTCGATGGACATGAGTTTGGGTGAACTCCGGGAGTTGGTGATGGACAGGGAGGCCTGGCGTGCTGCAATTCATGGGGTCGCAAAGAGTGGGACACGACTGAGCGGCTGAACTGAACTGAACTGATTTGATTTTGTTTCTTTAGGATTTAATTCAGGTTTTTGTTTAGTTCACTCACATTCACCTCCTAAAAGCTCTGATTCACTAACTACCTCCTCTGTCGAGTAAGAATAGCAGTGGTATCTATTTTACCGATACCATCTCTAAGGAATCCTGTCTGGCGAAAAGAAAGCCTCTCATTTAAGTTTCTGCGTTATCCATACAAATACTATTCTGATTTATCCATGCAAATTCTAGCCATCTGCAGGCAAAGCCTTGTCTATGCTCATCTAGGAGTACAGCTACACAGCCTTGACACGGAAGGACCGGGTTGCTTGGAAAGATACAAGGCCAAGCAGGGCAGTTGGCAACAGTTCTGCTGTAGCGGCTCCGCCCTCTCAGCCCTACGAGCGTAACTATAAAAGAAATAATTCCTCATGCTTTGTCACTGCACTGCAGAGCACATTTGTGTGCATGTCCCTGTTGATGTCAAGCCAGATGATGCATAACTCCTTAACTAACTTGCCCCCCATTGCCTGCTACATGGTAGAAACCCTGATGGGGCTATGTTCTCAAAGCAACAGATGTTTCCTCGGTCCTCAGAATAGTGTAGAGGAGTACGGCTTTCCAAGTCCAGACCCTCTTTTTCTTGGTCCTCATGAAAGCCGAAAAGTAAGAACACTGAGGAATAGACCATAGTGCCCAGCTCCATACCACGGGGGACTGCAACCCCTTGAGAGGTACTCCTGAAAGTGAAAGTGTCTCAGTCACGTCCCAGTCTTTGCAACCATGTGGACTGTATTCCGCCAGGATCCCCTGTCCATTGGATTCTCTAGGCAAGAATCCTGGAGTGGGCAGCCACGCCCTCCTCCAGGGAATGAACTCAGGTGTCCTACATTGCAGGTGGATTCTTTACCCTCTGAGCCACCAGGGAAGCCCCTTGAGAAGTACTCCTAACTCAGGGGTAATGAGGCCCTTCAGCCCAGCTTAGCCACATGAAGCCAGAGGGACAAAATGCAAAAATAAGGATTGAACTCAAAGTTCAGATTCCAGAACTCAAAAAGGGCAGAAGATCCAACCAGTTGCCTAACTGCCACCTCAGCCATGACCCAGATGCCCTAGAATGGGGTGTGGACACAGGAAGGATGGAGTAATAATTTAAAAAGAAGTTGTCTTCCCATTTCTAAGAAGGAGCTGATAACTGTCTTTCTATGGAGAAAAAAAAGCATGTCTTTTACATCTTTATCTTGACTGTTGGAAATGTTAAGTTAGAGTGAATGTCCGAAAGATGTTTTAAGTGACCTAAACATTTCTTAGGATTTCTGTCTCTGTGCTTACATTGTCCATCTGACCTTGCAGGCTGATTACCTCATCTACTAGAGACTGCAGCATATTCATCAGAATGGGTTTAAATTCCTAATCTGATAATTCCAACACCCACGCTATGTCTGGTTCCGATGATTTCTCGGTGTCTTCAAATTGTGGTTTTAGCCTTTTGATATGCTTTGTAATTTTTTCTTCATAGCTGAATATACTGCATAAAAGAAACCACCATAGACTTCTAGCAATGTGGTAGTGAGGTCTGGGGGAGGGGAAGTTTTTTGTAGTCCTATGATTAGGTCTCCATCTTTGAATGAACCTGTATCTCACTGTGTACTCCAAATGTATTTCTGGGAGATTTTTTTATCTCCACAACTTAGGTGGGTCAGAACAGCTAGAGACGGCTGGAGTTGACTATTTCCCTTCCCCCAGGTCAGCTAGGCTCTGATATTATCCCAGCAGGTTAGACTCTGGTTAACTAAACTAAACTTTTCCAGAAGGATGTTTTCTTTTATGGTCAGTTCCTTATGATCAGTGGTAAGAGAGCAGAGAAAGGCAATATAAAAATTTGAAAGGAGAGATAAATTCCACTTATTCCACTGATCTTCACAGAACTACTCATCATTAACCAAACTGGCTCATTCTACTAAAAGTCCTTCTTCTCTTATTCCCTGGTAGACATTTAATCACATTAAGAAACTGCTGCAGGCCTGAGCAAAAATAGGATTGAAAAGAGAGACTATTTAATACAAAGTGTATAACCAGTCTGTAGACTGCAGTATCTGACTTAAGATGGAAATGTGAAGAGACTGACCCTGATGATTGAAAGAGAAATGCACATAGCTAAGAACAGCTTAGCATTTCCAGTGGTCATGTATGGATGTGAGAGTTGGACTGTGAAGAAAGCTGAGCACCGAAGAATTGATGCTTTTGAACTGTGGTGTTGGAGAAGACTCTTGAGAGTCCCTTGGACTGCAAGGAGATCCAACCAGTCCATTCTAAAGGAGATCAGCCCTGGGTATTCTTTGGAAGGAACGATGCTAAAGCTGAAACTCCAGTACTTTGGCCACCTCACGCGAAGAGTTGACTCATTGGAAAAGGCTCTGATGCTGGGAGGGATTGGGGGCAGGAGAAGAAGGGGACGACAGAGGATGAGATGGCTGGATGGCATCACTGACTCGATGGACGTGAGTCTGAGTGAACTCCGGGAGTTAGTGATGGACAGGGAGGCGTGGTGTGCTGCGATTCATGGGGTTGCAAAGAGTTGGACACGACTGAGCAACTGAACCAAACTGAACTGAAGAACAGCTTGTTTTGACATTTCTCTCCCCAAGGTATATCTTTAGCCTCACGTGTGTATCTATCCTACTATTGTTATGTTGTCTAGTTTACAATATTTTGAAATCAGTTATCTTTGCTACTAAATCATTTTGCAGTGACTATGTTCCTGTAGAGAAGTAACCATGACCTTTAAAAAAATACTGTCCTGTTACATAATAATGTTTGTCTTTTTTTGTCTCAGTTACCACAAAAGAACAAGTGATATAAATCTTTATCTCTCTCTCATACTCAACTTTCAGAGGCTGGATTGAATACACTGGAAAGTGGACACTCCCCATGTCAGTTACCTATTACTGAATATCAGAGTGTTCCCCAGATGTGGTGACTTTCATTGCTCAGGAGTCTCTGGGTCAACTGAGCAGCTCTTCTGGTCTGGGCAGTGCTAGGCTGCAGTCAACTGGCCTCATTTAGCCAACATTTGCCCAGGCATCTCCAATCAACTGTTGAGTCAGCTGGAGGCTGGCTACTCTTAAGATGGTCTTAGCTATACCAGCTTGCTTCTGTCCTGGGTTGGGAACATCCCCTGGAGAAGGGAAAGGCTACCCACTCCAGTATTCTGGCCTGGAGAATTCCATGGACTGTATAGTCCATGGAGTCGCAAAGAGTCAGACACAACTGAGGGACTTTCACTCCACTTCATACAGTGTTTGAGTGGCTGAGTCTTAACCACTGAACTGCCAAGGAACTCCCAGCAAATTGTTTTCTTGAGGGAAGGTGGGCCCAATATTGCTGTATCTTCCAATTTCTAACAAAATAAACAACAACAACAAAAAAAAAACCCTGAAAAATCTCAATTTTAATGTTGAATTCCCCAGTTTTTAAATTATCGCTGCTGTTTAGTTGCTAAGTTATGTCCAACTCATACTCATGTCCATTGAGTTGGTATTCCTATCCAACAATCTCATCCTCTGCTGTCCCCTTCTCCTCCTGCCTTCAATCTTTCCCAACATTAGGGTCTTTTCCAATGAGTTGGCTCTTCATATTAGGTGTCCAAAGTATTGGAACTTCAGCAACAGTCCTTCCAAGGAATATTCAGTGTTTTAAATTTTTAAATAATAACACCAAAATCCACTGATCCTATAGGTCAGACACTTTCATGAACCACCAGCTTGGCATCTCTGTAGGGAACCCACCAATGATAACCACTGCTGAGTTCCATGCTTTCCTGGACTTCATTCCTCCGTCACTTGCATCAACATTAAAATATTGAACACTTCTTAAGCACTAAAGCCCACGTGATAAGAACAGAGGGGAAGTAAATTTTGTTGGAATGAGGGTGCTGGGCTTAGTGTTGCTAGAGCTGCTCCAGGTTTATGCTCAAAACCCTCCATCCCCCCACTATTAGCAAGAGTGTCCTTGCTCAAAACCTTCCAACCCTGCACCTTTAGCAGGAATGAACATAAATCTTTAAAGAATCTAGAGATAAGAGGAAGCTACACACACACAAAGAGAAAACCCAAATAGAACCAAGATGGCAACAAATATGATGTCTAACAAACTGAATCTCATCATATCTTGATTTTACTACATTAGCATATTAGTAACACACTTACCAGTAGCCAGGACCAGACAGTAAAGACCAATGTTTCTGCCTTGCTGGCTCCTATCAGAGGTACTAGCAGAAGCCCTAACTGCATTTTCCCACCCCACCCCCAAGGGTAGCCTGGGCACAACTGGCCCCATCCCTTTGGTTGTCCAAGCTCTACCATTGGCATCAGAAATTAATCAGGCCTTCAAACATTAACCCTCTAATGATTTCTCCAAGATCCTGAGTTCTAATGACTTCACTTCTCTTTTACTCTCTCTAGTCTTAAAGATGACTGAGAGTGCCAGGCTGCGATGGTGCAGGAGCGGCTGAGAGGAGCTACCCCATGCCCAAGGTCAGGGGTGGTGGCTGAGAGGAGCTACCCCACGTCCAAGGAGTGGCAATTGCACGGGCACAGGAGGGCTGAGAGGAGCTACTCCACGTTCAAGGTCAGGAGAGGCAACCTCATCCAAGGTAAGGAGCAGTGACTGCACTTTGATGGAGCAGCCATGAAGAGATACCCATGTCCAAAGTAAGAGAAGCCCAAGTAAGATGGTAGGTGTTGTGAGAGGGGATCAGAGAGCAGACACAGTGAAACCATAATCACAGGAAACCAGCCAATCTTATCACACAGACCACAGCCTTGTCTAACTCAATGAAACTAAGCCATGCCATGTGGGGCCACCCAAGACGGACAGATCATGGTGGAGAGGTCTGACAGAATGTGGTCCACTGGAGAAGGGAATGGCAAACCACTTCAGTATTCTTGCCTTGAGAATCCCATGAACAGTATGAAAAGGCAAAAATATAGGATACTAAAAGAGAAACTCCCCAGGTTGGTAAGTGCCCAATATGCTACTGGAGATCAGTGGAGAAATAACTCCAGAAAGAATGAAGGGATGGAGTCAAAGCAAAAACAATACCCAGTTGTGGATGTGACTAGTGATAGAAGCAAGGTCCGATGCTGTAAAGAGCAATATTGCATAGGAACCTGGAATGTTAGGTCCATGAATCAAGGCAAATTGGAAGTGGTCACACAGGAGATGGCAAGAGTGAATGTCGACATTCTAGGAATCAGCGAACTCAAATGGACTGGAATGGGTGAATTTAACTCAGATGACCATTATATCTACTACTGCGGGCAGGAATCCCTCAGAAGAAATGGAGTAGCCATCATGGTCAACAAAAGAGTCCGAAATGCAGTACTTGGATGCAATCTCAAAAACGACAGAATGATCTGTCTCTGTTGTTTCCAAGGCAAACCATTCAATATCACAGTAATCCAAGCCTATGCCCCATCCAGTAACACTGAAGAAGCTGAAGTTGAATGGTTCTATGAAGACCTACAAGACCTTTTAGAACTAACACCCAAAAAAGATGTCCTTTTCATTATAGGGCACTGGAATGCAAAAGTAGGAAGTCAAGAAACACCTGGAGTAACAGGCAAATTTGGCCTTGGAGTACGGAATGAAGCAGGGCAAAGGCTAATAGCATTTTGCCAAGAGAACGCACTCGTCATAGCAAACACCCTCTTCCAACAACACAGGAGAAGACTCAACACATGGACATCACCAGATGGTCAACACCAAAATCAGATTGATTATATTCTTTGAAGCCAAAGATGGAGAAACTCTATACAGTCAGCAAAAACAAGACTGGGAGCTGACTGTGGCTCAGATCATGAACTCCTTATTGCCAAATTCAGACTTAAATTGAAGAAAGTGGGGAAAACCACTAGACCATTCAAGTGTGACCTAAATCAAATCCCTTATGATTATACAGTGGAAGTGAGAAATAGATTTAAGGGACTAGATCTGGTAGAGTGCCTGATGAACTATGGACGGAGGTTCAAGACATTGTATAGGAGACAGGGATCAAACCATCCCCATGGAAAAGAAATGCAAAAAGCAAAATGGCTGTCTGGGAAGGCCTTACAAATAGCTGTGAAAAGAAGAGATGTGAAAAGCAAAGGAGAAAAGAAAAGATATAAGCATCTGAATGCAGAGTTCCAAAGAATAGCAAGGAGAGATAAGAAAGCCTTCCTCAGTGATCAATGCAAAGAAATAGAGGAAAACAACAGAATGGGAAAGACTAGAGATCTCTTCAAGAAAATTAGAGATACCAAGGGAACATTTCATGCAAAGATGGGCTTGATAAAGGACAGAAATGGTATGGACCTAACAGAAGCAGAAGATATCAAGAACAGGTGGCAAGAATACACAGAAGAACTGTACAAAAAAGATCTTCACGACCCGGATAATTACGATGGTGTGATCACTCACCTAGAGCCAGACATCCTGGAATGTGAAGTCAAGTGGGCCTTAGAAAGCGTTACTACAAACAAAGCTAGTGGAGGTGATGGAATTCCAGTTGAGCTATTTCAAATCCTGAAAGATGATGCTGTGAAAGTGTTGCCCTCAATATGCCAGCAAATTTGGAAAACTCAGCAGTGGCCACAGGACTGGAAAAGGTCAGTTTTCATTCCAATCCCAAAGAAAGGCAATGCCAAAGAATGCTCCAACTACCACACAATTGCACTCATCTCACACGCTAGTAAAGTAATGCTCAAAATTCTCCAAGCCAGGCTTCAGCAATACACGAACCATGAACTTCCAGATGTTCAAGCTGGTTTTAGAAAAGGCAGAGGAATCAGAGATTAAATTGCCAACATCCGCTGGATCATGGAAAAAGCAAGAGAGTTCCAGAAAAACATCTATTTCTGCTTTATTGACTCTGCCAAAGCCTTTGACTGTGTGGATCACAAGAAACTGTGGAAAATTCTTCAAGAGATGGGAATACCAGACCCCCTGACCTGCCTCTTGAGAAACCTGCAGGTCAGGAAGCAGCAGTTAGAACTGGACATGGAACAACAGACTGGTTCCAAATAGGAAAAGGAGTATGTCAAGGCTGTATATTGTCACCCTGCTAATTTAACTTATATGCAGAATACATCATGAGAAATGCTGGGCTGGAAGAAGCACAAGCTGGAATCAAGACTGCTGGGAGAAATATCAATAACCTCAGATATGCAGATGACACCACCCTTATGGCAGAAAGTGAAGAGGAACTCAAAAGCCTCTTGATGAAAGTGAAAGAGGAGAGTGAAAAAGTTGGCTTAAAGCTCAACATTCAGAAAACAAAGATCATGGCATCTGGTCCCATCACTTCATGGGAAATAGATGGGGAAACAGTGTCAGACTTTATTTTTTGGGCTCCAAAATCACTGCAGATGGTGATTGCAACCATGAAATTAAAAGACGCAGTAATTACTCCTTGGAAGGAAAGTTATGACCAACCTAGATAGCATATTAAAAAGCAGAGACATTACTTTGCCAACAAAGGTCCGTCTAGTCAAGGCTATGGTTTTTCCAGTGGTCATGGATGGATGCGATAGTTGGACTGTGAAGAAAGCTGAGCGCCGAAGAATTGATGCTTTTGAACTGTGGTGTTGGAGAAGACTCTTGAGAGTCCCTTGGACTGCAAGGAGATCCAACCAGTCCATCCTAAAGGAGATCAGTCCTGGGTGTTCTTTGGAAGGACTGATCCAGTACTTTGGCCACCTGATGCGAAGAGGTGACTCATTGGAAAAGACCCTGATGCTGGGAGGGATTGGGGGCAGGAGGAGAAGGGGATGACAGAGGATGAGATGGCTGGATGGCATCACTGACTCGTTGGACGTGAGTCTGAGTGAACTCTGGGAGTTGGTGATGGACAGGGAGGCCTGGTGTGCTGCGATTCATGGGGTCGTGAAGAGTCTGACACGACTGAGTGACTGAACTGAACTGAACTGAGTAAGTATTCATTTTTTTAATATTTATTTTAAAATAATTTTAAAATAAATATCTTTAATTTAAAAATTTAGTAAGTATTTATAAACCACCTATACTGGGAAGTGGAGGCTAGTAATTACTCATACTAGACTAGAAAGTTTCATTTTATGGTAAGTTTCACCTGAGGATATCTTGAGGCCGTTAGATCAAAGTTTAGATATACAAACATGTTTCTAGAAAATGGATTATGTCGTTCTTTTTTTAGAAACATCTACACCAAACTAATAATTGTCACTGGTTCTTGGGTAAAGAAATTGTTTAACTGTTGTCTTTTTATAATAAGTACATATATTTTCATTATAATGAAAAACATTTTAAAAGTTCTTACAGTGCAGATTTAAAAGACTGAGACTGACATTCCCTTTTTAAGGAAAATGCCTACTGCGTGCCTTTTCAAAATAGCTATGAAGTGGACTGTACTAAGAGAATCCCAATGTATTGGGTTGGCAAAAAAAATTATTTGGGCTTTTCTGTAAGATCTTATGATAAAACTCAAACAAACTTTTTGGCCAACCCAATAATATTTCTGCCCCAGGGAATCTAAATCTTATGTCAAGCTTCACAGTCATCTTTATAGTAAGTAGCTAATATGTGATAGACTCCTAATTCACATTTGTTTCATGAATACCTGAATGTACCATCAAAGTATTTTATTCAGAGTCTCACTTCATAGAAGATTAGCCCTGTTCTGTTCATTTCTCATACCTGGCTCACATTTCATCACTTCTGAAACATACATTTCTCACTTTTCAACAATTCTGAAATTAGAATAGGACTTCCTTATAAGTGTGATTCTTTTAAACCTTGTTTCATAGCACTTTCTCTTTTATAATGTAAGATGGTATGTCTTAGATGGACAGCATCTTGGATTGAATGAAATACAATACATATTACGTTTTCTGACTATAGAAAATACATATGACTATTTAGGCATGTTTCCTCTAAGGTTCAACTGGAAAAAGTTTTCATGGGGCCACTCCATTCAACGATCATTCAGACCTCCAGTAATGAGATGAAATCCACAACTACTGATTTACAAATGGTAAAACTAACAAGCTACAGCATTGTAAAAACTTATGTGTTTATAACGATTTATTTCTCAAATTTTTCAATTATGATTGAATATTGAACATGTATTTCCTGTTTTGAAACTAATGTTAATGTGTAAGTGTATATAAAAAACCATGTGCATTTCTAAGCATTTATGATATACTTCAAAGATTTTCATATTTTAATGTTTTAGATGAATCAAAAGTTTAAAAGATCTAAGATTTGAAAATGACTAATCTGTATTATAAGAATTCTAAGAAACTGTAGAAGAAATACTGGTAAAATGTTACTGAAGAGATTAACTATGAAATCACAATGAAATGTTATGACAAAGACAGGTAAAGAACACTATAAAAAAATTAATAATGACAAAAAGAACAAAATGTCACCAGACTAATAAAATGCAACTCATCAGTTAGGTATAACCTACATTAACTGCATAGTAAAGGAATCACTCCAAGCACTGCAATATAAAATATTGAGCACATGAGTTAAAACATCAAAGACAGAAATATATTTGATTCATAATGATTGACATATACCAGTTCTGTGAATGTTATACGAGATACATCAGGTTTAATCTTATAGTCCTTTTGGATCTCTTAGTCTTTCTCATTCTTTCCTATTTTCTCATGGAGAAGTTTTAGCTGATGTGCAAGTTAGGACAAGGGGGCAGGAAGGAAACGGGAAAGCCATCCTTTCAACCCATTACCTATCCCTCACCCTGTCATCCTATGATTGCCAGGGACTCCAAGATAACTTCATTGAGAACCTTCAAGAGCTGCAGTGACCTCCTCTTTCCCCCATCATCCCACACTTCCTTCTTTTCTCGGATCAGAAATGTAGAGTCTGGAAGTATATATGCCCTCTGCTCTTTCATCTGAGCACTCTCACCTCCTGTTCTGCCAACTCAAACCCTAATTCAACTGCCCAGTGACCATAACAGAGTTACCCACCCCCAGGACAAAGGGCTAAAGAGCTCTTTTTCCTACTGTATGCTTTAGGGAATGATCTTTAAATGTGATGAGTTTTCATCACTGTAAAATAAAAATGGAAATTCAGTTAAGACTGTAGCAACACTGAACATTTAGAAAGAAAACCAAAGTTTTTGAATTTCACAATCAAAATTATCTTAAGATCTAAAAGACAAAGAAGAGGTGATGACTAAGAAAAATATAGTGCTTTTGTGGCTCTGAGTTTACAAAAATATTATTGTCAGTTTCTAATGATGCTGTTGTTATTCACCAGAATAATTTTCCACTGACTTGTAGGTTCCAGGCGTTTTTTATTTGTTTGTTTAAGTTTTCAAGTGTTACAATTTTATGGACTTTTTCAGTAGAGTGGAAATGGCAAGATGAAAGCCAGACTCATTTATGTGAGAGCAAGACTGAAATTTACATAAGCAAAATGATTATCTTTAAGAAGATGTTGACCGATTGTGTGACGATATGGACTGCTTTTTCACACGAAATAATTTCAAGAAGGCCTTCTGAAAACGCTTGTGACACAGGGGATACAAAAAAGGATTGACAAAGGAATTGAACCACTGAAGCCAAAATGTGAACTCATACACAGGGTTTAAGAAATCTGAAAGTGTGCCATGACATGAACGAATAATTGTGAACAGAGAGTAGGGAGCCCAGCAAACAGCAAAAACACCCAAGAGAATGGCCAGTGACTTGGCTAGTTTCTTGCCTCTGCGCAGCTCAAGATGTTCCCTTTGGTGAAGAACTAGGGAATCCGAATGGGAGAGAGAGCTCGTTTTGGAAGCAGTTAAACTATTCACCCGGGTTCTTAAGGAAGAAAAGAGGCTGCTCTTCCTTCCTGATTTCTCAGAACGAAGGGATGCTGCTGATTCCTCCAGGTTGGAAAGAGATGGCCTCGAAAACAGTCCATTCCTGAATGAGCGTCCGCTGCTAATGGAAGGGGCAGAAATGAATCCAGAATGCCCCCTACTGAGATGACTGCGCTTCCATAGGCTCCAGTAAATATACATGTTGAAATAAGCCACTAGCAAGACTGGGATCAGGAATTCGAAGACTAACGTGAGGGCAAGGATATGCTTCTTTTTAAGGAATTCAGGTTTGCAATCCCCCCGCAATTCCTTCCTAACCTCTGAAACTAGTATTGGCCCATGCACTAAGAAGGCCGCCACCCAGACGGCCACCATCAGAGTCACAGTCTTCAAGGTCCCAGTATGTCGAGCTCTGTAAGACACCTAAAAGAAACCAAATAAATGATTTTTAATACAATGAGTACATGTTGATTGCACAAAGCATACTGTCAGCCCTCAGGAGTTTCCGTGATGTGCGCAGTGGAGCTGGTCACTGAATCTGGGTAACGTGATTGGGCCAGGGCAGAGGGTTTCGTTTTGGTGAACCCTGGGCCGAGATGTAGACTTTCTTAACAGTTTAAGGTTAAACGTCTGACGCTATGGAAAATGTCAAGGTTAATATCTAAAAGAAGAACACAGTTTTTCCTAGTCCACAGACACTAATCTGAACTGTTAACTGAGACCAACTGAACATGCTCACAGTGTTTTTAACCTGCCAGCTGGGTCGTGAGCAGCATTTTTAACAAATTGGGATAATCAATGTCAGAATGTATCACACATCATAAGGATGTGTATTGTTTGATGAAACTTTTGCTTTGGGAAAGCATTAATAAATATACATAAGAGAGAGAGAAATGTGCATACCGAATCACAGTGTAAAATGCATTTGTCACTGAAGTCACAATAAAAAAAGTTTGAAAGACAGAATCTATTCGCAGTTTATGCTGAGCCTTCAAGGTGGGGTCAAAAAGGAAAGAACTCTTACCTTCCTCTCATAAGATGATGCACAAAAAGAAAGAGAGTTAAATCGGCTGTAGGAAGAGACTACAGTGTTACTGAGCAGAACCTAACATTTCTTTCTACAAACGAATCCACCCAGCAAAAATGGTACTGAAGCAACGGTGGCCAGCCACTTGGGGAGACGTGGCTGTGGTGAGTGCCACGGTCTTTTTTAGGAGTGAAGAATATTCTAAGCCCATTTGAGCACAGGGACAGGCTTCTATAAGGAAAGATGAGATTCTGTGGGGGAGCGTTGCTCTCAGATCCCAGGACCTTTGATAGATTCTCAAATCTTGAAGAGTATCTTCTATAAGAAATCTAAGATGCCAACTACCCATATGAGGGGTAACCATGTGACCCAAGACTTTTCTAAGGGGACTTGGAGCAGACAATCTCTCCAAACCCCTTTCAGATCAGTAAGATTTCTTCCAACCACGTTCCATGTTTCTCTGCTTATACTCGAGGAAAAGGAAATGATTTACCCATGACGTGGGGACACACTTCCCTTTTCACCATCTTTCAAGTACCATTTTCTCTGAGTTTTTAAGTCTTGTCCTGAAGTATGTTCTCATTTTTATTAAAAGGGTATAACAGTGCCAAGCACTGTCTTTCTTTAATGGCTTGTATGTGCTGAGGAGGGCTCACCAACGGGCTAGAGTAAAAGGAGGTTTGTTTAAATTTTTTAAGTTACTTTTTAAAAAAAAATCAAGGAAGTGGGTTTTTTTTCTCTTTTTGTTACCCTTTTTCCAAATTACTGGTAATTCTGAGGCTAACCTAAAATGTATATGGTGCTAACCACAAGCTCCCATGTACAGTACATCTTTTTGCCTTCTGCTTCTCATACCACTAATTAATACTTGCACTTAAGTCTAATGATTATGAAGATAGTAACAATACCCAGATGGTCATAAAACTGCATTTGGTTGTTTAATTGCTTTGTTCAGCCTTCGTAATGATATGGTACAATACGCTGAAAAGTGATCTCTTTTCTGTTATGTATAAGGTCAAATGGGTAACAGACATCCAAGGGAATTGAGATGATGATGCCAATCTCTCCCTCGTCTCTGAGTAGCATTTTAGACAGATGACGGTTCAAAATTGCTTGAATCCAGGCCCATGCCTCCCTGAAATTCATCCGTGGCCCACTTCTCACTTTTACAGAATATGTCCATTATTCATGATGTCTCCTCTTACCCTGCTTCCTCCCCCACTTCCATAAGACATCCGAACATTCTGTCAGTCAGGTTTCTTTTGTGAGGCAGAGCAGCCCCTGGAACGTGCTGGTGTTAATAATGAGATGGGACTGCAGGGCCATTCTAAGTGCTTATCAGGCATGGCCATTTGCACTGAGCCTTCCTTTCCCCAGTTATTGTCAGATTTCCATTTCTCAAGCCCCGCCTGTCACCCTGACCTGTTACATTGTCTTCTCGACTTTTAGCTACAGCAAGGGCTCTGTTCCCCATGATCACTTCCTATGAGCTCCTGTGGTCTTTGAAGGTTTCCTTCTGGCTTCCTACAGCTGTGTTGGAACTCAGCCAACAGAGGTGCTGGTGCTGCCTGAGCATCCCCACGAGCACTCACACACCGCTGCCTTTAGCACCTGTTACACTTGTCTCTGCCGTGTCCTAGGGACCCGGATCCAGCTGACCTGGCCCTCACCAAGTTTACAGCCCACATTGTCAAGGAATTTCTCAGGGCAAGACCAAGGAATAAACCCATCCACTTTTCTCTCTGGACATCACTCCTCAACTCTGTAATGTCTAGGCCTTTTTTCTAACTGGGAAAGCCGCCCCTTTCCTTTACACAAACCTTAGGTTCACTCAAGAGCTTGAGCCTGCAGTGAATAAATGTCCCAGTGAACACTAACTAGGAACACTCAGTTGAGATTAAAAAGAAAACCCAGAAGGAAAGGAAATGTTAAAAGTACAAATGGGGAAGATAATTAACTAGAGCACTGCTTTTCAAACATTTTGACTGTAACCTAAAGTAAGAAATGCATTTTAAACCCTAATCAAGGATACTGACAGAAGTATTCATAAAACAGTTCTTAGCTTTATTATACACAGGGTACTCTGATTTACTCTAATTTGTAAGTTCTGTTCTACTTCTTTTCATATTTTTTCATTCTAAGAAAAAGTGACGTAACAGGCCACTGAACTGACTTCATGACTCAATAATGAGTTACTATCTGCAGTTTGAAAAATGTGAGATTACAGGCTTCTGGATTGCTAATCCAAATTGATCTGTACTCTCTCCAGAGTTCGTCCAGGACAAACTGCCGTGCACTCTGGTGCCAGTGACGTACTCAGTGTCAAGTGTCTGGCTGTCCCACCACATCCCATTCTCTACTTCCTTGCCATATGGCAGCTCAGCTAGAGAACACACTTCCCGGCTTCCCGTACAATAAGGTAAGGCCATGTGACTGCATTTCACCAGTGAAAGGTGAGTGAAAATGATTGTGTGACTCTGCACTACTTGGTTAAAAGAAAATCCTTTGCCCTGGACTTCTGCCTTCTGCTCTTCTTTTCTGAAACCTAAAGTGACAACAACTTGACTTTGAGCATGCCAAGGAGGTTAATGACTTAGGATGGGGGTCAGCAAACCACTGATCATGGAGCACGTGTGGCCCAGCAACTATTTGGATGATAAAGTTTTATTTGAGCAATTGCAACAGATACCATAAGTGCCTGGTCTAGAGAGTACAGAGCCTGGGTCCCTGGGTGGGCTCCTGGAGCAGAGCCTTCTAATCTTCCTGAAATGTTCTATGAGAAAAATTAACTTCTGCCTTACAGTCTGAGTCTCAGCATTTTGGAATCTCTTTGTAATGGCATTTTATCCTATCTTTATCCAATGCACCCTCCCAATCCTGTCTGCCTCCAAGATGCACAGCTCTCCCAGGACAGAGCTGTCCCTGGCCTCTCAATGCCTCCAGCACCACACTTAGTCCCTTTGTTTATGGATCCATTTCCACATTAGACTGTTATGCTCCTCAAAAAAAAAAAAAAAAAAAAGACTCTGCAGATTCAGTTCTGTATCCCAGTCCTTAATAAAATCCCTGTCACACAATCATTCCCCATACATTTAGGTCCCTGGGACTCAGGAGTGAAGGAAGTTTCCCATCAAGGTCTCAGACTCTTCAGATCACTGTCCCATTATTTCTGTGGCCTCCTCCCATCCCTCATCCTTACTAACATCAATCTTATTCTCTCCTTTGTTGCTGATAAATTTAGCTTGCTTAAGAACTGTCATGAACTAATTGATGAGACTATTCCAGATCTTGGTTAGTTCAGACTTGCTTGGCATGGGTCCTAAACTGGCACTGGTTAGTTCCACTGTTACAACCTGTGGCTTCCCTGCACACTGTTTTTTCCTTTGGTCATTCAAAATTAATTTCTTCATGACATTCAGAAGTCTGGGAGTCTTTCTACCTGCCCACCAAGTTCAATCCTGAAGAAAACATTCAGGTCTCAAGTTTTCTTAGGAGTTGAACAGATAAACCTCCTGTGAGATTCATGCATATCCAACCTACTACAGACTCAGTTTACCACTTCTTACACCTTGCCTTGGATTCTGTTGGACATTTTCCCATTTTCATTGGACGCAGGGGAGTGACTTAACCAAACACACAGTAAGTGTTCACTAACAGCCAATGAGAACTTAGTGCCAACAAAAGGGTAATCAGGCTTCTCTAAGGTTGGTCAATTAAACAAACAAACAAAAATTTTTGCTTAGGGACCCAAAATTTATAAAATTCACAAATATATAATCTTCTAAGCAGGATAAATTAATGTTTTGACTTACAGCATTGGAGACTGACTGATATCGATCAAAGCTGATGAGTACGATGTTATACACAGATGCTGTACACAAAAGATAGTCAGTAGTGAGCCAAAAGACACAAATGTTATTTTCAAACTCCCAGTTGAAGAGCTTGTGAGGGATGAATAAAGGAATGGAGATCATACCTGCATGGGCGGAAAAAAATGAAGATTAACAAATACAGCACGTATCAATGAATACGAAGAGACGCAAACATGACACAATGAACTATCTGAAATGACCAAAAACTGCTTGATTATAATTTAGAAATTCATGGTATTTCATCAGCAAATTCAGGACTGATCTCCTACACGTTCTGTAAATACCATTTTAAAAATAGCTGTCACAAACATCATACCTTCAATGGCTCCTTGTTACTTTCCAAATTAAGTTCAGGTCCCAACATGTATTTCCAGCCATACACAGCATCCATCATCTTTTGTGTTCATGATCCGACCCAGACAGGATGGGCCGCCCTTCCCCTAAACACATCTCACATTGCCACATCTTTTTGCTTTTGCCAAGAACGTTCTTCTTGCTTGAAGATCTCTCTTTTACAGAGAAGTCTATTTAACTCCTTCTCATTCTTCACTTAGTGTGAAAAAAAAAAAATGATATCTTTCTTATCATCTTTATTGGAACTTCCTAGGTAGAAGTGACCCTTTGCCACCTGCCCTCTCCTGGCACCTCAGTCATCTCTCCCTCTCTCGTGTACAGACACATCCTACTTTATAACATTGTCACGTGTTAAGATTGGGACCGTGTTGAAAGTCAACCTTTGTATTTTTCACAACATCTAGAGTTGACTAATGGCTCACACATGTAACTCAAATAAATTAATAGCAGCTAATAGGTATTGTACAGTTACCATATGCCAGACACTGTCCTGTGTGCATTACATATATCATCTCATCTAACTGTCATAGAAACTCTGTAAGGCAGGGACAGTGTGAGAGAAAAAACCCTCTGCTACTCCTCCACTCCTGGCTCACTCCTCTTCACCCTTGTTATTGTTCAGTCACTAAGTCATGTCTGACTCTTTGCAACCCCATGAACTGTAGTAAATCAGGCTCCTGTATCCTCCACCATCTCCCAGAGTTTGCTTAAATTCGTGTCCTTTGAGTCAGTGATGCTATCTAGCTGTCTCATCCTCTGCTGCCCCCTTCTCCTTTGGCCTTCCATCTTCCCCAGCATCAGGGTCTTTTCAAAGAGTTGGCTGTTCACATCAGGTGGCCAAAGTATTGGAGCTTCGGCTTCAGCATCAGCCCTTCCAGTGAATATTCAGGGTTGATTTTCTTTAGTATTGAGTGGTTTGATCTTCTTGCGGTCCCAGAGACTCTCAAAAGTCTTCCCAACACCACAATTCAAAAGCATCAGTTCTTTGGCACTCAGTTCATGGTCCAATATACATGTCTCACATCCATGTATGGTCTCACATCCATACATGACTATCGGAAAAAACAGAGCTTTGACAGTATGGACCTTTGATGGCAGTGATATCTCTCCACCCTATCTGACCTCAAATTCACCACACCCACACCCACACCCACACCCACACTCTCAGATCCTTGCATAGGTATCCTGGTATGCAGCACACTTCCCTCTACGAAGCCTCCTTCTGTTTACTCAAATGAATCTTCCTCAGTGAGCCCTAACCCTGAAGTTTACACTATAACCTCTACCTCTAACATACTTCCTCCTCCCTATGTTTTTCTCAATAGCAAATGATCAACCTCTAAAATGTTGTGTAATTTTATTTATTTACTTATTTATATCGTTTATTGTCTGTCTCACCACCCATGTTCCCAGAAAAAATACAAGCACCATGAGGGCAGGGATCTTTTTTTTTTTTTTTTTTACTGTATTTTCCCTGATATATCCCCAGCACCTAAAAGGGTGCCTGGTTCAAAATAAATTAGTATCAGACGAATGAATAGATAAAAACGGGGAAGTCTAGTTTCATTAAAAATTGCTGTCAATCCTGAATAGCCCCTTCTTTCTGAAGCCAGTTAAGAAGCTGCATCTTGTGGGAAGTGGGAGGGAGATTCAAGCGGAGGGAACGTATGTATAACTATGACTGATTCATATTGATATATGGCAGAAAAGTGAAAGTGAAGTCACTCAGTCGTGTCCGACTCTTTGCTACCCCATGGACTGTAGCCTACCACACTCCTCCGTCCATGGGATTTTCCAGGCAAGAGTACTGGAGTGGGTTGCCATTTCCTTCTCCAGAGGATCTTCCTGACCCAGGGATCGAACCTGGGTCTTCAACACAATATTGTAAAGCAATTATCCTCCAATTAAAAATAAACTTAAAAAAAAAACAAACTGCATCTTCCATGAGAAAATGACAGTCAAAAGGTAGAGGGGAAGCTGAAAGCCCTAGTGAATTCTTTGGGCCAACAGAGTAATGTGTGGATAACAGTGATTGTATTGAGGGTATTATGGACTGAATGTGTCACCCTCCCCCAAAATTCACATGCTGAAGCCCGAATCCCCAGAGTGATAGGGCCTATAAGGAGGTAATTAAAGTTAAATTAGGTTGTAAGGGTAGAGCCCTAATCCAACAGGCTTAGTGTCCTTAGAAGAAGAAACACCAGGAAGCTCGCTTGCTCGCTGTCTCTCAAGGCTGGATGAGGATGAAGCAAGATGGCAGCCATCTACAGGCCAGGAGGAGAGCCCTCAGCAGGCCCCAAATCAGCTGGCACCTGGTTTGTCCTAGACTCCAGAGCTCTGAGAAAGTGAACTGCTATAAAGTCACTCAGACTGTGGTTATTCCGCTGGGGCAGCCCGAGCTGACTAACACAGAGGGTAGAGAAGAGTCAAGGTACCAGCGCACTTCACTCTTGTGCTTCGCTTTATTGCACTTCACGGATACTGCATTTATTAGGAATGGAAGGTTCATGGCAACCCTGCAGCGAGCAAAGTCTGTCAGCAGTATTTCTTCCAATAGCATTTGCTTCCTTTGCGTCTCTGTGTGTCACATTTGCTACTCCTCACAATATTTTTATTTTTTTATTATTATATTTGTTGTGGTGATCTTTGACGTTACTGTTTTAATTGTTTTGGCGCTCCATGAACTTTGCCCACATAATCCAGTGAACTTCATAAATGTTGTGTGTGTTCTGACTACTTCACCAGCCTGCCATTTCCTTGTCTCCTCGGGTTTCCCTATTCCATGAGACATAACAACATTGCAATTAAGCCGATTAATAACCCTAGAATGACCTGTAAGTATTCAAGTGAAAGGAAGAGCCAACGGATGTGGCAAATTTCAGTGTTGTCTCATTTTAGGAAATTGCCACAGGCACCCCAGCTTTCAGCATCCACCACCCTGAGCAGTCAGCATCCATCAACATCATGGCAAGACCTTCCCATGAGCAAAAAGATTATGACTCTGTTAAGGCTTGGTAAATGGTTAGCATTTTTCACCATAGAATATTTTTAAATTAAGGTGTGTAAATTGTTTTTTTAGACATAATGTTATTGCACACTTAGTAGACTGCAGCTATACCTTTTACATGCACTGAGAAACCAAAAAATTCATGTGACTCCTATTTTGATTTTTGCTTTATTGCAGCAGTCTGGAACTGAACTCACAATACTTCTGAGTTATATTTGTACTAAAGATACACTTTGCCATCCTGAAAATGTGGTTCAGACTCTGTCATCAACAACAACCTTTTGCCCTTGAAGATCCTGTCTGGGTCATCCATCATGTGCTTATGTAGGCCATACATACCCACACAAATGTAGATATGAAAAAGGTACCCATAGATGGAAGCATTGGTCATGTGATAACAATTTTATAGGTATCACTATAGATATAAATATTTTTCTGGAATAATATATAGGTGAGATATGTTAATGCACCTGATACTGGAATTTTTCCTCAATAAATCTTTCCTTTTCAACTAAATTCAGCCTAGGAAGCTGCTCAGGTAGCACAAATTTTAAGAAATTGCTTCTACAGGAGGCCAGTTCAAAAACCTGTGACAAGAGGCCATTCAGCCAGAAAGCCCACCGTACGGAGCACGCGACGCTCTGACCTGCACTGGCATTGCTGCGTGGATGTGAGCTCTGAGTCTCATGACCCTAAATGTTAAGAACTGCCATCTTACAGCTACAGAAAGTCTCTCACAAGGCCCATCTTGGCCCATCACCCCCACCACCGTGAGGTCCTATAGGCTCAGAGCTAAAAAGACACACTTCGAGCATGGCAAAGGAGAAAGAAGAGCATTGACACAAAACTCAAATCTAGTTACAAAATGCTCTCGAAGACTCTGCCAAGCCCTGCGCTGTCATGGTAAATATTGCATTACATCAGTGGACCTCTGCATGAAGCTGGCAGGTGGCAGGGAAAATGTGAAGGATGAGACTGGCTGATTAAATGAGATTCTGGCCCGTGTCCAACTGCTCTCATCAGGAGCAAAGCCATTTCTTTTCCCATCCACCTGACGATAGAGGAGGACCACCAGGACTGCTGAATCATCACATCCGCAGGGACATTTCTCAAAGAGGAACCACAGATTGTGATGCTCAAGACCACGATGGTGGGCCTGCCATGATGCTGACCCTGGGCCTTATACAGAGGCATTCTGTTGTTGTCTAGAACCATCTTCATTCAAAAGCTTCAGGCCTCAGTCTCTCTCCCTTGGATATATTTTTACCCCATCCCTTCTGACCATGAGGTATACAAGTCTTTACTTCCTTTGGAATAGTCAAAATACATCATCCATTTTAAATGTTGAGTATCATCTAAAAGTTGTACAGCTTTGTGAAGAAGGAGGGGGATACATATATTCATAATAGAATATTCTCTGTTCACATAAATATACTCGTGTATTTATCTGTGTGGGCTTCCCTGGTGGCTCAGAGGGTAAAGCATCTGCCTACAATGCAGGAGACCTGGGTTCGATCCCTGGGTCAGAAAGATCCCCTGGATAATGAAATGGCAACCCACTCCAGTACTCTTGCCTGGAAAATCCCATGGACGGAGAAGCCTGGTAGGCTACAGTCCACGGGGTCACAAAGGGTCGGACGCAACTGAGTGACTTCACTTTTACTTTATCTGTTTATGTGAGCATAAAGGGCTTCCCTGGTGGCTCGGCAGCAGGAGACTTGGATTCGATCCCTGGGTCAGGAAGAACCCCTGGAGAAGAAAATGGAAACCTACTCCAGTATTCTTGCCTGGAAAAATCCCATGGGACAGAGGAGTCTAGCAGGCTACAGTCCACGGGGTCACAAAGGGTCAGACATGACTGAGTAACTGAGCACACACACCCATACTGCTGCTGCTGCTAAGTCACTTCAGTCATGTCCGACTGTGTGTGACCCTATAGGCAGAAGCCCACCAGGCTCCCCCGTCCCTGGGATTCTCCAGGCAAGAACACTGGAGTGGGTTGCCATTTCTTTCTCCAATGCATAAAAGTGAAAAGGGAAAGGGAAGTCAATCAGTCGTGTCCAACTCTTAGCTACCCCATAGACTGCAGCCTACCAGGCTCCTCCGTCCATGGGATTTGCCAGGCAAGAGTACTGGAGTGGGGTGTCACTGCCTTCTCCGACACAACCATGTACATGTGAGCAAAGAGAGTGATGTGGAAGGATCTATATCAAGTTGTTAGTGTTGGTTACCTGGAGGGGCAGAACTGAGGAGAAAAACAAGACTGCTGCATGTTTTTAATGCTTCTATATTAGTTCTCCACTTTTTTCTGTGATCCTGTCATTTTTATACCTGGATTCCTGTCAATCTTTCCAACTAGAGGTTTCCTCCAAAACTTTTATCATTGCAATATCAGAAGCATAAACTGCTTTCCCAAATGCTCCCTATTTCTCTGAGGAATGTCATACTTCTCTTGTCCCCAGAACTCAATCTTTAACACATCTTTTTCCTGCCTGACAACCCCACCCCCATTGCATCTCTGCCTCCTGAACTTATTTCCACTCTTACCCTCGTCGGCAAAGTAATGTCTCAGCTTTTTATTTAAAGCAGAAACATTACCTTGCCGACAAATTTCCATCTAGTCAAGGCTACGGTTTTTCCCGCAGTCATGTATGAATGTGAGAGTTGGACTATAAAGAAAACTGAGCGCCGAAGAATTGATGCTTTTGAACTGCGGTGTTGGAGAAAGCTCTTGTAAGTCCCTTGGACTGCAAGGAGATCAAACCAGTCAATCCTAAAGGAAATCAACCCTGAATATTCATTGGAAGGACTGATGCTGAAACTCCAATACTTTGGCCACCTGATGGCAAGAACTAACTCCTGGGAGAAGACCCTGATGCTGGGAAAGACTGAAGGCAGGAGGAGAAGGGGACAACAGTGGATGAGATGGTTGGATGGTATCACTGACTCAATGTACATGTGTTTGAGCAAGCTCCAGGAGTTGGTGATGGACAGAAAAGCCTGGCATGCTGCACTCCATGGGGTTGCAAAGAGTTGGACATGACTAAGTGACTGAACTGACCCTCGCTCAGAGCCTCACTGCTGATTTCTGCCAAGGTCACTGCAGGATTCTCAGAAACCAAGCCACCCCCTGCTCCGGCTTCACCCACCTCCTACATCTCTTCTGATGCCTCTAATGTGAAGCTTCAACCCAGTCACTCAGTTAAATATCACACTGCCTTCTGAATAAGCTCCAATCCAGACTCACACTAGTATTCAAAGGCCTTCATTGTATAGATTCCAACTATTTCATCTTCACCCTTTGCTGTTCTCATATAGCCCATTTGCACACAAGCCAGCCTGGAGCTCCCACTTAGGAAGGTATACGCAATGATTTTCTATCAGCATATCGCTGTTGATTCTTAGAATTCTCTGCCCTCCCCAACTCTGCCTATGGAAATTATTCCCATCCCCTTAAGTTCATTTTGGAGGCCACTACCCCCTAACAAAATGTGTTCCCCCACCCGCCGCCCCGCCTCTGAGTGCCTATAACACTTGGTAGCTCTTTGTGGGTTCTCACATCACTGTGTCCTGTTAGTCATTTCTGAACTTCTCTTAGCTACTGTACTATTTTGAAGGCTTAAAAAAGAAACAGACTAACCTAGTCCTGTCTATCTCTCATCATCATCTAATTGCACTTGGTACTTAACAGTACTTATACATGGTAGGTACTCTACTAACATTTGTGAACTTGGTTTGAGTTGACATTTGTCTACAGAGAAATCCAGAGTGAAAAGACTAACACAAGTTGAGCAATCACTACGTTCCAGGCACTAAACTTAATTGTTCTATTAGTTTTGCTTCATTTTAACATAACTGTAAGTATTTATGTAGCTATACACAATAACAAATTAACTAGGAGGTCCTATAAAACAATATCAGCAGTAGACACTTCTGCATATTTACTTATTATTACAAGGATATGCGCTTCCCTGGTGGCTCAGCTTGTTAAGAATTCGCCTGCAATGTGGGAGGCCTGGGTTCAATCCCTGGGTTGGAAAGATCCCCTGGAGAAGGGAAAGGCTACCCACTCCAGTAATCTGGCCTGGAGAATTCCATGGACTGTACAGTCCATGGGGGTCACAAAAAGTTGGACACAACTGAGTGACTTTCACTATACACTCACTATTACAAGGATTGTGGAAAATGATCATCAGGCAGTAAGAAATTATGAAGTGTACATTTTCAAAGAAAGATTACTTTGATTTCTATGATCTTACAGTTATTTAGCACTATGATACCATATCATACACAAAGTAGGTTAGTGTTGGGTGTACTTTATAACATGCTATGATGTATCATATCATAAAATAATATCAACTATACTATTTGACCTGAACATCCTATTTTCTGATTGTGCCAATTACCAGTACATGCATCATTTCCTATAACTTCAACACTGTGATATTAAAGAAACTATGCTTACTTAAAAAGGAATACTTATAAACCTAAACATGCAAGGAAAATAGCTCCAGAAACAAAAATAACTCTTAGATTAAAGCAATTCTGGACTTACTTTTATTCCATAAAAAGAAACTGTTTTTAGAGGAAAATTCCCCTATAAACCTTATTTACATATATATATATATATATATATATATATATATATAATCATTCCCATATAGTGCCATACAGCCTCCCCTGAATTTAAATCCTTAAACTTTTTATTTCTAATAGTACCCAATTTTATACAGTCCTTTGAAATAATAAAAGCTTGTTTTATGTTTTTAGAAATAAATTATAATAGAGAAAGATTATCTTAAATGTAACTTACCAACAAAGAAGTCTGAAATGGCCAAGTTAAGGAAAAAGTAATTACTTCGATGTCTAAGATTTTTGTCCACCACAAAAGCTAAAATGACCACAGCATTTCCTAGCATTATAGCAAAAGCTAGTAAGCTCATTAAAAATGCTAAAGCAATGTTTGAAAAAGAATATATGTCTTTACTAGCTGGCATCACAGCAGAAGAATTTGTGTCATTAGTAAATGGCATCACATGAGAAGAATTTATGCCATGAGTATACATGACATCAAACTTAATACAGCAAACTAAGCCAGCAAGACAATTCCGACAAGTGTCTTTCCAGTCGAATACCTAAAATATATAGTCTCCTACACATAACAACATTTTTTAAAAGTCTAATGCTGATCTCATAGTACTTCCTGATTCTTGATAAAAGCAAACTTGTGGTAACAGTTTCCTCTTAACTGATACTGAAGAAGTGTTTCCAAAGACAGTGAAAGGTTTTATCTTAAACATTTTGATGTAACTCATCTATTTCCCACTAATAGAGCAATATTATATAAAATATAGTTGATGCACTCTATAGGTAAGGAATTGGGCTCAAATGAGAAGATATAAATCCAGTTAAATGTCTCCTTCTGACCAAGATACAATATCAGGGGTTGAATTCACCATCGCAGCTGAAACAGTGAAAAAAAAATGGACAAATACATGAAACCATAGTTTTTGAGGCACAGGACATCAGGCAATGAAGAATATCGATCCCTGAGAGAAGAGGAGAAAATGAGGAGAGCCCTGCAGTTGCCCCAGCTCATTGTCTTGAGAGATCTTCCAGGGCACAGAGCAGAGAAGGGTATCCAGGGGAAGCCCAGCAAATTCCCTGCGATAGGGAGGTTAAGCTGAGAGTTGGGCAGTACCAGACAGAACTCTGTGCTGGGGAGCTGCAGAGGGCCCTCCTCAAGCATTCACCAGGATACTGACCAGCACAGTGTGTGGGGAAATGTTCTCAGACAGGAAGAAGAACCACTCAAAAAGATTAAAAACACCCAGGGGTCACAGGGAGCCAGTTACAAACTTTGTTCCCACCAGTTACACACGAAATCTCAATTCATGAGGCATTGAGTAATATTACATATTTAGAAAGCTCTTGCCTCAGTAGTCAGAAATAGGTAGCCCCTTACTGAATACTGCTAGGATCCTGCCTCACAAATCTTAAAAGCAAAACCTAAGAGGATCAAACTAGTTCCAAGTGACTTAACAGCAGCTCAAGAGTATTTGTAGAACATAAAAATATCCAGTCCCCAACAAGGTGAAATTTATACCATCTGAAATCCAATTGAGAATAATCAAACGTTCCAAGAAGCAGGCAAATAACACCCATAATGCAGAGAAAAATGAATCACTGAAACCCATAATGGACACAAATACAAAGACATTAAAGCAGTTATTCTAGCTGTATTACATATTTTTAAACAGATATATACAGATACAATTTTTAAAAAAAAAACAGGATGGCAGAGTAGAAGGATATGCACTCATCTTCTCCTGTGAAATCTCCAAAACTGCAACTAAGCTCTGAACAACCATCAACAGGAGAATGTTGGATCCCACCAAAAAAAGATATCCCACTTCCAAGGGCAAAGGAGAAGCCCCAACCAGACAGTAGGAGGGGCGAAATCACATTTAGAATCAAACCCCATAGAGATCTCGTCAAGAAAATTAGAGATACCAAGGGAACGTTTCATGCAAAGATGGGTACAATAAAGAACAGAAATGTCATGGACCTAACAGAAGCAGAAGATATTAAGAAGAGGTGGCAAGAATACACAAAGAACTGTACAAAAAAGATCTTTGTGACCCAGATAACCACAATGGTGTGATCACTCACCTAGAGCCAAACATCCTGGAGTGTGAAGTCAAGTGGGCCTTAGGAAACATCACTAAGAACAAAGCTAGTGGAGGTGACAGAATTCCAGTTGAGCTATTTCAAATCTTAAAAGATGATGCTGTGAAAGGGCTGCACTTAAAATGCCAGCAAACTTGGCAAACTCAGCAGCGGCCACAGGATTATAAAAGGTCAGTTTTCATTCCAATCCCAAAGAAAGGCAATGTCAAAGAATGTTCAAACTACCACAGAATTACACTCATCTCACACACTAGCAAAGTAATGCTGAAAATTCTCTAAGCCAGGCTTCAATAGTACATGAACCAAGAACTTCCAGTTGTTCAAACTGGATTTAGAAAAGGCAGAGCAATCAGAGATCAAATTGCCAACATCCACTAGATCATAGAAAAAGCAAGAGAATTCCAGAAAAACATCTATTTCTGCTTCATTGACTATGCTAAAGCTTTTGACTGTGTGGGTCACAACAAACTGTGGAAAATTCTTCAGGAGATGGGAATACCAGACCACCTTATTTGCCTCCAGAGAAATCTGTATGAAGGTCAAGAAGCAACAGTTAGAACCAGATGTGGAACAACAGACTGGTTCCAAACTGGGAAAGGAGTCCGTCAAGGCTGTATATTGTCACCCTGCTTATTTAACTTCTATGCAGAGTACATCATGCAAAATGCCAGGCTAGATGAAGCACAAGCTGGAATCAAGATTGCTGGGAGAAATATCAATAACCTCAGATATGCAGATGATACCACCCCTATGGCAGAAAGTGAAGAGGAATTAAAGAGCCTCTTGATGAAAGTGAAAGAGGAGAGTGAAAAAGCTGGCTTAAAATTCAACACTGAGAAAACTAAGATCATGACATCTGGTCCCATCACTTCATGGCAAAGAGATGGGGAAAGAATGGAAACAGTGACAGACTTTATTTTCTTGGCCTCCAGAATTACTGCAGATAGTGACTGCAGCCATGAAATTAAAAGATGCTTGCTCCTTGGAAGAAAAGCTATGAACAATGTAGACAGCATATTAAAAAGCAGAGACATTACTTTGCCAACAAAGGTCCATATAGTCAAAGCTATGGTTTTTCCAGTAGTCATGTATGGATGTGAGAGTTGGACTATAGAGAAAGCTAAGTGCCAAAGAGTTGATGCTTTTGAACTGTGGTGTTGGAGAAGACTCTTGAGAGTCATTTGGACTGCAAGGAGATCAAACCAGTTCATCCTATAGGAAATCAACCCTGAATATTCATTGGGAGGACTGATGCTGAAACTCCAATACTTTGGACATCTGATGCGAAGAACTGACTCATTGGAAAAGACCCTGATGTTGGGAAAGATTGAAGGCAGGAGGAGAAGGGGGCAACAGAGGATGAGATGGTTGGATGGCATCACTGACTCAGTGGACATGAGTTTGAGCAAGCTCTGGGAGTTGGTGATAGATAGGGAAGTCTGGTGTGCCGCAGTCCATGGGTTCATAAAGAGTCGGACATGACTGAGCGACTGAACTGATAACAGATATAAAGGGATTCCCTGGTAGCTCACCTGGAAAGAATCTGCAAAGCAGGAGACCCTGGTTCAATTCCTGGGTTGGGAAGGTTCCCTGGAAGAGGGCATGGCAACCCACTCCAGTATTCTTGCCTGGAGAATCCCCATGGACAGAGGAGTCTGGTGGGCTACAGTCCATGGGGTTGCAATAAGTCAGACACAACTGAGTGACTAAACACATAGATAAAAAAGATATTTTTAAAAGACCCAAATTAAACATCTAGAAATGAAAACTAAAATGTATGAACTAAAAATACATTAGAAAAGATTAATGACAGATCAGAAATTGTGGAAGAAAGGATCGTGAACAGGAACACAGAGCAATATAAACTACTCAAAGTGAAAATTGGACATAAAGGAGAATTGTTTTAATTTAACAGAGCTTTACTACACTGTAGAACAACTTCAAGTGACTTAATATATACCTACAGAAGTCCCTGCAGGAAGGTAGAGAGGAGGGAACATAAGGGGAAAAACTGCGGAAATCATGGCCAAAAGCTTTCATCATTTGATGAAAACTATAAGCCGAGAAGTACAGTGAAGTTTAAACACAAGAAACTTGGTGAAAACTGCACAAAGCACATCAAATCAAACCCTTAAAAACCGGTGTTTTAAGAAAAAGTCTTAAGAGCAGCCAGAGGAGGAAAATTGCATACAAAATTTAAAAATATATGGATGGCAGCAGATTTCTCATCAGAAACAATGCAAGCAAGAAGATATTAGCCAACATCTTTCAAGGGTTGAAAAAAAAAACATCAACTTAGAATTCTGTACCTAATAAAAATAACTTTCAAAAAAAAAGTTGAAATAAAGAATTTTTCGGATGTATAAAAGCTGAAAGGATTCACCATCAGGAAACTAGCACTGCAAGAAATGTGAAAGGAAGTTCTTCAGGCAGAGGAAAGTAGATCCAAATGGAAATAGGAATCTATACAAAGGAATGAAGAACAAGAGAAATGGAAGTTTTCTTGCTTGTTTCCTCTAAATAGAAGTAAGTTGCTAAGGGCTAAGGCTGCATTTTGTTTCATTTTGTCTTATTATTTTTTTGTCTAAGTATGATATATACAACAGAAGTACATAAATCACAACCGTATAAAGTACACACATCATAGATGTGTAACTGATTAATTTTTACAAATCGAACATACCCCTGGAACTACTACCCCGGGCAGGAAATAAAGCACCTTGGGAACTTCTCTGGTGGTTGAGCCTGGGTGGTCCAGTGGTTGAGACTACACGCTTCCAATGCAGGGAGCTTGGATTCCATCCCTGGTTAGGGAACAAAGATCCCACATGGCATGACCTAAATAAATAAAGGAGAAATTTTTTTAAAAAGAAACAGTTCAGGTCAGGTCAGTTCAGTCACTCAGTCGTGTCCGACTCTTTGCGACCCCATGAATCGGAGCACTCTAGACCTCCCTGTCCATCACCAACTCCCGGAGTTCACTCAAATTCATGTCCATCGAGTTGGTGATAACATCCAGCCATCTCATCCTCTGTCGTCCCCTTCTCCTCCTGCCCCCAATCCCTCCCAGCATCAGAGTCTTTTCCAATGAGTCAACTCTTCGCATGAGGTGGTCAAAGTATTGGAGTTAAGCACCTCAAAAATTCCCTTACCTAGTCAGTCAACCCTTGTGGGTAAAACTGTCCTGACATTTATAATCATAAATTAATTATGCCCATTTTTGTATTTTATAAATGAAACTATATGTTCAAATTTTACACTAAAATACTTCATATATTCTATATGACATGTTAAAGTATAAAGAAATTTGTATTAATATATTCTACCCCACTATAATATGTTAATTTCATTTGCAGTGCTTCTAAATTTACTAAAGTGAAGAACTGGCTACATTTCCCTTTTCTTATAATTTCAATGGAAGGGAAAAAAAGAACTTTTTTTCTCACTTGGTAACCATAAGCTGAGCCTGGAGCTTCCTTATTGGACAATTCTACTTCATATGTACTCATTAGGTAACCGCTTCAAAAACCAAGAGTATGATCTGGGTAATAAAAAAGGATATATACTTCAGAATCTACATGTGTTTCGAATATATATAGTTTTCCAAAGGAAAAAGACTGATGAAGGAAGAAGCAAACTGGTTCTTCCCATTCCTCTTACCTCACACTTGGTAGAAACTTAGAATGAATTTAGCCTTCCAGTGACATCTCTTGATATCAAGGTCCTCCATTCACTGCCCATGCAGGCAACAATAAGGAAAATAATATCACATACCATTGACTTATTTTACTTATCCATCCAAAAGTAGTAGGTTAATAGAGGGGATTCTCTGGTGCCTCCAAAGGTGAAGAATCCACCTGCAATGAAGGAGACCCAGGTTCGATCCTTGGGTTGGGAAGATCCCCTGGAGAAGGGACTGGCTGCCCACTCCAGTATTCTTGCCTGAAGAATCCCATGGACAGGGGAACCCAGCAGGCTATAGTCCATGGGGTCTCACAGAATGAGACATGACTGAAGGACTAAGCACAGGTTAATAGAAAATTGGCATGGATAACAAACACACTTACTTAAGAAGATGGCCATGACAAAGAACCAGAGGACTGATATACAAACCTCCAGCGCTGTGTTTTGCAACATAAGGTGAGGGGAATTAAAAATAGGCTTCTGTGAGATAGATGATTACACTTTTGTGGTGAAATTAAGGAGAAAGGGTTTATCTTTTACAGGAATTTACAAACAAGTCTTCCCTACGTCATCAAAATTTTCTCTCAGTGGTTAATCCCTAAAACTAGCGCTACCATTAAGAATCCCAAGAGTTGGATGCTACTGAAGCAACTTGGTATGCACTTATAGTTGATTTAGTGTTATGTTTAATTTCTTCTGTATAGCAATGTGACTGTTATACACGGATATATATATAAAAGTTACAGATACAGATATATATACAGATACAAAAAGATACAGATATATACAAATATATATATATATATATATAAAGTTATATCTTTTTCATATTCTTTTCCATTATGGTTTATCACAGAGTATTGAATGTAGTTCACTATGCTCTACTGTAGGACCTTATTGTTTAGGATTATCACATCTTGGGCCAGCCATATAGACCAACCCAGTGACTTAACCAGAGGGACCTTCATTAGGGAGAAATGTTTGGATCAAAGTAGTGATAAGTGGAAGAAAATTGAAATTATTGCTAAGGGGAAGTTAGCTAATCAATAGGTGTTACAAAAGGCAAAGTCTAATAAATTTTGGTGCCTTAAGAGAAGCATAGAGCAAGAGAATATTATTCTCTTAGTTTTAACTCAGAAGCCCTTGGGGTGAAGGACTCATTTATCAAAATCTTCTCTTTTGAATAATCAAGAAGTAAGCAGAATAGCCAACCCAGTGAACATACATATATACACTTGTGAGAGCGGTCTGTGTCCTCATGATGGATGAACGAAAGGTCTGACGGTAACCGTATGAACAATACGAAGGTGGCTATGCCTTTTGGTTCCTATTTCGTAGGATAGAGCTATTATGGAAGACCTGAGTTAGGAAGAAAATAAAGGGAATATGTATCCACACTGATTAACTATAATCTAGATGAACAATGGCATGCCCATTAATTTTGATGGTGAAGATTTAAGGAATATGAGAATAGAAGTTCATCTTCTGGAATACAGGAGTAGAAGTTCATCTCCTAAATGTTCCATCTGTCAAAGCATTGTGTGTGAAAATAGCTTCTTGCCCAGCACTGTGGGTGAAAAGCCATGAAGAGGCAGAGGAACAATGGAGACACTTGGGTCACTGAGAAAGGAAAAGAATTGAGTACCACTTGGTAGGCCCACCCTCCTGAGAATGAAAAGCCTGAAAGTCTGTGTGGATGGCTGTGGGAAGCTCTATGTCATATCCAAACCAAAGTCCATTTAGCAGTCACAAGTACTTGCAGTATCTTATAGCCTAAGGGGAGGGGGGTCAATGTGATCAGGTGCCAGGTGTATTTCCTAATTGTAAGAAAACTTTTCCTCAGCCGTGTCCAACTCCTTGCGACCCTTTGGGCTGTAGCCCACCAGGTTCCTCTGTCCATGGGATTTTTCAGGCAAGAATATTGGAGTGGGTTGCCATTTCCTCCTCCAGGAAATCTTCCTCACCCAGGAATCGAACCCAAGTCCCTATGTCTCCTGCATTGCAGGCAGATTCTTTACTGCTGAGCCATCAGGGAAGCCCTAATTGTGAGAAGCTAATACTCTAAATGTCAATAGTAGGTCTGGTGGATCAAACAGCTTTTGCCTGCTTGAAAAAAGAGAACCTTAGGAGAATTAGGAGCTAGTCTAGGAGTAATTGATGAAGAGGGATTCACTTTTAATAAGGAAAGATATTTTGAAGGAAAAAAAAAAAAGACTTCTGGAATAAATGGGGAACCTCCAAGGCATTTTCCTCCAGGAGGAAAGATAAGGATGGCAACTGGATGGTAACACAGCACTGGGAAAATGGGCTTTTCAACCAGCACAGACACTGTGATAATCTGCCTAAACTTAGCAGCGGAAACAGGCTTATATATCACCACATCTGGGCTCCTCGCTGTCATAACTCAAATGGAGTCTGAGGCCCAATAACCAGAGATTCTCACTGCGTGGGAGACCTGTGGGCTCTACAGTCTGTGGTAATTTGTAACTGGAGAATGTTACCTCTCAAAGTGCTCTTTAGCAGCTTTAGTGTCATGATGGCGAACCGTTCCTTTCCTGTAACATTACTAGCAGGTATTGGACAAAACTTTAAACAGGACTAGAGGGCTCCCCATAGAGAAGAGTTATTCCCAGTTGTGGAACATCTCACTAAGAACCACTGTCTCTCTGACACAGAAAAGGAATTTGACTGTCTTTTCAAGAGGTTTGGAGTCCTGAAATAACAGAGACACACATGGTCTCTAACCTACACCTCTCTGCAAACAGGTAGATTTTGTTGGAATGAACAAAATAATGATATGTAATTATATCTGATTTATATTGTACTGTGTATCCATGACACTTCTGTGTGGCATAATACACAAATCATAGATAAATTTAATATTGTAGAAGCTAATACAATTAATGGCATTACCAAGGTTGATCTCATGTATTATGGGATTATATTAAAACCCCCTCATGATGTTCTTCCTATGGAGGAGAAATGGCTTAATCTCTCTCATCTAATGGATATATACATTAAGTGCTGATAACTGTAAGTCAGGAAGACAAAAGTATTATAAAGTTAGTTCAAAATATGAGGAGGTTTGTGCTAGTCTGTACTAATATTATTGGATTGTTCATCTGTTTAAATCCATACCAAACCCTTGTTACTTATTACAGATGTTTGCAATTTGGTGAATTTTGATTGTCTCTGTGATTATGTCACCCACTCCAGTGTTCTTGCCTGGAGAATCCCAGGGACGGGGGAGCCTGGTGGGCTGCCGTTTACGGGGTCGCACAGAGTCGGACACGACTGAAGAGACTTGGTGGTGGAGGCAGCGGTGATTATGTCATGCTTTAAGGCAAGTAATTACTGTCAAACCAAGAGTTATCATTAGGTCTAAAAAGGGCTTGCTCATAGGTCAGGGAGCTAGACCATGCTGTGAGGGGAAGTTCCAGTTCCAGAAGACCTGGAATTAGCCAGATCAAGACATGGAATGTGCTAGTTAATGGAGCTGCTTTGGGACCATGAGTTTGAGGAGTTCCCAGCCAGTCTGTTGGAGAAGGCAATGGCACCCCACTCCAGTACTCTTGCCTGGAAAATCCCATGGGCGGAGGAGCCTGGTAAGCTGCAGTCCATGGGGTCTCGAAGTGTCGGACATGACTGAGTGACTTCGCTTTCACTTTTCACTTTCATGCATTGGAGAAGGTAATGGCACCCAACTCCAGTGTTCTTGCCTGGAGAATCCCAGGGACGGCAGAGCCTGGTGGGCTGCCATCTATGGGGTCGCACAGAGTCGGACACGACTGAAGTGACACAGCAGCAGCAGCCAGTCTGTTCCAGCTTTCAGCATTGTTGATCAGTAACAGTGAGACTGGTGATTTGCATCTGCTCTTCACGTCTCAGGAAGCTGTGCTGTTGGGCTGATTATGAAGCAAGAATATGCCTATGTAACCAGCAGGGAATAAGAAACCCTGGCTGAGACTCCCATTCTGGCTCCCTAGGTTCAAGGTGCTCAAAGTCAGTTGGTCCTAGGGAAGAAGCACACATGTGTGGCCCTTACAAAGAGAGGACATCTGGAGCTCAGCCTGACTTCTCCAGACCCTCTTTGTAAAGCAGCCTTGGGTGGTGATGTTTATCTTTCCTCTATGCTGATGCTGTATCAGATACCCTTCCTGCAATAAACCACGGATTTGTAAGCATTTTCATTTTGGTTCTGTGAGTCTTCCTTAGTGATTGAACCCTATCTAGCTGTCACCATTAATGCAGTTAGATTCCAGATGCTTTAGAAAAAAAAGGCATAACAGCCATAATTTCTCACCCTCATCTCCCCTTCACCTCCCCACCCCCACGCCACATACATACACACATACACACTCTCTCCTAGGATGACAGCTCACATCTCTCACCCAGGAGAAAGCAGGCCGCCTAAATAATACACAGTGGAAACTTGAGTCTGTCAAAAACTGCAAGATACAAGAAACTACTGGGACTTGACCTTATCTGTGGGGTGCGGGGAAATCCCAGGAAATAGTGGGGAAAGGGCTTTGGTAAGAAATGGGAGTGATGAAAGAAGAAAGACATGAAGAATGAGCTAAAAGGAAAATGTAAAGTAGGTCTGAGAGAGCATTCACTTGGAACACTGCTAAAGCCTTACATCCTCACTCACTGTGGGCCCAAAAAAGCTGTCACAGGACCCATCCATAAAACCCCAGCCAGTCTTCATCCACAGTACTGGTCAGACTCTACTGAAAGTTTACAGTAAAGAGCTACCTAAACCTGCATCAAGGATCAGTGTTGATTCAGAATCAACAAAACAGAAGAGAAGCCCAAGGCAAGTAAGGAACACCAGACAAGCCAACAGGTGTCTCCCCGCCCCCCCCAGGTGTCTTAATTTATGTAATCCAGAAGCAGATCCTGAGACAAAGATCTATACAAGAAGTTTATTTGAGAGCTGATTCCAGAGTACTAGGAGAAGAGTGGGAAAAGGAAGCAAGCCAAGAAGGGTGCATTGAAGTTACACTTTGACTAATGAAATCTTAATCCTCCTGGGACACTCTGGAAGCCAGTGTAGAATGCACTTCTCAGAGTTATTCCCATAGTTGTAAAGGAGCCAGAAATCACTGGATAAAGATTGCTAGAGTTTGAAGATGGCATCAATTTTCTGGTATTTCCAGCCTGAGGTACATATGCAGAGCAGTATCAGGCCACCAGAAAAAGCCATCAGCAAGGAAATGCAGATACTGGCAGGTGGGAGGTCAGCAGGGATGAGCCACAGCAGTGAGGTCAAAGGAGATAACAGGCTGGGCACTAACAACACAGTTATAATCCCAAGAGCTTTTCTCCAGCAAAGCGTAATAGCAACCTTTACTCTTTCCAACCTTTACCTTTCTTAGATGGCAGCTAAGGACTCATTTTGTAGACAAGAAGGAACGGGTTCTGTCTCATTGGTTACATTAGGGGCTCCCATGTAGGGCTTTTGAACCTGAATGCCGTGTCCAGCTATATCATACTTTAGATTCATGTCCTGGAACTGAGCCACCCAGAAGATATATGCCACCCCTTACCCAGTACCACCATGGACACAAACCTGTTAATGGATAGACACCAAGGGACAAAATTGGCCTAACTAAAGATGTAAGGGTGCTCAGAATACCCTCATAGAGTGAGTAGGATATGTGAGTTGATGCTACTAGAGTGCTAGAGTTTATGATGTAGTTAATGAGTGGATGTTCCAAAGAGTAGATAAAACTTTATTAATAAAATATATTATGCAGGTTTTAACCCTGTTGCAAGAGACCAAATGACATGCAAAGCCTGAAATATTTACCATCTGATCTCTTTTCAATGTTGACCCAATACTGTAAGCCACAAGTGAGTCCCCAACCCTAGTCAGGCTCTCAATACCTCACCCCAGGAGAGGAGATCTCAAGGAAGAACCAGAAGGATTGGCTGGTCTGCCTTTCTGTTGTCAGGGCTCACCAAGACCACCTTCATGTTCTGCGATTTGCTAGAAGGGCTCACAATGCAGTAAAGATGCTGTACTCACAGTCACAGTTTAATTCAGCAACAGGATACAGAGTAGTATCAGCAAAGGGGAGAGTCCAGGAGAGACCAGGCACAAACTTCCAGTGTCCTCTCCCAGTGAAGTCAGATGGATAGTGCATAATTTTAGCAATGATGAATAGCAACACGCATAAACTATTGCCAACCAGAGAAACTCACCTGGGCTTTGGTGTCCAAGGTGTTCTGGGGGATTGATCATATGGGCATTTAGCATCCACATAGTTGACCTTCATTACTCAGTCTCCAACCCTTTCAGAGATCACACTGATACCACATGGCCCAAGATTCATACCATGAATCACACTGTTAACACAGACTATCTGGCTTTGCCTAGGCCCCAAGTAAACAAAAACACTTAAATGGCCAAGATATTCCAAAATCTTAGAGGTTATTTCCAAACTTTTCTTTGAAATAGGAAGCGTTTGGACAACCCAGATCTGCTGAGTTAATCCTTTATTGCACCCTTGCCTTAGTGTTTTCCCAGAACTGGATGAATGATGGAGAAATAAAGAAGTAGCTCAGGAAAACATATCAAGAAGCTGGATGGAGAACAGCCTGGGGAGAGGCCTCCTAAAGAATGAGGAGCTGTGTTTCCTTCACCTCACAGTGGGCTCCTTCCTGGGTACTCATGGATGGTAAATGTTTTCGGTTGTTGTGTCTTCTGTGTGATCTTTCAAAAGCTTTCCACCAAGTTGAGGGACGTAAGTCAGAGGCAACTAGACAGAGCTGTGGGAGCTATAAAACATGGTATCATTAAACAATAAGAAAGCTTTAGCAAGTACTCCTTTAGAAATGCAAAGGGAATTAAATACACAAACTGAGAAGCATACAGAAAACTTATGGCAGCTTAACTTAAGAAAAAAGGAGACCAAAAAAATCAATATGTGAAAAAGAATAAAAGAAGGAAAAAGCTATAAAGAAAATGAAAAATAGTCTCAGGAAGAAAAGAGCTTGGTTTTTGTACTTTCTCTTCATCCCTAAATGTAAGCCTGCTAGAAAGTCCCTGCATGGTGATGGTTTTAGTCTCTTGTTGGTGGTTTAGTTGCTAACTCATGTCCAACTCTTGTGATCCCATAGACTGTAGCCTGCCAGGTTCCTCTGTCCATGGGATTCTCCAGACAAGAACACTGGAATGGGTTGCCATTTCCTTCTCTAGATGATCTTCCCAACCCAGGAATGAAACCTGGATCTCCTGCATTGCAGGCAGATTCTTTACCAACTAAGTGTGAGGAAAGCCCTAGTCTCTTGTTGGCTGAAGGAAGTGGAAGACGTTGGAGACTGAAACCGAGCAAGACCTATAGGGTTCCTAGGCATGGAAACCTTTTTGTGTTCCTCATTTCTTCTTTGTAGGGATTAGGCTTCAGCTTCTATGAGCTTCCCTGAGTTCCAAAGAGCAGGTTGCTAATCAGAAAAGGGAGGCCATGCAGAGACAAGAGAGGAGCAATCAAGAAACAATAATACAGCCTTGCAGGCAGGGTCCTGGTTCTGCCTCAAGGGATACATATAACAGTATCTAAATGAAGATGTTAACTACTAGATGACCAGTGCATTTTCTTGGCAAAACTCTATGAGTCTTTCCCCTGCTTCATTCCGTATTTCAAGGCCAAATTTGCCTGTTACTCCAGGTGTTTCTTGACTTCCTACTTTGGCATTCCAGTCCCCTATAATGAAAAGGACATCTTTTTTGGGTGTTAGTTCTAAAAGGTCTTGTAGGTCTTCATAGAACCATTCAACTTCCGCTTCTTCAGTGTTACTGGTAGGGGCATAGACCTGGATTACTGTGATATTGAATGGTTTGCCTTGGAAACGAACAGAGATCATTCTGTCGTTTTTGAGATTGCATCCAAGTACTGCATTTCGAACTCTTTTGTTGACCATAATGGCTACTCCATTTCTTCTGAGGGATTCCTGCCCGCAGTAGTAGATACAATGGTCATCTGAGTTAAATTCACCCATTCCAGTCCATTTTAGTTCGCTGATTCCTAGAATGTTGACGTTCACTCTTGCCATCTCCTGTTTGACCACTTCCAATTTGCCTTGATTCATGGACCTCACATTCCAGGTTCCTATGCAATATTGCTCTTTACAGCATCGGACCTTGATTCTATCACCAGTCACATCCACAACTGGGTATTGTTTTTGCTTTGGCTCCATCCCTTCATTCTTTCCGAAGTTATTTCTCCACTGATCTCCAGTAGCATATTGGGCACCTACTGACCTCGGGAGTTCCTCTTTCAGTATTCTATCATTTCGCTTTTTCATACTGTTCATGGAGTTCTCAAGGCAAGAATACTGAAGTGTATTCTGAAGTGCCTTCCCTTCTCCAATGGACCATATTCTGTCAGACCTCTCCACCACGACCCACCCGTCTTGGGTGGCCCCACGGGCATGGCTTAGTTTCATTGAGTTAGACAAGGCTGTGGTCCTAATGTGATTAGATTGACTAGTTTTCTGTGAGTATGGTTTCAGTGTGTCTGCCCTCTGATGCCTTCTTGCAACACCTACCATCTTACTTGGGATTCTTTTACCTTGGATGTGGGGTATCTCTTCACGGCTGCTCCAGCAAAGCGCAGCCGCTGCTCCTTACCTTGGACGAGGGGTATCTCCTCACCGCTGTCCCTTCTGACACTGAATGTGGAATAGCTCCTCTAGGCCCTCCTGCGCCTGTGCAGCCACCTCTCCTTGGAGGTGGGGTTGCTCCTCCCGGCTGCCGCCCCTGGCCTCGGGCGTGGGGTAGGTCCTCTGGGCAGCCGTCCCTGGCCTCAGGCGTGGGGTAGGTCCTCCCGGCCACCGCCCCTGGCCTCAGACGTGGGGTATCTCCTGTTGGCTGCCGCCCCTGGCCTCAGACATGGAGTAGCTCCTCTCAGCTGTTCCTGTGCCGTCGCAGCCTGGCACTCTTGGCCGCTGCCCCTGACCTCGGACGTGGGGTAACTCCTCTTGGCCACCTCCCCTAGGGCATGGGGTCCTCCAGGCTTCTGCCCCTGACCTTGGACATGGGGTAGCTTCTCTCGGCTGCGCTAAATGCGCCGGTCACAGCCGCCTACGCTAAGTGTGCCGGTCCCAGCCGCCCAAGCTAAGTCTGCTGGTCACAGCCTTGGAATACGGAATGAAGCAGGGCAAAGACTAATATAGAGTTTTGCCAAGAAAATACACTGGTCATAGCAAACACCCTCTTCCAACAACACAAGAGAAGACTCTACACATGAACATCACCAGATGGTCAACACCGAAATCAGATTGATTATATTCTTTGCAGCCAAAGTAGGAGAAGCTCTATACAGTCAACAAAAACAAGACCAGGAGCTGACTGTGGCTCAGCCCATGAACTCCTTATTGCCAAGTTCAGACGTAAATTGGAGAAAGTAGGGAAAACGACTAGACCATTCAGGTGTGACCTAAATCAAATCCCTTATGATTATACAGTGGAAGTGAGAAATAGATTTAAGGGACTAGATCTGATAAATAGAGTGCCTGATGAACTATGGACTGAGGTTCGTGACATTGTACAGGAGACAGGGATCAAGACCATCCCCATGGAAAAGAAATGCAAAAAAGTAAAATGGCTGTCTGAGGAGGCCTTACAAATAGCTGTGAAAAGAAGAGAAGCGAAAAGCAAAGGAGAAAGGGAAAGACATAAGCATCTGAATGCAGAGTTCCAAAAAATAGCAAGAAGAGATAAGAAAGTCTTCCTCAGCGATCAGGGCAGAGAAATAGAGGAAAACAACAGAATGGGAAAGACTAGAGATCTCTTCAAAAAATTAGAGATACCAAGGGAACATTTCATGCAAAGATGGGCTCGATAAAGGACAGAAATGGTTTGGACCTAACAGAAGCAGAAGATATTAAGAAGAGATGGCAAGAATACACAGAAGAACTGTACAAAAAAGATCTTCACGACCCAGATAATCACGATGGTGTGATCACTCACCTAGAGCCAGACATCCTGGAATGTGAAGTCAAGTGGGCCTTAGAAAGCGTTACTACGAACAAAGCTAGTGGAGGTGATGGAATTCCAGTTGAGCTATTCCAAATCCTGAAAGATGATGCTGTGAAAGTGCTGCACTCAATATGCCAGCAAATTTGGAAAACTCAGCAGTGGCCACAGGACTGGAAAAGGTCATTCTGATCCCAAAGAAAGGCAATGCCAAAGAATGTTCAAACTACCATACAATTGCACTCATCTCACATGCTAGTAAAGTAATGCTCAAAATTCTCCAAGCCAGGCTTCAGCAATATGTGAACCATGAACTTCCAGATGTTCAAGCTGGTTTTAGAAAAGATAGAGGAACCAGAGATCAAATAGCCAACATCTGCTGGATCATGGAAAAGCAAGAGTTTCAGAAAAACATCTATTTCTGCTTTATTGACTATGCCAAAGCCTTTGACTGTGTGGATCACAATAAACTGTGGGAAATTCTGAAAGAGATGGGAATACCAGATCCCCTGACCTGCCTCTTGAGAAATCTGTATGCAGATCAGGAAGCAACAGTTAGAACTGGACATGGAACAACAGACTGGTTCCAAATAGCAAAAGTAGTACGTCAAGGCTGTATATTGTCATCCTGCTTATTTAACTTCTATGCAGAGTACATCATGAGAAACGCTGGGCTGGAAGAAACACAAGCTGGAATCAAGATTGCCAGGAGAAATCTCAATAACCTTAGATACGCAGATGACACCACCCTTATGGCAGAAAGTGAAGAGGAATTAAAAAGCCTCTTGATGAAAGTGAAAGAGGAGAGTGAAAAAGTTGGCTTAAAGCTCAACATTCAGAAAACGAAGATCATGGCATCTGGTCCCATCACTTCATGGGAAATAGATGGGTAAACAGTGGAAACAGTGTCAGACTTTATTTTTCTGGGCTCCAAAATCACTGCAGATGGTGACTGCAGCCATGAAATTAAAAGACGCTTACTCCTTGGAAGAAAAGTTATGTCCAACCTAGATAGCATATTGAAAGGCAGAGACATTACTTTGCCAACAAAGGTCCGTCTAGTCAAGGCTATGGTTTTTCCAGTGGTCATGTATGGATGTGAGAGTTGGACTGTGAAGAAGGCTGAGCGCCGAAGAATTGATGCTTTTGAACTGTGGTGTTGGAGAAGACTCTTGAGAGTCCCTTGAACTGAAAGGAGATCCAACCAGTCCATTCTGAAGGAGACAAGCCCTGGGATTTCTTTGGAAGGAATGATGCTAAAGCTGAAACTCCAGTACTTTGGCCACTTCATGCGAAGAGTTGGCTCATTGGAAAAGACTCTGATGCTGGGAGGGATTGGGGGCAGGAGGAGAAGGGGACGCCAGAGGATGAGATGGCTGGATGGCATCACCGACTCGATGGACGTGAGTCTGAGTGAACTCCGGGAGTTGGTGATGGACAGGGAGGCCTGACGTGCTGTGATTCACGGGGTCGCAAAGAGTCAGACACGACTGAGTGACTGAACTGAACTGAACTGAAGAAACCTCCATACTGATCTCCAGACTTCCCTGGTGGCTCAGTGGCAAAGAATCTGCCTGAAATGCAGGAGATGCAGGTTCGATCCATGGGTTGGGAAGATCCCCTGGAGAAGAAAATGGCAACCCACTCCATATTCTTGCCTGGGAAATCCCATAGACAGAAGAGCCTGTTGGGCTATAGCCAATGGGGTCGTCAGAGTTGAACACAACTTAGTAACTAAAACAACATCAACATACTGTTCTCCAAGGTGGCTGTATAAACTTACATTACCACCAATGGTGTAGGAGGGTTCCCTTTTCTCCACACCCTCTTCTTACTGTGTCCCTCTTGACAAAAGCAAGGTGAATCTTTAAGTCTATGTTCAATTGCCTTCTATTCACTTTTTTTCCCACAGTGACTGGATAAGGCAAGGTAATGTTAATTTCTGTTCTTCAGTTCAGTTCAGTTCAGTTGCTCTTTCATATCCGACTCTTTGCGACCCCATGAATCACAGCATGCCAGGCCTCCCTGTCCATCACCAACTCCCGGAGTTCACTCAGACTCACGTCCATCGAGTTGGTGATGCCATCCAGCCATCTCATCCTCTGGCGTCCCCTTCTCCTCCTGCCCCCAATCCCTCCCAGCATCAGAGTCTTTTCCAATGAGTCAACTCTTCGCATGAGGTGGCCAAAGTACTGGAGTTTCAGCTTTAGCATCATTCCTTCCAAAGAAATCCCAGGGCTGATCTCCTTCAGAATGGACTGGTTGGATCTCTTTTCAGTTCAAGGGACTCTCAAGAGTCTTCTCCAACACCACAGTTCAAAAGCATCAATTCTTCAGGGCTCAGCTTTCTTTACAGTCCAACTCTCACATCCATACATGACTGCTGGAAAAACCATAGCCTTGACTAGACGGACCTTTGTTGGCAAAGTAATGTCTCTGCTTTTCAATATGCTATCTAGGTTGTACATAACTTTTCTTCCAAGGAGTAAGCGTCTTTTAATTTCATGGCTGCAGTCACCATCTGCAGTGATTTTGGAGCCCAGAAAAATAAAGTCTGACACTGTTTCCACTGTTTCCCCATCTATTTCCCATGAAATGATGGGACCGGATGCCATAATCTTCGTTTTCTGAATGTTGAGCTTTAAGCCAACTTTTTCACTCTCCTCTTTCACTTTCATCAAGAGGCTTTTTAATTCCTCTTCACTTTCTGCCATAAGGGTGGTGTCATCTGCGTATCTGAGGTTATTGATATTTCTCCCAGCAATCTTGATTCCAGCTTGTGTTTCTTCCAGCCCAGTGTTTCTCATGATGTACTCTGCATAGAAGTTAAATAAGCAGGATGACAATATACAGCCTTGACGTACTACTTTTGCTATTTGGAACCAGTCTGTTGTTCCATGTCCAGTTCTAACTGTTGCTTCCTGACCTGCATACAGGTTTCTCAAGAGGCAGGTCAGGGGGTCTGGTATTCCCATCTCTTTCAGCATTTCCCACAGTTTATCGTGATCCACACAGTCAAAGGCTTTGGCACTGTTCTTAGCTATATTAGCAAAGTTAATGAATTAAGTTAAAGGATCTAAACAATGTCAATAGATCTTGGACCACTAGTCACAAGCCACTAAAAGAAAATTATTTTACTTCGTTGTTTAATAGCAAATTGCTAATTGTTGGCGGGATTTATTTATGCATATTTTTGTTTACAGAGCTTGAATTTTTAAAGTACTATAGATACTTAAAGAAATAGACATACATCAGATGCGATAGAGAAGGAAGGGAACTGGTACACAAGTTACAGAAAGACTTGACACTTTAATAAATTTAAATAAATTCGAATAGAGTACCAAGAACAAAATTCTGAGCTTTGCTCCTAACAACTGCATGTTCACACAAGGTGAGAGAATGAAATGTAGCCAATGTGATTTCATCATTATTCTATTTCCTGAATGTTCTCTGCTTGGCAGCCCATATCTGTGAAAACAGTCAATACAACCTAAGGCTACGTCCCCAGGGCTGTCGAATTGCTTTCTCTTTCCACATAGAATTACAAAAAAAAAAAAACACTGCAGATTATCTGCACAACCATAAAATAAATCCCTGTTTACTTTCTGGGCCAACCTACTCACCATCTTATCTACAGTGGTTACAGTCATCTTGTTTACTTTTGCACCTTATCTAATACTACAAAATCAGCAGTGTATTTATCAACCTTGCTTTCCTTCCCCCTTCACAAAGAATGCTCTCTAGCCTCTCCAGTTTAGAGATTGGAATTAAGAAATTACATAAAATAAATGCTTCATTGGCAGGCAGATTCTTATCCACTGTACCACCAGAAAAGTCCCGTATCCATAGTTCTGCTTATTCTGGGCATTTCATATAAATAGAATCGTATGCTACATGCTCTTTTGTGACTGGCTTCTTTTACAGAGAATAATGTTTTCAAGATTCATCCATGTTGTAGCATGAATTTGATTTCATTCTTTTTAAATGACTGAATAATATTTCATTATGTGGATAGGCCACATTTGTTTATCTATTTGTTTATTGATGGGCATTTGGGTTGTTTCCACTCTGGGCTATTATGAATAATGTTGCCATAACATTTGTTTCTAAGTTTCTGTGTGGACATATGTTTCTAATTCTCTGGAGTTTATACCTAGGAACAGAACTGCTGGTGAAATGGTAACTCTATTTTTAACTTTTTGATGAGCAGCCAAATTGTTTTCTAAGGCAGCTACATCATTTTGCATTCTAATCAGTAAATCACAAGGATTTCAGTTTCTCCACATTATTGCCAATACTAGTTATTTTCCATTAAAAATTATATTTTCTTAGTGGATATGAAGTGATTTCTCATTGTGGATTTGATTTACATTTCCCTGATGTCTAATAGTGTCAAACATCTTTTCACGTACTTCTTGGCCATTTGTATTTTGTCTTTGGGGACATGTATATTTAAGTATTTTGCTTGCTTTTCAGTTGGGTTGTTTGTTACTTTGTTGTTGAGTTGTAAGATTTCTTTACATATTCTGAATACTCACCTTTATCAGATCTACAATTTACAAATATTTTTCTCCCATTCTCTGTGTTGTCTTTTCACTTTCTTAATAGTGTCCTCTGAAGCAGAGAGATTTTAATTTTGATGTATTCCAATTTATTTATTTTTCTTTAGTTGCTTATGCTTTTGGTGTCATATCTAAGAATCTATTATATAATCCAAGGTCATGAAGATTTACTATTACGTTTTCTTCAATGTAGCTTCTTCCAAACCCTTACAAAACCAAAATAGCACAGCAGTACAGTGGACAGACAAAAGACTGAAGAGTGTGCTTTAACAGTCTTAAGTAGAGAATTTATTTCCAAATCTAGTCATTATGACTACATTTAAACAAGTTAGATTTATTTTCTTGGGCTCCAAAATCACTGTGGACAGTGACTGCTGGCATGAAATTAAAAGTCGCTTGCACCTTGGAAGAAAAGCTATGACAAACCTAGACAGTGTATTAAAAAGCAAAGACCTAAGTTTGCCAACAAATGTCCCTATAGTCAAAGCTGTGGTTTTTCCAGTAATCATGTACAGATGTGAGAGTTGGACCATAAGAAGGCTGAGCACTGAAGAATTGATGTTTTCTAATTGTGGTGCTGGAGGAGACTCTTAAGAGTCTCTTGGACTCCAAGGAGATCAAACCAGTCAATCCTAAAGGAGATCAACCCTGAATATTCACTGGAAGGACTGAGGCTGAAGCTGAAGCTCCAATAATTTGGCTACCTGATGCAGAAAGGCAACTCATTGGAAAAAACCCTGATTCTGGGAAAGATTGAGGGCAGGAGGAGAAGGCGGAGACAGAGGATGAGATGGTTGGCATCATCAACTTAATGGACATGAGTTTGAGCAAACTCCAGGAGACAGTGAAGGACAGGGAAGCCTGGCATGTTGCAGTCCTTGGGGTCGCAAAGAGTCAGACACTACTGAGTGACTGAACAACAAAAATATATACAAACATGGTCTTAAAACTTCTGGTTTTGCATGTAAGGAACTTGGAAGTTGCCACTCCCTTCTGCCAAGTAAAAGAATGAATGGACTAAAAAGTAAACTTTTAGAATTCATAAAAGGAGAAAGGACATAGGGCAAACCACTCTCCCCAAAACTGGAGAGATAGACACAGAGCCCTAAGTTACTAGAGCAGAACAGAGTTTGAAAACAGGAAATGCCACGGGAACTAGCGCCAGGAGAGAAAGCCTGAACTATAATTGATTTGCTGGAGGATCAGTGTCGACAACTCTGAGAGTGAAAAACTCCAGGAAGGAGTCTTCCCTGGCGGTCCAGTGATTAGACTCTGTGCTTCCACTGCAGGGGACTCAGGTTCCATCCCTGGTCCTTAATGGCATGTGGCACAGCCAAACAAAAACTTTTAATTAAGAAAAACAACTCCAAGGGGATCCACTCACAGGTAAATCCACAATACTGTGAGATTTATCTCCGGGAGCTTGACGAGGTTCCCACAGAAATATCAGAAATACTCACTCATGCAGGGGAAGGGGAAAGGAAATACTGTGAAATATGACGGAGCACTCTGTCCTTCTTAACTAGGCCTACCCAGTGGAAACTAGTTAACTGGAGCCTGATCTACCACGGTTTTATCAAACCCTAACAGATATGGAGAAAGGGAAGTACCCAACTCCAGCCCACTGAAGCTATCCTGTCCTACCTAAGAGGGGAGGCAGAGAAAAAAAAAAGAAAAAAAACTTGAGAAACATTTGCAAAGTTCATAGTCCAGAGGCATAGGCTTACTGAGAGACTGAGATCTACTAATAATCACAGAACAACTGAACACTTCCTCTCCCTCATACACACCTCACCAGCACATTACTAAAGGCCTGTTTACAGCAGTGTTTTTAAACAGTACATCTTGGCTGGCCTTTCAAGGGAAAAAAAAAAAAAAAAATCACAAGGTATACTAATAGGCAAAAGACAATTTGAAGAGACAGAGCAATCATCCAAGCCAAACATGCAGGAATGTTAGAATTATAAGGCCAGAAATTTAAAACAACTATCATGAATATACTAAGAGTTCTAGTCGGAAAATGCAGGCAGTATGGGCAAGAACAAAAGGGCAAACATTAACTGGAAAAATAGATGCAGCCCCATGTTCATTGCAGCGTTATTTACATTAGCCAAGACGTGGAAACAACCTAATTGTCCTTCAACAGATGGCTGAATAAAGAAAATGTGAGATATATATTCTATAATATTCTAGTTTTGGAAACAGTGGCAAACATTTGTCATCCCTGAGTTCAGTTCAGTTCAGTCGCTCAGTCGTGTCCGACTCTTTGCGACCCCATGGACTGCAGCACGACAGGCTTCCCTGTCCATCACCAAGTCCCAGAGCCTACTCAAACTCATGTCCATCACATCAGTGATGCCAACCAACCTTCGCATCCTCTGTCGTCCCCTTCTCCTCCTGCCTTCAATCATTCCCAGCATCAGGGTCTTTTCCAATGAGTCAGCTCTTCGCATCAGGTGGCCAAAGTATTGGAGTTTCAGCTTCAACATCAGTCCTTCCAATGAATATTCAGGGCTGATTTCCTTTAGGATGGACTGGTTGGATCTCCTTACAGTTCAAGGGACTCTCAAGAGTCTTCTCCAACACCACAGTTCAAAAGCATCAATTCTTCAGTGCTCAGCTTTCTTTACAATCCAACTCTCACATCCATACATGACTACTGGAAAAACCATAGCTTTGACTAGACGGAACTTTGTTGGCAAAGTAATGTCTCTGCTTTTTAATATGCTGTCTAGATTGGTCATACCTTTTCTTCCAAGGAGCAAGCATCTTTTAATTTCATGGCTGCAGTCACCATCTGCAGTGATTTTGAAGCCCCCCAAAATAAAGTCTATCACTGTTTCCATTCTTTCCCCATCTATTTGCCATGAAGTGATGGGACGAAGAATTGATGCTTTTGAACTGTGGTGTTGGAGAAGACTCTTGAGAGTGCCTTGGACTGCAAGGAGATCCAACAAGTCCATTCTGAAGATCAGCCCTGGGATTTCTTTGGGAGGAATGATGCTAAAGCTGAAACTCCAGTACTTTGGCCACCTCATTTGAAGAGTTGACTCATTGGAAAAGACTCTGATGCTGGGAGGGATTGGGGGCAGGAGGAGAAGGGGACGACAGAGGATGAGATGGCTGGATGGCATCACTGACTCGATGGACGTGAGTCTGAGTGAACTCTGGGAGTTGGTGATGGACAGGGAGGCCTGGCGTGCTTCGATTCATGGGGTCGCAGAGTCTGACACGACTGAGCTACTGATCTTATCTGACCTGACCTGATGGAACCGGATGTCATGATCTTCGTTTTCTGAATGTTGAGCTTTAAACCAACTTTTTCACTCTCCTCTTTCACTTTCATCAAGAGACTCTAGTTCTTCTTTGCTTTCTGCCAAAGGGGTGGTGTCATGTGCAGAAATATCAAAAATCTGAGGTTATTGATATTTCTCCCATCAGTCTTGACTCCAGCTTGTGCTTCATCCAGCCTGGCATTTCACATGATGTACTCTGCATAGAAGTTAAATATGCAGGGTGACAATATACAGCTTTGATGGACTCCTTTCCTGATTTGGAACCAGTCTATTGTTCCATGTCCAGTTCTAACTGTTGCTTCTTGACCTGCATATGGATTTCTTAGGAGGCAGGTCAGGTGGTCTGGTATTCCCATCTCTTTCAGAATTTTCCAGTTTGTTGTGATCCACACAGTCAAAGGCTTTGGTGTAGTCAGTAAAGCAAAAGTAGATGTTTTTCTGGAACTCTCTTGCTTTTTCAATGATCCATTGGATGTTGGCAATTTGATCTCTGGTTCCTCTGACTTTTCTAAATCCAGCTTGAATATTTGGAAGTTCATGGTTCACATACTGTTGAAGGCTGGCTTGGAGAATTTTGAGCATTACTTTGCTAACGTGAGATGAATGCAATTGTGCGGTAGTTTGAACATTCTTTGGCATTGCCTTTCTTTGGGATTGGAATGAAAACTGACCTTTTCCAGTCCTGTGGCCAGTGCTGAGTTTTCCCGATTTGCTGGCATATTGTGTTGAGGGAAGGCAAACATGTGTCCTTGGCAACTCACAAAATCCTAGGGATAGGAGTAGCAGAGAAGCTCCAAGAAAAGAAAGTTCAACTGGTGTATTTATGAGAGTATCAGAATATGGATCCATGTCAATGGTTCATCCTATTATCTAGTACATCACTGGATTATAATTTTGCTTCCTAAATATCTTTGAAATCCATCTATTTCATCTCTCTTGCCATTATTCCTAGTCCAAACTATCACAGTCTCTTTATTACTGCAATAGCCTCTTAAATGCTTCCCATGATTCACTTTTGTTACGTTTCAATGTATTTTTTGCCAAGCAAGCAGAGTTATGTTTCTAAAAGACAAATCTGATTGTTCCCTTCTTCTGCTTAAAATCTTTCGGTTGTTTCATATTACTCTTTTTAAGATCTTATCAGGGTCTACAAGATTCTGCTTGACTGATTCATCACCTACCTTTTCTCCTTGATCTCACAAGATACTCTAGCCCCATGCACTCTAGTGACATCAACACTTCATTTCCTATAAATAGAAGTTCTCAATAAATTTATAACAGAAAAATGAACTGTTAGGTAGGTTCTTCCACCAATGAAATTCCCCAGATCCTTTATTTCAGTTGGGAATTTTTTTCTCAAATTCATCAGCCGCATGCCTTTGGCCAGCTTCCATCAGCTATCATCCTTTCACTGGAGTTTTCTTTCAGCTTTCTTCCCTCCTGCTTTGTTACTTCACCACAGTTAGAACAAAACCACTGCCACTCTAGACCACTTAGGGTCCTGTCACTATTTGTCTAAATTGCAGCAAAATACACATAAAATAAAATTGCGTATCTTAATCATTTGTAAGTGTACCGTTCAGTAGTATATTAACTGAATACACTAACTGAATATACTAGTAGTATATATTAACATTGTTGTACAACCAATCTCCAGAACTCTTTCAACTTGCAAACCCCAAACTGTGTACCTGTTTCCAACTTCCCATTCTCTAATCCTCTCAATTACTATTTTACTTACTGCCTGTATGAATTTGACTACTCTAGTTCTCTCATATAAGAATTGTACAGTATCTGTCCTTTTGTGATTAGCTTATCCACTTTTGTCCTCAAAGTTTATCCATATTGAAGCATATGTTAGAATTCCCTTCCTCTTCACAGCTGAAAAATAGACCATTGTGTATGTAACACATTTTGTGTCTCTTTTCATCTGTTGATGGACACTTGGGTGCCTTCTACCTTTTGGCTATTGTGAGTAGTGCTAACAGATGTAAAATCTCTCTCCAAACCATGCTTTCGATTTTTTGTGTTTAAATCCAGAAATGGAATTGCTGGATCATATGGTAATTTTATGTTTAGTTTCTTGAGGAATCACCATACTGTTTTCTTCCATAGTAGCTTCATGATTTTATATTCCCACCAATAGGGAACAGGAGTTCCAATTTCTCCACACTCTTGCCAACATCTGTTCTGTTCTTTTGTTACTAACCATTTTAATGGGTGCAGGGTGTTATCTCATTGTGGTTTTGATTTGCATTTCCCTAATGATTAATGGTGTTGAGCAGCTGTTTGTGTGCTCATTGGCCATTTGCTTATCTTCTTTGAATAAATATCTATTCAAGTCCTTTGCTTATTTTCAGATTGCAGGGTTTTTGTTGTTGAGTTTAAAGTTATCCATATATTCTCGATATTATTCTGAGTACTTATTAGAAACATGATTCACAAATATTTTCTCAGATTCCATAGGTTACCTTTTCACTCTTTTAATTGTCTTTTGATGCAAAGTTTTTATTTTGATGTTATCCAATTTATCTATCTTTACTTTCTTCACCTGTGCTGTTGGTGTCATTTCCAATGAGTCTTATTAGTTTGTATTTTTATACTGGAATCAGATATAGATAAAATAATAAATGGGAAATACTGAGTTTAAAAGAATAAAGTTTCCACATAGAGTCCACATTGATGCCTACTTTATCCATAACTATACAGTCTTATTTTTCTTGGAGCTCTATATTCTGCTTTTTTTCCATGATGCAATATAAACATCTGGTTCAAACCTATAGGTGTTTTCCTTCTATATACTGTCAAGTCTTACCTCTGACAAAATATTCAATCCTGCCAACATTCCTTATTTGACAATATTTCTGCCACTTTGAAATCTGAATTACCCCTTGGCTTCAGCTGTGCTGTTGTGCTTGACTCTATAGCGGTGTTTCTTACTGAAAGGAGAAAAGACTCCTCTGGGATTTCTCATGCACACCTTCCCACACAGCCCACCAGTTGAGAATCACAGCTGTACAGGAGCCAGCAGCCTTTCTTCCTGCACACCACTGCTGGTCTCATGACTCACTTTCCTGTCTGGGCTCCAAAGAGATTCTCCATGTTGATTGGAGATCAGCCCATAATGCTGATTTGATCATTCCCTTTTTTCTTTTTCCTTAATATTTATTTGGCTGTATCTAGTCTTAGTTGCAGCATGCAGAATCTTTTTTAGTTGTGGCAACTGCAGCATGCAGGATCTTTAGTTGTGGCATATGAACTCTTAGTTGCGGCATGTGGGATCTGGTTCCTTAATAAGGGATCAAACCTGGGCCCCTCGCAGGGGTCCTTCCACAAGGACCACAAGGGAAGTCCTTCCCTTTTTCAAGAAAGTTTCTGTGGGTTCTCTCATCAGGTAATCCAATTTCTCTGATGTCTGGCTTCTCCTTCATCCAACCTAATGCATCTGGGCCAGACAGAACCAAAGCATCACACCCAAACTGGCAGCATTCAGTAGGCAACAACCTGAGGGGTAGATGAGTAAGGTGGTAGACCAATAGCAATGAAGGGGCATCTAACTGGCAGTGAAATGGCTTCCCAAAGAGAAAAACAGGTTAGACTTAAATGGTACCTCCAGCTACCCAGGTCAGGACCTGAATGCCATCTTAACTCCTTTCTTCCCTGCTGCCCTCAAATCTAGTGCCAAGTTCTCTCAACTTCCTCAGTTCAGTTCAGTCGCTCAGTTGTGTCCAACTCTTTGCAACCCCGTGGACTGCAACATACCAGGCCTCCCTGTCCATAGCCAACTCCCAGAGTCTCCCCAAACTCATGTCCATCGAGTTGGTGATGCCGTCCAACCATATTATCCTCTGTTGTCCCCTTCTCCTCCCACCTTCAAATCTTTCCCAGTATCAGGGCCTTTTCCAAAGAGTCAGCTCTTCACATCAGGTGGCCAAAGTATTGGAGTTTCAGCTTCAACATCAGTCCTTCCAATGAATATTCAGGACTGATTTCCTTCAGGATGGACTGGTTGGATCTCCTTGCAGTCCAAGGGACTCTCAAGAGCCTTCTTCAACAGCACAGTTCAAAAGCATCAATTCTTCAGTGCTCAGCTTTCTTTATAGTTCAACTCTCACATCCATACATTACTGGAAAATCCATAGGTTTGACTAGACAGACCTTTGTTGGCAAAGTAACATCTCTGCTTTTTAATATGCTGTCTAGGTTGGTCACAATTTTTCTTCCAAGGAGTAAGCATCTTTTAATTTCATGGCTGCAGTCACCATCTGCAGTGATTTTGGAACCCCCAAAAATAAAGTATTTACCTCCTCAATACTCCTTAAATCCATTTATTTCCATCCACTTCCCCTATTAGTAACTCAATTCAGGCCATCGTCATCTCTCATTAGAGGCTCTTTTCATGCCCCTTTGCAGTGTAGGAGAGGAAAACAGATTTTCCCTCTACCATTCTGAATTCTTGGCTAAAAACAGATTAACAAGAGAAAACAGTTTATTAACACTATGCTGCATGTATACACTGGAGATAACCAGGAAAAAAAAAGGGTAAAACTTTCTGAGATGGACCAAGCCACTACTTTAAATACCATCCTCAGCTAAATACAAAGGAAAGATTTGGGGAGTACGGGGTGGGGAAAAGACAATTTACAGGAAGGTGAGAGAAGGAAGTTTCTCAGCAAAAATTGCCCTGCTGGCAGATAAATCTCAGGTTAAAAAGTTTTATCTGGTAAAGCTCTCTTCCGGGTATAGGTCACCCTTCTAATGTAAATTTTCTTCATGAATGTAGATTTCGCTTACAAAAAGGTAACTCCTACCCTGTTTTCAGAGCTTCTGCTGTGTTTGCAGTTTTCAAAAAAAAAAAAATCAGCTCAAAGTAACTCAATGTGCCAGAGATATATTAGGGTGGCATATTCAGGTGTCAGTACCAAGATCTTACTGATTACAGACAAATCTGATTTTTTACAAAAATATATTAACCCAACTACTGAGCTCCCACTTTGTGTGAAACTTTACACTAGTGACACTTCACACATTATCTCATTTTATTCAACCCTCCAAAATCCTATGAGGAAGGATTATCAGTCCCACTTTACAGATGAGAAAAATAAGGCTCAAAGAAGTAACAGACAAGTTACAAGATGGTTCCATGCCCAGTGGAAGCAAAATTTAAAGCTAACTCTGGCTTCCAAATCTACTTGATTTAGAAACATGTACTTGTGAGGTATGTCTGGCTGTCAAATGACAAAAATAATACAACTTGGTAATGAGTTTGATGTTCTTTATTCAAGGAAGAACAGTCCATGGATTGGTGGAGTGCAGTGCCTGGCAAGCAGCAGAGCACCCTTACTGAGAGATTTTGGGCAAGTGCTATTTTTACAGGGATTAGAAGAGGCAAGGCAGGAATGACATGATTGGCTAGGAGGTCAGGAATTACCTTCTAAGGTGAACAGGCCCTATTTTCTCGGGCAAGGTAAGCTAGCTAAACTGAGTTGGAGCATTGTGATTGGTGTAAGTTAGGCTTTCTGGACAGTCCAGGCTGACTTAGGTTTAGATTTGTGACATGGGACAGGCCACTGGGGCAGCCTCCATTTTGTGCATCCTGATCATATGAATTAACTTTATCATGCCCCTAAACAGTACGCAACTCAAAATCTGGGTTAAATGGAAAAAACAAACAAATTTCTTTCTAGGTCCAGAGACCCAAATCTCATCTGTTAGCATTATACTTTTGACCTGCCTGTTTCTCTTTCTACTTGGGTCTATACGAAGGGTTGGCAAAGTATGGATCACAAACCATAGTTTGCCTCCTGAGTTAAGAATGGTTTTTACATGTTGTAGTATTGTATTTATAGTTAGAAATATGTATCTGGTCTTCATCCCCGTATCTGGCACAGAACCCTTAATAGTTTATAATAGTGAGAAATTGGAAAAAAACCTAAATTATTGGAAACTAGTTTTTACTATATGGTGAGTAAATTTTGATGTACCCAGAATATAGAATATGACAAAGCCATAAGAAATTAAGCCATAGAAGAATATTTATTGACATGGGAAAATGTTAACAATATACCTCTATATGAAATATGCAAGATACAAAACAGTATATACAGTTTAATACCATTTTTATGGAAAGAAAAATAGCCATATATACAAAATCATGCATAGGAAAAAAATAGAAGCATACCAAATGTTAATAACGTTATCTCTAGACAGTGGAATTACAAGTGGCTATAGAATTTTCACAATAAATTTTACCTGCCTTCTCTGCTTCATGCTATTCTTTCTTGGTTGTGATCAATTTGATATAATTTCTCTTCAAATAGGCTCTGTATCATGATATATACCTCCAAATCATACTGCTATTCCATTTAAAAAGTAGATGCTACTGGCTCTTTCATACTGGCATATGGAGAATATTTTTAACTCACACAATATACTATAAAATATGCCACAGCATAGATCTGGCTATAGAAAATTATTATTTGGAGAATTTGAAAACCTTCTAATAGAGAGAAATTTTAAATAGACAAAAGGATACTATAACTAGTTAGGGGTCCATAATGAAGAGTGTGAAATAACTCAGGTTCCATAACTGGAGACTTCTGGATCTCTCCTTTTTACTGGGCAAAGGATATTAGAGTTTTTTTAGTCTGGAAAATGTGGTTAATAAAAGAAGCAAAAATAAGTTGTTGTTGTTGTTGCTGTTAAGTAAGGGAAAATGGGATCAGAGATTAAAAGGTTTTCTATAAAGATGAATCCCAGGGACGGGGGAGCCTGGTGGGCTGCCGTCTATGGGGTCGCAGAGTCGGACACAACTGAAGTGACTTAGAAGCAGCAGCATAAAGATGTAAATAAATGTTAGATAAAACAGCTAGAAAGAAATTCAAATTTGGTGTTGCAGAAAAATTAACTCACATTTTTCTGTAGCACCAGTTCTTACTGTTTTTTATCTTCTTTGACAGGTTTTGACAGGCCAAAACTGTAAAATCATTTTAATGTTAATAGCCTTTAAGTTCTTTAACAGTTAATACATAAAACATACTTTTTCAAGGAATTTGAGGTAAATGTTTTAAATAAATATGGGTTACAACAATTAAACACACTGACAACAAACGTAATTTAGATTTTACCTCTCAGAATCCATTCTAGAGTAAAGCAGTTTACTAAATTCTAATTAAAAATCCCAAGTCAAGATGTTGGATCTCCTAAAATTAAAACATTAGAGAATAGAAAAAAAAACAGTGTGTCCACCTTTCTTTGATGTTTTCCATGCTCCAGCACCATTCCAAACTGCTTCCTTATTTCTGTTCCCTCTCTTTGGAAGAGAATTTCAGGCAAATCTGTGACTAACTAATAATTTTTAATAGTTGCTTACAACTATTATCTGAAAGGGAATAGTTAATGACTTATAATACCTCACAGATAAATTTATTTTCTAAATGCCTAGAGTCCCGGGGACAGGGGAGCCTGGTGGGCTGCCGTCTATGGGGTCGCACAGAGTCGGACACGACTGAAGCGACTTAGCAGTAGCAGCAGCAGTAGTGGTAAACTGTACAACTTGCAAATGAAAAAAGCAACTTTTATAAAAAACTGATGAAAGGAAGATTTTATAAGAATGGGGGGGAAAAAAGGGGATTTTTCTCTGTTTTTCCCATCAAAGATTCGTTCCTTCTCTCCACAAATCATGGAGTTGAGAAAGATAGCTGCAGTATGAACAGGAAAAGTGCACCGCATTCACAGAACTACACGGCACACCGCCACTCTGCAGCAGCGGTGTCCTGCCACCTCTATGCCATTCCACAAATGCCCCGTTAACCCAGCACAGTTGTGGCACAGTTCTAACTCCTCAATGAAGATCACAAGAAAAGTACTTCCAGGTTGTTCGAAGAAACCAGACTATTACACCAATACATTTCAGCGGTGGGAGGAGACTACTGGCACACCATATTTATTGCTTAACAGTACAAGAATTAACCAAAAAAGTAGAGACTAGAAAATCACTTTGAAAATTCACAAACACCAATTTGCAACAGAAAACTGAGGCATAACACTTAAGCTAACAAATCTGTTAGATGAATTATCACTTCAGCACATTAACTGCAGGTGTATACTCCTGGATTTTCACTTAATCCATTACGCCATGATGAACAATATAAGATGAAAGGTGACGGACTTATGAACTAAAATCACAAGAAGAAACTCTTGAAGATCAATCTTCAGTGAGCCCCTAGTCCAATAAACCATAAAGAACAGTAAAAGGTAATACTCACTTAACAAAATGAGAATCCCAATGATGAGAAATCAGGTATTCATGTTCCTCTAGAGACACTTGTTCCCCACCTAACAAAGGCACTTGACATGTAATGAAATGGACAGTTAACTCAGGTACTGCCCTGGGCAACTGTTACCCTTCTAAAATTAGATGCAGTGGTGATTAACTTCAAATTAATCCTTCTGAATCAGCCTGAAACACACATGAAAATATCACAAGTTCTCTGTTTTGGCAGATGATACAACCAAAGAACAAAAAATATGCTGGTGTTCACAATGAATTGGCTGACTTGAACAGTCCAGGATTCTCTCTCTGCACAATATATTCTTGGATGACCATGGAATTTGTATATAATTATATGCAAATTAACCTTTCATATAGTTTCAGATGTTAATGTTCACTCCTTTTCTTGTCTTTTCTTACTTTTTTGTTCTTTCCCAAAGCCTTAGATGATTCCTCCTGAAAAAGACGTAAATTAATGTAGTATCTTCCTACACTTGAAAAGTGAAAGTGAAAGTCAAGTCACTCAGTTGTGCCCGACTCTTTGTGACCCCATGGACTGTAGCCTACCAGACTCCTCTGTCCATGGGATTCTCCAGGCAAGAATACTGGAGGGGGTTGCCATTTCCTTCTCCAGGGGATCTTCCCGACCCAGGGATCGAACCCAGACCTCCCGCATTGCAGGCAGACGCTTTAACCTCTGAGCCACCAGGGAAGCTCTTAGGAATCTTAAATCCCTACACTTAGGAATCTTCAATCTAGTCATATAGAATACGCAGAATAGTGAAAGTGTAATTACTTCCATATGTACCATCTTTCCGTTTTATAGGGCTCTTTCACTTATCACACTCTATTTTAATATTTCCAAAACAATCAAGGATAATCAAAGAAAACATTTATCTCAGTTATCTAACAGATTTATATTTGAGTTATTTCAATATTATTTATAAGCTTACTTTTTTATTGGGCTTCCCTGGTGGCTCAGACAGTAAAGAATTTGCCTGCAGTGCAGGAGACCGTAGGTCAGGAAGATCACCTAGAGAGGGAATGGCTACCCACTCCAGTATTCTTGCCTGGAGAATTTTATTATTTTCTGTGAATATATATATTTTGTCCATGCTGCAGAGCTTGAGGGACTGAACCCATGTCCCTGCAGTGGAAGCCTACAGTCCTACCACAGGATCCCTAGGGAATTCCCCTTAATGTTTTTTAATCTACTGTTTATTTTTCAAAGTAAGGCAGCAAAATTTAAATGAATTAGATATGAATGTATCTGAAATATGAAACAAAAACCTCAAAATATGAAGGGAGAAGGCATCTAAAGGCATGCCAGGGAAAAGGGGATATGCTTTGACACTAACAGAGAATATTAGAATTTTATGGATGTTTTTAAAGACCATCCAGTTCACTGTAGCATTAGCTACAACTTCTACAGGCCTCAGCTTTAGGGAGTGGAAACTGACTGGTCTTAAGGTTTTTATAAAACCCCATGAATCTACGAGATTAAGGTCTGAAGAGATGAATCAATCTGCCCAAGATCACACGAGTCAATCATATTGTTCTGACCAAAACCTAAGCCTCTAGTTTCCTAGTTCAATGGTTCTTCCAATATATGCCACTCATTCTAATTCACTCTTAATTTTCTTTTTCATGTTTTTCTTTCAATCTCACAGGCAACAGTGAGACACTCTTTAGATACAGTATCAGTAACCACTTACTGGTGAATTTGTGTAGTTCTTCTCCACTAGAATATTTCTGGCACAGTTGTTGATATGTTTGAAGCGATCTGGTCCGAGCAGAACCCCTCCATACCAGCGTGATACCACCACCATGACATCTCTCACATTCAAAATCTGTTATTTTCAGAAGCATAATTATGTACAGATATGGACAAGGACAAATGTGAGTTCTAAAGAAAAATGAAAAAAATATATATATACACACATATAAAATTGCACATAAAATTTCCCCCTGACTTTAATGGTATAACCATGAGTGAGCAGAGTGAGATTAGTAACAACTGAGGGGACAGATGTTAGAATGAGAAAGGAATGTGGAAAACAATCACTGTGCTCCAGTGTCCTCAAATCCCAAACCTGGGGGCCACCAGTCAGAGTGAAAGGGAGGCCATGCAGTAGGTTCCAGTTCTTGGTAACCTCAACCAGAATAGCTGAGCTTAGGCAGGTTTCTACTCCTACATCAAACAGCAACACAAAACCTGCTTCTGCACAAACTGCTAGATAGAACTGAGGCTGTATGAGTAATTGCTGGTGCCTACCGGTAAGGTCTGCCACAGTTTGACATTTGTCAAATGTTGCCCTTAACATGAAGCCCACCAGTCTACAGGCCTGACCCCCACAAAGCTCCTATTAAGGGAAGGCCCTGGTTAGAAAACAAACCACTACATCCAATGGCAGAACAAACTACAGCAGCTACCTTAGGGGAAAAAAATCAATCCATTCTTAAAATTAATGAGCAATCAATCATCACCAGACAGATGAAGAAAATCCAGCAGCATGAAAGAGAAAGGACAAGATAAACTAAAATGGACAAGGAGAAATTTAAGGAAGGAAACATCTGAAAAAAGAAACTCTAGTATACTCAGAAAAATTTTAGAAGACACTGCATTCATAAAAGCAGAACAGCAAGCACACTATGAAAAGGGAAAAATAGAGAACAAGAAAGAACTCCTGAAAATTAAATATGGTTGCTAAAAAAAAAAATTTTTATTCAACAGAAATTTTGGAAGGCAGTCAAGAAAATGTCTCAGAACATAAAGCAATGAAATGGACAACTTAATAAAAAAAAGAAACATTCTGGATCTACCCAGAAGTCCAATATCCAACCAACATGAGTTTTACAAAGACAGAACAGAGAAAACAGAGGAGAGCAAACTGTCATGAAGAAAAAATGATAACTTTTTCCAGAGCTGTAGATAATCTTCTATTGTCTATCACTGGAACAGCTTGAAAGCACAGCACAAGTTATCAACCTTTTGCTTTCTGCCCCATATCCAGTGGTCAAAATTGTCTCTCAATCAATGTTTAAAAATTATCTACTAATAAAACCAAATATGGCTCAATATATATCATATAACTGACTGACTTATTCCTAAATGGAGCTCTGTTTGGTTGAGAAATTTTACGGCTCACAGAACAGGATTGACAGGGTTTAACTCACACTTACCTCCATGAGATGGAGAAGACGCCCACCAGCTGCTGTTTCCCCGTCATCCTCACAGTCCTGTAAGAAGGTCTGCTTATCCTCACAGTATATTCTAGAAATCCATATCACAGTGTTATACTTTGAAACCTTGAAATACTGTAATAAAAGTTATACCCCTTCATACTTGTTGCCATTAATTTACTTCCAAAATTAGCATATTTATTTTTAAAAATCTTTCTTGATATATATTGGTTATATTTTTACTGATGATTTACTATCCAATATGCTTCCCTTTCTATATTCTGGAAAGTTAAAAATCAAGGGTACTTCCTGTGAATCAGAAATGCTACAATTTCAGAAAGTGAGCTTACACATCTGACACTCTGCTTCTTTTAATCTTGAAGCTGAGATTAGAGAGAGTAGTCACTAAAAAACGTTTACTGAGAGTCAGCTGTCTGAACATTACACATAAGAGGCACTAACAATGGTATAAAGGAAACAGGTGGTATACTGTAATCAGAGAGCCCAATCTCTAGTGAAGGAGACAAAAGGTACATTAAAAAAGATGGAGGTGCTAAAACCAACCTAAGTCAATATTTTATACTTTTCTAACATCTTATTCTAGCCACGAAGCATTTATCTTCCCCACTATAAGGACTGTAAGATTAATTTTTCTCCATAATTTCCCCCTGGATAGTTATCAGTATCAGAAATAAGTCACAGTGTTTTTACGCATTTAAATTATCTAGAAAGTTAGCATCTGGGATAATAAATAGGGCTACACTATAGTTGAATAAGCTTGGCAACTAAGTAAGAGGTATAAAAAGAAAACAGTGCCAGTTAAGATATGCCATCTAGTGGATTTTTTAGGCCCCTACAAATAGTAATATTCTATCTAGGACTAGGCAAATATAGCAAAGATATCTTTCCAGCTATTGTGATAAAAAGCCAAACACTACCTTATCTATACACCTAAGTCAACTTTATTAATTTTATTATACCAATCATATTCATTCATTCATTCATTCATCCATCTTTCCATCTACCAATCCATCTATCCATCCACCAATCCATTTATCCATTCATTTACTCAGTAAATATTTACTACCCAGTTCGATCCCTGGGTTGAGAAGATCCCCTGGAGGAGGAAATGGCAACCCACTCCAGGGTTCTTGCCTGGTAAATCCCATGGACAGAGGAGCCTGGCAGGCTACAGTCCATGGGGTCACAAAGCGTCGGCTAAGACTGAAGCCACTGAGCACACGCGCATTCATACACACACACTGAACCACACACACACACACACACACACTCTGAACCAAGCTCTACTATTATTTAGAGTTGGCCTGATTTCAAGAAAAGAAAGTTAGTACTATTAAACAAAATTTTATATGGCAACTTTAAGGTAAAAAGGAGTCAGGGATTGACTTTAAGGAACAAAAGAAGAAATTTAACTATATAAATCAGTACTGTTAGGTTTTGTTTTATTTTAAAAAGAAGTACCATGGACATTTTCACTAACCCTTTCCTCCCATGCCAGGAAGACAATGATGCAGCATCCAATACCTGTGTGGACCAATGGCCTGAAGAGTGCCCCATAACGCCAAAGCAGGAACACAGCCCCAGAACCAGGAAGTAACCTTAAAAGGACCCTAAGCATTCAAAACACACAACACAAAGTCCATGGACCACATTCAAGTTATTTGTTTAACTCCCCGTGGAGTCCTTTAAGCCTCCACTTTGTACCTTAGTCTTCTCTGACACACAATTATGACAAGCTAAGCTCCTTAATTCCCAAATATCAATTATATAAGGGGGTGACTTGGAGGGGCTGCTACATGCAGTCAGCTGACATCTGTGAAAAGTGATAACTGATCACCATCAATATGCAAAAATACTCAAGTACTTAAACCTGGGGCTTGAAATACACTATCTGGCACATTATTTAACTTTTAGATAACTTAAAATCAATATCATGTCCAGTGATTGTTGAAGGGGCAGCCACACAGCCATGTATTAATAGAATAAAAGAGATAAATAGCATTAAATTCTCAAAATCAGATCTACCACTTAATAATGATGTGATCTAGAAAGAGTTCACCTTTTTATAGTGGCACAATCACTTAAATAATTAGAATTAACTCATGTAAATTGAGTGCACAGAGTAGGCACTCAATAAAGATGCGAACTAAATGAATGATACCTATTAACACTTTTACAGCACATTCTAACCACTGAGAGCAAGCACAGTCTAATCTCTACTTTATATTGATGACCCTAACTCACTAAAACACCAAAATTCTATACCGTGATACTCTAATAAGTAGGGACTTATGTAACAAATAGGTTTTAAGAAGATTTGGCATTTAATGGGATGTGACTTAGTAATATTAAAAACTCCCCAGTCAAAAGTGATAATTTTTTTGAGTTTTCTGAATTTTAGATAGCCTAAATTTTACAGATAGTCTCTATCACATTTTAAGTTTACATCGAATTCCTATGTCTATATTCTGATCTATTTTAGTCCTAAACTATGTTAAGTCTGTATAAATTTGAATATTTTAAAAAATACACCCTTCATCTCTTTACAACAAATTTTGCAGAGATTTGTATAAAACCTTCATACTCAAAGATGTGTAATGAAAGAAGCACTCTAAATTCACTGCTAACGGGAGCATAAATTGGTTTAAAAAAAACTTCAGAAAAAATTTGGTAATATGGATTAAAAATTTCAAAAATGTTCACATTTTTTGATAATTCTACTTCCAGGAATCTATTCATTTTTTCCTTTTTACCTACTTCTGTTTCATTTCAAAAAAGAATATGAAATAACCAGAACCTATCCTGAGAAAATAATCTAAAAAGTATACAAAGATGTTCACAGGACTATTCTTTGTAATAGTTTTAAAAAATGAAAAACTAAAACAAAAAGGAAATGGTTAAATAAATTGTGGTATGGAACCTCAACCAAATATGATAAAGCCATTAAAATAATGTTTATAAAGCAATATAACAACACGGAAAAATGCTTTTGTTATCTTAAGGAAAAACCTGGATACTAGAATGAAGCATTAAAAAATAAACTTTGCATAGAAAAGACAGAAAACATTTCACAATATCAGTTACACTGAATGGCAGAGAACGGTTAACTTTTGCTTTTTTTCCTGCTGTTTCCAAATATTTCACACATGATTATTACTTTTACAATGGAAAAAAAACACATAATTGTTTGTTTGTTTTAAATCATGGATCTGTTCCCCACATTTTTTTTTTTTTTTTTTAATAAACTGCACATTGCTGAAGCAGTGATTGACGATCACTTACCGGTACGCATAGATGTTGTGGGTGGCACTAGCAATTTTCTTATTCTCATACAATTTGGCAAGAACCATTTTCACCTTAAAAGCAGCAACAATATAAATAAACTGATATATATTTTTTATTTGCTCTGTAAATGCTAAAAAAAAAATCTTAAAGCATATTGATATACATACTGTTGAACTGAAATTAACAGTTATTTAAAGAATCAACTACATTTTGAAAAAGCCATTTCCAAAGTTTTCTCCTCATTTTAGGGGCAAAACTGAATTACTCTAAATGGTATAAAAAAACAGTTCTAGAATTTTTGAGCACCAGTTTTCAAGAAATATCTGAGCAGTAACCATGTCCAAGGTACTTGCATATAAGAAATTTCCCCCATACTGTAGAGAAAAAGTTAAATGAGATTATGAGAATTTCTAGAAATGGCTCTGAAAATTTACCAGCGTGAGAGGTGCAGACTAATGGTATGTTTCAAAACTTATGAAACTAAACTCTCCCTGGAAGAAATAAGGTTCAGAGAGGACCTAACAAGAGCCAGAATTTGAAAGGTAAGTGACAATTCTGCATCAAAATGGAAGAGTAGAGTGGAACAAGAAGAAGTCATTCCTTCAGAGGAAAGAGCATGTACAGATGGACCAGATTTAGTAGGAAGAAATAAACAATGCTTAAATTTAACTGGGGGCTTCCCTGATAGCTCAGTTGGTAAAGAATCCACTTGCAATGCAGGAGACCCTGGTTCAACTCCTGGGCCGGGAAGATCTGCTGGAGAAGGGATAGGCTACCCACTCCAGTACTCCTGGGCTTCCCCTGTGGCTCAGCTGGCAAAGAACCTGCCTGCAATGCAGATCTGGATTCGATCCCTGGATTGGGAAGATCCCCTGGAGAAGGGAAAGGCTACCCATTCCAGTATTCAGGCCTGGAGAATTCCATGGACTGTACAGCCCATGGGGTCACAAACAGGTGGACATGACTGAGCAACTTTCACTTTGGGCTTCCCTAATAGCTCAGTTGGTAAAGAATCCGCCTGCAATGCAGGAGACCTGGGTTCAATTCCTGGGTTGGGAAGATCCCCTTAAGAAGGGAAAGGCTACCCACTCCAGTATTTTGGCCTGGAGAAATCCCTGGACTACATAGTCCATGGGGTCACAAAGAGTCAGACATGACTGAGTGACTCTCACTTAGCTGAAATGGAACTTTAGATACACCACAATATTTTTATTATAAGTATGACCTATGCAATAATGTTTATCTGAAATTCCAATTTAGGTAGGTATCCTGGTAACCTTAGCAGGGACATAAAAGAGAAGGTTCAGAAACTGACCAACAGTTTTATGTAGCTCTGCGTTCAGAGTATGAATGTAATGACAGATGTATCAGATGATTAAAGCAGGATCATATCACGAAGTGACTTGTATAACGTGTTTGAATTTCTCCTTGTAGCCCAAGGAAATCAGCAAAGATTATTGAGTATGTGGGGGAAGAGTATCTGACACGTGGTCAGATCTTCCAGAAAAGCAGTTGGCAAGAGGCACAGATGAAACTGGAGGTAGGGAAGACTGAGTTAGAGACGGGGGGAGACCAATTTGGATCAGAAATAATGCAATTTTGTGTTTCTCAGACTCAGATTCCTGATTAGTAAAGTAAGTAGACACTGACCTCTGAGATTTATTTCAGGTCTCACAAATTATGATCCTGTAAGTCTAAGTGACTATAATCAGAAATGGAAAAGGGATCCAGGATGAAGAGATTCAGAATAGAATGTCTAAGGACTCTGGCAACAAGATTATAAGTAATGGCCAAGGGAAAAACAGGGTTTCTGAGAGAACAGCTCAGAAGCTTGTGCCAGAAGCTCTTATCCCGATCACAAATTAATGAAGAAAAGAACTTCCTCTTCCAGAGACTAACAGAGAATTAAAAGGCAACCTGGTGCAAAAAATTATATTCCTATACATAGGGCTTTAGAAGAACTTGGAGAGACCAAAGGGAAGAAGACTGATGCTTATTCTAAGACTTCTCTGGTTAATTTAACTTTATAGGTATACTGAAATTGTCTCTTACATTCATAAAGTTTAGGGTAGATTATAGCAGCAAGGAAGAAGAAAACAATTCTGCTGAAGAGATTGAGAAAGACATAGAACTATGAATACCATTTTTGACTGAAAAGTTTCCCTAATGATATCCTTTGGTGGCTATCAGGTCACCTAAAATCAGAAAGCTGAAAGGAAAAGGAATTCAGGTTGGAAAGACTGGGCTCAACCAGTCTGTCTACTGTCCCCCTACTTGGGTAACAACAAATCAGGCCAGGTTTTACAGAACTCCCATGTGATGTGACAAATGATTTTTAACAAGTGAGTAAACCTCTTGAGAAATTTGTATGCAGGTCAGGAAGCAACAGTTAGAACTGGACATGGAACAACAGACTGGTTCCAAATAACAAAAGGAGTACGTTAAGGCTGTATATTGTCTCCCTGCTTATTTAACTTATATGCAGAGTACATCATGAGAAATGCTGGGCTAGAAGAAGCACAAGCTGGAATCAAGATTGCCGGGAGAAATATCAATAACCTCAGATATGCAGATGACACCACCCTCATGGCAGAAAGTGAAGAGGAACTAAAAAGCCTCTTGATGAAAGTGAAAGTGGAGAGTGAAAAAGTTGGCTTAAAGCTCAACATTCAGAAAACGAAGATCATGGCATCCAGTCCCACCACTTCATGGGAAATAGATGGGGAAACAGTGGAAACAGTGTCAGACTTTATTTTTCTGGGCTCCAAAATCACTGCAGATGGTGACTGTAGCCATGAAATTAAAAGACGCTTACTCCTTGGAAGGAAAGTTATGACCAACCTAGATAGCATACTGAAAAGCAGAGACATTACTTTGCCAACAAAGGTCCGTCTAGTCAAGGCTATGGTTTTTCCTGTGGTCATGTATGGATGTGAGAGTTGGACTGTGAAGAAGGCTGAACGCCAAAGAATTGATGCTTTTGAACTGTGGTGTTGGAGAAGACTCTTGAGAGTCCCTTGGACTGCAAGGAGATCCAACCAGTCTACTCTGAAGGAGATTAGCCCTGGGATTTCTTAGGAAGGAATGATGCTAAAGCTGAAACTCCAGTACTTTGGCCACCTCATGCGAAGAGTTGACTCATTGGAAAAGACTCTGATGCTGGGAGGGATTGGGGGCAGGAGGAGAAGGGGACGACAGAGGATAAGATGGCTGGATGGCATCACCGCTCGATGCACATGAGTTTGAGTGAACTCCGGGAGTTGGTGATGGACAGGGAGGCCTGGCGTGCTGCGATTCATGGGGTCGCAAAGAGTCGGACACGACTGAGCGACTGAACTGAAATGAAAGCATCATAATTTTCTATACCACCAGAATAGTTTTTTCTTCTTTGAAAATCCGTTAGTTAAGCCCTAATCAGAGTCTGCATATAATTTTGAAAGCAGTCATCATAAATATTCCATGATTCCCAATAATTTGGGGGTAGAAAAATCAGCAAATAATTTTTATCTTGAATGAAAATTAAAAGCAAAAACAAATATATTATTGCAAAACCATCTGCTTGAATTACTTTGGTAAAACAACATCAAAGTGAACTGGACACAGTAAATTTACCTGTTTGGGACAAACTACTGGAGCCAAGTGTGCCTGAAAAGTACTTCTTCGGTCTGTAATAGGAATGCCATGATCAATTGGAGGTAATTCTTCTATTTCTATAAATGTAAAGAATTATGTTACTTTTTAAAATTCTTACATACAAATACTAAAAAACTGGTAAATGGTATAGTGGAGGGAGTTAGGAAAGAGATGTAAATTACATGGCCAATCAACTCAAATAACCAACACTGGTTGTCTATTAAATTACAATTTTAAGTAAAATGTTCCCCCAATATATCCTACATTAAGATAAAACTACTTGACTTATAAATGCTTCTCACCTGCTAAGTGGTCACCCAGTGAAAATGGCAGGTTGGCACACAAATCCTGGACTGTTTCAATAGTATAAGTTGGCAGAATATCTAACTTTTAAGAGTATAAGGGAGTCCTGAGACCAAAAAGATCAGCTAACAAGGAGTATTTATTTATTTTACTGTTGATGGACCTCTGGGTTGGGAAACCTATGACTTCACTTTGTACAGCTGTAATATAGTACCTTCTGTTAATAAAACCGTTCTGACTTCATAGGATTGAATTCAATATATCAATAGTACACCATATTGGTATTCCATTGAGTACTTAATTTCCAGTTATTCTGCCCTTTAAACAAGCTTAAGAACAATTAATTTTTTTCTATTTCTACAAGCCAGTTTACCTTACAAGTGATGAAATACTTCAACTAATTCATATAAAAATATTTCTGGAGCATTATAAATAACTTGCCTCAAATCCCCGCTCTGGTTTACGGCAGGACTAGGATAAGAAGCCAGGTTTATGGAGGATGTTTGACCTTCCCCCCAGTTGTGTTCTCTTTTTGAAAAGATTGTGACCACTGTACTGGTACACTACTAAGGTCAATACGAACTGGATGTGATTTATTATGACTTTGATTTTCATTCTTTTTAATAGTGAATCTTCTTTCTCTAAAGAAATCCTATGCCAAATCCACAAATATGTAAATGAATAAAATGGGAGCTACTCAGAGTGAAGCAGGGGCAGGTATCCTGGGTCTTCTTCCCCTACTCATTCACTTCTTTGTCCTCTCTCTTCCACTAATTTTAGGACAGTATGCAAGAACTTTAAATTTCCATTCACTATTTAAAAGGTACTATATGACAGCAGAGGAAACTCCCTATCTTCAAAGAAAATGAACATCCTCTCTGGTCTATCATGGTTTTGTAAGACACTTGAGGAACTGACGATATCATTCAAAATTTTAAAATACTAAAATGGAACATACTTTCTGATAGAAACACAGAGCTTATTTATCACAGCAACCTATTCATAAGTTGAATGCTACTCGATTATGGAATAAATTGGAGCAAAAACTAAAATCTTAAAGGCATTTCATTAGCTTTAGTTCAGTGGTTGCACCTTCAATTACTGTATTTATATTTGTTAGCACAGACTAAAATTTAACTCTGAGCCATCAGTAAATCTAAGATTTTAAAAATACAAAAACAGGGTATGAATTGAAAACATTAACATAGCTTTCTTAGTTTCAATTTCTCCCATCACTAATTCAAAACTCTAATAGCAAAAAAAAAAAAAGAAAGAAAAACTAAATTTCTATTTTTGTCCTCACTATTCTGATAGACTTAGGAAACACCAAAATGACCAAGAGGCAGGAAAAATATAACCCAGTTCTCTGTAAATTAATAAGAATTCCTTAAAAGGTAACAGTTTACTAAATCTCTATACCATTCCAAAAACAAATCATAGTGCTACCACCCTGTGCTGTGCTGAGTCACTCAGCTGTGTCTGACTCTTGTGACCCCATGGACTGTAAGCACGCCAGGCTCCTCTGTCCACGGGGATTCTCCAGGTAAGAACACAAGGGTGCATTGCCACGCCCTCCTCCAGGCGATCTTCCCAACCCAGGGACTGAACCCAGGTCTCCTGCATCGCAGGTGGATTCTTTACCATCTGGGCCACCAGGGAAGCCCAAGGATACTGGAGTGGGTATCCTATCCTTTCTCCAGGATATTTTCCCAACCCAGGAATCGAATCGAGGTCTCCTGCATTGCAGGTGGATTCTTTACCAGTTGATCTACCAGGGAAGCCACATCACTACTGTCCTCAAAATAAACTAGTAACATTCACTATACCTGTTCGATTTTCACTGACATCAAAATCCAAAGTTTTAACTTGATTTTCTGGTTGACATGCTAAAACAAGATCATCTTCACATTCAACGTCTTCCTCTTCAGTTTTCTTCTTTACGTCTGGGCCTATGTGGGTATGAGACATTATGAGTGATCATACGACAGTAAGAAATGACACTTAAAAAACTTTGAGTCTTGATCTCTAAACATCAGTCTTCAACAGAATCAACCAGTGTTCCTACAAGTGGTTGTCTCCAGGTTGGGACAAGGAAAATGTAAGATGTAAGATGGGCTGGGACATCTTGTGATTGCAGAGAGTAAAGGAATGTTCAGAAAAAGATGGGAGCTTATAAAAAGAACACAGGAGCCCACCTGCGAGCATTCTGAAAGGCCAAATCTGGAACAATTTGAGCAACAAAATAATGACAGTATGGAATTTTAGCTCACTAAATAAAATGAGTTCATTCTAATGTAAATAAATAAATGTGGAGAAGAGACATCTTGTTCTCACAATACAATTCCAATTAACCATACCAAGAAGGAAAGAAAGAAGTGAGAATCACCATATTGTTACAACACTATATTGTTTATAAATATTGTTGGTAAGATACACTAATAGATACTAAAATCAGGGGGTGGAGGGATGAAAGTTTGAAGACAAATAGGGTATTAGCACAGCCTCAAAGTATCTCTCCCAAGAGACTTATCAACTGTGATAATTTGATATGACAACCTAGATAGACCATGGTACACAGATACTTGGTCAAACACTGTTCTACGTATTTCTGCAAAGGTATTTCTTAGATGGAATCTACATTCAAATCAGGTGACTTTGCATAAAGCAGATTGCTCTCCACAATGCAAGTGAGACTCAACCAGTTAAGGTCTTTTTTTTTTTTTTTTCACGTAAGGTCTTAAAAAGGACTGACCTCCCCAGACAAGGAGGGAATTCTGCCAACATACAACTTTCACAGCCTTGAGTTTCAGGATCATTTCTTCTCTACGTCTCCAGGCTGTCAGCCTGCCTTGCAGATTTTGGACTTTCAAGCCTCCATAATTTTGTGAGCCAATTCCTTAAAATCAATCAACCTCTCCCTCTGTCCCCAACCTTTCCTTCCCCTCACCTCTCTTTATAAATGTTGAGTTGGCCAAAAAGTTCACTCAGGTTTTTCTATCACATCTTATGGAAACCCCAAACAAACTTTTTGACCAACCCAATACATAGATACATCCACACACACACACATACATACATAAGACACACACATTTTATTGGTCTGTTCCTCTGGGAAACTTGATTAATATAGTAACTTTATAGTGGAGTCATTTAGCAGGTACCCCCTTAACCAAGGGATCAAGGTAAATATCACCAGTAATGAAGCGTATCGATATCATTAGCTCCTTGATATAGTGCATACACTATGCAGGACACAGTATCATTTCTGTGGTATTTTTGCCAAAATGCCTAGTCTTACTCCAGTCATGAGAAAACAGTGGACAAACTCAAGGTCACGAAAGGTCATAAAAGTGAAAGAAAGAATGGAGAACTCTTATAGATTAAAGGGAAGTAAGGAGAAAAAATGCAACAAAGAATCCTGGACCAGATCTGAGAACAGCAGAAAGAACACTAGTGAAAATATTATTATATTATATTTACCAATGCTTGCTTTCTGTTCTTGATAATTATACTATGGTTATATAAGATGTTACTCAAGGAAGCAGAGTGAGGGATACAGCAGTTATTTCTACTATTTTTGCAACTTTTCTGTAAGTCTAAAATTAGTTCAGAATTTTTTAACAGTTGTAAATAACTACTTCAAGATTTAATATTTCCATAGTAGAAAAATTAAAATAATAAAGAATAAATACATACTGAAGATTAGTAGTAAAATAAAAATGAATTACTTGTCAAGTGGGTGCCCTGGAGAAGAAAATTCTCATGAGATATCCTGATCACTTCCTTTTAATATGAAGTCTAGAAAATTTTTTATTAAAAAATTCTGAAGAAAATTTTGAAAAATTATAAATTATACAACCTAAATCAGTAACTCAAAAAACTGAAGTGTGGCAAAACTAAGTTATAGATATAGGTGGGAAAGGGAAAATACCATATTAAAATCAACAATTTAAAAACCTTCCTAAGAGGTGAGTGATTCCAAAGTATTGGAGTTCTACATTTCTACTAGTATACATAACACTTTTGCAAGTATCCCACATTCTAGAGTGGTGGAATTGGCAAAAACTGATTTTGAGACCACTCTTCTCAGATGCCCTGAAATGCCACAAAATCAGACCATGAAGCATAAAAAGTCAAGGAAAACACTTCAAAAAATACTGTCCCATGATCGGAATATCTTCAGACCATTTATCCCTTTGATTTTAATGGAAGCAGTAAAAATACTTGCTTCTATAGAAAAATTGTAAAATGCTCTGAAAAAATACATATTTCTATCAACTTCAAATGTATACTGATTTTGGTAAGGGAATCCTCAATAATTGGTTTCCTGTAAATAACCTTCTAAAAATTAGTAAACAGACTATTGAATTGTTGTTCTTTAATCTTTCTTCTCCCCAAACTGAAAACAATTCTATCAGTATAACAATAAAAGTCTATTTGGAAATAAAATCATACTTAGTAATTTACAAAAGTAAAGTCTTTTGTAGTAACTGGAGCAAAGACTAGCAAAGTAAACAGAAAACATAAGAAACTTCTATGCTGTTATGTACCTATGATTCAACAAAAGAATAATAATAAAGCAAAATATTAATTCTCAAATGTTCTGAAATTAGATAGTGGTGATGGCTGCACAACTTTGGAATTTACTAAAAACCACTGAATATACATTTTAAAAGGTGAATGATCATAGTATATGAATTCTATCTCGATTTAAAAATCAATTTTCAAAGTCACTTTTTATACCCTAAATATTGGTCATGTTTTCCAAAGTTCTTTTTCTATAAACATAAGGCACCCCACTCCAGTACTCTTCCTGGAAAATCCCATGGACGGAGGAGCCTGGTAGGCTATAGTCCATGGGGTCGCTAAGAGTAGGACACGACTGAGCGACTTCACTTTCACTTTTCACTTTCATGCACTGGAGGAGGAAAAGTGTTCTTGCCTGGAGAATCCCAGGGACGGGGGAGCCTGGTGGGCTGCCATCTATGGGGTCGCACAGAGTCAAACACAACTGCCGCAACTTAGCAGCAGCAGCAACACTCATTTGAAGCTAATGTCTAACTTATATCAATAATGCATGAAGAATGTTACATGGTTAATATTGCCATAGAAAGCAAAGGTTTTTGAGCAAAGTTCTTTAACCATAAAATTCTATCTCTGTAAGAGCTTATTGTAATCTGAAACCAAAGAGGCTGCACCTTATTGAAAGAAATAACCATATTTACATGAGTAAAGAACTTTTCAGAGAATATATTTTATCATGTAAAACCATAAAACAGCATATAGATCTTTATATTAAAAGTTCCAGTGAGAACATATACATGAAAATTTAATTACTGTAAATTAAAAGAGCAATGATAACGTTTTTCAAACATACCTGGTTCTGTCATCTGAGATTTTTGTATCAGGACATCTCTTATTTTCTCCACCCACAAGTAAAGAATACTTTCACCAATATTCTGGCTAAACAAAATTCAGGGGAAAAATTGTTATTAAAAAAATTCTTTCTCAAATTCAAGATAATATAGACATATTTATAATCTAAGAAATTAAATTATCTCTAGCCATGTGTTTTTTTTTCTGCCTTGCTGCGCAGTTTGTGAGATCTTAGTTCCCCAACCAGGGACTGAACCCAGGCCCTTGTAGTGATAGCTCCAAATCTTAACCACTGGACCACCAGGGAATTCCCTAGCCATGCCTTTTAAAAGGAAATTTATAAAAACATGAGATTTACTAACATTTGTAGATGAATATTTAATACATCAATATTAAAAATCCCAAATGGCTCCCAAATTAATATTGCTTACTTAAAATAAGTAGAAGAGCTACAACCAAAGAGGGGAAAGAGAATTTCTGAACTTGAACGGAATTAAGATAGACATAAATATGACTTTGTTTCTGTCAGTGAATATAACTGTAGTGCTGATGCCCAGTCACTGCTTGCTTTCCTCAACTTTTTGAACAATTTCACACCACTTATTTTGTATACTTATTTCAATAATTAAGAATACAAAGCATTTTAGAAACTCCCCAAGAAAGCCAATTTACAAGACTAAAAGACAAGCAATTTAAAGCTTTAGATTCTTATTTTGTTTTTGATATAATATTCTATTGCCCAAATTCACTTCGGTTCCAAAGAGCTGTCTGGCTGCATCAGATAATTGAGTCCATCTCAAAGGCTCACTGAGAAAAAGAAGTCATAGTTCATTTCCACAGAGTTATGTTAAATGATGGCAACAGCAATAAAATAAAGGCCCAAGTGTCTATTTTTTAGGGAATGATACTAATTTTAGATGTGTTAATATGTGTGTTTAAGGAACTCACCAAACTACAACACCTTACCCCTTCCTCTAACAGTTGCTCTTGAAACCATTATCTCTCTTTATCACCACTCATCAGCACCCAAAGGAAGCTTTCAAAACAAGCATACAGAAGAAAACAACACTGTTTTCAAATAATTTTGTACCCTCAAACACTCCCATTCCACCCATAATCCCTGAGCTAAACTAAAACGATCCTCTGTGCTCTTTGGCAACCTGTCTTATTTAGAGAGGGCAAAAGTCAACTGGAAAAGTTTTAAAAATTAAGAACGTTGGTTGAGTTTCTTTTAAACAATTCCTACTCCCTTCCTCTCTCTTCCATAAAATACAGAGAAAGGTAAAATGTATTGAATATATACTAAGCCCAAAGTACATTATATATTGATATAGCAACACATTTAATGCTCATAATTTTCTAACAGACTAGGCCTTATTTTCCCATTGTACAGATGAGAAAGCAGACCTGGAGAGATCAATTAACTTGCCTAAGACAGTCTTATAAGCAGTAAGAAGTCCAGAGCGAGAATGGGAATGCAGACTTACTCCAGAGCTCAGGTCGCCCACATCACTTTGCTCTCCTAGCAAGCAGCTGTGCCCTTAGGCAAGCAAGACACTTGAACTGCCTCAGTTTCCCCACCTACAAAACAGATTTACAGCACCTTGCTTACTTTACAAAAGCAGTCTCTTTTCAAGTGGACCTGTCTTAATTCACTCAACAGATCTGTAAGGGCCTCGCCTATACACCAAGCACTATGTGCAACCCTGAGGGTGTAGCAGTGAATGAGAAAACTGGGTCCCTGTCTCAGTGCTTGCAATTATTGTTCTTAAAACTGTATGCTTTTCTATGTAATTCCCTCCATCTCCTAACACCATTCTATTGAATTCATCACATCATCATCACCACCAAAAGGAGCAGCACTAATATCTAGTGTTTATTGAACACCTACCATATGTAAGATGTAGAAAATGCTTGGTTACTTCACTTAATCTTTAAGCCCCCTTTGAGACAGGAAAATCATCTCTCTGTGAATATATATTCACATTCAGATTTGTTATTTTTGTTAGGGGACTTTTGGGGGAAGGGACAGTGGAAAATGCCCTGGAAGAATTTCTGCAGTTAATAACTAATTTTTCCTAATAAGAAGAAGACATTAAACCTTAACTCCAAATTTCCTCTCCTCTAGCCCATGGCTTCCTGAAGAAAAATATTCAACAGCACTCCATCTAACATCATTTATTGACTGTTTCCTTTGTCCCGAGTATTTAACTAGATTTACTGAAATCCAGTTTAAGGAAGTTGTAGTAGATGTGAAAGGTTTCCTGAAGAAAATGAAAATTCTTTCCCTTGAACCTCCAATTCTATCACTGATGGTGGTTTGTGTGGTGTCACTGCTCCTGCTTTTTTGTGTTTTCTCTCACGACTGTAGTTTGTAACCCCCCCTTTTTTAAAAGAAGAGTTGATTATTCAGATCTTTTAAATGCAGACTAGGATTTGGTGGTTTTCAAACTTTCACCTTCACTGTAATGAAATTTCTCACAGAACCAAAAACAAATTAAAACAGACAAAAGCTCGAGTCCTCCCTCCTGTGCCCTTCTTTTCCTGCATCGCAGTGGTCCTGGAGGAAGTTTGCTGAATCCTAAAAATCGGTGCAAAATCTGAGAATACTCATTATATGGTGAGATGCTAAGCTTTTAATTTATGAAACTGTTGTGGTATAGTAGCTAAATATAAAAAGTCTAGAACAAATTTGTTTCAAATTGAATAAAAGATCAACTTGGATTAAAAATTGCTATTTTAGTTGAGACATAACTGTGATTAACTATACTTAAATAACTATAATCCAGTTCAGAACGATCAAAACAAAGTCAAGTTACTTGTGACTCTCATTTGACCTGTGGCTCTAATTTTCATACCTTTAATTCTCCAGTATGTATATTTGTTATTTAAGGGTAAAGATATTCATTAAAATGTACTACAAAGTTGCATAACCTCAGACAAATCACTCGATCTGAGTTTCCATCATCTCATTTTAAAAATGACAAAACTTGATGAGATGACTCTTCTGACAAGAACAAAAAGGAGAGCTGCTACTATACAGTGCTAAAATGTATCACACGGATTATGTCACTTAATCCTCACAATGATATTATTCTATTTTCCTCATTTTACAGATGAGAAAGAGGTTGCATTATTTCAAAAACTGACCCCAGAAGCCTGCCCAAGACACCCTTAACATCACCCTGATTAAACTTCAGACAGGCACAGCTTCCTGACTCTAGGTCCTGACCTCTCTGTTCTTAGAGCATTTTCTTTAGAGATCAGATCAGATCAGTCCCTCAGTCGTATCCGACTCTTTGCGACCCCATGAATTGCAGCACGCCAGGCCTCCCTATCCATCACCAACTCCTGGAGTTCACTCAGACTCACATCCATCGAGTCAGTGATGCCACCCAGCCATCTCATCCTCTGTCGTCCCCTTCTCCTCCTGCCCCCAATCCCTCCCAGCATCAGAGTCTTTTCCAGTGAGTCAACTCTTCGCATGAGGTGGCCAAAGTACTGGAGCTTCAGCTTTAGCATCATTCCTTCCAAAGAAATCCCAGGGCTGATCTCCTTCAGAATGGACTAGTTGGATCTCCTGGCAGTCCAAGGGACTCTCAAGAGTCTTCTCCAACACCACAGTTCAAAAGCATCAATTCTTCGGCGCTCAGCCTCCTTCACAGTCCAACTCTCACATCCATACATGATCACAGGAAAAACCATAGCCTTGACTAGACGAACCTTTGTTGGCAAAGTAATGTCTCTGCTTTTGAATATACTATCTAGGTTGGTCATAACTTTCCTTCCAAGGAGTAAGTGTCTTTTAATTTCATGGCTGCATTCACCATCTGCAGTGATTTTGGAGCCCAGAAAAATAAAGTCTGACACTGTTTCCACTGTTTCCTCATCTATTTCCCATGAAGTGGTGGGACCGGATGCCATGATCTTCATTTTCTGAATGTTGAGCTTTAAGCCAACTTTTTCACTCTCCACTTTCACTTTCATCAAAAGGCTTTTGAGTTCCTCTTCACTTTCTGCCATAAGGGTGGTGTCATCTGCATATCTGAGGTTATTGGTATTTCTCCCGGCAATCTTGATTCCAGCTTGTTTCTTCCAGTCCAGCGTTTCTCATGATGTACTCTACATATAAGTTAAATAAACAGGGTGACAATATACAGCCTTGACATACTCCTTTTCCTATTTGGAACCAGTCTGTTGTTCCATGTCCAGTTCTAACTGTTGCTTCCTGATCTGCATACAAATTTCTCAAGAGGCAGATCAGGGGGTCTGGTATTCCCATCTCTTTCAGAATTTTCCACAGTTTATTGTGATCCACACAGTCAAAGGCTTTGGCATAGTCAATAAAGCAGAAATAGATGTTTTTCTGGAACTCTCTTGCTTTTTCCATGATCCATCGGATGTTGGCAATTTGATCTCTCATTCCTCTGCCTTTTCTAAAACCAGCTTGAATATCAGGAAGTTCATGGTTCACATATTGCTGAAGCCTGGCTTGGAGAATTTTGAGCATTACTTTACTAGCGTGTGAGATGAGTGCAACTGTGCGGTAGTTTGAGCATTCTTTGGCATTGCCTTTCTTCGGGATTGGAATGAAAACGGACCTTTTCCAGTCCTGTGTCCGCTGCTGAGTTTTCCAAATTTGCTGGCATATTGAGTGCAGCACTTTTACAGCATCATCTTTCAGGATTTGGAATAGCTCAACTGGAATTCCATCATCTCCACTAGCTTTGTTCATAGTGATGCTTTCTAAGGCCCACTTGACTTCACATTCCAGGATGTCTGGCTCTAGGTCAGTGATCACACCATCGTGATTATCTGGGTCGTGAAGATCTTTTTTGTACAGTTCTTCCGTGTATTCTTGCCATCTCTTCTTAATATCTTCTGCTTCTGTTAGGTCCATACCATTTCTGTCCTTTATCGACCTCATCTTTGCATGAAATGTTCCTTTGGTATCTCTGATTTTCTTGAAGAGATCCCTAGTCTTTCCCATTCTGTTGTTTTCCTCTATTTCTTTGCATTGATCGCTGAAGAAGGCTTTATTTCTTCTTGCTATTCTTTGGAACTCTGCATTCAGATGTTTATATCTTTCCTTTTCTCCTTTGCTTTTCGCTTCTCTTCTTTTCACAGCTATTTGTAAGGCCTCCCCAGACAGCCATTTTGCTCTTTTGCATTTCAGCATTTTCTTTAGAGAACCTGTCATGAATTCTTCTTTTGCTCCTTTGGAATTATGGGTATATTTTTAGAAGCTATGTCAGCTTTAGAACCAAGAAGTGTCTTTCTCAGGGACCTGGGAGCCATTCTTCTGAAATGCAGTCATAGAGGAAGAGAATGCCCTGTTGCCGAGTCTCTGTTAGAAGGAGCATCTTAACTACTGATGAGCCACGATCTGCACAGACAGATGGCCTGACCACGGAGAAACACTCTTGCAAACTCAGGAAGTAACTTAATGTGCTGGACACTCTCTGATCAACCTCCCCCAGCATTCCCCTGTGCTTTTCTACAGCTTAGCACAGCTTATCCCAGCCCTCAAAACCCTGCTGCCTTTTGTTTCAGCCAGTTGAGTTCAGACCGAGTTCTGTCTCTCCCCTGTTACAATAGTCTTGAAGAGAATATTCCTCGCCTGTTTAACTTGGTTTCGTGCACTTTCTGCTTTGACAAGCCTCATTCTCTAGGTTCCAAATCTAAGACTTCATGTGATACACCATACTGTGAAGAGCTGTGGGAAATTAATCATTTTCTTGGATTTAAAAGTAAATATTGTTGAAATGAACTATCATAAATTCAAATTTTAAAAATGTTTAATCTTTTTCATTTTTCTGTTAATACCAAGTGGTATAATGTTTGAAATATTTTTTTAAATCTGTCATTTACCTTTTGTTTTATAAAAATCATTATTTTCATATATTCAAAATATTCATGTTTAAAATGCAAAATGTTTAAACAAAAATAAGGTATAATAAGCAAATAACTCTACATCTACCCAATCACCAAATACTAGTTTATGCTCTTCAGTATTCCTCTAACTGACCATTCTTCTCCCCTACATTCTTGTTGCCTCAGTAAAGATCTCCCCTGTCTCCCTTCTAGTTATTGACTGCTGCTCTGATGGAGTCCCTTCCTTCAGACTCTTCACTGCCCACCCTCCACACTGCCACATGGATCTGATTACATCATTCCCCTGCCTAAAATGCCTGGAGCCTACAAGATAATGTCCAAGCTCCTTACCCCAGGTAACAGATTCTTCTTACACCTATCAATTCCTATCCCCAGCATATCAGACTATTTGTTGAACTCTGCAGTTCCTTCTATCTGAAAATCTCTCCCTTTCTGATTATCTGCCAAGCACCACACCCAAAGGTCACCTTCACAATGGAACCCTCCTTTACAACCTCACCACATTCCCAGAGACCTCTAAAAGGAACAGCACTTGGTCCAAACCGCTCAGCAATTACGTCACTATAGTGCATTGGTATACATCTGTCTAAATGTTTAAACTCCAAACTCCTAACAAGAGTGCTAGCAAACAGAAAAACTTATAAAATGTTTACTGGACAAGACTGTTAGCTTTCAGACTTCTTCCTTCCTTGCATAAAAGAAAACATAGTTCATGTTCTTATCTAGGCAAAAAAATATTTCAGCAGTCAAAATGATTCTAAATAAATATGAAGATCTTGATAATGTTACAATATTTAGAACATAATGAAACTATAAACATTAAGAACTATATTTACACATTTTAAATGTTTACTTTTCAATGACCAATAGCATTTCACTTGTTGCCCCTTGCTGGGATTTTATGGGAATATATCATTAAAAGTTGTCACACAAAACTTTTAAAAACACAATCTACATTTCTACCTAGACCACATGTGTGAAAAGAATACTACTGGACTAGGGTTATTTTCAAGTGCTTTTAATAAACAAGATGGGACGAACCATATCCTATCTTCAGAACAAACTGCTTTGTTATTTCTGATCCTTCCTAATTCTCTAATAGCTCAAGAGAACTAGCTAAGGAGAACAGCAAGTTGTGCCCTATAGGAGGGTATCTCTTAATAAAGGGGGCACTTCGGGGTAGAAAAAAAGGCAGATGGAAAGCCATTTCAGAGTGCATGACACTGTGCAAAATAGGAGAAAAATCTCACTGATGAATATGACTAACAGGACGGAAGGCAAGTGTGGGAAGATTTTCCAAGAAGAGGAAGTGTTCAACACCACCAAAAGTTACAGAGGCCAAATAAGATAAGAACTGAAAATTGACCATAAGATGTACAATTATGACATCCTTGCTGAGCAAATCTGCAGTGTTATTTATCTTATTCTACTTTAGGGGGTACATTGGTAAATAGGCATAAATAAAAGATTACAGAACGAAGTTTGCTGGGGGCACAAAAGTTGGAATGGCCAGTAAGATCATGGACAGAAAACATTTCATTGAGAAAACATGTAGTATCTATATTCTGAGGATGATGGAATCACTAAATGGGAGCATCTCCCATTGATATCTCCAGTTCAAGGTTACTTCTTGAGTCAAATGTAAACCTAGGGACTCAAGGAAGACCACACTTCCTCTTGGTAGGAACCAACAGAATCAATTCCATGAAGACTTAGCATTTTTAAATTTAATATTCTGTGAGGAAAAGAACCCTGGTATAGACACAAAGCAAATTTGGAAAACTCAGCAGTGGCCACAGGACTGGAAAAGGTCAGTTTTCATTCCAATCCCAGAGAGGCAATGCCAAAGAATGCTCAAACTACCACACAATTGCACTCATCTCACACGCTAGTAAAGTAATGCTCAAAATTCTCCAAGCCAGGCTTCAGCAATATGTGAACCGTGAACTTCCTGATGTTCAAGCTGGTTTTAGAAAAGGCAGAGGAATGAGAGATCAAATTGCCAACATCCGATGGATCATGGAAAAAGCAAGAGAGTTCCAGAAAAACATCTATTTCTGCTTTATTGACTATGCCAAAGCCTTTGACTGTGTGGATCACAAGAAACTGTGGAAAACTCTGAAAGAGATGGGAATACCAGACCACCTGACCTGCCTCTTGAGAAATTTGTATGCAGATCAGGAAGCAACAGTTAGAACTGGACAGACTGTTTCCAAATAGGAAAAGGAGTTCGTCAAGGCTGTATACTGTCACCCTGTTTATTTAACTTATATGTAGAGTACATCATGAGAAACGCTGGACTGGAAGAAACACAAGCTGGAATCAAGATTGCCGGGAGAAATATCAATAACCTCAGATATGCAGATGACACCACCCTTATGGCAGAAAGTGAAGAGGAACTCAAAAGCCTTTTGATGAAAGTGAAAGTGGAGAGTGAAAAAGTTGGCTTAAAGCTCAACATTCAGAAAATGAAGATCATGGCATCCGGTCCCACCACTTCATGGGAAATAGATGGGGAAACAGTGGAAACAGTGTCAGACTTTATTTTTCTGGGCTCCAAAATCACTGCAGACGGTGAATGCAGCCATGAAATTAAAAGACACTTACTCCTTGGAAGGAAAGTTATGACCAACGTAGATAGTATATTCAAAAGCAGAGACATTACTTTGCCAACAAAGGTCCGTCTAGTCAAGGCTATGGTTTTTCCAGTGGTCATGTATGGATGTGAGAGTTGGACTGTGAAGAAAGCTGAGTGCTGAAGAATTGATGCTTTTGAACTGTGGTGTTGGAGAAGACTCTTGAGAGTCCCTCGGACTGCAAGGAGATCCAACAAGTCCATTCTGAAGGAGATCAGCCCTGGGATTTCTTTGGAAGGAATGATGCTAAAGCTGAAGCTCCAGCACTTTGGCCACCTCATGCGAAGAGTTGACTCACTGGAAAAGACTCTGATGCTGGGAGGGATTGGGGGCAGGAGGAGAAGGGGACGACAGAGGATGAGATGGCTGGACGGCATCACTGACTCGATGGACGTGAGTCTGAGTGAATTCTGGGAGTTGGTGATGGACAGGGAGGCCTGGCGTGCTGCAATTCATGGGGTCGCAAAGAGTCAGACACGACTGAGCGACTGATCTGATCTGATAGACACAAAGTGGGTTTTCTCACTGTGCCAGGTGGGGAGGCCACCTGGAACGCGTAAGACAACTCTTACCAGTTCCTGGATTACAGTAAAGCTGATATTCCAGAACATTATTTGTTGTACTAAATTAATATATCTCAATACAATTCACCCGAATCACAGAAACACCTTCTCTGGACTATTGCACCAGCCTCCTGATTGATATCCCAAATCTAGTTGCCCGCTTCCAGTCAGTTCTCCACCTGGACACAGAACGGGGTTTTCAAAATGAAAGTCTCACCACAAATCATAGTACTTCTCGGCTCTTCTGAGCTTCCCACAGGTCTCAGGACAAAGACAGACACTCCACACAGCCTACAGAACTCTCCATAACTTCCCCTGCTCACCTCACTGCTTCCTTTCCCACCATGCTCCCTTTTCCAACACCCCCTCCTTATACCACCATTATTTTGTGTCTTCATATGTTCCAAACTCCTTGACACAGAGCCTCTGCACGTGCTGTGGTCTTTGACTGGAGTTCTTTTCATTTAAATAACTCAGCTCTTAAGTCAAACAAGTCATCACTCACCTGCTACTAGGTCAGGTCTTATTTCAAACTCATTACTACACATTAATATCCTTCTTTCATAGAACTTATCACAGCTGCAGTTTGACATTCATTTTTACAGAGTTATCAGTAATATCTCCCCTACCAGCAAATTCTAAATGCTATGAAAACTGGGACCATTTCTGTTTCTACTAATTCTATATATCCAGGATCTAGTATAATACCTGCTATGTAGCATCTGCTGAATGAATGAGTGAAAAATACAGTATACTATCAATAGACTCTCAGTCCTATGGCCTAATACAAGAACATTACCATTAACAGTACATGGTAGTTTAAGGAATGGTTATGCTTAGGATTCTGCTGTTACCAGTTTCATTCAACATAGCCTATGAAAATATCAAAATAAGAACAGTGTCTCTGAATTTACTTTCACAGCTAGCTAAGTGTTTTTATAGCTATTAGGTCTAAATAATACTTTTATTTTTGTTTCTAAATAGAATTTTATATCAAATGTATATATAAAACTATATAACTAATCTTTCAAGGATTCTTCAATTGTATTCTTTTTGTTAATGGAAAAACAGCTTAACATAAAGTTTACAAAAGGGCCTAATATATCACAGTTCCAACAAAGCCAATAACAGAATCACTAATAGCATTGTTTTTAATCATCTATTACTTACATGTATATTTCCTCAAGGCTATTTGATAAATCTGCCCGTTCTTGCCCTTTAAGCCAAGGAGCACTAAGATTAAATAAAACAAAATAAAGATGATTACTCAAAGACTGTGTTTATATCACAAAGAAAAAATACTGATTAATCACAAACTGATTTTAAGTTTTAAAATTTTTCTACTTTGATCAAAATATTATTTTATGTTATATAAATCTATACAGTTCCAAAATGCTTTCATTTGCATTAACTCATTTAGTCCTCTTAGGAAACCATGATGACACCAACACCATCATTATTCAGTTAAAATATAGTTTAAAAAATGGAGTGCATAAGATATCATAAAAGCTGCCTAAGTTTACCTAAGTGGCAGAATATGTTCCAGAATCTATATTTCCAAATTCACAGCATTTGCCACACAACCAGAGTTCCCAATTTTTTCTAACTGATGTCCCCAAAAACAACTCTAACAAGTAAGTCAATTGCCACATGACTGTAAATCAACTTTCTCTGAAAAGAGCACTTATGTTTATAAGCTTTCTATAGGCCTATCTTTCATTTTCAATGAATAAAAATGAAAAATTACAGAACCATGAGTGATAGCAAACTTTACTGCTGTGGTTTTAAAACACTCAGGGAAACAGGTTAGGAGTGAGTCTACAGACCAAGGTTTCTAGATTACTAGATTGTCTAACGAGGAAGATTTCCTTCCCCATCTCTAATGACATTCTGTAGCTATTTTATCCCCTATGAATCCTTTGATTCTTTTATACTAAGTGGCAAATGTCAGTGTGTTTTTACATAATTTAATTTTTAAATGTTAATACTCTACATTAACTCTAATTTTAATTTCTATATACATTTTGACATTTAAACACAGGGTACAGTACAAACAATCTTTGCAAAGTAAAACTTTTTATAAAAATATAAATGTAGAAATATAGCTTACTTCAGTTGATAAATAGGTGGAGCTGTACCTGGGTATTCATTTGGTAGCATCACCTACAAAGCAGTTTAAAAACAAACCTGCTTATATTTTATCGTGGTTCAAAAACAACAACACTCATAAAGCCAGTCACCAGACAGATTTCTAACTTGCCAAACTAAGACACAAAACCATTGTTATATCAAATTTCAGAAGCGAATTCCCTCCTCACATTTATGCTTCCACCTTAAATATGTTGTTAGAGTTAGTTGCTCAGTTGTGTCCGACTCTTTGCAACCCCATTAACTGTAGCTCACCAGGCTCCTCTGTCCATGGAATTCTCCAGGCAAGAATACTGGAGTGGGTTGCCATTCCCTTCTCTAGGATAAATATGTTGTTAAGATGATGCCAACTTTTAAAGGAGATTATTTGCTGAGAAAGTATAAAAGCAATTAAATTTAGAAAAAGTGGGGTGGACAAAGACAAAGGGAAACTGAAATAGAGTCGTTATACCCCAACCCCGGATGACGAGGGTGGCATTATAACATGTTCCAGATATTTTTAAGAAATTAAAAAAAAAAATCCTACCAAATACTATTAAATAGCTAACAGTTACTAGAAAACCATGCATGTTTCTTTTGAAATCAGTATTACTATAAAAATGAATACTGATAAAAACTCAATTCGGCATCTTTTATGTTGGAAGTGCAGTCACCAAAGAATAAGCATTAAACACAAAGCTGTAACTGATCGTTTCCTGTATGTATCCTAACCACAACTGATTCCCAGTTAACAAAGAAATGAGTTATCTACTCTATGAACCATCTAAATTACTAATCTATTCTTTCTCAGAAAATGCTAGCCATTTCCCAGGTTTATACCCTCCTCTATTAAATGGAGAAGATAATGAAAGGAAGTGAAACTCAAGTCTGCCAAAGGTACATGAAGAACACTTCAATAACTGGCATAGGAAAGACCGATATTATCAATGAAAGCATTACTGGAGAGTGATCTAACTACCCATACATTTAGATCATCAATCGTTAACAAAAGTCAGCAACGAAATGACAGATCAGAACAATTCACACAAGAAAAATTAGAGAAATACAACAGTAGTCAATAATACAAAGTCAATACTGTAACTGGAAAACGGCTGTAGATGAAGAAAAATACCTGTAAGCAAAGTGTCCACTTGGGGTCATCTATATCGTCGCTAATTCGAATACAAAATATTTTGGCGCAGTCATCAATGACACACCATTCCTCGCCATATATAGCAGCCATTGCTTCAATTTCCTCATTCTGAAACAGGTTGATGAGGGGAAAAAGCCAAAAATTTTTTGACTACCCTAAAAACTCTGAGTCTTCCTTATTATAAGGTATTTGCATTTAACGTAACCATTTTGGGTGAAGGAGCCCTAAAGGAACGACACCAAACGTTCTCAGCAGTGGGTCAAAATGTCCTACTCCCTGGGTACCAGACTCTATAGCAATGACGGGCCCAACCTTACTGAGCCAAAATATATATGCACTCCTATACTCTGTATGATATTCACAAGTGAAAGGATAAACGTATCTTCTCTGCTCCGCCTTCTCTTTTTAACAGGTAACCCCTCCCACCCGCCCCCCCCCCCCAACCCCTGGACCACTGCTACCCATCATGTTTGCCCTTATATTACTACTGCCTATCTCCTGCTTCGTTTTGTTTTGAATTTGGCCACCAGGCTGGGTGATTGTTGGGGTTTTTGGTAATCAAATCCTCGAAACGTTTCAGAAATTACTTTTGGTTTCAGGTTAAGAATAAAACGGGATCTAAAAGTAAAAATGAGGAGCAACGTACACTTCCAACATTGTATGATCTCATTTTGTCCTTAGGGCCCATTAGGAAAAGCTTCAATAACGCCCACGTGAGCCACACGCTGGGGGTAAGCTCAAGCCCAAGAGCATTAGATCCACGGGTCCTCAGGGGACTCCAGGGTCCGTGTTGTAATTGCCCCTTTTGCAAACGCAGAAACTGGGGTCTTAAGTGGACACTCCAAGGTCACCCGGCAGAGACAGGCTGGGAAGCAGAACCCTGGTTTCTGCCTCCAGCCCGGCGCTGCTGAGTCGCGTGCTGATGGTTGACGATGGCACCGTCCAAGGCAGGCCCAGCTCGCCGACGCCCGGGAGCCGCCAGCGCGAGAGATGGCCTGAGCTCAGGCGCCGGGAAAATGGGACGCGGCTGAGCGAATGGCGCAGCCTCAGCCCCTGGCGGTGCGGGCGAAACCGGGGGTGGCCCCGGGCAGAAGCCCCCTCGGCCGAGGAGGCCCGGGGCGGCGAGACGAGGCCGAGCCGAGCCTGGAGGTCGGCGCCCCGCCGGGGCCTCACCTGCCTCTGGTCGCTGCCTGCGTCCCCCTCAGCCATGTGGCCCCAGGAGCTGCCGGGCGGCCACCGCCTGCCCAGGTCCGGAGTGCGGGGGCGGGGCGCTGCGGCAGTGAGCGGAGCGCGGGCTGCAGCGAGACTCGACCCGGAACCGCAACCCCGCCACGCCGCGCGGCTCGCCTCTGCTTCCGGGTTGCGGGCCAGGTTGAGCAGGGGGCTGCCGGCGCTAGGGTCTCGTCACGCCAGCCTCTTCCGACCTCTTCCGCCGCGCCTCGGAACGCAGTCCCTTCCAAGCAGCGGCAGGAGTCCACTTGCAATTTGCTCCTGAAACTCGCCGCGGCTGGGAGCTTCTGCTCGCCCACGGCGCCGTCGGTGCCATCGAACCCACCTGGAGACTGGAGAGTCGGGTTCACCGCAGCGTCCCAGGAAGGGACTCACCGCAGCCCACAGCCCAAGACTCATCTTTGCATTTTAAGCAGGGTGGTGTTGTTTTGTTTTACGTGTTTTAAGATGTTTTTTTGATTTGAACAAGGGTAAGTTTAATTTCCCCAAAACTATAGAGCAGGAGAAGGCAGAAGGCAATTTTGAAAACCTGCTGAAAAACTTAGCATTCGCTGTTGTCTTATGATAATTTTCTTGGGTGTTCTTGGACTATTTTTCCGGAAGAGCTTTCGTTCAAGACGCTAGGCTTTACCAGTCAACATAAAGGTCGTTGTTTCACTGTCCCAAAATTTGGGTCTGTTTGTGTCGTTTCTCTCCTGTCCCCAACCCATGCATTCCTGTATATTGGTTGTGGCTAACATGTGTCACTTTAGATGAGACATCTTAATCAAGTCCCTTAATGTCTTACTCGAAACACAGTTCATCCCCTTTTGCTTCACTTTCTTCACGCACACACACAAACTCAAAATATTGCATCTTTCCTCTGTCTTGTCTTCCCTAATCACGGGCGTGTTTTATTCCCTCTTTAAAACACATATCTGAATCAGGAGAATTACAAAAAGAATTCCACCAGAATTAACTTTGAAGGGATCTTATTGTAAGTCTTGTGGATTTATTAATTCAACAGACATTTATTAGGTTCTTACTGTGTTAAACTTTCGAAATGAAGATTTAGATGTTGTGCATTGTCTTTAAGAAGCTAAAATGAGGGAGAACAAAAGTAAATTAGTATTTAAATGGGTGGGAATTAATATCCTGTTTGTAGCCCAAGGAAGGGCCTCTACTGAATGCCTTCGCTGTTCTCTTGAAACGATCACATTGTTTGTTAATCGGCTATGAGTTAATAGAAATTTTAAGATTTTTTTTTTTTTTTAAAGGAAGGGCCATCTATTCTAATTTTATTGGGCTTCTCCTTCCAGAGGATGCGTGAAGTGAGTTACGGAAGAAGAGGTAGAGATTAGCTAATTGAAAAAGGAAGAAAATTGTTTCCGATGGAGAAAAAAATATTGGCAGAAAAATCGTGGCCCATTTAGGAAACATCATGCATTTCATTGCCTCTGACATCACAGCTGTCAACCTCTTTTTGTCATATGACTTGCATAATCCCTTTATGATTGTCTCCATAAATCTGCACATGTGCACTCATTTTGGTTCCAAGAGAAGGCCTGAAGGACTTAGCCCTCTTTCGTCTCAGTCACACCCCCTTCCTCCAATTATTTGATTTGGATAGTATGTTTTCCTTCATCTTCAATAGAAGCAGTTTTAAACTCCTCCTTCCAATCAAGTAGGGCCCCAAAGTTCATGTGCGACCAGTCCATCGCGGTTATTTTCTTCTTGGTGAGGATTTGCCTGAAAGTTCCCTGAGGTTTGGGCTTCCCTGGTGGCGCTAGTGGCAAAGAACCCACCTGCCAATGCAGGAGACATAGATGATCCTTGGGTCAGGAAGATCGCCTGGAAGAGGGCAAGGAACCAGTCCAGTATTCTTGCCTGGAGAATCCCATGGATAGAGGAACCTGGCAGCTGTCATCCATAGGATGGCAAAGAGTTGGACACGACCGAAGCAATGTAGCATGCACACACGCACTGTGAGGTTTGGCCACTGTGCATCTCCAGGTCGCCTGAAGCTTTCTGCAGTTACCATCCTAATACTACCTAGATGACCATCTATTCTTAAACAGCTGTTTTTCTTCCTTCACTCTGAACTCTACTGATCTCTTCTTAACATCTTACAACTTCTGTTGCAAAAAATAGGAACTGTCACCCTTAAAGAAGAAGAAGAAAAAAAAGCCATAGAATCCTTTCTTCAGTGAAAGCTTATGTAAAACAGATTAGGTTGTTCTGCCTGAAATAGTGGTATTGGGCCTGAAGTCCCAACTACCTAGCAACTTCCCTCCCAGTGGACCTGCAAAGACATTCAACCCAGATTTTAAAACTATTGCATTAAAATAGAAAACAATGTGCAGCACAATTTAACCTTCTAAACAAGGCATAGTATTAGTATATCTAGTTTCTCATACATAGCACCTCTTTTCTTGCCACACACATCAACCCAGTCTATTTTACCTTCTGGAGATTGCACCCATGAGTTTCTATTGATTCCTACTTCATAGCTAGAGTCTTTAAATCTTTTGAGCTCAGATTCTAAATTGAAGTTACTCTTTCTGCCAAATGCACAAAACAAAAATATTTACAGCACCACTTTATGAAATGATTCATTTTCAAGGCATCAACTGCTGCTGCTGCTGCTAAGTCACTTCAGTCGTGTCCGACTCTGTGTGACCCCATAGGCGGAAGCCCACCAGGCTCCCCCGTCCCTGGGATTCTCCAGGCAAGAACACTGGAGTGGGTTGCCATTTCCTTCTCCAATGCAGGAAAGTGAAAAGTGAAAGTGAAGTCACTCAGTCGTGTCTGACTCCTAGCGACCCCCTGGACTGCGGCCTACCAGGCTCCTCCGTCTATGGGATTTTCTAGGCAAAAGTACTGGAGTGGGGTGCCATTTTTGCCTTCTCCGAAGGCATCAACTACTTTATGCAATATCCCGTCGCACTAGAAATGTTCCCTTCTGGGTCTACGCACAGAGGAAGTTAAAGTATGTCCTTATGAATACTAACATGATTGGAACAGCTTATTATAACTATTCCCACCTAAAAATGTATTTTAAGGGGCATGAGATTAAGGATGTTGCAAATTGAGATTGTGGCTGTGTCTATTTCATATTGCAAATAGGACCTCGGAGAAGGCAATGGCAACCCACTCCAGTACTCTTGCTTGGAAAATCCCATGGGCGGAGGAGCCTGGTAGGCTGCAGTCCATGGGGTCGCTAAGAGTCGGACACAACTGAGCGACTTCACTTTTCACTTTCATGCATTAGAGAAGGAAATGGCAACCCACTCCAGTGTTCTTGCCTGGAGAATCCCAGGGACAGGGGAGCCTGGTGGGCTGCTGAGTCGGACACGACTGAAGCAACTTAGCAGTAGCAGCAGCAAGCTTTTTTTTTACTCTTCACATCATTCCCTGCAAACAACCCTGAATAAGGTTCTAAACTCAGATATGCAAAGAGCACTTTGGAAAAAGAGGAGGGAAACAATTACTGAAGTAATAAGTGTGGCAGACAACCTACATTTGCAGAAAGCAAGACTTTATAGGCAGTTTAGTTGAAAAGGCTTTACTTAATAGGAACTTTGAGCAGTTAACCAGTTGCTGAGAATGGACAGCAAATAACAGATCTGGATACATGCAGGGTCTCTACACCAGATCCTGCTGATTTCTCCATCCATTTACCTAAATGGCTGGTTACGGAACATCTTCCTCAAACTCAGTATGTCTAAAACAACTCAGTATCTTTCTCCCTAAACCTACTCCTCTGCCTATCTTCCCCATTTCCGTATTGGCAACCCCTGATCTCTGCATCATACTTCCCTCCTGGCTCAGCCAGTAAGGAGTCTGTCTGCAATGCAGGAGACCTGGTTTCGATCCCTGGGTTGGGAAGATTCCCCTGGAGAAGGAAATGGCAACCCGCTTCAATATTCTTGCCTGGAAAATCCCATGGACAGAGGAACCTGGTAGGCTACAGTTCATGGAGTCACTAAGAGTTGGACACAACTGAGCGTCAATAATTGGCCAAGCCTGAAACCTGGGAGACATACTCTACAATTTTCACTGTCTTCATACACAGATAACAAGTTCTGATGATTCTGATTCCTTAATATTGCCTACCTTCCTTACAGTCTCCTAGTTTTTCTGATTTCATCTGGACCCTCTAAGTTACCCACCTCACATCTGCCAGAGGAATCCTTCAAAATGCACATGTCTGATGTGTCTTTCCTCCCTGGAAATCCTTGCTCCCCATAGCTTTCATGGTAATACTTAAACACCCTAACACACAAGATGTGTTCCTGGCTACCTCTCTGATTTTATTTCCCGCTGTTTTACCCACACCAGCCTCAACTATTTTACTGAAGCTTTCTTTGATGAAAAAATTCTATGGATTTAGCGGGAGGCAGGGGGAAATGTGAAAACTGCTATTTAGAAACTGGGGGGTGTTAAGACATACAAAGTGAAAGTGTTACTCCCTCAGTTGTGTCCAGTTCTTTAAGACCCATGGACTGTATAGCCCATCCCTGGAATTCTTTAGGCAAGAATACTGGAGTGGGTTGCCATTTCCTCCTCCAGGGGATTTTCCTGACCCAGGGATAGAACCCAGGTCTCCTGTATTGCAGGCAGATTCTTTACAATCTGAGCCACAAGGGAAGATGTACAAAGAGACCAGTGAATGGAGTGAAGGAAGAGGATGCATCTGTTTAACAATAGATGGACAGCTACATGGTATTAGGATGATAACTGCAGAAGTCTTCAGGTGATGTGGAGGCATTTGGCCAGAACTTGCCCATAGAGGAGAAATATGATGACTGCCTGCACCAGAATTTCTATGTAGAGTAGACTTCAGAACCCAATATGATTGGAAGGAGGTACTTAAAACTTTTTGCTTAAGATTAAGAAACACCTTGGACTGCAAGGAGATCCAACCAGTCCATCCTAAAGGAGACCAGTCCTGGGTGTTCATTGGAAGGACTGATGCTGAGGCTGAAACTCCAATACTTTGGCCACCTCATGCGAAGAGTTGGCTCATTGGAAAAGACCCTGATGCTGGGAGAGATTGGGGGCAGGAGGAGAAGGGGATGACAGAGGATAAGATGGCTGGATGGCATCACTGCTCGATGCACATGAGTTTGAGTGAACTCCGGGAGTTGGTGATGGACAGGGAGGCCTGGCGTGCTGTGATTCATGGGGTCGCAAAGAGTTGGACACGACTGAGCAACTGAACTGAACTGAAGAAACATAAACTGTCCAAACTAAATACATGGAAGGAGAAGGAGTCATACTCAGACCATAAAGGACCAAAGTTCTCTCTTGGTACCAAAATGAGTGCATATAGAGAGAGAGATGTTGTGGAAATGATCATTAACAGGTTATATAAGCAATGTGACAAAAGGGTTGACAGCTGTGATAACAGGAAGAGGAATGAGTTATTTGAATGGGAAAAAACCTAACCTGGAAGTATATGCATCTGACTGTAACTGAGATGACTGTCACATCAAGTGTGAGGAAAGAGGCCTGTGAACAGTTCTCCATAAACCTATTTCAACCTACATTGATGGTTTGAATAGGGGTCTTCTAAATATTCTCTAGAACCTTGCTACTTAAGGTGAGGTCTGTGGACCAACAGCATCATGTTATCTAAGAGCTTGATAGAAGTATGGAAACTCAGGCCTCCATGCCAGACCCATTGGGTCTGCATTTTAGTAAGATTCCTGAGTGACTCTTCTGCAAATTAAATTTTGAGAATCTTGTGTGATGGCCATGGGAAAGCACTTCTCAGATCTTGGAGAACAGGGAGGGTAATTGACTGAGGGCCCCACTACTGTGCTCTGAGATCTGTTACTGTGTTTGTACTGAGACTACTTCCCGTGGGCTGCCCTCAGCCAGGCACACAGCAGTGACCCAAACGGACCCATTCCTGAGGGATAAGACACTCCTCTGATGGGAGGCTTGGGCTCCTGGGCTCCCAAAGGTCTTGCTAAACTTTCCTTAGGTTTACTGCTTCAGAGTCACTGCAGACAGTGACTGGAGCCATGAAATTAAAAGACGCTTGCTGCTTGGAAGAAAAGCAATGACAAACCTAGGCAGCATATTAAAAAGTAGACATCACTTTGCCGACAAAGTTTTGTGTAGTCAAAGCTATGGTTTTTCTAGTATCCATGTGTGGATGTGAGAGTTGGACCATAAAGAAGACTGAGTGCTTCTTTTGAACTGTGGTACTGGAGAAGACTCTTGAGAGTCCCTTGGACAACAAGGAGATCAAACCAGTCAATCCTAAAGGAAATCAACCCTGAATGTTCACTGAATATTCACTGAAGCTCCAATACTTTGGCTACCTGATGTGAAAAACCGACTCATCGGAAAAGACTCTGATGCTGGGAATGGGGGCAACAGAGGATGAGGTGGTTGGATAGCATCACCTACTCAATGGACATGAGTTTGAGCAAACTCCGGGAGATAGTGAAGGACAGGGAAGCCTGGCATGCTGCAGTCCATGGGGTTGCAAAGTCAGACACAACTGAGCAACTGAACAACTGCTACACAGCCTTCCTCTGTCCCTTCTTTCTGTCCCTCCACTCAAGGTCAGATGTGCATCAGTTTGATGGCTCTCAGAGCCTCTTCAGGCTCTTTCCTGTTTTTTCTCACAGGCATTTCCTCCAGCAAGTTTCTTGCACATTTAACCTCATGTTGGCATCTGTTTCTTCAGGACCCAGCACAGGCTGCTTTAAGATACATTGTAACACGGATGAATTCTGCCTACATAGTACTGACTTGAAGTCATATATGTTCCTGAAATATTTTTCTAAGGGAAATATGTCCTTAAAATATTTAAGAAGCAAAACACAAACACCTTGGCACACTATTAATGAGTCTTTCCTCGATTTCCTGTGCTTATTGTATGCTCCCAGCTAATGAAAGCTAATGTGGCAGACGCAGGCCAGTGAATGCTGAGGCTGTAGGTTCTCTTTGTCCCATTTGTGTTCTGGCCAACCGTTTGACCAATTATGGCCAAGAAATGTGACAGAGGCACAAAGGAGGATTCACGTGATGCATATTAAAATATAAGTTTTAAGGAGAAGCTCTCAAAAAAAAAAAAAAAATAGTCAAGGAAACAGAGCCAAGATTAACAGGCAACTGGGGAAGGAAGGAAATCCTTGAATATTTTAATATCACCATAAATAACACAGCAGCCTAAGAAGATTAGCTGGCAATTGTACAAACAGTAGCAAGAAACAATAATAATTTTAGGCACTTCCTGACTTCAGGAGATTTAAGAGAATGGAAGGCTGACACCTAATGTATACTACTAGAGCTCATATACCATGGAACCGTGGGGTAAGGACCCTGATAGCACTGGTCTGATCAGCACCCCCATTTCAGAAATAGGCACCCCTATCTCCAAACAAGGTGTGCGGCCACTTCAGTGACCTCAAGGGCAGGGGCTGATTTCTCAGTAACGATGTGTCCAAAGGTGTATTCCAAAGAAATTCATTTCTCAGAGAGGAAGGTGGTAAAGTGAGGTGTTCCATGGTCAATTGAGTTTATCATCTCTGTGCTAAACACACCTCATCTGATAATTTTGTGTTAAAACTCTTAACGCCTTTAATATTTTAACGTACAGTATAAATCTCCAAGAGAAGATAGTAGTATGCAGCTTTTCTGAAAGAATTTAACTAAGGAATGCCCACCTCTCTCCACCCGCTAAAATCTTAGAGCAGTAGAATTACTAGAACACTTTTTGATAAACACTATCCCCACTTAGCATCATTATACCTTATGGTCCCCTGGTGATACAAGTTCAAGGTCACTGTTGTATTTATTTCTGATCCAATATTAAGAAGGACTTGGGTCCCCACTTGCCAAAAATACTAACTCTGGCTATAAAAAAAAAATTTTTGTTTTAATTTTTAAGAAACCTGCTAACAAAGTTCTGTTGTTAGTTGTTAAAACCTTAGAACGGATTGAGTTACGGCCAACAGAGAAGAAGGTCATGGAAGGGAATGAGAGGAGGGAACCAGGGGTTTGGCTTCCCTCAGCATCAAACACAGTGACCCTGTCTTAGCCCAGGGTTCTTCCAACTCCTTTCCTCTTACATGGAACTTCAGTTTTCTTTTCCTCTAAAAGTTTTCCTCGGACTGAAAGTAGAAACAGAATGGGATCAGCTCCCTCTGTACCCCAAAATCAGTGTCCAAAGGAGATGATCATGTGAAATTTTTAAATGTTTGATGAAAATACTGGGGCTTCTCAGGTAGCGCTAGTGGTGAAGAACCTGCTGGCCAAAGCAGGAGACGTGAGACAAAGTTTCCATCCCTGGGAAGATCCCCTGCAGGAGGGCATGGCAACCCACTCCAGTATTCTTGTCTGGAGAATCCCATGGACAGAGGAGCCTGGTGGGCTACAGTCCCTAGGGTCGCAAAGAGTCAGACATGACTGAATGGACTTAGCAAGCACATACCCTCAAATGCTTCTTTGTTCAGTAATAGTGTAAAGTTTTATTTTTTCCTATTGTATCAAGTCTCAGTTCCTCTGCTTGGCTTTCAAAGACCTTCAGGTCAGCTCTCCTAATGCAGCTGTTTAATCCTATTCTCCAAGACTCTCCACTGTAATTGCCAACCCTGTCTATTGTTACTGCAGCTTCCCGTCCAGGCTCACTGCTCACCTTAGTCCAGGCCCTCTCAGCTCCCCCTGGACCACTGCAGTAACTTCTTAGTTCATTTTCCTGACTCCAGACATTTCCCTTTCCCATCCTGCTTCCTGCCAACAGAACGCTCTCACTGAAGGATCACTGTGATCATGTCAGTCCTTTGTTCAAAAGTCTTTCCATCTTCTGCGATCCCCATCTCAGTAAATGGCGCCTCTCTATACCAACTGCCTGTGGCAGACACTTGGGCGCCACCTTTACTCTTCCTTGTCTCTCACCCCACTCATGGAATCAGTCACCAAGTTCTTTATGTTCTGTCACTTGTATCTCTCAAATCAGTCTCCCACTACTTTTCTCCATCTTCAAAGTCCTTGTCAAAGCTGAGGCCCCTTGACTGACCACTACAACAGCCTCCTAACCTGCTTCTGACTTCACTGTCTTTTAGCCCATTCTCTGCCTTGCCACTTGACATAGCTCTCTCTCTGATAGAACTCTAGTGTTGTGACTCTCCTGCTTAGAACTCTTTGGGGTTTTAATTCCACACCTTTGAGGATGAATCTCAAAGTCTATGACACTCTGTAAAGGATGCTTTGTGATGTGTCTCCTTAACTCTCTGTCCTGCACCTTCTCTTCTAGATTTATTGAACTAGATCCACATCCTCTCAGAAGGCATGTGATCGACTGCTCACCTGCCTGACTGCTCACCTCTAGCCCTTCTCAAGTGTTACTCCCTCTACCTGGAATGTTCTTTCCTTCCACATCCAACACATTGTTTTGGACTTGGCTTCCTTGATGGCCATTATCATGTCTTTCTTCATCTTTACCTTGCAAGCACCCAGTACAATGCCTGCCATTGGGTGGGCTCTGAATTCAGAGAAGTTAAATTGTTCATGGTCATACAGCTGGTAAACAGGTAAAGAAAGTGAAAGTGGTGTTAGTCGTCACTTAGTCATGTCCACATGGACTGTAGCCCACCAGGCCTCTGTCCATGGCATTTCCCAGGCAAGAATACTGGAGTAGGTCGCCATTCCCTTCTCCAGGGGATCTTCCTGACCCAGGGATCAAGCCTGGGTCTCCCACATTGCAGGCAGATTGTTTACCATTTGAGCCACAAGGGAAGCCCCTAACAGGTAGAGAGCTGAGATTCAATTCAGGTTTCTGAGTTTTGTGTACCTGCCATTTTACTGCATTGCCTCCTAACTTGGGATAAAACATTTTAGACATAAAGTCCCAGTTCATTCATTCATTCAACAAATATGTTTTGATTTCCTAGTATGTGCCATGCATTGTGTTAGATAAAGGGGGTGAACTGGTGAACAAGGCATTCCTTGGCTTTAGTATACTTCTTCTCTGATGAAAGATACAGATGAATGAAGACACATTTGTATCACAATGTGACAGATATTATTATAGGAGTAGGTACAAGGTAAACCTGAAAGACTATAGGAGGGGGTCAGGGAAGGCCTTGGAAAGAATTGATTTCTAAGCTCTGACAGTATGTAGCATAAGCCTCGGGAAGATGTGGAAGCTGAGGAAGAGTGTTCAAGGCACAAAAGGACAACATCAGCAGAGGTCTTAAAGCATCAGAGACCACAGCAAATCAGGGAACTGAAAGTTGTTCAGAATTGCTGAAGTGTAGAAGTGTTCAGTCGCTCAGTTGTGTCTAATGCTTTGTGACCCCATGGACTGCAGCATGCCAGAATTCCCTGTTCTTCACCATCTCTTGCAGTTTGCTTAAATTCATGTCCATTGAGTCGGTGAAGCCATCCAACCATCTCATTCTCTGTTGTCCCCTTCTCCTGCCTTTGATCTTGTCTAGCATCAGGGTCTTTTCCAATGAGTTGGCTCCTTGAATCAGGTGGCCAAAGTATTGGAGTTTCAGCATCAGTCCTTCCAATGAATATTCAGGACTGATTTCCTTCAGTATTAACTGGCTTGATCTCCTTGCTGTCCAAGGGACTCTTAATAGTCTTCTCCAGCATCACAATTTGAAGGCATCAATTCTTCAGCACTCAGCCTTTTTTATTGTCCAGCTCTCACATCTGTACATGACTACTGGAAAAACCATAGTTTTGATTATAAGGACCTTTGTAGGCAAAATAATGTCTCTGCTTTTTAATATGCTGTCTAGGTTTGTCATAACTTTTCTTCCAAGGAGCAAGAGTCTTTTAATTTCATGGCTGCTGTCACCATCCACAGCGATTTTGGAGCCCAAGAAAATAAATTCTGTCACTGTTTCCATTGTTTCCCCATCTTTTTGCCATGAAGTGATGGGACCAGATGCCATAACCTTCATTTTTTTGAATGTTGAGTTTTAAGCCAGCTTTTTCCACTCTCCTCTTTCACTTTCATCAAGACACTCTTTAGTTCCTCTTCACCTTCTGCCATTAGGGTGGTGTCATCTGCATATCTGATGTTACTGATATTTCTCCCCACAATCTTGATTGTGCTTCATCCAGCCCAGCATTTTGCATGAGGTACTCTGCATATAATTAAATAAGCAGGCTGACAATATACACCCTTGAGGTACTCCTCTCCCAATTTTGAACCATTGTTCCATGTCCACTTCTAACTGTAGATGCCTGACCTGCATACACGTTTCGCAGAAGGCAGGTAAGGTGGTCTGGTATTTCCATCTCTTGAAGAATTTTCCACAGTTTGTTATGATCGACATACTCAAAGGCTTTAGCATAGTCAGTGAAGCAGAAATATATGTTTTTCCGGAATTCTCTAGCTTTTTCTATGATCCAACGGATGTTGGCAATTTGATTTGAAGTGCAGACTACCACAGATGCAATGACAAGAGCCGAATGGTGACATTGCAGGAAGCAAGGAAAAGGCAGAGTAGTGTTCTAAGCAAGAGAATTAGTTGATATGATTGAAATTTTGGAAACAGCCTCTTACTACAGAGTGAAGAATAGATTAGGGCTGCATGTGGGAGAAAAGGTAGGGTGGGGAGAATAAGGAAGAGAGACCAGAGTGCTTGCCACTGAGAATGAGAACAGGAGGGAAGCGGGAGAGGAGCTGCACTTTGAGTTGTGCTGAGTTGGACGCACAGGTGTATGGTCAGAAGTTCAGCAGTGGTTTTTGGACCCGTGTTACAGATTGGTGAGACATGAGCAGACAGAGAGTTAGGAAGCCATGGGGACATGGAGCTCTTCTACGGAGAGTGTGAGGAGAGGGGAGTTTAAGGAAGAACCTGCAACACTGCGGGGAAGGAGCTCAGAGAAAGTGAGGGAAGAGCATTCCAAGGAGGCAGGAAGTGGTCACTGGCGTCAGATGTGGCCAAGGGTCAGTTAAAGTTAGGACTCTTAAGGGGCTCTTTGGCTTTTGCAACAGGGAGGCCTTTGGGGTTCCCAACAGGAGCAGTTTCAGTGGAGTAGTGGGAGCAGAAGCTGCTACAGAGAGAAGATGATAGAGTGCAGAGGAGATGGTGAGAGCCAGTGGAGACTGAGTTTTAAAGCAGTTTAACTCCAAAGGAGTTATTGATGCTGAAGCTGAAGCTCCAATCCTTTGGCCACCTGATGGGAAAAGCCGACTCATTGGAAAAGACCCTGATGCTGGGAAAGATTCCTGGTGCAGGAGGAGAAGGGGATGACAGAAGATGAGATGTTTGGATGGCATCACTGACTCAAGGGACATAAGTTTGAGCAAGCTCTGTGAGATAGTGAAGGACAAGGAAGCCTGGTGCGCTGCTGTTCATGGGGTTGCAAAGAGTCAGACACGACTGAGTGACTAAACAACAAAAACTCTGGAGGAGGAGGGAGACAGGGTACCACCCTCTGGAGGAGGGTTTTTAAAAGATGGCAGCGATTAGGCAACCCTTGTGGAGTGGATTCATCTCGAGAGTTGGAAGATCTAGGAGAGGGTTGATGGACAGGGTTGCTGAGGAGGGGGCTCGGCAACACTGAGCGGGGTTCTGGCCTTTGACAGGAGGAAACGTAAGAAAGGCGTGACTGCAGGTAAGCATGTTGGTTTGGTGGTAAGAAGATCAGGGGGTTCTCAACTCATGGTTTTGTGTCCTTGGTAAGAGTGCAAATGAACATGTTAGTCACTCAGTCGTGTCCGAGTCTTTGTGACCCCATGGACTGTAGCCCACCAGGCTCCTCTGTCCATGGGATTCTCCAGGCAAGAATACTGGAGTGGGTTGCCATTTCCTTCTCCAGGGGATCTTCCCGACCCAGGGGGTCGAACATAGGTCTCCTGCATTGGCAGGTGGGTTCTTTACCACTGAGCCACCAGGGAAGCTGTCCTTGGTAAAGTGGGCAGCACAGTCATCTGCTGAGGGTGTTCTGGGGAGCTGGCAGGGAAGGGATTTTAGGAGAAAAGAAAGTGCAGTGAAGAGCAGGAAATGAAGCTCAGTCCTGGCCCCTTATCTTCTCACTCTGTTCTTTGTCCCTAAGCCATCTCCTGCAAAGCTCAATGCTCACATCCCCTTGACAAAGATGGTCACAGATGTAGTTCTCTGGTTCAGAGCTCACCTCTGAGCTCTCAACCAGAGTCTACCTGTCACCTCCATTTGAGCCTCCCCAAGCTCTTTCCACTACCTGCTCCTGCAGTTTCCACTCAGAACTGCTAACAAGGAAGGACAAAGGATTGCTGGGCAGCGCTGAGAATCCAGCCAGTGTCCGTCTCACGAGTCTCACTGTGGTCTGCACCGTGTAAGGTCCTGCGCTAGTTTATGTTGCCCACCCCCTCTTAGCCGGTTTTGCTCACAGTCTTATCTGCTTAAAAACCATTTGTTCTATTTTTTAGGTTTGGCTGAGACAGTACATTTAAAAATATTCCATGCACTATGTCTCCTCTTTTCCAAGAGTTCTTATGTAAAAGTTGTATACATTCCTGAATTTTGTTATCATTCAGTTGCTCAGTCATGTCTGACTCTTTGTGACCCCATGGACTGCAGCACACCAGGCTTCCCGGTTCTTCACTATCTCCCAGAGTTAGCTCAAACTCATGTCTATTGCATCAGTGATGCCATCCAACCATCTCATCCTCTGTCGTCCCCTTCTCCTCCTGCCTTCAGTCTTCCCCAGTATCAGTCTTTTCCAATGAGTTGGTTCTTCACATCAGGTGGCCAAAGTATTGGAGCTTCAGCTTCAGCATCAGTCCTTCCAATGAATATTCAGAGTTGATTTCCTTTAGGATTGACTCATTTGATCTCCTTGTAGTCCAAAGGACTCTCAAGAGTCTTCTCCAGCATTTCCGTATGCTCAGATCCTATCCATTAATGGCTGAACTTTTTTTTTCAAGCTTTAAACTTTTTATTTTGTATCAAGGTATAACTGATTAACAATGTTGTGGTAGTTTCAGGTGAATTAATGGCTTAACTCTAAAAGCCATCTTTCCTCTAAAGCATTCACTAATATCCCTGGCTTGCAAACGAAACTTTCTTCCTTATTCCTCCTTTATCTGAAGTTTTCTTATGGTTCTTATTATTTTCTATCTCTTAATTCACCTGCTGATTTATAAGTCTTACATTGCCTCATCTGTGTCCCTAGATTCTTAAATTCCTGAAGGCAAGGCTGTTTCAGAGTTATCTTTTTCTCTCTCAGCCTGAAACAGTGCCTTGCACATGTATCCACTCACAAAGTCATGTCAGTTACTAGGTTAATATGTATATACTGACTAATGAGGACACGAATTAATCGATGATGAATGAGAGGTTCTCTGCTGTTATAAGTCCTTGCATGTCATTACTCTAATCTTCTTTCTGTTGGTAATCCTACAATGTCATGGATATTTGTGCATGATTCACAAATCTGTTTCTAGCCCTAAGCTTTTGCCCCCAATAAATTCTCACATCTTCAGTTTCTTGCTGCATCTCTCAAACTTATTGTGTTGAAAATACTCATTTCCCATTTCCTATTGTTTCTGATCTAAAGCTGTAGCGAAGCGTATATACCACCACTTCTATACATCTTTGTTCTAGTCCTCACTGATCTCGTCTTCCCAAATTCTTTAGAATTTGTTTTATCAGTTATAAGTGTTGTCATGTTTTTTTTTGTTAGTTTCCATTGTATACTTTGCTTCCAAAATTAGATTATAAACTTCATGAGGCCACGAATCTGTTTATGAATGTAATCACTCTTTTTTTCTGCACTACCTCCATTCTTTCTCTGATCTCTTTTCTCTCCCAATTCTATCAATTGAGGAAAAAATCACCACCACCAGGGGGCAGTGGAGAGGTCAAGATAATGAGGTTGGGAAAAAGGCAAAGTTTAGTTTCATAAAGTGGATATAACAGTACTAAGATTACTGTTTCTAGTTTTATAGAAACATATGTGATTTGCTTAATCCTGGGTGCTAAATTTTAAGAGATAAAAGTACAAACTGGGTTTCAGAATGCTACGACCACTGGAGCCTGATCACAGGCTGGAGCCTCTGGAAATGTAAGCCCAGGAAAGAGTAATTAAGGCAGCTCACTCTAGTCTTCTTTAACTTTTTAAAATAACAGCCTGTGGAAGGCTAATACAGTTTATTCCATTTATCTTTACATTGAATACCTGGTGAGAGCTGTGTGGAGTGGGTATTTGCCTCTGTAGGAGGAACTTCTACCAGTAATAATTCAGCCAGGAGAGTGGTTTGAGTTGCACAGAGGAGCCCCGATGGCTACAGTCCGCAGGGTCGCAAAGAGTTGGACACAACTGAAGTGACTTAGCACACACGTGAGGCGGTGATCCAGGAAGTTCCCGGGCTCCAGACAGGTAAATTCCTCTTTGCAATGTGGTTGAAGACCATCTGGCTTTATGTGTGATGTTGGGCTGGTAGGTTTCTGCTGACTCTTCCAAATCTAAGATCCAGGAGTCTGGAATCTGATCTGTACTTCCAACTCAGGCCCCAGGCTGGCCCATCAAACCCCCTTTCTTCCATCTTTGTGATTTCACCAAGTGAACTCACGTGGCATGCTATGGCCACTCATCAGGTGTTGACAGGTGACTCTGGAATGGACAGTGGGAGTAACTGGGGATCTGGAAAAGAGATGTGTTCTAGAAGTTTCAAAAGAGTTGCAGAGACCTTGAAGCGAAGGGTGGCTGTTGTAAGGCAGTATCGACAGGATTGTTTGTTAGAGATCAAGAGCAGGAGAGCTGAGAAAAAGAAAGGGGTCATCATGGGGTGAGGCTCTTTCTGGGTTCAAGGAACAGAGAAACAGGTTACATTAGGTGTAAAAGTGTAGGAATTTACTGCAACGATATATAGAGATAAAAGCAGAAACATCTGTGCTGCCCTGACAGGTGGTTGGAGACACAGCTGAAGCCAGTAGTTAGCGCCTTCTCAGCAGGAAGCCTCACCCTTCATGCCCTACACAGGTCTCAATCTCTCTCTGCTCTTGCCTCAGAGATTCCCAGTCTCCTCTCTTCTCTCCTTCTTGACCACCCATGGTTTCTGCTTTCTCTCTGCCTTCACTTTCCTCTGTATGTTTTCCTGCTTCTGCCCTAAACACTGTACTTTGTGTATTGCACAGTCAAATGGACCCACAGAGAATCGAGATGGTTTATACTAGACAGTTTATACTCGTAGTTTACTACTACCCAGCAGAGATCTATTCTGTTGGGCAGAGCATGTCTGCAGACTTTTGGTAAGCCTGAAGGAAGGTGCTGTTTGTCAGGTCCCGCCCCTGCACATTCCACTGAGCCAGGAATCAGAGGCTGTGTAAGGAAGCCCTCAAAGAGGGGCTGTGGGCAAGGCGGACTTTCTGAGGCTTCCAGGAAGGGGTAGTGTAATTGTCAGGCACACTGCTTGACCAGACAACTGTGGATGACATCATAGCCTTGATGGTATTGGGTTAATAATAACTACAAAGTACTTAATATGTAGGTGTAGGGGAAGGTTAATTTCCCCCAACTCAACAGTTTATCTGGATTTGCCTGGTGACATCTGACCTGTTTTTCAGCATTCCAGATAATAATTACCCAAAGTCCTCCCCAAAGTCTCAGTCCATAAAACCCTCCTTTTAATAAGCCTTAATAAGCCTTTAGTGCGCCTTCTGCAGCACTTCAAAATCACACAGGCACCAGGGGAGTGTTTTTAAAACATGCAGTTTGTGAAGTGCATTCTGCGGCATTTCAGGCTTAAGACAAAACTGCAGGGATGCAAACATCGGGTACTATCATCTGAAGGGAATCTTATTCTGGTGGGAAACGCTGGGATGTGGGGTGGGCAGTAGTAGTTGTGGGCTCCTGGGCTTCCCAGATGACTCAGTGGTAAAAGAATCCGCCTGCCAATGCAAGAAACATAAGAGACGCAGGCTCGATTCCTGGGTTGGAAGATCCTGTGGAGAAGGAAATGGCCACCCACTCCAGTATTCTTGCCGGGAAAAGCCCATGGACAGAGAAGCCTAGTGGACTACAGTCCATGGGGTTGCAAAGAGATGGACATGACTTTGCAACTGAGGATGACGAAATTATCTGAAACAAGCAAATGAAAGAACCCTAAGTGGATCCAGTCTGAACCAGGCCATGGGTAATTCTGATGAAGCACACTGTGATCTGAAGATGGTTAACTTTCCAGTTGGGTCAGGCAGGCCTGGGAATGGCAGGGCAAAGAGTGAGTTTCTCCCAAACACCTTTCCTATTCACCCAGAGCTACCAATTCTGTCCTAGTTACATTCATTGTAGATAAAAGGGTGACACAGTAACTTTAACATGCTCCATCTGCGAAGTTAAAATATCTACCTGTTCACAAGCTCAGAAGAGTTTATTAATTGTTTCCAGATGTTCTGTGTCTATCAAACACTTCTCAAAATAGAGTATGATACAGTTGGGGGCAATATAGTAATTCTTTGTTGTTATAGAATAGCACTATCCATTATGGTTGCTGCTGGCCACATGGTAGCCACATAAGGAAGTGGGCTTCCCTCATAGCTCAGTTGGTAAAGAATATGCCTGCAATGCAGAAGGCCTGGGTTTGATTCCTGGGTTGGAAAGATCCCCTGGAGAAGGAATTGGCAACCCACTCCATTATTCTCACCTGGAAAATCCCACGGACAGAGGAGCCTGGCAGGTTACAGACCATGGGTTTGTAAGAGTCGGACACGACTTAGCAACTAAACCACCACCAGCCACATGGTGGCTATTTAAATTAAAATTACATAAAACTCAATTCTTTAATCACACTAGCCAAAGTTCAAGAGCTCAGCAGGCATATGTGGCTGGTGGCTACTGTACTGGACAGGGTAGAATTATATTAATAGAACATTTCTATCATTGCAGAAAGTTGCATTGGACAGTAGTGCTTTACAATAAGAATTGTTACACCCTTGACGTGTTTATATGTATACTAACGGAGAAGGCAATGGCACCCCACTCCAGTACTCTTGCCTGGAAAATCCCATGGATGGAGGAGCCTGGTAGGCTGCAGTCCATGGGGTCGCTAAGAGTGGACATGACTGAGCGACTTCACTTTCACTTTCATGCAATGGAGAAGGAAATGGCAACCCACTCCAGTGTTCTTGCCTGGAGAATCCCAGGGACGGGGGACTCTGGTGGGCTGCCGTCTATGGGGTCACACAGAGTCAGACACAACTGAAGTGACTTAGCAGTCAGAAATAAAAATGCGGAAGAGATACCTTTTCCTAAAGATTGTCTACATATATATCAAAGAGACGCCTGTAAAAATATGTACAAGGAGTGATCTTACCAAGATTAGAACTTTTTATTGGTAGTCATGGTGATTACCTCCTGTTACTTTCATCTTCCTATTGGCTAGGATGTTTACAAACTCAATTTCGTGAACTGAAAAAAGAAATGAGTAGTGAATTTAGGCAATTAAATCATGTTAGTGAGAATTAAGGCTTTTGTGAAATAATGTGGATAATTTATTCAGGTAGTCAATTTTTGTTTTGGCTGTGAAGGTAATTCAGTATTCTTAGAAAATAAGCTCTGAAGTTTCCTTGTGAGGCAAATATGACTGCCTTAGTTACCACACAATTCACCCTTGAAGGATTGTGCTCTTCAAGTGCCTTTTTCACTAAGAAAAGATGATGCTAGCCTAGGGCATATAAGCAAGGTTTCTTGTGTTCTCCAGGAACATTCTAAGAGATCTGACACATCATGTATCACAGACAAGTGCAATAGGTTCTCAACCAGGTTTCTAGACTTAACTGAAAACCTACGTCCCTTAAATATGATACCTGTTATTAATGTTCATTACAGAAGAACATGTTCATTAAATACACTGGAAAATACAAGACAGTTGAAAATTTTTTCGTATGCTCGTAACTTCGTCTTTTTCAGCTATGCATGTTTTTAAAAGGTGTAATTACACTACAGTGTGTACTTTCATATAATAGACTATGTATTAACTACTCTGGCTAGACCTGTTGTGCGAGTCCGTAGAGATGGACTCTATGAAAGCTGTGTGATGGGGGGACGAAGTGAAGGAAAACTTAAATCTCTCTTTAAGCATACCTTACTCATATCCACGGAGAAGGCAATGGCACCCCACTCCAGTACTCTTGCCTGGAAAATCCCATGGACGGAGGAGCCTGGTAGGCTGCAGTCCATGGGGTCGCTAAAAGTCGGGCAGGACTGAGCAACTTCACTTTCACTTTTCGCTTTCATGCACTGGAGAAGGAAATGGCAACCCACTCCAGTACTCTTGCCTGGAGAATCCCAGGGACGGGGGAGCCTGGTGGGCTTCCGTCTATGGGGTCGCACAGAGGCGGACACGACTGAAGCGACTTAGCAGCAGCAGCACTCATATCCATCTTAGATGCTTACACCTGTATAGGATTTAAAGATCATCATGTGACATGTGAAAAGAGAGGTGCAACTAATTTACACTGCCGATTAAGTTCCCACGAGTAAAGTCGCAACCAAAGCAGAAAAGAAAAAACCTGGGCAGCTGGGTAATGCACTGAGTATTTATAAATATATTTGCTTTGGCTTGGAGGGCTTCCTTTCCGTGCCACAGCTCTTGGGTGTCCTCGAAGTAGGGTCCGTACTTCTCTTGGGGCGGGGCGTGTGGAAGAAGCGTGAAGTCCTTGTTCCTCCAGACAGCAGTTGGCAAATCCTGGAACCATCCGCGGCGATCCGAGCGGGACTGGAGCGTGCTGGGGGCGGGGCGTGCCAGGTCGGGGGCGGGGCGTACCATCCGGGGGCGGGGCCGGGGGCCGAGCGCGCCACACGGCCCGCGCGCCGGTCACGTGGTGCCCGGGCAAGGCGTAAATAAAACCGGAGCGCGCGCGCGCTCGCGGGGCTGGTAGCGCGGAGGGGCGGTGCCACCTCGCTGAGTGGTCCCAAGCGGCCTCGCGCTCCGCCGGGCGCTGGGATCCCCGAGACCGACGATCCGCCGGGCCGCGAGTCTTCCGGGAGTGCGAGCCAGGTGACGGCCGCCTCCTGGGCGTGACGCGGGCAGCCTGCGATTGTGGTCCCCACCCCGGGAGATCTGGAACCCGGGTGACCGCGTAGGTCAGTTTCCTAGGGCCGGCTTCAGGGCAAGCGGGCTCTTCCCTGCATGGTGCTGGGGGAGGTCTGTCCGCGCGTGGTGGGGAGTGAGGGCACGTCTCCGAGGATGGGCAGAGTCTGGGTCTGGAGGTACCAGGCTCGGACCCAGACCTCGACCGCCCCGAAGTCCCTGGCTGCTCCGGCGCTGCAGGGAAGTTGTTGCAAGTAGTAAGACGTTGGCATTTCCACTCTGGGTGTTAGGACTTCGTCCCGGTGTCTCGTGCATTCCCTGAGAAGTCATCAGCTGCGTGCTTTCTAGGTACTTGGATGTGTGCATCCCAACTTTGAGTTTCCTACTATCCTGAGGAGGGTTGATTCACAGTGGAAGTCACGAGCTGTTCACGTGACCCTTCTCACTGTGTGCCTCGTGGTCAGTTCCCACTAGCACCAAAGACCATCAAAGGAGTTCAGAAACAGTATGAAAGATTGCAGCTGCCGAATAGAAACAATGCTGCAGTCCACGGGGTCGCAAAGAGTCGGACATGACTGACCGACTGAACCGAATAGAAACAAAGATTTATTTACCCGGTGGCCCTGCTGTTTGGCAGGAGGCGTTGAAAAGTGTTGCCTTCATGTAGTTAATGTTAGTTGTGAAAGTCTTAGCTTTATGCAGATAGTGAAGTGAACCGTTGGCATGTGATATTAAGTTAAACTAGACTGTTAGAATGTTGCAAATTTAGTGATTAGGTGTTTGTGGGTAGAATCAGAGATGTATTTTTCTTGATAATCTCAGCCATATGGTAATATTGTAATTGATGCATTCTGGGTTTAGAGTTCAGAATGTCCTCACCTCTTATTTCAGAATTTGAAAAATACTTCGATTTGTTTTGATGGCTTAGGAGTGTTCGGGTTCTGACTCTGATGCAAGGACGTTTTTTGCAGTGAGTAGTAGGTATAGTTTCTGGATCCCCCTGCTGAAATTTTAAAGGTCTCGGTGTTAATTACAGAATAGTTACAAAATCCACCCTCTTTTCCTCCCCTAGTTCTACTCTAGGAGCTCTACCTACTACAATCTGTGGGTGGAGAAAGGGGAGAAAACTGTCAGTAATGGTTCCTTTTTAGAAAGTATCTTTTTCTTCTAGCCTTGAGCAACTGATAGGCAAAACAGGAGTTAACTGCTGCAAGTTGAATAGATTTATCTGAAGCAGTTGTGTATTAGTGTAGGGTTTTGCCAGGGCCTGTTTATCAGATGACACTTGTTGAATATCTCGTTTTTCCTCAGTAAAAGGTTGTGGGGTGGCTGATCCTTGTCTCTGGAGGCTCTCAGCCTTGCAGGTATTATTTGCACAGCACTTACACCTGTAATTCAGAGCAGCTAAATGTTATTTCTGTAAAACATTGCTTTTTCCACCCTTTCCCCAAAGCAAAGGGAAATGATGCTTGTTTGGAACCAGCAACTAGGTAGAAAAATACAGCCAGTTTCTTTTGCATGATAACATGATGCATTGTCTATTTAACAAAATAAAATTTTTCTTCATGTGGTTTTATTTTACCTAGACACATCTGTATTTAATCATAATATATCAATCTTCATGCTTTGACAGTTTCTTACCTCTTGCTATTACAAGGAGCTGAGCTTTTGTACATTATGTGTATTCACTGAGAAAAGTAGTCAGGAGAAAGTAGAAATCATCTTAACTAATAACATATGGGGGAGAAAGCCAGGGCATGTAAAAAAAATTTGAAGTGGTTAATAAGCCAAGTCTGTTGGTAATTAGAACTTTATTGATTTGTAAATTCTTTCCAGATCCTAAAAAAGGACAGGTGTTAGCAGTATAATTAGCAACAAGCTTATACCGATCTTTTCAGAAGTTATTAATAAGGGCTCAGAAAAGATACTTTCGTGCATTTTGTACAGAATATATTGGTGATCATATCATATAATTATCTTATAGAATGTTCTTGATCCCTAGAAATGTAGGGTTTTCTCACTTACGTGTCCTCTTTCACTAATAACGTAGGCAAGTATAAGAAATACTTTTTAAACGCTTAAAGAGGATGTAGTAGGTCACTCTGAGTCACTATATTCATCAACCAGCAAACAGGGAATTCCTGTGCTATACAGTGAAAGTGGCCTTTAACTGTACAGTTTCCTAGCATGTGACAATGAAAGGTAACCACATTTTTACTTTGGTTAAAGTTTTCCTTTAAAGAAAAAGTTCTGGTCATATAGTGGGTAACTGACCAGTACTGCAGTATATTTCATTAGGGTTTGGAAGATAATTTTCAAATGTGGAAATAGGATACATTTAAATACACTTTATCTGACATATAAGGAATTTTATCATTAGAACGTGGTAGTTGATCAGCCTTCTTTTGGTGAATATTATTGTTATATAAAACTATATTCATCTAATTTGTGGACTTCTATGGGTCCAACCTATTTTGAAACTATAGTTAATAGTTTTTAGAATCTATGAAGTTCAGATTCAAATCAGGGATGAATGTAAGTGTTAGTTCTTGGTTGTAAAAGCAGATAAAATGCATAGCAATTTCAGGTTTAATCACTTTCATAAAGCAGGGAAGCTTATTTAATTTTTACCGGTTCTTTTAAACATTAGCATTTTCAACTGAATGAAGAAAAATCATAGCAAGAAGGATTATTCTTTTATTATGTCTGTATGGCATCCAAGTCAGTATGGGTATGTAATGAATATGAATAAGAGAAGATAATGTAAATAGGTCAAATATAATTTGGTATAGGCATTTTACATTGATTTCAGTGGCTTACAAACTGTAGTAAGACATACTACAATTATAGCCAGGTGTCTCTCATTTCTCCTGCAAAAAGGATGATGCTTTTGATCTGGGTACAGAGTCCTGTTGAAGTTAGAAAGTTTCACTGAATTAAAAATAAAGCGATTTTTAACTTAATTTCATATTTTTAAAAGAAAGAGGCAGGTGCTTCCTAAAATGACTTTAAAATTTGCTGTCATTTTCCTTAAATTGCCATATCTTGGATATCTTATTTCAATGAGTAAAGCTTCTTAAAATGAGAGGATTAAGCTAAAATTCAGATTCAGCTTCCTTGGTGTTCACACATGTGAACAATAACTAGGATCAGGGACCTTTAATTTTAGAGGCTGAATTGAGTTTTATGAAGTATATAGCATTAATAATATTTCATCCCTTGACTAGAAGTTCTAAATTCTGGTTGTGGCTGGTAAAGTCATACCCTTAGCAAGTACCCTTCGTGCTGTTCAGTTTCTTCATCTCTAAAAGTGGTGTTAGGTTAAATATGAATCTGTCTGCTGCTGCTAAGTTGCTTCAGTCATGTGTGACTCTGTGCGACCCCATAGACGGCAGCCCACGAGGCTCCCCCGTCCCTGGGATTCTCCAGGCAAGAACACTGGAGTGGGTTGCCATTTCCTTTTCCAGTGCATTAAGGTGAAAAGTCAAAGTGAAGTCGCTCAGTCCTGTACGACTCTTAGCGACTCCATGGACTGCAGCACGCCAGGTTCCTCTGTCCATGGGATTTTCCAGGCAAGAGTACTGGAGTGGGGGTGCCATTGCCTTCTCCATGAATCTGTCTACCAAGGCTAAATTTCTAAAACAAGCAAAAATGCATTTAATTATTTGTGTTAGCAGAAATGTCATAGTTTTATACATATATGTTTGTATACACCTGTGTACAAATAGGTATATACACACATATACCTGGGATATAGAATATAAAAGAACTTAATAATTATTTGCTAGGAACTAATAAGATTGATAGCTGCTGCTGCTAAGTCACTTCAGTCATGTCCGACTCTGTGCGACCCCATAGACTGCAGCCCACCAGGCTCCCCTGTCCCTGGGATTCTCCAGGCAAGAACACTGGAGTGGGTTGCCATTTCCTTCTCCAATGCATGAAAGTGAAAAGTGAAGGTGAAGTCGCTCACTTGTGTCCGACTCTAGTGACCCCATGGACCTCAGCCTACCAGGCTCCTCTGTCCATGGGAACAAAGCTATTTTATTTCTGTTGTCATGTTTTAATAGTCACTTTTTAAATATTTTCCTTATATTAAAATATAGTATTGGAAAAATATCGGGGAAAAAATATACCATTAAGCAGTTGAGTACTTTGGAATACAGTGCTGAGCACGCTGGGGTTTTTTTTTTTTTTTGGTTTTAAAGACTTGGTTTGTAAAATATATTCATAAATATTTAATTTTTCTCACTATTCAAATTCTTAGCATACAGTATAATTCAAATATTTTAATAATGTATTACCAAGCATAAAATCAATATCTGAGAATTTTAAAAATAATCACAACATAGTCATAAGGTGTTTTGAATAGTTGGCTTCCTTTGACTTTTTACTAGTACAAAAGCTATTTGGCACTTGTTAGACTCATTTCAGATGCTTCCTCATTTTTTTAAATTGTAAATTACATAGAACATAAAATCTTAGCCATTTTAAAATATATTATGCAGTAGCCACTGTCTCTGTCCGTCTCTAGAACTTTCTTATCCCAAATGGAAGCTCTGTACCCATTAAACACTAACTCTCCATTTTCTTCTCTTCCAGCTTCTGTTCACCACCATTTCAATTTTTGGCTACATGAATTTGTCTGCTCCAAATATCTTATATAAGTGGAGTCACGTATTTGTCCTTTGGTGTCTGGCTTATTTCAAATAATGTGTTCTGGCTTCATCGTTATTGTGGCACGTTTCAGGATTTCATTCCTTTTTAAGGCTGAATAGTAGTCCATTGTACATTTGTAGTACATTTTGCTTATCCATTCATCTGCCAGGGGGCACTTGGACAACTTCCACCTCTTGGCTGTTGTGAAGAACACTTCTGTGATCGTGAACAGATACCTCTTTCAAGAGTCCCTTGAGTTCTTTCGGGCGTACACTCAGAGAAGTGGAATTGCTGGATCATCCGGTAATTTTATGTTTAAGTTTTTGAGCATCACCGTGCTTTCCTGATATTTTATGATGTCCCGTTAAACATTGCTGTATTTGTGATCTAATAAAGTTAGCCTTGGATGTCTTTGAATTTTAACTTCAGACACCTTTAAGAACTTTTTTGAAAGGTAATTTTTTTTTATTCTTGTAAGATTGCACCATGTGGCATGTGAGATCTTAGTTTCCCCAGCCAGGGATTGAACACAAGCCCCTCTGCACTGGGAGCACAGAGTCTTATCCACTGGACTGCCAGGGAAATCCCAAAGCACATCATTTAATATTTTGAATTTCTGGTACTTGAGTGAATTGGCTCTGATTATTGAACTTTACTGTCTTTGATTTCTCTAGGAATTTTCTTTTTTGATTCTGTAAAAGTTCAGCTGGAATAGTAAAGAAAAATAGACATTCAGTTTGTAACATAACAGACCTCTGACTGAATTGAATGAGTTGATTGCCCTTTAAGTTACAGTTTTAGGGTTTCTCTGCCAAGATTTCAGAGTTGTTAGAGCCACAATTTATCCACTGTAATTAATGGACATTTAGTGGCGTATATCAAGTATGCTGCTGCTGCTAAGTCACTTCAGTCATGTCCGACTCTGTGCGACCCCATAGACGGCAGCCCACCAGGCTCCCCCGTTCCTGGGATTCTCCAGGCAAGAACACTGGAGTGGGTTGCCATTTCCTTCTCCAAGGCATGCAAGTGAAAAGTGAAAGTGAAGTCGCTCAGTCGTATCTGACTATTCGCGACCCCATGGACTGCAGCCCACCAGGCTCCTCCATCCATGGGATTTTCCAGGCAAGAGTACTGGAGTGGGGTGCCATTGCCTTCTCCGATATCAAGTATAGGAACCAGTTTAATTAAGTAATGTACAGGCTTCCCTTGTGACTCAGCTGGTAAAGAATCCGCCTGAATTGCAGGAGACCTGGGTTTGATCCCTGGGGTGGGAAGATCCCCTGGAGAAGGGAAAGGCTTCCCACTCCAGTATTCTGGCCTAGAGAATTTCATGGACTGTATCATCCATGGGGTCGCAAAGAGTCAGACACAACTGAGCAACTTTCACTTCACTCAGAGTGTTTATACAAGAGCAAAATGTAAATTTGCTTTCCACAAAATAATTCAGAATTAGAAGCTTGTCTTCCCCAGTGAACCTTGGAGGAGGGAAGTCAAGGCAAAGTGGCTTCTAGTCTCCCAGTTTTTGAAGCTTAAGATGTTTTTGTCTATTTTCTTGAACATTCTCTTGGCCATTAAAATCTCGTTAATTAATCTTAAAAACAAGAGTTTGGAGCTGCATGTATGTGAAAAGAATGGCTGAATACATCCACAAAGTGATACTGAAAAATATCTATACTATGTGTACTGACAGAATGTTGTTCAAAATCTAGTCTCATAAGATGCACTAAGGTTTACTTGTCCTTCTTTTGGCTTAAACATCAGAGACAGTGCTTTTCTGAAATAAACTCTCCTGAGTCCAAAGAGTATTTTTTAACATCTATTCAACATTTGAATTTGGATTCTTTGATTTTTGTATTTTTTCTAAAGTTAACTGTTGTTCATTCACTAAGTTGTGTCCGACTCTGTGACCCCATGGACTGCAGTACCCCAGGCCTCCCTGTCCTTTACTATCTCCTGGAGTTTTGTCCAATTCATGTCCATTGAGTCATGAGTGATGGTGATGCTATCCACCCATCTCGTTCTCTGGTACCCCCTTCTCTTCCTGCCTTCAGTTTTTCCCATCATCAGGGTCTTTTCCAGTGAGTCGGCTCTTCACATCAGGTGGCCAAAGTATCAGTCCTTCCAATGAATATTCAGGACTGATTTACTTTAGGATTGACTGGTTTGATCCCCTTGAAGTCCAAGGGCTCTCAAGGGTCTTCTTCAGTGCCAGAATTTGAAAGCATCAGTTCTTCTGCACTCAGTCTTCTTTATGGTCCAGCTGTCACATCCATACATGACCATTGGAAAAACCATAACTTTGACTATGCGGACCTTTGTGGGCAAAGTGATATCTCTGCTTTCTAATAGGTTTGTCATAGTTTTCTTTCCAAAGAGCAAAGGTCTTTTAATCTCATGGCTCAGTCATGGGCTGCAGTGATTTTGGAGCCAAAGAAAATAAAATCTGTCACTGTCTGCACTTTCCCCCCTTCTATTTGTTAACTGTTAACCACAAATTATTCATAAGTTAGAGATGTATTAATATCCAATTAGCAGTGATCATCCTCAATAATCCTGGAATGTATACTTTAAAAGATCTTCCTTTTTTTGCTGTGATTTTAGTATCTTGTGGCATATAAGGGGGAAAAAACCTTCATTTTTTGATCACTGGATGAAAATGTACCACTTATAATAAACACGTTACTTTTAGACCTTCCTGTCAGTCTATCTTGGTTGCTTTGATCTTGAAAAACTTAAGTCCACGTTCATCCATTCATCCATCCATTCAATGTTTGGTTCTTGCTGTGTTCTAGGTGCCTTGCTGGATACTAGGGATAAATATAGTGGGGACGCATAATAGACTTGGGGCCCTTTTTCTAATTAAGTTTCTAGTATAGTATGGGGAGAACAAAGAAATGACCACACGAGCACCTACAGACTAATGTTTGTGGCAAACATGAGGTGCTGTGAAGGCTTACTAAGGGGAACTAGTTGAAGTTGGGAGTGGAGATGGCAAGTTAGACCGTGAGAAATGTGGATAGTAATTTATTTGTACAGTTGACTCTTCTATAACATAAGTTATCAGGAATTCCCTGGTGGTCCTGTGGTTAGGACTCTGCATTTTCAGTGCCATGGCCCAAGTTCAAGCTCTGGTTGGGGAACTAAGATCCTGCAAGCCTTGCAGTGTGGTGCCTGCCCCCAAATATATATAAATATTATATATATTTAATATGTACTATATATTAGAATATACATAAATAGATAAATTTGTTTTATATGGATAAAATATAAAAATATATAGATAAAACAAACATATTTTTAAATATTTTAAATATAAATACATAAACATATATTTTTAAATATTTTAAATATAAAAATACATAGATAAAACATAAAGTTATCCTAATGCAAGGCCTGGTTTTATTCATTAGTGTATCACCACCTAATAAAACGGTGCCTGTACCGTGGTCCGCCCTCAGTGAAGTGTTTATTGACAGTAACGCAGTGACAGAAGAGAAAGGGAAAGGGATGCTGGCCTAGTGGTGGTGAGCAAACTGCAGCTCCTTGTGGACTTCACGGTGGACACCTTCCTGGCCCATGCTGGCTAGATGCCAACCTGAGTGAAGTTTTAGCTACTACAGATGTATTGAATTTAGCATCTTCAGGTATGCATAGATAGCTGCAGACTTTGCCTTATAATGGTTCTTGGATTAAGAAAAAATACAAATGTTTTTATGTCTTGGTTTGGAATATGATAGTTTGTTTGCGGCATAGCAGAAAGGAACATAACGATCATGTTTTACTGGGCTAATTAAATAGTACTGTTATCATTTTAAGAAGTTTGCTTGGTCTTTAAATTACAGATATTTTTGGAGCTGTGCTGCTCTGATTTGGTGTTAGAGCCACTAAGGGAGAAGGAAAAAGTGTCAGCCTGTCAGCCCCCTCTCCTGTCCCCCCACCCTGCCACCCCTCACCATTCCTTTCCAAAGTAACAGAAGTTTAGAAAGGAGCAGTGTTGAAATGCCTGCTTGCATTTTGGGATTTATCCTCAAGGTCTTGGTTATTTGACTGTGTCCCAAGCCAAGTGTTAACAGTTGCAAACCTTTGAGTCTGCTTAGCCTTTGGACAGAGCGGCTAGTTTCAATGGATGTGGTGGTAAATTGTTTTGAAAAGGAGAGGCGACCCCCTCCCGCACAAGCCCACTGTCAGCAGCTGTCCTGTCTCATACTAAGACTGCTGCTGCTACGTTGCTTCAGTCATGTCCGACTGTGCGACCCCATAGACAGCAGCCCACCAGGCTTCCCGTCCCTGGGATTCTCCAGGCAAGAACACTGGAGTAGGTTGCCATTTCCTTCTCCAATGCGTGAAAGTGAAAAGTGAAAGTGAAGTTGCTCAGTCGTGTCCGACTCTATCGACCCCATGGACTGCAGCCCACCAGGCTCCTCCATCCATGGGATTTTCCAGGCAAGAGTACTGGAGTGGGGTGCCATTGCCTTCTCCGCATACTAAGACTACTCTCACCTATTAAGGTACTTAAAAATCTGTGTCTCAGGAAGTTGTCAGCATCAGAAAGGAGCTCTATCTACCCAGCCTCCACTGGCCCTTTAACCCCTACCCCCAGCCGGCTTAGTGTGGGCTTCCTCTCTTCAAGGCTAATCCTCCCCTTGGGCTTTTCATCCACCTACTTCAGGCTCTTCTAGGATCTTTCTCATCTTCATTCTTTCTCCTGCCTTTCAAGCTTTTCCTCTCTCCTGGCTCTAGCCCCACAGCTATGAACATGCCCAGGTATCTAAAAATCTGAAAACGGAACTTATCACCAGCCCTTCAAACAAAGTCTCTCTAAAGGAGTTTGCTGCACTCTCTCCCCATCGTCCCACTTTTACTCCTCAGTTTACCCCCGTCTGTTTGCGGGTCTGTCATTTCTACTTGAAATATTCTGGAATTCACCTTCTTCTTGCCAAATCAGCTGCGTTTTCAGGCCTTGTTCCTGCTCTTCCTTCGACATTTCACACCTTCTAACCCCCGGAAACTCCTCCTCTTGGTTGACACTCCCTCTTCTGGTACCACCCCACCCCGCACCCCATCCATGCTTAGATCTTTCTTGCTACATCGTAGTTGCTGGCCTCCTTTCCCTTCACTCTTGCTCTTCTTTCAGTAAGAGGTCCTGATTACCCCCATGATTTTCATGAACACTAATGTACTGACTATTGTACTTCTCCCCTAGAACTGTTTTCTTGTGCTCAGGCTGGTATAAGCTGGTTGCTTACCAGACATCTCCCTCTCTTTTTTCGACAGGAATCTCAAACTCACCACGACCAAATGGAATCACATCTTCACCCAAGACTGTTCCTGGTGTAACAGTTGTCCAGCTGGGGCAGAAACCTTTGTCCTGCTGGTCTTGGTGACCTCCTCAGTCTTCAAGTCCCAGCTTGAATTTCACTTTCTCTGTGGTTCCTTCCTTCACTAATGCAAGTAAAGGGCTAGTCACCCACTTTGTCCTCTGGACAGCCACTGTCCCTTGCTTATTACTGTACTTGGCACATGTTGGTGTGACCGAGCACATGTGTGCCCTGTCTGGAGGGCAGCGACTGTGTGATACCTCCAGTGCCTGTAGCAGTTTCTGTCCTTGGTACTTTGCAACCTTTGAATAATTTTTTTTTTTGACCATGCCCCTCGACTTTCAGGATCTTCGTTCTCTGACCAGGGATTGAACCTAGGCCCCAGCAGTCCTAACCACTGGACCACCAGGGAATTCCCAAACCTTTGAATAATTCTTAATCTCAGTTCCAGCACTTTTCAGTAACTGTTGTGGTGAATATGATATTATTGAATATATGAATATTACTGTGGACTGTTAAATAAATAATAGACTTGACTGTACCCTTTTCATATTTATTATACAGAAGTTGAAAAACTTTACAACTTTTTTTCTGTAAACCCAGTATGGTAAGAACCCAAGGTAACATTAAACAACTTCTAGTATGTTCTGAAGATACTTCAAGTGTTCTTTGATTCATTCTTGAAAAACAGGAGAAAAATATTAAATGAACATTTTTTTGTGCCATCTCTTATGCCAGCAAAAGTAGATTGTCACTTCTTATAAAATGTACTTGTCTCGCTAAAATATATATAAAAAATCACCTATGATGAAATGTCCATTTAATTTGACAAGATTTTTTGTTTTATATCTTCAGTAACTTTTCTTATAAGGATTAAATGCTGTTATATTGTAGGGAGTTCAGAAAGCATAACTGTCAAAAGACAATCAAAGCCATTCATAACTTCACTGTAAGAAGTAACCACTGTTATCCTAATGCATTTTTCTTTTTCTGTGAATTTGTAAAGAGATTGTTACATTAAATCCGTCTGACTTGATGATACATTGCAGTGCCATGGTTTTAGAAATTCCTTTTATAACCTTGTTGATGATTTTATAGTATTCAGTTTTGTGAACAAACCTTTACTAATGGACATTAACATATTTGCTTTATAAATAGGGCTGCAGTGAATATAAGTATAAAGCTTTTTAAATGACTAATGGAGTGTTTTAATAAGCATGCACTATAAATGAAGCGGAGGTGATTTAGGGTGGTTAGTGTAAATGCCGATCAACAATCTGTTGAGAAGAAAGGACATTATGGTGACTGCTAGATGACATCTCCTAGGAAAATATTCTCTGAAATCAGTCCCTGGGTTAGAGTCTGAGTTTGTTTTCCCTGAGGGTTTATAAGAGCCCTTTCAAGGGGACGTGAGTGAGTTCTGGGCGCTGAGGGGTTATCTGGTAGCGCTCTGAAGGGACCAGGTTCTGGGCCCCTGCCGGCAGGAGTCTGTGAGGTAAACAGGCTGCTTTTCCTGTTCTTCTCAGCACACGGAGGCCCAGCTCTAGTTCTCAGGAATGGGTGGACACAGAAGACTTGCAAGGAGGGACATGGGTACCCACAGCTGATCAGGCAGCAGAACACAGACAAGCAGAAGCGTGACTAGCACAAAGCCCAGACAGTCCAAGGATGGTTAAGATCCAAGCCAGGCACACACTTAACTCCTAAGTATTTTACTCTTTACCCACTGCCTTCTGGCCTTCAGAGTTTCTCACAGAAATATGATCATCTTATCGAGGATCCCTTGTGTGACATTTTGCTTTTCTCTTGGCTTGCTTTCAAAATTCTGTTTTTTGAAAGTGTGAGTATATATCTCCAATTTCATCTTCGTGTTCCTTGACTTCTTGAATATTTATGTTCATGTCTTTGACCAAATTTGGGAAGTTTTTGGCCATTATTCAAATGCTCTACCCACTTCTCTCTTCTGGGACACCTGTGATTCCTGTGTTAGTTTGCTTGTTGGTGTCCTACAGATCTCCTAAGTTGGGGTCACTTTTCTTCAATCTTTTTTGTTTCTGGTCCTCAGAGTTATTAATTTCTGTTGTCCTGTCTTCAAGTTCACTGATTCTTCCTGCTCAAATCTGCTTTTGAATCCCTCGAGTCAAATTTTCACTTTAGTGACTGCACTTTTAAGCTGCAAAATTTCTTTTTGGCTTCATTTTAGGTTTTCTACCTTTATTTCCATTTTGTTTATACATCTTGACCTTCTCTGGTTCTTCCTTTAGTTCTTAATCATTTTTAAGACAGTTGTTTTAAAGTCTTTGTCTGGTGTATCTGCCATCAATTCTTCTTCAGGGACAGTTTCTGGTGTATCTGCCATCAATTCTTCTTCAGGGACAGTTTCTGTTGACTTGTTTTTTTCCTTTGAGTGGGCCCTGCTTTCCTGTTTCTTTGTGTGATTTGTGTCTTTTTGGGAGGGAATAGCACTGCTGAAAACTGGACATTTGAATCTAATGCAATAACTCTAAAAATCAGATGCACCCTCTTCCCCAGGGTTTGCTATTTTTTTTGTTTTGATGTAGACTGCCTCTGTGCTGAAGGCCAGCCTGAGGTATAAACTTAAGGTTGTCTCATGTCTTTTGGGCTTTTGGGTGGGAATGAGCAGTCATGTTGTAATTTCCCCCACATATGCATTTGGTTGTAAATGTCCTAGTTTTTACTAGAGGAAAATTAAGGGGAAATTTAGGGGGAAGATGGAAAAATGAATGGGGGGCAAAAGGGTGCTAGCTGTTTAAATCTTCTGGCATTCCAGCCCACTGGAAAGACCTGCAACAAGGAGCCAGATGCAGCAACAGTGGCTGCCCACTTGTTTGTCTGCATGTCTGTGATCAAAAGCAGCAATCAGTGATCAGAGCCTAGCTCCCCAGTATTTGGAGCACAGGGTCCTTTTTGCCAACCTTGACTGCAGCAGGCTGCTCCAGGAGCATGTGTACAGATACCTACTAAGTGTCTGAAGGATAGGGAACCGCTGCTCTGCTAAGAGCTGAAATCACCACAGTTACCTTCCAAGTCTTCCTGGGCAGTTGCACGTCTTCAGTAGGCTCCAGAGTTCCACAGTAGTTACATCAGACAGATTCTGCAAGTGCACTTGTTGTGCAGGTGGAAAGACAGGTCCTGGAGTTTCTTACTTGGCCATCTCCTGGCATCCTCCCTGGGTATTTGCGTATTTTGAAATTATTTCATCTTGGCAGTTTGTTGTCTCTTCCTCCCTCTGCAACATATGTGTGCAATAACTTGTGTGTATAACGTGTATAATAACTTGGGTGCAAGTCATATATAATATGCATAATATTAACGGTTTACTGGACTGCACATTTTCTGTTCATGCCAGCATTTGGTGTGTTTACTTTTTTTATTTGTGCTAATGAGGTAGGCAAAAAATACCATTGCTTGATCTGTTTGCCTTTAACTGATTATTGTGCTCAGTCACTTCAGTCATTTCCAGCTCTTTGTGACCCCGTGGATTGCAGCCGGCCAGGCTCCTCTATCCATGGGATTTTCTTGGCAAGAGTACTGGAATGGGTTGCCATGCCCTTCCCCAGGGGTCTTCCCAATCCAGGGATCGAACCCACATCTCCTTTACTGCAGGTGGATTCTTCACCTTCTGAGCCATTGGGGAAGCCCAAATGATCATTAGTATGAAAGAAATTTCTATTTTTTCTGGGATAAATGCTTTAAATTTGGTTGTTTTCCTCTATAGTTGTCTTGAAGCTTGATAAGAAAATGAGAGTTTATTGATAAGTATGGTGGCTCTAGGATCCTTATCTGTCATTTATTTTCTCACAAGTTTCCAATGTGTTCATTTAGATCATTTCAGTCTTTTGATAATTCTATATGAACTGATGAATTGCCATATTTTAACTTTATAGACATAAGGTTGTTAATGTTATACTAATAACTATTTACAAAATACTTTGACAGTTAGTTTTCATAGACACAATCTTACCACAGGTCATGAAGTTGATTGTATTTTGCAGGTAAGGAAGCTGAGGCTTCAGTAATAATACACAGGGCACAGAGTCTTGAGGTCAAATTTTGACCCTGCAGCTGATTTGTTTAATTATTCCTTTTGTCTGTCTTATTAGCTACAAAATGAAGATGATTTTTTCCCCTTTCTCTGTTGGCAGAACATCCAAAAGCTAATATATGTTCTTAGATTAATAGCAGTGTTACTATTTTTTAAATCTAGAAATGAGTACAGACGCAGAACAACAGCTTCTCCATCATGCCAGAAATGGCAACGCTGAAGAAGTAAGACAGCTGTTAGAAACCATGGAAAGGAATGAAGTAATTGCTGACATTAACTGCAAAGGTAAGCCTTGAATGTCTTTTTTCACTTTTTCTTGTGAGTATGCACTAGATGGCTCAGTGGTAAAAATCTGCCTGCCAGTGCAGAAGATTTGGGTTCAGTCTCTGGGTTGGAAAGATGCTCTGGAGAAGGAAATGGCAACCCACTCCAGTATACTTGCCTGGGGAATGCCATCGACAGAGGAGCCTGGTGGGCCATAGTCCATGGGGTTGCAAGGAGTCGGACATGACTGAGCGACTAAGTTCACACACACGTATTCACTACTTTATCATTTATTTAGTGCTAATCCTTTTGAACTTGCCTGCCATAAATTTCCATCTCTTATCCTAGGAAGAAGCCCTGTAAGAGTGGGTACTCTTCTACTCCCCTCTAAGTAAGAGAAATTGAGTGCCAGTCTTTCTTTTCTTAACTCTTTATTTTATATTGGAGCATAGCCCATTCATAATGTTGTGATAGTTTCAGGTGGACAGCAAAGGGACTCAACCATACATAGACATGTATCCATTCTCCCCCAAACTTGAGATCCAGTCTTAAAATTGTCATGGATCCTAAACCTTATGAACTACAAAGCCTTAAAGGCCTACTACAAACCTTAAAGGCCACCTTAAAAAAAAGGCCATCTTAATGAGATGAGCCCACAGGATACATGCTATGACAGTTTCTTCTTCTCAAAGACATTGCAGTTGAAGCAGCAGTTTTGAGTGTTTTCTGTATGCCCAGGATCATGTGAAGTACCTTAAAATACTGTCAGACAGGATCCTTCCCTCACTGAGATTGGTAGATTACTAGCTCAGACTAGTCTTTATTGTACAATATGTACAAAGTATGGGAGCTATGACATGTAGAGTATCATGGAATATATAAGAAGTATGTAACTAGAACTTGAAGGATTAGTTTCTTGGAGGAACTCATCCTAAGGTGATATATGAAGAGTGCATAGACGTACCAGGTAAAAATAGAGAAGAAAAGGGCTCAAGGCAGAAGAAAGGTCACGTGCCAAGTGAGAAGCAGCCTCGATGGCAGGGATTTTGCAGATAGGAGGGGTGAGTAAGTAGCAGCCACCAAATCACAGCGTGTCTTGTGTAGCACGGTTACAAATACATTAAACTCAGGTGTGCATAGAATTTATTTTTTAAATTGGCTCAGATGTTTCAACAAGCGCTTTCTCCTTCTGGGAGTTTGGAGGACTAAATGTTAGTCTTCGGGTCCCTCCATCACAGTGGCTTTTTTGTAAAACGATTGGCCTCCCAGAGCCTCTCACCTGTGTCCTCTCCCATCTCAGTGTGTGCTAAATCACTTTAGTCGTGCCCATCTCTTTGTGACCCCATGGACTGTAGCCCGCCAGGCTCCTCTGTCCATGGGATTTCCCAGGCAAGAGTACTGGAGTGGATTGCCATTTCCTTCTTCAGACTATCTTCCTGACCCAGCGATTAAACCCAAGTCTCTTTTGTCTCCTGCACTGGCAGGCGGTTTCTTTATCCCTAGCATCAACCTGGGAAGCCCATCTCATTAAGGTGGCCTTTTTTTTTTTAAGGTGGCCTTTAAGTGTGAAGGCGAGCCTTTCTCTGTGTGTACTGCCTTTGGTTCCTCTGCAGCCTCTCTTCCTAGCGCATCCTTGTAGCTAAGGTAAAACACACAGGGAGTCACACCCAGGTGTTTCAGTTTATCACAAGCACAGATATGCTCCTCGGCTGCCTCAGGAGTCTCACCTTGGCTCTTGCTGGCTTCGTGTCACCCTGACCCTCTCTCGAATCTTCCATCCGACACGTGGCCTAGGCTTGCTGGTTCACGTTGGACACACTCCTTGGGTGTGGCCACAGGGTCTTGAGTGACACGTGGAGGCTTGGAGCAGCTCTGGGGACCAGCATTTGACCTTCCCTCTGCCCGCACTGCCGAGTTTACTTTGACTTGGCCGCTGTGCAGGTTGGTGCTCGGCTCAGTGCCTGCTGGGGGCCCTTTTCCTAGCATCCCACCTGTCACTACCCATTCTCATTGTTCCCTGGACCTACCTCGCTCTCTGGGCTCAGGGTCAGGAGCCACGTGTCCCATCTTACGTCTTTTCATCTCACATAGCCCTGAGTCCCTAATGGGTATTTTGTTCTGCCATGTCACATTGTCCTCCTCTACTCGAGCAACAGACCTCACGGCCTCACCCTCAGTGGGGACAGAGTATTATCTTTGCAGCAGGGAAGAAAACATGCTCTGAGTTGTCCAAAAATTAGCCCGAGATGGAATGCAAAACGAATTCTAAAAATCTTCTCATCCTTCACCAGAAACCTGGTTCTATTTAAAAAAATTTTTTTTAATTGGAAGGTAATTACAATGTTGTGATGGTTTTTGCCATCCATCAGTATGAATTGGCCCTAGGTACGCTTGTGTCCCTCCACCCTGAACCCCCCTCCCACCTCCCTGCCCCCCATCCCTCCAGGCTGTCACGGAGCACTGGCTTCAGACTCAGTGGGAGAAGGAGAGGGTGGGATGATTGGAGAGAATGGCCCTGAAACATACACATTACCGTATATAAAATGGAGACCTGGCTCTTAATCTTTACCTTGGAGTTCTGTTCTGAATGCCAGAAGCATGCCTGGTTGGATCATCATCAGGGACCCTTTACTTTCTACTCAACTTCCACCCTGACCATGGTTACCTCGGGCTAGTTCTTGGAAAGTCACCTGCTAGGAAATGTAAAGCTGAGAGACAGTTAATGCTTTTTCAAAATTTCACCCTCATTATACTTGTCAGTCAGGCTTGTCTTAAGGGTGGGTTGAAGGGTTTATGCAGAGGAACAGCATAATCAGGTGAGGTGAGTTCACCCACAGGACTGAGTAGGGAGAGTTGGGACTGGGCCTGTGAAAACTCAGTCTCGGTGCCTGCCGCTTCTTGATTTTCTATCTCATTTGTTTTTCCAAACCCTGAGAAGTTGAGAAAATGGTAAAGTGTAGTATAATTCTTCTGCAGGATTTAAAGCTCAACAGTCAACATAGAGATGTGATTGGTTGGAAGGAATCCAGCCGATACGATGTCAGGTTGAAGGGAGAGAGGGAACTATGTAGGTGAAGGTCAGTACTTCTAGGCTTGGGGCACAAAGGAGGAGCTAACTGGGCAGTTTTGTTTGTAGCTGTTGCCACGTTAGAAGTGTGTGTTCGTCTATTGCTAATGGTGAGACAGTCTTGCAAATAAATGCTAATATGTTTGAATAACATGCTTTATATAAATTCTGTGAGTAGTATTCCAAGAAATAAGTTTTTAAAGCAAAGTAAGAGCTTGTATTGGTAATATAGAGATGATTCTGTACGATGCTGTCCTCTCACTTTGTTGAGTATTACCCATAATGTGTGTATGTGCTCAGTTGCTCAGTCGTGTCTGACTCTTTGTGACCCCGTGGGCGGTAGCCCACCAGGCTCCTCTGTCCATGGAATTTTCCAGGCAAGGATACTGGAGTAGGTTGCCATTTCCTTCTCCAGGGGATCTTTCCTACCAGTGATCAAACTCCCGTCTTTCTTGTCTCCTGAATTGGCAGGCGGGTTCTTTACCAGTAGCCCCACCTGGGAAGCCCATCACCCATAATATCTGCTGGTGTTTCCCAGTGTTGTACTATTCAGTGTAGGGTACGATTTTCTGTACATATTTCTAAACTTATTTCTTACTGATCAAAAATTTTGGATATCTATAATAGTAAAGAGTGTAAAGGATATTTGGAGTATTTTAAGAATAATTTAAGATTTTGGAAATGTCATCTTCTTGATCCAGAGTCCCATGTGGAAATATTAGATGTGAGGAAGCTGCTGAGTAACTCAAAGGAGACTGCTGTGGGTCATGTGGGACTGGAAGCAGTGGGAGTGGTGAAAAGTGTTTAGATATAGTTAACATTTAGGAGGTAGAATTGATCGAACTGATTGAGTTGTGGGAGGGGTGAAAGGAGAAAGCCAGCAAGTGGTACTTTTTTCTCCCATCCAAGTATTAACCAGGTCCAACCCTGCTTAGCTTCTGAGATCGGACGAGATGGAGCCCTTTCAGGGTGGTATGGTCATAGAAAAGTGGATGTTGTTCTTCAGTTGCTCAGTCGTGTCTGACTCTCTGTGATCCCATGGACTGCAGCACACCAGGCTTCCCTGTCCTTCAGTATCTCCCAGAGTTTGCTCAAACTCATGTCCGTTGAATCGATGATACCATGCAACCATCTCATCCTCTGTCGCCCCCTTCTCCTCCTACCTTGTCTTTCCCAGCATCAGGGTCTTTTCCAGTGAGTCGGGTCTTCACATCAGGTGGCCAAAGTATTAGAGCTTCAGCATCAGCAGCTTTTTTCTGAATTGAGAAGTGAGGTGAATAATGGGACAGTTGATGGTGAAAAGTGGGAGTGGGGACAGGGAGTTTTTGTGTGCGAGTGTGCATGTGTGAGATAAGTGAGTTCAACTTTGTGCTTCCTGAGCAGAAGGTATTCCTGTGTCCTCCAGGTGGAGGTAAACAGTAGAGAGTTGAATGGTAGAACTGAGTAAGAGATGGAAATGTGGAGTTTGAAGTCACAAGCATATAAGCAGGTAAAGCTGTGGGAAAGGGCCAGGAGGTGTCATTGTTGGAGATTCCAGTGATGAATGGCCCAGTCAGAGGAAGTAGAGAAAGTGCAAGTTTGCACAGAGCCCTCGGAGGAGGTGCAGGGCTCTGGAGGCTCGTGGGCTGGGCTGGCTGACACTGTCCAGTGACGCAGTGTGCTGCCTGCTGGAAAGTGCCCCTAGGATCCGGCGGCACAACTTACTGGGATAAAGTGAGGACAGCTTTAGTGTTGTGGTGGGAAGTGAACCTGGTCTGCAGTCAGTGGATAGCTCCTGGAGGGAACGAGGTGGAAAGAGTGTAGATGAGGAAGGGGAGGGCGAGAAGGAAGGGGACAATGGTCAGAGGGGGTTCAGGACCAGAGAGGAATTGGGTGCTTTTGCTCGTTGGATGGAAGACCTGCAAATGCTTATCTGTTCCTTCCTATTTGCGATGAAAAAGGGAGCGGTTAAAGATAAGGAGGAAAAGGAGCACCCAGAAAGTAGGAGGAGAGCATGGGATCCAGGGTATGGGAAGTGTGATTATCTTGAGGCCGCAGGAGGAAGGGCGGAAGGGTGCCTGTGGGCAGAGGTGTGGGGGTGGATTGGTTGCTACGAAACCCAGAGAGTCCTATGAAAACTTCTCTTTTCCCTGAAGCTGAGAGGAGAAGCAGGTGTCTGGGAAAGAGGCTTGAGGGGAGTAGTGGGGATTGAAGTATCTGTGGTGGCGCGTAGGAGAGACCCCTGAACAGGGCGCTGTGGCAAGGACCCTGGTGAGGGCTTTGCCTAAGCGTGAGATCCTGACCTGATGAAGCCACGAATCCACGGGGTTCTGTTATTTTTCTTCCACCGCTGTTAGCAACCTGACTGTGGTTATAGACAAATTGAGCAAATGTATTTATTAGACTCTGGGGTTTTTCTAAGCTGCTGTGACAAAGATAGGATATTGGAGGGTATCGGCAGAGAAATGTTGATGTGAGGACCAAGAAATAGACGCTGGACTGATTGAAAGAAGTGAGGATGGTGGGGATGTTTACACATAAGCAAAGTGTTTAAAGAACTTGACGGTTGGTTACATTGAAGAATGAGCTGGGGATTTGCCTGTGTGAACAAGCTGGAAAGTGGGACTCTGTTCCTGAGTTCAGACATGACAGTGATATTCGGACTCAGGCTCTGGGATCAGGTACCCAGTGTAGAGCAGAGGCCACGTTTGTGGGGAAATGAGGGAAGCTGAGAGTCTGAGACACCAGGTTACTGAATTGCAGTAGACAATGGCGGTGGTAGGATTTGCCCCAGAGAGAGACTGTGTTGCCCAGAGTTGAGTGGAGAGGGGTGAGCCACTAGGAGACTGTAGATGGCAGCGGAGAAAGCCTTCTGGAGTGGGGGTGGAGGATGGGGTAGCTGTGCTTAATGGCAGGAGCCTCAACAGAGGGATCGTAACATGAGTGAGGTCACTGACCAAAGACTGAGTTGGGTTTCGATGGCGAGAGTCACGGGGCTTCTGTGCCGTGAGGACCAGTGGGGCTGTGGAAACTGGAGGGCCTCCCCTGTCCAAGAGATAAAAGAGAATCTTTCATCAGAAAGAGCTAGCTGCCAGTTAAGGACAGAGGGTAAAGAGAAAGGTTACGTGAGACAGACTGTGGCTCACGGATGTGTTGCCTCTGGAGTTAGGGGCTCTGGTGGGCGCCCGTTGAGAGGAAACAGGGCTGGAGGCTAGTGAACGGAAGACAGTCACAGGGACACTGTTGGCACTGGCAGTCCCTCTAGGAGCGGTTAAAGGTCTGTTCTGGGCACAGCGAGGCTGACGGTGGATTTCTGTTGGCCCCCAAACCTGAATCCAGGAGCTGAGAGCAGCCATTCTCTTCCAGCTCCTCCTCGGGGGGCCAGGGGGCTTCTGGGCTTCAGTGGACCCTCCAGGGCAGGGGGCTCTGGTGCTGTGACAAGCTGTATTCTCTCAAGCTTGATTGGGAAGTTGGGTGACCTTCTGAAATTTCTCAGCTCTAAACTACAGTGCCTTTTTTTTTCTTCCCTAAACTGAGTTACACCGCTCGTTTTCACCACACTCGGTTGTTCGCCTCTCCTCAGCTGGGATCTCGTTTTCACCACACTCGGTTGTTTGCCTCTCCTCAGCCGGGATCTCGTTTTCACCACACTCGGTTGTTCGCCTCTCCTCAGCTGGGATCTCGTTTTCACCACACTCGGTTGTTCGCCTCTCCTCAGCTGGGATCTCGTTTTCACCACACTCGGTTGTTCGCCTCTCCTCAGCTGGGATCTCGTTTTCACCACACTCGGTTGTTCGCCTCTCCTCAGCTGGGATCTCGTTTTCACCACACTCGGTTGTTCGCCTCTCCTCAGCTGGGATCTCGTTTTCACCACACTCGGTTGTTCGCCTCTCCTCAGCTGGGATCTCGTTTTCACCACACTCGGTTGTTCGCCTCTCCTCAGCTGGGATCTCGTTTTCACCACACTCGGTTGTTCGCCTCTCCTCAGCTGGGATCTCGTTTTCACCACACTCGGTTGTTCGCCTCTCCTCAGCTGGGATCTCGTTTTCACCACACTCGGTTGTTCGCCTCTCCTCAGCTGGGATCTCGTTTTCACCACACTCGGTTGTTCGCCTCTCCTCAGCTGGGATCTCGTTTTCACCACACTCGGTTGTTCGCCTCTCCTCAGCTGGGATCTCGTTTTCACCACACTCGGTTGTTCGCCTCTCCTCAGCTGGGATCTCGTTTTCACCACACTCGGTTGTTCGCCTCTCCTCAGCTGGGATCTCGTTTTCACCACACTCGGTTGTTCGCCTCTCCTCAGCTGGGATCTCGTTTTCACCACACTCGGTTGTTCGCCTCTCCTCAGCTGGGATCTCGTTTTCACCACACTCGGTTGTTCGCCTCTCCTCAGCTGGGATCTCGTTTTCACCACACTCGGTTGTTTACCTCTCCTCAGCTGGGATCTCGTTTTCACCACACTCGGTTGTTCGCCTCTCCTCAGCTGGGATCTGACATTTCATCGCTTTTCTTTTGGTTCTTGTCCTCTAGCTGGACTCGACCACACTGGTAACCCTTACCCTCATCTCCCCGAGGTTTTCTCTGAAGTCAGGACTCCGTTTTCAGTCCCTGTCTGCAGCGCTGACTGCTTTCCAGACACAGGAAAGACTGGTTCTTAGTTTCCTCTTCGTATCCAGCCCTCTAACACAGGACAGATTTTCAAAAAGAGGTGCTTTTCATGAAATGCTGTGGCCAAGAGAACCGCATCTTCGTTTGATGGTGGCAAAATGGTTAGACACTCGGCACCTTAGAGCCACAGACTAGTCGGAATATAACCCCCATCAGGCCTCCTGCCCCCCTTTAAGAAGAGGGCACTGAGTTAGAAGGTGGCAAGAATCTGGGCCCTGTGAGTCCTAATCCATCTCACTCCAAACCCTCCTTAGTGTCGAGTCTCGTGCCTCCCACACATCAGCCATGCTGGGTGAGAGGGACCCCCTGGCCAGGATGTTGGAGCAGCTACTAGGGAGAAAATTTACTGTAAAGTTACCTCAATAACATTTAAAAATGCCTCTTTCCATTTTTTTCTTTTTTTTTTTTTAGGAAGAAGTAAGTCTAATTTGGGCTGGACACCTCTTCACCTGGCATGCTATTTTGGACATAGACAGGTGGTCCAGGATCTATTAAAGGTATTTTTATGGCTTTGATTTTTCAATAAATAAAAACTATAGCTACTGTGTAAATTATAGAAGTCTTAGGAAAAGCCATTTGGGCTATAATGCATAACAGCCTTAGCAATTGCTTATCACTTGATTTTTCTTTGCTAAATACACCAATTTGATTCGCTTAATTAAAATTCTGTCTTTTTAGTTGTTTGATTTTTACATTATTGACTTTTTAAAGTTGCAAAAATAGACATAGGAATTAATGAAGATACTACATTGTTTTTTTGAGCATAGTTTAAAAAATAGCCAAAGCACATTTTATGTATTTAAAAAATAATGTCATAATCTCTTAATGAGCACTGTGTAATTTAAGAACTCGTATTTCTCAGTTCTGTGATGAATAATTTTTCACTCATACTGATATTTCTGAAATTGGATCACATTTTAAAATTGATCTGTTGGCCCCAAATATGAAATCTGGGAGCCAACGTGGCACTTAAGCCTCTAGTTCCTCCACCATTTAATTGGTGATATCTCTTTCTTTTTTCCCCCTAAAACTTATTAAATTGGTGGAGAAACTATGCTGTTTTATTCAGAGACGGTTTTCCTTTTTTTTTTTTTTCTTCAATGTTTGTGTTTCTAAAGTAGAGTGAAGGGCAGATAGATTTTTGAACAAAAGAAACTGTTTTCTGTCTACCAAGTAGATTTTTACTTTCAGGAAGCTTACTATTGGGTTGGCCGAAAAGTTTGTTTGGGTTTTTCCAAACAAACCTTTTGGCCAACCAAGTATATTAATGTGAACTGAGTTATTTTTACTAGTGACAACCAGTCACTGTTAACGAGTATTTTAATTTTTTAAAATATTTAATATATTCTTAGGGAGTTACTTTCACCTTTGTATGTTTCTTGGTATGTGGAAGATGTTTAACGCTTTCATGTTCACTAGGCTGGTGCGGAAGTAAATGTACTGAATGACATGGGAGACACGCCGCTTCATCGGGCTGCCTTTACAGGACGAAAGGTGAAAAACATTCTGTGTTCAGTGTTTGCAAGTGAAATGTTGGAAATGCACTCACAAATGTTTTCTCCTTTATAGCCCTAGGAATAGCAACTGGGAAAAGCCGCAAAAAATGTATATACCAGCACTTTGGGTCCAAAAGACCACAGGCTCTTAGTGACAGACAGTGAGGTCAATTACGAAGGTCATGGGGCTCCACTCTGGTGTCCCTGATAGAAGCTCATTCAGTCTCTGCTTGTGTCCCCAGGACTGGGGAACGCCTGCACCTTCTTTATCATTTTTTAAAACAGTTTTATTGGGGAATAATTTACACTGCCTGAAACTCACCTGCTGTAAGTATACAGTTCAGTGGTTTTTTTGATGCGTTTACACAGTCGTGCAGCCATGACCACAGTCCAGTTTTGGAGCATTTCCATTTGCCACAGAGTTTCCTCGTGCCTGTTTGTATTTATTTCTTGTTTCTTGTCAAGCCTCAGACTACCACTGATATGCTTTCTGTCTCTAGATGTTTGTTTTTTCTAGACATTTATTGTAAATGGAATCATATCAACATTTGTGTCTAACTTCTTGAGTATAATATAGTTAAGTTTCATCCATGGCATAGCGTGTAATTTGTTCCTTTTTTGGGCTGAATAACGTTCTGTTGTATGCATATACCACGTTTTTTAGTCTGTCTTCTGTTATTGGAGAGACTTTTCCCTCCGTATTGCCTCGACACCTTTTGTGGGAATCAGTTGATCATAAATGGGTTTGTTTCTGGACTTCCGTTCTCTTTGTTTGATCTATATTCTATCCTTACACCAATAACACACTGTCCTATTACAGTAGCTTTGTAATTAAGTTTTGATATTGAGTAGTGTAAGTTTGGAGAAGGCAATGGCATCCCACTCCAGTACTCTTGACTAGAAAATCCCATGGATGCAGGGGCCTGATGGGCCGCAGTCCATGGGGTCACTAGGAGTCATACACGACTGAGTGACTTCACTTTATTTTTGCACTTTCATGCATTGGAGAAGGAAATGGCAACCCACTCCAGTGTTCTTGCCTGGAGAATCCCTGGAACGGGGGAGCCTGGTGGGCTGCCATTTACGGAGTCGCACAGAGTCAGACATGACTGAAGCGACTTAGCGGCAGCAGCAGTGTAAATTCTCCAACCTTTTGATCTTTTAAATTATTTTTTCTATTCTCAGTCAAGTTTGTTTCTATATAAATTTTAGGATTATTCAGTCAATTCTTATGATGGGATTTTGATAGAGATTGTGTTATCTTGAACCTATAGATAAATTTGGGAAGAAATGACAGATTAAAAACACTGCCTTCCAATCCAAGGACATCAAATGCCTCTCCTCTTATTTAGATCTTTAATTTTGCTGAGTGATATTTTGAAGTTTTCAATATATAGATCTTGTATTCTTTGGTTAAATTTATTCCTATGCATTGTAGTTGTTTTGGTGCTATCTTACATGGAGTTTTTCTCTTAATTTCTTTTCTTGATTTCTTATTGCTGCTGAATAGAAAGACAATTTTTATGTTGTTCTTGTGTTCATGCTGAACTTGCTTTTTAGTGTTAGTATGTTTTGGCAGAGCCCTTAGTATTTTCTATATACCGGATATACCATCTGCAGATAAAGACAAATGTACTTCTTGCTCTAAAACGCAAGATCCTTTTTCCCCTTCTTGGTTTACTAACTAGATTCTGGTTCAGTGTTGAATACAATAAGAGGAGAAATCTTTGCCTTGATTATTTTATTTTTGGGGAATAGCATCTAGTCTTTAACCAGTAAGAATGATGTTAGTTGTAAATTTCTCTTAGACGCCCTTCATTAGGTCAAGAAGCTTTCTTCTGTTTCTAGTTTGTTTTTCCTTTTTATCATGAATGGCTCTCATGTCTTTTGAAATGATCATGTGGTTTTTGTTTATAACTCAATACTGTGAGTGTATGCGTTGCTCAATTGTCCAACTCTTGTGACTCCAACTCTGTGACTCCATGAATTGTATCAGGCTCCTCTATGGGATTATCCTGGCAAGAATACTGGAGTGGGTTGCCGTTTCCTACTCTAGGGAATCTTCCAACCCAGGGATCAAACCCATGACTCCTGCTGCTCCTGCATTGGCAGGCAGATTCTTTACCAGCTGAGCCACATGGGAAGCCCATTAATATGGTATATTACATTAATTTGGAGATGTTAAGCCAGCCTTGTGTTCCTATATAAATCCCACTTGGTGTTGATTAATCCTTTTTCTATGTTGCTGGATTCTATTTTCTGATATTTTGTTAAGGATTCTTTGGGTCTGTATTCCTGAGAGATACTGCTCTGTAGTTTTCTGTAGATGTGTTCATCTGGCTTTGGTAACAGGGTAATACCAGCCATGTAGAATGAGGTGAGAGGTGGTTTTTCCTCCTCTGCTTACTGAAATAGCTTGTGAAGGATTTGTACTATTCTTTCTTAAATATTTGATAAAATTCACCAGTGAAACCATCTATGGTTGGATTTTCTGTGAGAGAAGGTCTTAAATTACCAAATCAATTTCATTTAATACAGATCTGTTCAGACTTTGTGCTTCTTCCTGAGTCAGTTTTGGTTATTTTGTCTTTCTAGGTGTTTTCCCTTTTTACCCAAGTTGTCTAATTTGTCTGTGTAAAGTTATTAACAATAGTAATTTATAAATTTCCTTGTGATTTCTTCTTTGACCCACAGGTTAAATAGAAGTATATTGTTTGCCAAATATTTGAAGATTTCCAAAATTTCCATTGTTAATTTCTAATTTAACTTCCCTTTTGATCAGATAACTTACTTAAATTATTTTTTGAACAATGTATTTTAAACTCTTTTAAAATTTATTACGAATTATTTCACAGTATAGCATTTGATCTGTCCTGGAGAATGTTCCTTGAGTGCTTGAAAAAATATCTACTTTGAGGCAGAGGATTCTATAAATGCTGCTGCTGCGAAGTCGCGTCAGTCGTGTCCGACTCTGTGCGACCCCATAGATGACAGCCCACCAGGCTCCCCCGCCCCTGGGATTCTCCAGGCAAGAGCACTGGAGTGGGTTGCCATTTCCTTCTCCAACGCATGAAAGTGAAAAGTGAAAGCGAAGTCGTTTAGTCGTGTCCGACTCTTCGCGACCCCATGGACCGCAGCCCACCAGGCCCCTCCGTCCATGGGATTTTCCAGGCAAGAGTACTGGAGTGGGGGTGCCATCGCCTTCTCTGTCTATAAATGCACATTAGGTTAAATTACTGGTAGGACTGTTCAAATCTCTTATCTTTAACTGATTTGTTTTATCAGATACTGAGAGTGTGAGGTATTGATGTCTGCAACTATAATTCTTGAATTGTGTATTTTTAATTTTGTCGGGTTTTGCTTCATAACTTTTGTGGCTCTGTTAGATGCATATCCATTTACGGTGGGATTATGTGGGATATGTTATATGGCATATGCATACCTTCCTGATGTATTAAACTTTTTATCATTATTTGTCTTTCTTTGCCTTCAGTAATATTTCTTACCATAAAGTTAATTTTGTTTTATGTTAATGTAGCCACTCTAGTGCTCTTACAGTTACTAGTTATGTCTTTTCTCCCTTCTTTTACTTTCAACATCTTTGTATCTTTGAATTTAACATGTCTGTTGTTGGCAGGATATAACTCAGTTGTGTGTTTTTATCATCTGAAAATTTCTCCTTTTTGATGTCGTATTCAGCCTGTTGTTCAATCGCTCAGTCCTGTCCAACTCTTTGAGACTCCCACAGACTGCAACTCTCCAGGCTTCCCTGTCCTTTACGATCTCCTGGAGTTTGCTCAAACTCATGTCCATTGAGTCAGTGATGCCATCCAACCATCTCATCCTCTGTTGCCCGCTTCTCTACCTGCCCTCTATCTTTCCCAGCATCAGGGTCTTTTCCAGTGAGTCGGCCCTTTGCATCAGATGGCCAAAAAGTATTGGAGCTTCAGCATCAGTCCTTCCAATGAATATTCAAGGTTGATTTCTTTTAAGATTGACTGGTTGGATCTCCTTGCTCTCCAAGGGACTCTCAAGAGTCTTCTCCAGCACCACAGTTTGAAAGCATCAATTCTTTGGTCCTCAGCTGCCTTTATGGTCCACCTCTCACATCTGTACATGACTACTGGAAAAACCATAGCTTTGACTATATGGACCTTTGTTTAGTCTATTCACATTTAATTATTATAACTTTGGACTTACATTTTCTATATTGTATTCATTTTCTATATGCCTCAGGTTCTTTGTTCCTTTGTCTCTCCTTTACTGTCTGCTCTTGTTTTATACAAATATTCTTTACTATATCATTTTATCCCTCTGGATATTAAACTTCTGGGGCATGTAACAGCAGCTTTATACTTTCTCTCTGCTAAATTCAACATATGCAGATAACACCACCCTTATGGCAGAAAGCAAAGAGGAACTAAAGAGCCTCTTGATGAAAGTGAAAAGGGAGAGTGAAAAAGCCAGCTTAAAACTCAACATTCAAAAAATGAAGATCATGGCGTCTGGTCCCATCACTTCATGGCAAATAGATGAGGAAACAGTGGAAACAGTGACAGACTTTATTTTCTTGGACTCCAAAATCACTGCAGATGGTGACTGCAGCCATGAAATTAAGACGCTTGCTCCTTGGAAGAAAAGTTGTGTCAAACCTAGACAGCATATTAAAAAGCAGAGATATTACTTTACTGACAAAAGTCTGTCTAGTCAAAGCTATGGTTTTTCCAGTAGTCATGTATGGATGTGAGAGTTGGACCATAAAGAAAGCTGAGTGCCAAAGAATTGATGCTTTTGAACTGTGGTGTTGGAGAAGACTCTTGAGAGTCCCTTGGACTACAAGGAGATCCAACCAGTCCATCCTAAAGGAGATCAGTCCTGAATATTCACTGGAAGGACTGATGCTGAAGCTGAAACTCCAATACTTTGGCCACCTGATGCAAAGAGCTGACTCATTGAAAAAGACATTGATGCTTGGAAAGATTGAAGGCAGGAGGAGAAGGTGATGACAGGGGATGAGATGGTTGGATGGCGTCACTGACTCGATGGACATGAGTTTAAGGAGGCTCCGGGAGTTGATGATGGACAGGGAAGCCTGGCGAGTTGCAGTCCATGGGAGTCTCAAAGAGTTGGATAGACTGAGTGACTGAACTGAACTTAAATTCAACATATGGACCTACTGCAAGTCAGCTTCTACTGCTTTTTTGGGAGGATGGGTCATATTTCCTTTTTTTGCATGTTTCACAACTTTTTACTGAAAACTAAACATTCTGTATAATGTATTTTAGCAACTCAGAATTCTGATTTTTTTCCCCTTGAGGTTATTATATATGTATATTTTTTTTATTAACTTGCTTAGTCTTCATCTGTGAAATCTGGAATGTGTCTGGCCTGCTGGTGTCTCTTCTCTCTCTCTTTTTAAACATACATATATATATATAGAGAGAGAGAAGTTTTCTTTTTTTAATTATATATTTACTTGGCTGCATCAGGACTTGGTTGCAGCATACAGGATCTTTGACTGTGGCACAGGAATTCTCTAGTTGCAGCTTATGGGTTCAGTAGTTGTGGCATGATTTTAGTTGCCCCGCAGCATGCAGGATCTTAGTTCCCCAACCAGGGGTCAAATCTACATCCCCTGCATCACAAGCAAAATTCTTAACCACTGGACCACCAGGGAAGGTCTCTGCTGATTTTTAAAAAACTGTCTTAACGTCTGAGCATGGTTTCTGTTATGTACTGGATGTCTGTGTTCCCCTGAGATAGAAATCCCAGTGTGATGGTATTAGGAGGCCTTTGGGAGGTGATTAAGTCATGATGGTAGACCTTTTGTGAAGGAGATTAGTTCTCTTACAGAAGAGACCTTAGAGGGTTCTTGTGCCCCTTCTGCCAAATGAGGACAAAGTGAGAAGGTGGACATCTGTGAACCAACAAACAGGCTTTCACCAGCCATCAGCTCTGTGCCTTCATCTTAGTCTTTCCAGCCTCGGAAACTGTGAGAAATAAATCATATTTAAGCCATCCAGTCTGTGGTGGTTTTGTTGCAACACCTTCACTGGACTGAATTTCCTAGACTTCACCCCCTGCATCTGCATAAACTAGTGCTCAGCCAGTGTTCAGATGGAGGCTTTACCCGAATGCTCAGTCCCACGAGGCTTCTACCCTCTGCTGACAGGGTCCGTGCGTGTGTGGAGAGCGCTGTCAGCGTTAAGCCGTTTCTCACTTCTCCCTCTGCCTTTACTTTGTGCACGGCCTTCTCCTATGTCCCCTGCACTCTCAGCCAGGAGTGTGTGGGTGGCTTGCCTCATCCTTCGTTGGTTCTCTCGCTTCCAGGCTGCTTTGCCATTTGCCCTGTGTGGTAGGCATAATGTGGCCTTCCAGAGATGTGCTCATCCTAGTTCCTGAAGCCTGTGGGCGTGCTGGGTTACATGGTAAGGGGAAGTCACAGCTGCAGATGGGATTGAGGTTGCTCATCAGCAGACCTTAAAATAGGAAAGTTGTCGTGGATTATCTGGTGGGCCCAGTGTAACCACAGAGGCCCTTAAAAGTGAGAGGGAGGCAGAAGAAGGGTCAGAGGGAGAGGGAGATGTACCAAGGAGAGAATGGTCAGAGAGATACAGTGATTCTGGCTTGGAAGATGGAGCAAGGGGACCAAGGCATGTGGGCAACCTCTAGAAGCTAGAAAAGCTAGGCAGTGTGTTCTCTGCTAGAACTTCTGAAAGGACGGTAGCCTTGCTGACGCCTTGATTCTAGCTCGGTGAGGCCCATTTTGAACTTCTGAAATCCAGAACTGTCAAGTAATAAATTTATGATGTTTTCAGCTGCTGGGTTTGTGGAAACAGACTCAGACGGCTGATATACTCTAATGAGAAAAGGAGCCTTGTGATGTAGGTTTTTCCATTTATTTCCTACTGAATTTGCTACTTTTACTGACAAGACCTCTTGTCCTATTGCTCCAAATCATTTCCCTCTGGCAGAGCTACTGGTTTTCATTGCCGGCCCTGGCCTGGTCAGATTTCTTGGGGAGTGGGGGTTGGGGGCGTGACCATAGCCTGTGGCTAGGTTAAAGACTCCTGTTGTTCTTACCTGAAGCTCTAGTTCCTGTTGAGTGTGCCTCTCAATTTGTTTCTCTAATCCAGTGATCCCCAACCTTTTTTGGAACCAGGGACCGGTTTCGTGGAAGATGGCTTTTCAAGGACCGGGGGCAGGGAGGGGTGGTTTGATGATGATTTAACTGCATTACGTTTATTGTGCACTTTGCTTCCATTATTATTATATCACCGCCACCTCAGATCATCAGGCGTTAGATCCCGGAGTTTGGGGGCCCCTGCTTTAGTCGATACCTCGCCCCATGAAATGAGTAGTTTTCTAATTTTGTCCAATTTTGTCCCTATTTTTCAGGATGATAATTCACTGATCTTATGCCACGATAGCCAAAATTTACTTCACCTTTTTCCTGGTACTTTTTAAAATTATTTCAATGATCTGGTAAATTAACTATGACATAAAGTGAATTTCTTGTTTGTTCTGATTATTAACCATTGTCTAACATACTCCATAAAGGTAGTTTTGTAATCCCCATAATTGGAAGATTTATCTGCATATATCACAAGTTAAAAATTAATGTATTATATGGTTTTATACTTTTCATTATTATGATTAGACTTAACTGATTTTCATACAAATTATTAATCAACCCAGTAAGTGTGTGCTCAGCATGTTTGAATTAGTACATTCCACACTATTTGGTCTATTTGTTCATATATTGATATTTGTGGACCAGATACAGAGTCTTTAATGGATAAAAATACCCATTATACTTAAAAAATTAAGGTAGTGGGTTAATTGCTATGCTTGACTCTGAGGTCAGAGGAGAGGGGAGGTTAAAAAATTAGCTGCAGATAGTTTAATTTTCCTGACTCATATGTGAACTGCTTGCTGGTTTCCTTCAGAGCCCTTCCCTTCTCATCCTTCTCTATGCACCTAGGAAAGTTCTTGGCCATCTATTTCTACATGACGCATGTCTACCCATTCTTGAGAGTGTAGCTCAAGTGCTGTCTCCTTAAATTCTTTCCTGACTTACTGCAGTGAGAAGGAAGCTGTTATTTTCCAGATTGCCTGAGAATATTGTAGCATTGCCATTCATCTTCTACGTGGTATCTTAGTTGCTGTGTCTTAATTCTACCACTAGACTGTGTTAGTCTTGCTCCCAAGGAATTGTATACATTCCACTTAATTTGAATCCTCCACAAGCACCAGTCTTACTGCATAATTACCATCTGTGTAATTACCTAGATCCAATCAGTTCATTGATCTGTGCTGGCTTCTTTGCATATTTGACTATTTCCTTGAACTTGGAACATAAGACCATGCTAAATCAGGCCTTAGTTTGATTTGAACATTAGCATACACATGATGTTATCACTTGTGTTAGAAAATAAGATTGAGCTGAAGCTAAATGGTCGTGCCACGGACGAAACATTAAAAATTTATGTGTTCAATATCTAAGCATGATTAAATTTTGAAAAAGTTTAATTTCTAATTGTACTCATGAAAGGAATCAAATTATCCTCTTCTGATGTGATCTTTTACCACGGAGATAGTTTAAAATATGATTGAGTGGGATTTGATAAATAGAATGAGGAGTTGAAAAGGGATGTGGTTTGTTACAAAGCACTTTAAATTCTTATCCTTTCAAATATATAAAATGCAGCTTCCAAAATTTTATAAGGAACCTGTAGGCTTTTCTTGGTCCATTAGCGACCTCTACTGTTCTTTAATAAAAATTAATATTTCAGGATTTTAAGATGTTGTATTTAGCATTTGTTCCTTTATTTTTCAAATGCAGTTCTATTTCTGGGGTTTTTACATCTTCTACAATCAATTGAATATTGGAATACAGTCAATACAGTTAATGATTGGATTGTAGTATGGATGTAGTATGGACTTTGTTTCCACTTACTACCTTCTACTGGAGCTAAGACTACATAAAAATCAAGGCTTCCTGTGTTCTGTGTCTCAGGTATTTTGTATCTCTCACCTGGAATCTAGAGAATACAGATAATCCTGGTGTTTACATAAGCTTTACTTGTCTTGTTCCCTAGGATATGCTTTCTCATGCTTATATACTGAGTGTCTTCTGTGAGTCGAGCACTATCCAGCCCACTTGATGTGTATTGTTGTATTTACCACAACATGATGTCCCTAAAATTTAGGTATAAACGTTGCTATTTCTTGTAGATTGAGCTTCTGAGAAGGCAGACGGAGATGGAGGTTAGTGTGCAACAGGCTTCTCGGAGTGCTAGGGATCACACCTGTGGAAGGAGGGGTGAGCGGAGGCTGAGGTCAAGCTGATGCTCCCACGAGGGCTGCCTCAGCTGACTGTGGGGAGCTCCTGTTGCTGTAATCGGCTTTGGGGCCACAACTGAATCTTCTTCTCCCTCTTGTACTATGTGCTCTATTTCCCCTCCCCTCGGCTAGCAGATCATGTCTTTGGGGCTTACCTGGGGGTGGGGCTCAGGCCCTCAAGGCTGGAGGTCCCAATCCTGGGATACCATGCCTCCTTAGACTGGGGTTGTTACACTTGTCCATTTACTGTCCAAAGTTGGACGAGGAAACACCAGGAGACACTTCAGTGTGTCATCTGCATGTGAAGTGTGATCCTGTGTTTCTGTTGTGTGTAGTCCTCCTTTCTTCTGATGTTCAAGTTAAGTACCTCTGCTAAGACGGTGACTCTTCTTGCCTCCTGGTCTTTTGATACAGGAGCCGAATGTTCAGGTCTGCTCTCTCATCTGGCACATGAATCAGAACGTTTCTGCTCAATGTGGAATATGCTGTCCCCGAAACGGAAGGAAGGCGTTGTGCTTCCTCCTTTGTTTCAGGAAGTGCAAGTTCATCCCTTTGGGGACAGTGTCCTGACATGACCCATACCACTGAACCCCTGAGAATTTACTGAAACGAAAAAAGCCCCCGAATCATAAGATGCCCACCCTCTGTAGCACATATATCTTACTAAGACCTTCAGCATTCTCCTTCGTGCTCATCTGGTTTTATTACCAGGACATCATTGGTGAAGTGGACTGGGATGATTTCTGCAGGATGCCCAGATGGTTCTGAGGCAGAATTATAAGTGTAAATGTGTACTGTTGTCTGTGTGAATACAGTGTCTTCTGTCTTTTCTTCTTAGTGAGAATAGAGAGGAATATGTTTGCCAGATCAGTTGCTGTGTACTGTGTACTTAAGTAGTATTAACCAGCTCCAGCAAAGATTTGGCATCTGGCAGAGTGGCTAGAATTGGGGCTGTTCAGTTGAGTTTGTGGGCTTCCACTGCCATCCTCTGCTTTCCTTCTGGTTTCGCAGTGACAGTGGTGAGTTAAATGGAAGCATTGTAGGGACCGTCAGCCCTACATACTCCGGTTTTTAAGGGTGGCGCTAATTGCTGTCATCCTCCCCAAGTAGGATATTGGTTTTTATTTATCCTGGCCGGGATATGGGGTAGGGCAGACTTAGAGCCTTCCACATGGCTTTTTTTACACTGTAGACCAAGGAAGGGATGTGAGTTTGCCAACAACTTAACATGTCTGCTCTAATTACACATTTAGGCACCAGGAGAGTGTCCTCTGGATGTGTTTGTGGACTCAGTGCATACACTCTGAAGTGGACCTGGCCCAGGTGTCTTTTAGTATCTCACTTCTCTGTGTGCCTTGTGTCTAACAGAGGGACCAGATAAAGCTGAGTCTCTTGCATCTTATAGTTAGTAACTTGTGAAATATTTGGGTTTTCCCATTTCCCAGCGTACAGTTACTTGAGTAAATGGTCATTGGTCCCTTTGGGGATGATCTGAGAGATTCATGACTGAATATTTGCTTTGGGGCTGCAGAATCTTCTCTTCCAGGGTCTGGCCTCTCCTTCGATAACATAGTTCTAAGTCTGAAATTGAATCAGGTCCAGAGACTGGACAAGGTATCATGACTTTTATTGGAGCATCTGTCTTTGGCTTCTGACCATTGTTGATTTCTTTTGATGGTACAAGTTGAGGTGTGTATGGAAGGCTCCTAGCAGCATGAACAAAGCAGTGGCCCCCATTATAGGGGTCAAAATGCCAGAAATGCCATGGCAGGTAATTGAAGAAGGTTTTAAATAAGCAGACATGCTGAGTTGAATATGGATCATACCAGATAGTTTTGTGCCCTGGGAGGGCCTGGAGATGCATCATCTAGCAAAACACTGAGAAATCGTGGGCAGAAAAGGCCCCAGCACCACTGAGAAACTGTTTCTATGTCCTCTGAGGTCCAGGGCTGCCTTTAGGAAATTGCGTTGCGAGGAACTTCCCTGGGGATCCAGTGATTAATACTCCGTGCTTCCACTGCACGGGGCGTGGGCTGCATCCCTGGTCAGGGAACTGCTAAAATCCTGCATGCCACCAAGAAAAAGGAAATGCCTGTGCAGATCTGCTTCATTGGTAGCAGTGGGGATAGGACCCCAAAACAGTAGAGGCCTGGAGGTGGCACGTAAACGTCAGAAATCAGGTGGCTGTAGTTACGGTAATGAATGAGTAAGTTCAGAGCGTCGAGGTCAAGAGGGCTGACCTGCAGAGAGTTGTGGAAATGGTTAACAGGATACGGCATTTCAGAAGGCTAATTGCCCTGGAGTTACCAGGGCAAATGGTAGCAGATGCTGCTTTCCTCATCTTTTTTTCCCTTTTATTCTTTTTTGCTAGATTCAGAAAGTACTACTTCATGCACATTCTTCAGTAACTTACTATACATTTGTTAAACAAATACTGTCCACAGACATAGGTGCTCAGTTCTGAGTCTTCTCGCTTTTCCCCTCTTCCTACCACTTCCTCCCTCCATGACATTTTTTTCTCTTAGTGTTTGACTAATTTCTGTTGACCTGTCTTCAGGTTTACTGATTGTTTTCTCAACTGTGCTCTGATGTCTACTGAGGTCATTAAAGGCATTCTTTATCTTATTTCTAGCATTTTCCTTTGACTCTTAAAAAAATTTTTTTTTTAATTTAATTACTGGACTGTACTGGGTCTTAGATGCAGCATGCGAACTCTGAGTTGTGGAGTGTGGGATCTAGTTCCCTGATTAGGGATTGAGCCCTATCTCCCTATATTGGAAGGAAGTCTTAACCACTGGACCCCCAGGGAAATCTCAGTGATTAACTATTTTTAAAGTTTCGTGCCGTATTTTCCAGAGCTGTGCTCTCACAAAGCTGATCACTCCTCTGGGAAAAGGCACTGCGGAGTCCGTTTCTCTTGCTGCATCCTTGGTTGCTCTTCTGGTTCCTACCTGTGTTTACTCATTTTCCTTACTTTTCGTTTTAGGTGTTCCTCTGATTTTTTAAAAGCCATTCTTCTCTTTCCTCTTGAAACTGTCTCCATAAGAAACCCATCCACACTTAAGACTTCATTGTTTCTCCTGGGGGATTATTTGGAAATCTATCTTGACCTCATACTTCTTTCCAGGCATCCAGGTCTTCTGTCTTCACTGTGTGTTTGGACTCCTCACCACTCAGGGATCTGGAATTTCACGTTTCTAACATGGGATGTCTCTTCCTTCACACAAGTTCTTTATGCAGTATTTGTATTGGTCATTGAAATACTTGTCACTTTAAATTCTCTTTTTTACTGACTGCTTGAGAACATGCTCATTGCTTTTTACCTGGACTGCCCTGTTTCCCAGTGCCTTTTCCAATCTTTTTTTTTTTCCAACCTTGTAATTCCACCCTGTCCAGCAATGCCCCAGTCAGTATCCTAATTTCAGCTCTGATTTTCGTCAACACTTTCTCTTTCTCGGATCCCTTCAGTATTCATCATCCAAGTATGTTTTCCCTGACGTGTGGAGGGTCTTGTACAATGTAAGAGCTTAAGTATGTTAACTGAATAATTAATGAGTGTGGAGAGTTGGCAGACCGTGCAGAAGAGAACCACATATTCAGCTGACACAAGGAAGACTTGTTAGGGAACAGGGGTTGGAGCTGGAGTTTTGTGAAAAAGCATCAGAGACTGCTCAGGGCTTTATTAGGAATTCTAGATCCTGAGGGATGAAGAAGATTACAGCTAATCTTTTGCTGTCTTACAAAATGTTAGGTCCAGTGCAGGAGATGAAAGAGATGTGGGTTCAATTCCTGGGTAGGGAAGATCCCTTGGAGGAGGAAATGGCAACCCACTCCAGTATTCTTGCTAGAAAATCCCATGGACAGAGGAGCCTGGCAGGCTGCAGTCCATGGGGTCGTGAAGAGTCAGACACAGCTGAGCACACACAGTGTTAGAGGGCAGGATGGTCTTTAGTTTTGGCATAGAGAAGCACAGTTTGGCTTAAAAACTTCTTTTCCTTAAATATAAGAATAATGCTACAGCAGAACCTTGAAGAAAATTAAAACTTCCTCTACCCACTAAGATACTAAAAATCACTGGTGACCTCTCTGTTCGGGGTGTTTCATTCCCATCCCTGCAGTAGAATCCAACCACTGAGCTGCCTTCTTTTTTCTAATTGTGATTTAAATAAAAACCTCTTCTGATGACTTCTGCCCGAGCACTTGAGTTCCTTACCTGGAGGGCTTCTTAACCTACAAGTTTCTGGGTCTTATCCCTGGCATTTCTGATTCATGGGTCTGAGAGGGGCTTAAGAACTTGCACTTCTGCCAATTTCATGGTTCGTGCAGATACTGCAGGTCTGGGGACCACACTCGGAGAACGTTTGCTCTTCTTCACAGGGTGGTCAGGTGTTCTTTGTAACTTGCAGTCTGATATCATTCCTCTGAACCCTTTCAAAGGTGTCGCTTCCCTTGCCAAACCCCCGAGATTGCATGGAGTAGCTCCGACCCTCTGCATTGCCTTGATTCCCCCTGTAGCCTGTTTTCACATAATTGAAGCATATTCTGTTTTATTAAAGGTACCTGTCTATCTCTGTGCATACCATTTCTTCTGCCCATTTTCCATAGTCCAGCCCTTTGGGGATTTATATCAGTCTGGCTCCATATTAATTCTTTTTTTAAAAAAATGTTCTTAAGTAATTTGGCTGTCCTGGGTCTTAGTTGTGGTATGAGGGATTTCATCACTGTGTGTGATACTTAGTTGTAACATGTGGGATCTTGTTTCCTGACCAGTGATTAAACCTGGATCCCCTGCATTGGGAGTGTAGCATCTTAGCTGCTAGACCACCAGGGAAGTCATTTTTTTTTTTCACTTTATTTTTTTAATTGAAGGATAATTACTTTGCAAATTTTTGTGGGTTTCTGTCACACATCAACAAGAATCAGCCATAGGTACACCCATGTACCCTTCCTCCCAAACTTCCCTCCCACCCCACCCCTCTAGATTGTCACAGAGCCCCTGTTTGAGTTTCCTGAGTCATACAGCAAATTCCCATTGGCTATCTATTTGACATATGGTATTGCAAGTTTCCATGTTACTCTCTCCATACATCTCACCCTCTCTTTCCTCTCCCCCCTCACCCCCCACCATCCCCTGCCTCATCCATAGGCCTGTTCTCTATGTCTGTTTCTCCATTGCCTAAAGTTTTACTTTTGTTTCAGGTTTGAAGGAGTCATTAACAAAAGAAACCACTTATTACACACAAATAAACAGTTTCAGTATTTAATAGAGGATTATATAACTTAATTTCAATATACAGTCATTAAAAGAAAAGAGAATAGAAACAATGGAGAAGAGTAACAGCTCATGCATCACCAACATCCAGGCTTAAACCGCATGCTCGGGAGTCCTGAGAAACAGCAATCTGGAGTCCTAATTGGGAAAAGGTCTTGAGCAGTGTTTCCACTCCACGGGTGAGACTTCAAATTGCAGTTTCCAGGGTTCCCACTTATAATCCCAGGCCACAAACAGATATCACCATCAATTTGCATGCAAAAATGCAGCTCTGGTTTTACTGTAACCTTTTTACAATGCTGTTTTATCTTATGAGTTAAGATGATGCTGTTAAAGTGCTGCACTCAACACGCCAGCAAATTTGGAAAACTCATCAGTAGCCACAGGACTGGAAAAGGTCAGCTTTCATTCCAATCCCAAGGAAAGGCAATGCCAAAGAATGTTCAAGCTACTGCACAATTGCAGTCATCTCACACACTAGCAAAGTAATGCTCAAAATTCTTCAAGCCAGGCTTCAACAGTCTGTGAACTGTGACCTTCCAGATGTTCAAGCTGGTTTTAGAAAAGGCGGAGGAACCAGAGATCAAATTGCCAACATCCATCGGATCATCGAAAAAGCAAGAGAGTTCCAGAAAAAAATCTACTTCTGCTTTGTTGACTATGCCAAAGTCTTTGGGTGGATTGCAACAAACTGGAAAATTCTTCAAGAGATGGAAATACCAGACCACCTGACCTGCCTCCTGAGAAATCTGTATGCAGGTCAAGAAGGAACAGTTAGAACCGGACATGGAACAACAGACTGGTTCCAAATTGGGAAATGAGTGTGTCAAGGCTGTATATTGTCACCCTGCTTATTTAACTTATATGCAGAGTACATCATGTGAAATGCTGGACTGGAAGAAACACAAACTGGAATCAAGATTGTCAGGAGAAATATCAATAACCTCAGATATGCAGATGACACTACCCTTATGGCAGAAAGTGAAGAGGAACTAAAGAGGCTCTTGATGAAAGTGAAAGAGGAGAGTAAAAAAGTTGGCTTAAAGCTCAACATTCAGAAAACTTAAGATCATGGCATACAGTCCATCAGTTCATGGCAAATAGATGGGGAAACAATGGAAACAGTGAGAGACTATTTTTGGGGGTTCGAAACTCACTGTAGATGGTGATTGCAGCCATGAAATTAAAAGACACTTGCTCCTTGGAAGGAAAGCTATGACCAACCTAGACAGTGTATTAAAAAGCAGAGATGTTACTTTGCTGACGAAGGTCCCTCTAGTCAGAGCTGTGGTTTTTCCAGCAGTCATGTATGGGTGTGAGAGTTGGAATGTAAAGAAAGCTGAGTGCTGAAGAATTGATGCTTTTGAACTGTGGTGTTGGAGAAGACTCTTGAGAGTCCCTTGGAGAGCAAGGAGATCCAACCAGCCAATGCTAAAGGAAATCAGTCCTGAATATTCACTGAAAGGACTGATGCTGAAGCTGAAACTTCAGTACTTTGGCAACCTGATGTGAAGAACCGACTCATTGGAAAAGACCCTGATGCTAGGAAAGATTGACGTCAGGAGAAGGGGATGACAGAGGATGAGATGGTTGGCTGACATCACCAACTCAATGGACATGAGTTTGAGCAAGCTCCAGCAGGAGTTGATGATGGACAGGGAAGCCTGGTATGCTGCAGTCCATGGGGTCGCAAAGAGTTGGACATGACTGAGCGACTGAACTGAAGTGTAAGTCACAGGATATCATTAAACCCCTGTTGGCAGGCCTCTAGAGACTCAATTCCAAGACCCCACTACCTTTCTTATTTAAAGTGCTGCCTGACTAGCTGTGCTTTTGGGAGGTACAGAACACGGGCAGTGCTCAGGCAGATCAGAAGCAAGGTCAGAGGTCTGCTCTCCTGAACAAGAGTTGTTCTGAACCCTGAACAAGAGTTCCTCCATTTTAATTTCCCTAACAGGAAGTCCACCACATTAGTTCTTATACTTTCTTGAAAATCAGGATGATTAATTACTAGAACACTGGTGCAGTTGCAGAGATTGTATGAAACAATTAGATGAGCTGGATTGAGAAATAACATTTATTAACTTGAATGTGCCATGTGGTACCCAGCTTGAATAATCTCTACTCTTTCTATAGGCACATGATTGTGGTCTATTTCATGTACTTTACAGGTCACCCATATAGAATTCAGTGATCAGGTATGTTGACAGACATGTGCAACCATTAACACAAATCAGTTTTAGAACATTTGGATTACCCCAAAAAGAAATCTTGTACTTACAAGCTGTTATTCCATTACCCCTTCTCCCCAGGCTCTGGCAACCACTAATTTACTGTCTCTCTAGATTTGCGCGTTCTAGACATTTAACATTAATGGAAGCATATAACACATGATTTTCTGTGACTGGATTCTTTTACTGAGCATAATGTTTTCAAGGCTCATCCATGAATATAATGTATATCAGTACTTCATTTTTTATTGCCACATAATATTCCATTGTAAGGGCTCCCCTGGTAGCTCAGTTGGTAAAGAATCTGCCTGCAACGCAGGAGACCCTGGTTTAATTCCAGGGTCGGGAAGGTCCCCTGGAGAAGGGATAGGCTACCCACTCCAGTATTCTTGGGCTTCCCTGGTGACTCAGGTGGTAAAGAATCTGCCTGCAATGTGGGAGACCTGAGTTCAATCCCTGGGTTGGGAAGATCCCCTGGAGGAGGGCATGGCAACCCACTCCAGTATTCTTGCCTGGAGAGTCTCCACAGACAGAGAAGCCTGGTGGGCTATAGTCCAGGGGTCGCAAAGAGTCAGATACAACTGAGCAACTAAGCACAGCTTTCCAGTGTATGGAACAACATTTTATTTATCCCACCATCTGCTGATGGACATTTGGGTTTCCAATTTTTGGATATTATGAATATTCTTTGAACATTCATGTGCAAGATTTTTGTCATGGACATGTATTTTCATTTCTCTTGTGTCTGTACCTAGGAGTCGAATTGCCATATTCGACTCCTAGGTCGACACATGGTATTTCTATGTTGAGTATTTTGCAGAGCTGCCAAACTGATTTCCAAAACAGCTATACACCGCTTTACTTTCCCACTGGCCTTGCGTGAGGGTTTCATTTTCTCTACATCCTCATTGCACTTGTTGTTAGTCTTAATTTTAGGCATCCTAACGGTTGTGAAATGGTATCTCATTTGGTTTTGATTTGCATTTCCATATTGATTTATTGAGCATCTGTTCATATACTTATTGGCCAATTTTCTTTAGAAAAATGTCTATTGAATCCATAGCCCATATATTTATTATTTAATTTTAAAGACAAATTTGTAGAGTAGTTTGAGGCTCACAGCAAGACTGAGAGGAAGATACAGATTTCTCATGTATATTGTGCTTACACACATGCATCTCATTATCAACATTCCTCACCAGTGTGGTCCTTTTTCTTTTTTCCCTTAAAGCAAGTTATGACCCTACACTAACACATTGCAGCCTCCCAAAGTCTGTAGTTTACTTTAGGGTTCACTCTTGTTGTGTGTGCAACGAGAAAAGTGTAACGAAATGTGTCGGTCATTACAGTGTTTTCACTGCCCTAAAAATCCTCTATGCGCTCCTTGTTCATCCCTCCTCCTACTCCAGCCCCTGGCAACCACTGATCTTTCTGTTGTCTCCATAGTTCTGCCTTTTCCCAAATGTCATGTAGTTGGAATCATAAGGAATCAAAGGTATGTGACCTTTTCAGATTCTTTGCTTATTTTTAAAATCGATAGTTTGGTTGGTTGGTGTTGAGTTATTTAGGAGTTATTTACATATTCTAGATATAAATCCTAGATCAGATACATCATTTTCAAATATTTTCTCCCACTCTGGATTGCCTTTTCACACTCTTGATAACTGCTGTTCGTTGTAGAAAATTTTTAATTTTGATTTAGTCCAGTTTATTTTTTTTTAACCTATGTTTTTGGTGTTGTATCCAAAAAACCATTGCTAAATCTAATGTCATGCAGCTTCCTCTTATGTTTTATTCTAAGTTTTCCACTAAGTCTTTCATCTATTTTCTGTGAATTTTTGTATGTGGTGTAAAGTATGCGGGTCCAGTTTTATTTTTTCACATGTGACTATCCAGTTTTCCCAGCACCATTTGTTGAAGAGACTGTCCGTTTCCCTTTGAATGGTTTTGGCACCCTTGTCGAAAATCATTTGAACACATATGTGAGAGTTTACTTCTGGACTCCCTGTGCTCTCCCATTGGTCTGTATGTCTGTCTTTATGTCATTATAGCACTGTCTTGATTACTTTGATCAGCTTGGAGGTAAATTTTGAAAGCTGGAAGTGTAAGATCTCCAATTTTGTTCTTTTTCAGTATTGTTTTGGTGATTTGGAGTCTTGAGATTCCATGTGAATTTTAGGGTGGGATTTTCTGTTTCTGGGCAAAAAAAACATCATTGGGATTTGATAGGGATTGAGTTGAATCTGTGGATTGCTTTGGGTAGTGTTCACATCTCAACAATATTGTCTTCCCATTCATGGTTCCTAGATGTCTTCTCACTCAGTTATGTCTTCTTTAAGTTCTTCCAGCTATATTTTGTAGTTTTAGTGTACACATCTTTCATCTCCATGCTTAAGTTTACGTCAAAGCATTTTATTCTTTGCGATGCCATTGTAAATGGATTGTTTTTCTTAATTTCCTTTTCTGATTGTTCGTTTTATTTTTGCCCATTTTTAATTGGACTATCTTTTAATTGTTGTAAAAAGTTCTTTATATATCCTGCATGCAGTTTCCTTTTCAGATATGACTTATAAATATTTTATATCATTCTGTGTTCTTTCTTTACTAATATGAACTCTTTGCATGAAGCATGAAAACACTTCTCCCAAAATCTTTTCTTTAAAAAGATAGGAAATGTGAAGATATTTTATAAGAATTCACTGACATATTAGACTTCTTAGCAATTTTTCTATTTGTAAAATGTGGTAGTACATTTTATAGAATAATATTTAGTGAAAAGTATGTTCATGAACACTTCAATAGCCTAGAAAATGATATATTAGGCAAGTGAAGTATAACTTAATTGTGTCATACAAATAAAATTATATTTTTTTGAAAAATCTCAAACTTATGCATGGGAAAAATGATTAGAAAGAAACCTGCCAAAATGTTTATGGTGGTCATGGAGTGACCAGGACAATAAGTATTTTGTTTTCTTCTTCCTGTCTGTTTTTGGATGTATATTTAAGGGCTTTTTTTTTTAAACTATAAAAAGTTCTTTTTCAAGGATGGTAAAAATTGTGTGGCCCAGTGCAAAAATGAAACTCATAGGAAAATGTAACATGTAATGACACAGAATGTCAGTTCCTCCGGGTAGCAGTGTAGTGTCACCCTAGAGGTGAGGGTAGCACTGTGTTTCATCCTGCCTTCTTGTAGAACTAAAGAGCAAGTATTACCACATCCCCTGCCTGAGTGCTGCACACCCCAGTGAAATTAAACATTAAATCTCTAATAGTTTCCTGTAAATCTCTTGCACGCTCATCCACCTGTACTGTCTTAAGTTATATAACTGAACCAATGATACTGGGCTGATTAGTTTCAAATTCCTGAGAGAGCTGTTAGCCACTTAGAGTAAATATGAAGGATGTAGCTTATACTCCGTTGTTGAAAATTGACTTCAGGAGGTCATTTGCTTCATTATAACGCATTCCTTTGTTAGTATTGTATCCCATCAGTCTATATCACTTCAGAAAATTATGTCTTGTTTCTTACAAACATTAAAATTAATTTTTAAAAGATCTAAGTCTGCTGAAGAATTTATTCTTTTTCAACAGGCCTTGGAATAATGTTAAATGAATGTATTGTCTGCTCTAATTATCTAATTTAAATTACTACTTTAAGTAACAGCTTTGTTAACTCATATTTAGTGTGACCACATGAATTAATTTGGTAAAACAGATAATTTACTTTAAAAATCAATTACAGAAGTTGTCTGTGTTAATTGGAAATTGGCAACTGTGTAGGCAGTCATCGGTTATCACAATTAGTTGAACTGTAGAGTATTCCATTTATGATGCTTACTTAGTAGTCATTTAGTTTAAACAGAGCTGAAGGACTTTAAAGATTCCTACAGTCATTGTTTCTATTGTAAACATTCAGTACTAATTAGAAATTTGAAAAAGGGCTATAGTACAATAAAGTTTTAGTTTCATAATAGCTAAAAATAATTTCTCTGCTGTTTTAGGAGTTGGTAATGCTTCTTTTAGAGCACAACGCTGATACTACTGTTGTTAATGGGAATGGACAGACAGCAAAGGAGGTCACTCATGACAAAGAAATCAGAAACATGCTTGAAGGTAAATATTACGGATCTTACTCTGGACAGCATTTATCTTCATTGTAGCCATGGCCCAGGATATAAGTAGAAAATGGCTTCTGAGATGCCAAAATAGATGACACTGAGCCTGTGCTCCAAAGATAGTGTAATTTGAGAGTCATCGATTGGAGGTAAAACTGTATGAGAGCTTCCTCAGAGCTTTTGAATTCTTACTTTATATAACATTATGGCAAGTTTTAAAAATTCAGTCTCCAGCATAATTAAAAGTAAAAATTAGCGACATGAGAGAGTACCCCTGAAAGGCTGCAGAAGTGTGATAATGAAGGAATACAGGAGCACAGAAAAGTGTGTGGTTCCTGGGAGTCGTGTGATTCTAGCAGAGATCTCTGGCCGCTCTGTTATCCTGAGGGCATCATTGTAACGCAAGGGCCGCAGTAACTTCCTCATGGATCAGCTTCATCGCTGGATGAACTTCAAAGATTTAATTACATATAAGAAGACATAGGAGGGATTTCTCTAAAAATAGTTTAAGACAAAAATATTTCAATGCTTACATCAGGAAGCTTCATTTATTAGGATTGTTACCCAAATATCTAGGGCTTTGGCTGTAATTATTTTTGGGTAGTACTTCTGTAGGAGAGAAGGGAAGATTTCTTATTTACTCTCTTATGAATAAAGGTATTGAATTTTAAGTTGCAGTTTCACATACATCCTTTGTTTCTTTCCTTTGCAGTTCAGAGGAGGGCACGAAAATCTTTCATTTGAAGGGCATTGACTTATTTATTAGTAGTATTTTTATCTATGTACAAAGCACAGTCTTGCTTTTTATTACTTTCCAGTTGGCCTTGAAACCTAAAATCTCCCTTGTTTCTCTAGTTATAAGATAATGTCTGCTTGCCAGACATCTTTTAGATCAGTATTTCTACTCGCTCTTCCATTTAAAGTGAACCCTTTCATTTTTAATAAAGAAATCAACACATAACATCTTCTATAAGGCTCAGTATTATGTGATTTTGGGGGAGATTGACCATGCTAGATGTGATCCCTGCCTTTAACAAATCATGATCTGATTGGGAGGATGAGGTACTGTCTGTTTGTAATAAGTGTTTGAAATGACTGTTCTGTCATTTTGTTTGTAATAAGATGAGAACCCAGAACTGATGGTCTCCTGATGGGCTGGGATACTGGGTTTGCATGACAAGTTGACATTTCATGGGGCTAGTTGTAAAGACATGCTCTAAGCACGCGACCTCACACCCGCACAACCCAGCTGTGTTAAGGGCAAGAGTTTGGTTGACTTGATGAGTTCTGTGATCTGTCAGCTACAGTATGATCCTGGCTGGGGAAGTGGAAGCAGAAATTGAGAGATTTTGCTCTGATTCCCTTAGCCACATGTGATATCATTTGTGGATAACATGATAAATGGGTCAGACTACAGGGAGTGCATCCATAACCTACCAAGACCACACACTGGGAGACCAGAAACCCTATCATAGGGTAATGCGTGTAGAGATAAGAAATGTTTCACCCCAGAAGGACAGACTTTAGTAGATGTAACAATCATACTCAAGTACTTCAAGGGCTGTTATATTGGAAGATGGATATTCTTATTTGAGGCTGACCAGGGCCAGTGGATAGTCTAGTTAATGGAGTGCCAGGGAGTTTATCTTTGGGTCCAGTCTATTGTAATAGTGGCCTGGGTTGCCTTAAAAGATGTAGTGAGCTTCCCAAACACTTCTAATCCTGGGAGAGGATAGATTACTACTTCTCAGGCACTAGAGAGGACTCCGGTACCTTCTTCATATCATTTGAGTTTTTTTATTTTGAGAAATATCTAACCTATAGGAAGGTTTCAAGAATAGTACAACAGACACTTGTGCATCTGCACTTAGTCACTGGTTATTAACATTTTGCTACATCTGGTTTATATTATTTAATGTTACTTATGTACTTTTAATTTTTTTCCTACACTATAAGGGAGTAATTTACAGACATGATACTTTAGCCCTAAATACTTCAGTATGTATGTCTTAAGAACAAGGATATTTCCTTATATAATGATCAACTTCATGAGATTTAACATCAATATCATAATATTACTATTGTAGAGTGCCCCTCTGGAGAAGGCAATGGCAACCCACTCAAGTACTCTTGCCTAGAAAATCCCATGGACGGAGGAGCCTGGTAGGCTGCAGTCCATGGGGTCGCTAAGAGTCGGATACGACTGAGCATCTTCACTTTCACTTTTCACTTTCATGCATTGGAGAAGAAAATGGCAACCCACTCCAGTGTTCTTGCCTGCAGAATCCCAGGGACGGGGGAGCCTCGTGGGCTGCCGTCTATGGGGTCGCACAGAGTCGGACACGACTGAAGTGACTAAGCAAGCAAGCAAGAGTGCCCCTCAATTTGGGCTTTTCTCTTCTCATATTATTAGATTCAGGCTATCTGTTCTTGGCTTAGGTTGTAGTTGGCATAGGGTGAGTTTGTATGCTTTATACCAATGCTTCGTTTTAGGTACTTGATGTCATTTTGTTCTACTATTGGTGAAATTATCTCTGATCACTAGTAGTCCACTGTAAAGGTACTTACTACATAGTCCCACTTTTGTAATTAGTAAATAATCCTTGGGGAGAAAAATTGAGACCATGGTAACTATCCTGATTACCGACAAACTTCAAATCAGTGATTTTAGTGTTCATTGATAATTCTTGCCTGAATCACTCATTACTATAGAAATTGCAAAATGGTGATTTTTGTTGTTAATGAAGTACATTTGCTAGTTTCTCACCTGCATTTCAGGTGTACTGCTATTTAACCTACCCTGGGCATGTATGTGAGTGTCTTCTCAGGATAGAGTTAGGCTTCATGATCTTTGTGGTCTTCCCTAACTCTGAATTCTGATTGAAAAGAGCTAGTTTACAGTCATATAACATTTAAAATTTAAAGGACAAATTATTTGGGGGGGTAGAGTATTGGCTTTAAAAACATTTTTGAGGTATAAAATATATAGATAAAAGTACACATTAATAATGTATGGCTTGCTGTTTTCACAAGGGAACATATCCATGTAAACAGCACCCACATCAAGGAATAGAATATTACTGGCACTCTAGAAACTTTAAGTCCCTTAAACTAGAGTACTTGTTTTTATTGACTAGACCAACAGTCTTTTTTTCAGTGTCCAGAATGAATATAGGACAGGAACATAAGCAGAGTTTTCACCTCTAGATCCTGTTTGCCTTCATTTATGAGCCTAGACAATCTAGAGAGAAATCGTAGGGAAACATAATGACCCTTCCTTAAAGTCTGGAATGATCATTATTAAGCATTGTTTGATTATTCAGAGACTATTTATTGGCTAAACATGCACTGTGCCAAATACTGTCATAAGTGCCTAGGATACACAGAAGAGTAAAAACAGGTACCTGGCTTCAGGCATGACTGTGGGGACAAAGAGCAGCTCTGGGAAATACATGCAGTAGCAGAGGTATGTAGGGAAGGCTAGGGACTGTCCTCAAAAGCTCACAGACCGGTGGCCGTAGAACCAGTGAGAGGAAAGGCTGAAGAGCATCAATTCCAGCGAAAGAAGGCAGTACTGGGAGCCTGTATGGAGGCTTGGCAGCCTTCTTCCAAGATGGAAAGGGAGGGGATCTGGGTGTGGAAATAAATATGTGAGAATAGCAGATGCTGGTATATAGTGATGTTAGTTCTTTAGACAAAGCTAAACTGGTTCCAGCTATTCTGGCATTCAAGCTTTGTGTTTCCTGTAGTTCAAATGCACGGGCATGCATAGTGTCTTGAACAACTGTTAGTGCATAGTAATTACTAACTATTAATAAATGTTCGTTATTTCTCAGGAAGACCTGGGAAAATTTTATACCTCCCCTGCAGCCTTTGCACAGGACCTTATACACATATTTTAAGGGGGATTATTGCTAACCTTTCTATGAAATTGCTTCTTTTCTGCAAGCCAAAACAGAACTCAGATATAGTAGAAATGAGACCTTATTACATATTCTACTGTCTTAAATCAGATTGCTGTCATTCCCTGCAATTGTGAGCAGCACAGAGTAACGGTAAGAGCAGGTACTCTGAAACCCACCTGCCCAAGTTCAAATCCCAGCTCCTCCATGTCCTGACTGTGACTTAGATTAAGTTTCTGCCTCAGTTTCTTCACCTATAAAATTGGGAAAATAGTAATGCTTCAAAGAGTAGCTATACAGATTTAGTGAGTTAATATTTTTTAAGTGTTTTGAAAGGTATTTGGCATTTGTTAAGGACATAAAATATTCTTATAAAAATCCGGACTTTATCTATAAACCTAAATATATTTATATGGTTTGTATGTCTTAGTGGACATGAGTATGAGCAAACTCCAGGAGACAGTGAAGGACAGGGAAGCCTGGCTTGGTGCAGTCCATGGGGTTGCAAAGAGTTGGACACGACTTGGTGACTGAACAACAACAATAATGTCTTCCTATTAACACTATTTCTTATTGTTACTTTTCACATTCTAAAGTTCTGGAAGATATGAGCGCCTCTCCCCACTTAATCTGTCTTTCCAAGGCACATAAATAATAATATTTCAGCATAAAAAAATAATTGATAATTATCTGTGATGGGTATTGTAGTGAGTAACATACTTAAAGACCTCTAAATTGAAAACATAAATTCATCTGAACGTGAGGGAAGTCCAGCTCTGTAATCTGAATCTGAGGCAGTGAGAATAATAATGAAGTCTCACAGCATTTGAATCACAATTCAAAACATTGTGACTTCTCTCACCACGATCCCTTTATTCTTTACGCATCTCTGTGATAAATGTGCTAATAGGATCCAGCCTAGAAATAGAGTAATATGTACTTCTCCTTTTGCAGCTGTAGAAAGGACTCAACAAAGAAAGCTTGAAGAATTACTTTTAGCAGCAGCAAGAGAAGGCAGAACAGCAGAACTTACAGCTCTGGTAAAAAAAATAATAATAATAATAAATGTGTTATTTCTTTACGCTGTGGGAAATTTTCGATCTAATGTTGAGTTCATAACGTAGTCAAACTGTGGGACCAAAATACTCGAGATCAGAGTGATCAGAGTAATAGAGTAGAAGTCTTTAAATATCTAAAAACACAGTCTGGTGATACTTTTAAGCAGGATTCATTTTACATGATGGTGTTTTTCTCTGATTTACTTCCACACTTTCTACTGAAAACCTAATGGTTAAGAAGCTGGTTTTTCAAGGTAAACGTTTAATGTTAGGATAGTTTTCTTTTTTTAAATGATTAAGCCAATTTAAAATTGACGTGTAATGTATAGAATCCTATAAAGGAATATCTTTCTCTAATTTTGATGAGTAATTACTTCTGAAAGGTGTGCTGTACTTCCAGAAATTAACATACAGACAAGGGACATTAGTTTTGAAATATTTATATCATGTTAGAACAGGCGGAAAACTTTACCAATTTTATTTTTTTCTCCTTAGGAGACCTACTTTCCAGTTTCCATTTCCTGAAAATAGTCTCATTAAACAAAAAACTATGAATGTGTTCTAAATTCAAGACTGAAGCACCGCTATTTGCCTTAAAGTTATTTCAGCTTGCTTGAAAAGGCTTCTCTGGTTTCCAAGTATGGGGCCTAAAATGTTTCTTATAAACGTTCTGAAATGGAGACTGTAAAGAATTGTTTTTAAAGGAGTCAACCAGGAACAACAAATTCAGTAGCCCTTTAACATTTACACACTTAACGTTTATGGCTTTAACTCTTATGAATGGCTGTCTCTGGTAGACCAGTTTGTAATCTGTTCTCGCAAGTGTGAATTGCAAGACTGGTGGGAGCGAGCGGATCTTCGTGGAATCCCAGTGCCCCGGCTTGGAGTGTGGTGTCTGTGGTCAGGGAAGTGTGGGACCTGAGCCCCCATGGCAGCTTGAGGGGAGCATGCAGGGTGATGTGGGTTCACTGCTTTTCCGAGCAGGAAGCCACTGACAGTCGAGATGCTAGGGAGCCCAGCTGTGCCCAGGCTCAGGAGCGGGAGAGTCCACCTGAACTATTGGCTATGTGGTTTTATGGGAGAAAGGCTGTCTTCGGCATATAATTCACATTGCATCTCTTCAATTGTTAGCTCAACCGGCCGAATCCTCCTGATGTTAACTGTTCGGATCAGTTAGGCAACACACCCTTGCACTGTGCCGCTTACCGGGCCCATAAACAATGCGCCTTAAAGCTTCTGAAAAGCGGAGCAGACCCGAATCTGAAGAACAAGAATGGTAAGCATGGCGGTGACAGCCATTGATGGTCATTTTGAAGTTATAAAAAAAGCGTTTTGTTTTAGTATCCAGCCTGTGTTAAACTGTTTAATTTTGAAGTCAAGGCATTTATACAAAAGAAAAAATTTATTGATTTACTTCCCAGTTAAGACCTAAATGTTTAATAATGCCTATTTCACCTGAGGCACTAAAGATGGCTTAAAATCTGATTCCTACTCTCAAGGGGAGGAAACGTTCCGTTCAGTCGCTCAGTTGTGTCCGACTCTTTGCGACCCCGTGAATCGCAGCACGCCAGGCCTTCCTGTCCATCTCCAACTCCCAGAATTCACTCAAACTCAAGTCCACTGAGTCGGTGACGCCATCCAGCCATCTCATCCTCTGTCATCCCCTTCTCCTCCTGCCCCCAATCCTTCCCATCATCAGGGTCTTTTCCAATGAGTCAACTCTTTGCATGAGGTAGCCAGAGTATTGGAGTTTCAGCTTCAACATCAGTCCTTCCAATGAACACCCAGGACTGATCTCCTTTAGAATGGACTGGTTGGATCTCCTTGCAGTCCAAGGGTCTCTCAAGAGTCTTCTCCAGCATCACAGTTCAAAAGCATCAATTCTTCAGCACTCAGCTTTCTTCACAGTCCAACTCTCACATCCATACATGACCACTGGAAAAATCATAGCCTTGACTAGACGGACCTTGGCAAAGTCATGTCCCTGCATTTTAATATGCTGTCTAGGTTGGTCATAACTTTCCATCAAGTAAGTGTCTTTTAATTTCCTGGCTGCAGTCACCATCTGCAGTGATTTTGGAGCCCCAGAATATAGGTTCTTATTATTTGTGGTAGTTTTGTTCTATTAATACAGTGTTGCTGGGACCTCTGAATTAGTGGATACTGAACCATTGCTCATAAGGAAAATACAGAGTGAGGCTCCTATGAGCCTTTGGTCACAGCATTCCATCCACAGATTGCACGTAACCTTGTTTTATGTGAGCCTCTGTGTAAAAACACCTTGTTTAATGTATATTATTGATGATTAGCATTGAGCTCACTCCCAGGAACATCATATCTCAAGCCTGAACTAGGATCCTGTAACATGTCTTCTGTCTGGAAGGCGCGTCAGAGGCTCCTTGAGCTTATGAGCACTAGACAGCACTTCACACCATGCTTGGGGGCAGTTTCAGCAGTGAAATCACCAGAAACAAGAAGCAAGGAAGGTGGAAAATGCAGCCCTAGGTAGACTGTGACGGGGACACTTGTTTACAGTCTGAGAGCTGAGACAAGAGGGCAGAGCATCAGCCTTTCCACTTCAGGGAACTAATGCATCAGAAGACTCACATTTTTTTCTCTTAAAAAAAAAAAGTTTATTTAATCAGCCTTTGAAGGCACCTAGTTTGTGTATGAAACAAGGCAGTAAAATGGCAAATGTACAGGGTTCATGATGGGTGGAAACATGGAGAGGTGGGCAGAAGACTCCAATTTTTTATTAATCTGAATGTGTCTGTGAATGACCAGAAAATTGCCATGAGTATTGATCAGTGATAAGTGAATTTTAACAATAGGCAAGTTTGTAAATGCGGAGTCCTCAAATAATGAGGATAGACTTATACACCCAGGACAGTGTCGATGACAGTCGGGTAACCTTAAGAGAAGCTGCAGGGTGTGTCTTGGGTATTCAGTGGAGGGACATCCCAGTAGGGCTGCTCCACATCCCCTTTTGTGGACCTGGAGGACTGGAATTTACGGTTCCTGAGCAGGGGAAGACGGTAGGAGGGGCAGGTGAGCAGATGCTAAGAATTAGGGGCTCGGTTTTTAAGACATTACAATTCTAAAATACTATGATGTAATCCACATGATAGAGTTAGAAAAAGAACTTTGAGTCTAGGGGGGAGGGGTCTGGGTAGAGATACAAATTTGGGGATCATGTGTAAAAGTTAGATCTAGATGGATCAGAGATGTGAACATAAGTGTTAAAACCATAAAAATGTAGAGCAAAATGCAGGAGAAAATCTTAGTTATCTTGGGTTTTGCAAAGATTTCTTAAATATGACACAAAAAGTATGAGTGATAAAATATTGATAAATTGGACTTTATTAAAATTAGAACATTTTCCTCTTCGATAGGCACTGTTATGAAAATGCAAGTTATTTTATGGGAGGAAATATTGGCAAAACATACACAACAATGAACCTCTATCTAGGATATATACAGAACCTTTATAACTCTAAGAGGAAGATAACCCAATTCTGAAAAGTTTCGGCCATTTCACCAAAGATACACAGATGGCAAAAATCACATTACTAAAAGATCCATATAGAGGTATAGAACTTAAAATTCATTTCCATGAAAAAAGTGCATTCACATAAATACAGGGAGTATGTACCATGATGTTTATTTCAGCTCTATCTAAAATATTAAAAAGATGGGCATAAGCCTAACAGCTCAAATCAGCTGATGTTTGCTTTAATACTTGCAGTAATACTAAAATCGATAGAACAGGGGCTACTTATATCAATGTGGATAAATAAAACAATGAGCAAAGAAAGGAAGTTGTAGCATAATAGATAAGCCATTATTTCGATATTAACACCATACTGAACATGTGAAAGCACTTCATGGGGGGCTTCCCTGGTGGTCTAGTGGCTAAGACTCTCTGTGGTCCCAGTGTAGGGGGCCCAGGGTCGATCCCTGGATGGGGAATTAGACCTGCATGCCACAGCTAAGAGTCCACATGCTGCAACTGAGACCCAGTGCAACCAAATAAATAGACAAAAAAAAAAAAAAAAAAATTTAAAAACACTTCATGAGTACATTCCTATATAATAAAAGGGGAAAATCACGCTTGGGAATGATGATACTACCAATTTGTGTCCTCAAAAAAATGAAAACAAAATAATAAAGCTGGAAGTGGGGAAGAATCATCATGATTACCTATGAAAGTTAGTAGCAGTTTACAGAAGGATTGAAGGGTAAACTTCTAAAAGTAATGGAAGGTGGATACAGATATTTGGAAAGTTCAGCATGCCTGTTAAAAGATGTTAATGTGTTCTTGATAAAAGTTAAGATGGTGCTTTTTGAGAAAGTATTTTTTTCTTACCATAAGAGTAAGAAAAAAATAATAAGTTTTTAAAAAAATTTTTTATTTTTTAAAAAATAAGAGTTTTTCTTTTTTTTTTATACTTTTAAAAGCTTTATTTTTTAATACTTTAAGAAATATATACTTTTAAAAGCTCTTCTATACTTTAGGAGAGTGTATGCTATAAGTACATACTGCATGATTCTTTAAAAAATAACTAATATATTAAAAAATGTTTAATTTTTAAAATTTTGAGATAATTGAAAATTCCTAGGAAGTTGCAAAGAGTATATATCGAGGTTATCTATATTGTTCATCCAGTTGCTTCCAATAGTGATGTCATACATTACCATAGAACAACATCAAAAGAAGGAAGTTAACCCTGGAACAATGTGGGTGTGTAATTCTGAGCTGTTGTATCTGGTGTATAAATTCACATCACCATCACAATCAAGATTTTGAATAATCAGATCACCCCAAAGATCTCCATCCTGCTTGAACAAACACACGCCCCTGATCCACATCATCCTTAATCCCTAGAAACCATTAATTTGGCCTTTATCCCTACATTTTGTCATTTTGAGTGTTATATAAATGGAATTATACCGAGTGTGACCTTCAGTTTGCTATTTTCCATTTGGTATAACACCCCTGAGATCCATCCACGATGCTGTGTGTATCAATAGCTAATCCCCTTTTACTGTTGGGCAGTATTCTTAGGGTGGGTGGTGGTGGTGTTCAGTCGCTAAGTCATGTCCAATTCTTGGAGATCCCATGGACTACAGCACACCAGGCTTTCCTGTCGTTCACTATCTCCTGGAGTTTGTTCAGTCTCATGTCCATTGAGTCAGTGATGCCATCCAACCATCTCATTCTCTGTTGCCCCCTTCTCCTCCTGCCCTCAGTCTTTCCCAGCATCAGTCTTTTCCAATGAGTCAGCTCTTCGCATCAGTGGCCAAAGTATTGGAGCTTCAGCTTCAGCATCAGTCCTTTCAATGAGTATTCAGGGTTGATTTCCAGTAGGATTTACTGGTTTGATCTCTTTGCTGTCCAAGGGACTCTCAAGAGTCTTCTCTAGCACCACAATTCGAACACATCATTTCTTTTGGTGCTCAGCCTTCTTTATAGTCCAACTACCACATTCTACTACCATAAGAGTAATAGTGTCTGCATTTTAGGAAGTTTTAAAAATAGAGACAGAACATAAATTACTACAATACAGCCTCTGGTATTTTGGCATATTATATACCATTCGAATTTATTCTCATACCTATTTTTGAGCATTTTTTAAAGTTTCAAAGCATGCTTCTTTTTTGTGGCCAAAATGAGGAAAATGAAGACACTGAAAAATAATCACCTCTACCCAAACACCCAAAGATTTAGGTTTTAGTCGCTATTCTATGGTAGACTAGATTTTTAAAATTTTAAATAATAGATACCAACTCGAGAGTATAAGCAAAAGAAGGATCATATATTATTAATATAAGAATACAGAGGTATCTCTCTGTATTTCAAAACAGGAAATGCTGTTCACCATCAGAGGGCATGGAATCAGGAAACAGGATGCTGTTAGGCCCGAAGGGGGCTGCCACTCATGGTGTGCGCGTCTCTCTTCACTGTGTGGCCCCTCATTTCTGTCTCTTAGCAGATGAGCTCTCTCGTTTTCCGGTGTACATGAGGGAAGATGGCCGCCTGGCAGCTACATTCGGTGGATCATTATCCGTTAACCTGAGTTTTAAGTGGGAGGCGGTGTGATGGCGCCCACTTCTGTTAGGTGTCCACCACTGGTACAGCCAATAGGAGTTGGGTGGAGGTACAAACACAGTGACTGGGGTCTTCCCCTGTGGGGTGTAGAAAGGGCAGAGGGTGCCCAGAGGATGGTGGTAAGTATGGGCCGGCAAACACCTAAGACAGTATTTACCATTCTAGTTTATGGCTTGTAAATAGAGTGGACATATTAAAAACCTACTTATATTAAGCATCAGCAGTTTTCCATGTTATTCTTGGAAGCATGGTCTTCATAGCTCGCCTTCTGCGTAGTATTTTGTGTGAATATAATGTGCTCCATGTCCCCAAACCTTCAGCGATAAGAATAATGATAATTTCTGTATTTTTTATGACTAAATTTTCCAAGTCTTTTAAAACAAAGATGTTTTAAGCCAAACTTGTTGGTCCTCCTCTTTGATTTCTTCTAAAACCACTAAGCTTAGGTAGCAGTTGGGGTATATCCAATTCTGTTCTCCCCTAGTGTGTCTGAGGCACGTTTATTCAACACATGCCGAGCCTCTGCTGTGGTACTTACTGGCAACCCAAAAGTGAACAAAGTCTGTCTCCACGCTCTTGGAGCTTGTGTTCTGGTGGGAGGAGACAGACAAAGCAAAAAATACGTTCAGTGTCGGGCAGTGATGTGCGGAAAAATAAAACAGGCCAAAGGGAATAGAGGGTGAGTCAGTGGGGCTGTTGTTTTGGGAAGCAGGGAGGGAAGGGAAGGTCGCTCTGAAGTGACCTTGAGCAGAGAGCCAGACCAAGGACAGGAGGGAGCCCTGGTGAGGGATTCAAGCAGAAGAGCAGTGAAAGCAGAGGAGAGGCCAGTGTGAAAGCTCAGGGTAGGCGGGCAATTGACATATTTGAGGAAGAGAGCTGCCTGGGTGCCTAGAAGGTGCTCATCAGGGAGAGTGGTATCTCCAGACAGTAGCTAGAGGCTCAGCCCTGCTGGCCAGTGTGGAGGGTTTTGAGCAGAAAAGGCGATGTGAGCATGTACTTAGGATGTGAGACCCTCGACTTGCTAGTCACTTGCCTCTGCAGCCTTTATCAAAGCGTCTGTCCATTCCTCTTCCATTGCTCTGTTACCCCTTTCTCGTCCACTTGAAGCACTGGCTGTGTGTTCTCTGTACTCACTCATTGCCTCATCTCTACCTTCCTTCACCAGTGTAGCACTTTTAATGTGTGTTTGTTTAAGGTTTTATTAGCTGGTAATCTTTCCCCGTACTATTCTTTGTTGAGGATTTTCCTTGACAGTCTTTCCTCAATTGTTTTTCGAAATGGCTGTAATTTTCTTGGGTTCTTAGTAAAAATGCTGTTGGCCCCTAATTGAGATTGCATTCTTTGTAAATTAATTTGAGGCGTGTTGACATTTGTATTTGGTTTTCCCATTAAGGGCCAAGTCTGTATCATGCGAAAATTTAAAAACAGGATCATTCCTGTTTTTTACTTTATTTTGTTGTGGTTGATAAAAGGTGGTGCAATTCTGAAATAGCTGGTTATGGTGCCCAACCAGGAAAGAAAGCTATTTCATTCAGTCCAAAAAACATTTTATTAAATTTTCATGATGTGCTAGGTACTGTGGACATTGAATCCGGAAATGAGGGCTCTGTATGGGACTTCAACTGGTTGGCATGAGTTCAGAATTTATTTTTGGTGTTAGGACAGAATTCTGTGAAAGAAATCACATTGTCTTTCTCTCTACCTAAAGGAATAGTTTCTCAAAAGTGTGCTGTAGATGGAATAAAAATAACAAGTTGCTAGAGCTTTTCAGAAGACATCCTTGTATGTGCTGGCTAGAAAACCTAAAGTGATTATCAGTTGCTCAGTTAACATTTTAAAAAGTTTTTTCCCAAGAAAGTAATCTGTGGCCAGTCTAAGTTTTATCCATCAGCAGTCTGATAAATCTACCTCAAAAATAAATCTCAAACCCAGGTACTTTTCTCCATACCTACTGATGTCTCCATTTTGCTGCTAACTCTCTAGTTCAAGCCACCAGTATCTCTTTTTTAAAATCAATCTTTATTGTAGTATGGTTGATCTGTAATGTTTTAGTTTCTGCTGTACAACAAAGTGAATCAGGTATACATACCCATATATCAACTCATTTGTAGATTCTTGTCTCATATAGGTCATTACAGAGTATTGAGTAGAGTTCCCTGTGCTCTACAGTAGATTATTAGTTATCTATCTCTAGCAGTGTGAGTATGTCAATCCCAGTCCCCCAATTTACCCTCCCTGAGCGCCAAAGAATTGATGCTTTTGAACTGTGGTGTTGGAGAAGACTCTTGAGAGTCCCTTGGACTGCAAGGAGATCCAGCCAGTCCATTCTGAAGGAGATCAGCCCTGGGTGTTCATTGGAAGGACTGATGCTAAAGGTGAAACTCCAGTGCTTTGGCCACCTCATGCGAAGAGTTGACTCATTGGAAAAGACTCTAATGCTGGAAGGGATTGGGTGCAGGAGGAGAAGGGGACGACAGAGGATGAGATGGCTGGATGGCATCACTGACTCGATGGACGTGAGTTTGAGTGAACTCCAGGAGATGGTGATGGACAGGACTGCGATTCATGGGGTCGCAGAGAGTTGGACACAACTGAGCAACTGAACTGAACCGGTGACCATAAATTTGTTTTCTATACCTGTGACTATTTCTGTTTTATAAGTTCATTTGTACCATTTTTTAAAAAAATTCACATATAAACAACGTCATATGATTTTTGTCTTTCTTTGACTTACTTCACTCAGTATGACAATTTCTGGGACCATCCATGTCACTGCAAATGGCATTATTTCATTCTTTATTTGTGGCTGAGTAGTAGTCCATTGTATATATGTACCACATCTTTATCCATTCCTCTATGGATGGACATTTAGGTTGCTTCCATGTCCTGGCTGTCGTAACTAGGGCTACAGTGGACACTGGGGTGCGTGTATCTTTTTTGAGTTATGGGTTTTATCCAGATACATGCCCAGGAGTGGGATTGCTGGATCATATGGTAGGTCTGTTTTTAGTTTTTTAAGGAATCTCCATATTGTTCTCCATAGTGACTGCACAAACATATATTCTCACCAACAGTGTAGGATGGTTCCTTTTTCTCTACACCCTCTCCAGCATTTATTATTTGTAGATTTTTGATGATGATGGCCATTCTGACCAGTGTGAGATGATATCTTATTATAGTTTTCATTTTCATTTCTCTGATTTTGAATATCTTTTCATGTGCCTCTTGGCCTATGAGAAATGTCTATTTAGATCTTCCACCCATTTTTAAATTTTTTTTTTATGTTGAGCTGCATGAGCTGTTTGTATGTGACTAGTATCTTTCACCTGGACCTTTGCTTTGTAACTTGTATCCTTGCTTTTCTCTTGCTCACATTTACAAGCTTTTCCCACACAGGCACTGTAGTGATCTTTTTTTTTTTTTTTTTTACTTTTTATTACAGAAATTATCAGAGCTTAAAAAAGAGTATAATTGATGTAAAAATTATCCTCTCTCAGGCATTATCAATAATCCACTCACCAGATGTCATATTATTTTGTCTATAAATTCTTTTTTATAAGATATGGTCTTCTTTAAAAAAAAATAATGTGATAGTTGCACAACTCTGTGAATATACTAAAAACCATTGAATTGTACACTCTAAATGAGTAAATTATATGGTGTGTGAATTCTCTCAATAGAGCTATTAAATAGCCACAATGGCACTATCCTGTTAATAATTTTATAATTTCTCAAAAATCATCAAATAGCTAAAGTCCACATTTCCCCAGATATTCTTGAAAAGGTCTTTTAACACACTTTGACAGAGTTTGAAACATAAGTCAGATCATGTTATTCTTTTAGCTAAAACCTTTCTGTGGCTTTCCATCATATTTAGGCTAAAACCCAGACTCCTTGTACTGGTTCACAAAGATGTGACCTACCAGCAAGCCCTCGCAGGATGTGACTTCTCACTCCCTCTGCCTCTCTCTTGCCCACCTAACTGTTCCTACCGGCAAGCCCTCACAGGATGTGACTTCTCGCTCCCTCTGCCTCTCTCTTGCCCACCTAACTGTTCCTACCAGGAAGCCCTCGCAGGATGTACTTCTTGCAGGATGTACTTCTCGCGCCCTCTGCCTCTCTCTTGCCCACCTAACTGTTCCGAACAACAGGCCCTCGCAGGATGTGACTTCTTGCGCCCTCTGCCTCTCTCTCGCCCACCTAGCTGTTCCTACCTCAGGGCCTTTGCATCAGTTGTTGCTTCTGCTTGCAGGGCCTCTCCCCTGGTTTCTCATGAGGCTGGACCCCTTTAGTTTAAACATCCTCCCTCAGAAGGACTTTCCTCATCACTCTTCTAGTCTCCAATCTGAAGTGGCATCTCAGTCATTCTTTTTCAGAACATTCACTTAAAAATGTTGGCATAGCGTGGGTGGTGGTTTAGTTGCTGAGTTGTCTGACTCTTTGCAACCCAATGAACTGCAGCATGCCAGGCTCCTCTAACCTTCACTATCTTCTGGAGTTTGCTCAAACTCATGTTCATTGAGTCAGTGATGCCATCCAACCATCTCACCCTCTGTGGCCTCCTCCTCCTCCTGCCCTCAGTCTTTCCCAGTATCAGTCTTTCCAATGAGTTGGCTCTTTGCATCAGGTGGCCAAAGTATTGGAGCTTCAGCATCAGTCCTTCCAATGAATAGTGAGGATTGATTTCCTTTAGGATTAATTGGTTTGATCTCCTTGCTGTCCAGGGGACTCTCAAGAGTCTTCTCCAGCACCAGAGTTCAAAAGCATCAGCTCTTCAGCCCTTAGCCGCCTTTATGGTCCAGCTCTCACAGCCATACTTGACACCTGGAAAAACCATAGCTTTGAGTTTACAGACCTTTGTCAGCAAAATGATGTCTCTGCTTTTTAGTATGTTGTCTGGGTTTGTCATAGCTTGGGTTATTATTTGCTGTATCCCATTTTATTGTCTGTCTTTCCCTTTTTCTATATCACTCCCCCCCCCCAATTTTTTTTCTGTCTTGTTCACTACTGAATCCCAAGTGCCTGAAATATTGTCATATAATAGACTCATTAGACAATTTTACTGGAGAAGGCGATGGCACCCCAGTTCAGTACTCTTGCCTGGAAAATCCCACGGATGGAGGAGCCTGGTGGGCTGTAGTCCATGGGGTCGGGAAGAGTCAGACACGACTGAGCGACTTCCCTTTCACTTTTCACTTTCATGCATTGGAGAAGGAAATGGCAACCCACTCCAGTGTTCTTGCCTGGAGAATCCCAGGGACGGGGGAGCCTGGTGGGCTGCCGTCTATGGGGTCACAAAGAGTCGGACACGACTGAAATGACTTAGCAGCAGCAGACAATTTTACAAAAAATTGTCCTACACATACCAGGTGATTGGTATTTAGAAAAAGTTTATTTGATAGAATGTGTCACTTCCTGTGTAGATAGAGTTCCAGTCTGATAGGTTATTTCTTCAAAGACCTGGGTTTTTTTTTTTTTTTTGTAAATATCTTTTGTTTCTCTGGGCTTCCCTTGTGGCTCAGATGGTAAAGGATTTGCCTGCAATGCAGGAGACCCAGGTTCAGTCCCTGGTTGGGGACGATCCTCTGGAGACAGGAATAGCTACCCACTACAGTATTCTTGCCTGGAGAATTCCGTGGACAGAGCAGCCAGGTGAGTTACAGTCCGTGGGGTCGCAAAGAGTCGGACTCCACTGAGCGACTAACACTTTCACTTTTGTTTCTCTAGGAATTGGAAACTCTTGAGGGTACGAGATGATTGTTTTTCATCCTTCACATAGTACTCTGCTCACTTCAGAACTCATTAATTTACACACAAGTTCTGTTTTTGTCACTTGGTAAAACACAGAGTGCTTGTGTGTGTGAGCTTGAGAAAGTTCCCATGGCACCTTGCTGGTTTCATTCTCTGTGACCCCTTTTTCCTTTTGTCCTCAGTTATGGACCGTCACAGACCGTCTGTGAGTTTTCTCTGCCACCTGTTCTCCAGCGAGATAGCTTAAGAGCAGCTGTGATGAGCTAAATAATGCTCCCCCAGTGATGTGGTTAGTTGAGTATCTGGAGATAGAGAATCCTGAATTCTCCAGGTCGGCCCAGTGTAATCACGAGGGTCCTTCCTTTTGGGGAGGAGGCAGGAGGATCAGAATATTGAGAGAGAAAAAAATGTAAACAGAGGTTGGAATGATGCACTTTGAAGATGGAGGGAGGGACCACAAATCAAGAGATGTAGGCGACCTCTGGAAAAGGCAAAGAAAGAGATGCTCCCCAAGAGTCTCCAGAGGATGGCAGCCCCACCAGCGCCCTGGTTATTGGACCAGTGAAACTGAGTGTGGATTCATGACCTCCCCAGCTGCATGGGAATCATTTGTATTGTTTTAACCCACAACATGCGTGCTAAGTCACTTCGGTCTTGTCTGACTCTGTGCGACCCTATGGACTGTAGCCCGCCAGGCTCCTCTGTCCATGGGATTCTCCAGGCAAGAATATTGGAGTGGGTTGCTGTGCCCTCCTCCAGGGGATCTTCCCACCCAGGGATCGAACCCATGTCTCTTACGTCTCCTGCATTGCAGGGGTAATTAATTACAACAGCAATAGGAAACTGACGGATTGACTTTTGGCAAGAAAGCCTGAACGATCACAGAACTTATCCAGAGTGTTCAGAATTTAGTTTGATTTGCTGGCTTAATAGTTACTGAAAAAGAGGCTGTAAAGAATTGAGATGGCAACTTCAGGTAGGTGATTTGGGTCGTAGTTGATGGAATAGGAAAGATTATTACGTGCTGTCATAGCAGCATCAGTTTTCTAGTAGAATTAAGCTCTTGATGGCTTGCTTTCTTGTATTTTACACAGATCAGAAGCCTCTTGATCTTGCCCAGGGTGCTGAAATGAAACATGTTCTTGTTGGTAATAAGGTATGTGGTAATGGATTGCATTTGTATATGTAGAAAAAAAATTGGGGTTCTTGAAACACATAGATGCGCTTTTAACAAAAACGTGTTTTTTTAAATAGATCGTACACAAAGCTTTGAAGCGATATGAGGGTCCTCTCTGGAAGGTAGGTTGGAATGCGTTTTTAATTATAATACCTGGAAAAAAGATTTCTTAGGTGATCCCTTGTTAAAATTTGTTGGCGTTATTTTCTGAAGTATGTGATTTAGTAATTATTTGATCTTATGATGTAAACCATTATTATACTGCTGGACTTCATTAGGCATCTGGTGATCGTAGCAATTTACCGTCTCTTGTGTTGGTCTGACACTGTTAGGTGGCCAGGTTTGTACAGAGCAGAGTGGAGGGATGTTTTTTCTTAAGCATAGGATTACACTATCATTTTTGTTATGAACATTGATCTGTAGAAGACTCAGGAGGAATTTAATATTTAAATTGTCAGAGAACACACATGTAAAATCTTTCCGGTTATAAACACTTCTTTGCATTTTAGAGTTCAGTTATTTTCTAGAATTAACTATTTTGGAGCACGTCATTTCTTCTGCATTTGAAAACGCTCCTTCTATATATTTATGTACATGTCTGTCTGTAGTGTATAAAATTTAGGATAATTTTCCTTTTTTAGAAGCTCTTTCAGAACTTTGAGGAAATTGTCTTTGAAGCCCACAACTGACACATTTCCCTATAAATATCCTAGCATAGTATTGTCAGAACTATAAACCGTGTTCATTGTTGATCTTACCAATAAGGCATTGCTTCTGTTCCTGTCACTCGGTAGGGTATGTTTTCATTTGTGCACTCAGTTTCTAGGTAACGTTTGATCATTTTTGAGTGTGCAGTGGTACTGTCAAGATGAAAGGCTCAGATAGAACTATCATAACTTAATTACTTTTTATCAGTCAAGCATTTGAATCTAGATGTATCAGCTTGGAAAAATCTTTGTTGTTTTTCCCTTAGAGTTCCAGGTTTTTTGGCTGGAGGTTATTCTGGGTAGTGTTAGAACATGGAGTCCTCTCATGGTATAGGAAACAGTGAGTATTATGATCTTTAATACTTCTTGAGTTTCAGCATCTACATTTTGAATGATTAAAACTTTTCACTGATCTCTTTTCCTTTTGCCTTGATAATTTATATTTATTTTGAAGGCCCGATGCAGTCCATAATACTTATCGCCAGGGATGCAAGCACCTAACTCAAGCAGTCTGCACGGTAGGATGACACACGCATCTTTTGCTTAAACTGTGAACTCAGTCCTGCGAGTGATTGCGCTCAGTCATTGGAATAAGCCGCTTTGTAAAATCTTGGGGTAGAAAGCATGTGTGCAGTTTGGCCCTCCCTATTTGTGACTTAATTCCAGAAAGTTCCAAAAAGCAAAACTTGAATTTGCCATGCACCAGCAACTATTTACATAGCGTTTGCATTGTAATAGGTATTATAAATACTCTGGAGATGATTTAAAGCAAGCCAGAGTTGTGTGCAGATACTATGCCATTTTATATAAGGGCCTTGCGCTTCCGTAGATTTTGGTATTCTACTCGTATGTCTGTCGCCCACAGATACCGAGGGATGACTGCATATGTTTTTACTTGAGAACAAGTAAAGTTGTGGAATTCCATTTAAAAACTATAATCAACTTTTAAAAAAAGTCTGTGTATTGTGGGATAAGAGAAGCATGATCCAAAAACATTTATACAGAATGTTTACCATTTTGTATGTGTATGTATATATATGTGTATGTGTATATATTAACACATGTGTATGCACGTAGATATCTATATATGTGCATGTACGTGTGTGTGTCTTTGAACATGGGTACATCTGGATAATGAAAATTTTTCTGGTGGTAAAATTTAAAGCCTGTATCAAAATCAGGATGTTTAGGTTCTCCATAATCCCATCTGGCTGTTTTACTTTTACCAGCCAGGAGAAAAGAGTTTTTCCTCCATGGAGATTAGTCTAAGACTGGAGCCTGGACACACTTGTTAGCTTGCTGCTTCAGTTTCTCTAGGGTTGTCAGCATGCCACAGCGGTGCACCCTTTTTTTAAAGCATAGGACTCAGAACTTCCCAGGTGGTCCAGAGGTCCAGAGGCTAAGACTCCGCAGTTCCAGTACTCCACTGCGCAGGGTGTGGGTTCGATCCCTGGTCGGGTAACTAAGATCCCACATACTGCACAGCCAAAAGTTAACTGATAGCACCGTTTAAAAACAAAAATAAAGAAAAACAACAAAACCCCCAGCACCCACCTTTCTGTGTGAACACTCCTGGGGGAGCAGCAGCACCACCCTGGAGAAGTCACAGGCCTGGTCACCTGCACCTGCAGTCCGGCCTCCTTACACACCTGGCCCCTTAGTGTCCTCACACCTCTTTCTCCCTTGCATCGGACCAGAGGGCCAGGGAGGTGCTGTCTACACTCAGCCATCTAAACTTCTCTTTTGTTGGTGCCTCCCAGCCATTCTCATCTGTTCCAGCTTTTGATTCATTTATTGAACTCAGGTTTTTCCTCAGTTGGGTTCTTTCTCTTTCTTTTTTTGGTCATTGTTCTTTCTCATTCTTGTCTACCTTAAAAAATGACAGAAGTTGTTCCCCTGATCCTTTTAAAATTTCCTGATCTTTAATTTCTTTAGAATTGCTTAGATCCTGCTATGTTACACTTCACCTTGTGTATAGTTTTTGCTTCTTCTATAAACATCTGCTTAAAGCCTGCATTTATGAACCCATATGGATCCATTGAAGGTAATGGGCATTAGGTGAGTGACCACTATGAGGCAGGCTCTGTTTACATTCTAGACTCTAAAGGTAGATGCTTAGGTCATTGATTTGAGACCTTTTTTCTTTGCTAATATAGATATTTACATCTATAAATTTCTTTTTTAAAAAATTATAGTAAAATACACATAATGTAAAGCTTACCTTCTTATTTCAGTAGTGTTAACTCTGGGCTTCCCTGGTAGCTCAGCTGATAAAGAATCTGTCTGCAATGTGGGAGACCTGGGTTCAATCCCTGGATTGGGAAGATTCCCTGGAGGAGGGCATGACAACCCACTCCAGTAGCAACCCACTGCCTGGAGAATCCCCATGGACAGAGGCGCCTGGTGAGCTACAGTCCATGGGGTTGCAAAGAGTGGGACACGACTGAGCGACTCAGCAGCAGCAGTGTTAACTGTATTCACTTTGTTGTCCAGCACATCTCTAGAACTTTCTCATCTTGCAGAACTGAAACTTGATACACATGCAAGAGCACCTCTCTGTTTCCCATACCCCCACCCCCGGCAACCACCATTCTACTTTCTGTTTCTGTGCTTTGCCTACTTCAGATATCTCACCTGAGTGGAATTATACAGTAATTGACAGGTTTATTTCACTTAGCATAATGTCCTTAAGGGTCATCCATGTTATAGCATGTGACAGGATTTCTTTTCTTAAGGCTGAATAATATTCCACTGTTACATATAGACCACATTATCTTTATCTGTTCCTCTACTAATGGATGTTTGAATTGTTTCCACCTTTTGGCCGTTGTGAATACTGCCGCTATAAACATAAGTGTGAAAATGTCTCATCAGATGCTTTCATTTCTTTTCGATGTAAACCTCGGTGTGGAATTGGTGGGTCATGTGGTGATTCTATTTTTCATTTTTTAAGGAACTTCCGTACTGTTTTCCATAGCACCTGCGCCATTTTACATTCGTATCAACACTGCTCCACTTTCCCCACATCCTCACTGCAACACTTATTTCAGAGGGTTTTGTTTCTTTGCCATTCGAGTAGGTATGAAATGGCATCTAACTATAGTTTGATTTCATTGCCTTGATTGTTAGTGACATTGACCATCTTTCCATGTACTTATTGACCACTTGTATATTGTCTTTGGAGAAATGCCTGTTTAATTCTCTTGCCCATTTTTTAATCAGGATTTTTTTTTTTTTCCTTGTTGGTGTTGAGTTATAGGAGTTCTTTGTCTATTCCAGATATTTTCTCCTTATCAGGAACATTTTTTTTAATACTTATTTTTTTATTTAAATATTTGCAGTATTTTCTCCAATTTCATAGGTTGTCTTTTCACTCTGCTAATAATGTTCTTTGCATAGACGTTTTCATTTTTTGTGTAGTCTAATTTATGTTTTTTTTCTTTTGTCACTTGGACTGTTGGTATCACATCCAGGAAGCCACTTCTAAGTCCAGGGCCATGAAACTTTCTTCCCATGTTTTCTTACAAGGATTTTACAGTTTTAGCTCTGACATTGAGGCATCTGTTTCTCCCGAGGCATTTCTCCTTGGCTTGTAGGTGGCGGCCTTCTTGCTGTGTCCTCACATGGCTTTGGCTTTTCCCTGTGTGCAGGCATCCCTGCTTCCTCTTTCTCTCCTTGTAAGGACATCAGTCATACTGGACTAGGATCCCACCCTTATGATCTCATTTCACCTTAATTACCCCTTTTAAAACCTTATGAAAAGCCCTATCTCCAAATGTAGTTTCACTGGGGATTAGGACTTCAACATATAAAGCCCTTAATCTGGTTGAGTAAGTCCTTTTTCCTTTCCTAGTTAACTGAGAGTCCTCATTCTGAAAATCTGTTGAACTTTTATTAAAAGCTTTTCCCATATTATCAAAATGCCCATATAGTTGTGCTCATTTTGTTAATATGATTATATTGATAGACTTTAGGGTGTTAAAATCAATCTTACACTTCTGGGACAAATCTCAGGAGGTTGTGATATATTACCATTTTAATATATTGTTCATAAATACTTTGTTAAGAATTTTTGCTTTTTTGTTCACGATGGATACTGGTTTATATTTCTCCTGTGGTGTTTGTATTTCTCCAGTGGTATTATCTGGTCTCACATAATGAACTGGAAAATGTTCCTTTTCAGTTTTCTAGAAGAGTTTGTATAGGATTAGGTTACTGCTTCCTTAAATACTCGCTAGAATTTGCCTGTGCAGTCACAAGGGCCAGGGGGTGGGGGTGTGTGTATGTGTAGTGGGGAGAGGATTGTCATTACAAATTTGACTTGTTCAGTTGCTATAGGGTATTCATATTTTCTATTTCTTCTTGGCTTGGTGTTTGTTATTTTTGTCTTTCAAGGAATTTGTCCCTTTCTTTTCCTTTGGCTATGAAACTTAGAGTAATAATATTTCCTTGTGTTTTTAATGTCTGTGTGATAGGTAATGTTGTACACTCTTTTGCTTTTTATATTGGTAATTTATGTCTTCTCTTTTTTTCAAAGATCAATCTGCCTAGCACTTTGTCACTTTTATTTTCGAAGTGATTGATTTCATTGAAATTTTTCTTATGATTTCATTCTCTTGATTTCATCGAAATTTTTCTCAGGCTTTTGCTATTTCATTGATTTTTGTTCATTTTAAAGAATTTCTCCATGTTTTGGGCTTAATTTGCTCTATTTTATAGTTTCTTAAGGTTGTAGGTTAGATTATTCAAATTACTATACAATTCAAAATATATTCTAATTCCTGTTGTGATTTCTTCTTTGAACCAATGGATGTTTAGGAGTGTGTTGTTAAATTTCCAAATAATTGGAGTTTTCATGATTGTGTTTTTGATTTATAATTTCATTTTGGTCATTGCACATTTTCTATATGATTTCCGTCTTGTCAAATTTATTGAGACTTGCTTGATGACTCTACATATGGATTATTGTGGAGAATGCACTAGAGAATAACATGTATTTTGCTCATGTTGGCATGTCCTATAAACATTCAGGCATGATGGTTGATAGTGCTGTTTAGATCTTTTGTGTCTTGCTGACTTTTTTTTTTCATTGTGTCAGTTGCTGAGAGAATGGTGTTTAAACTCCAGATATATTTGCAGCATTATTTATTTCTGTTATTGTTCACATGCATATTTGTGATTATTTTCTTCTTGATTAATTGACCCTTTTATCTATTCTGGTGGCCATCTTTATCTCCTATAATAATGTGTTTTGTTTTGAAATCTATTCTGTTTGATATTAATATAACCTTTCAGCCCTTCTTATGGTTATTGTTTACATAGTATCTCTTTTTGTATCTACTTTCCACCTACTATATCTTTATATTTATTTTCTGTCTCTTGTAGATAGTATATGTTTGGGTCCCTGTTAACCATTCTGACATTTTTGCCTTTTAATAGAATTTCTTTTGAGATTGTGGTCCACTTTTTTGGATTGTATCACTAAAGTTAAGTTCTAGAGATCCTGGATCCTATTATTTTTCTCCATTGAAGGTAATTTCCATTGTTTCAGATCATTTTCGTGGCTAGGTTTGATTGTAAACTGTTTCTCATACAGTGGCTCTGGTCTGCATTCAGCTAGGCGGTATCTCAGCGACTGCTTGGTATCTATTTTCTGTGCATCAGTAAGAGATGTGAACAGAGTTGGGGAATCCCATCTCTGTTTCCTTTGGAGGACTCCCCTACTGTCTCTGGTATTCATGGCTGCCTAGCTTTGCTTTCTTAATTTCCAAAGACAGACTGTTATCCAAGTATGTACTTGCTGCTGTTGTGTCTCCCCCCAGGACTGTGCTACCTCAGTGAACAGTCTTGAGGATTGGAAGTGTTAGTTGCTCAGTTGTGTCTGACTCTTTGCTACCCTATGGACTGTAGCCCACCAGACTCCTCTGTCCATGGGACTCTCCAGGCCAGAATACTGGAGTGGGTTGCCATTCCCTTCTCCAGAATATCTTCTCAACCCAGGGATCGAACCTGAGTCTCCTGCATTGCAGGCGGATTCTTTACCGTCTGAGCCACTTGGGAAGCTGAACTTGGTTGCAAGGTGACGTGCTCTCCCATCGAGTTGGCCAGCCCTTGTTCAGACTTCAGCTCTTCTTTTCTACTCCTCACGCTTTTACACTCAGTTCATTCTCTATACTCACATCAAACAAAAGGTTCAGGAGAGTGGCATGAATAAGAAACTGGAGCTCTGATATCTGAAGGACTTTATAGCCCAAGTGCATGTTATGCTAAATATTTAATAGGATGAGGGAAAAACTATATACCTAGTGTATATTATTAGTATTTACTTTGAGTAATGAAGCATATGAAAGCCAGACTTGATGTAGATAAGCTACAATGCATTTGATACTCCCAACGTTATCACTTTTTTCTATTTTAAGTGTTTACTTGGGTATTATTGTCATGTTAATAGTGTTGGTTTTATGTGTAGATCATTTAAGGGTTCTGTTTTATGGGCATGAATGGTATTGTCTTACTGACTTCTTTTTATCCAAGGTAAAATCCACTGATAGCTGCCTCTTCTTTATTAAATGCTTCGATGACACTGTTCATAGCTTCAGGGTTCCCAAGAACAGCCTTCAGCAGACAAGAGAGGTAATTTTATGGATTTGTCTTTCATAAAACAACATTTAAGGACATAAAGAATATCAAATAGGCTCAATATTAACATCTTGTTGATTATGCCTTTTTAATGGGAGTGATGATATAAAACTTTTGAAATTTGGCTTATGAATTAATTCCTTATCAACATGTACCTGCAGGTATTTTCTCTTCTTTTAAGATTTTGCTTCTGTGAAAGTTAAGGGCCCCTAGTGGTTTTAGGAAAAAGCCTAAATGATTATTCATTCTGCCCCTGAATTTATAGGTGAGGTAAGATTGAAGTGCCCTCTTAACGGTCCTGCAGCTGGCCAGCGACAGAGCCTGGCTCCAGCCCAGGTGTTCTGCTTTATTACACTGTAGACTCAGCTTCTCTTTGTGGTAATTTGAATGATAGCAGCAAGCAAGAAAATTGGGATTGATGTGACAAAAATTCATTGTGTAGTTATTTAATGGAGACTGCATATTCCTTTCGATCAAGGCAGTATTGTAAACTTACCTTGTTTTTTTATAAATCATGTAAGGGGTTAAAAGCATTTGTTTTCCAGGGGCTTCTCTTAGTAGTGGGCTTCCCTGATAGCTCAGGTGGTAAAGAATCTGCCTGCAGTGCAGGAGACTCTGGTTCGATTCCTAGGCTGAGAAGATCCGCTGGAAAAGGGATAGGCTGCCCACTCCAGTATTGTTGGGCTTCCCTTGTGGCTCAGCTGGTAAAGAATCTGCCTGCGATGTGGGAGGCCTGGGTTCAGTCCTTGGGTTGGGACTATCTCCTGGAGAAAGGAACAGCTACCCACTCCAGTATTCTGGCCTGTATTCCAGAATTCCATGGACTGTATAGTCCATGAGGTTGCAAAGAGTCAGACATGACTGAGCAACTTTCACTTTTCCCTAAGTAGTATAGTGTATAAGAATCTGCCTACCAATGCAGGGGACACGGGTTTGATCCCTGGTCTAGGAAGATCCTGGAGAAGGCAATAGCACCCCACTCCAGTACTCTCGCCTGGAGAATCCCATGGACAGAGGAGCCTGGTGGGCTGCAGTCCATGGGGTCGCTAAGACTCGGACACAACTGAGGCCTTCACTTTCACTTTTCACTTTCATGCATTGGAGAAAAAATGGCAACCCACTCCAGTGTTCTTGCCTGGAGAATCCCAGGGACGTCGGGGCCTGGTGGGCTGCTGTCTATGGGGTCGCACAGAGTCAGACATGACTGAAGTGACTTAGCAGCAGTAGCAGCAGCAGCTAGGAAGATCCTATGTAACACCTACTGAGCCTGTGCTCTAGAGCCCAGGAGCCTTAGCTACTGAGCCCATGTGCCCTAGAGCCTGTGCTCTGCAACAAGAGAAGCCACCACAATAAGAAGCCCTCACACAACTGGAGAGTACCCCTGCTCTCAGCTGCTAGAGAAAAAGCCTGTGCAGCCAAAAATAGATATTTAAAATAAAAATTTTTCTAAAAATGTGTTTCCAGAATGATTAACTTTTGCCTTGCAGAGAACATTGAACAATCCAAACCATGTCTGTCCTAACGTTTCATAAAAGGGTAAGACTTCATCCTGAGAAATGCTGTGAGAAATGAGGTAGAAGGTAGGTATTTTTAGGGCAAACATTCCATATTTTTGTAAATCACTGATTTTTTAAAAACAGTAAAGCCGTGAAATTAAAAGACGCTTACTCCTTGGAAGAGAAGTTATGACCAACCTAGGTAGCATATTGAAAAGCAGAGACATTACTTTGCCAACAAAGGTCCATCTAGTCAAGGCTATGGTTTTTCCAGTGGTCATGTATGGATGTGGGAGTTGGACCGTGAAGAAAGCTGAGTGCTGAAGAATTGATGCTTTTGAACTGTGGTGTTGGAGAAGACTCTGGAGAGTCCCTTGGACTGCGAGGAGATCCAACCAGTCCATTCTAAAGGAGATCAGCCCTGGGATTTCTTTGGAAGGAATGATGCTAAAGCTGAAACTCCAGTACTTTGGCCACCTCATGCAAAGAGTTGACTCATTGAAAAAGACTGATGCTGGGAGGGATTGGGGACAGGAGGAAAAGGGGACGACAGAGGATGAGATGGCTGGATGGCATCACTGACTCGATGGACGTGAGTCTGAGTGAACTCCGGGAGATGGTGATGGACAGGGAGGCCTGGGGTGCTGCACTTCATGGGGTCGCAAAGAGTCAGACACGACTGAATGACTGAACTGAACTGATTCCTTAAAAAACTGGAAATAGAACTGCCTTATGATCCAGCAATCCCACTGCTGGGCATACACACTGAGGAAACCAGAATTGAAAGAGACACGTGTACCCCAATGTTCATCGCAGCGCTGTTTATAATAGCCAGGACATGGAAGCAACCTAGATCTCCATCAGCAGATGAATGGATAAGAAAGCTATGGTATATGTACACAATGGAGTATTACTCAGCCATTAAAAAGAATACATTTAAATCAGTTCTAATGAGGTGGATGAAACTGGAGCCTATTATACAGAGTGAAGTAAGCCAGAAAGAAAAACACCAATACAGTATACTAACACATATATATGGAATTTAGAAAGATGGTAACAATAACCCTGTATATGAGACAGCAAAAGAGACACTGATGTATAAAGCAGTCTTTTGGACTCTATGGGAGAGGGAGAGGGTGGGATGATTTGGGAGAATGGCATTGAAATATGTATAATATCATGTATGAAACAAGTTGCCAGTCCAGGTTCGATGCACAATACTGGATGCTTGAGGCTGGTGCACTGGGATGACCCAGAGGGATGGTATGGGGAGGGAGGAGGGTTCAGGATGGGGAACACATGTATGCCTGTGGCGGACTCATTTCAATATATGGCAGAACCAATACAATATTGTAAAGTTTAAAAATAAAATCAAAGTACCTTAAAAAAAAAATAAAAGATACTTAACAGCAACAACAAAAAACATCAGGGCAATTTTTGGCTCTCTTAAAATGATCTGAATTTCTTGTGCTTAAGGCAGCTTAGTAAATTGTTGCTAGACGTATTATTATGCAATAACTTACTCAACAGGGTTGAGAACCTATAATTCTTAAGTGAAAAATTCTCCACCCATTGTTTTGTTTTTGTAATGTGTTTCAGTATTAATATGAATGAATATGCAAACTTACAGATGATGTTTTTTAAAGGATTGGGAAAATTTTTTATCTAGACATGTTATAAACGAGAGACGTGCATCATTACTTCGTTGTTGGGTATTCTGCTTTGTTTTTTTGAAGCCATAACATTTTTTTTCCTCCATGTAAATTTTATGCTTTTCAGGTTGTTGTCATAATACGTGTTTCGAGTTAAAAGTGTATTTCACCTGTTTAAATCCTTGGATTATCTCAGGACTGGCTGGAAGCAATAGAAGAGCATTCTGCTTACAGCACACACTACTGTTCCCAAGACCAAGTGACTGATGATGAAGAAGACGATGCAGTTTCTGCTGTAGACTTGAAGGAATCCTTAGAGGTAAGTAGAAAATGTAACTTGACCTGTACAGCTAACTCTATCACTCAGGTTTTACTAAGAATATTTTTCTTAATATGAGGTTTTGAATTTAGATTTCTGTCCAGAATGCAAATAGTATTACTCTTTTAGTAATATTCTTCTGCTACTTATACTGTCTCTCTTATGGTAATAATGATCAAATATCTCTGTAAATAGGCTGTAATGATAGGCATGTGCCTACGTATATATTTTTTGGTTAACATGTTTATGCTGTGATCAGATGGTCATTCTCTTTGAAAACTGCTGCCAGGAGGCGAGACATGCATTGCTTGCCTTACTGCCCTTTATGACTTCACTATATATTTCAGAGTTTAAATAATGCAACCATAGTGATACCTTCCCTGGTCTGTAGTTTCATTTAAAAGCATGTGTAATCTCTAACTTCCTTGATTAGAGGTAAGGTTAAAGCATCAGTGATGAATGGAGAGGCCCTCATCTGAAGTGACATCAATGCCTCATCCACAGAGACACACCAACATAAGTAACTGAGATCGGTATCTTTTTTCTTGGCATCAGTTTTGTGGCTGTACCTTTTGAATGAATGGGTTTGGAAGAATTAGAACTACAAAAGGATAATGTGTTTTGATTTAAATAATTATATCAGAACATGTGAATTTGCCTACGCAATTTAATCCTTTTTTAAATGAAATGAATTTATTGGAGAATTTGAATGTTTCTATGTCAACAACTTTAGTGAGTTTAAGTTTACTAATATCTAAGGAGTTTTATTGACTTAAGGATCTATCAGCTTAAAATAAGAGATTCAGATATTTTGAATCCCTAATCTTATTATGGAACATGAAAAAATTTGAGCCCTTCCATGTTTGTTGAAGACATTCCCCAGAAGTTAACTGTTGCCTTACCAGCACCCCTTCTCTTTTAAAGTCGAATATGTAAAATGACAACCATAAACATAATTTTCAGATTGGTGAACTTTGCAAAAGTAACATGTAACATCTAAATAACATTAAAACTCTTCAAATAAAGAAGGTTTAAATATTTATAGCCAAAGTCATGTTAGGCAGTAAAAAATAAAACTGTGCTAAAATATTTTAACTTTTAATCAGTGTTCCTTAAGTGAAAAATCCTTCCCTATTTATGTACCTTCAACAAAAGGGTAAATAATAAAACCTGGAAGGGCTTACAAGGCATGACAACTTCTTTCCCAGGATTATGGTAATTTTAAGACCTTTTTAATGGAAGCTACAGGTAAAATATAAGCATACTAAGTTGCATATCATTTAAAAAAAACTTCCTTGAGGAAATGTTTCTTCTTTAGCTTCATTTTCAAATTTTAGAGTTATCAAGCACAACTGTACCTTTTATTCCTTAGTTGAACATTGAATTCTTACATTAACTTTAAATTCATGAGGTTTTTGCCTTGTAGATTTTATAGCACCTGAAGTCGGTGAGAGTTTCAGCCAGTGTTAAGTACTTGAGGTTTTGCAGGTTTACACTTATCTCTTTCTAGCAGAAGTTGAGTGCTTTCCTCTGTCTCAGTTTCTGGAGGTTGGTCAGAAAAGGTAAAATCTGACACGAGCCTGAGTTGTAGCTTGTGGTAGACCGGCTCCAGAACACCCTCAGTCCTTGGACTCTTAGGCTGCAGAGAAATACTGGGACCAATTTGTGAAATAGATCTATTCTAGATGTCTATAGGCTTTCTAAAGGAAATGAGGAACTCTCGGACTGGAATGTTCTGCAACTACCTGAATTAACAAAAATTAACCTCATTCCCTCAACATGGTTTTGAACGAGTAAGTGGACTTAGAAGAAATTGGGGGGGATAGGGGAGTGTCCACACAGAGTGACTGTGTCGTATGATGCTCTTGGTCCCATTGTACCTCTTCAGGGAGGGGCCTTCAGAAACTTAAAACATTTTGTCTGAGCCCTCAGTCTGTCACTGTCTTGAGGTTTGGCCTACAGGGAGAAAAGTGTAAGACAGATCATAAAAATATTGGCCTTACAGTTATTGCCTTCATGGCAACTTGAAAATATTTCAGAAATAAAAACTGGAAGAGAAATTCAAGCAGGTGTTGGTATAGAACTCTACTGTCTAATATGATTGCTGCTAGATACATGTGACTATTTACATTTAAATGAATTAGAGTTAAATGAAAAATCCAGTAACTTTTTTTTTTAGTTTAATTTTTGTAGCTGTGCTGGGTCTTCATTGCTCTAGTTGTGGCAGGCGGGGGCTACTGTCTGGCTGCAGAGGGCCAGCTTTCACTGTGTGACTTCTCTCATGGCGGAGCACAGGCTCCAGGGCACGCAGGCTTCAGTAGTCGCAGTTCCCGGTCTTTAAAGCACAAGCTCAGCAGTTGTGGCACATGGGCTTAGTTGCTCCTTAACATGTGGGGTCTTCTGTGACCTGCAGTCTAACCTGTGTCTCCTGCATTGGCGGGTGGATCCTTTACACTGAGCTACGGGAGAAGTCCTAGTTCCTTATTTTAATTAGCCACGTTTCAAGCGCTCAGCATTTCGGACTCTTTTGTTGACTATGAGGGCTACTCCCTTTCTTCTAAGGGATTCTTGCCCACAGTAGTAGACATAATGGTCATCTGAGTTAAATTCACCCATTCCAATCCATTTTAGTTCCCTGATTCTTAAAATGTTGATGTTCACTCTTGTTATCTTCTGTTTGACCACTTCCAATTTACCTTGATTCATGGACCTAACATTCCAGGTTCCTATGCAGTATTCATTACAGCATCAGACTTGTCTTCCATCACCAGTCACATCCACAGCTGGGTGTTGTTTTTGCTTTGGCTCTGTCTCTTCATTCTTTCTGGAGTTACTTCTCCTCTGTTTTCCAGTAGCATATTGGGCACCTACCAAACTGGGGAGTTCATCTTTGAGTGTCTGTCTTTTGCCTTTTCATACTGTTCATGGGGTTCTCAAGGCAAGAACACTGAAGTGGTTTGCCATTCCCTTCTCCAGTGGACCATGTTTTGTCAGAACTCTCCACCATGACCTGTCCGTCTTGGATGGCCCTATACAGCATGGCTCATACTTTCATTGAGTTAGACAAGGCTGTGGTCCATGTGATCAGTTTGATTAGTTTTCTGTGGTTGTGGTTTTCATTCTGTCTGCCCTCTAATGGAGAAGGATAAGAGGCTTATGGAAACTTCCTGATGGAAGAGACTGACTGAGGGGGAAACTGGATCTTGTTCTGATGGGCGAGGCCATGCTCCATAAATCTTTAATCCAATTTTCTGTTGATGGACAGGGCTATGTTCCCTCCCTGTTGTTTGACCTGAGGCCAAACTGTGGTGGAGGTAATGAAGATAATGGTGACCTCCTTCAAAAGGTCCCAAGCACACACTGCCACACCCAGTGCCCCGAACCCTGCAGCAGGCCACTGCCAATCCACACCTCTGCTGGAGACTCCTGGACACTCACGGGCAAGTCTGGGTCAGTCTCTTGTGGAGTCCCTGTGCCTTTCTCTTGGGTCCTAGTGCGCACAAGGTTTTGTTTCCCCAACAGTCTGTTTCCCCAGTCCTGTGTAAGTTCTGGTGGCTCTGTGGAGGGGGTTAATGGTGACCTCCTCCAAGAGGGCTTATGCCGTACCCAGGTCTGTTGCACCCGGAGCTCCTGCCCCTGCGGCAGACCATTGCTGACCTGTACCTCCACAGGAGACACTAAAACACTCAAAGGCAGATCTGGCTCAGTCTCTATGGACTCTCCTGGTGCGCATAAGGTTTTGTTTGAGCCCTCCGAGCATCTCTGGCAGGTATAGGGTTTTCTAAATGCGATTTTGCTCCTCCTACTGTCTTGCTGGGGCTTCTCCTTTGCCCTTGGACTTGGGTATCTTTTTTTTGCTGGGATCCAACATTCTTCTGTCAGTGGTTGTTCAGCAGTGAGTTGTAATTTTGGAGTTTTCTCAAGAGAAGATGAGCACACGTCCTTCTCTCCACCATCTTGCAAGCTAAATGTGGTACTTGGATGCAATCTCAAAAACGACAGAATGATCTCTTTTCATTTCCAAGGCAAACCATTCAGTGTCACAGTAATCCAAGTTTGTCCTCCAACCAGTAATGCTGAAGAAGCTGAAGTTGAACAGTTCTATGAAGACCTACAAGACCTTTTAGAACAAACACCCAAAAAAGATGTCCTTTTCATTATAGGGGACTGGAATGCAAAAGTAGGAAGTCAAGAAACACCTGGAGTAATAGGCAAATTTGGCCTTGGAGTACAGAATGAAGCAGGGCAAAAGCTAATAGAGTTTTGCTAAGAGAATGCACTGGTCATAGCAAACACTCTCTCCCAACAACACAAGAGAAGACTCTACACATGGACATCACCAGATGGTCAACACTGAAATCAGATTATATTCTTTGCAGCCAAAGATGGAGAAGCTCTATACAGTCAGCAAAAACAAGACCGGGAGCTGACTGTGGCTCAAATCATGAACTCCTTATTGCCACATTCAGACTGAAAGTGAAGAAAGTAGGGAAAACCACTACACCATTCAGGTATGATCTAAATCAAATCCCTTCTGATTATACAGTGGAAGTGAGAAATAGATTCAAGGGATAAGATCTGATAGACAACCTGAAGAACAATGGAAGGAGGTTTGTGACATTGTACAGGAGTCAGGGATCAAGGCCATCCCCAAGAAAAAGATATGCAAAAAGGCAAAATGGTTGTCCTAGGAGGCCTTAAAATAGCTGAGAAAAGAAGAGAGAGAGATGAAAGAGATCAGTCGGTCAGTCGTGTCCGACTCTTTGCAACCCCATGAATTGCAGCACGCCAGGCCTCCCTGTCCATCACCAACTCCCGGAGTTCACTGAGATTCATGTCCATCGAGTCAGTGATGCCATCCAGCCATCTCATCCTCTGTCGTCCCCTTCTCCTCTTGCCCCCAATCCCTCCCAGCATCAGAGTCTCCTCCAATGAGTCAACTCTTTGCATGAGGTGGCCAAAGTACTGGAGTTTCAGCTTTAGCATCATTCCTTCCAAAGAAATCCCAGGGTTGATCTCCTTTAGAATGGACTGGTTGGATCTCCTTGCAGTCCCAGGGACTCTCAAGAGTCTTCTCCAACACCACAGTTCAAAAGCATCAATTCTTTGGCGCTCAGCCTTCTTCACAGTCCAACTCTCACATCCATACATGAACACAGGAAAAACCATAGCCTTGACTAGATGAAACTTTGTTGGCAAAGTAATGTCTCTGCTGTTGAATATGCTGTCTAGGTTGGTCATAACTTTCCTTCCAAGGAGCAAGTGTCTTTTAATTTCATGGCTGCAGTCACCATCTGCAGTGATTTTGGAGCCCAGAAAAATAAAGTCTGACACTGTTTCCACTGTTTCCCCATCTATTTCCCATGAAGTGGTGGGACCAGATGCCATGATCTTCGTTTTCTAAATGTTGAGCTTTAAGCCAACTTTTTCACTCTCCACTTTAACCTTCATCAAGAGGCTTTTTAGTTCCTCTTCACTTTCTGCCATAAGAGTGATGTCATCTGCATATCTGAGGTTATTGATATTTCTCCCGGCAATCTTGATTCCAGCTTGTGTTTCTTCCAGTCCAGCATTTCTCATGATGTACTCTGCATATAAGTTAAATAGGGTGACAATATACAGCCTTGACATACTCCTTTTCCTATTTGGAACCAGTCTGTTGTTCCATGTCCAATTCTAACTGTTGCTTCCTGACCTGCATACAAATTTCTCAAGAGGCAGATCAGGTGGTCTGGTATTCCCATCTCTTTCAGAATTTTCCACAGTTTCTTGTGATCCACACAGTCAAAGGCTTTGGCATAGTCAATAAAGCAGAAATAGATGTTTTTCTGGAACTCTCTTGCTTTTTCCATGATCCAGCAGATGTTGGCAATTTAATCTCTGGTTCCTCTGCCTTTTCTAAAACCAGCTTCAACATCTGGAAGTTCATGGTTCACATATTGCTGAAGCCTGGCTTGGAGAATTTTGAGCATTACTTTATTAGCATGTGAGATGAGTGCAATTGTGCGGTAGTTTGAGCATTTTTTGGCATTGCCTTTCTTTGGGATTGGAACGAAAACTGACCTTTTCCAGTCCTGTGGCCACTGCTGAGTTTTCCAAATTTGCTGGCATATTGAGTGCAGCACTTTCACAGCATCATCTTTTGGGATTTGGAATAGCTCAACTGGAATTCCATCACCTCCACTAGCTTTGTTCGTAGTGGTGCTTTCTAAGGCCCACTTGACTTCACATTCCAGGATGTCTGGCTTTAGGTCAGTGATCACACCATCGTTACTATCTGGAAAAGAAGAGAAAAGAAGAGAAGTGAAAGGCAAAGGAGAAAAGGAAAGATATACTCATTTGAATGCAGAGTTCCAAAGAATTGCAGGGAGAGATAAGAAAGCCTTCCTCATTGATCAATGCAAAGAAATAGAGGAAAACAATAGAATGGGAAAGACTAGAGATTTCTTCAAGAAAATTAGAGATACCAAGGGAACATTTCATGTAGCGATGGGCTCGATAAAGGACAGAAATTGTATGGACCTACCAGAAGCAGAAGATATTAAGAAGAGGTGGCAAGAATACACAGAAGAACTATACAAAATAGATGTACATGACCCAGATAAACTTCTTCATGACCCAGATAACCACAATGGTGTGAACACTCACCTAGAGCCAGATATCCTGGAATACAAAGTTAAGTGGGCCTTAGGAAACATCACTATGAACAAAGCTAGTGGAGGTGATGGAATTTCAGCTGAATTATTTCAAATCTTAAAAGATGATGCTGTGAAAGTGCTACACTCAATATGCCAGCAAATTTGGAAAACTCAGCAGTGGCCACAGGTCTGGAAAAGCTCAGTTTTCATTCCAATCCCTAAGAAAGGCAATGCCAAATAATGCTCAAACTACCGCACAATTGCACTCATCTCACACACTAGAAAAGTAATGCTCAAAATTCTCTAGACCAGGCTTCAACAGTATGTGAACCATGAACTTCCAGATGTTCAAGCTGGATTTAGAAAAGGCAGAGCATCCAGTAATCAAATTGCCAACATCTGCTGGATCATCAAAAAAGCAAGAGAGTTCCAGAAAAACATCCATTTCTGCTTTATTGACTATGCCAAACCCTTTGATTGTGTGGATTATAATAAACTGTGGAAAATTCTTAAAGAGATGCAAATACCAGACCACCTTACCTGTCTCCTGAGAAATCTGTATGCAGGTCAAGAGGCAACAGTTGGAACTGGACATGGAACAACAGACTGGTTCCAAATTGGGAAAGGAGTGCGTCAAGGCTGTATATTGTTACCCTGCTTATTTAACTTCTATTCAGAGTACATCATGTGAAATGCCAGTCTGGATGAAGCACAAACTGGAGTCAAGATTGCCAGGAGAAATATCAATAACTTCAGATATGCAATTGACACCACCCTTATGGCAGAAATTGAAGAAAAACTAAAGAGCCTCTTGATGAAAGTGAAAGTGGAGAGTGAAAAAGTTGGCTTAAAACTCAACATTCAAAAAACTGAAATCATGGCATCCGGTCCCATCAGTTCATGACAAATAGATGGAGAAACAATGGAAACAGTGAGAGACTTTATTTTTCTGTGCTCCAAAATCACTACAGATGGTGACTGCAGCCATGAAATTAAAGGACACTTGCTCCTTGGAAGAAAAGCTATGACCAACCTAGACAGCATATTAAATAGCAGAGACGTTACTTTGCCAACTAAGGTCTGTCTAGTCAAGGCTATGGTTTTTCCAGTGGTCATGTATGAATGTGAGAGTTGGACTGTGAAGAAGGCTGAGCACCGAAGAATTGATGCTTTTGAACTGTGGTGCTGGAGAAGACTCTGGAGAGTCCCTTGGACTGCCAGGAGATCCAACCAGTCCATCTTAAAGGAAATCAGTCCTGAATATTCATTGGAAGGACTGATGCTGAAGCTGAAACTCCAGTACTTTGCTCACCTAATGCGAAGAGCTGACTCATTTGAAGAGATCCTGATGCTGGGATCGATTGAAGGCGGGAGAAGGGGACAACAGAGTATGAGATGGTTGGATGGTATCACTGACTCGATGGACATGAGCTTGAGCAATCTCCGGGAGTTGGTAATGGGCAGGGAGGCCTGTCATGCTGCAGTCCATGGGGTCACAAAGAGTCAGACATGACTGAGTGACTTAACTGAGAAAGTGCTCAATAGTCACATGCGGCTGTCACCTTGGACAATGCAGATATAGAGTGTTTCCATCATCATAGAAAGTTCTTTTGGATCAAACTGAGATGGGTGCTTACATTTGGGGTGGCACTAGGATAGCGGGGGTTTTATTCATTGAGGATCTCTTGATTCTTACAGGCTCTGAACTATACCTGTGTTATAAGAAGTAATGAACAGATGATGCTAAATTTTAAACATATGAGAAAGTGATATCAGACTTTCTTGACTGACGAGTAAATGATTCCTAATTAAAGTGAATGTAGGAAGATGAGTGTACATCAGCTCAAAGCTGATAGAGTGGTACCCATACAAGAAATCAAGCATATATATATATATATATATACACTCCATATATATATATATGGAGTATGAAGTTATCCTTGAAGTGGATTTGGCTGGAGTTTGGAAAGTTTGGAGATGAGTATGGGGCTCCAGGGCTCAGGATGCTGGCTGTTGTCTGCAGAGGAAGGTTATCTGGATTCTACAATCCAATATTTTTAAAGTTTAATGTTATTAAGGTACAATTTTTATGTAATAAAATGAGGGCATTGTAGTGTCTTAAGTTTAATATGTTTTGACAAATACCCTGTGCAGCCGTCCCTCCTATCCAGGTGTGGAATGTTTTCATCACCGCAAAAAGATCTCCATTCCCCTTCCAGACAGTGCTCTCTACACCGTCTCGGGCAGCCACTGAGCTGCTCTGTCACCACGGTCTTTGTCAGCTTTGTCCACTCTAGGATTCCAGCTACATGGAATCACACCATATGTCTCTGGTGGCTATCATCGTTCACCCACAATGTTGTGTGTATCAGTAGTTTCTTTTTATCGATGTTGGAAGGCAGTCTGCTTTGATCCTTTTTCAAAATTGAGGTGTAATTGATTTACAGTGTTGTGTTAGTTTCTGATGTACATCAGTGATTCAGTTATCCATACATACTTTTTCTTACTGTTTTCCATTATGGTTTAATATAGGATATTGAATATAGTTGCCTGTGCTGTACAGTAGGACCTTATTTTTTATTTTATATATAGTAATTTATATCTGCTTATGCTTCAGCTCTCAATTAACCAACTATGGGATTGTCTGTATGTGGCAAATAGGCTGAAATTCATGACCTCTCTGCTATCCCAGCCACTCCTCCGTAGATACCTACTCCTTTGATACACAGTTTTGAACTGTCTCCTATGTCAGGATGGACAAAGCAGTTTAACATCAACTTAAAACCAACAGCAGAACTCTGGATGGGAAGAAGTAGCAGCAGGAGACCTGCGTGGGGCCCAGCTGCTCACCCGGGCGTCTGCCACCCTCTGTGGCCGAGGTCTGTGGGTGTGCTCCTGTTCTTGGGCTCTGTGCCCAGGTATCCTGGGTATAAAATACTGTCACACTTCAGCTATTAGAATACTGCTTGCATGGGAGCTCATTTAAGTAGGGTCAATAAAAATGGAAACCTAAGGAGTCCCCGACATAAGGTGCGTGGCATGGAAGTCAGTGAGACACTACGCTGGGCTCTGCGATGAACGAATGAACATTAACCTTCCTCAATCCCTGGTGGCTCCGACGGTAAAGAATCTGCCTACAATGCAGGAAACCCGGGCTCGATCCCTGGGTCGGAAAGATCCCCTGGAGAAGGAAATGGCAACCCACTCCAGTATTCCTGCCTGGAGAATTCCATGGACAGATGTGGGCTACAGTCTGTGGGGGTGGCAAAGAGTCGGACATGACTGAGACTGAGTGCACACACACTATTAGATTTTCCGGTTTTTGTACTGCAACCAATAGCCACTAAGAGGAACTGATAACAAATTGGAGAATGTGGATTTTTAAAAATTGTGTTTATAACTACTGCTGCTTCTTAGCATCAATTAAACGACATTAATTGTTTAGAATAGCAGATACCTGTTTGTATACAACTATGAAACAGCATGTGTAGATGGAATCTTCTCCAGCTTACCTACTGTGTAACTCTTAAGTAAATTGTGGATCAGGGTAAGATTTTTACTGTTAGAGATGCTGAAGGATGATGAATATAGTTCAAGTATTTGAGGATGATGCAGGAGAATGTTTCTTGTCTTTAATTGTAACCACAGGAACTATGATTATAGATTCACAGTCTGCAAATGAAGCTCTTGTTTGCTTTTGTGCACCCAGCTAACTTTTCAGCATAGAAAAAAAAGAGACAGAAAACAGTAGTATTGATGCACATGGGTAGGGGTATTAAATATGTATAGAGTGAAATGACAATTTTCTATAAATAAATTATGAGTGATACATTTGGTTGTGTGGTACATGTTTTCAGTGGCCCCTGATCGACTTTTTTCTTGCCTTAAATGTGTATTTAAAGACTGTGTCTGAAAGAATTACCCAGCATATCGTTTCTGTTTCTGTGGTGGCACAGAAAGGTATTGGCACAGTGTAGGTATTCTTCCTATCTCCCTCCCCTGCAAAAAATGAACCGCATTTTTATGTTGTTGGAGCTCTCAAAATGGAGTAATGTACATTTTAAAGAGAACATTGCCTGTCACGAATGTGGTACCGTGATTAATTCCGCTGGGGTTGAGCTGAGTTGAACCACTGAAAGATTTATCAGGTGGGGAGCATGCGTACCTGTATCACCTTGGCACGTAGGTCTGATTTAGGGGGAGTAAAAATGTTGGGTGATGAGCCAATTGATGTTAGGAGTACAAAGTAGAGAAGATTCATGCGTGCGTGCTCAGTCATGCCCGACTCTTTGCCGCGCCTTGGACAGTAGCCCACCAGGCTCCTCTGTCCATGGGATTCTCCAGGTAAGAATACTGGAATGGATTGGCATTTCCTTCTCTAGGGGATCTTCTCAATCCAGGGATCAAACCCTGGTCTTCTGCTTGGCAGACAGATTCTTTACCACTGAGCAACCAGAGAAGAATTCATAGGCTTAATGTATTACTCAACCTACAACAGTATGATAATCTTGATAAGCTCAAGGTTCTCAGAATATTTTCTTATTGCCATAACCAGCCAACTTTACAATGATGATTTTCTTGCTTCTTATTCTTGCTTCTTAGTTTCCTTTAAAGGGAAACTAAAAAAAACTTATTTCAGAATTACAGATTTATCTGATTTTTCATTTTTGGACTTACGAATCTATACTAAGATGGGATGCAGTTTACATCATGAAACTCTGTTTTTCTTTTAGGGATCTAAATATGTAGAAATTTCCGATTACACGGAAGACTGCTTTACCTTATTTTTATAAGCTTTCACTGACTGAAAAAATGTCCTGCTGGTCTGATTATGTGGGGGCTGTGCTCACTTAGATTTGCTGAATGAAAATCCGGTTGTGGTTTCCAAATGTTACTACCATCTGGATTTTTTCAAACAAAAACAATTTCTAAAAGATATTCTTAATGAGTGCATTTTATAATTTCTCGATGAATTTAACAAGCCTACTAAGTGTGAATAAATCAAATCTCAGATATATATTGTGTAATGAGTTATTAGAAGTAATTGATACAGTTGTGTAGTATCTTGACATGTTGAATGTATTTAAAATTTAGAAGATTTTTTTATTAATCTGTACATGGTTATGTTCAGTTTCTAAGGTGATTTTCTCTCACCCTTTTCTCTCTGTTAGGAACATGTCTCGATTATTACAGTATATCAACCTGTGAGATAAAAAGTTTCAATGGCAATATTAAAGCATATGTACTGTAAAAATCCTGTATTTAACTTTTCTTTTGTTTTCTTTTCCAGAAAGCACAGATATGCCAACAGAGACTAGATAAAGAAATTTCCAACTTTCTCAAGATGATCAAGGAGGGTGACATGGCTCAAGGTAAAAAGAAGTAAAACCCCACTCTTTAAGACACCCATCATCATAGATGTTCATCCTTTGGTTGGTTATACATTACAGATAATTTTTGGTTTTGAATTCAGAATTGTATTTGAAAAACAAAGTTAACCTTCTGGGGCTGTAATTCATTTTGGCTATGGAGTGAGAGCTCTATTTACGAATCCCAGAAGACTTGGGTTTTGGAGTCAAATTGTCTTAGATTTGAATCCTTGTTCTGCCACTTGTTACTTTTAAGCGGGACAGTTAATTTCTCAGAGGTTTAGTTTCCCTGCCTATAAAATGAAGGGGTTGGCAGTTCCCAGACCTTGGTCTTTTGCCATTCTGTGAATGTATACATGAACTTGTCTAATTATTAATCTCCTTTTTAAAAGTAAATTTTTATACCTTTACTCTTCTTTAGTTATGAATTACCAAGAGTTAATTATAAGTACTCCAGCAATCAAAATACAACCCAATGCAAAATACAAAAATCCCAATATAAAATCCAATATGCAAATTAGGTTTTGAGAAAAAATTGATTACTTTGTAAATTAAACAGTAATCCTGTGCCTTAGACTTGAGACTTTTAACAGTTGCTTTAGACTTTAGCTCTGATATGTTTGTAAATAACTCCACTAAAATTTAATCAACTTAGTTGTCTATGAGATTATGACTATATCAATTTTAATAATGATCTAGTTTTGTATGTGCCCAGGAAAGGTGAAGGTATGTTGATATCAGAATAAACTGAGCATAAAAGTTCTGTATCTGTCCAGATGTACCTCAGGCATCACTTTGCTTCAGTTCAACAAACACTTATTTATATGAGTGATGACAGCTTGGGAAGGATAGCAGTCATTTTGATTATTAACTGCTAGCTGGAATATTTTATTACTTATGCTGTTTATGCTCAGTGGGCTTTTAAATAATAACAGCTTCATTATATTTAATTCACATAAGCCTAGAATTCCCCTATGTGGAGTGTATCAGTGGCTTTTAGTATGGTCACAGACTTATGCAACTATGACTATTTATGGGCTTTTAAAATACCATCCTCACCAAGAATCATCTAAACTCAGCTGAGATACTAACAACATTTAAAAGATACAGAAACTGTGCAGAGTGAGGTGAAATGTAAAGATTATTTTTTTTCATCTGGACCAAAGTAAGAAATTATATCAGAACTACAACCAAATTGTTTTTCTTTTTTTTTTTTTTTCTTCTTTTGAACCTTGAGACAGATGTCTTGGTTCAGGTCACCTGTATGACTTGCCACTCATAATAATGGCATGCATGTATGTCTTAGAGACATACATGGTATTCAGTACCAAGAGTGCGTTCACTTTGCACAGTGACGTCTGGGAAACTTTGAAAAATATTTGTGATTTGACAGTGCTACTTCATGTATCTGCAGTAAAAGTCAGTGGGTTTATACATGGACGATTATGGACATTATTTTCTGAAAGACTGGTGTAGGTAAATAGAACAACACAGGATCAGAAATAGAGTAGAGATAATTTCATGAATGGAGTTAGAGCTTTGAAGGTAACTGAGTCTGCTCTTAATGCCAGTGGATTGTACAGAGTAACCGGCACATGGGCTTTATTAAAGGAAGCTGATAGATACACATCCTACTCTAAACTGCCTACGTAGTTTTCCAGTGACATCTCAAGAGGAAAAACTAAAATGTTTGTGGACGGAATCCAGATCTTGTGGTTGGGATTGTCAGTTGGTTTACGTTTTGGTACAAAACTGTATGAATGTGAACTTTTAAGACTCCCACCCTCTTTCTTACTGCATCTTCTATGGTACACATTCCGCTCCGTGCTGCCTGCGTCCAGATCACTGCAGCGCCTGCCCTTTACTCTCCCTGCCTTCTGGGAACCACCCCCCCCCACACCCTCTGCATTCCATGCTTAAAGGGGGTTGAGTCAGAAGGCTTTCAGGAACTCTTCCAATTCAAATGCTGTGAAGTACTGCATTATTGCTGCCAGATTCATTTTAGAAACTTACCGTTTAAAAATGATTATAAATGTGTTTTTTTTTTTTTTGGCCTGAGAAAATCTTTTAAGTGTCCTTGAAACTGCAGAATAAAATACAAACTTTTTATCTTGGCATTTAAGGATGTTCTTAACCTGATTTTTTAGCTTTATTTACAGTTCTTCTCCCCATGATCCCTGTGAACACTTTTGACCAAACACTGTGTCTCTTGGTCCTCTGTTAAAGTAATGCTTTTGTTTTCATGTGTGTGTTAGTCATTCAGTTGTGTCTGACTCTCTGTGACCCCCATGGACTCTAGCCCATCAGGCTCCTTTGTCCATGGGCTCCAGGCAAGAATGCTGGAGTGGGTTAGCCGTTTCCTTCTCCAGGGGATCTTCCCAACGCAGGGATTGAACCCTGGTCTCCCACATTGCAGGCAGACTCTTTACTATCTGAGCCACTGTCGTTTTCATGAGTGGACCTTAAGCCTAATTTCCATCTGGATTAATACCAAAGTTACGTATCTGACATGGACAACACATCGTTCAAGGTGTAAAGGATGCAGTACTGAAATTGCTACAATTTGATCTTTACCAAAAGCCTGGTTGCAAAAATGAATAAAATCACTCAAACTTATAAAACTTTTGGAAGACTTCCCGAAGGCCATGTAGTCAATCTGTTCTACCCGACAACTCTAAATTTACCCTTAGGTGTAATAGCCAGGTTTTGACCATTGTAAATAATGTATGGTACACTTATATTTGACCACATCACTTTATTACCATAGAATTCTGGGCAATGAGATTATGGGTGAAAATATATTAATGTTTTTGAACCTATTGATACATACTTATAAGTAACTTTCCAAAAAAGATACATTACTTTACAGGCCAAGTTTAATGCATGCACTTTATTGCTAACTGTGTATAGTAAATCCTTGGTTGAAGACATTATCATGTTGTCAGTTACCGAAAAGAAGTCTTGAAAAGCGCTTTTGTTCAACCCACTTACAACTTTAGTCAAAGTCCTGGACTTTGAGTAAGGATTCTTACCACCCCTTCACTGTTGCCATACCAGTCCAAGCCACCCTCATCTCCTTCGTGTGCTATTAAAAACAGCCTCCTGACTCAATTCCCACCTGTGTCCCTACAGTCCCTGCCCCAGGGATCCTTCTAAAGCATTAGCGGGTTGATACTCTTAGCTCAAAACACCCCTTTGCTTCCATGTCTTCTCACTTAGAGACAAAGATGAAGCCCTTCTAATGATCTACTCCTTCTAATGATCTACAGAGTCTCCCTGTCCTGTCTCACCTCTCTGTCCTCCTCTCCTGCCTGCCTCTCTGCAGCCTCACTGGCCTTACTCTTCCTTAAAGCTGCCTGGGTGTGCTGGCCCTTCTGCCTGGAAGGCTTTTCTCCAGGACTTTCCCTGACCCCCGCTCCCCTTGCTCCAGCAGAACCTTGCTTGATGCCCTGGGCCCTTGATCACTATCAACTTTAGAAGCATTCTTAGGGCTTCTTTGCCCTTGGCCCTCTGATTGGCTCCAGCTGACAGAGACTTTGTCAGGAGATGGGGTAGGGTGGGAGGAGGGGTAGGTTGGGGTCACCTGGCTCCCTCCGGCATGACTGTGGTCTGCCTGTGGCTGGACTCCCCTCTTGATGGGCCCAGGGCTCTTTCTGCCATGATGTTATTGATACCAAGTCCTGTCTCAATGTCCGACTCGGACTCTCTGCATCTCCAGCCATGCGTTGTTCTTCTTTGTCACTTACCAACCTTCGTGTGTGTGTGTGTGTGTGTGTGTGTGTAGTTGACTGTCTACCTCTCCTGTTGGAATATAAACTCCATGAAGGGAGGAACTTTGTTTTATTCACTGATTATCTTCAGCACCTAAACTATGTGCATAGCACATAGTAGGCGCTTGTGTTCCCTTGGCCCTTGTCCAACCTCCCCTCCCCCTTCCACACACACACACACACACATTTTGAGTGAATGAAATGAGTAACATATTTAGCTAATAAATTTATAATATTTCTGTTGAATTTGGGGAGATACAAGTACTACATTTGTTCTGTCAAGTTATTGAGTATACAGATCATACAATTCAGTGAAATCTTTTTTTTTCCACTTTATTTATTTACTTGTTTGGAGGGTAATTACTTTACAATATTGTATTGGTTTTGCCATACATTGACTTGAATCTGCCACAGGTATACATGTGTTCCCCATCCTGAACCCCGCTCCCACCTCCCTCCCCATCCCATCCCTCTGGGTCATCCCAGTGCACCAGCCCTGAGCATCCTGTATCATGCATCGAATCTGGGCTGGCAATCTGTTTCACATATGATAATATACATGTTTCAATGCCATTCTCCCAAATCACCCCACCCTCGCCCTCTCCCACAGAGTCCAAAAGACTGTTCTATACATCTGTGTCTCTTTTGCTGTCTCGCATACAGGGTTATTGTTACCATCTTTCTAAATTCCATATATATGCGTTAGTATACTATATTGGTATTTTTCTTTCTGGCTTACTTCACTCTGTATAATAGGCTCCAGTTTCATCCACCTCATTAGAACTGATTCAAATGTATTCTTTTTAATGGCTGAGTAATACTCCATTGTGTATATGTACCACAGCTTTCTTATCCATTCGTCTGCTGATGGAGATCTAGGTTGCTTCCATGTCCTGGCTATTATAAACAGTGCTGCGATGAACATTGGGGTACACGTGTCTCTTTCAGTTCTGGTTTCCTCGGTGTGTATGCCCAGCAGTGGGATTGCTGGGTCATATGGCAGTTCTATTTCCAGTTTTTTAAGGAATCTACACACTGTTCTCCATAGTGGCTGTACTAGTTTGCATTCCCACCAACAGTGTAAGAGGGTTCCCTTTTCTCTATACCCTCTCCAGTATTTACTGCTTGTAGACTTTTGGATAGCAGCCATTCTGACTGATGTGAAATGGTACCTCATTGTGGTTTTGATTTGCATTTCTCTAATAATGAGTGATGTTGAGCATCTTTTCATGTGTTTGTTAGCCATCTGTATGTCTTCTTTGGAGAAATGTCTGTTTAGTTCTTTGGTGCATTTTTTGATTGGGTCATTTATTTTTCTGGAATTAAGCTGCAGGAGTTGCTTGTATATTTTTGAGATTAGCCCTTTGTCAGTTGCTTCATTTACTATTATTTTCTCCCATTCTGAAGGCTGTCTTTCCAGCAGACAAAAGCCCACTTCCAGCAAACTAAAGCCCAGGACCAGACGGCTTCACAGCTGAATTGTACCAAAAATTTAGAGAAGAGTTAACACCTATCCTACTCAAACTCTTCCAGAAAATTGCAGAGGAAGGTAAACTTCCAAACTCATTCTATGAGGCCACCATCACCCTAATACCAAAACCTGACAAAGATGCCACAAAAAAAGAAAACTACAGAACAGTATCACTGATGAACATAGATGCAAAAATCCTTAACAAAATTCTAGCAAACAGAATCCAACAACATATTAAAAAGATCATACACCATGACCAAGTGGGCTTTATCCCAGAAATGCAAGGATTCTTCAATATCCGCAAATCAATCAATGTAATACACCACATTAACAAATTGAAAAATAAAAACCATATGATTATCTCAATAGATGCAGAGAAAGCCTTTGACAAAATTCAACATTAATTTATGATAAAAACCCTCCAGAAAGCAGGAATAGAAGGAACATACCTCAACATAATAAAAACTATATATGACAAACCCACAGCAAACATTATCCTCAATGGTGAAAAATTGAAAGCATTTCCCCTAAAGTCAGGAACAAGACAAGGATGCCCACTCTCACCACTACTATTCAACATAGTTTTGGAAGTTTTGGCCACAGGAGTCAGAGCAGAAAAAGAAATAAAAGGAATCCAGATTGGATTCCTCCAGAAGAAGTAAAACTCTCACTGTTTACAGATGACATAATCCTCTACATAGAAAACCCTAAAGACTCCACCAGAAAATTACTAGAGCTAATCAATAAATATAGTAGAGTTGCAGGATATAAAATCAACACACAGAAATCCCTTGTATTCCTATACACTAACAATGAGAAAACAGAGGAATTGAATTAAGGAAACAATTCCATTCACCATTGCAATGAAAAGAATAAAATACTTAGGAATATATCTACCTAAAGAAACAAAAGACCTATATATAGAAAACTATAAAACACTGGTGAAAGAAATCAGTGAAATCTTGTAGGAACTTAAAGAGGGAAGAAACTGTCAGCCCTCCCCTTGGGAGCAGTTTGCATTCTTTAACAGATGGGGTTTCCACAGTCAATGCCATTGGTTTTTATATCGGATTCTTCTCTGGATTCAGTGGTTTTCCTGAGACAAACCTTTGAATAGTTCTTTTCACTAGGGATCTGTGAGTAGCAAACTTTCCCTCTCATCTAAATCTTTATTTGACCTCCGCTGGGTTAGTTACTGTCCATTAGTTTTTTTTTTTTTTTTTTTTAATATATAATTTTATTTAGTTTTTACTTTTGGCTATGGGTCTTTTGTTGCTGAGTGGGCTTTTCTCTAGGTGTGGCAAGCAGGGGCTACTCTCTGGGTATGGTCTCAGGCTTCTCAGTGTGGTGGCTTCTCTTGTGGGGGGCACAGGCTCTGGGGTGCACAGGCTTCAGTAGCTGTGGCACGTAGGCTTGGTAGTCTTGCCTTCTGGGCTTAGTTGCTCCTCAACATGTGGGATCTTCCCAGATCAGGGATCAAACCCCCTGTTTCCTTAATTGGCGGGCAGATTCTTTATCGCTGAACCTCCAGGGAAGCCCCTCCATTAGTGTTTTGAAGATGCAATTCCAATTTCTTCTGGCTTCTAACATTCTAATGATGATTCTTTGATAGGCTCTTTTTTTTTTTCTTTTTAAAGTTCTCTTATTGCTTTTCAGGAGAAGGCAATGGCACCCCACTCCAGTACTCTTGCTTGGAAAATCCCATGGACGGAGGAGCCTGTTAGGCTGCAATCCATGGGGTCACTAAGAGTGGGACACGACTGAGCGACTTCGCTTTCACTTTTCACTTTCATACACTGGAGAAGGAAATAGCAACACACTCCAGTGTTCTTGCCTGGAGAATCCCAGGGATGGGAGAGCCTGGTGGGCTGCTGTCTATGGGGTGGCACAGAGTCGGACACGACTGAAGTGACTTAGCATAGCATTGCTTTTCAAAGATCTCCCCTTTGTCTTTGTCGTTTTGCAGTTTTAAAGTGTCTTACGTTTGCTCTTTGAGACTGTGTTTAATTCAAAGACTCGTTCACTCCTCCTTCAGTCTAGGAAAGTTCTTTGTTGTCGCTTCACACTTTACTTCTTCATTCCTTCTCTTCCGCAGAAACTTCTTGGGAGGCTTCTTATTTTATCCCCCATCTCTTAGTGTCTCATTCTGTTTCTATTTTTTCTGTGTTGTATTCTGAGTAATTTCCTCAGATCTACTTTCTAGTTTCAGTTTCTTTCTCAATTTGATCTAGTTGGTCTGTTTAGCCCTCTGACTTTCTAATCCTAAAGGACTGTATTTCATCATTGTAGAAATTCTAGGTGGTGGTTTTAAAAGTTTTTATTTTTTTCCATAGAGGACTGCTCTTCCATAGTACATATATTTCTAACTTTATTGCTAATAATTTTAAATATATAAAACTAAGCCCTTTTCAGTGTGTTCTTATGTCTCAAGCTGTTGGTGGAGCCGGTTCTTTGGTTTTGTTGGCTGACTGTCCCTTGGAATGGATTGTTTGCTTCACTTTGGATTTTAACTTTTCATTGAGAGTATGTTTTTCCTCCTTCTGGATTATGGAACTGTCCCTTCACAGTAGTTTTGTTTCTGTTGAGGATGTAATCATTTTAAAATCGGATTGCCTACTAAATGTGGTACAAGCTAGGGATTTCTGTTTTTCATGATGCCCACCCAGAGCACTGGTAGGAAATGCCCTTCTTCACTGCTGCCCTGCCCATTTCTGTTTTTTCTGGGGATCCAGCCCTTTACAAGGCCTTGCTCTGCTTGGTAAGATCAGAGCCGCATCTCCCTTCACGAGGATGTGAAGGAGCAGCTCTCAGCTCCCCCACTTTGTCCAGCTGACCTCTGACCCCCCAGGGCTTGGCCTTCCCCATTGCACCTCTGCCTGTTCCTGTTCTGTCAGCCTTGACTTCTCTGTTGGTTTCCAGCATATCTGGGATTTTGTTCTTTCCAACTCTGATATATATTATATTATTACTATTATTTTATCAGCATCTTTATGGGTTTGGGTTGGAAGGATGTTTCCTCATCATTGTAGTCAGCTAGGTACCACAAGTGTCCCATGCACTTTCTAATGTGAAATATGTCAGTAATGCACAAATTGTATTATCCAGAATACACGCACATATAGCCCTTTTTGTGTGTGCATTGTTTTGTGTACTTTTCATATATTTACTCGTTTTTAAAAAATATTTATTGATTTGGCTGTCCCAGGTCTTAGTTGTGGCACGGAAACTCTTAGTTGCAGCGTATGGAATCTAGTTCCCTCACCAAGGATCGAACCTGGGCCCCCTCCATTGGGAGCGTGGAGTCATAGCCACTGGACCATCAGGGAAGTCCTTATATTAACTCTTTTATTCCTTATGACAACCCAGTGTTAGTGTATGACTATTATGTCCATTTTATAAATAAGCTAACGGAGGCACAGAGAGCTTACGTAACTTGTCTTGGGTCATACAGTTAGTAAAAACCAGACAGAGTTTGATCCTAGGCAGCCTGGCTGCAGAGACTGCTCTTCACCAGTAAAGAACCTGGACTAAATAAAAAATTCTGTATTTCCTTCTAAACTTTTGATCTGTGAGCTAGAAAAGGTTACAGATTTTCATGCCTAGATCTGCATCTACAGTGAAAGGTAGAACTCATTGAGGACAGTCACTTGGCTGCTGCAGCTGAGGTATTGTTCCAGTCCTTAAGGTCTCCCGTTCAGAAGTTCAAGGGGACAGTGGAATTGAAGCAGGGCCAAAGTCTCCAACTCACAACAAAAAAAATCCTTTGTAATTTTTCTGTCAATTATTGTTATTATTTTTTTCCTCTTCTCTTGTCCTGAGGTTCTTTCCGGTATTTCTCATCTCAGAGAACACATCTCCATTTGATACGCTTTCCCAAGCCCAAGCCTTGGAGTCATCTTAACCTTGGAGTGCATCCTTGCAGCGATGCACATCCTGTGTCTCCTGTATCTCTCCTTGTCCCTTTCTCTGTTCCTCTGTCCCTGCGCTGACACTGGCCACAGCCATCCTGCCTGTAGGTTGCAGCTCTTCTCATCTGGCCATGCTGCCTCCAGGGAGTGTTGTACATTGTAGTTTGAGAGGTGCCTCTGTCCCTTGGACTGCAAGGAGATCCAACCAGTCCATTCTGAAGGAGATCAGCCCTGGGATTTCTTTGGAGGGAATGATGCTAAAGCTGAAACTCCAGTACTTTGGCCACCTCATGCAAAGAGCTGACTCATTGGAAAAGACTCTGATGCTGGGAGGGATTGGGGGCAGGAGGAGAAGGGGACGACCAAGGATGAGATGGCTGGATGGCATCACTGACTTGATGGACATGAGTCTCAGTGAACTCCAGGAGTTTGTGATGGACAGGGAGGCCTGGCGTGCTGCAATTCATGGGGTCGCAAAGAGTCGGACACAACTGAGCAACTGAACTGAACTCTAAACACAAATCAAGTCTTGAGACCTCAGTGCCTTAGTGAGTAATCGAACTCTACCTTGACCTGTGTCTCCTCACTTTAGCAATATCACCTCTCACCTCTTCCTTCCTCTTACTCAGAGTTCAGCAATGCTGAACTTTTCTCATGCCTTAGGGTCTTGTTCTCATCATGTGAAATACTAGCTTTTCCTCATCTTTTAAGTGTAGCTTCTAGAAACTTCTTGGCTTCTCTAAGACTAGCCTACAGGCTCTTACTTTGTGTTTCCAAATGACCCTCCAGCTCATTCGCATCACTGTACCTCTTTCTGTTTCCATTTCCCCCTCTGGGCAGACCTAGCTGCCTCAAGTCTCAGAAGGGGACAGAAGAACAAGCAAAAGTTCAAGCCACTACCTTTCCATCTGCCCAGGCCTGTAACATGGGGGCTTCCCTGATGGCTTAGTCGGTAAAGAATCCGCCTGCAATACAGGAGACCCGGGTTCCATCCCTGGGTCGGGAAAGTCCCCTGGAGAAGGGAATGGCAACCCACTCTTTCCAGTATTCTTGCCTGGGAAATCCCATGGACAGAGGAGCCTGGTGGGCTACAGTCCATAGGGTCACAAAAGAGTTGGACATGACTTAGTGACTAAAGCACCACCGGTACCACCCTGCTCTGAGAGCTGTCCCCGATCTCAGTAGGGACAGGGCACTGGGTGGAGGGCGGGCTGCTGTTCTGGTCCAGGCTTCCTTTCAAGCAGCCAGGTGGGAGGAGTCAGAGAGGAGACAAAGTGGTTATGAAACCGAGTGGCTTAGTACTCTTTCTTTGCCTAGTCCATGGGAGAAAACACCATCACTTTCTCTCTCCTCACCTTAATCACTGAGGCACAGACCTGACCAGCACTTCCCTCCTGACTTTGCTGGAGGCAGAGCTCCCTGGGTCACACGTGACTCTGTATCATTTGTTTTGTTGATTGGGTTTTCTCTTAAGATTACTCCCAAAAGGTTAGGAGCCACTGCCAGGGCAGTTTAGTCACGGGTGATGCAAATCCAGTTACAGCCTTTGGTGGAGATTTTAATCCAATTTTCCTCCTTTTCTTCTATTCACTCTTATTTGTAAGAGAATGCAAAATACATTTCATAGCTCTGCTGGCTTCTTCCTGATTTTGAACCCAAAAGGTCTTCCCAACTGGTGCTTTGTTAAATTAATTAATTTTAGTTTTTCTAACAAATATATGCTTTCCCTCTGACTACTCTAAAGACTCCCTCTGATCAATACTGTTCATTCAATAATAATTGTTTTACTTTCTGTTTTCCTTGCCAGACTGTATTGTAAGGACAGAAACTGTTTCTCAGTTACTTACTTACCCCTTTATCTCAAGCACCTGGAATGTAGTGCCTGCCACATGATAGCCACTCAATAAATGGTAGATGCAAATCCTCTTACCTCTCAAGTTCTCATTGATCATGATTCTGAGACTCTTCTTCTCAGAACCAGTATTTTCAGACCATCTGAAAATAATAGATATAGATATTTTAGATACATTTGTTTTATTGGGCATTGTGTTTAACAATAACAGACTTAGTCTTCAAGATCTGACCCAAGTACCATTACTTTTATCAAACTCCCCTTTATTATTGCATCCCATAATGGTAGCTCTTTTCTCTAAATGTGTGACATTTATGTGTGTATAGTTTGTTTGCTCTTTATATCTTGCAGCATCCCTGTTATGATCTTTTTATTCTTATTTAACTCATGATTTTAACTCATTTAACACATGCTGCTTGAATTATATATCTTATACTTCCGTTGCAACTAGTATAAATTTACAGATGTAGATACATAGATGAAATGCTCAGTGGTGCTTGTTTAGTGGGTGATTGATTTCAAGCTAATCATCTTAATTTGAACAAGAAATAGATAAATTTATATTTTTATATCTTACATGATGCCACCAATCTTGATTTTTTTTTTCAAGTTATGGTTTTATGTAGTAGAAGTTTTTTAGAAGAGTAGTTGATTTTTATGTCCAGAAATCTTTTTCTCCATTTTGGGGAGAGAGTATTGATTGTCTTGAGGGATTTATATAATTCCAATGGAGTATGAATCAATTTCAAAAATACCTTTTCTCATGCACATAGTCAGATACATTACATTTTCTGTTTTCCACCACAAGAGAAAAAATTGTCTTATTTTGATATTTTCTTTATTTCCTATGACCTTAGCTTTGTCACTAGATAGCTTTGGGACTATTTATTCTCAACTGTTTGTGTTTACTTAAAAACAAAACAAAACAAAACAAAAAACACTTAAGGCAACACTGTGTCCAAAAGGACTAGGGTGAGAGGGTGAGGAAATGCCATTCATCCAGTTTTTTCCTCTTTTAAATATCTTGTCCCCAATGATAGAAATATTTGAGTTAAATTGAAAAACAGACAAAAGAGATTTTCTTGTGCCTCAAGTAAAAAGAAAATGTAGTTTAAAATAGTACATTTATCCACCTGTGCTAATTAACCAACCTGTAGTAATATAAATGAAAATGTTTATGTCTTAAATATTTCTGGGGCTTCCCTGGTGGCTCAATTGGTAAAGAATCTGCCTGCAACGTGGGACACCCGCGTTCAATACTGGATCAGGAAGATCCCCTGGAGAAGGGAATGGCAACCCACTCCAGTATTCTTGCCTGGAGAATCCCATGGACAGAGGAGCCTGCTGGGCTACAGTCCATGGGATCGCAAAGAGACGGACACGACTGAGTGACTAACACTTTAGCTAAAATATAATAATTCTTCCGTTGTAAAATAAAATAACCCAGAGTGATTTGGATTTTCTATGCAAGTGAATGGAAATAAAATATTTTTTATTATTTTTCCTTATTCTTTTAATATTTGAGCCTTTTCTTTGTACAAGGTTTGGTGTACAGTATTTGGGGGGGCGGCGCGTTAAAGAGGTTTAGAGCTTACTGAGAATAGCAGCATACAGTGAGCATATGTACCATGTACATACGAGCAGAGTAGCAGAGCATGTGCAAAGGGCCTGAGTTCTTAGCAAGTGGATGTGGCTACATATGGAGTCCAGTAGAAGAGGTCGCCTCCCACAGTGATTTTTAAGGAAGGCTTCATGGGGAGAATGGCATTTGAACTTGACCTTAGGATTTTTTTTTTAGTTAAATGGAGAAACTTCTTAATATGAATAATTACTATTTCCAGTATTCACAGAAAAGGGAACATCGTTAACAAAAGTTTAGAAGTAGTAAAATAGGATCATATTTCTAGGAAAACAGATATTCCCGGGAAAATAGTCTGGCTGAAACTGACCATTTGTGGAATGATTTAAATGTTAATCTAAGGAGAGTAGACTTTTTCTGTATAAGGAGAACAATGGAGGTGTTCTGTATTAGGGTTTCGTTTAACAGCAAGAAACAAGCACTTCCCTACTAGTTTTAAAACTTACCCAATTAAAAATTGTACATTGTAATCATGGAAACGACAGATTGTGAGCTTTTTATACATGTCTCTAAAGTTAAGCTTTTCACATATAATCTTCCAGCATCTTTCCTGAGTTCAACAATATTTTTAGTACAAAAAATAACTTTTTCTCTCAAATTAACTGGTACTATTTAAGTGTCCAATCCTCAGGGTAGGCCAGATATGGTAACATACTGCCTTTTTGCATTTATTATAGCTCAGTCTCTGAATATTACTTGGCTAAAGCATATTTGCAGTGATTGCTACTTGGTAACTTTTCTAGAAGCTTAGCAGTTCTCCTTTATGTAATCAGTATGAGACATCATTGCATAAGAGGCATACTGGTGTCAACCAACTGGCCTTGATCCATAGCCCTGAACCAGTGTGTTTACCATAGTAAATGATTCCTACACTATCCCACCGTGCAGGTTAATATTAATTCTAGCATCTTGTTTGGACGCTAGATTGTCAGAGAAATTAGGTAACTTTTGACTATTTTGGACAGAAGAATTTGACATTCAATAAGAGATTCTTATAAAAACTTGTCTTAATATATATTTCTTGGAATATTTTTCGAAAGCTTGTTTAAAAATTTGTAAAGTGCCCCTGAAACTCATTGGAGAAAACCCTGATGCTGGGAAAGATTGAGGGCAAGAGGAGAATAGGGTGATAGAGGATGAGATGGTTGGATACTAACACTGACTCAACGGACCTGAGTTTGAGCAAACTCTGGGAGATAGAGAAGGACAGGGAAGCCCGGCGTGCTGCAGCTGATGCAGGCGCAAAGTGTCGGATACAACTTGGTGACTGAGCAACAACAGCAGTGAAATCTATTTTGACATTTAATGTTTTATGGAAATCAATAAGTATCTTAAGTGTGAGATATCTAAAACATAGACATAATTGGAGGTAATGATGGCATTTAATAAAAAGAAACATATCCACGAATGGACTGTGCTTCCGTTTCTCTGTCCTTTGTGCCATGAAGGTGAAAGATTACTAGATTACCCAGATAATTTACGGGAGGCAGAGGCTGTGTCTGTTTTTTCTTGTGCATCTCCTCACATCCCTCGTCCCCAGCGCTGTGTAAGACATCTGTTGAGGTACTATTTAAGTCACATGGCATCTAGCATATGGTACTCTCTTTTGCTATTTAGCAACTAAGTACAGAATAAATCTTCACAATGTGTATCAAAGATTGCAAAAGAAGTATGTAAAGTCAAATTTATCTTAGAATTTAGTAGTTTCCAAGTATTTGGGTGTCATTAATAATAGCAAACCCTAGGAAACTATCCCATGAGATGAAAAATATGATAAAATGTCATTTGGTCTTTATATCGATATGAATAAAAGACTGTTCTTGCTTCATTCACTATGATCTTTTCCTTTTATTGCATAGTTTTGCCTTATGAGTTTTAAGAAAGAATTTTTCCAAGAAAAGGACTTGTCTTTGCTAAAATAAATCTCATTCATATAGAACATTTGGAAAATTTAAAAAGAGAACAGGTTCATACAACTTTATCACTTAGAAATAACGGCTAAATAATTTGTCATATTATTTCCTATAGATTTTCCTCCCACTGGAAAATTTTTGTTCAGATTTGTTGGCATTTGATTCACTTGATTCTTTTTGTTTACTGACTTTGTTTACCATGTTTTAAGAATAGCGGTTTAGGTACATCAGGATTACTTATAATACAGAGGATGCGGCAGACTTGTCTTTCTCCCTTTATTTTTTCCTTAAAGCTTTCTTATTATAATTTCTCTTTTTTGATGGAAGGGACAGATTTAAAGGATCTTAATGTATAATTAACATTAAATTCCAGGCTATTTCAACTAAGTACACTTTTTCTCACAATATGACATTTCACTTGTTTAAGTGACAAGTATGCATTTTGTTGTTTTTGCTTGCCAAAAAAAAGAATGATGGGAAAAGTGGATTAAGATTTTCTTTAGGGGTCTAAGGAAGATACTGATATTATCATTTATTTCCCAACTTATGTATCCGGCAGGATACTGGACCTTGACAAGGCTGTATTTTTGAGAGCGAAAGACCTATTTATACAGAACGTTTATCCAAATAAGAAGTAGAGGAAGTTGAGTTGATACCGCCTTCAGATCTCTTAGCTGTCATGTCAACTACAGAATTATTTTTGTCTCTTTTTAGCACTTTGCCTTGGAATAAAATTACTTATCTAGTAATGAATATCATGAAAGGGGAAGTGTTAATATTTTATAAGTAATGATATCATTTCTGCTTGACAACTGTTTTTCTTAAACATTATTTATGTCTATAAAATTTTTGTTTCTTTTTTTTTTTTTAGTCCTGGCTCTTCTCCTTTTAAGATATAGGCTTTTCTAGGTCAAGGCTTTCTCCTTTTCTTTTTCTATATGAATTTATATGCCCTGCATACAGTAGGTGCTTAATAATCATGCCAGAGGAACAGTAATTGTATGCTTAAGGCAGCTAGAAGGAAAAATGAGGTTAGTAGATATGAAATATGTTCGTGGTCTTGTTTTACTTTATTATTACTTAAAATCCCACTCATTATATTTATTTTATTTATAGAAATGCTTCCATCATTTCTTCAGAAAGTTGAAGTTGTCGCTGAAGCTTCTAGAGAAACTTGCGTAGCTTTGAGTGACTGCCTTCATCTCTTCACTAAACAAGAAGGGGTAGGTCCTTTGGAATTGAATTTTTATAGTCACTGGGTGTCACATGCTTGATTATCCAGTACATCATTGCTTTCAAATTGTCCAAAGATAGGAGGAAAAAATAGTTAGTAAAGGAAATGAAAGCTTCATTTTTCACCAGAAGTTAGAACTTATTATTTCTTGATTAACTAGATTGATTCTGAAATAACTTCTGTTCATATCATCTAATTTGCTTATGTACCCATGTTTAACAAGTATGTTTATAGTTGATCTATTCAGAGTTGTTGTGGCGTTTTGATAAGAGGGGTATGAAAATATTCTAGAAGCAAAAAGTCTATGTGAAAAATACATACTTTTGTTTAGATAATATATTGCTCTCACACTTACCTATGTGAACTGAACTTAATGGATTAAATGTTCATTTGTGTTCTTTGCCATTTATTCTTTCCCATATAAAAATCTGTCATTTGATCTTCCAGATATGAGTAAAAGTGGTATGCTATCCATTAGTAACTGTTTTTCTAAGGACTGAAAAGTTGTTAAAGTGCGTTTTGGCTGCTTGAAGTTGGACTTTTCTTTTGTAGGCTTCCCCCCGCCCCCCATTTTCATGATTTTATGCATGCATGCATGTATGTATGTTTATATGCCATGCTGCACAGTTTTCGGGATCTTAGTTCCCCAAACAGGGATTGAACTTGTGCCCTTAGTGGTGAAACTGCAGAGACCACCAGGGAATTCCCCCATTTTCATGATTTTAATGCAAGCCAAGTAGCAATAGGCATTCTTCCATATAAGTTCTAGGTATGTGTTTAATCTTCAACTTTTTAGATTGACACCAAATTTCTGTTATGTTTATTTTTTTAGATTCCACATATATATAAAATTGTAGGATATGTTTTTCCTCTGTGTTACTTACTGGACTTAGCACAATACCTTCCAAGGACACTGAATTTCTTATTCTTGTTACAATTGATTTGTGCCTTTTGTTTAGAGTTGAAGTTTTGGTAAAAGAAGGTAGATTAAAATGGTTTTATATATACATATATATATAAAATTTAGATAAGAAAGCTTTCTTCAGTGATCAATGCAAAGAAATAGAGGAAAACAACAGAATGGGAAAGACTAGAGATCTCTTCAAGAAAATCAGAGATACCAAAGGAACATTCCATGCAAAGATGGGCTCGATAAAGGACAGAAATGGTATGGACCTAACAGAAGCAGAAGATATTAAGAAGAGATGGCAAGAATACACAGAAGAACTGTACAAAAAAGATCTTCACGACCCAGATAATCACGATGGTGTGATCACTGACCTAGAGCCAGACATCCTGGAATGTGAAGTCAAGTGGGCCTTAGAAAGCATCACTATGAAAAAGCTAGTGGAGGTGATGGAATTCCAGTTGAGCTATTTCAAATCCTGAAAGATGATGCTGTGAAAGTGCTGCACTCAGTATGCCAGCAAATTTGGAAAACTCAGCAGTGGCCACAGGACTGGAAAAGGTCAGTTTTCATTCCAATCCCAAAGAAAGGCAATGCCAAAGAATACTCAAACTACTGCACAATTGCACTCATCTCACATGCTAGAAAAGTAATGCTCAAAATTCTCCAAGCCAGGCTTCAGCAATATGTGAACCGTGAACTTCCTGATGTTCAAGCTGGTTTTAGAAAAGGCAGAGGAACCAGAGATCAAATTGCCAACATCTGCTGGATCATGGAAAAAGCAAGAGAGTTCCAGAAAAACATCTATTTCTGCTTTATTGACTATGCCAAAGCCTTTGACTGTGTGGATCACAATAAACTGTGGAAAATTCTGAAAGAGATGGGAATACCAGACCACCTGATTTGCCTCTTGAGAAATCTGTATGCAGGTCAGGAAGCAACAGTTAGAACTGGACATGGAACAACAGACTGGTTCCAAATAGGAAAAGGAGTATGTCAAGGCTGTATATTGTCACCCTGCTCATTTAACTTATATGCAAAGTACATCATGAGAAACGCTGGACTGGAAGAAACACTGGAATCAAGATTGCTGGAAGAAATATCAATAACCTCAGATTTGCAGATGACACCACCCTTATGGCAGAAAGTGAAGAGGAACTCAAAAGCCTCTTGATGAAAGTGAAAGTGGAGAGTGAAAAAGTTGGCTTAAAACTCAACATTCAGAAAACAAAGATCATGGCATCGGGTCCCATCACTTCATGGGAAATAGATGGGGAAACAGTGGAAACAGTGTCAGACTTCATTTTTCTGGGCTCCAAAATCACTACAGATGGTGACTGCAGCCATGAAATTAAAAGACGCTTACTCCTTGGAAGGAAAGTGATGACCAACCTAGATAGCATATTCAAAAGCAGAGACATTACTTTGCCAACAAAGGTTCGTCTAGTCAAGGCTATGGTTTTTCCTGTGGTCATGTATGGATGTGAGAGTTGGACTGGGAAGAAGGCTGAGCACCGAAGAATTGATGCTTTTGAACTGTGGTGTTGGAGAAGACTCTGGAGAGTCCCTTGGGCTGCAAGGAGATCCAGCCGGTCCATTCTGAAGGAGATCAGCCCTGGGATTTCTTTGGAAGGAATGATGCTGACGCTGAAACTCCAGTACTTTGGCCACCTCATGCAAAGAGTTGACTCATTGGAAAAGACTCTGATGCTGGGAGGGATTGGGGGCAAGAGGAGAAGGGGACGACAGAGGATGAGATGGCTGGATGGCATCACTGACTCAGTGGACGTGAGTCTGGGTGAACTCCAGGAGTTGGTGATGGACAGGGAGGCCTGGCATGCTGCGATTCATGGGGTCGCAAAGAGTCGGACACAACTGAGCGACTGATCTGATCTGATATACGGATCTAAAATTCTGTTTTCCCATCTTTAGAATAGAAGCCTTGAGAATTAATAGGAATTTAAAAAATGCTGTGTTTGTTATCTATACCACAAATTCTGTAATTCTTTTATTTGGGCAATAAAATCTATGTGGGAAGTCCCTGGTTGTTCAGTGGCTAGACTGTGCTTTTACTGCTAACGGCCTAGGTTCAATCCCTTCTTGGGGAACTAAGATGCCATAAGCTGTGAGGTGCGGCCAACAAGGAAAAGTAATAACAATCTGAACTTGTTTAAACAAACTTACAGAAAATTAATAGAATTTTGTTAAATACCATACAAAAAAAAAATTGTTCATTAAGCATGTTAAATGACTGAGTCATCTCATGGTTGAAATCATCACTTCTCAGCATTTCTATTTTTGGTGGTTTCTGAATTTCATATTCTAGCTTGTTTAAATGAGGAATGATATAGTGACTTCAGTAAATCCACATAGGATGATACCATCTTATCAGAACAAACACAACAAATTTTGATGTTACGTGATTCAGGTAATATTTATTACGTTGTAAAATTAAATTTGCATCTCCTCTGTGGTACAGGAGAATGTCTTGATGGCTCTTTTGTTGAGCCATTCTTGAAGGCAAACACTAGATTAGAAGTAACGTAATTTTCTTGAAGAAGCTGACCTATTCTAATCTTTAACTGATTAGAAAAGGAAAAAGGTTGGGTAATCACCTCCATGTGGAAATTTACATGTACAAAAATATTAGCTTTAAGTTTAGCCTAATTAACCTCTTTAAGTCTTTAAAATTTGTCATGAAGATGAAATAAGCCTTTAAAATTTGTCATGAGGATTAAATAAGATAATTGTGAGCAAAATGCTTAGCATGGTTCCTAAGTAAGCCTTGAGTATAAGTCAGTGGTTGTTACTGCAGGATGCTGTCTAATGAACACTTATGACCCCTTTTCTCTGATGCCTGGTGCTTCTGTGTCTGTACCATTGGTTTTATCTTGTTTTGGATGGAGGTGGTGTGGTGTAAAGAATATTTACTGGACCATTGGTGGAATGACTGTGCTGCGTTTCCATCCTTATTTAAGAGATGATAGTCTGCTTAAGTTCTCTGAACTTCGATCATGTCGTCTTGGAAATAAGAGAGACATGTAGAAAATCATTAAGAGCCCTGGTGTGAAAGTCTAATTGACCTTTTTTAAATCTCAGTCTTTCTCTAACCAACTGTAGGACCTTGGGTGCGTTTCTAAAGAATGAAAATATATGAACTCCTGAATGTTGGGAATGGCGATCAACTGTGTGTTGATGAATAATATGTAAGGGACTATATCAGCATATCAAAGGGCACAAGGTATTCGTTTAGTAAATAGCATTTATTGCTTCAAACTTTCAGAGTATCTTCAAGTGTTTTTTTTTTTTTTCCCACCATAATTCTGTGAAATATCACCCCTATGGGTCCCTAAGTAGAAATCCATGGATTTCCTTCTGAGAAATATGATTATAGACTATTTGAAGGCCTAAAAAATATTTGAAAGATAAATGGTATCACTGAAGTTGGTCTTATCAAGTAGCTAAGAATTACAACATAGGAATTTAATAAGCTTAAGTGAGGTCAGAGTGGAATAATTATACACCATAATGCCTTATTTATCAGGCATCATAAATTAAATTTTCATTTGGAAATTCTATGCAAAGAGCATTGATAAGATTTGAACTCACAGACCTGAGTCCAATTCCTGACTCTGCTCTTTAATCCCTTTGACTCTGTTTTAAAATACAATCTCCTTTTTAAAGTGGTAACCAACCAAAAAAGAGTGTTTTGAGGAGTAAATGAGATCAGATTGGCAAACACGTCCCATAGTAGGCAGTACAGAATATGGACCAGTAGATGTAAGTGATCCCAGCTCCAACTGGCAGAAAAAAAAATCCTACTCTAATCTTTTTTGAGGACAGTTACTCTAAGTGTTACACATTTAACTTCTTAAGCTAAAATGTTCATCCTTTATCTCTCCTGGCTGCCTCAGGACTGTCCTTTTGTATGTTCATAATTACTCTGTGCCTTAATACAGAGGTACCTTCAGGGGATAATGTTTATAGGACTCTTTTTTGATTAAATGGCCCAATCCTGCTACTGCTTTTTGAATTCCTTTTTACACTCTTTTGGTTTAAAATTTTTTTCTCTCCTGATTTTTAGATCAGCTGGGTGCCTCTCTCTAGCAGTGGAATACTGAGTCTTTCTCATTTACTCATACTAATTGCCTGTTTATTAAAAAGAAAAACAGTAGTAACCAAACTTGGCAGAATTACGTCCTCAGTAAGAATAAGATGTTCTTTATAGGGGTTGACAGTGAGCACAGACCTCAGTCTGGACCTGGAGCATTCTAGCCTGTGATGCTCTTTGCTTATTTGGAGATGCTCTGATATGGCCTAGATACTCCAAGTATCCATGTGACCGCTCTATAAATGAGGCATTATGTAGGCATATTTTACATGACATAACACTGCTTATGTTGTTAAAAAACAAACAAAAAACCCCAGCAATATATAAAATAAGCTGTAGAGTCTGTGATTGATCTACTAAAGGGAACCTTTGTTGTTGCTTGGTTGCTAAATCATCTCTGACTCTTTCGTGACCCCATGGAATTGTAGCCCACCAGGCTCCTCTGACCACGGGATTTCCCAGGCAAGAATACTGGAGTGGGTTGCCATTTCCTTCTCCAAAAGGGAACCTTACTATATGTTTTTAGAGTGATGTGCTTGGGAAACATAACAATATAATGGCTATGGTTTTTCTTTAACTTTGTGAGCAAATTCTGTTGAAAAGGCTAGAAACTGGTTTTGTGAATCATTGTTGCTGTAGTTTTTCTCACCAGTGGGTGGTATCAGTGGTTAAAAGATCATTCAGAAGTCATCATTGGTGCCCTTCTGGTTCTGTGCATTATTGAGCTACCCTCAATATGATCAGTTTTTAAGGTCAACTTGCTTATGTTTTATACTTTCTTATTAAATCTTCTGACTGATAAAGAGCTATAACCCAAATGTGTGGTTGGGATGGTAGTGATGCCAAGCTTGTGGTGTAATGGAACGATTCAGACAGTTGGTACCAGCCAAAGGAACTCCTGCTCTGGGCCAGATGCTAAAGTCTTTGGAGAGAATTCATGCCCTCATGTGGATTCCTCATGTTGTCAAGGCCTGGTTTGTGTTACTCATTTAGCTTTCTGAGCTGTTCATAGGCCTTTAATCCCCGTCTCTTTCATCAGCAATGTTTACATCTTTCAGGCCTTTACCTTCTCTCATCTCTATTCTAAGCAAAATTCTTTGTTAAATATTAGGTGATCACTGTATTATGCTATCAACTCCCTACCACTCCCTGATTCCAGGTTTGTTTGTTTTTTTTTTTTAATCTATCTTCTTTCCTTTTATTGGTGGCATCTGTCTCCATCTTGCTTCAAAAACAGCTACTCTCTTCTGAATTCTCCCTTATAGCTTCTAGCTCCCTGCATCCCTTTCCAGATCCATTTTTGGAAATGTGATACCGTCTGTTTCTACTTTTTTTTTTTATTGCTCAGCTGGTCCACCAAGCCTGTTCTTGCCAGTATCTCCTTGTTGCTAAATCAGAGACACCTTTAAATTATCTTGCTTGTCCTTTGAAGGATCTGCCATTGACTGCTGCTTGCCTTTTGGAATGCTTCTCTGTGAAGTCCATGGTGCCTGCCTCTTCAGGCATTTCTTTTCTATATAGCCACTCCTCCCCAGTTTTCTTCTGAAGCATCTTTCTTCTGCCTGTGCTTTGCATGTTGGTAGTCCCTAGGTTTCCGGGGTGACCTTCTCACTCAGTATTCTCCATGGATGATCTCACCCATTCCTTCAACCCAGCAATCCATGATGATTAAGATATCTCCGTCTTGGATCTCCTGAGCTATGAACCAGTATATCCAGATGCCTTTTGGACATTTACGTATGGATACATCAGAGGCGTTTCAAAACCAAGTGTCTAAAACTGAGTTGTGGATCAACCCAAAGTTACCTACTGGGTAACTCAAGCTGGAAACTTGGGAGGTGTTTTCTTTATTCGTCCTCATCTTATCTTTTACTCAAAGATTATTTTTACTTCCTGTATCTTAGTTATCTTAGTTGCTCCCCTAACCCAGCACACAGATTCCTCATCACCGTTCTGTTAGATAAAGTTCTCAGGATTCCTGTTGGAGAACTGCTACCATTTCCCAACCCCAGGTTCCACCTTTCAAAACTGAGTTAAAGTCCATCCTATTCTAGGGCTTCCACGCTGTTGTATTGCTTATGACATTGTGTATATTTTACTTGTCTGATTACATATTTACTTAACTAGAACTCAAGTATCTTGTTTTTGTAGCATCTGTGTCTAGCATAGCGCTTGCTTACTTTGTTGTTGCTCAATCGCTAAATCTTACCTGACTCTGCGACCCTATGGACTGCAGCACGCCAGGCTTCCCTGTCCTTCACCATCTCCCGGAGTTTGCTCAAACTCATGTCCATTGAGTCAGTGATGCCATCCAACCATCTCATCCTCTGTTGTCCCTTTCTCCTCCTGCCTTCAATCTTTCCTAGCATTAGGGTCTTTCCCAATGAGTCAGTTTTCGCATCAGGTGGCCAATGTATTGGAGCTTCAGCATCAGTCCTCCCAATGAACATTCAGGACTGATTTCCTTTAGGATTGACTGGTTTGATCTCCTTGTAGTCCATAGTGAATGTACATGAATAAATGAATAATGAATGCACAAGTAGAGAGGATAGGCTTTTGGGTCAGACCAGTCAGGACCTAAAATCTGGACTCTGAGCAAATTAATGTGTTTGGGAGTTACATTTCTAAATCTGAAAATGAGGATACAAATGAGTTGTTTTATGTGAAGCTCCTCAGTACAGTGCCTGGCACATTTTAGGTGCTCTGTAAAGTGCCTTCTGAAACAAAGTAGCCTTTATTATTGTTCATTGTTCCCTCTTGCTGCCTAGTACTACTTTTGTAAACTGAATTCATTCTCTAATTCTTAGGGCCTTGGGAGAAAGAATCTGTAGCAAGGTCTCCTCTTTATTGCCAAATGTGACTTTTCAAAATATGGTAATATTTAGTGACCAATTTAGAATGGGAAGAAAAAATAGAAAACTGACTTTTCAAAGACACTGTGAAACCTCACTGACATTAATTCCCCCTTTTCCAAGTGTGGCCTTGTCTCGTTTTTCACACATTTCCCATCTCTAGTGCAAGTTCACTGCTAGAAGAGTGAACTTAAAGTGCCCTAGGATCTTGTCAACAAAATATTTAATTTTGTTCAGTATTTCTCTGCTTCCCAAAGTGAAGGACACATTTATATACCATAGAAAGGTTTAAAACTACCATTGGAACAAAAAGGTTTGTTTTTCTTCAACAGAGCCTCATAATTAACTAGGAATTTCATTAGCCTGAACATCCCACTGAAGTATAGCATTTACGTGGCGGGTCTGCTTGACCACTGCTCCTTCGTCCACCCTTTAAGCGTGGCCAGAATCTCAAACCATCTATTTCACGCGAGTACGTTTCATGTTAGTACGTTTCACTTTAGTAGGGTTAGTTACTGTTGTTTTCCTCATTGCTCAAAGGGGAGCCCAAGGAGTGCATACAAAAAATAAATAGGTGCAGACTAGCTCAGGCTTTGCAGTTAACTCTTCAGTGTGAGCCTGAGTGTCAGTTACCTTCAAGTGGAAGACTGCAGAAGAGAGGATCCCTCTGCTTTCCTAGGGGCGGATTTAAAAGTTGCCAGGGCCGCGTCTACAGGACGGGCGGGGACACAGCGCCCGATCCAGGGCCGGGCCGGGTCGGGGGCGCCTCCGCGGATGCTCACCGAGCGAGCGCGGGGTGCGGACCGCCTTCCCCGGAACCCCGGCCGGGCAGCTCCCGGGCCGCGCGCCGCTCCCGCCGTCCCCCGGCAGGTCCCTACCTGCGCCGCGGAGCGGGCGGGCGGGCGGAGGGGCGGGGAGGAGGGACGGACGACGCCAGCCGCCGCGGAGCCGCCCGCCGCAGGCCATTCGCCGGCTGTAGCCCCGGAGGGCGGCGGTGCGGCCGAGGGGCCAGCGCGGACCTCGGGCGGCCCGGGCGCTAGTCCTGGGCCGCGCCTCTCTCCCTGCTCGACCTCGCCGGGAGCCGGGGGCGGGCCGCGCGAAGGTGACTTAGAGAGACCTTGCGGTGCCGCCCTGGGTCGCGCCTCCCAGCTGGGCTGGAGGGGAGGCGGAGGGACAGGCCGAGCGCATTCGTGCGAGAGCTGAGAGCTGCGCCGGGCGGAGCCCGCCGCCGGGGGCAGCCCCGACCCCGGCCCAGGTGGGTGGGCGAGTGCCGGCGCCCGGGCGGCCTCGCTCCGGGGCGCCGGGGAGGGGGCGGCCGGGCGGGATCGGGGGCTGTGAGTGGGTCCGAGGAGAGTTGGACGCGAGCGTACGGAGCGCGGCCGCTGGCGCCTGGGGAGGGGTGCGCGGAGCCGGGGACCCTGTCCGCCGGGCCGCGGTGGGTTTGCAGTGGCTCCTGCGGGAAGAGCCGCTGGGGTCAGGGGTGGAGGGGGGGACTGTAGTGGAAGCCCCTTAAACGGGTATTTTTCTCGGCTCAGTATTGGTAGTAGGTCAAGTAGGGCCGGAGTGGGAGGAGTAAGACAGTGAAAGACATTGTTGTCCTAAATAACCTTTTCCAAGTTGGTGATTTTTTCGTTTGTCTCTGCCCTGGCTGACATTGAGATGAACTTAACCGTACGCTGTTCAGAGGCTGCTAAAATTCCCCGAAAAAAAACGGAGGAGGGGGAAATGCTGGAGTGGATTGAGAAGAGAAAGGGAAATCATACTGGGGTTGGGGAGCGGAGAAGTGGCTTTTAACTTTGTTTTGATTAGCGATTTTTGATTACTCATAAGCTTTCTTTGTAGCCTAAACCAGTGGAGTCACGTTCTGCAGCATTCATCACATGTGGCTAGTTGTTTTGTGTTTTCTGTTGTGCGGGGTTTTTTGTTTTTTTTTTTCTTTTTTTCTTCCTGGATTTGGAGGGAGGGTGGTACTGGGGAAGATGCCAGAGAAGAGCTTCTGCAGCTTTTGAGAGTTATTAAAGCTATTAAAAGTTTCTTAATTTTAATCAGGTTCAAAGACAGAACGAAGGCATATCATTTAGAAGACATAGCATTGCTTAGCAGGAATCTTTTGCAGAAGAGAAAAATGCTTGAAATGCGTGTTGGTGGAGTAATGTGTAGGCTAGAATCTGGAGATCTAAATATAAATTTCCTTTTCAGTTTGAGGACACATCAGAGTTAATCTCCGGGCCAAATAATGTTTGATTTTGACCCGGAAGCTGTTGACTTTGGCAAGTTAGCTCAGCTTCAATTGAGTAGATATTTAATCTGATCGTGAAGACCTGAGAGCTATTTTAGCCTTTGTCACAGTGCGGCTTTTACTAGATTGGGGGCCTAATGGGATTTGTATCACTGTGAATATAATGGCAGAACTCTAGGCTTCCCTCTGTAGAAGCTCTTTAAACGTTAATTTCAGGGGATTTCTGTGATGGTGAAAGTGGCCCACATAATCTCCCTTCCCTTAGTTGTCTACTGTGCATAATGGGGGGGGGATTAAAAAGTTTATTAGGTTTTCCATATTAAAAGCAAATGCATCTACTGATAATCAAGGTACTATATAAGTACAGTTCAAGCACATTTTAAATATTGTACATAATTTGCAAGATAATTGTGCAGCATCCTATTTTAAGCTCTAGAGTTTTTTACTTTGTTATTTACATTTTCTTAAAAAGGACTGTGAATTGTGATTACGTAGTTATGATTGTTTATCAACTCCACGAAGATTGTAAGGCAACTTCTAATTCCTTTAAAAAGTAGAAGTTTAGAATTTTTATTCAGTCTACATTATTCCTGGATTTTTAGCTTGTTGTGTATACAATCCAGAAGTATACTGCTGCAAACTAATCTTAGAAGCAGCTGGGACATAATTAAATGCCAAGTTTATGTACCATTAAGCTGGTTTTCATTTTGATAACTTTTGTGAACTTTTTGAACAGAAATACATCAGGTTTCTATTAGTGTGAAGTGTGTGGTTTGTGTGTACTAGCCTTGCGATGCTTGGTGTGATCAAGACTTACCCTGATGTGTTTTTGTATCTCACACTTATAACCTGCAGACAGTTCTGTTTGTGTTGTTTGCTGCCATTTTCTTATCAGAGGATGTGCAGTGCCCAACTTCTACTCTAGCTAAAGAATTTTGAATGAGTTATAGGTATACATAATTTTCCTCTCATTTTTAACTTCAGAGTGTTAAAGATATAACCCCTGTACATCTTTCTAATGATCCACGATGGACTTGGTATCTGTTACTTTATGCAAAATCTTCTCTTTGGTTCAGTAAGTATTTACAGAATGTTTACGTTACCAGATACTGCTGTACCAGTCTGTCTCCATAAAACTTAAGAGATTACTGCAAGAGCCAGATGACTGGGCTCTTAGAAGAAAGCACAACATATCCAGTGGAAGAGAAAGGGATGAATTCCAGCAAACAGTTCATTAAGACTGGAACAGAGGGGGATAAGTAAAGAGAAGTCAAGGCTAGATGAATAGAAGCAGAGTCTTCTTGAAAAACTCTGTAAAACATACCTGAAGACTTTGGATCATTTGGGGCAGTTAGAATCACTGAAAGATTTTAATCAGGGGAGAGATTTAATCAGATTTGTTCCTTATGAGAAGGATTAGAGGGCAGGCCTGAAAGCAGGGCGGCCAGGTGCAGAAACTCAAGAGAGAGATAATCAGAGTCTGAGCCCAGCTGGTGGCTGTGGAAAGGAAGACACAGAGCAGAGAGAAGGAGGAGACTTTGAGATAAACAAGATGACTAGGAGCCGATCATAGATTGGATAAAAGGAATGAAGCAGGTGGAGTCAGATAACCTTAGTCTCAGGGCGTAAGTCGTGGGCTAGGAGGAGTCTGACGTAGAGGGTAAAGGGGAGGATGAGTTCACCTTTGAACACGCTGACACACAAATAAGATCCTCCTGACTAGTCCAGGAAAAACTTGGGAATCTTTAGATTGGGAGTCACCTAGGTTTTACATGGTGATCCAGGCTGAAGAAGTAAACATCACTTAGGAGAAGTGTCCCTTGAAATCAAAGGATTGAATTCTACCTCTGGAAGAGAGCCAGTGGAACGGACTGAGGAAAAGCAGCCTGAGAAGGCAGAGTCTTGACCAGGGAGCCCAGAGGACAGGAGGCGAGGAAACAACTCAGACTCATCTGTTAGATTTGGTAGCCAGGTGTCTTTGATGAGGGAAGTGTTCAAAGCAGGAGAGCATGAAGCCTGGCTGCAGTGAGCAGAGGATTGAGCGGGGAGTACAAAGTAAAAATGATGAAGATAGACTGGGATTCAGTCTCTGTAGACAGTCTGTGGATAATTACACTTTTGTTCCTTTCTTTCAGTCCTTCACCTCTTATATATTTTTCTTCTTGCTGCCCTGGTAGGGCCTTCTAGACAATGTTGAAATAGAAGCCCAGATGGTAGGAATCTTTGTTCGTGCGTGGTAGGTTTTTTTGGCCTCAAGGCATGTGGGATTGAACCTGTGTCTCCTACGTTGGAAGCGCAGAGTCGTCACCACTGGACCACCAGGAAAGCCCCTGCCCCTAGTGTTTAAAAGGAATCTAATGATTGCCTGTTAAAATATTTGGTGCATACCATTTATAAGATAAATGAAGTTCCCTCTCATTCTTATATTGCTGAGGGTTTTTTAAATCATGAAAGGGTGTTAAACTTACCAAATGTTCATTTATCAAGAGAATCATGAGGTTTTTCTTTTATTTGTTAAGGTGGCAAGTTCTATTTTTAGATTCTTTTTAGTGATAAACCATCCTCGTGTACCTGGAATAAACTTAATCTGGTCAAAATGTATTATTTTCAACATTAGCCTCAAGTTCATTTCTTTCGGTTTTTAGCATCTGTTTATAAGTGAGATTGGTCTGTAGTTTTCCTTTTTTGTTCTGTCCTCATCGGGGTTTAATATCAAGGTTACACTGGCCTCATATAATGAGTTCAGGAGTGTTCCAGTTTGCTGTTCTCTGAAAGAGTTGTATAAAATTGAAATGGTCAATTCTTTTAAAATTTAGTGGAATTTTCTTATGAAACCAACTTTGTGAATTTTTTGACTGCTAATTAAATATATTTAATGGTTATAGTGCTATTTTAGTTTTCTTTTTCTCTTTGGGTCAATTTTGACGCATTATATATTTCAAGGAATTTTACCTTTTCCATTTAGGTTTTGAAATATGTTGTTGTAAGGAAGTTCTTAATATCCTTTTATTGTCTTTTTCACCTATGTTTGTTATGTGATTATATATTCCCTTTTCTAATCTTTTCCCATTTTTTCTAATATTTGGCCATTTCCAAATGAATTTTTCTCTTTGTAAGCTCAGACTCATTAAGGCTTTGATTATATTTCAAAGAAATATCTAGCTTTTATCTAGTTCATCTTTTTCTTTTAAATTTCTGTAGTTATCTCTATCTTTTATTCTTGAGTATCTATACATTTATTCTGTCTCCTTAAAGTGGATGTGTTCAAAATTCTTTTCCAGATTTTAAGTTGTATGTTTAATTCTAGTGTTTTCTAATTTAGTGAATATATCACGGTTAGCTTTATCCATTATTTTGATTATTTTGTGGACTTGAATGAAATATTTCCTAGACTTCATCATTACAGATGAAGGGCTGCTAATGTATGTAGAGTTTAGTCGCTGAGTCGTAGCTGACTCTTTTGCCACCCCGTGGACTGTAGGTGCCAGGCTTTTCTGTCCGTGGGATTCCCCAGGCAAGAATGCTAAAGTGGGTTGCCATTTCCTCCTCCAGGGAATCTTCCTGACAGGGATCGAACCGCATCTCCTGCATTGGTAGGTGGATTCTTTACTGTTGAGTCACCAGGGAAACCTATATGTAGAATAACACCCTCCTAATATTTAAAATACCTGAAACTTCTGGAAGGTTTTGGTGACTTAGTTTTTTTTTTTTTTTTTCCTCTTATCCAACTTTCCTTGTTTTCATTGCTTGGCATTTCTGTCCATTTCTCTTCCCCACCTCATTGGTCACTTTCTTTCTCTTTCCCTCTCACCACCTCTTTTGTATCCCTAGATATTTTATGCAGTGGAAGAAGGATGACCGTCTTCCCTTCCCCTCTTCCCTACTTTTTTCTTCTGTCTCCCGAGCTTTCTACCCTCTGACCCCCACCCCACTTCCATACCTGGAGAATTCTTCCATTAACTGCTTCCACATAGTCTGTCTTGTTCCTTCCTTCTTAGAACCCTGGCTGCAGTGCAAAGGAGGAAGATGCCAGTAACTTGGGTCTAATTTCCTTTAGATGCTCAAAGGTTCATCATTCTGTATGTCATGATTTTTATTATTCCTTAGGCAGTTCAACTGACAGCAAGGTTAGGGAGAGGATAGGGTAGGCCTAGGGAGGTGGCCTAGATAGTGGAGTATGAGCTGCTGTTACTTAGAGTCCTGAAATGTGGTCTCCAGTGTTAGTGACTCAGGACCTCACATTCCTCCTGTGTAACAGGGTTATTGACATAGATGCCTTCTCTCTACTTCATGAGTTAGTGTGAGACTCAAATAAGATAAGCATAAACCCGTCGGTCCTATGTAAGAGAGCCTTCTCATGCTTATTTTTCAGAAAAATGTCTTGAAAGGATTTTGTGCTCAATTCAGGGACAGAGAAGTGGCATAAAAGTGGTTTGTGGCCTGGGGTGTTAGATCAGAGAAACCCTGGTGGGAAGAAGCAGGTGGAATGACCAGAGCCCGGGAGCTGTGCTCAGCGATCCAGCAGGATTCATAGGGAGGCCATCGTCCTCTGGGGTGGGGAGCTCACAGCCTCCCTGGCTGGAGACACAGGCGCGCTGTTACATGTGGCAGCCGGATCCTAAACTGCATCGATACCATCTGTTCCTTTACCTGTGGTTTTATTTGATGCATTCAGGACACTGTGCCTTTGTGAGGCACTTGAGAAATCACCCTGCACTGAAAATGTTGATATGAGGGAGATTTTGTTGTTCTAGGGTCTAAACAACTGCATTACAAATGAAGTTTGGGGATATAATTCTCCTTAATAAAATTTCTTAGAAATGATTTAAACTTTCAGAATTTTCTTCACTTATTTTTGTTACTTTATTTTGTGTTATGGATGAATTGTTTAAAATCACCAGTCAGTAGGCTCAGTCTTAGATTGTAGAGTGTCTCCTTTGGTGCTGTTAAGGTTTTATTGCGGGCTAAGGAAGACTCTTGAGAGTCTCTTGGACTGCAAAGAGATCCAACCAGTCCATTCTAAAGGAGATCAGCCCTGGGTGTTCTTTGGAAGGAATGATGCTAAAGCTCAAACTCCAGTACTTTGGCCACATCATGGGAAGAGTTGACTCATTGGAAAAGACTCTGATGCTGGGAGGGATTGGGGGCAGGAGGAAAAGGGGACGACAGAGAATGAGATGGCTGGATGGCATCACCGACTTGATGGACGTGAGTTTGAGTGAACTCTGGGAGATGGTGATGGACAGGGAGGCCTGGCGTGCTGCGATTCATGGGGTCGCAAAGAGTCGGACACGACTGAGCGACTGAACTGAACTGAAGGTAGATCCCAAGCTTCCCAGGTGGCTCAGTGGTAAAGAATCCACCTGCCAAGCAGGAGACTCTGGTTTGATCCCTGGGTCAGGGAGATTCTCTGGACTAGGAAATGGCAACCCACTCCAGTATTCTTGCCTGGGAATTCCATGGACAGAGGAGCCTGGTAGGCAACTGTCCTTGGGGTTGCAAAGAGTTGGACACAACTTAGAGACTAAGCAACCACAAAGATAGATGGGCAGTGTACAACGGAGAGAAAAGTAAAGACACCTCTTCCACTGTGGTGCCTCCAAACAACAGAGTTTGAAATAACTGATACGGTCGATCTCTTCTTCATTTTTACAGATGAGAGTAGGGTCTGGGGAGAGGGCTTGATACCCCCCCGAGTTTGTGTAGTTAGAAGGGGCTACTCTTAGAGCCAGAACCAGGAATCTGCTTCTAATTGCTATGCTGAAGAACAAGCTACTATATCACACACAGCTTGAATTAGGAAAATTCATCTGTTATAGCGAAGACAGTTCACCTTGTTTCGAAGCTGAAGTGGCCATTTATAAGCTAATTTCTCAGCTCGACAAAAGGATAACAATTTTAAAAATAAGCAGATGGCCAAGAATATTGCAGTGTCTTCACATTTTGCACAGAATAGCTGTATTCCAGGTCTTCAACAGGAAACACTATCTTTTTGTGAACATTTTGCTTGGTGTAGAGATCACATTTTTTGGAATACATAGAATTTATCCATGTCTCTAGATATTCTAAATTTCATCCTAAAATTAAACGAGACTATCAGAATGCTACAGCCTGGGTTATATTTTCTTGATTTTCTGAAAAATGTCCCTCACTGAATTTTAAGTTGCAATTACACCTTTAATTTCTATTGAGGAGGCATTTCAAGAGCTGAAAGTGGCATTATTGGTTATTCTGCAAATACTCTTAATCCCCTTATATATTACACTGAATGAGAAATTAGAGCCAAGGGCAAAGAGGGAGTTTGTTTTCCCTAAAGAACCAGTTTTTTTTTTTTTCCTGTGGATAATTAAAAGGGCATAATTGTATTTCACTTTCTGTTGTGGCCTTAAGAGAATTCAGCCCCAGGTTTGTGACTTGTCCGCGGTGTCTGTGTAGACGCCATTGCTTGTGGGTCCTACCCTAATCTGCGCCTGAAGTCATTCTGTTTTCATGGTTCAGAGGTCACGGAATACAGCATTCTCTTGTGAACCGACTGGATGTGGCCGGGCCTCAGAGTGCATTCAGATACCATGATGGTAATTTGAGTATTTTTCTGCAAGTAGTAAATTCTAAGTACATAGTTGTTAAAATGTTTGGAATAGATTTGTACTTAATAACTGTGGTTTTATCTTATGTGAAGAACATACACATTTTGATATTTAGTTGACTTTGTAATAGATCATTGCAAGAACCCAATTTACACTGTATAATGGATGTTACAATGGGAGCCTTTTTTTTCTCATGTTAATGCAAATCAAATTAGCTGTATATTTTTTATTTGCAGAAAAAGGTTTAATTATTTTTATTTGTTGTAAAATTCACATAGCATTAAATTTACCATATTAACCGTTTATAAGTGTATAATTCAGTGGCATTGAAGTACATTCCTACTGTGGCATAACCATCACCACCATCTATCTCCAAAACTCTTTTCATCTTCCTAAACTGAAAATCTATATCCATCAAACAATAACTCATCATTCTCCTCTCCTCCCAGCCCTTGCAAATCATTATTCTACTTTTTTGTCTCTCTGAATTTGACTACTTTAGGAATCTCATATAAGTGGAGTCATACATTATTTGTCTTTTTTTAACTATCTTATCTCAGCATAATTCCTTAAAGGTCCATCCATGTTATAGCTTGTGTTAAAATGTCCTTTTTTTTTTTTTTAAGGCTGAATAATACTGCATCGTATGTAAATATACCACATTTTGTTTATCCATGCATCCATCAGTATTGCATTTGGGTTGATTCAGCCTTTTGGCTGTTGTGAATAATGCTCCTGTGAACATGAGTGTACAAATATCTCTTTGTGTCTTTGCATTGAATTCTTTTTAGTGTATACTCAGAAGTGGAATTGCTGAATCATGTGGTCTTTCTATTATTTAGTTTTTGAGGACTTACCATACTGATTTCCATAGTGGCTGTACCATTTTCCATTCCTACCAACAGTGTGCAAGGGTTCTAATTTCTCTGCATCTTCACCAACACTTTTTCTTTTCTGAGTTTTGTTTTTGTTCTTATGGTAGCCATCCTATTGGGTTAAAAAAAAGAATTTTTTATAAGTGGAGTTAATCCTGTTTTCGATCCACATATTAACCCTATGGTTGCCAGACTATCTCTTCTTACATTGGTTCATAATTGACCTTCAGAGCAGTAGGCTTCCTCTTGTCAAACCATTCAGAAGTTGCCCTGGCTGACGTGTGGTGAAGGATGCACACTCTCAATTCTCCTTAGTCCCTTCTTTTTCCTCCAGCCAGTAAAAAACAGCCACACAAACCAGGGATGATTCTTAAGGTTTCCATGGACTTTAGACTTTTGGTTTAAGTCCATGTATGTGTATTCTTCTTTAATACTATCTTTCTGTACTTTGATACTAAATGTTGATTTGTATTTTGAAAGATAATTGCTCAGTTGAAAAGAATTATGTTTGCATAGGAAAATGAAAGCGAAGATATGTTTGAATCATGGAAGATATAAAGGATGAGACAAGGAAACTGAAACACAGTTGACCCTTGAACACTGTGGGTTTAAATTGCATGGATTCACTTACATGCCATTATTTTCTAATAGAAAATACTACAGTACTACACGGTCTGTAGTTGGTAGAATCGGCAGATGTGAAAGAATCTTGGATATGGGAAGAGGATTATAAGGAACAGTGGATTAACCCCTGCATTGTGCAAGGATCAGCTGTACTTGAGAAAAGTCAGGCCTACCTTCAGTTGTTCAAGGGAAGTAATCAAATAAATGTAATCAAGTAACGTGTTAGTCAAGACCAGAGCATGATAATTCTAAAGTGTTAGAATTGGACTGGGAATTTAACATATTCTGTAGTGAAATTATTATTATTTAATCTTTAGTCATATTTAGGAGTACAGAATTTCTATAAACTCTGAATATTTTAAAAATAAGATGGAAACTTGGGAAAATGTAACCACAAAATTATAAAAAGGGATCTTAGAGGCTATATAATTTTCCTCCCTTTGCAAGAATCTTATCTCCAACTTCCTGCCAGCGAGAGGTACTTTTTTTACATGCTGTGTAAACACTGCCATTCATGGGCATACAGGTGGTGGGTGCCGGTGGTTACAGGCTTGGAGCCTCAGTCAAACAGACCTGGGTTTGAGCCCGGGCTCCATCATTTACTGGTTCTGCAATCCTTGGCGGGTCATGTCATCTCAGTGAGCTTGAGTTGCCTCATAATTAATGAAACCTACTTCATAGGATTGTGGGAGGATCACATGAGGTGGCACACCAAGTATTTATTGCCACAGCATCTGACGCGTGGAAGACATACCTGGATGTCAGCTCCTGCTCTTCCAGGTGCTGCTACTGCTGTTACACATGGATAATCTTCTAGGGGGCCACCCATTCCACTGTAGGAAAATGATGAATACTAGAAAGTTAAAAAATTAAGATGAGGTTTTTCTTTTCTCCTTTCCTTTTTAATTCATGGTTTCAAATCTGTGCTCTGCGACTTTTTCACAGAAAAGTAAAAGGAACTCTTTGTCATCGCTCAGGCGCTCCATTGTGTCTGACTCTTCGTGACCCCATGGACTGAAGCCCGCCAGGCTCCTCTGTCCATGGAATTTTCTAGGCAAGAATACTGGAGCTGGTTACCGTTTCCTACTCCAGGGGGATCTTCCTGACCTAGGGATCGAAACCTAGTCTCCTGCAGTCTCCTTAGAGATTCTTTACCTCTGAGCCACCAGGGAACTACTGAAAAGGAACTACTTCTCTTGACAATTCCTCTGGTATTTGGAGCATCCTGTAAATTCCTCCTTTCCCCAAGCCAGACATCTCCAAGTTCCTTCCGCAGTTACTCGTGTGTCAGCCTTTCCAGACCCTTCCTTCTTACTCTTCACAGAGCCCCTGCGGGTATTGTCTTGAAAACATGTCCCCCAGAAATGAGCCTGGCACGAGTCCCGTATGATGCCCTGTGGGGTGAGGCTGCCTCTCCGGCCTCTCCTTTGCTTCCCTCTCACCCAGCTCACTTTGTTCAGAGGACAGTGGCCTCCTGTTGTGCCACAGACTCACTGGTGAGCCCCTTCCTCCCTTGGAACTTCTGCTCCTCCCCTTCCGGATCACTCTTCCCTGACACCTGCCTGCCTCGCCCTCACCCGGGTCGGCCTTCAGTCCAGTGGCGCCTGCCCGGGTGAGTCCTCTGGACACCCTGGCTCCCAGGGCTCCCTTCCCCCTCACACCTTTATTTTTGTCCTTAGCGTTTCCACCGCTTAACACACCGTGTGTTTCCCGCCTTCACCTGTTTCTCTCCCCACGGTAGACCGGAAGCCGTGTGCGCGCAGGTATTTTTGTCCGCTGCGTTCCCTGCTGACGCCCGCAGCCTGGAATGCCCGGCATGGTGTAGGCGGCGGATGAATGTGGCCTGACAGCACAGTGCGAGCGAGGATCGACTTCCCTCTCCTTAGAAGCCGGATCGTACTCTGCTGGGAAGGGGTGCTTGGGCGCCACTGGTTCAGTCATGGCTTACTTCTTCTTTTGAAAAAAAAAAAAAAAAATTCAAAAGATTTAAGTGCACTTGAAGTAGGAAAAATTAGAATCCATGTTCATTGTCGCCAGACTTTGAAAATTTTTTCCAGTCACTTTGATTGCTTAATCAACATTTTATATAGAATCTTATTTGCTCATAAGGTTTTTGTTTTGCAAAAATCAATATCGGTCATTAAAACAAGAATATGTATTCTTTAAATGTTACTTAACAGGGCTTTCCAAGTAGTGGGCTTAAGAGTCATGATGTTTTCAACCCTTCGACTGGCCGGAACCCTACGCCAGGTGCTTGGTCTCTGCTGCGTGTCAGGACTTGCAAAACTTGGGAAGCACTGCTTTAAGACACTTGATTCATTAAAAACAAGTTGTTTGTTTTTAATTGGAGGATAATTGCTTTACAATATTGTGTTCGTTTCTGCCATACATCAGCATAAATCAGCCATAGGTGCCCCCTGGCTCTTGAACCTCCCATCCCATCCCTCTCCTCTAGATTGTCACACAGCACAGGTTTGAGCTCCCTGAGTCATACAGCACATTCCCACTGGCTATCGACTTAACTCATTATTGACTGGGGGACTTTTGCAGAAACTGACCCCTGTGGCTGGCGATTTGTTTTGTAAATGAATATTGAATGATCTCCAGACAATAAAGTCTGTGTAACAAAAGACATATTGTAAGTAATAACATCTCTGGTCAGTAATGTGTTAAAGCATTTTCTTCAGATAGAGTTAAAACCTATTTAGTTATGATTCCGATGTATCATCCCCTCGACCCCCAGTTTGAGAACCATGAAAACTACTCATCAAAACAGAATAAACCATCAAAATTCTGTGGACTTAATGGTGTTCAACATGTATGTTAGAAAGGTGTTTCCGGAGACAGAGCTGAAGGCATTAGAAACAGGGAGTCAGCGATGGTGGCAGGGCTGTGCAGTGGATTAGTCCTCAGCAGTGAAAAAGACAGAACTGCTCATGCTTGCAGCAGCATGAATGAATCTGAAATTCTACTGAGCGAAAGAAGCCAGACCCAAGGAGTAAACTGTGCATAATTCCATTTATTTGAAGTTCAAGAGCAGACAACTCTATCGCCTGAGTTAGAGAAATCAGAGCAGTGGTTGCCAGAGCTAGACCTGGGAAGAACAGGGAGGGTGACTGTAAAGGAGGGCAGGGACCCCAGGGAAGGAGCAAAGAGAAATGGTCTATATCTTCATAGTGGGGCTGGTTACATAGGGTATTCGTTTGTGACTATTCACTGAACTGTGCATTTAAAATTTGATTTTTCATTGCATGTAAGTAATCTCTCAAAGTTCATTTAAAAAATTAAGAGTCAATAGGGTGTTTCTTCTGCTATTTATAACTTTTTCTGTTTTCATCAACAGAACTTGCAACTACAGAGCCCTGGAATAAGATCTGACAGTAAGATCTGTTTAGATTAGGATTTAACTTCTTTGCTTTTAAAAATGATTGTTTACCTCTAGTGGCATATCTCTAAAAAGAGAAATGCATTTCAAGGATACATAAGATATATAAATCTGTGGTGAGTGATTATATAAGAATAAGCTATTTTTAGGTAGAAGCTTTGCAGCCATGGTGAGGCAAGAGTGTGCTTAACAGAATCTCAGATTGGGTTCCTATAGTAGATGGCTAAGAGAGCCTTGCACACTGCACTATTGGAGAATACTTTATAAGTAAGCATCATTTTGTATTTGATGCAAATACAGATTTTTCATATTTGTGAATCTGATGCAAAAGTTTGCAAACATCACTTCATAAATAGACACATTTAAAGATATTTTGCTTATTGTGAAATTATGAGACACAAAAGACATTAAAAAAATTCTGTTAAGTATAGGCAAGAATATAAACACTAGAACCTGACAACTACTGGCAGGAGGTTTTGATTGGTCTTGGTCCGTTCATTGGCAAATACATAAATAGAGTATACAATGCAGTTTAATATCCTTCATTGTCTTCAGTAGTATCAGAGTATTTTTCTTTGTCATACATATTCTTTGACAGTATATAAGAAATGTATTGTTTAAATTCCCATTGTCACTAAGTGAGCGGTCTTTTCACTATGCCCTTGCTAAATGTGCTCAGTTTTTTAGCTGTATTGAGGTATAATTGACATACAATAAATTGCACACATTTAAAATGGAGTTTAGTGAGCTTTGATGCATGTTAACATTGTAAAACCATCATCATTTTCAGAATTAGGAATAATTCTGTTACTCACCAAAGTTTATTCCTGCCTTAGTAGTACCTCACCCTCTTTCCTGTCCACAGGCAGCTATTGGTTAGCTTTCTGTCACTGATTAATTAGTGCTCAGTAGGCATTTCCTAGAATTTTACATATGTGGAATCGTACCTTTGTGGGCATGGTAGAGGTTCAACTTCTTTAATTATTTGCAGATCCATCTGTGTTGTTGCTCAGGGCAATAGTTCATTCTTTTTTAGTGCTGAGTAGTGCTCCATTTTATGGATGTACCACAGTTTATTCACCTCTTGATGGACATTTGAATTGTGTCCAGTTGTTGGCTCCCGCACATCTTTGTGTGGACATAGCCTTTCATATGTCTTAGGTGAATCAGATCAGATCAGATCAGTCGCTCAGTTGTGTCCGACTCTTTGCGACCCCATGAATCGCAGCACGCCAGGCCTCCCTGTCCATCATCAACTCCCGGAGTTCACTCAGACTCATGTCCATCGAGTCAGTGATGCCATCCAGCCATCTCATCCTCTGTCGTCCCCTACTCCTCTTGCCCCCAATCCCTCCCAGCATCAGAGTCTCCTCCAGTGAGTCAACTCTTCGCATGAGGTGGCCAAAGTACTGGAGTTTCAGCTTTAGCATCATTCCTTCTAAAGAAATCCCAGGGCTGATCTCCTTCAGAATGGACTGGTTGGATCTTCTTGCAGTCCAACTCTCCAGAGTCTTCTCCAACACCACAGTTCAAAAGCATCAATTCTTCTGCACTCAGCCTTCTTCACAGTCCAACTCTCACATCCATACATGACCACAGGAAAAACCATAGCCTTGACTAGACAGACCTTTGTTGGCAAAGTAATGTCTCTGCTTTTCAATATGCTGTCTAGGTTGGTCGTAACTTTCCTTCCAAGGAGTAAGCGTCTTTTAATTTCATGGCTGCAGTCACCATCTGTAGTGATTTTGGAGCCCAGAAAAATAAAGTCTGACACTGTTTCCACTGTTTCCCCATCTATTTCCCATGAAGTGATGGGACCGGATGCCATGATCTACGTTTTCTGAATGTTGAGCTTTAAGCCAACTTTTTCACTCTCCATTTTCACCTTCATCAAGAGGCTTTTTAGTTCTTCTTTATTTTCTGCCATAAGGGTGGTGTCATCTGCATATCTGAGGTTATTGATATTTCTCCTGGCAATCTTGATTCCAGCTTGTGTTTCTTCCAGTCCAGCATTTCTCATGATGTACTCTGCATATAAGTTAAATAAACAGGGTGACAATATACAGCCTTGACATACTCCTTTTGCTATTTGGAACCAGTCTGTTGTTCCATGTCCAGTTCTAACTGTTGCTTCCTGACCTGCATACAGATTTCTCAAGAGGCAGGTCAGGTGGTCTGGTATTCCCATCTCTTTCAGAATTTTCCACAGTTTATTGTGATCCACACAGTCAAAGGCTTTGGCATAGTCAATAAAGCAGAAATAGATGTTTTTCTGGAACTCTCTTGCTTTTTCCATGATCCAGTGGATATTGGCAATTTGATCTCTGGTTCCTCTGCCTTTTCTAAAACCAGCTTGAACATCAGGAAGTTCACGGTTCACATATTGCTGAAGCCTGGCTTGGAGAATTTTGAGAATTACTTTACTAGCATGTGAGATGAGTGCAATTGTGCGGTAGTTTGAGTATTCTTTGGCATTGCCTTTCTTTGGGATTGGAACGAAAACTGACCTTTTCCAGTCCTGTGGCCACGGCTGAGTATTCCAAATTTGCTGGCATATTGAGTGCAGCACTTTCACAGCATCATCTTTCAGGATTTGAAATAGCTCAACTGGAATTCCATCACCTCCACTAGCTTTGTTTGTAGTGATGCTTTCTAAGGCCCACTTGACTTCACATTCCAGGATGTCTGGCTCTAGGTCAGTGATCACACCATCGTGATTATCTGGGTCGTGAAGATCTTTTTTGTACAGTTCTTCTGTGTATTCTTGCCATCTCTTCTTAATATCTTCTGCTTCTGTTAGGTCCATACCATTTCTGTCCTTTATCGAGCCCATCTTTGCATGAAATGTTCCCTTGGTATCTCTGATTTTCTTGAAGAGATCTCTAGTCTTTCCCATTCTGTTGTTTTCCTCTATTTCTTTGCATTGACTGTCACTCAAAACATATTTATAACTTCAAAATAGAACCCTGGGGATGAGATGAGATGGGGAGAAGGGTGGGAGGGAGGTTCAAGAGGCAGGGGACATATGTATCCCTATGACTGATTCATGTTGCTGTATGGCAGAAACCAACACAACATTGTAAAGTAATCATTCTCCAATTAAAACAAAAACAAAAACCCTGTACCCATTAAGCAGTCACACGGTAAAGCGTCTACCTCCAATGCGGGAGACCCGGGTTTGATCCCTGGGTCGGGAAGATCTCCTGGAGAAGGAAATGGCAACCCACTCCAGTATTCTTGCCTGGAAAATCCCATGGACGGAGGAGCCTGGTGGGTTACAGTCCAAGGGGTCGCAAAGAGCCCCATGCCCAGTCCTGCTCCCAGCCCATGAAAATGACTAATCTGTGTTTGTCTATGTGGATCTGCCAGTTTGGGGCCATTCCTGGAAGTGAAATCACTCACGTGTGGCCTTTAGTGTCACTTCTCTAGCTGTTTTCGGGCATCGTGTGCACTGTAGCGTGTATCAGGACTTTCTCACTCACGGTGGAATAGTTTTCCATTGTATATGTGTAACACATCTTATTCCTTCATCCATTTATGGATATTTGAGTTGTTTTTACCTTTGGGCTATTGTGAATAGTGTTACTCTGAACATTTTGACACAAGTATTCGTTTGGACACATTTCAGTTCTTTCAAGTATATACCTAAGAGTGAAGTTTCTGGGTCATATGGTAATTCTGTGTTTAGCTTTTTCAAGGAACCACTGCAGTGTTTTCCACAGTATCTGCACCATCTTACATTCCCACCAGCAGGGCACAGAGATTCTATTTTTCCACATCTTTGCTAACACTTACTTTCCTGGTGGGTGTAAAATGATACGTCATTGTTATGATTTGCATTCTTCTAATGACTAAAGATATTGAGCCTCTTCTGCTTGTTGGCTACTTGTATATGTTTGGAGAAAAGTCTGTTCAAGTTCTTTGCTCATTTTAAAATTGGGTTGTTGTGTAAAAACCTTTGGTCAAAATAACTGCTTCATCAGGATATTACATTTATATACATTTATATATATACACAATTTTTCCATAAAACATTTTTATTATTATTGAAAATATATCTTCTTTGATACATTTTTCCCTTAGAGGTTCATTTAAATAAAAAAACAAACCTAATTCTTGTAGTTCATTACTCTAACATGGTTTAGCCAAGACATGTTCAAAGCAGCTGTAATTTTCTATAGAGCAAATATCCAACACTAAATTGTTTTTCTAAATATCTTCAGCAGTTTTTTCTATCTTACAGCAGTATTTTCTGACATAGGAATATATCTGAATTTTTCATCACATTATCTTCTGTCTGCTGTTTTCTGTACTTTGAGAGTGTTTTCTTAAGTGATGTAGCTTTTTGTTTTTTCTATTAAAAACCATTAAAAGACTGCTAAATATTTGATTACATTTAGTGAAGAAATTTAAAGGCTAAAATTTCTGTATGTCTTATGATTGTAAGTAAACCTCCTCAGATTTCTTCAGTGGTATCTTCAGCTGCTGGATGCTCAGATTGTAAATGGTGAGAAAAATGTCATGACTTCATGTGCTTATTAGTTTTTATCTCAAGACATAATGCATGCACATGTGCTCAGTCACGTCTGACTCTTTGTGACCCTATAGACTGTAGCCCACTAAGCGGCTCTGTCCATGGGATTTCCCAGGTAAAAATACTGAGATAAGTTACCATTCCCTTCTTCAGGGCATCTTCCCGACCCAGGGATCAAAAGAAAGAAAGTGAAGTCGTTCAGTCATGGCCGACTATTTGCAGCCCCATGGACTGTAGCCCACCAGGCTCCTCCATCCATGGAATTTTCCAGGCAAGAGTACTGGAGTGGGTTGCCATTTCCTTCTCCAGGGGATCTTCCTGACCCAGGGATCGAACCTAGGTCTCCTGCATTGCAGGCAGACGCTTTACCGACTGAGCCACCAGGGAAGCCCAGGGATTGAACTGGGACTCTAACATCTCCTGCATTGGCAGGCAGGTTTTTTACCACAGGTGCTACCAATAACCCATGAATAGAGGGTGACCTGCACACATGCAGATTTCTAGGGGGGTGTGTGTGTGTATATATATCTCTACATACATCCATATTTTATATGGTCTTCTGGAGAACTGGCTTATTGTCATCTGATTATATGTGCTCTCTTTTGTTTTTTAATCAGGGTAGCTGACAAAGAGCTCCTGCTGGCAGTAGAAGCCTTTGCTCTATTCTCTTTGCTCCTTTTGTTACCATCATCAGTATTATCTTCAGTCTGGAGTTCTTTTGGCATGGTCTTGATGCTATGGTTGTATTTTGTGAATTAACTATAAATCTAGATAATACAGTCCATAAGTCCTTATAACCATGCTCTTATGAAGTGCAGTGTGCATCACGATACCCTGAAAGCAGCCGCTTCGGTCAGCCTCTGAGTGGGGTCACCACTCTTCCCTGAAGTTACTGGGCATCCTGCACTTGACCCTTGACCAGGTGATCCATGGAGATGCATGTGATGGCACCGTTGTCAGTCTTGTCTATATCGTATTTGTATATGTAACATACATTCTAACATTTTTTACAAAAGTAAATATAAAGGATTTTCTAATATTCGTATGTCTCATGGATAAACACACTCCACTTTGGAGACTGTAAGGGAAAGCAAATAAAGAGCCATTAAAAAGGTTAAAAGTAATGCTGAGTTTGCATTTTAAATAGGTGTACTGGGTAGGAGTGTGAAGCGGCTGTCTTTTCTCCTTCTGGACTATAAATTATCCAAGGATTCACCAATCTCTTCTTCTGCTTTGTATCCCTAGCCCTACCTTGAAATATAGTAGTACATGCCCAGCAAATATTTTTTAACTAAATTGGAATTCTCCTGAATTGGCAATTCTTCTTTGAAAATTAATTAATTTTTTGGCTGCACTGGTTCTTCCTTGCTGTGCATGGGCTTGCTCTGGTTGCCTCGAGTTGGGGCTACTCTTTAGTTGGGGTGTGCAGGCTTCTCACTGCGGTGGCTTCTCTTGTGGAGCACGGACTCTAGGTGCATGGGCTTCGGTAGTTGCAGCATGTGGGCTCAGTAGTTGTGGCTCGCAGACTTAAAGTTGCCTCATGAATATGGAATCTTCCTGGACCAGGGATTGAACCCATGTCCCCTGCATTGCAAGGCAGGTTCTTAACCACTGGACTACCAGCGAAGCCCCTAAACTGGCAGTTCTTACCCAGAAGTCACCTTAGAATACTTAGTGGTGCTTTTGAAAAAACACTACATGGCAGTTTCAAGTGTTAGGGGTTGTTCCAAATACCAAATTCTAGTTAGGAGGAAGGAAGCAGATAAGCAAGCAGAAAATAGGACTGTGCCCTTCCCTTTAAGGAGACCCGGTGAATTCCTTAAATTACTTCCATCTTGGCCAGAACTTAGTCATGTGGTCACAGCTGCCAGAAAGACTGAGCAATAGAGTTTAAGATGGTGTTCATTTTTGTTCAGTCGCTAAGCCGTGTTTGATTCTTTGTGACCCCATGGACTACAGCATGCCAAGCTTTCCTGACCTCCACTATCTCCTGGAGTTTGCTCAAACTCAAGTCCACTGAGTTGGTGATGCCATCCAACCATCTCATCCTCTGCCGCCACCTTCTTTTGCCCTCGGTCTTTCCAGCATCAGGGTCTTTTCCAACAAGTTGGCCCTTTGCAGCAGGTGGCCAAAGAATTGGAGCTTCAGCAACAGCTCTTCCGATGAATATTCAGGGCTGATTTCCTTTAGGATTGACTGATATTGTTAATTAACCATGTTTCAACATAAAATAAAAAAATTTTTTAAGAAGATGCAGGGCAGTGAGTTCAGTTAACAAAGTGGGTTTCTTACTAAGGAAGAAGAGGACACTAGATATTGGGAGAAATCACAGTACATGGACCTTGTTCATTTTTTAAGTCTTGAGGCAGTAGGTTGGAGCTGAAACTGGGCCTTCTGATAAAAAACCAAGCCAGCTCTACAGCTGCTCTAGGTACACTCGTCATAGTGGAGAATCTTAGCTCTAAGCAGGTTAGGAACAGAAGAGATCTTTAAAAAAAAGAAACCCTTCTCCTGGAGGGTGTGGTTGCAGTCAGGTTCCTAGTCTGTGTAACAATCTCATCATTTTATAGTGATGTCATTCCTGACCGGAGTCCAAGGGATGGTTTTATAACATGCTTTGCTGTGGTCCAGGCAGCTCTGCTTGCCCTCCCTTATCTGTCTGGCCCATCAGTGTAGTAACCCCATCTACCCAGAAATGTGAGACCCTCTGGCAGTCATGTATGGATGTGAAAGTTGGACCGTAAAGAAGACTGAGTGCTGAAGAATAGATGCTTTCAAACTGTGGTACTCTACAAGACTCTTAAGAGTCCCTTTGACTGCAATGAGATCAAACCAGTCAATCCTAAAGGTAGTCAACCCTTATACATTCATTGGAAGGATTGATACTGAAGCTCCAATACTTTGGCCTCCTGATGCAAAGAGCTGACTCATTGGAAAAGACCTTGATGCTGGGAAAGATTGAGGGCAAAAGAAGAGGGCAGCAGAGGATGAGATGGTTGGATGGCACCACGACTCAGTGGACATGAGTTTGAGCAAACTCCGGGAGACAGTGAAGGACAGGGAAGCCTGGTGTGCTGCAGTCCATGGGGTTGCAACGAATTGGACATGACTGAGCAACTGAACAACTGCTTCTAAGACTGTTGATCGTGAATTGCTGTCAACAGTGTTACTGGGTGTTTTGGTTATTGGCAGTGCCATGAGTTGGAAAGCTTATGGGGTTCCAAGTTAAAAGATCTTGGTTTCAGTTTTTTATTCTTTTGCTAACCTTTGGCAAGTTACTTAAACTTTATCATCTTCAGTTTAAATATATATGCATTCCTCATAGTATTGTTAGGAAGATTTAATGAACTCTAACAGTGTGTAAAAGTGCCTTTTAAAAACTAAAATGTTATGCATGTACTTTATCAGTTGTTGACACAGTAACAGCCCTGTGTAAGCAGAACCACTGTTTACACAAATGCTTATGAAGTCCTTTTTTTTCTTTTTCTGGCTAGGTGAACTATTATACTGAAGTTAAGAATACACAGATTTTAAGAGACATTTTTGCTCACTTAAATGACTGGTTCTGGAATAAACTGTGAAAAATAATACTTCTTAATACTGGTTAAAGAGATTTTATGATAAAAGTCATTTTACATTTGGTCAGTCCCCATCTATTTCTCCTGGTACTGCACTCCTGAATTTTCTTCATTTTAAAATGCTATTTCAGCAGTTAACTGTTGAGCATGTCATAGGCAACCCATTCTGGGCACTTAGGGAATATAGTTATGAACAGGTATTTAATGGAGAATTTAAGAGACATGGTTAAAAGAATAGGCCTTTTAAAATTCCAGAACTTGTATTGAGTAGGTTGATTTGGAATTTTACCATTTTCATATAGCCAACAATGATTTTTGATATTACACTGAATTTGTTTGCAGTGCATTTAATACATGCCATTACATGGCAGTTTAACATCCTGTTCTGTAATTTACATGATACATAAAAACCTTCTGAAATTTTTAATACACTATAATCTAGAATAATTTGGAGATTATACATTGATGTGGTGCTTTTAGGAATGTAATTCTATAAGTGCTAACTTCTGGAATGTAAAATGTTCTTAGTTATGGAAAGTACTGGTTATTGTAGTTCCTTATGTGACTGTTACAGTTTCAACTGACTCAGCTTTGCAATTGAAAGAGAAAATTACTATGAGATCTTACTTGTACCGAGTTATTTTAAATGCCAGAACTATTGACCAAGGGAGTGAAGTTCATGTGTATTGAATGTGCTGTTGGTGGCATACCATGCAGTGAATGGTACTTTTGTTTCAGAAGACATTTTTCTTTTTTGCTTCTTTTTTTTAAAAAAAAAAACATGTAAAACCTCAACTTAGACATATTGTCATTTGTCTATAGCATTATTCTCCCATTGGTTTTATTTTTATGAGAGGTTATTTTTAAAATCAATCTGACAAAAATAACTATCAAATATTCTGGGTTTATATTGATTCAAGTATCTTAAGCCCTTGCTTTTAAAACTCATCTATGTACTACATTGCTTGAGTGACTATTTACTGGGCTCTGTCCTACATGTAGGACTACACAGTTATTGCACAATTCCTCCTTGATTTAAAATGTCTGAAGATACATTTGAGAGTAATGGATTTAACAGATGATTAGCAATTACCAAGCTCCACTGCAGTCATTTTACTTAGAGCTGTATCAGTAAGTCAACAAGCAGATAACACCCTCTCCTTCATTCCCAAGACAGAGCTGAAGGGCAAAGAAGTATAGAGGCAATTCCCAGCAGGGTTTCCTTTCCTGTTGGCTGGAGCCAGATTGAGGAACATGGTAGTGCCAGTAAGAATGGAGTATGTAACAGTGCCAGGAGCAAGCCATGGTCTCCTATAAGCAAAGGGAAAATGCAGGAACAGCTGCTTTGTGTTGGGTTGACCAGATTAGTGTGAATGAGGCTTTGGAGGGCCTTGGATCTGATCTCCTTTGAAATCTCAGGGTGTACTTTTCAGTGCTGTGTGTAAGGCACATGCTGGGACCTACTGGTTGAAAACCTCTTTGTTTCCTGTTCTCTCTAGTTCTTACGTGCACCAAGGCAAAAGGAGCCACTGAAAGAACACTTGGGTACACATACCTACCTGTCTGCCTCTGGACACATGTTGTTTAGTCTCTTAGCCGTGTCCAGCTCTTTTACGACCTCATGGACCATAGCCCACCAGGCTCCTCTGTGGGATTTCCCAGGCCAGAATACTGGAGTGGGTTGCCATTTCCTTCTCCAAGGGATCTTCCCGACCCAGGGGTCAAACCCGCATCTCCTGCATTGCAGGTGGATTCTTTGCTGCTGAGCCACTGGGGAAACCTGCGTCTGGACACATACATGCTGCTTTTTTCTCCTCCAGCTAAGGGTGAGATGTCTTGTCTTAGCGAAGGCCAATTGTACTCGTATGGATTAGATCCCATCCTTTTTTGCAAACTCAGAAACATTATTCTAGCAGTTCTCTCCTTTGACTCCTATATCATTAATTTCCCCTTTGTTGACTCTTCCCCATAGATGTAGAAACACGCTGGCATATATTTCATAATAAAGCCTTATTGACCCTCACCCCCTTTCAGCAATTGCCCCAATTCTCTCCTTTCCTTTCTAGCAGAAAGAATGGGCCATACTTGCCTTTTCCAAGTCTCCTCTCATTTCTTCTGACTCCTGTGAAGCCTTTGTCTTCAGCATTCTCTCACTGTTCTGCTAAACCTGTCCTTGTCAAGGTCACCATTGACTTCCTCATCATCAAATCCAGAGGGCTTTTCTTAGTCCTCATGTTATTTGATCTGTCATCAGTGTTCAACATAATCACTTGTTCCCCCTTCTAGTACTTTGTTTAGGCTTCTAGAATTAGCACACACTCCTGAGTTTTCTTCAGTCAACCCCCCACCTTCCACCTTTTTTTGTGTGTTTCCTTTGCTGGTTCTTTCTTGTCTCTCCTATCAGAGGGAAATCTCAGTCCTTAGATTTCTTCCTTTGCCTGTCTCACTTTCTCCCTTAGTGATTCTATCTAGTTTTACAGCTTAAAACATAATCTATTTGCGAAGGACTCTCAGATTGTATCTCCAGCCTGGAATTTGTCCCTGAAGACCTGCTTCCCTGGTGGCTCAGTCGGTAAAGCATCTGCCTGCAATGCAGGAGACCTAGGTTCGATCCCTGGGTCAGGAAGATCCCCTGGAGAAGGAAATGGCAACCCACTCCAGTACTCTTGCCTGGAAAATTCCATGGATGGAGGAGCCTGGTGGGCTACAGTCCATGGGGCGGCAAAGAGTTGGACACGACTGAGTGATTTCTTTCTTTCTTTCACTTATCTACATGACATCTGCACTTGAACGCCTGATGATACCTCCCACTTACCATGTATGAGTTCCTGCTTGTTCCAAGTCCTTCCTGTAGTCTTCCTGCATTGGGTCACGATGACTCTGTCTTTAACTATGGAGTCATCCTTGACTCTTTTCTCGCATCCTGTAGACCTGCCTTCAGAATATATGCAGAATCTGACTACTACTCATCACCTCCATTGCTATTATCCATCTCTTACTGGGATTGTCCCAGTAGCCTCTTAGAGATCTTTTTAATTCTAATTTGCCCTCCCCTCCAGGTCTCTTATTCAGCTTTTATCAGTCAAAGAAATTGTGTTAAGGTGTAAATCAAATAACATTACTCCTCTGCTCAAAGCTGTCCAATGGCTGCTCTTGTCAGTCAGAGTCAAAGCCAAAGTTCTTATATTAATCTGTAAGGTCTGTGGTCTTCCTGGGTAGCTCAGCTGATAAAGAATCCTCCTGCAATGCAGGAGACCCCGGTTCGATTCCTGGGGCAGGAAGATCCACTGGAGAAGGAATAGGCTACCCACTCCAGTGTTCTTGGGCTTCCCTGGTGGCTCAGATGGTAAAGAATCCACCTGCAATGCGGAGACCTGGGTTTGATCCCTGGGTTGGGAAGTTCCCCTGGAGAAGGGATAGGCTACCCACTCCAGTGTTCTTGCCTGGAGAATCCCCCTGGACAGAGGAGCCTGGTGGGCTACAGTCCATGGGGTCGCAGAGAGTCAGACACGACTGAGCAACTAAGCACAGCACAGCAGGCTCTGTGCAGTCCCCCTCCCCCCACACACCTTCCTTCCATATACTCCCTCATCTGAATCTCCTCCCATCAGACAAATCTGCTTGGCTACTGAGGCGTCTTTATTTTTAAATGTCTTTCTTAGTAAGAGGAAAACTGGGGCGGGCAGGGGAAGGGGGGGAAAAGGCTTGAGAAACAAGAAAATTTGTGCAGTTGGAGAGGCATTGGTGAGATGGCGTAGAAGCAGGGCTTGAGAGTCAATGAAAACCCTAATGTGTGCAAGGGCACTTTGTAAATCTATAAATCAAAGTGTGTGCCTACCATCCAGTCTTGAAGACGTGTTTCCATACTTGATCATGCCTGGGACATGAGATCAAATCTTATTTTTCCTGAACTGAGAGCATGATTCAGCCTAGCTGTGAACCTAGATAACCTCTGCTTGCGTTCACATGAGAGCGCTGTGCCTCCCACCTCCAGTAACGCTATCATCTTCTACAAGCAGAAGAGCCTTTGTTGTTGTTGTTCAGTTAAGTCTTGTCCGACTTGTGACCTCATGGACTGTAGCCCACCAGGCTCCTCTGTCCATGGGATTTCCCAGGCAAGAATATTGGAGTGAGTTGCCATTTCCTACTCGAGGGGATCTTCCCGATGCAGAGATAGAATCTGTGTCTTCTGCATAGGCAGGTGGATTTTTTTTTTTTTTTTTACCACTGAGCCTCCAAGGGAGGCCGGCAGAGCCCTTACCCAGCTGTAAAGGACCAGACCCACTTTTCAACAGCAATGTGGCAACAGCAGAGAAAAGTCAGCATATCATTGGTCCTCTAACCACAGAAATAAGTCTTAATGTAATTCTTTATCTAAGAGGTAAAATTAGATGTTTTTGGATTTAAGATGTATTTCAGTCTGAAGCCAGTATGTTCTGTTATAGCCATACATCCAGTAATAAGAAATGAGAAAGGCTGATGCTGAAAAAAGAAGATCTCAATAAAGGACAGAAATGGTAGGAACCTAACAGAAGCAGAAGATATTAAGAAGAGGTGGCAAGAATACACAGAAGAACTGTACAAAAAAGATCTTCATGACCCGCTTAATCACGATGGTGTGATCACTCACCTAGAGCCAGGATGTGAAGTCAAATGGGCCTTAGGAAGCATCACTACAAACAAAGCTAGTGGAGGTGATGGAATTCCAGGTGAGCTATTTCAAATCCTGAAAGATGATGCTGTGAAAGTGCTGCACTCAATATGTCAGCAAATTTGGAAAACTCAGCAGTGGCCACAGGACTGGAAGAGGTCAGTTTTCATTCCAATCCCAAAGAAAGGCAATGCCAAAGAATGCTCAAACTACGGCACAATTGCACTCATCTCATATTCTAGTGAAGTAATGCTCAAAATTCTCCAAGCCAGGCTTCAGCAGTACGTGAACCGTGAACTTGCACATGTTCAAGCTGGTTTTAGAAAAGGCAGAGGAACCAGAGATCAAATTGCCAGTATCCGCTGGATCATGGAAAAAGCAAGAGAGTACCAGAAAAACATCTATTTCTGCTTTCTTGACTATGCCAAAGCCTTTGACTGTGTGGATCACAATAAACTGTGGAAAATTCTGAAAGAGATGGGAATACCAGACCACCTGACCTGCCTCTTGAGAAACCTGTATACAGGTCAGGAAGCAACAGTTAGAACTGGACATGGAACAACAGACTGTTTCCAAACAGGAAAGGGAGTACGTCAAGGCTGTATATTGTCACCCTGTTTATTTAACTTATATGCAGAGTACATCATAGAAATGCTGGGCTGGAGGAAGCACAGGCTGGAATCAAGATTGCCAGGAGAAATATCAATAACCTCAGATATGCAGATGACACCACCCTTATGGCAGAAAGTGAAGAACTAAAGAGCCTCTTGATGAAAGTGAAAGTGGAGAGAGAAAAAGTTGGCTTAAAGCTCAACATTCAGAAAACTAAGATCATGGCATCTGGTCCCATCACTTCATGGCAAATAGATGGGAACCAGTGGAAACAGTGGCTGACTTTATTTTTTGGGGCTCCAAAATCACTGCAGATGGTGATTGCAGCCATGAACTTAAAAGACACTTACTCCTTGGAAGGAAAGTTATGACCAACCCAGACAGCATATTGCAAAGCAGAGACATTACTTTGTCAACAAAGGGCTGTCTAGTCAAGGCTATGGTTTTTCCAGTGGTCATGTATGGATGTGAGAGTTGGACTGTGAAGAAGGCTGAGCGCCGAAGAATTGGTGCTTTTGAACTGTGGTGTTGGAGAAGACTCTTGAGAGTCCCTTGGACTGCAAGGAGATCTAACCAGTCCATCCTAGAGGAAAGCAGTCATGAGTATTCATTGGAAGGACTGATGCTGAAGCTGAAACTCCAATACTTTGGCCTCCTGATGTGAAGAGCTGACTCATTTGAAAAGACCCTGATGCTGGGAAAGATTGAGGGCAGGAGGAGAAGGGGATGACAGAGGATGAGATGGTTGGATGGCATCACCAACTCGATGGACATGGGTTTGGGTGAATTCTGGGAGTTGATGATGGACAGGGGGGCCTGGCGTGCTGAGATTCATGGGGTTGCAAAGAGTTGGACACAACTGAGTGACTGAACTGACTGACTGATGCTGTTAATTGACTGGGGTGTAGCTGGTTGAAAGAGCTTTACTAGATTGATCAACAGGGCCAGTATGTCACCTAACCTGTAATTGGATAATTGGACATGGTGTTCTCTGAATACTAATCATTTACTCCCACTTAGTGGTGTGTCTTGCCAGATTTAATCATTGCCTCTGCCTGACTTAACCTCTTGGGAACATAAAATAGCAGGGTGCTTTATAGAAGGAGAAGAAGAAGAGAAGTCGCTCAGTCGTGTCCGACTCTTTGCAGCCCCATGGACTGTAGCCCACCAGGCTCCTCGGTCCATGGGATTTTCCAGGTGTGAATACTGGAGTGGGTTGCCATTTCCTTCTCCAGGGGATCTTCCCGACCCAGGTATCGAACCCAGGTCTCCCGCATTGTAGGCAGACACTTTACCGTCCAAGCTACCAGGGAAGCCATAGAAGGAGAAAGTTGATAAAACGTACATTGGCCAGCACCAAGCTTTTTAAAACTCTGAATTCTTTTGTTGGCATCCATTCACTGATGGAGTGAAGAACACTTTGCAAGTATTCATTGTGAATTTCTTCTGCCAGCATGAAATTGAGTAAGATGAAAGGGGGATTGTGTTAAAGTGATTCTGGAGATTATTGGAAAGGCTTGAACGTGCATTAGTCTGAAGGAGCTATAGACGCAGAGCGATGTGTCTACTAATAGTTAATAACAATGTGTAACTATTAAATGTGATGATTCAGTCCTTAAATGTTTCTAATAAAAAGTTTGACATTTATGTTTACTTGGTTTTATGTTGATTTCTGTTGTGGCAAAGTGGCTGAGGGCGTGAATTTTATGTGAAATTTGAAAAAGAAAATGTCCATATGCTGGAAATGGTCTAATTATAAGCACATGTTGGGTTTTACTAATTTTGTGAAGTTATCTGTTGTTTGAACAGTAATAGGGTAGTTGTCCTTTGAGTCATCCGTGTGCGAGTACTGATACACATGAAGGTGAAGAGCAGCACTTAGCACTGCAGAGAGGACTGCATGCGGGTACTGTTTCTCTCACACCACAGTTGCTAAACTAGCAAATGAGAGTTTGGAGACAGACTTGGAAAGTAAGATGAGGTTTTTATGAAGTTACGCTCTGCATAGCTTGATGAGTAGTTTACACTATCCCTGCAGTGTTTCTGAAATACTGAGACGACAGCGGGCTTAGAATTGGGTTGTTCCAGCTGACTGTTCCAGCTGATTGATCTGATGGACCAAAAAGCATCCATGCCAGGGAAGTATGTGCTTAGGTGCTTCTTTGCAGCTCTTCACTAGCACAGTTTCTATGCTACACACACCTGCTCTCTCAGCTGCATCACTTTTCCGGATGGGGAGGTGTTGCCATTCAGCAGGAAGTTTGAGAGTAACATGCCTTCAGTATCGCAGACCCCGTTAGACTTGAAACTAATACACGTGTCCTCAGATCAGCTGACAGATAACAGCAAGGTGAGGTCCAGTCTGTCATCAGAGCCTCTGCTCCCCCTTTTGTTTCCACCCCCTTTCCCTCCTTCTCTGAGAACAGATGTTGAGGCAGCAGGATACAGGGATGCTTACTTTTCATGGATAAAAAGATCAGGATTTTGAGTACAATCTTGTTGGGAGAACTTGATATTTTGGAGCCTCAATCATTTATTTTGCCCCTTTTCTGAAATCTAGGGATTGAGTTTAGGTATTTAAACTTAACATATATGTTTTATAGCAGTGAAACCAATTTTTTTTCAGTAACTGTAGTAGTTACCCCCTTTATCCTTGGGCAAGGGTTTATCCTTTATCCAAGACCCCCAGTGGATGCCTGAAACTGGATTTACTGAACAATATGTATATGTACTGTTTTTTCCTATACATATGATTACATACATAATCATATACCTGTGATTAAGTTTAACTTATAAAGTAGGCACCATAAAAGACTAACAATAAAATTAATAAACTAGAATTTACATATTTTTTACCCAAAAGAGGTAACTTAGTTGATTCTTATGTAGAACAGTTGGAGAAGGAAATGGCAACCCACTCCAGTATCCTTGCCTGGAAAATCCTCATGGACAGAGGAGCCTGGTGGGCTGCAGTCATGGGGTCGCAGAGTCAGGCACGACTGAGTGACTAACACTTTTTAAAACACTATGTAGAACAGTACAGTGTCAACAGCGCATTTGCATTTTGATACTTGAGCAGCTAAAAAAAAAAACAAACCTAAGCTTAATGAAAGAGGAGTGGATGGGGTGAAAGAGTTTGAATCTGCATTGGCGTATTTTGGATTCTACAGCAGTGCTGATGTTTTTCCATCTAAAGAAGTGTTCATTTTGGATATTATGATGAATTCTGTAGTCCTTGTTTATAGATAAATGAATTGTCTGACTGGTTAAGTGGAGGAAAAACAGCTTTTTTTTTTTTTAAGGTTGATTTCAGCTATACCAAGAGTATTTCCTCCTTGGATATAAAATTTTAGATTCTAGGAACATTTGCATGTATTTTTCAGTTTCTTAAAAATTATAATTATATACCTATTTACTTTTTCCTGTTTTCTGGGTCTTCTCTGCACATTATTGCTTACCACTTATTGCTGTTTATATTTCATTATTGTAATTCTAATAATAAGCACGTTCCTATAATGATAATAAATACTAAGGTACCCGAGGACTGGAGCTGTTCCCAAAATAATGAGGGTTTAATGCTGTTTTTATTACACACTTAGCATTTTATGGTAGGGCTATGTTGTAAGTCATATCCGGGATTCTTGGAGCATTGTCCCTATACGTGTGACTGTGGAGTCAGAATGTGGAGGAAGATGCTGTGTCCTTGGGCACCACAGAAGGAGACTGAGAGAAAGGCCAGGAAGTGGGAGTGGAGTTCAGCAGATCGCAGCTGGGAGCCCTGGGGAGAGGTCACCAGGGTGAAGACCCAGGGGCAGGCGTTTTGACTGGAGAGGGGTTCAGAGGTCACCCCATCTCATGCTCCTCGAACTGTTGGAACAGTCCCTGGCTTTGGGCCTGGAGGGGAAAGTCCAAGAGGCTCCCCATCCGGACCCAGCGTCCTATGCACTGCTGCTTCCTGAAACATTGGATTTCATGCATTGAGATTTGAGAAATAGGTTGTGCTGTTGAATTTTTTTCTTTTTTTTTTTTTGAAGACCACTGAGTTGAAGCCACCGATGAGACTCTTCCCTGGCAGTAGAATCCTGATTTTATAGGTGAAGAAACAGGCATAAGAGAAATCTGAGATTAGGTGGATCCCAGCTCTTCCAACTAAAGACCCACGTGGCCCCTAGAAGTTGAGGGAGTTGATGGAGTAGCTGTGATTTTCAGAGTTTTCATACAAGAGTGGATGAAACTGTTCATACCGAATCTGGTACCTGCTATTTTATATGAGAATTAGACTACTTAAACTTTAGAAGGCTTTAATTAACTTCAAATTCAGAAGCTCTTGAATTAGATAGGAAGAACAGATTATATCATCAAAGGAGTATGACTTTGCCTTCTCTATAATCTTTTATTTATTTATATTTGTTCACTAAACTCAAGGTAAAATATGGAACCAGAATCAAAATCTGGATTGGAAAATGGTAATTAAAACATCATTACCTAGCCTCTTGTTTCTCTTTATTTGATATACCAACTCTTTTGAGAGTAAACCGGAGGATTATGTCTTAATCTTTGATGTGGTTCACATTTTAATATTTACAACAGTTTTAATTCTTTATTTTGTTCAAAAGCTGGCTTAATTTGATTAATGTTGAATGAAATACTCTCTATTTAAAATAATTTTTTAATATGATTTTCAAATTGACTGATGTCTTTCTACTAGGGTCCTGATCATTTGGGCTGAATTTGTTTGCTTTTTCTTAATATATTTGCATTGGCCGGAGGTGTTTTGAAAAAAGTCCCCATGGGAAGAACAAAATTAGCTTAGTAATTTTGCTCATTCAAGCGTGCATATGTAGCACCACCGTCTTCATTCCTGATGTTGCAATTGAACTGGGTCTAAAAGCAAGTTATTTTCACATCCTTTTGAGTAAGTCTGTCTCTCCTGTCACTCTGAAGTCTTTTTTGTATTATCTGTTTTCTTCTAGGTGAGGAATTTTAAATTGGAACAGGAACAAGAAAAAAACAAAATTTTATCAGAAGCGCTGGCGACTCTAGCCACTGAACACCACGAATTAGAGCAGTCTCTGGTTAAAGGTTCCCCGCCTCTGAGCATCTTTAGTGAGGACGAGTTCTATGATGCACTGTCAGGTAATTCTAGAACCCCGCCATCTGGGGCTTTGGTAATTCACAGTTGACCACCTAAATGTCGTCTTAGGGTAGATGGCACTTTGAGTTCCCTGGAGTAAACAGATGGAAATGTATTGCTACAGCTCCCCAATGACCTACTTTTTGTGTGATGTTTTTAAGGCAGGAGCCCGAAAGTTTGAAACAGAAGTCATCACTGAGTCTGCCTTTTTGACAGCCTGTGCTCTGCTAGGGCCAGAGGGCTGCGAATCTGGTTTATTATTTTATTCTGTTAAATACCTCCTGGTACAAGGTGCTTATTACCTGTTAAAGGACAGAGAGGTGGATAGTTTATATCTCAGAGAGGTCTAAGAGTAAAGGACACAGATAAGAAGAATTGGTTACAATATGGTATGCTGTGTGCCGAAGGGAGAGGTGAGGGAGAGGTGAGGCCACGGTGTACCCGGAACAGAGAAAAGGAAGAACCTCACTTGGCCTCAGAGCAGTGCAGCACACTGGCAGCGGGCAGGGGCTTCAGAGCCAGATCCTCTGAATTGAAATCCTGCTTCTGACACTGGTGTGACCTTGGGCAAGTCCCATGACCTCTCTGGACCTCAGGTTTTACATGTTTAAAATGGGGATAATTACAGTTTCCATTGCAGTGGGTTGAGTCGGGATTAAATGAATTCGTATGTTCAGTAGTGCCTGACAGGTACCAGATATTCAAAAAATGAGCGATGTATGTGGAGGGGTGAGAATGACTTTCAAGAGGAGGTACTGCTGAGTAGTTTTGACTTTTTATGAATTTCCTTTAGAATTTGAGGTGGATGTGGGCGGACTCATGGAAGGAATCATGGAGGGGATGGCTGGAGATGATTGAGACTGAGAACAATTCTTTTATGTTAGGAAATTAAGTGCTTATGTATAGATGAACATGTACAATTTCTGGGTCTCACAGAACTTGATGGTGGAAGCAGGAGATCTCAGTGGGTTTGGAGTTAAAGGGTCACATTTGTAATAGGAAACTAAAGGAAGCACAGTGAGAGGTCACAGAAGTGGGAACTACAGAAAGTTTGGTTAGGGAAGTTAAAGTGCTGTGATGATATAGGACAAGGAAAATGATGTTGGCGGACTTAATAGAGAAGAGGTGCATTACAGAAGATCAGCAGAGCACACAGGAACATTAATTTTAGAAGTGTGACATGATCAAAAGATGGGGGAAAGCTAATTCTAACAACCAGATTGGAGAATATTAGAGAAAGGATTGTAATGACTACGATGATGGCTATTAGATGGGGGTATTTGTGAAAATAGTGATTCAAATTGGGAAGAGAAAGTAGAAATCAGATTTGAAAGCAGTGGAATGAGTGGCGGGGTTAAAGGAGGCTTTTAGCCTGATTGGGGGAAGGGGGAGAGGTCACTAAGGCTGCTGACATGTCTTCCCGTCTGTCCTCTGCCACATCCTGTCCTGTTATTCCCTGTCCTTCTGTTCGGACATCCAGAAAGAGATGTGAATGTAAAAGAACCTAGATGCTTCATCTGCTCATCATTGATAATCTTTTTTTTAATATATATATATTTTATTGAAATATAGTTGACTTACAATGTTTCAGTTGCACAGTTAAGTGATTCAGTTATACATATACACATATATTATTTTTGAAATTATTTTCCTATGGGTTATCACAAGATATTGACTGTAGTTCCTTCTGCTATACAGTAAACGTTGTTGTTTGTTGCATTCGTCATTGATGTCTTTAAAAAAAATTTAGTTTTTAAGAAAAAACTTGTTATAAACAGTTTAAGAGAGAAGTACTTATAGTCTCCAGTGAAATTTTCCCTTCATCCCTCATCCTGATTGCACACTTCTCAGGGGTTCTTGTTAACAGCTTGATACATTTCTCTTGCAGACCTTTTTAAAGCAATCCCATGTATATGTGCCTGTGTATCTATGCTGTTGTTTTTTTTTAAATCATGAGTGGAAGTAGCTGTGTAATTGTCCTGGGTCTGCTTTTCATGTCACAATGTATCTTGGAAATATACACCAGTATATTTCCCACCAGCACTACAACTCTAGCTCATTCTTGTTAAAGGTTCCATGAAAGTCAGTGATACGGTTGAGCAGAATTTTCTGTCATTCTCTGCTTGATAGACACTTAGGGGCTTCTTTCATCTTTCTGCTTCCCGGGTGTATTTTAACATTTATTTCCATAGTCGTCTCCTCGGGGAGAAGGAGATAAAAAGAACTACAGTCTCTCGGTCAGGATTGGAAAATGACTTTCCTCTCAAGTGCCAGTTCAGGTCTGTTTGCAGGACCTGCCTCTTGCTGGGTTGCTGTGTTGAGAAGGATCCCGGCGTGGAGTCAGTGCCCCGCTGAGTCAGCGCGCTCCACGTGGCTGGAGGAGATGAGGGAGAGGGACTGTTGCCCTGAGTGACTGTTGCCCTGAGTGACCCACCTGAGTTTTACTACATTTGCCTGAACGTAGTAGCCTTTCTTGGGCCACTCCTACTTCCTGCCGCAAATCTTGGGAATCCCTTGGTGCAATGGAGAACTCTATTAGAATTACGAGTCGGCTACCCAGGGTTGGAAGTCTTGCCCTGCTGGTGACCCAGCCACGTAATTCACGGAGATCATAAAAGCTGTCATTTGGGAATGACTTCATCTTCTCACTGTAATCTACACATTAACCTTCATTCCCACTTCCTCTTTCTCTTCTGTTACAAAAGAAGTGTTCCCTTTTAATTAAAGCCATTTCCTCCTGATTCATTCTGGTACCCATCTCCTCGTGTCTCCTCCAGAACTTTGGTTTAGTTATTTTTTCACCTACAGTTTCTTTTTTTTTCCCCCTCTATTTTTTTTCTTCAAGTTTTATTGAAATAATTGACCTACAGCCCCGTCAGTTTAAGGTGTACAGCATAATGATGGGGCTTAAATCATGAAATGTTTATCACAAGTTTAGGGGAACATCCATCATCTCATAAGGTACAAAATTAAAGAGATAGAAAAAAAGTTTTTTCCTTGTGATGAGACTTCTAAGGATTTACTCTTAACTTCATGTATAACATACAGTGGTGTTCATTTTATTTATCCTGATCTATGTCACATCCTTAGTACTTAGTTATCTTATAACCAGAAGTTTGTACCTCTTGAACCTCCTTTCATCTATTTTCCCTTCCCTTTCTCTGCACCTCCAGTAACCAAAAATCTGAGCTTTTTCTGTGGGTTTATGAGCTTATTTGCTCTTGAAGTATGATTGACCCACACCACTGTGTTAGTTCCTGTTGCCCACCCAGGGACGCCCTTCCCTGCTATTTGGGCTTCCCTGGTGGGTCTGACAGTAAAGAATATGCCCACAATGTGGGAGACCCAGGTTCGATCCGTGGGTTAGGAAGATCCCCTGGAGAAAGGAACGGCAACCCACTCCAGAATTCTTGCCTGGGAAATCCCATGGACAGAGGAGCCTGGCAGTCTACTATCCTTGGAGTCGCAGAGAATTAGACATGACTGAGCGACTAACACTTACTTACACAACACAGTGATTCGATATTTCTGCACATTTTTAAATGGTCAGCTTAAGTCTAGACATGTGAAAGTTTGTACCTCTTCATCTCCTTCACCTGTTTCTTTGAATATCACATTATCTTAAATACTAACTTAGAATTCCTATAATAGTTTCCCATTGCTGTCAGAAGAAATTAGCATAAATGTAGTGGCTTAATGCAGATTTATTCTCTCAGCTCTGGAGGTCAGAAGTCCTGTAATCAAGGTGTTGGCAGGTCTGTGTTCCCCTAGAGGCTGTAGAGAGAATCTGCCTCCTTGCATTTCCAGCTTCTAGAGACCACCTGCATTCCTTGGCACGAGGCCCCATCCTCCCATCTTCAAAGCCAGCAAGTTGACTTCTTCCAATCTCTCTGACCTTCCTCCCTTCCTTTTATAAAGACCATAGCAATCAAAACGGACCCATCCAGATAACCCAGGACAACCTCCCCAAGTCAAGGTCCTTAACTCAGTCACACCTGCAGAGTCCTTTTACAATGGAAGGTGACCCATCCACAGGTTCCAGAGACTAGGAGGGACAGTTGTTCTGACTACCACAGTTCCGGAATTTGTTTCTCCAGCCCTGACCTCTTGTGAGATATGTATATACACTCAGTTGTTAGCTGGATAAATAAAAGATGGATTCTTGATCTTCCTCCTAGGTCCTTTTCCTCCTTGAATTTGCTTAATTTTAGTAAATGGTTCCTCTTTCATCCCCTAAAGTTGTAAATCTGGGAGATTCATGGCATTCACATGCCCCCTCCAAGAAACACAGGCCAGGACCCATCCATTATGCCCTTCCATCATACCTTCAATCCATCTGTGTTCTGTTATTGCAAGGTGATCATTAAAGGTGTAGGTGCTGCTGCTGGAAGACTGTTGATAAATGGTGGTTCTACCAATTCCTGTAGTCTTTGGAAAATGACTTCACTTTCCTGTGCTTCATTTCTTCATCTGCAAGTGGGTCATAGGATTATCGGAGGGAATAAACAGCTCATGTGTGTACTGTAAGCAGTGCCTGGCACCCTGAGGGGCTCCCCGCCGTCACTCACAGCATCATCACCTGCGCTGCACCTGCTCTTGTCCAGCCTCTTAACTGATGGCTGTGCTTCCCGCCTTGCCCTCTTGACTTTCACTCTGTACATACCACCCACACTGATGCTTTATAGACTGTCACGGCATCATGTTCCCCTGCCGGGAATCCTTCAGTGGCTCTTCACTGCACCTGGAATAAAATCCAGACTCCCTAACGGGCCTTCCAGGCTCCCGACGTGACCCCCACCCTGCCCGTCCCTTGTTCGTTCCAGCCGCACCGGGCATCTTCCATCCTCACCACGCACCCGTGACAGAGGCTGTTGGGTGGGAGGTAAACGAAAACAGGAACAAGTATACAAACCTGCATTTCACGTAATTTCTGAATCAGAATGATAGATTAAATCAAGCCTACCTTAATGTTTAAAAGAAATGAGAAAAGCGTTTTTAAAGCTGCTACTTTTAAAATACTTCTAAATAATTTTCAGTAAATGCTTAGTTTGCTTTTTAAAAGTCAGTCACAACTTGTTACTTCCTTTAAAATTAAATCCATGTGACTTCCTGTTTTCCCTTTAAATTTTTTCAGATAAGCAGGGTCAGTGAAAATGTAATACAGTAGGTGAGACAAACCTTGATATAAGCCTACAGGGTATTTTTTCCAACCCCATGTGGGTCTTTTAATTATTTAAATTTTTTCCCAGTATGCTCAGTGACTTAAAATTTCAGCAGATCCCATACGGCAAACATTCTTTCTCACAAATTGGGTTGAATTCCATTCTATAACAGATGAGAAGGCGTTAAACCTAATGAAGCATCACATCCTGTCTTCATTGTGTGTCTGTCTGTAAGGAATGAAATGGTTGAGTGAAATTTCTGATATTACTACCTGTAAGTGAACACTTCCTGGGAAGAGGGCTAACATTCATATGTATTAAAGGATTTAATGAGAAACTAGAGAGTAGTTCTGTAGAAAAATTCTATTCTGCAAGTAGAATACAGAAATTATACTATGTAGTAGGTTCCACTTTAGGGAAGAATGAAGCAGCTCCTTCTCCATGTTCCTGCTATCTTTCTGCTCTTTCCATTTCACTCCCTTCTCCTGCCAAAACTCTCAAATGTCTCTAAATGATCAATATCTCCTCTTCTGGGTAGCTTTTCCCACCCCCTCAGGCACGGTTAGTGTTTCATCTTTCGTGTTTCTTCCCTTTACATTTCTTTCAGGGCCCTTTGGCTGTATTGTGCCCGTCTCTTTTCAGTGCTAGTACTTGTGTGCTCAGTTGCTTCAGTCATATCTGACTCTTTGCAACCCTGTGGACCATAGCCTGCCAGGCTCCTCTGTCCATGGGATTCTCCAGGCAAGAATACGGGAGTGGGTTGCCATGCCCTCCTCCAGGGAATCTTCCCAACCTAGGGATCAAACCCGAGTCTCTAATGTCTCCTGCATTGGCAGGCAGGTTCTTTACCACTAGCACCACCTGGGGAGCCCATCTGATGGGAGACACCCTGTCTATTTATATTTCTGAAGTACTTAGCATAGACTAAATTGCTCTCTAAACGTTTATTAAGTGCAGGTTGTTGAACAAATGTCATTGATATTTCTGTCCTCCCTAAAAATATATTGGTTTTCAATCAAGAGCACAAAAGAATCCATAACACTTGCTAATTTCATGCGGCCTGCATGCTCCACTTTGGATACTGTGTGGAACAGGAAGGGTAGGTGACAGAGGGCGTGAACTCGGATGAGATGTTATTTAAAAGGTAAAATCTGTTCTCCAGGAATTTACCATCATGTGGGAGCTAAGAGACTGGCTCTTAGAGAGAGGGGTGAATGAAAAAGTAGCTAAGGGGGAGAAAATTTAAGGTGCTTGACCTTATGAATCGCTAGTGAAGGCGTTATTTTTGAAATGTTTCTTAACTAGTTAAATAACTTCATGGCTCTTGCTCTTTAGTACTGGTCTGAGATAGCAGTTGCACAAAAATTTCTGCCTTTTGAGTTTTAAAACTTCAAAATTTATTGTTTTTCTTACTGTCTGTTCGCTTTCCTTTTTAGAAACATGTTGAGATCAGTTGTGCAAAAAAGGCTTTCTTACTTAAACTGTTAATGCTATTTTGGTCAAATTGCGCATGAATAATGCATCCAAATCCTATAGTGTAGATTGGCAAAACCAGTGGAAAGTTAGGTTATGAAATCAAAGCTAGCTTTAGCATGTCTCAGCAGTTGCAGGGGTGGGTGCTCATATCTTTTTAAATCAGAGCTTGAAGAGTGGAAAGTGGTAACATAATGACTTTGATTTTGTCTGGAGGAGAGTAACATAGGAAGTTATGACCCATGTGAAATAAGGTTTAATCCAACAACTACAACTGGTAATAGCTGAGAAAAGTAATGACATCTGCTGAGAGTTTCACATAGAGGATGCAGGGTTTGATCAAAGTGATCAGGAGTGTTGGCAGGAAGGCTGATAACCATGTGTTCTGTTCTTTATGTTCCTAAGCCCATTGTCCTCTCCTGCATTTTAGGTGTTTTTTAATTTATTTATTTTTACTTATTTCGGTTTTTTTTTTCCAGCTCTTCTGGGTCTTCCTTGCTGTGTGTGGTCTTTCTCTACTTGTGGCTAGCCAGGGCTACTCTTCACTGCGGTGGTGTCTCTCGTTGTAGAGCACAGGCTCTGGGTGCATGGGCTTTAGTACTTACAGCACATGGGGCACGGGCTCAGTCACTCTGTGGCATGTGGGATCCTCCCGGACCACAGATCAAACCCATGTCTAACTGCGTTGGCAGGCAGGTTCTTATCCACTTCCCTTATCCACAGGGAAGTCCTGTGGTTTAGTTCTGAAATACCTGGACATTTCCTGCCTGGGCCATTTCTGTGAGTCTTTACTGTGGTCTGGACCTGCCCAGGACTTGAAGAGCTCACTCACTTGTGTATTCCTAGCACTTTTTTCTCTTGTTCTTATTTATTTATTTATTGAATGATTAGCCATACTGCCTTGTTCTTGCCTTGTTTCTTGTTATATAACTTTTTGTGCATTTCTTTCTTGTCTTTCCCCAAGCCTGCATTTCCCTCAAGGACAGAGATCTTATCATATGAACTTGTGTATTTCCTCTGTTGCCCAGGACAGAACACGTTCATTGGTTGGTCTGATGTGCAGCAAATTGAGTACCACAGACTGTGACTGTTATTAAACACCTTTTGTATGTAATATGGTACAACATTCTGTGGAAAATCTTAAGTAGTGCCAAGGGCTCTTAATCTCACTTTGTGCTTATAGCATTAAAAATTATCCAGCAGCTTACTCATGATGTGTGTATGTTGTAGGTAAAACACTGGTGAATGTAATTTATCCTCTGTGTGTGCGTGCATGTTCAGTTGTGCCTGACTGTTTGTGACCTGTAGCCTGTCAGGCTCCTCTGCCCGTGGACTTCTCCAGGCAAGAATACTGGAGTGGGTTGCCATTTCCTACTCCAGAGAATCTTACCCAGCCAGGGATCGAACCTAGCACTTCAACCTTCATCAGGATATTAGTATAGCTCCTTATCTCTCCCAGGTAATCAGTTACTCCTAGTTCCCATCAGCTGTCTTAATCTTTCAAAAATGCTGTGTCCTATACAAATACCTTTGACCTGCATCACTTTGCTCTTCTAGTATTCTCTCTCGAACAGCCTCTATTTATGTTTGTTCTCATGATTTCCCAGCAGCCGCTCTTGACCAGGTCACCACTGTCGCGTGCTCAGCTGCCTAGTTGCATGGTCCTGTCTCAGTTTGCATCTTTGTCGGCCTTTTACTAGCACTTCAAGTTGCTGATGCTCCCTTCCTTCGTGGAATGCTTTCTTTACTTGGTTTCCAGAATACCACTCTCATTTGATTTTATTTCTCAGTTTCTTTTGCTGATGTTCTTGCATCCTTCTCACTTCTGGTAGTAGAGTGTCTTAGAGTGCAGTCATTCTTTTCTTTTCTGCATTTACCCTCAAGATCAGAGGTCCCCAGTCACCTGGTCACATACCAGTATCGGTCTGTGGCCTGTTAGGAACCAGACCACACACCAGGAGGTGAGCAATGGGCTAGTGAGTGAAGGTTCATTTGTATTTACATCCGCTCCCCATTGCTTGCATGACCGCTTGAGATCGCAAATGATGGTGGCCTTAAAGATACGTTTGAGACAATTTCAGATCTCCATGCATTCTGAATTACAGTCAAGGTAGAATATCCTAAGATTGCTGCAAAAGCACTGAAAAGCCTGCTTCCATTTCCAAGATTCTCTGTTTGTGAAGCAAGGTTTTCTGCAGTACAGCAATCAAAAAGTTCACGCAGTAGATCAAACATAAGCAGTGCACTCTGGGTGTCACTGTCTCCCATCACTCTCGGTCTAGTTGCAGGTAAACAAGCTCAGATCTCCCACTGATTCTGCATTATGGTGAGTTGTATAGTTATTTCATTCTATATCCCAGTTTAATAATAATAATAGAAATAAACTGCACGATAAATGTAATGCACTTGAATCGTCCCAAAACCATCCCCCACCATCCAGTCTGTGGAAAAATTCTCTTCCGCAAAACCAGTCCCTGGTGCCAGAAAGGTTGGGTTGGGCTGCTCTAGTGCCCTTGTGCTCAGAGTGTGGTCTGAGTAGCGTTAGCTTCATGTGGGAGCTTGTCGGAATTGCAGAACCAGAGGTCCCAACCCAGACTTAGTGAATAAGAATTGGCAGTTTTCTTCAAATCTGTAGGGATCGTCCAGACATTAAAGCTTGAACAGCTTGCCTTGCGTGACGTCACCTAGTCCCACACCTGCGAATATTGCCCAAATTTGGATAAATCTGTCAGTTTGTGTCTGTAGATGCAGTCTTGTCTCTGAATTTCAGACTCCTGTCTAATTATCTACTTGGCACGTTCACTTAAGTGAGATCGCCTAAGTGTCTTAAAATGTCCAGAAGAAAATTCTTCACTACTGCTCACAAGCCTGCCCCTCCTGCATATTTTGGTAGATGAAGGATGCGTCTTTACAATTGCTTCAGCTGAGGTTGAGAACCTTTGAATTATCTGTCATAGACTGTGGGTTGTTTTGTTTTGTTTTGTTTTTTTTAATTGTTCTTTGATTTCTTTTATTTCGGGGGTCCAGAGGAAAGGTGTCGTATCCCATGTTCAGTCCATCAACACATTCTGTCAGCTCTTCCTACCACATTTAGCAGAATCTGACCCCTTATCATCATTCTACTCCCACCACCCAGATCCCCGTCATCTCTCGCTTGGATTGTGACAGGGGCTTTCTGACTGGTCTCTCTGCTTGCACAGCAATATTTCAAGCCCAGTGTTCAGAGTGACCGTTTCCAAATGTGAGTCTCTTCAGGTCAGTTCTCTACACGGGACCCTGTAATGGCTTTGCTTCCAGCTGGAATAAAAGCCAGAAGCCCTCCATCTGGCTGCCTGCCGCCTTCTGAGGTCTGCCCACCACCTTCTGAGGTCTGCCCTGTCTTCCTCAGTCCCTTCCTTCCATCACTGACCTCAGCAGCTGTCCCTGCTCTTGCCAGGCGTGTCCCCCCAGGCCTTCGCTTCCCCTTGCCTGGAGCTCTCTCATCCCAAACATCTGCAGGGTTTACCCCTCCATTCCATTCCTTTTTCTGCTCAGAAAGACCTTCACTGTATCATTTTCTCTCCTTTTTCTCTTGCCTTAAAAAAAAAAAAAACTTTCACACATATTGTTCATTTGTTCCTGGACTCCTACAAGTAGAGTGTAAGCTCCTCTGTGAGGGAAGCGTTTTTCTTGGTGCCTGAGTAAAGAGTCAGTAAAGAGTTCTCCGGCAGGGTAAGATGGAGGTGGAGTATTCTTTGTGGAAGAAGCTAACGCACACGAAGGTAGAGAATTGTTTTCCAAGACATCGTGAAAATGCACTGTGGCCGAAGCAGGGGTTAAGTGTTCCAAATGCTGAGAAATGGTAATGAGGTGAAGCCACAAAGGTAATTCAGGACCAGCCTGTAATGAGTCTTGTGATAAGGTTCTGAAGAATTTGCTTTTTAATCTGTAAGTGATGGGGAGCAGCAAACAAGTATACTGATCATGTCAGGTTAGTATTTTATAAAGTTTCCTTTTTTAAAGTAAATATTGTGGATTTTTATAATATGCTTGCATTATACTAAGAATTGGAAATTAAGAGCAAATAAGGCATGATCCCAACTCAGGAGTTTACAGTCTGTTAGCAAGTGAGTATGTTGAGAGTTAAAATTGATTTGAGGTCCAGGTGTCCTTGATGAGAGATGACAAGAGTTTGCATGAAAGCAACTTAACTGAGATGGAAAGTTTCAGTTCCTCTCTTTATTGCTTTAATGAACAGATATCCTAACCTTTGTTCCTCAGGGAACCTGCTTGACTTTGGACTAGATCAGATCCCCACTGTTGATGCCCTGTGCATCATCAGTTCAGTCGCTCAGTCATGTCAGACTCTTTGCAACCCCATGGACTGCAGTACACCAGGCCTCCCTGTCCATTACCAACTCCCGGAGCTTACTCAAACTCATGTTCGTTGAGTCGGTGATGCCATCCAACCATCTCATCCTCTATTATTCCCTTCTCTTCCCGCCTTCAATTATTCCCAGCATCAGGGTCTTTTCCAGTGAGTCAGTTCTTTGCATTAGATGGCCAGAGTATTGGAGTTTCAGTTTCAGCATTGGTCCTTCCAATGAATATTGAGGACTGATCTTTAGAATGGACTGGTTGGATCTCCTTGCAGTCCAGGGGACCCTCAAGAGTCTTCTCCAACACCACAGTTCAAAAGCATCAATTCTTCGGTGCTTAGTTTTCTTTATGGTCCGACTCTGACATCCGTATATGACTACTGGAAAAAACAAAGCTTTGACTAGACAGACCTTTGATGGCAAAGTAACATCTCTGCTTTTTAATATGCTGTCTAGGTTGGTCATAGCTTTTCTTCCAAGGAGCAAGCATCTTTTAATTTCATGGCTGCAGTCACCATCTGCAGTGATTTTGGAGCCCCCCAAAATAAAGTCTCTCACTGTTTCCATTGTTTCCCCATCTATTTGCCATGAGCTGATGGGACTAGTTGCCATGATCTTAGTTTTCTGAATGTTGAGTTTTAAGCCAACTTTTTCACTCTCCTTTTCACTTTCATCAAGAGGTTCTTTAGATCTTCTTCACTTTCTTTCATGAGGGTGGTGTCATCTGCATATCCGAGGTTAATGATATTTCTCCCAGCAATCTTGATTCCAGCTTCTGCTTCATCCAGTCTAGCATTTCTCATGATGTACTCTGCATATAAGTTAAATAAGCAGGGTGACAATATACAGCCTTGACGCACTCCTTTTCCGATTGGAACCAGTCTGTTGTTCCATGTCCAGTTCTGACTGTTCCTTCTTGACCTGCATACAGATTTCTCAGGAGACCAGGTAAAGTGGTCTGGTATTCCCATCTCTTGAAGAATTTTCCACAGTTTGTTGTGATCCACACAGTCAAAGGCTTTGGCATAGTCAATAAAGCAGAAGCGAAGCGAAGTTGCTCAGTTGTGTCCGACTCTTTGCAACCCCATGGACTGTAGCCTACCAGGCTTCTCAGTCCATGGAATGTTCCAGGCAAGACTACTGGAGTGGGTTGCCATTTCCTTCTCCAGGGGATCTTCCCAACCCAGGGATTGAGCCTGAGTCTCTCGCATTGCAGGCAGACGCTCTACCGTCTGAGCCACCAGGGAAGCCTCATATACCCTAAGTGTACTTGCTCAAACCCACCTCCCCAAATTCCTTGAAACTAGTCTGCACAAAGTAAAAGAGAGATAGGATCAAAGTTAACCCATGATTCATGTGTCATAAGACTAGATAAACAATGGATATTTATCAATAGGCCTGGGGTCATATCCTGATAAACATAATAGAATTTACCACTTTGTTCTGTTACAGAGATAATTAGCATATTCTTAGAAGTAGATGTTTTTCTGGAACTCTCTTGCTTTTTTGATCCAACGGTTGTTGCCAATTTGATCTCTGGTTCCCTCCCTTTTCTAAATCCAGCTTGAACATCTGCAAGTTCATGGTTCATGTACTTTTGAACCTTGGCTTGGAGAATTTTGAGCATTACCTTGCTAGTGTGTGAGATGAGTGGAATTGTGGGGTAGTTTGAGCATTCTTTGGCATTGCCTTTCTTTGGGATTGGAATGAAAACTGACCTTTTCCAGTCCTGTGGCCACTGCTGAGTTTTCCATGCTTCATAGTCTCATAGCATTTCCTGTAGTTGACATTTTATATGATTTTTTTTTCCTGCCCTGTCACTCAAGCAGACAGAACATTCCTTAAAGAACTTTGCACCCCTCGCAACTGGCATAGATTTCATCACAAATTAGGAGTGCAGATATTTGAGTGAAAAAAATTTGGGGGTACATTTCAAAGGCTAAATTGAACTTGAGGATGAGTTGGTTGTGGAGGATAGTGATGTTCTTAGACTTTGCATCTATTTACTGAAAAGTCCTACTTTGGCCCAAAGCATCTCAAACTCCAAATAATGGAAACTAGACTTGTCATCCTGACCTGCCCCCTTGTCATCCTGATCTTGCCTGTCTTGGCTGATGGCCTCCTTGTCTACCAGCCGTGCAAACTACAAATGTGAAAGTCATCTCTTACCTGCTTTCCTCACATCCTCCCCATTTCTGAGTATCTAGTTGTCTTCTTGTCTCTCTGTTTCTCCCCCAGTGTTCATGGTCAGTGAATCCATTAAGTTACAGTCATTGTTACAGTGGCCCTGGGATGCTGATGCATCAGAAAGTGAAAATGTTAGTTGCTCAGTCGTGTCCCAACTCTGAGATGCCATGGACTGTAGCCCACCAGGCCCCTCTGTCCATGGAATTCTCCAGGCAAGTATACTGGAGTTACCCACTCCATTATTCTTGCCTGGGGATTTCCCAACCCAGGGATCAAACCCAGGTTTCCTGAGTTGCAGGTGGTTTCTTTACCATTTGAGCCACCAGGGAAGCTCAGAGTTATCTGTAAAGTCTAAAATGTGTCTTAACCTCTCCCTGACAGAGCATCCAGTGGCTCCATACTCTGTAATTACAGAGTTGGTATAAACTCTGTGATCTGACCCACTTTTCAGCTTTATCTCTGATGACCACATCTTTTCCTCCTGGCTGCCCTTCTCTCTAGCCATGCCAGATATTCTTGGACACATACCTTGTTCTTTCAGGCCATTGGACTGTTTGCTGTTCCCTCACCCCTGGTATTCTCTTTCCTTGCCTTGAATTCTTAGTCATCATGGCAGCTCAAATGCCGTCTCTGCATGAAAACTTTCCCTGGTTTCCCTAAGAGTGACTTCTTCAACTCTTCCCACACTTTGTGTAGACATTTGTTTACTTATCTGTCTTTCACTAGATTGGACTTTGACTACTTGGAAGGCACCACCCATATCTCATTAATCTTTCGAGATTGTTTCAGCAACAAGCCCTTTACCTGGTATGTGATAGCTATTTGGTGAGCGTTGATTTATTAAACTGAAGTCACGTGAAAACACTTCATTTTTGTTTTTATGAATTACTTTGTAACTGGTCCTTAGTTCTAGAATTATTTTCTTTGTAGAGTGTATGCATAGGTGACCTTGAAAATGATTTTAAGGATGTCAACAAGACAAATGGGAAGCTCCAAATTTAGTCATTCAAAACAGACAAAATTTTCAGTAGCCCATACACCACATTTTGAATAATTCCTCATCTGCAATTACATGTGCAGATTTTGCAAGTTGCCGAAAACAGTAGTAGATTTAGTTGCTTGGGGACGTGCCAGTCCTTTTAAAAAACTCTGTGGTAATCAACACTATACCATTTGCTTCATTTTGACCTTGCGCCTCGTTTGGGGAGGATATGTCTAGAATGGCTCTGACTCTTGTCGCTTGCTGCCAAGATTCTGTTTCAAGCTTTTGTCACTTCCTCTGTAGGTTATTGTCGCAATCTCTTGGCAGCCCCTTCTGGACTCATCCTGGTTCCTGATTTTCTGTTTAAAATTTATTTTGAATGTGGTAGGCCTCATTGATTTTCCTTGTGTCCTTTGTATTTACTATGTTATTTTTTTAGTCTGTAAAATTGTATTTTAAAGCTGAATAAAAATGTAGCACTGATAGTTTCAGGTTGGGTTACTTAGGGTTACCTTGGACATTCTTAGACCATGCCTGGTTCTTGGGGAAACCATAAACAATGAAGGTATTAAATTGAGCGTGTGTGCCTCTCGACCATTTCCTGTTACCTTAAGGAACGGGGAGGGGTTATTTGGACACTGTCCACAGTCTTCCACATCTTGCTCCTTTGTACTGTTTGTTCTTAAGCTAGTTTTCAAAGGTCATGTTAAAAAAATGTTTATCAGGAGAACATAAGAATCGTTGGCTTGTTTCTATTGTTAACTTTGACCTCTTCTTTCAGCCTTTTAATAGGAATAACTCAAAAATATAGAGGTAATGATCCTCTTAATGTGAAGGGTTTTTTTTAAGCCACTTTATTGAGATATGATTGACATACAAGTTGTACACCTTATACAACTTGATGAGCGAAGTTTCCAAAGCCAAGTTAACCCAGTCACAGCCATTGGCTTCCATGCTGTTTGGTTGAAAGGGGATAGATGTGTTAGAAATAATTTTAAGTCCCCACTTGGACAGAACCTTAAAGATCTGGGCCATCAGAGATTTGTAAACAAACTTTCTACTAAGACTGTTGATTTAATTGGGAAGTTAATCAGGCAGAGAATTTTGTCTGCCTTAAATGCTTGTACACAGACTAGAGCATTTATCTTGTGGGAAACAGAAGGAAGAGTGAAAGACTAATTTTGTCAGAAATCTCACTATGGGTTTTGTTAAAGTTTCTGCTGCTGTGTTTAAAAATACACCTGTATACAAATCCATCAAGATTGCTGTATGTCTCTGTGGCTTTGTTTTGTCATTGGCATTGAGGTGAGAGATGACAGAATGAGAATATAGTCCACACATCTAGCATGATAGATATGTGGCTTTGGCTTGACAGGTTTTTGTTTGCTTGTTTGAGTTTCATTTTGGTTTTATTATGGTAAAATACACATAGTGTATGGGCTTCCCTGGTAGCTCAGATGGTAAAGCGTCTGCCTGCAATGCGGGAGACCTGGGTTTGATCCCCGGGTTGGGAAGATCCCCTGGAGAAGGAAATAGCAACCCACTCCAGTACTCTTGCCTGGAGAATTCCATGGATGGAGGAGCCTGGTAGGCTACAGTCCATGGGATTGCAAAGAGTCGGAGCAACTTGACATACGTCATGTATATACCATTTTAGCCATTTTTAAGCACATAGTTCAGTTGCATCAAGTACATTATTGTGCAACCAACAGTGCCATCCATTGGCAGAACTTTCCCATCATCCCCCAAATGAGACTGTACCCGCTAACCAGTAACTCCCCACCTCCATGGCCCTGTTTGTTTTTAAAGCATGTACAGTATTCTATTACTATCGTGACCACCATATGACACGTTAAGCACAGTCTTTCTAATACTTGATACTTTCCACTAAGGCATTAATGTGTTGCCCAGTAACACGGAATGGTAGATAATGTCTGTCCTATTTGATACTTGTATGTTCAGGCAAAATTGAAAAACCTGATGTTTTAAGATTGAATTATCACCTTAGTTGCACTAAGATCTGTCACTTGAAAATTAATCTTATAGGCAGGCTTCGCCTTCTTAATAAACCTCCACAGTGTTTGTGACCTCTTTGCTACTTAGGTAAACATGTTTGAATTTAAATATATCTGAATCTGTGGGTCTGCAAATGAAATGATGCTTTGCTGGAGGCAGATGGGTATGACTCATACCTATCATATGAAGGCATAGAAGTTGAGGTTGGCTCTCTATTGCCAGTGGGCTTGGCTCAGTGGTAAAGAATCTGCCTGCCAGTGCAGGAGACGTGGGTTCCATCTTTGGATTCGGAAGATCTCCTGGAGAAGGAAATGGCAACCCACTCTAGTATTCTTGCCTGGAGAATCCCATGGACAGAGGAGGCTGGCGGGCTACAGTCCATGGGATTGCTAAAGAGTTCGACACGATTTAACAACTAAACAACAACCTTATTGCCAACAAAGTAAGTATGTCGTACTATATACATAGTACTAGAAGTAACTGAGTTTTTGAACTTTTATGTTTATTGAAGTATAGTTGTTTTACAGTGTTGTTAGTTTCAGCTGTACAACAAAATGAATCGACTATACATATATGTGTATCCCTCTTACTTGGATTTTCTTCGCATTTAGGTCACCACAGAGCATTGAGTAGAGTTCCCTGTGCTATGTAGTAGGTTCTTATTAGCAGCTGAGCTTTTTGTTCTCAATCAACAAGTTTTTATCTCGAGGACACTGTGAATCATGTCATTGATCTCCTTTCCTTCTTTGCCTCTGAAGCTAGAATGCTTAGAGATGACCTGGCGATTTGCTTCTAGCAGGTGTAAGAACCTCATGGCAGGTACTAGGGTACTACCCTGTTCCTGCTTCAATTTATTCCCTCCTTGTCCCACTGCCTGCCCCTGATTTTTGTTCAGCCTGAGTGGTCAGCTTCATGGCTGAGTCATAGCTTCGTGTCCACCCAGCTGCCCCATCACCACTGCTTTCTGATGTTGTCCACTCTCACCTCCCCGAATGTTCTGTTCTCCCTGCCGTGGACCGTCCGTTCCCTTTGCTCAGAACAGTTCCTCTATTGTCACTCTCTCCCCCACCCCCACTCTTACTCCTTGTCAGCTTACTCAGCTCAACCATCAGTCACAATCTTCTCCAGACACCCGGTCCCTCACTGGGTGAGGATGGCTGATGCTGCCTCTGTGACCCAGTGCCCCCGTGCAGACTTCTGTTCCAGCACCAGGAAAAAAAATTCACTGAACTCACGTGTTCACAAAACAGTCTGCCTCTGCTTAATGGGGGACAGGGACCAGATCTTACTGTTCCTTGAATCCTACCATGCCTTGCACAAGATAAAGAAGGAGAATGAATTAAGCAGTGTCAGCTGTGGTAGATGAGTCACCATAAGAATTTACAAATGATCACTGGACTGACTTTGCAATATGGAGGTAGTTGGTGACCTTTGGTAGAGCCCTTCAGGGGAAGGGTGGGCATAGCCTGATTCTATTAGAGGGAGAAGGAGGTTGGGAGCATGGAAGAGAGAAGTAAGGGTTGGGAGGAGGAGCAGGGAGAGAGAGAGCCTAGGAGAGGGGCAGAAAGAGGAAGTCGAGTGGAGTGATCAGAGTCTATACTGTCATCTGACAGTGTGTCTCTAGGGGTAAGCATAGCGCTCCCGTGCTTGTGTGAAGGTGGCTGGTCTCCAGCTGGTGTTCAGTAAGGTGAAATCTTACTTTGAGTGAAGTCTTTACTTCTTCGCAGCAGCTCTTTCTGCCTTACCTCTTGTTTAGTGTTTACTGTGTATCTGCTTTTTGTTAAGAATTTTCTTTTGAGGTAGATTTGTCCCTGTCTTACGATTTGTATCCCTTCAATAGCAAACACAGTATCCTGTGCAGAGTGATGTTCAATAAATGCTTGAAGGTTTTGCTTCAGTGCCTTTTGGTTTTCCTGACATCTAAATTATAAAGTAACAATGCATCTTGACTAATACTAACCAATAAAGGCAAAATTATTTTATTTGGCACTTGAGATTCTTTTTTCACATGAAACAAATAGGAATATGTAGAAGTGAACAAACCACCCCGGTCTACCCCCCAAGACCACTGTCACCTCTTGGGTCCGGGTTGTGCCTCATGCTGCTTCCTCTGAAAACTCCTCTCTGAGCACAATGTTCATTGTTTTGAGACTTACTTGCCATACCATTGTAGGCAGCTAAGGCGAGGGGGCTGGTGCCCAGAGAAAATGAACCAAACTGGGCATGGCTTTCTTGATGTAAGAGAAGCTTTTCTGGGCCTAAGCTGTTTTGTGATCTAAAGTGAAAGTCGCTCAGTCGCGTCCGACTCTTTGCGGCCCCATGGGCTGTACAGTCCATGGGATTCTCCAGGCCAGAATACTGGTGTGGGTAGCCATTCCCTTCTCCAAGGGATCTTCCCAGCCCAGGGGTGGAACCCAGGTCTCCCGCATTGCAGGAAGATTCTTTACCAGCTGAGCCGCAGAGGAAGAGCTAAGCCTGGCCTGAAATGCTTGCCCTTGAGTAGGTCTCAGTAATTAATGATCAAAGGAAACGAAACAGAACTGTTATCAGGCAAGAGAAGTGACAGTAACAAAGTTAATAAATCAGTTGTAAAGACTCCCAGTTCTGTTTTCAAAGTAAACATTAGCCTGAAGCACTTTGAGCTCTTGTGTAGAATTCCAACACCCCTCTCTCTGCCTTGAGCCCTCAACCACAAGATCAACTGGAACCTAAGGAAAGATGCTCTTGGCCTTTTCTGACCCTCATAACTTCAGTCACCTGAAGCTTGGGCTCTTGTCAACCTTTGCCCCAGTTCGGTGCAGAATTTCTCCTGTGCTCAAGACCCCTTCATGAATACCCATATACTGCCCAGCCCGCTTCATGCAGATGTGTGCACTTAGCTTAGAACTTTCCTTGTTTTGGTGTTGGGGAGACATTGCCTTGAGAAAGATCCCTGGTGTTTTCTTTATCTGCTGCGGTCAAAAACTCCTTCCTTCTCCCGCTCTCTGGCTTGGTTGTCTCTTTCTGCTTGACACCCACTGAGATATGAATCCAATTTTGGGGAGATAGCACCTCTCCTGTATCCTTTGCCTGCCCCAGCAAATGGACTCTTCCCCTCTTGGCCTCACTGTGCCCAGGACAGACTTCTGTCGCTTCACTGTTCTCGTTTGGACATTTAACCTGTTTACCTGAACCAGACTGGTTTTTTCTTTAAGGCAGAATAAAATTAATTTTTTTTTGCTTGTATTTTAGAGTTGTAAAATGGTAGCCTGATTTTTTTTGTCTTAACATTATGTTAAAAGTATTTTTCTATTTTATTATAATTTTAGCAGCTGCTTATTTCATCAAAGGAATGCCTGTCTCCTGTCACTGGCTATGCAGGTTTTCAGTGTTTTGCAATAAAATGTTACTGCCTGCCAAAATTGACAATGAAAGAAATATCCCTTAAACTTAACATTAAAATATTTTTCATTGCTATACGGTATATGTCAGGACAAAGCTGTATTTACAGAAAATAAAGATGACTTCCCTAGTACTGAGTCTTTTGGGCAGATAACTTGCACCATTCCGAGGGTCCAGAGTTTAAGGTGCGCTGTGCAACCTGCAGCTGTCCAGCAATCGTTACTAATCGATTCTAATGTGATATAAAGAAGGGCCCGTGATTTGGGCTGAATTGCAGAATGTAGTAGTGGGAAGAGAAAGTACGATTTCCTGAGCACCATAATACATACTAGGCAGATGGGTGAAACTTTTATTTAAATAGGGCGTTTGCTTGCATGTATGTAGGAGGCCTTCCTAGAGCAGAGGACAGTTATTTGTATGGTCATCTGCTGAAGGACAGTTGCACGTTATCTGGAATTTACTTATTAATATAAACGTAGGCCTCTTTCAAAGTCTCTTGGAGATTAAGTGGCTGCTACTTTGAACATTATGCAGAATATTATATATATATGCATATATGTGTTATATTTATATATGCATATATATGTTATATATATGCAGAATGTTAGAGAGTCAGAAAACCCAACTAACAAACCAGGAGAGCATCAGCACACTCATTAACACCATAGTCCTCCTTCCTCATGCCCAGAGCACCCTGGAGATGCTGAAAGGAAAGGAAGGACATGTGTGTGCCTAAACACTATACCGTATTGTATGAAAAGAAGTTGTCCTGCTATTCCCAATCAGGCAGATGGCTCCACGCTCAATACACAGGCAGTTGGGTATGTGGCATTTTCATTCCTAAAAACGCCTGCCTCATAGTTAGATTCTCTATGGCTACTTCAGGCTGTTGCTGTTGAGAATTTAAGTAATATAAAAACCAGAAGTGTTTTTTTAAGTATTTAAAAATTACCTTTGCACCTCTAGTATCATGAAATGTATGCTTTCCCCAAGTACAGCCAACTGTAACTTTTTCTTTATATATGAATGTTTTAAAAATGCTTTTTCAAAGTTATCTTTAAACTGCTTTGAAAAGGGAAGGAAAAAAACTACTTCTTTTAGGGGGGACACCACTGAATACAATTTCTTAAAGAATTAGGTAATCTTTGTAAAGTCTCTTTTAATGTATGAAATCTGTTTAGTTGTAAGTTTATATGATCCTGTATCCGTTTTCTAAATCCCCTTTCGCCTTACTGGGTGCAGGTTCTCTGAAATCCCTGAGGAGGAGGTAACGGCTGGATTGTTTGAAGGACAAAGTAGGCTGCTTAAGTTTCAAAGCCTGATGCATGAAGGGAGGGAATCCATTGTTACGGCAGCCTCGCACCAAAGCCCAGTTCACTGACTGTGAACCTGCTCTGTCATAGATTCCGAGTCCGAAGGGTCCCTGAGCAGACTGGAAGCAGTGACCGCGCACTCCTTTGACGAGGAAGCAGAACCCCCGAGCAGTAGACAGCACAGAATGTCCGAAGGCAAGGACTGTGGTGGTGGAGACGCGCTCTCCAATGGCATCAAAAAACACAGGTAGGAGGGCCTTTCCCAGCCATCACTGCTGCCTCTGTTCTCAAGCGCATTTGGGTTTGTAAACCAAAGTGTGTGGCTGTCTCCTCATTTTTTTTTTTTGCTTTTTTCTCTCTGCTGAACATTTATATTGCTCTAGCACCTCAAGGAAAGGATTCGGCTTAAATACTTTGTCCATTTACAGAAAGAACATCATCAGCTGTCATTGCAGGAACTAAATACAAAACGTGGTTTTGGCTACCATGATTTTAGGGAACCGTAAATCCTTCAACTGGCTATTTAGAAAGGCTCTTCAGAGCTCCCTGTTGAAAGTGATGCTGGCTTCCTTTTTTTGAGCATGCATCTTTTATGACTCTGCCTCTCAATGCTATTTTAGTTTCTTGTCATTTGATCTTCATGTTGGTTTTATTAAGAATGGATGGTAATATTGCCTGCCTATTGAAACAGTTTAGTTACATTTAAACAAAGACTTTTATTAAGACCTGGGGTTTGTTGAACATAGCCCTTTAATAGTGTCTAATAACATTAGTATTGTTTTTTTATTCCCTTGATGACTTAGTCCTAGAGATTGTCCCAGTTTAATGAGGTGTCACAGACACTTGAGTTCTCTGGTTTCACACAAGTTTATAGGCACAATGCCTTGTGTAAATGCCAGTATTCATAGGGTACAATATTTTATCAAATTGTCAGTGAAAACTATATTCTGTTGTCATTGTAAAAAGCACTTTGGGGATAAGTAGTTACTAATTTCTACAAGATAGTTTTTTACTCTTGTTTAATATTTATAGATTTGTATAGCTTTAACTTCGTTTCTGCATAGGATTCTGGCTACCATTGGTCTCAACTGTTGTACTGAAAAATGGTACTCAGCACTTCTGATATGTATCTGCCCCATGTTAACAAGAAATGTTTTTTCTTTGTACTTATTTGAAAAAAATCAGTGAGTTTTAGAAAACAGAGTTTCCTTCTGTGCAGTTAGAGGGTGTCCTCTAAACGTGCTCGTTGATGGTTATCTTTTGATGGAGGTCATCACGGCAGCTGATATCGTGAGCCGCGAGGGCCCATCCTGACTCTGCACTGCAGTTGCTGTCCTCTCCTTTGTGGTCTGGGACTCAGTTCTGTGCAGGCCATGAAGTACCTAAGTAGAAACCCAGCAGATCTCAGTTTCCTGGTCTCTAGAGAGAAGACAGCCTTTAACTGTTTAACATACATCATGACAGTCTAGTGACGACACAGGAAAAATCTTTAGAATGTTCAAAGAAGTACACAAGTCGTCGATAGAATCATTAAGATATCAGAAGGAACGCTGTGCTTACTAGATGCTGTCAGAGACTATGGCTGAAGGGGGAATTTCTTGGCTTTTCAAAAGCCCGGGAGCCTGTTTGTGTGTGTGCCATAATGCATCATAACAGGAGTTATTTTGCATCTGACAAATTTATTATATTAATACTATATTCACATAGTCTGTGTTCTCTCTTATTAGTCCAACCCAGAATGGCACAGATGTGGAAGTCTCTCCCCTTAAACTCCCCCCGGCCTCCCGTCTCCTGCTGTGCTTGAAATCACCTTACCTATTTCATGTTCTTAGCCAACAGAAGTACTCAGGCTTTACTTTCTGTAGTATGGATTATGGAAGCAGCAGGTTCCCCCCAAATATAATACATGAAGCCACTGCAGACCCTATTCCTCTTCCTCTCTGGGGTGTCAGCAGAAAGTCCCTGGGAGAGTGCCCACCACACGGGGGAGAGTGCCCACCACACGGGCAAGAGCGCCTACCACACGGGCGGCAGTCAGTGTAAGTGCCCTCTTTTAACTGTTTACTCTCCTCCTCAACAACGATCTGCTGAACTCTGGAGAACCTCTGCCCTCTTGTTCCCTTTTCCACCCCATTCTCATAGGATGACATCATGGAGTGCAGTGTGAAAAATCTCTGACCCAGAGAATCATAAGCTGTAAGGCCTATGTCGTGGTCATTTAATGTAAAACAAGGTATGCCAGACTCATTGAGTTTATTTCTAAGATAATTAAAATAAAGATATTATGAATCTTTAATCCATCCTACGTGATGATTACCACAAAAATAATTCATCTGTTGACTAGGTAAATTAAGTCATCTCTTAAATAAAAATTTGGACTAAATGAACTGAGTTCTCCTCTCACTCTGAAAGTCTTGTGATTGCTAACTGAAATCTTGAAAACATGATTTTTCTACCATATTGAAGTTTAGGAAACTTCTACAATGTCTTTTGATATGATTAGACTTGTGGGAAACAAGTATTTTGTGTTTTTTAATTCACTCTGAATTACTGATAGGCTGTGTACTCTGCTGGCCATTGATCTTTTCTGTGGTTCTGTGCTCTCTTTGGGCTTTTAGGTTAGTTGTAGAGAAATATCAACAGAAAGAATCAGAGACTGGTTTAAGACCTAGAACCAAAAATACTGCGGAGATAGAAAACACACAAAATAAATGCTTTGTTTTGGTGGCACTTTTTTCCAGAAAATACATTGAGTTGCCTTGGGGAAAGCTAGCTTTCACCATACTGGTCAGGTTTATGTTTATAGGGCTTCTTGTCATCTCAGTGGTCTGTGTTCTGTGGGATCAGTTCTTTAGTCTTGGGCCCAATTTATTACACTTATTCTGAGCTCTCCTCCTCTAACGTTTTAGGAGTTTGACCTAAGTTGGTATAATTGGTAAAGATACTGATATTTATCTAATCTGGATATATATAATGTAAAAGATACTAATGTAGAACAGGTTAGTCAGAATCTGAAATGTTGGATTCATGTTATGATGCTATAAATGGTATTCCCAGTATTACTAGATTAAAAGATAAAAGCCTGGGATCATCCTAATAAAGAAAAAACATTCAATGAAATTAGTCATTCATGATTAATAAACATTAGCAAATTACAAATGGAAGAGAACTCCTTTAATCTGGTTAAAAGTTGGAACAAATAAATACTTGATAATGAACTATAAACAACAGTTCTAATTTCAGGAATAAGAGAAGGATGCCTGCCATCATCTTTTCTGTTCAACATTGTTTGGAGGCCATAGCTAGAGACATAACACAGCCCTCAGATTTAGAAATAAACAGAACCATAGATGTCTACAGACAAATCATTATAGTTACTATGAAAGTTTGGCAAGGTTGCTTTGCTGCAAAGTCAGCTAACTATTAATACATTTCTGTGCACCATCAACAGACAGAAACTGCAGTTAAAACTGGGGGTGGAGGTTGATTTTAGAGTATTTATTAAAAAGTCACTTACCTTGAAATAAATACTGAAAGATATAAAACTTACCAAGAAGAAAAAGTCATTGTCATAAGTTTGATTTACCAAATTGATCTATAGACTCAAACATGCTTTTAATTAAAGTTGCACTTTACCTTGGAAGTTGAAAAATGGATTCTGAGCTGTCTCTTTAAGCTCAGAGGGCTTTGAGGAGCCAAGGTACTGCTCAAGAACCTGGTTTCAGGGAGGGAAGGCATTTGCCTAACTAAATGCCAAGTTGATTACAAATCTTTAGTGCAGAATTGTCCTGCAGGCAAGACTGATCTGAAGAATGAAAGTAAAAGGTCCAAAGACCCAGACATAAAAGGAAACCTGGTATATGTAAGAGAGGCAACATAGAAGATTGGGGAGGGAAAAATGGGCTGTTAGGTTAGGGCTGCTGGGAGAGTCATTTAATACAGGAAAAAAAAAAAAAAGAAATGGCCCTCTATTTCACAAATATAAATTAAATTCTAGCTGAACCAAACATAAATGTGTAAGGCCAGAACTTAATAAAATTTTCATAAGAATATGTAAAAATACCTTTGCAATTTTAAAATACAGAAGGGTTTTTTACAACAGAAATGTGATAGGGATTAAGTTTTATCTGACTCTAATTAATGTACTTGTTCTTGATGTATTTACCTGAATGAAAGCCTTGCATTCTTTCATAAATGTGGCCAAGAATCTTAAATGTTTAGTTTGCCTAAATGGTAGATTCAGACTCCAGGCAATCCCTTAGTTTACTCTTGGTTTATCCCTCGTGACTGCTTTAGAATTATTAGGTGACCGAATAACAGCTGTTTTCTGTATGTGAAAAATATCCTGACATGTTGAAGTCAAACAAAAATGTTGAGAATATAAGCTAAGACAGTCTGCCAAGAAATACTGAGAAAATGTTGTTAGTTGTGAATAAAAGTTATTCAGCTTCCGATATATTTTATCAGTAGTACAAACCCACCTGAACTTCTCTGGTGGCTCAGCAGTAAAGAATCCACCTGTCAAAGCAGGAGACATGGGTTCAGTTCCTGGATTGGGAAGATCCCCTGGAGAAGGAAATAGCACCCTAGTCCATATTCTTGCCTGGAAAATCCCATGGACAGAGGATTTGCAGTCCAATGGGTGGCAAAGAGCGAGGCATTACTGAGCACTACTACTACTACTAAGTCGCTTCAGTCGTGTCTGACTCTGTGCGACCCCATAGACGGCAGCCCACCAGACTCCGCCGTCCCTGGGATTCTCCAGGCAAGAACACTGGAGTGGGTTGCCATGTCCTTCTCCAGTGCGTGAAAGTGAAAAGTGAAAGTGAAGTCGCTCAGTCGAGTTACTAGCAGGTCACCCCACTTGGAGGCCCTCAGGTAACCTGGGCAGAAAAACACCCTTGTCTGTCAGGAAATATTTGGGGTAGCTCCTTGTTGTCATGTAGTGACCAGGGGTCTAGAGACACCTAAGGACCTAGGGGTAAGAGCCTTGCCCAGAATTAGCTAGATTTGAGGTAGTGCCTGGGGCTTCCCAGGTGGCGCTACTGGTAAAAACTCGCCTGCCAGTGCAGGAGACACAAGAGACTCAGGTTCGATCCCTGGGTCGGGAAGATCCCCTGGAAGAGGGCTTGGCAACCCACTCCAGTGTTCTTGCCTTGGAAATTCCATTGACAGAGGAGCTTGGTGTGCTCCAGTCCATAGGGTCACAAAAAATCAGACATGACTGAAGCATGCAGGTTCCAGAGACACCATGTTCTGTGCTCTCACTTTACTCCCTGACTCAGAGTACTTGTTTGCTCTGGAAAGCAGAGGACTGTAATTTAAAAAAAAAAAAAAAGTATCACTAGAAGCTCACACAGCTCTCCTGTGGGGCCTTGCTCACTAACAAAGCAGACCCCAGCTTGTGTCACTAGCCTGAGTGAGAAAAGTGCTCAAGACCAGGAAACTGGTAACAACTCAAGGAGAGAAGGTTGAGAGAGAAGGTACTGTATCCTCTAAAGAGAGAAGCTGGGCCAGGCCCCCACTGGGCTGCAGCCTGGGCAGACCGCCCACGATCCTGTCTCTGGAACCACGGGACTCTGTCATCAGAGGACACGGAGACTGGCAAGTTGGATGACAGTGGCTAACGCTGAGGAGTAAGAGCCAGCAGGCCACTCTGATTCCGTGCAGCACCTCTCTCTCCGGCAAAAACATATGTGGGGATTCCTTGACCAGGAGAAGGGATTACCGGCTTGGCAGACGGGGGTTAGTCAACCAGCAAAGAGAGTTCAAAAGATAACCTGAAACAATAAGCAAAACTTTAGGATAAGAAGCTGGCAGGCTGTGGTCACTTGGGGTTATGTTAGGAAGGGGGAAAAAAGGTAGTGTGAGTCAAGATTTATAATCATTATCTTCACAAACCAAAGTGGACTTGCTGAACTTACGTAGCCAAGAGTGACTCTAGGAAAATGGAGGCATCTTTTTTTTTGAAGGCTTCCTGAGGGTTTCTTTTTCTTTCCTTTAATATTTATGTATTTGGTTGCATCAGGTCTTTTTTGTGGCACTTAGGATCTGTCGTTGCAGTACACCAGCCCTCTAGTTGGGGCACTCGGGCTTAGTTGCACCAGGGCATGGGGGATCCTAGCTCCCCAACCAGGGATTGAACCTCTGACCCTGTATTACAAGGCAGATTCTTGACCACTGAGGAAGTCCTGGAGGCTTCTTTCTAGAGAACTCAACCTCTTCCCAACCAATTTTTAAAAGTCAGTTAAAAGGAGTTGCTCTTTTGAAAGAAAGAGCCGAGGCTTGAATGCCCACAGGCCCATCTTCTGATCTTGCCCCTGACCCCTAAAACGCCTCTTGGGAGCTTGGGGATCTATAAAACACAGTTGGAAAAACACAGACTCTTTCCATGTACACTTTTGGTCATGCTTAGGAATTCTAAGCGAAATACTTAATAATTAAAGTCATAATTTTGGGTGCTAATGATAGAGAACCTGCCCGCCTTTGCAGGAGACACAAGAGACACGGGTTCGATCCTTGGGTCGGCAACATCCCCTGGCGAAGGAAATGGTAGTATTCTTGTCTGGAGAATCCCATAGACAGAGGAGCCTGGTGGGCTGCAGTCCGTGGGGTCTCAAAGGGTCGGACACGACTGAGCAACTTAGCACACAGCATGAGCAGATTTCAATTCTTTTGGTCTCGTTTGCTTTGATATTAGTCAGTTGGGTTTTTCTTCAACAGCTCTTTAAAAATGCATGTGTGTGTGTATGTGTGTGTGCAGAGATGATTCTCTTTAAAAATATTGGTGATTCATGTGGTTCAAAATTCAGAAATGTAATAGGGTATATTTTGCAAATTTTAACTTCCACTTTTTAAAGTATCCACTCCTCTGCCTTTTCCCAATTGCAATCATTAATCCATACAATTTTGTTTTTTCACACTAATGATAGAAAATGCAGGCATACAGTTCTTGCCCTTGCTTTTTAAAAATATATATGTACCAAATTATTTGTTTGACAGATATATTTTGAGCTACTATTCATGCCACATTGTATTCAAAGTGCTGAGGTTACAGTAATGAACAAGCCCCTGTTCTGTGGAAGTGCCCATTTCTGAATTGAGGGAGATTGAGAATCTTTCTGTGATCTCTCTGTACTTTTTTCCTGTGAATTGCTAATACATCTTGCCCATTTTTTTCTAGGAGTGTTCAACTTACTAATATTTAGCTGCTCTATAATACCATTACTAGCTTTTTGTATGTGATACGAGTTGAAAATATTTTTTTCCAGGTTTGTCAAAAGGGAAGATAATTCTTAGAAAAATCTCTAATTCCTCCCACATAGCAGATAATTACCATGTAACTCTTATCACTATATGTCCTTTGGGAAAACTGTGACCTAGAAAACTGTAGCCGTTAAGAGTTACTTGGGTTTGATCTCATATCTACCACATTCCTGACTGCAAGCAAGTTGTAATCACTTTGAAACCTAACTTCTTCTGTAAAAGGGATGTAATAACAGGACCTACCTTGTTGGGTGGTTGTGATAATTAAATGAGATAATCTATGCAAAGGAATCATAGTGATTTTAACTCATTAAATCTCAGGTGCTGTTATTAGTAGAAAACTGATAAACCTTAAGCAAAAGTAAATAAATGGAACTGTTTTTTTTTTTTCCTTTTAGCTCATAAGAAAAGGACTTTGGATGGGTTTTAGGAGTTTACTTTGGCCTTTGAAATTTGGGAAACGGGTTGTTGTTGCTCAGTCGCTTAGTCACTTTCGACTCTTTGCGACCCCATGGACTGCAGCACATCAGTCTTCCCTGTCCTTCACCAACTCCCAGAGTGCGCTCAAACTCACGTCCGTTGAGTTGGTGTTGCCCTCCAACCAGGTCATCCTCTTTCGCCCCCTTCTCCTGCCCTCCATCTTTTCCAGCATCAGGGTCTTTTCCAGCATCAGGGTCTTTTCCAGTGAGTCAGCTCTTTGCATCAGATGGCCAAAATATTGAAACTTCAGCTTCAGCATCAGTCCTTCCAGTGAATATTCAGGGAAACAGGTAGCTAAAATAAAAGTGTTTATTTTGAAATACAATTATTTTCTTTTGAATGCTAAATAAGGAAAACTATCTCTTATGGTTGCTTTTCATTAATTTTATAAGGATGTTTTAAAGTAATGGTTATATCTAAACATAGTTTTTCTTCATTAAGATTACAAAGGTGTGGCTGGTTGTAAGCTTATGTTGTCAAAAGTGTAAACAAGAGGTGACTAGAGGCTTGAAGCGCTGTTATTCATTCCTTAGTCCCTTGATATTACGTTCCCCTTGCAGAGGTCTCATTACTTCTCTTTTCTATCCCTAGGCTTCTTGAATCTCTTAGGTAAATATCCATTTTCTATTTCAAGTTTGCTTTATATGCACTTATAATCCTCAGAATGTCAGAAGAAAGAAGAAATTAAATATTTAATAAAATGTATTTCCTTGCTTGGCATCTTACTCTATTTGAAGATGTACCCTCCTTCTCTTCCTGTACATAAACACAAGGTTCTGAGTGCTTGGGAAATAGTCAGTGTAGCTTAGTCTTTTAATGCTCTGCCTTATTCTGTTTACTCTGCCCATTTCTTAATTACAGTAACTCATAGACTGGGCATCTCGGCTTTTGATGACCTGTGGGGTTTGATCTTTACAAATACATCAAAGTGTCTCCCATTGGAGCTGTGCCAACCTGAATTTTGCCTGAAGGAGAAAACAGCCTCAGGGGACATAGAGTTCTTGTGTATAGTTTGCTGTGCTTGTTAACACAGGAAGATTTTCCTATTTTAGATAGCACCATATATAAGAATAAGGAGTTGTTATTGTTGTTGAATCGCTCAGTCGTGTCCGACTCTCTGTGACACCATGGACTGTAGCCTGCCAGGCTACTCTGTCCATGGGATTTCCCAGGCAAGAATACTGGAGTGGGTTGCTATTTCTTTCTCCAGGGGATCTTCCCAACCCAGGGATCAAACCCCAGCCTCCTGCAATGCAGGCCAGCTCTTTACCATCTGAGCTACCAGGGATGTCAATAATGATTTGCAATGTGTAAATTAGGAAAGTTATTTTGTTTTCAAAACAAAAAGATCCGTTAACCGTTTCTTTGGCTTGTACCTTTAAAATCTTCAGAAAATGTGGTTCATGCACAAGTCTTTATACAATGCATTCGGGCTTGTAGAACATGACAGATCGTATTCATGGAGTACAGCCTGTTGAGTCATGTTGATGCAGCACCATGCTTAGCCTGGATTTGAAGTCTAAGCATGAGCTGCCATTCTGCCGTAGTGAGTATTCTCAGAGCCAATTCCTTGCTCTTCTGGAAAAGACTCACATTAATTACACATCCTGGTTCTCAAGCAGGAAGCGTTGCCTCTGTATCTGACAAATGTGGAGAGCGTAGATGACTGTCATCAGATCTGCATGCTGTGACGATATATGGGGAATGTCATGTGACTTGTGCTAGAGCAAGGTACAGCCAGTGGTAAGAGATGGAGCCTGGTGTCCTCCTAGAGCTGGAGTGAAACAGTGTGCTTCTGGGCTGTGAGAAAGCCCAGTTTCAGCAAGACTGGCTGGGTGAACCAAGTAGGTTATTTATAACCACAGATCCTTCACAATATTATCTTTCTTTTGTACTTTGATGTTTTGGGTCTTTGAGTCCCTTAAGTAGATTGTGATAAATTCTAGTAGGTGAAAGTGTACCATGATAATAAAGCAATCGAGAACTGTCAACATAGTGCACTTTCCTTCTGCATCTGGTTCTGGCTCTGTGACATAGCATAGCTTTGTGGCTTTAGTAAGCATTTAGCCCATCCATGCGTCATCTCTGACTTGAGCAACGCCTCACAAAAGCACAGTCCAGAAGCAAGATGTTAGAACCTAGGTCTGAATGTTTGCTGGAGCCACTCTCTTCTGGCTGTAGAGTGTTAACTTCAGACCCAGAGTGCTTCTGCATCTTCAGATGCATAATATTAATGGCCCCAATGTACTTTTGGATTATAAATTGATGTATATAAGATACTTTCACAAACTCCATAGCTTTCGATTCTCAGAATAGCTCTGAGTCATAGGTAGGGCAATTATTATTATATCCTCAATTCTACGGATGAACAGATTGAAGCACAGAAAGTTTAACTGACTTGCCCAAGATCACTTAGCAAATAAGTGATAGGACCTGCAGGCAAGCCAGCCATTCTGACTTCAGAGCCTCTATTCTTTTCTTAACATTTAGAGTCTTCATGGATGTTTAGAAGAACAGAGATTTATATGCCTCGGCAAATTCCTGGATTGATATTCTGAAATGTAAAACAGTCTGTCCCAGCTTTTAATTAATGCAGTTCTATTTGTTTCTTTTATGTAATAATTTGCAGAGAATTAACATCATAGTCCCAAAGAGTTTATTAATCACCCATCTGCTCTTGGCTCAGAGCTAGGCACTATTACTAATTACAGTGGACATGGAATGCGTTTTCTGGGCCTTTGTACATTTCCACTTGTATTAACATGAGCATACAAAAGAACACATGAACGCATTGAAAATTCTGCCAATTTCAAACAGATATAAAAATTTCTCTTCCTATAATCTCTATTGTCTACCAACTTCCTTCCAAAGTAGAATATTCCAAAGGATGTAGGAATGATGAAAGGTGTAATGTTCCATGAAAATTGTTCCTCTTCAATAACTGTGCGTTCTCTTATTATGAGTGAAGACCAAGATTTTTGGTTTTTTCCCCAGGATTATGATTGACATTATCTTATTGGAAAGGACAAGAAAATCTCAGAAAGTGAGGTAGACTTCTTCCTCCTGAATGTTGTGTTTGAGGACACTGTGTAATCTTTATTTGCAGAAGAAACCTTCTTAGGAAAGAGAGGAATACTGTTCTTTGCAGTACAGGTATCTTACTGGGCGCCAAGAAATCAGAAAGGAAACTGGCATGTATGTCAAATAATGTCCATGAAGGTGTTACGTGTCACAGAGAAGGAAGGAACCAGAAATTCAGCTCTCCTTAGAAATTCTATCCCTCTGATGGGTAAGCAGTCAAAAAGATCTCAGGTCACTCTAAAAGGAAGTTAAATCAGGCTATTGAACTGGCTAAAGCAGATCGCAAACTGTTATATTCATTCTAGAAAAACGCAAGTGGTTTAAAGGGCCAGCTGCTCTCTAAACTGAAGGGCTGGTTCCTGGGTATGTTTTCATCAGTCCATGTTGGCTTGGCAATTCTATAGGCTTTCCTCTTTATCCAGTAATGGTATTAAAAAAGTTCAGAGCCACAGAAAGAGGCAGAGTAGTGTTTGCAGAGGGATACTTAATTATCCAGTGCATATCTGCTCCTCTATGTGTCTTCTTTTTCTGTTGACCACAGTTTGCATAGTCCCCAGACTCTTGTTTTGGGGATCTGAAGCCCTTGACTGCAGTGTCCAGGTGACATGCAGCCTGTTAGACACAGCTTTGCTCCAGAGTTGGGTTCTGGCCTCAACCGTTGCCATCAGGCGCTCAGGGCTGCTCTGGGGTCTTGCCATACCTCTCGCTGCCTACTGCCAGACTCCTAGTCCAGCTGGAGCACACCCGGGTTCTAAGACAGAACCTTTCCTAGTGTAGTGTCCAAGAAACTCCTGTTATAGTCAGGAAAGGCTGCTTTCCCATTTCCTGCCAGCAGAATTACTGGCAGCGAAACAGCTTTAGATCCTTTCTGGAACGTGGGAAGGTGTTAGTGGAAGATTCCATGCTCACTGCCTCTGCTGCTTAGCTGTGCACACTGCAAGAGGGCTTAGGCCAGCCTTTCAGATGAGACAGGGATGAAGAAACTGGCTCTGACTTGTACTGCACGCAGCCTGCATTTTGCCTATTCTCTGTCATTAAGACCATTTCCTTTAGGCCTTAGATGACCTTATCATGACCTGCTCTCCTTACTTTCACTAGTTGACGTCTGTTCAGCTCCCTCATTGCATGAAGTCTTAGTTAATTCTTTGAGATAAGGTGAGCAGAGAATACATACTCTGTCCCTAAGTAAGGTCTGCCTTAACTTAACATGTCATGCCTTCTTGCCAGCTGTGCCAAACACCATTCAGTAGGCTTGACATGAGGAACTCTTGTTGCCCAGGGGGCCAACTTCTCTCTAAACTGAAGGACTGCTTCCTGGGTATGTGTTCATCAGTCCATGTTGGCTTGGCAGTATGATGTTTCTGTAGGCTTTCCTCTTAATCCCATAAAGGTAATAAACTAACAAGAATAGGAAGTCAATTTATTACGTTACTGAAGTTGGACAAAGAATTCTAAATTTTAGAAAGCCAATATGGAAAGCAGTTTGAAATTTTAAATATGCATTTTAACTTATTAAAATCAAAATAAGTAATAGCTCTTATAAAACAAGGCCATATATGAGCCAGATTTATTAAGTGGCAATTACAGGCTTTTCATAATTTAAGAGAGCAAAATGAAAAATAATCTTTAAAATACAATGCAAAACCAGATAGCAATATCAGATAATTACATAAAGTTACCACAGTAAGCTTAAAATAGGAAACCAAGTTGTCGGACTTTTATGCATAGTCCCTGAAAAGGCGCTGGACTAGTCTCAGGGATCTCATCTTAGACTTGTACGGAGTTTCTTCTAAGACCAAAGGTGATTTCAGTTGAAGATGTCTAGAAGGAGATTCGGAGAAGATAATGGCACCCACTCCAGTACTCTTGCCAGGAAAATCCCATGGACGGAGGAGCCTGGTGGGCTGCAGTCCATGGGGTCACGAACAGTCAGACACGACTGAGCGACTTCACTTTCACTTTTCACTTCCATGCACTGGAGAAGGAAATGGCAACCCACTCCAGTGTTGCTGCCTGGAGAATCCCAGGGAAGGGGGAGCCTGGTGGGCTGCCGTCTATGGGGTTGCACAGAGTCAGACACGACTGAAGCAACTTAGCAGCAGCAGGAGCAGATTAAATACCCAGCTGTCCACCTAACCCCATGACCTGTATGTCTGACTCAGCCCTAAGTTAGGTGCTGATTCTGGGTATGCAGAGAGAACTTGCAGCTCCTCTATTTGTCCAGATTCAAGTCTGGAAGTTGGTAGAAGGTATATCACAGTATCAGTCATGGAAGAAAAAGTTGTAAGAGATAGGGTCTCTTTTTAAGACTCATCCAAGCTTGCTTCTGTTGAAATGGAGATAGATTTTAGGAATTTCATTGTATTGTATAGGTGTATTTTAGTTATTTTGTGTTGATACTAATATATTACACTTACGAAATGTTTCATATAAACAAAATGCCTTTGAAGATCTTATATCTCCATATATATTATAAGTACAACTTTGTTTACTCTTCCATGACTGAACAATGATAGCATTTTTAAGACTATGGACATAAATCAACTTTGGAGGGCAAACACTGTTTTCCTTGGTTTAATGAAAGCATCATTTTCATGATGAAAAAACCAGATTGCATCAACTTAAGCTGAAATTGTTTGAGTTGCAAAGCCAGAGAAACTTGTTTTATACCCAGATTTAAATGTTAAAGTATTGAAACAGACTCCAGAAATGAAATAACGTTTTGAAACTGAAGTATCTCAACTGTAAACATTCTTGAGTATTTTGTGATCCAGCCTCCTGTTAGTCACAAAATCAATTATAGTAGTTGAAATTCAGTCCATATTTATTGAATCAGTTTTTTTTAATTTACTTGTTCTAAAGTTTCCTAAAGATAACTTGTGGAAAGCGGAGGGCCCCTTTGCTGACTGTCTATGCCAGTGCTTCTATAAAATAGTCTCTTGACCATTGTTGGGGAGAGGGGGGTCCCCTAGGACCCTTTTAGGGAGAATCACAAGGTTAAAACAAGTTTCTTAATATTACTAAGATATTAGCCTTTTTAAAATTATTATTCACTAAGAACCGTACAGTGGAGTTTTCTAGATACTGTGTGATGATGCGACATCACTGATTCAGTGCAGGAGCAGTTATGAGCAACGAGCTGTCTTCTGTAAAACCGGACATTAAAGGGACTGCAAAGATGTTTAATAATGTCACTCTTCTTACTAAGGTATTCTTGTTTTGGACAATACAGTTACTTTTTTTTCATAAAAATGTCATTTAAGTTAGCATATTTATTTTACTGTTAATAAGTAAAACGTGTGTGTGTGTGTGTTTTCTTCTGATATAGTAAGTAGTGATAGATGTAATCCACAATAAAAGAAAACTCATTGGGACCACAAATAATTTTTAAGCCGAAGAATTGATGCTTTTGAACTGTGGTGTTGGAGAAGACTCTTGAGAGTCCCTTGGACTGCAAGGAGATCCAACCAGTCCATTCTGAAGGAGATCAGCCCTGGGATTTCTTTGGAAGGAATGATGCTAAAGCTGAAACTCCAGTACTTTGGCCACCTCATGGGAAGAGTTGACTCATTGGAGGAGACTCTGATGCTGGGAGGGATTGGGGGCAAGAGGAGAAGGGGACGACAGAGGATGAGATGGCTGGATGGCATCACTGACTCTATGGACGTGAGTCTTGGTGAACTCCAGGAGTTGGTGATGGACAGGGAGGCCTGGCGTGCTGCGATTCATGGGGTCACAAAGAGTCGGACACGACTGAGCAACTGATCTGATCTCTGAAGACCAAAAAGTTTGGGAAACCAACAAATTACAGTATAGTTTCTTTTTGCTTCTTTGTTGAAATCAAGTTAGCATACTTTGAAATTCAAGCTCTTAAATATACAATTTGATGAGTTTTGGCAAATTCATATACTCATGTAACAAACCCTCCCTCCCCCCATCAAGATGTAGACTGTTTCCATCATTCCAGAAAGTTCCCTGTAACTGCCTCCTGGTCACGCCCCGCCCACCGCCCATAACCACCCTCCATTCTCATTTCTGTCGCAATAGATTAGTCTTGTCTATTATTGAACTGCATTGCGGATGGAAAGTGCATGGTCTCTTTTTTTTTTTTTTTAACTCTTTGCTATGTATTGGAGTATAGCCATTAACAATATGATAGTTTCGGGTGAATAGGGATGGAACTCAGCCATACATGTATCCATTCTTCCTCAAACCCTGGTCCCATCCAGGCTGCTGCATAACAATGAGCAGAGCTCCAGGTGCTGTACAGAAGGTCCTTGTTGGTTATCCATTTGAAACACAGCAATGTGTTGCATGTAATCTTTTTTTTAGTGTGGTCTTAATCGCTCAGTGTTTCTGAGAATCATCCATGTCATGTGTTTCAGCGTTCAGTTTTTTTAATGCTGAGTGATAATGCCATCCTTTGAATATGCAGCAGTTTGTTTCTCTGTATCCTTGTTAATGGACATTTGGCCTTTTCTCACTTGGGAGTTTTATTGAATAAAGCTGCTTTAAGCATTCTTAAACACATCTTCCTTATGGCCAGTTTTTCACTTTGTTCTATAGGAGTAGCATTTGGGGGTTCTAGAAAAGGTGTGTACCAGAAAGTTACTGTAATGTTTGCCAAAGTCAGTGTACCGTTTCTCTGTGTGTGAGAATTCCAGTAACTCTACAAGCTCACCAATGTTTGATGCTTTATGGGTATAACACAGAATCACGTCCTGGTTTTATTTACATTTCGTAAATGATTTTGAGCACTTACACATGCATTTATGAGTCAATTTTAAAGTTTTCTTAGGGAAGTGCCTGAGGCTTATGCCCATTTTAAATTGGGTTGTATGTTTTTGTATTATTGATTTATAGGAACTCTTTCTATATTTTGGATATAACTTTTTTTCAATTTTCAAAATTAATTTTTAGTGGAATATAGTTGCTTTACAGTGTTGTGTTTCAGCTGTATAGCAAAGTGAACCAGCTACATGTTTACATATATCCCCTCTCTTTTGAATTTCCTTCCCATTTGGATATAGTTCAGTCGCTCAGTCATGTCCGACTCTTTGTGACACGATGAATCACAGCATGCCAGGCCTCCCTGTCCATCACCAACTCCTGGAGTTTACCAAAACTCATGTCCATTGAGTTGGTGATGCCATCCAGCCAACTCATCCTCTGTCGTCCCCTTCTCCTCCGGCCCCCAATCCCTCCCAGCATCAGGGTCTTCTCCAGTGAGTCAGCTCTTCGCATGAGGTGGCAAAAATATTGGAGTTTCAGCCTCAGCATCAGTCCTTCCAATGAACACCCAGGACTCATCTCCTTTAGGACGGACTGGTTGGATCTCCTTGCAGTCCAAGGGACTCGCAAGAGTCTTCTTCAACACCACAGTTCAGAAGCATCAATTCTTCGGCGCTCAGCTTCACAGTCCACCTCTCACATCCATACATGACTACTGGAAAAACCATAGCCTTGACTAGACAGACCTTTGTGGACAAAGTAATATCTCTTCTTTTGAATATGCTATCTAGGTTGGTCATAACTTGCCTTCCAAGGAGTGTCTTTTAATTTCATGGCTGCAGTCACCATCTGCAGTGATTTTGGAGCCCAGAAAAATAAAGTCTGACACTGTTTCCACTGTTTCCCCATCTATTTCCCATGAAGTCATGGGACTGGATGCCATGATCTTCGTTTTCTGAATGTTGAGCTTTAAGCCAACTTTTTCACTCTCCTCTTTCACTTTCATCAAGAGGCTTTTTAATTCCTCTCCACTTTCTGCCATAAGGGTGGTGTCATCTGCATATCTGAGGTTATTGATATTTCTCCTGGCAATCTTGATTCCAGCTTGTGTTTCTTCCAGCCCAGCATTTCTCATGATGTACTCTGCATAGAAGTTAAATAAGCAGGGTGACAATATACAGCCTTGATGTACTCCTTTTCCTATTTGGAACCAGTCTGTTGTTCCATGTTCAGTTCTAACTGTTGCTTCCTGACCTGCATACAGATTTCTCAAGAGACAGGTCAGGTGGTCTGGTATTCCCATCTCTTTCAGAAGTTTCCACAGTTTCTTGTGATCCACACAGTCAAAGGCTTTGGCATAGTCAATAAAGCAGAAATAGATGTTTTTCTGGAACTCTCTTGCTTTTTCCATGATCCAGTGGATGCTGGCAATTTGATCTCTCGTTCCTCTGCCTTTTCTAAAACCAACTTGAACATGTGCAAGTTCACGGTTCACGTATTGCTGAAGCCTGGCTTGGAGAATTTTGAGCATTACTTTACTAGCATGTGAGATGAGTGCAATTGTGCAGTAGTTTGAGCATTCTTTGGCATTGCCTTTCTTTGGGATTGGAATGAAAACTGACCTTTTCCAGTCCTGTGGCCACGGCTGAGTTTTCCAAATTTGCCGGCATATTGAGTGCAGCACTTCCACAGCATCATCTTTCAGGATTTGGAATAGCTCAACTGGAATTCCATCACCTCCACTAGCTTTGTTCGTAGTGATGCTTTCTAAGGCCCGCTTGACTTCACATTCCAGGATGTCTGGCTCTAGGTGAGTGATCACACCATCGTGACTATTTGGGTCGTGAAGATCTTTTTTGTACAGTTTTTCTGTGTATTCCTGCCACCTGTTCTTGATATCTTCTGCTTCTGTTAGGTCCATACCATTTCTGTCCTTTATTGAGCCCATCTTTGCATGAAATGTCCTGTTGGTATCTCTAATTTTCTTGAAGAGATCTCTAGTCTTTCCCATTCTGTTATTTTCCTCTATTTCCTTGCATTGGTTGCTGAAGAAGGCTTTCTTATCTCTCCTTGCTATTCTTTGGAACTCTGCATTCAGATGTTTATATCTTTCCTTTTCTCCTTTGCTTTTGGCTTCTCTTCTTTTCACAGCTATTTGTAAGGCCTCCTCAGACAGCCATTTTGCTTTTTTGCATTTCTTTTCCATGGGGATGGTCTTGATCCCTGTCTACTGTACAGTGTCACAAACCTCCGTCCATAGTTCATCAGGCACTCTATCTATCAGATCTAGTCTCTTAAATCTATTTCTCACTTCCACTGTATAATCATAAGGGGTTTGATTTAGGTCACACCTGAATGGTGTAGTGGTTTTCCCTACGTTCTTCAATTTAAGTCTGAATTTGGCGATAAGGAGTTCATGACCTGAGCCATAGTCAGCTTCTGGTCTTGTTTTTGCTGACCGTATAAAGCTTCTCCATCTTTGGCTGCAAACAATATAATCAGTCTGATTTCTGTGTTGACCATCTGGTGATGTCCACGTGTAGAGTCTTCTCTTGTGTTGTTGGAAGAGGGTGTTTGCTATGACCAGTGTGTTCTCTTAGCAAAATGCTATTAGCCTTTGCCTTGCTTCATTCTGTACTCCAAGGCCAAATTTGCCTGTTACTGCAGGTGTTTCTTGACTTCCTACTTTTGCATTGCAGTCCCCTATAATGAAAAGGACATCTTTTTTGGGTGTTAGTTCTAAAAGGTCTTGTAGGTCTTCATAGACCCTTTCAACTTCCGCTTCTTCAGCGTTACTGTTTGGGGCATAGGCTTGGATTACTGTGATATTGAATGGTTTGCCTTGGAAACGAACAGAGATCATTCTGTCGTTTTTGAGATTGCATCCAAGTACTGCATTTTGGACTCTTGTTGACCATGATGGCTACTCCATTTCTTCTAAGGGATTCCTGTCCACAGTAGTAGATAAAATGGTCATCTGAGTTAAATTCACCCATTCCAGTCCATTTTAGTTTGCTGATTCCTAGAATGTCAACGTTCAGTCTTGCCATCTCCTGCTTGACCACTTCCAATTTGCCTTGATTCATGGACCTGACATTCCAGGTTCCTATGCAATATTGTTCTTTACAGCATCAGACCTTGCTTCTATCACCAGTCACATCCACAACTGGGTATTGTTTTTGCTTTGGCTCCATCCCTTCATTCTTTCTGGAGATATTTCTCCACTGATCTCCAGTAGCATATTGGGCACCTACCGACCTGGGGAGTTCCTCTTTCAGTATCCTATTAATTTGCCTTTTCATAATGTTCATGGGGTTCTCACAGCAAGAATACTGAAGTGGTTTGCCATTCCCTTCTCCAGTGGACCACATTCTGTCAGACTTCTCCACCATGACCCGTCTATCTTGGCTGGCCCCACACGGCATGGCTTAGTTTCATTGAGTCAGTCAAGGTTGGGGTCCGTGTGATCAGATAGGCTAGTTTTCTGTGATTATGGTTTCAGTGTGTCTGCCCTCTGATGCCCTCTTGCCACACCTGTCGTCTCACTTGGGTTTCTCTTACCTTGGACGTGGGGTATCTCTTCACGGCTGCTCCAGCAAAGCGCAGCCGCTGCTCCTTACCTTGGACGAGGTCGCCTCTCCTGACCTTGAACATGGAGTAGCTCCTCTCGGCCCTCCTGCGCCGAAGCAGCCGCCGCTCCTTGGATGTAGGGTTGCTCCTCTCGGCCGCTGCCCCTGACCTCAGATGTGGGGTAGCTCCTCTCGGCCGCCGCCCCTGACTTCGGGCGTGGGGTAGCTCCTGTAGATTCTCATTAATTATCAGTTTTATAAATATGTGGAACACTTCATGACTTTGCGTCATCCTTGAGCCGAGTCCGTGCTAATCTTCTCTCTATTGTTCCGGTTTTAGTATATATGCTGCTCACGTGAGCACTGGATATAATCCTTTATCAAATATATGTTCAGTTCAGTCGCTCAGTCCTGTCCGACTCTTTGCGACCCCATGAACTGCAGCACGCCGGCCCTCCCTGTCCATCACCAATTCCCGGAGTTTACCAAAACTCATGTCCATTGAGTCGGTGATGCCATCCATCCATCTCATCCTCTGTCGTCCCCTTCTCCTCCTGCCCCCAATCCCTCCCAGCATCAGGGTCTTTTCAAATGAGTCAACTCTTCACATCAAGTGGCCAAAGTATTAGAGTTTCAGCTTCAACATCAGTCCTTCCAGTGAACACCCAGGACTGATCTCCTTTAGGATTGACATATGTAACATGTATATTTTCTCTGAGTTGATAGCTTATCTTTCCATTGCCTTAATAATAAATAGACATCTTAATACCTTCTTTGAACAGAAGGTTTTGGTTTTATGAAATCCATTTTACAACTTTTCTCTTATGTTAGGGCTTTTTTGGGTTCACTCTAAGAAATCTTTGCCTCTGCCTCCCCCAAATATTAACCATTGTCCTTGGTTCTGTCTAGTATCATTAATGATGTGTGTTCTTCAAGTTAACTTCACCAGTATCTTTTAATGAGAATGCATAACAGCTTGAGAGTAAATAAATAGCCCTTTTTGATTACTATTGAAAAATTATAGGACAAATGGATTGTGGGACTCAACCTAGAGCCCTAGTTAATAGAAAGCCAACTGGCATAAAATCTCAACATTTACTGCGTACCTGCAGTGTTCCAACCACAGGTTCAACAGAGTTTAGAATCTCATTTAATAAGAATTTAAGTAAATGCTCAAGAGAAGTCTTGCATGTCCTTCAGTAATGAGTGGAGGGTTAATAATGTTATATTCTCTATGGTTGTTTGTCTTGACAAGGAGGAAGAAAGGGTAGAGAGGAGTGATCCACTTCCAAAAATGGAACTTGATAGCTTTTAATTAACTTTTAAGTAAGAGTATCTTTTTGCATTAGTGTTGAGATTACTAGGCTTTTCTGCCCGTTATTTTCTTTAAACGTTGATAAAAGATTTGCGAATTGTACCCCAGATGAACTATGTAAGATTTTACGTAATTGGTGAAAATAAGGCTTTTAATTACTATGATAATTTACTCCTGCAGCATCATTTTGAAATCTAGTCTTCAATTTTTTGAATATAATTTTATTCTGTAGTTTATTCCTAATGGTTTCCTTGTTTGGAAGACTTTCATTTTGGGTGTTTAGCAAACATCAGTAGTGCAAGCAAAATTACAAATGGTTAGTTTCAAATACCAGCTGTGTTGGTTAAGGTCATATTTAAATTGGGACTTATGGAAGGGATGATTTGGGGGAAAAGAGAAGAAGAATTCGGAGAAGGCAATGGCACCCCACTCTAGTACTTTTGCCTAGAAAATCCCATCGATGGAGGAGCCTGGTAGGCTGCAGTCCATGGGGTCGCTAGGAGTCAGACACGACTGAGCGACTTCACTTTCACTTTTCACTTTCATGCAGTGGAGAAGGAAATGGCAACCCACTCCAGCGTTCTTGCCTGGAGAATCCCAGGGACAGAGGAGCCTGGTGGGCTGCCATCTATGGGGTCGCACAGAGTCAGTCACGACTGAAATGACGCAGCAGCAGCAGCAGAAGAATTCTGATAGTTGAAAAGGAGAGGTGATAAGCACCTAATGATTGCAAGAAGATACACACACATAAGTATAAAACACATAATACATGTGTAAGTGTACACATACAAATTTTCAGTGTTACAGTTATACATGTATTCAAGTCTGCTTCTCTATGAAATTTTCTTAGATTTTTAGTTCTTAGGATTCTTTTGATCTTGAATCAGAGGTTAGAATTAGATTGTTTTATGCTTTTCTAAATATCCTAATGAATATTCTGCAAAAAATGGTTATTCCTTCAGAAGATTTAAGAAATGGATGTTAAGGAATTTGGTTTTGAAAATGTTCTATTAAGAGATGACTTAAAGGCAGAAAATTTGATTATCTGTGTTCTTCATGCCTCATTTACCACTTATTCATATCTTTCATTTTTTTGCTGGTTTTCTTTCTGTTGCCCATTTTAACTTGGGATGTTAGGTAAAAACATACAGTACCTGTTAACATGCAAAATACTCTGCAATGTGGGGCATGCAGAAGAGAGTAAGACATCGTCCCTGATCTCAGGGGGAACCGCAGTCTCTAGTAAGTGACAGATGTGTACAGAAGTAACAGGGGATATGAATGAAGATAGAGAAAATTAAGAACTGTGAAATTTAAGCATACCATGGAATACCAACAAACCTCATTTCTTGAAATTAGCACATTGGAGTGCGTTTAAAATCACATTGCTTAGACATGGCCAGCAAACACATGAGCATCTCTCATTATTAGAGAAATGCAAATCAAAACTGCAGTGAGTTATCACCTCACTACCCGTCAGAATAGCCATCATCAGAAAATCTACAAACAGTAAATGAAGGAGATGGTGTGAAGGAAAGGGAACCCTCTTGGACTGTTGGTGGGAATGTAAATAGATAACAGCCACGTTGCAGAACGGTATGGAGATTCCCTAAAACACTAGGCATAAAACTACCATCTGACCCAGCAATCCCACTGCTGCGCATATACCCTAAGAACACCATAATTGAAAATTGGCATATGTACCCCAGTGTTTTTTGCAGCCCTGTTTACAATAACTGGGGCATGGAAGCAACCTAGATGTCCATTGACAGATGAAATAGACGAGGAAGTTGTAGTATATGTGGGATATTGCTCAGTCATAAAAAGGAACAAATTTGAGTCAGTTCTAGTGAGATGAATGAACCTGGAGCCTGTTATACAGAGTGAAGTCAGAAAGAGAAAAACAAATATTATATACTAATACATACATATGGAACCTAGAAAAATGGTACTGATGAATGTGTTTGAAGGGCAGGAATACAGATGCAAACATAGAGAACCGACTTTGGACACAGTAGGGGAAAGGAACGAGAGGGTGGGATGAATTGAGAGAGTACCATTGAAACGTATACATTACCATATGTAAAATAACTAGCTAATGGGAAGTTGCCGTATAACACAGGGAGCTCAACCCTGAACCAGTTTTTTAGATTCAACATATAGGCGACATCATATGTATAGCTCTTTTTCTATCTGACTTCACTCAGTAGGACAATCTCTAGGTCCATCTTGGATGTCCCTTTTCTCACTGCAGATGTAGCTGCCACCTGAAGTAGATCAGCCAGCCAGATCACCCTGCTGGAGATTAGTCCCCAGTTAAGGGAACGGCTACCCACTCCAGTATTCTGACCTGGAGAATTCCAGGGTCTGTATAGTCCATGGGGTCGCAAAAGGTCAACTGAGTGACTTTCACTTTGACTTTCATGCTGGGAGGCAGGGGCATGGGCTGCAGCCCTGGATCCCTTCCCCTGGGTCTTTCCTCCCCTTGTGTGAGGGCCTACACCGCCTGTGCTGGCATTCCCATGGGGCACATCCGTGCCCATTCCCAAGACCCAGAGGAGCTCAGTGGCCTGGTGAAGACAGAAGCATCTCCCAAAGGTATGGGGGCCAGTGGTCTGAATTTGCACAGCATGTTCAGAGCAAGGGGAACCCAGCACAGCCTCTGTGAGTCACGCTTCACGTTAACTCGGTTCAGCCGGGGGTCTGTGTACACCCTGTGATGCAGGGCGTGGTGTCGGGGCAGCGGCTGAGCCCCGAGCAGCACGGAGATGAAGCAGCTGGGACAGGACCCTCCTTTAAAGACCATTCATTGTGCCCTTGTGCCCACAGTCAGAGTGGCATCTGTATGGTTGAAAATAGAACCGGGCCACATCGCTCTCAGTCCCTGGTACAGGGTGTTTTCTCTCTGTGTGAAGGGAAAAAGGAAGCATAGAATTCAGGATAATGACTCTCAGATAAACTCGAAGGCAAGAGAATGATTGATCTGTGTGCTCAGCCTGGAAACTCTGAGGCCCGCTCTCCATGGTTCTGATTTCTGCCTGGAGTAATGATGCCTCATCCAAGATCAGTAGGGAATTCTTACTATTATTCCTTACCCCGCGTGGAAGGAGTGAACATTTAAAATATAGAAAATATACCCTTTTAAGTACAAATCATTTTTTTAAACTTTAATCTACCTAATTTAAAAAAATCCATTCCCTCTGCTTCTTTAGATAATACTGCAGATTTCACATCCTCTTAATGATTGGGCTGTGGACTGTTTTGCTTCTCATTGACTTTAGACTCATGTAAGTGAGTAATTTTGTGCTCTTCTCTACAATCTGAGAGCAATCCTAGCCTTTTGTGTTCAGAAGTAATCACGGAAATCCATTATGTCCAATAGTAGACACAGGTGATTTTTGAGCGTTTGAAATGTGTCTAGTGTGACCAAGAAGCTGAGTCTTTAGTCTTATTTAATTTTAATAAGGATAGATTTTATTGTGTTAATTTCATAATATAGTTTGTAAAAGTGAAGCAGTAACAAGTATTTTGCCATTAAACATAACATTACTGCTTTGGTAAGACTACATTTCACGGTATTAAAAATGTGGTAGCTAAATTGAGATGTGCTCTAAGTGTAAAATCAACACTGGATTTTGAAGACGTGTGGGGAGAAGTATAAAATATCTCACTAATATTTTTACATTGATTACATTTGAAATGCTAATATTTTGGACCCTATTGGGTTAAATCAAATATATTATTAAAATTAATTTATCTTGTTGCTTTTTTAAAAAAAACACTACGAAGTTTAAAATTATCTGTGTAACTTTCATATTTCTGTGATACAGTATATACAGTATGTGTTAGTTGCTCAGGCATGTCCAGCTTCTTTGCAACCCCATGGACCATAGCCCGCCAAGTTGCTTGTCCATGGAATTCTCCAGGCAAGAGTACTGGAGTGGGTAGTCATTCTCTTCTCTAGGGAATCTTCCTGACCCAGGGATTGAACCCAGGTCTCCTGCATTGCAGGTGAATTCTTTACCATCTGAGCCACTGGGGAAGTCCCATTTCTATGATAAGTCTCTCAACTTTGGCAATACTGACATTCAGTTCAGGTCAGTTCAGTCGCTCAGTTGTGTCTGACTCTGCGACCCCATGGACCACAGCACACCAGGCCTCCCTATCCATCACCAACTCCCGAAGTTTACCCAAGCTCATGTCCACTGAGTCGGTGATGCCATCCAACCATCTCATCCTCTGTCGTCCCCTTCTCCTCCTGCCCTCAATCTTTCCCAGCATCAGGGTCTTTTCAGATGAGTCAGTTCTTCGTACCAGGTGGCCAAAGTATTGGAGTTTCAGCTTTAGCATCAGTCCTTCCAGTGAACACTCAGGATTGCTCTCCTTTAGGATGGACTGGTTGGATCTCCTCGCAGTCCAAGGGACTCTCAAGAGTCTTCTCCAACACCACAGTTCAAAAGCATCAATTCTTTAGCTCTCAGCTTTCTTTATGGTCCAACTCTCAAATCCATATATGACTACTGGAAAAACCATAGCCTTGACAAGACGGACCTTTGTTGGCAAAGTAAATGTCCCTGCTTTTGAATATGCTGTCTAGGTTGGTCATAACTTTCCTTCCAAGGAGTAAGCATCTTTTAATTTCATGGCTGCAGTCACCATCTGCAGTGATTTGGAAGCCCCAAAAAATAGTTAGCCACTGTTCCCCCATCTATTTGCCATGAAGTGATAGGACCAGATGCCATGATCTTAGTTGTCTGAATGTTGAGCTTTAAGCCAATTTTTTCACTCTCTTCTTTCACCTTCATCAAGAGGCTCTTTAGAAGCTGGATAATTTTTTGGTGTGGTGACCTGTCTCGTTCCATATGAGATGTTTAGCAATATCCCTGGACGAGCTGATGGAGACCAGCTTCCCACCCAGCGCAGGAATGCCTATCAGGGCCATGACCGAAAGGGGTCCTCCAGCATCTGTTTGAAGCCCTTCCTTGTTGAGATCTCTTGTCTCCCCTATTTGGAATTAACTATAAGACAGGTTATTATGTTAGCCGTTATGTTGTTACTTAGTACCTAAGTTATGACCGACTCTTTTGCGACCCCATGGACTGTAGCCCGCCAGGCTCCTCTGTCCACGGGATTCTCCAGGCAAGAATACTAGAGTGGGTTGCCATTTCCTTCTCCAGGGAAATCTTCCTGACCCAGGGATCAAACCTGTGTCTCCTGCATTGGCAGGTGGATTCTTTACCACTGAGCCACCAGGGAAGCTCCTAGCTGTTATGTTAGCTTTATAGAACGTTAGGTTTATATTATATTTAGCTCAGCTTTTATGTTATATTTAGCTCAGCTCTCTTGTAGCTTCCACCAGTGATCCTAGTGTTGATCTCTTGAGTAGCACAACATAAACCAAATTCTTTTTTTTATTTAGTTTTTAATGGAAGGATAATTGCTTTACAATATTGTGTTGGTATCTGCCATACATCAACATGTATCAGCCACAGGTATACACATGTCCCCTCCCTCTTGAACCTCCCTCCCACCTCCCACCCCATCCTACCCCTCTAGATTCTTTATGAAAGCAGTAATGTGTACCAAAAGGCCTTATAAATTTCCAAAACTCATTCATCAAATACTTAAACCTCTACTCCAAGTAAAGCTTGGATGTCTCTTATCTCCTGCCTTCTTGCTTGCAAAATATGTGTTGTTTTTTTTTTGTTCTTCTTGCCTTTAATTAGAATAGTAACCTATACACATACATTAAATGTAAGCATCTGTCGGGGACGATACAGTCCCTTATTCAGTTTTCACAAAACTTATTTTAGGCTCATAACTTCCTAGACATAGATTTTGTTTTTTAATAGACAAGAAATGAAAAATGTAGTTGATATGCATCTGTAAAACTGTATTATACATGCAAATGCTAGGTAATGGCAGAGATTCTACCCCTTGATTCGATTGTTCACGTCATTGAGATTGATAGTCTTAGATTGTATAGAGAATGTGATTTCAGTACCATCTGTGGCCACTTATCCAGCAGATTGGGCAGATAACAAATCTGCCAAATGAGCAGTGTATGTTCCTAAAAAAGGAAAATCAGAAGGATTCTACCACGGAGGATCTTAAAATATTATTTATTTAAAAGCTTAAAATTTTAGTAACTTGTATAACTCGAGGTAGTTTATAGAACATAGATTCTATAGAAGGTAAAAATTTTAATATTTTCTTATTTTTTTAATTTATTTTAATTGGAGGATAATTACTTTACAATATAGTTATGGTTTTTGCCATATATCAACATGAATTGGCCACAGTATACATGTGTCCCCTTCATCCTGAACCCCCCTCCCACCTTCCTCCCCATCGCGTCCCTCTAGGTCGTCCCAGAGCACTGACTTTGGGTGCCCTGCTTCATACATCCAGCTTTCACTGGTCATCTATTTTACACATGGTAGTGTATATGTCTCAATGCTATTCTCTCAAATTTTCTTTAATGTTTTAGTTACACGGGTATGTTTCAAACAGCATTAGAAAACCAGCACCCTTGACCATAACCTAAGAGAATGGAAAAGAAAGCATCATTATAAGGGTGTTTCAGGAAGGTGTTCCAGGCACCCCCTGCTCCTGCCCCTGGTAGTGCTGAGGTCTCAGGATGCCTGAGCTCAGGTATGTTGCCCATCGGAACAGCAGACCCTTCGCCAACAACAGCCACCCTCCTCTCAGCAACTTCTCAGCTCCTGCAGAGGCTTTGGGAATGTTCCTTCTCTAGAGGTTAATTTGTAAAGGATTTTCCCGTATATCCAGAATTGGTTGAGTTTGGTTCAGTATCAGCATCTCTGGGAAAGTACTGATATATGATGCACAGTCTAAATTTTACTTTGGGTTTGGAGTTGGCATTTTCCCACTTAATTTCTTAAAAACAACCTGATACTAGGTTCTCTGATGGCATTTTTGTTTCCATTATTTAATAGCTGAAGGAAAATAATTTATTGAGTAACAGAATGTGATAGGTCTGTCTTAGACCAGACAGCAGGTCAGATATGCCAGCTTGTGAAAGAACAGTGTCCCTCTGAGGTGGTTTGAATAGCTGGACACCAGCACAGAAGGGTTAGGAGAATTCTGATCAGGACAGTTGTGAAGATGTGGGGCCAGTTGATCTGCCCTGAAACTTTCTCAGGGCCCAAAATAGCAGTGACTAGGGATATAAGCCTAGAATGACCCTGTTTTAGCCTCTCTATGGTGATGCACATTTTTTCCAGTTTTGTTGAGAAATAATTGATATACCTCACTCAGGTTAAGGTGTATAGTACGGTGGTTTGAGTTACATGTAGATTACATTTCACAGTATTGTGACATGCTTACCACAGTAGATTTAGTCATCATCCATCATCTCATATAGATAAAAAGAGAACTTTTTTTTTTCCTCCTGGTGATGAAAACTCTAAAACCTACTTTCTTAACTTCACAATTGTATCTTAATTGTATCTTCCAGTGTTACCTATAGTCAGGTTGTACATTATATGCATGGTAGTTCTTTATCTTATAATTGAAAGTTTGTGCATGTTGACCTCCTTCCTCCATGTCTCTCCAACCACAGATCTGATCTTTTTTCTGTGAGTTTTATGTGGCTTTCATTGTCATTACTGTTAGATTCCACATGTAAGTGAGATCGTGAAGTTTGTCTGATTGTCTGATTGTTTCACTTAACATAATACCTTCAAGGTCCGTCAATTTTGCTGCAAATGGTTGAATAATATTCCTCTCTTTGCGAGTGTGTGGGTATGTATGTCTGAGAGAGAGAGACAGAGAGAGAAATACATACCACATCTTCTTGTTCATCTATCAGTGGACCCTCAGGTTGTTACCGTGTCTTGGCTTTCATAAGTAATGCTGCTATGAACATGGGGTGTAGACATCTTTTCAAGTTACTGTTTAATGTGTTCCCAGAAGTAGAATTGGTAGATATTATGCGAGTTCAATTTTAATCTTTTGAGGACCCTATACTCTTTTCTGCAGTGGCTGTACCAGTTTACAGTCCCACCAACAGTGCACAACCTTCATTTTTCTCCACATTCATGTCAGCATTTGTAATCCCTTATCTTTTGGGTGATGCTATTACAGGTGTGAGGTGATATCTCATTGTAGCTTTAATTTGCATTTCCCTAATGACTAGTGATATTTAGTATCTTTTATATTGTTGTATTTGCACATGCAGATTTTTATATGCATTTTAATGTCTCATTAATGTATGCCTGTGGCTTTCATGGTAATGACAGTAGCTTTTTTTTTTTCTACTGCCAGTGCTATTAAATTATTTTTCTTTTTTTCCAGAACAAGCCTGCCCTCCCCTATGTTTTCCAGAAATGACTTCAGTATCTGGAGCATCCTCAGAAAATGCATCGGAATGGTAAGTTAACTCTCATTTCCACAATATGAAGCTGATACGTGTTTCATGCATATCCTTGGAAGAGAATCTTAGTGTTGGCATAAGTGATACACAATGTTTCTGAAAACTTAGAATCAGAAATTAGGAAAAGTCTTAACACTAGGTTTTCCGGACAGCATTTTAACCATTTATTATGCTATTTAATATGACTTTCATGTGACTTTTCATTATAAGGAAATAGAAAAAGAAAATGCTCTTGCCCCATTGTCATACCACGTTTGTATGTACCCATGGAATTGCTCTGGAGAAGGCACTGGCACCCCACTCCAGTACTCTTCTTGCCTGGAGAATCCCACGGCTGGAGAAGCCTGGTAGGCTGCAGTCCATGGGGTTGCAAAGAGTCAGACACGACTGAGCGACTTCACTTTCACTTTTCACTTTCATGCATTGGAGAAGGAAATGGCAACCCACTCCAGTGTTCTTGCCTGGAGAATCCCAGGGACTGGGGAGCCTGGTGGGCTGCCGTCTATGGGGTCACATAGAGTCGGACACGACTGACGCAACTTAGCAGCAGCAGCAGCAGCATGGAATTACTCAGAAATACTCTCAGAAAGGACAGACTCCCCACAGTATAGAATATAATTTCACTTACACTTCTGTGCACAGAGCAGATTTTTGTACTTTGTAAGTGTGGTGTATGTCAGACATTTGGAATGTGTCTTTGCTTAGTTATCTGCAGGTGGATCTGATTTTTCAGGAGCAGAGAGATGGCAAAACTATTATATATAAATCCTACGCTTAACTTCAGTTGTGTCCAACTCTGTGACCCCATGGACTGTAACCCACCAGGCTCCTCTGTCCATAAGTTTCTCCAGCAAGAATACTGCAGTGGATTACTGTTTCCTCCTCCAGGAGATCGTCCTGATGTAGGGATCGAAGCTGTGTCTCCTGCCTTGCAGGCACATTTACTCTCAGAGCCACCTGAGAAAGCCATATAAATCCTTAGATTCCCTTTAAAATAGTAGTCCATGTCAGCACCCTGACGCTAGTCAGGCTTGGATTCTGAGTAAAGTTCTCTTACTTCTTCCAGCATGATCTTTGACCAATTAGAATGATGAAAATTTTAAAGCATGTGAGTCTTGAACTGCTAAAGAATCTGCTTGGGCATGACCTTTCTTAATTTTGCAGTTTAATGTGCGTCCTCAGTACCCCAGGAACTGTCCCTGCGCTGGGAAATGTGCTGTGCTCAGTCACTTTAGTCGTGTCCAACTTTTTGCGACCCCGTGGACTGTAGCCCACCTGGCTCCTCTGTCCATGGGATTCTCCAGGCAAGAATACTGGAGTGGGCTGCCATTTCTTGCTCCAGGGGAATCTTCCTGACCCAAGGATCAAACTTGCATCTCCTGTGTCTCCTGCATTGCAGGCAGATTCTTTACCCGCTGAGCCACCTGGGAAGCCTGCTGGGAATGTAGTCACTTCCTAAACATGCTCATTCTGACGTCTGAAATCCTTTTCAGCTGCTGGGGTGCCCATGTTAGCATTTTTTGAACACTTGGGTTCTCTGCATGTAGTAATGTCATCTGAGACTTCCTGAGCATAATTTCCAAGGAAATAATCTCAGAAACATCTATTTTAAGGGCTTCCCTAGTGACTCAGTTAGTAAAGAATCTGCCTGCAATGCAGGAGACACGGGTTTGATCCTCAGGTTGGAAGATCCCCTGGAGAAGGAAATGGCAACCCACTCAAGTATTCTTGCCTGGAGAATTCCATGTACAGAGGAGCCTGGCGGGCTACAGTCCATGGGATCACAAAGAGTCAGACACGACTGTGCAACTAAGTTTCACTTTCACTGTATGGAGAGTAATTCAGCTAACCTCTCTGTAGCTGGATAACAAGATTTATCCCGGTCTTACCACTTCCTGTCTTTGAGACCCTAGGCAAGTTGCCTTACTTCCCTGAGTAAAGTTAGAAGAATAATTAGTACTTTATAGCTGTGTTGAGAGATACATAAGATAACTTATGTAAATGTCAGGACAGACCCTGGTTTAGCTTAATGCTCAACATTATTATCAATAGTTAACGACACTTAGTGTTTCCCTGATAGCTCAGTTGGTAAAGAATCTGCCCACAATTCAGGAGCCCCCAATTCGATTCCTGGGTTGGGAAGATCCACTGGAGAAGGAATAGGCTACCCACTCCAGTGTTCTTGGGCTTCCCTGGTGGCTCAGATGGTAAAGAATCTACCTGCAATGCTGGAGACCTGGGTTCAATCCCTGGGTTGGAAAGATCCCCTGGAGGAGGGAAAGGCTACCCACTCCAGTATTCTGGCCTGGAGAATTCCATGGACTATATAGTCCATAGGGTCGCAAAGTCAGACTTGACTGAGAGACTTTCACTTTCACTTTTCAATCACATTTAATTGGAACACCTGGACTCTTAACTCCATTTGGTTTACATTCAGACTCATCAGGACAAAGCAAATGTATTTAGGCAAATGTATATATTCTTAAATAAAATGTTAATTATACACATTAATCTCTTAACTGGAATTTTCAGGACAAAAAAATGATATCCTATAGAATTTATATTTTCAAACCCTTAGTAAACATAATTGTCAGTGAGATCCAATATGTAAGTATATAAGTATTGTTTGTTTAAAATTAAAGCTAGTTTCATAAAAAAATGCTCATCATTAAAACAAATGATATTTTTTCTATTAGATCAATGCTGACTCTAGCTCATTAAATTGATTTTGTAACCTGCTAATGAAAGGGCTTCCCTGGTTACTCAGACGGTAAAGAATCCGCCTGCAATGCGGGAGACCTAGGTTTGATTCCTTGGGTCGGGAAGATCCCCTGGAGGAGGGCATGGCAACCGACTCCAGTATTCTTGGCTAGAGAATCCCCAGGGACAGAGGAGCCTGGCGGGCTACAGTCCATGGGATCGCAAAGAGTCAGACACGGCTGAGAGACAGAGCACAGCACAGTGTGTGAAATCCAGTTACTGCAGAATTGGTATCACGTTTGTTGAGTCAACAGAATCCGTATGAAAACCAGATGTGCTTTGGTGTTTTTTGGTGATCAGGGAAAGTACAGCCTTCTGTATTTCTCTGGCTTAAGTCTGTCATCTACCATCTCCTGTCTCACTGGACGTCAGATTTAGCAGTAGTGTCATGAGTTTGTTCAGGCTAGAAACTGATAATCATCTGGTGTATGTGTCAAGCAAGGATTATGTCTAAATGGAAATGAACCATCCTTTTGAAAGATGGTAAATAGTGTTATGTTGGCTTGTACCTGCATTCTCTGAAAGATGCGCTGTTTCTTCAGAAGAATGGTTTTACCTTTATTTTCAGGTGCAGAACTGTTTGTACAGAGACAGGCTGAATCATAGGGAAAGCAAATAAAAGCAGAGCTGTTTGGGTTGAAAGGGGACCATGGTGTGTTTTGAAACTTGTGTCTGTAGAACTTTCTGAATAAACTCATAGAGAAAGAGCTGCAGGGGAGGCAATATTTCGGGCGAGTGTTCTCTGGTGAGGTTTTGTAAGAGAGTAACGTTCTAGATGAATATTTATTAATGTGTTCTGGCATTTGGAAGTATTGTACTTTGGGCACTGTTGTGGGCTCCCCTCTAAAGGGCAGCAGAATCAGTCCAAAGGGGCCAGCATTGTGCACAATGGAGATTTAAAGTGCAGCGGGTCTTGAGAGAGAAAGCAAGTAACATCCCCAGAATAAATTTTTAAAGTAGTTTTTGGTATCAACCCCTCTCATATCTGCCTCCTTCTCCCCCCTCCCAAGGAAAATAGGTCAAAAATTAGAAGGTATTAGCATTCATAGGGAGAAGGCAACGGCACCCCACTCCAGTACTCTTGCCTGGAAAATCCCATGGACGGAGGACCCTGGTGGGCTGCAGTCCATGGGGTTGCTAGGAGTTGGACACGACTGAGCGACTTCACTTTCACTTTTCACTTTCATGCATTGGAGAAGGAAACAGCAACCCACTCCAGTGTTCTTGCCTGAAGAATCCCAGGGAAGGGGGAGCATGGGTGGGCTGCCGTCTATGGGGTCGCACAGAGTCGGACACGACTAAAGCAATGCAGCAGCAGCAGCAGCATTCATAGAGTATTAGTCATAGAGTTTATTAACTTAACTTCAAAGCGTCAGTCCCAGGTGGTGCTAGTGGTAAAGAACCCGCCTGCCAGTGCAGGAGACATAAGAAACACTGGTTCAGTCCCTGGGTCAGGAAGATCCCCTGGAGAAGGAAATGACAACCCACTCCAGTATTCTTGCCTGGAAAGTCCTATGGATAGAGAAGCCTGGTGGGCTATAGTCCATGGAGTTACAAAGAGTTGGACACGACTGAAGCAACTTAGCACCCCTCAGGAAACAGCCTGTGTGAGGAGGTAGGTGGCTGTGAAACCAATTGGAATTCGAATTTGAAGTGAAGGTAGATTTGAAAACTCTCCCACTGCACTTTGGTGATTCTGTTCCACTTAACAGTCCAGACACTTGGCTTCAGGTCCTTTCTGTGTGAGTAGATCTCAGAAGCTGTGGACAGACCCTTCAGCTAGCTCTTCCCATAGCTTCACGTTCAATTTCTTCTTTTCATGAGAAAAAAAAAGTGTTGGTCGCTCAGTTGTGTTTGACTCTTTGCAACCCCATGGACTGTAGCTCACCAGGCTCCTCTGTCCATGGCTTTCTCCAGGCAAGAATACTGGAGTGGGTTGCCATTTGCTTCTCCAGGGGATCTTCCCGACCCTGGGATTGAACCTGGGTCTCCCGGATTGCAGGTAGACTCTTTACAATCTGAGCCACTAGGGAAGCCCTGGCTTATCTTTTTATGATAAGAAGTCTCAAAAGTTGCAGGGGAAATCTGATATGCACCGTAGCTTTTCACGACATCTCTGTCGACTTGAGCATGTGAGAGCAGAGTGGGGAGTGTGGACACTCTGCTGGAGACCTCCCGGTTCCCGTTCAGCTGGGGTCTGGTCCCAACTTTCTCAGAAGTCAGTGCTCCTTATTTATGATGTTGTAGTTTATGGTGTAGTGTCAGGAAGCCAATAAGACATGGCTTTTCAGAATCCATGATAGGCGCTTGCCTGCCAGGTGTGGTCTAGGTATAGCTTCATTTTATCAGGAAGGAATGGAGGAGGAAATGGCAACCCACTCCAGTATTCTTGCCTGGAAAATCCCATGGACAGAGGAGCCTGGTGGGCTACAGTCCATTGCGTCGCAAAGTCGGACACGACTTAGTGCCTAAACACCACCAATCGGGAAGGAAAGTCAGCGTCTTCAGGCATGTGATGCCCTGGGTCCCTGAGCACCTGCTCCAGCCAGGCTCATTGTGCTCCATCCTCCACTGCCACATACAGGACACATTCTACTTTGCTTTCTTCCCCAAAAGAACACAGGGACTTAGATTTCCAAAACTAATGGCACCCTTTTTTTTTTCTCCCAATCTGTTTTGGACAGGATTATGTTACCCAGTGTTGGGTTATATACTACACGAAATGAATACTTTACATAACTGGAATTCAATCCTAAATCTCTCTGCGATTGAAGCTCTTACCAAACAGATTCCCATCTGAGAGTTACTACTGGTGCTGGTTAGGAGTTGGAACTCTTTGTTCCTTATTTCCTTATTCCCGTCGTCCTTTAAAGGATTCTGGTGTCATAATCCCGTTGTCTCCTGTTTCCCCTGTTTTCTTTCTCCTCTTCTCTCCAATCCTCTTACAATTTGTCAGCAGGACTCACCCAGTGGTTAGGTCATGGGTCACCATGCTTAGTGACTTTGGAAACCAGAACCAGCGCCAGGTTGAGCAACCAAGGCATCCGGACACAAAATTTGAGTCAGTGCCTGCCCCTGAGGGCACTTCTACTAAATGTCTTGGAGTTGTAGAATATTAATGCTGAATTATTATAAAAGGGTGAGGAAGATCTGTTATATTATAAATACTAAGTTACTAAAGTAAAAATATTCTATCATTCTTAAAGTTACCCAGTACAACCAAATTCCATAAGAGATTTGAAAACTTTATCTGTTTTTTTTGCTCCTTTAACTCCTGTTTCCACTCTATATTTACTATAGAGTATTACTCTAACCTAATTTTTTTCATCTTTGTAAGTCTTTTATTGAGTACTCTATCATACTTTGCTATCCCAAAAATATAGAGTAAAATTAAAATTTAAGAATTTATATGTTATGGCCATAAGACTTGGGTACTAAAACTTTCAATTTCTTCTTACATGAATGATCAAAATAACAAATGTTACAAAGTTTGTGAAACTATACCACAAAAGATAAAATGTTATTCATTAAAAAGGATTTTTTCATTTGCGTTAAGATATCCAAGAATGAATTTCACGCATTGCTAGAATGAGGGCACTAACAGTTATGTTCTTATTTTTTAGTAGATTTGAAGATTAAGAAGACTTGCTTATATTAATAGATGGGAGTAGGAGTTCTGTGTTTTTTTAATATCTAGCAATATCATCTGTTCTTTGGCCTTTTCCCGACTGTATGTCGAGTCAAATGGTAATATATCATCCATCAAAAATAATTTCTTATGATCCACAAGTTGACAGCTCAATTAAGACTTCTTTTTTTTGGGGGGGGGGGGGCAAACATTTTTAATTGTGGTAAAATACATATAACATAAAATTTGCCATTTTATGGGCCAAAGAACTAAACGGACATTTCTCCAAAGAAATATACAAATGGCTAACAAACACATGAAAAGATGCTCAACATCACTCATTATCAGAGAAACGCAAATCAAAACCACAATGAGGTACCATCTCATACCAGTCAGAATGGCTGCTATCAAAAAGTCTACAAATAATAAATGCTGGAGAGGGTGTAGAGAAAAAGGAACCCTCCTACACTGTTGGTGGGAATGCAAACTAGTACAGCCACTATGGAGAACAGTGTGCTGCTGCTGCTGCTGCTAAGTTGCTTCAGTCGTGTCGGACTCTGTGTGACCCCATAGACGGCAGCCCACCAGGCTCCCACGTCCCTGGGATTCTCCAGGCAAGAACACTGGAGTGGGTTGCCATTTCCTTCTCCATTAAGACTTCTTTTAACGTTATTGGAAACCACATTTGAAAACTCTTAACTTGCAGGAGGTCTTGTTACCCTCCTTGGAGTCCTGGGCGTCTGGGTCTCTGGGAAATGCCGCAGAGACACATTGCCAGGGCTCTCAACTTTGATTCTTGTAACTCACATCTACCTTGCAATACTGAGAAAGGGTTGAGAAAACGGAAAACATTTTCCCTAAAACGTACCTTGTATAATCTTTTTTTCATGAAATACTTTTGTCTTACCATGAGCTTTAAATGTTTTCCCTGAAAACCTCCGACTCATCTCATTCCCTTGACACAGAGTACCTGCCAAGTGACCTCAGAACCAGACGCATCCCTGGTCAGTCACTGTCAGGACTGTGGTGCTATTTTGGGGTTCAGATAAACACATTGGTCTGTGTCACTGTGACAACTGTCTGATTCTTGAATTCTAAATATAAGCTCTAGATAAGATTTGGAGCTTTGCCCAAACGAGTACATTATAACATAAATACTGACTTAAGAGACAGGAGGCAGAAGAGGCAAAGTAGTTAAACAAAATGTGTCATCTCTACCACCCCACTCTACAGTGATCTGAAATAAATATCCGAGAAGTGACCAGAAGACCCTGCTTCTAATGTCGGGTCTTTGTCTTATGAGAAACAACAGGCCTTGACTTAAGGAGATTTCCTTGGTACGAACCAGTACTGTATTTCTTTCTTCTTTTTTTTCAACTTTTTATTTTGCATTGGGATATAGCCAGTTCACAGTGTTGTGATGGTTTCAGGTGAACAGCGAAGGCACTCAGCCATGCATGTACATGTATCCATTCTCCCCCAAACTCCCTCCCATCCAGGCTGCCACATAACATTGAGCCGAGTTAGCTGTGCAATACCATAGGACCTTGTTGGTTATCCATTTTAAATATAGCAGTGTGGCCAGTACTGTATTTCTAAACTTCCTTTGCTTGGTGCCCTGAAGATTTTCCCACACTGGGGCAAAACTGCTATGCTAGGATTCAGGATGGTGTAAGGGGTGGGGTCTCCCACCCCTCCCCACACCAAGTAAATGAAAAGTGAAAATGTTAGTTGCTCAGTCGTGTCCAACTCTTTGCAACTCCGTGGACTGTCCATGGAATTATCCAGGCAAGAATACTGACGTAGGTTGCCATTCCCTTCTCCAGGGGATCTTCTCAACCTAGGGATTGAACCTAGGTCTTCTACATTGCAGGCAGATTTTTTATCAAACAAAGGGCGTTGTAAAAGGAGAAGTGGGAGAAGGGCCACAGTGTGCCTTCCAAAGCAGGTGCATCCTTGGCCCATCAGTTCTTAGGTAGGAGAGTGTGTGGAGGGTGAGCACCCATGGGTCAGTTCCCCTTCAGCATCCCTGCCCACAGTCACCGGGAACCTTCGGAGACCGTGGCTCTGGTCCAAGCGTCCAGCCAGTCTTTAGGCATCCTTCCGTGTTCCTGCCTCGTGCTGGCCTAGTAAGAGGGCTCGCGCAGCCTCCCAAGCCTGACAACGTTCAGCTATGAGACAGGAAGAACAGGAAAGGAATATATTGTCCCTCAGTGCTTCCCTTGTCTTCTTCCTCCCTGGTTTTCTTTTTTCTGTCTTTTTTTTTTTTTCGCCACTGGCTGCATCCAGCTATCCGTGGTGTGGTTCATTCAGTTCACACACAGACACCCCTGTCCAGTGTGTAGATTCTTTGTTTCTGGGTGGCGTGCTCCCCAGGGCTGGTCTGTGAGAGCCAAGGAGCAGAGGTGTAACCACAGCAAGAGGCAGGAGAGTGGCAGGCTTGTTCAGTCTGCGCATCCAGAGTGGTCCCCAAGGGCTGTCCTGCGAGGTCTTGGTGTGGCCACTTTGGGCGTGATTGGTGTATTAGGATGGCAAGAACCCCTCCGCAATGGTCAACTTATAGAGGTTAGACCTCTTGTGGAGAGGGAGGGGACTGGGTAGCATGAGACGGGAGAGACCTTTGACCATCCAAGGCCCTTCTGTGTAAGGAAGATACATTTTCACGTCTTTGGTAGCTGTGCAAGGTAGGAGGGCTGTTGTGGAGAGAGGATCCAGTGCCAACCTTGGCACACCCAGGGGACAGAGCCCAGGCTGCTGCCAGTGTTGCCCGTCAGTGAAGAACCTAGAAGCCCACTTAGTGCTTGGGTCGCACACCTGGGTGAGCATCCTGCCTGCTGGCAGAATTAGCTTAAGACCGAAACTGAGCTGCTCTCTCTAACCCAGGTCTTAAATATTTGCACGGTTGGCCATTACGATGCTAGGCGTAACACTTATAAACTGTTTTTCATTTCAGACTTGGCCTTGCCTGTGGGTTGTTTATATAGTGCTTAAGGGACAAAGCAGCCTGCTTTTTTTTTCTTCTCAGTTTGTCAGCTGATGAGCAGCTGCAATTAAGAGTTTCTTCAGTTTCATCATTGGTTGCTATTAATTTGCATGGATAAATTTAAACTTTGCTTTCAGCTGGGTCACAAGGTAGAATTGCCTGGCATAAATATTTAATTTTTCCAGCTGACTGAAGCTTTCAGTGATAAAAGCATTCTAGCTCATGTTTCTTCCTGAAACTTGACCTTCATAATATGCATTGTTGCTTTTCCTATTACTGGAATATATACCCTATTAATTGGTTGTATACAGCATCTAGAGAATCCAATACCAAACTTCATTGTCTTGTAAGTAAAAATGGTGTCTCTGTGAATTTCCAAAAGGAGTGAAATATAATTTGTATTGCCACGTTTTTCATTATATATCCATTATATAAATTTAAATTTAAGCAATTAAAATAATTGTAAGATTCAGTTCAGTCGCTCAGTCATGTCCGACTCTTTGCGACCCCATGAATCGCAGCACGCCAGCCCTCCCTGTCCATCACCAACTCCCGGAGTCCACCCAAACCCATGTCCATTGAGTCAGTGATGCCATCCAACCATCTCATCCTCTATCGTCCCCTTCTCCTCCTGCCCTCAATCTTTCCCAGCATCAGGGTCTTTTCCAATGAGTCAGTTCTTTGCATCAGGTGGCCAAAGTATTGGAGTTTCAGTTTCAACATCAGTCCTTCCAGTGAACACCCAGGACTGATCTCCTTTAGGATGGACTGGTTGGATCTCCTTGCAGTCCAAGGGACTCTCAACAATCTTCTTCAACACCGCAGTTCAAAAGCATCAATTCTTTGGCGCTCAGCTTTCTTCACAGTCCAACTCTCACGTCCATACATGACCACTGGAAAAACCATAGCCTTTGAGTAGATGGACCTTTGTTGACAAAGTAATGTCTCTGCTTTTTAATATGCTGTCTAGGTTGGTTACAACTTTCCTTCCAAGTTTAATAATAATTACAGGCTAATAGAGGCAGAAAAATTGCAAGTTCATTGCTGTATTTTAAACAATCTGTTAGACTGTTCTACGCAGTCGAGGTGGTTTTTGCGGTTGTCTGGATCTGTATTTGTATGTTCCATCGGTGCTTTTTCTGTCCCTTCCACTCCCTGTTGCCTGGGCCACAAGCTTGCCTTTTCATTTCCTTGAATGCTTGCATTCTGAGTTACTGAAAGAAGCAGGAGGAAGGTGTTTAAATTATTCTTGATTACAAAATTAGATTAAAAGACCCTTTTAGAATTTGGGGAGCTTTTCAAATGATTAAAAAGGAATTTGCCCATTGAATGGATGATAAAACCATGTCCTTTGTAACTTGGTCTCCAGAGTTGACACCACACTCTTTCATTGACTTGCTGCTTCATATGAAGTCTAACCAACAGGTGCTGAATAGCCAGTGTCTACCAGGCTTGTGCGGAGAAGGCAATGGCACCCCACTCCAGTACTCTTGCCTGGAAAATCCCATGGACAGAGGAGCCTGGTAGGCTACAGTCCATGGGGTCGCTAGGAGTTGGACACGACTGAGCGACTTCACTTTCACTTTTCACTTTCATGAATTGGAGAAGGAAATGGCAACCCACTCCAGTGTTCTTGCCTGGAGAATCCCAGGGACGGGGAAGCCTGGTGGGCTGCCGTCTATGGGGTCGCACAGAGTCAGACATGACTGAAGTGACTTAGCAGCAGCCCCAACAGGCTTGTGACTGTCCCATTGTTGCTTGTTTATTTTCTCAGGAATATATATGTGAGGGTACGGCAATGCATAATATAGAGAGAAAAGATTAAGGCCCTAGGCCTGGATTCCCCTCTGTCACCGTCATTGTTGTCTAGTCGCTAAGTCATGTCTGACTCTTGTGACCCAATGGACTGCAACCTGCCAGCCTCTTCTGTCCATGGGATTCCGCAGGCAAGAATACTGGAGTGGGTTGCCGTTTCCTTCTCCAGGGGATCTTCCTAACACAGGAATCGAACAGGTCTCCTGCATTGCAGGTGGATTCTTTACCGACTGAGGTATGAGGGAAGCCCTGAGCCACAATAATTGTGTGTGTGTGCGTAGTGTGTATGTGTGTGCTCAGTCGTGTCCAACTCTTGTGGCCCCGGGGATGGTAGCCCACCAGGCTCCTCTGCCCATGGAGTTTTCCAGGCAAGAATACTGGAGTGGGGTGCCGTTTCCTACTCCAAGGGATCTTCCCAACACGGGGATCGAACTCGCATCTCTTGCATTTCCTGCCTTAGTAGGCGGATTCTTTACCAGTGGCGCCACCTGGGAAGTCCACCATCATCATGAAAGCAACAGGTGTCACCCTCTGGTATGTCTTTTGTTCCCTCAGAGAGTGTTTAATAGTCATTCTAGTATTTTTAGGGGGAAAAGTTCAAATTCAAACTTCCAGATAAAGTTCTTCATTCCTTTGCTGAATAAATCCTTTTAAAATTCCTTTAAACCTCACCCTGCTAGTGTGCACCACAAAGCAAAATGTAGAAACGAGAGCAGAGCCAGAAATGGCATCGCTCACGTCACACACCGTCAAGGGCCAGGGCTCACATCGCCGCCCTGGTGAAGCCCGTCTTCTTGGCGATTGGACCAGACAGAGAGCCTTGGTGGGCCTACACGATGCCTCCCGGCTGGGGCGGGGAGGAGGGGGAAAAGAGGTGTCCTTCCCTCACTCCCTCACCTTTTAAGCTCAGAACTCAAGCCACGCTGCCCCCAGGGTGGTGCTTCTGCAGCTCGGCTGCCAGGTGACAGGACCAGGTATCCCAGCCTTTGAAGCCACCTTGCCTCCTCACAACCTTGGAGGACTTGGCAGTCTTGCGTGTTCTATTAACAGTAATGATTATATAGTTGACATGTATTGCTCGCTTAATGTATGCCTGGCACTGTGGTGAGTGTTTTGTGTGAACTAATCTAATCCTGACAGCGAAGTCCCCACTTGGTGAAGTGACACAGGCATTAGGTAGCAGGGGCGTGTGCTCTCAGCCCATTCTTTTCTGTTGTTCTTTTCAAGTTATAGGATACATATAGTGTAATGGTTACCATTTTAGCTGTTTGTAAGAGTGCAGTTCAGTGACATTTGTGCATTATCTTTGTGCAGTCGTCAGCTCCACCTCTCCACGAAACTCTTCGTCTCACATAGCCGATGCTCTGCATCCCTGCATCAGCAGCTCCCCGCACCCAGCCCTGGCAGCCACTGTTGTGCTCTCTGTTCCGAAGGCATTCTTTCAGCCACAGCCCTCTGCTGTCCCTGGACCCCAGGACTGGACCATCCTGAGTGTATCTAGCTGCTCCTGCTTTCCCATCATGCCAGATACACTGTGTTTCTTTTGTCTGTTTTATGACTAGCAGAATGTCAGCCTGTGTGTCCTAAGGTGTTCCACCTTCCGTGGTTCGAGGTTGTCAGCTTCCCCATCCCTTCCTTTGGCCAGGCTGAAAGTGTTAAGATTTTTAAATTGTATCTCTTGTTTTACCCCTGATGGTAAGAGAAATACATGTCCCTTTTAGGAAATTTAGAAAATACAGAAAAGCGCAAAGATCATCAAGATTACCTGGACTTCCAACTCCTAGAGACAACCGCTGTTAACTTTTTGATACTGCTACCTTCTAATATTTGTCTATATAACATATAGTTTACAAAATATTTTTAAACATGTTGCATTGTAACCTATTATTTCACACATTTTCTCACGTGAACTAGTATCCATCATTCAACAAGAGGGTTCTGAGCTCAGGGAGTTGGTATTCCAGTGAAAGAGTCGAGAGAGGCTAGTGCTTTGTGATAAATGCCCGAATCGGAGTAAACTCGGGGCAGTGGGAGTACACGGGAGCCCGTGGGGGCAGGGGCACCTGTGTTGTGCTCTGTTCTGAGGGGATGAGGACACAGCCAAGTGTGAGCTTTCACCCTTCCCTCGGGAGTTGTGTCACTGGGTACTTAGCAAGTTGTGCTGGTTAGTACCCTGACATAGCAGCAGGTCGTCCAGTCTGTGATCAGATGCTCACTTGTACAGTACAGATTATGTGTTCCAGGAGCTGGGAGAGGTGAGAAATCGAGGAGAGGCTTGAGCTGGGCTTTGAAGTTCTGCTGGGGAGGAGATACAAGCGTTAAGGGAAGTGAGGAGGGCGTTCCAGGTCAGGATTGGCTATAACAAGACTTTTATGTTTTTAAACATTAATTAATTGATTAGACTGGGCGGGATCTTTAGTTGAAATATGTGGGATCTAGTTCCCTTGAACAGGGATCGAATCTACACTCCTGGGAGTGTGAAAAGTTTCTAGAAAGATACGTTGGAAGAATTTTATTTCTATATGTGTACTTTGTATGGTCAAGTTGCTTTAAAAGAGATTATCTTGGCGAACTTTTTTTTTTTTTTTTTTTTTTAGGTACAATTGACAAATATTAAAAGTCTGTATCAAGATGATGGGATGTATGTATGTATTGTGACAGGATTCCCCCATCAAGCTAATTAACACACTCAGCTCCTCACATGTGTAGCTTTTTTTGGTGACAGCATTTAAGTTCTACTCTTCTTTCATTTATACAAAACAGCATTATCGGTTGTCTGCCATGTTACGTGGTAGATCCTCAGGACTTATTTATATTATAACTGAAAGTTCATACACTTTTACCAACTTCTGCCTAATTTCCCCACCCTGAAGCCCTTAGGCAATGACTTTCTACTATGTTTTTATTGGTTCAGTATTTTTTTTTTTTATGGTTTGCCTGTGTGTGATACAATGCCATATTGTCTGACTGGTTTATTTCACTTAGCATAAGTACCTCCAGTTTCATCCGTGTTGTCATAAATGGCAAAATTTCCTTTTGTGAGGCCAAGTAATATTCATGTGTATGTGCACATATAGATACAAACACACACACATACACACCCCCCATGTTTTCTTGATCCTTTATCCATTGATGGACACTTAGCTTGTTTCCATTGTGTGTTCTTGGCAAGAATTAATTGACCATAAATGCATGGATTTATTTCTTGGCGCTCTATTCCATTCATCCACCTGTCCATTTCTATGCCAGTTCTGTACTATTTTGATTAGTATATCTTTATCATATAGTTTGGAATCAGGGGGCTTGATGCCTCCAGCTTTGTTGTTCTTTCTCAAAATTGGCTATTCAAGGTCTTTTGTGGCCCTGTCAAATTTCGGGATTGTTTTTCTTTTATCTGTGAAAAAATGCCTTTGGAATTTTGATAAGGATTGCGTTGACTAGATCACTTTGGGTAGTCTGGACATTTTAACAACTTTTGTAATCCATGAGTACAGAATATGTTTCCATTTATTCCTGTCTTCTGTGATTTCTTTTGTTAACGTCTTACAGTTTTCACTGTAATCTTTCACCTCCTTGGTTAAATTTATTCCTAAGTATTTTATTCTTTTTGATGATATTGTAAATGGGATTGCTTCTGATAGCTTATTCTTGGTGTATTGAAACACAACTGGTTTTTATAAGTTGGTTTTGTGCCCTGCAGCTCACTGAACTCACATATTGGTTCCAGTGGTGTTTTGGTGGAGTCTTTAGGGTTTTCAATTTATAATATCATTTGCAAATAGAGATAATTTTACTTCTTACTTCCTAATTTGAATGCATTTTCTTTTTCTTGCATTAGTACTCTGGCTAGAACTTACCATGAAAGGATGAATTTTGTCAAATGCTTTTTCTGCACATCTATTGAGATGATCATATATTTTTATTCTTCATTTTACTAATGTGGTATATCATGTTGATTGATTGGCTTGTGTTGAACCATCCTGCTTCTCAGGAATAAATCCCACTTGATCATGGTATATGACCCTTTAAATGTATTGTTGAGTTCAGCTTGGTAATGTTTTCTTTTACATCTGTGTTCATAGTGGATATTGGCCTATAATTTTCTTTTCTGGGTCTGCCTTTGTCCTTCTCTGGTTTTAGTGTCAGGATAATGTTGACCTTTGATGCTTTTGAACTGTGGTGTTGGAGAAGACTCTTGAGAGTCCCTTGGACTGCAAGAAGATCCAACCAGTCCATTCTGAAGGAGATCAGCCCTGGGATTTCTTTGGAAGGAATGATGCTAAAGCTCAAACTCCAGTACTTTGGCCACCTCATGCAAAGAGTTGACTCATTGGAAAAGACTCTGATGGTGTGAGGGATTGGGGGCAGGAGGAGAAGGGGACGACAGAGGATGAGATGGATGGATGGCATCACTGACTCAATGGACATGAGTCTGAGTGAACTCCGGGAGTTGGTGATGGACAGGGAGGCCTGGAGTGCTGCAATTCATGGGGTCGCAAAGAATCGGACACGACTGAGTGACTGAACTGAACTGAACTGAATGTTGACCTTGTAAAATGACTGGCAATGTCCCCTCCTCTTCTGTTTTTGAATAGTTTGAGAAGGATCAGTATTAATTTCACTTTAAATGTCTGGCAGAATTCACCAGTCAAAATATCTGGTCTTAGACTTTTGTTTGTTGGCAGGTCTTTGATTACTGCTTCAGTCTCTTTACTAGTAATTGGTCTGTTCAGATTTCCTGTTTCTACATGATTCAATTTTGTTAGGTTGTTTTTTTCCAGGAATTTATCCATTTCTGAGGTTGTTGATATTTCTTCCTACAGTCTTGATTCCACCTTGTGATTCATCCAGCCTTCTCATGATGTACTCTGCATATAAGTTAAATAAGCAGGGTGACATTATACAGCCTTGTTGTACTCCTTTCTCAATTTTTAACCAGGCATTTGTTCTGTGTCATTCTAACTGCTGCTTCTTGACTTGCATACAGCTTTCTCAGGAGACAGGTAAGGTAAGGTGGTCTGATACTCCCTAATGTTTATGTTTAGGATTCTGTTTTTTAATCTTCATTCTAGAGTTAAAAGTGAACTACTTAGCCCCATTCAATATTTGACTATCCTTCAGTTAAATTTTTCTGTAAAGAAAATGACCATGATTGAATGAACAGATTGGAAGTACTGCTCCTCCCCTTGATGTTAAAAGAAAATGTGACTTCCAGGCAGCAGTAGTAGGAGTACAAATAGGATAAAGGGTTTTTGGAAGGCATTCAGCTTGGTAGTAATGATAAAAATTTTAAATGAGTGCACACCTTTGACCTAAAAAACCCACTTATAGAAATTTACCTTAAAACCATACTTGCTCATGTTCTAAAATATTAAATTGTTCATGGTATAGCTATATATGAAAGTGAAAGTGAAGTTGCTCAATCGTGTCTGACTCTTCGCGACACTGTGGACTGTAGCCTACCAGCCTCCTCCATCTGTGGGGTTCTCCAGGCAAGAATACTGGAGTGGGTTGCCATTCCCTTCTATATATATATAGACTTAAAAAAATTTTTTTAATGAATAAATGTAGCATTTGCTAATGTGCCCAGAACTAGTCTAAGTGTTTTGCAAGTATTGGTCTTAGAAGAATGCCTTGTAGTAGATTATGCTATATACATTGTTGGATTAATGCCATGGTATTGTAAGGACGCTGGCAGAGTTTAACTTGGCCGGAGTTGCATGACTGCTAAATGAGAGAGCCTGTCATGGAGCTCAGCCTGGTTCTGATGTCTTAACCACTGAATAGCACAGGGATTACAAAGAACTTGACAGACTTAGGGATGTACTGTATGTGTGCATAAGACCTCCAAACACAGGGACAGCAAAAAAGGCAAGTAAATGAGCCAGTACACAGAGCAGATGCCATGCGTTAAAAAACTCCAGTAAGGTATATGTGTGCACACACATGTACACACATGTGTGCAAACGCACAGCAGTGTGTCCCAAACTGTGGTTGATGCTTCGGCTCTAAGGAAAGGAGCATTTTCATGTTTTTACTTCTATTACTGAGCATTGCATATTCCTCTTTAAAAAAAAAAACCATGAAGGTATTTTAAGTAAAAGAGAGAGAGTCTGAGACATCTCAGTTAAGACAAGCCTTGGCAGTCCCCGCTTTCTTGACTTGGCCCACCAGTGAGTTTCTGCATTTACCAAGATCTCAGGGTGTCACATAGTAAAGAGCCTTCTGTTCTTTATCTCCTTATACATTCCTATTCTCTTTTGTCTTCCCAGACAGGCAGTGTAAACCTATCATTTCTTTTCATTACATTGAGCTGCTACATCTGTCTGCATTCTGCAGTATTTTATGATAATAAATGAGCTTCTTGTGTGTGTGTGTGTGTGCGTGTGCACATGCTGGTTGTGGTTTTGTGAAGGTCACTTTATTCTTAATTGTGCACATCTGTAAGAATGTAGATGTTTAGAGGGGTGGGCGGAAGCAGGTGGCATTCCACCTGGGTGGTGCCTTGGGGTTGTTCACATGACCGTGGTTTTAGTTAGCAGGTTTCATGAAGGACCTGATTCCCATGAGAAAGGTAAATAATGATAGGTGGAAGGTTGGGAAAATTATCAGAATAATCTAGAGAAAACCAAGATCAGATCAGATCAGTCACTCAGTCGTATCCGACTCTTTGCGACCCCATGAATCGCAACATGCCAGGCCTCCCTGTCCATCACCAACTCCCGGAGTTCACTCTGACTCACGTCCATCGAGTCAGTGACGCCATCCATCCATCTCATCCTCTGTCGTCCCCTTCTCCTCCTGCCCCCAATCCCTCCCAGCATCAGAGTCTTTTCCAATGAGTCAACTCTTCACATGAGGTGGCCAAAGTACTGGAGTTTCAGCTTCAGCATCATTCCTTCCAAAGAAATCCCAGGGCTGATCTCCTTCAGAATGGACTGGTTGGATCTCCTTGCAGTCCAAGGGACTCTCAAAAGTCTTCTCCAACACCACAGTTCAAAAGCATCAATTCTTCGGTGCTCAGCCTTCTTCACAGTTCAACTCTCACATCCATACATGACCACAGGAAAAACCATAGCCTTGACTAGACGGACCTTTGTTGGCAAAGTAATGTCTCTGCTTTTGAATATGCTATCTAGGTTGGTCATCACTTTCCTTCCAAGGAGTAAGCGTCTTTTAATTTCATGGCTGCAGTCAGCATCTGCAATGATTTTGGAGCCCAGAAAAATAAAGTCTGACACTGTTTCCCCATCTATTTCCAATGAAGTGATGGGACCGGATGCCATGATCTTCATTTTCTGAATGTTGAGCTTTAAACCAACTTTTTCACTCTCCACTTTCACTTTCATCAACAGGCTTTTTAGTTCCTCTTCACCTTCTGCCATAAGGGCAGTGTCATCTGCGTATCTGAGGTTATTGATATTTCTCCCGGCAACCTTGATCCCAGCTTGTGTTTCTTCCAGTCCAGCGTTTCTCATGATGTACTCTGCATATAAGTTAAATAAACAGGGTGACAATATACAGCCTTGACGAACTCCTTTTCCTATTTGGAACCAGTCTGTTGTTCCATGTCCAGTTCTAACTGTTGCTTCCTGACCTGCATACAGATTTCTCAAGAGGCAGGTCAGGTGGTCTGGTATTCCCATCTCATTCAGAATTTTCCACAGTTTATTGTGATCCACACAGTCAAAGGCTTTGGCATAGTCAATAAAGCAGAAATAGATGTTTTTCTGGAACTCTCTTGCTTTTTCCATGATCTAGCGGATGTTGGCAATTTGATCTCTGGTTCCTCTGCCTTTTCTAAAACCAGCTTGAACATCAGGAGGTTCACGGTTCATGTATTGCTGAAGCCTGGCTTGGAGAATTTTGAGCATTACTTTGCTAGCATGTGAGATGAGTGCAATTGTGCGGTAGTTTGAGCATTCTTTGGCATTGCCTTTCTTTGGGATTGGAATGAAAACTGACCTTTTCCAGTCCTGTGGCCACGGCTGAGTTTTCCAAATTTGCTGGCATATTGAATGCAGCACTTTCACAGCATCATCTTTCAGGATTTGGAATAGCTCAACTGGAATCCCAAGATAAGTTTGTTATCTAAAGAATGTTTATTTAAGATCCTATGGTGCTCCTGTTTGCTGGCAGGATATGGTAGGGAAAGTGACAGTGTTAGTTGCTCAGTTGTATCTGACTGTTTGCTTCCCCATGGACTGTAGCCCACCAGGGTCCTCTGTCCATGCAATTCTCCAGGCAAGAATACTGGAGTGGGTTGCCATTCCCTTCTCTAGGGGATCTCCCGACCCAGGGATTGAACCCAGGTCTCCTATGTTGCAGGCGGATTCACCATCTGAGCCACCAGGGAAGCCCCAGGATATGGTAAACAGAGGTGAAAGGTTGCAATTGAGGTTAGATGACCCCTCCCAGTCATTAAATTATTCTTGGAAGTCTACATGATTGTGTCGTTCTATCAGACAGAACTAAATATCTATTCTGCAAAATATACATTAGCCATCAACACCCTAGTTCATAATGTATATGGACGTGCTCAGAAAACCTCAGTATTGTCTGTGAAAAGCAGTCTGAAGTTCTTCTGAAAAATTGTCCACAAAAGTGGTCTGAGTGGTAGCTTCCTAGCCCGGTGTGGAGGTGCTCGGTCTTGCGTCCCCATCACCTTCATTTGTCATTTGCTAATTCTGATCTGAGGCAGACTTATTAACAGTCGTCATCTCAGTGATCAGACTTATTAACAGTCGTCATCTCAGTGATCACTAGTAGACTGCAGGCTCCTCGAAGCCAAGGAAGAACGTCTGGGTAGTCTTTGTATTTCCTTCAAGGCCTAGAACAGTATATTCCACATGGTTAGATGGTCTGGGAAGACTTAGGAAATTGAACTAATGCTAATTAAATTTCATGGGTCGCTGTTGTCTGTGACTTTCTTTCCAGGAACATGTTATGTCGAGACGGAAGCATGTAGGTTTACTGTGTATTTTGGACATCAGTTTCCATTTTCTTATTCACTAGGAACTCTCCAAGATCACCATGCCAGTTATATTTAATGAGCCTTTGAGCTTCCTCCAGCGACTCACTGAATATATGGAGCACACATACCTCATCCACAAGGCCAGTTCGCTCACTGATCCTGTGGAAAGGATGCAGGTGCGTGTCGCCAAGCCCTGGGAAAGACTGACAGACGTCTTGGAAGGTCTTCTCTGCCACCTCCCCTACCTCCCCGCCCCCAACCTACACGCACAGAGGTCATGTTAAGTTTAATGCGAGGTTAGGAAATGTTATTAATACATAGCATGTTTGGAGTGTCATCTGTGTTCCTTCTGCAGACCAATGAGGATTGGAAGAAAGCAGAAAGGTCCAAAACCAAACCTGAGTTTGGTGAGCTGTTTCTGAGTCATTGTTTTAGAAAGTGGCATTGTGTTGGGGGAAGACACTTCAGCCTTTCAGACTTCTCAGAGTGTTTCTAGGAAGACATGTATATACATACACATATAAATAAGTGTATTTATGCTTATGTGTTTATATAAATATGCACATACTACTATAGGTTGAAAAAGAGGACAAGAAGGAATTGTACTTCTTGATTTTTTTTTTGAAGGGAAATAGTCATGTGATGTATATGGATGGACTAGACACAGGGAGAGTAGATACATTGTTCTCCTTCCAACAAAGCAATAGCATTCTAAATGGAGTCTTGTGTCCTTCCATGTATGTAAAGCAGCTTTTCCCAACCTCACTGGACTTGATACCAATTTGTTTGGTTTTATCTTTTCACCCCATCCTAAAAGGGATGTGAAAGTGTTAGTCAGGCATGTCTGACTCTTTGCAACCCAGTGGACTGTAGCCTACCAGGCTCCTCTGTCCATGGGATTTCCCAGACAAGAATACTGGAGTGGGTTGCCATTCCCTTCTCCAGGGGATCTTCTAGATCCAGGGATCAAACCTGAGTCTCCTGCATTGCAGACAGATTCTTTACCATCTGCTGATGTACTTTTTAGAAATTGTAAAGGAATTAAAAGTAATGTCAGATTTGAGAGTCTTTTTTTAAAGTCCTTGAGAGTATTTGTAACACTGTGAGTATATTTATAAAAACCACAGTTGGGATGACTTACAGGAAGAGACTCAGAGTCATTTTCATTCTGAATATCCACATTGGCTTATTAGTTTGCTTATTAAGCCATCTTTAACATGCAACATAATTAAACTCCGCAGAATCATTTTGTACATTACTGTCTTCAGCAAAATTTCAGTTCCTGAAAGAGTAAGGAGCCAGCGAGGCTGTTTTTAACTTATGCTCACGCTCTGTCCCCCAGTGTGTGGCTGCATTTGCTGTCTCCGCTGTTGCCTCGCAGTGGGAACGCACTGGAAAGCCTTTCAACCCGCTCCTGGGAGAGACTTATGAGTTAGTTCGGTAAGATCTTCCACTCTATTCCAGGCAGATATTTGAATTTGCATGATTTATATAGCTCTTCAAGTGAAAATGGGTATTTTTTGGGCATTTACCAACATTTTGTAAGACTGGAGAAAAGGTAACGACTTTGATGTTTGTTTCTGTGATAGTTGTTATTTTAGAGACTGTCAAAAATATGAAAGCATATATAAAGTGGACCGTTATTAAAAGTAAACGCAAGAATTTCAGTATTCCTGATCTTGCAGGATTAGCTATCATCCTTTCTACTTATGTAGCCCATTAGGATAGATTTTTAAAAAATAACTGTATAAAATATATTAGCATAAACTGTGATTGTTGGCATAGAGGCAGTGAATGTGTCTAAGGGTGCAGTACTGTCTGCCTGCCGTCGCTTGCTTCTTCACACACACAGAATTCATTTGTCTTTTGTTTTTCTGAATCTCTCTCGGTCCACAAGTTTTGATCTCATTTATTCCCTAGATGTTTGAAAAGGAAACAGTGTAGATTCTTCTTAGTATAAAATGGGATGATACGTTTTAAATTTACATGGCTAGTATTGTCAGTTCATGAAAATCACTGCAGTTCATGGGTATTCCTTATTTTAATGTGTTTAAGTAGCTCGATGTATAATAACATTGGTTTTAGTTGTTTGGGATGCATTTTTGCAGTTTCTCATGTATTGTCCTTTTCATCAGGATGATAATAAAGAATCGTTCAGTTTGTCAAATCCGTTTCCTTAATACTTTAACATTGCTTTTTAAAAAGATTTATTTTTAATTGGAGCATAGTTGCTTTACAATGTGTTGGTTTCTGCTGTACAACGACATGACTCCGCTATAAGTATACATATATCCCCTTCCTCCTGAGCCTCCCTCTCACCCCCGCACCCCCTTCCCACCTCTCATCACAGAGCACCAAGCTGAGCCCTCTGTGCTATACAGCGGCTTCTGATGTATATTTTACACATGGTATATATATTAGCATTGCTTTCAGACTGAAATGACAATAATGTATATATTTTGTGATGAGTTTATTATAACACTACCTTTTTTTTTTTTTAAATCTTAAGAGATGACCTTGGTTTCAGACTCATCTCTGAGCAGGTCAGCCATCACCCACCCATTAGTGCATTTCATGCTGAAGGATTAAACAATGATTTCATCTTTCATGGCTCAATCTATCCCAAACTGAAGTTCTGGGGGAAGAGTGTAGAAGCAGAACCCAAAGGAACCATCACGTTGGAGCTTCTTGAGTGAGTTGGAATCATACGTTTTACTCATTTCGTGTGTACCTATGCTATGCTAAGTCACTTCAGTCGTGTCCGACCCTGTGCGACCCCATAGACGGCAGCCCACCGGGCTCCCCCGTCCCTGGGATTCTCCAGGCAAGAACACTGGAGTGGGGTGCCATTTCCTTCTCCAATGCATGAAAGTGAAAAGTGAAAGTGAAGTCACTAAGTTGTGTCGACTCATTAGTATATACACTTACACGCAGACCTGACCTTGTTGTTCAAAAGCTGGAGAAAACAAAGCTGCTTTTATAAGACACAAATTTTCTACTGTCATGTAAAAGACTTTGAGAAATGTGGCAGCAGCCATGGTTAATCAGCCTAGGTATGTGTAAACAGTTTAACTTGATATATGACAGTGGTTTTATGTAGATCTATTTTAAGATTAAGTGGAGTTAATCAGTCCATGACATTATCATGGTAATAATGCCTTGTTTAATCATCTTTTACAATGAACTCACTTTGAGAAATATTGAAATAACAATCACATTGGCACATCTTAGGCATTAGGTTAGTTGAAAGTTCTCTTCTTTTGTGATAGAAAAAAGATTGCCATGAAATATCTCTCCATTTATTTGTGTCATCTTCAATTTTGTTCATTACTGTCTTACCATTTTCAATATACAAGTCTTTCACATCCTTGCTTAAATTTATTTCTAGGTTTTTTCTTTTTTTTTTTTTTGATGCAATTGTAAGTAAAATTGTTAATTCTGTGCTCATGGATTGAAAAAGTACTGTTAAACTTTGTCATACTATACAAAGCAGTGTACAGATTCAGTGTAGTCTCTATCAAAATTCCAATAACGTTTTTTGCACAAATTAAAGAAGACAGTGCTACAGTTTGTATGGGATCACAGAAGACCCCAAATTGGCAAAGCAGTCTTGAGAAAGCAGAACAAAGCTGGAGGCATCATGCTCCCTGATTTCAAACTGTATTACAAAGCTATAGTAATTAAAATATATGATATTGGCATTAAAAGAGATATATAAATCAGTGAAACAGAGTAGAGAGCCCCAAAAATAAGTCCATGCTAGTAGGGTCAACTAAATTAAACAAAGAAGGCAAGAATATACAGTGGAATGACAGTCTTCTCAGTGGTGTTGGAGAAATTGGACAGACACATGCACAAGAGTGAAACTGGACCACTGTTTTATACTATACACAAAATTGACTCAAAGTGGATTGCAAACTTGAACATAAGACTGAAAGTCATAAAACTTCTAGAAGAAAACGTAGGTGGTAGACTCCTTGACATAGGTCTTGGCAATGATGTTTTGAATCTGACACCAAAAAGAATAAAAGCAAAAATAAACAAGTGGGACTATATCAAATTAAAAAGCTTCTGCACAGTAAAGAAAACCATCAACAAAATGAAAACGCAGCCTACTGAATAGGAGAAAATACTTGCAAATCATATAGGCTAACATCCAAAATACAAAAAGAACTCATACCACTCAAGAGCAAAAGAAAAAAAAGTAATTAAAAAATGGGCCAAAGATCTGAATGGACATTTTTTTCAAAGAAGACATACAGATGATCAACAGGAATGAAAAGATACTGTATGTCATTAATCAAGAAAATGCAAATCAAACCACAGTGAAAGGGAACCCTTGTGCATGGTTGGCAGATGTAAATTGGTTCAGTCTCAATGGAAAACAATTTGGAGATTCCTCAAAAAATTAAAAGTAGAACTACCATGATCCAGCAATTGTACTTTGGAATACTTAGCCAAAGAAGACCAAAACATTATCTCAAAAAGATATCTGCACTCCCATGACATTATTATACATATTATACCTGTATAATGTGTTATATTATATTAATATATATATACACACACCTGTTCCACACAACAGCCAAGATACGGAAGTAATCCAAGTATCCATCATTAGGTGAATGGATAATGAAACTGTGGTACACACACATACACGAATATTATTCAGCCATAAAAAAGAATGAAATCTTGCCACTTGCAACAACATGGTTGGACCTCAAGGACATTATGCTGAGTGAAATAAGTCAGAGAAAGACAAATACTCTATGACCTCCTCATATGAGAAAAAGAAGGAGAAGGAGAAAAAATAATAAACAGACTTTAATCCTAGAGTGACTCAGATATTGAAATTTGTATCAAAGATTTTAAAGCTGCTGTTACACTCCATGACATAAAGATGAACACTCTTAAAATGAATAGAAAGACGTTGAAGCAAAGAAACTGAAGTATTTCTGGAAATTTTAGTACTGAAAAAATACAATAACAAATGTAATAGCTGGGATAGACTCAATAGCAGAATAAAGATGATAAAATATGTACAGGATCCACAGGCTGAAAGCTATAAAACCCTGGTTACGGGAATCAAAGACTATCTGAGTAATGGAGAGCCTACCATGCCTCACTGTACTTGGAATCCTTAATGTAATTCATATGTTTGTTCTCCTTTAATTGATCTATAAACAGTGTGTATTAACACAATCCAAATTTAAACGTCCCAGGATGAATTTTGGTAGATCAAGAGATAGTGGATCCTAAAATTTATTTGGAAAGACAAATGAAACACTGTAGCCAAAATAGTTTTGAAAAGGAAGAACAGAATGATGAACTCCTACCTCCTAATTTTAAGACTTTATAGTGAAGCTGTTGCCATCAAGACTGTTATATTGACAGAAAGACAGACACATACATCAGTGGAACAGAGAATAGCATCCAAAAACTGACCCACAGAAACATGGTCCACTGATTTTTCACGAAGGTGAAAGAAAGCACTATTCAGTAATGAAGGGTGGTCCTCTCCACACATGGTGTGAGAACAGTCCGACATGCATGTGTTAAAAAATGAACCTCAACTTACACCTCACACCCTAAGCAAAAATGATCCCAACATAGATCATAGGCTAAAATCTAATGTACAGCTTTAAGCTTTTGGAAGAAAACAGGAGAAAATGTTTATAACTTTGGGTTATGCAATGACATCTTATAATACCAAAGGATAATCTAGAAGAGACAAAATTGATAAATTAGATTTTATAAAAATCTGTTGCTCAGTGAAAAACACTCTTAAGAGAACAAAGAGAGAAGTTAGAGATGGATAAACATTATTGGTGAATCATTTATCAACAAAGGACTTGTATCTAGAATGTATAAAGCATTCTCAAAACAGTAAGAAAACAGACAACCCAGTAAGAAACTGGACAAAAGATGTGAACAGATACTTTACCAAAGAGATATATGAATGACAAATGAGCACACAAAAACACGCTCAACAGCCTTGGTCATTAGAGAAATGCAAAATTAAAATCATAGTGCGATCCCACGACACACCTATTAGAATGTCTAAAATCAGAATTTTTAGAGCTGACAGTATCAAGTGCTGACTAGGATGCAGGGCACCCAGAATCTCATGTAATACTGGGGGATCTGGTAAAAGAGTAGAGCCACTCTGGAGAATAGTCTGGCTGTTTCTTACAGAGTTGACCTTGTGTTAACCAGATGATTCAGCAGTCCACTCGTAGGCATTTACTCTGGAGAAATAGAGAGGTGTATTTTCACAAAGACCCGTGTGCAGGTGTTTATAGGAGTGTTACTTATAACCACCAAGAACTGAAAGCAACCCAGCATGCTTCAGTGAGTAAATGGTTAAACTGTGATACATTCATATAGTAGAATACTACTCAGAAATAAGGACAAATTATTGATACATAGAATTTGAAATGCATTATACAAATGAAACTAATCTCAAAGGTGACATGGTGTATTATCCCATTTATGTGACACTCTGGAAAAGGCAAAACTATTGCAATGGAGAACAAATGAGTTGTTTAGGAATTCCAGGTGGGGGAAGGTTTGACCATAGAGGGTCAGCATGAGCGAATTTGTGGAGGGTGTGATGGAATTTGTGGTTGTGGTACTAGTTACAGTGATCTACACATGCACTGAAGCTCACAGAAGTGAATTTTACTGCTTGTGAATTAAAAATACATTTAAGCATAAGTGTACGAAGATGTAAAATGAATGTTTTCAAAAGCAAAGATTGTGTAAAATTGGAACTTACTCACATACACAAGTTTTTCCCTTTGGCAAGGTGGAAAGTACCAAATAGACCATTTTTCTTTTCTACCTCTAACTTAATTTATTATGTTTTCACCAAACTTTTGAAGGCTTAAGATGATTGTATACATAGTTTAATTTGGAGTTTGGTAGAAGCATAGTTTTGTTTTTAAGTTTTTGCATCCTTTTAAGAAACAATAAGAATTAACTAGATGATACCTGTTTTACTGGGATTAACATCAGTTTTTATAGTCTTAGAGTTGAGTGCTCTCCAGCAGTCTGATAGGTTATCCTGAGTCATGGCATTTGAGGCAGATGTGCTTTTTAAACAGAGTAACACTTCTCACTTCTTTGTCTGGGCTTTGGCTTTCTTTTTGTTTCCTAGACACAATGAAGCATATACGTGGACGAATCCTACGTGCTGTGTGCACAACATCATTGTGGGAAAGCTCTGGATTGAGCAGTACGGCAATGTGGAGATCACAAACCACAAGTGAGCCGGTCCATCGTCCCCGCCCCTTCATTTGCATCAGAGGGGTCTGGTAGTCTTTCTGTAAAAGTTCTAGTAGAGGACATCCCTGGCAGCCCAGTGGTTAAGACTTCGCACTTCCCATGAAGGGGGCCTGGGTTTGATCCCTGGTCTGGGATTGTAGATCCCACATGCCATGTGGTGAGGCCAAAAAAAAAAAGTGCATTGCATTGCAAGGAGTTTCCTGGCAGTCCAGTGGTTAAGACTCCACACTCGCACTGTGGAAGGCCTGGGTTCAATCCCTGATTGGGGAACTTGGATTCCACAAGCTATGCAGCTCGGCCAAGAATATATGTATAAAGCATTTTTAAAAGTTCTGTATATATGGGTATATTTAAAAAAAATCCTAGTAGAGTCTAATGACAACTTAAGAACCAGGCAGTGTAACTCTGTGGTAAACTGAAGCCAGTCCATTTAATGAACAGAATTTAGTAGCTGTGGCTCCCAGGCTAAGTTGCCCCATGGTACGTGGAATATTCAGGACCAGGGATCAAACCCATGTCCCCTGCCTTGGGTTCTGAACCACTGGACCGCCAGGGAAGTCCTTAATGAATAGAGTTTATATTTTTAAGTCTCTAGTTATGGAAGACTGGTGAACTCAGAGCTTCGGCAGCCTCAGGGAATCTTCGTTCCTGCCTCCCTCAGGTCATCATGCTGACACGTTTAGCTTGTATTGTTCACACGGGGGCAGGCGACAGGAGGGACAGGAGAGTTGGAAAGACGTGGATTCAAATCCTACTGTGAGCCTAGGCCTGTATCCTAGTCAGCTCGGGCTGTGGTGACAGAACATGGTGGGCCAGGTAGCTTCAAGGGCAGACATTTATTTATCATGCTTCTGGAGACTTGAGGCCCAGGTCAGGGTGCTGGCAGACACAGTGCTGGGTGAAGGCCCTCTTTCTGGTTTGAAGTTGGCTATCTTCTCAAATCTTCGCCTGGCAGAGTGAGGGATCATCTCCCCAGAGTTTCTTATTCAAAGAGCATACATCCATTCAGTTCTACCCTTAGGACCAGATTACCCGCCTTACATGGGTGACAAGGCTTCACCATATGAATTGGGACGGGGGGTAGGCAGACATTCATTCCATAGCAGCAGCTCACTTATTTTTTATGAACCTTGCTTTTTCTTTGTGGTGGGTTCAGTACTGATTATGGATTAATTGTGATACTCTCTGTGTGGAGCCTGGTGTGAGTTAGAAAATCAGTAAACAGCAGGTGCTGCCAGAGGGTCACTGTTCTTTGCTGCTGCTTCTGTGTTGAACAATAACCCAAGCTCACTGTCTCCTTTACAGGACTGGGGACAAATGTGTGTTGAATTTTAAGCCGTGCGGCCTTTTTGGTAAAGAATTACACAAAGTTGAAGGCTACATTCAAGATAAAAGGTAAAGTTCCATTTTAAATGTTGACTAGTATAGGTGTTGTTCACTAAGTAAAGTGTTGTTATTAAAATCTGCCAACACCGGAATTCCCTGGTGGTTCAATGGTTAATACTGCATGCTCCCACTGAAGGGGGCACAGGTTCGATCCTTGGTTGGGAAACTTAAGATCCCACATGTTGCGTGGTTCGGCCAAAAAATTTTAAAAAAGGAAGAAAAAGAAAATCTGCTGTTACCTCAGTTCAGTCGCTCAGTCGTGTCTGCCTCTTTGTGACCCCATGGGCTGCAGCACACCAGGCTTCCCTGTTCATCACCAACTCCTGGAGCTTGCTCAAACTTACAAGTCAGTGATGCCATCCAGCCGTCTCATCCTCTGTCATCCCCTTCTCCTCTTGCCTTCAATCTTTCCCAGCATCAGGGTCTTTTCCAGTGAGTCAGTTCTTTGCATCAGGTGGCCAAAGTATTGGAGCTTCAGCTTCAGTCCTTCCAGTGAATATTCAGGACTGATTTCCTTTAGGATTGACTGGTTTGATCTCCTTGCAGTTGAGGGGACTCTCAGGAATCTTCTCCATCAGTTGGGAGAAGCATCAGTTCTTAAAAAGCATCAGTTCTTCGGTGCTCAGCTTACTTTGTAGTCCAGCTCTCACATCCATACATGACTACCGGAAAAACCTTAGGTTTGACTAGACAGAACTTTGTCAGCAAAGTAATGTCTCTGCTTTTTAACATGCTGTCTAGGTTTCCTGCTATTATCTAGGAAACAGCATTTCAGTAAATTGAGAAATTCTTCTGCAAGAAATATCTATTTCTTTAAAGAATCTGATTCATAAGCATCTTTATTTATGAAAAGAAGAGCTTCCTTGATGGCTCAGACTGTAAAGAATCTTCCTGCAATGTAGAAGACTCAGATTCTATCCTTGGGTGTGGAAGATCCCCTGGAGAAGGGCATAGCTACCCACTCCACTCTTGCCTGGAGAATTCCATGGAGCCTGGTGGGCTACAGTCCATGGGATCACAAAGAGCTGGACATGACCGAGCAACCAATACTTTCAGTTTATGATAATATTCAATTACCCTGAGACACGGGTTTAATTGTTGGCTCAACATCGATTTCTCCTGACAGCAAAAAGAAGCTCCGTGCCCTCTACGGGAAATGGACAGAATGTTTGTACAGTGTTGACCCAGCCACGTTTGATGCTTACAAAAAAAATGATAAGAAAAATACTGAAGAGAAGAAAAACAGCAAACAGGTAAACAATCCCAGAAGATGGTATCGAAGGGATCCCTGGATGGTGGCCTGATAGTGGGTCACAGCGTTACCTTTTACACTTGGAGCTGTGCATGTGATGTTTCTCCTTGACCTTTTTGTTGTTGTTGTTACTGTTTTTAACAGCAAAAACATTTTGTATTGGGTAAAGCCAATTGGAGACTCCAGTTGGATTCCTGGGTCGGGAAAATCTGCTGGAGAAGGGATAGGTTACCCACTCCAGTATTCTTGGACTTCCCTGTGGCTCAGACAGTAAAGAATTCGCCTGCAATGTGGGAGATCTGGGTTCGATCCCTGGGTTGGGAAGACCCTCTGGAGAAGGGAACAGCTACCCACTCCAGTATTCTGGCCTGGAGAATCCCTGTGGACAGAGGAGCCTGGCAGGCTACAGTCCATGGGGTCGCAAAGAGTCAGACACGACTGAGTGACTTTCATATAGCCGATTAACAATGGTGTGACAGTCTCAGGTGATCAGCAAAGGGATTCATCCATACATATACATGTATCTGTTCTCCCCTAAACCCCTCTCCCATCAAGGCTGGCACATAACATTGAGCAGAGTTCCATGTGCTATACAGTAATGAACAGATGATTGGACTTGCTACTGATTCTTGGGATACTCTCCCATGGAGTATGGGTGTGTGCTGTGCAGTTACACACACAGTGTTGAATTCACATCGCTTTGGAAAGTTGGAGTTCATCTTAGTGAGACAAATATTCTTACCCTCCTTTCTGTTTATGTGCATTAGCAGTTGAGCGCTTCTGAATATTTGAGATTACACCCAGAATAATCACGTGGGTTTTCATGCAGACAGCAGTGTTATTGCCCTCCTCTGTATCCGAGATCCCGGGAGCTGAGAACATTGCAGTTAAGGGAATCGTTGCTGGACGGCCATCCTCCTCTTATGAAGCTTCCTCCTAACAGGACAGTTCAACCTTAGACTCTCCCCTTGTGAGGCCACAGCTTCTTGTCGCAGGACCCTGGGAGGCTGGACTGCTCAGTGGAGTCTGAGCTAGAGAGAGGTTGCACCTGTTTGCACAGGAAGCATTGGAGGACTGATTATTTTCCAGTAACGGGCATCAGGGATCAGAACACGAGCTCTGCTTGGAATTCTGCCTCCTCCGCTTCTGAGTGGTTTGATCTTAGGCAGATCCCTACTCTCTCTCTGCCTCAGCGCCTCATCTGTAAAATGGAGACAGTAATAGCACCCTCATGTCAGAGCAGTTGACAGAGGTCAGGGGCCCCGGGTGAAGACAGCTCAGGTCCCGTCCTCTTTGAGCATCACAGTCTGGCTCTCTGCTCCCGGCTCCCCTTGCCCTGCTGTGTTGCTTGCAAGAGGCAGAGCCTCGCTCTCCCCTTACAGAAGTGGGGTTCAGTACAGCAGAAGGCATTGGGGAAATTCCAGAAAATCTCCCTCATGTCCCATAAAGCCCTGGTCAATCTTTGTAGACAGAAGGGCCTCGGCCCTTGGAGAGGGCACCCTCACGCTCTCCCTGTGTCTGATCTCGCCTCCCAGGGCCTCGGCCACTGTGGGTTTCTGATGCTTCTGAGGATATTCAGATGCCAGGCGAAGCTCATCACCAGTGTCGTCCCCTCCTGGTTGCTGTTTGTAAAATTCCATGTCTCAGCCAGTAGTTCTAGATTTGGTAACAATGACATTGGGAATATGACTTCACTTTCCAGAGGCTTAAATTCTTTATATATAAAACTTTATGGGCCAGTTACGTAAGGACTAAATATACAGAGAGCTGCTGGCATAGCTCTGCTGGGGAAGGGGAGGGAGCAGGCAGCTAGTGGAAATGCTGCTTTCTTTTTTAGCTTAACATCTTTTGATTGAATACTTTCAGGATCCCTGCTGGTTTGGGTCATTGATAAATTTAGTTAAATGCTCCAAGAATTTAACCTTTCCTTGCCCTAATAGTGTTCCACGAACTACTTAAATGAGTTATTTTGGATTTTAAAAAAAGCTTTAAAAATATTAAAACACGACAGTCAAGGCGTGATGACGACAGTGGTGCTGGTAAGGCCTTACGTGCTCATAGCCCCTAAAAGTGACACAACGCAGGCTCACAGGCTCACAGCATGGACTCGGTCGCTCGACCCACATTTATTGGCTTCCTGGCCTGGATTGAAAGGTGAGGACACGAGAATGAGAAAGATACAGTGCCCTGGCACTCACGGGTTATGTTCTAATGCCACACAGTGAGAACTGCTGATTTTACAATTTGTTGCTGCTGTCGGTCAGTCACTAACTCATGTTCGACTCTCTGCGACCCCATGGACTGCAGCATGCCAGGCTTCCCTGTCCTTCAGTAACTCCTGGAGTTTGCTCAAACTCATGTCCATGGAGTCGGTGATGCCATCCAACCGTCTAATCCTCTGCCGCCCCCCGGCCCCCTTCTCCTCTTGCCCTCAGTTTTTCCTAGCGTCAGGGTCTTTTCTGGTGAGTCAGCATTTTGCATCAGGTGGTCAAAGTATTGGAGCTTCAACTTCAGCATCAGTCCTTCCAGTGAATATTCACGGTTGTAAGTACTATCTTTTTAAACATTTCAGTTTTGTTCCTCTGTTGGTTCTTCCAGATGAGCGCTTCTGAGGAGTCGGATGAAATGCCAATGCCGGATTCCGAGAGCGTGTTCGTCATCCCCGGGAGCGTTCTCCTGTGGCGAATAGCCCCACGGCCTCCGAATTCAGCCCAGGTAAGGCCTCCTGTTTACTTGGATCTGAGGGCGCTCTTTCCCCAGCCTGGTCAGAACCAGGAGGAGGGCGGGGGTGAGAGGCGGGTCATCGAATTGCTCCTCAGTCATCCCTCTGTGGTTCCCCCCCAGGACTTGGCATTGCTGCCTCCCAGGCCTCCTGGTGTCTGACCGAGATGCCTTGGGGTGGGCCTTTGGGGGGCTTCCTCCATACATACGGGTGTGGGCCTTTGAGGGGTTTCCTCTACACTTACTGAGGAGTAAGATCGACTCTCTTTAAGTGCGTAGTGACGCAGCCAGATCCAAGTGAGACTTTTCATGTGGAATGGAGACTGTTGGTTTTGCTTGGAGCTGATGGTGGTGAATGTCACCTGGGGGGTTTGCTTGAGACAGACTCCCACAGCTGGCACAGACCCGGGTGAAAACATGGAGATGTGTGGGCGCAGAGAGGCCGGCCATCATCACCCTGGAGCAGAGTGGGGGATCCCTGTCAAATCTTCTAGCTTCAGGGTTTCATTCTGCATTAACCTCCAGTACATGTTAATTTGAACATTTTCTTCTTTTTAGATGTACAATTTTACTAGCTTTGCAATGGTTTTGAATGAAGTAGACAAGGAGATGGAGAGCGTGATTCCTAAGACAGACTGCAGGCTGCGGCCTGACATCAGAGCCATGGAGAACGGGGAGATAGGTAACGTGCCTGGCGGCTCCAGGGAAGGTGGATTTCTTTGAGGAGGATGGTTTGCCTTACTCCCAGTCACTGTCTGCGTTTTAGTCTGTTAGGGCTGAACGTTTTATATGTTCGCACAAGCATCTTACATATTAGCATTTTAGGTGTTAGCACAAGCCATCCCTGGTGGCTCAGATGGTAAAAAATTTGCCTGCCAATGCAAGAGACCTGGGTTCGATCTTTGGGTCAGGAAGATCCCCTGGAGAAGGGAATGGCAACCCACTCCAGTATTCTTGCCTGGAGAATGCCATGGACAGAGGAGACTAGCGGGCTATAGTCCTTGGAGTCATAAAGAATCGGACACGACTGAGCAACCTATACTTTTCCCAGGTGATGCTAGTGGTAAAGAGCCTGCTGCCAGTGCAGGAAACACAGGAGACTGGGTTTGATCCCTGGGTCAGGAAGATCCATCCCCTGGAGGAGGGCATAGCAACCCACTCCAGTATTCTCGCCTGGAGAACCCCATGGACAGAGGAGCCTGGCGGGCTACAGTCCATAGGGTTGCACAGAGCCAGGCATGACTGATGGGACTAAGCACATGTTTGCTTATTTGCCAGACCTCAGTTGCAGCACGTGGAATCTTTTAGTTGCAGCATATGGGATCTAGTTCCCAGACCAGGGATTGAACCTGGGCCTCCTGCATTGCAAGTGCAGAGCCTCTGGACCCTCAGGGAAGCATTTTAACATGACTTCTGAGGCCTTCAGAATAAGCAGGCTCCTTGGGTAAACACAGAGGCTGTGGAAGGAGGTGAGAGGTCCCGGATGCCAGCGTCACCTCTCAGCGGCCTGGGGCTGTGTTCAGTTTTGACATGCCGTGACTGTGGTGCTTGTGTTCTGATAAAGGACGGCGGTGCTAACACCTGCCTCCATGGAATGAGTGTGCAGGTGCTGTCCCGGGTGGCCTCTGCTTGTACAATAACCGTTTTTTCACTGCTACGCTGATTCTAGATCAAGCTAGTGAAGAAAAAAAGCGACTCGAGGAGAAACAGAGAGCGGCCCGCAAGAACAGGTCCAAGTCGGAGGAGGACTGGAAGACGAGGTGCGCTGAGGGGCTGGGGTGTGTGGATGGAGGTGGGGTGCTGACAGATGTGTGGACTACAGAGCGGGGCTCACCGCACCCTGCGAGTTGTCCCCAGGCCTGAGAGAAAAGTACTTTCCTTTGACCAAGTTCAAGCTGAAAGGGCTGCATGTGTGCAAAGCAAATGGACTATTTGGAAATTAAGGTTAAAATATTTCTATACAGTTCACACAGGTCGATGTCAGTTAAGCAAACTCTCTTCCTTATCCAGCTAAAACACTTGTCCCTTCTGTAAGAGGGAAAGTAGAGTTACAGATTTTGGTATGAAATAGGTTCAGAGTTGTTTGTTTGGGTGAATTATAGGAGCTTTGCTTATACATATATCATGGATCAAGGATATTTAGACAGTGCCTTTACTCTTCCAAATACACAGCACACATCATGGAAATACAGTGTGTTAAAGTGACATCTTGGATTCCATTAAGAAACAGAAACTGGGCAGTAAAATGTGCAAGTTTTGAAAATTTTTCAAAAGAATCAGGAGTTTCTTAGTCACTTGGGTTGAGTAATAGAATCTCTTGTAAAGAGGAATAGAACGAAAACATTTTTTACACTTATATAATAGAAACCATTGTCCCATTATTCCAAGTTGTTAAGTAAATTTCAGAGCCAGTGTGGGCATAATTTCACAACCAGTTTAGTAGATATTACTTGGTAGCCCCTTTGGCGCCTTATACCTTTATTAGAACTAGGAATGATCTTAGGTATCATCAAGTCCAACAGTTTTGGGATTTTTTTGTTAGCATCAAAATCTTTCTTGCCAATGAACATACGAAGGATTTGCAAATACAGAGCACATGGCCACAGAGCTGCGGGGATAGGATGAGGCCTGAGCATCGAGGTTCACCTTCTCCCACCCACGCACATGCAGGATCCGGGGGGAACCTCTGGAAAGCCATTAGTCTAGAAATCCCCTTGTACGTGAAGAAACAAATGCTGGTTGTATTTCATTTGAGAGAGTTGCTCAAGGGCAAGTACACCCCGCAGACCATGATTAGAAAGAGCCACAAAAACCAAAACCACACTGCTTTACTGCAATCCCTTCTGAAAAGACTTGATACATTTTTATCATCATTTTTAGTCTCTCTTGCAGAAAGCCCACTTTGTGCTGTATTTCTAATTAACTCCTTTATTTTTCTGACCCCATTTTCAAGTGTGCAAAGTAAGCGAAAGTCCAATAAGCATGTTTACTGTTGGGTGAAGTCTTACTTTCAGAAAGCAACGAGCTTTGCACAGCTCTGTGGTGGCCTGGAAATAAAACTGGAAGCTAGGTTTGTGAGCTCCAGTTTGGAGCCTTACACATGCTTGCTTCCACCACTGTCTCTTAGCATCCAGAGTTCTTATATGGATATACAGACCTTAAAAACGATGCTGCTGACCCTTGGTCAAAAGAATATGTGCTTGGAGCCCTTTCCCATTAGGGGTGAGAGGTGGTGTTTGCTGACTGGGTCTTCTGGCTGATAATGTGCTTTTGAGCAGCTGGGTTCAGTTTGTGTCAGGGAAGAGGTTGTACAGCTTATAAGGGGATGTGTTTTGCAGGGGGGAGTTGAAACCAGTCCTTGGAAACCACACCCAGAAACTTATAACCTGTCCCAAACTCATCCACACTAAAAGCTGGCTTTCATGTTGATACCAGTTTCAGTCATTTGAAAAAAGTTCAGGCTCTAGGATTTTTCAGGCTTTAAACTGCAGTTCATACACATGAAAATGGCTGCTTGTGAGCCTGCCCTGTTTTCCAAGAGAAGCCCAGAGACCTTAGCAAGTGGGGTTATGTGGAGAGGAAGTGGTGGGACTGGTGAGAGACACGGCTTTGAAGAGAAGGTGGGTGATGACGCCACAAAAGGTGGTGAAGTCATCTCTTCCCCCAGTAAGAGCATCATGCAGAATTAATAGCGTTCTAGAATGTTATATTACTGATTACATTATAGAATGTTGTATTACTGACATGAGGCTTCCCTTGTAGCTCAGTTGGTAAAGAATCTGCCTGCAGGAGATTCGGAGACCCGGGTTCAATCCCTGGGTTGGGAAGATCCCCTGGAGAAGGAAATGGCAACCCACTCCAGTATCCTTGCCTGGAAAATCTCATGGACAGAGAGGCCTGGAGGGCTGCAGTCCATGGGGTCGCAAAGAGTCGGGCACGACTGAGTGACTAACACTTAACACTTATGTTACTGATTACATTATAGAATGTTGTATTATTAACATGGGGCTTCCCTGGTGGCTCAGATGGTAAAGAATCTGCCTGTAATTCAGGAGACCCAAGTTTGATCCCTGGGTCAGGAAGACACCCAGAAGAAGGGAATGGCAACCCACTCCAGTATTCTTGCCTGGAGAATTCCATGGACAGAGGAGCCTGGCAGGCTGCAGGCCATGGAATCACAAAGAGTTGGACACGACTGAGCGACTTACACACACACACGTCAGTCATTGACTAACACACATTACTGACATACACTCATGGATTCTTAGAAACATTGACTAAAAGGCAACAAAGACATCTCCCCATCCCCTCTTCTTTTGCCCATGCTTGCCTCAAGTGTTTGACTTTGGAAAGACAGCATAGACTTTTGTGTTTGTGGAGGGGATACGCTGACAGCAGCAGAGGTTTCCAGACCTGAGTGCTGGAAATGAGAAGACCAGACATTGAGGGAAACTCTAGTCCTTAGTATCAGATCCTCAAACCTGATTGTCTTCTGTGCTGTGTTCCAGTTCTCCCCAAGAACAAGTGCTCCCCATAGGGAGGCCCTGCAGACATGACCTTCAGTGGCTTATGTGTAAACCCAAAAAAGTCCTTTGCTATTGAATGAATCTCCTGTTCTGTGAGGTCTCTGCACTTGACTTGCCCATTGTCCACTTTGTATAGAGGAAGTCCTGTGGTGCAGGCCTGAGGCTTGGTTAATTTTTAGAGTCATTTTTGATGACCTTGATTTTGATTTGATCGATTTTCTGAAGTGCTTGGATTTTGTTAAACCTGATTACAAAAGTGCTTTTATTGCTTGGACTTTTGAGACCAAAAGGAGTGAAATTGTATGCTTCATTTAGGCAAAAATTCTGTGACTTTGATCAAAGAAAAATCCTTAAAGTATTTCCAGCATGGTTACCAAAGTCTTGGGAAACACATATCTTGGTAAATATTTGATATTGATATTTGACTTTTAAATTTTTTAATTAGGGAAAAGTCCCCAAAGCTAAATAACTTCTGTAATAATTTAGAAATTTGGGCCTAGTGGGCATTTACTTTCTCAGCCTTCAAGGAATTAACCTAATCTAAAGCATGTTTTCTGTCTTAGGGCTTTTAATGTTGCTGCAGTGGTTAACAGGGACCACTTGGGATTTATCTAACCTCACTCTAATTGTTAAATATTTTTGAGGCAATTTATTTGGAAAGAATGACAGACATGAAACTATTTTTATAAATATTACTCTGAAAAACTGAATCTTACTAGAAAATGTTATACAAATTCATATTTGAACCTTTTGAAGAAGTAATTTTGCATTTCCATTACCTCAAGAAAGCTGGGAATATTTAAGAAATGGGTGAATTGTTTTTTAAAGGGCAAGAAAATTAGGGCAGCTCTTTCTAGAGTTTGATCAGATGGGTAAGAATGTTAGAAGCTAGATGCAGCCTATAAATCTACATTAGTGTGGAGAAAAGAGACCCAGGAAGATGTGGGCCAGATTAATTTCAGTGGATTATGTGTAACATAGGATATTTGGAAAATGATAGTCTTTAAAAAGGCTTATTTGATATCATGGTTAGCTTGGGCAAGTTATTTAACTTCTCTGACATTGAGCTCCTCATTTGTGAAATGGAAGTAATATTTTGGGGTGGGGAGATTTACTCTGAATCAGGCATCTTCCTATTACTTTAGGTAGACTGTAAAAGTCTCCTCACCCTGATTCCTTATTCCTCATTGCTTAAAAGCTGCTTTATTCTGGAAGGTAAGCAGTGGACAATTAGATACCATTACTGAATGCCATGGAAAATCCTTATCTTTCAAGTGGTCTTATTACACATTTCAGAATATTGTTTTACATATTCTGAGCACGACTGGGTACATGCTCAGTCATGTCTGACTCTTTGAAACCCCCATGGACTGTACGTAGCCCACCAGGCTTCTCTGTCCTGGAGTGGGTTGCCATTTCCTCCTCCAGAGGACCTTCCCAACTCAGGGATTGAACCCGTCTTCTGCACTGGCAGGCGGATTCTCTACCACTGAGCCACCCGGGAAGCCCGTTGTTGTACATAAGTGCTCTCTAAAAACACTTAAGTCTTCTCGGAAACCTCTAGCTCACAGAATGAAGTGAATCGCTGCAGTAGGGGAGTCTGCAAACTGGTGAAGCAGTGAGGATCCTGTGATTGCAAACAGTTTCCCCTGTAAATCTTGTCTTAACAGGTGGTTCCATCAAGGCCCTAATCCCTACAGCGGAGCCCAGGACTGGCTTTATTCAGGCAGCTACTGGGACAGAAACTACTTCAATTTGCCTGACATTTATTAAAATGTAGACAAGTTGGGGCATTTTGACTCATCTGCAGATAAGTCTTAAACCTATGTTTTAAAATTTTCTTCTTTGGTTTCTACTCATCTTTTAAAAAAAAACGGAAAAAACCCTCTCATGATAACTTGCCCTTCACCCAACAGAAGTGGGGATAGGGTGATACCAGTGATGAAAGTCTTAGGAAGAATGGGTGATTCTGCTATCCGGTCGTGCTTCTTTGGAATACTGTTTTATACAGAGGTATGGGAAACTGCTGGCAAACATGCTTTTGATGGTTGCTGTTGCCATATTTACCGAAGGTTTATACCTAAATGTAACTTTAGCTTTATGGAATTATATAGTAACCCAAATCATTTTGAATATTTTTATGCTGTCATGCTTGAATGTTTTAGATTTAACTTTGAAATGTTTAAAATTCTCCTATACAAGGTTTATATGCTCAAATATAGAGGTGTATGTCATTTTGTAAAGATTACATTGAAAAGATGGCTTTACATTAATCCTCTCAATTTTTCCCCCTCCCATCCCTAAAAAGAAAAAAAAAAAAAAAATGAGTGTTCGGAAGAGACATTCCTAATTTGAAAATTCGAAACTGGAAAAGGTATTTCATTTGCTTATTTTAGTACTATGAATTTACTTTTACAATTTTCTATAATTAATGTCATTAGAATAAAAAGGTGTTTGAATTGTATGTTTGAAAATATGTATAAAACCTAGCAATTCACAAAAATACCATAGAAATAGAGGTTTTAGGCACCATCATTACATAATGACAAACCTTTTTAAATGCTTCAACTTCCAGTGGCAAATGCCACCAGAGAAACTCAGTTGTATTCATGTATTATAAATATCAAACTATATAAAAGGAGGTCTTATGCATTTCAGGTTTGCAAGGCACCTGTGTACTTAAGATATGTACGGAGACCTACTGTACAGTAGCTTTGCCCCTTTAATTGGGGCACATTAATCACATGGTATTTATCTACCCAACCCCAGACTGAGATTTTGCTCCTAGGGGCCTTAGGTAACTGCCAGTAAGTTATTTCAATGGCTGTCTCAAAGTTAACAAGTGTTATAATGAAATAATCTACCTGATGCTAATAAAGGCTTTAGAATGTTCTAAACAGTGTGGTTTCATTTAAACTTTCAAATATACTCATAATTGCAATTCACGTGATCCTGAATTGTCAAGCATGTCCTTACAAAGAAGTCCCTGTGGTGCCAGAGTTTGCGCTGAGTGTCTTCTGGGTAAGTACAGTAGAAGAGTAAGGTGCCACTGTATTCACTCGGTGTGAATGCCAGATAGGGAATGATTAACTGGAGAACCTTGCTAGCAAACTGCTCGAGTGGAAATACATATTTTTTTTACAGTGTGTACTTAAGACCTGGTTGTGTTGTTTCTATACCCCCTAAGTTACAAAATAAGCAAGATGACAAGGTTTTATGCTTGCATGAAGTTTATTGATATAGTACGCTTGGTGGCAGACTCCACCTTGAACGTCGACTCAAACAATGTCCTTTTCGGCATCTGTTAGGAATAATGTAAACAGTAAATTGTTTACTCAGACAACTGAACATGTAAAATGAGTGGATGATCAGAAATGCAAGTCCTATGCTCCTGCTCTGCTAAGCTCATAACTAATGTTACCTGTGCACTAAAATATCCTGGCATCTCATGCTCAAGACAGCCATTTGGACAGTTCCACTGGAAGTCTACAAAGGGTGTGAGTAAGTCAATGTCCTAAGGTATTTGGAACACAGGGCCTCCTTAAATAGTCATTATGCACTTGAACTTGCCTCTAATTGACATCGAGCTTCTGGGGTTCAGCTGCTGTGTGTCTTCTGGTTTCCCACTGAACTCTTAATCCCATCTTTTCATTTGGGAGGCAGGTCCCCTCTTCCCACCTGACTTCACCTTAAGGGTCTCTCGTCTGTTCTTTCCTGCCTTTGGACTCTGGGGGCTCCTTGCATGACCAGCTTCTCCTAGGCACATGTCCGTTTACACTGGGACCTGAACACCCCATCTACTAGACAAAGGCCTGCACCAATACCTCTGTGCTCGCGTCAGGGAGGAGAGACTGACGCTGTATGTGGTAATAAGTACTGGTTGAAGAAAAATGTACTGATTTGTGAGGATAAAACTATTTACAGTTAACGCTGCTTTTTTAGCACTCTAATGTGTCTCCACCCTCTTTGTTCTGCTCTGAATACTCACTGTACGAGGGAGCCCGCTTAGCACATGGACCGAGTGCTCCTAAGTGTGCTCCCTCTAGAACTGCCCAACTTGCTCCTCCCCGCCCTTTAAACCTGCCAACTAGATTATAATGCCCACATAAGACTGTCTTTCTGTGACTCCATCCCCTTGGCATCTTCTGTAGGGCTGGACAAAGGACTAGGCATTCCAGGGTAAACGAGTTGGTTGACTGGTGCACGTCTGACACCACAGCCTTGGTGAGCGTCCCTGGTGCCGTGTGCCTGCCACGCACCGAGTAGTAACTGGGCGTCAGGGAGGCATGCATTCAGCTGTCTTAAAATACCTTTGTCTACAGGCCAACAAATCAAATTGCTGAGAACACACACAAATGTGTTAAGGCCCAGGTACACGAGGAGGAGAATTTACCTGCCAGTTTTAAGTTTCTGCTCTGCGAACATGGGCAGTAGTCACGGTTATTTCTCCAGCAATACCGTAACTTCCAAAGGGAGAACGTTTGTCACCAGATCCTGAACCTTTTTTGGCTACATCTTCTACCGGGAAAGCAACAGAAAGAAAAACTGGGCTTTTTGGTCTGGGCACATCTTGTCCACTTGTAGGAGGACTAGCATTCTGGGGGTTGGGGACGTGTTTCTGGAATTTCTGATCTGCAGGAAGAGCAACGGGCACTTGCACTGCAGCATATCTCTTCACGGCCTCTGACTGGGAAACAACAGCATGTCCAGGAACAGGCTTCCAATCCTGTGCTTCCTGAACATTTGAGCCCACTAAAATAAAAGGCGGGGCACTGGTCTTCTTGCTGTCGTCCATCATCACATAAGTTGGAGAAGTAACTTTCGGTGGATGCTGCAGAAACTGTGGATCCTTAGGATTAGAAAGATAGAGGGTCGCCTGGGGGAAAGGCCCAGGTACAGGTGGCGGTGATGGGCGGCTTTGTTGATTCATATCAGTTAGACAATAAAGGGTCCACATGTTAGAATATGGTGGTGGTTGTCCTGCTTCACTTGCTGCTATCGCTACAAAAAAAAAAAAATTTGCAGGCGTTAAAGGTTTGGTCTCTGTATCAGGCGCTATGCACAGAAATGTCTTAAATTTTTTTTTTTTTACATATAAACAAACAGCTGTAGTAATATGTGCCATAAAGCATGCTATAGAGAGGGCTAAATAAATTGTGTTTGGTAATGTGAAAGAAGAGAGATTCTCTACAGTTGGAAAATGAGAACAGTGTTTTGATAGCGAGTGGCGGGGACACTAGGGTTGTGGCTGAGGAGCAGTCTCATTCTAAGCTGCTGTTTCCAGGAACTTTAGACCTGGCTTCTCCAGGGTCCTCAGGAAATGAGTCAGCACTTCCAGCTCCACCAAAAGAATCAACTGAAGAGCGTGTGAAGCCACTGGAAAAAGTGTTAATGCATCTGCATAGTGATTCTTCTCTTTACAGAAGAAATCAGCACTCAGCACTTAGGTGGCATCTTTTGATCACATAATCGGTTATCTCGGGCCCTTTGCAGGCACTGTCGTCGCCCGCCAGTTGGTCACCATACACAAAACACCACATAATCTAGGACTCATAATCTAGAGCACTGCTCGGGCTTAGGCGAGGCTTGAAATTATAGGTCCTAGGTGGCAGTAGAAGGCTGCATGTTCTCTCAGTGGCTCTTTAAGGAAAGAAAAAAAAAAGGTCTTGGGGTGTCATCCATTCACTTCCACCAAGGATGCTATCATGTCAGGTTAGAGTTGCCTACTTGAAGCCAGTGCTGGTGTGGAGAACTGAGTCCCAGAAGATGGGACAGAAGAGCAACATATAGCCTTTGTGCAGGTTTTTTTTTTCTTCCTCCTTCAGAAAAGAAGACGACACTATGCACACGATTAAGCTACGTTTTCAGGCTCCTGAAACTGACCCCTCTGGAAGCTAATTAAAGATAAGCACAAGGGAAGTCGTCAGGTGTCTGTGAAATACCTTTAGTGCTTTGGAAGCAGTTAAGCCACTTGAGAACAGTAACTTGGGATGAAGTGCTGCCTAGGCCACAAGTGTAATGCCAGCCCCCACAGGCTACGCTCCAATGCTGCCCCCTGCCTTTCCAGCTGTGCAGAGTCCCCGTCACACTGCCAGACAATTTCATCTCTAAACACCTGCTGTGGTAACACCTCTTTATCATTCTGACTCTGGTAAGAGTCATGATTGAGAGAGCTTCTGCAAAAGGAATGGGGGGCTGTTGGTTCCTGCACGTCCCACCTACCTCAAGGGAGAAGCATCGCGGCACTCGTCTGGATGAAGGAGGAGGGCGGGTGGACTGAAGGCCATTAACTAGACCGAGATGGGAGGTCAGATGTGCATCTGTGTCACAGGAGAGCGGTAGTGATAGTTCAGCAGCCAAGCAAGCAGGTTGATTTAGGCTCCTGTTGGGGTAACGATGGAAGCCAGCCAGCCTTGACACATCCATCCTTCCTGCTGCCGCTACCACCCCGCTCCCCTGGGGGACAGAACTTCACCTTGACCTTTCCCCTTTCCATCTGGCTATGAAGCTGCTCCCTCCGCTGCGAGAAGCCCCCAGGCAAGACGGCAGTGCTCAACCAGCCCCCCAGACCAGCTTGCAGAGCTCTCCCTCAGCGCGAAAGCAGTCAAACACACCACCATTTCTTCCATGTTTCCAACGCCACCACCTAGGTAAATGCATTGTTGTCTTTCGCGTTTACGTTCACGAGTGAGAAATTTCAAACCAACACTCCGTGATTACAGTTTTGCAGTAGCTGTATCCAGATCACATGAACACATTTGTGCCTGACAACAGGTTCGAACATCTTTCGCGACACAGTATGTCCAAACAACAGAAGAGCACTCGATGACCAAATTTTGAGGCCAAGCGGTGGTTATGTCACTTTAAAATCACTCATCTCATGAGAGTAAAATCTCAAATACAACAAAGCCTTTATTTAAATAGGTTTGGCATTTTCAGTACTATTGAAAGACTTCTGACCAGTCTGCAGGGAGCCTACCTAGATGGTCACCTGAAATAGAGATGTCACCAGAAGTGTAGTTTTTAATTTTGTAAGTAATTTTCTTACCTGGCTCCATCAAACCTCGTTGGAAGGTGCTGCATCCCGTTCTGGTTCCATTTCTGGTTCATAAAGACCTTCTGGAACAGGAGGTTGGGGGCCACTAGATGATCTTACGGACCCTGAGCGCGTGGGTTTGACCTCCGTCTCCTGGGACGCAGGGTTTTCCCCGGACTCCTGCCCAGCACTGCCAGGGGCCAGCGCAAAGATCTCCACTTCAAGGTGCATAGATTTCTCAGAGCTCACTGCTTTGGTAGAGCCGTCTGCCTCCACATGGACTGAGGAGTCATATTTTGTACTCTCCAACTGCACAAATTTTGCGGAACCCACAGATTTTTCAGACCCGCGTGAGGCTGTTTTGCCTACTACAAGTATGGGACTGTGTGGTGGTGACTGCTCCTTGCCTTTAAGACGAGCAACGTGATCAGAGAAGGGGATAACTATTTGTTCTGGTAACTGCTCAACATAAGTAACTCCTTCGATTACAGGCTCATCATTATAGATAGAAGCTATGTGCATGGTGGATGTCACCTCAATGTCAGCCTGCAAAGGGACCTCAGAAGCATGGTCACAAGCAGGAGGTTCTTGTTCACCCTGCAAGGGGGATGAGGAAGCCGTTGGTGATTCAGCCTTACTGCCCACACGTACATGGACAGATTTTTCGCTCACAACCTGCTCTGCTACCAGCTTGCCAGAACACACACTAGGAGGGGCCACCACGTTCTCTTCAGCAGCCTTCGAGCTCAGCGTCTCCTCGGAAATACCAGGCATACTTGTTGCCACATCCACCATTAAAATTTCAGATTGATCAGAATGAACAGATGGAACATTACCTAACATCTGAGCAGCAAACTGGGCGGGGTCCGCAGGGACATAGGCAAACTCGGAAGTGACGGCTGCTGGCAACGGTGACGATGGTGGGGTGGCGTTCTTAGGGGTGGTCGGTTTGGATGGGCCCCGGAGTGCTTCGCCTGCGTCCTCAGGCTCTGGGGACAGGTCGGCCTGGACTGAGGGGAACTGAGTGGTTTTGCTGCTGAACAGCGGAGCTGCTATGTTATCCTCCTCGGTGTCCGTCGATTTCTCCATCCGTTTAGGCTCTAGGGAAATGGTAGATGTTCTTTCTGGTTCTCTCACACATTCTGCTTTCTTCTCTTGGGCCGCTCCTTCCGACCATTTCTCCACTAAAAATGAAGGTCAAATGAGTTAGTAAGTACATAGTCCTCAAAAAAGGAATTTTAAAGGAAGCACAGGTTGAGCATACCAAAGTCGTCATGTACGCAACCTTGAAAGTTCTGTTTCACTGTCCGACATCTGTAACTTAAGTGTGGGCAGTGAAACTCCCCTGTCCTTATCTACCGAAGAGAGACCTCAGTTCATTACCTTAGAAATAAAGGACTACTTAAAGTAGCACAGTGACAAAAGCTAATAATCAGATACCACCTTCAGCTGGATCATAACTCTGCCTAAAAATCAGCTGAAAACACCCCTGAAAAAATCTCCTGATCCAAACTTCCACAGAAAACTGGGGAAAGGAAAAAACACTTCATAACTTAAATGAAACACATGCTGTCATATTAAAAGGCATTCTCTAAGAAAACTGGTATATAAAGTTCAATTTACTAAACTGTAAAACTGGGCTACCATAGCATATTTTTACATTAGGAAATGTCATGTATTCTTATCTAAACATGCTAGCACCTGCTGGCGAGGTGGGCTGATGCGGCCGAAGCACTGACCCAGACAAGAGCAGCAGAAAGAGCTCTGGAAGAGGGCCTCAGCGAGTCCTTGGAGGGGAAGAAAATAACCATGGCTCACAAGCTCAAGTCAACTGATGACATACAGAAACTCCCAGAGCTGGAAAACTGCTGTGAAATCATGTTCTGGACTCAACATTGTGCTTGTCACTCACGTTTGTCTAACCACCTGAGTTAGGACTCAAACGTTTTCACATCTGCCTACTTTACTCAGGATTACCTCTTTGGGGAAGCATTTCCCTAATGTCATGAAATCAGCAAGAAAAGTTAAATTTGCCTCAGGAGAATATATTTGCTTCAAGTCAAAACTTTGGAAACGAGTCTTCATGGTAAAGAAATAGGTGCTTGGGGTTTAAGTCCTGGCCCTGAGTGTTCTCCCTCAGCCCCTTCTGCCACACTCTTGCCCCTGGGGGCAGCCTGCTGTTTCTCATCGATGATGCCAGGCAGGGACTCGCTGACCCAGGTGGTCCTTTCTCACTGTTCCTGTGGGTCATCCATGGCAGCTGATCTCTGCTTTCTATCTGTGGTCAGTTTTGAGCCAGCGGTAGGAAGGAGCCCTCTATTTGGTGTTGACATAGGACTTCTACCCTGCTTCCATCTTTCACAAAGGGCCTATGAGTGTGAACTTCCTGTGTCTGGAATCCCAGACTCCTCCAGCCGGACACCCAAGTCCACCCTTAGGGCAACGGCAAGGTCAGGACGCCCACTGCCACCATGAAACCCAAGCCCACTCCTCTCTAGACTCACCTACCCACTCTATGCCAGCAACTCTCTTTTCCCTCATGGGGACTTCCAATCCCAAAGTTGGCAGTCGTTTATTTACCATGAGCATTGTCAAGAACACAACCAGCTTTGAGATTGGATCACTGAAGTCCATAGATCGCCTGCATGGGACCCATCGGAGATGTCACTTACAGGAATTCAGCAACTGTGGGAAGGCCATGTGCCCTTTTAAAACAGGCTTATCATTCCTGAAAAATCTAAGACTAATCCTTACGCTTATTTTTGCCTTTGGAAGTCCCCTATTAATCACCATTCCGGAAAGGTAAGTGTTAGTAGCTCACAGTCGTGTCTGACTCTTTGTGACCTTATGGACTGTAGCCCACTGGGCTCCTCTGTCCATGGTGTTCTCCAGGCAAGAATACTGGAGTGGGAAAGGTAAAGCATTATATAATTATGAATCATGACAACTCATCAGAGGATTTATGACATTGCTGCCTTCCCCACAACTTCTCATTGTAAAAAGGTACATGAGAAAGTCTGGATCTCAGTCCTGACTGAATAGATTTAATGGCCAAGCCAATGGTTCTGAGCTTCAGCCTCCTAGTCTGTAAGATCTTGAGTCTTTGTAGAGATTAAATAGAATCATTCACCTAAAAGTTACTCTATAAACGATGAATCATGTATAAATGGGGAAAGAATAAATCAACACTTATTTAAAAAGTTTTGAAATGTAATATCAAATTAAAAATTATAAACCTATCTTTAAATCCGCTTTGATTAAAATTAGTTGGCTATTTCTTAATCTGGTGATAAGATGCAGGATGTTTTTCCCCATTATACTATATGTCTATATATATACACACACACACGTCATATTTCATCACATTGAGATCAAATGCCTTAAGCTATAATAATGGTTTTGAAACGTAAAGCAGTAGGTTAACCACTAGGTTTGGTTTAGAATACATAAGAGAATGTTAACAAATATATACATATGTAACTTAAATTTATATTGAGTTTCTGTTTATCTATTACTACAGAAGGTAAAACATTCTAATGTTTTAAAGGTCTGTTTAACAATTCCAAAGATTGCTGACTTGTAACCTTAGCTTTTGTCTGCCTGAGAATGTATTCTTTCATTTTTAAAGGATGTATTCACTGCATATATACATTCATTCTAGGTTGGCAGCTTTTTGCTTTCAGCACTTTAGAGATGTCATTTCATTGTCTTTTGGCTTCTGTAGTTTGTTAAGAAATCTGCTGTTTGTCCGATTATTCTCCTGAAAGTAATATGCCTTTTTACTCTTCCTGTTCTCATGATTTTGTCTCTTTCAGCAATCTGACCATGATGTACTGAGGTGTCGTTTTCTTTGTCCTTATGCTGCTGTGTGTTCAAACTTTTTGAATCTGTAAGTTGATGTCTATCAGTCAGCCTTAGATAATTCTCGGCCACTTTTTCATCTACTCTCTTTTCTCCTCCTTTGACTGTAATTACACATTTTTCCCTCCTTTTGATCATGTCCCACACATGTCTTACACTCTGTCCTCTTGTTTTTCTTCTTGCTTCAATTTGGGTATTTTCTACTACCCTGTTTTTTAGTTTCCAATTTTGTCTTCTGCTAGTAAAGCTGTTTAATAAGAATAACTGTTGTTGTTTTTAGAGCCTTACTCTGTTGAAGTTCTCCAGCTTTTCATCCATGCTTTCTATCTTTTAATTATCTTGTTCTAATAATGGCAAATATGATCCTCCTGAGACTTCCTTTTATATTTTGTCAAAGTAGGTATATTACACTTTGTTCTTACTCCTAGCACATTGTCTTACTCCCAGGCTGTGATGTTCCTGGGGTCTCAACTGAATTGCCAGTTTCCAGAAGTCTCTTCATTTTGGCTGAGTCTAAACTCCAAAGCCTCCCCCCAACACTGTACCACTTGTGAAAATCCTACTTAGCTTTCAGTCTTCCAGCAGCTCTTCTCTGCTAAGCCTTCTCAAACCTTAGAGTCCACACATGAGCACCTTAGGAGTTGGCAAAATAACCAAAGAAAGTATCTTTGCAGACTTTTGGGAAACACTTCTCCACAAATGCCTCCTCTCTGGTACTGTCGTCTAGATCCCAGCCTCGTCAGGAGCCCCAAACTCTGCTGCTGTTTTCTCTTCCTGGAGTGACTTCCAGTTTCTGCTTGGTCTCTTTTCCTGCACATGAATTTGAAAAATGCTACCATGGTGAATATGGGGCTCAAGTTTTGTGAACTCTTGTGGTTGAGCTCTGGCTCTGACCCACACACTGTGCTTTTCTGCTGCCTCTTAGTTACCTAGGTAGACGCGTAACGCATACTACCTGGGTGCTGCTCTCTGACTCGACTGTATTTACTACTCACGCTTCTACTTCGTGGAAAGTGTGGCCTGTGTGCTTATTTCACTGAAGGACTAAGATATTCTTCATAATTTGGTTGTCTTTAGCAATTAAGGACCAGTTGACAGTATTTTAGTCCCAGCTTGGACATTCTGCACTTAGCTCTCTGCAGGGTTGAGTCACTTCAGTTTTCCCATCTGGATTACTTGCTAGTCAGGACTCTGAGACATCTAAACACATTTGGACGCACGAAAAGCCAGACAGACCATAGGAAACAAATATTCTCCCAGGCCTACCTGAGAAAGACCTCCAATATTTCAATCCAGTGCATAAATGCAGTTGGTTTATTCAGCCAATATTTACTGAAGGTCTGGTCATGACAGTTATAGTGTAGGATTTGAATGTAGCATGTGACGTGCTCAATGCAGCACCATGCTACCAGTGAGCTACCCAGTGAGCTTCTGAGGAGCATGCATTCTCTAGGCAGCACAAGAATGCAGAGAACAAGCCACCTGCTTGGGTCTCAGGGAATTCGGATCAGAAATTCTACCTACCTTATCGCCAGTTTCAGCCTCAGCTGGCATTTCTCATGCACCACAATCCCACTGTCAAGGACTTTCTATTTCCCTCTCCTATGCAGCAGGAAATGGCCTTTGAGCCTGTCTTTTCTCCTGCCTCCTCTATGGTTTATCTAAAGTAAAAACTTGATTCTGTTAACACTAGGTCTTAAAACACCTTTGAAAATTCCAAGAAAATCTCTCAACAAAAACAGGCTCCTATACAACTCCAAAGTTTTAGCCTTTTAATTATGAACCGAGTAATGGATTCTTTGCTGCAGACTCTATTTGCCTTTTCCCTAAAGCAAATTAATGCTTCAATGGGTAGAGATCAACAGAGCAAACAGGAAAAAATAGAGGTAATCTAAACCCGGGGTATACTAATTTATTATCTTTTAGAAATATACCTACAACACTGAAGAGTTGGGATTGACAGGGAGCTATCAAAGTGTCTGGCCAGCAGAGTCAGATGCTTAGCTTATGAGGCCCAGGATGGTCTTGCTTCTTATACTGACCTCTCCTTGTGTTCCTGACCTCATCTGGTTTGCTGTCCTGGCTTGCATGGCTTTCCTTATCTGCTTCTCAGCCCAGCATTCTCCTCTCTTAATCCTGTCCCTAGTCTTGACAATCTGACCCCAATTCTCAACTATACCCTTTTTCCTAGTGATTTATTTGCCATCTTTAGTATAGCTGCTGTTAAGTTGCTTCAGTCGTGTCCGACTCTGTGCAACCCCATAGACAGCAGCCCACCAGGCTCCCCCATCCCTGGGATTCTCCAGGCAAGAACACTGGAGTGGGTTGCCATTTCCTTCTCCAATGCATGAAAGTGAAAAGTGAAAGTGAAGTCGCTCAGTCGTGTCCGACTCTTTGCGACCCCATGGACTGCAGCCTACCAGGCTCCTCTGTCCATGGGATTTTCCAGGCAAGAGTACTAGAGTAGGGTGCCATTGCCTTCTCCGTTCTTTAGTATAGACTACTACCAAAATACTTAATCTTACCACAGCATTAAAGCATGAAGGACCTAAGCCCCACTCCCAACAACATCGCCAGATAATCATTCCAGTTTTTTAACTTAATGAAATTCTTATCTTGGTACAAATTACCACCCTGCCTAGGCAAACACATAATTTCAAGAAATGAAAGACTCCTTCTGACACAATACTCATCTCTGTTTAGGAAATCAGTATAGCCTTACTTGAAAATACTGCCCAGAAATGTAGAGTGAACACCCAAGCCTCATAAAATTTGGTATGGATAGTCCTGAAATAGAGATTCCTTTTTTGTTTAATAAAGGTGGATAAGCTACAAGTATGTGTAATGAATTCTATAAGGCATAAAGATAGAATTGGGCTTAAGAAGCTGGAGACATTATTATATCTAATATGACTACATAAGACAATATTTAATGGTACACATAACTACTGTGATGCTACATAAAAATTGAAATTGGGCTCAGTGATCAGCAGCAGTTCATGACTCTAATTACTACTCTATGGCCACACCAAGAACATCCGACCAGAATCAGTTAGAATAGTTCGTTAACAGGCTAACTCGGTTAGGGACCTTGGTGGCCTAGGCCTTCTTGATTCTTCCAAAGTAGTGGCTATCTCCTGCCTCTGTTGGAAGTCAAGACAGGAATAACATCGGAAACTAGACTCAATTAGGCTTAGGAGGATGGAAGGTGCCACTCTGATGGAGAGACCACAGCCCTCTTCATGGAGTGGTGGCAAGGTCAGAATTAGTACAATCTGGGCTGTAGGCTCCATACAAGAAGCTGACAGGAGGAAGAAGTGAAAAGTGGGAGATAATGTGGGAAAAGAGAATTGAGATTTTGCTCCAAGTTCAAAAATTAAAGTTTTTTCTAGAGGAATGTTACTGGTATGTTACTCTGGCTACTGCGGAAAGAGAGTCATACTACTAGGAAAATCTTCATGCTACTAAGAAGATCTAAGTTTAGATCCCAACTCTACCAAATAGTATTTTAGAAACTTACAAGTTACCAACTCACTCCCAAGCATCAGATTTCTCTTGAGTAAAACTGTAGGATGTCACCTATTTTATACAGTTGTCTTAATTGACAAAACATACTTTTTTGCCTAGGACAAAACAGGTAGTCAATAAATTCTATTCTCCTTCTTTCTTTTCCTAGATATACTAAGTGGTAGAACTTGACACAACTGTTTTGCCTTAAAATAGTGCCTGAGTTTCTCAAGTCCCCTCAATGACTCATGCAGATTAGTGAGGAAATTCTCCTGAGAAGACTGACACACAGAAACGCTCTCACTGATTCATACATAGTGAGACCTCTTTAATCAAATGGCAGAAAAGTCAAGAGGATCCAAAAGAGGGTTTTACATGAGCAGCTTTGCGAATGAGCACACGTGGGTGAAAAACTTGCTAGAGTGGAGGCTGGATAGAGGCAGGCTCTGGAAAATGGGAGAAAAGATGAGAAATGACAGAAGTGAGAAACGTTTGCTCCCATATCTGGTTCTTTTCTCTCCATCACCTGACTCTGCGTGAAATTCTGAAGGCGGTGGGGCGATAGGTAAACAGTACTGGTCCTGTGACAAGGCCTACCAACAGTGGGGTCCTTCTAGGAAAAATCCCAGATTGAAGTGTTGGAACCAAACGGTCTGTGCAGGACATAGCTATCACCATACTTGCCATGCGTACAGGCAGCTTGGTAGTAATGCTGCTAGGCAGCAAACTCTCCAGTTTGGAAATAACTTTGGGGGATACATCTGGTATCTGGGAGATGAGTGGACACCAGTGCATTAGGGATGGCAATTTAGCTCTTCCCCACATAATTAAGTCTTAATAACTGGTGTTGTCTTTTTTTAAATAGAGGTATAGTTGATTTACAATGTGGTGTTAATTTCTGCTGTACAGCAAAGTGACTGAGTTACATATATATCTATTTTTATATTTTCCATTGTGGCTTATCACAGAATACTGAATATACTTCCCTGTGCTATACAATAGGGCCTTATTATTTATCCATTCTATATATAATAATGAAGAAGTCCATTAAGCCATTTGGGATGACAATAAAAGGCAGACATCGATACTGGACTGTAACATTGAACTTTTCTGGTCATACCTTCGTGTTACCTTCCCCCGCTCTCTGGTAAACTAGAATAAGCAACATTTGTTTTTGCTCTGCTGTCTAAAGAGCAATCTGTCTCTACAGCCATACTGTGAGCTTGCTTCCAGGATTATCTGTACATGCTCTGTCAATTTCCTTGATATCTATAGTTTCTAGAAGAGAAAGAGCAGTGTCTCTTACCCCTTAACCTCCATCAGAAGTACAGCTGCTCCATTAGTTCAGTCTGTTTATTTTGAACCTGAGATTCAAAGATGTTAATCCCTGCTGGACCAAAATCCATCCCTTTAGTCCATATCCTAAATTGAATGGTGGATAAACTCTTCAGTAAACAAGTTAGTCTCAAAGGCTACCACTTAGTTACCTGCCACCATGAAGATTCACTGACTTTATCACCATTCTCAAACATAGCCAGCCTGCACAGCCAGTCCTCTCAAACAGCTCCTGGTATAAACTAGTAGAAAGGCCGTAACAACTTTGCCTGCTGTCCCTCCTCCAGAAGGTCTTCCTAACCCGGGGATCAAACCTGTGTCTCTTACATCTCCTGCACTGGCAGGCAGGTTCTTGACCACTGGTGCCACCTGGAAGCCTCAAGGTTATAAGCAAATCCCAGACCTGTTTCCCATGGTAAGCTGAGAACGCCATCAGGACCCTACAGGGAAGCAGCCAGACTAGACAGGAAATGAGATACATAAAAACGTTCCTATTTGAGTGGCGACTCACTCCCCTACCCTGTGAAATGCTGACTCTTGAGATTCCTAATCTTGTTTTCTGTTTTGGGTGTCTCTTTCACTGTAGGTCCAAGCCCTCAGGATTTTTACATTTTCCTAGGTTTTATCCCTAATTTCTCCCTATCTTGGCTAAGTTATCTATTAATATCAGTAGCAGAGAATAAACATGGATGTAACTCACTGTTCCTACCTTTTTTCTCTATGGTCATTCCAAAATGTTGGTCAGCCAATGGAGCATTATTTAGTTATTTCGTCACCATTTTCTCCACAGAATTCTTCCAAAAGCTTTTTCTTACAATTCTTTTAGACGTGTGCCTGTTCTTGGGATTTAACTAATACAGACTCTTTTGCTCATTGATCTTTCCAAATGTTCATCATGTAAACTTTGCCTTTTACATTTTTCCCCTTCTGATTTCCTCACTGTTCATCCATCCTCAGTTCCATTGTTATGTTCACATAAGATAGACATTTACACACATATACATAAAACAACTTTTTCCTCTAAGCAGATATATACAGCCTCACATCGCAAAGACAGGCCAGAGACCACGTAATATGGAAAATTTATCTGAATTGTCTATGAAAAGTATGTTTAATGACACCTAATTGCTGCCCTGTCCTCCAAGCTGGACTGCAGTTTAAAGCATCATGGGGAGGTGAAAAACAAATGTGACTAACCTTTTCTATTAAAATAATCTTCCAAGAAGAGAATACACAACATTCCTAAGTAATGTGTCTCATTATAATTTGAGTCTTTACCACTACAAAATTCAGTTCAAAGATGGCATACTGGAAAGGGTTTACACACCCTTCCTTCTAGATCTCATGGTACCAACAAAAGTTGAGGGTTTCCTGCAAAGTGTCAGATTTCTTAAAGAAAAACTGATTCAGTAATAAAAATAAAGCATCAGTGTGATTAAACATCAGTGTAATTATTTAAACAGTATATCATTCTTAAGTTGGAGCATATGTTAGGCATGATACAGTAATTCATAACTAGGTTTTTATGAAACTATTACTACTTATGGCACTTACCTTTAATCTGATGAAATTGTTTAACCAGATCTTTTATATCCAGACAAGGACGTCCTGAAGAAATAAGAACAGGAAATGAGATACATAAAATTCCCAATTTAAAATACTTTCTTGTTCAAAGCAACAAATGTATAATCTAAAGCAGTAACAAACCTTCTCTAAAGAGAATAAGTTCTCTGAAATAAACTGCTGCGAACTGGGTGATGTTTGGTGGATTGGTTTTGAGTATGGCTCTGCTAACTCCCTCAAGCAGAGTCTTGAGGCCATAAGGTACGACAAGTCTGGGCTTTGAAGAAATCATGCTGGTGGGATGTCTGTAATCTCAACTACAATGAAGAAAAACAGTCTTATAAATAGTATGGAAGTTTACTATTGAAAATGTTACGAGTTAACTATAGTTTCTAAGAATAAATCTATTAAAATTATTAGTTTTAGTGCAGATTTCTAGGTATTTATTCAAGAAAAACTGTTTAATGGTAGTTTGAAAAATAAAAAAAGAACCATACTACCAACAACATATCATGTGCAGATGAGCAATCAAGTACTGTTAAAGAAATCCATGGGAAAAGCCCTGCCAGAAACACCAGAATGATACTAAAAACAAAGATCAAAAACCAGACAAAACCTATTTTTACAAAATTCAGTAAGTATTTTGTGCAGTAGAATTTCAAGAAAGATAAATTAAGCTCATTTATCTATGCCTAAGAAACATCCTTCCAAACCACATGGGAACTGGCTTTTCTGTACATTCATCAAATAGAGTTATTACAAATTAAATTTCTACAAGAAAATATTTTCCCCGCACTTTCCTAAGTATATCCTCAGACACACTGATCATCCTTAAGTGTATATATTTTAGCTTTGTTTTTAAAATTAGAGTAGTTACTTGTGGTATTATACCAGCCACCACCATCCATTCTTTTCTATCTTCCCTTGACCTCTACCTTAGTTTTCCTCTCTCCCTTCTCTTGGCTTTCTGGATTTTTAAGTGGTACCAAGGGCATTGTATAGCCTTTACTGTGTAACTCTAAGCTGCAGAGGTTGCTACCCTAAACTTGTGTCAGTGTGTGTGTGTGTTTTGTTTCATTCTAAAAACTTTTAAGAAGGCTTATGAATACTCATAAAGAACAATAAAATATTTAAGGAACTCAGTTCAGTAGTTAAGAGGAAAATTATGGTAGGAAAAATAGGATTAAGCCACAGGTAAAGTTAGTATCCCAATACAAACCTTAGGTCCTACACTAGAGATGGATTGTCAGATCAGCCTTCTGAATTACCTAGAAGCCATCACATCATAAAGAGTTAAATGATCAGGTTTCCTGAGATTAAAAAACAAATCAGATGCTTGGGAGAATCACAGCTATTCTGGGCAATGAGTCCCAGGAGAAATTTCTCCTATGGGTCCTCATAAAGAGAACAGTGTAATCATGTACCAGGTCCTCAACAATATCTCTGTAGTAAATAGAATAATGAGTTTCATAGAGTAAGTGACACAGTTCAGTTATAGCCATTATACAAGGGGCCAGCCTCTAATAAAAAGCAACTAATGTGCTGAAGAATTGATGCTTTTGAACTGTGGTGTTGGAGAAGACCTTTGAGAGTCCCTTGGACTGCAAGGAGATCCACAGAGATCAGCCCTGGGTGTTCTTTGGAAGGAATGATGCTGAAGCTGAAGCTCCAGTACTTTGGCCACCTCATGTGAAGAGTTGACTCATTGGAAAAGACTCTGATGCTGGGAGGGATTGGGGGCAAGAGGAGAAGGGGACGACGGAGGATGAGATGGCTGGAGGGCATCACCGACTCGATGAACGTGAGTTTGAGTGAACTCCGGGAGTTGGTGATGGACAGGGAGGCCTGGCGTGCTGGGATTCACGGGGTCAGAGTCGGACACGACTGAGCAACTGAACTGAACTGAATGTGGCATAGCACCAAAGGTCAAGAAAAAAAAATGTTTTGGCCAAAGCAAACTCTTTGAGAACATAATTAAGAATACTGTATTCAAGCCCCTAATGAAAACTTACTATTAAGAGTTTCATCTAACAGGAGCTTCACTGAATTAAACCATCTTTAAAATAACTAGTGGTGCACCTCTGGCAGGCCCACATGCTGAATGTTAAGGGACATAGTAATTAAATGGATGACACATGTACATTTCATATGTATGTATTTTTTAAAGTATATCCTGTGCACCCCAGTGTGAGTTTCAAAGTGGCTTACCAGGAACCCCGACAGCTAACTATAGTCAGCACTTGGTGCTACCAACTGTGAGGAGAGCACCCCCACCCCACCACACGCGAATATGCGGGGTATTTAGCGCCCCAGGACCAAGGATTGTGCGTCCTGCGATGCAGTGCCTTACAAAGAATCGTCCTGAAGATGAGAAATGACCGTGACACGGATCGTACCTATATCACCGGGTAAAGTCACACATAGGGCCGTTGAGGGTTGTGTAAAATGACAGCTTATTAGTTCTCCCCAAACTAATATTTGACCAGTATTTGTCTAAAACCAACAAATTTTACAACCCCTACCCCGACAGAGGAGTAACGCCTGAATAGGAACGGCGCGCCTCTGGCTGAAGATGCGAGAGTAGGGGGCTTCGGAGCCACAGTTCGTCAAGGGTACCCACCACTCACTCCCTAAAGACTGTGCAGGGTGCTCGTTTTTGCCGTTTGGTTGGTTTGGTGGAAAGGGCAGAGAGACCTGGGAGAGCAGGCGTCCCAATTCCACATCGACTACTTTGGCGGTGGCGGACCTGCCGACCCGGACCCCGGACCCCCAAGTCCGCCCCAAGGGCGCTGACCGCCTCACTGGCGGATGTGGGCCTGCCCCTCCGCGCAAGCCTCCCACTCTCCTGACGCTAGAGGAACCTTCCAGCAACCACACCGCGCTCTAGAGGCCTCGAGGGCCTAACGGCCGCCAAGCCGCAAGGGGGTGGGGGCGGGGGAGGGGGCTTTCCTCCAGAATCGCCCCACCTTCTCCTTTCCGGCTACGCTCTACTGAGCTTCCTCCTTGCCCCCTTGCCGGCGGCTCCTGGAGGAGACGGCGCTCCCTGCAGGGTCTTTTATACCCCTGGGGGACGTCAGGCCTACGTCACAAAGCCCCGCCCTCCCTGAAGCTCTGAACGGGCGCGGGAGGAGGCGGGAGTTTAGCGGCCACAGCCAATGGGAAGCCGAGAGAGACAAAGGTCGGAACTCCTCGGAGCAGGGAGGAGTGTTTTTGCCTTTTCTAGCAGAATACACAGGAGCATAGGAAACAGGAGTCTCCATGCCGAAACAGGAGTCTCCATGCCGTAACAGGCTCTCCATTTTGGGTCTAGCTTCGAAGAAAACAGATTTACGGCAGTTTTGTGTGGCTGTCACTGCATCACACTACTCTCCCCTCGTCCCCCTTATTCTGTTGCTCTCTACTCACCTTTTTGAAAAAAAAAGAACTCTGCCGATGTACACAACACACACTGGTACAATAATAGGATGCAGCACAGCACTCCTCTCAAGACACATGCCTGCTGAAAGAGAATCTGGCATTGATCCTGAATCTTCCTGTTTCTCGTAATTCCGGATCTTGCAATACTTCAGGCATGGTATATCCTTCGCAAACCATACCATCAGCTGCAGGTTGCAAGTCCATAAGGACTGTGTGTAACTTTAGCTCCCTTTTACCCAAGTGAAACTGACTCCTTCAAATACCCTCTCTGCTTTTTTACCCCGTTCGGGCTCTAATGTTTGTGCTGGGCATTTATACCATCGGAGTCATGATGGTCAAATTCCAAGCAGCCTTCGTTGTAATCCATTTCCACACGTTTAAAAAGCAACAAGAATCACTGTAAATCAACGATTAAATAACATCATCAGGGCATATATCCGACAAAACTTTTTAACTTGAGAAAAAAATGAAGACTACCAGAGCACGTTGCAGTAACAAGCGATGTTAAAACCCTGGCCTACATCTATGCTGCACACACCACTTTATGAGGATATTAATTTGTCCATTACCTATTACTGAGTGCCTATTATGTGGCAGACAAGCCCCTTCTTCTTATATTACGTTTTAAAAGAAGAAATGCTCTTTTAGTGTGACTTGAGTGTGATGATAGATCTGCAGGTGGTACACTTTTTGGTTCTCATCGCTGTCTCCTCGCCCCCCCTCCCCCCGACTTTGTAGTGTAAGTAAAAGTGAAATGAAAGTGGACGATTCCTTTCCACTTGTTTAGTTTATAATATATTTAATTATCAAAGGTGTAATGACTCTGAGCTAAGAACCCCAAGTACAAACATTAGATATCTCATTTATGGTGACTTTTGGAATGAGGGACATATGCTTATGTCGCCTAACCAAACTTGGTCGGTCACCTTGAACACGGATTAGGTGTTATGTACTGTGCTAAATCTGCAACACAGAAGGCAAGCCTATATACTTTTCCACATTTCTGCAATGTGGAAGTTCTGTCCAAGTTCCTCTGAAAAGCAAACTGTTACAGCAAAAGCACCTAACAAATTTTAAAACCTCTATGTGCTGCTTGATTTCTAGAACTCCTAGGGATCTGATGTGGCTTTACAATCTTCTTGTCCTTGTGTTCATCTCTCTCAGTCACTGGGGATCTAACTAAAATCCAAACCTACTTTGTTCTTCATTGCTTCCCGTCCCTCCCTGCTGCAAATCCTTACTCCATAGAAGTCCATGGTTCTTGCTGTGACCTGTGCAACTATCTCATCTTACCATCTGGTTTCCATTGACCCTCGAGAGACTGGACCTGAAGACACGTGCCGTTTGTCACTCTGTGCCTTTGCTCATCAGGTCCAAGGCCTGAGACATCTTTCCAGCCGTCATTTTCACATGACTGCATCTTTCTCCTCCTCTAAAACTCAGCTCAGCAATCTCCTACTTTAGAAAACCAGAGGGTTAGAAGCATTTTTTCCAGCAGCCCCATAATATGTATAACTCTGCCATACAGTTGACTCTCTGATTTACTACTTACCAAAAGATGATAACCTAGGGCCATCTCTCTCTAGTGTATTCTATCTGCATTAGCCTTATCCTAGGAGTCTGTTAAAAAGGTCTTCCTAAGCCCTACTTCAGTTCAGTCGCTCAGTCATGTCTGATTCTTTGCGACCCCATGAACTGCACCACACCAGGCCTCCCTGTCCATCACCAACTCCCAGAGTCTACCCAAACCCATGTCCATTGAGTCGGTGATGCCATCCAACCATCTCATCCTCTGTCGTCCCCTTCTCCTCCTGCCCTCAATCTTTCCCAGCATCAGGGTCTTTTCCAATGAGTCAGCTCTCTGCATCAGGTGGCCAAAGTATTGGAGTTTCGGCTTCAACATCAGTCCTTCCAATGAACACCCAGGACTGATCTGCTTTAGGATGGACTGGTTGGATCTCCTTGCAGTCCAAGGGACTCTCAAGAGTCTTCTCCAACACCATAGTTCAAAAGCATCAATTCTTCAGTGCTCAGCTTTCTTTATAGTCCAACTCTCACATCCATACATGACTGCTGGAAAAACCAGAGCCTTGACTAGACAGACCTTTGTGGACAAAGCAATGTCTCTTCTTTTTAATATGTTGTCTAGGTTGGTCATAACTTTCCTTCCAAGGAGTAACTGTCCTTTAATTTCATGGCTGCAATCACCATCTGCAGTGATTTTTGAGCCCCCCAAAATAAAGTCAGCCACTGTTTCCCCATCTATTTGCCATGAAGTGACGAGACTGGATGCCATTATCTTAGTTTTCTAAATGTTGAGCTTTAGGCCAACTTTTTCACTCTCCTCTTTCACTTTCATCAAGAGGCTTTTTAGATCCTCTTCACTTTCTGCCATAGGGTGGTGTCATCTGCATATCTGAGGTTATTGAGATTTCTCCTGGCAATCTTGATTCCAGCTTGTGCTTCCTCCAGCCCAGCATTTCTCAGATGTACTCTGCATATAAATTAAATAAGCAGGGTGACAATATACAGCCTTGACGTACTCCTTTTCCTATTTGGAACCAGTCTATTGTTCCATGTCCAGTTCTAACTGTTGCTTCCTGACCTGCATAGATTTCTCAAGCCCTACTTAGAATCTATTGAATTAGTATCTCTTTGTAGTTGTAAAACTACAACTTGAGAACCACTCCAGAGTCCATCTAAGCTACAAGTATGTTGTTTCTATTGAATGTCCTGATCAACTAGGAACTCAGCCCCCTTGCTAGTTTCACAAGTTAGCCAAATGGGTGAATTGTGCTCACTTTAACCGAAGGAGCCCATCTTTTAGGAACTAACTTTCCCTTTTCTCGTTCTCCCTTCCCTGTACTTTTCTAAATTTTCTAAGTATTTCCTCTTCCTAAGTTCAAGTTCAAGCTTCCCCCCACCCCAACTATGTCTTTTCTTGAGAGGATCTGGGCCTAAAAATATTTTTTCTATAAAATAAAACCCTGGTGGCCCAGCAATAGACTCTGAGCTTCCACTATATGGGGCATGAGTTCAGTTCCTGGTCAGGGAACTAAGATCCCACATGCCAAGTGGTGGGGCCAAAAAATATGTAAATAAAATGTACAAACAACATCCAAACCAAAAAAAAAAAATACATAACAAACAAAACATGACTGTGTGACCATGTATCTTCACAGGTAAGGATCCATATTTGAATACTTGCCACCACAATCTGCTTAAGGAAGCAATCAACTAGGAAAGTTTACATAGCAAAGGAAAGAGAGTGTGTGTGTGTGTGTGTGTGTGTTTTAAAAAACCATGTATACGCTGTCTTTCAATTTTAGTTGGCAGAAAGATAAAAATGCAAATTCTCTAAATAATTGACTTACACAATATGGGACAATAAATATTCTAATTTTCTGTGACATCTGAAAGTAATAATTCTTTACTTAGCTATCATGTGCTAAAATCAAAAAGATACCTATCCCAATAAAAGTAAAATCTTAAATGCATTAATCACAGAGGTACATATTATTATTACTAGACCATGCCTCCAAGTGTGTCAGATTATAATTGTGTTCCAAGTACAGAAAATATACATTAGAGATTTCTCTCATCATAGGCACAATCTAATACAAAAATATATCTGACACTTATAAATTAGAAGGTCCACTTGACAGCCTCCAAAACAGGAAAAGGGGAAGGAATGATGCCAACATTAAAAAAGCACACACAGATGCAAACATGATTATTGATTATTTTCTTCATCAGAGAGGGGTAAAGAGCAATTTACACCAAACTAGGTTTCCAGGCAGTTAACAGTAACTCAAAGGTTGGGTAAGTCATGGCACGCAGGCCAGACTGTTATAAATTACTCCACTCAATACTGTACTCAGATTTCAGTGAATCTAATGGCTTTGTATACTCAGCACAGTTTTGTTATTTTAGTATTTTCAGAACCACTGTCTACCCCCTCTCAGAGCTCTACCACCAGGTTCCAGATAAACCACCAGGGCTATCCTGCATCAAACCCAGCAGAGACAGTTTATAAACAGATCTATAAACGGACTAGTAGAGACGACTCACTGAGCAGTGTTGCAATCATGTGTATTCAGTGAAGTGAACTGAACACAGATTTATTTGAAATCCTGAGATCTCTCTGGAAAAACAAAAAGTTTTAAAGCAGTTAAAGCAGAAAAGTATGGAGCCTTATGTAATCTTTTACTACTGAATAGTAAGTAGCTTGAACAATACCTGATCTGAAAATTCAAATAAGTATGAATACTGGAGCAAGAACTTCATGATTCCGAACGCTCCACAATCATAAGTGAGAAATTTGCCATATAAACTATAACCAAAAGGACATGAAAATGGCGAGAGCCATATTTTAAAGATTCATAACATTCTTTCCTTCAAACCAGGTATCTAAAACTTTTAGACACCAATTTTCCCCTTCAGAAGGCATCTACCTGGCTCCTGGATCTTCCCGTTCATGAAAGTACGTAGCATCTTTTCTCTCTGGCTAGCATCTAAAACCCATGCAGCAGTCCCACTAGAAAGAAAGTCAACGTTAATAAGCACTTTGTAAGTGAAAAAACATGAAGCAAGTTCAGCCAAAGTCAGTGAAGAGCAAGCATTTTTTTTAAAAGAAACTATTATTCCCTCAAAACCTGATTAAGTAGATTGAAGCTGCCAAAGCTGTAGCTGCCCCTCCCATGTTTGTTTTGAAGTGAAATATTAAAACTGCTGATGTTCTATGAGATCATACTTCAGCTAAAAGGATATGTAAATTAAATGACACTCCAAGAGGATATTCTATAGGGCACTGAAAATTTTAAAAATAACTACCCTTAAGATTGATCCAGGTTAGCCACACAATGATGAAATAAATTTTAAAATGACTGAGGTATTTAGATTCTTTGAAAATACAGGTATGCAGTACTGAACAAAGAGGTAAATTCAATGACAATAAAAATTAGCAACAAAGGATTAAAAAATAACTTTGAAGTCTATTTACAATATCAATAACCTGAGCTAAGGGGAAAATGATTAAATCCTGGCAACAGACAGCCCAGCAAATCCCTCACCAGCAAATACTTTGAGGCAAAAAAATCTGTGTGCTTTCAAGAACAGCCTTTTCATGCAATTTGCTGAAAAAGTTCCAAAACTTGGAAACTAGACAATTAATTACAAAGGAAGGGAAACACCTATAATGTAGGTGTTATTAATCCTGTCTGTAGTCTAGGTCTTCTAATACATTCGCAAAACAGCTATACTTTGGGCTGTAAAACTGTCTTCTATTTGCTTTCATGTTGCTGGCTTTCAAAGGGAAAAAAGTGTTTGTCCTTTGAAACATTTTTGTAGACAATCTGGAGATAAATATTTTGATGACACAACTTCAGCTGAGAAGTATTTTTTTTTTAAAATAAGGAAAACTTGGAATTCTGGGTTATTAACATATTTGTTTTTACAATAAAAGAATTATTTGGTCTGTGGTCAGGAGACCTGCATTCTATTCAAGACTCTATAATAAGAGGAATAATTAATTGGAATAAGTCAATTCGCTTTCTTGTGCCTGAGTCTCATTTTCTGGACAATGGAGATTAGAATATCTGTGCTATTATTCACAGGAATAGTTTGAGGATAAAGTAAAACTGGAAAGCACTGCTATTTTTTCAAAACACAATATAAATACTATGTTGTGATACTGTTAATAATTTTACAGGTACTTTGTGTTACCCAGTCAGATGTGTGCTTCAGGTATGCATTCCTACAAGATCGCAGGTTGAATATTTAGTTTACTTTTATTTTAAAAATAATAAATCACAAAACTAAAATGTTTGAACAAGGTCACTTAACCCTCTCCCCAGGTGGTTAGTTATTATCCCTACCATCATCATCACTTTTCTTTTTTAAGCTATGTGTTTAAAAGAGGAGATCTTGAATACATCAGCCTAACTGAGGAAACGTGTCCTGGGTCCAGGTGGTTTTCGAAGAAAAGCTGATCTTCATAAGAGCGGTGTGCTCTGCTTTTAAAGTGCAGAACCTGTGTTGGGGAAGGACACAGCAGGAACTTGGGGTCTGTCACTGAGGGACCAGTTCCCTCATTGAGGCCAGAGCAGCATGAATGCGGACATGCAACCTGTTTTCAAAGTCGTAGCCAGAGAAATCCTCCTGCAAGACCAGAGAGAGAGACTATTAGCTAAGCTGTCGGTGCTACTACGGTATTAATCACACGGCACTGTCTGCTTCCCACAGTAAAACTCCTTACGCACTTAATAATGGCTTCACATTCACTTTTTTTTTTTTCAATTCCCCAAACATCAAATTCTTATCTGTTTTTAAAATGTCAACTGAATGTTATTAAATGCTGTCTTTGGAAAATTTCCCTCATGTTATTCCTAAGACAGTAGTCTGATGCTGGGCTCAGTGGAAGTTACTGCTAAACTTCTTAAGAACACAGTTGTGAAATCAACAGTTATTTTCCCAAGAACACAGTTGTGAAATCAACAGTTATTTTCCCACTCAAACAAGAAGAGTTTCTATAAAGCATGATGAGCAATTTCATCGGAATTTTTTGTGTAATTTTACTTAAAAATCAACTGCTCACTGATTCAGTTATGACTTCCTCCTGATTCAGTTATGACTTCCCCCTCCAGAAATATTATCAACCAGGACAATCGTTTCACAAAACCTCTTGAATTCAGGCTCCAGAGTACACACAGAGGACAAGGTCACTGGAAAAAGAGAGACTGGGGATTTTGGGGCATTTTTACCTTTGCTTGAAGGAGGAGAGTTCTGCCTCTTCCTACAGTCTATGAATATAAGAAAAACACATTATCTCTTAACACCTGTGTTTATGTACTCAAGCAGAAAATGTTATAATAGAAGACTTGTTAATTCCAACAATTCATGGTGACCTAGAGGGGAGTCAACTGCTCATTCAAGCATAATGACTCAATTTTTCTTTAATATAATGGTGTTTATTTACATCAAGGAATTACTTGATAATTTTTCATAATTTTAAGTATTATTCTATAAACAACTAAAAGAGTTAAAACAGTTTAAGACCCTACTAAACAATCTAAATTTGATAATTTAAGTTTATTGGAAGTCAGTAAGCTAGATCTCTTTTTGAAGGCAATACTAATTGAGAACAATCAGCTTCATTTTTCAAGAGATAAATCATACTTGTTGTATTTTATGTATATGTATTCTAGGTTGCATTAAGAGTAAAAATTTTCTTAAAGAATATGGCATTAGAAATTTCTACCAAAATTCATAAAAACTGCATTTTCTCTTTTGGTAAAATTAGAATTTCAAATGAGAAGGCTTATCAATTAAAAGCCTTATCTTTGGCAAGATAGGTGACATATTTAAGGATTAGGCTAGAATATTTCTGTTGATTTAGCTCAACTTTTAAAAAAATCCATATATTTGAAAGCTGACTTGAATGTATTGAAACCTAGAATTTTATATAGTCAATATTATGTAACTGAGCTTCTAAAAGAAGGTATTAAGCAAATCCAGCACTGTTGAAATTCTGTTTTTTAAAAACTGTGCCATTGTGCTTAAATATACATCTTAATAATCCATCAAATTTACAAGGTATTCTAAAAAATTTTAAGTAATCCTACACATCATCCTCATTTATTCTCACTACAGTCTTTATTAAATTGGAAAGGCAGGTATTTTTTATCTTGTTTTATAGATTAGGAACAAAGTATATGGTTAAGTAACTTAATTGGTATCATACACTAAAGATAAAGGATAGCACTAGGATCACAATGAAATTCTGTATTCATCTGAATAAACCACATTACATCATATTATAATGATTATAATATATTATAATCATATTATAATTATAACTCTAAAAAAAAGACAATGATTTTGCCTCAAATGAATTTTTGTTCAAAAAGCTATGTTTCTTTTTGTAACTCCAGGGAATAGATTACCTCCTTCAACACAGTAATATAGGATTAGTAGCTTCTTGGATTCATCCCGTGTAGAATCAAGGAAAACAAAACAAAACAAAAAACCAACTTGTTTTAAATGAAGGATGTTTTGTGCCTGTTCACTTCCACAGTTTTGCTGATGAACGTTATTTAAGAAAATAGGCAAGATCTTACCTCTGGTTTGTCTAATAGAAGACAGCCAAGTTCATAGCAAGCATATGGCTGAACGTATAAGTTATTCTGCCGACATAACTCATCTTTGACAGCTCGCTGAAAGAACTGAAAGTAATACAGATGTTCTTAGAATGAACAAACAAAACTGTCTGCCTCCTCACTTCCTCTTCCACCACTTGAGACGGTCATCTTTGATAAACAGATAATGCCAGAAAAGGAGCCCATAGGTGAAGAAATATTCAAAGGCTCTGAAGTCACATTAAGAACGAACATGAACCATCACCAACTTCTGGCATCTGAGAGGATGACCTTCATCTAATAAAGTGGATGAAACTCACACTGTGATGGGAGACTGGCTTTGCGTAACACTTTCCTTTTTCTCATTCACAAGCCCACATGTAGTTTTTCATAGTTCAGTTTTCTTAGCTATGACACCACGTGAACAGTTTACCTGAACAGCATCTTCTGAGTTCCCTAGACATTTGTGTATGGCACCAAGAAGCAAATACTTTAATCCAACGACAGATGAATCATCTACTCCATGGCAAGCTTAAAGAGAAGACAGCAAGAAGGGAATACATTCATCAGGAGTTAAGAATCTCATTGCTTAGTGACTCACTGAGTTCAAACTGAGAAGGTTCCCCTTCCTCGTCCATTAGTGAGTCTCCTTAGTCCAAGAAAGTGATAATCTTTCTTATGCCTGCCAATTACTATTTTATATTTGCATGTGTGTTTGAATTATCTCTAAATACATAGCCTACACTTGTGCATTCAAAAGAACATAGTCACTAAGATTCTTCACTGTTCCTTTGTGTTAGACATTAGTAGATATTCCAGACTAGCATCAACAACCAGGAATGGGTTTTAAATTATGAATATTTTTAAACAACAGAGCAGAACTTGAACATCCAAAAGCAATTTTATTTCCTTTCAAGTAATCTCCTTGGGAGGGTTACTGCTGCTGCTGCTGCTAAGTTGCTTCAGTCATGTCCGACTCTGCGACCCCATAGACGGCAGCCCACCAGGCTCCCCCGTCCCTGGGATTCTCCAGGCAAGAACTGGAGTGGGTTGCCATTTCCTTCTCCAATGCATGAAAGTGAAAAGTAAAAGTAAGTCGCTCAGTCGTATCCGACTCTTAGCGACCCCATGGGCTTTACACACCTACTCTAATTACAGGGCCTCTGTGTACAACTTCTTTTGGAGTTGTATTACTCTGCTCTGGAATATCAATACTGACAAACTTTTTGACCTTTGAAAGGAAACCTGTTTTTTTCTTAATAAGCAAAAGGCATCTGCAGAGAAGTCTGATGATAAAAGCATGGGACTCAGGGGCTTCCCTGGTGGCTCAGTGGTAAAGAACCCATTTACCAATGCAGGAGACATGGGTTCGATCCCCAGTCTGGGAAGATCCCACCTGCCGTGGAGCAGCTAAGCCCGTTTGCCACAACTACTGAGCCTGTGCTCGAGAGCCCGGGAGCTGCAACTACTGAGGCCCCTGTGCCCTAGAGCCTGTACTCCGAAACAACTAAGAAAAGCCACTGCAATGAGAAGCCCGCACCCTGCAATGAAGAGCAGCCCCCACTCTTGCCCCATCTAGAGAAATGCCCGCATGCACCAACAAAGACTGAGACTAGCCTAATTCCATTGGAATTCAATGGAAAATGCTATATTTGATCACAAACAAGTGTCACTGCAGAACAATCCAATAAATTGGAGTCCAAAATATTAATACAAAATCAATTCTGGAGAAGGGCAGCATATACGCAAGATGACATTTCCAAAAGATTAATAACCCCGATGATCAGAAAGCATCACCACACACTCCTGAATCTGGCCCTTCCAGTGCTTTCTATCCCCAGTACCTGTGATGGAATTTTCTTAACCACTAGGCCATCTGTCCCAGAGAGCGACAGATTGGTACTCTCTGAGTCAGAGCAGATGAGTGAGACCCTGAAGGCACAGGCTGCTGTGCGCACTTTGTTATTTACCTTGACTCATCCTCTGTAGGTTGGGCGGGGAGCAGTTGGGGAGGGCTTTCCACAAGTACAACACTTCGATGGACGCCAGCACACAGAGTGCTCTGGTTGGGGTTTGTTTCCGAAATCTCTCTGCCTGCAAGCAGTTAGAATGATTAGGCTACATTTAAAACAAACAAACGAACTAACTAAAAAAAAAAAAAAAAAAACTTCAGAGACATTAAAAAAATGCTGGTTCATATTTGATATGAACAGTCCCCTCCCACAAGGCTAAAAATGAAAATTTCTGTGTTTTTGTTGTATTGGTAGATATCCCTTTCTCTCATTATTCACTTCAATCTACTGTCGAGTTCCAGGACATATTTTAAAAACTGCAGGATGAAACCAGATTCATTTTGGTTTAGGTCAAAGGAATTTATAAAAGCTGGGTGACAGATATTAACTTAATGGGTTTATATGAAGGCTGTAACACTAGAGGCCTTTCAGTTATGGTTTTATTGACTTTTTCGTTTTCTAATTAGTCCCAGTCCTCTTGGGGGCATTCCCCATTACAACCCAGTTTATACTCACACTAAGCCATTAAATGTTCATTCAATAAAAACTTCCAACTGAAAACATGCAGAATTCAGGATATGACAAGTTGTCCTATAACCTATGGTAATTCAGCTAAACTGTATTCTTAAAAAAGTACAGAAATAAATGAGGGCCTTTCTCACTACAGTCCTGGGCCTTTCTGCTGGTCAATTTGATGCATGCTCTTGCTTTTTATTCATCACCCAATGTGATGGTTTCACTAGATGAGAACCCAGAGTCTGTATCTCTTGCCCAGGTTTTGCTGATCTGCACTCCTCTGAGGCTACCTCACCCTTCAGATATACACACTCCCTCTCCAGGGGCTCATGAGCTCCACAGGGTCAGTAATATCTCTATTCATTCAAAGAAACAATAGCAAACAATAGCTTTAATTATTTGCAACCAACCAGTACTTTGCATTCAGAGCAGGATGACACACGAGAATATTCTCTCACAGTCGTGAGCTACTTGCTCAGCAAGGAGATCAGCTTTGCACAGGATTTCCTAATTTCCTAGGATTTCCATTTGCTGTCCAAGGTGACCATGGTTAGAAATATCCATTATAAACGACACACCAGATCAACAAGTTCCAACAAACCTTTTTCACAGAAAACTGTTCAATCTGATTGTTTTTCCTTTTGAAGAGCTTCTGAACTTCTTTAAAGACAATCTGTGCCCCGTCCACATCACCGGTGGCTCCCTGACAAACTGTAAGAAACCATCGTCATAATCTTTAAAGTATTTAGGGGGAAAATACCACTAAGGGATACCCAGGTTGATGACACTTGGAAAAGGTTATTACCAAAGGAGAAAATGGGAGGAGATATTTCTAAAGACTGTTACATGTGGGACTATACCAACCTGCTGCTCATCATTCCACTGATTCAGTAATTATTTCCCTGCTGCTAGGTTCCCTGAGCTTTACAGGAACACGTTGGGAAAACTATGGTCGTAGATACTGTCACGGAGCACAGTCCCATTCGAGCTCACACACTTGGAAAGTGGAAGAAAAATGAAAACTAGGCAAGAACAGTTAGGAGCTGGGAGGACTGTGAGAGCGTCACACTGGTAGAGGGCTATCCCTGTGCCTGGAAAGAAAGTCATGAAGTGTCCTGTATCTGACAGTCCTTCACCGTCATGAAGTAGTCACGGGTGTGTTCACTGGGCACCTACCACCTACAGCCACTATCAAGGATGTGAAGAAGAAATACACGTTTACACCCAGAAGAAACTTGGATTTCAGCTGGAGAGAGAACACCCACAATTCCAGAGCTACAATGGATGCAGTGAAGAGAGCCTTGGGAGTCCTGACATCAAAGTTACTTTCAAAAAGCTCAAGGAGGGAAGGGATGGTTTCTCTTCGGCGTGGTCGCACAGCTCTGAGGGACCAGAGTCAAGGTGAGCCTTGGAAGGGGCTAAGACTTCGATCTTCATCTCCCCCAAACCCCAGGCAAAGACTCAAGTCACACTGCCTCTGCTTCACCCGCTCTCTCCCTTCTCCAAACTTCACACCAGGCTGCAGTCCCACCTCCTCCATCTGACTTTACCAACCACTCTTTGTCATCCTCTTTGCAACTCCCATGACACTGAATTCCTTTCTATTAATTTCTTGTTGATTTTGTCTCTGGCACATACTGTTTTTCAATCCCCACTTGGAATGTCCATTGATTTGCTAGTTCTTCCTTCTTTATTTGAGCGATCCTAAAACTAGATGGTCCCATTCTCACATTTTGGGGCTTGGTCAAGCCGGGCACAGGGCTGTGGCATGTCAGAGGGTGAGCAGCTACTGGAAGGTCAAAGAAATACAAGCAGCAAGGCTTGGAGAAAGCTGAGGACATCAAGGTGATGGGAAAAGCAGAAGATTTCTACTGGGAATCACTGGGATTAGTCTGAATATGAAAAGGGAGAGGTAATTCCATTCCCAGTTTTGGAAGCAGCGCTGGTCCGGATGTGGGGTCTGAACCCATCCCAAATGACCTCATCTGTTGTGTTACAACATTTCAAAACCAGAAGGAAGCTCGGTGATTGTTTTGTAGAACAACTCCATGGTATTATAGACCCAGGAAAGTTAAAAGACTTGCCTGAGGTCACACAGTAAATCAATGAAAAAGAGTAATTTCTGCTGCCCCTAGCTTGAGGTTTCCGTACATAACTGATAATATTATTATATAGTCACATAGTTTTCTAAAAAGGAATGAGCAAATGTGGGCACACAAGAGAGTCATAAATATCAACAATATCAGAATCTGAATCACCTTTGCAGGTCTATAGCTCTAACACCTCAGATCCTGAAGAATATGTATACCACTTCCTTTTCATAAGTTACAGACAGTTGCCTCAAAGGATGCAGATATTAGAAAGCAGAGCATCTCTGATTTATCCTAAGTCTGAGACCTACACAGACTTAGGATGCTCAGCCTGTCCATTAGGACTAAGCTTTATTGTTGTCATTAGTCGCTCAGTCATGTCCGATTCTTTTGCGACCCTATGGACTGTAGCCCATCAGGCTCCTCCGCCCACGGGGTTTCCAGGCAAGAACAGTGGGGTGGGTTGTCATTTCTTTTTCCAGGGGATCTTTCTGGATCAGGGATCAAACCTACGTCTCCCCCACTGGCAGGTGGATTCTTTACCAATGAGCCACCAGGGAAGCCCTTCAAGAGATATTCTAATCTTTTGGGGTAACTTATTTTTATGTAATTTCAAACGCATAGAAAATTTGCAAGAATAGTACAAGGATATGGTCCAGCCATCCCACTTCCTACATCACCCTTCGGGTAATGTGCTAAATGGCACTGGAACCAGGGCCTCAAAAAGAACCACATTCCCAGCAGCATCATTCACGACAGCCAAAGGGGGGGAACAACCCAAGAGTCTACAGACAATGAACAAATAAACAAAACATGGTCTGTACACACAATGGAATATTATTCAGCCTTAAAAATGAATGAAATCCTGACACACACTACATTATGGATGAACCTTGAGGACACTATGTTAAGTGAAATAAGCCAGATTCAATCAACAAATACTGTTGAGTCCACTTACTTGAGGCACCTAAAATAGTCAAATTCATATAGACAGAAGGAGCAGAGTTTATTAGGGGTTGGCTTGGGCAGGGGGTAGGTAGTTCTTGTTTAAAGATCATAGAGTTTTACTCCTAAAAGAAAAGGGGGGAACGAGAGTGTCAATTCCTAAGTAGGTTGATAAGAAGTCCCGGTCCCCGAGGAGGAGAAAGGGGTCTGGAGCTTTTGCAAAGGGGACAGAGGTCTGGAGTTCTCAAGGAGAAAAGGACCAGCACTTTTTCTACACTGTCTTGTCTTGGTCAATGTAACAATGTATCTTGCTCCAGGACATGTTTCTCCTTCACAAGAACCTTCTAACTAATCTTGTTACCTTAAGAAGTATGTTGTGGGAGTGGATCTGGTAAGACCTTTCTGTTGTTAGTTCTAATCTTGTTAATTTAAGATTTATGTTGTGGGAATGGGTCTGGTAAAAGGATATAAGCTTTGATTAACACTAGCAGTGGGCACTCTCCATCCCCCTTCTGATGTCTGTGTCAGAAGATTTGTCTGTCCCTTTTTCACTTTAATAAAACTCTGCTACACAAACACACACACAAAATAAATAAAGATCACAGAGTTTCACTTTTCAAAAAGAAAGGTGGGCAGTGGCGATGGCTATCAAAGAACTTAATGCCACTGAACCACATACTGAAAAATGGTTAAAACGGGGAAATCCCTGTCGGTCCAGTGGTTAGGATTCTGGGCTTTCACCTTCAGAGGCCTGGGGAAATAAGATTCTGCAAGCTGTCCAGCGTAGCCAAAAAAAAAATACTTTTTTAATGGTTAAAGTAGATTTTACATTATGTATATTTTACCATAATTTAAAAAAAAAACCTCTCAGCTATAAGATAAACAAGGTTTGAAGATCTAATGTATAATAACATGGTGACTACATTCGATAATACTGTATTGTAAATTGAAATCTGCCAAGAGTAGAAAAAAAGACAAAAAAAAAAGTGATTAAAGAAAAAACCAAGGAACTAAGTTCCCAGTGGCAGTGTTTCCAGTCCCTTAATGCTCATCTTCTCAGGCGCTGCTTATAACACATACCAGTCCTTCAAGCCAACTCAGGTAACAGCTCCTGCAAGCCGCCTGCACTGAGAGCGCAGCAGCGAGCCGCCCCACCTCCCAAGCCCTCTTTATGTGGAGCTCTTCACACATCATCTTCACGGAACCCCCGTGGAGACGTGGAGACTGGAGTCTTTCACGCTGTATCATCTCCTACAACTGGTGTGATCCTGGGATTTCCAGTGAGAATAAATGCTCCTCTATAGAGCCACACTGTACATTTATTTCTTCATGCTCTATGCTCCACAAAGATTTTTAAAAAATACATAGCTCATCAGTATCACCTTTCTAGATTCCATGTATGTGCGTGAATATATGACACTTGTTTTTCTCTTTCTGACTTACTTCACTCTGTATAACAGCCTCTAGGTTCATCCACCTCATTAGGACTGACTCAAATGTGTTCATTTTTATGGCTAAGGAATATCCTATTGTATATATATACCACAGCTTTATCCATTCATCAAGCAATGGAGACGCAGACATAGAGACAGACTTGTGGACACGATGTGTGAGAGGGTGAGACGAATGGGGAGAGTGGCATGGAAACAGAACTACACACGTAAAACAGGCAGCCAGGGGGGAAGTGCTGTATTATGCAGGGAGCTCAAATCATGTGCGGTGTGGCAACCTAGAGAGGTGGGAAGGGGTGGAAAGTTCAACAGGGAGGGGACATATGTATACTTGTGGCTGATTCATGTTGATGTATGGCGGAAACCAACAAAATATAGTAAAGCAATTACCCTCCAATTAAAATAAAACAAATACCTGCCCACACTGACTACCTGATCCTATTACACCACAACAGCAGCAGCTTGTTTTGGTTCATCACCGTGCAGGGCACACCAAGCCCACTCAATAAACAGCTGCAATTTTCATCTGAGATGCCTCTGAGTTCCGTAAACCAACCCTTAGAGTATCCTAGCAGCATACTGAAAATAATCTTACTCAAACATCAACAACAAGAGCCAGATGAAAATGGATTAACACCCTGTGGGGTCTATAGGAAGGACTGAGGGTGTAAGGGCTTCCATCCTGATTGCTAATGGACTGCAGTTCCAGAACATTCTGGATATACACAGGGTCACTGTTAATTCTTTCCCATTTTAAAGAGACCAGTTACAGGGATGGAATGACAGGAGATGTTCTGTTAAATGCAAACCTTCAGAGAAATAAGAACACATTTAAAATAATGCTTGGATCAGTTTTAAATTTCAAGGAGAAGAATCGCTTTTGTGGGTGTGTAAGGAAAGCTCACTGTTAGAGGCAGGAGGAGTACACTCCCTGGGTCTCTTCAATCGCTTCCTAAACCACTCTGCATCACACAGACAATTCATGGGGCTTAGGGCACAGACAGCGGTTCTGTCCACCAGGTGGCAGCATGTCTTCACCTATCTGTTCATGTCAAGGGAAAAGGCAACGCACACGATACTCCTGTCAGAAAGCGTAAGTTGTTTCTGCCATAATGACATGCAGTGTTGAAACACCTTGTACTCCGCAAAATCACACTAATTATAACAGGGGTAAGAGGCAAAACAAGGCTGGAATGGACTCCTCAAAACCTGTGCAACTCACAACGAGGGCACTAACAATTGAAAGGAAGATATGAACACGATTTAAAAGACATGTTCAATGCTTTAAAATTCTTTAAGCGCCTAATAAATGAAAAATAGATTTGAGGAAAAAAAGGAGAGGGGTGAGGGTAAGTTGAGGCTGTTTAGGACAAAGTGTACGAAAATGAGAAGCTCATAACGAGCATGTCCAGGACCCAGCATGTGACGGACCCAGCCCTGGGGGGATACTGGAAGGGGCAGGGCGTGTAGCATCGAACTTCCCAACATTCCACTGGGTGGGTGGGAGCTGTATTCAGCTGCTATTCACTTGCAGTCCAAAACAGTACTTTAGCCACCTGTTCTGAAGATCTGATTCACTGGAAAAAATCCCAATGCTGGGAAAGATTGAGGGCAGGAGGAGAAGGGGACAACAGAGGACAAGATGGTCGAATGGCATTACCGACTCAATGGACATGAGTTTGAGCAAGCTATGGGAGATGGTGGAGGACAGAGGAGCCTGGCTACTGGAGCCCATGGGAGTCTCAAAGAGTCAGACACAACTCAGCGACTGATCAGCAACAAACAACACCACATGCTGTGGGAAACTGTCAAGAACACCACTTCTGCATCTTCTGCCCATCACTCTCCATCCAACAACAAGAGGGAGCTAGTCTGAGACAGAGGAGGGCGTGCTGTGACCATGTGTACTGGGATCCACTCACCTGCGGTTAGGTAGGCATAATAGCACTGGGACCACCGGGACTCGTTTTTTAGCCTCTCAAAGGAATTGAACGCATCCTTGAAATTCAGCTCTATCATGCTGCACCAACCTGTGAAACAGATGTTTTTAGAAAAGGATCCTAAAGTAACACAGGCTTCCCTGGTGGCTCAGTGGTAAAGAATTCGCCTGACAATGAAGGAGACACAGGTTCGATACCTGGATTGGGAAGATCCCTTGGAGAAGGACATGGCAACCCACTCCCGTGTTCTTGCCTCAAAAATCCCATGAACAGAGGAGCCTGGTGAGCTACAGTCCATGGGACTGCAAGAGTCGGACACGACTTAGCGACTGAACAGCAAAATAACACACTTTTCAGCCCATGTGTAGGTTACATATCCCTCATCCTGCTGACTTCCTCTGCAAGTGTTCCATGTAAACTACCTGAGAACTTCATAATTCTTTTTTTCTTCTTAAACATTTTCAATGGGATGCTTTGAGGAAGATACAGCATCTCTGATTTCACAACCGGTGAGGCAGTATAGAAGGGAGGCGCATAAAGATTTTGAGGAAAATGGTCTAATTTGTCTCCAGTTGTGCAATAAACCTAAGCACAGTGCTTCTCTCCAAGAACAGGTAGAGAAAAAGGAACGATGCTACTAGATTATATAACACGGTGACCACCTCGGAAGTCTCACATACTCACCAGCGCGTTGATGATCACTGGTAATTAGCAAACTGCTCAGAGGAGTAGAGAGCGAGCCAGTGAGACATTAAGTACTTGCCACCCTCTCTCTGAGAGGCAGAGAAAGGACCCAGCTCTCTTGGAGCAAAACATCCTTAGGCTGGCATCCTGGGGATAGGTACGGGTGGGGAGAAGCAACAGCAGCAAGGATATAAGGAGTGTTACTCTCTGCTGTTAGTAACAGCAGCTCCCCATCATAGAGCCAGCCCTGGGTGTGCCAGGCACCTGATGTAATTCTCTCTAATCCCAGTGCAGTCTTGGAAAGGTGGCTGATGGTGCCGTACCTGACCAAGGAGAAAGCCTAAGGCATGAAGAGGCTTCGTGACTTGCTCAGGGTCACACGGCTTAGAAGAGGGAAGGGCTGAGGATCAAAGGCCATCGCACTCTCCTGTCTGCGAGCTGCCTAACAAATTCTGTTATCCACTCCACGAAGTAGTCACGTCACCTGACACCCTACAGGGATGAGGGGAAGCCACACTTCCAGGAAATTCAGTGTCAAACTCCACGGGATATGATGTGAAGTTGACGTATTTTAAAGATCAGATCAGTCGCTCAGTCGTGTCCGACTCTTTGCAACCCCATGAATCGCAGCACGCCAGGCCTCCCTGTCCATCACCATCTCCCGGAGTTCATTCAGACTCGCGTCCATCGAGTCAGTGATGACATCCAGCCATCTCATCCTCTGTCGTCCCCTTCTCCTCTTGCCCCCAATCCCTCCCAGCATCAGAGTCTTTTCCAATCAGTCAACTCTTCGCATGAGGTGGCCAAAGCACTGGAGTTTCAGCTTTAGCATCATTCCTTCCAAAGAAATCCCAGGGCTGATCTCCTTCAGAATGGACTGGTTGGATCTCCTTGCAGTCCAAGGGACTCTCAAGAGTCTTCTCCAACACCACACTTCAAAAGCATCAATTCTTCGGTGCTCAGCCTTCTTCACAGTCCAACTCTCACATCCATACATGACCACAGGAAAAACCATAGCCTTGACTAGACGGACCTTTGTTGGCAAAGTAATGTCTCTGCTTTTCAATATGCTATCTAGGTTGGTCATAACTTTCCTTCCAAGGAGTAAGTGTCTTTTAATTTCATGGCTGCAGTCATGATTTTTCTAAAGTCTTTTAATTTCATCTGCAGTGATTTTGGAGCCCAGAAAAATAAAGTCTGATGCTGTTTCCACTGTTTCCCCATCTATTTTCCATGAAGTGATGGGACCAGATGCCATGATCTAACCCTAACCCTAACCCTAATTTTAGAGTAAAACCTGGGGCAAATTATTTCCATCCTAAAATAGACTTCAGGGTAAGATTTGGATTCAGTGCAAAAGTAGAGGTGGGAGGTAGCACCAAACCAAAATAAGGAGGCTGAGTTCCGACTGCGCTGTTCCCACCCTCCAGCCACACCCCAGGTCAACCCTCCTACGTCCTTAGCTCTGGGTTCCATGATTTCTAAGCTTTCTGCAGCTCTAACTTTCTGCCCCACCACAGACCCAGAAGTGGTGCACACACAAGAAAAGGCCACCATGATCAGTCTGCAATATATACAGTATCAAATCTTTATGTTGGACACTTTACTAATGTTACATGTCAACTCTATCTCCATAAAACTAGAAGAAAAAAAGAGTATCCTAAACAAGAACCATGAAAGGTCACCAAAGCTAGTTCTTCAAGTTCTATACTACTACATCAGTTGTGAAATTAGAGATGCCTTGTCTCCCTCAAAACATCACAGTTACCGTGTCTCATGTTCCATTCCGCATTACGGCTACACACCAGAGCTCCAGCAAGTTGGTGGCTGTTGTTTAGTTGCTAAGTCATGTCTCTTTTGTGACCCCATGGACTGTAGTCCACCAGGCTCTTCTGTCCATGGGATTTCCCAGACAAGAATATTGGAGAGGATTGTCATCTCCTTCTCCAGGGGACCTTCCTGACCCTGGGATCAAACTCAAATTTCCTGCATTGGCAGGTGGGTTCTTTACCGCTGAGCCACCAAGGAAGCCCCCCAGCAGAGGTTAGACTGCAGAAAAATATATTTCCCACTGGATCACATTTGATCTTCACTTTCTAAGCTATAACAGATGTATAAAACATAGTACTGTTTATTGGGCAGTTCTCAATCAGCACTCTTCTTTAAAAAAAAAAAAAAGAAAAGATTCAGGAAGACAAATATATCTATGGCAGGCAAGCAAGCAGCAGGCACTGTAAGGTCCACTCTGCCAGGTGACAACTGCCTCCCCAGGCTTCCTCCATCTCTTCTTTTGTGTCTCTGATGACAGCCTTTGGAGTCTCAATTTCACTTTTGGTTCTCATCACCACCTCATCCTTTCTCCCGTCTCTGCTCCCTCCTTCATTCCTTGTAGGTGCGCTATATACAGTGTGACCTTGCAGTCTTGGCTCAAATTCTAAAAAGCATGAATCCCTTACTAAAATGTGTTCCTGTTGTTTCAAGTCCAAAGTTGTGTTTATGCTTCTCAGCATAATTAAGCCACTGTCACAGTCAAGGATTATGGAATCACTAACGTATTTTAGTGCAGTCAGCCAAAAAAAAAAAATTTAAAGCAACAACTTTGAGGGAGGGGAGAGGGGGGCTAAATCTTGGGCAAACAAATGCCTCCAGGTCTGTCTATAAATGCATCTCCAAGAGGGGAGAAGCAGGAGGAGGTGGCTAACACGTGTGCCAAGTACCCTGCCTCAGGCTCATCCGGGTACTTTCATCTAAACCACACAGCTGCTCCAAGGGCGACTGCAGGGCGAGGGCTCCTAGTTAGTTGGTAGAAGAGCTAACTGGGCTTGGAATCCGTGCACCCAACCTCTCCTAAGCCGGACTTTTCTTCTCAGGTACACATTGGTGGGAGGGAAGAGATAGCAGTTCTGAATTCTAATATCCAGTCCAATAAAAGAGTCAAAATTGGTTCTTTTTTTTTTTTTTTAATTGGTTCTTACTCAATTCAGTCAACTGTGCCTATTAGCCTAGAGTCAAATCATCAAAGGAACAAATTATTGGAAAGAAGTAACAAGAATTCACTGAGATAAGTATCGCTACTTCCACCATGGTAACAAAGTCCTGTTATTACAAAAGGCAGCCGGCATTTCACAAAGACACAAACTGAACAGCATTAACAGGGAAAGAGTGCACAGGAATGCATTAACACTTGCGGGACAAGAAGCTGGACACAAACTGCTGTGTTAATACACTATTTGATGACAGGCAACTGGACTGACATTCAACACTTACCAATTTCATAGAGACAAACATGCTGGATTTCTCTCTGGTCTACCGCAAGTTCCAGAGCAGTATGGAAGGAAGTCAAGGCACTGTTGATTTGACACTACGGAAAGAAATGAAAACCACGGTCACTGGCTTAAGATCTATCGTTAACATTGCGACAGAGGATGAGATGGTTGGATGGCATCACCGACTCAAAGTTCATGAGTCTGAGCAAGCTCCGGGAGATGGGGAAGGATAGGGAAGCCTGGTGTGCTGCAGTCCATGGGGTCGAAAAGAGTCTAACGCTACTGAACGACTGAACAACAAAAGCGTTGTTTTTCCAAATTCAAAAGCGTCTTTTCCCTTCTAGTTACTTTAAACAGATTAAGCAGTTATAGAAGAGAGTGATCTGAAGACTTCTGGGGAAATGGCCCCGTCCATGGCTGTGAGCTGAACCGAGGTCAGAGCACCTCTCCTTCTGCTCAGCCAGAAAGACTCCCCGGGATGGCGTGGCCCACAGCCCCTCCTGCCACTGGGGCTCTCTGTGCACCTGTACACTAGAACTTAGAGGAGTCCAGTGATGAGCTGAGCTGATCCTTGGGATGGGTGACTTCGACAGGAGAGGGACTGTACGTCCTCCTGTGTATACCCACAGGACCCAGAGAGACTCGCAGTCAGCACTGTCGGGAGCCAGTCCCTGGGTCCAGCCTCAACTGCTCTCCCTTTTGGGACCCCCTCACTCTCGACCCCACAACTCAGTGCTATTGTCAGATTGCTTCTGGTCATCACCTCTCTTCTCTGGACACTTTAGAAACTGAGGATCCAGATTTTACTTCCTACTTTTACATTCATCCAGTACTGTCTAGAGCCCGAGAGACTCTCAAATGTCTGTCCTGCTCTTTGCTGGTTAAATACATTTAGTTTTTCTTTCCATGAAAGATCTCTTTCAAAGTCTGCTGATCTGAGGCCATAAGCAACTGGTAAGATCACCTAAAAGGCATCATCAGGATGAAAGGGAGGTAGATTAAACCCTAAATATGGCAACGACAGGCATTAAGTATCATCTATCACTAAGGATACAGTGATATAAATCCTAAATATAAATCCTAAATGTCCCGAAGTCCTGATGCACGCTCAGAAGTGTTCCTTTCTCCCTCCCGCGGGTGCCTGCAATGCGATGCTCTTCCACCCTGCACTCAGCGCTCCGTCCTGTGCATCTCCCTTTGCTGCTCCCAGGGAACTCCCTTTCCAACGCTCCAGCTGCCTCTTCTCCCTGCAAGCAGCCAGACTGGGGCATGAAGGGTCTAAGAGGGGCTGTTGGTTCCCTGAGCCCAGCCCCCACCATATTCCTCAGTGACATGATGTCTGATCACTGCAGGAGGCCCCCGGACCCTACACAGGGCACAGATGAGTCAGCAAGGAGATGTGCAGGACAGTCTGTGACTCAGGAGCACTAGGAGCCAAATGACTCATGAACCAAGGCCATGGCTGGGCCAGTAACTGCTCGTGCCCCGTGGTAACACTTCACTCTGCTGGCAGCAAGCTTCATACTGAGTGCTCAATCCGTGTCACCCCAACAAGTGCTCGGCAGGTAGCCACAGAACACACCCATCACTGCCTCACTAACATGTATTCTCAAGGAGCTCGACACTGAGTTGAGGGGACCCTCATAGGAATGAAACAAGCTCCCTTCTCTAACCTCGAGACGTTTACACTGATTGTGAGCACAAAACCAAGATGTGTGTGTGTATATGTATGCATGTGTTTAGTTGCTCTGTGGTATCTGACTCTTTTGCGACCCAAAGGACTGTAGCCAGCCATGGTCCTCTGTCCATAGGATTCTCCAGGCAAGAATCCTGGAGTGGGTTGCCATTTCCTCCTCCAGGGGATCTTCCCAACCCAGGGATGGAATGTGCATCTCCTGCATTGAAGGCAGACTCTTTACTGCTGAGCCACTGGGGAAGCCCACAAAGCCAAGATACAAAAGGTAAAAAATCAATCTCTTATGAAAAGTACGTATGTGTGGAAGGATCTGGACACTCATTATGCCCATTTATAACTTTCTGGATCAATCGTTCCTTCCTGGACCTTCCTGATGGTCTAGCGGTAAAGAATCCATCTGCCAATGCAGGAGACACAGGTTTGATACCTGGTCTGGGAAGATCCCACAGATCAACTGAACAGAGCAACTGAACCTATGCGCCACAACTACTGAGCCTGTACTCTGCAACAAGAGAAGTCACAGCAAGGAGAAGCCGGTGCGACTAGAGAGCAGCCCCCCACTTGCCACAATAGAGAAAGCCCACACAGCAATGAAGACCCAGCACAGCCAAAAGAAATAAAAAAGTTCTTCCCTTGCATCACACAGGCACTCAACTTAGCCCATTTACAAAGAAACCACAGTGTTAGGGTTTCTGCTTTGCATGGATCTCCCCAGTTTCCCAAGTTAATGGCTCTCAACTCTTACACAGGGATGGGCCATCACTACCAATCTGACCCCAGCTGGGGTCCAGCAGATGGCAGTGCAATGCCACACTGCCCTTCAGAGGGCAGAAAATGACTCAGTCAACATTTATCAGACAAATACTGTGCCTGGGATGGAATGGGCTCCGGAGATACACAGATGAGTCCAAACTAAGCTGTCAACTCAAGAAAATAAGAAACCAAGTAATAGCTGAATCAACATTATTTCTCTTAACCCTTTCCAAGAGTCTGAGATAGGTGTATATTAGTTCCATTTTCAGATGAAGGAACGAAGTTCAAAGAGGTTAAGTAGCATGGGGGCTAGCAATTGACTAGTATGTAAATTCTGCTCCAACTGCCTCCAGAGCATGCATTCTTCAGGGAGAGAGATGCAGGTGTGATTAAACGAAGGATCTGGAGAAGAGGGCCAGTTCCTGGATTATCCAGAGGGCACTAAATACAATCAACAGAATCCCTACAAGAGGGAAACAGAGAGAGCTGACGCAAGTAGGTGGTGGTTTAGTCGCTAAGTCCTGTCCAACTCTTGCAGCCCCACGGACTGGAGACCACCAGCCTCCTCTGTCCTCGGGATTTCCCAGGCAAGAATACTGGGGTGGGTTGCTGTTTCCTTCTCCAGGGGATCTTCCTGACCCAGGGATTGAACCTGGGTCTCTTGCACTGCAGGTAGATTCTTTACCATCTGAGCCACCAGGGAAGCCTGATGGAAGTAGAAGTGGTGGCACTGTGACCACAGAGGCAGAGATTGGAGTGATACGGCTGCAGTCCAGGAATCTACGTGACCACCAGAGGCAAAAGGCAAGGAATAGAGTTTCCCTACAGCCTCCAAAGGGTGCACTGCCCACCGCCTTGATTTGCACCCAGAGAAACTGACTTTGGACTTTGAGCCTCCAGAATTGTGAAAGAGAAAATTTCGGTCATTTTAAGCCATGAAGTTTGTGGTAATTTATTAGAAACGTCTTGGGAAACCAGAGCAGTATACCTCTTTAAAGATTAAACTGTGGGGATTTCCCCAGTGGTCCAGTGGCTAAGACTCCGAGCTCCCAATGCAGGGGGCCCAGGTTTGATCCCTGGTCAGGGATATAAGATGCCACAGGCGGCAACTAAGACCCGACACGGCTAGCTAGCTAAATAAGTAAATCAATAAAAGAAAAATTAACCTGTGAAGAAAGTCCCAGGCTCTTTGTGTTATAAGCACCTGATCAGAACTGGAAAGTACTGAAGCCATTTATGGAGCTTAACGGCATTATCCCAGGAGCAAGCATAGCTACAAAATTAATTCCACTTCTAGTCTGATCACTCATCAAGGAATTACGATGAATAGCCAATAAAATTGTAGAAATATGTTTCCTTCTTTTCACCAAAACAATTCAAAACAAAGTGATCCATGGGAGTCCTTACGGTTACAAATTAAAATACCCACAGTTCAGCAGAGAAAGGAGAATTATTCTCAATTTGACACTCAATTCCCAGCTTAATTTTTAAAGAAATGCATGTACCCTGAAGAAAACACAGAAAATAGATTAGTATGAAAAAGCTAGGACATCAAGAGTTAGTATCACACCGGCTTTTGTCTCATGAATTGTGCCCTGATACACTGTCACAAAAATGACAAAAAAAACCTCAGTTTCCTTACTGGTAAAAGGAAGGAAAAAACATTGGCAAGCTTTAATCTGCCTCCAGAGGAAGCCATGAAGAATAAAAGCAGGAATCTCTGTCAGATTAAATGGAGCATATTTATTGCCAAATTAAAAGCAGCAGGATTGACGGCCACTGCACTGTCATTACAGAGATTCCAAGTGTTTTTCCAGTTACTCGGGACTTCCTGAGGTGTCTTCTTAGGCATTTTATATCTTTTGTTGGAACTGAAAAAGGGGTCTGTTGCTCCATTTTATTCTCCAAGTGAATACTGCTGGTATGTGGAAATCTTTGCATTTTTTTTTCAAGTATAATATTTGTTACACTCCGGAATTTTTAAAATTCTTAAATTTTTTTATTCTGGATTCAAACCATTTGCACATAATGACAGTGCTGTCTCTTCATTTACAATAGACAACTGTAGCTGGCTAGGACCACTGGTTAAAAAGGGCTTTCCCAGAGGCTCACTGGTAAAGGATACACCTGCAGTGCAGGAGACACAGAGACAGGAGTTCGACCCCTGGGTTGGAAGAGCCCCTGGAGGAGGAAATGGCAATGCACTCCAGCATCCTTGCCTGGAAAATCCCATGGACAGAGAAGCCTGGTGGGCTACAGTCCAGGGGGTCCAAAGAGTCAGACACGACTGAGGGACTGAACGAGTGTGCATGCACGCACACACACACACACACACCAGTTAAAATACTGAATATTAGCAAGCACAAAACACATATTTGCTTTATTCTAATATAAAGGAAAACATTGGTTTTCATTCCAATCCCAAAGAAGGAAAATGCCAAAGAATGTTCAAACTACCACACAATTGCTTTCATTTCAAATGCTAGCAAGGTAATGCGCAAAATCCTTCAAACTAGGCTACAACAGTACATGAACTGAGAAATTCCAGATATTCAAGTTGGATTAAGAAAAGAGGAACCAGAGATCAAACTGACAACATCCGTTGGATCATAGAAAAAGCAAAGGAATTTCAGAAAAATATCTATTTCTGCTTCATTGACTATGCTAAAGCCTTTGACTGTGTGAATCACAACAAACTATGGAAAGTTTTTCAAGAGAAGGGAATATCAGACCATCTTACCTGCCTTCCTGAGAAATCTGTATGCAGGTCAAGAAGCAACAGTTAGAACTGAATATGGAACAACAGACTGGTTTCAAATAGGGAAAGGAGTACGTCAAGGCTGTATATAGTCACCCTGCTTATTTAACTTATATGCAGAGTACATCACGCAAAATGCTGGGCTGGAGGAAGCACAAGCTGGAATCAAGATTGCCGGGAGAAACATCAATAACCTCAGATATGCAGATGGCACCAGCATTATGGCAGAAATCAAAGAACTAAAGAGCCTCTTGATGAAAGTCAAAGAGGAGAGTGAAAAAGTTGGCTTAAAACTCAACATTCAAAAATTGAAGATCATGGCATCTAGTCCCATCACTTCATGGCAAATAGGGCAAAAGTGGAAACAGTGTCGGATTTCATTTTCTTGGGCTACAAAATCACTGCAGATTGACTGCAGCCACAAAATTAAAAGACACTTACTCCTTGGAAGAAAAGCTATGACAAATCTAGACAGCATATCAAAAAGCAGAGATATCACACTGCTGACAAAGGTCCATGTAGTCATTCTCCTAGTAGTCACATATGGATGTGAGAGCTGGACCATAAAGAAGGCTGAGTGCTGAAAAAATGATGCTTTCGAACTGTGGTGCTGGAGAAGACTCTTGAGTCCCTGGGACTGCAAGGAGATCAAACTAGTCAATCCTAAAGGAAATCAACCCTGAATATTCATTGGAAGGACTGGTGCTGAAGCTCCAATACTTTGGCCACCTGATGCAAAGAGTCAACTCACTGAAAAAGACCCTGATGCTGGGAAAGACTGAAGGCAGGAGGAGAAGGGGACAAAAGAGGATGAGATGGTTGGATGGCATAACTGACTCAATGGACATGAGTTTGAGCAAACTCCAGGAGATAAGTGAAGGACAGGGAAGTCTGGTGTGCTGCAGTCCATGTGGTCAAAAATAGTTGGACACGACTTAGTGACTGAACAACAACAATGCAGTAATTAGTAATTCAGCTTCTCACAAATTATTTCAGAACGCTGGAAAACGTTCCAGGTTTGTTTTTAATTGTAAAGTTAATTTTTTTAGAGCAGTATTAGAGTGTGAAAGTCGCTCAGTTGTGTCTGACTCTGTGACCCCATGGACTATACAGTCCATGGAATTCTCCAGGCCAGAATACTAGAGTGGGCAGCCACTCCCTTCACCAGGGGATCTTCCCAACCCAGGGGTTGAACCCAGGTCTCTCGAATTGCAGGTGGATTCTTTACCAGCTGAGTCACAAGGGAAGCCCAAGAATACTAGAGTGGGTAGCCTATCCCTTCTCCAGCGGATCTTCCTGACTCAGAAATCAAACTGGGTCTCCTGCATTTAGAGCAGTATTAGGATTATAGCAAAACTGAGCAGAGAAGTCAGTATTTTATTATAAAATATACTGAAGAATGAAAGACTTGTTAGTTTCTCATAATTGTATTTCTGCCAGATTCTTATTATATTTAAGAAAAAATGCTATTTCTTAGGAAGAAATAACTTTAAGCTTGTTACAGTTTAGTTGTCAAGTACCGTAACATTTGAAACCAGCTTTGTTCCCTTTAATACATTTTGCCTTCAATTCTGAAATTATCATTACTGTCTTTTTTTGTCCACTCACGTACACCTGATTTATTTTGTCTACTCTTTAGCTTTTACTTTTGTATCACCATTTAAATATTTTTAGTTAGCTATGTATCTAGTTTGTTCATTTCTTTTTCATCCTAATCTTAGTCATAATCTTTTATATAGAGATAATGGTAAACATAAATGGATTTAGACAACTAATATTTTTGTATTAATTTCTGATTTTGTTCCCAACAGTTACTTTTTTCTTATTATACGAGCTATTTTACTTGCTTCATCCTCTACATTCCTTTAGATGGTGTAAACTGTTTTTACAATTCTGCTTGTGGTCACCTAGAGGTTGAAAAAAAAAAAAAAAAACTAGAGAAATTCCTATTTTATCTAGCAGGTATAAGTAAGAGCTGTTTGAGTCAAGAGTCTACCACAAATACACAAGTGAGTGCTCTTGCCTGAAGGGGACAAAAGAAAATAAAACATGTAATACAAAGGGACAGACAGACCATGGGCAACATTTCTACCCAATTTAAAACAATTAAGTTATTCTGTTGGTATTTCCACATTAATATATTTTTAAGCTACTAAGAAAGTAGAGATGGTGGACCTCCCTAGCGGTCCAGGGCCTAAGACTCCGTGCTCCCAATGCTGGGGGCCTGGGTTCAACCCCTGATCTGGGAACTAGACCCCACACGCTGCAACTGAAAAAGATCCCCGTGCCACAACAAAGATCAAAGACCTCATGGCCTGCCACTAAGCCCCAGCGAAGCCAAATAAATGAACGAAAGAATGAACGTATAGCTCTCAGAGCACACTGTGAAGACACGGTAAGGATGAATGATTTTCAGAGTCAGCACGATAAGCGCAGTGTCACATCCTGTTTACTCAAAGATTTTCACTAGCAATAGCAAGCTGACAGGATTCTCTTGATTCACCGACTGAGCAAAAAGTCCCATTTCTAGAGTTGCAAAAAAAAGCAAAAATGGAAACAAGGCCAAGTTGTTTCAGGGGCCTGGCCCAAACTCTAGTGCCAAAGGGAAAGCAAGTTCCAGACAACCCTGAGGCTGAAGCGCCAAGACTCCGCTTCCCAAGCGAGCAGTTTTCTCCTGTCCCACCTGAAAGGTGTGTTTCACATTAAATGACAGCACCAACTCACAGAGTGGTCTCAGCTCAGAGCCCGTCCTCTGGCCTTCAAATGAGGCTGGTGTCACCTAACTCTGTGCGTTAGACCCCAGGGCGGAGAGCGCACGGATGGTGCACAGAGGGTGGCAGCCTCTCCGGGGACTCGGCTACTGGGGAAGGCCACTGCCCCAGTGGATGGCGCTGTGTCTGCTTTGGAATTCTCAGCCCTATTAAACAAGAGTCTGAAACACAGGCACGTTCTCTCAAGACATTTTAAGTAATCGGTCAGTAGAGTTTGTTAGACACAGGTGGAATTCCTGAGATGTGTTCATACAAATCAACCTCAGAAATGTTGATGGGTTCTGTGTTTAAACTAAGAATGTTGATCAAGTGCAAAGGCTATAAGAAGAGTCCTCTGAAATTCCTAATAAAATCCCATATATAAGGGAGGGACTGTCTGATGTGAAGAACATGAGAAATGAAAGAGACTCAGCAAGAAAAGATGGTGACGTTGTAGCACATTTCTTAGCAAATGCAGTGAGTCCCTAAGCACTGGATGAATGCCATGCGTCCCTGCCATCTACACAGAGTACAGATTAGTGGATGATGCCCAGACTTCTACACCACAGGGATGTTCTGTGAACCCCCACTTACTCTTTCATGGCCTGTGCACGTTTCTGACACGAGAACTCCCCCAGAGCCTACTGTGATTGACTATTTAGAAGACACACATCTATAACTGATAATTCTAGTCAATACTCTGGAACCTCGAGAAAGGTAAACAGTAGCTATTTCTGGAATACAAGATTTGTATCTGTTCTTTGAAGTACTTTTGTATTTTACCATGTCTCCAAACTAATATGCATTTTTTAGACATAACAAAGTGTGTCAGTGGCTTAGTCACGTCTGACTCTTTGAGACCCGGTGGACTGCACCCCTCCAGGCTCCTCTGTCCATGGGATTTCCCGGGCAAAAATGCTAGAGTGGGGAGCTATTTCCTTCTCCAAGGGATCTAACGAGGCAGTTGAAAATATACATTCTTATGCTGCATTAAAAAACTTTTTAAGCATCTTTTTAAGTGGACCATTTTAAAGTCTTTATTGAATTGAAACACAAATACTGTTTCTGTTCTATGTGTTGTTTTTTTGGCCATGAGGCATGGGGGATCTTAGCTCCCAGACCAGGGATCAAACCCACACCCCCTGCACTGGAAGGTGAAGTCATAATCACTGGACCACGAGGGAGTCCCCTCCCTGCCTTTAAAGATCATTGCTGAAACAAGCTTATTCTGGTCTAAGCATCGCCAACACTAAAGCTAACATATGTGGCACTCTTTATCATGTGCACGTTAGACGGAGAGCTGTTGGAAAGGAAAGCAAGACTCCAAAGCCAACAGTCCTCACCTCCGTGCCTCTCATTCTACAGACCGGCTCCCCTCCCAGTCACCTCCAGCCCCTCTTCAGTCATCACCACCCACAACCACCACCCGTTCATCTAGCCCTTGTTACTGTCTTATACAATCACCTTTTCATGCATTCACATTCCAGTCTTAATAATCAAACTGTAGGTTTATTTTGGGACACAGGCTTTTTCTAGTTCTCCTGGCATCCCCTCCAGAAGGCCTTTTCCATTACAGGCTACAAATCTCTGATTACACACAAATGCAATACAGTAGTAGTGTTTTCAGCACCTCCGTGTAAATGGACAGCACCCTCCTTGGTAAGTGAGTTAGGTAACCAAATCCACCATTAAGGGTAGAGGAGCTGAATAATGTACCAGTTGCAGGATTTCCTTGGTCCCTCAACAGTAAGGACCATGACTTTGACAAAATTTGTGAGGGCAAATGCTTTATATTGGATTTACAACCAAGACACAATTCTATCTAAACAGGAAAAGTCCTGACCAAGCATTGTGTGCTTAGCCCTCTGCAGAATCCATGCTACATTATTTAAGGCTGACAGGGGAGGCACTGTCCTCTCTTTACAGACAAGGACACACGCTCAGAAAGCTCAGCCAGCCAGGAAGTGGAAGAGTCTGTTTTGAGCTCAGCTACCCTATGCTGCCTTTGAAAATTGCAGAGGAGGAATCTATATGAAAGATGGCAGTAAATTTAAAAAAGATATATTTATTTTAAAGGTGCTATCAAAGAATTTTCAACACGAATGAAGGAGAAGATGATGCAAAGAATTAACCCAGAAAAACAAAGACCACAGATATACATAAAAACAGGTCTGCAGAGAGTCACACCCTACAGAAAATAAAACAGGAAATTCAAGATAAACAGAAAAACCTGGGAAACTGATGGAGGGGATTAATATCCACAGAGATTTAAATGAGAGGAACAAATAGAAGCCATAATTAGGAAAGTGAAAACTTTTCCTAGAACTGAATGACCTTTTCTGTAAAGGATGTCAATTGGACAAACTGGTATATGGGTTTTTCCAACGAGGAATAAAAAATAAATTGTAAAAAGCAGAAATGCCAGGTAGTCACAGTTCTGAAAATTCAAGAGCCATGAAAAAATTTTTATGTAACAGTTTGGAGAAAATTCTTTCCTTTTAAAGTGTATAATTCAGTGGCTTTTAGTACATTCACAGAAGCATGCAACTCGAAAGCTGAAAGAAATCTTAAAAATGATGTAGCCTAGTGTTTCTCAAGGACTTCATAGTGGCTCAGTGGTTAAAAAAAAAAAAAAAAATCCTCCTGCCATACAGGAGACACAAATTCAATCCCTAGGTTGGGAAGATCCCCTGAAGGAGAAAATGGCAACCCACTCCAGTATTCTTGTCTGGGAAATCCCATGGACAGAGGAGCCTGGCGGGCTACAGTCCACAGAATTGCAGTCAGACATGACTGAGCACGGCACCGTAGCAGTGTTTCTCAAGTGTGTTATACTGAATGTTTCTATGTCTCACAGGCTACAGTATGAAAAAGAATCCTCCTGGTCAAGCAACTTGGGTGAACACAGCAGATATGCAGACTATCTCCCTCATGATGCAACACTAAACTCTCCGAGAAGCCCCAGGATATCCTAATTTAAATGATATGAAACCTCTTCATGGAAGATGTTATTAACTAGTCCATCAAATCAGTGCTCCAAGGAAGATACTTCAGGAAAACACTGATTTATTTCAACCTTCCTGATTTTCCAGGTAAAGGACTAGAGCCAGAGAAGACTGAGTGGCTTCACCGAGGTCTCACTGCTCTTCAAAACTGTTTGACATGTGACCAACCATGTGGAAGTAGACACAGTTTTCATTCTTCATGAAAGAGCCAAAACCAGACCTTCAGACTTTTAGTCCAGCGCTCTTTCTACAATGTGTATGTTTGTTTGTGTGTGTGTGTGTGTGTGTGTGTGTGTCAGTTGCTCGGTCATGTCCGACTCTTTGCGACCCCATGGACTGCCGCCCTCCTGGCTCCTCTGTCCACAGAATTCTCCAGGCAAGAATACTGGAGTGGGTTGCCATGTCCTTCTCCAGGGGATCTTTCACATGGCAGGCAGACTCTTTACTGTTTGAACCGCCAGGGAAGATCTTTTTACAATGCTACATGTCAAAACCTGAAGCTCTGAACAATGACAACAAACTCCCAGAGCCACAGAAAAATGAGGACTAGCACAAGAAACAAAGAAACAAACAGATTGAGGAAACCAGCGTGCCCACACACTGAGAGTCCAGAATCATAAAGAAAAACGAAGAGTTCAATGCAATACTATGAGAAAACACAAAATTTCAAAGAAGAGCTCTGGACAGGGGCAGCTAAAGTGGGGAACTGCTGCTGCCAAGTCTCTTCAGTCGTGTCCGACTCTGTGCGACGCCAGAGTCGGCAGCCCAGCAGGCTCCCCCGTCCCTGGGATTCTCCAGGCAAGAACACTGGAGTGGGTTGCCATTTCCTCCTCCAATGCATGAAAGTGAAAAGTGAAAGTGAAGTCGCTCAGTCGTGTCCGACTCTTCATGACCCCATGGACTGCAGCCCACCAGCCTCCTCCGTCCATGGGATTTTCCAGGCAAGAGTACTGGAGTGGGGTGCCACCGCCTTCTCCAAAGTGGGGAACACTATTTCTTAAAACTAGCTCTGTGAAACCCAGCAATGGGAGTTTGCCGGACACTTACTGGCCTTAGGAGAGAGAGAACAAAGACCCAGAACGCCACCTGTGTGGATACACAACCTGCTTTTAAAAATGGCAGAAAAACAATTAAAATACAGTGATCATCTTTTCAATCCAAATTGAAGGAAAAATCCACCCCAGAGTAAACAGAAATGAAAACAAACATAATCATAAATGCAACTCTGAGAGCAAAGGAAAACACATGCTTCATATACATAACATGTATAAGAAACTCCTCTGTAAGAGCAGAGAGTGGGAGTAAGAAAGAATTCAGATCATCTGTTGCTTCTGGGGTCACCCCAACTCCACCAGCATCTCTCCACCAAATGCTCCAGCCCTCTTGAGCCTGGACCTCTCATCGTGGGGCCTCTTCTTGGGTCTAGGCTTGAATGCAGGATCGTACCCCATGCTCCCATATCTATCTGGAAACTCCTACTGACTCTTCAAGAGCCAATCCTAATATTCCCTCTCCTGGGTCATCTTCCTTAGAAGATGAGGGTTGCACCAAGGGTGACCCACATCCTGCTTGCCCTTCCTACAGGCCTGTTTCTGTATTTCTCAAAGCCTGGCCTTCTTCAGTGATCAATGAAAAGAAATAGAGGAAAACAACAGAATGGGAAAGACTAGAGATTTCTTCAAGAAAATTAGAGATACCAACAGAACACTTCATGCAAAGATGGGCACAATAAAGGACAGAAATGGTATGGACCTAATGGAAGCAGAAGATATTAAGAAGAGGTGGCAAGAATACACAGAACAATTATTCAAAAAAAGATCATGACCCAGATAACCACGATGGTGTGATCACTCACTTAGAGCCAGACATCCTGGAATGCAAAGTCAAGTGGGCCTTAGGAAGCATCACTACAAACAAAGTTAGTGGAGGTGATGGAATTCCAGTTGAGCTATTTCAAATCCTAAAAGATGATGCTGTGAAAAGTGCTGCACTCAATATGCCAGCAAATTTGGAAAACTCAGCAGTGGCCACAGGACTGGAAAAGGTCAGTTTTAATTCCAATCCCAAAGAAAGGCAATGCCAAAGAGTGCTCAAACTACCGCACAATTGCACTCATCTCACACGCAAGCAAAATAATGCCCAAAATTCTCCAAGCCAGACTTCAACAGTATGCGAACCATGAACTTCCAGATGTTCAAGCTGGATTTAGAAAAGGCAGAGGAACCAGAGATCAAATTGCCAACATCCGCTGGATCAAAAAAAGCAAGAGAGTTGCACAAAAACATTTACTTCTGCTTTATTGACTATGCCAAAGCCTTTGACTGTGTGGATCACAACAAACTGTGGGAAATTCTTAAAGAGACAGGAACACCAGATCACCTGATCTGCCTCCTGAGAAATCTATATGCAGGTCAAGAAGCAACAGTTAGGACCAGACATGGAATGACAGACTGGTTCCAAATTGGGATAGGAGTATATCAAGGCTATATATCGTCACCCTGCTTACTTAACTTATATGCAGAGTACATCATGCGAAACGCTGGGCTGGATGAAGCACAAGCTGGAATCAAGACTGCTGGGAGAAGTATCAATAACTTCAGAAATTATGGCAGAAATCGAAGAGCCTCCTGATGAAAGTGAAAAGGAGAGTGAAAAAGCTGGCTTAAAATCCAACATTCAAAAATTGAAGGTCATGGCATCTGGTCCCATCACTTCATGGCAAATAGATGGGGAAACAAAGGAAATAGTGAGAGACTTTATTTTGGGGGCTCCAAAATTACTGCAGATGGTGACTGCAGCCATGAAATTAAAAAACGCTTGCTCCCTGGAAGAAAAGCTATGACCAACCTAGACAGCATATTAAAAGCAGAAACATTATGTTGCTGACAAAGGTCCATCTAGTCAAAGCTATGTTTTTTCCAGTAGTCACGTATGGATGTGAGAACTGGACGATAAAGGAAAGCTGACTGCCGAAGAATTGATGCTTTTGAACTGTGGTGTTGGAGAAGACTCTTGAGAGTCCCTTGGACTGCAAGGAGATCCAACCAGTCCATCCTAAAGGAAATCAGTCCTGAATATTCATTGGAAGGACTGATGCTGAAGCTGAAACTCTTAATACTTTGGTCACCTGATGTAAAGAACTGATTCATTGGAAAAGATCCTGATGCTAGGAAAGACTGAAGGCAGGAGGAGAAGGGGATGACAAAGGATGAGATGGTTGGATGGCATCACTGACTCGATGGACATGAGTTTGAGCAAGCTCCGGGAGTTGGTGATGGACAGGGAGGCCTGGCATGCTGCAGTCCATGGGGTTGCAGAGTCAGACACGATTGAGTGACTGAACTGAACTGAACAAAGCTTGGCCACCTCAGCATCTGCTGACATGCCTCCCTGCCATGTGGTCCCCAGCTCCCCCAGGGCCGGAGCTCTGCTGCAGTGGCCTGTACTGCTGCAGCCCCCATGGCAGACATAGCAGTGCTGTCAACATGTCATAAACACCAACAAGGACCTGCACTCAGAGCTCCAAAGCAGCACACACCTCCAAAATCACCACTCCCTAAACCTCAACAGCAAAACTACACCCAGGGTCCCACCATAGACCTCACCTCAACAAGGAGAGAAGGCTTAAAGAGATTAAAGGTCTTGTTCAAACCAGTCAATCCTAAAGGAAATCAATCCTGAATATTCATTGGAAGGACTGTTGCTAAAGCTGAAGCTCCAATACTTTGTCCACCTGATGTGAAGAGCTGACTCATTGGAAAGGACCCTAATGCTGGGGAAGATAGAAGGCAGGAGGAGAAGGAGGCAACAGAGAATGAGATGGTTAGACAGCATCACTGACTCAACAGACATGAATCTGAGCAAACTCCCGGAGATAGTGAAGGACAGCGAAGCCTGGCGTGCTGCAGTTCATGGGGTTGCAAAGAGTTGGAACCAACTGACCGACTGAACAACAACAACAAATCCAGGCCAGAGTGGAGGAGCCAGGACTCAGCATGGGCAGTCAGCCTCCAGATCTGAGCCCTCAGCTACAATGTGTATCTTATTACATCACAGTACCACAGCTTCCCAAACACTCCCATTAAGCCAGCGAAATGCAGGCTGAATTTCAAGGGATACAATCAAATCCCTAAACAAAAACACTAACATTTCACTATTCTTATAAGACAAATATGTTATGATAAAATATTAAGAAAATGAACTATAAAAGAAGCTAAATTAAGGAAAACCAGAAATAAAGTGGAAGTAAAATATGAATTGATTAAAAAAAAATCAAATCTCTCTCTATAAAAACCAATATGAAAGTCTTAAGCCCAATCATAAAATTAGGAAAGCATAAATTTATAAAAACACCACTAGTAATAAAAAGTAATATCACATTTACATGCTTGGATATAGTCATATGTCTAAAAATATGTGGAAATAAGAAAAAGTAAAATATAAAACTAAGATGAGTATAACAGTAAGTGGACATCTTCAGATTATTGAAGAAATAAAAGAAGTTATTAAAGAATTAATTTCAAAACTACTTAACAACTGAAAAATACTTTCAAATGTTTAATGATGTTTTAATTACTTTAACTGACTTGCTTCTCCAAAATGTAGAAAAAAAATATTCTATTAAGCAACTCATTTTTTAAAAATAGTAAGTTTATTTCTAAAGCCCAATAAGAATAAGCCCTCTTGGATATTTATATTTATAATAATATTTCAGTTCAGTTCAGTCGCTCAGTTGTGTCTGACTCTTTGCGATCCCATGAATCCCAGCTCGCCAGGCCTCCCTGTCCATCACCAACTCCTGGAGTTCACTCAAACTCATGTCCATCAAGTCGGTGATACCATCCAGCCATCTCATCCTCTGTCGTCCCCTTCTCCTCCTTCCCTCAGTCCCTCCTAGCATCAGGGTCTTTTCCAGTGAGTCAACTCTTCGCATGAGGTGGCCAAAGTATTGGAGTTTCAGCTTCACCATCAGTCCCTCCAATGAACACCAGAACTGATCACCCTTAGAATGGACTGGTTGGATCTCCTTGCAGTCCATAATAATATTTAAATATATGTTATTTGCTAGTAAGATACATATACTATTATTACATATACGTAACATTACATTTAGAATATATATAAAATATATAACACATATATATAACTTATTAGCAAATAAAAGCTAAAAAGAGAATTGGGTTGAGACAGAAGGCCTGAATTCTAGTTCCTCTTTAATCCAAAATAACTATGTACATGTACACGTATTATTTCACTTGAACCTGTTTAGTATACACAGATGTATGTAAAAATATAAAGTAACGAGACAAAGGGTGACATGAGTAAATGAACAGACACCATCAGAAATGAGTAAGAAATAGATATTAAAATTTCCTTATAATACACAGAACCTGACAAACTGATAACTGTACAGAAACAAAAGTATAAAAATACTAAATAATATATATTTTTAGAGGCAGTAGTCATGTATTTGTTATATGAACCACAATTGTCAAAGCCACTTAACTTTCATTTTAAAACATCTATTATAGGTAGAAAATAAAGATAAAAATAGATTCCACCCATCTTAAGGATTTAGTTCAATAACAAGAAGATAAACAACCTTAAATAAAACAATGTTTGGATGGACCTAGAGATTATCCAACTGAGTGAAGCAAGACAGACACAAAAAGATAAATGTATGATATTGTTTATACATGGAACCTAAAAAGGGTACAAAAGAACTTATTTACACTACAAAAGTAGAGTCACAGACATAGAAAACAAACTTATAGTTTCCAGAGGGTAGGGGACAGGGATGTATAAATTGGGACTGACATATTCACAACTATATATAAGACAGGTAACTACTAAGAATCTACTGTATAGCACAGGGAACTCTACTCAGTACTCTGTAAAAGCCTATATAGGAAAAGAATCTAAAAAGAAAGTGGGTATCTGTATAAACAACTCACTTTGCTGTACACCTGAAACTAACACATTGCAAATCAACCATGCTTTAATAATGATTTTTAAATGTTAATATTCCTGAATCGAGTAGGTTTCAGAATTAATAGCCATCTGCACATGCAAAGAGGTATGGGAATATGAGTTTTTAAAATATCATTTTACAATCTGAAGAAAAAGTATTCTGTGTGTCCCACTTTGAGAAGACAAGCATTATTTCTGAAGAAATGAAATCTGTTGTAACAAAAGCGTGTATGTTTGAATGTTCAAATTTTCACAATAAAATGTAAAGACTGTTCTCAAAATGACAGTAATAGAAAAGGGGAAATATATGACAAACATAACTTATGATTACATTAGACATGAGAATTTGATTAAATAAAAACATTTCTTACTCAAAAGTCAAACTTGACTAGATCAACAGATTATATCCAAAGGAAAAAAGAATATATACTCCTACTGAAAATACCCTCAGTAACACTTTTTGGAAGCGTTTTTATTGAGATATAATTCAAGTATTACAAAATTCACGAAGTATTCAATTCAGTGGTTTTTAGTATATTCACAGAGTCCAACAACACAAGAGAAGACTCTACACGTGTACGTCACCAGATGGTCAACACCGAAATCAGACTGATTATATTCTTTGCAGCCAAAGATGGAGAAGCTCTATACAGTCAGCAAAAACAAGACCAGAAGCTGACTGTGGCTCAGATCATGAACTCCTTATTGCCAAATTCAGACTTAAATTGAAGAAAGTGGGGAAAACCACTAGACCATTCAGGTATGACCTAAATCAAATCCCTTATGATTATACAGTGGAAGTGAGAAATAGATTTAAGGGCCTAGATCTGATAGACAGAGTGCCTGATGAACTATGGAATGAGGTTCGTGACATTGTACAGGAGACAGGGATCAAGACCATCCCCAAGAAAAAGGAATGCAAAAAAGCAAAATGGCTGTCTGGGGAGGACTTACAAATAGCTGTGAAAAGAAGAGAAGCAAAAAAGCAAAGGAGAAAAGGAAAGATATAAACATCTGAATGCAGAGTTCCGAAGAATAGCAAGGAGAGATAAGAAAACCTTCCTCAGCGATCAATGCAAAGAAATAGAGGAAAACAACAGAATGGGAAAGACTAGAGATCTCTTCAAGAAAATTAGAGACACCAACAGAACACTTCATGCAAAGATGGGCTCGATAAAGGACAGAAATGGTATGGACCTAACAGAAGCAGAAGATATTAAGAAGAGGTGGCAAGAATACACACAACTGTACAAAAAAGATCTTCACAACCCAGATAATCACGATGGTGTGCTCACTCACCTAGAGCCAGACATCCTGGAATGTGAAGTCAAGTGGGCCTTAGAAAGCATCACTACGAACAAAGCTAGTGGAGATAATGGAATCCCAGTGGAGCTATTTCAAATCCTGAAAGATGACGCTGTGAAAGTGCTGCACTCAATATGCCAGCACATTTGGAAAACTCAGCAGTGGCCACAGGACTGGAAAAGGTCAGTTTTCATTCCAATCCCAAAGAAAGGCAATGCCAAAGAATGCTCAAACTACTGCACAATTGCACTCATCTCACATGCTAGTAAAGTAATGCTCAAAATTCTCCAAGCCAGGCTTCAGCAATATGTGAACCGTGAACTTCAGATGTTCAAGCTGGATTTAGAAAAGGCAGAGGAACCAAAGACCAAATTGCCAACATCTGCTGGATCATTGAAACAGCAAGAGCATTCCAGAAAAACATCTACTTCTGCTTTATTGACTAAAGCCTTTGACTGTGTGGATCACAATAAACTGTGGAAAATTGTGAAACAGATGGGAATACCAGACCACCTGATCTGCCTCTTGAGAAACCTATATGCAGGTCAGGAAGCAACAGTTAGAACTGGACATGGAACAACAGACTGGTTCCAAATAGCAAAAGGAGTACGTCAAGGCTGTATATTGTCACCCTGCTTATTTAACTTCTATGCAGAGTACATCATGAGAAACGCTGGGCTGGAAGAAGCACAAGCTGGAATCAAGACTGCTGGGAGAAATATCAATAACCTCAGATATGCAGATAACACCACCCTTATGGCAGAAAGTGAAGAGGAACTAAAAAGCCTCTTGATGAAAGTGAAAGAGGAGAGTGAAAAAGTTGGCCTAAAGCTCAACATTTAGAAAACTAAGATCATGGCATCGGGTCCCATCACTTCATGGGAAATAGATGGGGAAACAGTGGAAACAGTGTCAGACTTTATTTTTCTGGGCTCCAAAATCACAGCAGATGCTGATTGCAGCCATGAAATTAAAAGACACTTACTCCTTGGAAGGAAAGTTATGACCAACCTAGATAGCATATTCAAAAGCAGAGACATTACTTTGCCAACAAAGGTCCATCTAGTCAAGGCTATGGTTTTTTCAGTGGTCATGTATGGATTTGACAGTTGGACTGTGAAGAAAGCTGAGCACTGAAGAATTGATGCTTTTGAACTGTGGTGTTGGGGAAGACTCTTGAAAGTCCTTTGGACTACAAAGAGATCCAACCAGTCCATCCTAAAGGCGATCAGTCCTGGGTGTTCATTGGAGGGACTGATGCTAAAGCTGAAACTCCAATACTTTGGCCACCTCATGCAAAGAGTTGACTCATTGGAAAAGACCCTGATGCTGGGAGGGTTTGGGGGCAGGAGGAGAAGGGGATGACAGAGGATAAGATGGCTTGATAGCATCACCGACTCGACAGACACGAGTCTGTGTAAACTCCAGGAGTTGGTGATGGACAGGGAGGCCTGGCGTGCTGCGATACATGGGGTTGCAGAGTCGGACACAACTGAGCAACTGAACTGAACTGAGCACAATCATTACAACAACATATGTTTAGGGTATTTTCATCAACCCCAAAAGAAATACTGTACCTATTAACAGTTACTCTATATTCTCCCCACCCATCCCCAAGTAAGCTATCTGCATACTCTGGGGACTTCATCTAAATAAAATCACACAATGTATGTTCTTTCGTGACTTGGCTTTTTTCACTAAAAGTGTCTTCAAGGTTCATCCATGCTGTAGCAAGTGTCAGTACTTCAGTCTTTTTTTCAATTGCTGAAAGTTATTCCATCGTATGGATACATATTTGTTTATCCTTCATCAGTTGACAGACATTTGAGTTGTTTGCACTTTTTTGCTAAGTTATGAATAATATGGACATATGTTTTCATCTCTCTTGAGTGGAACTTCTGGGTCATATAATCAATCTATGTCGAATGTTTTGAGAAACCACCAAACTGCTTTCCAAAGTGGCTACACTATTTTTCATTCCCACCAGCAATGAATGAAGGGTGCAACTTCTCCACATGCCTGTCTTCTTATTGGGTGGTCTTTATTGTAGCTACTCTGGTGGATGTGAGACAGCGTCTCACTTGGCTTTGATTTGCATTTCTTCATAATGAATGATGATGATGAGCATCTTTTCATGTGCTTGTTGGTCATTTGCATATATTCTTGCATGTACATTTTTAACAGTAAGTACTATCAATACAGCTGAGATTATGAAGTACACATCTTCCAATTTTGTTCTTTGTTTCCAAGACTGTGTTACATATTTAGTGCAATCCCTATCAAAATCACAGTGTGCTTTTTCGCAGAAACGTACGAACTGATACCCAACTCAAGGAACCTGAAATAGCTAAAACAATCAAGGGAGTATTGCCATCTTAGCAGTACGGAGTCTTCTGATCCATAAACAGAAGGTCTTATCAGTAATATTTGAGACACTGCTGCTGAAACCATGTACAAACTAATGAAGGATTAGACTGACTCACTATTCCTTGAGTATCATCTTTCATCGTTCAGTAAAAGTTACAAAGTGTGAACTGTGATTCAAACAATGACACCACTGAAGCTATAACCTAAGGAAATAATTCAAGAAAATAAAAAGTAAAAATATGCTAAGATAATACATGGTCTTTTCTATTACAGTGAAATGCTGGGAAATCACAGGTATATAACTGTCAAATATCCCAACAATTGAAAAATCAAATTAGTAACCATGGAAATCTACACAGTTTCCATAGCACTTATCTATAAAAACTATCTTCAAATACATAAACACTAGATTTGTAAGCAAAACTGCCTGAAGTTTCATATATATACATTAAACATCACAAACCAACTTGAAGCAAAACATCTTAATTATCGCTGGGCTATTTTTATGAAGTTGCTTCACATCTTAAAATAAACTATTATGTGTGTGTTTTACAGAGAGGCGCCCCCTGTCACGTGTAGCAAGCATTAGGACATGATGTGACAACCCACTTGCACGTGACTCAGCATTATAGCCGTGGAATCGGTTTAGCGGTATTGCTGTCAAGGACACCTAACAATAGACCCTGCCTCTAACCCCTGCCCTCAGGGCCAGGGCTCGTGTAAGCAAGGCAAAGCTCATCCTCTTATGCACACTTAGTGAGCTTGGGGATATAAATCGGTGTTAACCTTCTACTGGCTTTTCAACCCAACTGGCCTGTAACGGTAGAGATAAAAGAAGAGCAAATGCATTTAACCAATTAGCAATCTGAGTTATCATCATCTCATTTCAGTGAACAGTCATTAAACCACACACTGGATTTATCGCACTGGAAAGTGAAGACAAACTGATCCTCCACCTCCTACATCAGATTAAACCCATCTCTCACTCTGTGTCCTAAGAATAAACGGCTGCTGTACCTCCTGGTGCCCGAAGTCATAACGAGAACCACGTAGGTCGGAAGAGAAGACTACAATTAATAGAACCCTGGGGAATTACTTCTCTTCCTGCATTGCCTTTTTCCTGATCCTATAAATAACAACATTACCTCATGCTGGCAAGGCGTGCTGTTCAGATACAAGAGGCAGGCTTGCTCATCAACACTGCCACCCGACAGCTCTGGTTAGTCATATGCCCCTGAGATGGGTGCCTGGGCACAGGCCCCCCTGGGTTTGCCATTTCTGCTCTGGCCCCTAAGTTCCAAGCCCCCCGCAGCCCTCCTGCCTCTTGTCTCTGTCTGATAAATTAATCACCAAGGGGATCAACCTTCACTTTTCTGTCCCTGCCACAATCATGAGCTGAGGGGCTAAAAAAAGCAACACAGACCTCTCGTTTATTGTGGGGAGCACCAGTTAAACAATTAACTGTCATCAGTAGAAGTACAGAGAGAAAGAACTACAGCCTGAAATAATGAGTGGGAGGAAGGTCCAGAGACGGAATGATGGGGCAGAAGCATAAAGGCCTTTCACGCAGACAGAACCGGAGAGGTAACAGAAAGTAAGGCGATGGAGCGCCAGGGTGACAAAGTCAAGGGCAACCATCAAAGCTGTCCCTGTGGGCACTGCTCATGGGGAAAAGAAACCACATCCTATCACACAGCTTTGTGAGAAGCAAGGGCTGGCAGGAGGAGGACAAACCCGAGCAGGCTGTTGCCTTGAGGCTCTGTGCACACTCCCCCTTGGTTCTCATGGAGCAAGGCCGTCATCTTTGTGATCATCAGGGGCTGTCACAGCACAGACCTCACCCGCCTGAGCTCGGGGAGTGCAGAGGCTCAGCCCTCCAGCAACAAGCACAGACCTCATGGACACCCACTTACTTTTTCAGTTCCTGTAAATTTATTTCTTTCTTTAGAGTCATGCTTCTTTAGCCAGCCCATCAGGACTTCAGTATCTGAGTTGGTACCCTGACACCAAATGTTGAGACCTTCCTGCATCATCACCTTCTGTGTTGGCTGTAGAAACAGGCTGAGGTGCCACCAAGAAAAGGTGACAGTCCTTGACAACCAGCTTCCTCCCTTAAAGAAACACCATCACTCACCCTGATCAACGGACTTCCTGCCAACAGACTCATCAGTCCATTCGATAAAAACACACTGAGCGCCAGTTTCGTGGGAGATCCATTTCTGCTCCTGAAGAACAAAACCTGTGGTTTTTCCATGCCAGCATGCAGGACACAGAAAGTATGGGTGCAAGCTTGGAAGACAGTTTCACAAATGTTCCCAAACTGCATTAAGTAACTTCTTTAGAACATGTCCATCAACTGTCATTCATTCAAATATTTGAGCAATGAGAGAAAGACTAATATTAAAAAATAAGTCTCATAACTAAGTAGTCACACCATGTAAGGTGTGTATATATACATAAAACCAAATACATGTATCTGTATATTACATACTAAGTAGATTATTAAAAGGGAGGAGAGGGGAATTGTGCCAATCCATATTGTTTAAAAAAAAAAAAAGGACTAGAGAGAAATAGGAAGTTTACTGAAATGTAGACTTGTTCCTAATAATTTTAAATAACCAAGAAAAATATTTATTAATCACTTGGATGGTAATGGACTTATCACTAACATAAGTTTAAGGGGATGAAAAATATATAAAATTCAAAATTATAACCATTAGCTCATATTTTAAAATGGAGATTGCTATATAACCCCTGGGTCCACTTCCTAACAGCTGTGTGCATTATGGAAATTCAGGGAAAAGTAAATGCGGGTACTGTGCAGTAGCTCTAAGTCTTCCACACTCATTTTGCCCATCCCAGGCCTAGCTCAATTGATAGCTCTCAATACCAAAGCGAGTTCTTTCTCCTAAAAAGAGAGCAAATTTGGTAACATGACTTCCCAGGCTTAAACACTCAATAACAACAACCATCACTCCACTACCTGAATAATGTTTATCACACGCCAAGTACTGTGTGAACCCATATATTCTTCATGGCTACATGCTAAGTCACATGGAAGAAGCCTAGAGACAGGACAGGTAAGGAGGATAAGACAAGAGGGTGGAGGAGGCTGGAGGTGGGGGTACTGTAGACACGCAGTGGGGAGAAGCCAAGGTGGCAAAGAAAGAAAACTCTTCTTGCAACCTGGCCCAGACTCCCAAAGAGCAGAGGAGCTTGGCGTCCTGAAGATGCATAAGGACCCCACGAACCACTGATGGTGCGGAACTTCACTGCTGTGACGAGTTAGACCATGACAACATGGAATAATGAAGACACGGCCACAAGGGCTATGCGAGTGGTGGGATGGGGTGGATGTGCTCAAGATCACCCTCCCCATGGATTTCAAACTGTCCCAAACAATGAAGGGCAAACTATGTCAAAGGTTGTTCACGAAACTTAGAGAGTAGGTACCTGCACTTGATTTGCAAAAATCATAAAGGAAAATGAACACTTATCAGCTGGGGTTGAGTCGGTCATCCTGGACAAAAGCAAGCTGGCACAGAAGCAGCTGTTCAAACAACGGGAAGTTCTGAGTCACCAAAGAAGCGAAGTCCAGGTCACATGATCCACTTGCCAAAATTAGGAGCCCCCAGACCATGTTCCCTAGGAGCTCGTGGATAAAAAGACCGCAAGGGTATGGGGTGGGAGGGAGGTTCCAGAGGGAGGAGACATACGTGTACCTGTGGCTGATTCATGTTGTTGTATGGCAGAAACCAACACAACATTGTAAAGCAACTATCTTCCAATTAAAAAAAAAAAAGCCTAAAAAAAAAAAAAAAGATCTCAAGAGGCCCTATCTCTAACCTAAATGCGCACTGAAAAGAAAAAAAGATTTTCTGCAAGCAAATTCGTCAACTGAACGCTATGAGTTTTCATAAACTGACTTGGGAGCTTAAAGGCCTTGCAATAAGCGTCTGAGAAGAGCTATGTCACATCCTCTCTGAGCAATTCATCAGTAAATGAAGGATGCCACCATCTGATACCTAGCTACATGACCATTTGGGAAGATTAATGAAACACCAGTGTCTGGATGCCATGAAGATAATGCCAATAATATCTCAAGTTAGCCTTAAAATTCGCTTATCCTGTAAGCCTTCAGGAAGAGCCAAACAGAAACAATCACATTTCACTTGACCCTCAGGCTTCAGCTCACCAATCAAGAGCAGAAACGGACCTTTCAGTGTTTTTTCCTTAAAACCAAGTATCAGCTGGATAAGCAAACTGCTCCATGACAAAGCAGCTCTAAAGTCTACCACCGGTACTCAGATCCCAATGACCTACTGTGAAAGAGACTGAGGGCTATCATGGTGACTGTGTGCCTTCCCAAATCATCATCCTTTGATGATGCTGTGCCTTCCTCATTTCTAGAACCAACCCAATGACAATGAGTGAGCACTCAAAGTTAGTTTTCACTCAGTCCCTACCAAAGATGATTTGTGGACAAGGTAAAATCATGCTATTTGTAAGCCCTCCTCAGACAGCCATTCTGCTTTTTTGCATTTCTTTTCCATGGGAATGCTCTTGATCCCTGTCTCCTGTACAATGTCATGAACCTCTGTCCATAGTTCATCAGGCACTCTATCAGATCTAGTCCCTTAAATCTATTTCTCACTTTCACTGTATAATCATAAGGGATTTGATTTAGGTCATACCTGAATGGTCTAGTGGTTTTGCCCACTTTCTTCAATTTAAGTCTAAATTTGTAAATAAGGAGTTCATGATCTGAGCCACAGTCAGCTTCCGGTCTTGTTTTTGCCAACTGTTTAGAGTTTCTCCATCTTTGGCTGCAAAGAATATAATCAATCTGATTTTGGTGTTGACCATCTGGTGATGTCAATGTGTAGAGTCTTCTCTTGTGTTGTTGGAAGACGGTGTTCGCTATGAGCAGTGTGTTCTCTTCGCAAAACTCTACTAGCCTTTACCCTGCTTCATTCCGTAGTCCAAGGCCAAATTTGCCTGTTACTCCAGGTGTTTCTTGACTTCCTACTTTGGCATTCCAGTCCCCTATAATGAAAAGGACATCTTTTTTGGGTGTTAGTTCTAAAAGGTCTTGTAGGTCTTCATAGAACTGTTCAACTTCAGCTTTTTCAGCATTACTGGTTGGGGCATAGGCTTGGATTACCATGATATTGAATGGTTTGACTGGAAATGAACAGAGATCATTCTGTCGTTTTTGAGATTGCATCCAAGTACTGCATTTTGGACTCTCTTGTTGACTATGATGGCTACTCCATTTCTTCTAAGGGATTCCTGCCTACAGTAGTTGATATAATGGTCATCTGAGTTAAATTCACCCATTCCAGTCCATTTTAGTTCACTGATTCCTAGAATGTCGACATTCACTCTTGCCATCTCCTGTTTGACCACTTCCAATTTGCCTTGATTCATGGACCTAACATTCCAGGTTCCTATGCAATATTGCTCTTTACAGCATTGGACCTTGCTTCTATCACCAGTCACATCCACAACTGGGTATTGTGTTTGCTTTGGCTCCATCCCTTCATTCTTTCTGGAGTTATTTCTCCACTGATCTCCTGTAGTATACTGGGCACCTACCAACCCGGGGAGTTCCCCTTTCAGTATCTTATCATTTTTGCCTTTTCATACTGTTCATGGGGTTCTCAAGGCAAGAAAACTAAAGTGATTTGCCATTCCCTTCTCCAGGGGACCACATTCTGTCAGATCTCTCCACCATGACTCTCCCATCCAGATGTTCAAGCTGGTTTTAGAAAAGGCAGAGGAACCAGAGATCAAATTGCCAACATCTGCTGGATCATGGAAAAAGCAAGAGAGTTCCAGAAAAACATCTATTTCTGCTTTATTGACCATGCCAAAGCCTTTGACTGTGTGGATTCACAATAAACTGTGGAAAATTCTGAAAGAGATGGGAATACCAGACCACCTGACCTGCCTCTTGAGAAACCTATATGCAGGTCAGGAAGCAACAGTTAGAACTGGACATGGAACAACAGACTGGTTCCAAATAGGAAAAGGAGTACATCAAGGCTTTATATTGTCACCCTGCTTATTTAACTTCTATGCAGAGTACATTATGAGAAACGCTGGACTGGAAGAAACACAAGTTGGAATCAAGACTGCCGGGAGAAATCTCAATAACCTCAGATATGCAGATGACACCACCCTTCTGGCAGAAAGTGAAGAGGAACTAAAAAGCCTCTTGATGAAAGTGAAAGTGGAGAGTGAAAAAGTTGGCTTTAATGCTCAACATTCAGAAAACAAATCTGGTCCCGTCACTTCATGTCAGATAGATGGGGAAACAGTGGAAACAGTGTTAGACTTTATTTTGGGGGGTCCAAAATCACTGCAGATGGTGATTGCAGCCATGAAATTAAAAGACGCATACTCCTTGGAAAGAAAGTTGTGACCAACCTAGATAGCATATTGAAAAGCAGAGATATTACTTTGCCAACAAAAGTCCATCTAGTCAAGGCTATGGTTTTTCCAGTGGTCATATGTGGATGTGAGAGTTGGACTGTGAAGAAACCTGAGCGCTGAAGAATTGATGCTTTTGAACTGTGATGTTGGAGAAGACTCTTGAGAGTCCCTTGGACTGCAAGGAGATCCAACCAGTCCATCCTAAAGGAGATCAGTCCTGGGTGTTCATTGGAGGAACTGATGCTAAAGCTGAAACTCCAATACTTTGGCCACCTCATGTGAAGAGTTGACTCATTGGAAAAGACCCTGATGCTAGGAGGGTTTGGGGGCAGGAGGAGAAGGGCACGACAGAGGATGAGATGGTTGGATGGCATCACTGACTCGATGGACATGAGTTTGAGTGAACTCCAGGAGTTGGTGATGGACAGGGAGGCCTGGCGTGCTGTGATTCATGGGGTCACAAAGAGTAGGACACGACTGAGCAACTGAACTGAATTGAACTGAAAATCACGCTAAATTGAGTTTTTTAGGGGAAAAGAAGTTATTAGGGATTTCCTTGGTGGTCCAGTGGTTAGGAACCCACCTTGCAATAGACAGGATGTGGGTTCAATCCCTGGTCAGGGAACTAAAATCCCACATGCCACGGAGCAACTAAGCTGACGCATACAACTACTGAACCCACGTGCTCTGGAGCCCATGAGCTGCAATGAAAGACGAAGCCACATGACTCAACGAAGATCCTGCTTCCTATGTGCCACAACTAAGACCTAAGGAAGCCAAATAAATATAAATAACTGTTTTCTAAAATAAAAGGTTTTTTTAATATAAAAAAAGTTACTAGTTTTAACTACAAGATAAGCATTGTTTTTTTAAATTAACTTATTTATTTTAATTGGAGGCTAATTACAATATTGTGGTGGGTTTTGCCGTACATTAACATGTGTCAGCCAGGGGTGTACATGTGTCCCACCATCCTAAACCCCCCTCCCACCTCCCTCCCCACCCTATCCCTCTGGGTTGTCCCAGAGCGCCAGCTGAGAAATTAATGAAAATGGGAAGAGTCAGTTCAGTCGCTCAGTCGTGTTCAACTCTTTGTGACCCCATGGACTGCAGCACGCCAGGCCTCCCTGTCCATCACCAACTCCTGGAGCTTACTCAAAATCAAAATCATGTCCATTGAGTCCGTGATACCATCCAACCATCTCATCCTCTGTCGTCCCCTTCTCCTCCCGCCTTCAATCCTTCCCAGCATCAGAGTCTTACAGAAAGTGTAATGAAACATAAATCCTGACTTTTGCATTTCTATTTAGCAGTTTCAAAACCCAGTTTAGAGCACTCATTGATCAAGGGAGAGAAGGAAGGGCATCCACTGACCAAGAGAGATCTAGACATGCCTAACGCCTGGCCTCGTTGCCGTGGTGCACACAACTGCAGGCTCTCACCCACACTGGGCAAGTGTCCTTTGAACACTAAACCTAGTATTGTCATGTTCAGAGTTATTGAGAAGGTCCATGTCAATTTCTTAAAGGAAAGGCATCATGCACCCAAGAAAGCATTTACCCTGTACCCAGCTTTCTTCATTTCAGAAATGGCCACTGAAGTAAGAAGGCTGAATCAATTAAAAATTTCCTTCTACAGGCTTATTTCCCCCTGCACAAACCCAAGGGAGTATGGGAACTTGAATAGCCTGGACATCCTTCCCCACTTATAGGGCCCTAACCCTGAGCTTGAAAGAACAATTCACTAACAGCAGACTGGATCACACAGGAGGCTGATCAAAAGTACATTTTTAAGAAAGCAAAAGAAGAGAATTGTCACTGAAGGCTCATGAGCCTGACTTGAAACAAAAATGGTGTCAAAGTAATGAGAAGAAAAATGACTTGGACATGGGTTTACATGAGTCTTATCCTGGGGAGCTTTCAGTGTTGTTTCAGTTGTAAATTATTAGTATAATCTTTAGAATATGATTCCATATATAAACGTAAGGTGTCCTTGGATTTAAGAAGACACTTCATGGAGGAGAGATATTATTGGGGAAGTAACATACACTCCACTGCCAACAAGAAATTAGTGAAAGAATCACTCCCTGTGCTTATGAAAACACTCCTAGGCAACCATATTCCCATCATGTGCGGGATTTTTTTGGGGGGAAGGGGGCTGACTTCTAGCATGGATTATGTTGTGGACACTTGGTTAACTGAGGGTAAAGGTTATTACACCTCATACGGATGCACTAGTGAGCTGCTAGTGAGCATGTGGGTGGAACATGTGGGTGGAACACTGTGTTAACAGTCACCTTCTTTCACTTGCGTGATTCAGTTCTTATAAAGATTTTCATTTTACCATAATTAAAGAAGATACATGTACCCCAATGTTCACTGCAGCACTATTTACAATAGCCAGGACATGGAAGCAACCTAGGTGTCCACTGACAGATGAATGGATAAAGAAGTTGTGATACATAAATACAATGGAATAGTACTCAGTCATAAAAAGGAATTCATGTGAGTCAGTTCTAGTGAGGTGGATGTTACACCAAGTGAAATCAGACAAGCAAATATCATATCAATTACATATATATGGAATCCAGAAAAATGATACCGATGAACCTATTTGCAGGGCAGGAATAGAGACTCGGACATAGAGAGCAGACTTATGGATGCAGTGCGGCAGAGAGAGACTTTGAGAGACTGGCACTGAAATACATACATTACCGTATGTAAAACAGAGAGCTAGTGGGAAGCTGGTATATGACACAAGGAGTTCAGCTTGGTGCTCTGTGATGACCTAGAGGGCTGGGATGTGGTGGGAGGTGGGAGGGAGGTTCAGGAGGGAGGAAACATGTGGATACCTATGGCTGATTCACGTTGTTGTATGGCAGAGACCAACACAGCACTGTACAGCAATTATCCTTCAGTTAAAAATAAATTCATTCTTAAAAAAGATTTTCATTTTTCTTCAGATCCCTGTGCCCTCAAGCAAGCTGACATTAAAAAAAGAGGTGCAGGTATTGGTAGGCAGGCACTGAGATGGTATAGTTCTTCCTGTAGAGTATTCTGTACAATTAGGTCCACATACTAATTGTATTCAGACATACTCAGTTATGTCTGACTCTTTGCAACCCCATGAACTGTAGCCCGCCAGGCTCCTCTGCCCATGTTCTCCAGTGGGTTGCCATTTCCTTCTCCAGCGGATCTTCCCAACCCAGAGACTGAACCTGTGTCTCTTACATCTCCTGCATTAGCAGGCAGATTCTTTATCACTGAGCCACCTAGGAAGCCACAAAAAAAAAAAAAAAAGGTGCAGAGAGAAGCAGAACCCCTCAAAAGCAAGGGTAGGTTGTGTTTCTGGAATGAGATAGCCTAGCCTTGCTCGCTGGGTGAGCTCCGAGGTCACGTGAAGCCTGTTCAGACCCCTGTTGACCTTCCCTGTAAAATGCGGGGGATCATTCTCTCCGTCGTGGGCTTGTTCTGAGGATTAAATGGGATGGTGTGTGTGAAAGCCCCTGGCATGGGACCTAGCCACATGAAGAGCATGAAAAAGTAATACGGGCTACTACTGTTTCAGAGTCTTTGCTGTCCTTGACATTTCAGGCAATAACATGAGCATGAATCAACTGTCAGCCGGGACGAACATTTGGAAATAGATTATCGGTAACTCCAGAGAAGGAAAAAAATCATATTGGGTTGGTCAAAAAGCTTGTTCGGGTTTTTCACATTACATCTTCTGGGAAAACCCGAACAAATGTTTTAGCCAACCTCGTATTTTAACTAAGACATTCGCAAGGGCTCCCGTGTCTTCAACTCAGGGCACAGCATCTTGTCTCACCTCTGAGGGACCCCGACCCTGCTTCACCCATAGCTGTGAACAGAAGGTAACTGAATAAACACTCCGGGTTCCTTGAAGAGGCTCCCACAGCAATGACGAATGCAAGGCACAGAATGTCAGCCCTGTGACATTCGGGCTCCTTATGAGCTAGCCCCTTCCAAATGAGAATTACAGATTCAAGCAACAGAGGCTTTATTTTTAAAAAAAGCTGGAGAAGGCACAGTACCTCTAGTCGTTGTATGCGTCCCTTGAAAAACATAAAGAGGGAAGAGTTTGGATAAGCAGCTTCTTTTTTGAGGAGAATTTCCTTCGCTTCATCCAGGCCGGCTTTGTTATCACTTCCATCCAAGGCAAAAAATGGGCGGACCACGGTATGATACCAGAGCAGCGCTAATCTGAAGAGGAGGGACAGAACCCGTGAGAGAGGCGGACTTTGCTGACAGTGTTTCCAATCTTGAAAATAATCAGCCTGTGCTCCTCCCATACACACTCCTTCCAGAAAACTCGCTAGGCAGTCCCTGAGTGAGTAAAAATCTGTATCTTTCCCCGTGTTATTTTGATTCATATTTGGAAAACCACCACTTTTGAGCACAATGTATAAATCAGCATACTCCCACCAGGGGAGAGAAAAAGGTGCCAGAAGAATGCAGTTCTTCTGAGGCTTCTAGATGGATTGCTGAAGGCATCATTAACGTAAATCTCTGAATCCTACTCCGTACTCATCAATGCATAAATTAGAAATGGTGACTGGTCATCATGAATTTACTGTCCCCTTATAATTACTTTCCACGTTACTTTTTACAAAAGGAAAGCATTTGTTCTCTCTTGTGTTCACAAAAGTTAGACTGTAAGTAAGCCTCACGCCCTGAATTTAAATACAGGGACCATAAGCAAAATTACACAAAATTAAGTAAAAATAAGTGACAGGAACAGAAGAAAGGCCCTTTCTCTAGCTTTTGAAAACCACACAAATAAGTTACTTAAAATTCTCTCACTTCAAACTCGTCCCTTTCAAGAAAAAGGCCATGTTAAACTAGGTAAACAAAATAGAGTCACTGGGATCGGCTTTAAAAGACAAAAACCGTGTAACCAACACAACAAATATTTTTATGTAAATATATGCTTCCAATGTGCATAAATTTGATCCTTTTCTGGAGATCAGACTAATTTACATTATTTTTAATTCAATTCATTCCTTTCTCAGAAAATGTTATTAAAAAAAGACATTATCACAAGTTATAAACCTGCTAAGTCAAATTAACGAAGGACCACTGTTAGTATAATATAATGAGTTTGGGAAGGCATGAATATTTTTACAATGAAAAATTAATGACCTTTCTATAGTCACTACCAAACAATTAGGAGTTAACATCCAAATTCCTCAATACTGACATAAGCAGAAACCCAGCTCACTAAGGTTCTCTGTGATATCAACATCTTTTGGAAAAATTATGATAAGTGGTGCAATATCAAAGCACAAACAGTATTTCATAAAATTACTCAAATTGCAAATAGTAGTACATATTTTAGTTCAGTTCAGTCACGCAGTCATGTCCAACTCTCTGTGACCCCATGGACTGCAGCACACCAGGATTCCCTGTCCATCACCAACTCCCGAAGCTTACTCAAACTCATGTCCATAGAGTCAGTGACATTTACCAGATTTGGGGGGGAAAAAAAAAATCGCACCATTTTTAATTGATGATGAAATGGATAAATCCTTGCTCTGGATGGTTATATCAGCTTCTTCACATTTTTCTGTTTAAGTAATTATCATTTAAGTCTGAACAATATAATATAACTCAATTTAGTTGAACAGCACAGGCTGTCCAGGCCACAGTAAGAGACCAACGGACCAACTAGAGTCATCAAGAAAAATTATCCAACATGAGGATATAAGAAGAGAGATTTCAGAATCACAGAACAGCCTTATGAAATTTATATCCTCTGAAGTCCAAAATCAGGATTATGAATCTCAGTGACTGGTCAGGGTTACTGCTTTTAAATGCTTATAAATCATGATTATTTTGCCTGTTTAAAATACAAGACTCATCAAAAAAAAAAATTTTTTTTTAAAGAAAATGGTGAAGAAGAGGGACTTTCCACAAAAATTAAAAAATGAGTAAATAAAAATCAAATACAGGACTCATGAGACTTAAGAACAGTGCTCTGTTCTTCAAAAGAAAGTTAGTCACTCACTCGTGTCTGACTCTTTGCGACCCCATGGACTGTAGCCCGCCAGGCTCCTCTGTCCATGGAATTCTCCAGGCAAGAATAGTGGAGTGGGCTGCCATTTCCTTCTCCCTGTTTCCCAACGTTAACTCCTAAACATCACCAAAACACGGTCCTTGGCATCCATTGAAACATAAAAGGCATGGCAATGGTCAACCAACCAAGCATTGATTTTACCTGCAGTTTCCTATAAAGGTTTTGATTGTCGCTTACGTACTTTCAACTACATTATCTACCAAAGCATTGCAATATAGCTACTCACGTAGCTAAAGGGGCCTTCATGTCCTTACTTTCGCTTGCATACATCAGTGAAGAAAGCCCCTGCAGGCGGTCTCCAGGAAAACCCAGCAGGTTGATGATTTTGAGCAGGTTTGGGGGCACCATGGATATGCAAAGGTGAAAAAGGCCGTATCCAAAGCTCACAGCACCTTTCAGTCTGTTCAGAGACTCCTCAGACACCCCTTCAGCCACAATGTGGTTATCATTTGCAGCGTCAGAAGTCAAACGTTCCTCTCTTAGCTTCTTCTGATACAGCTCCTGAAGGGCGTTGATGTCCAGATAGCATTTATTGTAAATCTTCCAGGCTTTCCTAAGGATCCACCCACCTTTTATATATGCTATAAAGATAAGGGGAGAAAAACATGAAAAAAATAAGCATTCGAAATAGTTTTCCTACACTAATAATAAAGATATTGAAGAATGACTTGAAAAAAAAACAATACAAACTATTATCTACCATGACAACTTGTTTTTCTTCACATGGCTTAAATTCCTTATTTGAGGCCTGTTTTGGGGCTCCCTGGGTAGCTCAGATGGTACAGAATTTGCCTGCAATGCAGGAGACCCTGGTTCAATCCCTGGGTCAGGAAGATCCCTAGAGAAGGGAATGGCTACCCACTCCAATATTCTTGCCTGGAGAATTCCATGGACAGAGGAGCCTAGTGACTATTGTCCATGGGGTCGCACAGAGTCAGACACGACTGAGTGACTAACACTTTCACTTTACTAGCTGGATGGCAAGAACCATGTATTATTTTGTTCATTAAATAGAGTCAATCACGCAGTAGTGAGGGTGTAGCATCTTTGCTGTTTTTCAGTTGCTCAGTCGTGTCTGTCTCTGCGACCCCATTGACTGCAGCACCCCAAGCTTCCCTGTCCTTCACTATCTCTTGGACTTTACTCAAACTCATGTCCATTGAATCAGTGATGCTATGTAAACATCTCATCCTCTGCTGACCCCTTCTCCTTTTGCCTTCATTCTTTCCCAGTATCAGGGTCTTTTCCAATTAGCATCTATTATCAGCTGAACGAATAAATGCAAGCATCATCTGAATCCAACTTATCCCACGTGTAGTGTCAAATCCTCTACCGCATTCCTGAACTACCACTGGCAGTCTCTATGACACCACTGGAGTGCTCTTGGCTAAACCCTATTACACTTGTACTTCAGACACTTGGCTGTTCTGCAGCATCATCTCCAAGTAACAGTGCAGATTCCTTCCTCGGGTGGCATGGAAGAGCCTGTCCCCCTCCCCAGCCTCCCTACCACAAATGGTAAGCTGGTGAGTCCTGAGGAAACTCAGGAAGAAAAGAATACCTGCCCTCTAGCAGTCATCAGACGGCAGCCACTCACTACAGTGAGCCCTGAGGAAGCTCAGGAGGTGAAAACAGGATACTGGCCCCAGACAGCCGAGGTGCACATCAACAGAATGATTTCAGTGAGCCTAGACCCTTGCATCTTCTCATATATAGAAAAGCGTTAAATCCCTTAAGTTGGGTTATCTGGTTTCCTTTAATCAACAATCATTTTTTGATGTTCAGACTACCTGCTCTTTGTTGCAAAACTTCTGTATAACCTGGCTCCTCCTTCAACTCCTTGGAGCAGTTTTCTCAGAATTACTTGAGACACTGTCTCCTCGGCTTGAAGGCCTAAAAATTCCTACTGAATAAAAGAGCTGTCAACTTTTAGGTTCTGAATATTTTTTTAAGCCCACAAAGGTCTAGAAAGTCCACATTTAGGAGGTCACAATAAAAGTTAAATCCTACTTTTTACTTGAGCCAAAGAGAAACAAATCATCTTCAAGCATGAGATGGAGACAGAGAAGAAAGAAAAGGAAATTGGCTGTCAGTAGTCCAGATCAAGAAAAGTGCATGTCATGACTTAGCAGCAACAAACCCTTCTTCACTTCAGTTGGAAGAAAATGCTTTTCTCATTGTGATTTATAGTTGATTTCCTTATTGAACACTCATTTTTTTCAAGTAGACCCTAGCTACCAAAGGGGCAGATATCTGCCATCAGCAGCACAGATATAAAACCACATAAGAGGAAGAAGTAGTATCAAAGTTAATCTTCCAGTGAACTCTTGAGAGTCTCCACTCCAATCTACACCACTCAAGGTATCAAAGCTACAAAATCCTTGTACAAAATTTGTCTTGGGCAAACTAAACAAGAATCAGTTTATACTCCTCAGTAAGGGCTGTTACAATGTTAGTCATTCAGGTATGTTAGGAAATCTTTAGCACACACTCAGGCTTTCAATAACAATTTTCTGAGAAACAAACTGGTTATATTTCACTTTAAATGGCAATTATCGCAGCTTGATTCCCACCCACACACCAAAAAAACCTATCAATTTATTACTCTATCTAAGGCACAGGTAATATCTCTAAGTATGACAGACTATCTGCAGACAAGAGGATGAAAAAGATTTTGGAACTAAAACTATTCCACTAAATACACATTAAGCACTCATGGTATCAATTTCTCAATAAATCAAAATCATGCCCCAAACAGGTGCCACATGTTTTCAAAGACTGAAATACAAGGTGTTCTAAAAAAAAAAAAAAAAAGTGTGGGGTATTACCAATTGTGTCCACTAAATATCAAAAACTGTTAAAAACAATGCTTTAGCATACCTGACAACTCTTGCTTTACAAACGAGAGCACAGCCAGGTAAACTTGACAGTCAGCTATGATTATCTGCCTCTGAAGCCGATCAACCATAGAGGGGGTAGATTTTCGGACATCAACCTGTTTGGTGGGAAGAAAGTACACACGGATAAATCACACCTGAGAACAACAACACTCTTTCCAAAAAACTATTATTTTACTGGGCAGAATAACTTCACATAGGAAGTATAGAACAGTAGTCACTAAAATCCAAGACCAAATTTACACTACACCCTGAGCCTGGGACTTCTAGCTTCCTCCATTAAGTCTAGCTTTATTTTGTTATGAACACAATGCTGTAACTCAAAGAGCCTTGTAACTCAAAGACAAATATTCTCAATAATAGAAACACTTCATTGGAAATATGAAAGCCCACACAAAACTTTAGAGTTTTACCTTTTTCAAAACAATGTAAGTTAAAAATTTATTACATTATATAAGTTGTATAAGTTAAAAACCTAGACAGTTTATTAACAAGCAGAGACATCACTTTGCTGACAAAAGGTCCCTCTAGCCAAAGCTATGGTTTTTCCAGGAGTCATATACAGATGTGAAAGCTGGACCATAACGAAGGCTTAGTGCCTAAGAATTGATGCTTTTGAACTTCGGTGTTGGAGAAGACTCTTGACAGTCCCTTGGACTGCAAGGAGATTCGACCAGTCCGTCCTAAAGGAGATCAGTCCTGGGTGTTCGTTGGAAGGACTGAGGCTGAAGCCGAGGTTCCAATACTTTAGCTACCTAATGCAGAGAGCCAACTGACTGGAAAAGACTCTAATGCTGGGAAAGGTTGAAGGCAACAAGAAAAAGGTGCAGCAGAGGATGAGATGGTTAGATAACATCACCAACTCAAATGACTCGAATTTGAGTAAACTCCCAGAGATAGCGGAAGACGGAGGAGCCTGGCGTGCTACAGTCCACGGGCTCACAAAGAGTTGTGCATGACTTAGCAACTGAACAACAGGAAGAAAAGCAACAAAGTTATTTATCCAAAAAAAAAAAAATTACTAAAGGTATAAAACACCACCCCAGGTAAACAATGTGAAAAGCCACCTTACAGTCATCTGCCTTCAGGAAGGACCCATATTAGAGTTCATTCCTTTGGTGCATTCATCTGAGATGTGAGGGTTGGAACCTGATTATGACGTTAGTTGAGGAGAAACACCCTCAATTAACAATTAGCTTTGAATGAATCACAAACTGAACTTGAAATTTTAGTCAATACCCTCTAAAGGTGACTACCTAAAGCCCTATTTTGTAGTAAGATTTTGGTTTTATGAATGCTAAATGAAGAAAATTCACTCTGAAATAGAACAGTGCCTTCTTAACATAAGGTAAACCTGAACAGAACAGGTTAAATAGTTTTCACATGCTTTCATGATGATATCAGAAATGAGAGGCTTTTTGCAAACATGACAAAAGTATGCAGAGTATATGTGACAAAGTAGCTGGCTTCTTTTTTTTCTAGATTAGCAGAATTCACCCATGGTCCCTGTTATTCCCGGTCCTACTTCTAGCACCTGTTACTTTGTTTGCTCAAGAAAACGTCAATCTATTGATGCCTCTGTTTTCTTTGCTTATAATAACATCTACTCTGCAGGGCTGTTGGAAAGGCTAATGAGATACTCTGCATGTGATAATGCTTTTTAAATTGCAAGGACCCATTATTAATGTTGATTATTAACTATGTGCTGGGCATGGTACTAGATGCTGAGGACAGACACGTAAATAAGTTTACAGTCTAATGAAGGCACGCTGATGACCATATAATGGAGTAAATGCGCTGAAGGATGAAGTACAGGGAACTATGGGACCCTGTAGGAGACACACTAACAGGACCTGGGGACTAAATATATGAGTCTTTGGAGAAAATGACATGGAGGAAGAACTAAAGAACAGACAGGAACCAGGTCAAGAGGGATACACATATTCTATGGAGAGGAAAAGTCAATGCCAAGTCAGTCACGTTACGAAGTCTGGGTTTTAGTGTGATGGCAGTGGTCGCAGGGAGGGGGCGGGGACAGTGAAATCAGCAACATGTAATTTGCATCTCAGTGACTGCACTTTGGAGAACAAATCAGAGAACAGCGAGACTGGAGGCAGAAACGCCAGTGAGGGTTGTCTTAGGCAAGTGGAGACAGTGGCCGGCCTAGGAAACTGGCAAGGGAAGGAGATGAACTCAGGACGTATTCAAGAGACAGGCAAGGAGACTTGGTCACTGACTGATACAGGGTTTGGAGAGACAGGAATCGAGAACTCTGGCCCTTCTGCAGACTCAGGGGATGGTACTCTGGGCCCATCTGCGGCTTCCTCATGGGAGACCCCATAAGCCAGAGCAGAGGTGAAGCCACCTGGAGCAACATAAAGGAGCAGAAAAGACAAGCGGCTTTTGCTGTCTGAAACTAACAGACTGGTTTGTCAGCTAACCATGTGGCATGTGTGAGACCCCTGGGTGCTCCAGAAACATCAGGGGTAGGAGGACACCTCTCTAAAGTCTAGTGCTTTTGCACTGAAAATTGAAAGGAAAAAAAAAAAAATCAGAAGAGTGGATTATGATGTCATTGTGACTATTTTATTACCCAAGACCGGGAAGGCCTGGGGAAAAGGAGGTAATAGCTAAATTCCTGAATTATGCCAAAGTGCAAAATATGAAATACATATATGAAAGCCTCATGACAATCGTCCTTGCCACACAGCCGACTGTGGAAGAAGATAATGTTAAAATACCAAGAGGACATGCACTGAAAAGTTCTAATGGCTAAGGGGGATTCTACTGACTTAAGAAACATGCTTTAGGAACTTCCCTGGTGGTCCGGTGGTTGGGGCTTCACCTTCCAACGCAGGGGCTGTGGGTTCGATCCCTGGTTGGAGAGCTAGGATCCCACATGCCTTGGGGCCAAGAAACCAAAGCATAAAGCCGAGGCAGTGTTGTGGCAGATTCAATAAAGACTTTTTAAATGGTCCACATTAAAAAAAAAAAGGAATATGCTTTACATAATCAAAAGCTGTAAGACTCATTCAGTGCTTCAGTCATATTCTAACCACCAAAAACCAAGTAAATGAAGAATGTTCTAAGTAAGAGGCACATAGTTCATAACCTAAAGACATAGTACTTACATTCTTCTTAATTTTATTCTTGATTGTTTCAATTACTCCAGCCTCTTCACTTTCACACAGCTTTTCTGTAGTTTTTAAGTCATCACACGCCAACTGCATTTTTTCTTCCTCAAATGTCATCATGGCATTCTTCCAAAGAAAGAAATAAGGAAAGAATGAATGAATCGTAAGTGTCTGAAAATTTAGGCCAATTTATCACAATACAACTCCAAACTAGGAGGGAGGGGGGAAAGCCATCTAAATGACTTACTCCTAGTAAAAGAATCAGAATGCTACCACATACACTATTCATTGAAAAAAATATAATCTCAATATGAAACAAGAACATATCTCCATTACACCGGCATGAAAAAATACATGCTTAACACATCCTTGCAATTACTGTTCTACAAGTTTTTGTTATTAAACACAGTAACAAAAACATTACTGTATACAATTTCTGATTGGCCCACTTAATAATTCAGCTTCTAGAATAGAGACTTTCTACCCATGCATGGGATCCCTGGGTCCATCAAGCACAGCACAAAACGCTAATGAAACATCAGCCAGCAGGTACTCTTTGAAAACTATCGGTCTTTTCAGGGACAGCAATTCCAATGGATTCATTTATAAAGAACTCATTTCTTATTGTTCCCAGTGAAAAATTCCCACAGACAGCTTGTTTCCGAGCACCCAATCCTGGTAGACTTTTTCAGGCCACATTGGGATAGAAATGATCACTTCTTTGCTGAAAACCTGCTACTTTCCCCCAGAAGAATTGAGATTTCTGAGATGAATGGGCTACAGGGGCAGAGACAGGACACCGGGTTCTTGGAAGGACTTGAACTCACTGTGACTAGTTCTCCACCTCCATCCCATGCAACCTGCCCACTCTGGTATCCTAGGCCTTCTCTGTATGACTCTAGACTACTTTTCCATTCCAGCCAGACACTAGCCACCTTTGCCCAAGCCTCCCTCCCTGCTACAGGCTCCCTCCCCCACCCACCTCCTCCCACCCAGCAAGCCTTCTGTCATGTCTCCCTAGCATCCTTCCTTGCTACATGGGTGGGTACCATTTATGACCCCTACCCAGTACCACTTTCCTTAAGATCTGAAACTATGTTGCAAACAGTAGGCCTTAAGAATTGTTAAAAAGATTTATTGTATTAGCTGATAATAAGAATAAAGAAGCCCGAATGAAAACTCATGTCACCAGAAGCTGGTCTGGTGCCTGTCACTGGTGCTGCAAGGCTGCAGACAACACGCCCCTTTGGTGAGCTTTTTCTGTCTGGAATCTAAATGCCTTCTCCATTTTACCTCTCTCAGTCTCTACTCAAGATTTTTTTTTTTTTTTTTTTTTGCAGTTATATACAGGATGCTGCTGCTGCTGCTGCTAAGTCGCTTCAGTCGTGTCTGATTCTGTGCGACCCCAGAGATGGCAACCCACCAGGCTCTGCCATCCCTGGGATTCTCCAGGCAAGAACACTGGAGTGGGTTGCCATTTCCTTCTCCAGTGCATGAAAGTGAAAAGTGAAAGTGAAGTCGCTCAGTCGTGTCTGACTCTAGCGATCCCATGGACTGCAGCCTACCAGGCTCCTCCGTCCATGGGATTTTCCAGGCAAAAGTACTGGAGTGCGGTGCCATTGCCTTCTCCTATATACAGGATACTTTTCTTAAAATTATGTTTGAAAGTAGTTTGTATAAGTATTTCTGAAAAATAAAAGCAGTCAATTTTCTGCATTGCCCAATTTACTTTAAAACCTAACTGCAACCTATTACCTCAATTCCTAAATACTAACAACATTCAAAACCACAGTAGAAACTGAGAAACTTTAAGTCTGCTAAATTAACTTGTCTTCAGTCCACATTTATTCAATAGTTTTAAACTTTTGATAAATAATAATAAACCTTTGATAAACCTAATAAAAGTTTACTTTCAAACTTTTATTATCCAAAGTCTGACTATTTTCTTTTCAACTCTAATGCATTTTTAATTTTTGGAAAGTGTCTCAGTCCTGTACGACTCTTTGTGACCCCATGAACTGTAGCCTGACAGGCTCCTCCATCCGTGGGATTTTTCAGGCTAGAATACTGGAGTGGGTAGCCGTTCCCTTCTCCAGGGGATCTTCCCAACTCAGGGACTGAACCCAGGTCTCCTGCATTGCAGGTGGACTCTTTACCAGCTGAGCCACCAGGGAAGCCCTCCGATCTTTCAATTACATTTTTATTTTAAAAACGATTTTGCTTGGAAAAAATATAATACTCTAGAAAATCTCTAGAAAATATAAGCATTTAATTTTTTAAATTAAGGAAGGATAGAACTGGACATGGAACTGGACATAACTGGTTCCAAATCGGGAAAGGAGTACGTCAAGACTGTATATTGTCACCCTGCTTATTTAACTTATATGCAGAGTACATCATGCAAAATGCTGGGCTGGAAGAAGCACAAGCTGGAATCAAGATTGGCGGGAGAAATATCAGTAACCTCAGATATGCAGATGACACCACCCTTTTGGCAGAAAGTGAAGAGGAACTAAAAAGCCTCTTGATGAAAGTGAAAGAGAGAGTGAAAAATTTTGCTTAAAGCTCAACATTCAGAAAACTAAGATCATGGCATCTGGTCCCATCACTTCATGGGAAATAGATATAGAAACAGTGGAAACAGTGGCAGACTTTATTTTTTTCGGCTCCAAAATCACTGCAGATGGTGATTGCAGCCATGAAACTAAAAGATGCTTACTCCTTGGAAGAAAAGTTATGACCAACCTAGATAGCATATTCAAAAGCAGAGACGTTACTTTGCCAACAAAGGTCCATCTAGTCAAGGCTATGGTTTTTCCAGTAGTCATGTATGGATGTGAGAGTTGGACTGTGAAGAAGGCTGAGCGCCGAAGAATTGATGCTTTTGAACTGTGGTGTTGGAGAAGACTCTTGAGAGTGCCTTGGACTGCAAGGAAATCCAACCAGTCTATTCTAAACGAGATCAGTCCTGGGTGTTCTTTGGAGGGAATGATGCTAAAGCTGAAACTCCAGTACTTTGGCCACCTCATATGAAGGTTGACTGATTGGAAAAGACTCTGATGCTGGGAGGGATTGGGGGCAGGAGAAGGGGACGACAGAGGATGAGATGGCTGGATGGCATCACCAACTCGATGGGCGTGAGTTTGAGTGAACTCTTCGAGTTGGTGATGGACAGGGAGGCCTGGAGTGCTGCGATTCATGGGGTCACAAAGAGTTGGACACAACTAAGCGACTGAACTGAACTGATCTCATACGTGTTGGTGTATAGACAAAAGTTATATTCCAGTTTTAAACTGCAAAAGATTTTCCACAAGAGTGTATCTATATAGCCAGTAACCATTAAAAGACAGACATTATGTGTTTGCTTCCTTCCCACCACAACCTCTTCCCACATCAACTTACCAAAAAACTGACAAAGCTGGCTCCAAAACTCATTAACGGGCTATGATTTCTGTTAAGAAAACAAAGTAAAATTAAAATTACTTTCTTGTAAAAATTTTAAAAACATTTGATATACCAGGATCACTGCAGACTCCTAATAATTATTTAATGTAAGTTGTTAAGGTCTTCAAGTCGATTTAATTACCCCAAGAGTAAAGTTAAAAAGGCACGGAAGTTCACAGATCTATCAGGACAGAACCTCCCCCTCACCTGACTCTTCAAAGCAAGGAGAACAAGGTCATATTATAATAGATGTTGCTTTAGTAAATCAATCTGATATCTGGAAAAACGTGGCCAAAGGAAGATTATTAACATTATTATTTTTTTAATTTCCATATATTTTAAAAACTGAAGTACAGTCGATTTACAATGTTTCAGGTACAGAGCAAAGTGGTTCAGTTCCACATATATTTTCAGATTCTTTTCCACTGTAAGTTATCACAAGGCACTGAATATAGTTCCCTGTGCTATATAGTAGATCCTTGTTGTTTATCTATTTTATATATAGCAGTATGTATGTTAATCCCAAATTTGTAATTTATCCACCACCCCCCCCACCCTGTTCATTTTCCTCTTTGGTAACCATAAATTTCTTTCCTATGTCTGTGAGTCTATTTCTGTTTTGTAAATAAGCTCATTTGTATTGCTTTTTTAGATTCCACATACAAGTGATATCATTTGACATTAATATTTGCTTTTAAAATGCAAAATATGCTCAAAAGTTAGCACACATAAAATATTATTTTCAGAGTAGATCAAAAGGTTTTATAACAAGCCAAACTCACTTATACCATGCAAAGAACTTTCAGAATGCCTCATGGAGCCAGTCACCACCCTGCTGTAAGATATAGTCATTATCCCAATTTTATACATATACAGCCAGATCAAACTAGTACAGAAATCCAAAGCTCTGTAAACGGCACTAAAAAGGAAAGCAAATTGTAACAGCCTTCTTAAAAATAATGGTCCTGGCTTTTGTTATTATGTAAATAATATATACTTACTATAAACAAAGGCACAAAAAATGTACTTAGACAATCCCCTGTAGGAAATTTAGTCTATGTCCTATGTAACCATGTGTGTGTTTGGGGGTAGGAAGGAAACGGCAACCCACTCCAGTATTCATGCCTGGAAAATCCCATGGACTGAGGAGCCTGGTGGGCTACAATCCATGGGGTCACAAAGAGTCGGACATGACTGAGTGACTTCTGTGTGTATGGGAGGAAAAGTGTGCCCATTTAGATGGATAAAATGGCAACCCACTCCAGTACTCTTGCTTGGAAAATCCCATGGATGGAGGAGCCTGGAAGGCTGCAGTCCATGGGGTCGCTGAGGGTCGGACATGACTGAGAGACTTCACTTTCACGCATTGGAGAAGGAAATGGCAACCCACTCCAGTGTTCTTGCCTGGAGAATCCCAGGGACGGTGGAGCCTGTTGGGCTGCTGTCTATGGGGTCGCACAGAGTCGGACATGACTGAAGTGACTTAGCATCAGTTAGAACTGGACATGGAACAACAGACTGGTTCCAAATAGGAAAAGGAGTACGTCAAGGCTTATTTAACTTATATGCTGAGTACATCATGAGAAATGCTGGGCTGGAAGAAGCACAAGCTGGAATCAAGATTGCCGGGAGAAATCTCAATAACCTCAGATATGCAGATGACACCACCCTTATGGCAGAAAGTGAAGAGGAACTCAAAACCCTCTTGATGAAGGTGAAAGAAGAAAGTGAAAAAGTTGGCTTAAAACTCAACATTCGGAAAACGAAGATCATGGCATCTGGTCCCATCACTTCATGGGAAATAGATGGGGAAACAGTGGAAACAGTGTCACACTTTATTTTTTTTTGGCTCCAAAATCACTGCAGATGGTGACTGCAGCTGTGAAATTAAAAGACGCTTACTCCTTGGAAGAAAAGTTATGACCAACCTAGACAGCATATTCAAAAGCAGAGACATTACTTTGCCAACAAAGGTCCATCTAGTCAAGGCTATGGTTTTCCCAGTGGTCATGTATGGATGTGAGAATTGGACTGTGAAAAAAGCTGAGTGCTGAAGAATTGATGCTTTTGAACTGTGGTGCTGGAGAAGACACTTGGGAGTCCCTTGGACTTCGAGGAGATCCAACCAGTCCATTCTGAAGGAGATCAGCCCTGGGATTTCTTTGGAGGCAATGATGCTAAAGCTGAAACTCCAGTACTTTGGCCACCTCATGCGAAGAGTTGACTCATTGGAAAAGACTCTGATGCTGGGAGGGATTGGGGGCAGGAGGAGAAGGGGACGACAGAGGATGAGATAGCTGGAATGCATCACTGACTCGATGAACGTGAGTCTGAGTGAACTCTGGGAGTTAGTAATGGACAGGGAGGCCTGGCGTGCTGCGATTCATAGGGTTGAAGAGTCGGACACGACTGAGCCACTGACCTGACCTGACCTGAGTGATGGGTGAAGAATCCCACACCAGCGCTCACAGCCAAGAACCAGCTCTAACACACCTCCCGAGCACGCAGGGCAGGCTCCATCCTCCCAACTCTGCACCAGCCAGGTCAGAGGTCAGTTTTCCACTCCACGGCTCTCCCCTAACCTGTCATGACAGACTCCCATCTCGCAGTATTATAATCTGGATTGTGTAATCAGGGTCCTCTCAGAATGCTATTTTCTGCCTTGTCCCCCTCATCGTGTTGCCTTACACACAGTGGGCAACCAACAAAGATGAATCAGTGATGGAACGCAAGAGCTCCACCTTTCAGAAACAGACACACTTCAATCAAGAGCTGAGCAGCCCGGCTTCCCCCATCCTTGCCCGCTCCCTACTTACACATCAGCCACTGTCCATGAGAGAAACGAAAGAAGCTAATCAAGTGCCTAGTGTTGCTATTGCTACATTTGCTTCTTGTTCTGGACTAAAATTAGGTTTCTGGGAGCCAAGGCTATTAATGATTCATGGTGCCCTGGCCAAGCCCTTAGTACTTCACATACCCTCTTCTCATTTAAGTGACAAATCAGCCCAAGAGAAACATTTTTCCCTCCTTGAGGTACTGTCTCCATAAACCCCAGGGCACCGAGGTGCATTAGCCACTTGATAATGAACTGATGGAGAAGCAGGAATCTTTCTGCTGCCCTTAGCCTGGTGCTGTATGCACTTCATCTAACAAGAGTCCCTTGTTCCATTCACCTGATTTTCTTTAACTCAACATGATCCAGGTGATCATGTATTAATTGAGCTCCTCTAAATCAATCTTGGCCCCTACATGTGTTTCTACATAAAACTGATTCAATTTGGAGACTTGGAAATGTTCTCAAAGAGTCCAAGGATCATCACTTCAACACCAATGCTGGTGGCAAAGAAGGAAAGATGCTAGTTTCTACAACAACAATAAAAAAGTGTAAGGAGGAGAAAACTGCAAGGGAGCTTGTGAAATATATATAAAACAACTGGGACGTAAGAGACATATAAAACCACAAACACAAATTCGTGTGCGTGCTTAGTTGTGTCCAACTCCTTGCAACCCCAGGACCACAGCCCACCAGGCTCTTCTGTCCATGGAATTTTCCAGGCAAGAATACTGGAATGGGTTGCCATTTTCCACTCCAAGGGATCTTCCTGACCCAGGGATAGAACCCACATCTTTTTCATCTATATCCACACATACACTAGCAACAATTACAAAACGAAACCTAAAAAATTATCAATCACAATAGCACCAGAATATTAATAGTTAAGGATAACTCTACCCAAGATGCACAACACTGCTATGCCAAAAACTCACAACAATAAAGAAAATGAAAAATCTAAGTCAACATTTTGCAACAGTGGCACTCTTAACATTTGGGACCAGATAATTTTGTTGGGGAGGTACTGTACTATGCATTGTAGAATGCTGAGCAGCATCTCTGTCCTCTACCTACAAGATGACAGGAGTACAAGCCACTGCCTCCCTCTACACACACCGCCCCCAAAGGCTGTGACAACCAAAATGTCTCTAGATTGCCAAATGTAATATCAGGACCAAATCAACCCTAGTTGTGAAACACTAATGTAAATAAAGAGACATCCAATTCTTACGGATTGGAAGACTCATAATTGAAGAGATAGTACCTTCTCCAGAGAAGGCAATGGCAACCCACTCCAGTACTGTTGCCTGGAAAATCCCATGGATGGAGGAGCCTGGTAGGCTGCTGTCTATGGGGTAGCACAGAGTCAGACACGACTGAGCGACTTCACTTTCACTTTTCCCTTTCATGCATTGGAGAAGGAAATGGCAACCCACTCCAGTGTTCTTGCCTGGAGAATCCCAGGGACAGGGGAGCTTGATGGGCTGCCGTCTATGGGGTCCCACAGAGTCAGACACGACTGAAGCGACTTAGCAGCAGCAGCAGCAGGAGCAGCAATGCTTTCTCTTAAACTGAACTGCGGCTCCAATACAATCTCCACCCAGGGGAGGGTGTGTTGAAAAGTTGATTCTAGAATCTACATGGAGATAAAAAGTGCTCCATAACTAAACTAAAAATATACATGGAAAAGCAAAATACTTAGAATGGCCAAATCAAATCTGAAAGACCAACCAAGCTGTAGATTTACATTACCCAATAACAGAACTGAATAAAATTGAGAATTTCTGGTCACTCACAGGAGGGTGAAAAAGGCAAATACACATATTCAACAAACAGCTCATCTTGAGACCACATAAAGAGCATCCATGAACTAGTTTAAAAAAAAATGACTGGCAACCCAGTTAAAAAAAAAGGGGGGGGGGCAGAAGTCTTGGACAGACACTTCACAAGAGAGGATATCCAAAAGTTAATACGTATATTGAAAAGTGCTGAAAAGCACTCATTATCAGAGAAACACAAATTAAAACCAAAATGCTGCTGCTGTGTCGCTTCAGTTGTGTCCGATTCTGTGCGACCCCATGGACTGCACCCCACCAGGCTCCCTCGTCCCTGGGATACTCCAGGCAAGAGTACTGGAGTGGGTTGCCATTTCCTTTTCCAATGCATGAAAGTGAAAAGTGAAAATGAAGTCGCTCAGTGGTGTCTGACTCTTAGTGACCCCATGGACTGCAGCCTACCAGGCTCCTCCATCCATGGGATTTTCCAGGCAAGAGTACTAGAGTGGGCTGCCATTGCCCTCTCCGAAAACCAAAATGAGATACCAGTATATGCTCATCAGACTGGCCACAGTACCATGTAAGGACTGGTAATAATACCATGTGTTAATGAGGATGTGGAGTCTCTGGACTCTAAAACACTGCCTACCAGTATTTACTAAAGCGATATGCCTACTCTACTAAACCCCATCCACACTTCCTCCCCCCACTCCCATCCACATTTCTGATCTACTAGTCACAGGCCTATCTATGACTCAGTAAGTTCACTCCTAAGTATACATGTACAACAGAATTGCATTATTATGCTCCCAAAAGACATGTATGGTTTTTTAATACTATTATTCTTAGCAGCCTCAAACTGGAAACAATTCAAATGCCCATCAACAGCAGAATGGATCAAATAATTGCAGCAGTGGACGAAATAGTTCACAGTTGTGAAAACAAACTACTGCTGAAGGTAAAAACATGAATTAATCTGACAGATGCAGAGTGAACGAAGTCAGATATACAGGAGTGTATACTGAATGATTCCACTTACATGAAGTTCAAAATGACTATTCTGACCTCTAATGATGACAGACTGCACAACAGCGGTACCTCTGAGGGGGTACTGACTGAGAAAGAGCCCGAGGAAGGATGCTGCGGTGTTAGAAACATGTTATCTGGATGTAAGTAGTTAACACTGTGATATTTACATATTCTTTACTATATGGAAAGTTTTTCCTTACGAAAAAGAGAAAATTCAGAAAAATAAATCAGATAAATGATCACTGATATGTATTTGATGCTATTAGTGAATCAGTATTAATTTTTTAGGTATGAAAATGGTATTACTCCTACATTTTAAGGACTTTTTAAGAGATGTATATAAAAGCATTTACAGATGAAATGATGGCTAAGATTTGTTTCAAAAATAATTTGAGGTAGGAGAATTAAAAGTCAGCAGAAGTATACATAAAACATGATTTCCCATGACTTGATTAATGCTGCCTGATTGGAACATGGGAATTGATTAAACTATTTTATATACTTTGGAAGCTATAGGCTATTTTTCAAGATAAAAACTTAAAAAAGCATAAAAACACTCCCCAAAGGTGATGTCTTTTGGAATTCTTTGATGAGAAGGATTCTAATAATCACTGTCATAGTTTGCTTTTTGAATATGAACCATCAGTAATAAAATGACTTAAAATTTTCTGTCTGAAGTCTCTCCCAAAGGTGGGAAAACTGTTAAAAACACAAAGATGCAGTGGATATTCTGTTTCTAAATTTATGAACATTGCCATGGAAATTTAAAAACAACAAAATTTCTCCAACATATTAAAAATTGGATTGATGAAGACTGTTTCTTAAAATACAGTGGGAGGTAAAGTTTAAAAATAAAATAAAATAAAATTTCTATTAGAAAAAAAATACAGTGGGAGGTAATATACATATTTGATTCTCAAAGGGATATCCTTCCATTAAATACCTATAACTAACCGAATATGCTTTTTCAAATGTAATTTTCTCCCCTAAACATGGTGGCAAATGGCTGGAGTTAAGACTGATTTTTCTGAAAATGTCCTGTCTTCATATAATGTTATGTTCTTAGAATCCTCCAAAATTGCTTTTCTCCCCTTCAAATGAGTGGGGGGGCTGGACTTTGTGTATTACCAAGGAAATCTGGGTCCATCTGAACTTCATCAGCCCATGGCAGTCACCCTCAAACCTGAAGACTGAAGAAACAGTCACCTAAATTCAACCCCCTACCCCAACTGCTCTTAAAAGGCCTGTGCCTTTTCTGTGACCCATGCTGTTTTCAAAATCACAGTCCCAGAGGATCATAAGGGTCAAACAATCACCCATCGAGGCATCATTAAGTGCTTCTCTAGAAGCCTCAAACCATCCTTCAGAGACACAATGTTTGCTAACAGGACCAGTGATAGCCTCTGCTCTGACCAGTATTTTCAAACACAGGCTTTAAGGAGACGAAACTGATTCAGCGTTTCACTTGTCTTTCTACAAGTAAAGGAAAATAATGCCAACAGAAGAAAAAAAGCTAAGTCCATGAAGTCATTCACTGCAGCATTATCCAGAATAAGAAAAACCTGGGTGGAAAAAGTAACTGTCTATATAAAGAAAAAGCTTCATGACGCTGGATTTGGCAATGATTTCTGTGCCAAGAGACACAATCAACAAAGTGAAAAGGTAACCTATGGAATGGCAGAAAATATTTGCAAATCACACCCGACAAAGGGTTAACGTCCAGACTAAATAAAGAACTTCTACAACGCAACAAAAACAGCGAACAACCTGATTAAAAAGTGAGTCAAGGACATGAATCGATATTTCTCCAAAATGATATACAAGTGACTAATAAGCACATGAAAAGTTGCTCAACACCACTAATTATTAGGGAAATGCCAGTGAAAGCCACGACGAGATATCACATCACACCCATTAAAATGGACATTATCAAAATAAAAGAAAACATACTGATACAAGTGTTGAAGGACATGGAGAAATGAGAACCACTGTGCACTGAGTGGCGATGTAAAATGATGCGGCCACCACAGAAATCAGTATCATGGCTCCACACACACACAAGCAAAACAGAATTACCACGTGACCCAACAATTTCACACGGGTATGCACGCAAAAGAACTGAAACCAGGAACTCAAATAGATTTTTGTATGCCCATATTCTAGCAGCATTATTCACCGATAACCAAAGGTGGAAGCAACCTGAGTGTCCACTGACAGATGAACAAAACGTGGTGTATATAAACAATGAAATACTATTTGACCTTAAAAAGAAGTAAATTCGGACACATGCTGCAATATGGATGAACCTTCAGGACACTATGCTAACCGAAATAAACCAGTTATGAAAAGTACTGTATGATTTCACACGAGATACCTAGAGCAGTCAAATTAGAGACAGGAAGTAGAAGGGTGGTTGCTAAGGCCTGGGGGTTGGAGAGAACGAGCTGCAGTTGTTTAAGGGATATGAAGTTTCAGTTTTGCAAGATGAAGAGAGTTCTAGAGATGGGCTGCACACCGACGTGAATGTATTTAAACACACTTAACTGTACTCCTAACAATGGTTAAGATGGTAAACTTTATGTTATTTACCACATATGTTATTTATTTTATTTTACCACAACGAAAAATTTTCTGAAAATGGAAAGAAGTCTACAATAGAAAAGATGAGTCATGAAATAACCAGATGGAATATTATCACCTAGAAAAATGCCTGACAGAATTTAACATGACAACAAAAGTTCTGTGTACATTATGTTCCAGTATGTATAAATAGTAAAAAAAAAAAAAAAAAGAATATTGGTTGTGGGGGAGGGGCAATAAGATTAAAGGTGATTCTGTACATGATCAATGTGTACATCGGGGAATAAACAGTCACGACTAAAGATGCTCTGATCACCATGTGTGCCTCAGTAATGTCACTGCAGACTTTCTGCACTTAGACACCTTTTAGAGAGAAAAGTGCATCATTTAAGTCAATTTACTTGTTCTAAATACTCCCTGTGTTTCAGTCATTGCTTTGATACAATTTCTTAACAGAATATATATATATATATATATATCATCCAGTCAATCAAACAGAATAATGGGGCGATTCAACAGCACAACAGCCCAAACCTGCTTACATGGGAGTGAGTTACTCACTTAGTGACTAGCTGTGCCCAGCTGTAGCCCAGAGTGCTGTTAACACAAGGCTGATAGAGAAATGCACCCCCCCCCCAAAGGAAAGAGAGAAACTTATATGAGGGGACTCCCAAACAGTTGGATTGTTTTCCAAAAATAAATGCAAATGACTTGGATATTGCTTTTCATATTAACTACTTAAGCAGTGTAAGATCTTAAATGCATCCCTTTCAAAATAAAGAAAGGAGACAAGAATTAATGCTTTTAAACTGTGGTGCTAGAGAAAACTCCTCAGGGTCCCTTGGACTGCAAGTGTAGACAGAAAGTCTGCAGTCAGTCAAATCAGTCAGTCCTAAAAGAAATCAACCCTGAAAATTCATTGGAAGGACTGATGCTGAATCTCCAAAACTTTGGCCACCTCATGCAAAGAGCTGACTCACTGGAAAAGACCCTGATGCTGGGAAAGATTGAGGGCAGAAGGAGAAGGGGGAGGCAGAGGATGAGATGGTTGGATGGCATCACTGACTCAATGGACATGAGTCTGAGCAAACTCTGGGAGATAGTGGAGGACAGGGAAGCCTGGCATGCTGCAGTCCGTGGGGTCGCATAAGAGTCGGACACAACTTAGCAACTGAATAGCAACAAAGATATCAAATAGAACCACAATTTTTTTTTTTTTTGCCATTTGAATGAATTATCTCATTTTTTTCATTTTTAATACTGAAATCTTCCATCTAGCTAACTCCTCCCTACAACTTGTAAGAAAAATAATCAGTAAAAAGCTCAATAGGAAGGAGTTTAATGAAAGCTGAGTTAAAATCTAAAGCACGCTGAAGTCCGTACTAACTGGATTAAGTCTTGAAATGTTTCGATTTCTGGGGATGCCAACAACCTGAATGCAGACCTCACTTAATTTGTACTTGTGGGCCCCTGAGTGATTGGCTCAATTTTCACTGCCCTGTGTTTCAAGTTCTCCAACTTTGAGTACACTGTGAGCACAAGAGCTAAGACGAACTTGATTCTTCTGCAATCAATTATGTTTCCCAAATATACTGATCTTACTTTTTTTTCAAACCCTACTCAGAAATGGGAAATTCTCCCAGTGAGTTACTTGGAGGTTTCAATCCTAATTCGAGGATGTGGCAGCAATAATATAGACTGGGATATCTAACCTTCCCGAGTCAAAGATATGAAACTGTCCTCACTGACTAAAGACACTGAAAGTTTTCTCTGTTCTCATATCATGAAAGCGAGGAAGAACAGCGATGTTCTCAGCAACTCATTCACCACTGTGCAGTCAACAAATATGGCTAAAGAGAGCATGTGCTGGGTGCAAAAGAGGGCCCTCAGAAGCAAGGAAGGAAAATCTCTAGAGCACAGGCCTAGCAAGAAAAGTACCCTATTCCCTCAGATGCTAACTGAGGAAAACAGAATGTGAAAGGATTTTTCTTGACATGATTTGCAATAGATAAGGATATTTTTCAAAAGGAAAATCTAATTATTCTGAAAGCACCTTAGTTAAAAAGTACATGCTTCCTTTACATGTGATATACAGCATCCCTTGGTCTCATATAGGATCAGAGTGCATCAGTGGAATATTTCCCTTTGAAACTTTTTACAAGCTGGAATATAAAATTCATGATCTGGTTTTTCTAGAAAGAAATCCCCTTCATAGGAATCCCAGTGGATCTATCCCATTCACTAAGTATCATCCCCCTGACAGATCTGAGAATTAGGAAGCCGGTCCACGGACCCCATCGCTCCACTTCTTCTAATTCTCCCTGATAAATTTCCAATTTTAAAGCAGCTTCCCGTAGCACGCAACCACCTCTGAGCCTGCGCAGTGAAGGACTCAAGTGTCAAGTTTATCCAAGCCAAATAATAAGGAGAGTGATTAAGAAACCAGGCCCAGGACTTCCCTAGTGGTTAAAAACCCACCTGCCAATGCAGGAGACGTGGTTCAATCCCTGGCCCAGGAAGATCCCACATGCCTCGGGGCAACTGAGGCTGTGTGTGCGCCACAACTACTGAAGCTCCTGTGCTCTGCAACAACAGAAGCCTCTGCAATGAAAAGCCTGCACACCACAATGGAGAGAAGCCCCCTGCACACCACAACTAGAGAAAGCCCAAGCACAGTCAAAATTAAAATTAAATTAAAAAAAAAAAGAAATCAGGCCCAACAAAAGCCAACAATTTACTACCGGAGTCAAAGAAACAAGCAAGGGTTTTCCAGGCTGCTCTTCATTTTCATCAACAAAGTTATTTAGGTGAAAACTATGCATTAACTTAAAAAAACAAACGTTTAATTTTAAAATCATATACGCAGGTCATAACATTCTGTAATTTAAAACTAAATGAAAAATGACCTCTTTTATACACAGTGTTAGAGGAAAAACACTAATAAACTTTGGGTCATTCTTTCATACAAACTATATTTCTTAATACCAAGTATATAGTATATTGCACTATGCATTAGAGACACAAAGATAAACACGAAGGCTCATGCCTGTTCATGGAGCCCACACAGTCCAGTTTGGCTGCTAGAAATATTCCAAGAACAAATGGTGATAGAAAGCGAGTGGATAGTTAATTTTACTCAAAGTCATCCTTTGTCATCATCCTTTTCAAGGATGAATGAGGCATCCTTGAATATCACATTTGATGAAATCTAACAGAGGCTACTTGCCAACTCTGACTGTCGCTTTCTCTAGCGTTTCTTAAGAGGATATATTAATAAGACTAATTGCATCTCTGCATTTTAAGTCTCTGCAGAGTGCTTGCTATTTTATATTTATCTCATTAATCACTCATCTGTTTGAATAAGTGAAAGCTCCCTAAGGTTGGAAGCCCATCTTCGCCAAGTGCCATTGTGTTGAGCTTACAGGACAGAACCTAGCAGATCACTGGCCCCAATCCATTCCTGTCTAATAAATCCACCACTCATCTCCCACGAAGTCCACGCTTCATGCCACTTCATCTGATGGGCATTCCTCCACAGGTTCTAACAAATTCCCAGAAATGACACTGTTATCAACTCGAGCCCATAAAAACTCTGCTCTAAAAAAAATTAAACATGCTTGCTTCCTTGATCAGAAGACAGCAGTGGAGGATTTCACAGAAAGGCTCTACTCTTTTTCAGAAACAATTTATAGTGTGATCCTTGGGCGATGTTTTAGCTAAAGGATAGCCTGTCTCTAACAACATGGATCCTTACAATCAATCATTCAGCTGATGACTTTTGATTTATGAGCATTTGGATCAGGTCTGATCTTCTGTTCGGACTTGCGTTTATCGTCTGCCCACTCTTCTTAGGGATTTGGGAGTCTTCAGCGCTCCCTCACCCGGCCCCAGGGGCTCCCCACTGAGGTCCAGGAAGGCCGCCAGTTCCCAGGGAGCCTGTGTTCAGCAACATTTGCACTCACAGCCACTAGGGTGGCTGACTGTTTGCTTTTGTTACATTGACTGCTTGTGATGTGGCCTTGCATCTTATCAGAAAATGACCTTGCAATTCACTGCCTGGTGCCAAGAAACCATGAAAGACTCTCACTGGAGTGAGAGTGAAGTGAGGCCATCAGCTTGCAGTGGGGCATGGGAGGATTTCTGGGGGCGAGACTCAGGTTCCTCCCCACACAGGGGCAGCAGCAGACAGCTTGAAGTAATTATCTACAGGTAGACAGAACGAATGAGCCCCTCTACACAGTACTGAGAAAATAACTGGGCCCTTGAACCTGACTTCCTACAGACAACAGTCCCAGGAAAATCTCCTAGGCACAACTGTCCCAATGGATGCATTTCTAGGATGTTCCTACATGAAGAATGCATCCCCATGCATATGGCAAGACACCCCTCACAGCCACTATAGTAATTTAAAATACAGACTCGTTCTACAATTACGCAGCAAAACACAGGACTTCACTTTTTAGGCTTGTCTCTGGTATCCTGCAAAGAAGAGCTAGTGGATTCAGGGGTGTATGTCTTAGCCTTGGGATGAAGGGCAATTTGGGGACCAATTACAGAAGAGAAATGGTGAGCAGGATGCAAGACCCAGAGCACTTAGCTGGTGGGGGAGCTGGCAGCCTGGAGAACTGAGGGCCACCCTCCAAGTGTCCCCAGCACCCAGCCAGTGAGGCCTGTGACCCCAAAAGCAAAGTGAGAGCCAGGGAGAACAGTGTGGCCCCAAGTTCCCATCTTTCAACTTCCAAATGATTTCTTGAGTTAGAATTCACTGGTGTAATGAATGCTCAGTCACGTCCGCCTCTTTGTGATCCCCATGGACTGTAGTCCACCTGGCTCCTCTGCCCATGGAATTCTCCAGGCAAGAATACTGGAATGGGTTGCTATTTCCTTCTCCAGGGAGTCTTCCCAACCCAGGGATCGAACCCATGTCTCTTATGCCTCTTGCACTGGTGGGCAGATTTACCACTGCTCCCCCTGGGAAGCCTTAACTCACTGAAAAGGTCTAATGAATATGACCGACTATTGAGCGTGGTGATATTTAGAATGGAAAACATCCACATAAGAAGTGTTTGAGACAAAAGCAGGGAAACTTTTTAAATGTCTCCATTCCCCCCTCCCCCACCCAGTTTTCACTTTAACCCATAAAATTTCCCAGTCAAGATAAACCGTGAGAAGGGACTATCATGCTCTGTTGCCTTGGGCTTTCGCACACTCCCTGACCTTCCCTTTCCTCACTGGCCCCTGTTCATCCTCCCGGCCTTGGTCCAGAAGGCGCTGCCTCCAGGCCACCCTTCCTGGTCCCTCTGGTCAGGCTAGTGCCCTTCTCTGGGCTGTCGCTCTTCCTTAGCCTTTGCCCTTCAGAATACTACTCACACATTAATGTATCTTTTCCCGCCAAATGGTGCCCAACCTGGGCTGCCATCTAGAATGCCATTCATCCACTGAATAAATGAGTGAAGCAGTGCAAACAAGCAAAAGAATAACTACAAGAAAGCAGAGAAAGTGATATCTGCATGTTGAGTTATGTCAAGGGTGAAATTGTGTATCTCCTTTCATGTTGCCAACCTATTCTGCTAAGTGGAGAAATTCATTAAACAGTGGCTGGCTTAGGGAAGGTAAAATGTAAATATTGAATAAGGGCAACAAATAAGGGACTGGTCTACATAAAGAAGTGTCTTTCTCATACCTAAGAAGCTACTCCTGACAACAGGATTCATTCTTGCCCTTCTTGTTGTAGCTTAGTCGCTAAGTCGTGTCAGACTCTTTGTGACCCCATGGACTGCAGCACGCCAGACTTCCCTGTCCTTCCCTATCTCCCAGAGTTTGCTCAAATCCACGTCCATTGAGTGGGTGATGCTATCTATAGTCTCTAGTATAGATAAGATACTTAAAAGTGATTTCTTGCCTTCCTTGTTCACTCACCCTACAAGCATATTTCTTATTCACCTCTAAGACTCTAAAATATATTTATGGTGATATCATAAAGGCGGATTCTGAAAGTAAAACTGCTTTATTATGTAATTATAAATTTTCTCTTGAGTTGGCAAACATCTTAGGAACTTCACAATCACGCACTGGTACATTCCTTTTATAACTGCATTTAATTTTTAACAATCTGAAATTCAAATAATCACTGTGGTTTTCACTAAGAGCATAGTCTACAATAGGAAATAACTAATCTGTTTTTTGGGGTTTGGTTCAGCCTAAACCCCAAAAGAACTTCCTGCTTTGAGAAGCCCACTGAAGATAAAACCAAATTCAAAATGGCAGTCACTGATACATCCCATGAAAGCAGTATCTTAAATTTCTGTGATGATTTTTTAATAAACAGAATTATAGTACACAAAAAGAAAGCAATATTTACTCAAATGTGTGCATGCTTAGTTGTGTCCGACTCGTAGTGATCCCACGGACTGTAGCCTGACAGGCTCCTCTGTCCATCGGATTCTCCAGGCAAAAATACTGGAGTGGGTTGCCACGCCCTCTTCCAGGGGATCTTCCCAATCCAGGGATCGAACCCACATCTCCTGCATTACAGGTGGATTCTTTACCTCTGATCGACCAGGGAAGCCCATTTACTCAAATGAAGTTACAGTAAAACTGCTGCTCCAGAAGAAGAGACATAGAAAAGACTACCTCTTTTAACCAAAACTTCACATGGAATTCAAATGTTTATCCCATCATTCTTTTTAAGTCAACAAGCAATTCAAATCAAAATGACAGAGCCTTTAGATTTCCTACTCATCTTGGCCTGACTGCCTTCAGGCTGTGTGCAGCTTTGCATAAATGAAAACGGGCAGCCTGTAAAAAAAGCTTATTTGTTTAAGGAAGTAAGAATAGGGCACTTAACGAAATTTAACAAAATCAATTCACTCTCACAACCCCTTAACTATTTGTGCAACTATGTCTTAACAGTTTACGAAGTATATCAATACTCCAAACCTTCATTACATTTTAGAAAGTGCATGTATTTCCAAATTCACTGGTGTGTTAGTCTCACACAAATTATTAACTATAATGCTGTATTTTTATTTCTATATATATATAGTAAAGGCTCTATCAGACCACAAAATCATATAAAAAGTAACATTAAATCTGTCTACAAGAAATTCTGTTCAATATCAGAATGAAAACATTTTTTGCCAAATTAAAAATGCTGTGCTAATATTTGGGAAACCTCAGATAAAAACAGACAGGCATAAAAGACTACTACAAACAACTATATGCTAATAAAATGGACAACCTGGAAGAAATGGACAAATTCTTAGAAAGATACAATCTCCCAAGTCTGAACCAAGAACAAGTAGAAAATATGAACAGATAGACCACAAGTACTGAAATTGAAACTGTGATTTGAAAACACTCAACAAACAAAAGTCCAGGACCAGGTGGCTTCACAGGTGAATTCTACCAAACCTTTAGAGAAGAGTTAAAGCCTATCTATTCCAAAATTTGCAAAGGAAGGAATACTCCCAAACTCACTCTATAAGGCCACTATCACCCTGATACCAAAACCAGACAAAGATACCACAAATAAATAAATAAATTTATAGACTAATATAACTAATGAACATAGATACAAAAATCTTCAACAAATCAGTAACAGTCTGAAACCAACAAAACAACGAAAGGATCATACACCACAATCAAATGGGATTTATTCCAGGGATGCAAGGATTTTTCAATATTCCCAAATCAGTATGATATATACCACACTGACAAATTGAAGAACAAAAATCATAGGAACATCTCAAAAAAAGGCATTGTATCAAGTAAATACGGTTAAATGAATAAAATGGTGTTCCATTTTCATATCCTTTCTCTTCCCCTGTGGGTCTGGTCTCCAATAAAGCACTATCAATATTATATTCTATAATGATCTCCTATGACTTGAAATATTAACAGTAGGTGAGATTTCTTTCAATAGTTTTATCAAACATTCAAATAAAGCCTCACATAAGCACTTTAGAAATGGTCTTCTTGGCATTTATTACAACCTTTCAGTAAATAAACTTAATATGTCATAAAAATGTTTTAGGTTATAAAATGTGTTTTAAAAGTCACAAGACGACAGTATGTTGAAACTTTGCTTCTCAAGCTTTACTTCACATTCAAATACTGCCTTTTAATGCAGATTCTCCTTCGGGTGGTCTGGGGTGAGGCCTGAGATCTCACATTTTAACAGCCCCCTCAGTGATGCTGATGGTCCCCAATCACACTCTGAATATCAAAGTCTTAGAGGCAGTGTGCCTGCAATGTGGGAGACCTGGGCTGGATCCCCAGGTTGGGAAGATCCTCTGGAGGAGGGCATGGCAACCCACTCTAGTGTTCTTGCCTGGAGAATCCCCATGGACAGAGGAGCCTGGCGGGCTACAGTCCAGGGGGTCACAAAGACTGAGCGACTAAGCACAGAGGCATTGTTAAAATTTGTGTTCAATTGTGTTCAACAATGCTGGAAGACTACTGCAAACTAAAATACTCTGGATTCTAATGTCAACCTTTTAGAAAGGAAAAACTGAACACTGTTAGTATCTCCTCCCAGAAGTAAAGAATTCTTGCATTTACTAAGGCATGCTTTGTTAAACCAAATTTAAGCTCCCCTTCCCCAAAGTATTTCTCAGTCCTTCCACTTCGACAGCCAGCTCCCTCATCTTCCGGTCTCTGGGAGCTGAGGGCCCTGTCTTTCTGTTCCTCCCCTCCCCCGTTCCTTTCACACCAGCCTCCACCTCAGCCTCACTGTCTCACACCGGCCTCCCCCAGACTTCCTGCACTCTCATCTTCCGGCCTCCGGGAGCTGAGGGCCCTGTCTTTCTGTTCCTCCCCTCTCCTGTTCCTTTCACACCAGCCTCCACCTCAGCCTCACTGTCTCACACTGGCCTCCCCCAGACTTCCTGCACCAAAAAAGCAGCCTTCCCTGGGGACACTGTAATGTGCCCCCTGCCCCTGCCCACCAGCCTCTGTCCATCATGCGGCAAGAACAAACTCCTGCCATGGTCCCCCAGCTGTCCGGCCCTCACCAGCTCTGTCTTTCTCAGCTCTGCACCCCTGCAAGCCCTCGACCCCCTCACTGCTGGTCTCCTCCTCTCAGCCTCTGCATTTTCTCCCCTCTCCTCTTTACACCCGACGCCAACCCTGAAAACGATCCCGCTTTTCCCAGGGTGCCTCTCTGTGACCTGTGCCTACGGCAAGAAACCAGGATTCCCAATGTGCTCCATGGCTCCAGCAAACTTGGTTATGAAGCGCACACACACACATGCAAAACTGTTCTTTCCATCAACGTCCGTGACAGAAGTTTCGTTCCCAACAGGTGAAGAATCCAACAGGTGGAGGGTAAGGAGACTTTTGGCAAGAAATTAACATGCTGTCCTGACTTGTGAGATGCTGTACATGAGAGGTAAATGAGCCTGGGAGGAATTCCTTGAAACACTCTGCAGGTGCAAAACAGCTTCGATCCTGTGCCTGCTGTAATCACCTTAATGCCACACGCCACAGGTTTTCCTCCCTTCCTGAGAGCTCCCACACCTGCACCCCCTCACATACCCTTGCTCAGGGATGTCTATGGGCCCAGGGGTTACTGCTGCTGCTGCTGCTGCTAAGTCACTTCAATCGTGTCCGACTCTGTGTGACCCCATAGACGGAAGCCCACCAGCCTCCCCCGTCCCTGGGATTCTCCAGGCAAGAACACTGGAGTGGGTTGCCATTTCCTTCTCCAATGCATGAAAGTGAAAAGTGAAAGGGAAGTCGCTCAGTCGTGTCCGACTCTTAGCGACCCCATGGACTGCAGTCTACCAGGCTCCTCTGTCCATGGGATTTTCCAGGCAAGAGTACTGAAGTGGGGTGCCATTGCCTTCTCCGGGGGTTACAGCTCAGGGCCAGAAATCATCTGTGGACTCTGATGAGATGGCATGAGTGTGCGTGGAAACACCGAGTGTGGGACAGCATGGGAAAGTCTGGGGCCCCGTGTAGAGCATCAGCCCAGCAGAGCCTGGCAGGCGTCCGGGACACGTCCAGAGCGCCTGGGCTGCCACTCAGCACAGGGCCTGGTGTCTCTGGCCCAGTCCATTCTCAGAAAGCTCTGGTTTTCCTGCTTTCATTTCCCAGTGTGTTGGCTAAGTGCTCTATAACTTGTTTCTCTAAACCTTCAGGTCTAAGATCTGGAGGAAGGAAAAAAAAGAGTTATCACCAAGTAGTTTTTGATTCCTCTCCTTTTTTCAACCTATGCTGCTTCTGTTGAATTTAAGCTATTTCTATAAATTTTACTTTCTACCACTCTTAGTTTGCTTCAGAAGTGTCTTTCACATATGTATGTTGTAGAACCCCAGCTAGATTCAAAATTTCCTGAGGACAGAAATCATGCCTTATTTCCCCCATATAATTTCATGTATTTTATCACCAACATGCACTGCTCCGCAGGCACTGTACCCAGGAATTTTTACGAGAAGCATGGTCCCTGCTCCCAACTGCTTATAGATGTCCCCACAATGCCTCAGTGCACAGGTATGCTCAACATACAGCTGGCTCCCTGAAAAATTCCTGCGGCCCTAAATGCCATTAGGGCACTGTATCTTAAAATTTAAATTATATATGGATATATCTATATGGATAAGAGGACAAGCATTTCAAGAAAAATCTGTGTGGCCCGGGAGAGAGATTTGGCAATATATATTAACACGGATCCTTCTAACACATCATTCCACCTCCAGACATATACACAGATAACATTTTTCACATGCCCATCATGTACAAAGATGTTCATTAAGCCCTGCTAGGGGTCTGAAGGAAACAGAACTCACCTAAACAGTTACTGGTAATGAACAATTACATCCTCTACTTACATAAACATTACGTTGAACAGTTAAAATGATTACATTTGACTTACATGTATCAACATGGGTAGACTTCAAAAATGAAAAACTAGGTGGAAAATATAATCTGCAAAGGATCCTTATTATATACATTTAAAAACACAGACATATGTGTTGTCTATGGAGAGAAATAAAGGTGTAAATGTGGTTGGAAAAGACATGCCAATCTGAGGGCAGTGGGATGGGAACCAGGGAAACTGGCACTGCGTGGGAACACAAAGGGGATCTTAACTGTAAATGCAATGTCTTATTTCTCTAAAAATATCTGGAGTGAACATGGCAAATGGTAATATCTGCTAATTCTGGGTATGAAGGACACCTGTTTTTAATAATATGCTGTACTTTTTATACATTCAAAATACTTGATAATACAAAAAACGATATCATACCCCCATTCAAATCATTAAGAGAACTGATGTCTCTCCATTGTTAAAATGACTAAAGCAAACCAGGAAAACAGACGAGAGGGGAGAGATCACTAAGATGGTTCCCAATCACTAGCTACTCCGACCTTAATGACAAAGACCAGTACTGCCACTGGGCCATGCATCAGAGAACTTTTGCATCTCATGTTTCCTGGGTCTCTTCTGAGCTGGCAAATAGCACTCCTGGGCCACCCCCTGCACTGTGAACCCACCACGGAGTCACTGGCTGGGTGCTCTGCCCACCGCGCTCCATGAACGCAGGCTCTCTGCAGAGGGAGGTGAGTGTTCTCCTTCGGTGCTAGCTAATCAATGCTAATCCTGTCATCAAGGGAAAGTGAGTGAGTTTCTGTTATAATGGACTTACTGTGCAGGTTGTTTTAGAAGCTACAATTAGCCATGCCTTTAGCACTTCTAGAAAGTGGGTGGGCTCATTTTGAAGCAATGATCATTTTCACTGACAGCATTAGAAATCTAAGAAGTCATAAATTATGAAAGGACATATCTAAGTCTCAAAGGGAAATAATTGTACACATTTCTCACAAAGAATGTAACAATCCCTCGGGTCTCCCACTTCTTTTCTTGAATTTGATTCATTTCACTACTGTATCTAATGAGAAATTCCACTAGTATGAGCTTCATTTTAAACTCTCATTGTAGAATGTGTCCTACTACCCACAATTCCTTTTTGTAACTGCTATAAACATAATCAGAAATTTAGACTGCAGCCCAGAAAACTATGGTACCACCCTCTCAGACTGATGCCTGCAATTGTTTATACATGTACAAGCACACAAAACTCAACCACTTCCCACTCACCTAAATCTCCAGATTACCCAAGATTAGAGGGAGAGAAATAGATGCCCTTCACCTACCAAACACTCCAGCCAGTGGGTTCTTTCCCTGTGTTTACTGAGAGAAGGGCAGTAATTGTGCCCAAACATGTTTGTGCCTGTTGCCTTTATTAACTGCAATTATCGAATTCATTGTTTACTGTGTAAACAGATGAAACAAGACTCCAAAAAGTGTTATATATGAAAAATAATTATGAGCTTTGAAAAGACTGATAAAGGCATATGACTCTGAAAGCTCCTTTAGGATTAGATTAAAAGCTCCTCAGAGTGCTCTGCCAATGACTTTGCCCTCTGGCTCCTCTCTAAAGACCCTGACGCTCAAAATCACAGGAATGCTTTATAGGTGAGGCTCATGCAGGGAACCCAATTGAGAATCCGTCAGCAAACTCATAAAAGGCAAGGCCTTGGCCTGACATCAAAAGTCAGAACACAGTGTCTACTAGATATTCTTCCAGTATATAATCCCTTGCAATAACTGATTTTCTTAAAATTTATTTATTTATTTGGCTGCATCGGGAGGGTCTCAGTTGTGGTGCATGGGATTCAAGTTCCCTGACCAGGGATCAAACACATGCTCCCTACATTGCAAAGTGGATTCTTAACCACTGGACCACCAGGGACGTCCCTAACTGACTTTTTAAATAATCACTAGTAATTCATCAAGGTCCGTAAGAGGCCCCTCCAATACACTCACTTAGCTCCTTCAATTCCTTTTCTGATATTCAGTACAACATACATTGCTTTCCCAAGACAGTTAGAACACTTGGTATAACATTTCCCAATTGACAACAAATTGCTGAAGAAATTGTTACATTACTTAATCCTTCCAATGTGTTCCTCTTTCTATATTCCTTGTCTCTCTGAATGGCAGCAACATCAAGTCAGTGACCTAGAATACCTAAAATTCCTCCCCCAACAACAAAAATCAAATGAAAACCAAACAGTCCTGTTGATTCTACTTCCTTAAACCTTTCTCGTGGATTGCCGGTGCCCTCGCAGCCCCGGTGTGTGTTGTAACAACTGCCGTGGAACTTCTTTGGCTCCAAGTTAACTGTGTACACTGCGCTCAGCATTAGCTTTGTGAAACAAAAGACTTACGTCACTCCTCTGCTCAAAAACCCCCAATGGCTCCACCAAAGGGCAAGATTAACAACCCGTGGCACAGAACGTACACCCATCTACTTCACTAGCAACGGTCTCCATCATCGCTTCTCATGCACGCTCTCTGGGCAGCCAGGGAGGAGCGGATACAGCACACCCAGAGTCAGAGCACCTGCGCGAGCGCCTCCATGCCACCTCCCTACTCATCCCCAGGGCACCTCCTCTGACACTCCTCCAACTCCCAGAGCCCTGGGTTCAAGACCTGGCTCTGAAGTGAGTGGTCTTGAAAAACAATTTAATTCTGCCAAGTCTCGGTTTCCTCATCTGTTAAATGGAAGGAAACGGCAGTTTCCATCTCACAGTGTCACAGGAATGACTGAGTGAGAACACGTGGCAAGTTCCTGGCACATGGTGAGTACTCATCAAGGTCTGGGATGCTTATCATTATGGACTCAACTGTGCTGCCTTCCACCTGCCTCTAATTCACATGCTGAAGCCCTAATGTCCTGTGTGACTGGACTTGGAGACTGGGCTTTTAGGAAGTTATTCAGGTTAACTGAGGTCGGAAGTGAAAGGGGCTTCTCTTGTGGCTCAGCTGGTAAAGAATGCGATGTGGGAGACCTGGGTTCAATCCCTGGGTTGGAAAGATCCCCTGGAGAAGGGCAAGGCTACCCACTTCAGTATTCTGGCCTGGAGAATTCCCATGGACTGTATAGTCCACGGGACTATACACGGGGTTGCAACGTCCTGTGTGACTGGACTTGGAGACTGGGCTTTTAGGAAGTTATTAAGGTTAACCGAGGTCAGAAGGATGGGTGTCAAATCCAAAAGGATTGATGACCTTATAAGAAGAAGAAGAGGTTCCTCTCTCCTCTTTCACTCTCCACTTGTATTCAGAGAAAAGGTCACACAAGGACATGGTGAGAAGGTGGCCACTGGCAAGCCAGGAATAAAAGCTCTCATCAGAACCTGACCATGCTGGCACTCCACTCTTGGACTTCCAGCCTCCAGAACTGTGAGAAAATAAGTTTCCGTTCTTTGAGCCCCCTAATCGGTGGTGTTTTGTTAGGCAGCCCTAGCAGACTAATATACCTATTTTCTTGTTTCCCTCCTCATTCTGAGACTCCATTTAAATTAGATGCTGTGTGATCATCCTCGCCAGATTAGTACTTCTTTGAGAGCACAGAAAGGGTCTCTTCCTCTTAGGACCTACCATGGTAATCTGAACACAGTAGGTAATCAATAAATCTTTAATTTATAAATGAAAATAATGAGAGTTCGATTTTAAGCAAACGTTACCCTCTCGGGTGGCACTACTGGTAAAGAACCTGCCTGCCAATGCAGGAGACATGAGAGACGCAGGTTTGATCCCTGGGTAGGAAAGATCCCCTGGAGGAGGGCATGAAAACCCACTCCAGTATTCTTGCCTGGAGAATGCCATGGACAGAGGAGCCTGGTGGGCTACAGTCTGTGGGGTCACAAAGAATTGGACACAACTGAAGCAATGGCACCCCACTCGAGTACTCTTGCCTGGAAAATCCCATGGATGGAGGAGCCTGGTAGGCTGCAGTCCATGGGGTTGCTAGGAGTTGGACACGACTGAGCAACTTCCCTTTCACTTTTCACTTTCACGCATTGGAGAAGGAAATGGCAACCCACTCCAGTGTTCTTGCCTGGAGAATCCCAGGGATGGGGGAGCCTGGTGAGCTTCCGTCTGTGGGGTCGTACAGAGTCCGACATGACTGAAGAGACTTAGCAGCAGCAGCAGCAGAAGTGACTTAGCACGCACACACACTTCCAGAAAGCTGCTGGATTGTGAGAGCTAAATGTCATTGCCAGACTTGCATTTGACTATTCAGAGACATGAATGTATAGTACAGAAACTGCTGCTTTTTTAGGTTCATTTTTACTGATTCCCAAGTTGAGGCTCTACCTGCAGAGAAGTCTCAATATGTAGCCTAAAGAATGAAAAAAGATAAAATGTCTTTTCTCTTGACCTGATCTCAGGCACCTGTCTCCCACAGGTGCACATCTGTGCAAAATGCCACAGCCCTTTACGAGCTCCCTGAAGCACTGAGTTCCCAACAGTAATGCTGACACCAGGTTCACTTTACCACCATCATACCTTAATTCTGTGTTTTACTTAATACAGAACTGCATTTCAATAAATAATACCTTAATTCTGTATTTTAAAAGGGATTGTATCCAGTGTCTAAGTGGTAAATGGATAATACTAAGCGTCACAATAACCAGCGAATACTCCACAGAATGTCCCACAAAGGTAAGCTTTAAAACAAGTGAGAGATACTATCTCACGGTCTTATCTAATCTTCCCAGTGAGACGGTTGATTCGAGACCAGCCAATGCTACTTCCCAATACCCCAGACAAATCTTCTATCACATGGCATCTGCACACCTGAAGTATGGGGGATGCATGACATGTACACAGGACTCCCAGTAAAACTCACGTTTGGAAGCAAGGTCTATTCATGCCACGTTTACTGATTGAGCGCCTACCACACGCCAGACGTTAGGCAAGGTGCTGGGGTACAAAAGTGAACAAATTAGACAAAGTTCTTAATCTTAAGGAGTATAGTCTAGTGGAGGAAAGTATTACATTAGGGAATGTAAGCAATGCCCCTTGACACAGCAGTTCAGGATCTCCAAAAGGACCCTGGCATGCTGAAACATGCAAAATGACCTTAATGATAAATGGGAAAAATTATGATTGACCTCTGACCTTTAAAACTTTTTTATCAAAACATTAAACCCACCACAAATATCATACTCGATGGTGAAAAACTAAAAGCTTTTCCTCTAAGATCAGGAACAAGACAAGGGAGCCCACTCTTACCACTTCTATTCAACACAGTACTGGAGGCATCCTGCTGATATTTGGGAAAGCTGCACCTCAGATAAAAAACAGGCATCAGAGACTACAACAAGCAACTATATGCCAATAAAATGGACAACCTGGAAGGAATGAACAATTCTTAGAAAGGTACAATCTTCCAGGGCTAGGCCAGGAAGAAACAGAAAATACAAACAGACCAATCACAAGTACTGAAATTGAAACTGTGTTTTAAAAACACCCAAAAAACAGAAGTCCAGGACCAGATAGCTTCACAAGCAAATTCTATCAAACATTTAGAGAAAGTTAATACCTACCCTTCTGAAACCATTCCAAAAAATTGCAGAGGAAGGAATACTACCAAACTCATTCTATGAGGCCACCTAATGCCAAAACCAAAGACACCACAAAAAGGAAAATTTTTTTCTAGACTAGTATCACGATGAACATAGATGAAAATACCCTCAAAAAAAAATATACTAGCAATCTGAATCCAAAAATACATTAAAAAGATCAAATACTATGATCAGGTAGGATTTATCCCAGGGAGACAGGGATTTTTCAATACTGGCAAATCAATCATGGTTTGAAAATATACATGTACTCCAGTGCTCACTGAGACCCTGTTTGCAATAACCAAGACATAGACGCAACCTAAATGTCCATGGATAAATGGATAAAGAATATGCAGTACATACATATAATGGAATATTAGTCATAAAACAGAATAAAATAATGCCATTTGCAGCAACATGGACAACCTGGAAATTATCATACTAAGCGAAGTCAGTCACACAGAGAAAGACAGATATCATATGATATAGCTTATATGCAGAATCTTAAAAAATGGTACAATGAACTTATTTACAAAACAGCAAAAGACTCACAATGAACTTATGGTTACCGGGGAGGGAGGGGAGAGGGAGGGATAGATCAGGAGTTTGTGATTAACACGAACACATTGGTATATTCACACACTACTCTATTTAAAATGTCAATAGATAACCAACAAGGACCTACTGCATAGCACAGGGAGTTCTGCTCAGTGCTCTGTAATAATCTGTCTACATGGGAAAGAATCTGAAAAAGAGCAGGTACATGAACATGCATAACTGAATCCCTTTGCTGTACACCTGAAACTAACACAGCACTATTAATCAACCACACTCCAATAAAGAACAAAGTTTTAAGGACTTTCAAGTGGCAAAAGACATGAATAGAGACTGCTCCAAAGAAGATATACAAATGGTCAATAATCACATGAAAAGATGCTCAACATCACTCATCATTACGAAAATAAAAATCAAAACCACAATGAGATAAGACTAAAAAAAAGAAAATAATAAGTGTTGGTAAGGATGTGGAGAAATTAGAACCCTTGTGCCCTGTTGACGAGAATACAAAATGGTACCACAATTATGGAAAACAGTACGGCAGTTCCTCAAAAAACTACAAATAGAATTATCATGCATGTGGGCTGTGCTTAGTCACTCAGTTGCGTCCAACTCTTTGCAACCCCACTGACTATAACACACTAGGCTCCTCGGGCCATGGGCATTCTCCAGGCAAGAATAATGGAGTGGGTTGCCATGCCCTCCTCTAGGGGATCTTCCCAACCCAAGGATCGAACCCAGGCCTCCCACTGCAGGCGGATTCTTTACTATCTAAGCCACCAGGGAAGCATGATCCAATAATTCCACTCTGGGTATATTCCTCCCAAAGTTGAAGACAGATCTCAAAGACACACCTGTATATTTGTATTCATAGCAGCATTATTCGCAATAGCTAAAACATGGAAGCAACCCAAACATCCTCTGATGGAGAGATAAATGAATAAACGAAATGTGATACACATGTACTATGGGTATCATTCTGCCTTAAAGGGGAAGGAAATTCTAACACATGTTATATCATGGATGAAACTTAAAGACATGCTAAGTGAATAAGCCAGTCACAAACGGACAAATACTATACGTATTCATACATATTAGTACTATACATATAGTGCATATATAGTACTATATGTATTTTATAGTATAGTAATGAAATATAGGATTCCATTTACACGAGGTCCTCAGAGTCATCAAATCCAAAAAGACAGGGTAGAAGGGTAACTGCCAGGGACTGAGAGGAGGAAGAAATGAAGAGTTGTTTACCAGAAACAGAATTTCAGTTTGGAAGGATAAAGTTCTGGAGATGAATGGTGGTGACAGCTGCATAATGACGTAACTGGACTTAATGCCACTGAAGTGTACTCTAAAAATGGTTACAATGGCAATTATATCCCTCTGTATGTTTCACAATTTAGAGCAGTTTAAACATTCTTACTATCAGTTATAAATGTATAGGAAAATTAAAAATAGTAAAATTTATTTACTTAGTAGCTTGTAATTGAAACCATTAGAAACACTGAGCATTAAAGGGTTTTACTTTTCAGTAACTAACATATCAGGAGTGTTTGAACAGCACATGCTTTCTCTGTCATAGAACTCAAGATGCAGAGTGAGCATTTTTGTTGCTATGCAAAAATGGTGAACTGTCATACTTCTCACCAAGTTTAGGTCGGCTTCCAACATTGTAGCCTTTGTGCTTTCAAGGTTGTCAAAGTGCTTCTGACTGCTTTAATGTGAAGGGATTCCTTTTTCTCTGCTGTACTTTTATCCTTGTTTGGTCAAATCTCTCTTTCAAACAGCCATTTCTGTAAAATGTCACACGGGTTTATCAGTATGAGACAAGGAGGCAACAATATACTCTGGTGTTTGTGGGAACTAAGAGGTGTGCAGTGATCAATGACAAGCAGACTCTGCAAGAAGTGATGTGATTGGCCACTGATCATGATATGTATTTGTTACATCTATGGGGATTTGTGGGCTGAAGAAGTAGCAGCTTGTGTATGGTTATTCACAGTTTATACACTGGTGGGACTGAAATGTGAACTGTTATTGGCGGACTGGTTATTTAACTAATAACCTCCAGGAACTGAAATGCATACAGATTAGAACCAAGCAAAGCAAGTGCTATCTGTGTGTAATCATAAATTGAGGCAAGAAGCCCAGAGGAAAGAAACATGATTCTTTGAGAATCTTCAAGAATTTGAAAGTAGTTAGAATAAGAGAAGAGCACACACGTGCAACGTAAGGCTACAGAGGACATGACGGACAAAGCGCTGATGTTTTAAACCAAGGTTAATCTAGATTCTTAAGCTTGTTGAAACCAACATCACTGTCAACTTAAAGCTACTTTACTTTTCCAATTTTATATAAACCATCATATGAAGGTGTTTCCCTGGTGGTTCAGACAGTAAAGAATCCGCCTGCCATGCTGGAGACCCAGTTTTGATTCCTGGGTCGGAAAGATCCCCTGGAGGAGGGAATGGCAACCCACTCCAGTATTCTTGCCTGGAGAGTCCCATGAACAGAGGAGCCTGGTGGGCTATAGTCCATGGGATCACCAAGAGTCTGACACGACTGAGCAACTAACACTTTCACTTCATCATATGAAAAGAGGAGCTATGAACCTATTCTGCAGCTTGAGCTTCCTTGGCTTTGTTCAGCCCCAGCCTAGAAGGAACACAATGAAATTATTTTGAAATATAAGGAAAGAAACCAGATAAAGCAGTAAATGGTCTAGGGGCAAACCAAACAGAACCAAGGCACGCTGCAGAGAAGCTGTCAGAAACTTTGGTCCTGATCCTGAGAGGAGGAGGAGGTTACTTCTAGTTTCCTGGGACTGCTGCAATAAGTTATCACAAACTTGGTGGCTTAAAACAGTAGAGATTTTTCCTCTCTCTCAGTTCTGGAGGCCAGAAGTCCAGAGTTTCCCTGGGCTAAGATCAGGACGTGGGCAGGGCTGGGCTGCTCCCTCTACAGGCTCTCCAGCGAACCCATGCCTGGACCTCTCCAGCTTCCAGGGACTGCCCGAATTCCTGGGCTGTGGCTTCAATCACTGCCATCTTCAAGGCTGATGTCTTCAAACCTCTCTGCTCTGTTTTCATAACAGTCTTCCCTGCTGCGTGTATAAAATCTTACTTTGCCTCCCTCTTACAAGAATATGTGTGATTACAGCCTCACTCCAGGAGGACTGGCTACCCACCCAGATAATCCAGGATCATCTTCCCATCTCAAAATCTTTAACTTAATCATGTCTGTAAAGATCCTTTTTTTTTTTTTTTTTTTGCCATCTAAGGTAACACCAGGAGCTTCCCAGGTGGCTTAGTGGTAAAGAATCCACCTGCCAACACAGGATACATGAGTTCAATCCCTGGGTTGGCAAGATCCCTGGAAAAGGAAATGGCAACCCACTCCAGTATTCTTGCCTGGGAAATCCCATGGACAGAGGAGTCTGGGACATGGGGTCCATGGGGTTCATGGGGTCACAGAGTTAGACAGGACTTAGCAACTGAACAGCAATGGCAGCAAGATAACACACAATGGTTCCAAGGATTAAGATACAGGTATCTCTTGGAGGACCACTTTCAGCCTACCACTGAGGTCATGAAAGTGTTCTCAGCAGAGGCACTACGACATGAAAGATCACTGGGGGCTGGGGAGGAGGGACAGAGAGGGTAAGAGGAAGTCAGCTGGGCTCTGCAACTGCCCGAGGAGATGTGGTCTGGATAATGTGGTGGTGGAGAGAAGCGAATGGACTCAAGGGGTACTCAGGGAGGAAAGCTGGCAAATGCAGAAGATGAGAGAGGTGCCAACAGGACGTTTGAGACTTCTGAAGTCTGTAAGCTTGTTTCAAGTGGGGCCACCCACTGAGCTTGGGGACACCAGAAGAGCAGAAGCGCAGGAGACCCTGAGACTGCAAGACTGCTGGGTGATGCCAAGTTGCACAGCAACAGAGTTCTTTTCGGAGGAAGCAGGGAAACCAGCGTACGCTCTGGGGTTGGGGCCAGATGTCCCACTCAGTCTGTTAAACTTGGGTTAGGACTTCACTGTGTCAGGAGCCAAGTGACAGTGATAATACTTATCTGCATGGCTGCAGAGAGCACTGGGATTAAGGGTAAAATGCACCCGTCAAAGCGTGTATTAACGGTAAGCACTGATCCCCCACTTGATTACCACTCACTGCCGCTCTTTGCCTGTGCAGTAATGCAAGCATAGACAGAGTCTGCTGTCTGATTACCAGACTGTGATACCTCTTACTTTATTCCGATTCCTCTCTAGCTTTGCTAATTCATATTCATTTATTGCTAAAGACTGATGCTCATTTAGAGTTACTGATCTACTCTGAAAATAACTCTCCAGGCTAAATAAAGTCAATTTTTTTCCTACAGTTTTTCTAATTGTGTCATTAATGTGTATCAAATATCTCCCTAACTCATCAGCATTTAGTTCCTTCTCTATCTTAAATCATACAGACAATCAAATCAATTATTTCCATTAGGATGGGATGGGGAGGGAGGTGGGAGTGGGGTTCAGGATGGGGAACACATGTACACTCATGGCAGATTCAAGTCAATGTATGGCAAAACCAATACAATATCATAAAGTTAAAATAAATAATTAATTTTTTAAAAAAAGAAACAAAAAAAATTATCTCCATTAATAGCAGACGGCACCAGTGTTGATAAGTAACTTAAACAGAGGTCATCCAAACCACACATTATCAACTAGCTAAAAAGTCTTTCCAACAACCCTTCAAAGCTTATTTTTTAAGTAAACAAAATTGATAATGTTTTCATTAATTTTCTCATCTTTAAATTAACATAGGGTCTCCTTTATTATCTGTGGCAGTAATCCACAAACTGCATGAACACTCTGAGAATTAAGTACACTCAGCTATCTATACAAGCAATTCAAACATTAAATTATCTTAATCACCTAGAAATTCTAGATATCCCTATTTTTCAGTTGAAAAGGCATTTCAAAGTGAAACTATAGAGATGTACTCTTTGTAAAAAACTTTTAGTAAACTGCTGCTGCTGCTAAGTCGCCTCAGTCGTGTCCGACTCTGTGCGACCCCAGAGACGGCAGCCCACCAGGCTCCCCCGAACCTGGGATTCTCCAGGCAAGAACACTGGAGTGGGTTGCCATTTCCTTCTCCATGCAGGAAAGTGAAAAGTGAAAGGGAAGTCGCTTAGTCGTGTCCAACTCTTCGAGACCCAGTGCTCAGTAAACTCTGAACTTCGTAAGAAAGTTTTTTTCTCTCACCAAAACACTATTATTTTCCTTTAGTTTTCAGTAGACCATAAGGCAGAAAGAGCTTCCCTGGTAGCTCAGGTGGTAAAGAATCTGCCTGCAATGTAGGGAACCTGAGTTCAATCCCTAGGTCAGGAAGATCCCCAGGAGAGGGGAATGACTACCCACGCCAGTATTCTTGCCTGGAGAATCCCATGGACAGAGAAGGCTGGTGGGCTACAGTCCATGGGGTCACAAAGAGTTGGACACAACTAAGCGACTAACACTTTCACTTTCTTTCCATAGGGCAGGAAAATTTCATTTGGGTTTGGTTCATTATTTACAAGCTTCTTTATAAACTTAGACTTGAACAGAATAGATCCTTGATGAGGTTTCGTTTCGAGGTAAAACTCAGTCTTCTATCAAGAGAGAAGCTCACAATTTCAACTCAGCCTCAACTATCCTCTCTTGCTGCAGTTCATGGGGTTGCAAAGAGTCAGACACGACTGGGCGACTGAACAACAACTGTCCCTCATAAGCCCAGCTCTGATCCAAGAATACCACACAAGGGACACAAAAAAACCATTCTGTCATTTCTTGCCATTTTTACACTGATAATCTCTCCAGAAGAAGAATCCGGAGGAATTTCACCACAGCAGGTTCCAAGCCTTGGCTAAACTATTTTAGACAGCTGTTTCCTCTCACCCATGGCCCTTCCCTCCTCCTTTCCCTGCGGTCTTTCAAGAGGAGTAATTTCCAGCTCAATCTGTAATTTTAATAATTCAAGGGAATGAGTGTCTCATCAACCATCAATACAGAAGTAACAAAAAACTTGTGAAAGCCCACGGTTGAGAGCTGAAGCAAACAGCATTCCAGCTATAAACTCACAATTGTTCTTTTCTGGGCAATTGAGTTGCTGCAAACCTTGGTGTTGGCCAGGAGATGGCCAATTTCTCCAACAATTGCAGGCTTACAATAGCCAGCCCCATTTCGCCTTGGATAGCTCAAGTGTCATATGTCAGACCAGTATGCAACTGATGGGTTCAACGTGTTTCTTTATTTTAGACCCCAATAAAGTTAAGGGGATCGTGACATCTAGTCCCATCACTTCATGGCAAATAGATGGGGAAAAAATGAAGACAGTGACAGATTTTATCTTCTTGGACTCCAAAATCACTGCCAACAGTGACCACAGCCATGAAATTGAAAGACTCTTGCTCCTTGGAAGAAAAGCTATGACAAACCCAGATAGCACGTTAAAAAGCAGAGACATCATTTTGCCAACAAATGCTCGTATAGGCAAAGCTATAGTTTTTCCATTAGTCATGTTTGGATGTGAGGGTTGGACCATAAAGACTGAGCACCAAAGAATTGATGCTTTTGAATTGCAGTGCTGGGGAAGACTCTTGAGAGTACCCTGGACAGGAGGAGATCAAACAAGTCAATCCTAAAGGAAATCAACCCTGAATATTCATTGGAAGGACTGAAGCTGAAGCTCCAATACTTTGGTCACCTGATGCAAAGAGTTGACTCATTGGAAAAGACCCTGATGCTGGGAAAGACTGAAGGTGGGAGGAGAAGGGGACAACAGAGGATGAGATGGTTGAATGGCATCACCAACTCGATGGACATGTGCATGCTAAGTCACTTCAGTCATGCCCGACTCTGCATGACCCTATTACTGCCAGACTCCTCTGTCCATGGGATTCTCCAGGCAAGAATACTGGAGTGGGTTGTCATGCCCTACTCCAGGGCAGCTTCCTGACCCAGGAATCAAACCAGGGTCTTCTGCATTGCAGGTGGATTCTCTACTGTCTGAGCCACCAGGGAAGCCCTAGAATACTGGAGTGGGTTGCCATGCCTTCCTTCCAGAGGATCTCCTCAACCCAGGGATCGAACCTGCATGTCTTATGTCTCCCGCATTGGCAGGTGAGCTCTTTACTGCTAGCGCCACCTGGGAAGCTCTCAATGGACATGAGTTTGAGCAAATTCCAAATTCGCTGAAGGACAGGGAAGCCTAGTGTGCTGCAGCTTATGGGGTCGCAAAGAGTCAGACATGACTGAGCAACTGAATAACAACAAAAGTTAAGGGTGAGCATGACTGACAAGACACAAAGATATTCCATTCTTTTTTGCTCCAGAGATGAGCTGACAATACATAACTAGAGATTTTGCAATTCACTATTCCAAACAAGGGTGGAAAGGGCATAAAAGCAGCACTTGAGGCCTTAACAGGGACTGATTATCCTGGAAGCAGTCCCCCAGATGCCATGCAGTGTGGATTTCCATTTAAACCAATTGCTTCCCAAGACCCGAATTTCTGTTATTTAGTAAATTCAACTTGGATTCGGATATAAAAAGTCATGTTTCCTCCTTTTCTGTCCAGTTAGAATAGTACCAACATTTTTTACTTATGATAGAGATGAAGTGATACAAACGTTTGAAAATCTATTTATCCAGTGAGTGATTTACATCATGGAAGTAAAACCTGAGGGAGGGTTGCTATAGTAATGAGGCAAGAGAGTGAATTCAGAAGCAAAAGGCACCCGTCTAGACGACCAGAGGCCAAAGTGGGAAGAACGGCAAGTAATGCTTACTAAGCATGGGACCCAGAAAGAGACGCATCACCCTCAGATTCACTTTGCCCTAGAAAAGCCCCACCCAGGAGTCCAGTGACGCAATCAAGCAGGTAAAGAACAGGTTGAGCACACATGTACTGTGGGATACAGGTAATGGCGTGGCTGAGGGTGGGACCATGGAGAGTTCTGGGAGTCTGTGTATAGAGGTGCCCTACCTGAAATTAAACTGTGTGTATGTGTGTGCGTGGTGGTGGTGGGGTTCCTATTAGCTGCTTTCAGAAAATCGACATGACACTTTCTGCCATATTTCCTTCCATTCTAGAGGAATCACTTTTGTGGTCCCCTTGACTCTCTAACTTTGGGGCAATTGCATCCTAATTTCTGAGGTTTTGACCCCTTTTGTGTGGGAGTAACCTACTCCCTAGCAAACTCCCTAGTAACCTAGCAAAAAGCTCGCTCACCTCTTCAATCTTGACCTTTTGATTAGGTTTTTAATACAATCATACTTCTTAGGAAGGACATGGACTAGTTTATACCCTGAGATTCACAGTTAGGATGACCCCAGTGGGACACTCGGGAGAGGAGGCCTTTGAAATGAAATCATCTGAGGCTGGAAAGACACGGGTCCTGCAGGCTGGCTCTACAATGAGAAAGAAGACGGGACGGGGCCCCAGGGGTCCACCTTCCACCTGGAAGGGGACAAAAGAACCTGCGCTGACATCCCTTCCTGGAGGTGTCTGGGCCCTAGAAGCAGTCGTGTGTGACCTGGAAAAGCAGGGGTTTAGAAGCAGCAACCAGTGGGGCCACCCCTGGAGGAGCCCTACCCTGCACTCTGCCTTGCACCAGGTCACAGACTCACTGGGGCACTACTCCCTCCAGCACAAGCGCTCTGCGGTGCCCCTGCCAGCCAGGGCTTGCCTCTCCTTGCTGCTGATCCCAGCAGCCCTGGGAGAGACAAACCTTGTCTTGAGCTCCACACCCGCAAGCCCAGTACCTCTTAATTGAGGTGCTTGGGAAATCTGTGGGGGCCATTTTGGGGCGACACGACAACTGTAGCAGAATGCGCCCAGGACCCCGGCCATCCTTAATGTGCCAGACTCCTGAGTATCACCCCATGTCCTGCACAACCTCCAAACGTGTGGAAATTCACATGCATGACACCGTTTTCCATTGTTTAGTTCTAGAATCCACTTCCCTGGACACAGAAGCACAAGACCATTCTCCCCTTGTTCAAATATACCCTTTGTCAAGACGTCTTCACAATTTTAGAAAACTATGCCTCCAACAGCAACACCGCTTGTGGCATTTGAGCTGACAACACACCACAGCTACGCCAGCCCACGTTTGCAAAAGTCACATGCCAGAATTTCACAGGGATATTGAAAACTCCTTTAAATATAGTTAAAGCCAAATTATTAAAGACCCATGAAAAACCAGATTTTCGTTCATATATTTATTTAATTCATTAAGGATTTTCATGAATAAGCTTCATTTTTGCCATCCACTATTAAGGATCTGTAGCATGTTGAAATTTGTATCGTTAGAATTGCACACAGTAATTATTTGGGGTTTCTTATTTTTCTGTCTTACTCTGACACTGCCCTTGGGGGGAGTGTTATACATCTCCTGCCCCAGCTTCCCTATAAACTTTTTTCCAATTCATCCTCTAATCTGAGAAATCTATTACAGGCTTTGGTCTCCAGAGGACTTGGTTTGGCAAGGGATTTAAAGATGGGAGTTCGTTTTGTGAGACCCTCTGTCAGCATACATCCCACATCCTAATACAAGGAATTAATTATGTTGACACAACCTTGACATAGGCTCATTACAAAAATGCCATGCTTCCTTATTTTCTCCATGTCAACAGCCTGTGGCTTGCTGTGGCATATTATCTTACTTCAATTAAGGCCTTCCCTGCTTTCTCTTAACTACACAGAACAGTGTGGTCTGTTACTTCGTGTCAAATGCACCTACGCTCTCATTTTTCTGCTATGTAATGGCTTCTGATTGTCTCTCAAATCCAAATTTATTCATTACACACAGGTGCAAGCACCTAATGACTTTATCTGCTAATGAAGGTGTGCTGAGCATTTGTGTTTTGAAATACGTGTGATTTTGTGTTATGAATTTCTTTTTTATTCTCCGTTATGATACTATTTGGGCATTCTGCTGACTTTTAGACAGTGTATGTGTCACGGGTCATTTTTTTCTTAGGTCATTTCATCTATCAATTTCATTTTAGGGTCGTGGCAGGAGAATTACAAAACATCTGTTACAAAAACAGGGTGTTAGATTTGAGAGAGTTGCGAGCCACCTGTCTGGAAAGCTTCTCCTTCCAGCCTCCAAGTTTTTCCAGAGACCAGTTCGTCCTGAAATTCAGGACAGGGGCTGTGGAGCCGGGAAGCTAGATTGTCTAGATTGTCGCCCTCTCACACCAAAGACGCAAGTGACACCAGAACGTCATGCCTCCCCAGGCAGCCTGGAGTACCAGGCGTGGCTGATGGGAGACGCGAAAGCTGGGTCTGCCTGCCAGAGGCAACAGGAGCAGAAGATGGCTCAGCCCAGGAGCTACCTGCCCGGGCTGGATGCAGTTGAGACTCGTGGCCACTTTAGAAGCAGAAGACTTCATCAGGGCCGCTGCTTCTCCTTTGATGGCACCTGTCAAGACCAGGACGTGCTGGCTGGCAGCCCTGCTCGGCACTGCCCCTCACCAAGCACTGGGCAGCCTGGATGCACCAAAGGGAAGAGGCTGAAGGGCCAGACAGGAGCCCTGCTACCTGCATGTGAAATGCAGAGCGCCAGTTCAGGGGTGCTCAGAGCCCCTCCACAGGGTCTGGATGTGCTCACTACACATCAGGATGCAGGAGGGGTTTGAGGAAGCAAGGCTCCTAACAGGCGGTGCCCCTGGACTGAAGGTGCAGATAAAGGGGCACTGACAAAAACAAAACCTCGTGGACTCCACGTGACTGCAGCAACCTCAGGAAGGGTGGCCTCAGGCACACCCAACGAGATGTCCACCCATTTCAGCCCTCACACCCAGACAGGCAGCCATGTCAACAGTGACCTCACATCGAAGAGCTGGATGAAGGGATGGAGGAGCAACCAATGGGCCACACCACCTCCTCCTGGGAACCTGAGTTGTGTCATGAATGACAAGTCAGAACCAGTCAGATGATGCAAAATTCTCCAGCACAGCTAAGGAGGAAGGGACCAAGGAAGGGGCAGGAGGGAGGCAGGGAAGCAGACCAGCCAGACTGGAGCACATCCATCCTAGGACAAGACCTGGGACCTCACCCTGAGGCCAGCTGGCAGGACAGGGCATCTGAAACCTGGCTGACACACTCCCTGTGGACAGACCTCTCTGGTGGTTTACTGGGTTGCCTGTGGGTGCTGGAGTGTGCGCTGCAGATTTTGGAGTGGGGAGTTCACCCCAAAATGACATGAGCTGCATGCAAGCCAACTTCTCATAGTGTAAGGGTTATTACAAAAGCAGAAGTGTGGTGCAGTGGTTAAAAACACAGGCTCTGCAGCCAGACACCCTAGGGTCAAACCCAGCTCATCCACTTACTGTGAGACCTTGGGCAGCTCATCCAGTATCTCTGGGCACCACGCAACACCACCCCCAGCCCCCGCCTCACCAAGAGGGAGGTGACAAGAGCACCCTGCACAGGACTGTGGGGAAAATAAAGTGAGGATGAACACACGGGGAGTGTGTGACCTAGTACAGAGAAAGTACCTCCTAGTATTTACCAATAATTTATGATTCTTATGTATCTATTTTGATGTATCTTAGGAAAAGTCACCTAAACCAGTGATTTCCCAGACATTCCAGCTTTGAGTAAGACTGCTAAAGTGACTGTGCAGCAGATTGACAGGTATTCAGTGAGCAACAGCTGCTTGAAGCAGGCACCTGTTTTTCACCTTTGAGTCCAGCACACAGTAGACCTTCTCAAGGGGCTTTCTCTGTCATAACAGACTGACCGTTTTCCTGTAAGACAAGAGTAACTCCCGTTGTGTATCGAGTTCTCATGTTCTGAAATTCTTGAGCAAGGAGGAAGAGATGGAGAAAGCAACCTTAGCTAGAGGGAAAAGGGTAGAGTTGGCCAACCAGCAAGCATCTCTACACACGAAGGAGAGTCCAGTCCCGTCTTCAAATCAGATTTCAGAAGTCACTACACCGAGACAGCAATTAACAAATAGCCTTCTAGGATGTATGTTTGTAACTATAGACAGTGACAAATGTTAACTAGACTCACTGTGGCGATCGCTGCACAACACATATAAACAGCACATCATTGTGTTAACACCTGAAACGAGGGTGCTGCATGTCAACTATACCTCAAAGAACAGGCATGCAAAGTCTCCTGTCCAGAAACTAGGATGCACCTCCTCAAATCATAAGGCTTTAAGTAAGGATTAGATCCCCAGGTCCACCCCCAAAAGATCTTCGATCCTGATTAGACCTATGTCACCAGCTGGACAGCATACTGTGAACTTGTGGGACAGAGGAAGCAATGGAAAAAGTCTAAGACAGAGAGGAATTCCTCCCCGGGCACCCCAACCTCTTTCACGGGGCAGAACTGGCACTAAGCAAGGTTTTGAAATAAGTCATCTACTCTCTGGGCTTCCCTTATCTTCTATCTTCTCTGAGAGTCCTTCTCAGCCAGTTCCCTCTTCATATTCCCTCTGCTTTCACTGGGTAGGTAGGAGGGCAACCCTGACAGAGAGAGGAGTTGTTATTATTCAGTCGCTCAGTCGAGTCCAACTCTTTGTGATCCCATGAACTGCAGCACACCAGGCTTCCCTGTCCTTCACTCTCTCCTGGAGCTTCCTCAGACTCATGTCCATTGAGTTGGTAATGCCATCTCTGTCGACCCCTTTTCCTCCTGCCCTCAATCTTTCACAGAACCATGGTCTCAATGAGCTGGCTCTCTGCATCTGGTAGCCAAAGTATTGCAGCTTCAGCATCAGTCCTTCCAATGAATATTCAGGGTTGATTTCCCTTAGGACTGACTGGTTTGATCTCCAGAGGAGACTGGGGTGTAAAAAGCGGGATTTAAAAGTCAACGCAGGGACCTCCCTGGTGGTCCAGTGGTGAGGACTCTGCGCTCCCACGCAGGAAGCCCAGGTTCAATCCCGGGTCAAGAGAACGTTCCCACACGCCACAACTAAGACCCGGCACAGCCAAATAAATGTTTTTGCTTTTTTTTTTTTAAAGAGTCTGTGCAAAAGGTCTGACCCCTGAAGCACAATGATGTGCTTGGGGGTCTACAGGGGGTTTCGTATAACTAGAGGAAGAGAAAGCTTCATGCCACCCCCACCCCTGCTATAGAAATGGTCAGTTTTTCCTAATAATTTCCTGTAAACTAGCCCGTTATTCTACAGGCAACTGCATTTTTTTTAAACATCCCAATTAAGCCAAATGAATATTTAATTAGAATCTTTTCAGACAGTGCAATAGTTGGGAGGAGAAAAAAATGCCCCAACCTTTGCATATACACACCGCTGAGCTGAGGAGGGTGGAAAAGGGCAGCGGCTGAGCCTCCTCCCTCCCGCCAGTTGCCCACACCATTTCTGCTTCCTGTTGCTTCTCCTTTCTTGCATCTCTGCACCTATGGACTCCCCGGGGCCTCTGGCAGCCAGGCGCAGGCACCCAGCTCTGGGAGCAGCCAGATCATGTGGAGCCCACAGGCGACCTGCAGGCTCCCCTTGGAGTCCAGAGCATCCGACACACTGCTGGGCACACGAAAGGCTCACACACGTGTGGGTTCAGGTCTCTTACACCAGCCTCTCAAGTTCTTCCAGGGAGAACAGTGGTTTGTACCAGACTTCATCAAACTTTCTGTAAGGGTCCAGAAAGTAACTATGCTAAGCTTTGTGGGCTGTAGGCTCTGTATAGCTATTCATTTCTTTATGGAGAAGACACCTTGTTGTTGTTCACATAATATTTTGCTGTTGCTCAATCACTCAGTCCCACTCTTTGCGACTCCGTGGACTGTGGCCCGCCAGGCTCCTCTATCCATGGGATTTCCCAGGCAAGAATACTGGATTGGGTTGCCATTTCCTCCTCCAGGGGTTCTTTCCCGACCAGGGATCAAACCCATGTCCCCTGCAGCTCCTGCACTGGTAGGCAGATTCTTTACCACTGAACCACCAAAGAAGATATTGGGTTGGCCAAAAAGTTCGTTTGGGAAGTGAGTCTAGCTATATCCTAATAACTTTATTTACTGGGCTTCCCTGGTGGCTCAATGGTAAAGAGTCCACCTGCCAAAGCAGGAGACACAGGTTCAGTCCCTGATCCAGAAAGATCCCACATGCATATGGAGCAACCAAGCCCGTGCACCACAACTACCGAGCCTGCGCTCTAGAGCCTGGGAGCTGCAGCTACTGAGCCCATGTGCCACAATTACTGAAACCTGCGGACCCTAGAGCCTGTGCCCTGAAACAAGAGACGTCACGGCAATGCAAGTCCTGCAGACGTGCGACTAGAGAGTAGCCCCCACTCACCACAACTGGGAGAAAGCCCGTGTAGCAGCAAAGACCCAGCACAGCCAAAAATAAGTAAAAATTTTTTAAAGCACTTCTTTTTTAAAAAACCTTTACAAAACCAGTCAACCACATTTGGCCCATGGGGTCTAGCCTGAAATCTCGAATTATACTGAGCCATGTCTACAGTGAAAGTGGCTCTATAATCAACCTGCTTACAAGTAAGGCCACATGTAATACGGTTTGATTGTATACACCATAAACTGTGCTAAAACAATTTAGGACCCATACATTCATTTTAAACATGAGTTTTTGTTGTTTTGTTTTTAATACATTTTTGCCATTTTTATACTTTAAGACAGAAAAGAAAAATATCACAATTGGCAATACCAACTATGCACTAATTCTCTATCAAGCCCTTATTTATGCATATTTATCATCAGTGATCATTCATTCTATTATATGCTTTTTGTTTGATCTGACAATGACCAAACAGGACTTTTTAATAATATCTACAGCCAGAAAGGGGCAGTCATATTGGCAGGGGTAGACAGTACTGATGTCTTAGGGTCAGAAAGAATGCCAGGAATTAAAGCAAAAGATGGAGATGGTGGCCTCAAGGGGTAGAGGGACAGTAAATGCCAGGCCTGTGAAATAAGAACCGCAAAGCTCTTCAGCTCAGGAGCTCCAAATGTCCCCTGTCCTCCTTGGAGTTCAGAGTTTCACCTCTCCTTCTAGTCTGCCGATTACAAAAGTAACATCTCAAGCCCCAAAGAGAAAGAGATGGTGACATCAGGACCCTGAGGCTCGAGCAGCTGGGTGTTAATTACAGATGTGAGGGCCACACGGTGATGGGTGAGGGCCACACGGTGGCAGGTGAGGGCCACGGAGAACATGAGTTAACTGAACACCCTGAAAGGCAACACTGACTCACAGGAAACGTGGACCAAGCAGCAGATCTGAGAAGAAAACAAGTGTAGAAAACGCATCTGACGTGACAACCTAATAACACTGATCAGCTGCCAGGTCTCACCCCCCCTTCTCCAGATGCCAACTCACATCTCTCTCCTAGAGTTCCATGTCCACCCACCTCCGCTCGCGTTCTCCTCCTCCCCCACCCCTCCCCCAATTCCTTCTCTTTCAACTTGCTCACTTCCACCCCATCATGGCTCTCAGCCTCAGTTCCTCTGTAAGATTTTCCTTCAAGCTGGGTTACACGTTGCTTCTCTCTAGTCCTACAGGCCACAACAGCCATGGCTACATCTCCAGATTCTCCCCACCAGCCAAGCTTACCTGCAACTCAACACCTAAAAATCTAGAGCCTGCCTCATGCACATAACCACAGCCTCTTGTCACAAGTCTGAGTTCCTAAAGGTCTGAGTGTGTATCACACACATGATCATCAGTTAAAAGTGTGTGTAGGAAGGGGAGTGAGCACTGCTGCATTACAGCACTGAGCCCCCAGACCAACACAAAGAATGTGATTTCGGAGGATCAGGATCACACACTTACAAAGGTACATATTCTTGGGCTTAAATCAGCACCAATCTGTCTCAGCCTCTGCAAAAACATCTCCAAGCACATGATGGGGGCTCAGCATCAACAACTGGGCAGCTTGTTATATTATTACTATAGTTACTACAGAAGAGACAGCTCCATTTTGAAATTCCAGCGATGGAGTCTTATATCTCAAGAGAAAGCCTCTATTGTGCATGTGCATGGATGCCAAGTTGCTTCAGTCACATCCAACTCTTTGCTATGGACTGTAGCCCACCAGGCTCCTCTGTCCATGGGATTCTCCAGGCAAGAATATTGGAGTGGGCTGCCATTCCCTCCTCCAAGGGATCTTCCCAACCCAGGGATCGAATCTATGTTTCCTGTGTCTCCGGCACTGGCAGGCGGATTCTTTACCACTGAGCCACCTGGGAAGCCCACATTCCTGCCTGTATAATATCTAAATTATACAACCCCAGCTTTCCCTAATTCTGACCTTCATGATTATGTTTCTACGAAGTAATCATTTCTCATCAGGTAGCTGCTGGTGAAACTATCATCCTAGTAATGTGGCAAGAGAAAGTGACCTTCTTGCCTTAATTTTCTTAGTGTTACTGTTACACTAGACAAATGTTTCTATTGTTAAACCGTAATGATAAAATTCTAGAATGTTTACTGGAAAGGGAAGGGTGGTGAAAGAATCCTAAGGAATGAGATAATCAAGTTGTTCTCTCTTCAGCAAATAAACTGAGTTTGAGGTGTTCCTCAAACAGTATGCAATCACTGCTGGCTTTCCCAGCAGGCCATTCAACCCTGGAAAGGGAAGAGAAGTGTCCCAGTGCATAGTAGGACCTAAGTTTTTGAAATGCATTATGTGAGGGCTTCCCTGGTGGCTCGGCGGTAATAAAGAATCCTAGTACAATGCAGGTGACGCGGGTTCGAACCCTGGGTTGGGAAGATCCTCTGGAGAAGGAAATGGCACACCACTCCAGTACTCTTGCTGAGGCAGTCCCACAGGCAAAGGAGCCCACCAGCTATAGCCCGTGGGGTAGCAAAGAGTCGGACGCGACTGAGCACGCACACAGTCCAGGCCAACTTTAAAGAGAAAGGCTATCTGCATTCAGGACGTTTTGTCTTCTACTCAAACCACACCATCAAGTAGAAAGTACTGTAATAGTGGAGAAGGCGCCAAGTTCAAAAGTTAGTGTTTGATGGCTTACATGGTGCCAGCTACCATGGATTCTAATACTAACCACCCTATGGCATGTGCGACTCCCATTTTACAGGCAAGTAAGCCAACGGAGAAACCAAAGTCAGCAGCTACAAAAGTAGCGAAGCTAGGGCAGCCCTGGCTGCCGGGAAGCTGATAGGATGATGCTACTACTATCCACCCCTAGAAGAGTTTAAGTTGCTGGCAAACAAGGTCACGGGGAAAATTACAAAATATAATCAATCAGATGGGTCAGAATGGTTTAATGAAAAGAGCCCTGGATTTAGAACCACAATGCCTATGTCCTGGCCCATGCTAAACACTGAGAAGCTGAGTGCCTCGTAACTAAAAACACTGTGAGGACAAAATAACACCTCACTCCTTTGTCGTCACTAGAATAGCTCGAATATAACGAACTGTGCTTGGCAGAGAAGAGCTACCACAACATGGTGTTCCTTTATCTTTGGTTCCCATTTCAAAACCCAAGCAGACAGCCACAGCTCCTGTGCAGTGGAAATCCTGCCTGGACACCTCCTCTCCTCAGCCCCAGCACTCGCAGAGAAGCGCCTTCCCAAGCACTCATAACACCCTCTAGTAATAGTGCACAGGGGCTTCCCAGGTGGCTCGGCAGTAAAGAATCCACCTGCTAATGCAGGAAATGTAGGAGACAGAGGTTCCGACCCTGCCCAGGGAGGAAAAGATCCCCTGGAGGAGGAAATGGCAACCCACCCCACTATCCCTGCCTGGGAAACCCCAAGGACAGAGAAGCGTGGCAGGCTACAGTCAGACATGACTGAACACAACAGAGCACAGAGTTGTCTAGATGAGGCAAAGCGAGTTATTTCATGCTTTCAGTATCTGGGAACCATGAGACAGGAATTTAAGTACATTAAAACAATGGGGGGGGGGAAGATGATTAAAATAAGTAACAGAACATTTCAAAGCAAAAAGTATTGAAATATGCAAGTACCCATATCTTGATCAACAACCAAAGAAAACAAACTTGACTCTATAAGACTTTCTCCATCCCCTCTCATACAACATAAATTAGTATGTCTTTTTGGAAAAGTCAAAGCACAGTAAATAAAATTTCTCATTAAATACATTCTCAGATGGCTCAAAAAAAAAAAAAAAAAAAACCTGCACGAGAGATTGTGAGACAAGTAAGTCTTTTAAATCTATCCTCTGGAAATCCCTGATGAAACTCTGGCTTGAAATCAGATTTGTATGCTTTAAAAATAAAATGTTCTGAATAGAGCTAAGAAGTTTCCATTTGCGGGTTTTTTTTTTTCCTTCAAAACTGATTTAAAAGTAAAATGTCTTAGTGGAAAAGTTTATATTTGTTAAATACTCGCTTTGCCATTAAGCTTGTGGACGCTCCCAACGGTAGAAACCACCATTCTTTTATGTCTGAAAACTTCAGGCGCCTGCATCCCAGGGGCTGGGCTCTCCTCTCATTTGCTTACAGGCAGTGGCGCTCAATCACAGCTGCACAGGAGTTCCCTAAAACCTACCAAACACCGGCCCTAAAGACCGGCAGCAATTGGCCCTTAAAACACTGACAGGAAAGCTGCCAATCAACATCCTTGAGTCCTGACACTAAAAGGGCAAATCACAAACTTTCTTCCTAAACCAGAAAGCAGGTTCTTCTGCTCCGCAAAGAAATTGAAGGCTCCTCCCACACACACGAGAAAGCTACGAGGTTTCAGTTCTTTCCCTTCGATGTTTTAAAAAGACGAATCAAACAATTAACTGAACACACGTGTGCTTCCTCTCACTCCCACGTATGTTTAAAATCCCTCCATTTTCTTCTACCTCTGAGTTAAGAGAAATCCATCATAAATACATACGCTTACTTGAAAAGCATAAGCAACTCATTTTGGGGATTGAGTTTGAGAAAAAAGGCAGACAGAGGTGAATGAGCAGAGTTCGGCTGGATTTTTTTTAATTCCTGCATGGCCACGCAGTTATGCATATCTGTTTTCAAACAATGAAAGCGTCTGGAATGCACAACGATGCACAGTAGCGCGAGGAGCACGAAGCAGGCACGCTGCAGCTGGTGTGGTCCGTGTCACAAAGGCGGCACGGGCGGCGCGCCTCGCCGGAGTCACGGCCCTGCAAGTCCGGGGCTCGCTGCCGCCTCAAATCGCGTCCGGTCCAGATCTCAAAGCCCACGGGCTCCGGACCCGGCGGCGGGGGACGCGACCCGCGAGAGAGAAGCGGACGAACACCGGGCGCTCCTCTGGCAGGACGAGGCCGAGAGAAAGTCAGGGGAGACTGCGGGTCCCGCGGAGAGAAAGGACCGCGGAACCTGGGTGGGGGCGGAAGGGAAACGGGGCCAAGGCGCAGAGGCCGGGGGATGCGAATTGGGGAAGCGAGGACCTGCCAGGGAGTAGTCATCGCCGGGAAGGGGCGAGGGAGCGGGGCGCGCCGGTCACCTGTATTGTTTGAAGAGCTGGTCCGACTCCCGAAAGCCGTTGTTGAGCAGCATGTTGATGCCGGCAAGGGCCAGCTCAGCGTCCTGCAGGGGCGCCGCCGCCGCGTCTCCGTCGTCCAGCCGCCGCGGCCGCTGCTGCTCCGAGCCGGCCATGGGCGCGCGAGGCTCTGCTCGGGGCCGAGGTGAGGTGGGGTGGCAGCCGCTGCGGCCCCCGCGCGCGCCCGGAGCCCGGCTCTACCTGCGCGGGGCGCGGGCGCGGTGGGCGGGCGCGGAGGGAGGAGCCGGGGCCGGGCTGCAGCGCGCGCGGCGGGGACGTGGGCGCCCAGGCCGCCGCCTCCCGCCGCCGCCGCCGCGGGGATTACTCAGCAGCCGCCCGCCCGCCCGCTCCCCCTCCGAGACTCCTGGCTCGCGCGGCCACCGAAGCGGTGAATCCGTTTCCGGGTGTCTCTATCCGGGCGGAGCGGGGGCCGAGCCCCGGCTGCCCTCGCTTCCTGCAGCCCCTGCGCGCCACCCGGGCCCCGGCCCTCACACCGCGCCCCTCGCCCGGCAGCCCGAAGCCAGCGCGTCGAGCCTGCTCGGACACGCTCGAGGCTCCGAGGCCCGGCCCTTGACCCCCTCCTCCAAAAGGACCGGACCCAGGAGTCGCGGGGAAGCTGGAGAGGGCGAGCGGGTTCGGAGAGCGAAGCGGGAACTCCGCCCGGGCCGCGGCGAGAGCGCGCAGTGCTTTTACCCCGGGCGCCCGAAACCCCACGCAGGCGGCGCGCGCGCCACCCAACTTTATCCGCACCCTGGGACCGCCCACTAGCCGCGGAAGCCAATCCCCGAGGAGGTGGGCGGCTGGGGCGGTGCCCCGGGCACCTGCCCGAAGGCTGCCCGGAGCTCAGAGTTGAAGAACTAGAGGGGCAAGGGCCTGGGTCTGGCCACCCACCCGCTCCGGACCATGGGGCAAGGAAACAAATAGGGGTTCAGATAGCACACACCTAAATATTTAAGTTATAAATTCAGCTGTTCAATTGCGTTCTACTCTCACCCTAACAATTACACTTTCATATCAATGCAACAGAAAAATGACTATAAAGCTGCAGTTTCCGTAGGACCGAAAAGTTAGTAAAACGCCGAACTTGACTGAATTTAGCCATTACTTACTAAATTCTGATGATGGGCTGGTGGTGTGCGTTGGGGGTTAATATTAGGGAGACAATCCATAAATCAGTTTCTGTGAGTTTCCATAAATTAACTCTTCCCGTTTTAATTTTAGCAAAATCAATTATGTATGGTGTTACAATCAAGATTATGATCTTAATGTATAATTAAACCACCTTTCTTAAATCGTCGTGATTCTTTAAGTGTAGTTTATCAAGTTCAGTTTGGAGAAACTTTGACCAAGCTTTAACCACTGTAATTGTTTGTAAAACTTAAAACGATGTTCAGGTTTCGAGATAACCCATGAATTCTAAGTATCATGTCCAGCATTATAATGGAATCAACAAGATAATTGATCATAAAAAGTTTTCCAAAATAATATAATTTCATACTGTAAGCAGCTATCACTTATTTTATAGTCTGTGCCATCCGTACAGTACAGTATCCCCAACATTCATCTCAAATTTCAGAGTAATGTGAATTGTTGTCACTTCTCAGCTGCTGTGTGTAACTGTTACAACACCAGGCTAATTCTTGAGTACCTCTGGGGCCACAAATTAGAACAGTGAAAAGCAGCAAGAAACTGAATGATTCCCACCCTTGGGAAACAATACTTTGTAATGGAGGACATCATTGCCTTCAATGTGCTCTGAAAAGGATTTGACAAGTGGACCACTTTTTTTTTTTTTTTTTAATGCAAGCACACACAGATTTAAAATAGTGTTACTTTCAAGCATCAGCAGGTTATAGGTTCCACTGAGCCAGCACTCAGTGCCAGAACTCCAGTGACAGAGGTGCCTGTGCGTTGATGAATGTGTGTATGTGTGTTTGTGTGTCTTTTGATAAGCAGGGTCCTCTAACTCAGATCTCAGATACTATAGTGGCCACGTGGCTCACACGGGCCTCTGTCCCCAAAGGAACCCCCCTGGAACACACTGCCAGCGCTCATGAGAGCTGACAAAATGCCCAGTGTTTACAAGTTGCCTGAACTTTGGATTTGTGGAAGCATCCACCCCAAACCTCTGAAAAAATCTAGTCAACAAGGGAGGGAGGGACTTATCTACTGGTCCAGGGGTTGAGAGTCTGCCTGCCAATAAAGAGGATACAAGTTCAATCCCTGGCTGGGGAACTAGGATCCCACGTGCAGCGGGACAACTAAGCCTTCGTGCTGCAGCTAGGAACCGATACAGCCAAATAAATAAATATTTAAAAACAACAACAACAAGGGAGCGAAACCAGGAGAGCAATACCAAACTTAGCAGATTGCCTGTACTCCGCCAACTGGAGAAGACAGCTACACACAGGTCTCTATGTCCCTATTACTTCCAGAGTGGAGGTGGGGGTGGGGGGGTTGAAAGTGAAGGTGCTGATGGCACTGTGGAGTTGTTAACAAGTTGTTCCAGGACCCTGCAGCTGAGGGTGGGAGGTGGGGTGAACCAAATCAAAGCAAAGTTTGTGGGGCTAGTTCCATCTCAAGCACTGAGCACAATTGGTTATGCAGACTTTGTGAAATTGAACTGCTGAAAGATTGGACCGAGATCCAGTGCAACTTCCCAGCACCCCATAATAGGCAAGGGAGGGGGCGTTATGGATAGAGGAAAACTCTCCCATGTAATGTACACCAGATGTGTGCCGAGTGGGATTTAACCAGATAACAGAAACAATTAGATTAGCAGCAGCAGCAAGAAGAGACATTTTCAAATATTTGCTCTGTGATGAGGGACACAAAGAACATTCAAAGTGGGCCCCATGATCCTGAAGGCAGACAACGCATGGACCTGTAATTACACTTGTTGCAGCTGTTTGGCACTGCCACCTACTCAGGGTTCACCTAGCAGGTAGGGAATTAAGGCTGGTTGTGCTTCTTCAAAAAACGAAGATCATGGCATCCGGTCCCATCACTTCATGGGAAATAGATGGGGAAACAGTGGAAACAGTGTCAGACTTTATTTTTCTGGGCTCCAAAATCACTGCAGATGGTGACTGCAGCCATGAAATTAAAAGACGCTTACTCCTTGGAAGGAAAGTTATGACCAACCTAGATAGCATATTCAAAAGCAGAGACAGTGCTTTGCCAACAAAGGTCCGTCTAGTCAAGGCTATGGTTTTTCCTGTGGTCATGTATGGATGTGAGAGTTGGACTGTGAAGAAGGCTGAGCGCTGAAGAATTGATGCTTTCAAACTGTGGTGTTGGAGAAGACTCTTGAGAGTCCCTTGGACTGCAAGGAGATCCAACCAGTCCATTCTGAAGGAGATCAGCCCTGGGATTTCTTTGGAAGGAATGATGCTAAAGCTGAAACTCCAGTACTTTGGCCACCTCATGTGAAGAGTTGACTGATTGGAAAAGACTCTGATGCTGGGAGGGATTGGGGGCAGGAGGAGAAGGGGATGACAGAGGATAAGATGGCTGGATGGCATCACTGACTCAATGGACGTGAGTCTGAGTGAACTCCAAGAGATGGTGATGGACAGGGAGGCCTAGCATGCTGCAATTCATGAGGTCACAAAGAGTCAGACATGACTGAGCGACTGAACTGAACCCTGCTTCTTCACTGGCTAATAATGGCAGCTAATGACAGATATTTAAGGGGTTATGGTGTATATTACCTGCAAAAGGAAAAAAAAAATCTAGATCCCTAACATGTTAGGGCATGAGGCAATTGAAACTGAAATTCTCAGCACCTCCTGCAGAGCCAATGCAGTCTTCAGTGCGCCACCTCCACCCCAATAAGATTCAGCCGAGTGTTTCCTTTGGAAGGAAAGAGAGGAGGTGATGGAAGGGGGAGGGGAAGAGAGAAGAGCTCTCAAGGGGAGGAAAGAACCCATTTCCTTTCCATAGACCTCTTGTGGGTATTGTCAGTATTTTGTGGTTCCTCATGAGATTTCATTATGAAAATGAAACTCTAAGTTCAAACGATCAGTGAGAAGTTTTAGATATCTGTATTATCCTTTACCCAGTAGATTTTGGTTTTAATAACATGTCTTGGTTGCAAGTAACAGAAAAACCTAGCCCCACATGCCTCTTGACATCGGGTAAGAAGGCACTGCTTCAACTCTTAACAACAAAAATCCTCTAATTCAGACACATTAGCTTTTATTGGCCTGACTGTGTTCAGGTGCTTATTCTTAACCAATCAATGTGAGGGGGAAGGCAGTGGGGGCAGAGGGGGGATGTTGTGTGGCTTATTATGATTGAATTAAATCCATCAGAGTCGTCTCCCAGATCTGGAAGGTGGAACCCATTCAACCCAAACTCCTTGGTTGGGAAATTCCATATCTATTAGGAAAAGGGAGGTAGAAACCTGATGTGAGAAAGACAACCAACAAACTCCCCCTAACCTTGTCTTCTTAAACATGTTTTGGATTTTGGAATCATATTTTAAATGCATTTAGAGACTACACTCCTTTAAGAAAATCTTGCTTGTGCTTCAGTATATTAAAATACTTAGTGGGAAGCTGCTATATAACACAGGGAGCCCAGCCTGGCACTCTGTGATGACTTAGAGGGATGGGATGGGGGGAGAGGAGGGAGGCTCAAGAGGGAGAGGATATATATATAATTATGACTGAGTTGAGTGATAAGGCAGAAACCAACACAACATTGTAAACCAATTTGCCTCCAATTACTGTATAGTCAATATCTTATAATACCTATAATGGAAAATAATTGAAATAATAGATGTATATGTATAACCGAATCACCTTGCTGTGCACCAGAAACATTGTAAGTCAACAAAATATATATATTAAGAAAAAATTTTCCTCCAATAAAAAAAATTCTTTAGTAATGCTAATAACCATGCCTTAATGTATCTCTGTAAATCTGCACTACCAGTTGAAATAAATACAGGTCTCCAGAATGTCTGGGACTCTAAAAAGGAGGAGAGCAGAGAAATTAATATTTTCATAGTATGCTAGCTTTGCTATCCAACTCAGTCCTTGAACTCTCCTGAAGATTTAGTAGGCTAGCTCTGTGAGGGTAGATTAAGTTAACTGCTTTTTAATTAGAAGGCAAGTCAGGTCAAGCAAAGGTTGGTATGTCAGACTCTGTGGAGGGGGCCTGTCTTTTCTGGTCACAGGTGGGTCACTAGCTGGCCTCTAAGGAGGGGAGCGCCCATAGGGGTCCACCTGGCTGTTTCTCCAGCAGGAGGAGAAGTGTGTCTGATAGGACAGTCATCCTGCCGTGGAAACCAGAGCAGTGACCACAGAGCAGGAAACCATCCCCTTCTGATCGGAAACCTCGTCTGTCTTTCCCCAAACCAAATACCCAAAGGACGCCAGTATGTTTAAACCCAGTATGTTTACTAGAGTTTAGATTACTGTCCTCCCCGGGGTGGCTCCTGCAGTGAGACCTCCTGCCCAAGCCCCTGATTGGGATGCGTCTTTCATTGGAAATCTGGGTCCTCTCCTGGCCTGCAGAGACCCTCCCTCTCCATCTCCCCATCTTCCTGTGGCTCCCTCCTCCCTCCTCTGATTCTTTTTGCCCCTCTGCCTTCATCCCTTCCCTTTAACCTCTCTCCTTCCCTTGCACTGGTTCTTGCTGTTCCCTGATCTACCTACCGTCCCTCCTCCTCCTCAGAGAAATCACCAAGCCTCCTTCTCCCCTGGTCCCCTCTCTTGACTTGTGCATTTTGCAGCCTCTGGGGAATGCCCAAGGCTTCTCTTCTCTGTTCCCTGATTGTTGCTCTGGAGAGGGACAGCGTATCTCTGGTTTCAAGGTCTGGGTCTGCTGAGTTCTGGGGTGCAGTGGAGGGCATGTGGTGTGGGAGGCAGAGGAGCTCTGGTCCCCATGGATGAGGGAGGGGAGAGGTGCCAAAAGGTACTGAGTGCCTGGTGGGTTTTCTCCTGGAGTATCTAAAACCAAGCACAACTTCCACTGTGATTAATTTCTATCTGGAATCCCCATTTTTACTAAGGAAATTACTTGCCTTTTCTTCATATAATGTTATCCATGTCTTGCTAACAATCCTGGCCTTATTATATAAGATATTAAGCTACTCCTACACTGACTTCCAACACAGGGCGTCCCTGGTGGCAGGGAATATGACAATGCAGGAGATGCGTGTTGGATCCCTGGGTCAGGAAGATCCTCTGGAGAAGGAAATGGCTACCCGCTTCAGTATTCTTGCTTGGGAGAATCCCACGGACAGAGGAGCCTGGAGGGCTGTAGGCTGTAGGGTCAGAAAGAGTCGGACACGACCGAGGGACTAAACAACAACAACGCTGACACACATGGCACCATCGGCACTCTCGAACCTCTAGGCTTCTCCCCCGACTGTAGACGGAGAGGGGGCACCGTTCCGTGAATCTGTGTCAGTGGAAGCAGCAGCGATCCTTGGTAGACTTGTTCCTAATCACGAAGTGTAGTCAGATTCCCTCAGACAGTCTAGAGTAGCGGGTAAGTGCTCAGCCCCTGTTTGTCAAGTGTATGGTGAGTTGGAAGTTGCAGGGAGATGGAGACTGGGCCAGGCATTTAAATCATAGACTAGGGTTTAGGCTCTGCAAGGCCTTACCTTTGTGACTTGGGGCAATTTTACTTCACCTCTTTAGCTTCAATTCCCCACATTAATGATATGAAGACAACCAGTACCTTCAAGGCAACTAGCTGAAAGGGTAGGCACATGAATAAGCCACAGCAGCAAGATACTATCGAATCTATACAATTAGTTTTCTATTAATGAAGGCATGTGGCTCCTTCTTGTCTTATATTGTCAACAGAGTTATCTTTTTTCCCAACAGCATTATCTTGAAATATCCAGCTACAAGAAAATCTGTGCAATTAAGTAACCAAATGTATCATACGGAAATGATTAATTTAAACCATTTCTAATATAAACAGTATAAGTTTGCTATTTTAACTCAGCCTGAGGTAGAAGTGTTGATTTTATTCAGGGAATATAAAAAATATTAAGTAAAAATATCTAGGTTTTAGAGTTCTTCATTTGGATCTGAATTGTCTCTGCTTTAATAACTCATTAACATGTGTTTTTGACACTGCCTGGTTCCAAATAGGAAAAGGAGTACATCAAGGCTGTATATTGTCACCCTGTTTATTTAACTTATATGCAGAATATATCATGAGAAACGCTAGACTGGAAGAAACACAAGCTGGAATCAAGATTGCTGGGAGAAATATCGATAACCTCAGATATGCAGATGACACCACCCTATGGCAGAAAGTGAAGAGGAACTAAAAAGCCTCTTGATGAAAGTGAAAGTGGAGAGTGAAAAAGTTGGCTTAAAGCTCAACATTCAGAAAACGAAGATCATGGCATCCGGTCCCATCACTTCATGGGAAATAGATGGGGAAACAGTGGAAACAGTGTCAGACTTTATTTTTCTGGGCTCCAAAATCACTGCAGATGGTGACTGCAACCATGAAATTAAAAGATGCTTACTCCTTGGAAGGAAAGTTATGACCAACCTAGATAGCATATTCAAAAGCAGAGACATTACTTTGCCAACAAAGGTTCGTCTAGTCAAGGCTATGTTTTTTCCTGTGGTCATGTATGGATGTGAGAGTTGGACTGTGAAGAAGGCTGAGCCCTGAAGAATTGATGCTTTTGAACTGTGGTGTTGGAGAAGACTCTTGAGAGTCCCTTGGACTGCAAGGAGGTCCAACTAGTCCATTCTGAAGGAGATCAGCCCTGGGATTTCTTTGGAAGGAATGATGCTAAAGCTGAAACTCCAGTACTTTGGCCACCTCATGAGAAGAGTTGACTCATTGGAAAAGACTCTGATGGTGTGAGGGATTGGGGGCAGGAGGAGAAGGGGATTACAGAGGATGAGATGGCTGGATGGCATCACTGACTCGATGGACGTGAGTCTGAGTGAACTCCGGGAGTTGGTGATGGACAGGGAGGCCTGGCGTGCTGCGATTCATGGGGTCGCAAAGAGTCGAACACGACTGAGCGACTGAGCTGAACTGAACTGAGGGATTGGACAGAGAAATCAATAATATTTAGTATGAATGTTTTTTAAAAATGCATCTTCTTTGTCCTGTGTGTGTAACATGTTTGGCAGTCAGTTACGGTTGCTTTATCTTTGCGAGAGACACAATGCTAACATAAAGTCATGCCTTATTCATGTAATCACTTGTGTTTTGTTCTGGGGTTAAGCTAGCAATCTGGGTGTCCCTATCCAAAACTCAGCACCACTGAATTCCCATAGTACCTTAAGGAACTAGTTGAAAAAGTTTTCTCGAAATGTGGGTAATCCCACACTGGTGTTGCTTTTGCAAATGAATGGACACCACTGAGCAGAGTGCCCTGACATTCTTGTGTTTCACAGGGCACTCACTGAGTGTTCTCACTGTGTCAGAACAGCAGTAAGTGCTGCCAATATTTAGACAGATATTATGAGGCTTCTCAATACCGCGGATGAAACATGTAGTCAAATACGTATCCATAGACCTTAGTACAAAGCTCGTCAGAATCTTTTTAATTCCTGGATTTACTCCTGAAATGGTTATAACAGACATTTAACTTTTGAACTGATATTCACTGATTTTCTATTAATTTATTGATTCTTTACCCTTTCAGAGTTAGCATATGAACCACACCAGAACACTTCTATCATTAACTTATAACCAGTCCTTGATTTTTGAGCTCCCAAATAGTATCACCCAATTTAAGTTCCCCTATTAGTTATCAAAGGGGGTTAATCACTATTTTTTTATTACTTTCACATCTATCTTCAAAAGAAAATCCACAACTGAAGATAGTTTTAAGAACATGAATAAAATTTTGAAGACAATTCCAGAAAAGGAATTAGAAAGATGAAAAATATCTTTTCAGAAAGCTTTGTATGTAAAGGAGAAAAAAATCCACTACCGTGTATAACATTGGATATTTGGTTTAAAATATTCTATTAAACAGTCTGCTTCCCTATGAAGAGTATACACACACATAAACACACTAAAAAAATTATTTTGAAAATCTTCTATAGTTAGATAAGCTCCTCTGTCCATGGGATTATTCAGGCAAGAAGACTGGAGTGGGTAGTCACTCCCTTTTCCAAGATGGCTGCACAATTCTGCAAATATACTAAAAACCACTGACATGTACACTGTCAATGGTGAATCTCACGGTATAAACTCATACATCAATAAAGCTGTACTTGATATAAAATTTAAATCATTCTAAATGAGTGAAAAACAATGGAAGAAGGGAATTTATGTTTTTGATTTTTTTATTTCACATATCTGATGCAGAAAAAAGTTTACTGCTAAAAAAAATTTCATCTTGAAGAGTATCCATAAATCAGTATTAGTTACTGGCTGCCATCGCAACACACTCAGTGCTATGTTAAGACTTCACACATTTTGTTCTACTTAATTCTCAAGGGAACCCGGTGAGGAGGTCTTTATCCCAGGTTTACAGATATACAAACAAGTTGGATAATTTTCACAAGGCCACACAGCCAGTAAGGGTTCAAGTGAGGTCTTAACATAGGTCTTATTGGACAGAGTGGGTAAGTCTTAGTTGTTACAGTAAAACCTAGTACCTCCTGGAGGCCTGAGGGGATGTACATACACACACACACACACAAACCTGACTGGGGGGGTGTACGTGTACACACATGCACACACACATCATTCTGGGTTTCACATGGCCATCTCATCACCTCTTCCTCAAAGTACTGTGCTCTGCTTAGTCGCTCAGTCATGTGCAACTCTTTGTGACGCAATGGACTGTAGCCCACCAGGCTCCTCTGTTCACGGGGATTCTCCAGGCAAGAACACTGGAGTAGGTTGCAATGCCCTCCTCCAGGGGATCTTCCTGGCCCAGGGATCAAACCCAGGTCTCCCACATTGCAGGTGGATTTTTTACTGTCTGAGCCACCAGGGAAGCTCAAAGTAATATACATTTACATAATTTGAATACAGGAAAATATATGATCTCATATGTAATCTGAGTCACTAATACTAGGGTGGAGCCCAAGTGTCTGCAGTTGTACTGAGAACCCCAGGTGAGTCTAACGTCAGGGACCAGCCCTCTGAGAAACAGTTGTCTGAGTGACAATCCTGAAAGTAGAGCAGCTAATGCTCATCTTTGTACATTTCTTACCCACAGGATATGTTTCAGAAATACTGCATGAATAAATGAGTGAAAGTATAGCTTAATGTGAGACTCTGATGGTAAATCATCTGTGTATCCTTGGATGTATTATTGATCTGAGGATAAAGGGATATCCTTAGACCTTTAACACAAAAGTGTGTCATGTAATACCTTAAGAAATTCTGTGCATTTTATCAGTTAGTAGTTGATACATCCGGAGTTGAAAGACACACTCCACAGAAAGTGGTGACCAGACAGAAGAAGACAGGCCCTCATTAAGGAGAGAAGGAGGATGTGGACACCGAGAAATCACTTAAATCCTAACTCTTGACATTTATTTTTAAATGTGGTTATAAAAGAAGACTCAGAACATTCAGCTGTGTCAGTGCTAAAAATACACATTTCTTCACTTCTCCTCACCTCCTTCACCCTGCCTTCTCCTCTGAGACAAAAACAGTGAAGACAGGGGGTAACTGTGAGATGGAAAAGACAACATGAGAACAAGTTTATATCCACCAACAAGGAACTGGATGCCCAGATACCCACGGACTAGCTTCTTCATTTCCCAAACCATGGAAAGAACAATAGCTTTCTGGGCTTGGGATCGGTGTTCCTTACCTCCTTTTCAGAAAGAAAACCACCTCTAGTGGGCAGCCCTTAACCTTTGACTCAAAAGCAAAGTCATTGTTTCCATATCCCTGCCCTACCAGACATGCCTAGTGAACGAAAACGACCTTATGTAAATTAAAAAAAAAAAAAAACACCTTTTCGTTTCTCTAGACTAAGATAACCATTCTACTGTTTTTTTTTTTTTCTGCAGTCATTCAAGCAAATCTAAAAACCACTTGCCTGTGAAGAGCTTTCTCACACATGTCAAACCAATGGTCATAGGTCCACCAGTGATTCACTCCAAGAAGGATGCATTACATAAATTGCAGTGTAACCCAGATGTTGTCTAAGATGAATTACTGTATTTTACTTAAAGCAAGGGTCAGTTCAGTTAAACAGCAGGTACCAGCCACTGTATGCTAGGTGTACTGGAAGACAAAGTTGAAGAAGATGCCCCCGAATCTGAGAATCTTCTGGTCTAGTGGTTGAGACAGGCACACCAAGAGATAACCTTAACATAAAATGGTCTTAAGACAGAGGTATATGCGGGGTGCTGTGGGGGTTCATGAAGCCTTCCTCCTATGAAGGAAGGAGGAATTTTGGTATCTGAGAAGGGTAGAAAGTGTACCCCAGACAGAGGGACAGCATGAGCATGGCCATGGGAGACAGCAGACATCTCTTCTAGAGATGTCTTCTTGTTCTAGAGTGTGGGCCAAGGCAGGAATGGGTGAGGGATGAGGCTGGGGAAGAGGGCAGGAGTCAGGACACGAAGGTTTTCTATGCCGTGAGAAGGAACGTAAGGGCAATGAGGAGCTTGTAAGGAATTTGACTTCACTTGACTTAGTATGAAGGGCCACTTAAATGTGAAGAAGACTAGAGACTTACAAGAAGCAACTGCAGAAAACCAGAGCGCTTATTACTCCCTGGTATGTTAGCGTCTCAGTTCTCCTTCTGCTGGTGAACAAAACCAACCCAAAGAGGCGTCACAGGAAAAGGCGTGACCTGAGTGTGGATCTTGGGCAACTGCAGAGCTGAATACAGGTGCTCTCTCAGGGATACTGGGACTCTGCTTCTCTTTACAGGTTGAGTTTTTCCTCTCCTGCAGTGGGAGAGCAGCTAACAAGACAACTCTCCATTCTGCAGGACTGCCCCATACACGGCAAGAGTCTAACACTCCTGTCTCTCAATGCCTAAAGCACCACTCAAGCACTTCCCACCTCTTGGAATTCCTCGTACATCCAAAAAAAAAAAAAAAATCCTTAGAGTGATCTATTCCCCACCTTGAATCATCCTCTGGGGTATAAGCAATTCAAGGTCCCTGTTTGCCAGATTTGCGTTTTCCCTACCACCACCAGTCTTTTTTAACAAATCCTTTTATTTAAGTATTTATTTAGGCTGCACTAGGTCTTTGCTGCTGCACAGGCTTCTTCTCTAGTTGCAGCACGCGGGGGCTGCTCTCTAGTTTCAATGTGAGGGCTTCTCACTGTGGCGGCTTCTCATGTTTCAGAGCACGGGCTTCAGATCATGTGGGCTTCAGTAGTTGTGGCCCGTGGGCTCAAAGCACAGACTCAGTAGTTGTGGGGCATGGGCTTAGTTGCTCTGTGGCATGTGGGATCTTTCTGGATCTGGAATCAAACCTGTGTTTCCTGCACTGAAGGGTGGATTTATTTTTTTTTTTACCACTGAGCCACCAGGGAAGTCCCCATCACCAGCCTTAGTAACTCTAAATGGCTGCTGGTCAATTCAGTCTCCACTGACTTTGAACTAGTAACCAACCTAAGAGATCTTCTCAAGTCATCTTTAAATCTAGATCCCATCCGCCACTTTTAGTTTTCTTCTGTCAGCATCACCCATTCCCAGAGGAAGAGATACCTTACTCTCCATTTCTATGCAGCCATTGTCAAGGATGGTTCTGATCAGTGCTGCCTGAGTCACCTGGCAACCCCGATTCCATCACTGGAGGGTGGAGCATTCTGATTGGTCAGCCTTGGTCATGTGGGGAAGCAGCCAGGGGGTTGGACGAGCATCCTGGCTAACAGCCCCACACAGAATGGAGAGAAGTTGTTTTCAAAGAGAGGAGTGCAGGCGAGCAACTTATATCTACCTCAGAGAATGAATAAACAACACAATTACTGCACACTTCACTCTCCAATGTTCCTTTCTGTAACAAAGGAGGAAAGAAAAAACATTTTAAAAGCCTAAAACCTCCTTCTACCTCTTCATAAAATATTGATGGGTTTGGAAAATGATCTATTTGAGTGGAACCCAAGAGTAAATTAAGCACAACTTTATTAAATGTCTCTTTAGGACACTGATGATGTAACTGACTTGGAAATCTCCAAGATGTGTTGCTGATGCTGGGGGCAGAGCTGTGAAGGACTGAGGGACTATGAGAAAAGTAGTAGACTAGGGGCTGAAGGAAAGATAAAGAAATCAGAGGAGAGTCTAAGGAACTTCACTGACAGCAGAGCATCAGTAAAGCAAGGAGAGAATAGAAGAGAGAGAGGAGAAAAAGCAGACAGACAAGGAGAGATGATGAAACTCCACAAAACCCATATTAGAAGGGTTGGTTTATCTCAGGAAAGCCAAGATGCTGAATATCTAGAACCAAGGAATAGGTCAATTGATTCCTGAATGTATTTCTCAATATCCATGACCACAGACCACATGACCAACATCCATGGCACAGATCCAGTGGCCCAAGGTCAACAGTTTCTATCTAAACCCAAACTTAGGTTGACCTGGGGCCCCAGGCAGGCAAGAACCTGCTTCTTCAGAGACAAAGAATCTGATAGAAAGACAGATAAGAGGAGACTAAAGGGGATCAGTCAGAAAGACAGTGTCACCAGGTGAAGGAGGCAGAGGAACTTCTCAACTAGGCAGGCAGGGACATCAAAGGTGACAGGAGGACACAGCGCCTGGTTTTGTGCGCTGAACTTTAGTCAAGATAACTGAAGGAAGGCAAAGTGAAGTCGCTCAGTCGTGTCCAACTCTTTGTGACCCCATGGACTGTAGCCTATCAGGCTCCTCCATCCATGGGATTTTCCAGGCAAGAGTGCTGGAGTGGATTGCCATTTCCTTCTCCAGGGGATCTTCCCGACCCAGGAATCGAACCCAGGTCTCCCACATTGCAGGCAGACACTTTAAGGAAACCATATAAATGTTTTACCTCCAAATTTTCTTTGTTTTTTAGATGAGTTCTTGAGTTACAGAATATCAAACTGGATGGAACACAGAGGTCATTGCATCAGAAACCTCAGCTCCTGATCCAACTCTGGGTACCTCTGTTGACCTTGATCAAGTTGCTTAACCTCTTTCAACTTCAGTTTCATCATCGATAAACACAAATCATGGCAAAGTCCCTGTTTGTCTCACAAGAAAACACAGGTTGCAGTGACATTCAGGAGCTGGGACCAAGCTACATGACTTGTAACTTGTGGGGCCCACTGAAAAATGAAAATGTGGGGTTTCTTGTTTTCAAAGCCTAGAGAATTTCAAGATGGCAACCACAGTGCATTAAACCAAGTGCCAGGTGCGTCTCAGAGCAGAGCCGTGCATGACTATACAGACCCAGCTCTGCCGGGTAGGATAAGGTACTGGGTTGGCCAAAAAGGTCACTGGGGCTTTTCCATAACTTATGATGTATTGGCCAACCCAATATATCAAAGTGCCTTTGCTATCTACAGAGTTCAGCAAAGTGGTGAGGATTTTCTTTCTTTCTCCTCTCTTCTTGACTTTCCAGCATTACATTAGTTTTCCAGGGCTAACTAGGAAATCTTCTCTCAGGTCTGGGAGCCAGAAGTCCAAAATCAAGGTGCCAGCAGGTTCGTTCCTTCTGATGGCTGGCACGAGAGGCTCTGCTCTGGGCCCCTCTCCTTGGCTTGGAGACAGCTATCTTTCCTCATGTCTCCTTACACTGTCTTCCCTCGGTGCGTGTCTGTGTCCAAGCTTTCCATCTTCACAAGGACACTGGTCTTGTTAGACTAGTGCCCACACTAATGTCCTCCTTTAAATTTGATGGGCTCTGCAATATACCACCATGGTAGCACAAGTGGTAAGGAACCGTCTTGCCAATAGAGGAGACGTAAGAGACGCGGGTTCGATCCCTGGGTTGGGAAGATCCCCTGAAGGAGGAAATGGCTACCCACTCCAGTATTCGTGCCTGGAGAATCCCATGGACAGAGGAGCCCAGTGGGCTACAGTCCATGGGGTCACAGAGAGTTGGACATGACTGAGTGACTTAGCATGCGTGCATGCAAACCACCCCCCTCCATCTCCAAATAAGGTCACATGCTGAGGTACTGGGTGGTTAGGACTTGAACATATGAATTTGGGACGGGAATACAGTTCACCCCATAACCAGCATCACCTTCTCTCTACTATTTTGGAGATGTGTCTGGTGGTGTGCAGTCTCATGGGGAGGCAATGATGGTGGGACTGTGACAGAGGGGTGCTGTGGTGACCGGGGTGTCAGGGGGCCACCGTTTAGGCTAAGCAGTGTGACAGCTTCCAACGGCTGTCCTTATGACCCACTCTCCAATCTCTGAAAGCTCTTCAATTACACCCGATAAATTCCTCTCTGACTTAAGAAAGCTGGAGTGATTTCCTGTGGTTTGTAATGAAGAAACCCGATACTCAAACGCTGCGTTGAAATTGGGAAGGGTATTGCACGGGGCCTGAGTTCCGTGCCCTCCCCAACTCCCCTTGGCCCCCTTCTGCTGGCTGGGCCCTGCTGCTCGCTTCCCGCTGTAGGCTCATTTCTGGCACAATTGACAGACAGCTTCCCCGAGTGTGGGGCGCTGGTTCACTGTTTCCGGGCCACTATGGGGGCAGCTCTTCAGCAATATGTGAACCATGAACTTCCTGATATTCAAGCTGGTTTTAGAAAAGGCAGAGGAACCAGAGATCAAATTGCCAACATCCGCTGGATCATGGAAAAAGCAAGAGAGTTCCAGAAAAACATCTATTTCTGCTTTATTGACCATGCCAAAGCCTTTGACTCTGTGGATCACAATAAACTGTGGAAAATTCTGAAAGAGATGGGAATACCAGACCACCTGACCTGCCTCTTGAGAAATTTGTATGCAGGTCAGGAAGCAACAGTTAGAACTGGACATGGAACAACAGACTGGTTCCAAATAGGAAAAGGAGTACATCAAGGCTGTATATTGTCACCCTGTTTATTTAACTTCTATGCAGAGTACCTCATGAGAAACGCTGGACTGGAAGAAACACAAGCTGGAATCAAGATTGCTGGGAGAAATCTCAATAACCTCAGATACGCAGATGACACCACCCTATGGCAGAAAGTAAAGAGGAACTAAAAAGCCTCTTGATGAAAGTGAAAGTGGAGAGGGAAAAAGTTGGCTTAAAGCTCAACATTCAGAAAACGAAGATCATGGCATCCAGTCCCATCACTTCATGGGAAATAGATGGGGAAACAGTGGAAACAGTGTCAGACTTTATTTTTCTGGGCTCCAAAATCACTGCAGATGGTGACTGCAACCATGAAATTAAAAGATGCTTACTCCTTGGAAGGAAAGTTATGACCAACCTAGATAGCATATTCAAAAGCAGAGACATTACTTTGCCAACAAAGGTTCGTCTAGTCAAGGCTATGGTTTTTCCAGTGGTCATGTACGGATGTGAGAGTTGGACTGTGAAGAAGGCTGAGCACCAAAGAATGGATGCTTTTGAACTGTGGTGTTGGAGAAGACTCTTGAGAGTCCCTTGGACTGCAAGGAGATCCAACCAGTCCATTCTGAAGGAGATCAGCCCTGGGATTTCTTTGGAAGGAATGATGCTAAAGCTGAAACTCCAGTACTTTGGCCACCTCATGCAAAGAGTTGACTCATTGGAAAAGACTCTGATGCTGGGAGGGATTGGGGGCAGGAGGAGAAGGGGACGCCAGAGGATGAGATGGCTGGATGGCATCACTGACTCGATGGATGTGAGTCTGAGTGAACTCCGGAAGTTGGTAATGGACAGGGAAGCCTGGCGTGCTGCGATTCATGGGGTCGCAAAGAGTCAGACACGACTGAGCGACTGAACTGAACTGAATGGGGGCAGCTCTGCTGTCCAACCCAGGCCTCTGAGGAGCCTGAAAGGAGCTGGCTCTTCCCGTCAGTCAAAGGCTTGTGTAACGCCCCTGCCACCTTTTTTGGGGGGAGGGTGGTGGTGCAGAAGATGGCTGTCCCATGGCTTTCAGAGGGGGTGGGTGACAACCCGAATGGAGGGAGAGCCGAATCCCATAGCACCAGCTTAGCCCCTTGAGAGTCAAGATGGAGGAAGCCAGAGGATAAACTCCTGGACCTTCCTCCCAGTGATCCACAACCCCAATGCAGAGGTTCCCTCAGGCCTCCCCATGGAGTCCTGCCGGCTGAGGGTCAGACGTGATTTCTGGGGCACGTGTGGCCAGCGTGGCCATATCTCCACCCACACCTACTTCCACGCTCTCCTTGACTCACTTCCTTTCTTCCTTACTCTCTCTCCTGAAACAAAGCTGCACACTTTAAGGTTTGCCTTGGGCTCTGCTTTCCATCCATTTTGATTCCCAAAAACCTTGCGAGAAGCCTTTGGTTCAAGAGCTGGGAAGGCACAGGAGAAACCATTTCTTCAACTCCTGTGACCACAGCCCCAAACCACACCTGAGGCCCAAAGACAGGGCGTGCCCAAGGGCAGGCCACCAGGAACTACGAGCAATGAGGCTGGGGATATTATGAAAACACCAGTTATGGCAAAGCCACTCGGAGAACCCAGGCACTCATCCAAATGATGCAGGATGTCCGGTGGAAAACAAAAGAGCTTTCACCTGAGCCAGCCATGGGCGGGCGGCTGTGAAAATGGGGCCAGGGCCACATGTGTGTACTTAAAAGGGTGTGGCTTCTTTGCCCTTAATTGCAAGTTCCTGAGGAGCAGGAGGGAAGTCATTTCTGCCTCTGTACAGTAGCTCCCCACTTCAGTCCTCCCGAGAGCTCCACTCTCTCCACTTAAACCAGCTCAACGCTGATAGTCTGCATAGCAACGCTGCACCAGAGAGATCCTCAGAAATGCAAACTCCATGAAGCACTTGTTCCTGCTACACAAATGGTGACCCCTTAGGCTACTCAGAGCTCTGTAGATGTAATTATAAACTCTTAGTGCTTCTTTTTGTTTTCAGTGAGGTTCAAGTAGTCTGAAAAAAATTAATAAAAACTGGCATTTGGGACAACCAGGGACAAAAAAATAAATGAGAGGGAACTCCAGAAGGAAAGACAGGCCTGTCATCTATTAGCTTTATGGCTTTGGGCAAACGACCAGACCTCTCTGAACCCCGGTTTCCTCTTCTACAAAATGGAGAATATAATAACCTCTCTGTAAATTGTTATAAGAATTAAGTCAGCCAGTGTGTGGGAGAAGTCTAGTACATAACCAGCACTCTGTAAGTGTTCTTTATTGTTATTGCCATTATTGATTACCACAAATGATTACTTCTCAACACAGAGGTGAGATTGTATGTGAGGACTGCTTCTGGAATACAGTATGGAAGTATGCAAACACCAGAGCAGCCCTCTCTAGACCCAGGTTTCTGATGAAGAATATGAATTTCTAAGCCCAGACTGGCTGAAGGGAATTCCTCTGGAAGCCAATTCCTTAATAGAAGGGTACCACCTGTGACCAAGTAGAAAGTGGGGCCCCTATTTTTCCCTGAATAAGGTGGGTTTCAAATTGACAGCACAGAAACCACCTGTTCTAGGTATGCAGGTTCCCAGGCCCCATTCTGAAAAGTTCTGATTCTGTAGGTCTGGGGTTTGGGGCCTGGGAATGACCATTTTACATACGTGACATGTGCAGACATACACAGAACACACATGCCACGATGCTGAGGAAGAAGGTACTTTGCCCACATTTTCAGAATTCTCCTCTACACTCTCAGACACCCGTCCAGTCCTGTAGTGAGCACAAGCGGACCACCTGAGCTCCTGGAAAACACTTCAGCTCTCTTCCCTTGTACTGCAGGCACATTTAATCAGGCAATCCTGACCACACAGGTCTTAGTGTAAGGTTATCACAGGTGTAACAGCTTAAGTTTAGAGTTTATACTACATAGAGATGATAGATGGAGAAGGCGATGGCACCCCACTCCAGTACTCTTGCCTGGAAAATCCCATGGATGGAGGAGCCTGGTAGGCTGCAGTCCATGGGGTCGCGAAGAGTCGGACATGACTGAGTGACTTCACTTTCACTTTTCGCTTTCATGCATTGGAGAAGGAAATGGCAACCCACTCCAGTGTTCTTGCCTGGAGAATCCCAGGGATTGGGGAGCCTGATGGGTTGATGTCTATGGGGTCACACAGAGTCGGACACGACTGAAGCGACTTAGCAGCAACAGCAGCAGCAGAGACGACAGAAGGCAGTGCCTTACAAACTGAACCTCATTTTAGAAACATCTGGGGAATTTTTGAATCTGCCTCCCAACCCCATATCCAAATGCAACAGAAAAATGGGCAAGAGGCATAAAGAGACATTTCGTGAAGAGGATATACAGATAACAAATAAGCACATGCAAAGATAGTCAACCTCATTTGCCATGAAGGAAATGAAAATTAAACCACAGTATGATTTGTTGCTCTACACCGACCAGTATGGCTAAAATAAAACACAGTGATAATACCAAATACTGTAAGAATGTAGGGAAAATGGATCTCTATATACATTATTGGCGGGAAAGTAAAATGGTACAGCAACTCTGGAAAACATTTCGCAGCTTCTAAAAAACTGAACATGTACTTAACACACAACCAAGCTACTGTGCTCCTGGCATTTATCCCAAAGAAATGAAAACTTATGCTCATGCAAACATACAAATATTCATGGCTGTTGTATTTGTAATAGCCCTGAACCGTAAACCACCAAAATGTTTCACAATAGGTGAATATTAAGCAGATGACATCCATATGATGAAGTTCTAACTAGCAATAAAAAGTCATGAGCTCTTGATATACACAACTTGGATGGGTCTCAGGAAGATTATGCTGAGTGAAAAAGCCAACCTCAAAAATTACACACTGTAGAATCCATTAATATAACATTCCTGAAATGACGAAAGTAAAGAGAAGAACAGATGATGAGTGTTTGTCGGAATGGTAGGGAGAAAGGGTGGGCAGGTGATAGTATAAAGGGTAACACAACAGTGATGTTGGGGATGATGGAATAGTTCTGTATCTTAACTGGGCATGCGTGCTCAGTCGCTTAGTTGTGTCCTGACTCTTTTCAACTCCATGGACGGTACTGTCCATGGAATTTCCCAGGCAAGAAAACTGGAGTGGGTTGCCATTTCCTCCTCCAGGGGATCTTCCCAACCCGGGGATCAAACCCATTTCTCCCACATCGCAGCTGCATTCTTTACCACTGTGCCACCTAGGAAGTTCATGTATTTTAACTACAGTGGTGGTTACGCAAGGCATGGAATTATGCACAGACATTATACCAATGCAAGCTTCCTAGTTTTGATATCATAACTATAGCTGTGTAAGATGTAACCATCAGAGACAACTTTGCAACCTCCTGTGAAACTGTAATTATTTTGAAAAGAAAAGGGAAAAAATGCCAATGCCCAGCATGCTCACCAGACCAATGAGGTCAGAATCTCTGATGATGGATGAGGTGGGACAAGTCCAAGTATCAGCATATCCATCACAGATCTCCCAGGGGATGACCAGTGCAGCCAAGGCTGAGGTCGAGTGTAACAAGGCATCTCATAGCTTCTGCTGCCACGAATCTGGCATCTGCTGAGTAGTGTACTTGATAGAAACAGTTGTCCAAGGTACAGCAGGGCTGTGAGGGCCAGCATTACTTACATAACGATGAGGTTTCTAAGTCCTGAAACTAGGTCAACTGGTGCCAGTTCCAATGGCAATGGGAAGTGAGGTAGGGGCTGTGAGGCACAAGGTGCTGAGCTTAAGGAAGACTCTGGGCTTCCCAGGTGGCACTAGTGGTAAAGAACCCGCCTGCCAATTCAGGAGGCATGAGACACAGGTTCGATCCCTGGGTTGGGAAGATCCCCTGGAGGAGGCCATGGCAACCCACTCCAGTATTCTTGCCTGGGAAATCCCATGGACAGAGGAGGCTGGTTGCTACAGTCTGAGGGGTCGCAAAGAGTCCGACACAACTGAAGGGACTTAGCACACATGTATACAAGGAAGACCTCAGGTTTCATTTCCCTTTGTCCCCCCAGATTTCTGGACAGATACAAAATGCTCTCTTGGTTTTCTACTTGAGGTGCCTAAGAGATTCCCTTGGAGAAGGCAATGGCAACCCACTCCAGTACTCTTGCTTGGCAAATCCCATGGATGGAGGAGCCTGGTAGGCTGCAGTCCATGGGGTCGCTAGGAGTCAGACACTGAGCGACTTTGCTTTCACTTTTCACTTTCATGCATTGGAGAAGGAAATGGCAACCCACTCCAGTGTTCTTGCCTGGAGAATCCCAGGGACAGGGGAGCCTACCGTCTATGGGGTCGCACAGAGTCAGACATGACTGAAACGACTTAGCAGCAGCAGCAGCAAGAGATTCCCTGGGCTTCCCTGGTACCTTAGTTGGTAAAGAATCCATCTGCTATGCAGGAGACCCTGGCTCAATTCCTGGGGTCGAGAAGATCCCCTGGAAAGGGACAGGCTACCCACTCCAGTATTCTTAGGCTTCCCTGGTGGCTCAGCTGGGGATGCTTGGGGCTGGTGCACTGGGACAACCCAGAGGGCGGGTATGGGGAGGGAGGAGGGAGGAGGGTTCAGGATGGGGAACTCAGGTATACCTGTGGCGGATTTATTTCGATGTTTGGCAAAACTAATACAATATTGTGAAGTTTAAAAATAAAATAAAATTAAAAAAAAAAAGAATCTGCCTGCAATGCGGGAGACCTAGGTTCGATCGCTGGGTTGGGAAGATCCCCTGGAGAAGGGCATGGCAACTGACTCCAGTATTCCTGCCCGGAGAATCCCCCCATGGACAAAGGAGCCTAGAGGGCTACAGTCCATGGGGTGGCAAAGAGTTGGACACAACTGAGCAACTAAGCACACAGCACAAGAGATTCCCTAAGTGTTTATAAAATATCTGCTGACCATGCTGAAGGACACTCACACAAGATTTTAGAGCTACTGACCGGTTTCCTTTTGCTATTACAATTGGTTCAAGCTCCAGAACTTTTTCTCTAATATCTTACCATAAACAAATGAAAACCACTGAACAAAGCAAGCTGACAGTTACTGAGGGAAACACATTTTTCTTCTTTTATCTTCAGCCAGAATATCTAAGGACTTATCATGAAAATAACAGGACATCTTTTGCACTGATTGTTTTCCCTTGATTTTAGCCTCCATTTACTTCTTGCTATTTTATTGCTACAGCTTCATCTGGGTTCAGTGATTCATGTACCTAAATAGTTTCAAATACTTTCCAAAATGAATTTCTCCAGCTGAACCTCAGATGTGAAAGCTTTGTTAACTGTAATGTCTCATTTAAGATTTTTTTTCTTATTTGGCTGCTTCAGGTCTTAGTAGTAGTCCACAATCATTTAATATTAAAATGAAGATTTCTGGTTGAGTCTCAGTGAAGTCATAGGAACAACCTAAACCTCTAAGATCGAATTCTTTCTTTCCCATTATGTTTCCCCATATAATTAAACTGGTGTACCATTTTAAAAAATGAATTTCTGGTTTATAATATGTAGTGCCTTTAAATAATTATCCAGATTGGTGTTGCTCATTGTGATATTATTTACATATTTATGAAGAGTGAACTTGATCTGCCATTTCACTCACAATAGTTCAAGGAGACTGGAAGACTAGATTCCAAGCCTCACAGCTGGAGGGCTACATCTTACTGCTTATGTAAGCTTTAACTGATATTCACCGAGAACTTTTGGGTCTTTTTCTATAATTCTCAACCAAGTCAAGGGTCAAGAACTACCAGTGGGGGTCTGCTAAGTTATTTAATGTCAATAAGCAGGCCACATACTTGACACTGGGCTTCCAAGATGGCAGTAGTGGTAAAGAACTCACCTGTAGTTTTGCTCAGAACCTGCTTACCTCATTGTGGTTCACCTAGATGTCACCTAGATGGGTGGATTAGGAAACCTACGTGTCTTTTCAGCACTGCATGCCCAGGAGCACAGTGGTTGAAGAGGTTGGCTGCGGGCTCCATCTCTGTGCGTGGCACATCGGTCTAGGCTGCCTGCCTGCCAGATACTCAGAACTTAGCCTTGGGAGAAGCAGGCCATGCTTCTCAAGCAGGCTGCTGCACTCCAAGAACAAAGATGTCAACTGCACATAATTGCAACTAATTCAAAAACCCAGAAAAGCTGCTACAATTAGGGGGCTGTGGAGAATGCTTTTTGTGTTTCTGAAAAGAACTAAAAGGACAGGGAGGCCGTGTATTGAGCTTTCTTGGCCAAACATCTTTTCATTTATTACAGTGTGTAATTATACATTTAGTTTTGGATTTACCCTCTGCCCGTAGGCTCCCCCAGGGTAAAGACCATATGTCTGTACTGTTTACCATTGCGCATACCCAGGACCATGGAGGAACTCAGAAAACTGTTTAATGAATGGATGACTATAGGGTTTCATTTGTAGGAAGTTCCAAACACATTTTCCTCATTCATGGGACCTTATCCAACCAAGTGAACTGGACACTCGGTATAACCTCTATATTGTTTGTGTTAAGTTATTGGGCCAGACATGGAGGAAATGACATTGTGGCTATTAATGTTTCTGGTAATAAGGCATGATAACCACAAAAGCTTGCATATAAAAAAAAGCAATTATACTCCAATTTAAAAAATTTTAATGGAGTAAACTATACAAATATTGAATAAGTACGTTGCATACCTGAAACTAATATTGCAAGTCAAATATGCTTCAATAACAAATTAAACTTTCAAAAAAAAAAAAAAAAGTCAGACAAGGAAGCACCCCAGCTGGCAATTGTTTCCATTTCTTTGTCTCTTGAAAGTTCTACACTTATTCTGATTGGGCATGTTCTATATCCAAATAATAAAGAAGTCTTGGCAATAAGATTTCATTGCCTCCTGTAATTTATTCTAATACATAACAGTCTTAAAGATGACTACCATACTGCTGACACAGAACAGATGTTAAATAAATTTATTGTTGTTTTTGTGAATTGAACTCAGCAATAAAAAAATGAAAACTGCAGCTACTGAATACTTGGTGTGAGTTACAGCCACTCTCTTTAAGCTCTGTTTTTAGTTCAGTTGTGTTTGTCTGAGTTAAAACACTTTGCTCCTAGTACCCAATGTCCAGGCAGCTCTTTACTGGAGGCATCTTCCAACCATTTTAGTTTTGCCCTGATCAGCATCTTGGTGGAGATGACGCCCTGCGTTAAGTCAGATTCTGAGTCACTGGCTGGATCATCAGAAGGTTCCAGGACCTTTTGCAGGGGAGGCCTTGCTAAGTGGTTCCTCCATTCTATTCTGTGTATTTAGAGAAATACACATTCTTGCCATGTGCAGCATTTCACAGATGTCACCTCATATAAAACTTACTGGAAAATCATATTCTTATATTCCTTTGGTTAATGAATTTTTAAATCCCTATAACTACTAAGCATGAAGAATTAGTGCTACACACGAGTACGTCCTATGAGCCAGGGGCTAGAATGACAGCTATTATTATGATTACAGTGTTTGCTCAACAGTTGGCTTATGACCAGAAGTGAAGGAGACTTTGCCTCCTCTGCAAAGAATTATGCAGAAGTCATCTTGGCCAAGGTCAAGGGCTAAAGCCTAGAAGCATTATTCGTGGATAATTTTTAAACTTAAAAATAAAGCTTAATTGAGGTATAATTGACATACAATATACTGCACACATTAAGTATATACTATTTGATAAGTTCTGACATATGTATAAACCAGAGAAACCTGTATATTTGGAAGAAATTCAAATTTGCCACAAATCCAGATCATGAACATATCCATTCCTCCAACGAGTTTCCTCCCTGGCCCTTTGTCATTCCTGCTCCAGCCCACTCCTCGCCCTAACCCATCCCTGGAAAACACTTATCTGTTTTCTGTCATTAAAAATTATTTTGCACTTCCTAGAACTTAATAGAAATGAAAATCTTATAGTATAGTAATCTATAGAAATACTATAGATATTGAGAAATACTATAGATATAGAGATACTATAGAAATGAAAATCTATAGTATCTGGCCTCTCTCTCACTCAATATAATCATGTTGAAGTTCATACAGGTTGAAGTGTGTATTAACTGTTGATCCCTTTTTGTTACTGAGTAGTATTCTATTGTATAGATACAGCATAGTTAATTTATCTGGATGGAAACTTGGATTCTTTCTAGTTTTTCTCCTACAAATAAAGCCGCCGTGAGCATTCATGTACATGTCTTTGTTCAGACATCTATTTCCTTTTCTCTTGGTTAAACATCTAGAAGTTGGATGGATGGGTCGTGTGGTAGGTGTATGTTTAACTTTTAGGATCTGCCAGCTGTCTTCCCAAGTGCCTGTGTCATTCCCTACTCCTGACAGTAGTATAAGCGAATTCCATCATCACCTAACGCTTGGCATAGTTTATCTTTTACATTTTAGTTGCTTTAAAAGGTATGTGAGACTTCCCAGGTGGCTCAGTGGTAAAGAACCCGCCTGCTAATGCAGGAGACCTGGGTTTGATCCCTGGGTCAGGAAGATCCCTAGGAGAAGGAAATGGCAACCCACTCCAGTATTCTTGCCTGGGAAAGCCCACGGACAGAGGAGACTGGTGGGCTACTGTCCGTGGGGCGGTAGGGAGTCAGACACGACGGGGTGACTAAACAACAGCAGCAGGCATGTGGTGCTGTCTCACTGTGTGGACGCAGGACAGGCTGGGCTGGGTGAGGAGCAAAGCCTGGAAATGGGACCTGATCTAAGGCTGCCCCAGGTGTGGGCCCTGGGAGGCTCCAAAACCCAACACAGAGAGATGGGCAGGCCATGAAGATGAATTTCACATGCTTCAAAAAGCTCCCTGTAGATCCTGGAGCAGAGCCTCCCTCCTTTCCCTCTGCCTCCCTCCATCCAATTCTCCTTCCCTGCTTTACCCTTAGGCACACAAATTTAATAAATGCCGACCGATTCACACGTTGTCACATGACCTATGCAGCACCTTGGGGCAGAGCATCTCATAGGCTTGGTGTGCCCCATCCCCCGCTTCTCTTCTTGCTCTTGAATCCACTGCCAGCTTTGGTTCTTCAGGCTCCTGAAGCTGACAGTGAGACAGGCACGGATGCCAACTGCCTGGTGACTGAGGGTGGGTGATTTCTAGGCTTGCTTAGTTGCCATCTAGTTCCAGGGAGACCCCAGTCTCCTCTGAGCAACCTTTGCTTTTAGAGCCCTCACTGTCCAAAGATGCACTGTGTCAAGTTGGGAGCAGTCCTGGGTGGCTGCAGTGAGGCAGCTCCACCAGGTCAGGGGCCCCCACATCTTCCCTCCCCAGCACCGAGCTGTCAGCTCGACTGAGCCCTGCAGACAGCTGCCCGCTTGCCGCCCCTCAGGGAGTCAGCTACCCAAGATCTGCATCACAGAGGCACTAGCGCAGAGCCCAGCCGGCTACTGCCCAGTCTGCTATTTATAGAAATCTCTCTTATGGCAGATGTATGTACCCAGAGGATTTGTGAGCCAGAAGCAGGTTTCCTGACATGTACATCTTCCAATCGCCCTTTGTTATGAATCCTTCTAAAGAAAGTGACCTGCACCTTTTCAGACTTGAGCAGGGTACCGAGTAGTTACTAGAAAAGAAATGTAAAGGGGGTAGGGACTCGGTTATGCGGTTAAGGCTCCTGTACCATCCCCACACTGCAATCTCAGGATTCCTGCTGCCTTGTAATTACCACACGACTCCTTCATATGGGTTAGAATTCCTTTTAAAGATGCACAAGCATACTCTCGAACTTGTGAAAACAGAAAAAAGGTGCATCATTGAACAACTGTGTACCGAATAGACATGTATTTAGTGGAACCTGCAAAGATCCCCATGTGGGACATGGGTAAACCTATGGCTGATTCATGTCGATATTTTGTAGAAACCAACACAATACTGTAAAGCAATTAGCCTTCAATTAAAAACAAATACATTTTTAAAAAATGAATTAAAAAAAAGCTCTCCGTGTGGACCACTATTGATGATAGTGTTCTTTCCAGTACAGGTGGTATTTATTACAGGGGATGCTACAGGTAACATTATTTCCTTCACAGTATCAATTCCATCATTAAGCAATATAAACTAGCACATTTTCAAAAGATCATTAGCTCATTAAAACAGCTGAGCTCCACTTCATTTTAATAATGTTTCTTTAAGGCATGCATTCCTCCCACGTAGCACAAATCATGATGACAACATTTAGAAGTAATCAGTTATATATGTAATTTGAAATGATTACACATTTCTTAAATTCTCAGATGTCAAGAGCATGTTAATTATTCATTTGAGAAAACTGTGGGTTTATTACAACTTAAAAGTTTGCCTAGAGGCCTGGAGTTTCAAGAATCTTAGCTGCCCTCTGAATCAATTCCAGAATCATTGAAGTGGAGTGGGGAATATGAAAACTACAAGGTCAGTAAAAAGTGTATCCGTTTTACTTGTGTCTTGGTTTGGCTGCTCTATTAAACAATACCTGAGACATGAACTTGGCTGTAGGTAATAATTATCCTGGCAAGTAGGAGTTACGGAGCAGGGAGAGACAGGGGAGAAGAAAAAACTGGTGCATGTTATTAAGGGGATGGAGTGTATTAGTTATCATTGTAGTTTGTGGTTAACTATAAGAGGCCATTGGAGAAGGAAATGCAACCCACTCCAGTATTCTTGCCTGGAAATCCCCATGGACAGAGGAGACTGGAGGGCTACAGTCCCTGGAGTTGCAAGGAGTTGGACACAACTTAGCAACTCAACAACAGCAACATAAATGACCATAGATACAGTGGTAGAACTCAACACAATATAATTGTGTTATCTTATAGTTCTGAAGAGCAGAAGTCCGATTTAGGGCTCCCTGGACTCAAATCAAGGTCTCAGCAAGGCTGTGTTCCTTTCTGGAGGCTCCAGGGGACCATCCACGTCCCTTCCTTTCCTTGAGTTGCCTGCATGCCTTGGCTTGCAGGCCTTTCCTCCATCTTCAAAGCTGGCAACATCTCATCTCTCTGACCCTTTTTCTGTCATCACACCCTTTTTCTGACCACAGCTGTGAAAGATGCTCTAATTGTAAGGACCCATGTGAGGAGACTGGGTCCATCTAATTCAGGATCAGTTCAGTTCAGTTCAGTCGCTCAGTTGTTTTCGACTCTTTGAGACCCCATGAATCACAGCACGCCAGGCCTCCCTGTCCATCACCAACTCCTGGAGTTCACTCAGAGTCACGTCCATTGAGTCAGTGATGCCATCCAGCCATCTCATCCTCTGTCGTCCCCTTCTCCTCCTGCCCCCAATCCCTCCCAGCATCAGAGTCTTTTCCAATGAGTCAACTCTTTGCATGAGGTGGCCAAAGTACTGGAGTTTCAGCGTCAGCATCATTCCTTCCAAAGAAATCCCAGGGCTGATCTCCTTCAGAATGGACTGGTTGGACCTCCTTGCAGTCCAAGGGACTCTCAAGAGTCTTCTCCAACACCACAGTTCAAAAGCATCAATTCTTCGGCGCTCAGCCTTCTTCACAGTCCAACTCTCACATCCATCCATGACCACAGGAAAAACCATAGCCTTGACTAGACGAACCTTTGTTGGCAAAGTAATGTCTCTGCTTTTGAATATGCTATCTAGGTTGGTCATAACTTTCCTTCCAAGGAGTAAGCATCTTTTAATTTCATGGTTGCAGTCACCATCTGCAGTGATTTTGGAGCCCAGAAAAATAAAGTCTGACACTGTTTCCACTGTTTCCCCATCTATTTCCCATGAAGTGATGGGACCGGATGCCATGATCTTCGTTTTCTGAATGTTGAGCTTTAAGCCAACTTTTTCACTCTCCACTTTCACTTTCATCAAGAGGCTTTTTAGTTCCTCTTCACTTTCTGCCATAAGGGTGGTGTCATCTGCATATCTGAGGTTATTGAGATTTCTCCTGGCAATCTTGATTCCAGCTTGTGTTTCTTCTAGTCCAGCGTTTCTCATGATGTACTTTGCATAGAAGTTAAATAAGCAGGGTGACAATATACAGCCTTGATGTACTCCTTTTCCTATTTGGAACCAGTCTGTTGTTCCATGTCCAGTTCTAACTGTTGCTTCCTGACCTGCATATAGGTTTCTCAAGAGGCAGGTCAGGTGGTCTGGTATTCCCATCTCTTTCAGAATTTTCCACAGTTTATTGTGATCCACACAGTCAAAAGCTTTGGCATGGTCAATAAAGCAGAAATAGATGTTTTTCTGGAACTCTCTTGCTTTTTCCATGATCCAGCGGATGTTGGCAATTTGATCTCTGGTTCCTCTGCCTTTTCTAAAACCAGCTTGAACATCTGGAAGTTCACAGTTCATGTATTGCTGAAGCCTGGCTTGGAGAATTTTGAGCGTTACTTTACTAGCATGTGAGATGAGTGCAATTGTGCGGTAGTTTGAGAATTCTTTGGCATTGCCTTTCTTTGGGATTGGAATGAAAACTGACCTTTTCCAGTCCTGTGGCCACTGCTGAGTTTTCCAAATTTGCTGGCATATTGAGTGCAGCACTTTCACAGCATCATCTTTCAGGATCTGAAAGAGCTCAACTGGAATTCCATCACCTCCACTAGCTTTGTTCGTAGTGATGCTTTCTAAGGCCCACTTGACTTCACATTCCAGGATGTCTGGCCCTAGGTCAGTGATCACACCATTGTGATTATCTGGGTCGTGAAGATCTTTTTTGTACAGTTCTTCCGTGTATTCTTGCCACCTCTTCTTAATATCCTCTGCTTCTGTTAGGTCCATACCATTTCTGTCATTTATTGAGCCCATCTTTGCATGAAATGTTCCCTTGGTATCTCTAATTTTCTTGAAGAGATCTCTAGTCTTTCCCATTCTGTTGTTTTCCTCTATTTCTTTGCATTGATCACTGAGGAAGGCTTTCTTCTCTCTTCTTGCTATTTTTTGGAACTCTGCATTCAGATGTTTATATCTTTCCTTTTCTCCTTTGCTTTTCGCTTCTCTTTTCACAGCTATTTGTAAGGCCTCCCCAGACAGCCATTTTGCTTTTTTGCATTTCTTTTCTATGGGAATGGTTTTGATCCCTGTTTCCTGTACAATGTCACAAACCTCATTCCATAGTTCATCAGGCACTCTATCAGATCTAGGCCCTTAAATCTATTTCTCACTTCCACTGTATAATCATAAGGGAGTTGATTTAGGTCATACCTGAATGGTCTAGTGGTTTTCCCTACTTTCTTCAATTTAAATCTGAATTTGGTAATAAGGAGTTCACAATCTGAGCCACAGTCAGCTCCCGGTCTTGTTTTTGCTGACTGTATAGAGCTTCTCCATCTTTGGCTGCAAAGAATATAATCAATCTGATTTGGGTGTTGACCATCTGGTGATGTCCGTGTGTAGAGTCTTCTCTTGTGTTGTTGGAAGAAGGTGTTTGCTATGACCAGTGCATTTTCTTGGCAAAACTCTATTAGTCTTTGCCCTACTTCATTCCGTATTCCAAGGCCAAATTTGCCTGTTACTCCAGGTGTTTCTTGACTTCCTACTTTTGCATTCCAGTCCCCTATAATGAAAAGGACATCTTTTTTGGGTGTTAGTTCTAAAAGGTCTTGTAGGTCTTCACAGAACCGTTCAACTTCAGCTTCTTCAGCATTACAGGTTGGGGCATAGACTTGGATTACTGTGATATTGAATGGTTTGCCTTGGAAATGAACAGAGATCATTCTGTTGTTTTTGAGACTGCATCCAAGTACTGCATTTCGGACTCTTTTGTTGACCATGATGGCTACTCCATTTCTTCTGAGGGATTCCTGTCTGCAGTAGTAGATATAATGGTCATCTGAGTTAAATTCACCCACTCCAGTCCATTTGAGTTCACTGATTCCTAGAATGTCGATGTTCACTCTTGCCATCTCTTGTTTGACCACTTCCAATTTGCCTTGATTCATGGACCTGACATTCCAGGTTCCTATGCAATATTGCTCTTTAAAGCATTGGACCCTGCTTCTATCACCAGTCACATCCACAGTTGGGTATTGTTTTTGCTTTGGCTCCATCCCTAATTCAGGAGACTAATTTAGGATAGTCTTCCCCAACTCAAGGTCTTCGTTTAATCCTGTCTGCCAAGACCCTTTTGCCAGTAAAGGTAATGTTCACAGGTTCTGGGCTTTGGACATGGACATCCTAGGCTTGTTATTTAGAGGTCTCTGTCAGAGGTGGCAGCGGGTGCTACACAGTAAGGGGAGGCTCTTTTCCTTTGGAACCCCAAGGAGCACACGGAATGTCACTACTGTCCTCCTGAAGCAGAGGCTGCAGAACCTGTCTACCAGCTCCCATGCCCTGTTGATGCCGCTTCCTCCTGGAGATAACTCACCTGTACTTCCAGGCTGTGAGCTTCCCACGTGGCTCAGTGGGTAAAAAAATCCAATGCAGGAGCCACAAGAGATGCAGGTTCGATCCCTGGGTTGGGAAGATCCCCTGGAGGAGGGCATGGAAGCCCACTCCAGTATTCTTGCCTGGAGAATCCCAAGGACAGAGGAGTCCACAGGGTTGCAAAGAGCCAGATATGACTGAAGTGACTGAGCACACACACAAGCACCTCTAGGCTGTACCTGGACGAGGCAAGTGGACTCTGGTGTGTTGGGGTTTGGAGCATACTGGATCCTTTCAGCACAAACAAGAACCATTTACAAGAAAGCATCTTGACCCTGAAAACAGATGCACAGGGGGATGCGAACTGGGCAGCGGGCAGCTTCCACATCATGGAATGATGGTTATCTAGGGACCTGGGAAACACTGGAGCCTGGAGCGTGGCTACTGGAGCTCAGACCAGGCTCCACCACTTTCTTCGCAATTGTGAGGCCTTTCTAGGCCTCTGGTTTCCACATTTGTTAGCTGGAGAAGCCACTCAGAACCCCTGGAGCAGTGATGAGTGTACAGAGCAGCTGATGTATACTGAGTGGTCACAGAAACGGCAGCGGACATCTTTACTCATGGAGCCAAGAAACACTTATTGAATTCTGGACCCTGCCCTCATGGAGCTTCTCTTCCAGAGGCAGACACAGGCAACAGACAAGTTAATAAATAAATATACAAGGTCTTACAGGTTACAGTTGCTGCAATAAAGGGCATGACTAGGGTGACATGACACAGAGTAAAGGGGCAGAGATGTGGCAGACACTGACTGCCCTCTTCCCTTCTAGAAGAGCCTAGTGCATTCAGCTGGCATACAGGGTCTCTGTGAATGTGGGAGGGTAGCCCCCACACCAACCCTGGGGTGAATCAAGGCTGGTCTTAATCAGTTATGGTAATCTCACTCCCCTGGGCAAGTAACTAGCACAAAAGCTCACCCAGGAGCTGGGAAGATTTGGAAATCAGCCTGTTTCTTGGGGGTCAGTGAGGACTCTGATGATGCTAGGTGCAGAGGAAGCCTTGTGCCTTTCCCCTCTTTTTCCTGCCTCGGACAAAATGAACAAGCCATCTGGACTGGCAACCGCCTTTCTGAGATCACAAACCAGCAAGGATGAAGACATTAATGAAAGTCTCACAGAACAGAAGGCTCCAAGGACTGTTCTTGATGACATCACAGAGCAGCTGAACCATAGCCAGAAATTACCTCCCGAGTCAGCTCATGTGGGAAAAATAAGCCTCTACTGTTTCTCTATTTTTTATAATGCTACAGCTAGTCTGGTTGTAGCTGAACACACTCTTGGCTGGTGGCAGGAATCCAGAAGGGATGTTTGGGGCTGGAAGCATCAGTTACGAAACGAGCCAGGGAAGAGGGCTCAGGCAAGGGAAGAAGTGGAGTATGTGACAGAGGGACATGGCAGGGTGGGCGGCTGGCCAGTGACCTGGGGTCAGGGAACAGAGGACTAGTGAGGTGGCTGGAGGGCACCCTTCCATGGCCCTGACTTTAGGATGAGGACTTCCAGAAACCAAGAGAAGCTACTTGATGGCTTAAAGGGGAGGGGAGGAAGGCATGGTCACAGGAGGTTGTTCATCCCATACTCTTTGATGCTCAAACAGAAAACCATAAGATCTATAATCCTGATAAGGGGATTAAAATTATTAAAAATTATGCTGAAGCCAGAAACTGAAGGCCACTAATAAGTAGTTGTTAGCAAAGAACATTGAAAAGGTAGACTGATGACTCAGTCTTGGGGAGAGGAGACTCTGAGCTTTAAAGCCTTTTATAGCCCATTGTTAAGGAGAAAGGCTGGCAATGCTTACAGGACATCTGCCTTGGAAAGCCTTAAACAATAAATTCTAATCCAGTGGGGTGAACCCAAAGCCCAGCTGGGTCAGACCGACTTGTTTTGTATTTGGTTTTAGGAAAATGTGCTGGCTGCTTTGTAAGAACAATTCTAGAGACATCAGGACTTTCAAAGAGTAACACTACTTACTTCCTTTAGAATGAAACCGCCAATCCTAAAGCAACATATGAATTGACTGGCACAGAAAATTGTACTCAGCCCTCTGTTATAACACCTAAGGGACTTGAATTCTTTTTAATCTTTTTCCTAAGAAGTATCATGCCTTTGGCTTTCTCCCTTCCATTTTGATTGAACTAAATGATTCTAATATATTCACTGGAATAAGTGTCTCTAACATTTATTTCTTAATAAAGAATTCTTTTGACGGTTGTGATCTGTCTGATGCATTAAAGAAAAAATCATCACTGGCTGCAACGTGAATGATGAGTTGTAAGGGAGCCGAAGCTGATGCTATCATGCATGATAGGAGGAAGACTGACAGCCTGATTTGGGATGTGCTGTGGAAACACACTTATGGACAGACTTGAGACGCACGTAGGAGTTAGAACTGAAAGGACTGGCCGGAGGAACCAAAAGTGACTGAAGAGGACTCAGAGCAGTTTGGCGTGAGCCACGAGGTAGATAGTGAGACTGTTTACTGAAATCGGGACGTTCAGTAATGCCCCAGGTGCCCAGCTTTGGGTGAATCAACAGTTCAGATTCGGGAAAATTCGGCTTCAGTTGCCTTGTTGCCATTCAAGGGGAGCCACAAAGTAGGGAGATGGATGGACGCGACTCTGGGTTTCTGCACAGAGGGAGGAACTCAGGTGGGGCCCCAGGGCTCCCCCATATTTGCAGAAGTAACTCCACCCTCATTTACAGGAAACAGTTGTTTGATACCAAAATGAGTAATAATGTTCACCAATATTTCTGGCCTGTCCCCAGCATATCCAGCTCGCACTGACCGTAACCCCTGGGGTCAACCCTGGACAGTGAGGTCCTATTGATGGTGTGACTCACACCATGAAAGCTGGCTCTGTCTCTGGTGAGCAAGCCTCCTCTGAAAAGCATGCCTTTGAAAGAAGATGTGGGTCCAGGTGGTGACTGAGTGTTTGAGTTTTAAGAGCATTACATGGTATTTCTCTATTCCTGTACAGAAGTCACTTCAAGGAAGAGAGGGTGAGAGGAATCAGAGTCGTGGAAAAACCTTAAGATCGCTGGGTGTCAGTTGCTTCCACAGACGAGGTGCTGGGGGAGGAGGCCTCCAGGAGGTGCACACTCATGTGTGGCTGCCCAGAACAGTGTGGGGGGAACCAGGCGGAATGGAGTTATTCTGATGATTAATAACTATTTTCATCTGAAGTCTTGGCTTAAGTATCTGTTGTCAGGATGCTAATTTGGCCAGTTGTCTCTAGGGAGCTAACTCTGTGTGTGTACTCAGTTGTGTCCAAATGTCTGCGACCCCATGGACCCCTCTGTGACCCCAACTCTCATGCGAGCCCAACAAGGCTCCTCTGTCCATGGGATTCTCCAGGCAAAAATACTGGAGTGTGTTGCCATGCCCTCCTCCAGGGGATCTTCCCGACTCAGGGATTAAACCTGCATCTCCTGCACTGGCAGGCAGAACCTTTACTGCTACACCACCTGGGAAGCCCCTTCATTTAAAAGCTTCTGGAAGAAGCCTTTCAGGAAGGATGGATACTCATCATTAGAAGGGAAGTATGACTGTTTTAGGGCAGAGTTCACTGTCTTTTCTACCCCCCTCCCCTGCCCCCCTGCTGGATGAATGTGCGAATTGGGGTCCCCCAGATATTCTGACACTCCCCTTCCCCATCACCAACCCAGCAGGAAACAGATGGCTGCTGTCTGGGGCTGGAGAGGGCTGGGGGGTGAAATTAGCAGTGGTCCTTCATGCCTTTGAGATATACTCTGGAAGGCTATCATTTGTCTTTGAGAACAGCAATACCTACCAGTCATACACAAGATACAATGTTTCCCTCCTGTTGTTTCCTTGTTTTTGAGGCAAGTTAATGGCAAGATCATGGCATCTGGTCCCATCACTTCATGGGAAATAGATGGGGAAACAGTGGAAACAGTGTCAGACTTTATTTTTGGGGGGCTCCAAAATCACTGCAGATGGTGACTGCAGCCATGAAATTAAAAGACGCTTACTCCTTGGAAGGAAAGTTATGACCAACCTAGATAGCATATTCAAAAGCAGAGACATTACTTTGCCAACAAAGGTCCATCTAGTCAAGGCTATGGTTTTTCCAGTGGTCACGTATAGATGTGAGAGTTGGACTGTGAAGAAAGCTGAGCGCCGAAGAATTGATGCTTTTGAACTGTGCTGTTGGAGAAGACTCTTGAGAGTCCCTTGGACTGCAAGGAGATCCAACCAGTCCATTCTGAAGATCAGCCCTGGGATTTCTTTGGAAGGAATGATGCTAAAGTTGAAACTCCAGTACTTTGGCCATCTCATGCAAAGAGCTGACTCATTGGAAAAGACTCTGATGCTGGGAGGGATTGGGGGCAGGAGGAGAAGGGGACGACAGAGGATGAGATGGCTGGATGGCATCACTGACTCAATGGACGTGAGTCTGAGTGAACTCCGGGAGTTGGTGATGGACAGGGAGGCCTGGTGTGCTGTGATTCATGGGGTTGCAAAGAGTCGGACACGACTGAGCAACTGAACTGAACTGAATGCAGTGATAACCCTGGATGTGTGTAATAAAACACAGGTTTTCTTCAGCTAGTAGTGTTGGGAAAGCTGGACAGTCCCATGTAAATCAGTGAAGCTAGAACACACCCTCTCACCATAAACAAAGATAAACTCAAAAATGGCTTCAAGACGTAAACATAAGACATGACACCATGAAATACCTGGAAGAGAATGCAGGCAAAACATTCTCTGACATAAATCATACCAATATTTGCTTTGGACAGTCTCCCAAGGCAACAGAAATAAAAATAAACAAACGGGACCTAATCAAACTTACAAGCTGTTGCACAGCAAAGGAAACCATAAATAAAACAAACAAACATAAACAAAAACAAACCATAAACAAAAAGACAACCCACAGGATGGGGAAAATTATTTGCAAACAATGTGACCGACAAGGAATTAATTTCCAAAATACATAAATAGCTCCTACACAACAACAACAAAAAGCAAACAATCCAATCAAAAAATGGGCTGAAGACCTCAAGACATTTATCCATAGAAGAAATATGGTGGCACTTGAAAAGATCCTCAACATTGCTAATTATTAGAGAAATAGAAATAAAAACTACAATGAGATACCACCTCACACCGGTAAGAATGGCCATCAGTAAAAAGTTTACAGGAAACAAATGCTGGAGAGGGTGTGGAGAAAAGGGAGCCCTCCTACACTGTTGATGGGAAGGTAAACTGGTAGAGCCACTATGGAGAACAGGGTGGAGGTTCCTCAGAAAACTGCAAATAGAATTACCATATGATCTAGCAATCCCACTCCTGGGCGTATATCCAGACAGAACTACAATTTTAAAAGATATATACACCCCTGTATTCACAGCAGCACTGTTTATAGTAGCCAAGACATGGCAACAATCTAAATGTCCATCGACAGATGAATGCAGAGAGATCTAGTAGATACATACAACGGAATACTATAAAAAAGAACAAAATAATGCCATTTGCAGCAAAGTGAATGCAACTAGAGGTTATCATACTAAGTGAAATAAGTCAGAAAGAGATAGACAACTACCATATATCACTTACACGTGAAATCTAAAATACGACACAAATGAACATATCTACGAAGCAGAAACAGACACAGAGAGCAGACTTGTGGTTGCCAAGGGGGAGCGGGTGGGAGAGGAATGGGCTGAGAGTTTGGGATTAGCAGATGCAAACAAGTGGATATAGGACAGGTAAACAGCAAGGTCCTAGTACATAGCACAGGGAACGATATTCAGTATCCTGTGATAGACCATAATGGAAAAGAATATGAAAAAAAACATATATAAGTACATATGTATAACTGAGTCGGAGAAGGCAATGGCACCCCACTCCAGTATTCTTGCCTGGAAAAATCCCATGGACAGAGGAGCCTGGTAGGCTGCAGTTCATGGGGTCGCTAAGAGTCGGACACGACTGAGCAACTTCACTTTCAGTTTTCACTTTCATGTATTGTAGAAGGAAATGGCAATCCACTCCAGTGTTCTTGCCTGGAGAATCCCAGGGACGGGGGAGCCTGGTGGGCTGCTGTCTATGGGGTCGCACAGAGTCGGACATGACTGAAGTGACTTAGCAGGATAACTGAGTCACTTTGCTGTACAGCAGTAATTAATGCAACACTGTAATTCAACTATGCTTTCAATATTGCTTAGTGGAAAAAACAAAAACAAAAAAAGTAGGTATTATTATGCAGGTGAGACCAGCAGGAGATAATTGCCACTGAAAACAGAGCTTGTTATTTATACTCATGGATAGCAATAGGAGAGGACACCCCACGACACTGGGGAGCCACGCGGGGAAGATTCCAGGTCGGTCAGGAGGCAGAAGAAGAAGAGAACAATGTGGGCAAGGACCCTCCCTGCCCTGTGGTCTCTGCAGAAGATTGGGAGAGGCAGGGTAGGCAGGGTGAGGACGGGCTAGCTTGAATAATTTCAGTGACTCTGGGGCATGGGTCTGTCTCCAGGTGTATGGTAACTGGCTCCAAGGTGATCATGGTAAGGGAAAAGTGGGCCTGAGTGTGAGAGCCACAGAGGAGGTGGTGGGCTCTGGCTTGTTTTGTTAGCACATGACAGGCACGTGCCCACTGGCGAGTGCTCCATTCTCCCTAGGAGTCAGCTGTCTCTGGGAGCGGGCAGCCCCTCCAGGGTTAGCAGGCCCCTACCTCCCCGAGCTCATCAGAAACACTTGGTTCACACAGTGTGGTCATCATCATTCTATGAGGACTGGACACATGACCTTGGGACTTACTCTCTGAATTTCAGTTTACTCCTCTGCTAAATGGAGCAATAATACCTGTTGTTGTTGCTGTGCTCAGTTGTATTTGACTCTTTGTGACACAATGGACTGTAGCCTGCCAGGCTCCTCTGTCCATTAAATTCTCCAGGCAAGAATACTGGTGATTTAGTGTTTTAGTCCCTAAGTCATGTCTGATTCTCGTATAGCCTGCCAGGTTCCTCTGTCCATGGGATTCTCCAGGCAAGAATACTGGAGTGGGTTGTCATTTCCTTCTCCAGGGGCTCTTTCTGACCCAGGGACTGAACCCAGGTCTCCTGCATTACAGATGAATTCTTTACCATCTGAGCCACCAGGGAAGAGGTTCCTTCAGTTTTTACCAAATAGATGAGCTGCCAAGTCATCTCTGAAAGTCTTCCATTGACTGATTTCCCTCTAACCTTTAGTAATAAAATAGACGATGCTAGGGAGAGTGAGGTTGGGAAATCTCTACATTGTAGTTCATCTCCCACTTGTGCCATTTCTTTCCTTCCTTCAGTAAGTATTATGCCTGAGGCACAGGGAGGAAGCAATTTACATAAAAGAATTTACTGGAAGGAAACAGGACAAACTTCAGGATGCCTCTCATTTTCTTACTACGTAACCAGGTTTTGATTTAATTTTAGATTTATCTCCATTTTTGTGAGTGTGTAAATGAAAATACCAAAAGAAGAAAATAAAGTCTGAGGCCAGGGAATGCCTGCCCTAGATAGTAATTAGTTTTACTTTTCCTTTCCTTCGACCTCAGGGCTTCACCCAGCTTGTAATTATTCTGCAGTGTCTTCAGAGCAAAGGGATGTTAGCTCTTGGATTTGTGGAACGACTGACAGCGCAACCACAGTGGGTAATTAGGGCTTGAAACATTCCCCTCTCAGCTGACTCTGGAGGCAGTCCTCTCTCTCTGCAGCCCCAACTTCTCCCCGTCCAAGGTCAGCAGCAAATCAGGTTCAGAGATGCAGAGAGATGTCACACTGCTACTACCCTTCAGGTACCCTCCAACTTGGTCTTTCCACTTTTTGTCCCCATTATATAACCCAGGACTTGGCTTTGAACTTGTGGCAATCTTCTGAGCCTTCCAGGTCTGCAAGATGGAGTGAATACATTCACAGTCAGTTGTTTCCAAAAGAGATGAGGTCAGAATGCCTCCCTTCTCCAGACTTCACCAAGCCTCCTCTGGGGCTGTGGTGGGACCCTCAGTGTACACAGCAGAGACAGAGGTCCAGGCTAACGCACCCTCTTCTGTACCAGGCAGGGCTTTGACTTTCACCTAGCTAAAGCACGCTGTACCCTGGAGCCTCAAGGAGTCTTTTGCCTTTCTTCCTTAAAGCTACAGGTGAGCTGGGCTTCCCTGGTGGCTCAGTGATAAAGAACACGCTTGCCAATGCAGGAGACACACGTTTGATCCCTGGATGGGGAAGATCCCCTGGAAAAGGAATTGGCAACCTGCTCCAGTATTCTTGCCTGGAAAATCCCATGGACAGAGGAGCCTGGCGGGCTACAGTCCATGAGATGGCAAAAGAGTCAGACACGGACTTAGTGACTAGAGAACAACAGGTGGGCCAGACAATGTTGGGCTCCACCCCCCTTCCCGCCCCGGGGTGAGAAAACCTGCCAAAGCTGACAGCTCCAATCAGAACCAGGGCCAGGCCTCCAGCCCTTCCCCTCAGCTCACAACATACACTTCCCTCTACATCCCCTACGTCTGTAGGGGGCACGAAACCAAAAGGGACCCGCATTAGTGGTTGAGATATTAGTGAGAACTCAACAACAGAATATAAACAGTAGGGAAAGATTGAAGGCAGGAAGAGAAGGGGACGACAGAGGATGAGATGGTTAGATGGTATCACCGACTGGATGGACATGAGTTTGAGCAGGCTCTGGGAGTTGGTGATGGACAGGGAAGCCTGGAGTGCTGCAGTCCATGGGGTCGCAAAGAATCGGACACGACTGAGCGACTGAACAACAAAAAAATGAGAACGCTCCCACGGACGCGGGAGAAGATGCTTGAAGGACTCTCCGCCTTACGGATCCTTCAGTTTCGATCATCGCGGCAAAGGGACCGCCCCGGCCCACCTGGCCCTGGATTTGGATCCTCAGCTACTGCAGCCCCCACTGCAGCTCCTTCCAGTGGTCCCTCCCTCACCAAAGACTAACCTCTTGTGGCCAAAACGATTGACAAGCAAGCTCGGACTAGGCACCAGCCAGCATGCACCTTGCTTGCTCCGCGACTCCTGGTGAAATCTGGAGGCGTCAGGGAGGCGTGGTTAATAACGCCGCACAGCGCCCCCTATGGTCACCGGTGGGACAGCAGGCTCAGGAGTGGGAAACCAGGGAGGTTGGCTGCGCAGCTGCCCCCTCCTCAATTGACTCCATCCCACAGCCAACATCTCAGGTGATGCCGCAGTGGTAGATCCTATGAGTTCGCTGGTTACAGCCTTTCAAGTCTCTGAATTAAAAGCGGAGCCTTTAATGTGCAACAGCTGTAGCAACTGGCAACTACTTTGCAAAGAATACCCACAGCAGGCAGCAAGACATAGTCAAGGTCAGAGGGAGGCTAGGGGTCAGCCTCCCCTCCCCTGCACCAGAGGGTCAGCCTGGGGTAAGGGTCAAAGGTGAGAAGAGACTAGACGTGAAAAGGTGCTGTCAATGGTTAGCACCCTAGGAGTGATATCTCAAAAGCTTCAACTGCAACCTGTGCTAGGTAACTATGCAACCATGGAGACACAAGGTCAGAAGCAGCTGGTTTTACTCAGCTGGTTTCTCCCGCAGCTGTAACAGTTCAGGAGGTTTCCACTAGTCAGCATCTATCCTAAGGCTACACCTACCCTTATTTAATGCAGATTTTCTGTCAGAGAGATAACTGGTTTGGATGCTAGCAACAGGATCATCTTCTAGGAAGATCTAAAATGGAATGGAATGTGTTGTCCTGTTTAATAAAAGTATTTGCTCTATAACAATGTATTTCCCACATTTGCCTGATTATGACAATCACCTGGTGTGTTTGTTACAAATACAGATTTCTGGACCCTGACCCTACCTAGGGAACCAGAATCTCCAGAGCAGGGGGTTCACCTTTATTCATGAATCTTTTATGATCTTGTCATCTTCTGAGAAGTAGGTCTGTGACTTTGGCTTTGTTGTTGTTCAGTGGCTCAGTCAAGTCCAACTCTTTGTGACTCTATGGACTGCAGTCCTCCAGGCTTCTCTGTCCTTGGGATTTCTCAGTCAAGAATACTGGAGTGGATTGCTTTTTCCTTCTCCAGGGGATCTTCCTGATGCAGGAACAGAACCCATGTCTGAGCCACCAGGTAAGCTACACTGGCTAGCCAAGCATATTACCTGCCGATTACTTATTGAAAAAGCAGCGCTGTACTGGCTGAACGAAAGTGGGGACATCTGAGCAACATCTGAGATCAAGGCAAAACTAATCACTTGTTATACCTCATTCCCATGAGTGAGCTCTTGACCTCTCATTTTCCCCAAGACTGGATTTCTCCAAACGCATTAATTGTCATTTTCCTTTAGGCATGGAGCGGAGGGCAGAGGTGAGTTTCTGTGAATCCAGGTAACATTTTCCCATCCCAGTGCTGCCATGGGATCATAACTGTGGTTCAAATATCAGGGCATCTGGTTGAGTGGAGTCGTTAGCTCTCAAAGAGAGGTTGAGCACAGCAAGGAAGTCACTTCCAGGTCTCTGGGAGTTTGATGTGACCTTGGATATCCCCTTATTGCTCTTGAATTTTTTGGAGGGTCAGGTGGTGACATATCTTGAAGAAAAAAGAGGATTTTAAACGGCTTCTCTGGTCCCTGCACAGGGAAACCACATGGGCCTCAGTCACCAGGGGTAAAATATCTATTAAAGGTTGTTTGGACTGAATGTTTGTGTGGCTGCTAAAATCCACGTTGGAGACTTAACCTCCAATAAAATTGTATTTGGAAATACTGCCTTTATGGAGGTAAAATTAGGCTTATTGAAGTTATAATAGGGACTTCTCTGGTAGTCCAGTGGCTAAGACTTCACACTCCCAGTGAAGAGGGACCAGGTTCAGTCTCTGGTCAGGGAACTAGATCCCAGGTGCCACAATTAAGAGTTCATATGCCACAACTAAAGATGCTCCATGCCACAACTAACAACCCAATGCAGGCAAATAAATAAATAAAGGATTTTTTAAAAATGAGCAGGGCCCTGATCAGAGAGGATTAATCTTATAAGAAGAGACACCAAAGGGCTCTCTGCCTTCCCTACCACGTATACACCCTAAGGAAGGGCCACATGAAGACACAGTGAGAAAGTGCCCACGTAAAGCCAGGAAGATCTCTCACCAGAAACTAATTAGGTAAGGACCCTGATCATGGAATTCCAGCCTCCAGAATTGCAAGAAAATACACTTTTGTTGCTTAAACCACCCAGTCTGTGGTGTTTTGTTACAGAGACTCCAGCTGATTAAGGTAAAGGCTAAAGGCAGGAGACACTTGTCCAAGTTGGGGCATAAGAAATGGGGTTTTCAGGGAGGTCTGGATGCAATGAGGTACCATCACCCCGCTCAGGGTCAACGCTTTCTCAGAGGCACCCCAGCTTTCATACTTTCCGACACTGGAATTCCTTTCCTAGAGTAACTAAAGCCATAACAAAGTATCCAACTTGGGATACCTCTGCTCCATGTTTTAAGGTGTTCTCAACGGTGGTAAAATTAACAATGATAGTCTCATAACAGTTTTACATCCATCATCTCAGTTAACTCTCAGAGAAGACATCTGAAGTAAAAGACGTAACTTTTTGTCCCTCGAACTTCTAGAATATTTGAAACCACTTGACAGAAAGCATGCGTACTTGAAATGCAACTGAGATTATAAAATCAAGGGAATAAGAAGTGGCTCCGAGCCAAGTGACTTTCAAGAGCAAAGGTTTTTCCTAAAGGTGGGGGTGCTTTCCTGAGGGGCTTTGTTCTCATGGAGGCGCAGGGGTATGAGATGGATGACGGGTAACAGTGGAGCAGGAGACAAACCCTCTGGGGTCCCAGCCTGTCAGCAGCCATCACAGCAGCAGCTGGACTTTTTGGTCCAATAAACAGCCCTGAGATCCCACAAGACACTTTATTCCCTCTCAGGGGTTCCCCTTCAGCAAAGACACTGCAAAAACAGGACATGAAGGGTCTTGTTTTGTTGACAGCACTGCAGTTGAATACTAGATAAATGCAGTCATTTATTTCCCAGAATACACACTTTATTTCTGAGGAAGAATATTTCCTGTAGGAATAGTAAATTCCTACAGAGATTTGCCTTGGGAATGGACCACACACCAAGCCACAGCACCAGATTCCCAGCTCCACTGTAACTGCCCAGGAATGTATGCTCCCTGCGTATGAAATTCATTACTGATTAATTAGCAAAAGCCTTTTGAGCCAGAGATGGTTTAATCAGTAAGTGTGTGCTGTGCCATCATGTACATTCATGAAGACTGCAAGTTCCGGCCTTTCCCCCCACCAGCCCCAAACTCTCCAATCTCATTTTATCATGGACTCAGTGTTGAGCAAAACAAACCCCACATTCAAAATTTATGGGGAATAAATCCTTCTGGCAGTGGAAAAGTACACTCTGCATCCTGGGGTCGGAGAAGTCTTTATGAGCAAAGGGAGAAAAAACATTTTCAGTAAATAGTCATCTCAGGACCTTGCCCTTGACTCTAGGAGAATAATTATTTCTCACTCTGATAATAATTTACAGGGCTACTCCAATTTTATCTCTGCCTTCCTTACAAAGGGCTTCCCTGGTGGCTCAGTGGTAAAGAATCTGCCTGCAATGCAGGAGACCTGGGTTCAATCCCTGGGTCAGGAAGATCCCCTGGAGAAGGAAATGACAACCCACTCCAGTATTCTTGCCTGAAGAATTTCAATCTGAGAAGTCTAGCAGGCTACATACAGTCCATGGGACTGCAAAGAATCGGACACAACTGAGTGACTATCACTATCACTTCCACTTTCCATACAAAGGCACGCAGACATTATGCTAGAATTTTTATGCAGAGAAATTCTCTTGTTTAGCAAATTAAAAAGCTGGAAACATGGCATGCCTGTCGCCTGCCACTGTTATTACCATGATTACTCATGGTAATTAGATTTCTATGGCGGGTAGGGCAGGGCGATGAGGACTTGAACTTTTGCCCTGAAGTTTTGCCTGAGCAAATCCTTATGAACATTTCAATCACAAAGAAAGCAAACTTATAAGGTGGAATCATATGTAAAATAGATAACTAATGGGAAGCTGCTATGTAAAACTCACAGTCCTGCCTGGCGCTCTGTGACAACCTAGAGGGATGAGGTAGCAGGAGGGGGGCTCCAGAGGGAGGGAGCATATGTATACTTAGAGCTGATTCATGTTGTTGTACAGCAGAAACCAATGCAACACTGTAAAGCAATTTTCCTGCAATTAAAAAATAAATTTAAATAAGGAGAGAACTAAATACATGAAATAAAGCAATGACGTGATATAAAAACAAAACAAATGAAAAAACAACTTACAAGGTGGGGGAGGAAGAAGCTGCCAGAAAAAACCTATGACTGAGCTTTGGCCATTGCTCAGGGAGCAGAGTCCACTCTTCAAGCCTCCAAGGAGTACCTGGTTCCTTTCTAGAAACACATGAACTGCTCGATTCCTTACGGTGTTTTGTGGCATCACACATCAGAGCCCATCAGCTGCCCCTTCATTTCCAGGTGGTGTGCATTTGGCTCAAATGAGCCTGGAGCATGGAAGGTCTCTGTGAGCTAACTTGGTCCAACTGCTGCTCCCTGTCTTGAAAACCATGAGCTGATCTTGGTGAGTTTATATTTAGTGATGTCAGGGGCTATTGTCGGGCTTCCCAGGTGGCTCAGTGGTAAAGAATCTGCCTGCCAATGCAGGAGATGAGGGTTTGATCCCTGGGTTGGGAAGATCCCCTGGGAGGAGGAAATGGCAACCCACTGCAGTATTCTTGCCAGGATAATCCTATGGACAGATGAGCCTGGTGGGCTTCAGGCCATGGAGATGCAGAAAGTCAGACTCAACTGAGCATGCATGCATGGGGCTAAAGTCAGTTAAAAAAAGATTTGGATGTATGGGGATAAAACCTTTTAGAAAGCAATTTGCTAATAGCTAATAACAAGAAGGCTCATATACTTTGACTTTGACTTCTAAGAATGTATCCTGCATGTATGCTAAGTCGTGTCTGACTTTTTGCGACCCCATGGACTGTCACCCATCAGGCTCCTCTGTCCATGGCGATTCTCCAGGCAAGAATGCTGGAGTGGGTTGCCATGCCCTCCTCTAGGGGATCTTCCCAACCCTGGGGAAGACATCAAACCAGTGTCTCTTATGTCTCCTGCATTGGCAGGCAGGTTCTTTACCACTAGCGCCACCTGGGAATTAATCCTAAGAAAACCAATAAATTTATATTCCAGGACTTATTCATCCTGGTGTTGCCTCTAATTGCAAAAATTTGAAACAAGCCAGTTGCTTAATAACTGTTGGTCAAAATATTTTGGCAAATTCATCTGATGGAATGTTCCACTGTCAAAGACTTGGGAAACACCAGGTGGTTAAAATATATATATATATAAAATAATATTTACAGTATCATTGTAATTTTGCAAGGAAATAAATATACATTTAAAATTGAGTAACAGATACATCACCAAATAGAAACAGAATTCTGAGTAATGAGATTATGGGTAATTCTATAATTTTTCTGTAGTCAACATTTATACCATTTGTATTCAATATCATAATATTATTTAAAAATGGTTCCACTCATATGCTGGCTTTGACTTCTCATTCCTGAGAATCAGGTCTTTCTGGGGCTGGCACAGACCAACCCAAATTTGGGATGAGTGAAAAGAGAACTGGGGAGCTGGAAGAGAGGTGGGTGGATAAGGTGGTAAGGAAAGGCAGCAGGCAGGGTTTGGGGTTCTGGGCAGGGCAGCGCTGGGTGGGAGTGGGGAGGAGTCAGAGGTCTCTGGGGAAATGAGGTTACTTCCCTTCTGGGAGGACAGGAAGGTCAGCATGTCCTGCCAGGGGCCACTGTCCTCTGACATGGGGTTATCAGGAGTGTGGCCAAAACCCAGCCACCCCGTGTCTTGAGAAATGAGGTCAAGAAGTACCCTGGGAGATGGTGAAGGAGACAGACACAGGATGAAGGCACAGGATCACTCCACAGTCACTGGACGCCCCTGGGTTGACTTACCTAGGGAGACACAAGCTGGTTTTCTCCAATCCAGGCCCCATTCACCTGGATCAAAATGACACCAACTGCGGACCCATCATGAACAGGTCAACCACCGGCAATCCTGCTGGTCCCTAAGCCTCTCACCCCAGCAATGGCATCTGTACAGCACTTCACAGTTTACACACCATTCCCATCATGGTCCAGGTGAGGAGCTGCAGCACTCCTTTCAGAGAATACCCATTTACAATCTGAGCAGAGGCACGCTGAGGGCTTTCGGGCTCTAATTCCATCTGTGATACCCTCTGTTGCCTTCTGGTGGCTGGGATTATACTCAGCAAATGTGGATGGACGGCTGTTCTTCGAGCTACTACAGAATGGAGGAAAAAGCAGTGGTATTAATGAAGATTCAATTGCTCCTTTGAAATGCATTTACTAATGGATAACTTTGCAGATCCAGTTAGATCAACACTAGGAACCCAGAAAAGAAAATCGGCCATGTAGTGAAGACCAGCTAAAGGCAGGTAAAATGGATGTTCTTTACGCAGACTTAGTGTCTAGGCAGTCATCACCTACTGGGATTTTTCATCTGAAAATCAATGTTTTTTAGAAAGCATATGACTTAAGGTCATGACATTCAACCTCTGAACCAGCAGCTGCTGCTGAAGCCCACCAGCCAGCCTGTGTCAAATACCCCATGATGGGCACCTTGCTGCCTCTCCAGGAGAATATTTCATGTCTGCATAGATATGGTGGGTAGAAACTGCAGTGTGCAGTGATATATTTGCACAGATATGGTGGAACTGCAGTGTGAGGGTCATGAAAGAGCACAGGGTTGAAGGGAACATACCTCAGTGTCAGAGGAGAGGGCAGGAAGCTGTAAGGATACCACATAGGATTATTATATCCGAATTTTAGAATCGCTATTTTAATCCTGATGAGCAAATATGATGCCGCAGATACAGAAATGCTTACACAGCCTTCTTTGCTAGTGGAGTGGTGCTGGGTAAAAGTATCGTACTCATGGTTTCATTATTTTGTAGATAAAATTTGCTTCCTACTTTCCATTGACTTCCATTAGCTTCTTATGCAAAGCTTTAATTATAGTACATATAGTACACCCATCTTAGCTCCTCTACTAGAAAGTTTTTATCCACAAGGAATTGAAAATCATAATCTAGACTTGGTTGGTAGCAGACTGTATGTGGGAAGTCACGTGGAATTACAGGTTCATTAATTCGGTTTGTTACCATTTTGTGAGTATTGTGCCAGACTGCATATTCCTTCTAAGAAGTAATTACTTCTCCTATGTGACTGTAGACCCAACACTGAGCACACACAGTCCCTCACTAGCATGTGTTTGATGATTATTTGTAGAAAACTGTGCTGTATGTTGCACACTGAACAGGTGCTGAAGAATTAATACAATTAATAATGACCATCAAGCCAATGGTTTTATGTTAATAAAACATCATAATTTAAAGAGCACACTGCATTTATTCAACCCCAGAAATTATAACATCTTGACGCATGTAAAAATGTTTGTAGTTTTGAAGTGCTTTGAAAGACATTTATTTTTTTTAACAAGTGGAAAATAATGTTCTTTAAAAGACACTGAACTTTTAGTGGAAAATGGTATTACCAGAAGCATGTAACAATTTGTTGATCCTCTTTAAGAAATGGGATTTTGACTTAAAATATATACGCAGCACTGAATGCCAAAATGATGGGTACGCGTGGTTGGAATTAAAAGTGAGGTCTGCTTAAATGCATTCGGATGGTGTCTGAAGTTAAGAACGACCTTGAGAGGGGAGAGGGAGGGGTGTTGGGTCATTAGTGCTTCTGGAGATGAACTTCCTTGCTGGGTGAGGGGGTCTGAGTCAGTGGTCAGGACAGCCATTCAGACTGACAGTCCCCTGAACTTCTGCAGCTCCAGTGACAGGGACAGGAATGTGGTTGACTTGAATGTTCCTCAGGCAGCCAAAAAAGGATGTCCACACGGGAAGCTTCGGGGTTTTCAGATTCCCTGAAAGCAAAAGGAGGTGCATTTGATGGATCATTCTTACTTAGTGGAGCAAATGCTTTCTTAGTGGGGTGAGAGACAATCTTAGCGCAAAAGGTACCCCAGGTCTCAGGCCACCCCATCATCTCCTGCCTTAAGTGGGCACCCAAAACACACCCTGTTGTGATAAATCAACCACAAGGCTACTCTTCACATCCTTCAAAGGAGAGTCCACAGCCAAATCAACAGACAGCGACTCCGAGTTCTAGTGCTTTTTCATGGGCCATGGAAGCCTATAAAATTAACAACCAGACCATCTGGAAGGACATAAAACAATGAAGACTGACGAGGCTCTTTCCAGGCAAACTTCCAGTCTTGAACTTGACTCCATCTCAACCTGCCCGATTCCCCCATTCTGGCTCCACAAGGCTTAATAACTCACCATAACTAAGCGCCTGGAGGGGGAGAGACCAGTTTCTGAGGTCTTGTCTGATTCTTTGTGATACCAGGCTCCTAGGTTCATGTGGCCTCTTAAGAGAGGTTGATAAATACATCATCAGCTTGGGACATTAGGGAGCCACAGCCATGGGGCCTGGGCTGCTGGGAAATGGTCCGTTGCTGGCAATCGGGTTTCCCCACAAGCCGGAGAAAGGGCTTCACTGTCTACACAGTCCAGCAGATGGGTGCCCTGCTGATGAGCCGTGGGCGGTGGGGGCGTTGCGTTTGTTGGGTTAAGACGGACATGTTAAGAGTTGACAAGGGACATGGTGTAGGAGAAGTCAGCACGGGAGTTACCTGGCACGCCTCCAATGTATAGACGCTCCAGCGGGCGGGCCGGCGGGAAGGGGTGTCGTCCGGCCGTGTAGCTGTCCTCTGCGTCCAGTTTCAGGTGAAGGATGTGCTGTTTTATGGTGACTGGAGGGAAAGGAGGCGGTCAGATCTATCACCTGAGGAGAGCCCTGCCCACTGTGTAATGTCTACACCTGCACGTCAACGCTGGCTTCTTTCTAAGTCATTCCTGTCAGACCTGAGGGATTGCTGCTCGAGGAAATTCCATTGACCTTAACACAAATTCAACTAATTTCTCACCACCAGGTGCTGTTTAGGTGTTTCCACATATATGACAGAACTTACTCCTTACAATGAATCCATGAGTAAAATTATCACTCGTTTCCCAGATAAAAGACTATCCCCCTCAGCCACTGAGGAGCTTGACAAGTTGTTATAAACGGAACAAGCTGGGATTTAAGCCCCAGTTTCCTGTGCTCCAGAGGCCAATGCTTGGTTCCCATGATGGTTCTTTCCAAGAAGACACAGACTGACTTCTGAAAACTGACTCCAAAGACAGTGGCTTTTGACCCTCTAAATAAAACTCCTCCCACATTAAAAACCTTAACCAACTGCGATGGAGTTAGCTTTTAGCCAAGAAAGTGTTAGTCGCTCAGTCGTGTCCCACTCTTTGCAACGCTATGGACTGTAGCCCACCAAGCTCCTCTGTCCATGGGACTCGCCAGGCGAGAACACTGAAGTAGGGATCTTCCCAACTCAGAGATCGAACCCGGGTCTCCTGCATTGCAGGCAGATTCTTTACCATCTGAGCCACCAAGGAAGCCCCTGGTATTCTAGCCAATACATTTTAATATATCACCAAACGTATATGTGCAAGTTATTCATAAAATACCAGATTCAATTTGAGAGGCTGTGCCTGTTCTCTGTCAAGTGGTTTATCTAAATCTTCAGCATTAATATTAAATGGTTGTTGAAAAAATAAACCAACAATGAACTTTAACAACAGTAAGAGCAAACATTTACTGAGCACTTAGTTTATACGGGACACTGCTAAGCACTTTATATGCGTTATAATTTTCACAACCCTGGCAGGTGTATCACTATTTTTATCTCCATTGTGTTGATGAGAAAATTGAAGATAAAGAGAAATTAAGTAGCTTGCCCAAGGTCTTATCGGTAAGGGCTGAAACTGAGATCTGAACTTGGTTACTTCTGACTTTAGAGCCAAAATCTAAGTCACAATGTCATCCTACCTTGAAAAAAAAGCACAGCTTATCAGTTTGCTAGGCTTAAAAACAAAGAAACAAACAAAAAAACCCTCAAAGTGTTACGGAGAACTGGAGCCAAGCATTATGCAAATATGTCTGGGGCTGAGTGAGAAGGGACAGGTTCTCAGAATGTTCGCCTGGTGGGCTGACCCTGGTCAAATGCTAATGGATGGATGAACCGAGACCACGGTGGGACATTCCGGGTCTGGATGGGAAGGGAGACTGTTTCAGCCTGTGAACAACAGGCTTCTGCACATCATACCTGCCACCGAGTGCCACTGTCCATCACACAGAGCTTGCTTGGGTGTCACCGATGTCAAGACCTCACCTGCCTCACTGCCCACAGAGGCCGTGACCTGGAACACACATGCATTTCCTATTTCCTTCGGAAAGGCAGGTGGAGCCCATGTTCTGCCAAGTCCCTTCCCAGCCCTTGCACCCTGACCTCCCAGGAGCCCTTGAAATATGGGTGCCCCCACCCGTACCAGGTGGTCACATGGGGGCCAAGGCTACATAAGCATCTCTCTGCAGCATCCCTTTCAGGCATGTGAGCTGCAAACCCAGGGCCTGGCCTGAACCCGATGCCAAAGGCAAGGAGCCTTTCCTCTGACCCTCAACCCTGATCCCATCAGATCAACTCAAAAGTTACTGATTAGCCTCCAAGACCTGCCTGAGTTATTAGCATGTGATAGTAGGATTGTTTAGGAGGACATGTGAAATTTGGAAGGCAAAAATGCTGGCTGAGGCCTACACGCTGCTGAAAAGGCCAGCCAATGATGTAATTCCGTGAACATAGGCCTTCAGGAGGGTTCTCATCCGAGGAATTCAGCAGGCTAACCAACAGAGTCTGCTCTGGGCACATGCCAGGGTCAGGCACTCAACGTGCTATAGTGCAGAATCCCGCATTCCCACTCTGGGCCAGGACCCTCCATGGGCTGAATCAAGGTCAAGGAAATGAGAGGACTGAAATAAGCATGTGGATAAATAATTTACATTTAATTTGCAGGTCCTCAGACAGTGCAGCCTCTTCTTGGGCAATTTTCAAGCTAAACAGTGTCACAGCTGTTAGTTAGGAAGGTTATGGGGTCTGGATTTTGTTTCAGGGGGACGGATGTTTTCCTATCCAGAAGCTCTCAGTGGAGGCATTTCCCAACCCCTCCCATGAAACGCGAGGCTTGTCTGCACCACTGTTAAGCACAGCTGCTCGTTCCTCTGGCCCACGAGAGGACTGCTCACACTTCACGCTGCAGCTTAATAAAAAAAGCATCCAAGAGTTTGGGCTACTATATTTTATCCTGAGAGTTTTCTCTCATGTTTAATAAACTGGAAGGATAGAGGTACAAGAAAATGGCATTATTATCAATCTTTGCCTTAAGGTCTTAATTGAGAGAAGCTTCCTGGAAGAATTTGGTTTTAAAGAGATTTTTTTGAAAAGGTAAGAGATGGACTTCCCTGGTGGTCCAGTGACTAAGATTTCATGCTCCCAGTGCCGGGGGCCTGGGTCCGATCCCACATGCCACAGCCAAGACTCAGCGCAACCAAATAAATAAATAAATATGTTTTAAAAAGGTAGGAGGTAAATGTGGGGGTTAAAAATAAGATATGGAGTAGGCCTGTGAGTGATGGGAAGGATGGAGCAGCAGCATGCACTGAAGAAGGAATCCAGGAAAAGCTGAAGGAAGGCGGAATGCAAACCCGGTGATCAGCCTGACTGCAGGGACAGGCCGGTGCGCCGTGTAGACAGGGTCAGGGGAAACTGACCCAGAGGACACAGGGCCACGGGCCTGGGTGTAACGCAGTGTAGACAGCTGGTGAGAAAATCCATCTCGTGAATTCTGGTCCTGCCCTTATGAATAAAAGGAGAGACGTGACAAGGGTGAAGTGGAGGTGAGAAAAATGAAACTGTTTGCATACAGCAGCTTCTCTTCTGTTGGACAAAAGCCCTCAGATATAATAAGCATTATTCTCCACGTTTTAATTAGTTTTTCCCTTTTTTTGCCACGCCACACAGTATGTGGGATCTTAGGTCCTTGAGGGACTGAAACTGCACCCCCTGCATCGGAAGCTCAGAGTCTTCACCACTGGACTGCCAGGGAAGTCCTATTCTCTTTTTAAAGATAAAGAGAGTGAGTCTGAAAGAGGTTAAGTAAGGTCCCTAGGGCCATTTAACTAAGTGGTGGAGCTGAAATTCAGCCCAGTCTGTTTGCATCTGCCCAACTTTAAAGATAAAGAACAGAAAACATGACAACCAAATTACTTGCTAAACCAAAAGAGTAGCCCTGAAGTTATGTCTCTTAAACACGAGATCGGGTTCCACTCTACCATAACTTCACCTGCCTTGGTCTCCAGGAACAGAACGTGGTTCTTATACAGATTCACACCCGCTCCCATGTCATCAGAGGACCACGTACCTTTCCTCCTTCCATATAAACACATAAGTGCTGCCCGGGTTGACTTCCAATGTGAATGAGAATTCCAGTGAGGCTTCTCGGACGAATGCTGAAAACAAGCTTAAATTCTGGCCCCAGCGACACAGAGTTAGCTTTCAAAAGAAAATTAAGGAAACAGGTAACACATCATAATTCAAGAAAAAGGATAATCAAGGCTATGAAGATTGAAATGCTTCCAAACTGCTCCTTACCTAGGATGATATGACCTCCTTCTTGGGAGAAATAAATGCCTTTCTCCAAAGAGCTACCCAAGCATGGAGACACCCCAAAACTTGCAGAAGGGGTTTCCAGGGGTTTCAGATCCAACTGAAAGTTCCTCAGGCAGCCCACAAAGCTGTTCTGGGGGAGGCTCTACAATCAAGCAGAAGAGAAAGCAAACTGCATGACCCGCAGCTCCCAGAAATGCACAGGTTGTTCAAAAAAGCAGGAAGGAGGGGGATCCATCCATCCTGCTTCCAAGAGTCAGGTGGGCCTGACCGGTCCATTCTGGCTCCCTCCATGGTGCCAGAAAACATGGATACCACGTGTCTCGTGGGTGGTCAAAGTTTGAAGGTATTGCTAAATCAAGGGGTGTGTGTGCAGAGAGCAGGGGCGGTGGAGATGGCTTCCTGGTGTGGAATCAAGAATAGAGGGGGTGTATTTGCAGCAATGTGGATGGCTGCTGCTGCTGCTAAGTCGCTTCAGTCGTGTCCGACTCTGTGCGACCCCATAGACGGCAGCCCACCAGGCTTCCTGTCCCTGGGATTCTCCAGGCAAGAACACTGGAGTGAGTTGCCATTTCCTTCTCCAATGCTTGAAAGTGAAAAGTGAAAGTGAAGTCGCTCAGTCGTGTCCGACTCTTAGGGACCCCATGGACTGCAGCCTACCAGGCTCCTCCATCCATGGGATTTTCTTGGCAAGAGTACTGGAGTGGGGTGCCATTGCCTTCTCTGGTGGATGGACCTAGAGATTGTCATATTGAGTGAAGTAAGTCAGACAGAGAAGGAGAAAAACCATATGACATCCCTTATATGTGGAATCTAAAGAGAAATGATACAAATGAACTTACTTACAAAACAGAAAGAGATGCACAGACTTAAGAGAACTTAGGGTTGCTGGGAGGAAGGGATAGATAGGGACTTTGGGATGAGCATGTACACACTGCTATATTTCAAATGGATAACCAACAAGGAGCTACTGTATAGCACATGGAACTATGTCTAATGTCTTATGGCAGCCTGGATAGGAGGGGAATTTAGGGGAGAATGGCTACATGTATATGTATGGCTGAGTCCCTATCCTGTTCACCTGAAACTATCACAACATTATTAATTGGCTATACACAAATATAAAATAAAAAGCTTGAGAAAAAAGAATAGAGGGTACCCCAGGCCACCATCAGAGCTGCAACAAGGGGGAATTTCCACCTTGCAGTTCACAGATCTCCACATCTCTTTGCAGGTACAAAATACTTTAGAGTTTCATAAGCCTGTGTGATAGCTTAAGGCAGGGCAGCTGACTGAAAAAAGAGGCCAAAACATTCCCAAAATAATAAAGTGTAAAAAAGCTCCTACATTGTTGGGCCCGGTGCACCATCAATGATTCACAAGTGCTGGAGGGGTTAAGATCAGACACAGGGGATGGCATCAAAGGGCCTGCGTGGAGCCCCACGGCTGCCCAGAGTGGGCCTGGAACAAGGGCTCCTCACTTGGGGCCTGGGGATGAGCTTCTGGGGTTCTCTGATCCCTTAAATTATATATCAGAAGTCCAGTGCATTTTCCCGGGGAGAGGAGCTATAACTTCCATCAAGCTCTCCAAAAAGTTAATAAATTGCTGAATAAAATCCCTCAGCACTCTTGTGGAGTAAATGCCTTTAGGACTCTGACATCCTACAAGACAGATGCAAGACACAATCATTTTAAGGGAATCCCATGGCATTCTAGAGGCATGCGGTGTTGGCGTCAACAACAGAGTACTGATTGGGCCTCCAGTGAAATTTCTAATTTCTTCAGATTTGCTGTCATGAACAATGATGAGCCTGTATCTGACATGATGCTCAGAGCCTCCAGGACAGGCCGTAACCTAACTTGGAATCCCCAAAGACTCTGTGTGTCTTGAGGTAGCCACTGGGGGACTGGATGTTGCCTGCCCTTTGAAAGGATGTGGAGGAGGGCGATCCAGTGGTTTCCCTCCTCGGGGTGAAGGAAGGCTGCAAACAGGACCTTGCATGCAAAGAATGTTGTAAGTGGGGTGCGACTGGTTGTCTCCGACTTTAGGATGTCGACTGTGATTTATCCAAGTCAAGAGAGCATCCAAATTGTGCCCCTGAATTGCTACCCTGTCCTGTGATTTCTCTGAGAAACAGGTACAGAGGCTGCAGAAAAACAAGCAATGAGTAACCTCCTTAGCAATTAACATGTTATCCATTATACATGTGTTACATTATATATGTATAGATTATACAGTATACAGTATATATGTAGAGGCTACATGTTATACATTGTAACGTAGTAGATAATACATAAATTACGTTACATATTACTTGTGATACATATATAGCAGTTACTATATACAAAGAGTAAAACAGTACTTTGACTGGCTGGGGCTTTGGCCCAAACCCCAGTGTAAAACTCAAGTGGGCCAGGATGAGCCCTGTGGAGACAGCACAGGTAAGGCCAGGTCAGCCTGACTGTCTAGAACCCACTCCGGCAGAAGTGCCCTGTTTTAATTAAGTCAATTTCCAGCCCAGAATGGAGTTTGATCCCTTCCCTCACACCAGAATGGGCACCCTCACACCAGAAGGGGTGCCCGTGGAGAGGGAAGGGGCAGGAGGGGCTGAGCGTCTGGTAGTGCATTTGCCAGAAGACAGTCCCTGGGCGGAACCGTTGACAGGCCCATGTTCACTTCGTGAGTGAAAAGGGCAAATCTGGGAGAAGAGTGATGGGTGGATTCGGCCACCCCAAGTAACCAGGGCCGTGAGCACTCTGGCTTCGTGGAGGAGATGAGGGAAGGGGCACCCACAGAGCTTAGCCCTGTGGCCACAGAGGCACATGCCCCTCCTTCTGGGGACAGACAGACTGGTGACTTTTCCCTCAGCCCAAATTTTCCCCAAGATTGGTTCTTGGAATAATTTTATCTTATAACATGTTAAATAACATTAAAACACAGATTCGGTTTTTAAAATAATTTAAAGTATTTTGATACACCTGAATAAAACTTAGAAGGTGACATGTTCTCATCTATGGCTCCGAAGCATCCCTATTTACCTTTGGCTTCCCTGATGGAGCCGATCCCAGGTAAACTGGTGCTCTGAGGCTGATGGTGGAATTTCCAGGCAGATGTCCCTCCCGGGTCCTCAGACCATCCACAACCAAGCGCCCCTTGCCTCCATCTTGCCCAAATGTCACCTTAAGGATAAAGAAAATAAGTTAACTGTATTCTTACCTTCAACAGCTGGCATTGTAGTTTATTAGTGGTCACAGGAATTAAAAAAAGAAAAAGTTTCTGTCCCTTCAAGTAGCTTTGAAAAAAATCAAGAGATTTTTTTCCCTAGTGTTTTTCATCATCCTTATTTTGTAAGATTATGTTAGGTATTAACCAGAGTGAGCTTAAAACATGAACTAAAAAAAGACTCTCATAAGTGAACAAAAATAAATAGCTGGCCTGGAAACTTAGACAAAAGACAAATAACTGGAGTCAAAGGATCATAAATAAATACACATCCATGCAACGCAGGGGAAGGAAGAGTTTGTGCAGAGCTGAGACAGGGAAAGCCACACGCTCCTCTGAGCAGGGGCCCTGGAGAAAAGACCGAGGGCTACTTCTTGTCTAACAAGAGGAGCAAATGTTTTCAACTCTGCTAAAAGTCAGGATCCCTGGACTCTGGTGTGGACTCTGCCACCTCATGGCTACCAGACTATTCACTAACGGCTCCCCAGTGTAAATGCCCAGCTGTGACTGCTGGCCTCCAGCGTCTTCTGACACCTGGGCGTGGATGTCTTACAGGCAACTGGATCGAAGGATATTCACAACAGAACCATTCTTCCCCAGCCATACCCACCTTCCCCACATCTTCTCCATCTCATCTCCACTACTGACCCCAGTGCTGGTCCAAAATCACAGGACTCTGGGCTCTGCCTTCAGACACATCCACTCTCTCCCCCTCCGCCCTGGTCTCTTGAACCAAAGGCAACAGCATCCATCTGGTTTTCTACTTTTGCTCCTTTTTAAATGCTTCAGTTAAAGAGGGTTTTGAAAAGATAAAGCTGATCATGTAATGCTTTTTTTTTTTTTTTTTAAAGTTTTAGACTCTCTAAAAGCTTCAGATACTCAGAATAAAATCCCAAATCCTCACCTAATCCAGTGCTTAAATGACCTGGGCCTGCCTCATCCTGCATCCCTGGTGGCTCAAGAGACCTGGGTTCGATCCCTGACTTGGAAGATCCCCAGGAGAGGGGAATGGCAACCTACTTCAGTATTCTTGCCATGGAGAAGTCCATGGACAGAGGAGCCTGGTGGGCTACAGTGTATAGGGTCACAAAGAGTCAGACATGACTGAAGCAATTTAGCATGCATGCACACACTTGCCTTAAACTGCATTTCTTTAACCCCAGGATGCCTTTAGGCAAGAGCTGAGATGCTGAGGATGTGGGCCCTTATACCTGTGCTCTAGAGAAAGCATTCCAGACTCAGAGAAGGCTCTGGAGACCTGGAAATTGTCTTGAAGGAGAAAAATGGTCCAGGGGGCAAGGACAGGATCAAGCAAGGAGCAGTCCACAGAATTGTGAGGCGGGGAGGATGTGAAGAAGCAGAGAGGAAAGCCCGTCTTGGCATCTAGGATGACATCCATGCATGGCACGTGCAGGAGTCTCTGGGCTGAGATGCTGGGTGCTCAGTGCCTCTAACCACACGCGCTCTCCCAGTGCTCGTGCCCTCCTGCCTGGAAGAATGCTGAGACTTCCGTCTTCAGCTACTGGCAGTGAACTTGGCCCCGGGGGAGGATCTAAGGCAGCCCCAGAGCTCACCGTGTGCCACTTCCCGTCATTGCACTTCTCTTTGCTTTTGAGTTTCAGTTTTTTCCCTTCTGCCCCCAGGGCAAAGACCAGCCGTCCTTTTGAAAGATAAAGAGCCATAAAGGAGCTCCTAGTCCCCGTATAAAACACGAGCCCTCTGGACGCTGTTGTCAGCACATCCACGGCAAACTGTGACCTGCAGGGGAAAGACAGCAAAAGGCAAAGAAGGAAAACAAGAGGTTTGTCGTGTTTCTCCAAATCTCTAAAGTCAGGAGAGAGGGTGAGGAGCAGCCCCCCACTACTCCATAATTTAAATGAATAAACTAAGGCATGTAATTGATTAAACAACCTGTTTCTCTGGGAGTTTTTAAAAGCTTGTTTTTCAGCAGTTAAAAGTTTTGTTGTATAATTTCCTTATTGTGTTGGGGAATAAGAGGAAGTTTTATGACAACCTCAGCTAGTGATGTAAGTCCCAGTGAATGGCAAGGAAGAAGATGACCTACTTTAAAAAAAAATCTGCATTTTAGAAAATTATGGTAAAATATACATAACATAAAGCTTAGCATCTTAACCATTTTTAAGAATACAGCTCAGAAGTGGTAAGTACCTTCACTGTTGTGCAGCAAATCTCCAGAACTCTTTTCATCTTGTAAAACTGAAACTCCCTACACATTAAACAACAGCTCTGTATTCCCTCCTCCCCGCAGTGCGTAGCAACCACCATTCTGCTTTCTGTCTCTAAAAATCTGACTGTTCTAGGTGTTTCATAGAAACAGAATCATACAATATTTGTCTTTTTGCAACTGTCTTATTTCACTGAGCAGCCTCAATCTTTAAACCCAATGAATATGCTTTCTATTTCATATACATGCAGGGAAAAGAAAGTTGCGAGGAAAAGTCAGGGAAAAACTTGAACAACAAGGATTCGAATTAAGCATTTTCTTTCTGTAAGATATACTTAACACAGATGCACAGAAGTCCAGATCCACCTTCTCTTGCCCACCCTTATGTTTCTCAGACCTTAATACCTCACCTTTGACGGAACAGGAATTGAGCAAGCATCATGCAGTAAAAGCAGAGAGTTAAAGTTAATATTCCTTTGCATGATGGTTGCACATAGGCACATGTGGCTAAGCAAGCTTTACTTTCTATGCAAACTCACATCCATTCATCCATTTACTTATTCATTCAACAAATACTTAATGAGTGGGTCATATGTACAAGGCACCATGATGAGCTCTGAGAATGAAAGAATGGGTGTTTCATTCTTGGACTGGTTTGTGGTGTGTAGATGCCCTGGTTGAGGTTTACTCGCTAAGTCATGTCCAGTGGACTGTAGCCTGCCAGGTTCCTCTGTCCATGGGATTTTCCAGGCAAGAATACTGGAGGGGGTTGCCATGCCCTCCTCCAGGGGATTTTCCTGACTCAGGGATGGAACCCGCATCTGTCTCCTGCATTGGCAGGCAACTTCTTTACCTCCACCACCACCTGGGAAGCCCTAAGAAACAGTTACTGAATTGAATTAAATGGAAAATGTGGAGGCAGAATCAGGAAGTAGAAGAAATACTGACACTATTACATCTCTTTGCTTTTTAATACTGTGGGGCTGAGCAAACCTTGAGATGCACTTTCATTCTTCAGATTTGCAAGTTTCCTTGAGGGTAGAGTTCCTCAAAATGAAATAGAAATCTATATTTGTGAGATTAAACCGACCAGATGGTGACACTGCTCAGCATGTCTCTTCGTGTAGCTGCGTCTTAGTGCGGAGGTTTGGAGAACGAGGGTTAGCCAATTTGAGGAGGATATTAGAACTTGCTACAGAATTAAAGTACTTTACATATGTGGGCTTTGTTATTGGACTTGACATTTGCTTTCCAGCATTATTTCTTAAAGCAATTTTCTTTCAGAAAAGACTAACTGACTAACACCCCAAAAAGACATCAGTAGCTTCAAATCCTGGCATATTGTACTGCAGCTATGAGTCTTTATTGCTGAGGATTGGAAGGTAAGGCAGAGAGCAAAGAAGCATTTTTTTTACATTCACCCAGAGGTTAAAATGGTGGTGAAAGGGGAAGTCGCTCAGTCATGTCTGACTCTTTGCAATCAGTCCATGGAATTCTCCAGGCCAGAATACTGGAGTGGGTAGCCTTTCCTTTCTCTAGGGGATCCTCCCAACCCAGGTATCAAACCCATGTCTCCCGCATTGCAGGTGGATTCTTTACCAGCTGAGCCACTACGGAAGCCCAAGAATACTGGCGTGGGTAGCCTACCCCTTCTCCAGCGGATCTTCCAGACCCAGGAATTGAACCAGTGTCTCCTGCATTACAGGCGGATTCTTTACCAACTGAGCTACCAGGGAAGTCCCTAAAATGGTGGTACAGGGTTTTAAAGCAGAGACCAAACTTGCTAGAATAGAAATCAGGATAAGAATGACAGAATAGTCCAAATCTTGCAAGATCCTGAAAATACACTCTGATTGCTACAGTATTGGGGACTAAAATAATTTTAAAATTATATGTACTAAGGATTACTTTTTCCCACTTTCCCTTTAAGAATATTACTTTTTCCATTTATTGTATATAATTCAGTGTTGGATGGGAAGATGCCTGGGTTCAATCATCAGAGGAAGCCAGATAGGTCGCCACAGTGAATGTGCTGAGAAAGGATGCAGGAGAGAAGGGGCCATGGAGGGAGGGGGGAAGGCAAAGCTCTTGGAACAACCTCAGAGCTGGGGAAGCGGGGAGGGAGGCTGAAGGGTGGGGAAAGGGCAGTGCATGCAGCATCCCAGGGAGACTGCTGCCATCATGGTCAGCGTGACTGAAAGAGCAGCGCTGGGGAGCGGGGTCGGCCCAGGAGGGGCAGACAGCTGAGAAGGTCACCACCTCTGCTGTCTGCCTGTCTCCCACTGACACAGCTTTGCCAAATCAGGGATCTCCATAATGTCCACGAGTCTACTGGAGTCTGAGCTGGGGGCTGAGGGTCACCTTCAGAGCTTGGCCTCTCCCCTTTCGGCTTTCACACACTCAGCCCCTCCCCTTCCGGCTTTCACACCTCCCTGAGAATCACACACTTGCTCACTGAGCCCTCCGAGGGCCAGCTCATTCCAACCTATGACCTCTCCTCCCTCCAAGCAAGACATTACCAACCCTATTTGACTGATGAGAAAACTGAGATTCGAAGAATTTGTGGAAACATGTGAGGTAGGTGTAATTATGCCACGTTTAAACGTGGTATAATTAGACAAGCTGAACAGCAGAGTATGGTGGCCTTGGAGTTGCCCCTCAGAGCTCTGTTCAGGAGACCCCACTGCTGGGGCACCGCCGTCTGGCAGCACCCAGCTGGCCCTCTTTCAGAACCTCAGTGGCACCCAGTGACTCCCAGCCACACATCAAGCTCAGCAGAAAAGAGCCAAGCCATTCTGCCAACACTGGTGATGATCTTTGCTTGCGATGCCCACCCACCAGCCTGACTTCCTCAGAGCTTCCCTGCTGTCTGAGGCTCTTCCCACCTCTGTCTGCCTTCCCCTCTCCTTTCACAGTACCCCCGCCATGTCTTAGCTGAAGGCTCTCCCCACCAGCGCCTGCTCCCTCCTTTTATCTTCCAGCCATTCTCTTGCACATCTAATCTCATCTTGATATCTGCACCTCCAGGACCTGAACTGGCTTGTGGCATGAGGTCACACAGTGAGCCAGTGGCTGAGCGAGTGGATGGAAAGCCAAGATGGGAAAGCCAGGTCTTTTTGACTTTCGGGCAATTCTGCCTCATAGATAAGTCACCAAAGAATTCTGGGCACCGTTTTATTTATGTCTCCTTCAAATTATATGAAAATGACAAGCCTCGCCTTTCTTTTTTTCCTGACACAATTAATATCTCTGCTCTTTCCCTCCTCCCCCAAAGTGATGCAACTTGTTACCACAAAACGTCCCAATGTATTCTCTAAAGATGATGTTATCTGGCACCAAGTCTTCCTGAAAGAATGATTTTTCTCTGACTGTAGAATGCAGGAGAAGAAAGGTGATGTATCACAGAAATAAATAGCAGCTTTGGAAAGACATATCGGTCTTATTTTTAGCACACTGTCAGTTCTAAACCAGAGCTGAACTGATTGTTTCAGGGTCTGAGCAGCACCTGTCATGTGTGCCTCTGGCCACATGGAGGAAGGCTGCTCCAGTGGCTGGGCTCTGTGTGCTGGGCAGGCCAGGACCTCTTTTCATAAACAAGGTTGTTCCCCACTTCACTGGACTTCCCACGTGGCTCAGCAGTAAAGAATCCTCCTGCCAAGCAGGAGACACAGGTTTGATCCCTGTGTCAGGAAGATCCCTCGGAGGAGGGCATGGCAACCCACTTCATTACTCTTGCCTGGGGAACCCCAAGGACAGAGGAGCCTGGCGGGCTACCGTCCATGGTTTCACAAAGAGCTGGACATGATTAAGTGACTAAACAACAACCAGCCCCTTCCTCAGTGGCAAGTGCCTGGCATCATGGCAGTTAGCCTGCCCTAGTGTAGAATCCTACATAGAGTCAGAGTCTGAGTTGGCGTGGGGCAAAAACATGAAATAATACCTGGATTTCAGCAACTCCTGGGGAAGCATGAATAGCAAATGGCTCGTGGGACTGTCCCCAAACCGGAGGGCTCTGTGGCTGGTCTGGACGCCTGGAAGTGGTGGGCAAGACTGAGCTTCTCTCCATGCCTTTGAGCTCCTCGGGGAGATGGCTGGCGCATCCTGCAATGGCTGTGTGGGAGAGAAACCAAAAATCAGGACAGCTAATTATCTGGGGGAAGGGTGGAGAACGTCTGTCTAGCTAAGTGCCTTGCTCAGTTTTGACTTTTGATTCTAAGAGCTGAATTCAATAAGAATGAATTCATTCTGGGGAGGGTGCATGTTGCTCCCATCTTACACAGGTCTGTGGTACATGGTACCAGCAGGTATCCAGAGCACCTCCCCTTCCTGGGGGCTTGCTTCCCTGGTGGCTAAGACAGTAAAAAATCTGCCTGCACTGCGGAAGACCTGGGTTTGATCCCTGGGTTAGGAAGATGTCCTGGAGAAGAAAATGGCTATCCACTCCAGTATTCTTGCCTGGAGAATCCCATGGACAGAAGAGCCTGGCTGGCTACAGTCCATGGGGTCACAAAGAGTCAGACATGACTGAGCAACTAACATTCCTCTTCCTGGAGCTTCAGAAGACCCACAGTGGCTCTTAAGAGAAGAACCACAGTAGTTCTTGAGAGAGGTAGCATTCAACCATTTTTATCAAGAAAAACAAAAAAAAACCTTACATCAAGCTCATCTGATCGGGCTCCCATGAGTGGTTCTGAGTTCACCTCCCCCAGTCTCCTTTCTCCTCCAAACTACCCCTGCTCACCTGTTCATTGAGCCTCCCAAGTCCGTAGAGGGCACAAGTGAAGAGCGCACATGACTATGAAGAGCACATTCTCTGGGGCTCGACAGCCCCAAGTGTTAATTCCAACTCTACTTCCTGGGTGCTCTCGGGCAGTCTTTTTAACCTAAGACTCAATTTCCTGACCTGTAAGGTTGGCATTTTATTCTGCTCTTTAGGGGTATGGTGAGAACTGACACATGAGAGAACACATGTGCAAAGTGTCTGTACCTGTGAGTCTCACCAAACCCTGCTGCCTCCCAGCTTTGGGCTTCTCTTTGTGGAGCAACAACATTCACTCATCTAAATTCAACCCAAACTCCTGACCCGGTCTGGCTATCCCCTCCTCCCAAAAGAACACCCCCAGCCCCTGATCTCAGTAGCAGGAAAAGTGCCTGCAGACCATTCATGTCCCTCTCAAGATCTGACAGAATGTGGTCCACTGGAGAAGGGAATGGCAAACCACTTCAGTATTCTTGCCTTGAGAACCCCATGAACAGTATGAAAAGGCAAAATGATAGGATACTGAAAGAGGAACTCCCAGGGCCAGTAGGTGCCCCATATGCTACTGGAGATCAGTGGAGAAATAACTCCAGAAAGAATGAAGGGATGGAGCCAAAGCAAAAACAATACCCAGCTGTGGATGTGACTGGTGATAGAAGCAAGGTCCGATGCTGTAAAGAGCAATATTGCATAGGAACCTGGAATGTCAGGTCCATGAATCAAGGCAAATTGGAAGTGGTCAAACAAGAGATGGCAAGAGTGAATGTCGACATTCTAGGAATCAGCAAACTAAAATGGACTGGAATGGGTGAATTTAACTCAGATGACCATTTTATCTACTACTGTGGACAGGAATCCCTCAGAAGAAATGGAGTAGCCATCATGGTCAATAAAAGAGTCCATAATGCAGTACTTGGATGGAATCTCAAAAACAACAAAATGATCTCTGTTCGTTTCCAAGGCAAACCTTCAATATTACAGTAATCCAAGTCTATGCCCCAACCAGTAACGCTGAAGAAGCTGAAGTTGAACAGTTCTATGAAGACCTACAAGACCTTTTAGAACTAACACCCAAAAAAGATGTCCTTTTCATTATAGGGGACTGGAATGCAAAAGTAGGAAGTCAAGAAACACCTGGAGTAACAGGCAAATTTGGCCTTGGAATACGGAATGAAGCAGGGCAAAGACTAATAGAGTTTTGCCAAGAAAATGCACTGGTCATAGCAAACACCCTCTTCCAACAACACAAGAGAAGACTCTACACACGGACATCACCAGATGGTCAACACTGAAATCAGATTGGTTATATTCTTTGCAGCCAAAGATGGAGAAGCTCTATACAGTCAGCAAAAACAAGACCGGGAGCTGACTGTGGCTCAGACCATGAACTCCTTATTACCAAATTCAGACTTAAATTGAAGAAAGTAGGGAAAACCACTAGACCATTCAGGTATGACCTAAATCAACTCCCTTATGATTATACAGTGGAAGTGAGAAATAGATTTAAGGGCCTAGATCTGATAGATAGAGTGCCAGATGAACTATGGAATGAGGTTCGTGACATTGTACAGGAGACAGGGATCAAGACCATTCCCATGGAAAAGAAATGCAAAAAAGCAAAATGGCTGTCTGGGGAGGCCTTACAAATAGCTGTGAAAAGAAGAGAAGCAAAAAGCAAAGGAGAAAAGGAAAGACATAAGCATCTGAATGCAGAGTTCCAAAGAATAGCAAGAAGAGATAAGAAAGCCTTCCTCAGTGATCAGTGCAAAGAAATAGAGGAAAACAACAGAATGAGAAAGACTAGAGATCTCTTCAAGAAAATTAGAGATACCAACAGAACACTTCATGCAAAGATGGGCTCAATAAACGACAGAAATGGTATGGACCTAACAGAAGCAGAAGATATTAAGAAGAGGTGGCAAGAATACACAGAAAAACTGTACAAAAAAGATCTTCATGACCCAGATAATCACGATGGTGTGATCACTCATCTAGAGTCAGACATCCTGGAATGTGAAGTCAAGTGGGCCTTAGAAAGCATCACTATGAACAAAGCTAGTGGAGGTGATGGAATTCCAGCTGAGCTATTTCAAATCCTGAAAGATGATGCTGTGAAAGTGCTGCACTCAATATGCCAGCAAATTTGGAAAACTCAGCAGTGGCCACAGGACTGGAAAAGGTCAGTTTTCATTCCAATCCCAAGGAAAGGCAATGCCAAAGAATGCTCAAACTACCGCACAATTGCACTCATCTCACATGCTAGTAAAGTAACGCTCAAAATTCTCCAAGCCAGGCTTCAGCAATACATGAACTGTGAACTTCCAGATGTTCAAGCTGGTTTTAGAAAAGGCAGAGGAACCAGAGATCAAATTGCCAACATCCGCTGGATCATGGAAAAAGCAAGAGAGTTCCAGAAAAACATCTCTTTCTGCTTTATTGACTATGCCAAAGCCTTTGACTGTGTGGATCACAATAAACTGTGGAAAATTCTGAAAGAGATGGGAATACCAGACCACCTAACCTGCCTCTTGAGAAATCTGTATGCAGGTCAGGAAGCAACAGTTAGAACTGGACATGGAACAACAGACTGGTTCCAAATAGGAAAAGGAATATGTCAAGGCTGTATACTGTCACCCTGCTTATTTAACTTATATGCAGAGTACATCATGAGAAACGCTGGACTGGAAGAAACACAAGCTGGAATCAAGATTGCTGGGAGAAATCTCAATAACCTCAGATATGCAGATGACACCACCCTTATGGCAGAAAATGAAGAGGAACTAAAAAGCGTCTTGATGAAAGTGAAAGTGGAGAGGGAAAAAGTTGGCTTAAAGCTCAACATGCAGAAAACGAAGATCATGGCATCTTGTCCCATCACTTCATGGGAAATAGATAGGGAAACAGTGGAAACAGTGTCAGACTTTATTTTTCTGGGCTCCAAAATCACTGCAGATGGTGACTGCAGCCATGAAATTAAAAGACACTTACTCCTTGGAAGGAAAGTTATGACCAACCTAGATAGCATATTCAAAAGCAGAGACATTACTTTGCCAACAAAGGTCTGTCTAGTCAAGGCTATGGTTTTTCCTGTGGTCATGTATAGATGTGAGAGTTGGACTGTGAAGAAGGCTGAGCGCCGAAGAATTGATGCTTTTGAAGTGTGGTGTTGGAGAAGACTCTTGAGAGTCCCTTGGACTGCAAGGAGATCCAACCAGTCCATTCTAAAGGAGATCAGCCCTGGGATTTCTTTGGAAGGAATGATGCTAAAGCTGAAAATCCAGTACTTTGGCCACCTCATGAGAAGAGTTGACTCATTGGAAAAGACTCTGATGCTGGGAGGGATCGGGGGCAGGAGGAGAAGGGGACGACAGAGGATGAGATGGCTGGATGCCATCACTGACTCGATGGATGTGAGTCTGAGTGAACTCCAGGAGTTGGTGATGGACAGGGAGGTCTGGCGTGCTGCGATTCATGGGGTCGCAAAGAGTCGGACACGACTGAGCAACTGAACTGAACTGAATGATAATAGTAATAGCTAATATTTATTGCATGCCTACCATGTGCCACATGTTTTATGTCTATTACTTCACTGAACCCTCACAACACCATGAGATATTACTATTACCTATCTTCATTTACAAGGCTTCCCCGATGGCTCAGTGGATAAAGCATCTGCCTGCCATGCAGGAGACCTGGGTTCAATTCCTGGGTCAGGAAGATCCCCTGGGGAAGGGAATGGCAACTCACTCCAGTATTCTTGCCTGGAGAATTCCATGAACAGAGGAGCCTGGTAGGCTACAGTCCCTGGGTCAGAAAGAGTTGGACATGACTGAACGACTAAGTACTCACTCACTATCCTCATTGATGCTGCAGGAAGCAGACCCACAGAAAGGTTAATTATTCAAGAACACTCACATAGTAACTGAGAAAACCCGATGCAAACCCAGGAAGGCTGTCCCCAAAGTCCAGTATTTAACCACAAAGCCTGGTGGCCTTCTCTCTGTTATTGGGCTTTTGGAGGCAGAGTTAATTTCATATTCTGTCTAATCTGAGGGCTTGCATGGAACAGGGAACATTACATCCAGTGTATTCACTGGGTCTCGCACATCAATCGCACCATGCTGCTCTTCTGCTGATGCCCCCAGAGACACCTGCCAGTCTCCCATCAGCTTTCCACCCGCTTGAGGCACCTGTCACTCAATATGCCACCAACTCCATTCATTCTCCTTCCGTCTAAAGGCTTGTCCGTATCCTCTCTACACGACTGACTTTTCCATCCACCCAGTAACCCACACTAGTTGCCTCAGAATTATATTAACTCCTGCCTCTCCTCTGCCACCCACCTTCAATTATTATATGGTCTGATACATTCCATCCTCTGAATAGCTCTGAGTCCATATTCATCTCCACCAGGACTGTGCTAATTTAGCTTCTCAGTAACTCTCAGCCTTACAGAGAAAAAAATGACTCTTATGACTTCATTCCTGATGGGGGTGTTCTAAAGATGATCTCTTCCTAAGAGTTAATGACAACACTTTGGGATTTATGAAATATATTTCTTCTTAAATACCATTGAATGTTTCTCTTTATGTACTATCTCTTCAACTCCCCCAAATCATCGTGCAGCGGGAGAATTACTGACAGACAAGCAGCATGTGGTTGACATGAAGTGAAAAGTGGGTTGAATGGAAGGGCATTGTTCTCGAGAAGGCCCCGGCTTTGGGGTCAGGCTGTCTGAGTTTAAATTCCAATGCCGCTTTCCATCTGTGGGAGCCTGCGCAAACTGCTCACCTTTCTAGGCTACTGCATCCTTTTTTCTGAGATGTGGCTGATAATAGTACTTCTCCCACATGGTTATGTGAGGGTTTAGTAAGAAAATCCACTTAAAGAGCTCAGTGTAACACCTGGCAGGAGGTGCTCAACGTTATCCATTAATCATATTAACTGTAACCTCGGGTATGAGGAGGTCACACTGTTGACCTCAGGCAGAGCTGGGAGTTCAAGTTCTAACCCTGTGTTCAGTTTATGATGACACTTCCACTCCTCCAAAGCAGGAATTTCATTTCCTTTCAGTCTCTCTTAGTTCCAAAGATTAGAATCACCCAGGAGCTTTATAAACTCCTGTCACTTGGACCTAACTCAAGAGCATCTGACTTAATTGGGTAGGACCCAACCCATGCACTGGGATTTTAAACACTCCCCAGTGTCCCTAATGTGCCATCAAGGTCAAGTCACACTGGTCATGGCAAGGCCTGGGTGCATGTGTGTATCCTGTTATAGGAGGCAAGACAGAGAAGTGTCTGTGGGTAGGAAAAGGCTCATCAGCTGCAGACACTGAGAAACTGAAGTCAAGGTACCATTTGTTCTTAGTTCAGTCAGTAAGTCCTGCCCAGCTCTTTGTGACCCTGTGACTATAGCCCTCCAGGCTCCTCTGTCCAGGCAAGAATACTGCAGTGGGTTGCCACTTCTTCTCCAGGGGATCTTCCCGAGACAGGGACTGAACCGCATTGGCAGGTGGATTCTTTACCACTGAGCCACCAGGGAAGCCCCTCTATTTGTTTCCAGGGCTGCAAAACTTGCCAAGCGTTCAAGATTCAAAAGGGGAGCTAAAAAGAAAACTGCTTTGACATTTTGGTGAAATCCAACTATGGATGACCCATTAGTCCCACTTACTGGAGGCCCTGGCTACCATGGGAGAAGGTGATCTACGCTCCTCCCCAGCATCTCCAGTGAGGGAGATTCTCTTCTGAGAATCAAGAAGCAAACCCCAATGCAAGGTTCTTGACACTCACCTGGTGGATACTGAAAGTCTTGGCTTTGTAAAACCTTGTGGACCCTTTAAGCAACATTAGAAAAGGTGGTTCGTTTAAACTGCAGAATCCCAGGGACACATCTCTCTTGGAAGATTTACTGGCCAGATCCAGGACTTCGGGACTCTCTGATGATCTGGAATGACAGCAGAAACAAACTCTGACACATCCAGGAAGACATATTGGCAGGGAGAATTCGTTTCAAACATACAGGCTAAACTGCCCTGATTTCAGGCTAAACGCTCATCTATTTCCACCTAGTACAGGGTGTGTGTGTGCGCGCATGTTAAGTCGCTTCAGCCATGTCTGACTCTTTGCAACCCTATGGACTGTAGCTCGCCAGGTTTCTCTGTCCATGGGGATTCTCCAGGGAAGAACACTGGAGTGAGTTGCCATGCCCTCTTCCAGGGCATCTTACAGACTCAGGGATCAAACCTGAGTCTTTTATGTCTCCTGCATTGGCAGGTGGGCACTTTACCACTAGTGCCACCTGGGAATTATTAACGCATATATGTGGAACCTAGAAAAATGGTACTGATGAAGCTACTTGTAGGGCAGGAATAGAGACGCAGAAGTAGAGAATAGATGTGTGGCCCCAAGGTGGGGGAAAGGGGAAGGAGGGATGAACTGGAGGAGTAGCAGGGACACATATACACTACCATGTATAAAACAGATAGCTGGTGGGGAGCCGCAGTGCAGCGCAGGGAGCGCAGCCCGGGGCTCTGTGATGACCCGGGAGGGGCAGGAGGGGGGGTGGCTGGGAGGGAGGCTCGAGAGGGACGGGCTATATGTATATTTATAGCTGATTCACGTAACTGTACAGCAGAAACGAACACAAAATTGTGAAACAACTATCCTCCAATTAAAAATAAATTTTAAAAAACATATAAAAAAAGAAATATGAAAAACAAAATAGGCAGAGAGGACAAACACAGATACCAGATGACCTAGAATGACAATGAATAACAGGAAACCACCCGAAGTGACTTCGAGAAAAGGTTTATCTCACTGCATTTCTGTAGACAAATCTCATGGGTAAATTTACTTTATCTTATGACTGTCGCCAAGCCCTGACTGCAGCTCATAAGCCTACCGAGGTGCCTAAGGCTCATGAACAGGGCCGGGCCCTCCCTCAGCTCAGGGGAAGAGTTTTGCTCTCATCTAAAAAGGGACATAATCTGAAAGTTAATTTTAATTAAATCTTTTCCAAGGTTATGTTCCAAAGCTGCTGCTGCAAAGGGAGGCTGGGCCCTAGAGCTTTTGGTTAGTTTGCTTTTAATGTGTGCATCACGCCAAAGATGTGAGCGTTGGACCATAAAGAAAGCTGACACCTAAGAACTGATGTTTTTGAACTGTGGTGCTGGAGAAGACTCTTGAGAGTCACTTGGACAGCAAAGAGATCAAACCAGTCAATCCTACAGGAAATCAACCCTAAATATTCATTGGAAGGACTGATGCTGAAGCTGAAGCTCCAATACTTTGGCCATCTGATTCGAAGAACCAATTCACTGGAAAAGACCCTGATGGTGGGAAAGATTGAGGGCAGGAGGAAAAGCGGGTAACAGAGGATGAGATGGTTGGATGGCATCACCAACTCAATAGACATGAGTTTGAGCAAACTCTGGGAGATAGTGAAGGACAGGGAAGCCTGGCGTGCTGCAGTCCATGGGGTCACAAAGAGCCAGACATGACTGAGCGACTGAACAACAACAAATCGTGCCAAAGAAGGTGTTTGGAAAGTCTGCAGATGAGAGCAGCGTGAAGCATGGTGACAGGTTCTCTGTGTCGGCAGGCCCCTCTCAGCAGCTGCACACACACCTCTGGATGAAGACATTGCTGATGCAGCCCTCGAAATGACTCCCGCCCAGACGCAGGGACTGCGGGAAACCTGAAAGGCCTCGAAGCCTTTGGTTATTCTTCAGAGGCTGGTCATCAATGAGGAGCCAGAGTCTGGGAAAAAAAACAAACAGGAGTGAGAACAGCTGGTGAAAACGATCCTCTCCAGGTGGGCAACTGACTGTCTTTGATTCATACCCAAAGTCTTTTACCTGAAAGAACTCAATAAACTATTTTGAAAGCGCAGTTGCAGTTTTTTTCCATATATTTCTTTTTCCACACAGCATTTTTATTAAAGTACTCTACAGGCATAGCTCGTTTTATTGGACTTCATTTTAAAAATATGCTTCACAGATAGTGTGGTTTTTGAAAAATTGAAAGTTTGTAGCAACTTGCCTGGAGCAAGTCTACTGGCACCGTTTTTCCAATAGCATTTGCTCACTCCGTGTCTCGGAGTCTCACTTTGGTAGTTTTCACAAGATTTCAAACGCTTCCCAGCAAAACAATTACAAATCCCTGAAGGCTCAGATGGTGGTTAGCATTTTTAGTGATAAAGTACTTTTTATGTAAGGTATGTACATCATTTTTTTTTTTTAGACACCTATTGCACACTTAATAGATAATAGTATAAGGTAAGTATGGAGAAGGCGATGGCACCCCACTCCAGTACTTTTGCCTGGAAAATCCCATGGACAGAGGAGCCTGGTAGGCTGCAGTCCATGGGGTCGCTAGAGCTGGACACGACTGAGCGACTTCACTTTCACTTTTCACTTTCATGCATTGGAGAAGGAAATGGCAAGCCACTCCAGTGTTCTTGCCTGGAGAATCCCAGGGACGGGGGAGCCTGGTGGGCTGCCATCTATGGGGCCGCACAGAGTCAGACACAATTGAAGCGACTTAGCAACTTAGCAGCAAGGTAAGTATAACTTTTGTATTCACTGGGAATCAAAAATGTTATGTGATTCTTTTTATTGTGTCATTAGCTTTACTGCAGAGGTCTGGAACTGAACCCACAGCACTCCCAGGTGTACCTGTATATATACAGAAAGTACAGGTCGTAAGTGCCCAGCTCAACGCATCTTTGAAATGTGAAAACGCCAACACTGCCAGCTCCCCAGGCACCCTGCCTGGGCTCCCTTTCCAGTTCTCCCTCTCCAAGAGTAACCAGCATCCTGAATTCTGATGAAATAGTTTAGTTTTGCCTGCGAATTTTATATACATGAAATCAGGTATATAATGATTTCGTGTGTGACCTCTATTGCTCAGCCTTACACGCAAGGGTCACCCATGTGCTGTGCACAGCTATAGAGCTTTCATTCTCATCCGCCCATTTTGAATGCACCCCAATTTATTTATCCATCCAACTGCTGATTCTCAATCAATGAGAAAATTGATACAGTACCAAAAAGGTGGTCAAGATTTACTAGTAAAATACTGTCCACATCGAGGACAAACATGTCTCAGAAAAGATACTAGAAAATTCCATTAAACTAAATAAAATAAAATTCTTAGTGCTCTGGCAGAAGAGCCATTCCACTCACCCAGAGTTGTCGCTTATTACAGACACATAGTGCAGTAAACCATCCATGTACGTCTGTGGAGATGTGAAAATCGGGCTGCTGCTGTCCCTGGTGCTCAGTTCAATGTGACCGTCTTCCAGGGTGACCTGCAGACTGCTTGCCTGCAATCATCAGAGAACAACGTACCCATCAGTGCCATCCACCTGCACTTAATATGAATGTATCAAAACTGAATGTGTGAGCAAAACTATGTACAAAACAGGATGTTTCAAACCCAGTGTTTTGACTTTGCTATTTTGATCTAAAGGTTATTTTTGAATATTTGGACTCTGTTTATGAATATAAAAATCTTATGCAAATTATTTCAACATTGATGAATATGTCAAAAGCATTTTATGGATCTACATTCGTTAACCAGCTTAATGTCTCCATCAATTATACAAAAGATACACCATTTCTAAATTTTTCTATTTTCGCTTTCACTCTGCTGAAGTTATTTTCATCAAGATCAATGTTATAGTGAATACATTTTTACAACAAAGACTTGATTCATCAATTTTCTTCATAGATGATTACAATGACAGCTTCCCTTCAGTCATGAATTTTTTATTTTTGGGTCCTAATTTCCAGGAGATTCAATTTTCCAATGTCAAACTCTGCAGATATAAATGTTGGCAAGATCATTTGATTCTTTCTATTAATTGCTAGTGTGTGGTTGAAAATAAATATTTAAAAAATACCAAAAAAAAATTGGTGTCATTTTTGGCATTGTCATTTTCATTTTGTTGATGTGTTTTTCCTACCAGGTATAATTTTTGTGGTTTTCAACCAGATGTGATTCTTCAGGGAGCTTTGAGCCTAAAACAATGTTTACAGAGTGTGGTGGTAGCCATTGTCAGTTTCACTTTATGTTGATGTTTTTCAATTGGCAATATTTATTATAACTGGATAAAAGAATGCTACCTGAAATGTATTTCTTAAGAAGTTGAATCCCTTAAGAAGTTGCAGGCAGTGTTCCTAGGATATTTGAAGGCTTCCTGCCTTGTCCAGGATTGACCTCATCTTTGCTAAGCCAAGTCTTCCGCCTCTTTTGGACTATATTGTATACTGTGTATTAAGTGTCCCCACTCCTGTGGAGGAAACTGGAGAGTGTGTCAAGAGTTGGGGCAAGGAACTTCCCTGGCGGTCCAATGGTTAAGAATCTGCCCTGCAATGCAGGGGATGAGGGTTTGATCCCTGGTTGGGGAATTAAGATCCCACATGCCACGGGACAGCTAAGCCTGCGTACTGCAACAAAGAGTTGCCCCCATGCCACAACTAAGAGCTGGTGCAGCCAGCCATAAATAAACAAATACTTTTTGAAAAAAGAGCTGGGTCAAAATATCCTGCTCTGATAGAAAAGCCACGTTCACAATCTAAATGTAGGCATGTGCTTTTTCAGGGGTATTTTTGTTTTGTTTTTTAAAAAAGGATCTCAAAGCTATACTGTATAGCACAGGGAGCTCAGCTTGGTGCTCTGTAATGACCCCGAAGGGTGAGATGGGGGTGGAAGGGAGGCTAAAGAGGGAGGGGATATATGTATACACATGGCTGATTCACAATGTTTTGCAGCAAAAAGTAACACAACATTGTACTGCAATTATATTCCAGTAAAAAATAAAATAATCAATAGAACATGAATTAAAAAAAAAAAGATCTCTAACAACTGATTGAAAAAGACAGCAAGAGAGGAGAAGAGTTCTATTGCAACATAACCACAGAGGCAGCTAGTCCTTCCTTTCAGCAAATACTAGTTGTCTGTTGCGCTGGCAGTCCTGAAGAAACAAACCCAAGAAAGAGAGTGTCCTACTTCTCTTTCTATTTTAAAATCCCAGTTGTTCCACCAGCCAATTTAGGAGTATTAGCTGACTTTTACGCCTACATGACCACACTGGCTAAATACTCTTAAATTAGAGAATCATGGCTTGCTGTACAGGAACAAAGAGCAAAAGGCATTACTTTCTTCCATTCTCTGATGCAAATATTGTCCAACAAGCTTCTGCTGCCAAAAAAGGAATCTCAAGAGCTATCTTTTATGGAATCACAAACGAGTAATGGGTATACATTCTGATTTTTTTTCTTAGTTCTAAACACTTAAAGCTACATTATTACTTATAACAGTTCTACTTCACCTTCACTCAAAATATACCTGAAAAGAATGAAAACGGAGCCCACGAATACACATAAATCCCATTCTGTAAACTAGAATTTACTTTCTAAGCCTGATTTCTTTTAGGCCCTACCCCAGGATGGGCAACCACTTCCATGGTTGAAATCCACAAAACATCTACTGTGTGATGCTAGACAAAAACGCCCAACGGATTTACCTTCAAAACCCCTCTATTGTTTTTGACATCGAACCTTGAGTCAGGCTTAAATCTTGTTCAACATTCATACAATATTTCATACCCCCATCTGATGACTTAATAAGATGCCACTGGGTTGAAAGGTCTGAAATCCGAAGGAGGCTTGGAAGTGGCTTGATGATGGGAAGTCCAAATTGGTGAAACTCAACTGTCCTCCCCTGGAGAATGAGGCAGATCGCACGAGCTGAAATGCAAACATGGAATAAATTACTGGCCCTGTAATCATGCCATGGCTGAAATAATAGTATCTGAACCTAGGTCACTTCACTTGAACTGACCCATGGGAAAAAACAGTTTGCTTTTTCTGCGTGATAATTTGCCAACCATCTCGATGTTTTTGTGTGTAGAGCTGGTATTTCTACCTTCCTACAAATTTAATATACAAGCCTGAAGAGGTTTTGCAAGTACAGGGAGAGTGTAATAAATGAGCCAGTTCATCAGATCAGAATACGTCAAAAGCTGGTGTGTTAACGAAAGCTAAACATGGGTTAGCTGGGGACCACTCCTTTGCAAGGTTCTGAACTCTTTACTTACCTTCCAGTCTTCTGAGCACTTTTTTGTTACTCCCACTGTATCATTCAACCTGACAACGCCAGTGGTCTTCTTCAGGTTCTTCATGCAGCCTCGGAAAGCAGGTGTAGAAATGTTAAACCTGATTTGGGGATGCAAGAAAAAGAAGATGGACCAAGAGCAGGCTTGATGGGGAACTGCAGCTGAAACACGGCACTCATTCCCTACAGATTCTCACCCATGAACAAGTACGTGTTTTATGGTTATCTCTTCTCATTGGATTTCTAGACTGCTACTAATTTTGTGATACTGGGAAAATCTATTAGATATTTCCATTCTGTGTGATTTGCACTCTCAATATTAAAAATGGATACAATGATGTTGACAGAAGAACGGCCAGTGTCCCCAAAAGTATGACATACAGAAGACGCACAACATCTGAAGCTGTCCCCATCCTCTCCTGGAGTCAGGATAGTGCATCATGAATTAAAAGCATATTAATAAATTGATATACTAGAAACATCATTGGAGAAGGAAACGGCAACCCACTCCAGTGTTCTTGCCTGGAGAATCCCATGGACGGAGAAGCCTGGCTGGCTGCAGTCCATGGGGTCGCACAGAGTCGGACACGACTGAAGCGACTTAGCAGCAGCAGCAGCAGCAGAAACATCATAGAAATATATATTAAATTCCCTGGTGGCTTAGGTGGTAAAGAATCTGCCTGCAATGTGGGAGATTGGGAAGGTCCCCTGAAGGGAATGGCAACCCACTCCAGTATTCTTGCCCAGGAAATCCCATGGACAGAGGAGCCTGGTGGGCTACAGTCCATGGGGTTTCAAAAGTCAGACACGACTGAGCAACTCACTCTTTGAATAACTAAATAAGTAAGTAATTTATTAGAGCCAGAAATACTCTAGAAAACTTCTTAATCTTTTTTTCCTGTCCAGTTTTAAGTCAGCCACTGTAAACGCCAAGGAAATAAATTATTACTTTTTGGTCCTAGTCAATTAGGAAAAGTGTGGCTTGGTATATTTAATCAATGCCAAGCTGGAACAATGGAAAGCACTGTCCGGCCTCATATGTTATATCCACCACCACCTAACTGTTCAGGCTGGGCAAGAGGTCACTGTGAGGATTAAACAAGTTCACGTCCAGGAGGTACTCGGAACCCTCCGTGGCACTCAGGAGGTGCTTCCGAGAGAAGCTGCTCTGGAGCATTGGGCTCTGGAGGCAGGCTGTGTGGGTCCAAGTTCTGTCCCGGGTGTCTTCTCTGTGCTTCTGTCTCCTCATTTATACCACAGGAAAGTGGTAATCTGCTTCCCAGCCCAGAGTTTAAATGAGATAATATGGGTAACGTACTCCAGTGGTGCCCAGTGCAGAGCAAGGACTCAGGGTGAGATGGCAGAGTTGTAACTATCCCCATCATATCAGTGCATCACTATAACAATTTCTTTTTTCTTAATTAAAAAAAAATTTTTTTTTTTTTTGGTTGGGCTGCACAGCATGTGGGATGTTAGCTCCCTGACCAGGGATCAAACCCATTACCCCCTGCATTGGCAGCGTGGACTCTCAACCAGGGAAGCCCCCATAAAGAAGCAATTGATAAAGCAGCTCTTCCTACGTAACTGCCGTGGCATTTCCCCTTTGATTTGACTTTTGGATCTATCTGGAGCGGATGTCACACAAAAACACTAACATACGTGAAATGACTGAAGTCCGGGCAAATATTTGTGTTTCTTAAGCAAATGATGTACTAAGATAAACACAAAGCTGACTTCATTGCTAATCCCTAAAGCGGCACACTCTTCTAAATGGAAAGATGTCTGCCTTCATTTTCATGCAATTCATTATAAACAGCTGAGCTACATGTAATCTGCATAAAATTAAATTTCATTAAAAGGAAGAAACAAATCCTCATGGGCATTGCAGCACAAGCTTGATGATTTTATAAAACTGGCTTCTTGCCTCAGGAGAGGAGGAAAATTCATATCCATTCCTGGGGCTTGTCTATTTGTCCACATGTTAATATTTATTAACTCATTAATTTAATATTTTGATCCATTCTCTCTTGGGTTTCAACATGTTTTAAACTCATCCACATCTCCTGATTCCTTTTTTCCGTAAAGCACAGGTTGAAGGAAGAATAAGGTGGCAGAAAAAGTAAAGGGGAAAGGAAGGTAGCTGACAGACAAGGAACACCTGTTTTGTGCTGAAGCTGAAGCTGCAATACTCTGGCCACCTGATGTGATGAGCCAACTCTTTGGAAAAGACCCTGATGTTGGGAAGATTGAAGGCAGGAGGAGAAGGGGTTGACAGAGGATGAGATGGTTGGATGGCATCATCGACTCAATGGACATGAGTTTGAGCAAGCTCCAGGAGATGGTGAAGGATAGGGAAGCCTGGTGTGGGGCAGTCCATGGGGTCGCAAAGAGTCGGACACAACTGAGCTGCTGAACAACAACTATTATCTGATCCTCACAATAGCCTTTTGAAGGAAATATTTTCTTTTTTTAAAAAAAGATTTACTATCATTTAATTTATTTATTGTTACATTTTTATTTATATTGGAGTATAGCCAATTAATAATGTTGCAATAGTTTCAGGTGGACAGAGAAAGAACTCAGCCCTACAGATGTATGTATCCATTCTCCCTTAAACTCCGGTCCCATCCAGGCTGCCACATAACTGAGCAGAGTTCCCTGTGCTCTACAGTAGATCCTTGTTGGCTACCCATTTAAAATACAGCAGCATGTGCCTGGCCATCCCAAACTCCCTAACTATCCCTTCCCTCTATGTTTCCCCACAAGGGAGATATTTTCTCACCTGACATTACTGAGCACTTAGCATGTGCCAGGCACTGTGCTAAATCCTTTACTCTGAATCCCACGACCCTCTAAGAGCCAGGGCATCACTGTGCCCACATTACAGATGTACAAGGAGGCTGGGAAGGTTAAGTGACTCCCATGAGGTCATGCAGAAGGAAGGTGGCAGCATTGGGGTCCCGGGGGTCAGTGTGTCACACAAGCTAGTGTGACCTGAAGCCCTTTCTCTTTATGCTTACACAGGTGTGCACCCATAGCACTGGAATGATCATGACTCTTTCCTACATAACAGTTACGTACAGCGGAGATGTTAAAATGAAAGACTCATTTCCACTATTCTTTGGGATGTTCTCAATACTCTGGCTCATCTGAGGGCCTAGAGTTCCACATTCGCTCCGGAATTCAGTTCTGAGCACACCTGCTAGAGGAACATGGCTGAGGAGGGCTGTAGGCTGCCATAAGAATGGGTGTGTATGCTGGGGTATGTGTACACACCGTGGACCACGCTGTTCACAAAGGCTTAGCCGGGTCCAGCCTACTGTGGGCAGATCTCAGAGAGCAGGAGGAACAAAATCAAATCCCGAACTCAGTGCTGGGTATTAACAAATGCTCAACAGATCCTTGCCCGGTGTTTAGTTTTGGAGTTCGTTTCATTGTGATGTGATATTATCACACTCTGTGATACAATGATGTACGTAACTCCTCGGGAAGTGTTTTTTGTTGGTCTGAGGCACTGTCAGGGATGACAGTGCATCTCTGGCATCATCAGGGGTGATCTGCTCTCCTCATGGGAAGCAGATGGGATTAACAGACTGTGGCTTGTTTCCGACTCTAATCCTACACAAGTCACTCCAAGATCTGGGTCCTGAGTCCCAGAAGGTATGCTACAGGGAGAGAGAAAAAACACCACGCTCACAAGGTCTCTTGCCTATGCGCCTGAACACAGAGGTAACATACATGAGGCCTGCTTCTCTCCACGTTAGACTCAAGCATTGACTGTCTCCACTACTCCCCTGCCAGGGCTCAGGACACCTCCCCTCTTTGAAAGAACTGCTGGTTGTCCCTACAGACTCAGCTGTGGGTCACTGGGGAGAAATCCTCCATGACCCACGTCAGAAGGGGGTCTCAGGACTCTGAACCATCAAGGACAGCACCAGAGGGATGAAGCAGGGCCAGAAACAGCTGAATACTGTTAAGCATTTTACTTAAGAGAGAGGAAAAGCTCAGTGAAATCTTTTGACCAGCCTCTGTCTCCTGCATATTCCAAGTCCTTATAGATTGACTCAAAACTCAAAGTATAAACCTACCCAGAAAAAGGAAGCAGTCCCTGTTTGGAAGACCCTAAAACAGATGCCTAGGAAAATTCTGTATGTCCATCTATATGTGTGTATGTGCACACAGGCACACATACGTGCACACGTGCACACTCAGTCATGTCTGACTTCGCAACCGTATGGACTGTAGCCTACCAGGCTCCTCTGTCCATGGGATTCTCCAGGCAAGAATACTGGAGTGGGTTGTCATTGCCTTCTCCAGAGGATCTTCCCAAACCAGGGATTGAAGCCAAATCTCTTGTGTCTCCTACATTGGCAGGCAAATTCTTTACCACAATACCCATATATGTATTTCTTTAATGGACAGAAATAAAAAGGCAAAGGTTGAGTGTTGACTATAATCCAAGGTCACCCTACTCATTGATGGCTAAGCCCAAACTGAACCATTTCTTTGGATCCTCACCCATTAGTTTTTCCAAGTAAACTTTGCTTGGCCAACATCCTCATCATGGTCTGTGGACTTTCTGCTGTAGCCACACAGAGGCAAACACCTCTGAGAATCCCTCGCCGCTCTGGGGGAGCCTACTTGCCCCCATAACCTCAGTAGCCACCTGTTCTCAAGCTTCATTTACCCTTGCTCCAGCCTGGACGTCTCTCTAGAGGTCAAGGCCTTCCATCTAGTCCTTTCCAGGTATCTCCAACTGCTGTCTCCTGGGACTAAGCCTGTCTCAGACTGAGCTCACCACCCGTTTCTCTGCTGGTGCTGGCCATCTGTCCAAGCGCTAGATCAAAGTCCTTCTTGAGCACTTTTCTTTGTTATTCTTCAAACCCAAGCAACCTTTCAGCACTGCCCATCTGCTGCCCTAAGCATAACAAGAATCCACTCTCTTCCTCATTGGCCCTGTCGTTTCCGTGGGCAGACCACCTGCCTCTCACCTGTTATACTCATCTTCAAACCTCTCTACCTGCCTCTGCTTTTTCCCTCTTAATCCAATCTGCACCCTGCACTACAGCAAGCTACTGAAAACCCAAGTCTGATCATGTCCTTTCTCTGTGGAAGCCCCCAGTGGTCCTTACTGTGACTTTCAAGATCCTCTGTGGTCTGGCCCCTGCTTCCCACACCAGCCACAAGGGCCTGCCTCATAGTGTCTCTTAAGAGTTCACACTTTGGTTCTTATCTCTTTACATATGTTACCTTTCATATGTCAGGTTCTTTCAGATCTAGTCAGAGACCACTTTCCTGATACCCTAAATGGGTAGATAGATTCCTTTACTGGGTCCCTATCACCCTGAGCTTCCCGTCTGATAGCACTGGCCTTGTTCTACTGTCTCCCTTCTGCTATACTTGAGACTCTTCCCTGTTCTTCATCATCCCAGAACTGACCACACTACCTAATGGCATTAGAAACCCAATGAGTGCTTGTGCAATGAGCAAATAAATGACAGCCTCCAATGTGTGAATGGTGCTGCCTTAGGTTACTCTATTTTATTACATTTAATTGAATAAAACCAAGTTTACTGGCCATTCATAACTAGCTATTCAAGGTTGAACTGCTATTTAGTACTGATTATATTAAATATTAATATTACCTCTTTGGCTCTTAATTTCTACATTAAAATTAAGAAGTTACATACCATGATCCATAAGGTCCCTTCTAGTTCAAAGAACCTAGGGAGGAAAGACATTCACTCCCAAACTCTATTAAAGTGCTGAACTTTCTCACCTGCATCTCTGTCTTTGGGGGCAACCCTGACAGCTTTTATTTTTATGATCTTGTTGATGTAGAACATTTTTAAAAAGTCTTTATTGAATCTGCTTCAATATTGCTTCTTTTTTATATTTTGGTTTTGTGGGCAGGAGGCACGTTAAGATCTTAGCTCCCTAACTGGGTATTAAACCTGCATCTCCTGTATTGGAAGGCTAAGTGTCAATCACTGGACCTCCAGGGAAGTCCCCAGACAACTTTAAGACAAAGATTAGTGTCTCCTTATTGGGGCTGGACATCTGTTCAAATGTATAAGGATTTGAGAAGACCACCTTGGCACAACACTTCATAAATCACATCTAGTGCTCCTTCTAAATGATGGATAAATTAGAAAGAGTTAACCAGCCTCAGATCTCATATGAAAGCAATCATCACCAAACATTTTGGGAGCTCTCTTAGCTTAGTCATGAGGCTGTAGTAACCCTTCCAAGGAATCTTTTTTTCACACATCACTGTCAGCCATTTGGAAGGATGTAAACAAACGAACAAAATGGGAGTTATTTTTAAGTGTATCCTCAGAGTGGTGTTTGTTTTTCTCATTCACATTAAACTTTACTTCCATTCAAGTTAATTTAATTCATTCGTGTATCCATTCATCCGAGACAGTCATGCCCCTGGTCCCTCCCCGATAACACACACATAAGGGGGCAGGTAATACAAATGTGCCTCATGTCCTAGGAGGCACTTCAGTGCCCCAGCCTTCTGCGCCCAGGGCCGCCTGTGCTCTCCTCTGTACCAACCAGGACCCCAAGTGAAAGTGAAAGTGTTAGTTGCTTAGTAATGTCTGACACTCTGCGAGCCCATGGACTGTAACCCGTCAGGCTCCCCTGTCCATGGAATTCTCCAGGCAAGAATACTGGTGTGGGTAGCATTCTCTTCTCCAGGGGACCTTACCGACCTAGGGATAAAACCCGGGTCTTCTACACTACAGGCAGATTCTTTACCATCTGAGCCACCGGGGAAGTCCACAAGGACCCCAAGATATAGCCCCTATTTTTGATGGCAGTGTTGTCAACACCAAGTCTACTCATGCGGTGTTTCTCCTCCCAGGAACGACAATGGAAGTGGCACACTGTTTCCTCACCTCCCCGCTACCCCAACCCCTAACCCCCACAGCTTTCAAACAGCCAGGCCTGTTACCCAGTAGTAACAGCCTGTTGTACTCTGTTGGCTAACACTATTAATACAGAAAAGTAATTCTTTGTTTTTTGCTGGAATTAAACAAGGCAGATTTATCAGTAGCAATCATAACTATTAAGAGAGGTGACTTGCTTCTTTAAAAAAAGATCATCTTACCTTTCCCTGATGGAAATGGGAATTCCCCCCAGATAGTATGTGCTGAAATCAAATATATCATCTTCAATTTTAACGCTTTGAATATCCACATTTATCCACATACGTTGTTGGACTTTTCCAATTTTGATCTGAACCTAAAATAAATGAGAGATGAATCAGCCAGCAATGAGAAATAAAATAATTCTATTCATGACGGTTCAGAGCTATTATGTTTTTGCCTTCCTTCAGATTCATTTATATACATGGTATATATATTAATAGAAGGGATCTGAGCACAGTAGCACATCTGCATAAAATTATAATAATAAAAATTTAAATAGAGATGTTTGCATTTGTTTGTTTGTCTGTTTTGGCTGCACCGCACAGTTTGAAGGACCTTAGCTCTCTGACCAAAAGTTGAGCCTGCACACTTGGTAGTGAAAGCTTGGTGCCTAACTACTGGACCACCAGGGCATTCCCGAAATGTCTGCATTTGAAATTAATCATTTTTTTTTAATGTTAAAATATTTTATTATTGTTAACTTTTTATTTTGTATTGGGGTATATCCGATTAACAAGACAGTGACAATTTCAGATGAATAGCAAAGGGACTCAGCCATACATATACATATATCCATGAAATTAACCACATTTTATCTATACCATATGGATGTTATATATTTCATGCAAAATGTTCAGATTTTAAAAGGATATGTCTCTCAGCTAATAAGTTCATCTAATAGAAAAGTGTTCTGTGCACTAACTTAAAGGATTCAGATAAACAGATTCAAAGGACGTACCAGATGATCCTTCCCATCGTTTATGACGTCTCTGATTCCTTTTTCTTTAGGCGGCTCTGAATTCAGTTTGTACCGCACCATGAGTCGGCCGTCTTCCACATTCAGAGATATGAAATGATCCTACAGCATGGGGACAATGTAGATTAGGAGAATTCTCAGACAGAGCCACGTGTACTCAAACTCCAGCCTGCTCTCAGCTTCACCTGCCTTCCTAGTTCAAAGGAACAACAGTGCTTAGTACTCAACTCCTGGGATGGGGATGACGGCTGAACCCTGTCAATCACATTAAACAATCTATACAGTAACCAGCACACAGGAAGGAAACAATAAATGCTCGCTACTGTCATGATTTTGTTTTATACCAATCTATAACCAGCATATAAAACTGGCAACTTAAAAGATACAGATCACGAATATCATTGGCAAATATGATTGCTACCTTTTGGAGGGGTTTCCCAGGTGGTGCTAGTGGTAGAGAACCCACCTGCCAATGCAAGAGATGTAAGAGATGAGGGTTCAATCAATCCCTGGGTTTGGAAGACCCCTAGAGGTGGAAATGGCAACCCACTCCAGTATTCTTGCCTGGTGAATTCCTGGCTGGTGAGCCTGGTGGGCTACAGTCCATGGGGTTGCAAAGAATCAGACATGACTGAAACGACTTAGCATGCACGCACATTTTGGAGAGAGGCAGGGTCCTCTTCAAACCCCACTTTCCTCCATCTGTTTTCTGATGTATTCCTATTTCTCCTCTATCTTCCATTTAACGGTTGCTTTGTTGTTGCTGTTTACTCACTAAGTCATGTCTGACTCTTTCCAACCCCATGAACTGTAGCTCGGCAGGCTCCTCTGTCCACGAGATTCTCCAGGCAGGAATACTGGAGTGGGTTGCCGTGCCCTCCTCCAGTGCCTTCCCAACCCAGGGATCAAACCCATGTCTCTTACGTCTCCTGCATTGGCAGGTGGGCTTTTGTTGTTTTTGTTTCTTTACCACTGGGTGCCACCTGGGAAGCCCAACAAGAGTCCTTACCTAAAAGGAAAGTCAGTACTTCTCTGGATCCTAAGCCTTGCTCTCGGAAGTCAGTGAGGGTTCATCACACTCACAAAGAACAGAATAACATCAATTCATCCTACTTAACAGCAGCACTGGGGATCATTTTCTCATATCTGATTGAAGTGAAAAAGTGAAACTGAAAGTCGTTCAGTTGTGTCCAACTCTTTGTGACCCCCATGGACTAAACAGTCCATGGAATTCTCCAGGCCAGAATACTGGAGTGGGTAGCCTTTCCCTTCTCCAGGGGATCTTCCCAACTCATGGACTGAACCCAGGTCTCCCACATTGCAGGTGGATTCTTTACCAACTGAGCTACCAGGAAAGCTCCTTTTATCTGGTTACTAATGGCATTTCATAAGATTTCTTCTAATATAAATTGTATTTCTGATTCTTGGTTTCCAAGAACTTCAAAATGTATTGAGTTGACCAAAAAGTTCATTTAGGTTTTTCTGTAACATCTTACAAAATATTTGGCCAAACCTAGTACAAAGAAGACCTTGTTGCAGAAAACAACTGCCTTGCCCTGAAGGTGCTGTGTGACTTCTCAGCTCTCTGCATTCTTCAGGAAGGTCAGGATGCCCCAAACCATCAGAACTGGTTCAGCCTTGGACTCTCCCTAGGAGTCCAGAACAACCGCAAGAGAGGAGAGGTGGACCAGGTCTGTGTCCCCACCCTGTAGGCAAAGTGTCTGGTAAAATCTCAAGCTCCATATCAATCCTGCATTCTCAAACTGAAAATCCCATAGACTGGTCCATATTTCTCCAAGCCTCTTGATGAAGGTGAAAGAAGAGAGTGAAAAGGCTGGTTTACAATTCAACACTCAAAAAACTAAGATCATGACATCCAGTCCCATCACTTCATGGCAAGCAGATGGGGAAAAAATGAAAACAGTGGCAGATTTTATTTTCTTGGGCTCCAAAATCACAATGGATGGTGACTGCAACCATGATATTAAAACACAGTTGCTCCTTGGAAGGAAAGCTATTATGACAAACCTAGACAGCTTATTAAAAAGCAGAGACATCACTTCGCTGACAAAGATCTATATAGTCAAAGCTATGGTTTTTCCTGTAGTTATGTATGGATGTGAGACTTGGACCATAAAGAAGGCTGAGTACTGAAGAACTGATGCTTTCAAACTGTGGTGCTGGAGAAGACTCTTGAGAGTCCCTTGGACCGCAAGGAGATCCAACCAGTCCATCCTAAAGAAAATCAACCCTGAATATTCATGGGAAGGACTGATGCTAAAGCTGAAACTCCAATATTTTGGCCACCTGACACGAAGAGCCGACTCATTGGAAAAGACCCTGATGCTGGAAAAGATTTAGGGCAGAAGGAGAAGGGGGTAACAGAGGATGAGATGGCTGCATGGTATCTCTGACTCAATGGACATGAGTTTGAGCAAACTCTGGGAGACAGTGAAGGACAGGGAAGCCTGGTGTGTTACAGTCCATGGGGTCACAAAGAATCAGACATGACTGAGGGACTGAACAATGACATGTTCTATGCAGCATCTTCAAGAAGAGCTCATTGTCTAGAGAGATTAAGTCTAGGCCTATCTACCAGCAGATGGTGCTGACGATCACTCACAGAGTGTCACTTTTGGCCTTTTCTAAACTAGGAGATGTCAGAATGGTCTCCAGGAACCTCAGCTGCTTGAAAACAGAGAAGCCTCCATGTCTTGGAAAGTCAAGGGTCAGGCAGATAGAGATGAAATCTCTTATGGCCTGAAAAGAATCAGACCAAGAAGCAAACAGCAGGAGGTCAAACAGCTTAGCTTTCAGAGACCCCAGGAAGACTTAACATTTCTTTTAGGCAGAATAAGCAAAGATTATTAGGCAAACAGTAGTTTTCAAAGAATAAAACTGACAACACAAACAGAATGGGTAAGTGGCAATTTCTCCCACATTCTGGTGGCATCTTAAATTCTGGATGACTTGCCTTACCAACGCACACTCACACAGCCAAAAAAAGTATTGGGTTGGCCAAAAAGTTTGAGTTTTTCCGTAAAATGTTATGGAAATGAACTTTTTTGGCCAATCCAACAGAGTAGGACCGAGGGAAAGGATGTAGCTAACATTTGCACATTGTTTTTCAGATATATTGTTTGCTTATAATGACTCAGTTACCCCAAAATTGTTCAAATGAATGAACGTATTTGTTAACATCTGGATGCTTGTCATAGGTTACCTGGTTTTCTGCAAAAAACAGCAAACCTCTGTCCACAGTGGTCTGAATCGTCTGTCCAAAGGTGGGGAAGGGGGCGTTTGGTTGAGTTGGAACTCGAGCATAGCCTGTACCTTCAAAATAATTTTTATCTGATTCTTCTTTTCTCCTGTCAACACCAATCACCATTAAGTGAGAACACAGCAGCAAAAGACTGCCAGGAAACAATGCTTATTGATGAAAAAGAGAGCAAAGCCTATGCAATCAAGTTGTCATGTTTTGTTAAAGAGGAAACATCTTTAAATTTAATGTTAAAACAGTCCACTGTATCTCCTGGATCTGCTCTTACACTCTACAATGATCAAACTCTACCTCAACAGAGATGCTCTTCAGGAGACCCTATTGCAAACATCTGTTTAGGAAGATGTGACCCAGCAGCTGAAGGTCTCGCCATGTAAGAAATAATATATAATGAAATATAATTTTATTCTGAGTAATAAATAGTCTGTCTCATATTAGAATCTTCCCAATCTTTTAAACTTAGGGGTAGGTCACAAGCTCAAGGCAGCAACTTTCAAATAGGTTCATATGCCAAAGTCATGGTGTTCTTTATGGACTATTGTTTTACTTTTTTAAAAATTTACAGTAAATAAATAGTTTGTGCCCTAAATCAGGCACCATCTAATGCTGAATATTTTGTGGTAGGAGGCACCAAAAACTGAAGAAAGATTTACTTTTTTCAAAATCAAGAAAATTCTGTCCATCTAATATCTTATATGAATAAGGAAAAGACTTTTCCTTATTTAATTTACATTCCTTAAGTATAAATTACATATGCTTTTTATGCTATATGACTGCAAAATCACAGAGAGACATCAGCTTCTAGGTTTTATTTACCTTCTACAAGGCTCCACTTCCGTTGTATTGAGATTGAAAGTCTTTTTGAAGTTGTACAAGCTCAGAACATTTTCATTGAGGTCATCTAATTCAATACAACCTTTGTATGGAGGAAATTTCAGTCTACTAGGAGGCTGAAAAAAAAACAACAACAAAAAATTTTCACTAATTGAACAAAGGACAATGATCAGGTTGACCAAGAAACAGTTTAACTCTATTGCTTTTAACCATCAATATAGCTTAGGGGTGAGCATGTAGACCCTGAAGACACATGCCCTGGCTTCGCTGTTTTCTAGCTGTCTGATCTTGGGCAAGTTATTCAACCTCTCTGTTTCAGTTTCATCATCTGTGAAATAGGAATGATAATGATGCTTATTTAAATTATACACTGATACGTAGATCACTGCATATAAAATAATTCAATAAGTTTAGTAATTATCACTATAGACGCTTTAAGAATATATCATTAATCCATTTTACATATAACTGATCAAAACATGATTATGCCAAATTAAATTTTAAATATTTCCATTCTGTGAAATAACATTCGAACTTACTCTAAAATCAGTTGGGTAACCTCCAACATAGAATACGGCATTTTCAGGATCCAAATTGAGGAGTGTGTTGCTATTTCCACTATCCATGTCATGGAATTGATGTGTTTCTGGTTTACTGGAGGTGGCTTTTAGGGTGTAATTAAGCCTTGCAAACTGATAAATTCTGTTTAAAAAATAAGTCAGAAAATAAAGTTATAAAAGATTTACGAGGAGATGAAAGAAATTAAAGCTAAATATAAAATTAAAGTTTGGTGACCGCAGGTCAGATCACCAAAGAGCTGTGCTCAATCAGACTCGTACCTCTGGAATTTCACCCGGTCCATCACTGCTTCCTGAGTTTTGCTCTCGGTCAAGGTCTGGTCCACCTGGAGTTCAGCCTCATCCTCTCCCAGGTTGTAGACGCATGTGAGCTGGCCGTCTACAACAGCCATGCCGATGTAGTCCCTGGAAGCCTGGAGACACCAAAGCATTTCACATACCATATTCTTAGAACTCACCATCCCCAGGGGGTGCATTTCAAATAGATAACAGCTTTCATGTAGTCAGCCCTGGGCAGACAGAATGAATGAGGTACATTCTGGTATAAAATAATACAGACAGCACAGTTAATTAACGTCTGGGCTGTCTTTGCTCACGTTATCAGGAGGGCATTCATTTATCCACTCCTCCATTCGCTCAGTCTGCAAGTATTTGCCAAGTGCCTGACATAAAGATGAACCAGATACGGGCTCAGGCTGCCATTCAATTTCATTCTGCGAAGAAGATAAGCCATTTATGCTCTTCCTATGCCATACAAGGTCCCCTCAATATTCTGGGCATCTTGTTCTCTCTATGTTATCATGTCAGCTGTGTATGGATCTTTCTTCCCTATTAGAATGTGAGCACCTTAAGGTAAAAACAAATTTTTGAAAACTGTAGTACAATATACATAATGTGAAATTTACTATTTTAACCTGTTTTAAGTACACATTAAGTACATTCAAGACACAAATTTTTGTTTACATAAATACAGGATAGTAGATACATGGTATAAGTTTGTTGAAGGAATAAAGTCATGTACATTCTGCCAATAATACAAAGCAGAGTCATAAGAAAGTTACAAATAAATCCCCAATCCTTGAAGCGTGAACGAGTAACCAACAACAGTGCTGATTTTAGGAATCCTTAAATACAGTGTCCACTAGTGACGGCCAGCGATTTCCTAACTGCCAAGAATTCTCAAGAACCATACTTCAGGCATTTCTTTTCCACACACGTGTGTTCAGTCTCTCAGTCGTGACCAACTCTTTGTGGTCCCAGGGCCTGTGGTCTGCAAGGCTCCTCTGTCCGTGGGATCTCCCAGGGAAGAATACTGGAGTGGGTTGCCATTTCCTTCTCCAGGGGATCTTCCTGACCCAGGGATCAAACTCGTATCTCTTCCATCTCCTGCTCTGGTAGGCAGATTCTTTACCACTGAGCCACCTGGGATGCCCATTTCTTTTCCATTCATGTATAAATAACCTAGTCACTGATTACCTGTTCCTCTGACACTTACGTGGAAGAGATATATTTTAAGAGGAGGAATTAAAAGCTAAAATAAACTGCTTAAAATATCTATAATAGTGGTGGTTTAAAGAATTTGGAATTATAGCAATGAAGCAACTGGATTTCTCACAAATGAGGCAGGAGGGGCTTAATTTCTCTCCAGGCCCTGTTCACAGAGGGTCTCCACCCTAGAGACATGGGAGGGTCTGCGGCTGGGCGCCCTGAGAAGACGACAGAGTCCAGAGCAGTGAGGAGGAGCTGCTCTGATCTCCAGAAAGCCTTGATACTGCTGCTGGTTGAGAGGGGAGGGTGCTGATCTTCAGCCCCAGGGATGGACGTGCTCATGTGTACACACACATGTGCTCACATGCTGGGCCCATCTAGCACGGCTTCTAGATCCCCACCTCCAAAAGCAACTTTAAATGGATGAGAGATCTCCCATGGAGCCATCAGAGGCAGTGGAATCTCCTCCTACCATGCCAATGGCAGTGACATGACTGTGTCATGCACCTCAAAAGCCATATTCTGTTTTAAAAACCATGGAAATGTCAGAGCAATACTTACATCTTTATTTCCAAGGTACATCACAAACATATTCTCAGTCCCACCAGTTTCTGTTGCTTCAGGTCTTTGGAGAAACAAAGAAAGGGATGTGTATCCTTTCAAGTCTTCCAGGTCATTTGGCAGCCGGACTTCAACTCCAGATCTACCGTTGAATCTCATGGGGACGGCAACCTGAGAGGGACCAGATCCACGGTGTTAGCTGGTCCAGGGGAGAAAGGTGGGGTGCTCGGGGTGGAGGCTTGTGACTGTAGCTGCTCCCAAGTGGCTAGGATAGGGAGTGAAGGTGTGTAGCTGCCCCCTAGGCCTGGAGTCTACACTCAGGAGGCTGCTCCAGGAGTAGTGGAGTAAAGCCCTCCTGTTCTTCCTGCCTACAAGTCAAGGGTCTTTGGGAAGTCTACTTTGTTGTCTGTGCCAGCAACAATAATCATTATAGTAAATTATTACCATCATTATTATGGTTATAATATTAATATAATATTAGCCATATTAACATCATAATAATACCACCACCATCATCATATTAATATATTATAATAATTAGGTTTTACATATAATATATAATGTGATAAATATGATATATAATATGTAATATATGATATAAATATTATACAATACATAATATAATTGTAATATAGGGAATTATATATATAGGGTTAAAATACATATTAACAGGATTAATATCATGATCCTATTAGTAATAATATTATATATTATAATATAAACTCTAATTATATATAAAATTAGTAATAGGGTTATAATATTAATATTAAATTAACCCTGCTAATATGTATTATAGCCCATTAATATATAACAATAATAATTACTATTGTTCCAACCCCAGAAGGTTTTTGTGCAAATGAACTAACCTGTATGGAAGCACTCAATATGATATAGTCAATGTACAATACATCAAAATATTTTTTTAAAGAATTAACTCTTTAAGGAATCATTTCTCATTAACATGTTACATGTTCTGGTTGTATTTATTATAGGCACTCAGTCCTTAAAAATAAGTGCATCGAGGCTCTCTAGAATGTGCTTCTTAAATTCAGGGTAAAGGACCATTTTTTCCCCCTGTTATCTGCCCTGGACCAATAGTTTTGTAAAATATATGAAAACTTAAATACTAGAAAAATGAAATGAAAAAGTGTGCAAAATACAAGCCTACTGATCCCATTCTGGGATATTGAAGCAATTCAAGTTACTGAAAGCTTCTAAGCCTTTACTCGCAATTTTGTACTTATATATAATGGAGCAGTAACAAACGTCTGACTAGCTCTGGTCTGTGGATCCCCTTGGGCACCTCTGCATTAAAACACAGAAAATAATATTCCCTAACTATCTGAAGAATAACTCTAGGAATGATACTTACATCACCTCTACATTTTATCTCCCAAGCATGTATTTACGGAGGACCCTGTCTATGCAGGTATCAGGCAGGGGTGCTTAGTGATGCCTGAGCTGTAGTCACCGCAAGGTGCCCATGGGGACAGAGCTCCCCCACAACACTCAAGGCTCACTTTACACCTGTCTCTTCTACTTGCCCTCGGCCCTTCATACTCTCCACACATCCTGAGTCTATGGCATGCCCTTCTGTTTTTTGTCACTTGGAAAGCTCTTGCTCAATTAAAAAAAATTTTTAGTTAAGAAAACATTTCATGAACACACAAAAATAGCGACTATACCTGCATACACATGACCATCTTAAGAAATTAAACATTACTGTTAAAACTGAAGCCCCTTATATAGCCCAGCCTAGTCCTCGTCGCCTCTCCCTTCTCAGAGGTCACTTCTACCCTGGATCTGGATTCCCACACAGCTTCTCATGCGTGCTTTAATACTTTTGTGAAACATTATCTATCTATGAACTGAAACTAGTCTTAGCTTTGTAAGTGACAGAGCAGGGATCAAAACAAGGCAGTGCGGGGACTTCCATGGTGGTTCAGGAGTTAAGAATCCACCTTCCAATGCAGGGGACACAGCTTCAGTCTCTGGTTGGAGAACTAAGAGCCCACATGCCTCAGAGCAACTAAGCTTACACGCTACAGAGAGAAACCCACGCTGCAGTGAAGATCCTACGAGCAGCAACTAAGACCTGATGCAGTCAGATAAACAAATAAACATTAAAAAACAAAGAAGCAAGGCAGCCTGCCTTGGTTATCAGCGCTAAACCTCTGCGCTATTTATACACTTCATATTTTGTTCATTAAATTAGCGGAAGAACGTAGAGGGGCAAAAGCTAGAAGCATACTCTTTTCCATTTGCTACTCTTTTCCATTTGCTACTCTTTTCCATTTGCTTTTTATAAGACGTGTATGGGTACGAAGAGGGTGGTTTCTGCCAAACTGTGCCTTAGGCTCTTTGCTTCTCTGCTAAAGGTTTTGTGTTGGAAGTTCTCTTTCTTAAAAGAAAAGGCAGATTTTGAGGCTCAAAGTAAGGAATAGAAGCCTAGAAATCAACCCTGGTGCCTCAAAGACAATGATATTCTGACTTGGTTTCCATCCCTCTAATCTCCAAATATCTCACAGGGAGTTGACTACAAAATACAAAATATTTCATTTACATTATTTTAGGATAAAACAAATTGTGAGAGAAGAAATTCAAGTAAATAATGTCAGATTAAAATTAGAAGAAAGGTTGATGGAACTTCCCAATGAAGGAAAACTGCTGTAATCTCATATTCAGAACACTGCCCATGTGGAGTGGTAGGAACCACTCCTCCATCCTCACTAAAAGTGGATTCCACAATTCCCGAGTTACTGTGAGAAGATAGGGTTTGTGCAGTATCATATCTACACGTTCTGACCATAGAACCCTTACCTGAACTTGCAATAACACTTTACTGCCTAGAGCCTGGAGGAGAACCCTGCTTCCTGCCTGCATAAGCCAGCAGAAAGGAAACCACTGTTCCCGGCATACCAGGTCATTTAAAGGATGAAGATGATGTGAACTTCTGAAAGATGATGGGAGAAAATGAACTTTCACATGGGGAGCACCCAAAGAATTTGGGCAAGAAAGACAACTGATTCTTGGGTACCTGGATATCTTTCACTTCTTAATTAGTGAAACTAACAGAGTTAGTTTCATTAATTCTAATAGAGTAACTTATCAAAGAATGAGCCTTGGTGCCTGGCAATGAGGGGACACACCCACCTTATTTGCGGCATCTCTGGCCTGCTGAATTAGTTCCCGTATGCGGTCCACGTTGTCAGAGATGTTGCCCAGTGGCAACAGCTGTTGGTTGATACTTTCAATTTTACTCAAAAGATCAGGCAGTTTGTTAGTTAATTTCTTCACTGTTGGTGAGATTACGAAACAGAAATTTATCATTGTGAGTTGAGAAAAGGTTAAATAGAGATGTTCTCGTGGATTGTATTTGTCAAGTGGTATATTTGGGTCCCACACATTGGATAGGATGACTCAGAATCAGGTAATACTTTTTTTCTATTATAGAAATATATGTTACACATATTTCTATGTATAATATGTAAATACATCATAGATTTTATTCTGGATATCAAATCATCTTTCTTGACACTATAAAAAGTAAATTTTCCAAGGAGGAGGGGATATATATATATACCTATGGCTGATCCATGTTGATATATGGCAGAAACCAACATAACATTGTAATTCTCCTTAAATTAAAAATTAATAAATTAAAAAATAAATCTTTCCTTTTTGATCTTTAATATCAATCATAATCCAAGTGATCATGATTCAGGGACTACATCTCCACTCTATAAAAGGGAAGATCAACAGCAATATTTCATGAATTTTTTTCAAAGTATACAGGTTTTTTTTCTAATCATGTGTGACATAGGCAAAATTATTTAAGTCAATAAAAAATTTTAAGGAATTTTACATGTTCTGATTCTTTCCACTGCCAACCACCTTGGCTCCTCCAAAGTCCTACTTGGTCCTTTTAACTAAGAGAATAGCCATATTCTTTGAATGGATCATGTGAAGTTTCTTCTTAATATTTTAATTTCTAAGATCAGATTTTACTGGGGAAAAATTACAACGGACCAAAGCACATAATGATGGAGAAAACAGATAATACATCCTGGCCAGAGAACACCTGCTACCTGAGTTATCCGCATCACTGAGAGCCTTGTTGAAGTCTTCGCTCTGGGTGCTCCCATAGGTATCCTTAATTCTTTCCACATCTGTCTGAATGGGGTTGAGCCCATCTAGAACCTCATTTGTGATGTCATTGGCGTTTCTGACCAGGCTCTTTGCACTACTGATTATGCCATCGATGTCATCTAAGGCACATACAAACAGGGAGGTGTAAGTCTCTAAAATGTTTGACAAAGAAGCCAAGTCCAGTGGGTTAGGGAGCAGCTGACCTCTCTGTATTCCACGAAGATCACCTCGGATGCTGGTGAGATTGGTGTCTATCAGGCCTTTCTGAACTGTCATAGTTTTCAGTGTTTGCTGCAGGTTGTTGAGAGCTGGGCTGATTTCTGAAATAAAGTAGGAAGAGGCAATTACCCTAAAGATCTTGATCCTCCGTGGGTACTGGTGGCCCCTGAAGTAGCCAGGGTCTGCACAGCATTGAGCAGACCTGCATCTTAGGGGTCATCCCCAAGATGCCCACTGCTTGCTCCTAGACCCCCAGGTCCTCCATTATAGAAGCCAGGAGCATACAGAACCTGTGGTACCAGGCTCCTCGGAAATGCACATGAAGAAAGGGAAAGGCCTACCAACTCAAGGAAAGACTTAACTTCCGCTCTGCTCAGGGCAAAAGTCTCTGCTTAGTAAAGGAAAGGGATGGTGGTGGTGGTCTAGTCTCTAAGTCATGTCAGACTCTTGCAACCTCATGGACCGTAGCACACCAGGCTCCTCTGCCCATGGGATTCTCCAGGCAAGAATACTAGAGTGGGTTTCTGTTTCCTTCTCCAGGGTATCTTCCAGACTCAGGAATTGAAACCGGTCTCCAGCATTGTAGGCAGATTCTTTACCAACTGAGATACGAGGGACACCCAAGGAAAGGGATGTGCTATCTTATTCACTGCTGTGTCCAGGCACTCTTTGGGGTAAAATACTCTTTGGGGTAAAATATTAGTACATATTTATGGAACAAGCGAATGAATGTATGAATAAATTAATGAATGAATAATACATAAGGGATGCCCCTTTGGTCAAGAGTAAAGAAATATTGGGCTTTCCTGGTGGCTCAGTGGTAAAGAGTCCACCTCCCAATGCAAGAAACAGGGGTTTGATTCCTGATCCAGGAGGATCCCACATGCCGAGGAACAACCCTTGAGCCTGTGCTCCAGAGCTTGGGAGCACAGCTGAGTGCATGTGCCACAGCTCCTGAAGCCCGAGGGCCCTGGAGCCCATGCTCGCCAAGAAGAGAAGCCACTGCAATAAGCCTGCACACGGCAGCTACAGAGTAGTCCCCTGCTCTCCACTACTAGAGAAAGCCTGAGCAACCACAAAGACCCAGCTCAGCCATAAGTAAATAAATAAAATGCCTTTTTAAAAAAGAGTAAAGGAATGTTGTTGAGAGAGCCCCACTGAAGCAAACTCACAAAGCAGGCACCATTCCCATTCATTTCCAAACTGACGCATTCAAGGACATATTCAGTGAAAGGAACAAAGCTCATAGGCATTTCTAGCTGATAATATCGCCCCTTGGGGGTCATGGAAAACCACCAGTGAATGCTTTAGTGTCGAGTTGATGACACATGGCTTAAACTGTGATTCCAGGACTGGTTTAAATAACAATGTAGTTAACATCCTAATCCTTCTAAAAACACACATCTTCACCTTTTAGCTCAAATTTTATAAAGAGAACAGGGGTCATACCAGGAAATTTTAATTTTTGAAATGTGCTAGGCAGACTACATATTTTTGTGTATTTTCTTTTTCACATTTTCATATTTATTTTTCATTTTAAAAAATCCAAATGATAAATAAATGTATTTATTTACTGGTAGAGGGTATCTAATCACTTTGAAAGGATTAAGAAGGTGAATGAGGGCTATGAACTGAGATATCTGCTCACCTATGAATGACCACAGGAGACCAGAGAAAAATCAAGGGACAGCATTTTCTGAACACAGGAATTTGGTGAGATTGAGATTTTTTTTTTTTTAAATCAAATTAAATAAGGGGAAAAATTCAAAGGCAAAAAATTTAAAAATCCTCATATATCACAGTGGTAGTGATTTTTGGTGCTTTTACTTACTAAGATTTTAGGGCTTAAGAAATTTTGAAGCAGTTGCTCTAATGACTTGATGCTATTTATCTGGGCCTTAAATAAGACAGCAGCACTGTACACACCTCAAAGCTACGTGGGTCCCCAGTGCTATGGGCATATGGGACTAAATGAAGAATCCTCTCTCCCAAATCCAAGGCCAGACCCAAACAAGCCTATCAGTCTCAAGATTTATTTAGATTCATGAGATTCTAACTAATTTGGTTTATGTTAGAATATTGGCTGGTGGTAGTCAGTTGCAAAGTCGTGTCTGACTCTTTGTGACCCCATGGATTGTAGCCTACCAGGCTCCTCTGTCCATGGGATTTTCCAGGCAAGAACACAGGAGTGGGTTGCCATTTCCTTCTCTAGGGGATCTTCCCAACCCATGGATCGAACCTATATCTCTTGCATCTCCTGCATGGGCAGGCAGATTCTTTACCACTAGTGCCACCTGGGAAGGGTAGAAACATCAAATCAACATATTTACAAAGTGCCACCTACAAGGACACTGAGATTCAAGAAGTGCATTTGCTCCTGGTCTCATAGATTGTTTCCAAGCTCTTGACTATCCCAGCCCCCAAAAGCCACCCCTTCCATACCTTGCTGTAGCTTCTGCTGTGTTATCTTGGCTTCGTTTAACAGTTTATCGCTGTTGGAACTCAGAGTTTTCGCTTTTCTTGGAAGATCTTCCTTTATTACTGTCTGAAAGCAAAGCATTTATCAGTCTTAGATGTGATACATACATTAGGAAATACGGAGTAAGAGTTTTCATCCTAGCCCTTAACTTTAATCTTTAAAAATTGAGGGTAGAAGGTAAGGCAGAGTTTTAAAAATACTGTTCCTTAAAAGCTACAGTTAGGGCTCTAGGTAGACATTTGTGACTTGGGGAGGTGGACCCATCACTGTTGACATAATGATAAATTATGTGACACCTTCTTATCTTCTGTCACTTGTACAATGCCCTCTGCAATACTAGAGGACAGAGCTGAATTACTTTTAGGCTTTTAATCTTTAGGAGATTAAAAATCTTCAACCTTCCAAGAAGTCTGTTCACTAATTCACTCACAGTTAATAATTTGTTCTTTATTTTTAGATATAGGCCTATTATATAATGCACTTCAGATCCCATAGGATCCACAGACATGCCCAGGTGAATGACAAATGACAGGAAATAAATTGTTCTCAAATGGTGTACAAAAATCTCTTCTTTGGCAAATGATGATACCTGATCACACAGCTTAAAAGCATACCTGGTAAGAATCAGGGTATAATACTTTCATAGTCCAAAATCAATAATCAGGGTGATTATTATCTGGTTTTACAAATGATTTTGAATACTGGGCTATGTTTATCCAAAAGTCAAGTAAATACAGAAATGACATATTAGAGCAAGTTCAAGTCTATTCTAGATAACAAATTCTGATCTAAAATAAGCTTTGTTTTTTTCTATTCCCTATGCACACAGAAAGAAAACAGAGAAGTGAGTCATCTCCAGAGTGTGTTGAGAGAAGGTGTCACGGCAGATACCCACCTGGAGAGCAGCCTCAGATGCAGTGGTGGCCTTGTCGGCTGCATCCTCGGCCGCTTTGATGGCGTTGAGGATGTTCTCATAGGCAGTGGCAGCGTCCACAGCACAGCGCACCAGCTCATCCCCACTGGCGTTCCTCTTGATCCTGGAAGATGGTATAGGAGGAGGGCTCCAGCAGTGGCCTCTGCCTGCAGCCAAGCCCCCTTACCTCCCCATTCATTTGGCCGATGGAGATTTGGGGCTGTGGGCTCCGAGCCTCTGCTCCAAAGATGCAGCTGGGAATCAGCTGGGTTCGGACCTGGGACCTGGGTGCCGCCCCCCTACCCTGGTCCATACTTCCTACCAGGCTCCAGCAGCCCCTGCGGTCAGACCCCCAGGCGGCCCACTCACTCCTCTAGCTGCTTGGCCAGCTCCTGTAGGGACTGCGAATGCCTCTCTGCCTCCTCCACCAGAGATGCTCTGCTGGCCGATCTGGAAAGTTCTCTCACTTTGTCACTTAGTTCGTGTCTTGCTTCATTTAAAGTGACAGCTAATTTTTCATATTCCTGTATTTTCCAAGTAAACAAGAGATAGTGTCAATTTAAGCAAAGCACGGATATGCCATTTTCCTGAACTCTGTCATAAATGAGGTTTCCAGGAAGCAACAATGAGACACTGTTTCCTGAGCCCATTCACTACACCAATTACTCCCTGGTTACTTCACACAGTGGCACTGTGAATATTCTCCCAAGTTTCACCACCATTTTGAGCATTTTCCATACGGTGGGTACCCACTTTGATAAATTTTATGAAAGCACATTATTATCCTTACTGTATCACTGTACTAAACCTAAACACTTTTTCTGCTTTAGAAACAGCAAACATAAAAGATATTTTCAAAATGCCCAGTGGGCTTCTGAGAAATATTGCCAATCTTTTACCAGTCCTAAATGTCTTCTGTTAATTAATGTATGCCTGATTTATTTTATGTTTAATTGCTTTTCAGCTTCAAGAAGGTATAAGTGACATAAAACTGTAAGATATTTGAAGTGTACAAAGTGATGATTGGATATATGTACACACTGTGAAAGGATTCCCCCCCACCGAGTTAACACATCAATCACCTCATATTTTATCCCCTTACCTTCTCTGGGGAGTGAAGATGAGAAGATTTAAATTATACTTTTGTAGCAAATTTCAGTTATACAATACAGTGTCATCAACTGGAGTCACTTTTTTGTTTTATATTAGCTCCTCAGACCTTATTCATCTCATTGGTGAAAATGATATTTAAAAAATACTAGCACAATTTGTTTTTATTACAAAAGTAACATTCACTTATTTCAGGCAAATTAGGTAGATAGATAGGCAAATAGATATAATACAAACCTATGGTTGCTGGGGGCAAAGGATACTTAGGGACTTTGGGAAGGTCATGTACACACTGCTATATTTAAAATGGATAACTGATGTTACCTGCCAGCCTGGCTAGGAGGTGGGTGGGGGGAGAATGGACACGTGTGTATGTATGGCCGAGTCCCTTCACTGTTCACCTGAAACTACCACAGCATTCTTAATCAGCTATACCCCAATGCAAAACAAAAAGTTTAAAGTTTGGGAGAGAAAAAAAGAAGACGCATCATTCACCCCTCCCCTAAGGGACAACCGCCGTTAACATTTTGGTATATTTTCTTCCATCTAAAGACGTATATTTGAGGGAAAAAATGTTTAGCCGATCTCATAAGTTCCTCGAAATGTAATTTAAGTGCTTTTCGAGTTTCTAGAAAACAAGTTTTGTCTCTACCTCATGGCTTTTCTTCATCAATTGCAGGACAATATTAGTTTGCATCAAGGAAGAATCTGCCGTGGCTAGACGCTTGGTGAAGTCACTCTGGAGGGAATTCATTTCCTTAACTTGTCTCTGCAGAGAAAAAGATCTTTGAGCTGCATGATATATTGTCAGAAGGCACAGGCATATTTATTGGACAACAGCATAGAGGTAATTTCAGAGTCAAAATGTCTTCTTGAACTTAAAGATCATCTAGGAAACTCCTAAGTCATGAGACATCAGTTCAATTTGTCATGTGGAGGTGTTGTCATAGTTTCCACAAGCTACATGCCAACGAAACAACCCCTGTTGCATTGGAGGAGGTTTCTACACTAGGGCCAACCAGGCCACTGAGGTGGATGCACAGTTAAGCTCTGGTTAGTGTATCAGGTCGAGGGAGTTGAACTAAGCAAATCAGCACCATCAGTACACTCTACATGCTGGTCCTGATGAAGATGTAGGGGCGTTTCAATAAGAAAGCACACAGGAGGACTTCCCTGGCGGTCCAGTGGTTAAGACTCTGCACTTCCAATGCAGGGAACGCAGGTTCAAATCCCTGGTTGGGGAACTAAGATTCCACATGTCACATGGTGCAGCCAAAAAAAAATTTACTAAAAAAGCACACAAGACCTTAGGAAACCAGGGTAGAGGCTGCCAGAATTCAGAGATCCGTAAAATTGGGTCCTGCTCCCTCCCCTTGGCATAATCCAACAGAGGTATTACTTGCAGCGCCTTTGGGAGTTAACCATATTGCCATCTGCGAAGATATTATTCATTTTCTTTTACCAAATTCCTCTTTCTTGGGGTGGGGGGGGGCTGGGTCAGTCCTATGTTGGGCTTCCCAGGTAGTTCAGCTGGTAAAGAATCCGCCTGCAATGCAGGAGACCCTGGTTTGATTCCTGGGTCAGGAAGTTCCCCTGGAGAAGGGATAGGCTACCCATTCCAGTATTCTTGGGCTTCCCTGGTGGCTCAATAAAAAGGATCCACCTGCAATGTGGGAGACCTGGGTTTGATCCCTGGTTTGGGAAGATCCCCTGGAGGAGAGCATGGCAACCCACTCCAGTATTCTTGCCTGAAGAATCCCCATGGACAGAGAAGCCTGGCAGGTTACAGTTCATGGGGATGCAAAGAGTCAGACATGACTAAGTAATTAACACACACACACAACACAACACAAAATGTCAGTTATTTAAAACCTATATTGTATACTTTGAATTAATTATAACAACAGTAATTTTTCAACTATTTGGCAGCACTATTTCTCCAGTCCTCTACCAGTCAGGAGTTGGGGTGAAGAGATGGGGTCTGCTTTCCCTGTGGTTTAAGTTCAGAAACACTTCTGGCCGTTGAAGAATAAGAGATACTTTGATTTTGCATTTAATGCCTCATTCCTCTTTGATTAGGGTTTCCCACACAGACAGGTTCCTGACTGCCACTTGATTAACATTAAAGTTCCCTGCTCCCTTGTGCTTGTTCTTAACTGAACCGTGCAGATTCTGACCATGACCTCACCTTGATGGATTCCAAAGCCCTCTCATTTTCCCGGTTGAGGCCGGTGGCCTGCTTTGCTTGGGTGCTGGCCTCCTGCAGAGCAGCACGGAAGCCACTGAGTTTGGCTTCGTAATCATTTAAAGCATCTCGTATATTCTTCGCCAGTCCATTGTTCTCCATCTGGTGGTTTTCCAGCCAGCTCCTTATCCGATTCAGCACTGAAATATATCACCTTTTTGTTTTCCACTTGAGAAATGAGTGCATTGACACTAAGTTATAAAGACTACAGAAGAACTAATTTTCTACTCACTGCATGGTTTTCCTTGAACTTGCAAGGGAATGAGAAAGGAGGCTAGTGTTTATGTTATGCTGTGCGCTGTACACATTGTCTCATTTAACTTTTATGACAACCACATGAAGACAGTGATTATCATTCTCTTGTTTCAGATAAGAAAACGGACGGCCCGAGAAATTAGGTGACAAGGTTTCAGCCTTGGAACTGGAACTGAACTTGAAGAGTATAAAGCACATTCTCCTTCTATCACTAATACTGTCTCCGAGGCTAACATTAAATTTAAACAATACAAATGCTAAAGGAGAGAAGCCACTATTTGTAGATTAACCACTGATATGTCATTCCACTAGAGAATAAAGCTCAGTATTTGGAAAAATATAGGCCTATTATTTTTAAAGTTTTGAGTTAATGTGGCATTTTCCTTAGTTCAAATCTTTAGATATATTCCCTTAATTTCTAGTACATCCATTTTTTTGGTAGTAGTAATGAGAATATCAATGTATGATTCAAAACCCCAGTGGTGCTGAGGGGACTATTAAAAATGATATAATGAGAAAGCAATAGAGCTGAAAGAAGAATGAAAATGCAGTTAATATCGCTTCTCGGCCTTTTGGCTAAGATCAAGTGAAAATGCAGTTAAAAACAAAATAGAGGTACCAGTGTCTAATATCTAAGGAGAAGAAACTATTTTTTTGCATGATGGTAAGATATTCTATTCTATGGATAAAGATGTGGTGTGTGTGTGTGTGTATATATATATATATATATACACACACATATGTATCATATTCAGTGGAATATTACTCAGTTGTTAAAAAGAATGAAATAATGCCACTTGCAGCAACTTGGATAGACACAGAGATTATCAAAGTAAGCAAAGAAAGCCAGAAAGAGAAAGACAAATACTATATGATATCACTTATATGTGGACTCTAAATCTAAATGTGTGATATGTTCACAAATGAACTTATCTACACACAGAAACAGACTCCTAGGCATGGATAACAGACTTGTAGTTGCCAAGTAGTAGGGGGTAGGGGAGGGAAGAATTGGGAGTTTGGGATTAGTAGCTGCAACCTATTATATATAGGATGGATAAATAACAAGGTCCTACTGAACAGCACAGATACCAGTATTCAATACTCTGTGATAAATCATAACAGAAAAGAATATGGAAAAAAATTCACATGTGTGTGTGTAACCGAGTCACTGCTGAAATTAACACAACACTGTAAATTAACTATAATGTAATAAATGTTTTTTAAGAAAAAGGAGTTCTATTCCACAACCTCTCAGTAACCTGGAAGGGCTACCCGTTTGTACCACATGATGCTCTACCAGTGATACCGGCTGAAATGGTGACCCCTCCCCCAACCTGGCACGGTGTACTCTGCGCCTTGTATGTCAAGGCCAGTCAGAACAGACTGGATGCAAGCATCTGGAAGGGTGCTTACCTTGCTGAGCCTCTCTTCTTTCAGCTTCGGCATCCCTCAGGTGCTTCCCAAAGTTGCGGGTCCTCAGTTCCCTCATCATGCGCCCTGCTTCAGCCAGCTCTCTGGAAAAATCACCTGAAGGCAACCTGTTTCCATCTCCCTCTGTCCCAGATATCTGCTTCACGAGAACTGGAAAACATCAAGCTATTTATTAAACTGGGAATTCTGGACTCCAGGAGACCACTAAGAAAAGAAGCAGGGACTTTGATAGAGGGCTTGTATTGGTTTTTTAGTATCACTATGGGCTCTTTTTCATAATGCTGAACTCTTTCTTTGTACAACAAAGACTAAAGTAGTATAAAAGATATTTAATTGGGCTGAGTAATTCTTCTTACTGTGCACATTCCGGATGACATTTTTAATCTTCGAGTCCAGCTCTTTTGCACTTTGGGTTGTCCGATCAATGTTGTTATATAATGTTTGTGCTTTTCTGGAATTTATTTGAACCTATATGAAGAGTAAATTGATGAGCAACAAATTAAGTTGTTGGGAGAAAAAACTAGCAACATTTTGAAGCAAAATGAGTTAATGCTATTGACCTAACATATTACCTTTTCTTGCAAAGTTTCAAATTCACGATTCAAGTTACTCAGTTCTTTTTCCAGACCATCCATTTTTGATTTATGATTTGAAATGGTGGGACGGTAGCTGAGCAGCTGGTTCTGGAAAGTAAAACACAAAGTTAATCACACTCTAGAGTAGAAATCTGGAGTAAGTCTTATCAACTTGGTAAACCTGGTGATGATATGAAAAGATTCATTGATTAAGATCAGTGCTGCTCCTTAGAAAAAAATATGGTTCTTTGAAATAGGCCTCATGAAGAATTTATGTTCTGATGTTGTGATATGGTTCTAAAATAAAGTAGGAAAATTTAAAGACAAGAAGAGACTTTATTTGAATTAATGACCTAACCTTATAGAAATGAGGGTGATGTTACTTACTTGATATATTTTTAAATTCTATAATAAAGTCAATTTTTAAACTTATATTTTACTTGATTATGCTAAAAACAAGTATCTATGGCTACTCTGTTGAAATAATCTATAGATTCAAAGAATTATAGAGCAAGAGAAAAACTCAGAACTCATTAAATTGAATACCTTCATTTAATAGGAAAAAAACGAGAAAACAGAAACCTAAAAAAGTTGGGTGATTTGGCCATGCCTTGGAAGTACAGATTATCAGTGAGACCAAAATCCAGGTCCCCTTCCTCTTTTGGGTACTGAATGGCAACATTACTTTTAGAGGGGACACTGCTGCATATGGGTTTCCCTGGTGGCTCAGACGGTAAAGAATCTGCCTACAATACAGGAGACCCAGGTTCGATCCCTGGGTCAGGAAGATCCCCTGGAGAAGGGAATGGCTGGCTACCCACTCCAGAATTCTTGCCTGGAGAATCCCACGGACAGAGGAGCCTGGTGGGCTACAGTCCACGGGGTCACAAACAGTCAGATATGACTTAGTGACTAACAATACTACTATTGCTGCATGTAATATCTAGAGTAGCAATTACTTTCAATTTGGGATTGTTGCTTTTTTTAAGTTTTAACTTTTTCGTATTATTTGGTTTCACTTAGCATACAGAATCTTAGTTCCCCAACCAGCAATCAAACCTGCACTGAAAGCAGTGTCTTAACCACTGGACTGCCAGGGAAATCCCTCAATTTTTTGGAAAAAAATGTGTTAATATCTTGAAAGTTTTTACAAGAAAAAGCAATAGTACTATCTCTACTTGTACATAAGAGCCAGCCTCAGGTAAAAAAACACAGGCTTTTCAGCTAAGGGCCAAACCCTAGGTCCACCACTTCATAGACAAGCCCATTGGGCCTTATCTCCTTCATCTGTCTATCAGGGGTTGCTATATTAAGCTGCTGGGTTCTTTTTGGTGGTAAGTGGGCTAATGTATTATAAAATGTCACGTATATGCAGAACCATTCAAAAAAGTTGGTTGCTTTGTCATACATATTCCTGCTCAGTTTTCACAGTGTTTGTGTGATATTGCAAGAAGATGGTTCTATTTGTGCTGCAGAAAAACGAAGCACATGATTGCAGGTCAGAACAGCTGGATAAGAGGTATAGTGGGTGAACATACTCTTTAGAATTTCATCTTGGTGTGAATTCTTCTAGAACCACCACATACTAGCTGTGTGATTGTAGGCAAGTTACTTGGCTTTTACATACCTATAAAAAATAGCACTATTTCCCTCACAGGGTGTTGTAAGATTTAAGGGCCCTGGGCACAGGATGGATACCACAATGTTCGTCCCTTCCCTTCCTTGAAAAAGTGCAAGACTGTATTGATGACATCAGTCACTAAAGTGCCTTTTTATTTTTTCCCTCTGAACACACAAACGCTTTTCCCCTCTCCTCTCCATATTAAGCCTTCTAACCGTGCACTAAAATTACCCTCATGGGATGGAAAAGAGCCATTTTTTCCAGCACTATTTATTTTTGCTGTATGTACTCAACCGTAGCCACTAATGGTTTCAAAGCAGCCTTCATTCCAAAAGCCCTTAATTTAACTGTCCTTTCTAACTTAGGGTTCATTTCACCTACTAAATTTTTTTACTTTTGAGTAGATTTTTTTAAATTTCTGTGATTTTTTAATTAGATCTTCTCACATTTACCTCTTCTTGTTTGGTTTCTTGTGTTTTAAAAGTTTTTCTAATTTCTCGTTTCTTTCATTGGATGTCACCCTGTAAAGTAGTTTTCAGACTGTCCTGTGATTTCTGTTTTTGCTACAGGGACTCATCACATGACTGCTGCTTCTGCTGCATGTCTTTCTCATTATCTTTCACAGTGTTTTCAGGCTCATTCTGAGAGGGTCTCTTGTGTCCTGCACTCCTTGTGTCCTGTCTGGTGATCTCAGGGTCATCATCACTCCTGCTCCCCCTGGGTCCTGGCCCCCCAAGTCCAGGACCAGGTCTTATATCGGCAGCTTAGGACTTGCACACTATGGTGATGCTGACAATGTCACATTGCAACACAGATCCTGGTCTGTGAATCTTGTCCACGTCCTAGCTATAAGGTTGTAGCTTTCCTAGTTCTCATACAATTATTGCCTAACAATGGTAACTGGGAAGTTCCAAGTTTGTTTCTTCAGTCTTCATTTGCAGGCAGAAAAGCCCCCATTCCCCCCAGCCAGGAAGCCTGACTCCAGCCCATGGGGCACTTTCAGCCCCAATACTTCTCAGGATACCCTCTTAGCTACCTTCTTTCCAAGTGTACATAGAACATTCTCCAAGATGACCATGTTCTGAGCTATGAAAGAGGTATCAACATACTTAAAGAGAGCTGGAATCATAAAGCATTTTCTCTGATCCCAACAGAGTTAAACTAGAAATCAATAATAGAGAGTTAACTGGAAAATCTGCAGTTTGGAAATTAAACAATATAGCTCTAAATAACTTAGCGATCAAAGATATGTCACAAGGGGAATCAGAAAATCTTTTGAATTGAATGAAAATGGAAATTGGCACTTAAAAATGTGTGGGATACAGCTAAGGTACTTCTTAGGGAAAAACTTATAGCACTAAATGCTTATATTAAGAAATGTTTTGGATCAGGAAATAAGCTTTTATCTTAAGAAACTAGAAAATGAATAGCAAACTAAACCCAAACCAAGCAGAAGGAAGAAAAGATATGGATAAGAACAGAAATCAATGACATTGAAAACTGAAAAACAACAGAAATCAATAAAATAAAAAGATCAATAACATTGATAAACCTCTAGCCAGAATAATTAAAAAAATAGATAAGACACAAATGACCAATAACCGGGATGAATGAGAAAGCATCACTACAGATTTTGCAGATATTAGAAGGATAATAAGGAAAAATTATAAACAATTATATGTCAATATATTTGGTATTAATAATTTAGGTGAAATGAAAAAATTACTTGAAAAGCATATATTACCAAATATCACTCAAAAAGAAATAAATAATCCTAATTGTCCAGTACCTATTTTTAATTGATCTTGTAGTTAAATTAAGAGAAAAAAAATTAACAAAGAAAATTCCAGGCCCACATGGCTTCACTGGAAAATTCCACCAAACATTTAAAAAAGAATTAATGACAATTTTACCAAAATTTGCATTTGACTCTTCTGAACACAAGATACTGAGATAAAGACTATGAGAAAAATGAGACCAGAAACATTCAGTACGTAAGGAATGTTCACTTAGAAGTGTCAGTGTTCTGTGTTCACTGTACTTTTCACCAGGAGAAATCTAATCTTCATTTAGAGCAGAGGAAGGACAGCTGCCCTGAACCTTAAGTGGAGTCAAGCTCCCCACCCCTCCCTGCATGAGGAGTATTCATTCACGCAGCATCTGTGAATCCACCGAGTAACTGCTCTGGGCCAGGCATCGTGTGGGCGCCAGGGGTACGTACCCTCAAGTCCTTGGTCTGGGTCTCCAAGCGCCTTATCTGCTCCAGGGTGCCTGCGCTGACACTCAGGCCCTGCAGCTGAGACTTGACCAGGCGCAGCTCGTCGTCCATGGTGGCCAGGTCGTTCAAGAGCGTCATCACACAGCTGTCACAATCTGTGGGGCCACAATCAGAGGCACACGTGCTGCTGGCTGGAGCCACAGGAATGCAGACCAAGCCGCAGGGCCACACAGCAGCCCGGTTAATACACACATAGCCCATCACGGGCAGAAATCCCCATCCGGGACTTCTCAGAGAAGGATGCAATTCTGAAAAAGGGAGATCTCTAGACGGGAGCATTTGACAAAGAAATGGTGCAGTGGGGAGAATGAGTGAGGATGGTCAAAAGGTACAAACGTCCAGTTATAAAGGGAAACAAATATTGTATATTCACGCATATATGTGGAATCTAGAAAAATGGTACAGATGAACCTATTTGCAGGGCAGGTACAGAGATGCAGATGTAGAGAATGGACAAAGAGGGGGAGGGAAGAGTGGGACAAACTGGGGGAGAGGCACAGACAAATATATACCACCACGTGCAAGCCAGCTACGGGGAACCTGCTGGATAGTGAAGCGAGCTTGGCTCAGTGCTCTGTGATGACCTAGAGGGGTGGATGGGGTGAGGGCAGGAGGGAGACCCAAGGGACAGGGGATACACGTACATATATGACTGATTCACTTCATTGTACAGCAGAAACTAACACAAGATTGTAAAGCAACTATACTCCAAGAAAAACATTTAAAAAAATAAAAAACAAGTAACTTAGCATGTAAAATGCACAGCATGATGACTATAGTTAAGGACACTCTATTATATATTTGAAAGTCACTAAAAAAGGAGATCTTAAAAATTCTTAATATACAGAAGAAAATCTGTAACTGTGTGAGTTGATGGATGTTAACTAACTGTGGCGATCATTTCACAACCTATACATATATCAAATCATTATGTTGTAGACTTTAATACAATGTAGCATGTCAACTATATAGCAATACAACTGGGCAAATAAATGGTGAACCTATGCAACCTGTTGCTTATTTCGTATATGGGAAAAGGAATAATAAATAGCTTTTATTTACTGAGTGCTTGCTATTTACCAGGAATCATGATAAGGGATTCATAAGCATTTTTCCAACAACTATATGAGGTTAGTATAGTTATTACTAACCTCAGTTTCACCACTGTACAAATGATGAAACAGGCTGGAAGAAGCAAGGTCACTGGCATGAGATCAGACAGATATTAGTTGGCAGAGACTGGATTTGACCCTAAGTAGCCCTGCTGGAGAAGGGCATAGCAACCACTCCAGTATTCTTGCCTGGAGAATCCCATGGACAGAAGAGCCTAGTGGGCTACAGCCCATGGGGTAGCACAGAGCTGGAGACGACTGAGGCGACTTAGCACACACACACAGCCCTCCTTCCACCTCCTCCCACCTTCTCCCACCAGCGCTTTCCCATGTCACAGTCTGGGGTTCACAGATCTGAAGCTGAACCCCACAACCTGGAAAGAAGGAGCCACTTTCTTTACTCACCGTCACATTCTTCTCCGGGACCACTATCTTTGGGTTCCTGGTTTATGCAGTCTGAAATGAGGAGTAAACAAAGAAGGCAGTGCTACTAAACTTACTCTTCATGTACTTTTTAACTCGGCTTTTAGGAAAGCTAGTTTCAGAAAATTTCAGTCACCCAACCACCCAGTATCGCCAGCTCTTCCCTTCTCCCTCCTTCCCTTGGGGCCACTGTTCTGAGAGCTGTCTTGGATCCCAGCAGTCTGGCTGCAGGAATGTCTCTTGTGGCCTCTCTGATGATATATTGCTTCTTCTCTCCAAAGGGTCATGTGATTCCTATGAAGTTAACACTCCAACTTGTTACTGTTGCCTTCATTTGGTGGCCTCTTATACAACTGCTGATGTCTCTTCCAATATCATTCGAGAACATTCAATAGACACTCACTGAGTGCCTTTGAGCACTCCCTAAGTTCCATGGCCCAGTGCTAGGGGCAGGAATACAAAGATAGAAGACAAAGTCTCTGCTGTCCTATAGGCGCGGGTTCAATCTCTGGTCAGAGAACTAATGCTCCTTAATGGTCAGGGAACGTAATGGTCCTGCAGGGGAGGTAGACACATTTTACAGCAGTGTGACAGATGCTATAAGGGAGATATGCACACACAGTGGACTAGCTACGGCTAAATCTTGAGGTTCTCAGCTACAGACAGGAAAGCCTAACGGTCATCCTTGGACATTCTTCACTCTGCTAACTTCTACTCCTTTCCCCATACCATGCATCCTTAATACTGAAATGTCCTCTCATTTCCCTCTGAAAAACCATCTAACTTCATCAAAGGAAAACTCTAAACTCGAAACTTTCTTAAACATGCAGCAAGGAGGCCTTCAGGTGTGTTCTCAATGGCAGGCAATACTCTACACTTTGTTTGTATACAGATACGTTTTAAACCATGTTTGCTTTTCATTGTAAAAAAATACATAAGTTTACTATGGAAAATTCGGAAAGATCAGAAAAATGAGATAAAACATTATCCTTGATCCTACGACTCAAAGACAATCAATGTGTCCCCAGTGTATATTTGCGTACACTTTATTATACATAATCATAGGTTTCTCTTACTCATCCTTTAAAAAAAAAAAAAAAACCCTTTTGTTCACTCTTACATGTATATATAAGAAGGACTGATGCTGAAAGGACACTGGTAGGACTGATGCTGAAGCTGAAGCTCCAGTATTTCAGTCATCTGATGTGAACAAAAGACTCATTGGAAAAGTCCCTGATGCTGGGAAAGATCGAGGGCAGAAGAAGAAGAGGTTGTCAGAGGATGAGATGGCTGGATGGCATCGCTGGATGCAATCAACATGAACTTGGGCAAACCCTGGGAGACGGTGAGGGACAGGGAGGCCTGACGTGCTGAAGTCCATGGGGTCACAAAGAGTCGGACAGGCCTGGTTGACTGAACAACAACAATATATACATATAGCTGTGTCAACTTTATTTCCTCAATTAGACCATGAACTCCTTATAGGCAGGAAACAAGGTTTTATTTCCTTCACAAACTTCTGCAAACACAGCACCTTGAACAGTCTATGGGGAACTTGACTTATGAGGAGGATTGATTTATCAGTGCAATTTTCTCAACAAGTTTGAGTTTTGACCACCAAGGAATCTGTCCATTACTAGGTAGAAAAAAAAAAAAAAAAAAAAACCAATGAATGAAAAAAGGTGGGGGGGAGGGAATCCCACAGGAACAAATGTGTCTCACGTGTGAACATTTTATTCCATTCGAGGAACAAACAGTTACCATCCTCACTTCAGGTTGCTTATTTTTGTTATTAGAGTAGGGACAAGGAGGCTTGAAAAGGCATCCATCTCAAAGTATGATGTGTCTGATATTAAAACGTCTCCTGAACACCTCCAAGGACCTCCAGAGACAGTAGATAACTCATCTCCTTCTAAGCCAGTCCTTTTCATCTTTAAACATCTGACACTTCCTACTCAGAATGATTTACGATAGGCCTCCCTCTAGCTTCCACTCCCGGAAGCGAGTTCCAGCCCTTAAGTCACATAGAAAGAGACCCACCCTTCTCCCACACATGCCCCTTTCAGATCCGTCCTTTCCAAGTCTACTCTCCACTGTCCTCTCCACAGGGCTGCAGGTCCCTTCACAGCTTCACTGTCTTTCTGAACAAATTGAAGCGTGTCTATTGCTTGCATGGGCACCGGACCAGGGAACAGTAAGCCACCTGGTTCTGGACACCAGAACTCGGTGGAGACAGTACAAGGCGTCTAAGGGGCCATGTCACTCTCTTGATTCATATCAAACTAACCACTGACTGAAACCTTAGCTGTGACTCACTTATCACTACAGGACTGACCACACGCAAGCCTCAACATAATCTTATCTGGTTAGAACTGGCCCCTCACTCCAGGCTGTTGAGGACCTATTTTATTCTAAATGTGTCATAGGAGGTGTTTTCTGGCTCCTCCAACTTTGTGTCATCTGATAACAGAGTGGGCAGGCCTTCTATATTTCCATTCAGGTCAACGATATTGAACAAGATGGAGCTCACATGACGCCCCAAAAAGTGAAAGCAGGCACCCAAGGAGCCATTTACTCTGCAGTCCTTTGGGAACAGTCACTTGAGCAGATCTAATCCACACATCCAGGGTGTAGTTCTTTACCTTGTCTATAAGATGAGAGATTTTATCTAAGGATTTGGTACTGTACTATATCAATGGCGTTTTCCTGATAAATCCATTAATGTTCTCCATTAGACAGAGGATGACAAGCTTGGATGCCATCACTGACACAACAGACAAGAGTTTGAGCAAACTCCAGGAGACAGTGGACTGGGAAGCCTGGCGTGCTGCAGTTGGACACGACTTAGCGACTGAACGACAGCAAATATTTTCCATCAAAGAAGGAAATGGAGACTCTCCCTTTTTTCCCCAGCTTCCTTTTTCTCCTAATCCATCTATACCAACTTCCAGTTAATGTCTTTTTCCTGGTAGGTAAAATCCATCTCAATTATACACTCACATTCTAGAACAGTTACTGCTTTAGGAGAAGAGCACTTTGGATTCTTCAGATACACATGCAAAGGAAGCTGATGAGAGAATAACCTTATAATGCAAAGAGAGATCTCACCAAAATCACTGAAATAGGATCTAAAGTTATTTTGGCTATAATTAAAGAAGTTTTAAAAACAATTTACCTTAACAAAAACCTACTTGAAGTTATTCACCAAAGCTGTGAGTACTACCTAAGCATTCCCAACTTTGTCAAAACAAGGGCACAATTTGTTACATGCAGTTGTGTGCATGCTTCCTGAAAAGGTCTGTTTGGCTTCTTTGTCTGCTATGATATACCAGTTTGATAAAGGTAAGTTAACAGAGGTGTGAGTTGATCTTACCTCCGTTCAAGGTTAACAGAGGTGTGAGTTGATCTTACCTCCGTTCAGGGGGTCACAACTGCCCAACTGGCCGTTGCTGTTACAATTGCATGGCTGACAGCTGCCTCCAAATTTCTGGGGATTTCCAAAATATCCGGGAGCACACCTACACAGAATACAGAAAAAGAGAGGAAACACCCAAAGAATGCGTCATTGACTCCACCCAGTTTTCTCAACTTCCAACTCCCTGTTTGGGATATCGTAACCCTATGGGAGAAAAGGCTGACATAGATTTGCGTGAGTGAATGTATCTCAGTAGAGATATTTGTGACTTGAATGGGAATGGTGAGGATGGGAGGCAGGCAGAGATTTCTCCCTTCCCCCTTGACACGCAGATGACATACCTACAGCCAAATGGCAGATGAACGAAACACAAACAGGAATCAGTGGTCTGATCAGTATGGAAATTAGGGATGGGTGAATTTTATGCAAGAGCTGAATTTCTGAAGATATGACACAATTACATACTGCTTAATTTACAGCTAATTTCCTCAAAGGTAAAAAAAGGAAAATTAATATAATTTCAATTTTTTGCATAAAGGGGGATTTTATTAATATTTCTTATTGTACTATTCCAACTCTGCATAATTCACACTTATTTGCACTAATTACTGCAGTGATATACATAAGGGGCTTAAATAACTGAGCAGTTATAGCTGCTACCTTGGCCCGAGGCTTTATTATTCTAGATGATTTAGTGATGAAATGTCAGTTCCTTATTTATAAGTTAAAAGATAATATTTCCTTGATGGTGAGTTTCTACTTTTCTCAAACAATAAAACAAACCCATGTTAATGTTTCTGGAACTGGGAGGTAAATCAAAATATTTATGTTCATTAGCAAAATTCTACTTCCACTCTATTACCCACCCCACCCCCCAAATTGTCATTAAGTTGGTATGTGTGTGTTGTCTTATTATCAATGGAACTGATACAATCAAGGAAATATGGCATTTGACTCTCTTCCAAAAACTTAGGGCTTCCCATGTGGCACTAGTGGTAAAGAATTCTGCCTGCCAATGCAGGAGATGTAGGAGACAAGGGTTCGATCCCAGGGGTGAAAAGATTCCCTGGCAGAAGAAATGGCAACTCACTTCAGCATTCTTGTCTGGAGAATCCCATAGAGAGGAGCCTGGCAGGCTACCGTCTACAGGGTCACAAACAGTTGGACATGACTGAAGTGACTGAGCATGCATGCAACCCAAATTTAAGTTTGCATATCAAAGAATTTCCAGGCAATTTAAATATGCGTTTCCAATGGATAAACTGGTGATATAGTGCAAAGGACACAGGTTTTGAGTCAGTGAGATCTGGCTGCATTGATTCCTGCTTTCACCACCATGCATGTAATCTTGGGCTTATCTGATTCCACTTCTTCATCTGATTCCACAAGCTTCCACTTCTTCATCTCCTGCTGCTAAGTTGCTTCAGTCGTGTCCGACTCTGTGTGACCCATGGACTGCAGCCTACCAGGCTTCTCCGTCCGTGGGATTCTCCAGGCAAGAACTCTGGAGTGGGTTGCCATTTCCTTCTCCAATGCATTAAAGTGGAAACTGAAAGTGAAGTCGCTCAGTCGTGTCCGACTCTAGCGACACCATGGACTGCAGCCTACCAGGCTCCTCCATCCATGGGATTTTCCAGGCAAGAGTACTGGAGTGGGGTGCCATTGCCTTCTCCCTGTCTTCATCTATTCCTCTTATAAAAATGTAAGCTCCATGAGGATGTGATTTTGGGAGGCTGTTTTGCTCACTGATACATCCTTAGCACCTGGGGCAGTGCCTGGGCACATATTAGGTATCAGATATAAAAAGGCAATGGCACCCACTCCAGCACTCTTGCCTGGAAAATCCCATAGATGGAGGGGCCTGGTGGGCTGGAATCCATGGGGTGGCTAGGAGTCGGACATGACTGAGCGACATCACTTTATTTTTTCACTTTCATGTATTGGAGAAGGAAATGGCAACCCACTCCAGTGTTCTTGCCTGGAGAATCCCAGGGACGGGGGAGCCTGGTGGGCTGCCGTCCATGGGGTCGCACAGAGTCGGACAAGACTGAAGCGACTTAGCAGCAGCAGCAGCATAAATACATGTTGAATGAATGAATGAAAAATTGTACTAACCTTATCTATTTTGGTGGATGGATATAAGATAAAAGATAACCCAGTAAAGAATCTAGTACAATGCCTGCACATAACAGACACTCAGTAAAAGGCAGCTACTATCACTTCAAGACATGATGAAAATATTCATGTAATGGTATGTATTAATTGGTATCATTTGGAATGACTACATTTCAGAAAGTGGATAGGAAGTAGAAAACCCATGTATTCCCTAATTATCAGGAAGGTAACCAAGCTGAGGTGGCTTATCCAAGTCTACTAAGCAGGCTGTCCTAATAATAGGGCTTTCCTTGAAGCGTCCAGCCCCATATTCTGCCTCCTAACCATGCTACGCAAAAGATCTGGGTTTAAAATACTTTTTCTTCAGGTGTCTCACTTGTATCTAAACTTTCTACGTAAAAGATACATATTTACAAAATACCTTACTTAAAGTTACATAAATATTCCAGAAAATTTTATTCTGCTTCTTCCTTAATCTTGCAAAGCAGAATAAAATTTCTGGAATATTTATGTAATTTTAAGTAAGGTAATTTGAAAAGACCCTGATGCTGGGAAAGATTGAGAGCAGGAGGAGAAGGGGACGACAGAGGATGAGATGGTTGGATGGCATCACCGACTCAATGGACATGGGTTTGGGTGGACTCCGGGAGTTGGTGATGGACAGGGAGGCCTGGTGTGCTGCGGTTCATGGGGTCGCAAAGAGTTGGACACGACTGAGCGACTGAACTGAACTGGTGCCTTTCTTCTTATTTAGCCACGACAGTGGCTAAACACAATGGACTTCCTGATTTCATAGATGACATTGGTACAGCAAATGAAGAGCAGAGAGAGCTTCTGTCATCTGTGGCTCTGAACAGCGGAGGGAGACACTGGTCCCAGAGCATGGGGCGGGGGCGGGGCTGGAATGTGAGCTGGGACCCCTTCCCTGCCCCTCCCCCACCCTCTGTACAGCTGTGCTGCGTACATCCTTATTCTTCACTCCACACTGCGCTTGTATTTATCACTGCCACGCTAACCACTAGTGGCTGACGATGCCTGGCAGCCTGGCACAGAATGGGTGCTCAATAAATGTCTAACAAGTGAGAAAATGACATTAAAATGGCATTAAGCTGTAGAAAAGTGTTTTACACCTGATGTTAGCCAAAAGGCCGAGAAGCGATAGAAAAGTTTTTAGCGATGGAAAAGTTTTGTTTCTTTTTTAAACAATACTTGCTCCCTTGATGTATGATCAAATGTAACAAACCTAAGCTGAGACTACTGTTAATTAAGAATTTCCCTTTCCAATCAGCTGCCTGCCAAATGGATGTCTCCTCCAGACTGGTGCTGTTTTCCACTTCACTGTTTGTGAAGAACTGTACGGAACATTAAATTAGGAAGCCTCTCCCAGATGGGAGCCCCTTAGCTTTCAAATCATGGAGCCTGGAAGACCCTCCCAGGCCCACTCCCCACTCTACCCATCTTTCCTGTCTCAGGGTGGCTGCCCCTTCCGCCCCTCCCCCTTCAGTTCTAGTGGGATGCCCCTCCTGTTGCAGCCTGGTTTAGCCCAGTTCCCTGTTTTAGGGCTTACCCTGGTGACTTAGGCTGTAAAGAATTCACCTGCAATATAGGAGACCTGGGTTTGATCCCTGGGTTGGGAAGATCCCCTGGAGAAGGGAATGACAACCTGCTCCAGGATTCTTACCTGGAGAATCCCATGGACAGAGGAGCCTGGTGGGCTACAGTTCATGGGGTCATAAGGAGTCGGACACGACTGAGCGATTAACACTTTCACCTTCTCTATTTCAACAGCCCCTTTGTGTGCCTATTTACCACTAGACTGGAAAACCCTTGAGGGGAGAGTCTGCTCTGATTGCTCATGTGTCTCTAATGCTCAGCACAGTGCCAGGCAGATACTAGGATCTCCATCCATTTTTCATTGAGGGAAAGAATGACTAATAGATGTGAGACAAACGTGAGCTAGGTTTCCCTTGCAGAAATGAAAAACAGAAGAAAACTGAATTGCTCCTTTTTACCATGAGATAGTGTCCAGACCCTCAGCTGATGCCCATAAAAAGAGTGTCCCCTCTTCCACCCATGGCAGGAACCCTCGAGGCCCTTGGACTTGCTTACATTACTTCCCTGACCTAAGCTGTCTTCCAGCTCCACCTCCCAGCTCCACTGGGCTCTAGCCATTCCCTCGACCTACGTAAGTCCCACCTTGTCCATAAAATGTTTCAGATATTCCTAGTCCACAGTAGGCCCCCTTACGATGAAATTCAGTTGAATTGATTGTGTGTGTGTGTGTGTGTTTAATTTGGTAAAACTCTTCTAAAGTTATCCAGAAAAACAATATGCCAGAACAGTCCAGGAAACAATTTAAGCTCTATGAAGGGAACCTGGCTCAACCAAATAGTCAGTCATTTTATAGTTTCAGAAATGATTCAGAAGTGATAATAGCACAAGAACCCAATAAAATGTACAAATCCAAGTCCATACAGAAATTTTGTACATATGTAGCTTCAGTGATGGAGAAGGCAATGGAACCCCACTCTAGTACTTTTGCCTGGAAAATCCCATGGATGGAGGAGCCTGGTAGGCTGCAGTCCATGGGGTCGCTAGAGTAGGACACGACTAAGCGACTTCACTTTCACTTTTCATTTTCATGCACTGGAGAAGGAAATGGCAACCCACTCCAGCGTTCTTGCCTGGAGAATCCCAGGGACGGGGAAGCCTGGTGGGCTGCCGTCTATGGGGTTGCACAGAGTCGGACACAACTGAAGCGACTTAGCAGCAGCAGCAGCAGCAGCTTCAGTGAATGTCTTCCCTGGTGGCTCAGTTGGTAAAGAATTGGCCTGCAATGTGGGAGACCCCCTGGAGAAGGTTCAGTTAATTCATCTAACGGTACCCAGGCAAAGAGAGATGAAAGCATGAGCGTATGGGATTGTGTCCCCATCACTCTGTGAGCACACATCCTGTGGTGAGCATAACATGAGGGATGTGAGCCTGCTCACCCTCAGCTGGGCTGGTCTCCCTGTGCCTCTCCTCACATGAACATTTCACCCTACAGAGTGTGGCTCCAGATGTAGCCAGATGCCATGCACATTTCATGCAGCGAGGCCCCCCTGGATTATGGAGACACAGAATACTGGAATAGTCAAGGTTATTTGAGCTCTGGTCAATTTTTGTCTTATATGTTGACCCTAAGTCTATCTGCCATGTGAGAAGCAACACCATAAAAAAGGCGAGGTTCCAATATTTCACTAACATCGAGATTTGAAGTTAAGAAGTAAAACCACAAAAGTTCAAAAACAGAGATTTCCCTGGGGGTCCAGTGGTGAAGATTTCATCCTCCCAATGCAGGGGGGATGGGTTCAATCCCTTATTGGGGAGCTAAGATTCCCATAGGCCTCACAGTGTGGCGATATAAAACCAAAAAACCAAAATAGGTATAAACATTTATATCCAACTACCTCCAAGGACAAGAGTCAGGGGATGATGGAACTTAAGTGGAACTTCCTGGCCCTGACATGATGTTATCAATGAATACTTATTGTTATGGAAACAGACTGAAAATGAAAGTGTTATCCACTCAGTCATGTCTGACTCTTTGCGACCCCATGGACTGTAGCCCACCAGGCTCCCTCTCTCCATGGGATTCTCTGGGCAAGAAGACTGGAGTGGGTTGACATTTCTTTCTCCAGGGAATCTTCCTAACCCAGGGATCGAACCTGGGTCTCCTGCACTGCAGGCAGATTCTTAACCATCTGAGCCACCAGGGAACCCTGCATGGAAACAGATTACTAATATATAATTAGATGAGAAAATAAGTCAAAACAAAAAGCAAAACTGAAATCTACATTATTTTTTAAAGAAAAAGTCTGTGCATATAGAACTGACATGTAAGAACATACAACAACTTTTTGGGGGGGGCCGCACGTGGGATATTAGTTCCCCAATTAGGGACTGAACCTGTGTCCCTTGCAGTGCAAGCACAGAATCCTAACCAGGGGACCACCAGGGAATTCCCTTCAAAAAGTTTTAACAATGGTTTTCTGTAGGCAGAAGAAATATGAATAGCACTGTAGGTGGGCAGGTGTGAGCATAGGGCAATTGGAAGGGTGTGGAACTTACTAGTTTTTGCCTTATTAGCTTTTGGCTCACCTATTTTATGGGGATTCCCAGGTGGCACTAGCAGTAAAGAACCCACCTGCCAATGCAGGAGATAGTAAGAGACATGGGTTTGATCCCTGGGTCGGGAAGATCCCCCTGCAGGAGGGCATGGCAACCCATTCCAGTATTTTTGCCTGGAGAATCCCCATGGACAGAGGAGCCTGGCGGGCTACACCCCATGGGGTTGCAAAGAGTCGGACAGGACTGAAACGACTTAGCACACACGCATCTGTGTTACATCATTTTCATAATTTATAATTATAACATTTTTTATAATTATGTACTGATCTTATGATAGTTATTTAAATTTTTTAAATGTTATCCATATGATTCATTTTACTGTTACTTTCCCAGATATCAATGTATGTGTGCTCTCTTCCTGTCTAGATAACAAGTATCTTTTGTACCCTTCACAATAACTGGGCAGAATAGCTAATTATGAAATATTGTTCAGGAAAAACGCAAGCTTGCCTCTGCGGCCTTTATAATCAAGTACATACCTTCCATTTTGTAACATGTATTCTTTTGTTTCCCAAACATTTCTAAATACCTATTATATGAATAGTAGCTCACTGGGCACTAAGGGATTCAGAAATGAGTGAGACACAGACTGTCCTGCCAGTGTTCATAATGTCGTGTGTGCATTAACAGGGGGGTGTGTGTAGGGCTGTGGATACGTGTGCATGTGTGGGAGCATGTAGAGTTGCATGTTTGTGTACAGGCAAGCAGGGATGTATATTTGGGGATAGAAGTTTGAGTTTCGATGGTGGTAGGAATACGCAGATATATGTCTGGGGAGGGGCATGCAGGAGTGTGCGTGGGAGTGGGGATATGTAGGCATATATGTAAGCACAGGGGGATACAGGGGCATTTGCTGGAGTGTATAGGACTATGACATATTGGCCCTAATTCTCAAATTTCCACAGGTACAAAGCAAGGAAGAGAAGGAAGTTAATGATTTATGAAGTGACAGGCTTGTGTTTTTCCCAAGAGACCTTTTCCCAGCCTCAGAGAAACCAGCGGCCCCACCCCAGCTCTGAGCCCCACCCACACCCAGGGTGCCTGTAGCAGCCTGCCCGCAGAGCCCACCCCACCTGTGAGATGGGGGGAGGAGGAGAGAAGGGGGGCACGGGGGAGGGCGGCACCCACCTTTCACAGCGTGTTCCTGTGTATCCAGGTTTGCAGGAGCACTTGACGTTTTCCCCAGTCACAACACAGCCGGTGGCAAAACTTAAAAAAAAAAAAGACAGAAAAAAGCCCCAGTAGAAACATAAACCCACAGGTTCTTATGCTCATTATTTTTTGCCACATGAAGTGAAACTGGAAACCAAGGGTCCAGGTACCTTTCATGTGAAGAAAATTTTGCCCATCAAAACTTGTCGAGAGAATAATGAATGATTTCAGCTGACATCGGGCAAATCTGGGTGAATAGGGACTGAAGGCATTTTTATTTTCGGCTTGGAGAAATACATTCCTTCCCTTAAGACAGAGTAAAGTAACGCACTTGGGAAGAGATGGTGACGACAGCACTTTTTCCAGAAATAACAAGGAAGGAATCAAACAAGTCTGGGCAGAAAAGAAGAACAGAGAGTTCTGATTCTTTAAAAAAAATTTTTTTTCCCCTCCTTGCTTATTCTAGTTCTTTTATCTTATACTGGGCACAATCCCTTCTGGGAAGAAAAAGTATTTTGTGTGGAGGGTTCGGCGGTGGGGGCAGGCCCACCCAGAGTCCCATAGGGGACTAAAGTACAGATCATGCTTGGGCCCAGTTAGCTCTGCAGACATGGTCCCTGCTGATTTCCACACTTTTCCAATCAGGTTGTTGCAACTTCTATTCTCTTTCTTTTAGTTCTGAACTGGTGTATTTATAGAAGCTTCTTAAAAAAAAAAAAAAAATTAAACCAAGAGACCATGAAAAAGTCCTTGTTGCCTTACGAAGAAACATCTATGACCACTGAACATTGCACTGACATAGATGTGAGGGGAAATAACTCCATTTATCACTAGCTGGTAAGAGAATTCTGATTTTAAAAACTATTTACTTATTTGGGTGTGCTGGATCTTAGCTGCGGCTCATGGACTTAGTTGGGCTTCCCCGGTGGTGCTAGAGGTAAAGAACCCCGATGCCAATGGAGGAGACATAAGAGACTCGGGTTTGATCCTTGGGTCAGGAAGATCCCTTGGAGGAGTGCTTGCCTGGAGAATCCACTCCAGTATTCTTGCCTGGAGAATCCCATGGACAGAGGAGCCTGGTGGGCTCCCTAGGGTCGCAAAGAGTCAGACACAACTTAGCACGCACACATGTGAACTTAGTCGCTCTGTGGCACATGGGATCTTAGTTCCTCAACCAGGTATTGAACCTACATCCCCTGAATTGGAAGGTGGATTCTTAATCCCTGGACCACAAGGGAAGTTTCAAAGAGTTCTTATTTGGAAGCTTCTCTTGGACAACTGGATAGATATAGAGTTACACCTTTAAAGGGACAGTTAGAAATTTGTCAGCAGTATTAATATTGCTGGAAGGAGAATTAGATAAAAATAGGATTTTACTGATACATCCTAGGAACTGCGTGTTACTTCAACTACACAGAAGCTGAAAGCTGACCTTGATGATAGCATGCTTTGCAACCAAAGATCAAACGCTTTCCCCAAGCACACTGTGAACATCTTGCAGCTTTTTACTCTCTCCAGCTTCTGTTCAAACAAGCCTGGGCAAGTGTCAAGTGATAGATCCCTTTACAAATAAAGCCACAGGACCGGGCAGGTTTAAGGAGTATCAAACACACAGATAGCAAACCAGGGTGGATATTTCAAATATGCATCTCCAGAAAAGCCACATTGGGCAGGTGGCTTCTGATAATTTTAAGACTCGGCCAATTTCTCTGCTAGCTCAGCTGATATCAGCCAGCCTTGCAGTCCACACTTGCTCCTGAACCTGGGCACTACTGGTACTTGATCACCATCACTCTGATTTTTCATATCAAATCTTGCTTCACTTGGTTACCTGTTTATATTTTGTCTGGACTCACAGTGAACAAGTGATGATGAGCAAGAGTAGGACAAAGTGCCAAAGCCAAACTGAACACGAATTATCACGAAAGGAAAATGACGGCTTTCTACCGACAGAGTCTACTGACCTTACTGGAGCCTGGATGATAATGCAGACCACATCCCTCTGAGGCTCAGAACTGTCCTGTGGCTTCCATCACACTGAGGATAAAAGTCCTTAACATCCAAGTGCCTTACTCTAGCCTGAAAGGTACAGGATCTGTACCCTGGCTGTCCCACCAACCTCATCTCCCAGCCAGCTCTCTCTCAATGCAATCAAGCCATCCATGCCTTCTTACTGTCCACAAACTCATCATCACAGGAGTTTTCTCATCTGTTTTTTCCCCCCTTGCCATGGACCCTCATCATATTGTCTTGGTACTCCACCTCATCACTCTTGAGTCCCTGCCCAACAACTCCAGAAAGCCCTGCTACCACCCTCTGTAAAGAATCCACTATCTATCATATAACCCTTTTATCAGTGGTGTGGCCCATCTCTGAAGTTATACTTCAGACTGATTTGTGCACATTTTACTGAGGAATAACCCCACTCTCTCCTCCCATTCTTCAGGTGAAGCTTAATGTCTTTGCCAGCCTTCTTTACTGCAGTTACCCCAGCATCTGGAGGAGGGATGATGCTCAATAAATTGCTTAGACATTAAATGAAGAGCAAAAGAAAAGAGGAAAAGGCAAAACCCTGAAGAACACAACTTGGAGAGTCTGTTTTTGTTTGGTTTTGTTTCCATTTTTTGTCTATTCCTTTTTTAAAATAGAAAATTGTTTTATTGAGATAGACTTCACATATCATACAAATCCACCCACCTAAAATGTTAGATTCAATGGCTTTTAGTGTGTTCACAGAATCGCGCAGTCATGACCACAAGCAATTTTAGAGCATTCTCATCACCTCTGAAAGAAATTTTATGCCATTTAACAGCCCCTTCCCATTTCTCCCCACCACCCATTCCCCAACCCTAGACACCCTTCAAACTATTGGGTTGGCCAAAAAAGTTAAATCGGGTTTTTCCATCATGGCTACAAAAAATCCAAATGAACTCTTTTGCCAACTCAATACTTCCTGTCTTTATAGATTATTGTCAAACGTCTACAGTACCTGTCTGAATGAGGACATGGGCAGACTCTGCAGGATCCATGAATGGTGTTCCAATAGTAACCCTCTTTACAGCGCTCACAGTGTTCCCCTGCAGTGTTATGCTGGCAGTTCTTGGGAGAGAGAAACAGTAAAATTAATAACAACCTATTACATTTATTACTATTGAGATTGCTGTCATCTTAATTACTCACACAATTATAACTCAACCCCCTCTGACATAGCAATATCGATTTTGCTAATCATATGCTTTTCCTACCCAACCAATCATTGTTGGTGCCAGAAAAATGGTGTAATTGCCCTCCCATCAGCTATTTGGTGTTATCATGGGGAGGAAGGGCAACATGGAGCCAGGTCAGTGGGGTTAAAATCCCACTTGAACATTCCATAGCTGTGGGATCTTGGGCAAGTCCCTTCACCTCTCTAGGCCTCGGTATTTTTTAATAAATCAACTTTTTTGGCCATGCCACATGGCATGTGGGATCTTAGTTCCCTGGCTAGGGATTGAACCTGTGTTCCCTACACTGTGTGGAAGTGGTTGAGTGTGGAGTCTTAACCACTGGACTGCCAGGGAAGGTCCATATAAATAGTGAAGGTGATGGAATTCCAGTTGAGCTATTCCAAATCCTGAAAGATGATGCTGTGAAAGTGCTGCACTCAATATGCCAGCACATTTGGAAAACTCAGCAGTGGCCACACGACTGGAAAAGGTCAGTTTTCATTCCAATCCCAAAGAAAAGCAATGCCAAAGAATGCTCAAACTACTGCACAATTGCACTCATCTCACACGCTAGTAAAGTAATACTCAAAATTCTCCAAGCCAGGCTTCAGCAATATGTGAACCATGAACTTCCAGATGTTCAAGCTGGTTTTAGAAAAGGCAGAGGAACCAGAGATCAAATTGCCAACATCCACTGGATCATGGAAAAAGCACAAGAGTTCCAGAAAAACATCTATTTCTGCTTTATTGACTATGCCAAAGCCTTTGACTGTGGATCACAATAAACTGTGGAAAATTCTGGAAGAGATGGGAATACCAGAACACCTGACCTGCCTCTTGAGAAATCTGTATGCAGGTCAGGAAGCAACAGTTAGAACTGGACATGGAACAACAGACTGGTTCCAATCGGGAAAGGAGTTCGTCAAGGCTGTATATTGTCACCCTGTTTATTTAACTTATATGCAGAGCACATCATGAGAAACACTGGACTGGAAGAAACACAAGCTGGAATCAAGATTGCCGGGAGAAATCTCAATAACCTCAGGTATGCAGATGACACCACCCTTATGGCAGAAAGTGAAGAGGAACTAAAAAGCCTCTTGATGAAAGTGAAAGTGGAGAGTGAAAAAGTTGGCTTAAAGCTCAACATTCAGAAAATGAAGATCATGGCATCCGGTCCCATCACTTCATGGGAAATAGATGGGGAAACAGGGGAAACAGTGTCAGACTTTGTTTTTCTGGGCTCCAAAATCACTGCAGATGGTGATTGCAGCAATGAAATTAAAAGACGCTTACGCCTTGGAAGGAAAGTTATGACCAACCTAGATAGCATATTCAAAAGCAGAGACATTACTTTGCCAACAAATGTTCGTCTAGTCAAGGCTATGGTTTTTCCTGTGGTCATGTATGGATGTGAGAGTTGGACTGTGAAGAAGGCTGAGCGCCGAAGAATTGATGCTTTTGAACTGTGGTGTTAGAGAAGACTCTTGAGAGTCCCTTGGACTGCAAGGAGATCCAACCAGTCCATTCTGAAGGAGATCAGCCCTGGGATTTCTTTGGAAGGAATGATGCTAAAGCTGAAACTCCAGTACTTTGGCCACCTCATGCGAAGAGTTGACTCATTGGAAAAGACTCTGATGCTGGGAGGGATTGGGGGCAGGAGGAGAAGGGGACGACAGAGGATGAGATGGCTGGATGGCATCACTGACTCGATGGACGTGAGTCTGAGTGAACTGCGGGAGTTGGTGATGGACAGGGAGGCCTGGCGTGCTGCAATTCATGGGGTCGCAAAGAGTCGGACAGGACTGAGCGACTGATCTGATCTGATCTGATGATGTATATACTATTCTAATTTTCCTAAAATGTACAGTTAAAATAATACCCACTTTCCAAGGTTATCAGGACTTGTAGGATCCAGAGAGGAGTCTCTCGGGGGTGTCAGGTGAGGGTGCTGTCAGCTTCCTATACCTTTACTTTGCTCGGCCTCCCTGACTCTCTCAGAAACATTCGTCCTTTTGAACTAAGTGCTCCCCTCTTCACGTTAGTTCCCTTTCCTTATTGTTTATTTATTTGGCCATGCGGGGTCTTAGTTGTGGCATGCAGGATCTTTTAGTTGTGGCAGGTGGGATCCAGTTTCCTGACCAGGGATGGAACTCAAGCCCCCTGCATTGGGAGCTCAGAGTCCTAGCCATTGGATCACCAGGAAAGTCCCAGTTTCCTTTCCTTTATAGCTCCAAATGACAATTTTAAAGAAGAGCTGCCTGGAGAGAGATGCTTTAGTCCCATGTCAACTTAGTTCTGAGCTGAAAACACTGAGGAAGTAAGAATGTGGAGAAGCAAGAATGGTGGTGAGGTGACCTGAATCCTATGATAAACCCTCCCCAAACCCCTCTGAACTCTGGGCCTTTAGAGGGGCACGGGGAGAGGAGCATAGAAGGGGGTTAGAAACTGAGTTGCTTGATAAAAAGCCCATAAGAATGTCCGAAATACCACTCACTCTCAGCTGAAAGCATCTACCCTGAAATCATCTGAAAGCATCTTCCTCAGTCCTGCAAATTTGAGGCATCTACCTATCAGATTTCCTTGTTTTACTGTGAATAAATGAGTGAATGAATGAATCCATATCCACCCTCACAGCATGTGCTTTCCAAGGTCCATGTGACAGCAAACTGTGCATGAACTAGCTGCTCAGCTGTGCTAGGTGCAGGGGCGCCAAGATAGACTGGTACCCTGATTCGGGGGTAGACAGAACCCTGTGAGTAGACATCTTCATACAGTGTGGGGAATACGATGACAAAGGTGTTGGCAGCATGCCCTAATACCAAGAGGAGCCTCAGGGAGGCGATGAGGCCTGTGTGGAGGACAGAAGGAGAAGAGCAAGCTGGGTGGGGAAGGGAGGAAGGGCGCACTGGGCACGGGGGCCGGTGTGCACAGGACCTCAGTCTTGCAGGAGATCAGTGGTGTGGATGGACAACCTGAAGCAGCTGGTGTTCCCGAGGGTGAAGTGCAAGGGGGCAGGATATGGCTGGAGAGGCAGCAGCACAGATCAAGGGGCCCTGAGGCTGTCTGAGGAGTGTGAACGTCTGGGTGTGAGCCTCAGGGGACCCCCGAGTCAGCTGTGAGTTTCAGATAAATCATCCTGGAGGCAGGGGGAGACAGGCTCCAGCAGCAGGGAATAAAAATGAGGAAAACCAGTGTGGTGGTCCAGTAGCTGGGACTTCGAACTCCCTATGCAGGGGGCCTGGGTTCGATTCCTGATCAGGGAACTAGAATCCACATGCTGAAACTAAGAGTTTGATGCCTCATCTAAGAGCTGGGGCAGTCAAATAAATAAATTAAAATAAATAAATATAAAATGGGCTTCCTTGGTGGTACCAATGCAGGAGACACAAGAGACGTTTAGATCCTTGAATCGGGAAGATTCCCTGAAGCAGGAAGTGGCAACACACTCCAGTAATCTTGCCTGGGAAATCCCATGGACAGAGGAGCCTGGCTATGGGGTTGCAAAGAGTCAGACACAACTGAGCAATCACATGTGTTAAGCATAAAAAATAAAGTAAGAAAACTGAAAAGTAGAATTCCCTTAAAAATAAATAAAAAGGAGGAAAACTGAAGAACGAGGATGAGAAGAGAGAGGAGGGAAGGAACTGGAAACAAAGGGGAGCTGACAGGTGATGGATAGCAAAGGCAGAGGAAGGGAGAGAAAGCGGCCAGGAGAAGGCGGAACAGCAGGGCCTCGGCGGAGAGAAGGGAGCCGGTCATCAGAGCTCCATCCGGCCAACGGCACCCACAGGACACGTCACTGGCTTCGGCTGCCTCCCCGCTGGACACATGCAGCTTTACTGCCAGGGGGTGGGCTGATTTCTTTTTACCCTTCGAAGCTTATACTTGAAATGACAGGGAGAGATGCACATGTGTGAAGGTCCCAGACTTCAAAATTGACTTTGGACCTCGGGAAGCGGAGGCCTATGTAAAGAACCGTCCCGTCTGCCAGCGAAAAGGGCTGGGTCTCCTTGTTTCTGTTTTCTGAGGATGGGGCTGCATGCGCGGCTCCCGGGCAAGGGCCATGTTGGAGTGCAGGGCCAGCACCCACGGCCTGCCGCTGAGCTGCACCCGTGTGTGTGTGTGCTCATGTGTGCACATGTACATGTGTGTACACACGCACACCCCCCACCAGACAGCAAGCCTCCTGAGAGTAGGGATTATGTCCGATGGTTCTAACCCCAGCACTTAGCTTAGTCCTTCCCATAAGAGCAAATACTCAGCAAGGGTTCCCTGAATGAATCAGTTCTAGAGGGCACGTGGCCGTCAAGGACAGGGGAAGACAGAGCTGCAAACAAAAGTGAAAAAGAGAATCTTGTTGTTTGATTGAAACACGAACTATGACTCTCACTAGTGATTCCTTCACTGGGTGGATGGACTACAGAGAAAACTCCCTTTGTTCTCTGGCAGCATTTATAAAGTGGCCTCGCAATGACTCAACGGCAAGATAAGTATTTTTAATGACAGTGTCTACCTGTGTTACACACATCACACAGTATGAAATACAAACTATTACATGAGATACCAAAGAGCTGAAAAATAATACTGCCTGACATCTCTTACACTTTCGGAACTTATAAGGCTAAAATCCTACAGAATATTCTGTCATGCTCTTTACAACAATTTCCTGTCCTGGCCTGTTCTGTCTTGCCGGGGAAATAGCTCCTCAGGACACGCTGAATGGGCATAAAACAGTCTAGGAACTCAAAGAGCTGAAACACACTCTAGGTGCCTCGAACAATGCAGAGGAAGCCCTCGCCAGGACAATGCATTTCTGAACCACTCCAAAGAAGTGGGGGCTCTGTATTCAGGCACCAATGTGGCCTCCTTGCCTTGGAACTGTCCATCTTCCTTCTAACTGGGGAGGCCGTGGCTACTGGAGGGGGGACCTCTGATGATAGGGAGGAAGATAGCAGAATAAAAACTGTTTTGCTTCAGGATGCATGAGAAAAATCTCCTGAGAACCTAGTTTTGTGTGAGAGAATTTTCTAAAACATACCCAAAGAAGATAGTTTTCTGGTGGCTAAGTCATAAACCACTGGGACTCCCCTTGCCTGTCTTCCCCTATAAACGCACTGCCTTGGCAGCCATGCAGGTTAGTGTTTGATGGATGGAGAGTGTGCCTTCAGCCTTTGACAGCATCTCCTTCTCCTCTGATCAATTTTTTAAGCCACTGCTCATCTGACAGCAATGAGGTCTCCTCTCTGCAACCTCCTGCCCCACCTCAGCTCAGCTCAGTTCAGTTCAGTTGTTCAGTCGTGTCCAACTCTTTGCAACCCCATGAATTGCAGCACGCCAGGCCTCCCTGTCCATCACCAACTCCCGGAATTCACTCAAACTCACGTCCTTCGAGTCGGTGATGCCATCCAGCCATCTCATCCTCTGTCATCCCCTTCTCCTCCTGCCCCCAATCCCTCCCAGCATCAGAGTCTTTTCCAATGAGTCAGCTCTTCACATGAAGTGGCCAAAGTATTGGAGTTTCAGCTTCAGCATCAGTCCTTCCAAAGAACACCCAAGACTGATCTCCTTTAGAATGGACTGGTTAGATCTCCTTGCAGTCCAAGGGACTCTCAAGAGTCTTCTCCAACACCACAGTTCAAAACCATCAATTCTTCGGCGCTCAGCTTTCTTCACAGTCCAACTGTCACATCCATACATGACCACTGGAAAAACCATAGCCTTGACTAGACGAACCTTTGTTGGCAAAGTAATGTCTCTGCTTTTGAATATGCTATCTAGGTTGGTCATAAGTTTCCTTCCAAGGAGTAAGCGTCTTTTAATTTCATGACTGCAATCACCATCTGCAGTGATTTTTTAGCCCCCCAAAATAAAGTCTGACACTGTTTCCACTGCAACAAAATTGAGGTCCAAAGGCGTAGCTCTGGTTTACTATATCCTGGCAAGAGTTAGGGCTTCCCAGGTGGCTCAGGGGTAAAGAATCTGCCTGCAATGCAGAAATTGCAGGAGACGTGGGTTTCACCCCTGGGTTGGAAAGATGGAGGAGGGCATGGCAAGGATGTCACGCCAGTATCCTTACCTGGAGATTCCCATAGACAGAGAAGCCTAGTGGGTTATAGTCCACAGGTTCGCAAAGAGTCGGACACGACTGAAGCCACTTAGCACACACGCATGGCAAGAGTTAAACCCCAGCATCTACCAATTATTATCATCTAGTGAGATTCAGAAGCTAAGGTGTAATTTAATTGCTCAGACAGAACGTTCTCTGACGGCGCATGTTAAAATGGAGGGAAAGGGGACTTCCCTGGCAGTCAAGTGGTTAAGACTTCGCCTTCTAATGCAGGGAGTGAGGGTTCTAGTTGCGGAGCTAGGATCCCACATGCCTTACAGCCAAAAAAACCAAAACATAAAACAGAAGCAAAACTGTAACAAGTTCAATAAAGACTTTAAAAATGGTACACAGGAAAAGAAATCTTTAGGAAAAAAAATGGAGGGAAAAGTGAGTGTAAAGTAATTCAGCCTGGTTACCTGGTGCTGCACGTGCCCCTGCCCCACCCCATCCCCTGCTCACATAATCACCTCTATTTAGGGTTTGGTAGAGGTGACGTCTGATGTCTGAGGCCTAGTGGAGGGGGACGGGGAATACACAGATCATTTGTTAGTAACATTCCAGCATCAGTTTACTCACAATGCATATTCCCGAGCCATCCTGGCAGCGATTGGAATGCCCGTTACAGTTGCAGGGAACACACCATCCGGTGTATAAGCCTTTGTTCTCACGATAGTATCCAGGGCTGCATCCCTGTTTTGCAAACAAATCATTTAGTCAATACAAAGAAAGAAATTTATTATCCAAGGCAGGTGACCATCCTGACCGTCCAGCATTGACCTTTCTATCTTCCCTACTTTGGTCAGTGTGTGAACTTCTACTTTCCAATGCAAGCCAGGTTCACTTGCTTTTTCCATCAGGTTTTCTGTTGTTTTCACATCTTGGTGGATGTGAAAGTAGCTGGTGGAGTTTGTGGTGGAATGGGAGATGTGTGGTGGGGAAATCAGAGCAAAGGGGGTGTGGGGGGTGGACTGTGGAAGTTGGGTGCCTCTCCTTCTCAAGCCAATCGTTTTGAGGGCCAGTGGAGGCACGGAAGGCTGAAAAAGCAAAGAGGATCAGGACCTCAGTCTGCCAGGGGGGAGGACCTCTGAGCAAATCCCTTCAAGTTCTCTTTGGGTAGCCACTCCAAGTGTGGATTTGGGCTCGTGGGGGAGCTGGATGGGAGGAGGGGAAAGGTGGGATCACCACTGGGATTTAATCAATAATGGCAGGTCTGGTGGTACCCATTCACTGCTACTCACCAGACTACAGGTGACTGGGAACCCTGGGGAAAGGAAACAGCTTGCATTCTTGTACAGAACCTGATAGGGATGTTTGGTTCCTACTGAACACAAAGACCCAGCTTAAGGCAATTTCCGTGAGTGTGGTCTCCTCTTATTCAACATTGCTTTGATTAACCCTATCTCCTCTATATTGCCTTTTTGCAGTGTAATGCTGCAAGTTATTATTTTTCATGTGGATGAGAAGAATTATGATGATGATGATGAGAAGAAGCTCACACACTCCCCAGAGCTGAATATTCCAGTTGCTGCTAGAAATTCCTTCTAAAGCTAGACAAATGATGCCAAATCATACACAATAACAATATATAATTTCCAATACAATTTTCCCTTCAGCTATTAGGAACCATGTCGAGGCAAAAGAATGCACTACAACAACTTAGATTACTGAATGGGCTTGTCTAAGGGAATCCAAACATGAAAGGAATGTTCTCGAGCTGAAAGCACAACTGAGAGATACGTTTGAACTTAATTCAGCCAGTGGTGGTATGATCGTATCTGCAAAAAATCTCTACTAAGAAGGCATAAGGGCCTTATAATTATCACCATATACCCCATTACATGATTATAAAATTATCTGATTTAATAAAGAACAAATTATCTAAATAATAAATATATATGGTTTATTTATGACAACATGCCCAGTAAAAGCTTTAATTAAATATTCTTTGGTGGGTGAGGATGGTCTATCCTGATTAAAGGTAAATCACCCATCTTAATTTGCTTTTGCTTAGAAATAGAAAAACACTCCACCAGAACTATGTATCATGTGACTCTCAGAACATTTGTCAGTTATGGGAATATAATTATTTTCTCACCTCTGTAAAGCACACAAACCCTACATTTAACATACGATTCTGTTCAACTATTCAGGCTGTATTGAAGACTTGTTCTAAATGAAAACGAATGTGTCCCAACATGTTACTTCAGTAAAGAGACTTTGCAACTAATAATTTTTTAAGTCACAATTTTTCAGGATAACTTTTCCAATAAACTTTTGTAGTACAAATGATAAAATGATGTCTCTATCAAGTTTCCTGGATCACTTTAGCAGCCATAGCGTTTATTTCTCTGTGAATATACAGGTACTATCCAGGAAATTTAAATACAGTGAAAGCAGAATTTATGAATGTTTAATGCCCGGCTAATTGAAGCACATCTGTTAGGTATTACACAAAATTGATCTCATCAATTTTCTTAATCTTAAATAGGGATTCCACTGATGCTCAGAGTTTACTTTATGGGCAATTTTTCTCCCAAGCAGAACCTGGAAACCTACAGGCATCCAGACTCTTATCCTAAGCCTTGGGTTCGTCTAGAAAGGGCACAAAGTTTCCTAGACATGAACATCCCACAGGCATTCAAACTCTAGCTGCCTCGGCATTTCCAGGTGGGCTGATGTTTATAGGGTTTGTGGTTAACAGCCCAGGAGAGAGATCTGTCAGGCACCGAAATGAACACTGCCAGTCAGCAGATGGGGGAGCCATCGGCCCCTCCCCCAGCCCACCCACTTCTCACTCATCACCCTGCCTTGAAATCTCAGGGAGCTGGGAACCCTTCCCCACCCAAAGCAAAACGTAAAAGGGCCGTTACCTGGCTGGGCTTAAGCTCCACATAACTTGCTTGCTGTTGGTTTTGACCCGGAGATGGAGGAAGTACTACCCTTTGCTGCTGTGAACTGTACCCCAGACACTGCCCCAGGGCTGCCCCAAAGATCCAGAGCCATCCTGCACTCCGGGCAGACCACCTCACTGCCGGGGGCATCGTAGTCCCTGGGCGTCCTGCTGGCTGCGCGCAGACCTCTGCCTCTTCCTCTTATACCTGCCCTTCCTGCTCGCTGCCCAGGCCGGGCTGACTCAGGTAGAAGGCAGGCTGTCTGCGGCAGGAGGCCCCACCTGTAAACTTCACCTGTGAGTCAGCCTGGGAGAGCGCGCACATAACAGTCCCGCAGGGAAGCGCGCCACTCTGTAATTCCTGCCAGGTGGGGCAGGCATCACCTTCTACCCACCTCACCCCTGAGACGGCACTCGAAGCTGTAAATCACAGGCTGAGTCATGAGCCTAGAACACGCCCTGGGCAGGAGGGTGGTGAGCCAGAGGTCCCTCTCTTTCCCTTGGGCTAGGAATTTCACTTAATCGGGCTACAAAAGACAGAGAAGGCAGGGGGACAAAGAAAGGAGCCACCTGTGGACTAAAAGTTACCTGGCAGGAATCCTGAGAAAACTACAGCGAGTATATTATATTTTAGCCTGCAAAATAGGTCACATTTTAATCTGCAAAAATATTATACCTTCAGGTTAAAAAAAGAACCGATGGGCAGATCACCTTTAGGGTTTTCTGCAATCCAGGGGTCGGGAGGGGAAGTTAAGGAGGTTGCTAACTGCATATCCGACAGGCGTCTGGAATTCTCAAGATGACAATGTTTGCTATTTCCTATTCATTGTACTACCTACTGTGCTTTCTTTCCCTCTCTTTGGGAAAAGGAAATATTTGCAGCTTGAGATATGAAATAGTTTCATGTTACAGCACACAGAGGACAGTCAAGTTGACTGGGCCTCCACTGAGGATCTGCTGTGAGCTGGAAGCTTGGATTGAAACTTCCCCTGAAGAATCAGGACGTTTTCTGGACTATAACTCCATAGGGGGATGGGTGCTGGAAAGAGGCCCTGGATTAAGGAAAGGCAGGAGGACCCTGGGTCAGCTCCCGGGAAGGCAGTGGCTCACATATTGGGATGTGCACAGTTACTTCCTTCCTGCCTCCCAGAAAGTCCAGATTTCTGAAACCCCCAGGATCCACTGAGCTCCTAATGCTTTCTGATGGGTTTTGAGACAAGTGATTTTTTTTTTTTTCATTTTTAATACCTGCAGGTGGTCCAGGTAAGATAACACGCTAGACCCCCAGCAGAAACTTGTTTGATGGTCAGAGGGCTCCAGGCCATCCAAGAGGGCTGGACAGCAGACAGGCGCACCAGCCCCAAGAGCCCTCCAGGGCATTCGATGGTTGAGGGGCAGCTCCTACCTGACATGAGTCACCTGTGTAGTCAGGGGGGCAGGCACACATCTCTACGCTCTGTGCTCGACGTCCACTTCCTGTTTCCGAGGCCTCCTCCAGCCCCACCCCGCTCAGGGTGAGCCGCTGCGTCTCGGTGAAGTAGAGGCCCCGGAGGTGCACACCTTGCAGTCTAGACAGCACGGTCATCAGCTCCTCCCGGGACACGGGGGCCTGGCTGCTGGCATGTCTGAAGTTTCCCTACACGTGAAAGCAGAGAGGCGAACTCAGTCCCAGGGACCGCAAGACAGCCAACCAGAAGGAACCCAACAAAAGACACTGAAAATGCATCAGGAGTAGAGAACAAACTTACGGTTAGCAAGGAGGGAAGGTGGGATAGACTGGGAGACTGGGACTAACATACACGCATACTGCTGTTCACTCACTCAGTCGTGTCCGACTTTGCGACCCCATGGACTGTAGTACGCCAGGCTTCCCTAGTTTACTGTGTATAAACTACACAGATTATAGTATGTAGTTTATACATAGTAAACTGTTCCTAGTGCCCTAGTTTATTATGTATAAACTCAACATTACTATGTATAACTAGATAACTAGTGAGAACCTACTGCATAACACAGGGAGCTCTACTCAACGCTCTGCATGCATGCGTGCTAAGTCACTTGAGTCTGACTCTTTGTGACCCTATGACTGTAGCCCACCAGGCTCCTCTGTCCATGGGGACTGTCCAGGCAAGAATACTGGAGTGGGTTGCCATGCCCTCCTCCAGGGGATCTTCCTGATCCAGGGATCGAACCTGGGTCTCCTGCATTGCAGGTGGATTCTTTACCACTGGCCCACTGAAGAGACTCTATGGTGACCTAAATGGGAAGGAAATCTGAAAAAGAAGGGATATATGTATACATATAGCTGATTCACTTTGCCACACAACAGAAACTAACCCAACCTTGTAAAGCAACTATTTTTTGTGGTTGTTTAGTCACTAAGTTATGTCTGACTCTTTTGTGACCCCATGGACTATAGCCTGCCAGGCTCCTCTGTCCATGGGATTTCCCAGGCAAGAATATGGGAGGGGGTTGCCATTTCCTTCTCCAGGGGATCTTCCTGAGCCAGGGATTGAACCAGCATCTCCCACATTGGCAGGTGGATTCTTTACCACTGAGCCACCTGGGATACCCAATAAAAATTAATAAAAATGTATGCATCAGGGAAAATACTAAAATGAGATAGGTAAGTGGGCACATAGATTTACATTCAGAAGTCACATATCCTGGATTGTTCCCAAGAAGGAAGAGAGCCATGAGAAAGAGGGGGAAAATGAAGGCAGAAAATTAAAAGCAATAAAATGAAATCAGATTTCTCAGTGTTCAGCTTATTGCAAAATGCACTTTTGCTTGTAAAAGCATAAAGGGAGTGAAAAAGAGTAGAGAGGCATATGGAAACGGAGTAAGTCGCACAGCTCAGATCATTCATTAAACATTCATAATTGTGACAAAGTCCAATCTTTTCTTGCACACACACATTCATGTTATTTTATTTTTATGATGGTGAAAAACATGTAACATAAGATTTACCATCTTAATCATTTTTAACAGTATGGTGAAGTGAAGTGAAAGTGTTAGTTGCTCAGTCTGTCCGACTCTATGCGATCCCATGGTCTGTAGCCTACCAGGCTCCTCTGTCCATGGAATTCTCCAGGCAAAAACATCAGAGCGGGAGGCCAGTCCCTTCTGCAGGGGATCTTGCTAATCCATGGACTGAACCCCAGTCTCCCGCATTACAGGCAGATTCTTTACCTCCTGAGCCCATGGAAGCCTAGTGTACGGCAGTGTTAACTATATTGTGTTAATGTGATTGTGCAACAGATCTCTAGAACTTGATCATCCTGCAAACCTGAAACTCAGCACCTATTAAGCAATAACTGCCATTTCCTCCTCCCCTAGCCCCTGGCAACTACCATTCTCCTTTCTGTTTCTATGAATTTGAGGACTTTAAATACCTTGTAAGTGGAATCACACAGTAGTTATCTCTTCATGACTTGCTTATTTCACTTGGTGGAATGCGTTCAAATTTCATTCACGTTCTAGCATATGACAGAACTTTCTTCTTTTTTAAGGCTGAATAACATTCCAGTGTGTATGTGGCACAGTTTCCTTATCCCGTCGGCAGTCGATAGACACTGAACTTGCTTCCACCTTTTGGCTACTGTGAACAGTGTCGCACTGAACATGACTGTGCAAATATCTCCAGAACCCTATTTCCAACTATTTGGAATATAGAGCTGACCCTTGAACAATGCAGGTATTAGGGGTGACAACCCTCTGGGAGTCAAAAACCTGTGAAAATCTTCCCAGTCCACTCTCCACATCTGTGGCTTCAAATGCATCGATTTGACCAACCACAGATGATGTAGTACTGTAGTATTTAGTGGCAAAAGATTCAGGCTTTTTTTTTTTTTTTTCTGGAATAGATGCTTTTCAGATGACTGCTAGCCTTTGGTTAACTGTCAAGACTTCTAAACTAGTTGACTTTGACCATGTTTGCCAGTTTTCTCATTGCTTTTGTGGAGGAAAAATTGGGAGAGGTTCTTCACCATTTTTGCTGGCATAACCTCTCTCATATAAACAGAATCGCATAATATGTGAACTTTTGTGTCTTGCTTCTTTCCTTCAGCATAATATTTCGGGGCTTCATCCACTGTGGAAGTTACCAGTACTTTTTGTTCTATTTATTGCTCAATGGTATTCCACCATATGGATGGACCAGTACAGAAATGTTACAGCATGTCCACAAGTTTAAGGTACTTGAAAAAGTATCCCCTTGAGGATATATTTAACAATTCTCACTGCACATATTTAAATGTTTTTATTTGTTTCTCTGGCTGCCTGTGCCACATTTTCTTTGTGGCACTCAGATCTTCCATCTTCATTTCCTCATGTGGGACGTTTTAAAGTTGCACCTTCTGAACTCTTAACTGCAGCATGTGGGATCTAGCTCCCTGACCAGGGATTGAACCTGGGTCCCCCCACATTGGGAGCTTGAAGTCTTAGCCAGTACACCACAGGGGAAATCCCTGGACAAATTTAATAATATAATTGGAACATTGTTTAAAGGAATAGTTGTAAATAAGTAGGTATAATACAATGTTCTACAATTTGATAGGGCTTCCCAGGTGGCGCTAGAGGTAAAGAACCCACCTGCCAACGAAGGAGATGTAAGAGATGTGGGTTCAATCTCTGGGTTAGGAAGATCCCCTGGAGGAGGGCATGGCAACCCACTCCAGGATTCTTGCCTGGAGAATCCCATGCACAGAAGAGCCTGCCAGGTTACAGTCCATAGGGTCGGACAAAGAGTCGGACATGACTGAAAGGACTTAGCATGCACACACACATAATTTGATAAGCTCTCCTTTATTTAGCTATATTATTCTTATTTCTTATTCTTATGATTATACAGTGGAAGTGAGAAATAGATTTAAGGGCCTAGATCTGATAGAGTGTCTGATGAACTATGGAATGAGGTTCGTGACATTGTACAGGAGACAGGGATCAAGACCATCCCCATGGAAAAGAAATGCAAAAAAGCAAAATGGCTGTCTGGGGAGGCCTTACAAATAGCTGTGAAAAGAAGAGAAGCGAAAAGCAAAGGAGAAAAGGAAACATATAAGCATCTGAATGCAGAGTTCCAAAGAATAGCAAGAAGAGATAAGAAAGCCTTCTTCAGTGATCAATGCAAAGAAATAGAGGAAAATAACAGAATGGGAAAGACCAGGGATCTCTTCAAGAAAATCAGAGATACCAAAGGAACATTTCATGCAAAGATGGGCTCGATAAAGGACAGAAATGGTATGGACCTAACAGAAGCAGAAGATATTAAGAAGAGATGGCAAGAATACACAGAAGAACTGTACAAAAAAGATCTTCACAACCCAGATAATCATGATGGTGTGATCACTGACCTAGAGCCAGACATCCTGGAATGTGAAGTCAAGTGGGCCTTAGAAAGCATCACTACGAACAAAGCTAGTGGAGGTGATGGAATTCCAGTTGAGCTATTCCAAATCCTGAAAGATGATGCTGTGAAAGTGTTGCACTCAATATGCCAGCAAATTTGGAAAACTCAGCAGTGGCCACAGGACTGGAAAAGGTCAGTTTTCATTCCAGTCCCAAAGAAAGGCAATGCAAAAGAATGCTCAAACTACCGCACAATTGCACTCATCTCACACGCTAGTCAAGTAATGCTCAAAATTCTCCAAGCCAGGCTTCAGCAATATGTGAACTGTGAACTTCCTGATGTTCAAGCTGGTTTTAGAAAAGGCAGAGGAACCAGAGATCAAATTGCCAACATCCGCTGGATCATGGAAAAAGCACTAGAGTTCCAGAAAAACATCTATTTCTGCTTTATTGATTATGCCAAAACCTTTGACTGTGTGGATCACAATAAACTGTGGAAAATTCTGAAAGAGATGGGAATACCAGACCACCTGATCTGCCTCTTGAGAAATTTGTATGCAGGTCAGGAAGCAACAGTTAGAACTGGACATGGAACAACAGACTGGTTCCAAATAGGAAAAGGAGTTCATCAAGACTGTATATTGTCACCCTGTTTATTTAACTTATATGCAGAGTACATCATGAGAAACGCTGGACTGGAAGAAACACAAGCTGGAATCAAGATTGCCGGGAGAAATCTCAATAACCTCAGGTATGCAGATGACACCACCGTTCTGGCAGAAAGTGAAGAGGAACTCAAAAGCCTCTTGATGAAAGTGAAAGTGGAGAGTGAAAAAGTTGGCTTAAAACTCAACATTCAGAAAACGAAGATCATGGCATCCGGTCCCACCACTTCATGGGAAATAGATGGGGAAACAGTGGAAACAGTGTCAGACTTTATTTTTCTGGGCTCCAAAATCACTACAGATGGTGACTGCAGCCATGAAATTAAAAGATGCTTACTCCTTAGAAGGAAAGTTATGACCAACCTAGATAGCATATTCAAAAGCAGAGACATTACTTTGCCAACAAAGGTCTGTCTAGTCAAGGCTATGGTTTTTCCTGTGGTCATGTATAGATGTGAGAGTTGGACTGTGAAGAAGGCTGAGTGCCGAAGAATTGATGCTTTTGAACTGTGGTGTTGGAGAAGACTCTTGAGAGTCCCTTGGACTGCAAAGAGATCCAACCAGTCCATTCTGAAGGAGATCAGCCCTGGGATTTCTTTGGAAGGAATGATGCTAAAGCTGAAACTCCAGTACTTTGGCCACCTCATGCGAAGAGTTGACTCATTGGAAAAGACTCTGATGCTGGGAGGGATTGGGGGCAGGAGGAGAAGGGGACGACAGAGGATGAAATGGCTGGATGGCATCACTGACTCGATGGACGTGAGTCTGGGTGAACTCCGGGAGTTGGTGATGGACAGGGAGGCCTGGCGTGCTGCGATTCATGGGGTCGCAAAGAGTCAGACAGGACTGAGCGATTGATCTGATCTGATCTGATTCTTATTTCTTTTGGTGTTAGATGTGCTTGTAACTTTTCCATTTATTCACCCCAAGCACATTTGTTGGAAAGTCACCAGGTTCCAGGCACTGAGGGAATCCTGAGGACAAATGGGAGCTATATCGGAGCATGACAGACTCATGGAATTTATACATTAAGGATACTTAACTGTAAAACGGGAGACAGAATGGTCTCCTGTTTCCGTGCCATAAAGATAGTGCAAACAAAGCCCTGTGAGGTTGGAGCTCTGTATACTTTATATAATTTCTAATTTATATATCAAATTATATTTACATAAATATAATTAATATTTTGAATTCATAAAATAAGTAAAAAGAAAAACCAACTCTTAAAAGCTCATCAAGAGCCATTTCAGGGACCTCCCTGGTGGTCCAGTTAAGCTGCAGAGCTTCCACTGCAAGGGGTGCAGGTTCGATTCCTGGTCAGGGAACTAAGATCCCACATGCTTTGCAGCGTGGCCAAAAAAATAAAAAAAGACAAAAGAAAGAACCACTTCACATTCACTTTTCCCTTACCTCCACCATCTGCACTCGCCCATGATGCAGCCGGTCTGGCCGGGGGTGGTTTGGCTCATGGTAGATGATGGACATGTGCTGACCCTGTGGAAGACAAATATGAATGTGTTGGTAGCTTGGCCATCATGTTTCAAAGTTTATGGCTGATTTGAGAACAAATGTCTATGGATCTGCTTTACATGAAATGACTGATTCTAAAAAGTAACTGCGAAATGAACTGACAAGCAAAAGGATTAGTAACACGGAAATGGAATAATAAGACCTAATAGAGTTCATTTTCCCAAATAGGAAACCTTTGTTTCCTAAACTTTCACAAAGGAAAGTTCCTTTGACTAAAAGTGGCTTAGAAAGATGGAAACAATTTTTAAAAATCAATAAACATGCTTTGCAGATAACATGAGGGACCAGTTCCCCTACTGTCTAGGACCAGACAGGGAGCAAGAAAGTGCTTTGGTGGGTGGGTTAGTGGGGAGGGGAAGGAGGGCAGAAGGCTGGCAGGCTGGCTGTGGGCTGTGCAGGTGGCATGGACAGGGTGCTGTGGGGCTGGCACGTGCAGCAGGGCTCACCCCACAGCCCAAGACCCTGCAGGCACCAGCCCCATCACTCAACCTCTGCACGCCGGTCCCCATTACAGAGGCTCTTGAGGGCACAATGGGACAGTCAGCACCCACCACCAGCACCCTCACCCCACACCCACACAGAGGAGGCTCAGCTCTTCCGCTGGGGCACCAAACCCCTAAAGGTTTCATTCATCAGAGCTGGCCTTTCAGAAAGAAGAGCATTATCTGCAATCACTCATTGAAAACCTTAATCTAAGAAACATGCCCAATAAGCTTTTAATTTCAGTGGTTTGGAACAAAGCAGCAGAGTATATGCTTTATGAGCCTAAATTACTTTCCAAGTTTGAAGATAAATTAAGAAGAAATTTTGGTCCTCACTTCTCCATGAGCTCCAACAGTTTGCATAATAACAGAGGCAGTAAAATATAGGCATACTAATGGCCTGAATTTGAGATGCTCTGTAAAAAAATAATGAAGCTGATCTACAGCATGTCATAATAGTGTTTTTATCGTGGAACTATTTTTCCTTGGACTTTAAAGTCCTGGGTGCTTCATTTTCAAGATGTTTTGCAAAGGAAGGTTCCTTTGAGTTTTTAAAACAACAGTTCAATACATTTGGGTGCCAGCAGAAACAGAACACAGCACAGCCGTGCCTGAACACAAAAAGCTACCAGAATGCGAGGCCGTCAGCTGGCATGAGACATGTGGGGTTTTCCAGGCATCACTTACACAAAATACTCAAAGAAGTCCTTCAGGAAGCTGGGATTGCAACACATTAATTACAGCACATGAACCAGAAACACAGTCAAGACCAGGCGATGGCACCCCATCCCATGTTCAAGGTTCTGTACGTTGTAGGGATTCAAAGCAGGATGGTATATCACCCCTGCCCTCCAGGAAATTGCTAGATTGTAGTTCTGGACTGGGTGCCCAGCACATAGCATGCGGGTGTCACTTCTCAAAAAACCAAAAGGGCTCCCCAGTATCTCGCTCGTGTTTGTGCTCAGTCGCTTAGTCACAACTCTTTGACAGGCTCCTCTGTTCATGGAATTCTCCAGGCAAGAATAGTGGAGTGGGTCACCACTTCCTCCTCCAAGGGATCTTCCCGACACAGAAATGGAACCTGGGTCTCCTGCATTGGAGGCAGATTCTATACCACTGAGCCACCAGAGAAGCCCATCTCCCCTTAGATTACACTTTTTCTTTTTGACAACAGGGACCACCTGTCCTTCATGAGCCCGGCAATGTAACTTTGCAAAAAGGGAAGTCTCAAAACCATTTGTGCAATGAAATTGAATGACAGATACATAAAATAAGTTTACGATGAGGCAATGATTGTGAGAAGCCAGGAGGGAGATGGTTAAGTTCTTGGGAGGGAAGAAAAGAGAAACGACTCGGGGTTGGGATGGTCAAGCACCCAGGATCTGGAAGAGGTGCTAGATGCTCTCAACTTCCCTTTGAGTTTCTACAAAATACTGGAAACGACTTAATCCAGACTTCTGCTTAGGCCACTTATCAAGATGTCCTAGGACTTACTTGCCTGGTAGCTCAGTGGTGAGGAGTCCGCCTGCCAATGCAGGAGACATGGGTTCAAACCCTGATCCAGGAAGACCCCACATGCTGCAGAACTACTAGGCCTGTGAGCCACTAGAGCCGGGGAGCTGCAACTGCAGAGCCCACATGCCCCCGAGCCTGCGCTCAGCAAGAAGAGAAGCCCCTGAATCACAAGCAAGAGTAGCCCCCGCTCGACTCAACTAGACAAAAGCCCGAGCAGCAGCGAAGGTCCAGCGCAGCCAAGAAATATGTAAATAAAGTTATTTTTTAAGAAGTGATGTCCTAAAACCAGAATGGCACCAGCTGCAACTGCCACTTCCTGTCACTTGGCTTGTGCTCTGATACCTACAATGAGCTGCACATCCGGCTTCTTTTCCAGAGGAACCATGTCAGCAGGTAGTCCAAACGACTTGATCTGGTAAGTGAGGTAGCCACCATAAGAGGAAACCTAAAATTGAAATAACAGCATTAATAGCACAAGCATTGCAACACACCATGGCCACATCAGTTTGTCTATGAAGTACACTGGCACAGAGCTCTGGGAAGATACACTATCAGCCCCTTAACAGCAGTCATTTCTACAGAGTGGAATTGAAGATGGTATTTTAGCTCTCTACTTTATACCATTTTATATTGATTAAAATGTTTAATGTGAAGATGATTGAGTTTTACAAGCAAGAGGATACTTCCCTTAAAAAGAAAAATAATAGTCACACAGAAACAAATAAGATCCTTTTATTCTAGATGGCTACTAAACCACAGTTATTCTAAGAAATCTAGGCCACTGCTTTTCTATTTAGCTGAGAGAACTGGTTAATATCTATCAGCTACAAGATGAACTTCCAAAAATAAACTAAAAAACACTTCCCCTGAGCACAGATGGTGACTGTTTCCTAAGTGATTCTGCATTCTCTTGGGCGCATGAACCATGTCCATCTGTGTGTGTGTGTGTGCTACGTCACTTCACACAAGTCCGAGTCTTTGCGACCCTGTGGACTGTGGCCCACCATGTTCCTCTGTCCATGGAATCCTCCAGGCAAGAACACTGGAGTGGGTTGCCATATCCTCTGCTAGGGGATCTTCCAACCCAGCGATTGAACTCATGTCTACGGTAGCTCCTGTACCGAGGGCAGATTCATTACCGCTGACCCACTGGGGAAGCCCATGTCCGACCGTACCGCCAGGTATATGGACCGCCTCTCAGTGCTGCATTAGCAGCATGATGGTAACAGAGATGAGGAAGTGAATGATCAGGGTTTTCTGGACAGCATCTTTCTGAACAGACTTTACATCTGGTCCTGACATCTCTCCCCATTAAAGTAAAAACTGATAAAGAAGGAATGAGTGACTGAGGGATGAAAATCAGAGGCAACGTCACCTCAGGGCAGGTAGACAAAGTACCTTACTGAGATGCAAATAAACTGGAGCAGGGACGTGGGGCAGCCCTTAGACTCCCAGTCCACTGAAGTTCTTCCCTAGAACCTACAGCCTACACAGCTTCACCTAGTTATGACCAAAGAGTCTGGAAGTACTCAAGATAACATCTTGAATTCTCTTTTGAGAGTAAGGATTGCTTTTTTGATGGGCTGACATCATTTGTTTTTCACTTTTTATTTTATATTGGAGTACAGGTGATCAAAACGTTGTGTTAGTTTCAGCTGTACAGCAAAGTGATTAAGTTATATATATACATCCATCTATTCTTTTCAAATTCTCTTCCCATTTAGGTTGCTACATAATATTGAGGAGAGTTCCCTATGCTATACAGGAGGTCCTTGTTGCTTATCTATTGATATTTTAAATACAGAAGTTGGAACACATCAATTGAAAACTCCTGATCTATCCCTCTCCCCAGCCCCTTCCCTCTACTCATAACCCTGAGTTCATTCTCTAAGCCTGAGTCTGCTTCTGTTTTCTAAGTCCATTTGCATCATCTTTTTAGATTCTGCATATAAGCAATATTATATGATATTTGTCGGTCTCTGTCTGACTTATTTCACTCCATACAACAATTTCAAGGTCCTTCTGTGGCATTATTTCATTCTTTTGAATGGCTGAGTGATATTCCGTTGTATATATGCACCACATCTTCTTTATCCATTCACCTGTCAATGGACATTGAGGTTGCTTCCACTGTCTTGGCTATTGTAAACAGTAATTAATGAATATTGGGGTGTGTGTATCTTTTGAGATCATGTTTTTCTCTGGAAAAACATGCCCAGGAGTGAGACTGCAAGGTCATATGGTAACTTTATTTTTACAGTTTTTAAAGGAATTTAAGGTTTTAAAAATAGGTCTACATATTCTTTCATACTCCTGTCTTCTAGAGGTGGAGCTTAATTCTCCTCCCAGAGTATAGGCTGGGCTTAGTGACTGTGTTCTAGAGAACAGAATATAGCAGAAACTAGAGTGTGTCTTTTCTGAAATTAGGTTACAAAAATATTGTTTCTTCTCTCATTTGCTTTGGTGGAAGCCAACTGTAGTATCATGAGGACCCTCACACATCTATGGAGGGCCTCACATGAACAGGAACTGAAGCCACCACCAACAGCCAGCCAAGGACAGAGGCCGGCTGACAGCCACACCAGCGAGCGTGGACATGGGTCCTCCAGGCCCAAATGACTGCAGCCCAGGCTGACGTCTTGACCACAACCTCATGAGAGACCCTGAGCCACCGTGATCCATGGAAACTAGCCAAGATAACAATGGTCTGCTGCTTTAAGCTGCAAAGTCTGTGGGTCGTCCATTACCCAGGACGAGATGACCAGTAAGTACAGGGCTCGCCCTGTGGATGTGAAGAGGCATGTCACGAGAGGGAGAAGCGGGATTATGTGAGAAGAGCAATGTTCCCCACACTCAGCGGTCAGCACTCACAGCCCTTCAACCCAAAGACAGCGTCAGAGGGCTCAGGCTGAGAAGACCCGAGTATCTAGTCATTCTAGATGTGAAAGCATGGCATCATCTGGCCGGGGCTCTGTGAAATCTCTCTCTTCTCCAAAGCTCTATCCTGGGCCCCCAGGAGCATGTGTCCCCAGAGGATGTTTCTATGGGGGGCTCATACTTCTGTCCTTATAAATGAGTGTAGGTGGCCTGATCCTGGAATGCTAATTTATGCAACAAAGGAAAAGCAACTTGTTTATAAGCTTCCTGAGGAGCATCTAACCACGTCACTCACTATTTCCCAATTTATTCCTCTCCCCCGCACCCTGTCCCCTTTGGTAACGATAAGCTTGTGTTCTACATCTGTGACATATACACACTACAGCATATAAAATATGTAACAATAAGGACCTACTGTAGAGCACAGGGAACTCTACTCGATACTCTGTAATGACCTATATGTGAAAGAATCCAAAAAAGAGTGGATAGCAGATTTACTTTGCTGGACAGCAGAAACTAACACAACATTGTAAATCAACTGTACCCCAATAATTTTTTTTTTAAAAAGAAAGAATTTATTCATAACCACACATGACTCTATTAATGAAAGCTGTGCTGTCGCTGGTTCCTGGGCTTCTTTTAATAAGCTCATGAGTCACTTTGCAGCTTTTGTGTTCCTGACAAGGGGCCTTTCTTCTGCTTTAAAACAAAGAATTCTCAGCACTGGCATTTAAAAGCATACATGTGCCATTCGCAGCAGGTATTATTTAAATGGGTTATTTCCATGGAGGAAAATTCTTTGGCATTAAGCGAAAACCAAGAACAACCTGATGCGTTATTCCTTTGCTGGTGAGCAATGCGTGTGGGGCCCCTGAGATACGGACACCTTCAGTCCCTCCATCATCTGCATTTGTGATTAACCCATGCGAGCTCAGTCACTCAGTTGTGTCCGACCCTTTGAGATCCTATGGACTGTAGCCCGCCAGGCTCCTCTGCCAATGAGGTTCTCTAAGCAAGAATAATGGAGAGGGTTGCTCTTTCCTCCTCCAGGAGATCTTCCTGACCCAGGGATAGAACCCAAGTCTCCTGAGTCTCCTGTATTGGCAAGAGGATTCTTTACCACTGAGCCATGTGGGAAGCCCGTGATTAACCTAAGGTCTCCAATTTTAGTAATCTGAACTTCTGGAACTTTCCTTCCCAACATCTGGTTAATGATGCCCAGGTAGTGATGGAGGAAGTCCAGCAAGGGCACGGGAGAACAGCAGGATGTGGTTACCTTGTCCCCCAGGTAGGAAGGCGGGGCGACCCAGGACGCGCTATGGACCGTGGCGGGCAGTTCCTGGAGGTCGGCCACCACACTGCTGCTGCCGGGGTTGAAGGAGACGGGGATGTCCACTCCGTCTGCTGTCTGCAGGCGCCAGCCCATCATGTCCACAAGCTGAAACACAGAGGCAAGGCATGGAACCACGTGCCCGTGGCTCCTCTGGTGATGGCTGAATCTTGAAGAGCAGAAAGAGCTGCGGGGCAGCCACCTTGCTGCAAAGGCCTCCCTCGGGTGTCTCCTCGTCTCTGATTCCCGCTCAGCCCCCAACTGACCCATTGAGACTAGGAATTCTCAAAGGATAGTGGCCATATGTACGTGGGATTTATCCTTTAGCCCTGCGCACATCCTGACATTTAGTAGGTGTCCAATAACTGTTCGAATAATATGCAAATAAGGGTGTGGATCATAACTAGGATTGTGGGCGCATTTTAATGGTGAGCTCCTCAGAGAGAAAATGTGATGCGAAGTACAGTGGCCTGCTGTCGTTGTTTTTCTCTAAATGGAGCATCAGAATTAAATACTCCCCTGATCACAAAGGAAGCCAGGAGTTAAATTATGAGGGGAAGAAAAAGAAGGAGCTGACAAGGCATAGATGTGGAATAATGCTTCGGGGGTCCCCTGGGGATAAGAAGAGGAGCCTTTAGGGTGGATTTACAAAATAACTTTCTCCCCCCACTACAAGCTTGTGCTCCTTTCAGGAGGCAAGCAGTAAAACAGATACAAAAATCTTTCTTTGAACATTTGTTGGACATAATGCATGACTCACTCCACAGGGTCACAAAACAGTCGGACACAACTTAGCGACTAAACAACAACAACAAATACACGACTCACACAAGTAAGCAAGCATGGGATCATGGAGGCAACACAAGTTTTAGCTTTCTGGAGTTGATTTTAAGAGTGACCAAAGACAAGATGTGGTAAAACAGGTGAGAAGGAAAGTAAAACAGGAAGATAAGCAGATAAGAAGTAAGGGAGGAGAACAAGCAACTCTAATGAGTGTTTATTGAGCAACTACTACATTTCAGATCCTGCTCACGGCGCTGGGATTCTATCAAGGAGGTTACACGCAAGTGGTGAAAGAAGAGAGATAATAAGCATTAGAACTGTGATGCACGCTATGAAGTCCACAGAGAAAGGCGAGGTCACAGAGTCAGCGAGTGGTGACGGGAGGCTTCTCCGAGCACTGGGACACATGAGCAGAGACCTGATGAGGGGTGTGAGCTGAGGGACATGAGGACATCTGGGGACAGAACGCTGCAGGCTAACGACAGTGAGCATAGGGCTTAACATTCTAACCCAGCAGGATGCAAAACCTCCATGACTCTTCACTTCTCATGCCAGTGCATTACTTTCTCATTTTTTTCTTTTATGCGTGCTCATGCTCAGTCATGTCCGACTCTTTGCGACCCCACAGACTGCAGCCCACTGGGCTCATCTGTCCATGGAACTCTCCAGGCAAGAATACTGGAGTGGGTTGCCACTTCCTACTCCAGGGGATCTTCCCAACCCAGGAACTGAACTCACGTCTCCTGTTCTGCAGGCAGATTCTTTACCATGGTGCCACCTGGGAACCCCTCACTTCCTCATTTAGAAGTGCTAAAGAAAAACAGAAGGACTCTGATGCCCTACGTACCTTAGCCCTTCTCTTATGTGTGCTGTGACAGTGATGACTGGCTCCGAAACAAAAGCAGCTGGTACAACCCTTGGGATTCGCTGGGTCCAGGTAGAATGACCCTTCCCGACACATGTTGCATTCTGTGCCTTGCACGTTTTCCTATCAAAGAAAACCACGAGAGAAGAGATAATTCCTTCTGAAGGGTCTCTGACTGAAGAGAGCTACACGCACAAATTAAGTACCAACATAAGACAATGGGACATGGATGGTAATAAAACATTCAAAGTTATATGACTGTTCAACTGTTCTACCACATTAACTATTTAAAGTTTATACCGGAAGAGAGGATTTCCTAAATTTCATCAGATACCCTTTAGCATCTTGAAGGTAGAAAAACAGCACCAAAAAGTTCACAATGTGGGGGAGACCGGTTCATCCCACTTATAACCACTTTAGAGCATCTGCTGGGATTGGGGAGTCCATCTGTCATTGGCAGAACACCGTGGAGCAGAGATGATGAACCTGGGGTCCACGGGACAGGAATAGGCTTCAGGGAAACCCATGAACCTCTTCAAATTATAGACAAAAGTTTGTGCCGATTTTTCTGGAGACCATTTGTGTCATCAGATTCTTAAGGAGGTCTGTAGACCCTCCAAAGGACAAGAGCAGTGAAGCTGGGATGGCTTCTAACTGTTTCTACCCAATGAGCTCAGTTCAGTCACTTAGTTGTGTCTGACTCCTTGTGACCCCATGGACTGCAGCATGCCAGGCTTCCCTGTCCATCACCAACTGCCGAAGCCTGCTCAAATTCATTTCCATTGAGTCGGTGATGCCATCTAACCATCTCATCCTCTGTCATCCCCTTCTCCTGCCTTCAATCTTTCCCAGCATCATTGATCATGGGTCAGTCTCATTTCCCACAGATTTTTATACAATGACTCAGCATGAAGACCCTCCACTCTAGCCGGTGGCCCATATCCCCAGCATTGCACATTCCATCTTACCTTGCAGAGACATGCCCCGGTGCCTGGGTCACAGACTCCCGGCTCGGTCCCATCTCTGTTGCAGTGGCAGGGGAGGCACTCAGGAAAGCGGTAGAAGCCGGGAGCGCACCGGTCACACTGCCGCCCTGTGATCCTGGGCCTGCATCTGTGCTCAAGGAGAGGAAGCAAAAGTCTTCAGCACCTTTGTACACACAGTTCTAAAGCCGACCTGCACTGCCGCAGAGAAGTTGCTTGTCAGAAGCCAGTTCAGGGACTTTCCCGGCGGTCTAGTGGTTAAAACTTCACCTTCCAATGCAGGAGATTCGGGTTCGATCCCCGGTTGGGGAACTAAGATCCCACATGCCACAAAGCAACTAAGCCTGCTCACCACAACTACTGAGCCACAACTAGGGAGCCTGTGCACTGCAAGGAAAGATCCCGCATGACGCAATGAAGATCCTGTGTGCTGCAACTGAGACCCAACGCACATAAATAAATAAATATATATATATTTTTAAAGCCAGTTAAGTAGACCCAGAGCCTGCCCACAGGTGCCAGTGTCCAAGCAGAATGGGGAAAAGCAGATACAAGGCACTCACACAAAGCAGCTCCAAGTGACCATCATCCTAATGGAAAATGGGTCAAAAGATACACACTTTCAGTTATAAAGTAACCAAGTCCTGGGATGTCATGTACAGCACAGCAACTATAGTTAATGATGCCATATTGCACTTCTGCAAGTTGCTAAGAGAGTAAATCTTAAAAATTCTAATCACAAGAAAAAAATTTGTAAGTATTTACGCTCATGGGTGATAACTACATTTACTATGGTGACCATTTCACAATAGACACAAGTATCGAATCACTATGTTTACATTTGAAACTAACTAATATAAGGTTACATGCCAGTTATACCTTAACTGAAAACAAAAAGCAGTGAGCATTACGGATGATGACTTGGGCCAGGCTTGGTACTAGGCTCGGGGGTGAAGAAAGGACAGACTCCCTGGGCCTGAGAGCTCCCAGGGTGAATGTTAGGTGGGAATGTGAATATACACATGGGGTCTACACAGAGGTCAGAAGGCCTGCACAGACCCAGCCTCCCTGGGGGAAGGTGATGCCTGAGCTGAGTGTAAAAGGACAAGTGTCCTGGGGTAGAAGGTGGGGCAGGGATTCCAGAGAGCAAGAATGGGGGACATGGCCCAGCGTGTGCAGAGAACACAGCAGGGAGCTCCTGGAGCAGGGGTGCAAGCGAGGATGCTGAGCCATGAGCCTGGAAAGGCGGGAGTCTCCTCCCTCCAGGAGACTGAGTCTGTTGGCTTCTGACCCCCGTGTAGACCCCACGTGTATACTGTTCACATTCCCACCTAACACTTATCTTGGGAGCTTGCAGGCCCAGGGCCTCTGTCCTTCCCTCACCCCAGACCCTACTCCCAAGCCTGACCCCAGTTACCATGCATGATGGAGAGCCTGGGGAGGCGGGAGGGGGTCAGTTTACCGGGACAGAGGGGCTGGCCGCTGTGACACTGTGCCGGAGCCCTGGGGCGGGGCTGAGCCCTGCACACTGAGGGCAGACTGGCCAGCGTTCTGATCAGCTCTCACATGACTTAGAGACAGCGTCTCAGCAAGTTACCCAGCTTCTCAAGGCTTCGTTCTCCCTCCGTGAGAGAGAGGGGAGGCGGTGGTGGAGACGCCAGGCAGTGCCAGCAGCTGGCCAGTTCTCAAACGGGGGTCGTCATCTTGAAAAGCGTTCAGAGAGGAAGAAGGACAGGTGGCTGTGTGTGTCAAGGACTGAGCTGAGGGCAGCTCTGAGGTGGGGAGACAGGGGCAGAGTGAGGGCAGAGGTATTCGGGACAGAGAAGGGGCGATGGGTCCCAAGCTATTTCAGGGTGAGGATGCTGGGGCTCGTCGTGGTCTGGGTGGGGGGACAGAAGAGGGAGACAGCAAGGAGGGCTCCCCGTTGTCCAGCTGAGTGACGGGCGACACTGGAGCAGGTGGGGAGGACGGCAACGGCCTGCGTGGGGCTGGGTACCCAGGCGGCTGCGGGCAGCTCTGAGCACAAGGCTGGTGGGAAAGCACTAGCAGCTTCTCAGGACTGAGCGACCCCGCTCTGCGGTGTGAGGACGGGAGCAGCAGCTCAGTCACTGAGCTCCACAGCCACCGCCTGCTACATCTACACGCTCAGCCTTGCTTGTAGGTCTAAAGAAACTATTAGGAAATCTGCTTTCCACGAGATGATTGGGGGACAACCTGATATGAAATATTTTGTCATTAACTTGCTACCAAATGTAAACTTTCACCTATCTCTTAATATGTATTAAAATATCTCATGCCAGGATAAAGAAGATGTGGTATCTATATACAATGGACTGCTACTCAGCCATAAAAAAGAATGAAATCCTGTCATCTACAGCAACATGGAGCGACTTGAAGGGTAATTATACTGAGTGAAATAAGTCAGACAGAGAAAGATATACTGCATGATCTTACTTATGTGTGGAATCTAAAAAATACAATGAATGGTGAATATAACAAAAAAGAAGCAGACTCACAGGTATAGAGAACAAACTTGTGCTTATCAGTGGGAAGAGGGAAATTCGGGGCAACACAGGGGGAGAGGAGTAAGAGGTATAAACTATGAGGTATAAAATAAACCTCAAGAATATATTTATTGTACAATACAGGGAATATAACTAACATTTTATAATAACTGTAAATAGAGTATAACTTTTAAAATTGTGAATCACTATATTGTATACCTGTAGCTTATATAATATTGTCCTCAATTATACTTCAGTTAAAAAAAAAAAAATCTCACCCCAGAAAGTGAAAGTGTTACTCGCTCAGTTGTGTCCGACTCTTTGCGACCCCATGGACTGTAGCCCACCAAGCTCCTTTGTCCATGGAGTTCTCTAGGCAAGAATACTGGAGTGGGTAGCCATTTCCTTCTCCAGGGGATCTTCCCAATCCAGGAATCGAACATGGGTCTCCTACATTGCAGGCAGATTCCTTACCATCTGAGCCACCAGGGAAGCCCAAAGGACCACCCCAGAAACCACCCCAAAAAAGATAAATACAACTTTATATTCCAGTAAGTTTGCCTTAGACAAACAAGTACTCTTGGTGCAGCATCAGCAAAGGGGAGCAGATGGGGGTCTCTTTATCCCACCCACCACACCTACGAAGATAAAATCAGTTTCACCAGCAAGACCTGCTGGCAGGGCAAGTGTCATTTCAGCCCCATCTCCTCATCTCCCTCCCTCCCTGATACCTACAGAGATTGTTTCTTCTACAGAGGAAGAAAATATTCCCCAAATCACTCCTCTAGTAAAATAGGTGGAAGGTGGAAGGTGGAAATGATCTGCTTGGAGTGACTGCTCTGGTACAGTGCGTTGCAAACTCTGAGAGGGATAAGGGGTGTCTGGGGAGCTACAGAAACCATGAACCATCTTCTCAGAGAAGTATCGTTCAGATTTGTCTGTAACATGCTATTTTTTTTTTTTTTAAAGAAACAACACCCAAACGAATGTTCTGGCCAACTTAACACTTATACCCACTTGCAGATTACATCATCTCTCTCTCTCTCTCACACACACACACACACATTTTAGCACACATAATTTTGTTCCTAGGCCCAGGTGAATAACACCTACTCTCTCCTTGTGAATCCCAGACTAAATGTAATCGCAGTCCTGCAGACAACTGCCTGTCCCCAGACGATGTTCCCTATTTCTGGAGCACAAGAACTCTGGGGAGGCGGGGGCCGGGGGTGAGAGATGGGAAGGAGCAGTGCAGATAACCCCCTCCACAGAAAGCATCAGGAAGAGGAGACCTGATCAGAGGAGGGCCTCTGGGGATAGCCTCAGTGAGCAGGGTGCTCTCTGCTCCTCCCACCTGGCAGCGGGGAAAGGACTCTGCACCGACATTGTCCTTGTCACAGAGCCACTGGGCAGCTGGCCTTCCTGCAAACACACAGGGCCGTTGGCCCATAGGTGTGATCCAGAATTCTGGTGCCCACGAGCCCCTCCCACCCTGAGCACCACAGCAGACAAGTGACCCTGAGCACTGACTTGAACATAGGCTTTGAGGGTGAGGACAGGCAGATGGGAGCCTATTTCTTAATATTTCTACTTCACTGGAAAAGAAAGGTGGAGGGGTATTTTTCAGGGAGGACAGCTGTGCAAGCTGCTTGTCGAGACAAGGAGAAATGTGTGCCTGTTTATTTCAGGGCAACCGTGGGATGACGTGGTGGGAGAGCTGGGCAGAGAGGGTGTGACCTCGTTGGTAACACGGGATAAAGCGCTGAGCCTCACTTAGCACGCAGGTAGCAACCAAGCACATACGAGTGGATGGAAAAAAGCAAAAAGTTGAGCATGGTGATGAGAGCAGTGGCCTGGGAGCTGAACCCCAAGGATCCCAGGTGGACCTGATGGGCAAACATTCACCAAAATGTGGAGAACACAATGTCTGAGCAACGCAGTGCTGAGAGCTCCGAGCACATGAATCCTGTGCAAAGACAAGCAAACAAAGGAGTTTGGAGTGGTGCCATGACAATGGGGAATAAAAAGGAAACTTCCTCCCCCAAAGCCTGGCTGAACATCTTTAGAAAACAACCTGAAGTCAGCCTGACCTCGCACATTTCTCCAGGGAGACGCTGTGCTGCCCAAGGAGTTGCCCTCACCGCAATAGCAGGAAAGCTCCAGTTGCCACTGCCAGGAGGTGCACTGAGTATGCCGGTCAAGTGGAGTCATCTCCACGGCAACGGGCTCAGGGCCAAACATTATGCAAAGACGACTGCATGTGTGTGGGTGCTCGCGGGTCTTGCAGGTCGCCAGAAAGTCAGGCATGAGGGTGAACTCTATCCTTTGCTCATTAAATACCATGGGTCCCGTCATATTGAACCCCCATCAAGTCCAGTTTTAACCTGGAATCCAAAGCCTACCTTATATCCGCTCATTTATTCACCCTATAATTACTGAGTGTCTTCTAGAGACACATGCTCGAGCTAGGGGACATGAGAGGGAGAGGACAAAGTACAGTCAGTTAGTCTTGACCTTGGTGCATTTTCACTGAGGACACAGGACACAGAGACGCAGAAAGTTTGGTGACCATGTGAGAGATGGGACGGCAGCGAGATAACGGGGTTATCCCTGGGGGCTTGCAGAGGCTTCACGCCTTCTTTGCATTTGTACCTTTAACACAGAACTCTTGAAGGATGTGGGTAATTGGGAGGGGGTAACAGAAGAGGCACGACTGAGCGACTTCCCTTTCACTTTTCACTTTCCTGCATTGGAGAAGGAAATGGCAACCCACTCCGGTGTTCTTGCCTGGAGAGCCCCAGGGACGGGGGAGCCTGGTGGGCTGCCGTCTATGGGGTCGCACAGAGTCGGACACGACTGAAGCGACTTAGCAGCAGCAGCAGCAGCAACAGAAGAGGGGAAAGGAGAACCCATAACTGAAGAACTGAAGGCTGGCAAAAAGCATTTAGAGAAAGAGAGAAAGACCAGAAAAGCTGAAAAAAAAAAAAAAAAGGCTTAAGTTAGGGTAAATGGCTGCCAGATCACGGAAAGCTGGTCTTTATCCTCTCAGACAATGGGGAATTAAGGAAGTTTCTTGTGCAGAGAGTGATGTGACAGACAGGGTACCGGGCAGAGCGACTTCCCCCTCCAGTAGCCTGCACACAATACGGCATTCATTATGATGCACTGTCATAACTGGTGAGTGGAGGTTGCCCTGCCAGACCATGACCTCTTGTTAGTAGGCATGGGTGCCTTCTGTACGAGAAACAGCACCCAAACTGGAGTAGGTGCTAGATATATTAAATAGTTTCAGCCATAAAACACAGTGATAAAATAGAATTTAAGACTCAAAAAAAAAAAAATCACAGGGACTGAAGGAAATGTCTTATCGTATTTTCAAAAACCTCCACATACCAAGAAGATGAAATCACAAACAGGCATTTATCAATATTCTCTATGCATTAAAAACAAAATTATGGAGCAAATAGATTTTTAAATCCAAGTAGAATTATGTATCGGCTTCCTGGTGGCTCAGTGGTAAAGAATTTGGCTATCAAGGCAGGAGACACAAGGAGTGTGCATTCGATCCCTGGGTTGGGAAGATCCCTGGAGGAGGAAACAGCAACCCACTCCAGTATTCTTGTCTGGAGAATCCCAAGGACAGAGGAGCCTGGTGGATCCATAGGGTCTCAAAGAGTTGGACACGACTGACCAAGCAAGACCGAGAGGGGTGATTGCATACTAGCATTTCCCCTTCAATTAAGGAGAAAAAGAAAGAAAGAAGGGAGAGAGAGAGGAAGGGAAGGAGGGAGGAAGAAAGAAAGGAAGGAGAGAGAGAGAGGGCGGGAGAGAGAAAGTACGCCAGCAAAAGGAAGGTCAATTCAGAGATGATCAATTGTAAAAGGACTTCTCCAGGTGCAGGACCTGCAGGGGCCATGAAAGGAAGGGAGATAATACACACTGTTTCAGAAGTTGACACCTGATGGGCTGTAGGGAGAAGGGCTTGATTCTAAGGTGATACAGAGAGAAGGCTGCCACGTATAAGTAAAAAAGAATTTTTTTTAAAGTTCAAAGAGAGAATAGCCTGAAGAGCAAGACAACGGCATGTGTTTCAGATATAGAATCAGCAGTAGGATCAAGGACTTGAAGGGCCCCTAAAGATCATCTAATCTAACACTTCATTATATGTGTGAGGGGATAGGAGCTTAAAGAGGTCAGGGGACTTGTCCTCTAAGACCCACAAGAAAAGCTAGTAAGGGAACCAACGTAGAAATGATTTTCCATGAAGGTGGGATAAGCTGTCCTTCAGGGACCAGGACTGGAGCTCTGGGTCTGGGAATCATCCAGCATGGAGGTGGTTGAAGCCAGAAGAATGGGTGGGGCTTCAGGGGGACAAAGTGTAAAGGGCGGAAGGCAGGCAGCCAAGTGCTTGGCAAATAATAGCAACAGCTAATACCCGCGCTAGTGCGTGTCAGGTACTGTTCGAAGGGCTTTGCACAGGATTATTTAATCGTCCCAAGAACTTCAAGAGGTGGGAGCTTCTAGGAAAAGGGAATGCAGGTGAGAATGCTGAGCTCTTCCATCCTGTGGCAGGAGCCTCATCTGCCCTGCTCACCACTGTGTCCCAGAACTTGCCTGCAGGCCGTCTGGAATTTACCATTCCTATTCCTTGATGAGGTGCATCAAAGGAATTGCTTCTCCAAGTTGTTGGGGCTTGTGGATTTCTGCCAAGCTGGAAGCACTTCTGTTCCCAGGATGCCAAGTCTATGACCTTCTCTGGCATTTTGTTTCTCCATCTAACACAAATACTGAGTAAATCTGTGACACTGGCTGAAGTCCCCCCCGCAAACGGCTTTCCTTTAGCTGCTGCTCTTCTCACAAGCTGTTTGCACTTGTGGGTTTCACTGGATGTCCAGGTGAACTGCCATCTCCTATAATCAATCTTAAAATGTCTTGAAGGTGGTCAACATCATGGTATTTTTTTAAAGCAGTGATTCCCAGTGTCCGTGTATCTGTCACTGATCAATAAAAATCTTCTGAGGATATTCTGACCTTTTGTTCGTTCACAGAATCTGACGGCATAACCATCCATTATTAAAAGCGGAAGCAAATTACTGTGTTGCTATAAAAAATGAAATTTTGATCAACCTTTAAGACCACAATCCAGAGAGCTGTCCCAAACAATGGACTTTTTATCTTTTATACAATGAAGTGAAGTAAAGTGAAGTCGCTCAGTTGTGTCTGACTCTTTGCGACCCCATGGACTGTAGCCTACCAGGCTCCTCTGTCCACGGGATTTTCCAGGCAATAGTACTGGAGTTGATTGCCATTTCCTTCTCCAACTGATCTTCCCGACCCAGGGATGGAACCCAGGTGTCCTGCATTGTAGACAGACGTTTTATCGTCTGAGCCACCAGGGAAGTAATCAGAGGTTGAAAAAGAAATATAATCTAGAGTTTTAAATTTTGGTGGGACAGTGATAGACAACAGACTCTGTACGATTTCAGTACCTTTGAAAGTGAAAAATGAAAGTGTTAGTTGCTTAGTCATGTCCGATTCTTTGCGACTTCAGGACTGTAGCCCACCAGGCTCCTCTGTCTGTGGGATTTTCCAGACAAGAATACTGGAGTGGGTTGCTATTCCTTTCTCCAGGGCTTCTTCCCAACCCAGGGATCGAACCCGAGTATCCCACATTACAGGCAGATTCTTTACTGTCTGAGCCACAAGGGAAGTCGGTCAATACCTTTATACCATGAAATTTTTGCACCTTGTTTTATGTCCCTGGATATATTCCAGTGTCTTCCAGTTTACAGTCTACGGGAATTTGAATAAAATTTGTTTCCTACTATCCCGTGATTTTGTATAAATCTTAATTATGTTGAATAGGTTCACAGTGCTTTTCAGGTCTACTATATCCTTTTACTTCTCTGTATATTCATTCTACTAATTTTTGAGGGTTCAATATTGAAACTCCAACTAAAAATCCTAATTTATCTACTAAAAAATAATAGTAATATATAGTGGAATTGTATGTAATCTTGTTCTGTATTTTCCAAGTTTCCTATAAATGTGTTATCATACTTCCATAACTTACATAATTTCATAACCCACTCCAGTTTTATTGCCTGGAGAATTCCATGGACAGAGGAGCCAGGTGGCTACAGTCCATGGGGTCACAAAGAGTCAGACACAACTGAGCAACTAACGCTTTCACACTTTCTTTCACGTCCAGCTATCTTTGATTATTTATTTTACTTGAATGTTAGGTTCCTCTATACACATTCTTCCTTTTCACTAGGAAATTTTTCAGAGGTGATGGGAGCATTTTTTCCTCTAATATTTTCTAAAGAAATAATCCTTTAGGCCGTCAAAAGCTTTTTCGGCATCAACACTGGAATTATCATGGGTAATCTGTGCAATTTACAGTCATGTAGTAAACTGAAGTTTTCCTTACATTATCTGCCAAGAGCCCTTCATGACATATCCACTTTGATCATGGATAGACGTGTCATCCCATTAGGTGATTACAGTCTTTCAGGTAACATCAAGATAAACAATGTCACCTTTTACTTTGGGTGCAATGCAGGTCCATGAGATTCCCTTCCTGCTGATGTTCCCTCAGGCGTGGGCAGAACTACTATACAGCCCGCCTCAGTTCCCAGTTAGGCATTTTCTAGTCTACTCAACTGCCATTGGCTAGTGAAGGTTTGTTAAACACTCCCTAGAATTTGCATCTAAAATCCTACAGTAAATCTCTCTCTCATAGATGATGCCTTAAGCGTTTTTCTTTTTTTGGCTGAGCCACAGGACACGTGGGATCTTAGTGCATCTGACCAGGGATTGAGACTGCACCGTCTGCAGTGGAAGTGCGGAATCTTAACCACTGGACTGCCAGGGAAGCCCTGATATTTATAGTTTTCATTGCGTCCTTGGTTTCCTTTTTCTGTGGCAGCAGCTTTGAGAAACTGTGTGTGAAGTTCTGTTCATAGCAATTTCTTCTGTTGAGCCGCTGATCCCTTTTAAAACTCTCCCACTGGTTCTAAGACAGTGAATTCTTCGCCTTCTCCTCCTGCCTGAAAACTGCCTCTCCATCTCTGTGGCTCCTTTGCCTCCGATGATTAATCACAGGGACCCCCACACCCATTTTCCCTCCTGCATGTCTACACCTTCTCCTTGGGGGGTCATCTCTTACTCTCACCCACGTACATGGTTCCCCAACCTCCAGTCCCAGACCCAATCTCCTCCCTTGGGTGTCCTCTTTTCAGAAGAAAAAGTAAAGAAGTTATTATGGAAAAATGGAACTTTGTTGGACTGGTTTGCACTTTCTGTGGTTTAGAGAGTTTTTATTTTCAATTAAATATGGGGACACTGCACGCAGCGGGACTGTGGCCACTACAACGTCCTGGGCTCCGTATCTGCCAGGATTCCGTCTCCCCGTGACTGTTCATTCCACTTCTTGTTTATCTGCCCTCTTGCTCTTCTATCTGGTTTTTCCTTTGTATTTCCCAAGGTTATACATTGCTCATTCTCCTGTTCAAATGGAACCTTGTTCTTTCACCCTTTCTTTCTTTAACTTTATTTTGTACTGGGGTACAGCCAATTCACAAACAATGTTGTGATAATTTCAGGTGAACAGCAAAGGGACTCAGCCATCCATATACAAGTATCCGTTCTCTTCCAAACTCCCCTCCCATCCAAGCTGCCACATAACACTGAGCAGAGTTCCATGTGCTATACAGTAGATCCTTCTAGTTTATCTATTTTAAATATTGCAATCTGTTTTTATCCATATTCCTACTCCCTTGAGTGGGGGAAGGATTTTAATGCTAACACGTCCCCCTCTGCTTCTTCCACTTATTTGTCAGACTATTCTTTCCTCTGAACAATTAGGTGTTGGATTCTTTCCTTTGATTTGTTTTTCACATATATTAAAAGGAATATCATTCCTAGTTCAATCTGTTTCCCGTTTTATAATACCCTGGATTTCCTTCTCTGAGGGCAGTTCTTTTTTTTTTCTTTTAATTGGAAGATAATTTCTTTATAATGTGCTGAAGCCAGTTCTAATTCTTCAGTTTCCTCTGGTCTGGTCTCTCTTCTTCTACATTGACTGGGTCATGGCTGGCATATTTAGGTCCTTTGCGCTTCCCATTTATGCATCTTCTCTGGCCACAAGACAGCAAGCAACTCCTGGCACAGTGCACCTTTCTGCTCTGTGGCATCTCCACAGATCCTGGTAGGAGTCTGTGCTTCTGCTGAGTACCATTGTTCTTAGATATCAGGACTTACTGGAAATGGCTTAGACATCTTTACAGGCCCACTGGTGCAGTCAGGACCCAAAGTCTTAAGTAATGAGCTAAATCCCTGGTATCCTTCCAGAGAATAGCTTATGCACCGGAGGGAACAGATCCTAATGTATGTTCATTAACTGTGATGCGAACTCTCTGATATCACCTCAAAATTCTTTGTGCAAGTCACATTCCGTTTAAGATCATAGTCTGAGAAGGACGGACAACCAAGTTGACTCAGGGAAGACTCACAACCTGTGGTTTTAAAGTCTTGGAATCTTCCATGACTCAAGTTCTCATTCAGCTTCCTTCCCCGAGAACAAAGGAACTACTAGGAATGGGGCAACAATCATAGGTGTGGTCAAGGGTCCTTCCTCAAGAAAAGTCAACACTGCTGCTATAGAAAGGGGAATGCTGTCCCCAGAAGATACATCCAAGTTCTAAGCCCCTAGTACCTAGAATGTGACCTAGGAAGGAGGATTTTTGCAGACATAATCAATATGAGGTCATACTGGAGTAAGGCAGGTCCTAATTCAATACCACTGGTATCCTTAAAAGGAAAGAAAGACACAGGTATACATATATGTATAATGGAACACTACTTGGCCATAAGAAGAAATGAAATTTTGCAATTGCAACAATATGCTTGGACCGGAAAGGCACCGTGCATGCATGCCACGTCGCTTCAGTCACGTCTGATTCTTTGTGACCCCATGGACTGTAGCCCACCAGGCTCCTCTGTTCCATGGGATTTTCCAGGCAAGAATACTGGAGTGGGTTGCCATTTCCTTCTCCAGGGGATCTTCCCCACCCAAGGATCAAGCCCGGGTCTCCTGCATTGCAGGTGGATTCTTTACCATTAGCGCCACCTGGGAAGCCCAGAAGACATTATGCTGAATGAAATAAGTCAGAGAAAGACAAATAGTGCATATCACTTATATGTAGAATCTAAAAAAATAAAACAAACTAGTGGATATAAAACAATAGAAACAGACTCACAGACATAGAGAACAAACTAGTGGTTACCAGTGGGGAGAGGGAAGAAGGGAGGGACCCAAGAGAGGTAAGGGATTAAGAGGCACAAACTGTTATATAAAAGCAAATGAGCTACAAGGGTATTTTTACAGCAATGTATAAAATATTGGAAATATAGTCAATATTTTATAATAATTATCAGATCAGATCAGTCGCTCAGTCGTGTCCGACTCTTTGCGACCCCATGAATCGCAGCACGCCAGGCCTCCCTGTCCATCACCAACTCCCGCAGTTCACTCAGACTCATGTCCATCGAGTCAGTGATGCCATCCAGCCATCTAATCTTCTGTCGTCCCCCTCTCCTCCTGCCCCCAATCCCTCCCAGCATCAGAGTCTTTTCCAATGAGTCAACTCTTCGCATGAGGTGACCAAAGTACTGGAGTTTCAGCTTTAGCATCATTCCTTCCAAAGAAATCCCAGGGCTGATCTCCTTCAGAATGGACTGGTTGGATCTCTTTGTAGTCCAAGGGACTCTCAAGAGTCTATAAATGATGTTTAACTCTAAAAAACTGTGAATCACTATGTTGCACACCTGAAATGTATATATTATACATCAACCGTACCTCAACTAAGAAAAGGTAAAAATATATATAATTAAAGGCTAAAAGAATAAAGAAAAGAAAAGACACAGACACACACAGAGGATACCCCAGTGTGAAGACAGAGACGCACAAGCAGAATCCACAAGATGACAGAGGCAGAGTCAAGGAATTTCAAGGACTGTTGACAACATGGGAAGGAAAGAGATAGGCACAGAACAAGGTCTCTGCTGGAGCCTTTAGAAACTGCACGGTGCCGTCGACTTGATTTCAGACTTTAGCCTTTTGACTCTGAAGACACCCAGCATGTGGTCATTTGTCAGAGCGGCCTCAGGAAATGAACACAGCTGCAGTGGAGTTGGAGGTGCGGGCGCCTGCCAGCCAGCAGCCACAGCCCCTCCTGGCTGTCACACTCGGATCACAGCCACAGACCCAGACATCCGGTACCCGAGGTGGGGAGGGGGGTGACGAGGAGGGGACTCAGAATGGACTTATTCTCATGTTGTCTCCTGCACACGTGCATGCCACACTCGCCTGGATGGAAAAAGATCTGCTTCGGTCTCCCTGCCACATAATCCCTGTGGATTCTTTCCAGCCTCTTCTTCTAGGAGACAGGGTCCTCTTCTTCACCCCCTGTGCTTACTCTCCAGTCCTGCAGACATCAGCCTGATCACTCGGATCACGCGACACCAGCCTCTGGTTTCATATGTGGAGCTGATCTGCTGGAAAGAGCCTCTTGGCCCCACAGCATCTGTTTGAGCCGCCCTCTCCTTCTCATCTCTCAGCAGCTGTGCTCAGTGGGCCCGGGGGCAGACCCCCTCACAGGCCAGGCTCTCCAATAGGTACTGCTCACCCTGCCGCCCTCCCCACAACTGACCTCCCGGTGGAGACCCCACACGGCCTCTAGCTCGCCTGTCTGAATCAGGGCGGCAGGATCCAGATTTTAGACTTCATCATGTACCATCCTTAACAAAACTAGCAGCTTACGAGAGAGAAGGTTTAGAGCTCAAACCTCAGTACAGGCCGAGAGGCGCTCACCACCCGATGACCCAGGAGATGGAACTGATCACTTTATCACACACGCAGCATGTAAACACACAGAATGAGGCTGGAGAGGACAGTGAGGCCGCTCGGACCTCAGGCAACAGCCATCTGCCCACCCAGGCTCTGCCAGGCTACCCTGAGCCCCAGGGGACCAGTTACTCCAAACACCACGCCCGTCCTGGGTGGGGAACTCCATCGAGCAGTGTTGACTCGGGAAGTAAACGAGGACCCGAGTGGGGGCCAACGGCATCTTCCCTTCCCAGGACAGAATGCGATAGGCTAGCCCCCCAGGCCTCACCTGCACTGCCCGTGGTCCCTGTCGCACTCCGGGGTGGCGGTCCCATCAGTGCCCGTCCGGGAACAATTGCAGCCTTCGCAGCCAGCCAAGGGGTGGAAGCTGAAGGAGTGCACCTCACACACGTCACACTGGGGCCTGACTGTCAGGGGAGGACACAGGCACCGCCCTGTCGTCTCCTCACAAAGGCGCCGGCCGCAGCTGCAAGCTGGCCAAGGATGAAGAGAGACGATGTAAGGGTTAGACACCCCTGACCTCCAGCAAAACTGCATTGCCAGGGTTTCCAGAAGCTTCCAAGGGGTATCTGGGAGTAAGGTCTTGTTTTTCCTTCATTATGGCATCACTGAGTGTGGTTGATCTGAAAGGCTCCTTTCTTGGGGTCAAGACCAACCACATCCAATGCTGAGGGTGGCCGAGTGCGTGGACGCTGAGTGAGGCATCATGGACCTACTGACCTCAAGGTAGACACTCACAGGGGCCTCCCCCTCACCCCTAGGCTGAGGCTGCGTGCCATTCTAACGTGAGGTCTGGCCTTCGTCAGAGGGTCTGCTCCTCCCAGTCTCCCTGACAGGCCTTCACGTCGCCCCAGGGCACTGGGCCCAAGATCAGGGGTGGGGCCTGCAGCAGGCAAAGGCTGGCCTCCACGTGGGGCCTCTGCACCCCTCACACAGCCTGGGCTGCCCCTTGTCTAGGGCAGCAGGACAATTCTTAGACGAAGATCCATGGCCTCCTCAGTGAGGAGGCCAGAGACCCTCTGACCCTGGGTCTCCTCCCACCTCAATTAAGCTTTGGTGGTTAGGCTGCAAAAACTGAAGCCTAACCCATCCCACTAGGAAGAAGGCCGAGCTGTCCAGTGTTTTGAAGCTTAAGGTTATTTCCCTTCACCTGCTTTGCCAAGGGCATGGATCCCCTAGCCCAGGAGACACAAATATGTCTTTTCTAGAAGCCTGCTATTCAGAGTGTGGTCCCTGGACCAGCGGCATGGGAATCCTCTGAGTGGCTGCGGGAAATGTAGACTCTCAGGCCCCAGCCCAGGCCTCCTGACTCAGGATCTGCACTCTCACAAGATCCCCAGGTAAGTCTCCAGCACAGTGAAATTGGACAAGCCCTGCCCTGGGTGGGCTTCATCCGCCTGCACCAGAGATGACCTTGGCCGCCCCGAACGTGCACTTACGTTTGCAGTGCGGGAACCCGTAGAAGCCCGTCTGACAGCGGGTACACTGCCGCCCGATGACGTGGGGCCGGCACGGGCACTGCCCGCCCTCGGGGCTGCAGGGGTGGCCGGTGGCCCCAGCAGGGTGGCACTCGCAAGGCAGTGCACCCTCGTGGTAAAGGGCCACCAGGGATCTGGCAGAATTCTTACAGAATTCAGAGGCTCTCTGGGGGCTGTGGGAACAAGAACACACAGTGAGATCCTGGGAGGCATGCCCAGAAATGGTCCCACCTTCCCCTTCCCCATGCCCCAGCAAGCAGTGTTTTGGGAGAGGGGCTCTGGAGTCTAGGAAAAAGTGAGAGGAAACCCCACCCCTGGACTTACAGTGTTTGACAGCCACCCACCCACCCCCATCTACTTCAGGACTCATCACAGGACTGGTGGGTGGGAACCTTTGGTGGCTGGAATAAAAGGGTGAAGATTCATCTATAGGATGAGTTGTACGGTGTATAGGTTCTATCTCAATACAGCAGTCACCAAAAAATTTATACCTGCATGTGCTATGATATACCAACTAGGATAATCATGAGGAGGAGATGAATTGTCAACTTTTACTGAACATGTATGTTAAAAAGTTTTCCCTTCACCTCATTAACCTCATAAGCTGAAGCTCCAATACTTTGGCCCCCTGACGGTAACAGCTAACTCACTGGAAAATCCCCTGATGCTAAGAAAGATTGAAGGCAAAAGGAGAAGGGGGTGGCAGAGGATGAGATGGTTAGATAGCATCACCAACTCAATGGACATTTGAGCACACTCCAGGAGTTGGTGACGGAGAGGGCAGCCTGATGTGCTGCAGTCCATGGGGTCGCAAAGAGTTGGTCACAACTTAGTGACTGAACAACGTTAACCTGACAACCACCTAACCGATTAGGCCAAAGCCCCACTTCACAGGTAAGACAGCTAAGGCTCCTAGAAGTTAAGCAACATTCTTGAGGCCACAGAGCTATGGAGGGTGGGGTAGGCATTCAAATCCACAGTGGTCTGACCTCAGAACCCTTGTTCTTCATATTTTCTGTACAAGAGGTTTCCACCCTCTGAAGGCCCAGGTTCCTCAGGAAACCTACAAGGGGGCAGGGAGGAGGGGTCTGCAGGAAAGAATGACAGGAACTGAAACTAAGGGCTGTTCTAGGCTCTTAGCGTCTGGGAACCCACCAAGGGAGGATAGGGAGGCCCGGCCCTTTGTAATGCTCCCCACTGATGAGAGTGCAAAGGAGAGCGGGAATCAGGGCTGCTGTGCCCTGCAGCGGAGGAAACCCTGTGTGGTATCTTTCAGGAATCCGAGTTGGCCGACAGGAAGCAATAAAGAGGAAGAGAAACCCCCAAGCAGCCTGTGAATCCCAGCTTGGGGGTGATCTGCTGAGATCAGAGTTGAAGAGGGAAATCCCGCCCAGATGGACATGATGAGATAATACACAGGTCAGCGTGTGCCGAGGATCGGGGACTCACTACTGCTCCCTTGGGTGCTCAGAGTAGGAAGACAGACCCGAGGGCCACCCCTCCCCAGGCCTCCTGCTCTGGTCGGGAATGTGGGAGAGCCTCAGGCCTCCCATGGCCGTGCCACAAAGTGATGTGTGCATGCTAAGTCGCTTCGGTCATGTCCAACTCTTTGCAACCCTAAGGACTCCTCTGTCCATGGGATTCTCCTGGCAAGAATAAGGGAGTGGGTTGCCATGCCCTCCTCCAGGGGATCTTCTCTATCCTGGGATTGAACTCACTTCTCTTGTGTCTCCTGCATTGGCAGGCGGGTTCTTTACCACTACTGCCATCCAGGAAGCCCTCACACAAAGTGATACTTACTCAATATAAAAACTGTCTCCTCCACAATTGGTGGCAAACTCCAATGACTTGTCCAGTGATTTTCTGTGAAGGATCTGGTAGTCGTAATTCTCTGCAGGCACCACTAGGATACGGACCTAAAGAGAAAGTGTCAGCACGTCTTTGGATTTTCAGCAGCACGGCACACCCACGGCTCCACCATGCTTTCTCTTCACTCAGATCGTGTTACGTCGCCTCAGTCGTGTCTGACTCTTTGCAACCCCATGGACTATGGCCCACCAGCCTCCTCCATCTATGGGGAATCTCCAGGCCAGAATACTGGAGTGGGTTGCCAGATCAGTGTTCTTTATTGTTAAGTCCAAGACCACATGAAACAGAACTTACAAAAAAAGAATCACAAAGCAACCCTAACTCAGTGCTGAAAACTCAGGCCACATTCCCCCTAGCGAAATGATAATGAGTTGGGGGGACAGACCCCCTGGAGCGCCTGCTCAGAGGCGCAGCAGCCTTGTGTGCTGGGCGGGGACAGGAGACAGAGACCTATTATGATGTCAGGGCCCTGTGTGATCCATCCCTGCGATGACCCTGGATCTCCAGGGGGTGGAATTTTGTATTTTTATTTATTTATTTTTATTTTTTAGTATTTCTTTTTCTTTCATATTTATTTGGCTGTGCCAGGTCTTAGTCACAGCTCAAGGGATCTTTGATCTTTGTCAGGGCATTTGGGATCTTTCTAGTAGCATGCGAACTCTCAGTAGGAGCATGTAGGAGCTAGTTCCCTGGTCAGGAATCAAACCTGAGCCCCCTGCATTGGAAGTGAGCAGTCTTAACCACTGGACCATCAGGGAAGTCCTCATTCTGTATTTTCAGAGAGTAAGCAAACTGAAACGGCAGGACCGATAGGGAGACTCATATGGTGGCTTGCCCCTGAAATGCCTATCCTATCAGATACTCTATTATGAATAATTGTGGCCCCAGTCTTTAAAAATACCGCCCTGTATTCTCTCTGTACCTGTATAAATCAGACCACACCAGTAACAAATGCTGTAGGAAATTTCAACCATCTTTGTCAACTACTCACCCACTGACGGAAGAAGGCAATGGCACGCCACTCCAGTACTCCTGCCTGGAAAATCCCATGGACGGAGGAGCCTGGAAGGCTGCAGTCCATGGGGTCGCTAAGAGTCGGATACGACTGAGCGACTTCACTTTCACTTTTCACTTTCATGCATCGGAGAAGGAAATGGCAACCCACTCCAGTGTTCTTGCCTGGAGAATCCCAGGGACGGGGGAGCCTGGTGGGCTGCCGTCTATGGGGTCACACAGAGTCAGACACGACTGAAGCAACTTAGCAGCAGCAGCAGCAGCACCCACTGACAGTTTACAGAGTCTATTGCTCTCATGTTATTCAATTCAATAAACATTGCCGAACACCTGTGCCAGACGGTGTTTCAGGCACAGGGATACAAAATGTATCCCCTGTCCCTGAGATGACATCCTCAGAGAGAAAGGAGGCATGAGCAAGAATTGGAGGGTGCAGGGCAGGCCTGGACAGTGTTCGCTGGCTCTCAAAGGCTTTACAGGCATTGGGTGACCATGATTCCACCAGCCAAGGTGAAAAACAGGGAACAGGGCACCTGGGGTCTATACAGGTAACAGGCTAAGCTGGAGGGACCTGTGAGCACTCTGGCTATGGGGATGCACAGCAGATGGTCCTAGAGCTCAGGAAAGATGGCAAATGAGGTCACAGGTGTGGGTATCATTCCCACAGAGGGGTGAACAGAATCAACAGGCACAGATGATGGTATATGAAGAGAAATCTTAGAACAAGGGGTCTCAGTGTCAAGCCCAAGGGCACACTGACATGAAAGGGATGAAAGGGAAGAGAACTCACTGAAGGAGCACTGGAGAAGGCAGGGCAAGCCAAGAGAAAGTAGCTATGGGAGCCAAAACAAGATAGTTTCAAGAACAAAGGAGTGTTCAATGCCTCAGAGAGAGACTTGTCAGATGAGAGTGAGGCGGGGCTGATGGAGATAGAGAGACAGCTCGCACGCTTCATGAAGGGGAGTTTTTCCTTCCCAGTCGCTTCTCTAGTATTCTGATTTCCCTTGATTTTAATAGTCACAGACCTTTTTTTGCTAAAGGCAGCTGTAAAATTTAAACATTTTTCTATAAACATGGCTTCAATTCCCTGGAGGAATTACTGTCATGAGCCAGAACAGACACACCAAGCAGCCGACCAAGGCAAGCACATAAAGAGCAAGAGAGGAAAAAGCAGAACGCACCAAAACTAAGGACTTTCCTTCTGGAACTGTCACAGTCAGGGCCACCTCTGGCTCCGAGATGTCAAACTCAACCTGATCTCCGGTGATCACTTGGTCCCGGCAGCCAAGCACATGGGGGCAAAAAGAGGCCCGGAAGACACCTGGGGCAGAGGGAGGCAGCCCTGTCACACCCCTGCCAGGACAGGTGAGCCCCGAACCAGCCCTGCTCCCTGTAGCTCACCTGCTTGCAGCCGTCCTCCGTCCACAGACACCTGTGCTGGGAACGTCGGATGTGCTGGTTGATAAAAATGGACAACAATGACATACCGACCTGGGCGTGGTACTAGTCCTCGAAGGGTCACCTGGTTCTAGGTGGAAAAAAAAAAAATCTTCTCAAGCTGTAGTTCAGTTCAGTTCAGTTAAGTCGCTCACTCGTGTCCAACTCTTTGCAACCCCATGAATCACAGCACACCAGGCCTCCCTGTCCATCACCAACTCCCAGAGTCCACCCAAACCCACGTCCATTGAGTCAGTGGTGCCATCCAACCATCTCATCCTCTGTCGTCCCCTTCTCCTCCTGCCCTCAATCTTTCCTAGCATCAGAGTCTTTTCAAATGAGTCAGCTCTTTGCATCAGGTGGCCAAAGTATTGGAGTTTCGGCTTCAGCATCAGTCCTTCCAATGAACACCCAGGACTGATCCTCTTTAGGATGGACTAGTTGGATCTCCTTGCAGTCCAAGGGATTCTCAAGAGTCTTCTCCAACACTACAGTTCAAAAGCATCAATTCTTCTGCGCTCAGCTTTCTTTATAGTCCAACTCTTACATCCATATGTGACTACTAGAAAAACCACAGGCTTGACTAGATGGACCTTTGTTGGCAAAGTAATGTCTCTGCTTTTGAATATGCTGTCTAGGTTGGTCATAACTTTCCTTCCAAGGAGTAAGCGTCTTTTAATTTCATGGCTGCAGTCACCATCTGCAATGATTTTGGAGCCCAGAAAAATAAAGTCTGACATTGTTTCCACTGTTTCCCCATCTATTTCCCATGAGGTGATGGGACCGGATGTCATGATCTTCGTTTTCTGAATGTTGAGCTTTAAGCCAACTTTTTCACTCTCCTCTTTCACTTTCATCAAGAAGCTCTTTAGTTCTTCTTCACTTTCTGCCATAAGGGTGGTGTCATCTGCATATCTGAGGCTATTGATATTTCTCCTGGAAATCTTGATTCCAGCTTGTGCTTCCTCCAGCCCAGCGTTTCTCGTGATGTACTCTGCATATAAATTAAATAAGTAGGGTGACAATATACAGCCTTGACGTACTCCTTTTCCTATTTGGAACAAGTCTGTTTTTCCATGTCCAGTTCTAACTGTTGCTTCCTGACCTGCATACAGGTTTCTCAAGAGGCAGGTCAGGTGGTCTGGTATTCCCATCTCTTTCAGAACTGTCCACAGTTTATTGTGATCCACACAGTCAAAGGCTTTGCCATAGTCAATAAAGCAGAAATAGATGTTTTTCTGGAACTCTCTTGCTTTTTCAATGGTCCAGTGGATGTTGGCAATTTGATCTCTGGTTCCTCTGCCTTTTCTAAAACCAGCTTGAACATCTGGAAGTTCACGGTTCACGTATTGCTGAAGCCTGGCTTGGAGAATTTTGAGCATTACTTTACTAGCGTGTGAGATGAGTGCAATTGTGTGGTAGTTTGAGCATTCTTTGGCATTGCCTTTCTTTGGGACTGGAATGAAAACTGACCTTTTCCAGTCAAGCTGCAGAGCTATTACTAATTAGAATCACAAGATATTTCAAGAACAAAAAACAAAACAATGCAGGTATTTATCCAGTAAAGACAGGGACGTTGGAAAAGACTGAAGGCAAAAGAAGGGGGCGAGCGGCAGAGGATGAGATAAATAGCATTAGACTCAATAGACATGAGTCTGAGCAAACTCCACGCGGTAGTGAAGGACAGGGAAGTCTGGTATGCTACAGTCTATGGGGTTGCAAAGAGTCAGACATGACTTAGTGACTGAACAACAACCATTTACCCAAGTGAAGTAAAAAACCCACATTCACACAAAGCCTTCCCTTGAATCTTTGTAGCAGCTTTATTTGTAGTCACAGCACTGGAAACCAACCACGTGACTTTCAGCTGCAGAATGGACAAGCCAACAATGGACAAGCATACACAAGACTGGAGGGAGTCTCATCTGGTACAATCACTCTGGGAAACTATATGTGGTTTCTACCAAACATATAATCGAGCAATTGCACTTCTAGGTACATCACAAGTGAAGTGCATGCTCTGTGTGCAAAAAGCCATACGAGAACGTTCCCAGCATTCAAGCACCACTGGTAATAACCATGTAACAAAGAGTCAGACTCCATTTTTTCTGTTTGATGGTTTTCAAGCTCCATCTTTCATCTTTTGCCTTTTGTCCCACAGCTGGACGAGCTGTAAGAAAGCCCAGGTGTTCATCCCTTAGCAGAGGTGGGAAATTCAAACCCCATAAATTCTAGCCCATGAGAGAGGGAGCTCTCACCTGGACCCCCCCACCCCACTATGGCCCTGCCTAACCATAATGAAAACCAGGATCAGACTTCAACACTCGCTCAGGCTTGAGTGTGAGCCAGGTTCTCCCCAGGAAGCCTCACCATGTGAGTAATAAGTCTTTCCAAACCTCAAAATAATAACTGAAAAACTACAAGAATAGCAACAATAAAAGATTGTCTTTCAAATGAGAGCTGGGCCTTGGAGGGTAAGTAACTTACTAAAGGTCATAGACTAATTTTATAGCAAAACCAGGACTAGAACTCTATTGTCATGACTGTAATTCATTTCCCCCTACTCTAGGCTGCCTACCCCATGTGGGATCTTATTAAATTTTCTCTCCCAAATCCTTTTATTTCCTATCTTAATGCAACATGAATTGACATGAGCCATCTCTAGGATTAAAAAGACATGTCATCAGAACAAACATTAAGTCCTGCAATTCTGTGGTTTATGATGAAAAAATGTGTGTTCCCTTCATATATTTCATCTTTGTGTTCTAGATGATTAATCAATACGTGTTTATTGGGAATTTCCTGCCTACAAATTGAGGTTGCAAAATAATCTGTTAGATTTCTAAAAGTGCTTATGTTCTCATTTAAGAAGATAATTAAAAACTCAACCATGTTAAGTAGCAGTATCCCATGCAAATATGACCTATCCTAAGATGGTTTATGAAAAATTGCCAAATGACTGTGCAGACAGAGATGCAGGAGAGAAAGGGAGCATTGGGATAGGCTGGCCACAGACAGAATTAACTGCAAGCCTCATTCCTGGGATTCTCCGCAGTTGAGAGCAGAGGTGCTCAAGCTTTAGGGGCAGTCAACACCCCTTGAGGAGTCTGTTTTTAAAAAACAGATTCCTGGGCCACCCTCCAGAGTTTCTGACTCAGCAGTTCTTGGGTGAGGCTTGCAGATCTGCATTCCTAACAAGTTCCCAGGGGTTGCAGGGGGGATGCAGCTGGTTGGGGCCAGCTTTGAGACCCACCAGTTCACAAGAAACACACTCGGGATAATCCTACCTGCGGGGCCTTCAAGGTGACCCCAAGAACAGCATCGGCAGGAGGTGAAGGATCCTCAGGCAGGAGAGGGGAAGACCCACCACTTGGGACATCCAAAATTAGTGCTGTCGGAGGAGTTTCGGGGATCAGGGAGACACAGGAGGCACTGAAAAACAGAATGTTGAAAAATAACCAAAACCCAAAGAACTGTCCCTTTGAAGAGACAGACTCTAAGCATTAAAAGGACCCAGAGAAGGGCCTCCTGTCATGATCCACTGGTTAAGACTCTGTGCTTCCACTGCACAGGATGCAGGTTTGACCCCTGGCTGGAGAAGTTCCACATACCACCTAGTGCAGCCAAAAAAATAATAATAATACATTTGGGACTTCCCTGGCAGTTTGGAGATTAAGACTTTAATCTGGCCAAAAAACCAAAATATAAAACAGAAGCAGTACTGTAACAAATTCAATAAAAAACTAATACAATTATGTAAAGTTTAAAAATAAAATAAAATTTAAAAAAAAATTAAATTATACTGTGAAAGTTAAAAAAAAAAAAAACACTTTAAAAATGGTCCACATTAAAAAAAAAAAAAAAGGATCCAGAGAACCACAGGTCTGCAGAGATCTTTATACAAAGATATTTGGTGTTCTGGATTGGCCAAGTATATCCCAGTTGCCTACCTAATACAATGAGCTCAGACCAGAAAAAAAATCTTAATTTTGAAGGAACGGAAGCTAGATGGAAACTTATTGAAACTTCCCTCTCTAGTACTAAAATTCATTGCTAAATGAGATCAATGCAATGAAACACTATTCACCTCTAAACATCAGTGTTGACATAAAGCTATACAAAACCAAAGAGAACAAACAGCCATCCTTTCTTTCAGGCACAGCCAGATATTATTGTCTTGGTGGTTTCCATAAAGATGCATAAGATGTCATGACTGTGTCCCTGAAGAATTTTTGAATCTACATCCAAATAACCTTCCCCAAATCCCAATAATCATTGGTTACCTAATTCTCTTAACACAGTTGTGAGATGGGTCATTATTTTCATGGTTTTTTAAATGAAGAGTCTCAGACACAGAGATTAAAGGATTGGAACAGACTGGATCTTGGTGAGAGCTCAGAATAGAAATCAGAGTAACTCCCTTCAAGGACGAGGCTTAACCATTTCCCCCAGTTGCTACTGTGTCAGCTTCCTGATGTTATGGAATTCTGGAAAAATTGCTGGGATAAATGATTTAGCTCTTAAAAGAAAAATGCACCACCAGCTTTTAGCATCTTGGTCTGGGATCACTTCTAAAGTGAAATATAAAGCATAGTCTTAAAAGCATTAAGTATCACTAAGCACAAACAAGGGATAAAGGAAGGAAACACATTACCTTTGATTAACAAATCGCCCATAACTGGCAATGCATTTGACGTGAGGTCTCAAATATTCTGTTGAGAATTCTTCAATGGGTATGATACAAATTTGATGCTGTCCAACAAATATAAGAAGGTACATGCCCGTAATTACCCAAGTCAAGGTTATGACCAAACATGCACTTCAAAGAAAACAGCTAAAAATTCATCCAGAGAAATTAAAACTATCACTTTACAGCAGTAAATATCATAGGATAGCATTCGCTATGGCATCATTACATGGACACAAGTTCTTTTTACTGTTATACAGGAGCACTGATTAAATTGTTTCTGGAATAATGATATAAACAAATAAAATCATGTGAGTTTAAAACAACTCTGTCAGCAACTTTGGACAGTGTCTTCTCTCCTGCCCTGGGCTGATGCTGGCTCCTCAGACCCCTAGGCAGGGAGAGGGGGATGTGGTGGGCAGTCGGGGAGCCTGCTGTTCAGAAAGATGGATGCTCCTGCTATAAGTAACCCTTCTCAATAGAGGAGGACTCGTATCGCAGGCATATCTGAACTCTGTCTCCAGAGCTAGTTTCTGAGTCACAGAAGAAACTCAGTCAAAAACTTAATACCACTTTTCATTGTAAATCAATAACTATAACTGGCTATATCACAAAGCCATTCAGTAACAATAGATTTTAACTGAACACCTACTATATGCCAGGCACTGAGACTGGGGGATCGTATGAGACCAAGATGGACATACTCCTGCCTTCATGGAGCTTTCATTCTAGCCAGCCTTGACTCTGAATGACATCTGACTATTTCAGAAAGGGCAAACTTATGCTTAAAAGAAGAACTTTCAGCCCCATCACAATTTCCAAAGATGAAAAGGTTAAGATTCACTTGGCTCATTATGTTCAAAAAAGAAAGTTGTCCTTAAAAAAAAGAAAAGTCTTGAGTTATATAACATATAATAATTTTTAAAAACTGAATTCCAGGTAGTTCTTAAGAGAAAGCTCAACATTTCTAATAAATATAAAACATATTAGAACAGGCTGGCATAGCATTTCCCAGGTGTGATACATGCTTAATATTAGCAGTAACAGGAAGTTGCTTCACACTTAATCTTATGTGCCCTGAGATATTTATTATAAATCTGAGCACCCCATTCCTAGCCCAGATCCCACTGTCTCTGTTTATCACAATTCTCAATACTAAAGTTATGCTATTAAAAGGGTATTTAATCTGTAAAAGCTAGCATTTTAACTGTTAACAATATATATCTAATTAATTGAAAATACTCTTCTTGAAACAGAGCAACAATGGTCTGGAAAAAAATACCAGGTGACTGCAACCTTGAAAATTCTGACGGAATCTGCAAAGAAGCTGCTGGTGCTGCTAAGTCACTTCAGTCGTGTCCGACTCTGTGTGACCCCATAGACGGCAGCCCACCAGGTTCCCCTGTCCCTGGGATTCTCCAGGCAAGAACACTGGAGTGGGTTGCCATTTCCTTCTCCAATGCATGAAAGTGAAAAGTGAAAGTGAAGTTGCTCAGTCATGTCCGACCCTCAGCGACCCCATGGACCGCAGCCTTCCAGGCTCCTCTGTCCATGGGATTTTCCAGGCAAGAGTACTGAAGTAGGGTGTCATTGCCTTCTCCCCAAAGAAGCTAACAGACATAATAAAATAGTAGAGGGGAAAGAAAATAAACAGTCCCTTACGACATTTTTATATACCAGCAATAATAATAGACTAGGAGATATAATGACAAAAGATATTTCATTCATAATAGTAACAACAAATAAAAATGAATTAAATGGAGTTTTGCGAAACATGTTCAGATGTGATGACTGAACTTTATTGGGTGCTATAGGAAAAGGTTCCAACAAATGAAGGAGCAATACACATTTCTAGATGGGAAAATAAACATTGTAACTCCAGCAATTCTCTGCAGGTTAACTTTATAGATGTAATGCAAACCCAGCCAAAACTTCAATAAGCTTTAGAAATATATATGCTTATCAATTAAAAAAAATCTCTAAAAATCAGTGGCTGAAACAGAAGCGTACCAGAAGGAATTGGGCCATCCGGGCTCTGAGCTGAACGTCCGCATCTGCTAAGAGCTCATACACGGCGAGGCGACCCCTGCCGTCGGTCACAGTGCTGCGGCAGAGGACGCTGCAAGAAGAAACAGTTCATCTTAGCCTGTTCCCCTGGTCTGCCTCCCACCCCTGTGGGTGGCTGATCATGCTTCAGTTTCTCTTGTTCATAACTGGGTCACCAACAGTGAACTTCCCTGCTGGTGGAATTTAGCACAGATGCAACCCATAATCGGTGTGGGAAAAAGAACCTTCTTTCTGTGCTCTGAGCTGTACCTCTCAGGGCTGATGGCCATCACCATCTCCACTGGTTTTGTGGAATACCTGCTTTGGTCTTCTGGGAAAGAGCCCCAGGGCCAGTAAAGTCTGATCTCTAATGCAGTCTTCTTGGAAATTGACCAATATCGTTGGTAGTGGCGGTTTAGTTGCTAAATCGTGTCTGACTCTTGCAACCCCATGGACTGTAGCCCTCCAGGCTCCTCTGTCCATGGGATTCTCCAGGCAAGAATACTGAAGTGGATAGCCAATCCCTGCTCCAAGGGATCTTCCTGACCCAGGGACTGAATTCGGGTCTCCTGCATTGCAGGCAGATTCTTTACCATCTGAGCCACCAGAGATGCCCCTGGTGGTGAGCCTTGTTATAGTATTTAAAAGAAAAATCTCATGTCCTGTTGAGAGCAAACCAGTATGGAGAAACAGTACAGTCTAGACTGCTACGTTATCAAGTAGACCTTCTGAGATGATGAAAATATTCTCTATCTGCACCATCCAGAACCGTAGCTACTAACAACACATGACTATTGAGACTTGGCATGTGGCCAGTGAACCATGGGAGCTAAACTTTTTCCTTCATTGAATTCAAACTGGTTTAAACTTAGGCGGCTCAGTGGTAAAGAATCTGTCAGCCAATGCAGGAAATGCAGGAGGCACAGGTTCAATCCCTGGGTCAGAAAGAGCCCTGGTGGAGGGAATGGCGACCCACTCTAGGATTGTTGCCTGGACAGAGGAGCCTGGCAGGCTAAGGCCCACAGAGCTACAGAGTCAGACACAACGAAGCACACAAACGAATGGAAGCCTATTCAAACAGCCACATTTAACCGATACCATCTGAAACAGGATACGAACAGAATAAAGGACATGGAGCTTAAAAAAAGAAAGCCACCGCTCAGCAAAGGTCTTGAAATAATGCTTGGGACTTATGTATCCCCAGGAGAGAGTCCTTCCTTTCTTTAGTTTTGAAATCACTCCTCTGCTTGGTGTAGATGTCTCAGCCTCTTCTGAGATAGTCAAGAGTCACGAAGGCCATAAGGACTGTTTCTTCCTGTCCTGAGCCATCTCCACTTTTTACCCAGTGGAGCAGGAGCAGGAGTCAAACCCCAATCTGGAAGGCAGAAGGGGTCAGAGAACTGAACTGAAGGGTGGGCTTGGATGGACGGGTTATGGAGAAGTCCTGCCCCAGGTCACATGGATGACAGTCTCCCAGATTCCGATGGCAAGGTGACCCACCCATCTGGAAGTGTACATCCTGGTGGTTGCTAATGTCACCTAGAGATGAAACTAGTATTTTCATATAATGACAGAACATTCTGGAGGAACTTTGCTGGGCCATCTGGTACTCCTATTAAAAATGCAAATATAATTACATTTTTTTTTTTACCATCATCCCAGAGAAAAGGAAAGATTAGATTTTTTTTTAAGATTTTGAAAAGAAGCTTTCACAGTTTATTTTTTAGGGTTGCTGAGTGCGTGATATTCATTTAACAACCATTTCATCAAGTCTCATAAAATTTTCCATTCTAAGCTACCAAAAGACATTTTTCAGAAGTTCTTTTCTTTGCATTACAGAGAAAGTGTCCAACTCAAGTCATCTTGGGTTTGACACAAGGCATGTGAATGTAGAGGTCACAAAATGTTCAAAGTCTTAGTGGAGGATTGGGAGGGTTCACTGTAAGGGCTTCCTAGGTGGTTCATAGTGTTAAAGAATCCGTGTGCCAATGCAGGAGATCTAAGAATTGTGGGTTTGATCTCTGGGTCAGAAAGATTCCCCTGGGAAGGGAACGGCATTCTACTCCAGTATTCTTGCCTGGAGAACCCCATGGACAGAGGAGCCTGGTGGGCTACAGTCCACAGGGTTGCAAAGAGATGGACACAACTGAAGTGACTAAACAGCATGTGCACTGTAGTTCCCCACATGCTTGCTCAGGAGACTCTGCCTTCCAGGGCTATTTATTCTACAATTAATTCCATTGGGAAACATCCTTTGCACTGATTCTCTAATCAAAGAATACTCTAAACATCTGCATACATCTTGATTCATTATGCAAAGGAAATGATTTTCAAAAAATCCTTGTCAGAGCTCTTGGAAGAGATGAACTTCATCAGGGTGAATTTGAAATTCCTCTGTCAAATTATTTTTCACGTGATGCTCGTCAAACATTAATGACCCCCAGTTCTTAATGGAGAATGTGCCAGGCACCCATGAACTCTACATGGTGTTTGAGAGAAAGGCCCTGGGTTCAGTGCCCACCATGGGGGTTACAGAAAAAAACAAAAAGGTTGTGCTGCTTCTTGTGGGTGTGAGTGTGTTAGTTACTCAGTCGTGTCTGACTCTTTGTGACTCCATGGACTGTAGCCCACCAGGCTCCTCTGTCCATGGGATTCTCCAGGCAGAATACTGGGGTGGGTAGCCTATCCCTTTTCCAGGGGATCTTCCTGACTCAGGGATCAAACCTGGGTCTCCTGCATTGCAGGCGGATTCTTTACTGTCTGAGCCACCAGGGAAGCCCCTGCTTCTTGTGAATCTGAGCCAAAATGCTAAGCAGAACATGCAGTTTTTCCAGAAAATGCAATATTTTTAAGGTGCTGCCTACGGAGAAGCCTTCCAATAGCGCACCAGGGGTGACGCTGGATCACATAACTCGTCCCCTGCTGGTTCTCAAGCTCAACCTCAAAAAGGAAACAATTTCTCAAGTTGGATAAAAACCAAAGTTCCCACAGCTGACCTCCTGCCTGTTCGGTTAGAGCAGACTCCCCCAGGGCAGGACACTTACCAGTACTTGCAGCTGTAGATGTCCACCCGGCCTGCCAGGTCAGCCCCGGGGCTCTGTATGTGCACTGCGACCTCAGACAGCTGGTCTGCTTCCGTGGCATACTCGACCATGATGACGTAGTGGCCGACCCGCGGGACCCGCAGCCGCAGGTGCAGCTCCACCTGTCGAAGAGCCCGAGATGTTGGAGAGAGGTGAGATGCACTGGATGCGTCTCCACAGGCAACAGTGAAACTGGGGCTGGGGGGACCCCTGGAGCAGTTTTACATGTCATCATAGTAAGAAGCGTGGTGCTTCCCAGGTGGCACTAGTGGTAAAGAATCCACCTGCCAATGCAGGACACGCCAGAGACACGGGATCTTTTCGATCCTGGGTCGGGAAGATCCCCAGAGTAGGAAATGTCAACCCACTCCAGTATTTTCGCCTGGAAAATCCCATGGACAGAGCAGCCTGGCGGGCTACAGTCCATGGGACAGCCGAGAGTTGGACACGACTGAGTGACAGAGCACTCAGTAAGAAATGTGGTCCTGCAGGCAGGGATCCCCAATAAAATACAGGATGCTCTGTTAAGTTTGAAATTCAGATAAACAATACATAATTATAGTTTAACTACAATTCAAACTAAATGGGAGCATCTGGTATTTTTATTGTCTAAATCTGGTGACCCTACTAATAGGGGTCTCTACTCCCACTACCGAAACGGAGCAGGACTCTATGGTCCTTCCTCCCTCATGTCCTCATGTCCTCAGGTCCTCCCGACCATGTCCTCTGCTTGTCTTTTGTCTGTGGAAAAACTTTAGTCAAAGAATAAGTTTAATCAGAGAAGTGAGAAAATGCAGAAACAATGGAAAACAGTCAAAGGAGACCAAATAATCATAATGGAGTCACTAAACATAGTCAAGGACTTTTAGTTCCTTCTCAAGGGCTATAGATAGGTATTCTGAGCCATATCCTGGGAGCTGTCTTACAGATACTGAAATCCTCACCAAGTAGAGAAGTTAACTACATGATGAGCAGACCTCAGTCATGACATAAGATGCCACAACTGCAAGAACTGGCCTCAAGAAATTGAAACAAATTGACCCTGGCACTGAAGATTAAATCTATTAAAACAAGAAGACACTGGTCAAATTGCCAATGACCAGTTTCAAGCTGACTGTCTGGGCTGAGTGTGCGATTTCTGCGTGTAGCCCCCTCCCTCTCTCTATAAAAGCTCTTGCCCACTCACAGTCAGTGGGAGAAGCTGGCCTATGGACAGGAGTCTGTTCTCCCTGCCCCTCTTTTGCTGCTGCCAGCATCCAACATAAAGCAAACTTTCTTTTTCCCCCATCCTGGCCTCTTTGATGGCTTTTGAGCAGCAAGCGGCCGGACCTGGGTTTGGTATTATCACCCATATATTTGCCTTGTTTCTCAAGGCCAAAGATACTTTAAAACCTGAAGTAAAAAGGAATTTCCAATGGGTGATAAAAGGAATGGAAGTATGCCTCGATGGGCTACAAAGCTGAAAATATTCACTATCTGGTTCTTTACAGAAGAAGACGCCCAGCCGTGGCATGCCCTTGTGGTTAGGAGCCTGGAGTCTGGAATCACACTGCCTCCAGCTGTGTGACCTGGAGCAAGTTACTCAACATCTGTATGTCTCAGTATCTTCCTGTGTGAAAATGAGGATAACATAGTGCCCACCTCTTAAGATTATGAGGATTAAGTGAACTAATATGGGATGAGCTCTTCGAACTGTATCTGGCTTATTGTAAGCCCTGTATAAGGGGCTTCCTTGGTGGTTCAGATGGTTAAAAATCTGTCTGTAATGCAGGAGACCTGGGTTCCATCCCTGGATTGGGAAGATCTCCTGCAGAAGGAAATGGCTACCCGTTTCAGTATTCTTGCCTGGAGAATCCCACGGACAGAAGAACATAGTGGACTACAGTCCATGGGGTTGCAAAGAGTCAGACACGACTGAGCGACTAACATACACACACACACACACACACACACACTGTACAAACAATGATGATTATAATTGTGGTTATTGCTTTTTGCCATGACTTTTTTTTAACTCAGTAGTATTTGGTGTGCCATACAAACATACTTCACTCTTCTAATGTCTGCCCTTCCTCCCATTCCATAGTACGAATGTAAAGTCATTTATTTAACTAATCCCCTATTGATAGACATTTAGGTTATCTCTAATTTTTCCTAAAACATATAAGGCTATATGATCATGTATCTATATCTATATATATAAGTATATATTCATATTTATATCTATGGAAGAAAGGGAAAGTGTTAGGCGCTCAGTCATGTCTGACACTTTGTGACCCCGTGGACTGTAGCCCACCAGGCTCCTCTGTCCATGGGATTCTCCAGGCAAGAATACTGGAGTGAGTAGCCGTCTCTTCTCCAGGGAATCTTCCTGACCAAGGTATCAAACTCAGGCGGATTCTTTACTGAGCCACCAGGGAAGCCCGTTTATATCTATAGCTGGATCTATATCCTTTTGCTAGTATTTCTGTAAGATTCCTAGAAGTGGAATTAGAATCACTAGATCAAAATGTGGTGCACATTTAAATCCCGAGTCAGTATCAGAACTACATTCCTTAAGCAGTTTAACCCACTTCCGCCCATAAGCTCAGGCCCTGTCAAGCTTCACCACACTTAATTAAAATCCTCCTGCCTCTGGTCTTCAGGAAATTCACATCTGCTGTTCCTTCCACACAGCTCTGAACCACACACCTGCTTATTTTTCACAGTGATTTTTCTATCACTTAAATAATAGAAAGACTTCCCTTCAGGAGAAAACGTAGATTATCCACACCACTTTCCCACTCGTTATACAGTGAAATACGATGCTGCCACTGGTCCACACGGAGAGGTAATTACCAACATCTCTCCCTTGGGATCTCCAAATGAGGGCTCGTCTGTTTTCACCCCACCACGAAACACACAAGGCCAATGAGCTTTCTCCCAGGAGTTACTATTGGCTGCCAGGTCTATCATAGCACTCTATTATAAATTTCTATTACTCTTCCTACTCCAAGCCATATGGGTTGGCTTTTGGAAGACTTGGTAGGGTTTTGAATATATCTGATGATAGAAATGGGTTTTGAGAAGCCAGACAAAAAATGTTTATCAGTTATTATCTTTGAAGGCTTCCCAGGTGGTGCAGTATAAAGTATCTTTCTGCCAATGCAGGAGATAAGTCTTAGCCACTAGATAAGTCTTAATCACCGCATCACCAGGGAACTCCCTGGGTTTCTGTATTTACATGGGTGGTGAAGCCATTTACTTAGGGAACTCCTAAATGGAATTTGAGATCCCTCTGGGATGACAAACCTAAACAGCGTGTCGAAAAGCAGAGACATCACTCTGCTGACAAAGGTCCGTATAGTCAAGGCTATGGTCTTCCCAGTTGTCACATATGGTTGTGAGAGCTAGACCATAAAGAAGGCAGAATATCAAAGAACGTCCCTTCAAAATGTACAGCTGGAAAAGACTCCTGAAAGTCCCTTGGACAGCAAGGAGATCATACCAGTCAATCTTAAAGGAGGTCAACCCAGAATATTCACTGGAAGGACTGATGCTGAAGCTGAAGCTCCAGTATTTTGGTCATGTGATGTGAATAGATGACTTATTGGAAAAGTCCCTGATGCTGGGAAAGATCAAGGGCAGAAGGAGAAGAGGGCGTCAGAGGACGAGACGGCTGGATGGCATCACCGATGCAACAAACATGAACTTGGGCAAACTTTGGGAGACGGTGATGGACAGGGAGGCCTGGCGTGCTGCAGTCCATGGGGTCTCAAAGAGTCGAACACGGGTGTTGCTCAGTTGGGTGACTCAACAACAGCTGAGATACCTAAGAGTAATGCCATGAAGGAAGTGGGCTGTGCTACTCTGTATATACAATGGGAGGTGTGACTGCACATACCAATATGAGAATCATCTGTGTAGAACTGGTGCCTCACACAATAGACATGGAGAAGACTGCCTAGGGAGGGACTACAGAGTAAAAAGACAAGGGCTAAGACTGAGCCTCAAAAATTCTAACATTTAATGCATAGACAGGAGGGTAAGCCTACAAATGATAGTTTGAGGAAGCAGCCAGAGAGGTACAAAGAGACCCAGTCTGCTCCTAAATTTTGGAATTTAAATTCTGCTCTTAAATTCAAGACGAAAAGACTGTTTTTAAACGGAAGGAGTGTTCAACAAGTATTGAAAGCTGCTGAAAAGTTGAACAGATGAAGACTGGAAAATATTCATTGGACTTAGCAGAGCAACACTAGCACAATCACTGGAAATCCTGCTCCCCTCCCCACAAAAAAATATTAATGGGACTGGGAGGTGAAGTCAGACTGGTGTGGGTTGAGGTATGAATGGAAAGTAGAGAATTAGAAAGTGTGAGTCTAGACAATTCTTGGTTTTGAAGGGACAGAGAGTTATGGAGCAGTGGTTGAAGGACTGTGGGAAGGGGAAGTAGAGTTTTCATAAAAATAGGATGAAAGTGAAAGTCACTCAGTTGTGTCTGACTCCTTATAGTCCATGGAATTCTCCAGGCCAGAATACTGGAGTGGGTAGCTGTTCCCTTCTCTAGGGGATCTCCCTGACCCAGGAATCCAACCGGGGTCTCCTGCATTACAGGCAGATTCTTTACCAACTGAGCTATCAGGGAAGCAAAAACAGGACAGAACTTAGCATTTTTTAAATGTGGGATGACTTCCAGTTCAGATGGCACAGGAATTCATATTTGCTGTACCCCTTTCTCCAAGAGACAGCAACTATGGGTGTGTATTGGTCATAAAAAGGATTTTTTTGTTGTTTTGCAACCCTACAGTTGTGACTGTAGCCCACCTGGCTCCTCTGTCCGTGAAATTCTCCAGGCAAGAATACTGGAGGGGGTTGCCATGTCCCTCTCCAGGGGATCTTCCCATCCCAGGGATTGAACCCAGGTCTCCCATATCACAGGCGGATTCTTTACCGCCTGAGCCACCAAATAATGTTTTAATAGTAAAACAACAACAACAAAATAAATTTGGGATTAAAAGGAGACAGATGATGGAACATAAGTAAAAGAAAAACTTGAAATGGCACCAGGGCTGAAGTCACAGGCTTGTTGTTCTCCAGGCCAGAAGCAGGCCAGCAGTTCAGAATATGCAGCGTAAAGAGAACTTAAAATGCTTTATATGAGACAGGGGCCAGATCCAGGCTCATTTTTTGAAGCCAAAGGATGAGGGTTCCTTCACATCATGCAAAGCTGAAGAAGAAAAAAAAAAATCACTGAAAACCTGCCATCTGGGTTTCAGCTTTATAAAAAAATGGTGGGATATGGAAAACAAAGATCAAAGATGAGGCCCAGGACCAAGAACTGAGTTAAGCACCCGAGGGCTCAGCGTCTGAATCTGTACTAGCCCCAGGACTACAATAATAGACGTTGGCATATTGTTATGCCTGGCTCTGGGCTAAGGGTACAGAGAACCAGACAGACAAGCCAAACTGAGACGGATGTAGGGAAAGAGGGAGAAGATAAAAACATCTCATTCAAAGTAAGCCAGTAAGCAAACAAAATAAGCCTCCACGACATAAAGAAATCTAACGTTAAGAAGAACAGCCAAGGGGACTTCCCTGGTGATCCGGTGGCTAAGACCTCACGCTCCCAATGTGGGGGCCTGGGTTTGATCCCTGGTGAGGGAACTAGATCCCACATGTGGCAACTCAGACCCAGCACAGCCAATAAATACATAAATATTTAGGAAAAACAGAATTTTTCTCTTTTTTAAAAAAAATACAGGCAATAATATATCATCAAGTGAAGACAAGTTTACCTCAGATGAAATAAACTTTATGAAAGTCTGATGAAGTTTTAAAATAAGTACACTGGTTCCTAATCCAGAACTCCCAAAGTCTGAAAAGGAAAACTTGTTTTCAAATGTGTTTGGTTACAAAACCTAACCTAACTCTAACCAGTCATCACTTGATGGTAAAATCTGACCTGAACTAACTCCATATATACTGTCTTCATGTATCTCCCTTGGTGTGTCTATTCATGCTTTTCATTGGAAAAATATTAACTTGTCTGACTACAAGGTGCTGTTCCAGAACCCCCTATTGACGTTATGTATGTACGTAAAATCTTATCTTTTTAAGATTTTAAAAATTCTGAATTCTGAACTATACCTTGCTCCAAAGATGTTGAGAAACTCAAAAAGATTAATGGAGTAACTCCTCTTTAAAAAGTAAATGAAGTTATGAAACAAAAATTGGCAAAGGAGAAACAAGAAAAAAGGAAATGTAAGACAGAGCTAGTAAGAAATCTTTTGAGATGAAAAGTACATGTTACATGGAATTGGGAGGCTGAATAAAATCTAGACTAGAGACAGTGAACTAGAACATTCGTGGATTCTAAGAGTCTCGAGGAAGTCACTCAGAAAGCAGTGCAAAGAGCCAAAGAAACATATAGATATTAAAGAGCAGTTAAGAGACAGATTGAGAGGCTCCAACATTCTTCCAGTCTGACTTCCAGAAAAGAAGATGAAAGGATTTGCAACAAAGTAATATCTGTAGCGGAGAAGGCAATGGCACCCCACTCCAGTACTCTTGCGTGGAAAATCCCATGGATAGAGGAGCCTGGTGGGCCACAGTCCATGGGTCGCTAAGAGTTGGATATGACTGAGCGATTTCACTTTCACTTTTCACTTTCATGCACTGGAGAAGGAAATGGCAGCCCACTCCAGTGTTCTTGCCTGGAGAATCTCAGGGACGAGGGAGCCTGGTGGGCTGCCGTCTATGGGGTCACAGAGTCAGACACGACTGAAGTGACTTAGCTGTAGAAGTGGCAATATCTGTAGAGATACTATCCAAAAGATTCCCAGGATAAAAGACATGACTCGTCACATGAAATTGCACTTTGAGTACTAAAATAATAAAAATAAATCTGCACCTCACATAAAAATGAAACTTCAGAACATCACAAAGTACATCCTGGAACTTCCGGTTAAACATATAGGATGTAGCACACCTATTTAGTGATCCTCCCTCTCAGAAATCCACAAAAATAAGGGTAAATATTTTTTGAATCATAAACCTACAAAGAAAAGAGAATAGAGAAGAGGAAAATAACAGACCAGAGACATGAAAAATTTGGAAGCTAGAATGCAATTGGATGTTAACTAATTGAATAGATCAAAAAAAGATGAAACGTGTGTGTGTGTGTGTGTGTGTGTGTAGGTTTGGGTTGGAGTTGAGGTTGCTGTTGTGGTTGGAGTTGGAAGAAAAAAATCTAAGAAATCTCTCAAAACATAAAACAAGATAAGGCTATTGAAAAGGTGGGCTAAAGATAAAGAAATAACTTATCAAAGGAATAACTCAGGAAAGTTTCCCAGAGAAGTTTCTAGAGTAAAAAGGGCACCACAGCTGTTGGATTAGGCTACCTCTAGAAGAAGTGAGTCCCCCATCAATTCAAGTATTCAACAGAGGCTAAATGAATCAATATCTGACAAGGATAATGTAGAAAGAATTTTTTCCAGGAAGAGAGATCAGATGACTCCTAAGACCTTCTCGAACTCTGTTGGGCTGCCCTGGTGACCTGGCGGTAGAGAATCGGACTGCCAATACAGGATTGGTCCCTGTGTCAGGAAGATCCCCTGGAGAAGGAAATGGCAACCCACTCCAGTATTCTTGCCTGGGAAATTCCGTGGACAGAGGTGCCTGGTGGACTACAATCCATGGGGTCAAAGAGTCCAACTCTAGCTACTAAACAACAACAACAACAAACTCTGTTAGTCTCTGACTTTTAGCACAGTGATCTTAATGCTTCATTAATGCTGTGCAATAGAGCTTTCTGTGATGGCAAAATATTCTGTGATGTGTGCTGTCCAATACAATGGGCACTAGACGGATATAATTACCGAGAGCTTGAAATGTGGTTAGTGTACCCAAAGAACTGAATTTTTAGCTTTACTTAAGTTTCATTAATTAAAAAAAATGTATACTGAATCAGACAGCATAAGTCTCCAGGCCTTCAGATAAAACAGTAAAAAAGGATTTTTAAATAAAACTGGACAGCTCAGGGCTGAGTTGTATGCATCATGCAAATAGAACAGCTCCGAGCTATGGCTCCAGGCTAAGTCAGAGGCAAGAACAGCTCCTGATGAATCATCGGCATTACTTCCTGGACATCAGCCCTTCCCAATTGTACCTCCCTGCTAAGTGGGGTACACACACACACACACACACACACATCTGTGTATATGTGTATGCATGTATGTGCATCTGTATGCATACACACAGCAGGGACAGGGAGAGAGACAGTGGACTGAAGATTAGAATGGAGAGGAAGTAAGATCATTTTGTTTTTCCTGATGCATATTATTCTTTTAAATTAATTTTTATTGACGTATATTTGCTTTACAATGTTACGACAGTTTCTACTGTACAGCAAGGTAAATCAGCTATACCTATACATATATCCAGTACTTTGGCCACCTGATGCGAACAGCTGACTCATTAGAAAAGACCTTGATGCTGGGAAAGATTGAAGGCAGGAGGAGAAGGGGACGAAAGAGAAAGAGATGGTTGGATGGCATCACCGACTCAATAGATATGAGTTTGAGCAGGCTCCAGGAGATGGTGAAGGAAAGGGAAGCCTGGCGTGCTGCAGTCCATGAGGTCGCAAAAAGTCGGACACGACTAAGCGACTGAACAACAAATACATATGTCCTCTGTTTTTTGGATTTCTCTCCCATTTAGGTCACCACGGAACACTGAGGAGGGCTCCCTGAGCTGTACAATGGGCTTGCATTAGTTATCTACTCTACGTTGTTGTTTAGTCGCTAGGTCGTGTCCGACTCTTTAGTGACCCCATGGACTGTAGCCCACCAGGCTCCTCTGTTCATGGGGTTGCCCAGGCAAGAATACTGGAGTGGGTTGCCATTTCCTTTTCCAAGCGATCTTCCCACCCAGAGATCAAACCCGAGTCTCCTGCACTGCAGGCGGATTCTTTACTGCTGAGCGATTGGGGAAGTGATTATGTCAGTCCTAATCTCCCAATTCATCTCATCCCCAACCCCCTTTCCCCTCTTGGTGTCCATAAGATTGTCCTCCATGTCTGTGTCTCTATTTCTGGTTTGCAAATATGATCATCTGTACCATTTTTATAGATTCCATATATATCCATGCATATTGTTTTTCTTATTATAACAAGTAGAAAGGAGAAGAGGGCAGCAGAGGATGAGATGGTTAGATAGCATCACCGACTCAATGGAAATGAACTTGGGCAAACTCGAGGAGAGAGTGGGGGACAGGGAAGCCTGGCATGCTTCAGTCCATGACGTCACAAAGAGTTGGACACGACTGAGTGACTGAACAACATACTTTTTTGGGTAAAAATAATAGTTGTAAAATAAAAACTCAAAATAAAGACTAAACTTAAGAAATACCATCAAACTCCTACAACTTCTACCTTGAAAATGTTAGGAATGTAGTTTACAAAAAGATACACATCGAAATGGTGAGTGAGAATACTGCATATATTTTCATTTCATGGATTTAATCCCAGATGAACATTTTCCTCAAGGGTACAAAACAGAGAACACTGTAAAAAGTAAGGAATGGAAACACTGTAGAGAAAGGTTTTGCTTTTTGTGTGTGAGTGTGTCTTCATTCTGAAGTAATGAGTTCTTATTGTTCATACACAGTACTTCTAACTCAAATCTTAAAACTGTACAGTCTTAAATTGTTTTGAGGCTCAAAGAACTCCTGGAAGAAAAGCAATGCCAAGACCTGTAGTAACCTGTCCTCTGAGCCAGGAAGGAGGTGCCTTTGGGTGTAGCAGTTCCAGAATCTGAGCTCAAGGAATTCAGCTGCTACGAATTGTCTAGCCCGAGGGGATGAGCAGTCAGTGAGCATTGTATCCTTTTAGGGTGAGCTGTGTGATTTCTGGAGGCTTTGTAGAGAGATCGTGCCCCGAATCAGGGTGAACAGGATGCCCCCTTGTAAATCCAGAGAATCAAAAGGAAAAAATTCTGAGGTTGCTCGTGTTGCCCGCCATGAACAGAAAGTGATGGAAAACTAGCCCTCCCATGGCTCAGCGCGGTGGACTGCCCAGCCCCAGCCTGAACCAGAGAGCTCAGCACACCTTTAATTAACATCTCTGGGGAGGTCTTCCAGATTTACCTGAATATGAGATGCAATTGTGGCCAAGGGTTTTCAGCAGAAGGACAGGGAGGTGGTAAAATACCTGATAGAAAAACAAAAAAAGGCTGCCTCACCTCTCTTCCACTGAGGTCCGCCATGACCGGGTGTGCAGGGGTGGGCTGCCTCACCGCCAAGGGTCTCGGCTCCCCATCAAGCAGGAAGTGTCTGGCCTCGCAAGCCAGGGCACAGGGGAATCGGGTTACTGGCAAATGCTGGTAAAGCAAACAACTTCAACAACAACAACAAAATGCAACAGTTACAATGAGAACATAACACAGAGGATCAAAGTTCACCCCCAGGACTCTTATCCATCCCATGCATTCATTCATTCACTCATCACTCTTCAACAAACTCTTACTAAGTGCTTACTACAGGGACCATGAGATAAATTTTCATCTGCATGAGGAATGGGAGAAGCAGTGGTCCACAAACTCAGATTCATTGTAAGCTCTTCCCCTCACTAGATGCATGACCCTGAGAGTATTACTTGGGCACACATCGCCACTTCCTCATGTAAGAGGGTGAGAGTCACTCTGAAGCCCTAGCTACGGGGTACAAAGTGCTTTGTGAGTCTTACACGAAACACAGTCACTGCCACAGAGAAAAGGCACAATTGAGTCATTAACCAGAGCATCCTGTGCAGTCATGATCCTGAGGGCTATTGAGAATCCTTGAACCCAAGGCTCCTGAGTTAGAAGACCCAATGATGCACCTGCCGCCCATACTAACTTCTCTTGGGGATGGCCCACGTGGGCACACGGCTCCGTGACTGGCAGCTGCAGCGAGGGGGCCTCATAGTAGTCCCTGGGGAGCAGCACCAGGTAGTCCTAGGAGATAAAGACCAAAACAATGAATACTCATTAGGAGGGCAGCCCTAAGTTAGTGTTAATGATAAAATAGCTGCACATACTAGCTAAATGAATAATAACCAGGTGAAGCACTCTAGTTAAATTCTCCATATCAACTGCTTTTTCTTTCTGCCCCCTGACTCATCAGAACACATCAAGCAACCTATGGTGGCCCAGACAGTAAAGAATCTGCCTGCAATGTGGGAGACCCAGGTTCAATTCCTGTGTCGAGAAGATCCCCTGGAGAAAGGAATGGCTACCCACTTCAGTATTCATGTCTGGAGAACTCCATGGACAGAGGAGCCTGGTGGGCTACAGTCCATGGGGTCACAAAGAGTCAGACAAAACTGAGTGACTAATACTTTCACTTCTTAAGCATCAGAGATAAGCGTTTCATGCAAACATTTTTATTTCCAAAGTTCAGGGAAGTTTTACCAGTTCTTCTGGGTTGTTAATAAACTCAGAACTAAAGATAATAATAAACTGTCCATTGAAAAGATGTTCTTTTGACATGCTGGTTGCCTTCATCCCTATAGGATCCAGAATTATAGATAATGTAGTCTGGCTTTTTACTCCTCCAGCAGAGCAACGCTCTCCTGGCTTCATGTAAAAAGTGATGTTTTGTGATCCTGGTGAATCATAGCCTGAACCTGGCCCACTGCCTGTCCTGGGACCAGAGAGGAAGAACATGTTCCACTGAGGTTGCCAAGTGGAGCCCACGGTGGGATTAGCAGAAGCAGCTCTTCAGAAAAGGGCAGAGGCTGGACTTCTGCCATCCTAGCATCCCTGCCTATCTGCCCAGGGAAGGAGGGGGAATGTTTGTCATAACAGTGAGAGACTCGTATACTGGCCACAAGGCTTTTCTCTCTTCACAGCCCTCAATTTGTCTATAACAAAGAAGCGGAGAATGTGTGGGAGAGAAAAAGTGGGGGCTCAGTGGTCTTAATACCTGAGTGGGTTTTAATGCAATTTTTAAAAAGTTTTGATTGAAGTATAGTTAATTTACAATGTTGTATTAGTTCCTGGTATACAGCAAAGTGATTCAGTTATATATATGTACTTTCTATTATGATTTATTATAGGATATAGTTCCCTATGCTATACAATAGGACCTGATTATCTATTTTATACACTATAGCTTGTATCTGCTAATCTTAAACTCCTAATTTATCCCCCACTCCTCCCTTTCTCTTTTGGTGACCATAAGTTTGTTTCCAATGTCTGTGAGTCTGTTTTTGTTTTATAAATAAGTTTATATGTATCATATTTTAAATTTCATATATAGGTGATACCATATGGTACTTGTCTTTCTCTTTCTGATTTACTTCACTTAGTATGATAATCTCTAGATCCATCCATGTTGCTACAAATGGCATTATTTCATTCTTTTCATGGCTGAGTAGTATCCCATTGTGGAGAAGGAAATGGCAACCCACTCCAGTATTCTTGCCTAGAGAATCCCGTGGACAGAGGAGCCTGGTAGGCTCCTGTCCATAGGGTCACACAGAGTTGGACATGACTGAAGCGACTGAGCCTGCATGCATGTATTGAAGAAGGAAATGGCAACCCACTCCAGTATTCTCACCTGGAGAATCCCAGGGACAGGGGAGCCTGGTGGGCTGCCCTCTATGGGGTTGCACAGAGTCAGACATGACTGAAACGACTTAGCAACAGCAGCAGTATCCCACTGTGTATATATACACCACATCTTCCTTATCTATGTACCGGCTGATGGACATTTAGGTTCCTTCCATGTGCTGGCTATTGTAAATAATGCTGTTATAAAGATTTGGGTGCATGTACCTTTTCAAATTAGAGTTTTCTCTGGATACGTGCCCAGGAGTGAAACTGCTGGATCATATGGCTTCCCTGATAGCTCAGTTGGTAAAGAATCCGCCTGCAATGCAGGAGACCTGGGTTCTGTCCCTGGGTTGGGATGATCCCCTGGAGAAGGGAAAAGCTACCCACTCCAGTATTCTGGCCTGGAGAATTCCATGGACTGTATAGTCCAAGGGGTTGCAAGGAGTCGAACATGACTGAGCGATTTTCACTTTCACAGCAACTCCATTTTTAGCTTTTTAAGGACTCTCCATTCTGTTTTACACAGTGGTTGCACCAACTTACATTCCCACCAACAGTGTAGGAGGGTTCCCTTTTCCCCACACTCTCTCCATCAATTATTATTTGTAAAATTTTTAATGATGGCCATGCTGACCTGTGTGAGGTGATACCTCATTATAGCTGTGATTTGCATTTCTCCAATACTAATTTTTAAATGGTTATTGCTCTGTTAATAAGCTTTCCTTTGGCAGGGACCGTATTTCCCCGTTACTTTATGGTCCCATAGATTCTAAAACAGTGAAGTTTGATAAGGCGTGCTCAATAAAATATTTCTAGAGAAAATGAGATGAGATCATAATATGGAAGCATACATATGAATTTTTGAGTCAGACATGACTTAGCAACTGAACAACAATAACATATGAATTATGACACAACTGCAGTGGCTAAACGTCATGAAGAATTTTCCATGCCTATGGCCTATGTAGTAATTTTTATCATGAACTTCTTCTTTCCATTAGTCCAACTTTGTATCCATTACTGGCCTCAATGGGATTTTCCTCCTCATTTCTACATCTGTGAAACATCCTTAAACTTTAGTAAAGCAACAAAGCTTTCTACTAAGAAGCACAAGAAAGGCAGGGACAGCTTAAGCCTTCACATTCTGTTGATAAGATCCCAGCTTTGGAAAGCACCATATGGATAAGCATGGTTCCTTCTGTATGGGGCAGGTGGAGGGTTAAAGAACTTGCCTGAGATCTGTTCATTTAGCCAATCAAGAGTTGAGCCAGATGGAAAAGCTTTACATTTTCCACTCTGAGCGCATGAAACCAAGAACTACCAAAGACTGTTTTGAAAAGACCTTGCTATAAGCAAAAGCAGACATCAAAGCAGAGATCTGAGAAGGTAGGCTTCATCCCTGGCCTCTCTGAGAAGGCAGGCTTCATCCCTGGCCTCTCTGGCAATTCTATTAAAGTACAAGGATACAGCCCTTCCCCTGGCAAAGAGTTTTTTGTCCAGGGTAATCTGGTGATGCTATTACCACAGTCAAGGCAGAAGGACACAGGAAGCCTGTCACAGAGAGGCACTGGCTTTTTGTCTCTCCCTTCTCTTTTCACCACCAAGAACTGGACTGATTTTAGCATCTTCTCTTCTTCTAGCTCCTTCTGATTCATTCTGCACGATTCCCAGAGAGGTTATCTTTTTTATCACCCTTCTGATTCATGATGAAAAATCCCAGAGAAATTTTTGAAAGGCTGGGACATAGGCTCATCAAGGTTTTACATTTATTTTGATACTGTTAAAATTTCATGAGTTCAATTTTTTTTTTTTTTTTGCCTGTAAGAGACTGGCTGGAAGACTATAAAATCTATTTTGTTTCCCATATTATTATGCCTGGGCTTCCCTGATATCTCAGTGGTAAAGAACCACCTGCCAATGCAGGAGATGCAGCCTCGATCCCTGGGTTGGGAAAATCCACTCGAGAAGGGACTGGCAACCCACTCCAGTATTCTTGCCTGCCAAATCCCATGGACAGAGGAGCCTGGCGGGCTGCAGTCCATGGAATTGCAAAAGTCAGACAGGATTTAGCAACTGAACAACATATATTGGTACGCCATGTAAGGACAAATGTCACCACAGGTTCCTATATCTAAAAGGGAATCAGCTATGATTCTTCTGTCTTCTGCTCACTGTGGTCACTATGGATGGACCATCTCTAAGAGGGGAAGAATCACCACTCAGAATCCCGTCTTACCAGCAGGACTCCCTCCACCTTAATGCAAGCAATCCACGTCCCTGGTACAATTGAAAACGGGTCTGCAAAACCATTTCCAGGTACAGTGACAAAGGCTGGCTCCTTACTCGGCTGGAATATGATCTCTTTGGTTTGAGCAGCACCTATCAGAAATGAAAAGAATTGCTTAGGGCATCTTTTGAGCAGTCAGTGTTCTGATTTTAGATATTCAACTTAAAACATTCAGTTTACATCTGAGAAACTTTCAGATGCTTCATTGATCATATGAACTGACCAGATTTACTGATCTTATCTTCAAAAACAGCATGAATGCATATGCCTATGTATAAAACAGACTAGCAACATATTGATAAGATACTAGCCGTGGCTATCTATGCTGTGATTGTGAGTCATTTTAAAATTTATTACATATATGAAGACATGCAAACTGCTTAGAAGAGTTTGTTGTACATAGTAAGTATTCAATATATTACATAGATATTAAACTATTTTTCCCTTTTCTTTATATGTAATTGAATTTTAAAAATTTCTATTGATGTGTGCTCAACTGCTCAGTCGTATCTGACTTTCTGCGATCCAATGGACTGTAGCCCATCCAGGCCCCTCTGTCCATGGGATTCTCCAGGCCAGAATAATGAAGTGGGTTGCCATGCCCTCCTCTAGGGGATGTTCCTGACCCAAGAATCAAACCTGTGTCTCTTAAGTCTCCTGCATTGGCAGGTGGGTTCTTTACCACTAGCGCCACCTGGGAAGCAGGTCACTAAAGAATATACAACTGGGCTCCTGACTCAGACGTGGGGGCTTAGGAAAGGTGTCCCAAAGCACAAGAAAACAAGCCAGCGGATTCTAACTGTTTGAGTTAACGGAGGACAAACTGCTGATGACGCTGTCACTGGGAAGGCAGTGGGTCCATAAGAGTTTGGGGTCTGAACTGGGGCTTGTCCACAGAAATCAGCTGTGTGCTTAGAAAATTTACTACACCTCTCAGCTGTTTCCACCTCAGCCCTCTTCAGTTCTCAAAATTCTCATCATGTAAGGAAATAGATGCTGGAGTTTTCTTGAAATAATAAAGCAAGCTTGCCAATTCGTCCTATTAGCTACTCTGAATCAACCTCTGGGCTTCCCTGGTGGCTCAGTGGTAAATGACTGCCTGCCAGTGGAGGAAACAGGGGTTCCATCCCTGGGTGGAGAAGATCCCCTGGAGAAGGAAATGGCAACCCACTCCAGTATTCTTGCCTGGAGAATTTCACGGACAGGGAGACTAATGCGCTAGAGTCTATGCGGTCGCAAAGAGTCGGACATGACTTAGCAACTAAACAACAAGAAATCAACCTCCACCCTTGTAAGCTTGAATGACACAACATAGGAACATCATTTCTTACTCCAAGTCCCAATCTGTCGTGGATACTCAATGAAGACGCTTAAATTTCCATCCTAAATTAGATTTCCACTCGTGCCATTTTGTGTTCCTGTGGAATTCATACTAGTATATTCCTGGAATCTGTTTCCAGGACCAAGAGAAGCCCTCACCCACTGCAGAACAGAGGTTCAGGCCTCATCTCTGACTGTGGTGGGAACTGCCCTCTGACTGGGCCCCTCCTCTGTCCTCAGGAGTCTCTCGCCCCTAAATGAGATTGGCATGCTCCTTTCTGCAGCCCTCTTGGGCTTCATGCTTTGCCACATTCATCCTTTTTAAAGCATTTTATTTATTTATTTATATTTTGGCCATGCCACACCATGAGTGGGATCTTAGTTCCCTGACTAGGGATTGAACCCTGTCCCCTGCAGTGGAAGCGGAGTTTTAACCACTGGACCTCCAGGGAAGTCCCTACCACTTTCGTCTTAAAAACTCCTATCCTCACCCCTTTCTCCTTGAATTACTTGGTTTGCCTGAAACAATGGGAGAATTTAGGGCAGGAGGCCAAGGCCCCTCAAGTAACTCTGCAAAGTGACACCCAATTTACCTGAATGAGCTATAAATCAGCTTCACCCTGTGGTGATGTGATAATCCATGGGGTTCAGCCAGGGTACACAGACTGTTATACTGATTTTTTTAATGACAGTTAATAACAAATTTAACAGCACAACTTAAACATGCAGAACATTTAGAGACAGAAAAGGTACAAAGGACAGACCATAAGGGTCCCGATCATTGCAGTCTTCATGTTTTCGGAAAAGACCAACTTTGCGAAAATTGGAGAAACTGTTTCACTAATAAATCACTTCATCCAAAAGCGGCTTGAAAATTTACTCACCTGCCTTAGCCCAGGATGGATAAATAGTTATACGACCAGATACTGCTTCAGTTTCAGGGTTCATATATCTTAGAACAACATGAAACAAGGAGAGACTTGACTTCCCCACATTTAACATGATTCTCACTTCATTCTGAAAAATACCAAAAACCCATAAAGTATAGAAGAGACAACTGGTTAAAAGAAACGTTAGCCAAACAGTGACGTTATTCAAAAGTTTCACTACTGGGCTTCACTATACACACCCACACCCACACACACACTCAAATAACACCACATGCACACCCACTCAACAAGCACCAAGTCTAACTCTGTGAAAGATGAAAACAGGCAAGTCAGCCAATCAATTAAAATCGCTTACAATTAAAGTCACAGTGAAAACACACTCCCCTCAGCAACCAAGCTCCTCTTTTGACCTTTTAGCAATCAGGCATATAGAGCAGAAGGTTAGATGAATTGGTTTAGGAAAAGCCACAATGACAGGGGCAACCACCACTGGCTGGGAGAAATAAAGACAGAAGAGAAGGAAAAGAAAGTATGTTAAAGACCACCACCAGCCCCATCAGGAAGAGACAACTCCGGAGTCTACTTCATATACATAACACTTGAAACAGTCACAGAAACCAGTGGAGGCTAAGAAGAGGTTGTGGAAAAGTGAGGGTTAGTTGCTCAGTCGTGTCTGACTCTTTGTGGGCCCATGGACTGTAGCCCACCAGGCTCCTCTGTCCATGGGATGTTCCAGGCATGAATACTGAACTGGGTAGCTACCCACTTCTTCAGGAGATCTTCCAGACCCAGGGATCAAACCCAGATCCCCTGAATTGCAGACAGGTTCTGTACCATCTGAGCCAGCAAGGAAGCCCAAGGAGAGGATGAGATCTGGAAGTAACTAAAATACACCTGCTAAATAATATGGGATTTATCTCAATCCCTATTGGAGAAAAACATGGGCTCTCTGCTGGGGACAGGGAGTTCTGCTGGTCCCCAGGTCTCTGGTCCTCATACAGTGCTGTGTAAGTGTTGCTGTGCCCACGACCTTGAAGGAGAGTCTGGACTACTTCAATTCTGAACCACAGACCACATGTCCAGATCTAGTTGCATCCCAAGGAAAGTTCATGAAACATGGAAATTTCTAAATCAGTAGTTCTTTAGGCCTTTCCTTCAGCTCCTTTGGTTGAAACGAAGGGGATTTTTGTTGAGTGAGACCTCGATGACAGTAAAGACTGGAGCTAAGTAGAATCCCTTGCTCTGAGAGAAAGGGTGGCAGCCAACCCACCCTGAGGATCTCCATGGCCCTCACAATTTGATGGAATTCATCTTTAAGGGTTGATTCTAGGGCTTCCCTGGTGGCTCAGATGGTAAAGAATCTGCCTGCAATGCAGGAGACCCAGGTTTGATCCCTGGGTCAGGAAGATCCCCTGGAGAAGGAAATGGCAACCCACGCCAGTATTCTTGCCTCGAGAATCCCATGGACAGAGGAGCCTGGTGAGCTACAGTCTGTGAGGTCCCAAAGAGTTAGACACAAGTGAGGGATTAACACTTTCATTTTCACATCTTTACGGGTTAATTCCACACTGGAAAATAATAATGCAAGAATGTATTAAGGGCAGAGTAAAGTAAGTGGTGATTCCAGGCAACACCACCCAAGTTCTCTGACTAAAAATACTAACAGAAAAATCCATCATTAGAAATTCATTCTTTTGTGTTAACCAGCTCTTCTCTCAAACTGCAAATACCTGGGAGGAGGTATATACCTTAACCGGGCTCTTAGTCACTCCACTCACATCCTATTATGACTCAGTGGAATCCCTGCCTTTTTCTGAACAGTGGAGTAAGAGGAGGGAACCAAAGAATTGCCATATTTGGGGAAAACAGTAAACAGTGAAGTGTCTAAGATTGCTGCTGCTGCTGCTAAGTCGCGTCAGTCGTGTCCGGCCCTGTGTGACCCCATAGACAGCAGCCCACCAGGCTCCCCGTCCCTGGGATTCTCCAGGCAAGAACACTGGAGTGGGTTGCCATTTCCTTCTCCAACGCATGAAAGTGAAAAGTGAAAGGGAAGTCGCTCAGTCGTGTCCGACTCTTTGCAACCCCATGGACTACAGCCCATCAGGCTCCTCCGTCCATGGGATTTTCCAGGCAAGAGTACTGGAGTGGGGTGCCATTGCCTTCTCCCTAAGATTGCTACGTACTGTTAAAGAAAGGCAACCTAGATAGGGGACTTTGCCAGGCGAGTAGCAACATTAGAATCAATGAGGGCTCCTAGGGAATTGTGAGCCCATCCCTGTTTCTCTAAGAGCTGTCTGATTTTTTAAGTTATTTTATCTATCTGTCTATCTACCTATCTAGTTGCGCCAGGTCCTGGTTGCGGCACACGGGAACTTCAGCTGTGGCTTTCGGACTCCTGGTTGCAACCTGTACTGACTTACAATTATCATCAACTTGCCTCTTGATTCTCAATTTCTCCACTAAGCAACAGCTTAAAGAGAACAACCTCAAAGGGAAATTCTAAGAACAAAACTACTCAATGACTATAATACAGAAATGTTGTTACAAATGTTGCATAAATTCCAAAGGCAAACAAGCAATGTGTAAATTCCTTAATTATTCCACTGCAAAGCCAAAAGAAATGGAGACAGTAGAGAGGACTGAAGGAAAGGAGAAATATGGAAAGAAAAACGGAATAGCACTGACTACAACTCCTCCTCTATCTTAGTTTATGTTCATATAGTAATTCAGAGTTAAAAAAATATCTTTTTTAAGTATTGGTCAAAAATCAGCAATACAGGTTTTATTAGCATTATTTGTCAACTCATTTTTATTCTCCACAAATGGCTTTAAAGAAAAAGGTCTCTCATGTTAAAATAGAGCCTAATCTCATTTGGGAAACTTCTTTTTAATTAATTTTTTTTTTTTTTTGCCACACCTCGAAGCATGCAGGATCTTAGCTCTCCGACCAAGGATCGAACCCGAGCCCCCTGCAGTGTCTTAACCACTTGATGGTCAGGGAAGTCCCTGGGAAACTTCTTATAAAAAGAATGGAGCTGACAGTCAACATATTAGACACAATAGGACACAATTTATGTTTAGTATCACCTAAATTTATATAGTCAGAATAAAGAGGAGCAGGTTTGTGAAAATTTCTTTAAGGGATTATCTCCTCATACATTGCTTATTTTGTACATTGTTTATTTTATTTGACGATTTCATGTTTTTTTTAAGTGTTGGAGGAAACCTTTCTCACTTGTGGCTTTTCTCTTACCTTTGTATGTGCTGTAAACTTTTTAGACAATAGTCTGTGTTACTTTTTTGAATTATTTTTATTATGCTGAAATTTAAAAGTTACACAATTTTTTAAAAAGTCTCCAGGGATAAACACCATCTTTAATGGCTTCATTTTCTGACTTGGTGACCAAATTAAAGTAACAGTAAGCTTTGAAATCGATATATACGCTTAATATAAAATCCAACCTTAGCCCGAGCCCCATCCATACTCCGCAGAACAAGAATGCTGGAGTCAGTTTTGGGGAGAGTCCACCTTTTGGGGGACCCGCTGAGAGAGCTGTGGGCGAATGCCTGGGCGGCTGTGCCCTGAGGCTGGTCCCCTTGGCTGCTTACCTGTACCGGAGTCATCTGAGCGTACCCCCTCCAGCTGAACTCTGGAAACTCCAGAGGATCAAACCCAAACCGAAGTGCTCTTCCACCGGGTGTAGTGCCGTCTTCAATCTCATACCGCATGTGATGCAAATCCGGAAAATAGTAGTTGTTTTCAGGCCTTTTATAAATAAAAAGTAAACGAGCATACAGTGAAGTGAGGTTCATTGATAACTCAAATATCCTTTAATCCCAGTAGGTGGCACTAAAAGAACTCCCCATAATTAACAGAACACATTAAATATGGACAAGGGAGAGAGGCTCCCTGCTTTTTCTCTAAATTATTGCTTTAACTCATGTAAACATTCACAAAAAATACATCCAACTCCTACTCATTCCAGTTAGAGAAAATAATTAAGAACAACCCAGTGACGGCATCCTCTGAAATGTTCTAAATGGTTACCAACCATTTAGCAAAGTCAAACTGGGTTATTTGCCATAAAATCATTCATTTATATACTCATATTCACTGATTACATAAATATTAATGTCTCTGCAAGGAGATCCAACCAGTCCATCCTAAAGGAGATCAGTCTTGGATGTTCATTGGAAGGACTGATGTTGAAGCTGAAACCCCAATACTTTGGCCACCTGATGCAAAGAGCTGACTCATTTGAAAAGACCCTGATGCTGGGAAAGATTGAGGGCAGGAGGAGAAGGGGACGACAGAGGATGAGATGGCTGGATGGCATCACCGACTCGATGGATGTGGATTTGAGTGAACTCCAGGAGTTGGTGATGGACAGGGAGGCCTGGCGTGCTGTGGTTCATGAGGTCGCAAAAGAGTCAAGACACGACTGAGTGACTGAACTAAACTGAACTGAATGTCTTTGCCAAGTACTGTTGCTAAGCAGCACAGATATAATAGTGAATACAACAGTGAAATTTTACCATGAATACATATTACATTATGACAAATACTTTCCTAAGCTAAGATTAGAAGTTAAATACATTTTCTCTACATACACATATATGTTTTGATCATTAGAATGACTTTTCTATGCCTTGTCTTCTCTTATTGTATGCCTGTAAATGGACTCAGGAGTCCAATATTGGTAACCACAGAGAAGGATCAAAATTGTTCTAACTCAGAACTTCCCTGGTCGTCCAGTGCAGGGGGTACGGGTTCCACCCCTGACTGAGGAACTAAGATTCCACATGCCAGTGAGAAAAGTTAAAAAACAAAACCAAAATATTCTAAACCTTCTGTGACATTTTATATTCAAACACCTTTAAGTCCTTCAGAATGGTAGGATTTTGAGTATCCAGTCCCAAGCTAATAGGTGTTGATGGATTTAAAACCATAAAGACCAATTAGTCAAGGAAAATAAAAGGTCTGCTCCGATACTGCAAGTAGAATTAGGAGTGCTTACAATTTCTCTGGAGCTAATTTATGAAGAGCCTTAAAAATGTTCATTCTCATTGACCTAGTAATTCTACCTTGGGGAATATTTTCTAAAGAATGATTTTATAGGGTCAAAAATTAACATAAAAGAATGTCTATAATAGTGAAAAACTTGGAAACAATACAAATGTACAATTATGAAATAATCAAAGAAAGTTTAAAATACTATGTAACCATTAATATTTTAACACTACTTAATTACAATGGAAAATGTTCATGATATCATGTGAAGATATTGATATAAATTACATGAAACAAATTCAATACTAATTTTTATTCATAGAAAAAGCCCAGAAAATATACCAAAAAAATATTAAAAGGTGTTATCTCTGGGTGGTAGAATGAAGTCTTCCCTTTGCCTTTTTGCTTTCAGGTACTCCTCAAAATTTTACAATGAATACATATGACATTATCACAAAAACTTTAGAAAACAAAGTGAGTGTGAATGCTTTCTAAACTTGTAGGGAAAACTAAAAACGCAGATTATAAACAAACATTTGGAGGAACTGAGGGCAAAAAGATGCAAGATTTATCAACCTGGAAGAAAGGTGGTGTGGCATCTACATTTCTGGTTTGCTAACCTTTTATTTCAGTATTATTCACTACTAAATCGAAGGACAATTTAAATCCCATAGGTATATACGTGGAGCTTCCCAGGTGTTGCTGGTGGTAAAGGACCCGCCTGCCAATGCAGGAGACATAAGAGAGGTGGGTTCGATCCGTCCATCAAGAAGATTCCCTGGAGCAGGGCATGGCAACCCACTCCAGTATTCTTGCCTGGAGAATTCCATGGACAGAAGAGACTGGTGGGTTAGAGTTCACGGGGTTGGAAAGAGTCGGACACAACTGAAGCGACTTAACACAACACAACCCATGTATGTATGTATTGACTGTAATGTCAGTATTTTGGCCTCAGGATAATTTGGGTAATTTATTCTGACACATTACTTCAACTTCCAAGTTAGCCAATCACCTACATAGCGGGAAGGAGAAAACACTCATGCTAGTTAAATAGGGGGAAAGCTCGCTTTATCAACAGGAGGGAGGAAAGAAGCAAAACATGGGTGGAGAATGTTTCTGAGCCAATTCACAAAGTTCCTCTGTTCCATCGTAAGCCTTGCTGGTCTACAGGAAGACAAAACTACAGACGTGCCCTTCTTCACACTCATTTTATTAGGAACCCCTATGACCACCATTTATTTAGAAAGAGCAGGAGAAAGCACAGCTGAGCAGCTCTGAGCCTGAGACCTCAAATGCCGGGAACATCAAGGAAAAGGAGAGATGTTGCATTCTATCAATAAATAAGATGGTTCACTTGACCTCATTAAAGATCTCTTTATTAACCTGGTGACAAGGCAGAAACAGTGAAGATGAGATTTAGAAGTTGCATGTCACAAGAGTTTCAGCAAATGATTCAAAGTCAGTATATTAAAAATTAGATTTTTCTTCCCTCCACAGAGGGACACTTATGGATAGATCATGGTTTCAGATAAATATAGAAACTGCTAAACAATCAGGACAGAGGCTGCGTGCACCATACCTGATATAGTCCCTCTGGGACCTCAGTTTCACTTGGCTCCCTTGCTCCTTCCGTTCATTGTGATTTGCTTCTGCATGAGACGGGGGACTTCCTCCCATTCCTAAAGCTGTCTTACCCCCCAGCACCCAAGCCCCACAGTCATGGGTCCCGAAAAAGAAGCAGAAGGTGCAAGTGCCAGGCTCCTCCAGGCTGGGAGTTCACATGGATGTTCATCCATGAGAACCCACCTCCTGCCTCCAGCCCAAGACTCACCCACCTGGCTTTCTGCCCCTCTGGGATCTTTCCAGTGAGGCCACTCTGTGATCTGCAAAGTGGTATCATTTTAGAGCAACTTTATACCTCCTGCTTTTTTTTTAAAAAAGAGATTATTTTTTGATGTAGACCTTTCTTAAAGTCTTTACTGAATTTGCTACAGTATCGCTTCTGTTTTATGCTTTGCTTTTTTTGGCTGTGAGGCATGTGGGATCTTAGCTCTCTGATCAGGGATCGAGCCCATACCCCCTGCTTTGGAAGGCGAAGTTGTAACCACTGGACCGCCAGGGAAGTCTCTTTACCTCCTGCTTTAACTGGACTCACAGACGCGTGTCTAGACTGCAAATAACAGTACAGCTTCATTTCCTGTTCTCTCACTGTGGGATCGCTTCTCTCTCCCTAGGACTGTCAGCACAGACAGGACTCTGAGAAAGGCTTCACAACATCGGAACACAAAGGCATCTCCCTGAGGACTCACCGCTGGCAGGCCTTCCCCACGACATGCTCTCGGCACTGGCAGACTCCGGAGCGCCCGCTGCACACAGGGGTGACGGCTCCACCGATGTCACACTGACACCCTGAGAGTCAGGAAACGGCTGGGGTCACCCATCACAGCATCTCCAGGCTGGAGGCCTTCCCTCCCTCTATGAGGAGTGGAAACCAGGAAGCCCGGGTTGCCTCCTTTCCCCAGACGCATCCAGGAGGTATTTGAAATTTGTAGGAAAATCCCAGAGTAAGATGGCATGCCCCCCGCCTCAAGAGTCCACCTGAGAAGCAGAGATGCACTTGTAGGCCACCTCCAACTCTGCCGTACCACGTAGGCGACAGCAGCCAGGAGCTAAACACGATCTCACAACACAGTATGTTGCACACAGTAGGTGCCAAGGAGAGGCTGCTTGAAAGATCGTAGAGTGGCCTTGTGGGGCGACCACTCCTGCAATTGTATTATTTAACATGGTATTATCTTGTGTGAACTTTTTTAATATTTCAAATTTATCTTTAAAATGACTAATTCAAGATGTTATTTACATTTAAATTTATCTCTAAAATGACTAAGTCTTGATGTTATTTACATCCCCCCCAGGGCTCCCCCACACCCCAATTGTGATTTTTTATAATTGACCCAACAGTGTGCTGGTAGAAGACAAGGGGAAGCGGCTCTGGCTGAAATTTACTATTTGTCTTAAAGGAATTTTGGCCAATTTCCCCAGACAGGACTTTTCAGTCCCATTCTATCAGAAAGTCAGCAAGAAGACAGTGAACTCAGAAGCAAGGTTACTCTGACAGTCTTTGCCCATCAACATTTTTGCCTTACACAGGAACCCCTGGGAGAATTTACCTTGACACCCAAAGTAATTGCTCTTTTCCAAAGCAAAATATCCATCTTCGCATGTGTCACAGGAATCGCCACCAACATGGGATTTACAATGACAGTCACCATCTAACTGCAGAACAATAAGCAGATGACAAAATTTGGTGAGATTACAGAATTTGCTGGGCTTCCCTGGTGGCTTAGATGGTAAAGAATCTGCCCACAATGCAGGAGACCCAGGTTCAATTCCTGGGTCGAGAAGATCCCGTAAAGAAGGGAATGGCAGTCCACTCCATTATTCTTGCCTGGGAAATCCCATGGACAAAGGAGCCTGGTGGGCTACAGTCCATGGGGTAGCAAAGAGTTGGACACAACTGAGCGACTTTCACTACTTTTTCACAGAATTTGGTAATCTAGATTTCAAACTGGCTTGTTTTGTCCTATGAAGCAGGGTAGCCGGGATCCGAAAACTCCCATGAAGATGGCCACATGCTATACAATTACAGAGATACTAACCCCCTCCTGCAGAAATCCCACAATTAACTGTTACTATATTCTACCAACATCCCAGGAAAAATTGGCCCACATTACCTGCCCACACTCTCCAATTCCGCTCATGGTTCCCGCCACGTGGCATCGGCATTCTGGGAAGAGAAGAGAGCATTCTTGGACCAAGGTTACAGAAAGGCCAGTTCTGCCTCTACAGGACACATTAGTAATAATAGAGGTGCAATGACTTTCCAGCATGCTCCAACAGAATTCCAGTTTGCATCCATCAGGCCTAACACTGGATTGCTTCCTGGGCTCAGCAGAACCCAACAACTGGATCAATACCATCTACCTACAAGAAGTACTGGTTCATTTATGACCACTCATAAATGACAAAAGCTGCACTGTCATGGGATTTTTAACCGATTCTAAGGTCAAGGTTATTACTGATACGCTTACATGAAAATATACCCTATTGAAAAATATTCACTCCACTGAGCTATCTTTACCTTGGTGTTTTTCAGTTCTATCCTGGCTTCCAACTAAACATAAAATGAAAATAAAATGAAACCGGAAAGTGTGGATTATAAAAACAAGGCAGAAAAACCATTTATCAAGCAGCTGCCATCATAAACAACATGATACATATGGAAACAGGATATAAATCCCTTGCTGAGATTTCAAAAATGACAGAAGTTCTGCCAAAAGTTGGGGGGTGAGACATCAAAACATTTATATGGAATTTCAAACAAACTGAATGGATTAAATCAATAGCTCTTTTGTGAGTTGAGTCACTGAGGTAGAGAAAATTAAGAGGAAGTTACAATATATTAAAAACACTGAACACAGGAAACCTTACCTGAGCATCCATCAGGGTTTTCTTTGGCCAGATTCCAATATAATGGTTTGCAGATACTACACGAAGGACTTTCAACATGAAGCTTGCATTGGCAATGGCCCTTTAAAAGAAAATTAATCATCTGACATCTTAGAATGAAGAGGTTCCCAAACAAGCATTCTGAGAAAAGCTGGTCACAGAAATATATTTTGGCCATGAAAAGTAAATTAAGTATATTCAGGGGGAGTGAAAGTACTGGGTTGATTTTAACAATGTGCTAATTGCTTTTGTTTTACTATTTGCTTATTTGTTATACACAGAATCCATATATGTGCTTGAAACAAAATTGGAAAATTCAGAATAAGAAAAAATCATTAGGAGAAAATCTTAATGATTCTTATTTACAACATTGTCATTATCTGTGGATTCTGTTACACCGTGGATATAAATCTAAATGGAAAATATCTGAACATTTAACTTGCTGAGATTCAGTAGAAATTAGATTTATCTGCAAGTGTGTTTATAATATGCAAGAGTCACCTCCTTGCTTAAACATCATCAAGTCCCACAGTGAGGATAGAGAACTTTCTCCTACTTTCCCTCCAGAACCTGGGGTTCCAGCTTTTGCAGGCTCTGAGGCTAAGAAGATAATTTCTAAATTGCTTAGAAAATGAATCAGAATGCCACAGCACTGTGCTTGGAGTAACATCAAGAAGACTACAATTACTCTGTACACAGACAGCTTAATTAAACGTTTACTGGCCTTTGATTTTTTAAATTTTAATTATCTATGTCAGGCTTATATGCAGGTCTCTAGGGAGGTAATGCCTTCAGAGGAACACTAGGACTCTACAATTCTACAAAAGTTTAAATAAACTGTATTCTTTTGGTTTTGACCAAAAGAAATTACAATATCATATATGTACTTTGAAAAAGAGCGATAGCCTCATCAAGCAATTCAGCCTCAGGTCTTATTTTAATTTACTTTGAATTTCAGGAAGCTCACAAATGTGTCAGTCTCAAATAAACATCAGAATAATAGTTAGAACTGCAACGCTTTAACAATCTTCTACTTACCAAACTGGAGTCCACAGTTCCGGCTGGGTCACAGATGTTGCTGGAGCCTGGATATGATAAATAAATAGTTATATGGTATAGAAATGTCTGGGGTTTTAATGTTCATTTGTCCCTTTGTTTTGATGTTTCAAAGTTTTTTTTCTTTAAGTTTGCCTTGTTTTTAAAACTAGTGCATCTATATTTATATTTTTTGATAGATGGGTGGCAAGGTCTTTGCATGTATTCAGTTGACCAAAAAGTTTATTTGCGTTTTTCTATAACATCTTATGGTAAAACCCAAAAGAACTTCTGGACCAACTCAGTAATTCAGAAAAAGACACCTCTAATAGCCTTCATGGTCCTTACTCCCCAAATCACCCTTTTGGTCACCGAACGACTCTCTTCCCTGCCTCCTCCTAAAAGTTCATTTCCAAATGACGAAAAGGAGACTGGGGAAACAAGTCTAGAATTTTGAATATCCTTAGAATTATCCAGAAGAGGGCAGTATTATACAAAGAGATTTTTTTTTTTTTTTTAAATTGTCCAATTTGATGCTGGGCTTCCCTGGTGGCTCAGAAGGTAAAGAATCTGCCTGTAATGTAGGAGACTGGAGTTTGAGGCAAGATCCCCTGGAGAAGGGCATGGCAACCCACTCCAGTGTTCTTGCCTGGAGAATTCCATGGACAGAGGAGCCTGGTGGGCTACAGTCATGGACACGACTGAGTGACTAACACACTAACAATTAGCTGTTATAGAATTTGTAAGTACATTTTTTAGTTAACCAAGACTTACTTCCTTCATTATCACAGCCCCTTTGCTCTCCACCCGTACTAAAATTATGTCTACAATTAATTAATTTCTTGCCTTAGTCAATCTCACCTTACAAGGGGAAGAATCAGACAGATTAGGGTTAAAAGTGAAGCAGTGGCCAGCGGTGGGTCTGGCAGGCTTTGCAGGCTTCTCTGGGAGGCTGGCCACACGCACAAAGTGGAGAGGAGCCCACCCTCCAGCCATCTGCGGTCTTCCCTACCTTGGCAGTGGGGGAAATCAGAGGCGCCCGAGAGACACCTGTCGCACCGCTGTCCCGTGATCCCTGGCCGGCACTCGCACTGTCCAGTGACTGGGCTGCAGGGCGTCTGGTAGGACCCAAGGGCTGAACACTGGCAGGCTGGAAGAAAAGACCTCAGTCAGACCCACAGTAGGGGCACCCGGACCTGCGTAAGAGTACGGAGGTGGGGCCCCAAAGACCCAAAGGCAGTTCCAGCATCACCTCTAATCAGACTTAGAACCTGAAACAGATCGCTCTGTTGCTCTAAAAACCAGTTTCCCCTTTTTTAAGTGGGAATAATATTAGCATCTACTTGACAAGAATCCAGTGGGGTAGAACTCCAGGAGAGGGACTAGAGAATTAGTGACATGGTCCTAAGAAACTAAACGTAAGAAAGAAGAAACAGGCCTAGTGCCGCTCAGCCAGCTCACATCAGACAGCTGGACAAGGACTCAGCCCTTCGGCTATCCGGGCCAGCATCCTCCGAGGCCCCACAATCCCTCCATGCCTGTCTGCAGAGATCAGGTCCCTGCCCAAGGGCAGACGACTGAGGAAACGTTCTTGGGCTCTGGGATGGTTTATGCTTGCACGTTGCCTAGGCTGTAGGGCTCAGATGTTGGCTCAACACCAAGTACAGCTGAAAAGGTGCTTTGTTAGATGTGACGAACATTTAAGTCCGCTGACCTCAAGTAAAGCAGGTTACTCTGCACAGTCTGGGTGGGCCTCGTCCCATCAGTTGAAGGCCATATGAGAAGAGCGTGAGGTTCAGGAGGAAGAAGGAATTCCGCCTCCAGACGGCCCGTGGACGCCAGCTGCAGCATCAATTCCCCCCTCCCTCCCTGGGTCTCCAGCCTACTCGTCCGCCCTGAAGATTTTAGATGCACTAGCCCCACAAACACGTGCACTGATTCCTTAAATCTATCTGTATCTACATCTATCTATAGCTATAGATATAGTAGGCCCCTTACATACAAACCCTCAAGTTGCAAGCTTTCAAAGATGCAAACCTGTGTTCCTCCAATGACAGGCAGAAGTGAAACCGCAGCCTGCCCTCCGTCCCCTATTGCTGACGATCCTTCAGCTCTACCATCTCCCACCTCCTCTCCCTCCTCCAGTCAGTAACTCTTCTTGCCTGTTCAGGCGATGCCAGCCCCTGTATGCCAGCCCTTGTACTGTACTACTGTACTTTTCAAGGTACAGTACTATAAGGTTAAAAGTGCTTTCTTTATTTTTCATGGTTGTTTTTTATGTATTCTTGGTGTGAAAAGTATTATAAACCCATTTCAGTACTGTACAGGGGCTTCCTTGGTGGCTCAGATGGTTAAGAATCCACCTGCAATGTGGGAGACCTAGGTTCCATCCCTGGGTTGGGAAGATCCCCTGAGGAGGGCATGGCAACCCACTCCAGTATTCTTGCCTGGAGAATCCCATGGACAGAGGAGCCTGGCGGGGTACAGTCCATGGGGGCACAAAGAGTTGGACACTACTGAGCGACTAAGCATACAGAGTACAGTACTGTATAACCGATTGTGTCAGTGGGGTACCTAGGCTTACTTTGTTGGACGAATGAACGTGCTCTGGGGCTGGAACTCGTTCACAGGTGGGGGATTTACTGTACAGACACACATCCTATGGGTTCTGTCCCTCTGGAGATCCCTGACACAGGTCCTCTCTGCTCTTCTTCCTTTAAGGAAGGGAATGCAGAGAGCAAACACTCATGCTGGCAGTCGGAGCAGCAACAGGAGCCCGGAGCAACAGAGAAGGCAGCTCCAGCCAGCATCACATGGGTGAAATTAACACTGACTCCTCCCAGGACCAGAGGGGTTGTCTAAGGAGCCTCGGAAGATGCAGATACACTCCAGAGGTGAAAACAAAGACACGGCCTTAAACACAGGTACATTATTTTAAATCATGAATGATTCAATCTGGCATCACACTTTGGGTTTCTATCCAGCTTATCGATGAAAGCTGCCAGATCCCAAACTCAAACCCAACACTGGCAGCCTGTTTCTCACTCTTGGAAATACCACAAGGCTCTGCAAATATTTTAAATCTACTCTTTGCTTTGATCCCAGTCCTTCTGAGTTTCTGGAATCTTTTCTTCTCATCTGCTCTTCACTGTGCTTCTGCTTTGAGATACTTTGATTCTCAAAGAGTATTTAAAAATGATGATATTAAATAATACAAGGAATCAGGGAGCCTGTCTGCTGTGCTCCCCTCAAATCTTCCAGCCTCGAGCACAGTCCTGGTCTTTTTTTCTGGTTGTTGTTCACTCGCTCAGTCATGTCTGACTCTTTGCAACCCCATGGACTGCAGCACGCCAGGCTTCCCTGTCCCTCACTGTCTCCTGGAGTTTGCTCAAACTCACATCCGTCGAGTTGATGATGCTATCCAACCATTTCATCCTCTGTTGCTCACTCTCCTCTTTCACCCTCATCAAGAGGCTCTTTAGTTCTTTGCTTTCTCCCATTAGACTGGTATCATCTGCATATCTGAGGTTGTTGATATTTCACCCAACAATCTTGATACCAGCTTGGGATTCACTCAGCCTGATGTGCATTTCACCTGATGTACTCTGCATATAAGTTAAATAAGCAGGGTGACAATATACAGCCTAGACATACTCCTTTCCCAATTTTGGACCAGTCCACTGTTACACGTTCAGTTCTAACTATTGTTTCTTGACCTGCATACAGGGTCCTGGTCTCTATGACATGCCAAATAGATATTTATTAAATGAAGGAATAAGCAACTATTGAAATCCTTTTCCAGATCCACCCCTGTAGTTCAACTGATATGTTTTCTCGTTGAATCTTGCAGCACTGCTGTGTGAGGCACTGTTCTGGGAACACCACCCTCTTCCCTGTCAGTGAATAAACTCACAGAGTGACGACACGTAAATTTCGAGGAAAAGAGAGCTCCTTACTATTTCAGGGGTGCTCTCGATGTTCAGGATTTTGGGAGCTCTTCCTTCTGTTGGAAGAGCAGGCTGGCTCCTTCTCCATCAGAGCCACAAAGTCAGCATTTCAGTTCCATCGTAGTGAACACCCTCCACCTCTCTGGCTAACTGATCAGACCTACAGAAAATCCCAAGGCTTCTTCCAACCGCCTCAATGTTCTAGACAAACACTGAACTGCAAAGCGAAGGGCCAGTTCAAAGCAAAATTGCACAGAACTTGGCCCATCCTTCTGGATTTGGTTTTTCCCCTTGGAAAGGCTGGGAGAGGGCTCTCCCGGGGGCATCCCAGGTCAGAAACCTCCCCCTGCACTGCCACCTGCCATCTGCTGTTGCATCTGGCCTCTTTCCAGGGCCAGTTTGTCTGATTTGTGAGAATACGCTGACATGTAGGAAGAGGTTAGACATGCACTGGCAACATATATATAGAACTTTTCTAAGGAACTACCTATAACCCAAAGACTATGGCAAACTCCAATGGGGACAGTTCAGGTCCCAGGACACTGAGGTTTGGGGGCAGCTCCACTGTGACAGGCTTCAGTGCCAGCCATGGGAGGCCCTAATTTTCTACACTCCCACCCTCCTGGTCTCTGCTCTAAGTGCTGACTAGCGGCTGCTTCAGAGAAGGCAATGGCACCCACTCCAGTACTCTTTTGTCTGGAAAATCCCGTGGGCAGGGGAGCCTGGTAGGCTGCAGTCCATGAGGTCGCTAAGAGTCCAGCACGACTGAGCGACTTCACTTTCACTTTTCACTTTCGTGCATTGGAGAAGGAAATGGCAACCCACTCCAGCGTTCTTGCCTGGAGAATCGCAGGGATGGGGGAGCCTGGTGGGCTGCCATCTATGGGGTCGCACAGAATCTGACACGACTGAAGCGATTTAGCAGCAGCAATAGCAGCTACTTAGCAAATTGCACAAGGGAAAAAGCAGGAGAAGGAAGGAAGAGGAAAAGAAAAATCAAGAAGGAGAAGAAGGAAGGAAGGATGGACAGAGAGGATGAAAAGAGAACAACACCTCCCGCACTCCCCCACCAAAGGACCAAGTGTGCAAAGTGCTGAGCCAGACATCAACACAAACATAAAACTGAAACACACAGAGACGACTCTCGTCATGGCCTCACATCTATGATTTCACTTTCAGCTCCAATCAAGAAAACTGCAAGCACTTCAGTGAATCCAAAATAAAATGAGGAGACAGCCTTGCGCTTAAAGTCTGGAGCAAATTAAGTTAATACAAAACATAAATGCTGGACTGCAGTTGGCAAGAACAATTAGGAAGAGTTTTAGGATTCTTTTTAAGAAAATTTTTAAAAAATTTTAAAGCAATGTTAGAACAAAGCCACACAAACATTCTTTGGCTAGACTATACTGGACCCTCTGATGTAGGGTTTGTGGCTACACTGGTTCGCTTCTAAAATTCCATGGGTCAAGCAACCAACTTCATCTAAGAAAGACTGCAAATTGAAATACTGGGTCAGACCTTGACGCTAGACCAAGTTCAGATTTCAGCATGTCTGGCCTTCAGCCACTGGCTTCAACACTGCCCAAAGGAAAAAAAAATTAAAAGATCACAAAAGCTGTTAGAAAAAGTGAGTACCAGAGAAGGGAGACCATTGGCAACAGAATGTGGGAGCATCCCAAAAGCTTCCAGAGCCTAATGGCTCAAATCTGGAAGAACAAACTCGGCGGCACACCTCTCCACACTGCCAGGAACGAGGCTGCCCTGATCTTTCTCCTCCTGTCTTTTGTCAGACTTCATCTTCACTACTCATAACCTCGCCTGCTCCTAACATAAGCTCCTTTGGGATTGGTCCCTGAAAAGTCAAAGTGTAGTCGCTCAGTCAAGTCTGACTCTTTGTGACCCCATGGACTATAACCTGCCAGGCTCCTCTGTCCATGGGATTCTCCAGGCAAGAATACTGGAGAGGGTAGTCATACCCTTTCTCCAGGGGATCTTCCCAACCCAGGGATTGAACCCAGGTCTCCTGCATTGCAGGCAGATTCTTTACCATCTGATCCACCAGGGAAGCCCAGATTGGCCCCTAGTGGACCTTGAAATGGAAGGTCTCCACCTCGTCTCCCACCTGCTAGTTCTTCTTCACTTTGTCAATGAGACATTCGGGGTCTACAGCTTAAATTAGACATGTAAGCATCCCTACCTCATGCTCTAAAACTTCATTATTTGGGATGTCCTTCCATGGAGAAAATATACCTGCAAGGATGAGGTTACCACCCCAGACCAGAGTCGGCTCAGTACTAAATCTGCCTCTGGGATGATTCGTACAACTCCAACACAAGCATCAGCTGTACTGACGTTTCAACGGGAAACACACTGGGTGTTCCAACTCCTAGTACTGAACTTCTCTGGCGGAAGTCAAGGTACACAAAGTAAAGATACCCCATTCCTTTCCTTACCCTCCCAGCTGCCAGGTGATCCAAATCTCTGGGCGGGGACTGCGGAGGGTTTCTGTGGCCCAAGAGGCCAAGGCTGAGAAGGGGGACAGAGGACAGAGGCCCAGGACCAGGAGGAAAAGCGAGGGCTGGGGATGTGGCATACAGACATCTGTGCATACAGGGAGATCAGCCAGGACTGGGGCTACAGGCTCTTAAAATGAGGTACAGCAGCGGTTCCCAACCTTTCTGGCATCAGGGACCAGTTTCATGGAACAGTCTTCCCACAGGCCAGAGCAGGGGAGGATGGTTTGGGGACGATTCAAGCGTATTACACTTACCATGTCTGTTATTTCTATTATCACTTTGTGATACATAATTAAATGTTGGAGTTAAGATACCTTGAATTAATTTGGGATTTACCTTATGGGTTTGGTTCAAGCCCTTAGTTCAGAAAAGTGGGTAGCCATCATTCCGTTCTCCAGGGGATCTTCCCGACCCAGGGATCGAACCTGAGTCTCCTGCACTGCAGGCAGATTCTTTACTGTCTGAGCCACCAGGGAAGCCTGCAATGGGGGAGGACCCAGGTTCGATCCCTGGATCAGGAAGATACCCCTGGAGAAGGCAATGGCAACCCACTCCAGTATTCTTGCCTGGAGAATCCCATGGACAGAGGAGCCTGGAGGGCTACAGTCTATCGGGTCGCAAAGAGTCCGACACGACTGAAGCAACCTAGCACACACTTATCACTGCCCGCACACCTGTTGTTCTTCGGGGCCTGGGCCAGACTCCTCCCTCTCCCTCCCTCCAGCCCCTTCAGTGACTCTTACTAGGATGGGAGACTAAGAGACAAACCCAGTGGAGAAGGAGGAGGCTGCGGTTTTGCGTGTGCTGTCCTCCATCCTGGAATCCCCAGCCTCCTCCCCCATGTCTGCCTGGCAGGTTCCTAAACGCTGTTCAGGTACCACCTCCTCTCCAGAGCCCACAGGCTGACCGCTGGGGAGGAAGAAGGGTAAGGGTGAGAGACAAAATAAGGGCGGCGACATGGCGGGGGTAGGACGGTCACGCGTAACATACACACATGAGCCAGCAGCTCGTTCGCTTAAACGGGAGGCCACACGGTTCTGCCAAAAGGAGCCTCTGAATTTCCTTAGGAGGAAACTTATCTCGGGGGACTGACGGTCACCATGTTCACATTGCTCACTTACCTTGGCAAATAGGGAAGGAGTAGAAACCCGGGAGGCAGGCGTCACACCGAGCGCCCCCCACGCCGGGGCGGCACAGGCACCTCCCTTGGGCGTCACAGATTTCAGGGAGAACTCCTTCCAAGTTACAGTCACAGCCTGCGAAGAGGAGCAAAGAGGAAGAGACACTCAGAGGGGCTCTCCATCCTTCATCCCTTTGTGTGTCTCTCCCTTCACCCCAGTGTCTGCCGTGGAAACCCAGATTCTGAGTTCTCTATAGTTTATATCCAGTCCCATCACTTCAAGGCAAATAGATGGGGAAAAAGTGGGCACAATGGCAGATTTTATTTCTGGGGCTCTGAATTCACTGCGGATGGTGACTGCAGCCACGAAATTAAAAGACGCTTCCTCCTTAGAAGGAAAATTATGACAAATCTATACAGTGTACTAAAAAGCAGAGACATCACTTTGCCAACAAACATACATATAGTCAAAGCTATGGTTTTTCCACTAGCCATGGACAGATAGGAGAGTTGAACCATAAAGAAGGATGAGGGCCAAAGGATTGATGCTTTTGAACTGTGGTGTTGGAGAAGACTCTTGAGAGTCCCCTGGACTTCAAGGAGATCAAACTAGTCAACCCTGAATATTCATTGGAAGGACTGATGCTGAAGCTGAAACTCCAATACTTTGGCTATCTGATGTGGAAAGCCAATTCATTGGAAAAGACTGATGCTGGGAAAGATTGAAGGCAAAAGAAGAAGGGGGCAGCAGAAGATGAGACTGTTAGATAGCATCACCAACTCAACAGACATGAATTTAAGCAAACTCTTGGAGACAGTGAAGCACAGGGAAGCCTGGTTTGCTGCAGTTCATGGGGTGGCAAAGAGTTAGACACAACTTAGTGACTGAACAACAAATGGTTTACACACATTCCTAACCCTGAGAAAGACTCATCTTAAAGGGAGTAAGGCATCTCACCAGGAAAGATCAGTGCCATTCAGAAACCTCTAGGGCAGACATTAGTTTACAAAGTATCTATAATCTTTTAGCATCCATGCCCGTGGGAACAATTTTTTCCCCTAAACTGAGCCTTAGTTGGGCTTCCCTGGTGGTTTAGATGGTAAAGAATTCACCTGTAATGCAGGAGACCTGGGTTCGATGCCTGGGTTGGGAAGATCCCCTGGAGGAGGGCATGGCAACCCACTCCAGTATTCTTGCCGGGAGAATCCCCATGGTCAGAGGAGCCTGGCATGCTGCAGTCCACGGGTTTGCAAAGAGTCAGACACAGATGAGCGACTGACCACGCACACACACATAAGCCCTATTTAGTAAAATTTCAACTTAATAGATTCCCACTGAATGACTATCTTGAATTAAACATATTTCCACTTCCATTGTTTAGAAGAAAAGAGATGGACATCCATTCAGCCCTGATCAGAGCCAGATCAGAGGCTCTGGAGGACCTCACCGGGCTCATTTCAAGCCTGCAGGGACCAGCCCTTCCCAGCAGACAGCGAGCTCCTGTCTGTCTCAGGACGTCCACTCTGGCCGGTCGGTCCTCGCGGGCAGCACCCTTTCTGCGTTCCCTCTCATCCTTCAGGTCTCTGTGCGGGAGTCACCACCTCAGCAAGGCCTCCCCCACCCACTCTGTACCCGCAGCTCCCCCATCCCTTGCCCGCTCTCTGCCTTAACTTGGGTTTGTCTCTCACACTTTAATTACTGAAACCACTTACTGGCCTCATGACTGACTTTGACCAGTAGAATAAGGGGAAAGCGCTGTCCTGGGATTTCAGAGCCCAGGTTTTGTAGCTTTGTGGATTTATGACAGGCTTTGTGGCTTCCCTTCTCACGCTCTGGGAACCCTGAGATCGCTGGGGGTGAGGGGGTACTCTGGCTGACCTCCTCGAGGACAAAGGGCCACAGGGAGAGAGACACTGAGCTGTCCCGAGTGGACCTTCCAGCAAGTTCGGCAGAAGGACTGCCCCGCCAAGCCACAAGATCGCAAGAAATAAGTCATGTTGTTTTTAGCCACTAAATTTAGAGGCTAAATAGATAGTGAAAGGCAGCAATAGATGAAGGAAAAACCTACCAGACTAAACACTTAGGGAGAGCTCACCTCAGGACACCTGCTGCCACGTACAGGATGTTTTCATCAAGAAGCATTTCTCAGAAAGACAGGGCTCTTGCTTGACTTTGTTATAGATAGATAGATAATGAGGTCAAGCAAGAGTCCTGTTAAGATAAGCATTTTATAGGTGAGAAAAAAGAGGCTCAGAAAGGTTACTTAACTTGCCCGAGGTCACACAGCCAGAAACGCTGAGTAGGAATGTGAATCCTGGTCAGCCTGGTTTTAAAGCCCCATGCCCTTTATATGATGTGAAGGATACAAGCTGAGAACTGATTTTAAAAGCTGTGTTCAAGGTATGTTCTAGATTAGTATACATATCCAAATCATTCTTGTATTTAAAGTATCTACATTTCTATCAAGAACATTAACATCTACACCTGCAACATGGTCCCTCGAGGCAGTCCCTAAGGTTGATCAAAGATTTGACTGGGTCACTCCTACTTCTCAAGGAAGAGAAGCCTCGTGCACTTTGGAAAGATTTTCTACAAGGGTTAAAAATAGTAGATAATCTGAAGAGCTAGCTAAATCCCACTCCTTCCCTTTGCCCTTTTTCATGTAAAAGCTTGGTAACAGAGTTGTAGAATTATTATTATTATTTACAATAATGAATAAAAAAAGATCTGGGTAAATCAGAACAATTCTACAGTCTTTGTATCATCTCTAACTTGCTCATACTTCAATCGAACAGTCACCTAACTTGACAAAAGAGGCACTAAATGTGTCCAAGGGTATAATTCATCACAAGAGAAGCCTTGGAACTCAGGCTGGCATGAGCACCACCCTGTCTGTCCATCACAGCTGCCACACGAGGCCCCAGTGCCACAGCCCCAGAGGCTGAGACCACCACAGTGAAATGCAGAGGTTTACTGTCAACTACAGTCTTGGTGATAAACCAGGCATTGGAATTCAGTAAGAAACTTGAACTTGACATTGGCATTGAAGTCCAAGGAATCTAGATTTACTACCATCTGTAAACAGAAAAAAAGCATTGAGTACCTATGCATTGCTAAATTTCTGTTTCTGAAATTTACTTTTTAACTTAGGTGTGCTTTTTGTAGTGCAGTGGTTATCATGTTCTCCTGACACCTTTTAAGATATCTGGCAAATACTCCCACACAGTGCAGGAACCAGAGATTTCTGAGGCCCCTCGCTTCTCCTCCACCCTCACCTCCCACCTCCTCATCAGGTCGTCGTGCCTGTATCTTAGGAAGGTAGCTGGAATCCTCCCCTCCTTCCAGAGTTCCAGAGCCTTCCTGCTGCCAGAGCCCATGCAGCTCTTTTGCATAAACTAAAAAAAGGTGTCTCAAGATGCTTTCCTATCACTTGCTATAAAATCATCACCATAACATCTTATGGAAAACTCCAAATGATGTTTAGGCCACCTCAATATATACAAATCTGTAATGTTCTCAAGGCTTTCTCCTGGTCCCAGGAAGCCCTTCTAGAACTCTATCTTTTTCTTTCCTTCTTTCCTTCCTCCATTCTTCTTCCCATCCTTCCCATGTACCTTCCTATTTTCCTTCCCTCCCTTTTGTAAGAAGCTATAAGGATGACTCTCGGGTCTGTTCCTATTGTTCCGTGTTCTTGCCTGGTGGCTTAGATGGTAAAGAATCTGCCTGCAATGTAGGAGATGCAGGCTCAATCCTTGGGTCGGGAAGATCCCCTAGAGAAGGAAATGGCAACCTACTCAGTGTTCTTGCCTGGGAAACCCCATAGACAGAGTAGCCTGGCGGGCTGCAGTCCATGGGGTTGTAGGAGTCGGACATGACTCAGCGACAAAACCACCACCACCTTGCCAGGTCATAGGATTAACTCCTGCTGTTGTAACTGTTTGCCGGTGTGTCTCCTGCAGGCCTGGGGGCTTCCAGGGAGCAGGGACTGTGAACTAGCAGCTGCCTCAGCCATGCCTGGTACCGAGGAGGCACTTAATAAGAGTCCAATGAATGGAGAATATGCTAAATATTCAAGACTCCAGTTCTCTTTGATAAACACCATTCCTTAAATTCTGTTTTACTGGCATCTACAGAGAGCCGCCAAACTAAGATATCAGAATTCACCTGTCTCTCTCTAAGCCGTATCTGGCCTGTCTCCATGCCAACAGTGGCTGCCCCACCCTGCCAGGCAGGTTAAAATGCCCAGCCTGGGGAGGGACAGAGCGCAAAGGCATGCCCCAGCAGGCTGTCACCCCCAACTCTCAGAGTTCTCTTCATTAGCACAGACCCGCCCACACTGACTCACCAGTTGGCAAGGGCAAGTAGCTCCTCTGGAGAAGGAAATGGCAACTCACTCCAGTGTTCTTGCCTGGAGAATCCCATGGACAGAGGAGCCTGGCAGGCTATAGTCCATGGGGTCACAAAGAGTCGGACACAACTTGGCAACTAAACAACAATCACGACTAGCTCCTTACAAAGTGATCAGGGGAATCAAAACCTTTTCACGGGGTCAACGAAGCTCTAGGCAGACATGTCCTCCAACCAAATGGGCTGCTCTACAAACCCATCCCAAGATGGCATCACTCTCCTAAAGTAAGCACTTAGAGTCTTTCTGCAGCTGCTGATTTTGCTCTTTACCACTCTTCATTTGAACTTGGAGGAATAAAAGAGTACCCACAAGCCAGTGTCCCTCTAGAGTGAATGGTTCGTGTATCCTTTCATTTTCAAAAAGAGCCCTTGAAGATGTGTCTACTAAACGTGAACTTTCTAAAAATAAATGCCAAGTGGTTATAAATGATCACTTGGACCCAGAAAATCCCAATAATATCCAGGGTCGCGTAAAGCTAAAAACATTCTGGCCTGCAAAACGGTTCTGTCGTTTCACTTCAAGTCTCCTTTGTTTCAAGTGTCTGGAACTGAGCCTATGGAATTTCTAGAACAGGACTTCTCGATCTGGGCTGCACACTGGAATCTCCTAGGAAAACATCATTGCCTGGGTGTGGAATCCCAAACTCGAAAGATGCTGATAGAGCCCCAGGATCTGTAAACTAAGGCCTGAGGGCCAGATCCTTTTGTTTTAGTAAACAAAGTTCTACTGGGACACAGCCAAGCTCATTCATTCGTGTATTGTCTATTCTTTTCATGTTACAACAGCAGAGTTGAGTACACGCAACTTTGCCTACAAAGCTGAAAATATTTACTATATCTTTATAGGAAAGTCTGCCAACCATGAAATACAAATTTCTTCTAACCAGAGCAGTGGTTCTTAACAAGAGACATACACCAGAATCATCTAGAAAATACATTCAAAATACCAGCCTGAACTTCACCCCTGGAAATCTTCCCAGGTGGCACTAGTGAAACCCGCCTGCCAATGCAGGAGACATAAGAGAAGCTGGTTCGATCCCTGGGTCGGGAAGATCCCCTGGAGGAGGGCATGGCAACCCACTCCAGTATTCTTACCTGGAGAATCCCATGGACAGAGGGGCCTGGTGGGTTACGGTCCACGGGGTCACAAAGAGTCGGAAAGGACTGAAATGACTTAGCACGCATGCAAGAGACAGGCCAGAATCATCTAGAAAATCTGTTCAAAACACCAGGCTGAACTTCACCCTGGAAATCTAGATTTAAGATCTGAGGGTGAAACACAGGCATTTAGATTTTGTAACAGCAGGTTCTTAAACACAGCTCTAAGAAACACTGAGAAGACATTAAAGCATCAATAGGCCTCAATGAACTAAAATCCTCAGGGATGGGGGAGACCTGGTATCATCCAGTATTGTATATCTCTTGGCAGCTGAGATGTTCGTGCTCCTAAGGTTCACTGCCAGAGGTCAGGCCCCAAACTGGGTGTTTTTAAAGTGCATTAGTAGAAAATCAAATTGAACGGGATCTCTCTGCTTTCAAATTCCCAAATAAATCTAACTGCACTAAGTGGAATTTCTTTTCCTCAAGGCTGTGTTCTGAGGCTTCCCCAATATTTTGTAACAGAAGAACTTTCCTTCAAATTCAATTAAATTTCCTTCCATAACTCACCACAGGCCTATCTGGGGAGAAAAGGAAACAGAATAACAAAAGGGTTACTGGAAACAGACCAGAAACAGAGTATCTAAAACATGCTTGTGGAAGGAGACCAGAGATGTGTATGGTAATCCAGGCTCAAAAGGTGAGCCCCATTCTAATCAAACGGAAAACATTTAAGGAAACACTTGCTGTACTGACTATGGGTAGAATACCATGCCGTGGGGATCAGAAGGTAAGTCAAGCACAGGTACTGTCCCCAAGTGACCAAGTGTGTGCACGCATGTGTGCTCAGTTGCTTCAGTTGTGTCTGACTCTTTGCAACCCCATGGACTGTAGCCCGCCAGGATCCTCTGTCCATGGGATTTCCCAGGCAAGAATACTGGAGTGGGTTGCCATTTCTTCCTCCAGGGGATCTTCCTGACCCAGAGATTGAACCCACATCTTCTGTGTCTTCTGTATTGCAGATGGATTCAGTTCAGTTCAGTCGCTCAGTTGTGTCCAGCTCTTTGCGACCCCATGAATCGCAGCACGTCAGGCCTCCCTGTCCATCACCAACTCCCGGAGTTCACCCAAACTCATGTCCGTCGAGTCGGTGATGCCATCCAGCCATCTCATCCTCTGTCGTCCCCTTCTCCTCCTGCCCCCAATCCCTCCCAGAATCAGTCTTTTCCAATGAGTCAACTTTTTGCATGAGGTGGCCAAAGTACTGGAGTTTCAGCTTTAGCATCATTCCTTCCAAAGAACACCCAGGACTGATCTCCTTTAGAATGGACTGGTTAGAACTTCTTGCAGTCCAAGGGACTCTCGAGAGTCTTCTCCAACACCACAGTTCAAAAGCATCAATTCTTTGGTGCTCAGCTTTCTTCACAGTCCAACTCTCACATCCATACATGACCACTGGAAAAACCATAGCCTTGACTAGATGGACCTTTGTTGGCAAAGTAAGCAGATGGATTACTTCTCTTTAGATAAATCAGTACCTTTTTGTGATCCTTTTAATGAGATTAAATGAACAGAAATCTGGCCAACCTTTATTATAGGGAGTCAGTAACTTCAAATATCCCCAAAGTAACCTTGAATCTGTGAGATCCATCACCTGCGTTTGGAAATTCTTAACTGAAGTATTTTACACCAATAATATGAGACACAGCCTGAAGGATGCGTAAGTTCCCCATTGTGAATGATTCCCATTTAAAAGGAGCACCTTGTACAAGACACAACCCTGCATATTAACCATCTAACACGTTTGTGATTTTGCTTGTTTATATGTTAAATATGTTACTTTATGAGTTGCCCACACCCTACCCCCAACTAAAATATAAGTTGTATAAGCTGTAGGACAGCTGGGAAATTTATTTCACTGCTAAGTCCCCTGCAGCCAGAACAGTGTCAGACACATAGTAGGTGCTCACCAAACACGTGCAGAATCAGGGATTACATAGGCAGAGCACCTCTCCACCCCAAAGCCTGCTTCCGCACACCAGGCCACTCTCTTCCCTGAGCACTTTTCTGGCTGCAGCAGCTCCTTGGCCCCCCTGCAGGCCAGGTCCGGAGAGTTAATGCCCCAGAGGCAGCCCTCCCCACCCAGCAGGTGACTGAAGTTCTCCATTCAGCTGGGGGAATGCTGAGCAAGTTCTCTGCTGTCTCCCAGAGCTGCCAAGAGGGCTACAGCTCCAGGAACTACCGCAGGACCAAGCTTGCTAAGGCAACTTCAAAAAGGCCCCCTTCAGTCTCAGACTCACTCCCTTACTGATGCTTCTTGGGGTGACTTCCCAAACGAACTGCTTGCATTCAGTCCCTTTCTCAAAGTCCCTTCATGGAGAATCAAGACAGACGGCAGGCAGCTGACTGTCACTGAAGTTTTCTGAGCAAACTGGAGACAGACAATCCAAATGGCTTAGTCCCCTTCATCAGGCAGTGCCTTTGCAAAGCACAGACAGGATTAGAGGTTGAAGGGGCAGGGGGGTGAAGAGTCCAAATGCAACACACCCACAAGGCACCACCAAGCTCCCGTAAGAATGATTTGAACTTGGACATAGCCATGTGTGTAGAAGAAGGAAAGGAATATGGAGAACATTTTTACTGAAGTTAAACCAAGTGAGAAATTACTTGCCTTTTATTATATCTCCAGCTACTGGATCCTCTGGACTTGGAGTAGAAATAGGAAGGATGGGAATTCCTAGAAAAATAGTTTATTGAAAAATACAGAGAAAAATTAAGGACACAGCATAGTAAAACAGTAAATGCAGTAACTAGGAAGATGCCCACTCCAATGTAGTGAAAGCAGTGTGTGAAAACCAACTGGGGGGGAAAAAAAAAAAAAAGGAAATATTGCTACACTTAAAAATGTAGCATCTAGAACCAGGAAGGTCAGACATGAGTGTGATGTGCATACTAATGAACAGAAATGGATATTCTGTGCTCACAATGGCTAAGTCCCAGTCAACTAGGGCTGAACTGGACTTCTTTACTATCTTTTTAAAAACTTAATTAACTAACTTTGGCTGCAATGGGTTTTCATTGCTGTGCATGGGTTTCTCATTGCAGTGGCTTCTCTTGTTGCAAAGCACGGGCTCTAGGCTTGTGGGCTTCGTAGTTGTGTTGCACGGGCCGAGCTGCCCCAAGGCACGTGGAATCTTCCTGGAGCAGGAATCGAACCTGTGTCCTCTGCACTAGCAGATGGATTCTTAACCACTGGGCCACCAGAGAAGTCCCTTTAGTATCTTTTTTTGTTCTTTAATGTAAAATTGAGACTAGTTTTAAAAAAATGCTTCCTTACAAGTTTTTACTCTAAAACTTTGCTTATGAAAATACAATTTCTGCTCAGCTTCTCTCCAATAATTAAGGATTCTAAATTGACTAAGTCCTGATTCAGTGTTACTATGTTTGGGCTTAAAAGTCAGCTCCTTTAACTCTAAGATGGTTATATAATTTGTCCTCCAAAATGGGACACTCGACAGTGGAAGTGGATCCTCATTGAACAGTGACCCTGAAACTAGTGAACGTAGTTTTGGCCAACCCAATACAGCCTTCCTGGCCCTATTTCTGTCCCCCTCTCTTTCCCCGCCCCACCTGCCACGCCCTCAGGGGTCGATGCACAAAGCCCAGGTAAGCGCCAAGAAGCCAGGCCTCCCCTTCTACCACCAGGACTTACTGGAGCAAACTGGGAAATGATAGTAGCCGGCCGCACACTCCTCACAGTGGTCTCCGCGGAAGTTGGGCCTGCAGGTGCAGCGGCCGGAGCCCTGCTCACAGTCCTCCGCATGCTCCGGGTGGCAGCTGCAGGCTAAGAGAAACCCCAGTTTTAGAGGGTCCGTCCTTCATTGCACCTCTTAAGGCCAATATTTCCTAATGTCCTTATTACTGGGTTGGTTGAAAAGGTCATTTGGGTATTTTCATAAGGTGCTACGAAAAAACCCAAACTAACTTTTCGGCCAATCCAGTCCTTCATCACTGATCCACGTGTGTTCCTGAAAGGCCATTGCTTTCCACTTCATACCTGGTGGATGGTTTGCAGTGACCCAACCCCGTGGCCCTCAGAAATAGGCTTTAATGAGCAGTTACACTTGGAAGGCCTCCAGGATGTGGTTTATGATGTGAGCACCACCCAGCCACCATGCAAGAGGCAAAAGGCACTGTCCCCCCATTGGAGGGGCTGGGTGGGCAGAGCCTCTCCTGGCTATGAGCCAGGTGCCAATGTCCAGAGTGCTCCTCGTTACACAGCTGTATTGTGGACATGAGTGTGAGATGTCTAGACACTGATATATAATCCGTGGACAGCACAGCAAGATCATGTCCATAATCCAAATGTTAGAATCAAATGATAAGACTTACTGAAGGCAGTTTTTCTGACCTACATGATGGTCAGGTTTGCACTCCAGAGGGACAGACTTGGGCTGTAAAATGCTTGGTAACGCCCTCACTTCCCCTGACCTGGCCAAAGTCCTCACCTTGGGCAACAAAAATACCGTCACAGCTCAGCTGAGTCCCTGTGCAGTGAGGACCCAGGAGGCTGCAGAAGTCATGAGCACCAAGCATCCCCCAAGCCTGGCCTCTCCTGAGGTCCTTTGTTTAATTTGTTATTATTCATGTGTCCAGTGGATTCTTAATGCTATGCCTCTAATACCTCCAGGAGACCATCTCAGCAACAAAGAAAGAAACTAGAGAAGTGATGGAAAACTGAGGTTCCTAATAAGGCAAGACTATATTCACAATGTCCCGTTTTCCTTAGCCAAGGCCTCTTTTTTGTGAACACAAGAAAAATGATGGGCATACTTCATGGGATGATGTGGAAGATCGAGGGAAAACAGAGACCCACTTTTAACAACGATGATGCCCTCAAACCTTAGTGATACAATGAATGAATCTGGGGGGAAGGTGGGCACGGAAGTCAACTTTAGGAATGGAATTGTTTTCTAACTGCAATAGCCAGAGAACATAAAGGAGTAAAATAACTTTCACATGCTGAATAAAGTCCATAATCTGCTCTATGGCTGATGATTGCACAGGAGGAAAAAGTGGTGTTTTTCTGCACAATGGAAGCGGTAGGTTACAGCAGCACTGACAGATATGAGCAATATTCTAGCCTACTAGTTAGTGGTTCTGTCACCTTGGCCTAAATACTCAACTACTAAGACCCTTCGATTTCTCTACATCTAAAAAGGAGACTAATAATACATTAACTTTGTTGTGAGAAAAGAAATTTGTGAAATTATTCAGGCATTGCCTTGTATATAGCAAGGGCTCAATGAATCATAACTATTTTGAATATTATGACTATTCGTAAATCCTTATGAAATCATTGCTCTGTGTCTTATGCTAATTCTGATGAAATCTGAAATTACTGGAGATCACAGAAACATGCCAAAACAACAGAAAACATTTGTTGCAGGCCTAGTATGGGACAGGCCCAAGTCTCAGTATTCTCCCAGGTAGTTTTTTTGGTGTGTTTCTTTTCAAAAAGAAATTATTTTATTCTTACTATTGTTATTTAATTTATTTTGTGTGCGTGTGGCCATGCTACGGGGCATGCAGGATCATAGTTCCCTGACCAGGGATCAAATCCATGATCCCTGCACTGGAAGCATAGTCTTAATCGCTAGACTGCCATTGGTTTTGATGACAATTCACTTAATCTTAGAGACTAGATTATCATTTCCATTTATATAGAAGAAATCTGATTCTCAGAGAGACATGTAACTGAGGTCATACAGTAAGGAGTAGAACCAATAACATGAAGAGAGAGAGAAAACAAAAGGAATTATTAGCCAATCGTAATTTAGCCCAATGATCTCCCTGAAGTCTAGTTCAGTTCAGTTCAGTTCAGTTGCTCAGTCGTGTCCAACTCTTTGCGACCCCATGAATCGCAGCACGCCAGGCCTCCCTGTCCATCACCAACTCCTGGAGTTCACCCAGACTCACGTCCATCGAGTCAGTGATGCCATCCAGCCATCTCATCCTCTGTCGTCCTCTTCTCCTCCTGCCCCCAATCCCTCCCAGCATCAGAGTCTTTTTCAATAAGTCAACTCTTCGCATGAGGTGGCCAAAGTCTAAGACACACCAAATTGGAATGAAACTTACGAATGCAGCCATCGTGGGCATGGACCGGAATGCCATAAGGGCGGTAATAGCCCTTAGCACACTTCTCACAGTTTACACCCGCTGTGTTATGCTAGAAAGAAACAAAAGGAACTTAGAGGGAAGAATACAGGAGAAGCCCTTATTTTGTGCTATTCATCCTGAGAAATAATTCTGTCATACACAACTGTAATGTTAAAATCACTGAAGAAAAAAAAAGCACAGATCTTGACCTTGAGTCTCCAAGATTTATCATAGGACACTGGCTTGAACTTGGCTCTGGAATTTTTTCCCATTGGAAGAGGAAATGAGACCACGAACTGAACAGGCCAAGTTTTCCTCGCTACCTCTTACTGAAGCACCTGATATCTGAGTGAGCAAAAACTCCAGATGGCCACTCTTCCAAGCTTCATTTGACAGTGATGAATGGATAATAGATCACCTTTAGGTTTAACCCTGGGAATAAAGGGCCATGTGTGTATTTTTATCTTCTTCAGTTTTGAAAGAAACTGCACCTACAACTCCTCTCGTCATTTCAAAATTTTATCTTTGCTTTACTCTAAAACCATTTCCCAAACATTTCTGCTATGAGAATGGAAAATGTAGGCATGTGTCTCACACACAGAGCTCATTTTAAAGTACAATACAAGGCAGCCTTTTATATTTCACAGCTAATCCTTGTAATTGCCAGAAAATCAAATTACCCAACATGCACCATCAATTTCCAAGAACTATAAAGGATGGATCTAGGTCAATTCTGCCCCCCTCTCCCAATTTGGAAACAATCAGAAGGACCATATTCTTTCGTTAATGAAAGGAAAGGCAATAGGAAATTAAAAAAAAAAAAACAAATATAACGCTGATTCAAAAGGAGTCTGCATAGAACACAGAGAAAACAAGGACCCTTTCTGGATCCTCTCCCCTTCAACATGATTTTATTAATTACAGACTTTTATTTACTACCACTTCTTGTCCTGTGGGCTAAAATCTGAATTGACTTTAACACTGAGGTCAAAACCACATTGGCCACGTCTTTGACTTCATTTACATGCATAAACATCTTGGATAAATAGGAAACAGCTGTGGTCCACCCGCTCTTCCAGCAAATGCCAATGACCCCTCAACTCCATTATTGACCACTATGGCTTCTGACAGAGCACATCAGGTTGAACTTGGGTCCCAGTTTTTTTCTGATGACTGATGACGCTAAGCCCTTTGTATGCTTATTGGCCACTCATATACCCAGTTTTATGAAGTGTTTATTGTATGCTTGTTGACCATTCATACATCCACTTTCTGTGAAGTGGATATTCAAACTATTTGCAATTGTATTAGGTTATTTGTCTTTTTATTACTGAGTTGTGGGAGTTCTTTATACATCCTGGATACCAACCAATAGTCAGATTGATGTTTTGGGAATATTTTCTCCCCATTCATGGCTTGCCTATTCATTTTCTGCAGTGCCTTTTGTGAGCAGAAGTTTTTCATTTTGATGAAGTCTAATTTGTCTATTTTTCATAGTTATTGTTTTCGGTGACCTAAGGAAACTTTGCTCATCCTCTGAATCATAAGGATTATCTCCTATATTTTTCTCTAAAGCTTAAAGTTTTAACTTTATTTTGGGTCTGATCCACATCAATTTAGTTTTTTATGTATGTTTGAGATGAATGGTCAAAGTTAACTTTTCCCCATATAAAATTCAGTTACTCCAGAACCATTTGTTGAAAGGACTTTCTCTTCTCTCTCCACCTCCTGCCATTAGATTGCCTCGGTACTTTTATCAAAAATAAAATGTCCACTGTGGACATAAAATGATCCAAGTCTGGGTCTGCTTCTGTGCTTTCTGTTGTGCAATGCTGATCTGTTCTTCCAGCCTCATGTCAGTAGCAGTGTTTCGATTACTGTAGCTCTACAGTTAATCTTGAAGTATGATAAGTTCTTCAATTTTATTTCGTTTCTTCAAGACAACTTTGAATATGCTAGGTCATTTATATAACCATATAAATTTTAATCCACATGTCAACGTCTTTATAAAAAATAAAAAAGAACTTCCATTATCTCTGTACAGCAATTTGGGGAAAACTGACATCTTAATACTACTGAGTCTTCTAATCCATAAATACGTTACATTTTTCTATTTTATTTAGTTTTTTCTAGATATCTCTCAGCAAAGCTTTTTAGCTTTAACAGAGAGGTCTTACATGTCTTTCGCTAAATTTGTTCCTAAGCATTTTATGTTTTATATACTATTTTTCATCAAATTTTAACTTCATTTTCCTAGTGTTTGCTACTAGTATATATAAATACAACTAGTTTTTCTATATTATCATTGTACCCTACAATATTACTGAATTCGCTTATTAGTTCTGGTAATTGTCTTGTATATTCCTTAGGCCTTTTTACATAAACAATAATGTCATCTCCAAACAGAAACAGTTCTACTAGTTCTACTTCTTCCTTTCTGACCTTAATACTTTTTTTCCCCTTGTCTTATGCAATGGTTGGGTCCTCCAGGACACTGTAACAAGAATCCTTTCTTGTTCCCAATCTTTAGAAGGAAAGAGTTCAGTACTTCATCACTAACATGACGTCCATTATAGGGTTTTCATAAATATCCTTCATCAAAGTTCAGTCCAGTGTACCTGCAGCTTTTATGTGCACGCAAATCACCTGAAGGTCCTGTGATACATAGCTTTAACAAGATCCTGGGGTCTTTCACTTAGTCACAAAACCTAATGATTCATAACAAACCTATGGTGCATATTGACTTGTATTTAATTAACTGTGATGACAGATGATATAAAATGTGTGGAGAGGGAGACATGCAGAGAGTGGTGGGTCTCTCTGAGGGTGTGTATCCCTGGTTCCATACAAATAGGCGCCTCATGTACAGTGCCTCTTTAATGGCAACATTAACAAAATATCATTCTAAAAGCAAACAAGACAGAATATAGACTAAATTCATGAACATTTTACACAATTTTTAATGAATATCTTGAGGCAGATATACATATACCCTCCTCTGCTATATACACCTCTTAGCTAAATTCCAGTCAACCCAATCATTCTACAGAAGGGATGAAGAATCAGTTCTTCTTTGGTTTCAATGTCAATGGCAGACATCATTGACTGATCATGACATACTTCCTCCAGACTCAGAATTCATTTGAAAACGGGATTTAAAGTCAACATGGAAACTATATGAATTTATCCTATCTTAAAGCCTTTCTACTATAACATGGATAGCAGTCAAGATGAGAGGAATTCTCCCCTCCAATCAGGCAAAGACCCAAAAATCTAATCAACAGAGTTTGGGCAAATATACCTCAGTCCATTTTCCCTACAATCTCTAAATTATATCCAGCTAAGCAGGCTTTCTATGTACAAAAGTGGAGAAGGGTGTCAGAAAATCCTTTCAATTGCATATTACTTTCTTCACATCATTTTATTTATTTTTATTTTTAAAATTTCTTATAAATGTCCTTAAAAATATTTTTATATATTATTTATTTATTTATTTTTGGCTACGCTGGGTCTCTGTTGCTGCATGGGCTTTTTTCTAGTTGCAGTAAGCCAGAGCTACACTCCCGTTGTGGTGTGCAGGCTTCTCACTGCAGGGGCTTCTCTTGTGGAGTATGGACTCTAGGGCACACGAGCATCAGTAGTTGCAACTCCCAGGCTCTACAGCACAGGCTCTACAGTTGTGGTACACAGGCTTAACTGCTCTGTGGCATATGCATTATCTTTCCGGACTAGGGATCAAACCCACGTCTCCTGCACTGGCAGGCGGATTCTTTACCACTGAGCCACCAGGGAAGCTGGTGATATTGTTTTAGAGTAGGGCTTCCTGAATGTTCATTTCCTAGGCTGACTTAAATAGTGCCTTACCTGACAGTTAATGCAGACCCCTCCACCTGCATAGAGGCCTTGGATATTCAAGCTTGCCTGCTGCCTCTCAACATCCGGATCATAGTAACAGTCGGTGGAGTGTCCATGGCAGTTGCATGCTGAGGAAAGAGCATTCTAAGTTAGTACTGCATCGTGACTATGAGACCCTCAGTAAATCCCCGCACCCCCTACCCCTAGAGGATTACTGCTCACTGAACTACAAGAAAGTCCATTCTGGAACACCATGGATACCCTCAGTGGAAAATTCTAGAGACTTTTACACAAAGATCAGCCTACAACCATATGCAATTTATACCTTCTTTTGTTTGATATTAATTGGGAGAAAGTTTCTCTTTTCAAAAAAATAAGATATGTAATTACAACAAATTAAGATAAATCAACATGCCAAGGAGATCAAACCAGTCAATCCTAAAGGAAATCAACCCTGAATATTCATTGGAAGGACTGGTGCTGAAGCTGAAGCTCCAATACTCTGGCTACCTGATGCAAAGAGCCGACTCACTGGAAAAGACCCTGATGCTGGGAAAGATCGAAGGCAGGAGGAGAAGGGGATGACAGAGGAGATGGTTGGATGGCATTACCGACTCAATGACACGAGTTTGAGCAAACTCTGGGAGACAGTGAAGGACAGGGAAGCCTGGCATGCTGCAGCTCATGGGGTCACAAAGGCTGAACACCAACAACAACCTGCCAATTAAGCTGCACAAAGTGAATATTACTACTGCTCCTACTGCCAAGAATAACTGAGTCCTGGTACACTACGGAAAGCATTACTTGCATTACCTTATTTTATATGCATAATAACTTTCTAGGGGAGGTATGATGATGTCCATAGCCCAGATGGGGACGCTGAGGCTTAGAGAGGTTAAGGGAAGTGTTCACTCACAGAGTTCACAAGTCAGACAAGCAGAATCCTGACTTGTCTTTCTGTGACTCCAAAACCTACTCTCTCAGTCAACATTCTAAGCCTTTCATCTCAGCTTTATCTGTAATAGTGATCAAATGGAAGTAATCTTGACATCTAACCATAGGGAAATGGCTAAGCAAACAACAGTATATTTGCTTGACTGAGTTCTATGAAGTCAAGCACTGCTCAGGTTTTGTTTGTAATAGAGCATGGTGCCCTGCACACAGTAAGGACTCAACAAAACAAACACTTTTTAGATACACTTGAATCAAGAATGACTATACCATGAGCCATCAAAAAGGATGTCAAAGAGTTTTTAATGATACAGGAAAATATTTTTAAATACTAAGTGAAAAAGATCCAGATATCCAAAAAAATAATAAAGCTGAGAATACCAAGTATTGGCAACCAAGTATCGGCAGGGATGTGGGGATAGAAGTACCTCTAAAAAAAAAAAAAAATCCAGATATAAAATTATATAAAATAATATACTCTTGAGCATTTAATGTATGAAAAAACACTAGAATACCTGACAAAATATTAATAGTGGATCTCTTAGGGTAATAAAAGTATTAATGATTTTACTTTAAGAAATAATTTCCAAATTATTTATAATTAACATATGATACTTATAAAATTAGAAAACAGAGTTTAAACCCATTTAGGATTTTCATCATTGCCAAGATGAAAAAGATTTAACACAAGTAAAATTCTTCTTGTTTCTTAGGTAGAATCCATATTCACTACATTCTACCTAGATCAAATTTTCTATCTTTCCAGGAATTTGTATATTTTAATCAAGTTCTCAGATAAATCTATTAGGGAAGAAGATTGAGTTAGAATTCCAAATTAACCTGTTTTTTTAAGTCTCTATTGAATATGTTACAGCACTGCTTCTGTTTTATGTTTTGGTTTTTTTGGCCCTGAGGAATGCAGATCTTAGCTCCCCAACCAGGAATCCAACTCACAGCCCCCTGCATTGGAAGGTGAAATTTTAACCACTGGACCATCAGGCAAGTCCCCAGTTAATCCTGTTTTTAAGAGCTTGAACATTTTCTTATTTTCATTTCCTCAGTGGTGCCATGATTTTTTAAGGCATTTCTATTTACTACATCAGTTATTTCTTCAGAAGTCTTTATTTTGAATTGCAGTAACTCACATGGAGTTTAGACAGCATCTAACAAATATCTTACTAGATCTGATTTCCACATACAGCCTGTAATTTTTAACCATTTTGGCAAAAAAAGTGTAAGAAAGTTAAAAACTTATGAAAGGAAATTATTTAAAAGTCATCACACATGTTGGAGTAAGCATGTGACCGAGGAGTTCCATCAGTCTGGAAAACAAATCATATGACCAATGTTGGTTTATGTGATAACATTTACTCAATCAAACTATTTTAAACCAGCATCTGAAAGTGTTGGAAGAAACAACCCCTGATTATTACGTTTCCCTCTTTTTGGCCCTATTATCTAGGGATAAGAAGTAGGGGATTCAATGAAAAGGAACCCGTTAGCTTGACTATCAAGTGAGAATGGCCATCTAGGTAACACCCTGGACCTAGAGATCACCTGAGCATTCACCCAGACAGCATCCATACCTTCCAACAAGGCTAGGATCTCTCAAAGCTCGCTTGGAACTTCTCACCAGAAATGCATTCTAAGTAATTCTGCTAGTTACAGAAATCACAGTCTTATTTCTTAACAGTTATAAGAATTTTTTGGCCAAAATGCTTTCTTACCCATCTAGTTAAAACAACAACAAAAAAGTGAAAATGTCAGTCACTCAGTCGTGTCCAACTCTTTGAGAGCCCATGGACTATAGCCCACCAGGCTCCTCTGTCCATGGAATTCTCCAGGCAAGAATACTGGATTGGGTTCCCATTTCCTTCTCCAGGGGATCTTCCTGAATCAGGGATCAAACCTGGGTCTCCTGCATTGCAGGCAGATTCTTTACTGTCTGAGCCACCATGGAAGCCCAACAAACCTGGATCCAAGCACCTTTTGGTCATTTCATAAAAGCAAATTCATCTGCAAATGCTAAGAATATTCAGGAAAAAATAAGCCACAATCTCCAAAGTCAATAACGACAAGTTAAAAAACGTTTCTAGCAAATGGAATAAATATGTGAATTTCTAAGAAGATGGGTTTAAAAGAAAATCTTTAGTTGGCTGTCATAGGGCTTGTTTGCTAAAATAACACTTTTTTTTTTTTGGTTTATATTGTGCCCATAATTAAAAGCAGCCTCTCGCCTTTCTTCCTTCCTTCTCTGGTCCCCTCCACCCTGCATCCCCCTCAGTCCTATTCCCTCGGTGCTTCCAGTTCTCTGTTTAGACATCAATCTCACCACCTTCTCTGGATGTCTGTCCTCAAAAAAATACTCAGGATTCCAATCCAGTATCACATCCTAAGAAACTGTAAGGGTTTTAAATTTAATAATGGCTGCATCGCATTTTAGATTGCTAAAGAGAGGCCAATTGTCAAAGCACTCTGCCCAATCTTTGCACACAGTGAATGTTTAATATATATATTAATAGTCATTATTGCTGCTATTTTTGTTCACATATTTCTATCTGAATTTAGAGTGGGGCACTTCTACCTCCAGTCGGTGAGTTACTCGTTGGGATGGATAGTTCTGACTCTAGAGACTGACATGATCCTGCCCTGTTCACGAGCACAGGAAAAACACTGCCCTCAGTCCTTAGGCAGGCTTCCCAGGGGCACTAGAGGTAAAGAACCCGCCTGCCAGTGCAGGAGACATGAGACGTGGGTTCGATCCCTGGGTTGGGAAGATTCCCTGGAGGAGGGCATGGCAACCCACTCCAATATTCTTGCCTGGGAAATCCCATGAACAGAGAAGCCTGGCAGGCTACAGTCCATAAGGTCACGCAGAGTCGGACACAACTGAACCAACTGAGCACACAAGCATTCAGTCCTCAGGCAGAAATGAGGGAGGGGGCTCATGGGCGGGGCCTTGCGTCCCAGGGTCCCTCCTCCAGGGCTCACCTTCACACTCATTGCTCTGCTTCCCCATGGCAGGCCGCCAGCGCCTCTGATTGTACCCCATGCAACAGCGATCACACGTGTCCCCGCAAGTATTGTGCTGGCATTCACACCGAAACCTGGGCATATAACAAAGCAGATCTATTACTGAAAAGTTGTTTTTTTTAAACTGAAGATCAGCTGCTCCCGTGTGAAAAACTGAGTCATCATGGTCACCTATGGTACCACTGCGTGACTATGAGAACAAAGCACTCTGCGTATGTTATTTCAAGTCCCTCCATCCTGCTTATTAACTCCACTTTACATGTGGTGACACTAAGATCCAGAGATATTTAAATATTTGCCAAAACTCAGGAGATGGTCAACAGAGAGCCAGATTTCAAACTGAAGTTTGTCTGATTCCAAACTCCCAGATCTTCTCTACCACCTTATATAATGATAAATCGACACAGGAGCAAGTGCTGAGGGTATTGAGGTGTGCGGAGTATCAACATCTTCACAAAAATCTAGAGTCACCTGTGAGATGGGTCAGATTTCTTACTTTCAGCCTGGTGTCTGGCCAGAGGTACAAAGAATCCAAGAGACAGTCACTCACAGCATCTCAGAGGACCCTGTTTGAAGGGTCCAGCTCCAAAAAGCAGCTCCATCACTGGGCCAAAGCTCGGATTACTCAGCAAGGCAATGGGGTAAACACAAAAAATCTACTTTCAAAGAACTACTTTGAAACTTAACTATCGCTAAGTCGTGTCTGACTCTTTGTGACTCCATAGACTGCAGCATTCCAGGGTTTTCTGTACTCCACTATCTCCCGGAGTTTGCTCAAATTCACGTCCATTGAGTCGCTGATGCCATCCAACCATCTCACCCTCTGTCACCCTCTTCTTCTCGTGCCCTCAATCTTTCCCAGCATCAGGGTATTTTCCAGTGACTCAGCTCTTCGCATCAGGTGGCCAAACTACTGGAGCTTCAGTTTCAGCATCAGTCCTTCTGAAGAAGGAAACAGACGGAACAGGCTCCATCTTGAAAGCAGGACTCCACCTTGGGCCAGACTGTGGACTTTGAGCTATATGCCGAGGGAAATGACGTACCAACTGGAAAACCAGACCCCTCCGGATGGAAGAGCACCAGGGCTCATACCTAGACACTCCATCGCCTAAAAGAATACCCTAATTATCTGTGTAACTGAATAGAATCATAAATTCTATTAAGCTTATTGGGGTATGACCACAGGCATACTGATAGTTGTCCACTGTTAACTACCTAGGCTTAAGGCATACAAATCATGGGTTTAAGGCATACGAATCACGTGTTTAAGGCAAACAAATCATGGGTTAACTTTGATTGTATCTTTCCTTTGTTCAGTCTAGTTTCAGAGAATTTGGGGAGGTGGGTTTGAGCACATACACTTAGGGTATATAAGGTTTCACAGAAACTGATCAGGGTCCTTGGCTAAGAGGAGACTCTGCCTTGGGCTCCCCGGTGTAATAAACTGCACTCCACTATCTGCATTGTCCATCTGAGTGAGTTTGTTTCCCAGAACTTGTGGCTACAATACTTTCAATGAATATTCAGGGTTGAATTGACTGGTTTGCTTCTCCTTGCAGTCCAAGGGACTCTCAAGAGTCTTCTCCAGCACCACAATTTGAAAGCATCAGTTCTTTGGTGCTCAGACTTCTTTATGACACAACTTTCACATTCATCCATGATTACTGGAAAAACCATAGCTTTGACTATACGAAACTTTGTTGGCAAAGGGATGTGTTGTCTGCTTTTTTTTTTAATGACTCTGCTTTTTCATACGCTGTCTAGGTTTGTCATAGCTTTTCCACTATAGACGTACCTTAAAATGTTTCTAGGCTTAAATGAAATAACTATAGTCATGGCACTGAATTAGAACTCCAAGCTCTGAGCTTCCATTCATCTGTGCTTGAAAGAGGATTCAAAACAGAGTCTAAGAAAACTCTTGGCTGTGCCCATGGGGATCCCATTAATCCTTCCCAGGGGAGATGGGAAGGTTACTCTCCTAAGAAAAGGCATCATCCCTCTCCCAACTCAGCTGCCTGTTAAAGCAGATGGACACAGATTTAACTGGCAGCACAGAACAGCTGGAGTTCAAATGGGTTTTGGTCAGAGATGCACTTTCAGCTCATTGCCAATGAGGTATTTGCTTAAGCTGAACTGAACAAATATTTAGGGAAAACTGCTTAAAGAACATACAGTCTTAAAAAAAAAAAAAAAAAAAAGAACATACAGTCTTATTATTCTTTTTTTTTTTTTTTTTCTTTTTCTGGTATTGTGGAGTCCAACTACTCTCTCTCTTTTTTAAAAAAAAATACTTATTTATTTTTGGCAGCAGTGGGTCTTCATTGCCGTGTGCAGGCTTTTCTCTAGTGCTGGCAAGCAGGGGCTACTCTCCATTGCAGTGCTCAGGCTTCTCATTGCAGTGGCTTCTCTTGTTGAAGCTCCCAGGCTCTAGAGTGCAGGCTCAGCAGCCGAGATGCACAGGCTTAGTTGCTCCTCGGCACGTGGAATCTTCCCTGACCAGGGATCAAACCTGTGTCCCCTGCATTGGCAGGTGGATTCTTTACCATTGGACGACCAGCAAAGTGCCCAACTACTCTTATAGGGAGATCCATATTGAGTACAGAAAAAGAAAAGAGAGCGGGAAACCTTTCTGAATCATATTGCCACCCCCAAATAACTGCTTTTGCTGATGCTCTCTCAGCCCAGGCTGATGACTGGTGTAGAAAATTTATCCCTGTGCCTGTTGGAAGGATGTTACTGAATATGTTGTTGACTGGAGAATCCTCTTCATGACCATTCCATCCACCTCCAGGTAGACGTCTCATCTGGCCCCGGTGTCAACATTCACCTTCTCCTATACAACTGATCCTTTTTAGATTATGATCATAGTGAAATATGAAACTCAGCAGGGTTCCCTTTTTGAGTTGACTGCTAGGAAGCTCAGAATTAAACCCATGACCCTTCCACGTTTCTGGACATCAAAGTCAGCCTTGTACCCACGCTTGATTAAAGTCCTCTTTTGCCTTGCCACGGGTTCTACTTGATTGCTGATTGCCCAGCCGTGGCTCCCTCCATTAGGTCATTGAATCACCCTGAACATAAGACTTTTTTTCTATTCATAGAGGCCTCTGTGAATCACCTGTGCAGGTCAGCCTGTTGGGCAGAAGCCAACCAGTAGACGGGGAGGCAAGGAAGTTGTGCTAATGTAGACCAGTGGCACTCAGCCTTTCACTGAGGGATGGAGAGATATTTTGTGACACACGCCGGGAGCAATTCACCGCAGAGTACAGAACCCCCACAGGTCTGCCAAGACCACAGAGCCAGCAGCTCTTCCAAACGGGAAGCTCAGCCTCTCTCCAATGACTTCTCCTCCTCTCCTCTCCCACAGGGCACCACTTTATCTCAGGCTCAGAGACCTACAGTGAACTCTTTTCTCCTTCTCTTCCAACTCCGGACTTCTCTGACTCGGCTTCTAGTGCCTGAGGGCCCAACCGTTCAGGAGGTTACATGGCAGGCATATTTAATCATTAATAAGCAAGCCCTTACTGATTAAGGACTGGTAGGTTGATAGATTCACAGTGTTATCTCAGAATACCACCTGATCTCTGAAAGGGGGCTGATAGCATTAGAGATTGTTTCAAGTTGGGCAGAGGGCATCACCAACTTACCATGTACACTGGTAGCTGGCACCTCTGCCCAAACCTGTAGCTAGGCCTTAGCATTGTGTAGCCATGCACAAACTTGAACTTGACTAACAGTAAAATGTACCCCTGGTAAATGCTGCTATGGGGAATTGAACACTTTAAATTAAAACACTGAGAGACAAACATTACTATATCTAGCATCTGGTCATTTCCGGCCCTTCAGAGTATCCTTCTAGAAGTGATAATGTGAATGCATACAATTGCAGAGAGACACAGGTTCGATCTCTTGGTTGGGAAGATGCCCTGGAGGAGGAAATGGCAACCCACTCCAGGCTTCTTGCCTGAAAAATCCCATGGACAGAGGAGCTGGGTGGGCTACAGTCCATGGGGGTCACAAAGAGTTGGACACGACTGAGCACACCTGGCCACACTTACATACAAACTGCAGAGCAGCACACACAACGCAACATACATACAACTGCAGAACACAATATTAGAGATACACGCATCTTGTTATATGTGAAATACACCCAGAGTTACACTGACGTTCATAGCAGAATTATTCACGACAGATAAAAGGTGGCAGTGACCTGTGTCCATCAACAGATGAACGGGTAAGCAAAATGCAGTGTATACATAACGAAATACTATTCAGTCTTAACAAGGAAGGAAATTCTGACACATGCTATGAGGACATCATACTATGTGAAATAAACCAGTCACAAAAAGACAATATTGTGTCTTCTTTGAGACACTCAGAGTAGACAAATTCATAGAGACAGGAAGTAGAATGGCGTTGCCAGGGGCCGTGAGAGGAGAGAATGCAGAGGTGTGTAGTGTGTAAAGAGCCTCAGTTCTGCAAGGTGAAAAGAGCTCTGGAGGTTGGCTGCACAACTACGAATGCGTTGAACACCAGTGAACTTAAACCCCCCCACTTAAGGACGGTCAAGATGGTAAACTTTCCATGTATTGTACCACAGTTTCAAAGATGAAAAAGGATTTGAAAACATACACCGGGGATGCCAAACATTTCTCCCGCCAATTGTACTCAATTGTCTGTGGCTGCCTGGGGCACCGTCTGGAGCGGGGGTGGGAAAGGGGGTGTTGGGATGGAGGAGAGGAGACACACACATCATCTTCGTGTTGAGGTTGAAACATTCCTATTGAGGGAAGGAACTTAGAAGTATGTAATAGGATGCCAACACCACTGAAACAATTAGACATTCATAGAAAGCTAAAAAAATCTATACAAGGTACTCACAGTTTTTCCGGATTGTTTGCATTGCACACTTCAGCATGGCCGTTGCAAACACACCGCCCACCGATGCTGATATCCTTTATGCTGTAATAATACTATAGAGCAGAAAACACAACATGTCAGTTTTACTAAGCCCTGACATAGACTTTACTAATCTTTAACGCACACCTGTACTGACCCTCTTCCCTTCCATCCTGTCTCCTAAGCCTCCCTCAGCACAAAAGGGAGCCACATTTGGATGTAACTTTTCTTACAAAAAAATACATTCCCCAATCAAATGTAATAGCACCCTGCTGAATCTGTCCATTTAAAAAAATAAAATACCCCGGTGGTCCAGTGCTTAAGACTCCGTGCAGCCAATCAGGGGACGTGGGTTCAATCCCTGGTCTCGGAACTAAGATCTCACATGCCGTGTGGTCAAAAGACAAATAAAAATAGATAAATAAAATGGTACAGCTGTCATGACTAATGAACTATACTTGTTACATTATAAAAAGTAATTGGGACTTCCCTGGCAGTCCAGTGGTTCAGACTCCGCCTTCCAATGGTTCAATCCCAGGTTGGGGAACTAAGATCCCACGTGCCACATGGTCAAAAGACAAAAAAATTAAATGAAAAAAATGGTATAGTTGTCGTGACTAATGATCAAAACTTGTTACGTTATTAAAAAAATAACTGGGACTTCCCTGGTGGTCCAGTGGTTAAGTCGTCACCTTCCAATGCAGGGGGCACAGGTTTGATCCCTGACTGGGGAGCTAAGATTCCACATGCTTCACCACCGAAAAGCCAAAACATAAAACAGAAACAATACTGTAACAAATTTAGTAAAGACTTTAAAAATAGTCCACATTAAAAAAAAAAAAAAACCTTTAAAAATAAAACTAAACTTTAAAAAGTTTTTAATTAAATGCTTTAAATGCATGAAGAGAAATTACCTTGGAAAAGAAGCACACCCTATAGCCTTTGGGAAAGGGATTGCCTGCTTCCTAGCTTCTCTCTCTTTTCTTAATATAAAGCTGAGTCCCATATAGTGCACAATATACTTGCACATTATCTATTTACCAAAAACATAATTTTGTATCAAACATCTGCCACCAACTGTATGCAGGTTCCAGGAAAGGAGAACAATATTCATCAAGATGGATTAGATACAGCGCTGAGACTGGCAAGGCCCACCAGCAGCTGTGGACGTCCGCTTGCCTACGGCAGGGTGAATAAAGCCACAGGTGGAGGTTCAAGCTCCAAAAGGCCAGATAGCTACAGACCCAGCTGAGGCTCATCCCCTAAACCAGTCCAGCCATGTGGGTGGCCATCTCATGGACAGGGCATATCTCCAGCATGGTGGGGGTCTCTCCACTTGTGACAATGGGTGGCACCAACTGCCAGCTCCCTTCCTTCCCTTGGCTGAAGATGCACAGGATTCAGTAAGGAATTCAGGGGTCGGGGGTATAAATAATCTTTCTCACTGAGGTGATGTCACCAGCGAGGATATCTGTTAGGAAGTCTTTGAACTCACAAGGACAAGAGGGGCTTTGTATCTGTTGGCTGTCACTGAGGTTAGTCATCCTAAACCTCCCCACTCACTCCAAGTTGGGGCTCTGTTACCACCTCCTCACTAAAAGCTGTGAGGTGTCTTAGCTTCCTGGCCATGTCTTACTTAATCTGAAGACATTAACAGCCCCTCTTGTCAATACAGATAAATGCAGCATTGGCGAGCTTTCTGAGACAAGTGCACACTCAGAAGCTTTCACCACAGAAGTTTCTCTCTGCACATGGGTTAGGGCAGCAGTGGCAAGAGGGAAGCCTGCCATCTGCCTTCACTCAGCTGCATACGTGATGCGTGTAACAGGACAGCTGGTGTTCTGGGCTCCTCGACTTAAAGAACAACCTAGACTGGGGGATGGGGTTATATACATGGTGCGCACCATAAGAAATTACTTGTAGGTTCATTTGTACCATTCTTCTAGGTTCCACATACATGTGTTAATATACAATATTTGTTTTTCTCTTTCTGACTTACTTCACCCTGTATGACAAAGTCTAGACCCACCCACGTCTCTACAAATGACCCAATTTTGTTCCTTTTAATGGCTGAGTAATATTCCATTGTATACATGTACCACATCTTCTTTATCCATTCATCTGCCCGTGGACTTTTGGAATAGAGACTCCAACGTGGACACAGTGTGGGAACGGGAGGGTGGGAAGAATTTGGAGAGTAGGACTGACATATATACACTGCTGCTGTTAAGTCGCATCAGTTGTGTCCGACTCTGTGCGACCCCATAGACGGCAGCCCACCAGGCTCCCCGGTCCCTGGGATTCTCCAGGCAAGAACACTGGAGTGGGTTGCCATTTCCTTCTCCAATGCATGAAAGTGAAAAGTGAAAGTGAAGTCGCTCAGTCATGTCTGACCCTCAGCAACCCCTCAGCCGCCCACCAGGCTCCTCTGTCCATGGGATTTTCCAGGCAAGAGTACTGGAGTGGGGTGCCATCGCCTTCTCCGGATATATACACTACCAGGTGTAAAACAGATAGGTAGTGGGAAGCTGCTGTATACTAGGGAACTCAACTTAGAGCCCTGTGATGACCTAGAGGGGTGGGATGGGGGGTGGGAGGGAGGTCCCAGAGGAAGGGGATATATGTATACATACAGCTGATTCACTTCATTGTACAGCAGAAACCAAGACAACACGGTAAACCAATTACACTCCAATTAAAAATTACTTAATAGAGAAGACTACATTCATCTAAGTGAAAAGAAATCTACATACATAGGAGTATCCTTACAACCCTCAAAAAGACAAAAAAAAAAAAAAAATGTGCTGAGGACATCTGTGGTGAGGCTCCAAATGTAGAGGAATGGAAACACTCTGGCTACAGTTGATCAGAAAGGCCTGGATTCCCTTGTAAATTCCACCCTCGGATCCAGTTGTAGTTCCCACATACAGCAGCTCAGAGACAGCTAAGGGGGCTGAAATTGTAGGAAACAGGCCACCCACACTCCAGAGGACTAGCCTTTTCGGAAAACTCAAAACGGTAGCGAAATTTGAGTTTTCTCTCTCCCTTCCTTTCCCAGCTCTCTGACTTACCTACATAAGAAGCCGGACTCTATAAAATAGAGCTGGCATCTTCCATTCACCCTCCCAAGTCCAGCATGCACCCCTCTCCATTCTGCCCTTTGCTCAGGGGCTGAACTTTACGGGATGATAAGGGTCTCTTTTCCTTCGGCCTCCTGCTAGATTTGACCACTGGGAGGCCCGGGGAGGGGATCAGAGGATGGGAGGAGAATGAACTAGGGGTATTGATTCTGCTGATACCCTCTGTGCCCAGGAGTCAGGGGACTCTCCTGACACTGAGAGTGAGGGATGGCCACCTAACACTGGCAGAAAGTACTGATGTTCACCAATGCCTGTACCCCTTGCTTTTCTCCACTGCATTACCCAGCCTCCTGCATGTCCAAGGGTCCCACAACCAGTTCCTGCCAATGGCAGTGAGCTGTGTGGTTAGGAGACTCACCCTCCCTATGCTCTCTCTCTTTTCCCTCATCAGCTGACCAGGTGCAGGGAATGCAAGGACCACCTGGGGTCTGACATCCTAGGATGGCTGTGGCTCTTCATAGAAACTGACCCCATATCAGACCGTGACATGAGCAAAAACTAAACCTTTATTGTATTCATTTCTGGCACTTGGGGACTATTTGTTGTAACAGCAGACTAATACCAGGATGGCTGTCATCTTTGCCTTTCATCTTCTTTGAATATGATGATTTGTCTTTAACAGCCAAACTTCTAAACTGCATCTCATATTTCAGACAAGAACAACTCCTACGCCTCTGACACTACTGGCTGTAAAGTTTACTTAAAAGCACAGATGTAGAGAACAAACACACGAACATCCAAGGGGGAAGGGGAGGTGGGATGAATCGGGAGATTGGGATTGACATATACATACTACTAGGTAACTATGAGCGGAGAAGGCAATGGCACCCCACTCCAGTACTCTTGCCTGGAAAATCCCATGGACAGAGGAGCCTGGTGGGCTGCAGTCCATGGGGTCGCTAAGAGTCCAGCACGACTGAGCGACTTCACTTTCACTTTTCACTTTCATGCATTGGAGAAGGCAATGGCAACCCACTCCAGTATTCTTGCCTGGAGAATCCCAGGGACGGGGGAGCCTGGTGGGCTGCCGTCGGTGGGGTCGCACAGAGTCGGACACGACTGAAGTGACTTAGCAGCAGCAGCAGCAGGTAACTATGAGAACTACTGTAGCACGCAGGGAACATGACTCAATGCTCTGTGATGACCTAAATAGGAAGGAAATCTAAAAAGCAGGGGATTATGTACATATAAAACTGATCCACTTGGCTGCACAGCAGAAACTAACACAACATTCTAAAGCAACTAAACTCCAATTTGAAAAAAAAAAAAAAACGGCTTACTTGAAAGAGTTGGAGGCAATGAATTCAACAAAGTACCAAAAGCTGCTGTCCTGGCGCTGAAGAGCACTACTCACCCGCCGGGTGACGGTTGGATCTCTCTGCGCTTTGGAGATGAGGTGTCCAAGAAGGGTGTTGGTTCGGAGAAAACGCAGGCGGATGTTTGTGGCCTTGGTGAATTCCCTCAGGGCGTGGGAGAAAGTAAAGTTTTTTGCACCTGGTCGACCATTTATCAGGGACACCACAACCTAAAAGGCCCACCACACACACACAGAGAAAAAAAGTCCTTTTAGCAAAGGCTTCCCAGGTGGCGCTAGTGGTAAAGAACCTGCCTGCCAATGCAGGAGATGTAAGAGATGCAGGTTCAATCCCTGGGTCGGGAAGATCCCCTGGAGGAGGGCATGGCAACCCTCTCTAGTATTCTTGCCTAGAGAATCCCAGGGACAGAGGAGCCTGGCGGGCTACAGTCCACCAAGAGTCAGACCTGACTAAAGTGATTTAGCACACACACAACTAAAGCTCCAAAACTCTTGGTTTCTTTGAGTCATTTGATGTTTCAAAGCCTGGGCTCTTGGGTTCTGTAAATCATTTCCTTTCACAAACCCTTTGCTGTATCCATGTTGTGGAGCTATAAACACTATGAGATGTTGGAAGTATAATGTTTAAATCTATGAAAATAAGGAAACAATTTTTGTCAAGCTGCATCAAAGAAAGGAAGCTAAAAACCTAAATGAGGTTGAAAAAAGGAAGTCTCTGGATATAAACAGTGAATGGGGACAAAGAAATCTATTCAAAACCCAGGTTTTGCTTTTATTTTTTTTTTATCTTTAAATTTATTTATGTATGACTGCACTGCTTCTTTGTTGCTGCCCATGGGCTTTCTCTAGTTGCGGTGAGCGGGGGCTGTTCTCTAGCTGTGGTGGGAGGGCTTCTCGACGCAGTGGCTTCTCTTGTTGCAATGCACATGCTCTGTAGTGTGGGCTCAGGAGTTGCAGCACACAGGCTTAGTTGGCCTGGGGCATGTGAAATCTTCCCAGACCAGAGATCACACCCATGTCCCCTGCATTGGCAAGTGAATTCTTTACCACTGGACCACCCAAGTTTTGTTTTAAAGCTTGAGGAGATGAAATCCAAGTCTCATTTATTAAGACATGAACCACTGACCCATCACTGGAAGATACTGTATACAGCTGCTCAAGAAAGATCTCCCTACCTAAGGAGAATGAGACTGACACCCTTTAAAGCCACTCACTTGAAACTCCATGGAATTCTCTGATGCCCACCACGCTATTTTCTCATCTTCCCTAACAATAGCCTGGCTGACTTCACAAGGAACACATGCAACCCTCCCCGACAAATGACACTGATCCTGCCAAAAAGGATCAGGGTTAGCTCTGCCACCACCCCATCATCCCCCTACTCCTATGGGAGACAAGGTGTTTGTGAAGCAGTGGGAGGGGTCTTCACCACAATCACCAGTGATCCACTTTTTAAATATTCCAACAGAAAAGAGAATCTAAGACCTATGGGCCTTGGAGTCAGAATCCGGACTTCCCAAGAAAAATCAAAGACCTCAAATAGAATTTCCAATGTCAATTATAGTTCAATTAAAAAAAAAAGAATTTCCAGCAACTCAGTCTGGGCATCTTCAACCTGGTTTCTTTCCATCTGTTAAATTTCCTTGAAAATGCAAGTTTCACAATTATAAAAAATGTGCATCTTCATGTTCATATTTAAGTCTTATCTCTCAAGGCCTCCCAAAGCTACTTACCTCACCATTTTCCAATGGCACAATCCGGGAATATTCCGTAGTACAAAGTACATCATCATCTCGGGTGATAGCCCTGTTTGCTTCCTGCCCAAACTGTTCCAAACAGTCTACTTTAGAATCTAGGAAGGAAACGTTAATATTGTACAATAAAATATTGTCCTCTTTTAAATTTCTTAAATCTTATGTTTCTTTAAGAAAATACACAAAAAGGGAAAGACCAGAGAAGCATTTAAGATATTTAGATGGAATCTTAGAATAAAATTCTTAATTCATGAAAGAAAAACCAAGCCATTTCAGGCCACTTAAATATTGGCCACTGAAAGCCCTGTTGTGACTTTCAACAGGAATAGTCTGAAGATTTCATTCTAAATCTTCACTCTTCCTTAGACAAGTTTACCCTCTAAGGAGCATTCCTGGAAAACCTAATGCCTTTATAGCAAGATTCCGGTCCACTTCAATTCATCACAGGGTTCAGACACTCAGACATTCTTCATTAGTGAAGATGACAAGGTCAAGGTAAGTAACGTGAAAAGGCAGGATCCATAAAGATGGAACTTACTTCATAGTTCTACATAAAAGGAAATGGAATGAAGCTCTGGCCCAGTTACAGATACACTGCATACATGCATGCTAAGTCGCTTCAGTAGTGCCCCAAGTCTTTGCAACCCCATGGACTGCAGCCCATCAGGCTCCTCTGTCCATGGGATTCTTCAGGCAAGAATACTGGAGTGGGTTACCATGCCCTCCTCCAGGGGATCTCCCTGACCCAGGGATCAAACCTGCATGTCTTATGTCTCCTGCATTGGCAGGCAAGTCCTCTACCACAAGCGCCACCTGGGAAGCCCCTGAATAGTAGCAAGAACCATTATCGTAAGAGGTATTTCAACCCCAGTTATACATGTGTATCCCTGGTACTCACGCACACATGCTTGAGAAACGGATGTTCAGAGGGTAAGCTAGAAAGTTAAAACAGACCAGCCCCTGATGCACCACACTGAAAGGGTAACTTTCTAGTTAAACCTACAGTCTTGATCTGCTGTAAATAATTTAAACCCCTCATAACATGGTGGGTAAGACTACTTACGAGCAAAATATTGCCAAGGTGAGTAGGTGCTTCCAAAGTCAACAGATCTTTCCAAGACCCAAAGATCAGGGCGAGGAGAATTTGCAAATTTGATTAAAACATAGGCCACCTGGAAAAGCTGATAGAGCAAAAGATAAACAGTTATTCAACTCACTTTGTCTATTCAAACCCTCCACCATCTCTATGGGATGGTGGTTCCCAAGCTGGCACATCTAGCTACACCCCTCCCAAGATCCAGGCCCTGTTTCTAACTGCTGACTGGACCTCTCCAGCTTAACATTTTCACACCCCAAGTCATCATTTTTCTTCCTCCACTGAATCTAGACATTAATCTTTGCCACATCTTAATCATTATACCCTTGAATTTCAACCAGCCTGCAAGGCATCTTCACGTCTGTACATTCAGAGATGTCTGATGTCCAACAACAGTCATCATGTGCTAAGCTCTTCCAAGACCTGGAGAAGACAGTACAGCCCTAAGCATCTCCCAGGAGTGACATGGCCCTGGTCCAGGTCTTGGAGAGCTCATGGCTGCAGGATGAGACCTGAGCAGCTGCATGTAGAGAGGAGCATCTCCGACTCCTGTGTCATCTCCACTCATCACCTCTCCTGATTTCTCTCCCCCTCATTGATTTTCTTGCTCATCCTCATCACTCTTTGCTCGCGGCCAGGACAGTGCCAATGTATGAAAGAGATGAAGTGCAGCACAGGTCCAGATTCTTTAGCCTCCCATCCTGGAACCCCAGCATGCCTCGGTGATGGACCCCAGGAGTCCTTGCAGGCTACTCCTGCCCCTGGCCTCAAAACTCATCTGGCTTGCCTGTGAACCCTGAGAATCTATGTGTTTATCAAAGAGCCTAGGATGACAAGGAACACAGGTGTTAAACAAATATGCTAACATGTTAATGAGTGAGGATTATCCCCACCCCCCATACTCCCCAACCCCAGGGGACAGATTCAACAGTGACTTTGAGAACAGAACTCTGCCAGCCCTATTTGATAAAGTAAATTTATTTAGCAGGCCAATGGACCTTCCAGAATCAGGCAAATTGATGAGGACATAAATGCAAAAAGGCTTGAAGTGCAAGAGAACAGGAAGGATTTGGGCTTAGATTAAAAAAAAAAAAAAAGCCTAATAATCTCCATATATTAGTCCTTTGATGCATATGAATTTATTATTTTGGTATAGCTGCATCTTAATAGAGGCATGACCATGGACAAGATTATCACCATTTAGCCTTGCTCTTCTCGTCTCCTAAACAATTCCAATTTTCTCACGGGTTCCTGCTGGGAGTGAATAGCACTCAGCACTGTGGCTTTCTGGAGTGGGCTTCCACAACTATCAGTAGAATGGACCATGAAACTGGACCACTAGTTTTCAAGTCCTAACTTCACCACTGATTAATTTTGGGACCTTGAGCAGAGGAAAAAAAAAAAAAAAAGAGGACTCTGCCACCTTATAAACTGGCCCAGTAGAGCCATTTCGATAATGAGTTCAACTAGTTAGAGAGGGAGGCAGTACTCAGACCCTGTGGGACCCTTTGACTCCTTAGGGGGTGGGAAAAAACCAAGGGATTTCATTTTTATATTGTTCACATATAATAGTATGGTAGGTGTCATTTTTTTTTTAAGTCTCAGAACTAGTAGCTAATTGTAAATGTTCTAAACTCAATGTCAAAGCCAAAATTTCTAGGATGATGATTCTCAAATTTTAGTCTCAGAACACCTTAACATTTTTAAAATTATTGAGGACTTCAAAAGGCTTTTGTTTAAGTGGGCTATGACTGTTAATTAATAAGGACCATATTAAAAATTAAAGCTGATAAAAATTCAAAATATTTTTATTATGCATTTAAAATAATAAACCATTGCATGTTAACATAAACACCATATATTATGAAAAATACCATATATTTTTAAAAGCATAAAAAAATATAGTGAAAACAGTGGCTTTTCATCCTTAAGATGAATTTACATCTTAAGGATGTAATGTAATTTACATCCTTAAGATCTTTTTGAATGTCTGCCTTCATAGAAGACAGCTGGATTCTCATACTTGTAATATGTTTTGGTTGAAGTACTGGAAGAAAATTTGGCCTCACATAAATCCATAATAGGAAAAAGGACCTCCTAGCTTGGGGACCTTCCTGAAAGGTCTCAAGAACCACACTTTGACTCCTGTGTCATCTCCACTCTTGGTCACAGACTATCCTTCACTCTAAGATGTCCGATTTCTTCCTTCTCTGTGGAAGGAAGAACTGTCACACCAATTACAGAAATCCTAAGTTCAGTTGGTTTAGCCCCAAACACTTGTTCTTTGATCTTGGAAAATCTGCTTCATGGGTTCAGATTAACATTTTCAGATTGTCTACCCATCCTTGGAAAAAATGATCCAGTCGCATGGAGAAAAACTAATTCAGAATGGTAAGGTACTCTAAAAACCATAAAGCAATCCCTAAAGATAGGAGAAATAAATCCCAGAAGACATGCACCATTATTACATATTGAAGGAATTCATAGGAAATCTGAGAACTCCCAGTTTGAAGAATCAGAACAGATATATTTCCCTTAAAAACGACACATCTTGGGACTCCCCTGGTGGTCCAGTGGTTAGGACTCTGTGCTGCCAATGCAGCGGGTGGGGGTTTGATCCCTGGTCTGAGAACTAAGATCCCACATGCCATGCAGCACAACCCAACCAAAAAAGTGGCACATCTCTTAGATCACATCAAGAGAAGACTGCTTTTAGATATGTGAGAAAGAGAGAATACAAATGCAACATTTCAGGATAGAACAATAATTTAAACATTCTTAATCTCTTCCATGAAAATACTATAATCATAGCATGCCCCCAAGACCCTATTTATTCAATAGTGTATGATTTAATGGTTTCTGGTGACTGCAGCCATGAAATTAGAAGGCGCTTACTCCTTGGAAGGAAAGTTATGATCAACCTAGATAGCATATTCAAAAGCAGAGACATTACTTTGCCAACAAAGGTTCGTCTAGTAAGGCTATGGTTTTTCCTGTGGTCATGTATGGATGTGAGAGTTGGACTGTGAAGAAGGCTGAGCGCCGAAGAATTGATGCTTTTGAACTGTGGTGTTGGAGAAGACTCTTGAGAGTCCCTTGGACTGCAAGGAGATCCAACCAGTCCATTCTGAAGATCAGCCCTGGGATTTCTTTGGAAGGAATGATGCTAAAGCTGAAACTCCAGTTCTTTGGCCACCTCATGCGAAGAGTTGACTCACTGGAAAAAACTCTGATGCTGGGAGGGATTTGGGGCAGGAGGAGAAGGGGACAACAGAGGATGAGATGGCTGGATGACATCACTGACTCGATGGACGTGAGTCTGAGTGAACTCCGGGAGTTGGTGATGGACAGGGAGGCCTGGCGTGCTGCGATTCATGGGGTCGCAAAGAGTCGGACACAACTGAGCGACTGATCTGATCTGATCTGATCTGATATTCTAGGTACCATATATGTTAACCATCTCACAAATACTCTCACAATAAAAGTGAAATTTCATGAATTGCATTTTACGTGAGGAAAGTGTGACTCTGAGAGGTGAAGCAACATGCCCACATTTCAGTGTAAAAATCTAGCACTTTTGTACACCCTACTCACTGATAATTAGCAATGCCACCAAACCTGATCAATCCTTATATTTGATCTGTTTCATCTTGAGGGAAATAACTGTCAAAGAAGCTCTAAACATCATTATTTCCAAATAGGCTAAGATTCCATTACAGGGAGCCAGGAGGTAGGGAGCTATGTGATAATACATCTTGATGGATATTTGAGTACATTGGTTTTCCAAAGCTGCACTTTCTGCTACCACAAATTCTCATCAATGAAATAGTGTTGGTGGTTCAGAGGGAACCTCTCTGTTTTGCTTCATCCTACTCTGAGATAATGCGTGATTCCTTGAAAGCAGCATAGCATTTAAAAATCTGACACTGAGGGAATTCCCTAGCTGTCCAGTGGTTAAGACTCTGATCTGCCAATGCAGGGAGCATGGGTTTTATCCCTATTGGAGAAACTAAGAACTATAAGGGCTTCCCTCATAGCTCAGTTGGTAAAGAATCTGCCTGCAATACAGGAAGACCAGGGTTCAATTCCTGGGTCGGAAAGATCCTCTGGAGAAAGAAATGGCAACCCACTCCAGTATTCTTGCCTGGAGAATCCATGGACAGAGGAGCTTAGCAGGCTATAGTCCACTGGATTGCAAGAGTCGGACATGACTTAGCAACTAAACCACCATCACCAAGGTACTAAGATTCCACATGCTGAGTGGTGCGGCCATAAGATTTTAAAAAATAAAAATTAAAAAATCCCACATTAGCAAGGGAAGACACACCACAGTATTCCCTGAGCCTTCCACGCAGATCTAGTTTAATAAGTCCTGGGATTCCATCACGTACCAACAGGACTTTCCACTGCAAATGTTTCCCTCCCATTTTTGTCTTAGCCACTTAATTCTGAGACGCCTCAGCACCTGTTTCTGTGCCCAGACACTGGGAGGCCACATTTCATTCTTCCTGAGTCCATTCGCAAGGACAGACTCTGCTTCTCTCTCCCCACCACTGCGGTTCAACTCGCAGTGCTTCCTGCCAAGCTCTCCCGCGTGGCCGCCAACCTCCCCTCAATGTACAGATTCAAGATGGCACTGAGAGGCAGCCTCCAGAGTGGGTTCACAGTGGGTTCACGTATGTTAAGCCAACAGGTAAGGACTTATTCTCTTCCACTTGATAGTTTTAAACACTGTGCCTTCTAAATGGCACCTTCTGTTAACCCAAATTATCAGTTACTTATGATTGCTCTTTGATCACTCAAAACACTTCAAAGCAGCATGAGCGACACTTGAGACTCACGGATGTAAAGGAGGGCCCTTGGTGAAACGAGAAAGCGCCAGGCTATGGAGTCACTCGAAGCAGAAAAGAGAAGGCCGCTTTGTGCATTTTTGAAGAAATAACATTTGGGAGATAAAGTAAGGAGGGAAAAGTAACCGACAAGGACTGAGTTGTCATTCTTTCTCCATGTGTTTATGAGAAAAGCTAAGATGGCTTAAAGGTTGCTGATGAGCATTAGGTGGAGGTACAAAGTAGTCTTTTAAATAAAGTTTAAAAAAATATATTTATTTGGCTGCACAGCATCTTAGTTATGGCATGTGAACTCTTAGTTGCAGCATGTGGCATCTAGTTCCCCAACCAAGGATCAAACCTGGGCCCCCTGCAGTCGGAGTGTAAAGTCTTAGCCATAGGACCACCAAGGAAACCCCTAAATAATGTTTTAATGAAGCAGATAATAATCATAAGAAGGCATGCATGCTCAGTCCAATTCTTTACAATTCCATGGATTGCAACTTACCAAACTCCTCTGTCCATGAGATTCTCCAGGCAAGAATACTGGAGTGAGTTGCCATTTTCTCCTCCAGGGGATCTTCCCCCAACCCAGGGATCAAACCTGAGTCTCTGGCAGTGACAGGCAGATTCTTTACCACTGAGCCACCTGGAAAGCTACGGCCCAAGGCACTTTGACTTAAAAGCCTTCAGGGAGAGCAGGTGGGATGAGCCAGCCCTGTCTGATCCTCATGCTCATCACCCTGAAGCCTCTGAGATTCCAGCTCCTACAGCCCAGCACCTATTCATTCCTCCCCAGATGCCGGCAGTAGGTGTTCAATGAATGCCACGAATGAAGGGTGGAGATTTAAAGTTGTGCAGTCACCACCTAGTTTGGGGGGTAGGGGGTGGGCGCTCGTTGGCAACACAGGGACAGAGGTGAGCCCCAAAGTGTTCTCAGCAGTGGCCTGCTAATGGCAGAGAAGAATCAATTTCCAGCAGCAAATCTCTGATCCACCAGTCCTGTGACTCTTAAGTCCATCACTGAAGCACTTTGCAATTTTATTTCCTTGTCCATAAAATCGTAATATAAAACAATCATGCTGCTGCTAAGTCACTTCAATCGTGTCTGACTCTGTGCGACCCTATAGACAGCAGCCCACCAGGCACCCCTGTCCCTGAGATTCTCCAGGCAAGAACACTGGAGTGGGTTGCCATTTCCTTCTCCAATGCATGAAAGTGAAAAGTGAAAGGGAAGTCGCTCAGTCGTGTCCGACTCTTAGCGATCCCATGGACTGCAGCCTACCAGGCTCCTCCGTCCGTGGGATTTTCCAGGCAAGAGTACTGGAGTGGGGTGCCATTGCCTTCTCCAATAAAACAATCATAAAAGATATTTAATACATAGGTGAGGGACAAGAATATCCACTTCATACAAATTTTACATTCTCCATTTTAAAAACCACCATTAAGCTCTGTGTCATATATCTGTTTTCATATGACATTCCCACTAGACTGACATCTCCGTGTCTTAATCACTCCTGTTGCCTCAGAGTAGGTGCTTAATATATGTCTTTGAATCGAAATGAAATTTATTAAATGGGACATGTGAAATTGTAAAATATTATGCAAATGTATTAAAAGTCACATCCAAAATTAACTTCTGACTCAACGAAACAGGAACCTTCCTTCAAAAAAGTCTAAGATATAATGTGAAATAAATCTGGTATCACAGTTTTATAATTTGATAAACATTGCTCCACAATGCAGCATTTCCTGATTGGCTTCTTCCAACTTTCTGTTTTGCATAATTCTCAAACCTACAGGAAAGCTCAAAGAACAGTACAATGAATATCCCTACCAAATGTTAATATTTGCCACATTTGTATTTTCTCTCTTTCTGTGTCTGCACACACACATATACCTTTTTCTAACCTTTGAAAGCAAATTTCAGATATCATTATGATTCAACACTAAATATTTCAGCATGTATCTTCCAAGAACACAGACAGTTCTACATAAACAACATTTTGATTCCCATCAAATTTTTATCATTTAAACAAAAATCATATATCATCTTGAATTGGATATTTGAGTTTCCCTGATTCTCCTAAAAATGCCCATTGTATTTTTCCAATCCAGGATGCAGTCAAGGATTATGTATAGCATTTACTTGTCAAGTCTCTTGTCTCCTTTAATCTAGAGCAGTTCTCCCGTGATTTTTCTTTTATGGTACTGACATCTTTCTATCACAGAAATGTTCCCTTATCTGAATGTGTCTGATTATTTCCTCATGATCTGATTCAGGGTAAACATTTTGGCAGGATTACTACCCATGGGACATCCTTTTCTCATGGCATCATGCCAGGGGGCACAGGATGCCAGGCTGTCCTCTTAACACTGATGCTGTTTGACCACTTGTTTAAGATGTCCACCAGATTTCCTAATTATAAAGTTACCTTTTCCTGTGTCATTAATAAGTTACCTATAGAGAGACATTTTAACACATTTATTTTAATTAACTGAATTACAAATGTTCCTACTATCTATGTAAAAATACAAGTAAGAGTCATGAAAAAATAAGCCCCAAAATCCAGAACCAAACAATTACGTTTCCTTTGAGGCTCACGTCCAGTTGAAAAATTTATCGAATGAGCTACTGTTATAGATGGATAGGGAGGCCCGGCGTGCTGCAGTCCATGGGGTTGCAAAGAGTCAGACACGAATGAGCAACTGAACTGAACTGAACTGAATGTTATAGAAACTTTTTAATTGGGACGGAAAAATGCAGGTCAAGTGGAATTAAACTCCGTTTTAGTAATCTTGTTGGAAAACTTCTTACAAAATGAAATACAATCCCCATTAAACAATCAAGTCCAGTGACAAAAATACGGCTCTGCTGGCCTGAAACAGATCCTTTTAATCCTGGTCCAAACAGCATGTCTGCCAATGGCTTGGCGAGGACATTTCTTTCTTGTGGGTTTATCACCACCCTGCCCTATAAAGTGCAGACCTTGGCACCATCGGAAAGAGGGTGCTTGGGAGGAAAGTCACTGTGTCCCTCAGCTCCTCTCACTGTTTCCCAAAAGCACCTGCTCCCCTTTGAGGGAAGGTAGAGCATTTTAGAAACTTAAAGCAAGGGACCTAAGAGGTCCCAGATCAGTCTCTCACCCCGGGAAAGAACCTTCACCCTAGAATCTCCTTTTAAGAGAAAACACATTGCATTGCTAACAAGTTCTGGCCACTGCATGTTTCCTCGCTGTCTTGAAATTTTTTTCTCATCATTCCTCCTCCTATTCTTTGAAGCAGCACAAATTTCTACCATGTATCCCACATGACCGCCTGCCCAGAATTTAAATACCAACAACACATCTTCCTAGGTTCCTTTTAAGGAATTAAGATTCAAGTCACCAGGAGGCAAGGATTAGGGTAGGAAGTGGGAAGGGAAAGAGAATTAAAATATCTCACTTCCTCATTAAGAATAACTACAATAATCCCATGCAATAAAGCCCTGAGCCAAAATACAGTCTAAAGATTTGGATCACTCCAATAACTTGAAAAATGACAAGACTGCTATTTTTCAGTGGAAGATTTCAAGGAAAAAAAAATCAAAAGGCAGGGAGAAGGTGAAACATTTGCATCTATATGTCATGATTGATGAATTCTTAACTCTGGAGGAAAAAAGTGATTGAAGACATATAGCATGGTTTTCAGTCCTTACAGATGTTAACTATTCAATATTATTTCCTAAGTAGACTCAAAGGGTAGAGTTTGAAATTAACATATGTTACTCAAGAGCATTTTGTCACAACTAGAAATTTACAGATAGATTTGGTGGTGATTTTAAATAAGCTGAGGATTGTATAGTCCACGGGGTCACAAAGAGTCAGACAGGACTGGGCGACTTTCAATTTCACTTTTTTTACTTTCCATGGTAGTTCAACTGGTAAAGAATCTGCCTGCAATGCAGGAGACCCTGGTTCGATTCTTGGGTCGGGAAAATCCTGTGGAATAGGGATAGGCTACCCACTCCAGTATTCTTGGGCTTCCCTGGTGGCTCAGCTGGTAAAGAATCTGCCTGCAATGTGGGAGACCTAGGTTTGATCCCTGGGCTGGGAAGATCCCCTGAAGAAAGGAACAGCTACCCACTCCAATAGTCTGGCCTGGAGAATTCCATAGCTCATGGGGTCACAAAGAGTCAGACATGACTGAACAACTTTCACTTTCACACTTTCACTTTAAATAAGCTGAAGCCCTTTGGAATCCAAGAACTGAGCTCACCTTCACAATGAAGTCCAATATTTTATCCAACTCTATTGCTACACTGAACTCTCGGGGAATTTTTTTGTCCAGGACTTGATTCTCCCTGTAAAACTTACTTTCCCTCATTCACACTTTTTTTTTTTTTTGCTAATTTATAATAAAATTGAGGATGACATTTAGTTCAATCCCTGAACCAGTAAATAGCACTGGAATTTGTTTGAGAAACTATACAGGACAAGGGAAATGATAATCATGTTCCTCCAAGGCAAAGAGATTGAAATAACTCAACTTCAATAATCAGCAACCACGGTATCTAATTTCTCCTCGAATCTACATTTTTAAACTCCACAACTCCTAAAAAAATACTGATTTCTACATATGACTTATACCATGATGAAGTTCAACAAAGTATTTCTCAATGATTATGATTTACTGTAAATCAGATTCTAAACGATGTTATTTATCATCATTTTTCATAAACAAGTCCACACCCTCCATCATGTTCCAGTCCTCCCCTTTGCCAATATTTTTCTCACTAGAATATTCTTGGGACTTTCCAAGACTACTCAGCATACTGACTCAGCATATTCCTTTTTTATTAGTCTGCATTTTTATGGGGGGAATGAGCTTTAGGCTGAAGTGGCTAAAGCTTCATGAGCTTTAGGCTCATGGAGCCTAAATGAGCTTTAGGCTCATTTCAAGTCAGTAGCTAAGACTTCATACTTCAGTGCAAAGGGCCCAGGTTCGATCGCTGGTCAGGGAACGAGATCCCACATGCTGCAATGAAGATCAAAAGTCTTGCGTGCCAGGGACCCGGTGCAGCCAAATAAAGTAATAAATATTTTTAATATTATTTTTTAAAAATGAGTATTCTCATTTCTAGCCTGCATTCAGAATGCTCCTTTCCTAAATTTAGTTGTCACATTTCTTCCCTTCTCCTTCTGCTACATCTTTCTTAAGATACTAAATCAGAGTGTTGCTGCTGCTGCTGCTGCTGCTAAGTCGCTTCAGTCGTGTCCGACTCTGTGCGACCCCATAGACGGCAGCCCACCAGGCTCCCCCATCCCTGGGATTCTCCAGGCAAGAATATTGGAGTGGGTTGCCATTTCCTTCTCCAATGCATGAAAGTGAAAAGTGAAAGTGAAGTCGCTCAGCCGTGTCCAACTCTCAGCAATCCCATGGACTGCAGCCTACCAGGTTCCTCCATCCATGGGATTTTCCAGGCAAGAGTACTGGAGTGGGGTGCCATTGCCTTCTCCCATCAGAGTGTTACCTAAGGCTAAAACCATCCTTTTGGCTGGGTTTCCAATGCTCTTACTAATGGTAGGGCACTTTGGAGACTTTTTGGACAGCAGCTGTGCTTTTCTGTAAGGAATAATGCTGGTCACTGAAATTGACTCAGCATATTCATTTTTGTTAGTGAGTTTTTTTTTTTTGGAATGAGCTTTAGGCTCAAGTGTCACTTCAAATCAGTGGGGCTATAGATTAAATATTCATCTTAGAACCTATTCTTTGGCCTAAAGCTGTCTTTACTTTCTGAACATGAAATCCACTAGAATGGCAGTTCTCAACGTGGATGGTATTGCATCTGGGGTCTTTTATCGGTCGTCATTGTGTGCTCATGCTCAGTCACGTGGTCGTGTCTGACTCTTCGCCACCCCATGGACTAGCCCACCAGGCACGTTTGTCCATGGGATTTTCCAGGCAAGAATACTGGAGTGGGTTGCCATTTCCTCCTCCAGGGATCTTCCTGACCCAGAAATGGAACCCGCATCTCCTGCATCTCTGGCACTGGAAGGCGGATTCTTTACAACTGAGCTGTCAGGTATTCACAATAACAAACCCCAGTAAGGAGAAAGACTATGCATATGAAGAGACATCAACCTCCACCCTGAGAAAGATCATGGCCAGGTCTGGGTAAGGAGTCTGGACAAAGGGACCTGACGGAGGTTTTGTCTTTTGCTTGTTGGACTTCTGAGGATCCAAATGCCCTTCCCACCGTATGAATCCTTCCCACCTTACGAATCCTGCTGGGAACAGAATGCACTGCTCCCTTTAGAAGCTGAAAAATGCCAGTTTTCCAGCTCCCTTGACAGGTAAGTCAGCACGGATGCCTGATCCAATGTCTCCTTCCAAGATTTTGCATCTAGAGCAAATGATACCAAAAAGCAGGGACACTGAAGAATTGTTTCTAGAAGCTACGAATATGGCAGCCTCATCTGGTTGGCTGGGGAAGTGAGGATGCCAGCAGGAATGTACCGAGTCCAGAGTCCAGGCTCCAGGCTGACCATGGCCATCACCAGCCGCAGCCTCCAGCGCTCTGTGGTACTGACTATGCAGCCTCCTTGGTTTCTGCCCATTTCCTGAACCTGATTCTCTGAGATCCTCAGACCCCCTTCCCACTACCCCACATCCTCTCCCTCCACCCTCAAAGGTGACTCTTTCACTGGTAAAATTAAGACTATCAAAAAGGAATCCCTTGCCTTCCCATCCCAAATCCATGAGCACACTTACATCTGCACAGCCCCCTCTTTCCTTCTGGACCTATAGAGCAGGAGCCTTCCCACTCCTCTGCAAAAAGGCAATCCCTCCCTCTGCTCGGATCTCATTCCCCTCCTGCCTTCTGTTGGCTCCTTCCCATCAGCTTTTATCTTATGTATTTATTTTTTAATTAAACTATAGTTCACTTACAATATTATATTAGTTTCACGAGTATAACATACTGATTCAACATTTTTATAGATTATATTCCATAGAAACTTATTATAAAACATTGACTCTATTCCCTGTTACATGTCACATCTTTGATTCTTATTTATTTAATACCCAGTAATCTGTACCTCTTAATCCTTTTTCCCTATCTTGCCTCTCTCCCATCCCTCTTCTTACATGTAACCACTAGTTTACTCTCTGTGAATCTGTTTCTATTATATTTGTTCATTTGTTTTATTTATTAGTCTCCAATGACTAATGAAAACATAGAGAGGCTTCCCTTGTGGCTCAGTGTAAAGAATCCACCTGCCAACACAGGAGACATGGGTTTGATCCCTGATCTGGGAAGATCCCACATGCCAATGAGCAACTAAGCTTGTGGTCTAGATCCTGGGAGCTGCAACTATTGAAGCCCCCACACCCTAGAGCCCGAGCTCTGCAACAAGAGAAGTCACCGCAATGAGAAGCCCAAGTGCCACAACCAGAGAGTAGCCCCTGCAGCAATGAAGACCCAGCACAGCCAAAAGTATATATACAAATTTAAAAAAAGGAAACATAGTATTTGTCTTTCTCGGTCTGATTTATTTCACTAAGCATAACACCTACCAAGCCATCAGTTTTCAAATGACTCTTCCTCTGAAAGTCAAGAAAATTTCTCTCCTTCCATCCAAAGCCTCCACCTACCTCCTTCCCCTGGAGGCAGCCCATCCTGCAAAGAGTGGAGCGCTGACTCGTCCCGCTTCCTCACCTCTCCTCCAGTTCACCCAGAGTTCAGTTCTCAGCCTCCTCTAACCTCCGTCGGCACTATGTCCACGTTACATCATGGCCCAGACTCCTCACACAAACTCCAGACCCAACCATCTAGTTAATCTCCACTTGAGACATCTCACCCCCAGCTCAGCTCAACTTGACCCAATGGCAACCTCGTCCCTGTCCCCTGGAGCCTGCTAACTCCCGTGGAACCCATAGGTTTCAACACAGCCTTCCCCTTCTCTGGTCTGCGTTTGATGCTTCCTGGAACTCTGTGCTCTTCCTTTAAAATACCCATCACAGGAGAAATTAAATAATTACTCCTGCAGGAGTACACATAGCCTGTGGATACAGGATGTGAGCTTGATTATCCTGCCATCTCACGAACTGCAACAGGAACACCCTGACTATATGGAGCCACAGGCCAGGGCAGGGCCTGCACTTGGCCCAGGATAAGGGTGATGCTGGTAGTCCGCCAAATCCCTAAGGATTGAACTCGCACTGTGTGCTAAGTCGCTTCAGTTGTGTCTGACTCTTTGCGATCCTATGGACTGCAGAACTCACCAGGCTCCTCTAGCCATGGGATTCTCCAGGCAAGAATACTGGAGGGGATTACCATGCCCTCCTCCAAGGGATCTTCCCAACTCAGGGATGGAACCTGCATCTCTTATTGACAAAGAAAGGACGCTCGAGTAACTTTCACTGTGATGAAAAGACGCATCCATGGATGAACTCTCGGATCTGGACACAAGGTGTCTTCCTGTGTCCCGAACGCTCCCACTTAAAGGCTCTGGCTCCTGAGAGGACCCGGAACAGGCATCCTTCACAGCAGGGCGCACGTGCAATAAGGAGTGACACCGCAGGGAGTGGGAGGCCCGGGGAGAAGCGTCAGTGTGCAGAGGGTGAGGGACAGTGGCTGGGCGGCGGAAAGCAGTGATGGGCGTCAGGAGAGCTGGTGGGTCCTGGGCTGGCTCAGCATCGGTGGGGAATCAGGTGGCCCTGGGTGACTGAGCTGAACTTCAAGCTTCAATTTCCTGAAATCCAGCTCTGGGCAAGACACTGTTAGGAACTTAGACAGGAATTCAAGCCTCAGCCAGAGGGACAAGAAGTGGAACATGGCCAGGGCAGTGGGCAGGGCAGCCAGACAGATCCTCTGCCGCAGGAGGGTTAAGCAGACGAGTGCAGTGAATCAGCTCCAGGCATGCCTGGTGGGCAGGGCACAGCACACGCCCGCTTTGCTCACTGGCACAGAAGGGGACTGATGGGGAAAAACACCTTCCGTGCCAGCAGGCACTACCCTACAGAAAAGCAATCTGGCCACCTTGCTGGAAACGAGGTCTGGATATGATGATGGCAGATGGGGGTGAGTGGCCAGGCTCTGGGAAGGAGAGTCTGGAGCTGGAGGGAGGGTAGAGCTCCAAAGTTCCATCATCCAACCTCCACACAATGGCCTGGACCCCCCAGTTCGCAGGGACCCACTTTTGCCCCTTCTCCACTCTCTTACTCTCTTGGTCTTCCCTCCTCCTCAGCCTTTTCCCAATCTGGGGCCCCATACCCCCAAAGCTACAACAGAGAGGAGAGGATTATACCATAACGTTTATACCAGCCATCTTGCAAAAGGGGAATATGACTCTCTTATAACTACACTGGGGACTAAATGGGTTTTCAGGTATAGCTTCCGAGGTGGCGCTAGTGGTAAAGAATCTGCCTGCCAATGCAGGAAACTTAAGAGATGCAGGTTCAATCCCTGAGTTGGGAAGATCCCCTGGAGAAAGGCATGGCAACCCACTCCAGTATTCTTGCCTGGACACTCCCATGAACAGAAAAGCCTGGTGGGTTACAGTCCATGTTGGTCGCAAAGAGTCAGACATAACTGAAGCAACACAGCAGCAAGGTATAGCGTAGAGCTTCTTATCTATAACATTTTTCTGGGTAAAAATGCAAAATGAGTTCTAAATATCTGATATAACTTTCAATGCACCTGATTTACACCCATATATGACTCGCCCCTCCCAGGCAATATCTTATTACACAAAATCAACCTGAAAGACAATCTTACTGATGACCACACAAATACCAACCATGAAGTGGTGAGAAGCAAAGGAACAGATACACATGCGGTACCAATGAACCTTCATAACATGAAGTGCGTGAAGAGGGAAGACACCAAACTAGACGCCACAACACATTTACATGAATTATATAGCTATACATTCATTGTATGGGCTTCCCAGGCGGTGTCAGTGGTAAAGAACCTGCCAATGCAGGAGACTTAAGAGACATGGGTTCTATCCCTGGGTCGGGAAGATCCCCTGGAAAAGGAAATGGCAACTCACTCCAGTATTCTTGCCTGGGAAATCCCATGAACAGAGGAGCCCGGCGGGCTATAGTCCATGGGTTCACAAAGAGATGGACACAACCGAAGCGACTGAGCACACACACACACACACGTTTCAGATTAAGTAGCAAAGATTTTAGAAGAGGTGCTTTCGGAGGGCCAGGAAACAGGAGTGAGGATCAGGGATGAACGGAGAAACAGAAAATAAAGCTCGAGAGGGTGCAATTCATTCATCACATGCTGTGAGCTCCTCTCCTCCAAGTGGGGACTGTAGCTCTAATATCCTCCAACAACTGCCTCCCAAGGAGATAAAACAATACAAAACTATATGGAACATCTGTTTTTAGTCATCACAAATTATATACTGCTTCCTGCCCTGGCCAAATGACTTGGCAAAAAATGTCAAGGGACGACTGGAAACGTCCACGAGCACCTTGTGTCCTGGTCCTGGGCGGCAGGAGGAGTGGGTGCTTGTGTGGGGAGGAAGGGAGATGCCATGATGGGGTGATCCTGAGTAATGTGAACACCAGCGAGCGCAGGCACCCAAGAAGGAATCCTCTTCTTGTGGTTTGGGCAGCCAGTAATGGAGAGGGCGTTTTTCTCCTCTTTCCTAACAGCTAAGACATATGGGTCCCTTCATGGCGAGACTTGCAAGGAGAAAAGGCAGCTTCCACTTGAACTGCAATCCAACTAATGGGTCCCAGAGAATAAACCCACCCCAAGTTTGGGAACACTTTCTGAGCCTGAAACTATCCACTTGGCCAGCTCAATCGGGCTCCTGCCTTACGTCCCCATGTCCTCCTAACCTCTGGCATCTTCCTTTCTCTGTGCTCCTTTCAGAATGGCGAGGTCTGTCCAGGAGCCCAGCCCATGACTGGTCACTACTTGTAACTTCTGGTGCAGGAAGCAGGGCACAGAGGCCCAAGGATGGACACGTGGGGCTATCTCATCACCAGAATCCACGCTTCTGTTCAGGGACTTCTCAAAGGCAACCTTTGCTTTTCACTCCTCCGTTTCAGAAAATCAATATTGGAAGTTCTGTGCACCTGCCTTTTCCTTTACAGTTAAGGACTCGGAGATGGTTAGAGGGGAAGAAGAGGAGGAGTGGAGAGGGTCCTGCTGCTAAGGTGTGACACGGTGACCTGAAGACACTGGGGCCCCAGAACAACTCAAGGCTGACCAAGTGCGGTCACTGAGCTAGAAGCCTGGGCTCCGCCCCTGTGCTCGCTGGGCTGCAGCTTAGTCCACAACTTGAAGCTCTGTCTGCTGGGGTTAGTGGTCCCAGCAGCGTCACGAAACAGCACAACTGAGCAGGTGGCCACAGTCACAAGACAAGGAGGGAGGGGGGCACCTGCAAGGATTCATCAAGTTGAACTATTAGAGTAATCATGAGAAGGAGGGAGAGAAACACTAGCATGTGTTGAAGATTTAGGATATGCCGGGTACTAATGCTTCTGTATTTCAGTAGCTTTTACAATAACCCGAGTGTATGGATACTGATATTCTATTTCATAGATGCAGAAACTAAAGTTTGCAGATGGCTCAGACAGTAAAGAATCGCCTGCATTGTGGGAGACCTGGGTTTGATCCCTGGTTTGGGAAGATTCCCTAGAGAAGGGAATGACAACCCACTCCAGTATCCTTGCCTGGAGAATCCCATGGACAGAACAGCCTGGCGGGCTACAGTCCAGGGGGTTCACAAAGAGTCGGACATGACTAAGCAATGAACACTTTCACTTTCAAAGTTTGCAGAATACATGGAATGTTTTATGAGTCGGTGACAAAACCAGGACTCAAGTTCACATCTGATTCCCAAGCCTGGGCTGTTATATGCAGTCAGCTGTATGGCCAGCCACAGGGCAGGTCAGGGAGAGCATGGTCCCTTCTTCAAGGAGTCGTTCCTCCCTGGGTGGCCCTGCCAACACCAGGAGTGGCTGTACAGCCTGACATTCCGGCCCTGTGTGCACCATGCTCAAGAAAGCCAGCAACAGGAGAAACACCAAGAGATGCCTGGCAGTGTGGACGTGTGCCCCCAACCTCCAGGTCTGTGCATCCCTAGCATAGTTATCACTGGCGATAGGAGGCTGCCAAATCCCAGACCTCACCTCCACTGCCTACCCTGCTTCTGGTTCAGCCTATCCCTGCTGTTCAAGCCCCAGGGAGGCCGGATAATGAGCAAAGTGTACTTCTGGCCAACTGCTGCTCAGAGTGTGGACCCCAGGCCAGCAGCCGGGCAGCCCTGGGAGCATCTCAGACTCTACAGGCACACCTGCGACCTTTGGAGTCAGACCTGTCATCCGAAGAGATGACTCAAATGTACACTCAAGTTGAGAAGCACTGGCCCAGCCCACAACATATATCCTTTTTCCAATCAGCTGCACATGGCCAGCACTGCTCTTTCTCCTGTAGAAACCTGGTCTCAAGTGAGTTTTAAGTCACTGTATTACCCTCCCAACAAGATTAGCCTTTTAACTGCTTGATCCTCAGCAAAAGGAATTCCAGGAGTGGGTGGGCAGCCTGCTCTACACCCTGCAATCACACCATGCTTGCAGCCGCCAAACCATCACCATAGGAAGCTGGCCAAGTTTTTCCAGCAACAAACTATGTCTTCTCCACGCTATGATCACAGACCAGTTTGGGGGACAAAATAAGTATTCCAGGTAGCCAGATTACAAGCCATTGTGATTTGTGCAAGTCTGTCTTCTCTAGGATAATACGTTGAACAAGAAATTTCAGCAAAGAACACACTTTACTAAGCTCTAATTGTTCTCCAAAGCAAGCAATAACTCTTAGCAAGAGTAATAATGATGGCAGGAAAAGGTACGACGTGGGTGGGAAGGGGTCTTTTGAAAGAATGCCTCGAGGGGGTGTTATGAGTCATGATATCCATGCTTAGGATGAATCCTTATATATTTAGAAATGAACCCACTCTCGGCTGTCAACACACATATTATTATCCTACTGTCGCTGGAAACATTCAGGGGCAAAAGAAAAAATATTGGGGAATGAAACAGTACAATAGCTAATGAGGCCTTATAATTAAAGGATATCTTTGCTCAAGGGGAAAAGAACGTATCACATCAGTTCTCAAAGGTAATAGCTAAGTGAAAGGTTCTTGGTCTGTTATGTATTATATATAAAAGGAAAATTATAAAGTGGCAATCCACTCCAGTATTCTTGCCTGGAAAATTCCATGGACCGGGAGCCCGGTGGGCTTCAGTCCATGGGGTTGCAAAGAGTCAGACACGACTGAGCACTCAGTAGAACAGATGCCTCTTCCATCAGCCTTTGATGCTTGTCATCCTGCTTGATGCTGGGCTTCTCTGTGACAATCCACTTAGAAAGAAGCAAAACTGAAAACTGAACCACGCCAGCTCACAAAGCCTGAGTTTTGATTTTCTACAGAATCTCACTGAACTTCTTAAAATGACTCAGAACTATCACCAACACTATAAAATGAGAAATAGGACCTCCCTGGTGGTCCAGTGGTTGAGGATCTGCCTGCCAATGCAGGGGACATGGGTTCCATCCCTGATCCAGGAGGATCCCCCCACGCCCGAGGCAACTAGGACCAGGTGCCACACAACTGAAGCCCGAGCTTCACAACGAGAGAAAGCCCACCCAGCACAGCCAGAAATAAATAAATTTAAAAAATAAAATTTTTCTGGGCTCCAAAACCACTGTAGATGGTGACTGCAGCCATGAAATTAAGACACGCTTACTCCTTAGAAGGAAAGTTATGACCACCCTAGACAGCATATTGAAAAGCAGAGACATTACTTTGTCAACAAAGGTTCGTCTAGTCAAGGCTATGGTTTTTCCATTGGTCGTGTATGGATGTGAGAATTGGACTATAAAGAAAGCTGAGCGCCAAAGAATTGATGCTTTTGAACTGTGGTGTTGGAGAAGACTCTTGAGAGTCCCTTGGACTGTGAGGAGATCCAACCAGTCCATCCTAAAGGAGATCAGTCCTGAATATTCATTGGAGGGACTGATGCTGAAGCTGAAACTCCAATACTTTGGCCACCTGATGTGAAGAGCTGACTCATTTGAAAAGACCCTGATGCTGGGAAAGATTGAGGGCAGGAGGAGAAGGGGACGACAGAGGATGAGATGGTTGGATGGCATCACCAACTCCATAGACATGGGTTTGGGTGGACTCCAGGAGTTGGTGATGGACAGGGAGGCCTGGCGTGCTGTAGTTCATGGGGTCATAAAGAATCAGACACTACTGAGTGACTGAACTGAAAAATAAATGGTTTTATATGAAAATACACATCTCTCAAGCTTTGAATGATCATTGTTGCTGTTCAGTCGCACAGACCTTTGTCAGCAAAGTGATGTCTCTGCTTTTTAATACACTCTCTAGGTTTGTCATAGCTTTTCCTTCCAAGGAGTAAGTGTCTTTTAATTTCGTGGCTGTAGTCACTGTCCAGAGTGATTTTGGAGCCCAAGAAAATAAACTCTGTTACTGTTTCCCCATCTATTTGCCATGAAGTAATAGGACCAGAAGCCATGATCTTAGTTTTTTGAATGTTGAGTTTGAAGCCAGCTTTTTCACTCTCCTCTTTCACCCTCATCAAGAGGCTTTTTAGCGCCTCTTTCTATGATTCAACAGATGTTGGCAATTTGATTTGAATAATCATAACGTCAAATAAAATACATCTTGACGGTTTATTGTAAGTAGCACCCAATGTACAACTGGAATGGAAACAGTGATTATATTTGACTGTTTCAACAATATACTGCTTGTCTTCATCTATATCCCACTATGTTTAAGAAAAAAGGGGGGGAGAGATTTAGAACTGCAAATCCTAAAAGATGTAAAGAAAACAGCAATATGAAATTACCCAAGAGCAAAAACAAACAAACAGAAGGGGTGAAAGGAAAATTAGCAGTAGTGATGAAATCTTGAGCTCACAGTGAAGTTCGCACACAAAACAGAGGTGATGAAGGTCTAAACACTTGCACAGTATAGCCATAAATCGGCTTCCAGTAACCAATAATCAAGAGGGAAATGGGGTCCCATCCCAGTGTCTATATGTTTTGTTTAGTTTTACTTTTAATGCCCCAGTGAAGCACAATTATTTCAGGGACTAAAGGGATTTCTCAAATGGATCTTCTTAGGGGAACACTCTGGAAGGTGATGGACAACATCCTGAGTGAGGGGCACAGTTCTAACCAAACACCCACAGGGGCCATAAGTTTCATGAACCAGAGCAGGGACAGATGGGAGCACCTCATGCAACATCATCACACAGCATCTCAGGCCAGCTCTGCAGCCAGACTCCGAGGGAACCAATCCTGCACCCACTGAGTGCTCAGCTGTGACCACGAGTCACAGGGTCAGGAGGCTACAAAACATCCCCGAGTTTCCGTTCCCTCTTCTAGAAAACATGAGCCTCCCCTATGAGGTTGTAGTGAGGATGAAATGAGTTAATAGTTGAAAAGCGCTTAGACCAGTTTCTAGACTAGGAAGTCTGTTAGCATTCAGTTCACATGATAGGTGCATAAAACTTGAGGTTCTTGCAACTTCCCTGATGGTTCAGTGGGGGAAAATCTGCCTGCCAATGCAGGAGACACAGGTTTGATCCCTGACTGGGGAAGATTCCACATGCCACGGAGCAACTGAAGCCCCTGCACCCCAACTACTGAGCCTGTGCTCCAGAGCCCGGGTCCTGCAACTGCTGAGCTGGAGCACCCGGAAGCCCACAACCCACTACAAGAGAAGCCGGCACAGTGAGAAGCCTGCACACCGCAACAGAGTGGCCCCACTCACTGTAGCTAGAGAAAGCCTTCGTGCAGCAATGAAGACCCAGCTCAACCAAAAATAAATGCATAAAAGTTGAGGCTCTCAAGTCTAAACTGTTCATCTGTGAAGCAAGGTGTTATTCCTCTTGCTTCATCTTGTGAAGCAGATGTTGAAGAATTTTCTAAGACTCATAGCAGAGCTACCGCAAGGAAGAGGATGACAGAACTTCTCAGCACTCATTTTTCTGAATGTTTCAATTAATACTCTAAATGTAAGTGAGCGAAAGTTCAGCTTTTTCACTAAATCCTCAGTATGTTCCAAATTGCAAGGGATAAATGTTTTACTCCTGCATATGTATGGCTTTTGGTGTGTGAGGGACATGTGTAAACAGAGCAGATACACTAAGGAACTTTCCGCTCATTTATTCGTACATTAAATACATTAATTCTACACACTAGGTGTTCTCTATAGAAAGGAACAGAATGCTGTTCCTTATAGTGATAACTCAACTGAACCCTCTCCCCCTCCCCTCCTTTACATTATATGTACTTTTAAAAAATGTATAGTTAATCACCTCCTCAATAATTTCCTTTCATTCTTTCAGAGATGACAGTTGGGGGACTTTAGTCAATTTCCTCCAGTCAAAAAGCATCCTTCGAAAGTCAGAGTGGGGCTTCCCTGGCAGTCTAGTGGTTAAAAATCCTCTTGCCAATGCAGGAGACACAGGTTAGATCCCTAGTCCGAGAAGATCCCACGTGCCTTGGAGCGACAAAGCCCATGCGCCACAACTACTGAGCCCACGTGCCTAGAGCCTGCGGTCTGCAGCAAGAGAAACCACAGCAAGCCTGTGTACCACAATGAGAGGAGCCCCCTCTTGCCGCATCTAGAGAAAAGCCCACACAGCAACGAAGACTCAGCACAGCCAACAATAAATAAATAAATCCTAAAAAAAAAAAAAAAAAAAGTCAGCTGATGTCACCCAAACCCCCAGCCTGAGACAGATAATCTACTAGAACAAAGGAACTTTGGAGAGTTTCCTAAAGGAGACTTTTACAAAGAAGTGAGCAGGGTGACAGATAAGAGCATCTCAGAGCCCTTCCCACTCCAGACCTGACGGGCAAGGACAGGAAGCAGATACTGGAGCTGAGACAGAGCTGTAGCACTGAGATCCTACATCAGTGGGGAATAGACACCCCTGCCTCACTCCCCTCCTGTCCTCTGAGCACGTGCTTGTGTGCACATCCCACTGGCCAGACTCTGCCAAGAACCTGAGCTTAAGGAGAATATGATGCTGCCCACTAAGGCCGGCTGCTTCAGGCCCTGAGTGGGATGGAGAGTGGCTGGAGGGAGAGAGGGAAACCATTCCGGTCATGGAGGCTCAGGGCTACACTCTGAAACAATTAGCAAACACATCTTGAACTGGCTAACCAAATCTGAGCCAGAAAAGAGACTTGCGGCCACAGAAAGGAGAAGCAGACTTCAAGACTAGCATCAACAACGCTCAAGAAAAATGACAGTTAATGGTCTGCTGCTGCTAAGTCGCTTCAGTCAAGTGGTGCTACTCAAAGTGTGGTCCCCAGACTCACCCACGGAGCAACAAAGACAGAACCCAAGGGCGAGCGGGAGAAACCTTCGTAACAATTGAAAAGAAAAAATTAGCATCTGTTGAATCCAATTTTCAAATGAGGCTTGTATTTTGAGGACATCCCTGGTACCTCAAATGGTAAAGAATCTGCCTGCATGCAGAAGACCCAGGGTTCAATCCCCGGGTCGGGAAGATGCCCTGGAGAAAGAATTGGCAACCCACTGCAGTATTCTTGCCTGGAGAATTCCATGGACATAGGAGCCTGAGGGGCTACAATTCATGGGATCGCAAAGAGTCGGACATGACTGAGCGACTAACTTCTTTATTTTGGAAGTCTTTAGGCTTTATTTTTCAATTCATTTTTCTATGAATTCATTTTTACTGAATTTTACAAAGGCAGTGGTCTGCAACCGTTTAGAAATGTTTGTTTTTAAAAAATGGGTCCTTTGTCACAGACACTTTGAGAGGCATGGTCTAAGCAGTGCTTCTCGAATCTTCACGTGCCCTTGGGTTGGGTGGTGGTTTGTGCAGCCTCAGGGACAGGAGGGCACCACAGGCTGGAGGGAATGACAAGAGAAGGGAGGAGAGCAGAGGCTAAGGCTGAGCACCGGCTGCCTGGGAGAGTCATAAAACGAGTCCAAACCACAGCATCCTAGCAGCCAGGGCAAGGTGTCAGCCCCACCTGTCCTCAACACCAGCCCGTTGCAGGTCCAGCCCTGCCCAGGCCTGAGCAGAGCTGGGGAGATGCCTTCGCCCTGAAACACAGGAATTTATAAAACGTCTGCCCTTCACCCAGTCTCCCTGCCCTGACCTCCCTCAGCAGTTAAGAAGGCTACACTCTCTGTTCTCCTTGCACCCTACCTGATGTCAGCCAGGCCCTGGGCTTTGCTCTGTCACCCTGACGCTACCTGCCCCCTGGCTCTGCCCACCTGCACCCTGTGATAAGAGACCCCGGCCTGAATTCACTCAGCTGGGACCTCCAGGATGTGGTGACACAGATCCTGAATCAGAAAGAGTACACTGCATCCTTCCACCCTCCCAGGCTCCAAGGCCCTAGTGTGCCCCCTTCATCTCACCAGAGCTCCTGGGACTTCATGTGCTTAGAACCAGCCACTCGAAGATGGCAAGAGGCTCCTGGGCCAGGGCGATAGTGAGAGGCAAGGGAAAGACCCCAGCATTCACTCCGGTTATTCCATGATGTTGAGAAACTGTGAAGGTAAACCTGCGATCTCATTGTTCAGGAAGCTTAAAGCACATGGCTCAGAGCTCATCACGGACGATGCACTGAGTCAGGAAATTCCTACATGGCAGAGTCTACATTAGGGGTTTGAGAATTAAAGAGGAGTGCAAATAGCACAGGAGCTTGCCATTAAGTTAGAGAGACAAGGAGCGTGAAGCAACTCATCTGCAGGCTAAACGCCAAGGAGACCTCGCGTGGAAGACTGGCAGGAACCGTGGATGGGGTGGAGGGGCGTGAAGTTGGGGCCCCTGGTCTGGAGGGAGCTGCAGGGTCCCAGGAAGTAGGACATCCACGCTGTCTGCATCTCAAATCCACATGGGGACCAGGCTGGTGGGCAGGGCTGGAGCCAGGCAGGGAGCCTGGTCCTGATGAAGCCCTAACCCTCCCACCCAGCTCCTCAGGCCACCACTCTGGGGTTGGAGGGGCGGCTGGGGACCCACATAGCATCCCTCCTGAAGGCGGGCAGTGACCACAGGAAAAGGAGGTGGTTTGGTTTGAGTCCCATTTTTCTCTAAAAGAAGGAAATACAATGGAAGAATGGAAAGGAAAAAAACAAAAGTGAAGAGAAACCACAGAAACAGGAGTAGGGAGAGGAGAGGTTTTGGGAAGAAAAGAGTAAAAGAGGATGCGTGGTGACACAGGGAGGCTCCAGGGCCACTGGCGGGAGGAGCGGCAGAGGCTCTGGGGTGGGGGTTCTGGGGGACAGTGGGCAGTGGAGAGGAGGGGCTGGGGCCAGGGCTCCCCTGAGACATTATATTTAACTCAAACTCTCATTGGAACCACTGTGAAGAATTCACAAAATTCAGTTTTTCCTTATATATGCTTGCCAATAATAGTAATAGGAAAACTGCCATGACTGAAAGCCAAAATATGCCTGAAATCATGAGTTTCACAAGGGAAGAAACAATTTTCAAGATTAGCTAAAGAATAAAAAAGGTTCTTTAAAAATTTTTTTTCCATTTACTGGGCATTTTTCTGATTCTGTTGGCATTAAAGATCTCTAGCAGGCTGACCTCATTCCAGGAGGAGCTGGTCAGAAGCTTATATTTTGGGGGGTGGAGGATGTCAGGAAGCTCCAAGTAAGCTTTTCCATCAACACGTCCAATTCCACCGGGAATAACTGTGCCTTTTGTCATCACTGTATTGAGCTCTTCTTTATTCCCCAAAAGGAAAGATTTTCCAATTGCTTTACTGTTTTTCTAACTCTAAAAGTAATACATGTGCTCAGTGAAAAAAACACAAATATAACAGCCAACACGAATTGAGTTCTCATAGTGTGAGAGGCATAATTTTAAGAATTTTTCTCTTAACAAGTTTTTATTTATTTAACTTTTGCCCATACCTTGTGGTATGTGGGATCTTAGTTCCCTGACCAGGGATCAAATCCACAATCCCTGCATTGGAAGGGGGAGTCTTAACCACTGGACCACTGGGGAAGTCCCTTTAAGGGTTTTTCTGTATTACATCATTAATTCCTCCCAACAACCTTATGAGGGTGGTTCTAGGTTCATCCCCAGGTCTCAGATGAAGAAACTGACTCCAAGACATTAACTAGAGGGCCCAGCATCACACAGCTAGAAAGTTCTGGAGCCAGATTTGCACCTGTGTAATAAGAGTGATGGATCTGAATCACACTGTAAATTGGATTCACAGAAGAAAGTAAAATTGACCAATAATCCCTCCATCCAGAGAAAGCACTGTTAGCATTTTAAATACCCTCTTGCCTGACTTCTTGCTTTGCTCATACACAGAGATAAAATGTCATCGTACCATACTATATACACAGCATACCTAAAGTTTGATTATTTTTTCTTTACACTATAGCACAAACATCTGTCAGATCAATAAAGACTCCCCCCTCTGTGGCAGCCTTCCTATGGTTGCCGATTAATCCATTCGATGCATCAATTCCCTTACTGGATGTGAGATTGCTGTTTCCCACGTTATCTAATTATGAACAATGCTCCCAAGAATATCTTTGCTCAAACGTTTTGAGCATTTATCTCCTGCACTGGCAGGCAGGTTCTTTACCACTAGTGCCACCTGGGAAGCCAAACGTTTTGAGCATTTACCTCATTATTTTCTTAGGATCAATTTCTAGAAGTATTAGTTCCATGACGAAAATAGATAACAATTTGTTAAGGTGCAAATATTCTAGGAAGCTTCAGTCCTGAGCTTCCAGAACTTTACTGAGAATAGATCGATAGATTCTTCACTCACTTGGAAGAGACAAGGCAGTGTGAGCTTATTGGAAGCCTAGAAGAGGAGAGAGGGAGGGACGTCAATGACAACTTCTCTAAGTAATAGCAGTAATAGTCTACGCCTGCATGGTGCTTCACAAGAATCAAAGCATGTTCACATACATTGTTCATAAGCATTTCCAGCCACAGCAGGGAGCCTCCGCCACACACAGAGGAGACCCTGCCAGGATGGCAGGACCCCAGCCTGTCTGGGTTCTGTGCCTCAGTCTCTTTCCCACCCTGACCATCACCATGGGACCAAAGGCTGGCACAGCAGCCTAGACCCTTCCCAAGAAGCCAAGTGGCTCTCCTCTGGTCAATTCCCAGTTCTACTTAATTCCATACCAGTACCTTGGCATGCCATCTTCCCTATGTCTTCTTAACTGCATGGCCAACCCTCAAATAGGATTAACCTTTTCTGGAAAGCACTGAGGGTTTTGGTTCTGTTTATTTTTCTCTTGGCAGCAGGAGCCATGACCCTTGGAGTTCTCGAGCAATGAACCTCATCATATATTTTCCATCCAGCTCTTTGAGAGACAAATTCCATGTGGGTTGATGGACAGCTGGAGGGTGTGGGGGCTAGCCCTCTAGTGCCTCCTCCTGGACTGTAGGCCTCATCTTCTCACGGGAGGCCAAACCCTGGTATCACCCTTCCTGACAAGAAAAACCCCTCTGACTACTCTGCAGTGGCTGTAATCCTGACATATAAGCACATGCCAGAGTCACAATAGTGAGTGACTCAGGGTGACCTGGTAAGCATCACCAATGAAGTCACAGTGACCTCTGTTCAGCACTTGATCATATTAACTTGTATTGGTAGCGAGTTTGGGAGAAAATTCCAGTAGGAAAGTGTTGCTCTTTTCTAGTACACTTTCCGTTCCTGCTTCTGATTCTTGGTTTATGTTGTCTGACCATAGCCTACTGAATGTTTGGGGTGGAAACATATTTTACTCATTTTCTGTTATGTCTGTTTTACTTGTGGTGCTGGTTAAATGCGAACTAGCAAATGTAAATGTTAGGGATATTTAAAAAATACAGCAGAGCTGTTCATGGTTAGAGCAAGACATATAACAAATGGGGTAATATAAAAAGAACACTCTCGAAATTTTTCTTTCCATTTCCATCACATTTTGGGGACGAAGGACCTTCCAGGACTTTTTAAGTCCGTGGATAAAAAGAATAATATTATATGCTCCTTGACCTTAAGGACTCTTGAGAGTCCCTTGGAGAGCAAGGAGATCAAACCAGTCAATCCTAAAGGAAATCAACCCTGAATATTCATTGGAAGGACTGATGCTGAAGCTGAAGCACCAATACTCTGGCCACTTAATGTAAACCTGACTCATTGGAAAAGACCCTGCTAAGCTAAGTTGCTTCAGTCGTGTCCGACTCTGTGTGACCCCATAGATGGCAGCCCACGAGGCTCCCCCGTCCCTGGGATTCTCCAGGCAAGAACGCTGGAGTGGGCTGCCATTTCCTTCTCCAATGCATGAAAGTGAAAAGTGAAAGTGAAGTCGCTCAGTCGTGTCCGACTCTTCGTGACCCCATGGACTGTGGCCCACCAGGCTCCTCCATCCATGGGATTTTCCGGGCAAGAGTGCTGGAGTGGGGTGCCATTGCCTTCTCTGGGAAAAGACCCTGATGCTGGGAAAAATTGAGGGCAGGAGGAAAAGGGAGCAGTTGAGGATGAGATGGTTGGATGGCGTCACTGACTCAATGGACATGAGTTTGAGCAAACTCTGGGAGACAGTGAAGGACAAGGAAGCCTGGTGTGCTGCAGTCCATGGGGTCAACAAGAGTCGGACACAACTTAGCAACTGAACAACGACAACTTTAAGGAGCTCGCGGTGTAATGGGCCTACATGACACGGCATATACAGCAAGTGCCAGGGGAGGTTTCCAGCAGGGGATACCTGAGTTACCTGGGAAAGGAGGTAGCCAGAGCAGGTGTGGAGCAAAGGTATTCCTAAGCACCATGAACAGCACCCAAACAAGGTCACAAAGCTGGAAATGTCACAGAGGGTTTGAAAGTGAAAGTGTTAGTCAGTCATGTCCAACCCCGTAGACTGTAGCCTTCCAGGCTTCTCAGTCCATGGGATTCTGCAGGCAAGAGTACTGGAGTGGGTTGCCATGCTCTCCTCCATGGGATCTTCCCAACCCAGGGATCAAACAAAAGTCTCTTACATCTCCTGCGTTGGCAGGAGGGTTCTTTACCTGCTGAGCCATCAGGGAAGCCCCATGGAGTGTTCAGGGAATTACAAATAGGTCCCTGCTGATGTGGCATGGAGTCTGCGGAAAAAAGCGGCATCTAGAAAAGAGACTAGTGAAAAGGCAGAAGCTAGACTGGGCGGGGGGCTGGGGGGACTTATACACCATCCCAAGAAACTTGGACTTTATTCTGAAAGTAGCGGGGAGCCATGAAAGGAATGTAAACAGGGAGAATGACATGTTTAAATCTTTGTTTTGCTCAGGAAGCAATGAGAAAGATTGATGGGTTGATGGGTAGATGCCTGGAAAACCACCAACCTCAATCATTTATACTGTTCCTATTGCTAGTTATCACATCTTTCTGCGCCATGAATGCCTGCAGGACAAGGGGAGAGAGCCGAAAGCAGAGGCAGGGAGATGGTTTAGAAGACATCACAGGAAAGAGCTGTCAGAGGCCAATACGAGGGTCGCGGCAGTGCAGTATCAATGGAGAGAAGGAATGGGACTCCAGGATATGAAGAAGCAAGACGCACATTTTGTCCGACATCTTAGCAAGGTGGCGGTGGTCACAGTTCCTCTCCTGGCTTTGCTATGCCACCCAAGGATGACAAGAAGAAGAAAGATGTCGGAAAGTCAGCCAAGAAAGACAAACATCCTGTGAACAAATCTGGGGGCAAGGCCAAAAAGAAGAAGTGGTCCAAAGGCAGAGTTCGGGACAAACTCAATAACCTAGTCTTGTTTGACAAAGCAACATCTGACAAACTCTGGAAAGAAGTTCCCAACTATAAGCTTATAACTCCAGTTGTCATCTCTGCGAGACCAAAGGTCTGTGGTTCCCTGGCCAGGGTAGCCCTTCAGGACCTCCACAGTAAAGGACTTATGAAACTGGTTTCAAAGCACAGAGCTCAAGTAGTTTACACCAGAAACACCAAGGGTGCGGGTAAATATGCATGAATGGGTCCCACCAACTGCACGTTTTGAAAAGTAAAACTTTAGGAAGCAAGAGATAATAATTAAATGGTAAGAAGGGGTGGGAGGAGAAGTGCAGGAACATAGAAGAGACTCAGTGAGCAGCATGCCGGTAAACTGGCTCCTGGAAAGAAGCCCTGGTGTGTAACATTGGCCAATGTCTCTGGTGTAAATGCTCCCACCCAGGGCTGATGTCAGAGCTGGGAAGAGATACACGGTATCAGCTTTCACCATCTCGAGGAGCCCCTGCAGGGCACAGAAGAGACAGCTTTGCCTTTAGAATGCTTGCTTCCTTCTAGAGCAACAGCTGGGCTACATTTCCTGCGACCTCACTAGTTAGTCTGAGTCTTTGAACCATTGTTTGGAGTGGAGTGACCTGGCCAGGATAAGTTATGCTTCAACTCTTACATGAATGAGAAATAAATCAGCATTGTGTTTAGCCACTAGAGTCAGGATCTGTTTCAATCTTAAGTAATCTTAGGAAATCATCTTAATCCATGGAGTCAATGTTGATTCAGTTTTATGGCTTGAGGAAATAGATAGATGGTGGAAAAATACATCAACTGAGAAAAAGATATTGCCAACAGGCAACATGGCCAGAGAATAAGCAGTTTTTAGTTGAGAAACTATTTCTCAGACATTATTTTCTATAACAGTGTTTAAAGTTCTTAGAATCTATCAACTAATGTACATTACCAATGTTTGGGACAGTGATTCAGAGCACTAAGCAAAACTGACATCTCAGAATTCTACTCTTGCTGTGGATCCACTCAGCTTCCTTGAGTTTTTCACACATAAAAAGAAAATGCCAGATTGTCAGATTCTCCCTAGTGTGTAAGTTGCTTAAAAAGCACTTCAAAGGCAAATTGCCATTTTAAGTTATTTCAGTAGCATAAAGGATAAAATTACATCCTCAGTAGCCCCAGAGGATTTTATTGGTCCTTGTTCTTCTCTCACTAACAAATGATTGGCCTTCAAGGGTTGAGTCTCATGATTATATGTTCATTAACAGAATATTTATTAATTACAAATTTGCTCTAAGATCTGTATCTTCTAATTATGTTATTGCTCTAAAATACTTAAATGGTGTGGCAAAGAGAACCAATTATCCTAAGTGGAACCAATGATCTAATTAACATCAGGGCCAAGGCTAGTCCACTCTCCCCAGAGATTTGATCTCACAGCAATATGCTTTCACTGACACCAGCGAAATCCAGGCCAACCCTGAATCATCCTTGGCTCATTCTACATTCATTCAACAAATATTTATTGAGCATATACTATGGGCTGAACACTATGCAAGATGTTGGGAGCAGAACATTTGTAGTGAACACAGAAAGACATCATCCTCAGCTTCCTGAAGCTTATAGGCTAGAGGGTTCCTAAGAAATATAGAACATTGGGTCAAATCCAAGAGCCATGTACTTTCTGGATTGAACTGTGTTCACCCAGGGACCCAACTGAGTCAGACTCTTCATGACTCTTAGTGACCCAAGCATCCCAAGAACCAATTTAATCTCCAAAACCCACGTGCTTATTAGGAAGCATCAAAAACTAGCCCAGGCCTTCCTCCCGTCTGAGTCAGAACTGACAAAGGTTACAAAGAATGTTTTGGATTCATCCACCAAAGTTTAATAAAAGTTGAAGAGGACGGGAGCGAGGGCCGAGCTCCTAGAAGGTACCTGCAAACTAAATTCATTCTCAGATACATCTGCATCCATGCTAAGTTCCTAAGAAAATAGGTAGACTAATGGGAAATTTCCCTGTGACCTATATTTTCTTCTTTAAAACTTATAATGCTGTTTCCTTGGTTACTCTTAAGCTGAGAGCTTTAGAAACATTTTTTCTGGATTTCCTACTTTGTTGTTATTCAGTCATTCTGTCTGACTCTTTGTGACCACATGGACTGCAGCTCACCAGGCTTCCTTGTCCTTCACTTTCAGAGTATGCTCAAACTCATGTCCATTGAGTCAGCCATCCAACCATCTCATCCTCTTATCTCCCTCTTCTCTTCCTGCCTACAATATTTCCCAGCATCAGGGTCTTTTTCAGTGAGTCAGCTCTTTGTATCAGGTGGCCAAAGTGTTGGAGCTTCAGCTTCAGCATCAGTTCTTCCAGTGAATATTCAGGGTTGACTTCCTTTAGGATGACTGGTATGATCTCCTTGCTGCCCAAAGGGCTCTTAAGAGTCTTCTCCAACACCACAGTTGCTGCTGCTGCTGCTGAGTCACTTCAGTCGTGTCCGACTCTGTGTGACCCCATAGACGGCAGCCCACCAGGCTCCCCCGTCCCTGGGATTCTCCAGGCAAGAACACTGGAGTGGGTTGCCATTTCCTTCTCCAACGCATGAAAGTGAGAAGTGAAAGTGAAGTTGCTCAGTCGTGTCCGACTCTTAGCGACCCCATTGACTGCAGCCCACCAGGCTCCTTCATCCATGGGATTTTCCGGGCAAGAGTACTGGAGTGGGGTGCCATTGCCTTCTCCGAACACCACAGTTGGGAAGCATCAATTCTTCAGTGCTTTGCCTTCTTTATGGTCCAACTCTCACATCTATACATGACTATTGGAAAAGCCATAGCATTGATTAAATGGACCTTTGTCAGCAAATTGATGTCTCTACTTTTTAATGTGTTGTCAAGGTTTGTCATAGATTTTTCTTCCAAGGAGCAAGCATCTTTTAATTTCATGGCTGCAGTCTATATTTTACATAATTTGTTCATAGTGTTTGCTTATGCAGACACCCAGGAGGGTTTCCAAGCCTCCGTCTAGGCCTCTTTCTTCCCTGTCTTAGTTTGAAAGTGTTAGTCACTCAGTCATGTTCAACTCTTTGTGACCCCATGGACTGTAGCCTGCCAGGCTCCTCTGTCCATGGAATTTTCCAGGCAAGAGTACTGGAGTGGGTTCGATCCTTTCTAAAACCAACTCAGAGACAAAGACTTGGACACAGGTAGCTTATTTGGGAGTTGATCTCAAGAAGCATAAATTGGGAGACAAAGGGACACAGAGGAGGGAGAAGAGCCAGTGACTAAAGTGTTAATAGGCAGATTCCACCAAGGCCAACTGGGGCTCCATCCTGTTGCAGACACTCTGAAGAACTGTGTCCTCAGAAAGCTCCTCGGCACTGTCCCAAGAAGTGGCAGAGAAATGAGGGGATTTTCCACCAGCTCCTGTATCTTCCGGATTGAGGGTTGCCCCTCAGGGCATTAAATCCTGTACTTCCTAGCTGCTCTGAACACAGGCTCAGAAACTCCCAGGGCTTGGGAAGAGCCCTCGGGCAGGAAGCAGGGAGTCAGGGGGAGGCCCTGGAGATGGTACACATGTGAACGGGCACAGGAGCCATCCTCCATCCTGCCCGCTCAGAGGGAGCTGGGGGGCTGACGGCAGGGCTGCCCTCACAGCCTTCGCCTCTAACAAGGCCCAAGGACTGTCTCAGCCACTGTCCTGCTCCAGCCAGCCCCCTGTCCCCAGCAACCCAGCAGAATGGGGCACAATGGCATCGCTTCCCTTCATCATACCTCCAGCCTCTGAGGCGAACAGGCATTCCTTTCGAGGTTATTGGGTTGGGGGGTGGGAGAAGGATGTTTGCTTTGTCTTTATTTCTACTGTGTGTGTGTGTGTGTGTGTGTGTGTGTGTGTGTGTGTGTGTTAGTCGCTCAGTTGTGTCTGACTCTATGCGACCCTGTAGACTGTAGCCCACCAGGCTCCTCTGTCCATGGGATTCTCCAGGCAAGAGTATTGGAGTGAGTAGCCATGCCCTCCTCCAGGGGATCTTTCTGACCCAGGGATCAAACCCAGGTCTCCTGCTTTTCTGGCAGACTCTTTACCATCTGAACCACCATAGAAGCCCTTATTTTTACTACTAATAGGTTAAAAACAGTACTCCTAGGGATGTGACAAGTTGCATAAAACCCTGAAGGACAGGATGGGGGGAGAGGTTGGGAGGCGGGGGGTCAGGATGGGGGACACATGTAAACCCATGGCTGATTCATGTGAATGTATGGCAAAAATCACTACAGTATTGTAAAGTAATTAGCCTCCAATTAAAATAAATAGATTCAGTTCAGTTCAGTCACTCAGTCGTGTCTGACTCTTTGCAACCCCATGAATCACAGCACGCCAGGCCTCCCTGTCCATCACCAACTCCCAGAGTTCACTCAAACTCATCGAGTCAGTGATGCCATCCAGCCATCTCATCCTCTGTCGTCCCCTTCTCCTCCTGCCCCCAATCCCTCCCAGCATCAGAGTCTTTTCCAATGAGTCAACTCTTTGCGTGAGGTGGCCAAAGTACTAGAGTTTCGGCTTTAGCATCATTCCTTCCAAAGAAATCCCAGGGCTGATCTCCTTCAGAATGGACTGGTTGGATCTCCTTGCAGTCCAAGGGACTCTCGAGTCTTCTCCAACACCACAGTTCAAAATAAATAGATTAATTTACCCAAAAAAAGCCTTACCATTCTTCTCGAGGGGCTTTTCCTGTTGTTCCCTGGAGCCTGTGGGCGGGGCCTGCTCTCCTGGGGAGCCTGTCCTGGCCCCACACTGCTTCCCGCCTCCTTCCCACCTGAGAGCCAGCCCCTCCCAAGCTCCTGGCCACCTTGACTTTGAGGGGAGCCCTGCCACACCCATGTTTTTCCCTAAACCTCACCCTGGAGGAGGAAAAGCAGAGGTGGATACAGGGAGTCTGGCAGAGTAAGATTCATTCTGATTCTGAAGGAAATCAAGGAGCACAGCTCAAGCCCATGGCTACACCTGCGATTCTCACAGGGGCCAGAGGTCATGTTCCACCAGGAGTCCAGAAAGAAACAAGTGTCCTTATATTCCAAATATATCCTTTTTAAAAACTGGACATCATAATTTGCTTCGAATGTCAAAATGAACTCATTATACTTGGCCAGACAATATGAAAGTTTCCAGTAAGTTATCCTGTTCTTACTCTATAGCCCAAAACTGATGAATTCTATATAATCTAATGAACTTGAACAGCCCCAGAAAATGCCACTACCTCCAGTGAATTGCAGAAATTTCTACATTTGACACTTTGTAAGGAAGGAAATTGCCCTTCAAGATCAAGCCTTGAAGGCAATGTTTTTACTTGTCAAACTGTGTTGGCAAAAAAAAAAAAAAAAAAAAACAGTGAAAATCACCAAGTAGTCCAAAAGGCGACATGACAACGTAAACTGTCAGTACAGCACAGCAAAATCAAATTCAAGTCCTCAGTGGCTGGAAAAAAAGTGGTTTGGTAATAACAAGTTCACGGCCTGTATTTTATTTCCCAACCAGGCATCAAGATTTGCACTTCCTTCAGTCAGAAAGAGAAAGACCAACACCATAGGATATCACTTACAACCAAGGGAGAGGGGGTGGGGAGGAATAGATTCAGAGTTTCGGATTAGCAGATGCAAACAAGTGTATATAGAATGGGGCTTCCTTGGTGGCTCCGTAGTAAAGAGTCCCCCTGCCAGTGCACAGGGTTGATCCTTGGTGTGGGAAGATCCCACATGCCGTGAGACCACTAAGCCCGTGCGCCACAACTCCTGAACCTGTGCTCCAGAGCCCAGGAGCAGACCACGGAAGCCCCCGCGCTCTAGAGCCTGTGCTCTGCACAAGAGAAGCCACAGCAATGAGAAGCCGTGGACCACAACTAGAGAGCAGCCCCTGCTCACTGCAGCTGGAGAAAAGCCCCCGTAGCAATGAAGACCCGGCACAGACAAAAACAATTAAATAATTTTTAAAAAATCTTTTTTAAAAAAGTATATATAGGATGGATAAACAACAAGGTCCTACCGTATAGCAAAGGGAACGACATTTAATATCCTGTGATAAAGCATAATGGGAAAGAATATTTTTAAAAGAATGTATATATGTATAGTTGAATCACTTTGCTATATAGCAGTAATTAAGATAATATTGTAAATCAACTATACTTCAATTTAAAAATAAATTTTAAAAAATTTTAAAAATCAAGATTTGCATTTCCTAAATCTAAAACTCATAGGTCACGATTCAGTTATGAAATCTAACCTCTCAGTGACACTTTCATGGTTAATTTCAGCAAAAAGGAGAAAATACAGATCCTATGGACAGGGTATAAGATGTGAACCCTACGAGATAAAACATGCTTACTATGTGTTGCTCCAACACAAGAGGGAAGAAACATGCTCAGTCTGACATGATGTATATTGCTTTTCCTGTCTCTAGACTTTTCTCGAGCATTTTCTACAGGATCATCACAATACTTTCCAGAGGAGCAAAAGTTAGGAGTCAGTCTATTTTAATAAAGTGTTTATTGACATTGACTTTATTTTATTCAATGAAAACTTACTTAAAAACCACTGGCCTGAAGAGGTTTTAAAATGAAGGAGTCAACTCATTCAAACCCCACAGCAATCCTACGAAGTGAGCACTAGTATCATTTCACTGTATAAATGTGAAAACTGAAGCAGAGAGCAGTGAAGTTTGTTGATCAGGGATACCTAGTAAGTAAGCAGCATACCAGAGCATGAATTAGGGTGGGTTGACCCCAGGACCCCCACTCTCAGCCACCTACAGAGCCACCTCCCAGCCAGGAAGGAGGTGGGTGAGCATCATCTGCATGAAGATGTTGGCCACGACTCATGTCTGTCAGCAACCTGAAAATTACTAAATTATCTCAATGTTGTGTTTTATTAATTCATCTGTCTTAATTAGGGATTTTTCAATACATCAAAAGGGTACTTTTAAAAGGTAGGTTTAAAAAAAGCCTTTAGGGGAAAAGAGCAAATCCACAAGGCACTGGTATGTTCAGTAAACATCATTTAATGGGTTAAAATTCCCAACTAACTACAGAAATCCTCAGTTTAAAAAGTGATATGATAGGCAAATCTTAGTCATTACATGCAAAATCTCTACTGAATTAGTGCTAGAAGGATAAGACTAAATCATGGTTGAAAGTGGGGTTATAGAGTCTTTCAAACCATGCCAGATCTTCCTGAATTATCTCTGATGCAAATTGATGATGGAAAATATTCTCAGGAGAGGCCTGATTTAACAAAACTTTCAGGCAAAAGAAGTGGAGAACCCTTCTATCATGAAACTGAATATAATACACTCATTGAAAGAAATCTCAGTAACATTCAATTTCTAGTCTGTGGGATGCAGTTCCTTTTTAAGTCTTTATTGAATTTGTTACCATATTGCTTCTGCTTTATGATTTGGTTTTTTGGTTTTCTGGCATCAAGGTATGTGAGAGCTTGGCTCCCAGATCGCCAGGGATCAAACCTGCACTCCCTGCATTGGAAGGTGAATTCTATTCGTGCTTAACACTGCAAACTGAATGGCTTAAAACACCACCATTTATTATCTTGCAGTTCTTTACATCAGGGATCTGGGCATGGTGGGACCAGGTTTTCTGCTCAGGGTCAAGGCTCCCATCAAGGTATCCATTAAATGCCTTAAAAGATTTACTTAAAGTTTGCACATGTTGTTAGCAGAATCTAGATCCTTATGGTTGCAGGACAGGTTCCCGCTTTTCTTGCTGGTTGTTGGCTGGGACCTCTCTCCATTTCTAGAACCCACTCTTAGATCTCTGCCACGTGGCCATCATCACAGGAAGCTTTCCCCTTCGAGATCAGCAGGAAAACTTCTCATGTTTCAAACCTCTTTCTTGGGACAGGGCCCAGTCCTTTTTAAGAGCTCCCCTAATTAGAAGAGGTCCCCAGGATAGTCTTCCTTTTGAGCAACTGACTTGGGATATTAAATGCATCTACAAAATCCCTTCATCTCTTGTCATATGATACCACCTTATCATGGAAGTGACATCCATCATATTTATAGAGCTGTCCACACTCAAAGAAGAGGGGCATGAAGCATCCTAGGACCATCTTAGCCTCTCACAGGAGGACAGCTCTTAATCAGATTCCTCATGGACCAGACGGCCAAACAAGATAAAAAACTATGGTAGACATCACTCACAGAGTCGCGATTTCCAGTCAAGAGAATGCTATAAAGATATCTTTGCCAAACCCATGTTCATAGCATTATTCACAATAAAGGTGGAAGCATAAAGGAGAAAGCAACCCAAGTGGCCACTGGTGGATGAATAACCAAAATGTGATATCCACACAATGGAATATTATTCAGCCTTTAAAAGAAAAGAAATTTTGATACATGCTGCAACACAGATGAACCCTGAAGACAACCTGCTAAGCAAAATACACCAATCACAAAAGGACCAACAAGGTGTGATTCCACTTATATGAGGTACCAAGGGCAGTCAGACTCACAGAGACAGAAAGCAGAATGGACAGTGTTTAATGAGTACAGAGCACCAGTTTTCCAGAATAAAAAAGTGTTAAATATTGATTTCCCAACACTGTGAACCTATTTAACACTACTGAACTGTACACTTAGAAATGGCTAAGATGCTAAATTTTACACTATGTATACTTTACCACAGTCAAAAATAATAATAAAAAATACCTTTGTCAATGATACCACTTACAATTATTATTTTAGCTCATTTAATAGACAGGTATGGGTGTTTGCACTGTGACAGGCATTGTGCTGTGTGTTGAGGGATGCAAATATTAAAGTAAAGGGCTTCATAGTATTAGTAAACTGAAACTGAAGCTTGTTTTTAAAATAATCATTATTTCAGAAATAATCCCAGGAATATTTGTATACAGGGATAGATATATGGCTGATTCACCTTGCTATACAGCAGAAACTAACACCACATTGTAAATCAACTATATGCCAATAAAAATTAATTTAAAAAAAGCAATAACCACAGAAACAATGATTCAAGCTGATTTTCCCCATTCCAGAGGAAAGCACAACTCACTTGCCCCAGGTCCAGGGTGACGTTGACTTTGTTGTACTGCATGCCTGACGAAAGGGGAGGGCTTTGCCACCAACGCTCCGATCCATCAATTGCATTGGTGACAGGGTGTGCTTTCCTGGGGTCCTCAGAATTGCAGTAATCACAGAACTGCCCCTGGGGGGAAAAAAAGTTCTTTTTTAATTTTTAAGTGATTTCTTATCAATTTAGTCAAACAGGTAATCAAAACAAAGAGGCTTAATACAGCTTAGACATGTCAACTGTTGAAGTTCATCATCATATTTCCAGAAGACAGTAGTAAGGCTTTCTCTTTTCCATTTCATCTTAAACCGTATTACCTGCTTAGACCTCTGTTTATCGTGTTTCTAGGACACACATTATATTTATCTTCCATCCGTTACAGCTGCGTTTTTCTTGACCTATTGACACTAAGAAGAGCCTGGTGTGCTTGGGCTGCAATGATGTTCTCCTTCAGCAAATCCGTTTCAACTCTTCACATCCTCCTCTGCAAGGTGCGTGTCAGGCCCTGGGATACAAAGAGAAGCCCTGCTCACAGCCCCAGTGGAGGTGATAAGCATATAAGTAACCATAAGGGGGTAGGTGTGGCAACAGCATAGAGCCCAGGGCCTAAGGTGGTAGACATTCCATGAGCTCAGGAAAGGCTCGGTGAAGAGGTGGGATTTAAGCTGCCTATGAGGGTGGAGAGGACGCTGGTAAGTGGCAGTGAGCAGCCAATCGGGAAGGTGTTCCAGGCAGAGGAACCAGCACCAGCAAACACACAGAGACCAGCTGGCCCATTTAAACAAGAGCATACAGAAGCAACACTTGAAAGGTAAGTGGCAGAAATGTGGCTAGACTGTGGAAGTTGGCAGTTCATTTAGTAGGTAAATGCGAATTCATTTTTATCTGGAGTGGTTATTCATTTAATATTATCATCTCTACTGAATTCTGATTCTACTGATATCTCATCTTCTTACTGATTACTATTTTTTAGTAAGCAGATTCTCTTGATTCTATCTTGTTTTGTTTCTGAAATGAATAATTTTAGTGCCATCATAGCTCAGATGGTAAAGAATCCACCAGCAATGCAGAAGACCTAGGTTAGATCTCTGGGTCAGGAAGATCCCCTGGAGAAGGAAATGGCAGCCCACTCCAGTATTCTTGCCTAGAGAATCCCATGGACAGAAAAGCCTGGAGGGCTATAGTCCATGGGGTCCCAAAGAGTTGGACACGGCCAAGCAACTAAGCATGCACCACCTAATAAGCTGATCATAGGCCTTTATATATTGAGTTTATTTCAATTTGTTCAAAGCCTCATGCTTACTCAGTAGTGGACTTCACATACTGAAATGCTTTGCTCCTCAATTAAATGATCTTAGAGCATAACCACTACAAAACAGGAGTTGTTGTTGTTGTTGTTGCTGTTGTTTAGTTACTAAGTTGTGTCCAACTCTTGAGACCCCAAGGACTGTAGCCAGCCAGGCTCCTCTGTCCTTGGGATTTCCCAGGCAAGAATGCTGGAATAGATTGCCATTTCCTTCTTCCAGGAGATCTTTCCAACCCAGGGACCAAACCTGTGTCTCCTGTATTGGTAGACATATTCTTTACCACTGAGCAACCAGGGAAGTCCACATACAGAGAACAAACTGAGACTCACAGCCTCTCCAGAAACGTGCTGTGTTAAAAGGGTAGCTCTGCCCTGGATGAACATCTTGGAAATTAACTTTTCAATGTTCAAGGATAAATTTGATCCTGGGGTGAAGCCAAATGCATGACCAAATGCGTTCATCAAATGTGTTACAGAGGGTTTTTTCATATGTGATGATAAATTACTTACAACTTTATCTTTTGACCCTACATGAAGAGAGTTGTGTAACCCAGAAGCAGTACTGTGGGGTGGGAAGTCCCATCAGTTCATGAGGTCAGAGGCCTTGTGACTTGCATTTCCCCACATCACTTCAGCCCAGCACGTCACAGAAGCCCAATAAAGGAATAAGCATCTCAGGGTTTTCCAAAAATAAATTTGAGTTCTTTCTCCAAAATGTTGTTATTAATAAAAAGCATCTGTGCTGTGCTCAGCTGTATCCAACTCTTTGTGACCCCATGGACTGTAGCCTGCCAGGTTCCTCTGTCCATGAGATTCTCCAGGCAAGAATACTGGAGTGGGTTGCCATGCCCTCTTCCAGGGGATCTTCCCAGCTCAGGGAATGAACCCAAGTCTCCTGCTCTCCTTCACTGCAAGCAGATTCTTTACCCACAGAGCTATTTGGGAAGCCCCCCCAAAAGTGTAATTAACAACTGTTTAAGCTAGGACATCTTAACATTTATGAGTATTTTTCCCCTCAGTGATTTTTATTTTTCCAATTTTCTCCCTAGAAATCATTTTACCAGTTTAATTACTTGGTAAAGGAATTAAATTATTTCTCCTTGAAGTTTATAAGGAGACATGATACAAACAAATCTTCCAAGGATGTGGATGCTTATAATCTACATTTATCTCTTTTGGCCACAAGACATGTGGAATCTTAGTTCCTCAGCCAGGGATGGAACCCACACCCCCTACATTAGAAGGCAAAGTCTTAACCACTGGACTGTCAGGGAAGTCTTGAGATGATGCTTTTTGTGTTGTTATAATTAAGAACATAACATTAGAAATAAAAGTTTTAAATCTCTTAGTGGAAAATAAAAGGTAAATACTTTTTAGAACTTGGAAAGAGTTCTTAAACAAGTTTCAGAGAGCACTGACACAAAAAAAGAGACAGATCTGACTACATTAAAATTAAGAACATTGGGTCCACCAACAGACTAATGAATAAACAAGATGTGGTATGTATGTATGTGTGTATATATATATATATATATATATATAGTGAAATATTACTCAGCCATAAAAATGAAATAATGCCACTTGCAGCAACATGGACCTAGAGATCAGGTCCTTCCATGTTGCTGCAAGTGGGCTGCCGTCGATGGGGTCACACAGAGTCGGACACGACTGACGTGACTGAGCAGCAGCAGCAGCAGCAGCAGAGATTATCATACTAAGTGAAGAAGTCAGATAGACAAATATCATATGGTATCACTTACATGTGAAATCTAAAACAATGATACAAATGAACTAACTTACAAAACAGAAACAGACTTCCAGACATAGAAAACAAACCTAAGGTTAACAAAGGGGAAGGGAGAGAAGGGTAAGCTGGAAATTTGGGATTAACAGATACATACTACTTGTATATGAAATAGATAAACAAAGACCTACTGTAGAATACAGGGAACTATATTCAATACCTTGTAATAACCTATAATGGAAAAGAATCTGGAAAAGAATATATACATGTATGTATGTATGCACATGCTTGCTCCTTGGGAAGAAAAGCTATGACAAACCTAGACACCATATTAAAAGCAGAGATATCACTTTGCTGACAAAGATACGTATAGCCAAAGCTATGGTATTTCCAGTAGTCATGTATGGACATGAGAGTTGGGCCATAAAGAAGGCTGAGCACTGAAGAACTGATGCTTTTGAATTGCAGTGTTGGAGAAGATTCCTAACAGTCCCTTGGACAGCAAGGAGATCAAACCAGTCAATCCTAAAGGAAATCAGTCCTGAATATTCATTGTAAGGACTGATGCTAAAGCTCCGATACTTTGGCCGCCTGATGTAATGAGCTGGCTCATTGGAAAAGACCCTGTTCCTGGGAAAGATTGAGGGCAGGAGAAGAAGAGGGTGACAGAGGATGAGATGGTTGGATGGCATCACCGACTCAATGGACACGAATTTGAGCAAACTCTGGGAGATGGTGAAGGACAAGGAAGCCTGCATGCTGCAGTCCATGGAATGGCAGAGTTGGACACAACTTAGCCACTGATCAACAATTGCTTGTACACACACAGGCAATCACTTTGCTGTACACCTGAAACATTTTAATACAATCAACTATACTTCTTTTTTTTTTTGACCATGCAGCATATGGGAATCTTAGTTGCCCAACCAGGGATTGAACTCAAGTCCCCTCAGTACAAGTACAGAGTCTTAACTGCTGGACCACCAGGGAAATCCCATGTTTTACTATTTAAAACCCATCCATCCACATACACATTAAGGCTGATCATGCAAGGACCAGTGATGAAAGCATGTCATAACCTGAGGGTTGTGAACAATCCATAATGCAGTTCTGCACCTGAGGTCAAATATTCTTAAATAACCACAAATAAACAAAAGTACAAAAACTCAGAGACGAGGGGGACAGAGAGAGAACAAAGAGAATTCTTTACATCTTTGTGTTCAGTTATTCATCCACCCAGGCAACAAACCTGTACAGACCATCTATGCAGAATCGGAAGCTGCTTCAGACAGGTGAGAATGCTGAAAGATAAACAAGACAAGGGACTCTCCCTCTGAATTGTGTCAAGGCTGTTATTAGCCGAGTCCTGTGGGAAATAGCAAAGAGAAGAGGCTGGAAAGGAAGGAGACAAAACTGTTCAAATAAACAACAAAGAGAGTTGAGATCCAAGACTGGAGGGCCCCAGAGGACATGCCAGTGTTCACCCAGAGGCTCAAGGAGTGACCTACACATTTTTAGAAAGATGGGAAAAAATTAGTCTCTCCTAGTTGCTCACATTTTTAATCATTCTCCTTATTCAAAAACCTCTTACCAACATTGTAAAGCAATTATCCTTCAACTAAAAATGAATCAATTAAAAAAAAAAAAAAACCTTCTTACATATAAGACTGTGCAATTGCATTCACAGCCCAGACACTGTCTTGTTCTCAGAAACTAGAGGCTGATTACAGCACCACTCCCTACCACGACTTCTCTTTTATTGTTTGAACAATCATTCATTCATTCAACTTTTCCAGATCACTTCCAATGTGTGGAGCACTGTGTTGGATGCTAGGGTAAAAACAAAGGAACAAACAAGAGGTGGGCCCTGCTCTAGAAGAAATTCAGTGGGAGAGAAGAGAAGTAACTCAAACACAAGATGTCACCAGCAGGTGTTCTGATAAAGGAAGCACTGGGCAGGGAGAGGTGTGGGTGCCAGGAGAGACACGCCACGCTTTCTCCTGCTAAATCTTCACTACACTCTCAGGTTTGCATCAAACTCTTCAGAACTTAAGGACCCAGGGTATATGCCCAGTAGTGGGACTTCTGGGTCATATGGTAGATTTATTCCTAGTTTTTTAAGTAGAGACGCAGATGTAGAGCACGAATTTGTGGACACAATGGGGGAAGGAGAAGGTGCATGAATGGAGAAAGTGGCATTGACATATATACACTATCGTGTGTAAAACAGATAACTAGTGGCAACCTGCTGTATAACACAGGGAGCTCAGCCCAGTGCTGTGACGACCCAGAGGGGTGGGGTGGGGAGAGGTGAGGGAGGCTCAAGAGAGAGGGGACATGTACAATTATGGCTGATTCGCACTGTTGTACAGCAGAAACTAACACAACATTGTGAAGCAATATTCCTCCAACTAAAAAATAAATTTAAAAAAAAAAACCTTAAAAACACAAAAGTGAAGGCTCAGAGAGGTGAAGGGGCTCAAACCACACAGCTAGGACCTGCAGGAACCAGGACCCGCCTGTGAATCTGGCTCAGAACGCCATCCATCCTGGCCTGACAGCCCCAGAAGCTGCATCAGAGAGCCCCATCTTGGATTTGGATGGAGTGTGAGGCCAAGCTGGAATCACAATTATGTGATTTTCCAAACACCTGCCCACAAGCAGCTGTGTGGGAAGAGCCCCAGCTGAGGAGAACACCCCGTCTGACAGTCTCAACTGCCCACCCGCAGGTGGCACAAAAAACAAAGCAAGATCTAACCACAGGCATCCATCAATGGCCCCGGTACACAATCACCACGTTCCCGCTGCCATGAACGCCCTTCCGAGGCTCCTGAAGTTACGTGCCTTCAAGGCACGGTCTCAAGTGACCAGACCCCAGCCAGCTGGAGTCCTGATGCGGAGAACATTCTGGAATGCACCCCTTTCAAACGTGGGGTTGTTCCCTCACCAAACCTTGTTCAGAACATTCTCCTTTCTGAGAGGCACAAAGCATATGGACAGGTTACCTACAAGTAAGACAAGTGTCTTGTCAATTTCCTGAGCACCTAAACATCTTCACAGAGTGGGGTGAAGGGCAATCACAGAGCACAGGAGAGCACCCAGCTCTGCTGCCCCCCCACCCACAGATTTCACCCCACTGGGAGGGGGAGCTTTGCCTGCCAATGTGCTGGGTTCCTGGAGGAAGGGACTCGAGAGAAGAAGGGGAAAAAAAAAAAAAGGGTTCTAGGTTGGTTCCAGGTATGTATTTTTTTTAAGGCAAATATCTGCCGAATGTACACCAATTACTCAAAAACTATGTCCACTCAGGACAAATTCGAGAGATTATGCTTCTCTTTCAATTTGTTTGAAATAGGTGCATTTTGATGTAGAATGATGGAGGTCCAAATTCTGCCTTCACCAGCCACAACTTCAAAATGTTAATCAAACTGTTCAGTCCCCTTGGGTTTCATTTTCTCTTTGTTTAAATGGGCTAACACTACCAACCTTATGCAGTGATCACGAGGATGCAATGAGGTGCCGTCCATAGTGATCACACCACCACTAGAATCACTGGGGTGTTTCTCCATTCATCTACTGATCAACACTTAGGTCGTTTCCATATCTTGGCAATTGTAAATAATGTTGTTATAAACATTGGGGTGCAGATATCTTTCCAAACTAGTGTTTTTGGGCTTTTAAGATATATACCCAGGAGTGGAATTGCTGAGTCATATGGTAGTTCTAGGGCTTCCCCCATGTGGCTCATTGATAAAGAACCTGCCTGCCAATGCAGGAGACAGAAGAAACAGAAGTTTGACTCTCGGGTTGGGAAGAACCCCTGGAGAAGGGAATGACAACCCACTCCAGTATTCTTGCCTGGAGAATCCCACAGACAAGGGAGCCTATCGGGCTACAGTCCACGGGGTCATAAAGAGTCGGACACGACTGAAGCGACAGAATGCAAGCATGCATGGTAGCTCTATGTTTAATTTTTTGAGAGACATCCATACTATTTCCCAGGAGAAGGAGATGGCACCCCACTCCAGTACTCTTGCCTGGAAAATCCCATGGACAGAGGGGCCTGGTAGGCTGCAGTCCATGGGGTCACTAAGAGTCGGACAAGACTGAGCAACTTCACTTTCATTTTTCACTTTCATGCATTGGAGGATGAAATGGCAACCCACTCCAGTGTTCTTGCCTGGAGAATCCCAGGGACGGAGGAGCCTGGTGGGCTGCTGTCTATGGGGTCCCACAGAGTCGGACACGACTGAAGCGACTTAGCAGCAGCAGCAGCAGCATACTATTTCCCACAATGGCTGCACCAATTTACATTCCCACCAACAGAGCACAAGTAAAACCCATCTCTTTAGCAGTTTCCATAAAATCCTCTTCTTCTCCTTCTCCCTCTATTCTCTTGTTCCCTATATATAGTGCTGGCATTTCACTGGCAATAAAGGATCACTTGGTACCTGTGGTTACAGGTAAGTGGCCTGCTTACAAACAAACCCAGGTTTCTGAGGTAGGCCAGGCCACACTTAAGCTTGTCCACATAACGCCCCAAACCCAAAGCACTTCCTCTTTGGGGCTTTATCCCAAAGGCTAGATTTATGAAAGAAGCTCCGCGCTGATAATTTGTTCATCCAGCCACCAACTACTGAGCTGCTAAGCGCCAGTTAGTGTCTTCAGGAGAGAGTCTGACGTTGACCTGATTCAGTCCGCCAACCAAGCGTTTCCCTCTTGATTCCACTTCAGATATTAATGTCCTTATGAAATAATTACACTCTTTACTGCTTTATTTTCTCATTGTCCCAATGCCCTCAACTCTTTTGTTCACTCTTTTAAAATTTTATCAGTCACCCAAATTCCTTGTGTAAAATCTTTGCCACCAATGCCTTTCATGCACACAAACCTTCAGTCATATTTAGTCTCTGCAGAGCCAATCCCAGGACACAGTGAACTGGGCCTTTCATTTCACAGCCTCACCTCATCCTTTTCCTGTCGCTGCCTCCAGACCCTGACTAGTGAAGGACTCCTCCAGAGCACTGACTCCGTGTGATAAGGGATCCAGGGGCCCCAAACTTCCACCACCCCACCTGTGTTAAGCAATCCTCACTTTATGCCCCGCTGAAATGTTCTTCATATTTAAGGATTACTCTCCACGTGGGTGATCCCTAAATATTTGTTCAACCGAGAGCTCTCCTTATTCTGTTTAGGGACTAATTTTGAGTTATCAGATTGCAAAGTCTCAAAAGCAGAGACCCTAGAACCACCTGAGAGCCCTATGCAATACCTGCATCCTCCACCCTCCCACACACAGATAACTCACACACTGGTCAACAAACACTGCTGACTGACCGAGAGGCTGGCTATCTGGTTGAAAGCTGACGTTACTGCCTGGGATTGAGCATTTGTGCCCCGCCGCCCCACCCCCATTCATATGTTAAGACATAACCCACTGGAAGATGGTAGCAGGATGAAGGCTTCAAGTACACAAGTGGGATTAGTGCCCTTGAAGAAGAGGCCCCGAGGAAATCCTTCATCCCTCCCACCTGGTGAGGACAGCGATGAAACAGCCAGGAGCAAACGTGGGTCTTCACGAAACACTGAATCTGCCCACACTTGACCTTGGATCTCAGCCTCCAGAACTGTGAGGAATAAATTTCTGGTTTTTAGAAGCTATCCGATCTATTTTTTTGTTGTTATAGCAGCCCAAAAGGACTAACACGAGCTGTCATAAGACAGTACCTCACCCTGGCTTAGAACAACAGAAAGTTGTCATCTCATGGCTCTGGAGGCTGAAAGTCTGAAATCAAGGCATCGGCAAAGCCTGTTCCTTCTGAAGCCTGTAGCGGAAGAATCTTCCTTTGCCCTTTCCAGCTGCCGGTGGCCCAGTCCTAGCCATCAGTCTCAGCCACTGCATTAGGCTCCCCTACTTAGAAATTCAACACACCGGGGCCATACCTGTCCTCCAAAGGCAGGTTGTTGAAAGTCAGGGTTTTGTTTTGTTTTGTTTTGTTTTGTTTTGTTTTTTGTCAAACAGCACTTCCATCAAGGTGTTGCTCCAGCAGGCTAATTCTATGATGGGGCTACCCTTTGAACACTTCTCCAAAAAGCATCTATGAAGTGTCCATGATAAGCTGCCGCAGGGAAAACAAATAGCAGGAAAATGTGGCCCCACCCTCAGGAAGCTCATGATTTCATAAAGATCCAGGCATGACAATCAATGGCTTCAAGGTGATGAATGGAGTTTGAGCGAGGTGGCACAGAGCTTGGCTGGAACTCTGAGGGAAGAACAGTTGGCTCAGTAGTGTGAGCACAGCATGGCAGGTTAGAACATGAACTCTGTGAGGTGGAGGAACCTAGGGCTTGTTATACAGAGTGAAGTAAGTCAGAAAGAGAAAAGCCAACAGAGTATATTAACATATATAGATGGAAACTAGAAAATGGTATTGAAGAACCTATTTGCAGGGAAGGAATGGAGACGCAGATGTAGAGAACGGACCCATGGACACAGTGGGGGCAGGAAAGAAAGGGGCCAACAGAGAAAGCGGCAAGAACACAAATACACTGTCAGGTGCTAAGATGGCTGGCTGGTGAGAAGCTGTCGAGTAGCCTGGGGAGCCCAGTCTGCTGCTCCATGATGACCTGGAGGAATGGGATGGGGGCTGGGGAGGGAGACGCGGAAGGGAGGCAATGATCAAGGCTGATTCGCACTGTTGGACAGCAGAAACCAACACAACATTGTAAAAAAATTTTTTTAATTTTTAAAAGAAAGAAATGAAGAGCATGAACTCTGCAGCCAGAGTACCTGGCTTTACTACCTACTAGCTGCGTGACTTTGAACAAATCACTTAACTCCTGTGCGCTTCAGTGTCCTCATTGAGACAATGAGCATGCCAAGAGTCCCTCCTTCATAAATTGTTGTGAGGATTAAGAAGTCAGTTTGTGAAAGGTGCTTTAGAACAGTGCCAGGCGTGGGTAAGTGTTCAATTAATACTCTGCACGAAAGAGAGAAGCAAGATGGATGGCCGGTGAGACGTTGTTGCGTAGCGTGGGGAGCCCAGTCTGGTGCTCCGAGATGACCTGGAGGAATGGGATAGCGGGTGGGGAGGGAGGCACAGGAGAGAGGCCAGACTGTTCTCCTTGCTCACCATTCTGCCCGCCCCACCTTATTTGGCATTACTCCTGTACACAGTATACAGTGCAACATGAAAGTAATGGAGAATTACTTCCATACCCCATGGTTAAGATATGCATTGAAAATCTAACTAAAACCCATACTGCTATCAAGCTAATATTCATTTCTTACTTCCACATGTATTTTCTAAGCATCTAGGAATGGGAGGCGGGGATTCCCTGGTAGCTCAGCTGGTAAAGAATCCGCCTGCAATGCAGGAGACCCTGGTTCAATCCCTGGGTCGGGAAGTTCCTCTGGAGAAGGAATAGACTACCCACTCCAGTATTCTTCCTGGAGAATCCTCATGGACAGAGGAGCCTGGCGGGCTATATAGTCCATGGGGTCACAAAGGGTCGGACACAACTGAGCAACTAAGCCCAGGACGGGAAAACCACTGAGAGAATACAATACGCTTACGACATTTGAGAAACTGGCAGGACACACGGGACCCAGTGAGTTAGCTCCCAGGGCATGTTATACCCTGTTGGCAGGAGGGATCTAATCAAGGATCTGCTAGCTCATGCAAACAACTCTTTTTTGAGAAGCAGAAAAAGGCTCCCTGACTCTCAACAGATACAGCCTTGCCCAGGCTGGATTTTCAGCCCTGTTGGCCAGGAGCTTATGCATACAGCAGAAACCAGGTAGTTCTACTGACTAAAACCACTTAGTCAATAGGTCAGAGGTACCATTTAATCAATTTTTTCCTCACTAGTCAAATTGTTCCAGAATGTTGAGCAAAAGTTAACATAGGTTTCACAAAAGCTCAAATCACAATGGGAAATAAATTTATGGTCTCAGTTCAGTTCAGTCGCTGAGTTGTGTTCGACTCTGCAACCCCATGAATCGCAGCACACCAGGCCTCCCTGTCCATCACCAACTCCCAGAGTTCACTCAGACTCACGTCCATCGAGTTGGTGATGCCATCCAGCCATCTCATCCTCTGTCGTCCCCTTCTCCTCCTGCCCCCAATCCCTCCCAGCATCAGAGTCTTTTCCGATGAGTCAACTCTTCACATGAGGTGGCCAAAGTACTGGAGTTTCAGCTTTGGCATCATCCCTTCCAAAGAACACCCAGGGCTGATCTCCTTTAAAATGGACTGGTTGGATCTCCTTGCAGTCCAAGGGACTCTCAAGAGTCTTCTCCAATGCCACAGTTCAAAAGCATCAGTTCTTCGGCGCTCAGCCTTCTTCACAGTCCAACTCTCACATCCATACATGACCACTGGAAAAACCATAGCCTTGACTAGACGGACCTTTGTTGGCAAAGTAATGTCTCTGCTTTTGAATATGCTATCTAGGTTGGTCATAACTTTTCTTCCAAGGAGTAAGCATCTTTTAATTTCATGGCTGCAATCACCATCTGCAGTGACTTTGGAGCTCAAAAAAATAAAGTCTGACACTATTTCCACTGTTTCCCCATCTATTTCCCATGAAGTGATGGGACCAGATGCCATGATCTTCGTTTTCTGAATGCTGAGCTTTAAGCCAACTTTTTCATTCTCCACTTTCACTTTCATCAAGAGGCTTTTTAGTTCTTCTTCACTTTCTGCCATAAGGGTGGTATCCTCTGCATATCTGAGGTTATTGATATATTTCTCCCAGCAATCTTGATTCCAGCTTGTGCTTCTTCCAGCCCAGCATTTCTCATGATGTATTCTGCATATAAGTTAAATAAGCAGGGTGACAATATACAGCCTTGACGTAGTCCTTTTCCTATTTGGAACCAGTCTGTTGTTCCATGTCCAGTTCTAATTGTTGCTTCCTGACCTGCATATTTATGGTCTAGAAGAATATATTAGTGCTACCAAGTGTTCGTCACTCAGTCGTGTCCAACTCTTTGCGACCCCACGGATGGCAGCCCACCAGGCTTCTCTGTCCATGGAATTCTCCAGTCAAGAATACTGGAGTGGGTTGCCATTTCCTTCTCCAGGGGATCTTCCCAACCCAGGCATTGAACCTGGGTCTCCTGCATTGCAGGCAGATTCTTTGCCACCTAAGCCACCAGAGAAGCCCTCAGTTCAGTTCGTGCTACCAAAACTCACCTTAAAAAATTAATACCTCCCCCAAAATGTTACTTCAGCTGATAAAAAAAAGTGTGTATATGTGATGTGTGTCTATATAGGAATTAACAGATATATATGTAACTCCTAGCTCTGTCCACTGAAAGGGTCTAGAAGCAGTGACACACCAGTAACAATGAGCACGCCTCATATCCAGATCTTGGTTTCTACATATCTTATTAATTAAAAAAAACAAAGCTCTCTGGTTAGCTCTCTAGTTAGTTTCAACACTGGGGCAAAGAAAATTAACAGTGACCCTAGAACATCTCATGGTACCAGAAAGCATATAAAAAGTAAAGTCCTGGGCTTCCCTGGTGGTTCAGTGGTAAAGAATCCACTTGCCAATGCAGGAGACACAGATTTGATCCCTGATCTGGGAAGACCCCACGTGCCACAGAGCAACTAAGCCTATGTGCCACAACTACGGAATCTGTGCTCTAGAGCCCAAGAGCCACAACTACTGAGCCCATGTGCCGCAGCTACGGAAGCCCGCATGCCCTAGAACCTGTGCTCTGCAACGAGAAGCCACTGCCGTGAGAAGCCTGAGCACTGCAACGAGAAAGTAGACCCAGCTTGCCGCAACTAGAGGAAAGTCCCTGCAGCAATGAAGACCCAGCACAGTCAAAAATAAATGCATAAATAAAATTATTAAAAATTTAAAAAACCTGCATAAATAAATAATATCTGAACAGTTATTAACACATTCAGTTCCGTTCATTTCAGTTCACTCAGTCATGTCTGACTCTGCGACCCCATGGACTGCAGCACGCCAGGCTTCCCTGTTCACCACCAACTCCCAGAGCCTACTCAAACTCATGTCCATTGAGTCGGTGATGCCATCCAACCATCTCATCCTCTGTCTTTCCCTTTTCCTTCTACCCTCAATCTTTCCCAGCATCAGGGTCTTTTCAAATGAGTCAGTTCTTTGCAGCAGGTGGCCAAAGTATTGGAGTTTCAGCTTCAGCATCAGTCCTTCCAATGAATATTCAGGATTGATTTCCTTTAGGATGGACTGGTTGGATCACCTTGCAGTCCAAGGGACTCTCAAGAGTCTTCAAGACCACAGTTCAAAAGCATCAATTCATTACCAAAACAATTTAACATGGTTATTCTGTAGAAAGCTTTAAAAGTCTTTATGCCTATGGATTATTCAGCATGCCAAATGTGTTCAGTGTATAATGCGCTGTACATTCCATTATTAAAAGAACTTTTCACTCAAAAATTTTAAATGACTATTGTGACAAATCATTTTTGTAGCTTACCACTTCAGAAGTTTTATCTAAGAATTTTTTCACTCTATGGAAAAACATATTTACTGAGCACTGACTATGTGCCAGGAAACATAATAAGCGCTTTTATCCTCCAGTAAACCTGTGAGATACATTATTATTAGTCTTATAGATGAGAAAACTGAGATTTTACAATTTTCCAAGGTCAGAGAGCTGCAAGAGTAAGAATTCAAACTCAGGTCTACAAGATTGTAGAGTCACAGTTCTTCATCTCTAAGTGAGAGTAGTTTGCTAATATGTACAGTGAAGTGATATTTTATTTTCCCTCACAGGAGCTTCCCTGGTCTTTCAAAAAAATTGGGCTATGGTACTTCCCTGATGGCCCAGGGGTGGGGAAACCTTGCAACGTAGGTGACGCAGGTTCGATCCCTGGTCCAGGAGGATTCCACATGCTTCAGGCCAATTAAGCCCTCACACCACAACTAAGACCTGATGCAGCCAAATAAATAAATAAATATCTAAAAAAGAAAGAAAGAAAGAAAAATGGGCCATATAAAGGCCAATCATCTACAGAAAGATCCACACCAAGACACATTATAATCAAACTGTCAAAGACAGAAATTTTGAAAACAGCAAGAGAGAAGCAATTCATCCCACAAAACGGATCCTCAATAAGATGAACAACTTATTTTTCATTGGAAACTATGGAAGCCAGATCACAGTGAGATTATACAGTGCTAAAAGAAAATAAAATTGTCAGTCAAGAATTCTATAAAATTAGTCTTCAAAAATGAGGGAGAAATTAAGGCATCCCCAAATAAAAGCTGAAGGTGTTTGCTGCTAGTAAATAGACCTGCCCTACAAGAAATGTTAAAAGGAGTCCTTCGAGTTGAAATAAAGGACATTAGACAGTAACACAAAGCCATACAAAGAAATACAGAACACAAGTACCATTTGCGTAGGTAAACACAAAAGCCAGCATTATTGCAATTTTGGTTTGTAACTCTTTTTTTCCTATGGGATTTAAAAGACAAATGAATAGAACAATGATTATATTTCTATCTTGAGGGGCAACAATGTGCAAAGATGTCATTTGTGACAACAACACGATGAAAGTGGAGGACAGACCTGTACAGGAGCAGAGTTTTAGATGCTGTTGAAAACTAAGCTGGTATCATTTCAAACTGGACTGTTATAGATTTAGGATGTTAACTGTAATCCTCAGAGTAAGCACTAAGAAAATAACTTTTAAAAATTCACAGGGGACTTCCTTGGCAGTCCAGCAGTTAAGACTCCAGCCTCCACTGCAATGGTGTGGGTTTGATCCCTGGTTGGGGAACTAAGATCCCACATGTCATGTGGTGCAATCAAAACACAAACTTACAGAACAAGAGATGAAGAGCAAATCAAAATGGTACATTTGAAAAATTAAACACAAAAGAAAGCAGTAATGAAGAAACTGAGGAATTAAAAATTACATGACATATAGAAAACAAATAGCAAAATGGCAGAACTGTCTTCATTCAGAAATGTCCTTTGAATGTGAACAGATTAGACTTACCAATTAAAATCAGAAAGTGGCATATTCTATTCGATTTTTTAAGATATATGTATGTTCTAAAACTAGACTCCAGTGATAGTTGCACAACTCTAAAAACTTACTGAAAATTATTGAATTCACATTTTAAATGGATGTATGTTATGGTATTTAAATTATGCCTCACTAAAGCTGTTAAAAATGACTTACATGCTCCAATCTACTTTTAAGAAAAGATGCAAACAAGATGGGTAGCTTTCACATTCATGTGTACAATAAAGATGTAAAACACACAGCTATCTTTCTGTAATGGTTTAGGTACAGTGTTCTTATAAGTAAGGGGTTGAAATTAATAACCGTTTGTCCTCTCCTTTCGCTATGATTTTCTCAGATTAAATGATCCACACTCTCAATGCCACAGAAGAGCATGAAGTGAAATCTTGTAATTCAAGGACTGGACAATTCCAGTTCTAACTTCACCCTGAAGGTCCACAAGCCCCAATAATCTGTGATGTTTTGAGTAACAAATTTAAATTGCTGAGAAGACACATTTGCACATTTGTTTGCTAGTGAGTGAATTTGGATCTCTGAAGGAAAACACTTAGGCTTCCTTCAAATGACTTGTAGGTAAACTTTCCCTGCTAAACTTTGGCTACTGTCCACAAACACACAACAACTATTAGAAAAATCCTTTTTTAAAAAAGATCATTTGTCATTCAAGTGCTGACCATAATCATTGGTCTGAAGTTTTGAAATAACTCTATTAGTAACTGTTACATGGAGAAGGCAATGGCACCCTACTCCAGTACTCTTGCCTGGAGAATCCCAGAGTCGGGGGAGCCTGGTGGGCTTCCATCTATGGGGTCGCACAGAGTCGGACACAACTGAAGCGACTTAGCAGCAGCAGCAGTAGCAGCAGTACCTGTTACAAACATATCAGTGGACTCAGTAAATGTCTTAGATGTCCCCAAATTTTCACATCAGTTTCACAAAGGAAAGGGACCTTGTTGAACTTAACAAAAGGCTCCCTCTCACAATAGGTCTATAAACAGAGCCTTAGTGAAGCTTTCCTGTTTATGACTGTAAGTCCAAGTTACACACACAAACCGGAACTGTGTTGCTCACACAATAGCATCATGCTCATACTTAGCCATAACTCAGGTATGTATACTTCTCTATCATTACCATTCAGGTTAAATCTAAGTGCATTGAAAGAACACGTAAAAGATATGTTGAACTGTCAATGTACAAAATCAGGATGATATGTTTGCTGGGAATTCCCTGGTGGTCCAGTGGTAACTGGGGCTTGCTTCCCAGGTAGCGCTAGTGGAAAGAAGCTGCCTGCCAATACAGGAGACCTAAGAGACTCGGGATCAAACCCTGGGTTGGGAAGATCTGGAGGAGGAAATGGCAACCCACTCCAGTGTTCTTGCCTGGAAAATCCCATGGACAGAGGAGCCTGGTGGGCTATAGTCCAAGGAATCCTAAAGATATGACTGAAGTGACTTAGGACGCACCCGTGCCAGTGGTCACTCTGAGCTTCCACTGCAGGGGTCATGGGTTCAATACCTGGAGGGGGAACTAAGATCTCAAAAACTGTGCAGTGTGGCCAGAAATTTTTTTTAAAAAAAGATAATGGGATGTAACATGGAGAAAGTAACATGGAAACATACATTATCATACGTAAAATATATAGCCAAAGTAAATTCGCTGTGTGATTCAGGGAACTCAAACTGGGTCTCTGTAACAACCTGCTGCTGCTGCTAAGTCGCTTCAGTCGTGTCCTACTCTGTGCGACCCCATAGACGGCAGCCCACGAGGCTCCCCCGTCCCTGGGATTCTCCAGGCAAGAACACTGGAGTGGGTTGCCATTTCCTTCTCCAACGCATGAAAGTGAAAAGTGAAAGTGAAGTCACTCAGTCGTGTCCGACTCTTAGCGACCCACGGACTGCGGCCCACCAGGCTCCTCTGTCCATGGGATTTTCCAGGCAAGAGTATTGGAGTGGGGTGCCATTGCCTTCTCTGCTGTAACAACCTAGACCTATGTAAACCTATGGCTGATTCATGTTGATGTTTGGTAGAAACCAACACAATACTGTAAAGCAATTATCCTTCAAATAAAAATAAATAAAAAATTTTAAAAGATCATATATTTGGTAAATACATGCAGTTCATTCATTGTGAGCATAGTGCTCATGTCAAGCTAAACCAGATACAAGGTTATATTTTCAACACAGCCTTCCACTTTCATTTTATCATCATCTCTATCAGAGGTCAGTAAACTCAGTCCTCCCTTGGTATCCATGAAGGACTGGTTCCAGGAACCCCACAGATACCTAAATCTGCAGATGTTCAAGTCCCTGATATAAAACGGTATATATTTGCATATAATGTATGCACATTCTCCCAAGTACTTTAAATCACTTCCAAATAACACCTAATATTAATGCAATGTAAATACTATGCAAATAGTTGCCAGCATAGGGCAAATTAAAGTTTTGCTCTGGAGAACTTTCTAAATTTTTTTTCTCCCGAGTATTTTCAACCCACAGTTGGTTCAATCTGTGGATTCGAAACCCAGAGATACTGACGGCTGCCAGTAATAATGTCTTTACATTCCTTGGGTAAGTAAACATTTAAAATTAAAGCACAGGGACTTCCCTGATGGTCCGGCAGTTAGAACTATGCATTCCCAATGTAGGGAGCCCAGGTTCAATCCCTGGTCAAGGAACTAGATCCCATATGCTGCAACTATGACCTGGTGTGGCCAAATAAATTTTTTTTTGAAATTAAAGCACAAACTGTGACATATTTCGATTGTAGTTACTTTTCATCAGAATAGAATTAATTTGTATATTTTCTTATCTGCTCTTTAGGGTCAGGCTGGGACGTGCACGTGCAGACCATTTGCTGCAAATCTGCAATGCTTGCACCTGGACACACCTCTCCCTGAGTGACAAAATACAAAGATACTATATTGGACTAAAAATAACTTCATGCATGCTCAGTTAGGGCAAATCCTGGATAAGAGATACAAAAAGACCAAAAAACCCAACAGCCACTGCTGAAGACCTTGGAGCAAAAGCAAGGTACAGTTCATTCCCCCAACTCCTGCCCTGGAGGCACACACGACCACCTAAGTGGTGGGCGACCACCTAAACCACCCCTCCGACCTGACTCGAACTCTGGACGCACCCTTGCGTGTTCAGTCGCTCAGTTCTGTCTGACTCTGTGATCCCATGGACTGTAGCCCGCCAGGCTCCTCTGTCCATGGGAGTTTTTCCAGGCAAGAATAGTGGAGAAGGTTGCCATTTCCTCCTCCAGGGGATCTTCCTGACCCAGGGGTCCAGCCCAGTGTGTCTCCTGCCCTCCACACAAATAAGTAACAAGCTTGCCCGCCGACCTCTCCCACGGAGTGAGCAAAGGAACCTGTTGGTTCTCACTCCCCAGCTGCTGCAGCAGGGGCCCCAATAAAGCCTTGCCTGAATTTCCTGTCTGGACTCTGATCAATTTCTATTGATTAAGGAGGCCAGGAACCCTAGTAGTAACATTTATATTAACATCAACTGTATCTTCACTCTGCCATCCTTTCATTCAATAGTTTCAGAGCATCTGTTCTGTTCCAGGCTTCGTCCTAAGCACTGGAGAAACCATGGGGAACAGGACAAGACAGGATCCCTGAATCACAGAGCTCTCAAACACCAAAACTTAATGTCTGAGCAGTAACAAGTATATAAAATCTTGTTTAATGAACTTAAGTACAGAAAAACCACTGCAAACATTTTTCACACAACAAACAAACTACAGACTTTTTAAATGCCCTGCCTATTGACACATGCTACTGTTCAAGTACCCACGTTACTATTATTATAGAATCAACCCCATAAACCCGGGTTGTTGTTGGTTTTATTTTTTTTCCCTAAGATGTGACTTTTATCCATTTTTTACTTTTTTGCAAAATCCTTTTGACCTGAAATTCTAAACTCTAGCTGGCCCCCAAATTTTATTTTTAGAGACTTCAAAAAAATAGAACTATTTTTACTAACTTTTCTCTGTCTCCCAGCTCGAGCTGTATATCAGCAGATTTAAGATGACTAAAACTGGAACTTCCCTGGTGGTCTAATAACTAAGGCTCCACACTCCCAACGCAGGAGGTCCCGGTTCAATCCCCGGTCAGAGAACTCGATTCCACATGCCACAACAAAAGATCCTGCATGCCATAGCTAATACCCAACAAAGTCAAATAAAGATATAAATATTTTTTAAAAAAAGATGACCATCACTCAGATACAGCCAAATGATTAGTCTTAATCTCTCTCCCCTTCCCCTACCCGTCTCCCACCACACCTCACTTTTCTGAAAGGAAGGTCTGCACCAGCTGCTACTAACACTGAGCCAGAACAAGTGTCTAAGAGTCCAGCTTCTGGAATTGGCCTTCTCCTTCTGTCTCCAACATGTTTCTCTCCTAATCACGTCAGCTCCTCTCACAGTAGTCATCAGTGCACCTGCTCAAGCCTCAACTGTAAAAGCAGAAAGCACTTTTGCTCACCCGTATTTTTAGAGATTTAAGCCTGAAACCAGACAGAGTTCTCCTCCTTCAGGCTACACCTTGGCCTGGAAATGCAGTCAGCTGAGAGATTTAAGCCTGACACCAGACAGCGTTCTCCTCCTTCAGGCTACACCTTGGCCTGGAAATGCAGTCAGCTGAGTGACCTCAGGAAGCCACTGCCTACTCTATCTAGGCCTGTAGACTCAGGTTTAAGCATTTATTATGGAAACTCAATCAGAACAAGAAACATGACTTTTATGTACTTCTCAAAACAGTAGTGGCAACGTACGACACTCAATAAAAATACGAGCTGAGGAGGATGAGAGTTGGCCCATTTCTAGGCAAAATTGGGGACAAAGAATCAGCTGAAAATTTCCTGGATACCTTCCCTCCTCCTTACGTTTACTCTTCCCACAATTAGAACTACTACTACTACTAAGTCACTTCAGTCGTGTCCGACTCTGTGCAACCCCATAGACAGCAGCCCGCCAGGCTCCCCTGTCCCTGGGATTCTCCAGGCAAGAACACTGGACTGGGCTGCCATTTCCTTCTCCAATGCATGAAAGTGAAAAGTGAAAGTGAAGTCGCTCAGTCGTGTCCAACTCTTCGAGACCCCATGGACCGCAGCCTCCCAGGCTCCTCCATCCATGGGATTTTCCAGGCAAGAGTACTGGAGTGGGGTGCCATTGCCTTCTCCGACAATTAGAACAGTTCTCTCCAAAGCTGGGTGTCCCAGGCAATCCAGTGGGATGCAAGAAGCGAATACTCAAACTGTCTGGTTTACTTAAAATGAAGAAATTCAATTTTCCTAATATACAGATTGCCTCTGTATATTATGGCATCACTGATGCCGCAATGAACTCTGAACTTGGGCAAATTCTGGGAGATGCTGAGGGACAGGGAGGCCTGGCATGCTGCAGTCCATGGGGTCACAAAGAGGCGGACACAACTGGCTGACTGAACAACAGCAACACATTGCCTACAGGCCTTCACTCAGTCCACAAGTCAACTAGCCACAAGAGTTCCGAGTGTCTGTTCAAGGGAAGAGGAGGGCTCTGACCCACCAGGCTATTACCTGCTGAGGACACGTGAAGCTTATGTGCACTCAATTAAGTGGACAGGTGGATTCTATTCTTCTAAGCAGCAGAAGAGTTACAACATTGTACTGAAAAGGAGAGTGATCATGAAATTCTTTTGGCTACACAGGTTCACTGGTTTTCTCATGGAAAAGTACTTAAAACACCTCTTAAATTTAAAGCTGAGTTACAGTTTTTTTCCCCACAAAAGTTCCAAATTGACAGACTCTCGCTGGGATGACCAGTGACTGCCAGGAATACGTGCGTGCTCAGTCACTTGCGTTGTATCTGACTCTTTGTGACCCCGTGGCCTGTAGCCCACCAGGCTTCTCTGTCCACGGGATTCTCCAGGCAAGGATACTGGAGCGGGTGCCATGCCCTTCTCCAAGGGATCTTCCCAACCCAGGGATCGAACTGGTGTCTCCTAAGTCTCCTGCAATATAGGCATATTCTTTACCGCTGAACTACTTGATAAATATTTACAAAACAACAGAGGTACTTTGTTCCATCAAAGAAAGTGTGTTGTTTTTAAAATACGTGAAAAAGTAAATACTGTTCTAAAGAAATGCATGCCTTGGAAAGAATTTTGAAAAATAGGTGTTTGGAAATGTGTCGTCTTTTGTTGCTGAAAAGCTGGAACTGTGTTACTCTAAAAGCTCTTACATTTGTACATTTTAAAAACACAGAAACAGAATTTTCTAACATATTTCAATATTTTGCAAGAGAAGAATGAACTTTGAATCCATTGTTTATAACATTAAAACACAACACCTTCCTACCAGGAAGTACTGAATTCCACTTTAAAAATGAACATATACTGGCCAAGTTTCTACATTAAAAAAAAAAACAAAAAAAAAACTAGAATAATTGGAGGATGGAGCAGAAGTACAAGTACCACGGTTCAGGAAACTCTCACAGGGTCCGGTTTTTAGAAAGGCTGCTCACTTAGTTTAACACTCTATCACTGCATCTTGAAAAGAAAAATGCAAAAAAGCAAAATGGCTGTCTGGGGAGGCCTTACAAATAGCTGTGAAAAGAAGAGAAGCGAAAAGCAAAGGAGAAAAGGAAAGATATACTCATTTGAATGCAAAGTTCCAAAGAATAGCAAGGAGAGATAAGAAAGCCTTCCTCAGCGATCAGTGCAAAGAAATAGAGGAAAATAATAGAATGGGAAAGACTAGACATCTCTTCAAGAAAAGTAGTGATACCAAGGGAACATTTCAAGCAAATATGGGCTCAATAAAGGACAGAAATGGTATGGACCTAACAGAAGCAGAAGATATTAAGAAGAGGTGGCAAGAATACACAGAAGAACTGTACAAAAAAAGATCTTCATGACCCAGATAATCACAATGGTGTGATCACTCACCTAGAGCCAGACATCCTGGAATGTGAAGTCAAGTGGGCCTTAGGAAGCATCACTACGAACAAAGCTAGTGGAGGTGATGGAATTCCAGTTGAGCTATTTCAAATCCTGAAAGACGATGCTGTGAAAATGCTACACTCAATATGCCAGCAAACTTGGAAAACTCAGCAGTGGCCACAGGACTGGAAAAGGTCAGTTTTCATTCCAATCCCGAAGAAAGGCAATGCCAAAGAATGCTCAAAAGTTGTGCTCAAAGAATGCACAACTGCACTCATCTCACCCGCTAATAAAGTAATGCTCAAAATTTTCCAAGCCAGGCTTCTTCAACAGTACGTGAACTGTGAACTTCCAGATGTTCAAACTGGTTTTAGAAAAGGCAGAGGAACCATAGATCAAATTGCCAACATCTGCTGGATCATCAAAAAAAGCAAGATAATTCCAGAAAAACATCTATTTCTACTTTATTGATTACGCCAAAGCCTTTGACTGTGTGGATCACAATAAACCGTGGAAAATTCTGAAGGAGATGGGAATACCAGACCACCTGACCTGCCTCTTGAGAAACCTGTACACAGGTCAGAAAGCAACAGTTAGAACTGGACATGGAACAACAGACTGGTCCCAAATAGGGAAAGGAGTACGTCAAGGCTGTATATTGTTACCCTGCTTGTTTAACTTCTATGCAGAGTACATCATGAGAAATGCTGGGCTGGATGAAGCACAAGCTGGAATCAAGGTTGCTGGGAGAATATCAATAACCTCAGATATGCAGATGACACCACCCTTGGCAGAAAGTGAAGAAGAACTAAAGAGTTTCTTGATGAAAGTGAAAGAGGAGAGTGAAAAAGTTGGCTTAAAGCTCAACATTCAGAAAACGAAGATCATGGCATCTGGTCCCATCACTTCATGGCAAACAGATAGGCAAACAGTGGAAACTTATTTTGGGGGGCTCCAAAATCACTGCAGATGGTGATTTCAGCCATGAAATTAAAAGACGCTTACTCCTTGGAAGGAAAGTTATGACCAACCTAGATAGCATATTAAAAAGCAGAGACATTACTTTGCCAACAAAGGTCCATCTAGTCAAGGCTATGGTTTTTCCAATAGTCATGCATGGATGTGAGAGTTGGACTATAAAGAAAGCTGAGTGCTGAAGAACTGATGCTTTTGAACTGTGGTCCTGGAGAAGACTCTTGAGGGTCCCTTGGACTGCAAGGAGATCCATCCAGTCTATCCTAAAGGAGATCAGTCCTGAGTGTTCATTGGAAGGACTGATGTTGAAGCTGAAACTCCAATACTCTGGCCACCTGATGCGAAGAGCTGACTCACTGGAAAAGACCCTGATGCTGGGAAAGATTGAAGGCCGGAGGAGAAGGGGATGACAGAGGATGAGATGGTTGGGTGGTACCACCGACTCAATGGACATGGGTTTGGGTGAACTCTGGGAGTTGGTGATGGACAGGGAGGCCTGGCTTGCTGCGGCCCGTGGGGTCACAAAGAGTTGGACATGACTGAGCAACTGAACTGAACTGATATGCATAAATTTTGAACAAGCAGCTCCACAATTTCATTTTGCAATACACTCTGAAAATTATGCAGCTGGCTCTGGAACTCAGGAGTCAATGTAGTTTTCATTTGAATTTACATATTTTTGAGGTATTTTCTCAGTGACGACAACCACAAAATTCAAGTATGAATGTAAAACCAACTTTGAATGGCTATATCATGCTGCTAAACTACACTTGTCAAAAATAATTATATGTGATTAATACTTGTTTATTTATAACTAGTTATACACAATCACAAATAAAACATTTAGAGAAAGCAAAACTATTTGGAGCTGTTACTAAAGAAAATTAAAAGCATTTTTATTTTTATATTAATAGTACACACAAATTAATGTCATACATGCATATCATTTATAAATAAATTAGCATCTATTTCATAAGAATATACTGCATGTTCAACAACTTGTCAAAAAACTTTCTAAAACAGACCTAGCCTCCTAATGATAATCTTTTCCTTTTGGAGCCCAAACTCCGAAATTACTCCCTCTTCCGGCAATACTTTACTCAGCAATACTTCAGGAGAGGGAGGGAGGCAGTGACCAGCTTGGTTGGTAAAGAGGATTCAGAGTCAGGACTGGGTTCAAACCCAAGCGTCCTCTGTGATGTAGCCGCATTTGTTAACCTTTCATCTGATCAGTGCTCAGAGTAGTGTGAGGCTCATGTGTAAGGACCTGGCACACCTCCAGACGCTGATGAAGTACCAGTGACACCGGCATCCACACAGGTGTTTCCAGTAGGAGCCCGATGCACTCAGCACCCTTGTCTCTACCTGGTCCCCTCGCCCCAGTGACTGGATGGTGGCAACACTTCAGGTTGTGAGTGAGCTGCGTCTTTCTGGTGACTCCGGAGTGGTAATACTGATATAACTCAAAGGTTTCTCTCTTTAAATATACCAGGGGATCTAACTGCTATTAACTTCTCTTCATAAGCTCAGGGAGATGAAGGGCCTGGACGGAGGGGCGTCGGTGAGGCCCTCGGGGACTCAAGGCCCGGCCGGGCGCTCCCTGGGTGACGGATGCAGCAGGACAGTACCACCGTTCAGTCCATCCCAGGAGTGCAGCTTCGGACTTTCTCCTGGGCTCGCCCCAACGGAACCTCAGCCCTTCACCTCGCATGCTTCACCCATCCCGGCCTCGAGCGGCTTGTCCCCGAGGGCAGTGCTCCCCAAGATTACTCCGGGGGCCGCGGAGCCCCGCAGGAGTTCCCCAAGAGAGTGCTAGGGAAAGGGTCCGACCCCTTCGCCTCAGGGTGGCTGCCCCGCGCGGGGAGGGAGCCCGCCCCCCGCGGTCTCCCGGGACCTTACCTGGATGGTGTGGCCGCTGCCTGGGGCGGTGGGGCCCCCCACCAACTTGCAGTAGAGCTCGGGCCGGGGCCGCGTGCCGCCGGGCTCCCGCTCCCCGCAGGTGGCGGTGGCCCAAATCCTGGCCGCCTCGGCCAGGTTGAAGTAGGGCGGGTGCAGGCTGAGCCCGGCCGGGGACTGGGGGTGTCGAGCCGCCGCGCACCCCGCCTGCACCAGCAGCAGCGACAGCAGCGGCAGCACCGACCCCGGTACCCAGTCCCGAGCCCGCCCGGCCGCTGCCATCCCGCCGCGCGCGGTCCTCCTGGCTGGGCGGCCTGCGGAGGGGCTGGGGGCCCCGCGAACGATGCTCACGCGACGAGCGAGCGCCGCCCGGGCGTGGGTGGTGGCGGCGGATGCGCGCCCGCGCCCCACGCGCCGGGTGCCGGCGGCGAGGGGGCGGCTCCTCGGGGCTGGAACGTGCCGCGGCCGCAGCGGGCACCCGCCCGACCAGGAACTGACAGCGCTGGGCCTCGGCCCGAAGACTGCGGCTCCGCCAGCGCGCTGCAAACTTCGCGGGCGGGGAGGGCCAGAGGCGTGTCCCGGTTCCCAGCCCCGCGGCTGAAGGGAGTCCCGGACCGCCCCACCTTCCCACTGCCCGGGCAGAGATCGGGTAGTCCGCTTCTCCGGAGCCTCTAGGTGGACCTCGGACTAGGGGCAAGGAGGTTCCGGCGAACAGGGTGAGACAGTAGCTGCCACCGCCTGCAGAACCTCCACCAGAGCCATTGTGGGTTCCCAGATGAGTTTCAGTTGTCGAAGGACAAGTCCCGTCAATTCTGTCACTGGGCGCCAACAAGATCTATGGCACTGCAGATACATCCTGAGGGTGGGATCAAAGGCGCTCCGGGGAACTGGGAGTGACCGAAGGTATGCAACTTTAAGACAGCCACTAGGGCAAGCTGTAGTTTGCCAGGCTGTAAAGCCACCTCACTGAAAAGACTGATGCTGAAGTTGAAGCTGAAATTGTTCAGCCACCTGATATGAAGAGCCGACTGACTGGAAATTACCCTGATACTGGGAAAGATTGAAGGCAAAAGAAGAAGGGAGTGGCAGAGGATGAGATGGTTAGATAGCATCACTGACTCAATGGACATGAATTTGAGCAAACTCAGAGAGATGGTGAAGGACAGGGGAGCCTGGCATGCCGCAGTCCATGGGGTTGCAAAGAGTCAGACACGACTTAGCCTTAGCGACTGAACAACAACAAACAAACCTACCTTGGGGGAAATCCTTCAGACGCCCCATCTGCTGTGTTTTACAGGTAAACAGCAATGTTGAGTACATTACTCTTAGCTGTCACATGGCCTCTGAGTAGAGGACAATAACTTCCCATCTCCCAGGGCTGAGGCTTGGTCTTGAGGCAGGACACTTCACCAAAAAGGAGACGGCACAAGCCCTCTAACGATTGGAGGAGGGTGCCATTGCTGCAGGCCAGGACGAACGAAGTGCCTTAAGAAGGACCAGAGCTAGAGCTTCCAAAGATGGAGAAGGGAAAAAGAGGTCCAGTGTGAGAGCGCTCCTGGAACAAAAATTGAGATGAAGATTAAAATGGAACAGTTCAAAGAAGAGAGAGCTAACTAGCATATTTATTAAATACTGGGATACGTTGTAGTAGGGAGGAAGTGTGTCTATCTAATCTTATGTTCTTCAAAAACAAACAGAAGGAGAAAGGGATTTGTGGGGATAACACAAAACTTCAGACTGATAAATTGACTACATAAAAAAAAATGTGTGCACCAAAAAGCAAACAGAACAAATCGAAAACAAATAAGGAAAAAATGTATATCACAAATGACTTGTGATTAATGACTTTAATATATAAAATGCATTTACAAAATAATTCAAGAAAGCTGAAAAATAGAGGCTAATAGATCTAACAACTGACAGGAAAATAAATTCATTAAGCTAATAAATATATTAAAAAAATTGACCTTTCTGAGAATTGAAATGCAAACATAGCACCAATAAGATTCGTGTTTCACCTATCAATTGGCAAAGATTTTTTTTTTTTAATGATAAAACTGAAAGTTCAAGAGAATTCAAGGAATTAATTCTAACACACTTGGTAGAAGTGAAAACCATGTAACCTTTCAAGAGGGCAATTTTTGCAGCACTTAGTAAATGACTTCATCTTGCATATATTCTGCCTTAACAATTTCACTTGTATAGATTTATATCCAGGAAACGGTTAAGGAAGTTTGCAAAGATTTAATGGCAAGGACTTAGCAGAGATACTTATAATTGTTTCAAGCTTGCATGCTAAGTCACTTCAGTTGTGTTCGACTCTGTGACCCTGTGGACTATAGCACACCAAGCTCCTCTGTCCATGGGATTCTCCAGGCAAGAATACTGGAATGGATTGCCATGCCCTTCTCCAGGGGATCTTCCCAACCCAGGGATCGAACCAGCATCTCTTATGTCTCCTGCATTGGCAGGCAGGTTCTTTACCACTAGTGCCACCTGGGCCACAGCAGTTTTAAGCTTGCTGCTGCTGCTGCTGCTAAGTCGCTTCAGTCGTGTCCGACTCTGTGCGACCCCATAGACGGCCTCTCACCACGTTCCCCCGTCCCTGGGATTCTCCAAGCAAGAATACTGGAGTGGGTTGCCATTTCCTTCTCTATGAAGTCATTAAAATGACGGTATAGAAGTATTCTTTCTGACATAGAAAGATGTTCACAATATTTTAACAGAAAAGAAAGGATGTAAAATAATACACATGTACAAAAATTAACCATATTTCTAAACACTAGAAACAAACCGTCCAAAAATGAAATTAAGAGCCATTCCATTTACAATATTCAAAAAGAATAAAAGTCTTAGGACTAAATTTAAAAAAAGAAGTGCAAGACTTTAACATTTAAACAGTGTTAACATGTAACCCAGCAATTACAATCCTAAGTCTGTATTCAAAAGAACTGAAAATATATTCACACAGAAAAAGTGTTCATGGATGTTCATAGCAACATTCATAATAGCCAAAAAGTGAAAACAATTCAATGCTTACTAACTAGTGAATGGAAAAACAAAATGTGATATAACCATCCAATGCAATGTCATTCAGCCATAAAAAAGAATGAAGATCTGATACGTGCGACAACATGGATGAACCTTGAAAAACATTACACTAGGTGAAGGAAGCCAGACACAAAGGTCACATATGTAATGGCAGCAACTGCTAATGGATATGGGAATTTTTTTTGAGCAGGGGGAATGATGCAAATGTTCTGGAATTAGATAGAGGCGATGCTAAAGCTGAAACTCCAATACTTTGGCCACCTCATGCGAAGACTTGACTCATTGGAAAAGACCCTGATGCTGGGAGGGATTGGAGGCAGGAGGAGAAGGGGACGACAGAGGATGAGACGGCTGCATGACATCACTGACTCGATGGACGTGAGTTTGAGTGAACTCCGGGAGTTGGTGATGGACAGGGAGGCCTGGTGTGGTGCGTTTCATGGGGTCACAAAGAGTCAGACACGACTGAGCGACTGAACTGAACTGAACTGATGGTTGTACGACTCTGTGAATATACAGTTGACCCTTGAACAACATGGATTTGAACTGCAAGGGTCCACTTATACATGGATTTTTTTCGATAAATAGTTACTACAATACTTGTTGTTTAGTTGCTAAATTGTGTCTGACTCTTTGCTACCCCAGGGACTATACCCCACCAGGCTCCTCTGTCCATGGGATTTCCTAGGCAAGAATACTGGAGTGGGTTGCCATTTCCTTCTCCAACTATGTGCTCCTTGAAGCAGAACTGGCGATATAAGAAGCTACCTTAAAGTTATTCTTGGATTTTCAACTGGGGGGAACAGTCAGCACCTCTAACCCCTACGTTGTTCAAAGGTCAACTCTAATACTAAAAAACACTGAACCATCCACTTTAAAAGTCAGTTTATGGTATATGAATTGCATCTTAACACAGCCATTATTAAAAAAGAATTTTTGCAGAACTGAAATATACATTATATATAAAAGAATATTTGAATGTGTGCATGTACAGACATGTGTATGTGAAAGCATATTCAAAGAGATTTTGAAATTATACAAGAAGATGTTCAAGAGTGAATAGATGTGATAGAAGGGACTTTGTGTATATTCTTTTTGCTATGTCTATATTTTAAAATTTTTTCCAATCATGAACCTATGCTACTTTGCCCTAATAAGAACATTCACATTTTAATAAGTCAATGAATGCCCAGCATTACCTGGAATAGTCCCACTGAGGTGGTATGGTTCTATCTAAACGGATGAAAGAACATTGTGAGAAAGTGAGACAGATTTTACTTTCTTTTTATAAAGTCCTTCCAGACAAGATTATCTGAAGGAAAATATTCAACTAACAGCTAAGATTCCAAAATTCTTTTATCAATATGCAAATATGAAAGCAAAGTCTACATTGAAGACACTGTTCTCTACCCAGCCAGTAACTCCCCATGACACCAGGCCAGCTCACTGAGAGATTCCGAGGTCAGAACCCCTAGCAGCAGAATCGACCATCTGTGGATGCAAATCAGCCCTTCTTCCTCATAGAACTTTGTATTTTGCTCTGGTGGTGGTGGTTTAATCGCTAGGTTGTGTCCGACTCTTATGACCCCATGGACTGTAGTCTGCCAGGCTCCTCTGTCCATGGAATTCTCCAGGCAAGAATGCTGGAACAGGTTTCCATTTCTGCCGGGGACCAGCCCCGGCTGATCCAGGGAATTCGAAGCGGGGATGGCGTCGGCGAAGATCAGGAAACAACTGCTTAATTAAACGTTAATTAAGGATATAAAGAGTAATAGAATGAGGATAGCTCAGTGAGGAAATTCAGTGGAGAAAAGAGGCTGAATAATTCAGCCAGAAGGTAAGAGAAAGAACGACATGGTGAGACCAAGTTTCGGTGAACAAGGCCCGCACTTTATTTTCCAAAGTAGTTTTTATACCTTAAGTTATGCATAGAGGATAATGGGGGAAGGGGTAGAGTCATGCAGTAAGCCAGGCTTTCTTCCTGCAAACTTATCATATGCAAAAGTTTAGGTGATTTGCATCATCTTCTGGCCCGGAGGCCTTTTTCTCTAAAGGTGATTATTCTCAAGTCAGTCGCCAGCCTCCAAAAAGCATTAGATAAAGTTGCATTCCTACAGAGCAAAGGTGTGGTGGGCTATAACAAGAAAAAGAATTAACTCAAGGGTCCCAGGTTACAAACATTAAAGCTACTATTTACACCAATTATATTAATCAATACACTGCCAGGGACACAGCAGGTAAGGGATATGGAGACTTAGCAGCAAACATTGGCCCAACAAGTGAAAATCCCTTCACCAATACAATTTCTAATCAATCTTTTGACTGCTCAAAGGAATCTGTATTTAGACAGTTTAGAACATCTCATGCCTCTCACAGTTTGGAGGCTCTGAGCAATCACATGTGGCCGGAAAAACCTATTCAGGCAGGCTAGAGGACTTCCAAGGGAGTTTGTAGGTTGAAACACTGTCACACACAGGAATTATTAACTGGAGCTATAAGCTAACTCTTTTTTCAGAGAGGTAGTGGGGGACAGCCCCCCGTAAAGTCAGAAGTGTAGGTGAAAGCACAAAGCAGAAAGTAGGCAGACTCTGGTTTTGGGGGTAGATTGCTCGAGAATTTCCAGGGAGACTCCTGAGGCTTGATCCCGCCTTTGCGTATGCCAAGCCTCCTTCCTCATGACCTTTGCCAGAGGCGGAGCTCGCTCCCCGCACATTTCCTTCTCCAGGGGATCTTCCCCACCCAGGAATTGAACCCAGGTCTCCTGCATTGCAGGCAGATTCTTTACTGACAGCTATAAGGGAAGCCCGTTCAGTTCAGTCGCTCAGTCGTGTCCAACTCTTTGCGACTCCATGAACCGCAGTACACCAGGCCTCCCTGTCCATCAGCAACTCCCGAAGTCCACCCAAACCCATGTCCATCGAGTCAGTGACGCCCTCCAACCATCTCATCCTCTGTCGTCCCTTTCTCCTCCTGCCCTCAATCTTTCCCAGCATCAGGGACTTTTCAAATGAGTCGGCTATGAGGGAAGCCCGTATTTTGCTCTAAAAGGCAACAATTACGAGCATGACACACAAATTACTGTATTGTACATGGCAGTATTTCTCTTTGATATGTTTTATTACACTCCCTACCTAGTCAGATGGTATGTGATGTCATTGACTTCACACTGTCACTGCTGTTTAAAAATAACTTTGTGACGTCAGAGCACAATAGGTGTATTTGCCACTGAGAACAGCTTTAAAGGTGAACAAATAAAAGCTACACATATAAAGTTCATATTTGTTAGTAAAACTGTCTCTCTAAAGACTGTGTATCCAGGATCTTCCCCCGTGGTCCAGTGGCTGGAGTCTGCATACCTGCTGCAGGGGAACTGGGTTCAATCTCTGGTCAGAGCACTAGATCCTGCTTGCTACAAATAAAGATCCCACATGCCACAGTGAAGATCAAAGATCCAGAGTGCCCTAAGACTCTGCACAGCCAAATAATTCGTTAATTAAAAAAAAGACTATGTATCCAAAACAAATACCCCAGGAGCACCAACACTCCATAGTTCTAGATATGGGAGATTTGATCGGAATAATGACACTTTGGGGGAGAGGAGAAAGGCCACTCTGAAGTTTAAATGAAGAAACGTATGAATAAGTGCTTTTAAACACTAAGGCAGCAAATAGAAGGCACACTTGTGTTTTTAAGGCAAAATGGGGCTCTTGTGTTTTAATGGGAAAAGATGATGCTTGAAGAAATTAAATGACTTGCCCACATTTTAAGAAAAACAGGAATAATAAACAGGACCCAGACCTTCTGATTCTCACTTCCTGCTCCTAGGAGGACTCTGGGGGGGAAACCCATGTGAGGTGTGAAAGCTGCAGAAGTATCCCAAGCACCAGAGGAGATATTGGTTTACTTAGCTCTAGAGGGGTGGGTGTGAGACATGCATAGAAGTGGGTAAACAAACCCAAACTAACAGTGAATTTGGGGTTTGGCCGACCTCTTAATACTTCAGAAGTGATTCATGCATAACTATGTCCTTCAGATCTTAAGTTAGAAATGCAACTTGCCATGCCATTGTTGCAAAATATTTCCCTAGTATCAAGAAAGAAGACTGCAAGTGTGGTAAAGGCACTGTTCACCAAGGGCATAATCAAACTAGACCATGTTCTGTTAGTTCCATGATGGGCCTAACATTATACTTAGGACTGACGCTCCTTCAGGTGAAAGCATGGATTTTCTTCTTCTCCTTCCTCCCCGCCCCCACCCCCAATATGGCAGCCCTTTTCCTTCCGCCCTTCCAAGTCATCCTAGGAATATGAACTGGGATTATAAATCCCAGGTCCTGCTTATTATTAATATCACTATTCTTCTTAAAATTGTATTGTTAAACTACACCTTACCATTGGCTTGGTTTCATTTTAAAAACAAGTTGGGACTTCCCAGGCAGTCCAGTGGTTAAGAATCCACCTTTCAAAGCAGGGGACTCGTGTTCTATCCCTGGTTGGGGAACTAAGATCCCACATATGTGGCGCAACTAAGTCCTGGAGCCGCAACAAAAGATACTGCAGCAACTAAGACCCAACGCAGCCAAATAATTAAATATACATTTTTTAAAGTTACACTTTCCCACTTTTATTATCACTTCATAGAAAAAACGATGACATCTTTCTAAGCCAACAGCAGTATGTGGGTCACCACCAACAGCAGTGAAAAGAATATAAACAAAATAGAAAAACAGAAGGCATTACTGCTGCTTGCAAAACTACATGCCTGCCAAGGCCTCCCCTTGAAAACCAGAGGGAACTAGATGATGAGGAAATTTTTGCTGTGCAACTGGTCAGCCTGACTGCAAACCCAAAGATGGAGAGCAACCTTTGCAATCCAATCATTCTATCATAAAGTATAAGAATATAAGGGTATATATGAATATCCTTTTATTACACTTTTCCCATGACCTTCTGCTTTGAAAGAATATCACTACCTGTATTTCCTAAATATTTTCCATGTTATCAAAGATCTATATAACTGCTAATACAGGCTTTGGCTTAGCATGAAGTCATTAATATGACCACACTGAGCTTTAATCATGCCAGCTCAAACTGGAGAAAGGGTGAGGATCCATTATTCTATGTTGCTAAATAAAGGCAGGGTTTCTACTGGTCATTTTGAAAACTGAGAATTGCCGCTAGGCCCCTGGGCTCTGGAAAACACAGATGGAATACCATCCAGTCGTATTTATAGATAAGAGGTCAAAGTTAAGGGACTTGACCAAGTCCTCATCACCACAAAATGGTGTCCAGAACACAGCCTGTGCCTGCCTCAGATTACGGCACATCTCACCCCCACTGCCTTTTGTGGTGAGCCTCCTGCCCTAGGCCCCTAATCTAATGTGTGCATGTTGCTCAGTCATGTCTGACTCCCTGTGACCCCATGGACTGTAGCCGGCCAGGTTCCTCTGTCCATGGAATTCTCAGGCAAGAATACTGGAGTAGGTTGCTATTTCCTTCTCCACCTAATCTCATGGCTTCTTATAAAGTAGTGATGCTCCCTTGGCACGTGGCCTGGGTCTGGCTCATAATCTCAGCTCAGAAACCCCAGTGTTCACCAAACCGAGTGGAATTCTCAGTATCCAAAATTTCTACTCACTGCAAGCAGATCCCAGCTTCAGCTGGAACCTTGACATTGGTATGGTGCATTAGGGCACTCCCTGGTAGTCAGCTCTGCCAAAGACCCTATGAAGCACTCACATTCCAACTGCATGAATTTCCTCTCCAGCTCTTGTTTTACACACTCCAGTTTGGCCTTTAAATGAAATATGCAGTTGGGCAGAGCAGGTAATTTTATACGTTTATTACTAAGGAGAATTCCTTTTTCCTCGCCAGCTGTATGTTACTAGAAGCAGTGGGGCTAGGATAAAAGAAAGTCTGTACCTAGGTAATAAGTACCTTTTCTTAACAATGAAATTTTTTCCTGTCAGCCCAGAGCTCACCCTGAAAGGTAAGTGGGCAGAAGTCATTATTCTCATTTTGTGGATAAGTGAAAAAAAGGTAATGAGTAATTAGACCATCTGGCCCAGGCATAGTGGAAATTTAAGAAATGGAGCCTTCATTCTCTTGACATGAAGGTTAAGTAATTTATCCAGCAGAGATTTTGAGTGAAAATTAGAAAGCAGCCTCTAAATTATCCCCTTGAGTCATTTTCTCATTTTTCCCTTTTGTGCCACCCTAAATCTAAGGGTTTGAACCCAGTTGAATGATTTCTGTGACCACAAAATATATCCAACTGGCAATGTTCAGCCACACTGCAGTTTGTTTCCATGTCAAAAATATCTCACATCAGAGACATGCATTTTGGTAAGAATTTGTCCAACAGATCCAATAGAGAGTTGGTTCACAATAAAATATAAAAACTTTTGTGAACAGAAACTGGCCCCCCCAAATTTTTTTTTTCTTTGTCTCTTTTGAGATCTCTATAGAAGTGAGTTATACCAAGCAGCAGATTGGTAAATACTTGTCAAAATTAAGATCAAATTAATATTACTTAAATACTAGAACATAGAGTTAAGGGTAATTTTGTAAACCATATAATCACTGAAATCTCTCATCACTTAATGCTCTTTAATAACCATCTTAGTGCTGAGCAGTTCACAGAACAAATGAGGTTGTTAATTTCAATACTTCTTTATTTAATTGAAAGAAAGTGAAAATGAAGTCGATCAGTCCTGTCCGACTCTTTGCGACCCCATAGACTGTAGCCTACCAGGCTCCTCCGTCCATGGGATTTTCCAGGCGAGAGTACTAGAGTGGGTTGTCATTTCCTTCTTCAGGGGATCTTCCCAACCTGGGGATCAAACCTGAGTCTCCTGCATTATAGGCAGACCCTTTACCATCTGAGCCACCAAGAAAGTCCTCTTTAAAAAAAAAAAAAAATTATTTATTTATTTTAATTGGAGGCTAATTACTTTACAACATTGTAGTGGTTTTTGCCATACCTTGACATGAATCAGCCATGGGTGTACATGTGTTCCCCATCCTGAACTTCCTCCCACCTCCCTCCCCATCCCATCCCTCAGGGTCACCTCAATACACCAGCTATGAGCACCCTGTCTCATGCATCAAACCTGGAAAGTCCTCTTTATTTAATTGAATAAATATTTTATTTAATTGAAGTATAGTTAATTTATAATGTTGTGTTAGTTTCAAATGTACAGCAAAGTGATTAGGTTATACATGTATACATATTCTTGTTCAGATTCTTTTCCATTATAAGTTATTATCAGACATTGAGTATAATTCCCTGTGCTACACAGTAGGTCCTTATTGCTAACCTATTGGTATATAATAGTGTGTATATGTTAATCCCAAACTCCTAATTAACTCTCTCCTTTTCCCCACTATCCCCTTTGATAGCCATAAGTTCATTTTCTATGTCTGTGAGTCTATTTGTCTTATAAATAATTTTTTGTATCATTTTTTAGATTCCACATATTAAGTGATATTGTTAGGGGAAGCACACTGACTGAAACCACCCATCCTGGCCAGGCCCTTTAGTAACCATTTTCATGAGCTGTTGTAGGACAGGAGGTCCTGGTAAGGAACACGGAACTAATAAGCCACCACCAACCAGAAGAGTTCAGGAAAGATCAAAAGGTGACACCACATATCCGACCACCTCCCAGAATCCTTCTCTCTGGCATCCATCTTGGCTGAACAAGGCGTGCACCCCCAGGAAGGACTCTGAGTCAGAATAATTGGCTAAAGACACCCCAGAAACTAATCCCATCACCATAAAACCCAAGACTGCAATCCACGTGGCAGAGCTGTTCTCCTGGGTTCCCTTACCCTACTGCTCTCCACCTGGGTGCCCTTTCCCAATAAAATCTCTTGCTTTGTTAGCACATGTGTCTCCTCAGACAGTTCATTTCTGAGTGTTAGACAAGAGCCCAGTTTGGCCCTGGAAGGGGGTCACCCTTCCTACAACAATATCACATAATACATTACTTTTTAGGAAGTCAGTGTAGATTCAACTTTCTCATTTCTCTATTTTTTTAATCTAGATTTATAATAGAGTAGCAAACGATGGTTATGGGACTCACAAACTATTTCCTTATCTCATACAGTGAGCTCTTCATGGAAGTAAATTCCAAAGATGATTCTGAGTGGCTGGTTAGACAGCCAGGCCTATAAATCAACTAGAAAATATGAGTATAACTTCATGAGTGACTCTGAGGAGGTGGGAGGAGATGAGAGAGGGACAGAATCAATAGTATGTAAATAATGTGAAGAGATGAGGAAAAGAAATACCCAAAAGTCATGGAAACTCTTAACATAATCTATGCAGGAGACAGAAATGACTAGCTGCCTACCAAGGATTGGTTCTCCCCTTCCAGAGTGTAAAATTGTTCTGGAAAGTGGCTGCTGGCCCCAGGAATATATTTCCCACATTATTTGCATCTAGGTGGGGTCATTAACTGATTTTGAGCCAATGAAAAAGTGAGAAGAAGTGATCCATAAAAACCTTTTGCATGATCCTTCACATTTTGCCTCTTTTCCTACCTGGAAGCTCAGGGCTCCAGTGCCCTGGGAGCTGACTATATTCTGTCCTGCACTGTTTCCAACACTAAATATTATTTGTATTCAGCTCCATTGTAGGTTCCCTGACTGCAGGAAAAAGTGTCTCTTACACCAGCTTGCAGTGGTGGTGACTTACTAGGTGCTCAATAAATACGTATGACTTGATCAGTTGGTTTGGTTGGTGTAATCTGGTGTGATTTTATAGCTCTTCATGCCATTAACTGTGTGCCACATGTTCAGTTGTGCCTGACTCTTTGCAACCTCATGGACTGCAGTCTGCCAAGCTCCTACGTCCATGCAATTTTCCAGGCAAGTATACTGGAGTGGGTTGCACATCTCCTGCAATTAAATTCTTTACTATTCGGATACTTTACCCACTGAGCCATCAGGGAAGCCCCAAGAGCATTCCCAAATACTGATGCCATCTTCCGATCTTTAGAACATCAGCTCTATTTTCCAAATATCATAATTCTGCCTTATTCAGAAAAAATAGAATATGTATTTTTATAATTTTTAAGCACAATTTAGTTAAAAAATTTTTTTTAATTTTATTATTGTTTATTTTATTTTATTTTATTTTTAAACTTTACAATATTGTATTAGTTTTGCCAAATATCAAAATGAATCTGCCACAGGTATACCTGTGTTCCCCATTCTGAACCCTCCTCCCTCCTCCCTCCCCATACCCTCTCTCTGGGTCGTCCCAGTGCACCAGCCCCAAGCATCCAGTATCGTGCATTGAACCTGGACTGGCGACTCGTTTCATACATGATATTATACATGTTTCAATGCTATTCTCCCAAATCTCCCCACCCTCCCCCTCTCCCTCTCCCACAGAGTCCATAAGGCTGATCTATACATCAGTGTCTCTTTTGCTGTCTCGTACACAGGGTTATTGTTACCATCTTTCTAAATTCCATATATATGCGTTAGTATACTGTACTGGTGTTTTTCTTTCTGGCTTACTTCACAAAAATATGGAACACTTCACGAATTTGTGTGTCATCCTTGCGCAGGGGCCATGCTAATCTTCTCTGTATCGTTCCAATTTTAGTATATGTGCTGCCAAAGCGAGCACTAATTTTATTATTGTTACATTGGTGGTCCCCCAATGAACCACATCTCTCAGAACTTCTGCCCTTGTGTTGTTCCTTCCCATCCTTAGTCTGAGTTTGGTCCAATGACTTGCTTTGGTAAATGAGATATTAGCAAGTTTGAAGCAAACAGAAGCTTGACAAGTGTTTGCCATCTTAGAATTCTTCTTCTTAGAACACAGACCAACCACCCTGCTGGAGAAAGAATGTACAGAGAGCTCCTGGAATATGTGAGACCATGCTAAGCATTGTGAGTAAAGCCAGCTTGGTCTTAAAAGCCCCATTCAAGACATCAGCTCAAGCCACTGACAAGAGAGATCCCAGGAGAGACCAGCAGACCCATCTAGCTGATTCCAGCCTAGGCTGCCGAATTGAAAAGTTGTTGTTTTAAGCCACTGGCTTTAGTAGTGTTAGTTGCTCAGTGGTGTCTGAGTCTTTACGACCCCATGGACTGTGGCCCGCCAGGCTCCTCTGTCCATGGGATTCTCCAGGCAAGAATATTGGAGTGGATTGCCATTCCCTTCTCCAGAGGATCTTTCCGACCCAGGGATCAAACCTGGGTCTCCTGCATTGCAGACAGATTCTTTAACATCTGAGCTACAAGGAATATCCCACTGGCTTTAGGATGGTCTATTACACAATAGCAGATAACCACAATAGTCAGAATCTCATTTCTTATTCGTCAATATGCACATTCTAGTCTTAAATGCCTTGAGTTAGCATTAACAGTAAAATATATCAATAGAATACTCTTCCCAATTAGAGTGAGGAAGTTTTATTTCTAGACATTTCTGGGAAACAGATTTTAGAAACTGACTTTTGCATTTAGAATTTTTTTTCTATGTAGATGATGTCTTTAAGATGAATAAAGTTTATCTCTACTTATTTTTTTCTTGGCTTTTTACCCCTGGGTAAGCATCTAGGGAAATGAAAAATTTGATCTCATGAATTTTATGCCCTGTTTTTTGCTCTTGCCAAAATGCTCTACTACTTCATTCCAAGTTAAAAAAAAAAAAAGTTCTTGTAAATATGCTATCTGCCACGGCATCAAGAGGAATGCCAGAAAGGACAATTCTATAAAAATAGATTTCTTCATTCTGTATCTATGTGATTCCACACAGTCAGAGACTCCGTTAGTAGCTATCTTGCAAGTCATAGTTTTCCTCTGAAAATAGGCTTTTTACCGTTTGTGAGACTTTGGCCTCTTTTTTTCCCTCAACTTGGGTTGGTGTTTTATGTTTCCTTCTTTCCTTCTTCATGGACCTTTCATAGGTTGGTCTCTGAAGGAAGTATTTCTCCCTTATCTCTCAGTTAGGAAAAGTGTAGTTTGCCTTGAAAAAGAGTTTCTTTCATAAGTTCATCAAACACTGGAAAATTCAAGAACACGGTAAGCAAAAAGTATTTTAAAACTGAAAGAAAAAGCAGCAAAAACTAGTTTTTCAGTTGTTGAGATGCTTTTAGAATGGTCATGCCTTGTTTAAATCACTGCTAATCAAAGTGTGGTCTGTGGACCCTGCCAGTCCCTACACTGTCATTGCAAAGAGAAAAATACAAAAACTGAGTGCTTATAAATATTTTTAGCAATTTGATATTGCCATGACATCTAACCATGTGATCGTTTTTCTCATAACCCAGTTTTAGTTTATATTACAAAATGCTGGTTAACAGTCGATTGGAATTTTTTAAAACGGTCTTTCTTCACTGCTTAAAAAGCACTAGTGTAAATATTGGGGGCAGGAGGAGAAGGGGACGACAGGGGATGAGATGGCTGGATGGTGTCACCGACTCGATGGACGTGTGTCTGAGTGAACTCCGGGAGGCCTGGCGTGCTGCGATTCATGGGGTCGCAAAGAGTCGGACACGACTGAGCGACTGAACTGAACTGAACTGATCTCTCCAAATTATCTTCCAGCCTCAGGCCTAGAAAAGTGTGGAACCCAGAGTGGGTAGGTAAAAAACATTTGTTGATTGATTGCTAATGACCTGATAGGCAGTTTCTAGTCCCATGATGCTCTAATAGTAAGTTAAATCTTTACCATTCACTAAACAATACATACAGCAAACATAAAAAAAGTCAGAGTTTCACCAAGTTTTCTTTTTTTTAAGGGCATGAAATAACCTGCCTAATTCTCTTGGCTTGGTATGAGTAATTAATTATACCCACATTTAGAGAACTCAAAAGAAATGACACATATGCTAAATAAAGGTAAAATTAGCTTTCACTTACTCCATAATAGCACCGACTGATTCAGCTGTCTTTGAGCAAAGAGAGATGGTGTAAGGTGTTGAGCTCAACATAAGGACAAAACCCATGACTCATTCCTTAGGAAGAATAAATGCATCATTGGGTTATATCAGGTGAAAGCCACTCCTTACACTTAGTACAGGAAATCAGACTCTTTGAAGTTAAGTGTCTTCAAAATCACTTTCTATCCTAGAACACCTTTATTAACTCAGATTCCAGATTAAGAAGGCTGAATGTACACTAAATACTACGGAGCTTATCTGTAGATCTCTTCCTGCCCCCACAGCACCTCAGCTTCAGGCAGTCTTGCTGTGGGTTTTGCTCTGATCTCTGCCCTAGTCCCATTAATTGGGTGATGGCCTCCTTCCTGTAGGGCTTCCCTATTGGCTCAGTGGTAAAAGAATCCTCCTTTTGCAGGAGACGTGGGTTCCATCCTTGGGTCGGGAAGATCATCCAGAGAAGGAAATGGTAACCCACTGCAGTATTCTGGCCTGGGAAATCCCACAGACAAAGGAGCCTGGTGGACTACAGTCCATTGAGTCACAAAAGGGTCTGACACAATTTAGCAATTAAACCACCACCACCACCACCACCTCCTTCCTATGTGATTGTAAGCAAGCCAGTTAGTCTTTCTATGCTTCAGATCACTCATTGGGGAAAAAAAAAAACAACTTTTTTAATGAGGACAAGGACACCGTGAAGAGTAATTGACATAAGGTGTGAATATGTCTGTGACAGCGCTGGATGGGCCCCAGCTGGGGTTCACCATCCTTCTCCCTTCACCTTGCCCTTGCTCCTCTGACCAAGCTTTCACCATGTAGGGCAGTGAAGTAGTTAAGCCCACAGACTTCAGAGTCCTAGACTTGGGTTTAAATCTCAGCTCCCCCATCTGCTAGCTTCTGTGACTCCCTGACTTTGGGCAAGTTATTGAAGCTCTTTAAGTCTTGATCCCTTCATCTGAAAATTTTTACCCCTGGCAAGAGATTTGTGATTGTGGAATGAAGACCTTCTTAAGAGTTGAAAGCAATGCTAGCACATTGCACGCCTCCGGTTAGGCCAGCTATTGTTCTTTTCCACCCAGTTCCAGCAACAAGCTTTGACCCATTGTGTCTTCATTTCTGGCCCAGGGCCTGCCTAGGATCCCGATTACTCAGAATCTGGAAGCTTTCTTTGCTCCTGCCTTTAAACACCAGCTCTTAATGACTGACTTTCTGTTTCTACCTGCTGACCCCCTCTGCTGCTGCACTTTCAGTATCCTAGAAGGCTGCCAGGTATCCTGTGGAAGCTCTCATTGCCTTAGGATCCCCCAGTCAGCTCTTCTGCCTTGCCCACCACCTACTTTGTGCTCCTAGACCCTCCAGGACACTGCCCTCACCCCCAGGCTTCTCCACTTTCTGTTGGGAGCTCCTGGATCCCTGCCTCTCCTTGAGCCCAACCTGCCCAGGGATTGAGCCAGAGGGGCCTAAGCCCTGGTTCCGCCAGCACTTGCTGTGGAACAAGTCAGGGCATGGATCCCATCCTGAGACTGGTACATCACCAGGGGGTCAGAATGCCAGCACCAGACTGAAGGCAGATGTTACCAGCACTGTTTTGTCTAAAAACCATGTTCGATTATGGCTCTTCTGAGAGCTTCTGCTGACATTTCTCTTTGCAATGAAATCCTTTAAATTTTTCCATATACATTTTTCCTTGTACTTTTGTTTAAGTTTCCTTCTGCTGCCCCATCCCACTTTCTGGGGGAACTGAGAATCCCATACCTGCATAAAAGTCATCGAAGTGGGGTCAGTGACCTAAGCTTCCATTGAGCTGCACCTCTGGGGAAACGAGGATGGTGGTTCCGTACAGCATGAGGTCTCTCATTCAACTCAAAATTCTAGAGTGCATGTGTGTGCATGAGCGCTTGTGCACAGAGGGTGTGCACACACATACATAGAGTATTAGTTAATTTAAAACACACATAGAACCACACAAAGATAGAGTCACAACCCCTTAGCAATCACTTTCAGGCCCCTCAGGCACATTCCAGCCCCATTTTGGGGATGAGTAATGAGTTGAGGTATGGGGTGGGGTAGCTCTGCTTTCGGAGAAGGCAATGGCAACCCACTCCAGTACTCTTGCCTGGCAAATCCCAGCCTGGCAGACTGCAGTCCATGGGGCCGCTAGGAGTCAGACACGACTGAGTGACTTCACTTTCACTTTTCACTTTCTTGCATTGGAGAAGGAAATGGCAACCCACTCCATCGTTCTTGCCTGGAAAATCCCAGGGACGGGGGAGCCTGGTGGGCTGCTGTCTATGGGGTCACACAGAGTCGGACACGACTAAAGCGACTTAGCAGCACCAGCAGCAGCAGCTCTGCTTTCAGTAAAATCATGGTTGTTCTACCAGGCAGTAGCCCTGATGCAAAAATAGGATTTTTTTTTACCCGCCCAATGGCCTCCCTTATAAGCTAGTATCTACATGCCTTAGATTCCTGAGTAAGAGAAGAAGCTTGTCAACACAGACTCCAAATCTCATTAGAGAAAAGCGCATCAGAAGCTTTGGTTTCAGGTCTGAGAAGCTCATGGATCCTCAGATAATCTGAGAAAATTGATTCGTTCATTCAAAAATACTCAGTGAGAACCTGCTGTGTGCTAGGATCTGGACTTCTCGTTGGAGCTGCAAAGAGATTGAGGCAGATACCACTTCTGATTTAATGTGACCATATGGCTCATGGTCTAACATTCAGTCTCACTGACGTTCCTATAACCCAGCACTGCCTAGGAGGTCAATCAAAACATCTTCACTCGAGGCTCCTGCCACACTCGAAACCTGACACTTTTAAGACACAGTTCAATCCCTGGGTTGGGAAGATCCCCTGGAGGAGGAAATGGCAACACACTCCAGTATTCTTGCCTGGGAAATCCCTTGGACAGAGAGCTTGGTGGGCTACAGTTCATGGGGTCACAAAAGAGTCGGACACGACTTAGTGACTAAGCAACAACACCGTTGCATTACCAAACAAGGGTTCCAAAAGTCAATCTGTTATCACCACAAGCAAAATTAAACTTGAAGTCCACTCTTGCTCCCATGCAAAACTGTGAGAGAATTTCCATAGCAAGGAAGTCTTCTAGGCCATCTTCCCTAAGGATTGAACTCCGCTTTTTGGTTTCTCTTAAACAGTTTCGGTTCAATTAAACATTAAGTGAAACCAGTCCCCACTTTGCTAATGATTTCGACTGTGTGCACGTGTCTACTGCACTTTTACCCCTGCGAGTTTAACAACTCGGTAATAAAATGTAAGGACTGAGAGTTCAGCGGGTTAGCATTCAGGATCCTCAGTTCATTAAAAAAAAGTAAAGTTCTTACATGGATACTCCAAAGCCTCAGTGGAATGCTTAAGGCAGATTCACTAAGGATGTACCTCTGCCGGGCCCATCCATAATAGCTGCTCTTATTCCCAAGGGCCAGATTACCAGCCCAGTGATAGAGTACTTCCCAGTTGTTAACCCAGACTCTCCAAACAAATGTTGGAAATTGAGGCAGCAGATAGAGTTGCACAAAAATGCTAGATATCCAAATAAAAATCAAACACTGCAGAAAACATCTGGACATCTGACCAATGGATGAAGACTCTGGAGCTGGTATTTCGACCCCTGTGCTTAGTCCACTGGGTCAGAATAGCATTGAATAGGGGCAGGAAGCCTGGGTCTTTAAAGCCCCATGTCAATGGGGCGAGCAGCTCTGAGTTATCTGCCAACAGCACTTGAATAACTGGGGTGACTCATCACAGCCCCGGCTACTGCCTCTGGTCTCAGGACTACAACAAATGCTTCTCCACTCCGCAAGTATCTGTTTCAGAGTTTCCTCATCCTCAGCCAGCTTAGCTGTCCATCTTACCTGGTGGAATGACCCAGGTCCTTGTCCCTGAGGAGTGCAAGCCCTGGTCACCATGTGCTTCTCAGGCTGGAGTTTCATCCATGGTCCATTTAGCATCAACAGTGGTCAAGAGGTACCAAGTAAAGCACCTGGGTTCCATAAGAACTCCCCCTGCTCCCTCTGTTCCACAGCAGCCCCCCTTCCTCCTTATAATCAGGGCCAACTACCCTTGCAAGATGGTGACTCCCCTTCTCCCCTGCTACTCCTGGAAACAAAGAACCTTAAGTGCCCAGGCCATGGCCATAGGTTATAGCTCAATGGAACTATCATTACGCCCACTGGTGGAAGTGTTTTCCCTTTTGGAAACCAGGACATGTAAACTGGCTGAGCCTAGAGTTGCTGGGACAGGAAACACAAGTGGGTCACTGAGAGTCATGGTAAGTGGGGCCACTCCAGCTCCCACCCCCTGGTCTGCAGCCCCGCGTATTCTTCCTACAGGACACAGTGCCACAGACAGCTCTTTGACTTAAACTGTATATTGTGTCCTAGAAGACGGTACCCTGTGCTCATAAAATATCATCTCCAGATTAGTGCTTCAGCTATGCAACCCCAACACTCAAGTGACTGTCAGCTTTGGATAATATGAATGCCACGGTCTTCAGCCCATTAGTGCACCTCTTTTGTTATAAAGTGGGTTTGACATAACATTACTCTGGATTCTGTGCCAGTCCACTAATCCAACAAACACTCCACAAGCTCCCAGAAAGCGGTGCTGGCTGACGCCCCACAGGCAGGAATGGCAAACCCACACCTGGAATGTGTCTATTCCTGGCAAAAGATATCATTGGTCTTCTAGGATGAAATGTATCCAATATAGTCAATTTGCCACCAAATGACCAGGTGACCTCCTCCAGGGATGACGGCATATTGGTCACTCAGTATTGAGGCCTGTTATTGGTCATGTAGTGGCCACAGTAGCTAGATCAGGCTTGGTGAGTGGGAGCCCCTGCTCTAGGGCCCTTTCACTGACCTTCATCCCTCCCAGCATGGCTGTATCACTCACAAGCCGGCCATGCCAGCACTGGGGGAGTCCAATGATGGAGGCTGGTTAAGGTCAACTGGTAAGTCATTCTATTTCATCATCTAGTGCCTTTCTTGTTGAGCATTAAGATATATTAATTTTTTATATTGATGCTCAACAAGAAAGGCACTAGATGATAAAATAGACACAATGCCTTACCAGTTGACATGAACCAGCCTAACATATATTACAAAAAGAAAGAGAAGGCTCAGTAAACCAGTCTGACCCACTCACAGTACTGTCTAGAGCAAGTCCTGCTGCAGCATAAACTGGGACAATGCAAAATCGAGAACAGACACATTACAGGCTGTGCTTGTGTAAACTGCAGTGATAACAAATATGGCCTCATTTGAAATGAACACAGATGTCTATGGTTCTGTGTTGTGGGTGTCTGTGGAGGAGTGGTGGGTTTTCTAACAGTATAGATACAAAGAACACAATTCCTGAATCTATTCAATCAATGATTAATACATTTTGACCACCTACTGTATCTCCAGCTAAAACTAGAAGAAGAGAAAAGACATAAGACTCAGAGTCTGGCTTTGAAGATTTGAAACTCCGCTGGAGGAGTCAGAAGTAGAAGCAAGGTCTAGAGAAATACAGATCACAGGCTAAGGGATGTGGTGCAGAGTGGGATTACAGAAGGAACTCAGCAAAGCTGGGAGAGGGATGGCTGAGGGGCAGAGTTCAGCAAAGGGCCTGACCTGGGAGTAACCCTGCTAGGTCAGGACTGGGGTTAGGGCAGACAGAGAGGGGAGACATAAGAGAGCTATGGGGATGGGAGGGAAGGTGGTAACAAGGCGAATCCTCTGACAAGTGTGAAGCCCTTCTGTTGGGGGAAGAGAAAGTTTTTGAATATGGGGATGGGGCCACAGGGGTTCAAGTTCCTGTGTGAGGGTTGGTGGGTCCCTGCTAAGTTTTGGAGCAGGCAGTTTTAGAAGGAGGTGCCTGGCCATGAGTAGGAGAGTTTTGCTCTGTTTGGGGGCTTCTTCATGAAGATGAACTGAGCCAGGCATGCCAGAGGGTGTATAGGCACATTCTTTCCTGTGACTTTGACAAGAATTCCATCAGCAGCCTGGCCAGAGACGATGCCCAAAACAACTCTGAGTGGCAAGTGCAGTTGTGGAAAGGAAACAGGCTTTGAAGTCTGAAAGACTTCAAGTTCTAGTCTGATCGCTCATGACCAGATGACTTCATCTTTCAGAACCTTAGTTTTTCCAATTATGGAATGGGCATAACACCCATCTCATAGCATTCTTACAAAGGAAGCACCTTAGCACTCAAAGTACTCTATAGCACTCAAAATATTACTTCTTTTCATTCTCTCTTTTTATCAGAACTGTTAATAAAACAAAACTTCCGATGCTTGATCTTATATAGTAATGTCATGTCAAAACTATCTCATCAGCTTCAAAACTATCTCATCCATAGAGACCAAATGCAGGGTAAAAGTTTTGAGTCAGTCTTAATTTTTAAAAATTGTATTATTCTTGGCCACACCACATGGCATGCCAGATCTTAGTTCTCTGACTAGGGATTGAACCCAGGACCCCTGCAATGGATGTGCAGAGTCTTAACCACAGGACTACCAGGGAAGTCCCTCTTTCTTGATTTAAAAAATTATAAGTTCCTATCGAATTCTGGAACGCTTTTTCTTAAAATTGTTTTAAACACAAAGTAATACAATGTACCCACCGCATGTATATAAGATAAACATTTTATATCTTTTATGAACTTCAACTTGAAGCTGTATTTTTTAACTTTTAAATTAAAAATTCATTACAAATTTATTTGAGGAAAAGGAAGAGGCTTAAACAGAGATGACAGGGAGAATGAGTGGATTCCTGCAGTAGGAGGGTGTGAGATGTCCACTTTTACTTTCACATTCAGATTTTCTAGAAAGGCTATTACTGCTTTTTATACTTTAAAAATAATATATTTTTAATTTTTAAGAAATGTGACTCTCCCACTTTTATTTCCCTCAAATCAGTCCTGGGCAATCAGCCAGCAGTTTGTATGAGGCAGTGGACAATGCCTGCCATACATACTGTGGGTGCGCAGGAAAGGTCAAGAGGAGGAGCTTTCATGTGTATTTCAAATTGTGCCCTTCACCGTCAGAAAGGAAAATACCATTTACCATTCACTCAATCAAAAGGCTTTTTTCCCAGGTTTTTTCTACAAGAGGAACAAAACTCAGATTCTTAGAAAAGAAAAAGAAGAAAAAGAAAACCTAGAAGGACAGAAAATAGCCATTTGAAAGAGTTGTGAGATGATGGGTTTTTTTCTCATGTTTCATTTCCATCATCATCATATTTGTGCTGTAATGAAGGTTGAGAGTCATCTGATGCAGACTGTGCCCTACTGGAGGCTGTGTGTGTATTTGTGTGTGGATGTGTGAGTAGTGTGTATACATGGATGTGTGTGGATCTATGTATTGATTGTGAACCTGTGTGTGTGGAATGTAGAGGCTGTGTAGAACTGCAGTGTATGCAGAGGCGGTGTGTGTGTGTGAGACAGAAATGTGGATGTGCATGGAGTGTGTGCATGGGAGAGAGGGTGTGTATGTGAGGGGTGTGTGTGTGTGTGTTTTTCCTCCTGAACCAAAATTTTATTTTAAATTATTAGGTTTTTAGTGCATACGAAACATTTTCATAATGTAGGGGGAAGGCCATGGCACCCCACTCTGGTCCTCTTGCCTGGAAAATCCCATGGATGGAGGAGCCTGGTAGGCTGCAGTCCATGGGGTCGCTAAGAGTCGGGCACGACTGAGCGACTTCACTTTCACTTTTCACTTTCATGCATTGGAGAAGGAAATGGCAACCCACTCCAGTGTTTTTGGCTGGAGAATCCCAGGGACGGTGGAGCCTGGTGGGTTGCCGTCTCTGGGGTCGCACAGAGTCCGACACGACTGAAGCGACTTAGCAGCAGCAGCAGCAGGACATATAAGGATGTCAGCACATTGAACTACAACAGAAAATTTCTTATACAACTTTTGAAACATTGATATGCTTGTTTCTCTTGTGTATGAATGGCACCGTTAGCTTAAATCAGCTTTGTCGTGGATTATCAAGTAGGTTAAAAGCAGAGCTGGGTTTCCAGCTAGGGTTGAAAACGGGGCTAGGGTTGTGTGTGTGTGGAGGCTGGAGAGTGTGCACAGGTGGGGTGTTCAGTTTGGAGTGTGAGAGAGTGAGTCTGGATGTGTGCAGAGTGATGTGAGGTTGTGAGTGTGCAGCGGTGCGTGCATGAACCTCGTGTGTGTGTGTGTGTGTGTGTGTGTGTGTGTGTGTGGTGTGTGCACAGTGCAAGCGGAGTTGGGAGTGTTTGTGTGGCAGGTACGGAGGTGCGGGTGGGGTGGGGATGGGAGGGTAGGGGGATGGGGGAGGGTCATCTGGGGGGTGCCCCTTCCCTCCCCTCCTTCGTCCCCCCTCCTTCTCCCTCCTCCCACCCCCCTCCTTCCTCTCCCCTCCCCCTCCTCCAGCACCCGGCCCGGCCCGGTCTGCGGCCGCGGGAGCGCGCGGCGCCGCGGAGGCCGCCCCTCTGCGGAAGGCGGCGGGAGAGGGAGGGAGGCAGGGCCGTGCAGGCGTCCAGGCCGGAAGCGCGCGGGGCCCGGCTGGGCGGCCGCGGACATGTGCAAGATGTCGTTCAAGGTGAGCGCCGCGCCTGCCTGAGGGCGCGCTGGGCGGGCGGCCGACCTGCAGCCGCGGGGCCGGCACCCTCCGTCCGCCCGGAGCCGCCGCGGGCCCGCAGGATGGGGTGGGCGCCGCCCCGAGGTGGCCTGCAGGGACCGGGAGGGAGCGGCCGGGGACCTGGGGGCGCGGGCTCTGCGGGAAAGGCTCTGCGCACTTCTGACTGCAGGTGCGGTGAGCCGGACGGCGGGGACTGTCGCCGGGGTAACGGGCGGGCGGGGGCGGGGAAGGAGCCCTGGGTCTGCGCTCCTCGCGGGGACCGGGCTGCGGCACCGATTCCTGCATCCGTGTTCCCGAACGCCAGCCGCCCCACTGCTGCTTCCTCCCGGAATACTTTTTCGACGCTGGAGCTGAGGGACCAGCGCAGAGCGAGCTGCAATTGATTACCAAAGAGTTTATTAAAGTCATTTATTTAACCCCCGCATTTTCGGGTTCATTTCGGGAAAGTGAGGTTCATTGATTTGCCTCTATTGAAGATGTTTTTAAAAATATATTAGTTAAAATGTACTGAGCACATATAATGTGCCCTACTCTGATCCAGGGGCTCCACGGTTCAAGTTCTGAGTCTTCCGGAGGAACCACGAGATGGTAGGTACTTTGCCCCCACCCCCCATCACCATCACCACCACCTTTTCTAAGTAAGAAAACTAAAACATGGAGAAGTTAAGTAACTCTTCCCACAACCGTTCAGCCAGTGAGCGAATGGTGTTCAGACTGAAACCCTAGTGAGTCTGGCTCTATAGCAAGTGTGGTCCCAGTTCTTACAATAGCTTATTTAAGCAGAGGAATGACATGGTGAGATTTGCACGTCAGAAGGATCTCTGGCTACAATTTGGGGTTGGGCTTCCCGGGTGGCTCAGTAGTCAAGAATCCACCTGCAATGCAAGAGACACTGGTTTGATCCCTGTGTCAGGAAGATCACCCCGGAGAAGGAAATGGCAACCCACTCCAGTATTCTTGCTTGGGAAATCCCATGGATAGAGGAGCCTGGCTGGCTGTGGTCCATGGGATCACAAAAGAGTAGGACATGACTTAGGGACTAAACAACGATAACAGTTCAGAGAATAGAACCGAGCTGGGAGACCAGTCAAGACTGTGTTGGGGACATCTTGTTAAATGGTACCAGACTAGGGCACAGATTTTGAGAATGGAAGAAAACAGACAAACGTTGAGTGACTTAAACATTTTTAATCAGCAGAATTCAGTGATGGATGTTATTCACTGGGTTAGGGAAGGGCAGAGAGATAAAGATAAAATGTTTGGTGTGGGACATGTAAAGTTTCAGGATGGAGGTGAGTCCAGGTAGAGATGTTGGTTAGACAGATGTGCAAACTAGGAGCCCAGGAGGGTAGTCTAGGCAGGAAACAGAGATGACATTTAAGAGTGAGCAGTGTTAAATGGTCGTTGAACCCATGGGAATGAACGTGGCTGCCCAGTGAGATAATTTAAAGGTTATAAATTAGAGGACTGAGAACAAATTCTTAAAGAACCTCAGGACTTAAGAATGAGCAGAATAAGAGAAACCCATTGAGAAAAAGGTGGGGGGGGGGCGGGGGAAGGCAGACAGAAATGTATGAGAAAAATCAGAAGCATGTGCAGCCATTAAGCCAAGAATCTATAGCCTTTGAATAAAGGTGGAGAGGGATGCAGAATTAAATACCTCAGAGAAATCAAACAAGCTAAGAATCGAAAAGTGCCCATTGAACTTAGTAACAGAGCAGGCTCTGGTGACCTTGTTGAGAACAGTTTCAATGCAGTGTTGTGTTCAGAAGCCAGACTGTAATAGCTTAAAAAGAGAGTGGGTGGAAACCACAAATGGAGAGAACTCTTTCAAAAAATTGGAAACAGTGACTGCGGTGGGAATCCAGACTTGGCCAAGGGTTTGTTTGCTTTAAAATGGTAGAGACTTGAGCATCTCTATTTTTTTATTATTATTATTTTTGGTTGCACCACATAGCTTGGAGGATCTTGGTTCTGCTGAAAGTGAAAGTCATTCAGTTATGTCCAACTCTTTGCAACCTGATGGGCTATGCAGTCCATGGAATTCTCCAGGCCAGAATACTGGAGTGGGTAGCTGTTTGCTTCTCCAGGGACCTTTCCAACCCAGGGATTGAACCCAGGTCTCCTGCATTGCAGGCAGATTCTTTACCAGCTGAGCCACCAGGAAAGCCCAAGAATACTGGAGTAGGTAGCCTATGCCTTCTCCAGTGGATCTTCCCAACCCAGGAACCGGTGTCTCCTGCATTGCAGGTGGATTCTTTACCAGCAAGGATTGAACCTGAGCCCTCAGTGAAAGCATGGACTGCCAGGGAAGTCCTGATCATCTTTAAATGATAATGGGACATTTCAACAGTAAACAGACAACCCAGTTTTGAAATGGGCAAAGGATCTGAATAGAAGTTTCTCCAAGGAGATATACAAATGGCCAATAAGCCACTGAAAGGATATTTGACATCAGTAGCCAGGGACAGAGGAGCCTAGTGGGCTGCCGTCTATGGGGTCACACAGAGTCGGACACGACTGAAGCAACTTAGCAGCAGCAGCAGCAGCAGCCATCAGGAAATGCAAATCAAAACTGCAGTGAGACACCACAGTCACACCCTTTACGATGATTACAGTCAACAAGACAGACAATGACAAACATTGGCAAGAATCTGGAGCAATTGAGAACAACAACAAAAGAATGTGGAGAAATTGAAAACAACAACAAAAAAGAATGTGGAGAAATTGGAACCCTCCTACATTACTTGCAGCAGTGTAAAATGATACAGCAATAATAGAGAACAGTCTGGTCATTCTTCAAAAAAATTAACCATAGAGTTGCCATATGACCCCACAATTCTGCTTCTAGATGTATATCCAGGAGAAATGAAAACATATGTCAGGAATTTGTATCTCATGGTGGTGGAGACTGGGAAGCCCAAGATCAAGCTGCTGACAGTTTTAGTTTCTGGTGAGAGCCTACTTCCTGGCTTGCAAGCAGCTACTTTCTGACTGTATCCTCAGATAAGAGAGCTCCAGTGTCTTTCTTTCTTTGTAAGGGCACTAACCCCACCATGGGGGCTCCACCCTCATGGTCTAATCTAAACCTAGTTACCTCCAGACATCACACTGTGGGGTTAGGACTTCAATATACGAACTCGGAGAGGAGAGGATGCAAAGATTCAGACCATAACAAGGTGTATCCATATGATGGATCATTCAGTCAGCAAAAGGAATGAATCTCTCATACATGCAGCAATGGGGATGAACCTTGAAAATATTATGTTAAGTGAAAAAGGCCAGACACAAAAGGCTCCATGTTACGGGGTTCCATTTATATGGCGTTAGTCACTCAGTCGTGTCCGACTCTTTTGCAGCCCCATGGACTATAGCCCACCACGCTTCTCTGTTCATGGAATTCTCCAGGCAAGAACACTGGAGTGGGTTGCCATTCCCTTCTCCAGGGGATCTTCCTGACCCAGGGTTCAAACCTGGTGACTCCTGCATTGCAGGCAGATTCTTTGCCATCTGAGCCACTAGGGAAGCCCCCCTACCCCATTTATATGAAGTGCCCAGAATAGGCAAATCCATAGAGACAGAAAATAGATTAGTGGTTGCCGGGAGTTGGGGGAGAAGGGGGTAATGGAGAGTGATTGTTAATAGGTATGAGGTTTCTCCTAGTTGATGAAAATATTCTGGGATAAGGTGATAGTTGTAAAACCTTGAGATTAAAATAAAACCCACTGAATTATATGCTATAAAAAGATGGGTTTGGGGAGTTTTTTTTGGCAGTCTTTGTTTTTTTTTTACTTTTGAATTTTTTATTTTGTATTGGGGTACAGCCAGTTAACAATGTTGTGATAGTTTCAGGTAAACAGTGAAGGGACTTAGCCATACATACACATGTATCCATTCTCCCCCAAACCCCCCTCTAAAAAGATGAATTTTATGGTATTGGGTTGGCCAAAAAGTTCATTTGGGTTTTTCATCATAGTTATGGGAAAACTTGAATGAACTTTTTGGCCAGCCCAGGATGTAAAGTATTAGTTCTAAAACTAAAGTAAGTCATGTCAGACTCTTGTGACCCCATGGACTGTAGCCCACCAGGCTACAGAGCCCACCAATCCCTCTGTCCACGGGATTTTCCAGGCAAGAATACTGGAGTGGGTTGCCATTTCCTTCTCTAGGGAATATTGCCCACCCAGGATCAAAGCCGGGTCTCTTGCATTGCAGGCAGATTTTTTTACTGACTGAGCCAAGTATCTCAGCACAGAAGTGTTTTAAGATGGCAGCAGGGAGTGCTGAGAAGGCTTCTGCGTGGAGAGGATGGTCTAGCTGAGTGCTGAAGTTCTCAGAAGTGGGAGAGCAGAGACACTGATCGAAGGCCAGGATGAACTCAGAATTTGGGGTGGGCAGAAGGGAAGGTGCCAACATTTTCAGTGAAGAAAGAAAAACGATCCAGAGGCCACAGCTACTTTGAGGTGAGGCAGAGGATGAGAAGGTGGGATGGCCTGAGTCTTGAAGCAGCAGAGATGTGTACACCTGCTGAGAAGCGGTGTCTGGAAGCCAGGTGAGGAGGGTCCAACCTCGTTCCCCATCTTAGGGTTGCTATGGGAGCAGGTTCAGCACCCCCTCCCCGCACTCCCCTCCCCTACACCCCACCAGGGAGACAGGAAGCTTGGTGCTAGGTAAAGGAGGAAGGCAGTTGATTTTTTTAGAAAGTAGAGGAATTCTAAAAGGCACAGAGGGAAGATTTGAGGGACAGCGGGGGAGAGTTGCAGGCTGGGTGACTAATCGTGTACCAGCCCCAGCTGGAGAAGGCAATGGCACCCCACTCCAGGACTCTTGCCTGGAAAATCCCATGGGTGGAGGAGCATGGTGGGCTGCCATCTGTGGGGTCGCACAGAGTCGGACACGACTGAAGTGGCTTAGAAGCAGCAGCAGCCCCAGCTAATATCATGTCGTTTAGTTGCTCAGTCATGTGACTCTTTTACGACCCCATAGACTGTAGCCCACCAGGCTCCTCTGTTATGGGATTTACCAGGCAAGAATTCTAGAGTGGGTTGCCATTTCCTTCTCCAGGGGATTTTTCCCAACTCAGGGATCAAACCCGTGTCTCTTACATCTCCTGCACTGGCAGCTTTACCACTAGTGCCACAATGTGCCCACAGCCCACGATAAAAATACAGGACATCCCTGGTGCTCTAGTGGTTAAGACTTCCCCTTCCAACGCAGGGTGTGTGGACTTGATCCCTGGTTGAGGAGCTATAAGATTCCACATGCTTCTTAGCCAAAAATACAAGACATAAAACAGAAGCAGTATTGTAACAAATTCAAAAAAGACTTCAAAAAAAAAGTGGTCCACATTAAAAAAAAAAAAGAATCTTTAAAAAACTAGCAACTTTTGGGAATTCTCTGGTAAGTCCTGTGGTTAGGACTCAGTACTTTCAGTGCCTGGGCTCCAGGTTCAGTCCCTGGTTGGGGAACTAAGATTCACAACCACTTTTAGTGTACATTTTCGGAAGGGGTTTTTATAATATTGCCTTTAAAATTATTTAGCAACAAATAATCTTTAATTGTGACTTCTCTGGTGGCTCAGTGGTAAAGAATCCACTTGCCAGTATAGGAGACACAGATTCGATCCCTGGGTTGGGAAGATACCCTAAAGAAGGAAATGGCAACCCACTCCAGTGTTCTTGCCTAGGAAATCCCATGGACAGAGGAGCCTGGCGGGCTGCAGTCCCTGAGGTCGTACAAGAGTCACTCATTCAGACAAGAGTGACTAAACAACAGAAACCTTTCATTTACATTTGCCCATGCTGCTGCTGCTGCTCAGTCGCTTCGGTCATGTCTGATTCTGTGCGACCCCACAGACGGCAGCCAAGCAGGCTCCTCCGTCCCTGGGATTCTCCAGGCAGGAATACTGGAGTGGGTTGCCATTTCCTTCTCCCATGCATGCGTGCATGCTAAGTCACTTCAGTCGTGTCCAACTCTATGCGACCCTATAGACAGCAGCCAATCAGGCTCCTCTGTCCACAGGATTCTCCAGGCAAGAATACTGGAGTGGGTTGCCATTTCCTTCTCCACATTTGCCCATGATTTTTGTGCAATTCAGTAGTTCTTGTATAGTGGGAAAATCAGACCTGCTGATAATATTGTGTCAGCAATATTTTGTGAAAATCATTTTTGCAATTGACATGTTAACATTTTGTAAATATTGAATGATGTTTTCATTGACTCTGATTTTGGAGCCATTGTTTCATTTTCGTAGGTGACTGAAAGGCTTGGAGGCCCTAGGCCCTTTGTTTCCAAGGCCTGCGTTGAAAAGACTCAGCTGTTGGCTGAGTCTGTGGGTGGATAAACAGGGCTTTAGAAACCACAATTTAGCTTCTTCTCGATGACTCAGAGTCACCACTTGTAGGACTATTTGCTTCTGAACCACCAGGAGACTCGTTTTATCCTTTCTCCATTATGTTGTCAACAGTCTCTTCTTGCTGGTAGCACTTTGCCTTCAGTAAATTTCCTCTATCAACGTTTTGTTGTTGTTCAGTCGCTCAGTCCTGTCCAACTCTTTGCGACCCCATTGACTGCAGCATGCCAGGTTTCCCTGTCCTTCACCGTCTCCCGGAGTTTGTTCAGACTCATGTCCTTTGAGCCAGTGATGCCATCCAACCATCTCATCCTCTGTTGCCTCCTTCTCCTGCCTTCAGTCTTTCCCAGCATCAGAGTTTTTTCTAATGAGTTAGCTCTTCTCATCAGCTTTGGCCACCTCATCTGAAGATCTGACTCATTAGAAAAGGCAACTGATAATTTGTTCTGGTTGGGAAAAGAGATACATGTTTGCTGGAATTGTTTTTAAAGTAAAAAGAACTCAGATTGCAGGTCTGTCTTTTTTGTGGAAGAAAACTCATGGATTTCAGTACATTGACTTTGTCTTTCAGTTCAATTCAGTTCAGTTGCTCAGTCACGTCTGACTCTTTGTGACCCCATGGACTGCAGCATGCCAGCCTTCCCTGTCCATCACCAACTCCCAGAGCTTGCTCAAACTCACGTCTATTGAATCGGTGATGCCATCCAACCATCTCATCCTCTCTTGTCCCCTTCTCCTCCTGCTTTCAGTCTTTCCCAGTATCAGGGTCTTTTCAAATGAGTCAGGTCTTCCCACCAGGTGGCCAATGCATTGGAGTTTCAGCTTCAGTATCAGTCCTTCTAATGAATATTCAGGACTGATTTCCTTTAGGATTGACTGGTTGGATTTCCTTGCAGTCCAAGGGCCTCTCAAGAGTCTTCAACACTACAGTTCAAAAGCATCAATTCTTTGGTCCTCAGCTTTCCTTATAGTTCACCTCTCACATCCATACATGACTACTAGAAAAACCATAGCTTTGATTCTATGTACTTTTGGTGGCAAAGTAATGTCTCTGCTTATTTAATGTGCTGTCTAGATTGGTCATGGCTTTGCTTTTGTCTTTATGACAGCTATTTCAACTTCTCAGGATTCGTTCTTCTGGGCTGAGGTTGCCAGAAGTCTAGCACAATCTATAAGTTAGACCCTAACCCAGTGAGGGGGAGTCACTATTCCAGAGCATAGGTCACTAGATAAAAAATAATACCTGAGTCTTTCTTAATCATGTCTTACGGAGAGGATTTGTTGTTGTTTAGTTGCTGAGTTGTGTTTGGCTCTGTGACCCCATGGACTGTAGCTTCCCAGGTTCCTCCATCCATGGAATTTCCCAGGCAGGAATACTGGAGTGGGTTGTCACTTTCTCCTCCAGGGGATCTTCCTGACCCAGGTATCGAACCGGTGTCTCTTATGTCTCCTGCATTGGCAGGCGGGTTCTTTACCACTGAGTCACCAGGGAAGCCCTGAATGCCGGGTTCCATATTGGTGGCGGAAATTGCTGATGCCTTGGCCAGACATACAGGAACTTATACTTTCGACCCTTGTTCTGAAAGTATGTAACTTATCTTAGAATCAACTCCAGTTCATCAATCATCTGAAATTACTTGGATGAGCCACAGGAAAATAAATTGACAAAGCCATATATTTTTTTTGACAGCTTTATGAAATACAGATCACATACCGTATAACTCACCCAGTTAAACTGTCCATTCCGGTGGCTTTTTTTTTCTAGCATATTCGTAGTTGTGCAACTATGAGTACAATCTATTTTAGAATATTTTAATCAACCCCAAAAGAAACTATGTACCTGTTAGCAGTCACTGTATTCTTCTAAATAGCCTCGTTTCAGAAAACCGCTGAACTATTTCTACCTCTATCAATTGGCCTCTGCTGAACACACATGTGTTAAACAGACTTTAAACATGGTCTTGAGTTCTGAGTTTGGAGACACCTGTGTTATACAGGGCTACCTCTATGGTAGAATGCCTGGGTAGATAAATCACTTACTTTTTTTTTTTGTCTGAAGTTTAGCTTTTTGGAAAACCCACAGTGTTTTTTTTTATTATTTTTTAATATTGTATTTATTTGGCTGCCTCGGGTCTTAGTTGTGTCACACGGGATCTTTCGTTGTGGCGCATGGACTCTCTAGTTGTGGCACGAGGGCTCAGTAGGTACAGTGTACAGGCTTATTTGCTCCTTGGCATGTGGGATCTTAGTTCCCCGACCGGAGATTGGACCAACTTCCCCTGCATTGCAAGGTGGAATTTTAGCCACTGGCCCACCTACGGAAGTCCCCTAAATTATCTACTTTTTCTCTGTGGTTTCCTATCATTTCCAGAAGTGTAATGATACTTACAACACAGGTTTAACGGTCAGTTAATGTTTTTAAAGTGACTCTGTAAATTTCAGCCATTTAGCACAGAGTGGAACGGTAAGATCTCAAAAACCTCCTCCTGCACGTGGTCTCTCCACCCTTCTTATCTCCTCATTTAATGTGGCTTCTAACACCAGAGAAATTCATCATTGAACAAAGCCAGTGTTCTCTTGATTAAATTAATTGTACACACTTAAAATCCACATGATTCTCAACTGTTTTTTAAGCCAGTTGAGATCTCTACCCCCTCTTAGCTTTTAATTAAAATTCCATGTTTGTGCAAGTAACAACTTCCCTTCTGTGTTTCTCTCCCCTTCCTTCCTGTATTTAATTTCTGGGAGTGTGCTAATGAGCAGTGTGTGAGCCAAAATTCTAGCAGTAAAGGGGGGCTGGGGAAAGAGAAGAGAAGATGGCATATGTGGAAGGTTGTGCCCTGGTTTTCTCACAGGGTATAAGATATAGGATCTCAGACTCTGGACCCAAAGAGAGTTAGGTTTGAATCCTAGCTCTGTTACTTTCTAGCTGGATGACCTTGAGTAAGTCATTTCTGTGCCTCAGTTTCCTCATCCTAAAATTGGGAACAGTAGCATCTACCTTGTGAGATTGTTCTGGGAATTAAAAGTGTTAGAGCAATGAGAGTGCTCAGCACGCTGCCTGACACAGAGCACTACCCAGCATAGGCTGTCGATGCTGTAACTCGTCATATCACACCGATAACCTGATGCCAGAGACGCGGAAAACCAAGAAAGAGATTAAATCGTCATCACAGGATTGGTGAAGTGCCTTAGGATTTGTGTGAGGCATTTTCACATGCATCAGCTCCTTTCAAGGCTTAAGGGCTGCCCTTTATAAACCGCATTTTAGGGTTATGTGCATATTGTGCCCAGAGGAAGTTTGGAAGTTTACCAAGCAATGTGGTCTGTAAAGAGAAGGCCAGGGGACTTTCTCTGTTGGCAGAAGAGGAGCTTGGCATGAGGTTAGGAAGGGGGTCACTGGGGAGGCCACTGCCTGTTTCTTGCTGTCTCGGGAGGAGACTTCTGCAGGAGGCGGGCAGTGGGATGGCTGAAAGCCTAGCCTCGAGCTCCAGGCTGCCTGGGGCTGCAGCCTGCCTTGTTGTTCTCACTTACGTCATCTGAGAAGTCGGGTAGTAATGTTCCCACTTCACTGAGCTGTGTTGCAGAGGATGTGCCAGTGGTATGGAATAAGCACTTGGTAAGAAATGTCTTGGGCTTCCCAGGTGGCGCTAGTGGTAAAGAACTCGCCTGCCAGTGCAGGAAACATAAGAGACACACGTTCCATCCCTGGGTGTGAAAGATCCCCTGGAGGAGGGCATGGCAACCCACTCCAGTCTTGCCTGGAGACTCCCATGGACAGAGAAGCCTGGTGGGCTACAGTCCATAAGGTCACGAAGAGTCGGACACGACTGAGCAACTAAGCACAGGAGGACTCTGCTTTTAGAGCTCACATTTCTTGAGTGTTTACTATCAAAGTGCATTTGCACATATTACCTCATTTATCCTCTAACAACCCGTGACAGAGGCACAGTTGACCTTCTGTGTTTGCAGATTCTGCATTTGTGGATTCAACCACAGACCAAAAATATTCAGAAAATTTCAGAAAGTTCAAAGCAAGAGAGCTTGAATTTGCCCTTCACTGGCAACTATTTACATAGCACTTACATCGTGTAGGGTATCATAAGTAACCCACAGATGATTTAAAGTATATGAGAAGATATGTGTAGGTTATATGCAAATAGTTTATATGCAAATACTGTGCCAATTTATATAAGAGACTTGAACATCCACAGATTTTGGTATCCGCAGGCAGTCCTGGAACCAATCCCCCAAGGATATTGCCTATACTAGCACTATGAATATTATTCTCACTTTCCTGGGGCACAGAGGACTTAAATAACCTCCCCAAGGTCACAGAACAGGGACACAGCAGGGTCAGGACTTGAACTCGGCTCTCTCTTACCCCAAATCAACAACTTTCTCATGCCTCCACCTGCCAGTAAATCAAGCCCTGGAGGGAAAAATGAAAGATTTACACCTTTTCCCAAAGCTCAGTTTCTGGAACCTTCTACAAAACGGGGATATCTAGCTTGTGCAGGAGAGGAATCCCCGAGGCCATTCTAAAGGCAGGAGAGGCTCCTGGTCGGAGACATTATTATGACAATAGAAGCTTGTGGTTTACAGATGGTTTTTGAAAGGCATTTGGGGTTAAAGTGAAACAGAATCACCGAAAATGATTTACAGTTTACTTCTCTCAAGTTCTCATGTTTCCGGAAAAGCCAGCAGAGCTGTTTCCATGGTGCATATTAAATTCTCTTCCTGATTCACCCTCCCATACTTCATCCTGGCCTCGTGCAGTGTTTCTTATTAAAGGGGCATTGTTTCATGATTTATATACAAGTCAAACCAGCCTGCCATGGCTTCTTGCAGTAACATCAGGCCCAGCCTGGTGTAAAAGCCACAGACACTGCGTGTGAAAACTGAGACAGTACAGTTTACACCTTAAGGGGAAGCAAATGGTTCACCTGCAATTTAAGGTGAATTTTTTTCCCTCCTAACAGAGCCAGGAAAGCATTGCAAGTATGTTTGTAATCTGCTTATCACTCCCTGCTTGGCCACGCTCTCATCCAAGAATGCACAAGAACACTAAGTTGGGTACGTGCTGAAGGGCTTCCCAAGTGAAAACCTCCCGCCCCAACTGCTGCCACCCCTCTGCCACCCCTGGACTTTCACTGTGTTGGCTCCTCAGAGCAGCCAAAACTGTTGGTGTCTGCTTTTTAACTTATTGAGGTGAGTTAGGTACTGTTAGGGCTTCCCTCATAGTTCAGTTGGTAAAGAATCCTCCGGCAATGCAGGACACCCCAGTTCAATTCCTGGGTCGGGAAGATCAGCTGGAGAAGGGAATCTAGTATTCTTGGGCTTCCCTCAGCTGGTAAAGAATCTGCCTGCAATGTGGGAGACCTGGGTTCGATCCCTGGGTTGGGAAGATCTTCTGGAGAAGGGAAAGGCTACCCACTGCAGTATTCTGGCCTGAAGAATTCCATGGACTGTATAGTTCATGAAGTCGCAAAGAGTTGGACACGACTGAGCAACTTTCACTTTCACTTTTCACTAGGTCTGTATATAAAAACGTATCGATATTCTTAGAAGATGTATTGCATATAAGACTCTCTGGGTCAGAGGAGTGCGTTGAAGAAAAAGTGTTAGTCGCTCAGTCATGTCCAACTCTTTGCGACCCCACAGGCTGTAGCCCACCAGGCTCCTCTGTCCATGGAATTCTCCAGGCAAGAATACTGGAGTGGGTAGCCTTTCCCTTCTCCAGGGAATCTTCCTGACCCAGAGATCAAACCCAGGTCTACCTGCATTGCAAGAGGATTCTTTACCATCTGAGCCACCAGGGAAGCCCTGAGATGAGTGCTTTAATCCCACCAAAAAAAAGTATTTTTGTTAATTTGAATACTAAAAAATTTCCTGTGAATTCGCCATTAGTAGCAATACTCTGATTTTAAATTTGCCTGTTGGTTCTAACATTGTAAAGAAAGTGGATAGAAGGAAGGAAACTAGCGTTTATAAGCGCATACAACATGCCAGATACAGTATTAGCCAATTAACCACCATTTTTTAAATTTACATCTATTTTTTAGTTGTAGTATAATTGCTTTACAGTTATATGTTAGTTTCTGCTGTTCAGCAGTATGAATCAGCTGTAAGTATACATACTAATATATCTCCTCCATCTTGAGCCTCCTTTAACCTACATCATTTAATTTTTACCATAAACTTCAGGGCATGTCATGTGATCTCCATCTAAGCAAGAGGAAACCAGGACTTATCAGGGCCAGTCCATTGCCTAAAGCCAGGCCTGAAACCCAGAGCTGTCTGGTTCTGCCTGTCCTTCCGCCCCCACCATGGACTTTTCTTTGCAAATCTAAATCAATGCATTTTAGAGAAGGAGGTGGTGCTTCAGCCAGCTCTGCCACTCTGATTCTGGAGAACTGTTCTCCACCTCTGTTCCTTCCATAGTCATAGTTTCGGGGTTAACTTAGCAACTTTAAAACGACCCCACACTGGAGTGAAGGATCCACCTGAGGTCGCATAGCAACATTTCCTGCCCAGAGTTCTTTGTTCTCAACAGAAACCCCTGGCAAGTTCCAGCTGAATCAAATAACCTTTGGTAGAGGGAGAGTGAGGCGTTTACCCAGGCGGCTGGAATTGAGTAGAAAGCATTGACTACACAGAAAGTTAGTTTGTCGCTCACTCAGTCATGTCCATCTCTTTGCAGCTCCATGGACTGTAGCCTGCCAGGCTCCTCTGTCCATGGGATTCTCTAGGCAAGAATACTGGAGTGGATAGCCCTTCCCTTTTCCAGGGGATCTTCCTGACCCAGGGATTGAACCCAGGTCTCCCACATTGCAGGAGGATTCTTTACCATCTGAGCCACAGAAAAGATGCTGGTAAACTCAGAATTGGGAGCAATTTCCCTCCGCTTAGAGATAAGAGACATTTAGGAACGTGGCAGGGAAGAAATAGCAGTTAAGCAGAACCTTGGCCTTGAAGGATGGGGGAAAATTCTTTCAAGCAAAAAGGAAACTGTGAACAAAGACACAGAGGCAGGAAAGCGAGGACATTGGTGGGAAATGGAGTATATTAATAGTGCTGTGTAATCAACAACCCTGCTCTCTGCCACAGCCCCAGGGCTCGGGTTACCCGCATCCCATAGCCAAGTATACAACAATGACCCGCTGCGGGAGGAGCACTCTTTCCAATGATCAGACACATCTGGAAACTCTCCATTTTGAATGGCAGCACCTGTTTACGTAGCAGTGGTCACGTTAATGAAGGTCAATTTTAAAGATTCTGTTTCATTTTGCTTCTGCAGAAGGAAACCCCGCTTGCCAATGCGGCATTCTGGGCGGCGAGGAGAGGCAACCTGACTCTGCTCCGCCTGCTACTGAACAGCGGCCGCGTGGACGTGGACTGTAGGGACAGTGTACGGACCAGTCCATTCAGTACCCGCATGCTAGGAGCTGGCTGTCCCCCGCTGGCATCAGAGCGCCTGCTGAACACCCTGCCCTTCACAGCGCTTGTCCCCTTTTTCATGCGCTGTCCCCTTTATCATGTGTTTGCTTGCCTCATGCTTTTCAAAAAGTCCAAAGCACCATTGCTACTGTTCAGTCGCTCAGTCATGTCCAACTCTTTGCGACCCCATGGACTGCAGCACGCCGGGCCTCCCTGTCCTTCGCTATCTCTCCTGGAGTGTGCTCAGACTTATGCAGAGTACCATGGGAAACATATCGAGGAAACCATTATCTGCATCAGACAGGAGGGGTCACAGTAGGGGAAGAAGCAGGTCAGTGGGAAATCAGAATTGGCCCAGTCCAAGAAGAAAAGGGGTGGGGGGTGATTCAGAGTAGAAGGAGGCTGCCATGGATCAAGGAGTTGGACTTTTTCTGCTGAGAGATGGAAGCCCCCCACCCAACTTCATTTCCCTCTACCTTTGCAAACGTCAATTCACTCATCAGTGATGGCGGGGAACTAAAACAGGTCTTCCCACCCCCTGGCAGCATCACTTGCAGAGTCCTTCCCTCCCCAGCCAGAGGCAGTGATCTCTGTTCTCAGCAGGACTTCACAGCTCTGGGGACTGAGAGGACCTCAGATGAGGAGAGAGAGGAGATATTTTATTTTAGGGATTAAATAGAAATGTTTTCACAGGAGCCTTCTTGTTTTCCTGAAAACAGGGTGTGCCATTTCCAGCTTTTATTACACAAATTTGGTAGGTGATATCAGCCACCAGCCCGAGTGAGGTATCAAAGTTTGCTCCCGTTTGCCCCCCGGGGCATTGGTGCAGGACAGCTCAGGGTGCATCTCCGGACCCACGTGTAACTTCCTCCCCACTTGCTCTGTGTCCCAGAGTCAGAGGTCTCTGGCTTGCCCTCAGGCTGTCGCTTTCCTCCGACCGCCAGTAGGGTTTGGCCAATGGGAGCTTTGGCGGGAATCAGAGGCTGGGAGGACAGGGATGTTGGGGAGTCCAGCCCCCCTGTCCTGTCTGGCAGTAACGTCCTCACCCTGTCTGTCCAGGGAGCCACCACCTGCCTCTCATGCTTTGGGGCCTGGGCTGGTATCGAAGCTCCATTGTCCCTCCCTCTCAGTTCTGTTCTTTGTGGTTTCCTTACAGTCAGAGCATAGCTTTATAAATAGTCCCTTTATTATGCTTTCTTCCAGTTATCCCAGTTTGAATGTACCATCTGTTCTTTGCCAGGACCCAGACTGATATGGGGTCTTGGGCATCTGTGAACTGGTTATCTGGTCTTACTGGGGGCTTGCTGGGCAGCAGTGCCATACTGGACAGATCTGGAGTGGGAACACCCCAGTTCATTGTGGTCTCACCCACTGACCAAGTTGATGACCAGTTACTCCTTTTTCTTAAAGTCACCCCTTTCCAGACACCCCTGACTTCCAGCTTTGTGTCCGTTCCTACATCCACAGATCCCACTTCTTCATTCTCTTTTTCCTTTGTCCCAACCTCTGACTTTTTCTCAGTTGACCATGTTATAGAAGTGAAATGCAATCCATAAGGAAGCATTTGGGGTAATTTGTTTTATTCATCTTCCCTTATTTTAATATAGATGAAGCCTGACATTTAAAATTTTCTTTGTGAAATGTCCAAGTGCTCTGTGCTTCCTCTAGCCTTTGATTTATTTGTATTTTGAGACCAATGTGCCCGTGATAGAAAATTTTTCTTTTTTTTAAATTAATTATAATTGGAGTATGGTTGGTTTACAATGTTGTGTTTCTGCTGTACAGCAAAATGAGTCAGCTACGCGTATACATGTATTCCCCTCTTTTTTTGGCTTTCCTTCACTTTTAGGTCACCACAGAGCATTGAGTAGAGTTCCTTGTGCTATACAGTGGGTTCCCATTAGTTATTCAAGTCCTTGAATCATTTTTAAAATTATTTATTTATTTTATTTATTCACTTTTGGCTGTGCTAGGTCTTCATTGCTGTGCGGGCTTTTGTCTAGTTGCGGAGAGCAGGGGTCACTCTCTGGTTGCTGTGTGCAGGCTTCTCCTTGTAGTGGCTTCTCTGGTCGGACCACAGGCTCTAGGACACAAGGGCTTCAGTAGCTGCAGCACGTGGGCCCAGTTTTGCGGCTCTGGGGCTCTAGAGCACAGTCTCAGTAGCTGTGGCAAACGGGCTTAGTTGCTCTGCGGCATGTGGGGTCCTCCCAGATCAGGGATCCAATCTGTGTCTCCTGCTTTGGCAGGCAGATTCTTCACCTCTGGACCACCAGGGGATCCCCAGGTCCTTGAATCTAAAGGTAGCGAAGACCGTGGCAATCATCTCATCCAATTCCTCATTTTAAAGATGAAGTAAATGAGCCCCGAAAATCGTGAGCAGTGTGCCCCTCAGTGTGCTGGTGGGCCCCGGGGCTCCTGACTCTCACTTCTGTGGTCTCTCATTGCATCTTTACCTGAATCAGTTTGAAGACAAAGAATTTTAAAGTCAGAAAACTGACTGCTGCTGCTGCTGCTGCTAAGTTGCTTCCATCGTGTCCGACTCTGTGCGACCCCATAAACCCCACCTTTTCGCATTAATAATGGTGTTTTGGCTCAGGAATCATTTCATAGGAGTCATAAAATCAGGCCATTCCATTGCTGCTGCCTCAAAACACGGTAGCCATGGCTCACTTGGACTGTGTTTCTGACAGTAATGGAAGTAAGTGAAAGTTTAAATTGAAAACTCCAGCCTCAGCAGTTTGTCATTTTGCTTTCTCCTGCATCGTCTGCATTATAAGATTATTCATGAGGCGGTTTTCTTTACTGCGGGAGCTGTTGCGCTCAGCTCAGCCGAGTCCTGGGAGGAGCTGACCTTGGCAGCCTCTTCTCCAGGTGCCTCTCTGATGTCATGGTGGCCTAACTGCTCACGCGTCTCTCCTCCCCCCAGCACGGCACCACGCTCCTCATGGTCGCCTCCTACGCTGGCCATATAGACTGTGTGAAGGAGCTTGTCCTGCAGGGAGCGGACATCAATCTCCAGAGAGAGGTAGGTCAGGTTGGCACGTGAATAATAGTAATGCTGGTGACAGAGCTGTGAAGTTTGCACAGTAGTGAATTGCTAAGAAGGACTCAATGGACATGAATTCAAGCAAACTCTGGGGCATAGTGGAGGACCGAGAAGCCTGGTGTGCTGCGGTCCATGGGATCGAAAAGGGTTGAATACGACTTAGTTATTGAACAACAAGGACTAGAGTACAGCCATCCCAACAAATCTGGGGGGATTGGTTCCATGACACCCCCCATCCTGCGGATACCAGAAGCCACTGATGCTCAAGTCTTTTATATAAAGTAGCATAATATTTGCATATAACTACACACATCTTCCCAAATACTTCTAACATCTCTAGATTACTTACAATACCTATGTTTGGTTGCTTCAGTCATGTCCAACTCTTTGCAACCCTATGGACTGTAGCCCACGAGGCTCCTCTGTCCCTGGGATTCTCCAAGCAAGAATACTGGAGTGGGTTGCCATGCCCTCCTCCAAGGGATCTTCCCGATCCAGAGACTGAACTCATGTCTCCTGCTCTCCTGCATTGCGGATGGATTCATTACCCACTGAGCCACCTGGGAAGCCCACTTATGTAAATAGTTGCTGGTGCATGGGAAAAAAAGTTAGAACTTTCTGGAATTTTTTCAGTTTTTTTTCTGTGGTTCATTGAATCCACGAATGCAGAACTTACCGATACTGAAGGATGACTCTAATCGTTGCTTTTTTCCTATGTGACATTAAGCTCAGGTTGCAGACCATGTTGTGTCTAAAGAAGGCCCAGGAAGGGACTATTGGTTGTACTTTAACTGAACAAAACTTCTCAGGCCCTTGTTGCATCTGACATAACCAAACCTCCTTAAACATTCATATGGTTCACCCTGAGCCTAAGTCAGTTCTTCTTTCTTCCCTTGGGATGAGATGTTATAGAATGTATAGGATTTTCATAGAGATCTTTATATTTTTAGAAGGATTGGGTCACCCACCTGTTATTAGGGAGGCTCACTGGCTAACCTACCTCAGCCATCTTCACCAAACCATGTCTACAGAGGGCTTCTCTGACCAGCCATGTGTCAAATAGGTTTTCCCCAAAAAATACCACATGGTGAATATCAGACTGAAATGGGAGCCTGTTTGCACACTCATTCAAGGGAGTCCCAACCATCCAGAGGATCCAGTCTTGGTCCGATGCAGAGGAGCAGTGGAAGGCTGGGCATTCAGGCCTGGGGAGGCTGCATGAATTTCCAGACCAGTCCAGGGCCTGATGAGTTCACCTTTGTGGAGTCACATCCAGGGTCACACCTAGAGTGAACGTGACCTCAGTCCACAGTGACTCAGACCTCAGTGGGCGGGCATCCATGGGCAAGCTCCAAATGAGACAGGAGTGCTTGGTTCTCCTTGAGCCACTCTTATTGGAGGTCCTGCCCTGTAGTTCTTTCAAAGAGGATGGTCCCTAGAATTCCCTGAGCCAGGCCAGTCTGGAAAAATAGCCAACGAGAGGCCCTGACCTCACCCTGCATGTTTTGAAAGCTGGAAGAGAATGCCTGGCAGTGCTGTGGAACTGACGCTTGGAGCAGACTTCTTCTTTGGTTCACATGTAATCCGTTCTGCAGTATCAGAATATTTGTCTCCTAAAGAAGTACTGCCATTGTTTTCTTTATTTGTCTATCCAGACACACAGAGTTTGCACACTTTGGTAGTCTCTAATATTCATGTCTATTAAGAGGACGAGGGGGCTTCCCTGGTGGCTCAGTGGTAAAAAATCTGCTTGCCGATGCAGGAGATACAGGTTTAATCCCTGTTCTGGGAAGATCTCACATAGCTCGGAACAACTAAGCCTGTCCCCCACAACTATTGAGCCTGTGCTTTAGAGCCCAGGAGCTGTAGCTACTGAATCCCACATGCCCAGAGCCCATGCGCTACGAGAGAGGCCACTGCAGTGAGAAGCCCTGCATCGCAGCTAATGAGTGACCCCTGCTCGCTGAAAATAGAGAAAAGCCTGCACAGCAAGGAAACCCCAGCACAGCCAAAAATAAATAAAATTATTTAAATAAAAAATGAGGAGGAGGATGAAATTCCCTGGTGGTCCAATGGTTGGGACTCCACGCTTCTACTGCAAGGAGCGTGAGTTCAATCCCTGGTCAGGGAACTAAGATCCTGCATGCCATGCAGTGCAGGCAAAAACAACAAAAAAAGAATTTTCCCATTCTAGCCCAGTTTTCTCATCCAGACCTTGTTAAATCTTAAGGTTTCTGGAACCCAGCATTCTCCACACTGGTCACTTAACCTGAGCAAGGAATAGTCTGTTCAAATGTAATCCCTTCAGGCTAGAGGTTTGTATGTAAGGATTTTGTTTTGTTTTGCTGCAGTCATGTCAATCAAATGAAATGTAACCAAATATCTTTTAAAACCAGCCCCTCTCTCTCTCTCAGTCAGGTACAACCGCCCTTTTCTTTGCTGCCCAACAAGGACATAATAACGTCGTGAGATTTCTCTTTGAATTTGGAGCATCCACTGAATTTAGGACCAAAGTAAGAGACTTTTCTTGATTTTATACCCTATTGAAGAATTTCAGCAGTTATAAGTATTGATTTCTCTTCATTTATAGTATGAATGTTTGCTATTCTGTTTACAAGATTCACAAGCCTAAGAAGTTGGGTTTCACAGGGTTAAGTTGTAATGATTCAGGAATAGTCCTAGGAACTCAATTCAAAACATGACATTTTTACCCTGGGCTAAAAATTGGAGAATTTGGCAAGGGGGTGGCTTACATTCTTTCTTGATTTGGTAACTTTCTACTCTGGGACACTAAATTTTGTTATCACAATGGATACAGTACTAGGTGCTTCATGACTTTTCCTGTTCTCTTTTGCTTTTTTCTGCCCCAGGGTTAATCCCAGTGCTGCGATAGGAATTATTGGAAATATTAAGCCAATCCTAGTGAATCTTGAGAGATTTCTAAGGAGGCTTTGGCAGGAAGTTTACTTTCTGAGATGTCGCCACTGAAATATATAACATATGATTGCAGTTCATATGGTTGGGTGAGGAATTATGGTTCTTTCTCAAATAAGTCATTGATTCTTCACATTTGACATGTGAATAAGAAAACCGAGGCTGCAGAAAGATCAGTTTGTCTTCACAATATGATTTTTCATGATAATATTTTATAGCAGAAGAATTTGAACTGTCACATTTTTATAATTGAAAACTTCTGTCTAGCCCAGTCATAAAAAATTCTTGAAAATTTGCCCTAGTTGGAAACTTTTAGGTTTTCTTAATTCATTATATGTGATATGTTGATATCAAGGGAGTTTCCAGTGGGGTTTTTTTCCTGGTAAAACACTATGAAGTAGATCTGAATTTCAGAAAGGGTTTCTGTCTTTTCTAAAACCAGCTGTCAGATTGTGTACATGCCCCTAGGCATGCTGAGTATAATGCACAATAATCCAAAACACATGTGTTCATACTCTTCATGTTAATTATCATTTAATTTTTAATTATAAAAGTGACACAACTAAAAATAAAATGTGGAAGTTCTACAAATCTCAGGCTCAACTCTGAACTAAGTCAAATGATTGTGTGTGACCAGATGCTTCATTCTTCCTGGGTAACAAGTTAGGGCTGGTCTTTGTACATGAGCCAGACTGTGCTACCTTGGAAATCCATGGAACACAGGCCCAGGGCGAGCAACTCCACGTTATTTCCATTAGGACAGCTGCAGGTGGCCAAGAGCTTTCTCTGGGAAGAAGACAGTGTTGGGAAGCTTTGGGTTTTAATACAGTTCTGTCATCCAAAATTGACTTTGTGTCAACAACTGTTCTCATTGTAATTAAACTTGGCGTGCGTGCTAAGTCGTTTCAGTTGAGTCTGACTCTTTGCAACCCCATGGGTTAAAATTAACCAATTTCTTGATGCCCAGCCACCCCACGCCCCAACCATCTCCACTGACCTCAGCCTTCCAATCTCTCTCCTTCATTGCCTACCCTTCAAAATGCCCCTCTTTCCCATCACATAGCCCATCCCTCGCTGAAGCCTTACTCAGTCGCATGCATCCTCTAGCATCTTGTAGCTATAGCAGTGTTTCTGCAAGGGAGCCCTGCCCCCCTGGCACCTGCACCTCACAGTCACCTCTCATGACTGGTCAAAAGCCTATATCTGGGCCTCACTCCAGATCTACTGAATCTGAGGGTGTGGCTCCAAGGGTAGGCATTTTGAATAAACACTCTATGCCCAAATTTAGGACCCACACTGTCTTATGTTTATGATTTGTATTTCAAAACCAGATTCCACATTCTTGCATTATTATAATTAGCTCAGATGTCCAAATACCCATTCATAGGGCCAAACAAACAACACAGCAATCCTAGACGGAGAAAGAAAAAACCTCAGCCCAGCACCTGAGAAAAACCATTAAGGGCTTCAGTTGACCACAGACTCTGAGTCAGTAGTGTGGTGTGGTTAGAGTCAAAGCAAATTCTAATTTAGGCGCAGAGATAAAAGCAAGAGTTGATGGAACCAAGGAATGTCCCGTCAGACCACGTCTACTTTGCAGTGCTCTGTTGAGTCCTGGCATCCGCATTTTAAGAGGTTTGGACAGATTGGCACATGTTCAAAGGAAAATGCAAAGTAGGAGCGTGCGAAGCATATGGAATATGCTGTAGTTATCCCTGCTCTAAATGCATGGATATCTCGTCCAAGAAGGCAGGGGCCCAGAGAGCAACTCCCTAAATACACCTTATTCTCAGAGGCCTATAACTGGGCAGACCCACAGGACGAATTACCATTCTGGTAATTCCAAGACACAACTGGTTGGTACAGTCTTTCTGTTCTTTGTTTCCTTTATTGAGAGACAAAGAGATGATTTGCATTTGACATGAGAAATTTCTAAATTAATTATAATAACTTAGTCAAATATCTGTAATGTATCTCGAGCAAGTCACCCGAGTATACAACATAGTGATGTCCTTAAGACAAACTCTAGGGATTTCCCTGGTGGACCAGTGGCTAAGACTCCACACTCCCAATGCAGGGAATCCAGGTTCAATTCCTGGTCAGGGAACTAGATCCCACATGCTGGAACTAAAGGAGTTCTGCTGCTGCTGCTGCTAAGTCGCTTCAGTCGTGTCCAACTCTGTGCAACCCCATAGATGGCAGCCCACCAGGCTTCCCCGTCCCTGGGATTCTCCAGGCAAGAACACTGGAGTGGGTTGCCATTTCCTTGTCCAATGCATGAAAGTGAAAAGTGAAAGTGAAATCGCTTAGTTGTGTCCGACTCTTCGCAACCCCATGGACTGCAGCCTACCAGGCTCCTCCGTCCATGGGATTTTCCAGGCAAGAGTACTGGAGTGGGGTGCCATTGCCTTCTCCGAGAAGAGTTCTAGGGCCACACTAAAAAGATATTGCATGTCGTAACTAAGACCCAGAGCAGTCAAAACAAAACAAAAGATGAACTCTATCACGATTATAAAGAAAAAAGTAAGAGATCAAAGAGGAAAAGTCAGTTTGTTATTATGTATGGGAAATGCCTTTCCAAAATTCTCAGCACGCGAAGAGCATCTGCCTGGTAAAGTTTGTGCCTGCCCTGTTTCTAACGCGTTCATTCTTTGCATGACCGCAGGATGGAGGCACCGCCCTGCTGGCCGCCAGTCAGTACGGGCACATGCAGGTGGTGGAGACCTTGCTGAAGCACGGAGCCAACATCCACGACCAGCTCTATGTGAGTGTGATTCAAGGGGACTTCCGGGGGACACTTGCTCTTTGCCTCAGCACACATAGCATCACAGTCTAAATTCTGATGCCGGAGGTGGCATCTGAGCCGTCAAGGAAATAGGAGAGTTAACTGGATGAGCCTTTTCTGTGTAGAAATCACATCATCTTTATTTATCTTTGCTCTTTTAAGTCTTTCACACATATGAAGTATTTCACATACCTACACAATTAAGATCTTCAAAAATCATGTGATACGTATTTATTTATAACAAGCCCAGTGTATGGACTTGTTGAAAACCAAAATAAACTCTCCTGTTGTAGAGTTCTGTGGGAGGAAGAACACACAAAAAAAGGAAAAATCAAGTTGTTTGGAAGAGAAGTGAGGCTGGATGGAGGAAGATCTCTGAAATATGTGCATGCCATTGACCTTGAAAGGCATCCCCTGCCAGCGTGGGTCTGTTTGCAGCTAATTGGCAATTAGCACATTACCCAAGTACTCTTAATGGTCGCTATAATTCTGTAGAATTTACGGCAACTGTTATTCTGGTTTTGGAGTAAGAAGTAAAATATGGGGAGAGGAAGTGACTGGGCAGTCTCATGGTGAGGCGTGCAAGAATCTCTGCTTCCATTTATCCAGGAGCTGTTTTTGAGGCTATTTTACCACCAGACCTGAACCCTGGGCCCAGGAGCGCTAGACTTTCATAGACTTGTAATGAGATGTGTGGGTGTGAACTTTTCCATTTGAACATCCTTTCCAGAGTCTACATGGAACCTCTGACAGATCACAGGCCTCTGTGAAGTGTAGAGGAACTAGCCTTAGCCTTGGCACTTCAAAACCTGCTCCCACTCTTTGAGCCGATAGCATTCCTTGTACCATGACTGAGCTACTTGACTGTGGTCTTAAGGAGTGATTGTCAACTCTGGCTGTACAGGAGAACCACCCAGGGAGTATTAAAAAATTTCACTCCCTGGGTCCACCTAGGCTTCCCCAGTGGCTCACTGGTAAAGAATTCACCTGCAGTGCAGGAGACGAAGTAGATGCGGGTTTGATCCCTGGGTTGAGAAGATTCTCTGGAGGAGGGCATGGCAGCCCATTCCAGTATTTTTGCCTGGAGAATCCCATGGAGGAGCTTGGCGAGCTGCAGTTCATAGGGTTGCAAAGAGTCGGACATGACTGAAGCGACCTAGTACATAGCACAGCATAGAATTTGTACTATTGGATAACATTCTTCCATAAGGCTCATTGCAGCGGCACTTAACTTTAGAAATGTAGGGTTTCTAAACTCTTCTGTGATAGGGTAACCTAAATATTCCATGCTCCAGAACTTCCATTATACGTTTAGACTTTTACCCTTACCTGAATAGTCCAAAATAAATGTTTCCATTAACAACAGTTGAAATACGGGGCCAGGGAGGAGGCATCAATGATTCCTGAAAGCTTCTAGGAACAGAACTGTGTAATGCATGGTAAAAAAAAAAAAAAAAGGTAAATCCAATGAATGCAGGGAAGATCCGTTTTGGAAAATTTGTAGGAGTTAGCACTTCTATGTCACGGAAGACTTTCTGTGGCAACACAGTAAGGAACAGCTGAAAATTGTATCCCCGTATCAAACATCTGCTTTAAAATCTGTCCAGGCTGATTAATTTCCTAATGATTGCCTTGGGGGGGTCTGACTGCTCTGCTGACACCCAGTGGAAAGCCGGCACCCTCTACCTGGTTGGACTTGCAGGGAAGGTGCTATGAGCGTGTGGTTAGTGTTCCTGCAGGAGGGGTGGTTATTAGCTGGGAGAACTAGTTTTCCACTGCACATCTGAAAGTAATGAGGCTCTCCCTGTCCTGTGGGTGCTGTCTGCATGGAGAGGGCACCTGGCAGGAGGCATACTCTGGATGGACTGATGTACTTGCTGAAATTAACCAATGGTGTGTCTTTAAGAAAAAAAACGCCCAGAAGATGCAGACACCCAGTTAAAAAGAGAACTAAAGAATTTGGTAACAAGCAGTTACTTTGGGTTTTCCTGCAGGACTGCTTAGTTGGGTGTATAGGTATTGTTGGTGTCTTCCGGCCTGGCAGGGAGAAAGTTCATGGACATTCTTACCAGGGTGGGTATTCTGAAAGCATCTTGTGTTTTAAAGCATAGAGAAACTGAAAGTCTGGAGAACATGGATAAGGCAATACAAAAGAGAAAGCAGTAGGGAATATCTAATTAAAAGGATGGGGCTTCCCTGGTGGTGCAGTGGTAAAGAATCAGCCTGCCAATGCAGAAGACGAGGGTTTGATCCCTGGGAAAATCCCCCCGGAGAAGGAAATGGCAACCCACTTCAGTATTCTTGCCATGATAATCCCATGGACAGAGGAGCCTGGTCGGGTACAGTCCATGGCGTCGCAAAGAATCGGACACAGCTGAGTGACTGAACAGCAACAAACAAAAATTAAAAGGATACTGTTCGTACCCAATTCGTAAAGGCACACAAAATAGATTTGGGGGATTTGGTTGTTTTTTTGTTTTTTAGTTAACATGCGTTTGTGTGTGTGTGGTTTTTTTTAGAGTTTTAATGTTCTAAAAAATTTTAGATTTTTAATGTTCTAATGTGCTTTCTAGAGCACAGGCTCAATAGTTGTGGCGCACGGGCTTAGCTGCCCCGAGGTATGTGGGATCTTCCCGAATCAGGAATCAAACCTGTGTCTCCTGTGTTGGCAGGGGAATTCTTTACCACTGAGCCACCAGGGAAACCCTTTGTTTTTGTGTTTTAAATGAACAACTTAGCTCTTAGTGACAAAAGGGTTGCAGTGGAAAATTGTATTAAGTGTGTATTTTTTTTATCCTAAATAAAAGAGAGTGGACTCTGAGATCACGCAACAAAAGCAGAAGGCAGCTAATGAGAAAGCTGTGTGGACAGAGAAAAATGATGACTCTTTGGAAAACCAGAGTTTCGCAACTAGATGTATCATAAGCTCTATGACCAAGATTTTACGGTGTGAACAGTCATTGCATATGTTGTAACTCATCCTTATACAGCGGTCTGTTTTAAACTTTACCTTTCAGCCTGACTTAGTGTGATGTTTTAGAACTAGTCTTCAAAGAATAAAATACCATGCATATTAAAAAGAGGGAAGGGAGGGGTGGAAGTGGAAACTTGTATTAAACATATGTATCAGTATTATAAGATCGAGTTTCTTTTAAAATAAATAATTTCTTAACACTTTACATTTGCTAACTTTCAGGATGGAGCCACTGCACTCTTCCTAGCAGCCCAAGGGGGTTACTTGGATGTGATTCGATTATTGTTGTCTTCAGGCGCAAAGGTCAACCAGCCGAGGCAGGTAATGTTTGCGCGTGCGCATGCGTGTGGGGCGGTGGGCAGGGTGGGCTTGCAGTCCTGCAGCAGCACCTGCCTAAGATAACCAGTCAGATCCGGGTCTCTAAAGCCTTTTTGCCTCTGGATGAAAGTTCATCCTTGATCAAGCTTTCTCCTGTTCTTTGCTTTGGGCTCACCAGGCTGACATCAACATTCAATATGTTTGGTGTCTGAGGTCAAGTACATACTCTGCCACCTCCTGATCAAATAAATGTCGGTGCACTGAGGTCAGGAGAGTAGGCTAGACTGGGACACAGGTAAATCGAGGCGGGCCAGGTAGCCTTGCCCTTGCTAGGCCCCTCTGCTGATATGCTGCCTTATCTCTTCCCCACCACTTCTTGTGCTAAGCCAAAGGTGTTCTTAGTGGGTTCTATAGTTTCGTCTCTCGGATTACAGCACTGTTGAGACTTCATTTACCAAAAGCCAAGATGTCATCTGGAGAATCAATTAACTCATACTTAAAGAAAGGGCCACAAGGTAACTAACCAGGGCTTCCCTGGTGGCTCAGTGGTAAAGAATCTGCCTGTAGTGCAGGAGCCACAGGAGACACAGGTTCGATCCCTAGGTGGGGAAGATCCCCTGGAGGAGGGCATGGCAACCCACTCCAGTATTCTCACTTGGAGAATCCCCACAGACAGAGGAGCCTGGTGGGCTACAGTCCATAGGGTCGCAGGGTCAGACATGACTGAAGTGACTTAGCACACGGGCATGCACAAGGTCACATTTATAAACGGTTAAGAACCATCCAAACGTAAGGCTTTATAATTAGCCTCTCTTCTGTCAGAACTATTTCTTCACTAATTCATTTGTTTTTAATGAAACATTTCAGATTAAGGTAACCTTACTTTTAAAGGTAGTTTTCTAGGGAAAAGGGCAAGCTGATGACTTGCCAGGAAATTACACATAGGCAGATTTCCACCGTGATGTGGCCCTGATATGGGAAGGCCTGTTTGCTCCTCAGTGAGTAGCCTTGGGGACCTTGGGGCTTCTCTGGTGGTTCAGTGGTAAAGAAACTGCCTGCCAAGCAGGAGACATGGGTTCGATCCCTAGATGGGGAAGATTCCCTGGAGAAAGAAATGGCAACCCACTCTAATATTCTTGCCTAGAGAATCCCATGGACAGAGGAGCCTGGTAAGTTACAGTCCATGGAGTCACAGAGAGTCAGACACAACTTAGTGACTAAACACCACCAACAACAAATGTAAAATGAGTTGTGTGATGATATGAAAACCAGGAAGTTAAAGAGTAACCCAGCAGTGCCATGGTAACCACAACACACCGCTGCTGTTTTTCATTCCTCAGAAATGAGGATAACCTGGGCGAAGTGCGTGACCCAGCCTGGGAACGGGAGGACCCCGCCCTTGGGTCAAGGGTCAAGTGACATGCCTTCCCAACGACTACATCTAATGCAGCTGTTGGAATTGTGAGCATCCGGCTCTGAAAAGATTGTTATTTAGGGAGAGGTGTTTTATAAAATAAGAATCACCATGGCGGTGGGTGGCCTGTGGGAAGCGAGGAAAATTTTTCTTTCTATAGAGTGCACTAACCCCCTTGTACCCTCAAACCATAATCTTTTTACTGCCTTCCCACAGGCTTATAGTTAAAGGTTATCTACCCAGGTCAGACTAGTCCAGATTCTGTCTTCTCTGAAAGAGTAAACTCTACATATTTAATTCCATTTCAAGAAACAAGAAGTGTCAGAAATACAGAAAAAGTAATATCAACCTCAGCTGACTTTGATGAAAGTTATAAAGAGGTTAGGGCTTCCCGGGTGGCTCAGATGGTAAAGAATCCACCTGCAGTGCAGGAGAAGCAGGTTCAGTCCCTGGGTCGGGGAGATCCCTTGGAAAAGGGAATGACAACTCTAGTATTCTTGCCTGGGAAATACCATGGACAGAGGAGCCTGGCAGGCTGCAGTCCCTAGGGCTGCAAAGAGTTGGACATTACTGAGGGACTAACACTTTCACTTCACTTTCATGAAGAAGTTAAAAAAAATCTAATTGAAAGTTTCCATTAAAATGGCCTGCACATGGTAGACATTTACACAGGTAGGACATTTGGAAGCCAATATTTTATTCTGAAATCTCAGCTGACGCATTGAATCATTGTCTGAATATTCTTGAGTTTACAAAATAAGGACAAGGTATTTGCCTAGTTCAATTTCTTAAAATTTTTGGGTAAATCTGAGTTCTAATTTTTGTTTCACCATCCCATGGAGTCCTGACATTGTATGATACATTATGCCAGGATGTGAATGGAGCTGTGCTGAAATTATTTAGCTAATATTTGGTCTGAGCTGCAGGGTATCCAAATGGTAGTAGGCAAGACTTTTCCTTGTAATTCTATCACTGAAGAACTAACTGAACATCCTTTTAGTACTCTTATAACTCTTGTAAGAAGGAGTCATTAATCATAAAGCAAGTCATAGGCAGGTTCGGGAAAGACTAAATTCTTTTCTTCTGTCTTTTTTTTTTTTAATTTTTTTATCCCTAGAAAGAGCTTGAAAATTTTCCCTTTTAAGTTGTCCTAAATAAAGAGGTCAAAGTCACAGACACACGTGAACTCCACTGTCATTTAAAACCTCATTTTCAGTTCTGTCTATGCGTCCTCACCGAGCTGATATGACTCAGACGTTTTTAATCAGTAGCTGAGATGGCTAATTAGTGTGTTTTTCTACCAACAAGGAGTTTCTCAGGTGGTGCCAGCAATAAAGAACTCGCCTGCCAATGCAGGAAACATGAGTTTCATCCCTGGGTCTGGAAGATCCCCTGGAGAAGGGAATAGCTACCCACTCCAGTATTCTTGCCTGGAAAATTCCATGGACAGAGGAGCCTGGCAGGCTGCACACCCTGGGGTTTCAAAGAGTCGGACATGACTGAAATGATTTAGCACACCTACCAATATACTTTTCCCATCTCAATTCACACAGCCTATTAAAATGATGCTTTCATGGAGTGGCAAAGGTCGGGCTCTATACCTGGAGATGAGGTTCGCCTGTCATCAACTCATCTCTATCTAGTTCCCTTAATGTGCTAATCAGCATTTCTTTGAAACCTGACCAAAAGGTCATCTCATAAAGTGCCTTCTCTAATAGAAGCCTTGGTTTGGATGTGTATCCATCCAATCCAAGAGAGATGCTGGGACCCAGATTGGATTGGACCCAGATCCTTTCTCCCGGATTGTAAGCTTGGAGGGCAACCCTGTGGTGGGCACTGGGCAACGTGGAGTCATCAGATGGGTATGGTGTCCTGAGGGCTCTGAGATGGGAGCAGACAGCAATAGGGAGATCCACCTGCTTGCATGTCCTCTGTTCTCAGAAAAGCTGTGTTGACCACCAGAGGACAGCCTGTGGCGTGGGTAGAGTTCCCATGAGGCCTGGAAGGCTGCAGTGCATAGTGATCAGTGACTGGGAACTGGAACAAGGCTCTGATGTAGGGCCCAGGCTCCTGGGCAGGACACCAGTCCCAGGAGCATTCTAGGAGTCAAACCCAGACCTCAGGGCTGGGACCAGGGGTGGGGAAAGTGAACAGCTTGGTGGTTATGGGACTATGGACAAGGCAATGAAACGTAGTTTCAGTTTTGCTTAGTAACTGTATGACCTCAAGCAAATTTGCTTGCTCTCCCTGAATCTCATTTTTTAAAACTGTAAAACCATGATCATAATGGTATCTTTGCTTTGGGAGTACTGTGAGCATTAAAAAAAAGTAATCCCTGCAAAACTTCCTGCAGTGGCCAGTATATACCAAGGGCTTAGTGAATGTTAGGTTTTGCTGTTTTCATTCCTAGTCCATCCAGGCCTTCCTGCCTCCCTGGAACAGAAAACCCATCAGAAATCAAGGCTGTTCTTTTTCTCTCGTAAGCCAAGCAGTGTCTGTCATCTCAAAGTCCTTTCTTGCCTCTCTCTCTCTCGCTCCCCACTCCTTTTTATTTTTTTTTTTCCTTTTTATTTTGATCGGCTTCCTCTGCCCACTTATTTTGTATGTGGTCCCCAAGTTTCCAGGTCAGATTCCCAAACTCTTGGGGTAGCCATGTCCCTGAAGCTCATCCCTGCTCCCCAGGCCATGGCTGGCCTGCCCATCCTTGGTCTGATCACCTGTGGCTGGGAGAATGGGTCACAGTGTGAACAGTGCAAGCATTGGGTAGCATCTTCTCTAGACTCGTTTGCTGGACCAGGGACACAGAATAGAAGGACATGGTACTGAGAAATGGCTCCAGGTCAGGGCTCCAGGGCTGGTAGCAAAGTTGTCTCCATATTGAACCCCCTTGTGTTACTGATGAGGTTCCTTGTAATCTCTCGCATGTGTGCATGCTAAGTCGCTTAGTCGTGTCCGACTCTTTGCTATCCTATGGACTAGAGCCTGCCAGGCTCTTCTGTCCACGGGATTCTCCAGACAAGAATACTGGAGTGGGTTGCCCTGACCTCCTCCCAGGGATCGAACTAGCATCTCTTACATCTCCTGCATTGGCAGGTGGGTACTTTACCACTAGCACCACCTGGGAAGCCCTGAAAGTGAAAGTGAAGTTGCTCAGTCGTGTCCAACTCTTTGCAGCCCCGTGGACTGTAGCCCACCAGGCTCCTCTGTCCATGGGATTCTCCAGACAAGAGTACTGGAGTGGGTTGTCATTTCCTTCTCCAGGGGATCTTCCCTACCCAAGGATCAAACCCAGGTCTCCCGCATTGCAGGCAGACACTTTAACCTCTGAGCCACCAGGGAAGCCCTTGGGAAGCCCTAATCTCCCCCAATTTAGAACAGAACTGGTCTTCAGCACTTTCTTGTCTGGAGCCTGGGGGTGAAGTAGCCTAAGTGTAGGTGCTAGAAAGCAATAGAAGCAAAGAGCTAGTGCCACTTAATATACTTATTGCCGTGTATTCCTAGGTGGCTCAGTGGTAAAGAATCCACCTGCCAGTGCAAGAGATGCAGGTTTGATTCCTGAGTTGGGAAGATCCCCTGGAGGAGGGCATGGCAACCCACTCTGGTATTCTTGCTGGGAAAATCCCATGGACAGAGGAGCCTGGTGGGCTACAGTCCACGGGGTCACAAAGAACCGGACACAACTGAGCACACGTGAATGCACATGGGAGAGAATGGTTTTAATTCTTTTTTCTAAATCATCTTTGCTGCTGCTGCTGCTAAGTCACGTCAGTCATGTCCGACTCTGTGCGACCCCATAGATGGCAGCCCACCAGGCTCCCCCATCCCTGGGATTCTCCAGACAAGAACACTGGAGTGGGTTGCCATTTCCTTCTCCAATGCTGGAAAGTGAAAAGTGAAAGTGAAGTCGCTCAGTAGTGTCTGACTGTTAGCGACCCCATGGACTGCAGCCCACCAGGCTCCTCTGTCCATGGGAGTTTCCAGGCAAGAGTACTGGAGTGGGTCGCCAGTGCCTTCTCCAAAATCATCTTTAAGAGCCTAAAAAGACTGAATAAAATTTAGTCTCTAATACAAGTCATGTCATATACTCCCATCTTATGCTGTGACCTCTGTATAAAACTAGAGGATACTTGAAAATATTATCTGAAATGGAATGAGGGAATGACAGAGCTGGGAGGAACTGCAAAAGCCCCCTATTTAACCATACATGGGGTATAGAAGCTTTTTGGTGATCAGGCACTGTCAAACTGCTCCAGGCATGGGGATCTCCTTACTACTTAATCAGTTTATTTAATCTTTAACCAGCCCACCTCATCATTCCTTTTTTGCACTGAGCCAGTGTATCACTTGGTATGCAAAATAAGTCTAAACTGTTTTCTACTTGACATGCACAAACAGTAAATGACAGCTGCAAGGATCCCCATGAATCACGTCTTCAAGCTAAATGTTCTGTTTCTTTTTCTACGTGCTGGTGAAGTTACAACTTCATGAAAGTTTCTTTGATTTAATATACTTTGTATGTTTTTGTCAAGAAGTAATTTAAAACGTATATAAATATTTTTAGATGTTTTTCCTACTCCTTTTCTCCCAAAAACTCTCTAAAAAAGCACTAAACTGACCTGATTGCCATCAGTTTTATTACACTCACCGTCACAATGAAGATTCTAATAGAAGGAAAATATATGAAAAAGCAAAGATTGTGATGTAGAGAAGAGGAAAAGCTGTCCTCTTCACAGACTAGATAATCAGCTGATAAATAATTGGATCACATTCAGCTTCCTGGGTTCAAAAATCTGCTTTGGTGGTAACATAAGTGGGAAGGAAATCCAAAAAAGGGCATATATGTATGGTATAGCTGATTCACTTTGCTGTAGAGTAGGAACTAACACAACATTCTAAAGAAACTATACTTCAGTAAAAATTAACATTTTTTAAAAAAGGAAAAAATAAAATTCAGCTCTGGAGAAGAAAGCACCAGTAAGAAAATACATAGTTTTCCCCCAAATCTTATTTTCTCAATCCTACCTGCTCAGTCAGTTTTCGCTTAGGGTAACTAGGAGAATCAACTTAAAGTACATGGAATGCTTTGTAAACAAAGTTCAAATTAACTCACTGTTTTTCATGATAAATAATATTCAGGTCTGGTTACCATTTTCTAAGCATCTGTTGGCCACTCCTTGTGCTGAGCACATTTCTGTATGCTTTCTCCTTCACAAATATCTCTGAAGCTAATGTTTTTGCAGAAGGCTGACACTGAGGCTCAGAGGAATTTGTCTAAGTTCTCTCAACCAGGAAGTGGTGACTTCTTTTTCCACCTACCATGACTATTGCAATTAAGGTGACATTTGAGTGTTAACATCACTGTTATGATATTAATAGTTGCTGCTAATAAAGCACCTCTCAGCACTTCTCCACGTATTAGTATCAATTAATGCGTGTATGCTAAGTTGCTTCAGTAGAGTCCGACTCTTTGCAACCCTATGAACTATAGTCCACCATGCTCCTCTCTGTCCATGGGATTCTCCAGGCAAGAATACTGAAGTAGTTTGCCATGCCCTCCTCCAGGAAGGGATCTTCCAGACCCAGGGATTGAACCTGGGTCTCCTGCATTGCAGGCTGATTCTTTACTTTCTGAGCCACCAGGGAAGCCCCATGTTATTAACAGAGTTTATCTAAAAACAACTAAGCCCTTGGAAAGCTTAGTTGGGAATTAAGGGAACAGCACGCTGGCTTTCTTTCCTTGCCTGCCCTCTGGTGGCCATAATGACAAAGAGCAGATGAACCTAGAGCTGGATGGAGGGGAAAGTGCAATAGCACCTGAGGAAATCTTCTGTGGAGCCCAGACTCTCTGTCCTGTCTCCTGGGGCCCCACCCATATCCCTTGGGCTGTAGCCAACTGACTTTCCCACCCAGCCTGAGCCAGCCACGCCTATCCACGCCACTGTGACTGTAAATGTTCTTCCTTCTACGTAGAAGACCATTTTCCCTCTTTCCCCACCTGGCAAAATTCTAGTCCTCCCTGGAGACCCAGCTCATACCACGCCATCTGAGAAGCTGACCCTGTCTCCCCCACACAGTAAGAGGGTCCCTCTCCAGGTTCATCCTGGGCATGTTGTCTGTACTTTATTGTGGCCCTGCAATCATACAGATATTTCCAGGTCTCTTCTCCACTAGGCTGCATTCCTTTGAGAACTGAGGCCAGATCTTGTTTTTAGTACTCCTCTCGAGACTTAGAAAATGCTTAATAATTGCTGGGTGTTTGAATAAGCAAACAAAAGATTGGTTGAATTCTGAATTGGGAGAATCAAATTAAACAATGAGTACAGAAGTGCTTTGTAAATTCAAAGTACAGATGAAGGTATTATTTATATTGCTAATGATAAAGGATATACAGGGATGTCCCTGATGGTCCAATGGTTAGAACTTTGTCTTCCAATACAGGGGGTGTGGGTTCAATCCCTGGTTGGGGAGCTAAGATTCCACAGGCCTCATGGTCAAAAAACCAAAACATAAAACAGAAACAATGTTGTAACAAATTCAATAAAGACTTTAAAAGTGGTGGTGGTTTAGTCTCTAAATCATTTCCTACTCTTGCAACCCCATGGACCATAGCTCGCCAGGCTCCTCTTCTATGGGATTTTCCTGGAGTGCATTGCCATTTCCTTCTCCAGGGGATTTTCCCAACCCAGGGATCGAACCCGAGTCTTGCATTGCAGGCAGATTCTTTACCTACTGAGCTAAAAGGGAAAGACCATGGTCCATATTTTAAAAAAAAAATCTTAAGAAAAAAGAATATTCAGATTCAGATATGTCTAAGAGGCCCTTGTAGAGCATGAAGTAGGTCAGGGTGTCTCCAGCCTTCTTCCATCCTTTGTTCCAGCACCTCTTTCCCGTATCTCCCCCAAGACAGTGGTGTCAGTGTCCTCTGACCCCCCTCAGCACTACCAGATCCTTCTAAGCTCCTGGTTTGGCATTACCCACCACCCTGCCCAAATACCTCGGTCCTCTGTCCATTTCAGGACAGCTGTGGGCAGTGACCCTGTGGCTGCTGCAGGCGGTACCCTGGAGTTGAAATGATATCCTCCAACAGAAAGTGAAACTCTAGACTCTGTACCTGTCATCTTGCTCTTCAGCCTGCAGCCTCACTGATGAGAAATTTAGTCTGATGTGACTAAAGCCATCTCTTCAGGTTCCATTACCTTAATTACGTCTGAGGTTAAGGTTGGTCAGTTCTGGGTTCTCCCTCCTCCTGCCCATCTCTCCAAGTGACCCAGGTTCTGAGAGGTCAGAGTATCACTGTGGCATCAGGGTGGGGGTGAAGAAATTCTTGTCCGCTTCCTCTGCTGGCTTGTCCAGCCCTCTGGCCTCTAAGTTTCTTGCGCTGGTCCCCTGAAGGGGCAACTGGTCTACCAGATACAGGTCCTGCCATCACCTATGCTCTTGACATTCTGTAGCCTTGTCTCCCCGACCCAGGCTCACTCCAGGCTGCTGTTCAGCCAGCACTTCTGATGTCCTGCAGGCAGCCTGGGACTCCTGGGTGGATGTGACCAGGGGTATTGGGGGCCATGTCCAGCATTGTTCCAGACAGCTCCCACAACCATTTCTCTTCTACCCGTGAGGCACCAGCCAAGCGCAGAGCTCCTCCAAGGGGCCTGCAGTGTTCCTGGATTTCATCTCAAGAACAGGAGAAAGTTCTTTCCCATCTGGAATTCACCATAACTGATCTGAGTGTTTCTGGCACCCAAACTTACCAACCGAAATTCAACCCAGAGCTGGTGGAAAACACAGACACTCGTGACCCCGCCTCCCTACTCCCTCTCTAGTGAGTCCTTCCTGACACTAGCAGGGTTTTCTAGTTTCCTTTCTGACCAGTAGGAACCACCCTCCTTCCTGTCAAATCCTTCACTGTCTCTGATGTTTCACTTTTCCTTCTCTGGAGCAACACACCTCCGTTTCATGACCCCAGTGTTCACAGGGAAAAAAGAACCACAGGGAAAATAACACTCAGGAAGTGTTACCAAAACCATCGCTCTGCTGTAGCTGGGCAGCGTTGCAGCAACCCCGAGAAGATACAGCGTCACATCCTGCATAAAATTATAGTCCCTGGAAACGACGAGGTGATGGTGGGGCATTCCAAACACAGAAAAAGAGTGGGAGCAACGTCTTTAGTTTTCTGACACTCAGACGGGCCTCAGAAGAAACCACCCCCTCTTCTGTGAGAATGAGGGGCCCCCACGAAGCACGGTGTGTTGTGTGAACCTGCCAGTAAAGCAAAGAGGTAGAGTCTGGGGTAAAATAAGGACAGGCTGGCTTCTCCTTGGGCTTCCCAGGTGGCTCAGTGGTAGAGAACCCACCTGCCAGGATGCAGGGAGCCGCAGGAGATGCGGGTTCGATCCCTGGGTCAGGAAGATCCCCTGGAGGAGGGCATGGCAACCCACTCCAGTATTCTTGCCTGGAGAATCCCATGGACAGAGGAGCCTGGTGGGCTACAGCCCACAAGGTCGCAAAGAGTTGGACCGGACTGAAGCTACTTAGCACAGCACGCATAGCTTCTCTTCCCCGGGGCTGTCAAATTTGGTTCTGCCTGGTGTGAATGCAACTCGGCCGCTTTCCACGCGTCTTCCCTGGAGTCCTGCACACCCTTGACTTTTAAGAAGCCAGGGTCTGAATGTTGGCAATTTCCCAAGTGGTCCAGGCACTGCCAGTCTCAGTAGGTGGGTAGAATCGCCCTCGTTTGTGTGTGGTCGGGAGCCCTGCCCAGGCCCTAACCACTTTCCGCACCCACCCCACCCCGCCCCATGTCCTCTCCCCGCAGGACGGGACAGCACCGCTGTGGATCGCCTCGCAGATGGGCCACAGCGAGGTGGTGCGGGTGATGTTGCTGCGCGGGGCCGAGCGCGATGCCGCCCGCCACGTGAGTGCGGGGACCACCGCGCGGGAGGGCTGGAGAGGCCTCCCATCGAAGCGTTGACCCCCGAGCCCAGACGTGCGGAGAAAAAAGACGCCGCTTCATTTTGTCTCTAATTCACCAGGGTTTCCTCCCAACCTCCTGCTCTTTAGCAGAAAACCCAGGGAAAGGTTTGAATTCATTGAAACTTAGCAATTGCTGCTCGGTCTCTAAGGGTAAAATGTTAAATTCTTCGAGAATATCCCTCCAACCAGAGCTAGCCTCTGGATGACCCGCGGCGGATGGGGGAGGTAGGAGGCTCGGACCTCGGCGGTCCTTGGGGATGTGTCCCCGTTGGCTGCTGATCCGCCTGGCGCTGCGCCTCCTGCTGGCCTCTGGGCCGCAGTGCAGCTGGCTCGCGGGGTCGGTGGTTTGGGGTCCCCGCGGTGCCCAGGCTCCCCAGGCTGTAGAGAGCTGCACCACAAGGGTGATCTCCTTACTATAGTAGTCTGTGAGCAAGATCGTCCAAATACAGCAACTGATGTGTTCCAGCAGGAGAAAGGGGGAATTGGAAAATTTCTTCTCAGGCCAGAAAAGGACAACAGAAACTGAATATTAATTTTTGAACTTGTCTCTGCATTCTTTCCTGCAGATTTCAGTCTGCCCCTTTCCTGTTCTCCCACAGCATCCATGTACCCAGGGCAGACTAGGGCAATAGTGTGTACCTGGAAAAGCATAAAGAAAAGCACGTTTAAAATTTCAAAACCATAGATACAGTTCAACAGTCATAAAAAATTTAAAATTTCAAAACTTTTAAAAAGCAGTTCAACAATTAATTTCTAAGTTGTGAACTGCAGAGAATGCCTCTTTAGTCCATGTATGTTCTAAAAATACCCTCCTGAAATTCCCCAATATTCTAAGGGACTAGAAGACCTTGAATTCCCAAACGGCAGGGTTCTAAGATAACAGAATAAGTCACATACTTTGTCTGGTATTCTTTCATGCAGAGTTAACTGTTTAGTATGCTCTAAAATGATTTGAGTTTAAAAGACATGGCAGCCCTGTGCTTTAGTTTACATATTTTGCCTGTTTCTGACAAGCATGTTCCCAGTTCTCAACAAACATTTCATTCTTAGCCAACACACACATATGTTAATAATTAACTTGTCTTTTCCTTTCTCTGTAAAGGATGGTACAACAGCTTTATTGAAAGCAGCCAACAAAGGGTATAATGATGTTATAAAGGAGCTGCTGAAATTCTCACCCACCCTCGGTATTTTGAAGGTAAGACCTGCAGAGTAATTTTACCAAATTGTAAAAGAGAGGGGTTAGAAATTTGAGAAGTCCGCACTGGGGACTCCAGTAGAATCCAGGTACCATTTCCTTGGTTAGTTGTATTCTTGAGAGAACATACCTACAGTTTCTTAATTTTGGAGATTCCTGGGCACTGGTAGAAATGGAAAGGTAATAAAAAGGGTGAACCAGAGTCTATAGGTAACCTAGTTTTCTAGGGAAGAAAATCAGACAATAGTAATGAAATGCTAAATCAGAGTCAACCATATTAATATTAATATATCACTGGAAGATTGGTGAAGTCCTTCACAAATCATGACATGATTTGTGTCCCAGAAAACATGAAGGACAGGTACATTCTTTCTCTTCATTACCTGGATCAAAGAACCACAGTGTTAGCTTAGGTCAAATGAAGTAAGCTTCAAACATCTGGACACCTCAGAGACTGTGTCATCCTGGAGGGCTGGGTCTTCCAGAAAACAGAGCCCTCAAAATCCTTTATTAAGTTGTAATCATTTTGAGTTAAAATATTTCTAAACTGGAGGATCTACCAGAGATTGGTGGTCTTTTTCAATAAAGGACCAGGTGGCAAATATGTTAGGCTTTGTGGGCTGTACAGTCTGTGTTGGAACAGCTTCACTCAGCGGTCGTACAGAGCAAGCAACCATAGAAAATACAACAACAAAAAGTGTTGCTGCATCTTATCAGACTTCACTGGTGGACATTACATTTCCTTTTTTAAATTCCTTATTTAGGGTTTTTATTTTTGGCTGCGCTGGGTCTTTGTTGCTGTGTGTGGTGTTTCTCTAGTTGTGGTGCACATGCTTCTCCTTGCAGCGGCTTCTCTTGTTGGGGAGCACGGGCTCCAGGCACCTGGGCTCAGTAGTTTGGGCTCCCGGGCTCTAGAGCGCAGGTCAGTAGTTACGGTGCACAGGCTTAGCTGCTCTGCGGCAGGTGGGATCTTCCCAGACCAGGGATCGAGCCCGTGTCCCCTGCATTGGCCGGCGGATTCTTAACCACTAGAGCACCAGGGAAGTCCTGTATTTCTGAACTTCCATATTTTCACGTCACAAAATAGTCTTTTTAAAATTTTTTAAATTCTGAGCTAATCAGGATGTAGAAAAACAGGTGGGCGGGGTGGGGGGGCGGCTGCGACGAGGCGGTGAAAGAGGCTAGATTTGGCCTGAGTGCCGTCGTTTGCTGATTCCTGGTATACACACTCCTGTTTTGTTAGAGAGATGACACCAGAACCTGTTGTGAACTTGGGACGTCCTTTAGCACTTTGGGGATTTATTGATGTATCTGAAGTACTTGCCCTTAGACAACCCCAGAGGCTTTTTGGATGCCTTGTATCCGACCTTTATATGTTCAGGCTCCAAGGCTGATGTCAGCTGATACAGAGCTCCTGTTTTCAGTCCTGGCCTCTCTCACCCCAATGAGTTAATTGACCTCCCTGAGCTTGGAAGTCAAAAAACTATACTTTGTAAAAACTGTTCGGAAAGTAAGAATAAACAGTCTGTTCAAGTGAATTCTCTGTGAATAAAAGAAACAAGCTTCAGAAATGGACTTTGCAATATCTAGTCTTGTTTCAGACAACTCATTCTTAGCTTTTACATTTTTATTCTTAGCCATGTTGCACATAGGCAACATTGATAGACTGGCTAAGATTTAAGTGAATGTCATGTTATCAGATTAGCATATTGCCATGCGTGGTAAGCATGGTAAAGCAGACATGGAAAACTGCTGCCTTGCTGAAACTTTTCTCTGGGTATGATATTTATTTAACTTGTCTACAAAATCAGAAGGTTTTATATGTACATATACAGTAATAAAGTATAATAGTGTTTTATTAATATTACAAAATGTTTTTCCTTCCATCTTCAATATTAAAGTGGCTACACAAAAATTCACCAATTTTCGCAAGGTTTTTTTAATGCACACTGATACAACAGCTGTCAGAATGTAATCTAACAAAATTGCTTTGAATGAAGTTAAAGACAACTAAGCGCTACTAGAACCGTCTTACAGAAAAAGGGAACGTTTTGACCAACCCAATATCTATATATAGTGATTAATTTGAAAACTAAGCTTGCATATAGGTGCTGTTCACAGACATATGTACCTTCTGGAACAGATATCTTATGATTATCCATTGTTCTTATATCAGGTTTGTTGTATTCTCCTCTTCCCTCCCAGAATCCAGCTACGTGCTGTGCATGGCTGCTTCCTTATGTCAACAAATGTTTGCAGTAAATTTCATAAAATGTCAGCAGCCTATTCACTAGGTCCCCTCTGTACCCAGAGCTGCTTCAACTCAGGGCTGAGGGCAATGAATGGTCCTCACCCCCACCTGCTCTTACTCTTAAACCCTGTGGCTCCATAGTCGTCGTCCTGCCCACCTGTGCATGCGGAGTGAGTGCAGCTGGGCTGACAAGTTGGCCTGTAGGTGAGCAAGCTATACCTCCAGCTTTGCAGAAGTGTGTTCACCTAAAGCACAAAGACTCTTAAGGAAAAAAAAAAGTTTGACAGAGCGTTGTTGTTTTTCCCACAGCAAGTTCTAATGCATCTACAATGGACCAAGTGAGCATGAAGTCATGGACCCACTGGGCAGATCCCTTATTGTACTGCAAAAGGATGTTGGCAGTATTTATACTGACCGTCTGCAGTGTCCCTGAGGACACTGTGTTAGATGCTGAAGTTGGTGACTTTGAAAAGGGAAGATAAGGACGAGAAAGGCTCTAGCATTACAGTATCCCCAGCCAGGCTGGTTCATGAAGCAAGCCAAGCTGAGTGCTGATAGCTGTGAGCTCTCACCTGACACATGCTGTCCTTTTCTCCTAGAATGGGACCTCGGCGCTCCACGCGGCGGTGCTCAGTGGGAATATTAAAACAGTTGCCCTGCTCCTGGAAGCAGGGGCGGACCCAGCCCTGAGAAACAAGGTACTGTCTTAGTCATCTTTTCCCTCCATTGGGTGCCTATGAAAAGAGATAAGATCACATCTGCTGAAGCCAAGACAGCATCTCTCTGGCTCCAATCACTAACTTCATCCTTGGGCATAGTGGTTGGTTTAGTCACTAAGTCATGTCCGACTCTTGCGACACCATGAACTGTAGCCCGCCAGGCCCCTCTGTCTATGGGATTCTCAGGCAAGAGTATTGGAGTGGGTTGCCATTTCCTCCTCCAGAGGATCTTCCTGACCCAGGGATAGAACCCAGGTCTCCTGCACTGCAGGCTAATTCTTTACCAACTGAACTACCAGGGAATTCTCTTGGACATAGTAAGAACATAAAATGTTCTCATTATAGGTTATGAGTGAGCAGTATATTTGAACCCAGCATGCATGCATGCTAAGTCACTTCAGTCGTGTCCAACTCTGTGTGACCCCATGACTGTAGCCTGCCAGGCTCCTCTGTTCATGGAATTCTCCAGGCAAGAATACTAGAATGGGCTGCCATACCCTCCTCCAGGGGATCTTTCCAACCCAGGGATCAAACCCAGGTCTCCCTCACTGCAGGCAAATTCTTTACCATCTGAGCCACTGGGGAAGCCCTTTGAACCCAGAGGTTCAAAACCCCTATATCATCAGTGATTTTTTAGGTAACAGTGGGGCAGGAGGTAGGGGACAGTGGTGGGGGGGAGTAAGGTTATAAGTGTTCTATCATCAGAGAAGTGTCTTGAAAATGTCAAAATTCTGGTAATTTAATAACCATCCTCTATGAGGATACTCATATCTTGAGAATTTCCTGTACTCTATTTGGTTACGGCAAGGGGAAAATGTTGCTTTTATATTGTTAACAGGACTTTGACCACAGCTGTAAAACCAACCCAGATTTTTTTATTGAAGTATAGTTGAGCAAAATCAACCCATATTTTTATAGCCCCCAAATAATTTTAGTTTTCTATTAAGTCAAACTTGGAGGTGGGAGGATGCACAGTAACCGCAGGGCGGGAAAAAAAAGGTTATCATTGTATTCCCTCCTACTCAACAGCTGCCTAAGCAGTCAGATATAGAGACTGGGGGCAGAAGGGTAGCCTGGGAAAGGTCTGGAGAAAACAACTAAACTACTGACTTTTGAAGGAGGAAGTAGGATGGGTGCTTATTAACAGGGGAGGATATGAGAGCAGTTTTCACTCTATACTTGTATACTGCTTGAATTTAATAAGCATCTGTTGCTGTGTTTGTGTATTAGTTGCTCAGTCGTGTCTGACTCTTTGCGACCCTGTGGTCTGTAGCCTGCCAGGCTCCTCTGTCCATGGAATTCTCCAGGCAAGAATACTGGAGTGGATTGCCATTTCCTCCTCCAGGGGATCTTCCCAACCCAGGGATTGAACCCAGGTCTCCACATTGCAGACAGATTCTTTACCGTTTGAGCCACCAGGGAAGCCCATTACTGTGTTGGATTTTATTAACAATAAAACCAAAACCATGTAACATTCCCTGGTGTTTTTAAAAGAAACCATTTTGAAGTACAGTTAAACAATGTGCCAAGAGCCTCTTTTTTCTCATTCCACTTAGCAGATGGAATTACTATTTCCCCTGTTCCTATCAGTGAAGTGCTTGAAGACAATGTTTCTGCTTATCTCTTCCTGAAATACATGGATTGTTTTCCATTAGCGGACCTGATTGTATCATGAGCCCACAAAACCACAGTCGCTCTCTTACCTTTGCATCTTGGACATAGACGGTCCTAAGATGTCTTCATAGCTAAGCCATCCTGTATTGAGTTAAATCAAGGGGGAAGCTTTAGTATCTTTATATAGAAACTGAAAGATGCAATTCTTCCTGTGTCCCCTGGAATCCCATCAATAATGGTTATGGGGAATTTCCAGTAACTGAAATGCTGGACTTTGGACCCTTCCTAAAGCCGTAAGCCAGACAGCCTGGAAAAGCCAGGCTCTTTAGAGGCAGCTTCAGGACCAAGATTGTTGGGATTCCAGCAGCCACTCAGGACTCTTGAGGATGTATTCTTGACCTTCATTCATTCATCCAACAAACACTCAGTAGTGCCTGCTAGATATGCTAGTGGTAAAGACCCCGTCTGCCAATGCAGGAGACATTAGAGAAGCGGGTTTGATCCCTAGGTCAGGAAGATCCCCTGGAGGAGGGCATGGTAACCCTGTCCAGTATTCTTGCCTGGAGAATCCTAGGACAGAGCCTGCTGGGCTGCAGTCCATGGGGTTGCAAAGAGTCCAACACGACTGAAGCGACTTAGCACACACAGATAGCATGCACTGTGCTGTGAACCTTATCAATGGAGAGATATTGGTGAAAAAGTTTCATGCAGTGTCTGACTTCGTAGGGCTCACAGTTTACTGGGGAATAAGGATAATCAAGCAAATGCAAGAAAAAAAAGATTGCAATACAGAGTGACAAGAGCCGTCAGCAGGAAGTAAAGAATGCTACTGAAGCCTTCCAGGGACAGAGTCCCTTCTCAGCTAGTACAGAAGCACCCGTTTGCTCTCTAGGCTCCAGGACTTCTTCCCTGAGGCAGATGCCCAAGGAGAGGGTGACCATGGCCCCAGTAGCATCCTCCCCCCAGACCGTGGCCTTTTGCATGGGTGCAGGGATCCTGTGTTCCTGGTACCCCAACTGGGGACTCAGCACACATCTTCTCCCAAGAGCAGTGGGGACAGAGTGATGTGATGCTGTGGGTCATGAATATGGACCTGTGGTCCTGTGCTGTCAGGATTTTAGGATTAATAAAGATGGATTTTAGGGGCAACCTGGGTGCTAGCCATCATAGCAGTTGGCACAACCTCAGCAACCTGAGGATTCAGTGGGGACCCACTGGGGGAGAGGAGGAATGAGACCGGGTTTTTAAGCCTATATGGATGACACACAGAACAGTGGTGCGATTGGCCAAAACTCTGAGAGTATAAAGTTTATTTTAATGGTAAAGGATACAGATATTGATGGAGACAGACACATACATTTACTCAACAAGCTTCTAGACAGAGGTACAGCTTCTTAGAGCTGTTCCTCTTCCTGACTGTGGAGGGCCCCCCTGGCTACCTGCCTGCCTGTCAATCAAGGACCAATAATTGATGCCAAACAGTTAATTCTTCTGAGGGTTACTCAAAGACTGGATGGCACTCAGGTCCATTCTCTGTGAGCATTTTTCTCAGGCCCAGGCATTAAGCCTGTACAATGTCTGCTCCTGCAGGAACTAAGCTAATAGTAGAATTGACCCCACAGCGGGGCCTCTGGCCTAAGGCAGCATCGCACAGAGACCCCCGTCTGTCAGTCCGGCACCCGCGTCAGCGGTCCTGTGGGTGGGCAGGAGCGCAGCTGCAGGACGAGGTACACAGCAGGACCACTGTGGCAAATTCATCGTTCCCAGCAGGTGGGGTCAGGGAGCAGGATCCAGTCTAGAAAGTGGGGACTGCAGGAACTTCACCTGAGATCCAGGTTTCAGATGAAGCAGCTGGGGCTCCAGGTTTAACTGCAGGGGGAAAAAAAACTACCTCTGAGTTCTCTCCCCAGTTTGAGTGCATTTCTGCACTTGAATTGCTTCCCCTGAATTCCCAATAACATCCTTTTATTCATCTGTAGCAACTGTTCTCAAAGTATGGTCCATGGACAGTTGAGGTGTCCTCCAAACCCTTTCAAAGGTTCTAATAGGTCAAAACTTATATTCTTGATAATACAGAGATGGACTTTCCTGGTGGTCCAGTGTTAAGACTCCACGTTTCCACTTCAGGGGGCATGGGTTCGATCCCTGGTCAGGGAAGTTTCTAAAAATTAAAATAAAACAATAAAAATACAGAGGCACTATTTGCCCTTTTCCCTGTGCTGCCATTTGCTGGGCTTCCCAGGTGGCGCTAGTGGTAAAACAAAACAAAACAAAACAAAACAAAACAAAAACCTGCCTGCCGATGCAGATTAGATGTAAGAGACACCAGTTTCATCTCTGGGTCAGGAAGATCCCCTGAAGGAGGGCATGGCAACCCACACCAGTATCCTTGTCTGGAGAATCCCATGGACAGAGGAGCCTAGAGGGCTACAGTCCATGGGGTCACACAGAGCTGGACATGACTGAAATGATTTAGCACACACAGCCATTTGCTGTAATGGTGCAAAGACAGTGGTGGAAGAAACCATTGGCACCTTAGTACACATCAAAGCAGAGTCACCAACTGTGGCTGAAAATAATTTTACAAACCTCTGTAAGTTATTTTATAAAAATTCCAGTTTTATTGGTATTTTCTAAATGACTAGCACGGGATGTTAAAAATCAAGCATAGGTTTAAAAAAAAAATCCACTTGCGGATAGATAGACCTATAGATTTTAATGCAACAGAGTAGAAAAATTCATTGATGTGGTTCCAGATTGCACACAGCAATTAATCTTTAAGAAACAGCCACTTGTAATGTTGAAGCATCAAAGAAAAATATCTACTATGATCCAAAAAGGCTATTAAAATGTTTCTCTCTTTTCCAACTACCTGTCTGTATGAAGCTAAATTTTTTCCATATACTTCAGCCAAAACAAAATATCACAGTAGATTGGATGCAGAAGCAGATATGAGAATCTAATTGTCTTCTTTTAAGCTATGCTATGCTATGCTAGGTCACTTCAGTCGTGTCCAACTCTGTGTGACCCCATAGACGGCAGCCCACCAGGCTTCCCCGTCCCTGGGATTCTCCAGGCAAGATCACTGGAGTGGGTTGCCATTTCCTTCTCCAATGCATGAAAGTGAAAAGAGAAAGTGAAGTCGCTCAGTCTTGTCCAACACTTAGCGACCCCATGGACTGCAGCCTACCAAGCTCCTCCGTCCATGGGATTTTCCCGGCAAGAGTACTGGAGTGGGGTAGTAACAAAATATGCAAAACTGTTAACAGTGCTACTCTTCCAACTTTTTTGTTTTTGAAAATTTAGTTCTTTTTCAAAATGTATTATTTATGTTAACCTTAATAGGTTATATACTTAAAATATATTTGAAATATACTTAATATATTAAGTATATTATTTGTATATTAAGTAAATATACTTAATATATTTGTATATATATACTTAATATATATATAATATATTATATATTATATACTTGAATATGCTTAAAATAAATATACTTAATTTTTTTCAGTTTTCACTTTTAATAAGTTAAAAACAAAAGCTCTTTAAGAGTCCTCAATAATTTTCAAAAGAGTGTACAAAAGTCCTGAGACTGAAAAGTTTGGGAACCATTGCCCTGTTATGTCTATTTCTTGGACTAGAGACTTGCTCACAAAATAAATGCATAAAGAATGCGTCTCAGCAGCACTGTGAAAAGAGAGGACGTGGAGTGAGGCTGGATCAGGTGGGGCATGGGGGCCACTGAAGGTGCTTTTTCCCATGTGTCTTACATTCTGGCTATTTCCTGACTCTGCCTTCTCATCCAACAACGTATCTCCCACCGCAACTACTGAAGCCCACATGCCCAGTGCCTGTGCTTTGCGACAAGAGAAGCCACTGGAGTGAGAAGCCCTCCCGCCGCAACTAGAGAGTAGCCTGTGCTTGCTGCAAGGAGAGAAAGCCCCCGCACAGCAACGAAGACCGAGTGCAGCCAAAAATAATACATAAATCTTTAAAAAAAATTAAAAAATAAAATATGATATGAATGAACTTATTAAAAAACAGAAACAGGCTCACAGATATAGAAAAGAAACTTCTGGTTACCAAAGAGGGAAGTAGGGGAGGAATCAATGAGAAGTTTAGGATTAGCAGATATGAACTACTAAATATAAAATAGATAAACAGTAAGATCCTACTGTATAGCACAGGGCACTATATTCAGTATCTTATATTAAACCATAATGGAAAAGAATACAAAAAAGAACACACACACACACGTATCTGTATATATACCCACACATGTCTGAATCACTCTACACCTGAAACTAATACAATGTGAATCAATTCTACTCCAAAAATTTTTTTAAAAAGAAAGAAAAAGTACTAACAATGAGGTAAGAAAGTAACTGGTGATATGTACATTTAAGTATATTAAAAAAAAAAAAAAAAACAACCTTTAAAACCTTGATACAAAAGACTAAGTCCAGTGGGATTTTTCATCAGTGGAGGAGCAGGTCTGGGTGAGGGGCCCCTGTTCAGAGTCCCTAAAACCACACCAGCGGTGGTTGAGAATTCACTCATGCCTGTTTTATTTTCTTCCAGGCCAATGAACTTCCAGCAGAACTAACCAAAAATGAACATATACTGCGTCTCCTCCGAAGTAAAGAAGGACACAGGAAGAGCTAACTCAGTCCCATATTTGACTGAAAGATAAAAACCTTAATCATACAGTCCAAAAAGAAATTGCTTTTCAAATAGTGTTGGAAATTCCTGTAAGAAAGAAAATGCCCAGAACGCCCACCTGGGGTCCCTGGCCAAGAAGAACTGTGTGGCTTGTGTCCCGAGTGGAGAGCAGAGCCGCTCAGGGACCCTTCCCATGTAGTGGGCTTCTCGCTCTGGCCTCTAGCCCCACTCCAGGGGGCCTGGCACGTTCATTCTAAGTGGGGGATTCCACAGAAACTCGTTTGAAACTACATCAACTTGGGTCTTTCAGTTAAACTCTAAGATAGAGTTAAATCCTCTTAGAAACAGAAACAGGAAGCTTTGTTCCTTTAAAAAGACTGAAAGTCTGACCTTCAATGAATTGATGCTCTTTTACTTTTGTGTTAAATATACGTGAGCTCAAAGATACGGTTCTATCATATTTTACATGTATGTGTATGTCATTCCAGTATAAAATGTTCTCATCCACCCAAGGGTCCTGGCCATGGTTATTGTGAATCAATAATGGGCGAAGTTACATTATTAAAAAGCCACTTCTGACCTTCCACCACATGCTTTCCAAAGATGAACTATGGAACTATAAAAAAAGACAAGTTGTTCATTTAGTCCTGATCTTATTCTTCATATGTAAAGGTCATTTTTACCTGGAGTCAATGTTGTTGGTATGGTAGGATACAAGTGGCAAATTTGGAAATTCAGAAAATCACAAGCCACAAGAAGTGTAGGCTTGTCTCTTTGAGCTGTCACTCTGGGTCTATTAATGGGAATCTATTTCCTGTGCCATAACTAAGTAGACTTGACATGCTGTGGAATCTTGAGTTTCCAACACCACATTGCTTGATACAATGACTTTGGAGTCCTTGGCTGTAATGTGATGTATATAAGTACACTGTGTTGCTGTTAGTATTGAAGGAGTATAAGTAATAAATGACTGTTACTAGTATTTAATAAGTGTTCATCTGTGCATGTTCTTGACCTAATTGATTCCAAGAAAGAAACCTAGGTTTTATTCCTTTGAGGGGTGGTCAGAATTTATATTCACTGCAGTTTTAATCAGTGGTGTCTATACACCTCAGTCGGTGCCTAATTGCACACACAAAAATTAAATCTTTCTGTAACTTACCGTAATAAACACTTGCTGGCATTTCAGTTATTAAAACACATCTTTAGTTTTCTTGTTCATGTCTGCTCTGGTTTCCAGCCAGTGTTCCATGTGAAAACACATTAAAATGGAGGGAAATGTTTTAAACCTGATATATACATATATATTTAGCCAAGTTGCAGTAGTACTAAAAGCATTATCTTTAAGTCAGTAAATGATGAGTTAATAATTATGACATTAGAAGAGATTCTCTTAAAGTTTATTATGATCAATAAAACAGTCATCAAAAAATCAGTTTATTTTAATCCATATAACAACAAAGCCAGTAATGAACAACCCACAGAGCCCCCAAAGATGCCTACAACCTAACCAGCTAAGCAATGAGCCTGCAATCTAGTTTCAGGATAAAAAAATTAGAAAGCTCTGTCTGTATTGCTAAAGCATCCAGATATAAACATCTTAATAGTTAAGCAATGCCAGTTTCCTCATTGGCTTTCTTTTATTCAGCAAAGTTGTACAAAGACATCTTCTTTCATGGGAATTTCATAAAGCAAGATGGCTGTCTGGGGAGGTCTTACAAATAGCTGTGAAAAGAAGAGAAGCAAAAAGCAAAGAAGAAAAGGAAAGATATAAGCATCTGAATGCAGAGTTCCAAAGAACAGTAAGGAGAGATAAGAAAGCATTCCTCAGCAATCAATGCAAAGAAATAGAGGAAAAAAACAGAATGGGAAAGACTAGAGATCTCTTCAAGAAAATAAGAGATACCAAGGGAACATTTCATGCAAACATGGGCTCGATAAAGGACAGAAATGGTATGGACCTAACAGAAGCAGAAGATATTAAGAAGAGGTGGCAAGAATACACAGAAGAACTGTACAAAAAGGATCTTCATGACCCAGATAGTCACGATGGTGTGATCACTGACCTAGAGCCAGACATCCTGGAATGTGAAGTCAAGTGGGCCTTAGGAAGCATCACTATGAACAAAGCTAGTGGAGGTAACAGAATTCCAGTTGAGCTATTTCAAATCGTGAAAGATGATGCTGTGAAAGTGCTGCACTCAATATGCCAGCAAATTTGGAAAACTCAGCAGTGGCCACGGGACTGGAAAAGGTCAGTTTTCATTCCAGTCCCAAAGAAAGGCAATGCCAAAGAATGCTCAAACTACTGCACAATTGCACTCATCTCACACACTAGTAAAGTAATGCTCAAAATTCTCCAAGCCAGGCTTCAGCAATACGTAAACCATGAACTTCCAGATGTTCAAGCTGGTTTTAGAAAAGGCAGAGGAACCAGAGATCAAATTGCCAACATCTGCTGGATCATGGAAAAAGCAAGAGAGTTCCAGAAAAACATCTATTTCTGCTTTATTGACTATGCCAAAGCCTTTGACTGTGTGGATGACAATAAACTATGGAAAATTCTGAGAGATGGGAATATATCAGACCACCTGGCCTGCCTCTTGAGAAACCTATATGCAGGTCAGGAAGCAACAGTTAGAACTGGACATGGAACAACAGACTGGTTCCAAATAGGAAAAGGAATACATCAAGGCTGTATATTGTCACCCTGCTTATTTAACTTATATGCAGAGTACACAATGAGAAATGCGGGACTGGAAGAAGCACAAGCTGGAATCAAGATTGCTGGGAGAAATCTCAATAACCTCAGATATGCAGATGACACCACCCTTATACGGCAGAAAGTGAAGAGGAACTCAAAAGCCTCTTGATGAAAGTGAAAGAGGAGAGTGAAACAGTTGGCTTAAAGCTCAACATTCAGAAAAACTAAAATCATGGCATCTGGTCCCATCACTTCATGGGAAATAGATGGGGAAACAGTGTCAGACTTTATTTTTTGGGCTCCAAAATCACTGCAGATGGTGATTGCAGCCATGAAATTAAAAGACGTTTACTCCTTGGAAGGAAAGTTATGACTAACCTAGATAGCATATTCAAAAGCAGAGACACTACTTTGCCAACAAAGGTCCATCTAGTCAAGGCTATGGTTTTTCCAGTGGTCATGTATGGATGTGAGAGTTGGACTGTGAAGAAAGCTGAGCGCCGAAGAATTGATGCTTTTGAACTGTGGTGTTGGAGAAGACTCTTGAGAGTCCCTTGGACTGCAAGGAGATCCAACCAGTCCATTCTAAAGGAGATCAGTCCTGAGTGTTCATTGGAAAGACTGATGCTAAAGCTGAAACTCCAATACTTTGGCCACCTGATTCGAAGAGTTGACTCATTGGAAAAGACTCTGATGCTGGGAGGGATTGGGGGCAGGAGGAGAAGGGGACAACAGAGGATGAGATGGCTGGATGGCATTACCGACTCAATGGACGTGAGTTTGAGTGAACTCTGGAAGTTGGTGTTGGACAGGGAGGCCTGGTGTGCTTCGATTCATGGGGTCGCAGAGTTGGACATGACTGAGCGACTGAACTGAACTAGCTTTTACAGATTGGGTAATTTCACAGGCTAATGATTGGGAGGATTATTTCAACTTTGGGGGGAAGGAGTGGGGATTTCTAGGAAGTGGGACACGGGTCACTTTTTGGCCTTTTATGGTCAGCCTAGAGAACCATCATGGTGTCTGTGGGTGTGTCATTTAGCATACTGATGAATTACAGTGAACATATACTGAGGGTCAAGGTCTACTGAAAGTTGAATCTTCTGCTATGTTGAACCTAATTGGTTCTAACCAGTTTTTGTCATATCCTCAACAACTGTCGCTCTTTTAAATGTGCCCTGTCCTCTTCCTTCCTGTTTCACAACCACACTAAAGCTATGTCTCATCATTACCCCACACTGGGGTACCTACTCAGAAGAAAAGAGCACCCCAAAATTCCAGGCTACTTAGAATCTGATGGAAATGCCTGTATCTTGGGGTGGGCCTGCACTGCAGATTGTAGGAGTGAGAAGCTGAGGTCCTAATTTCATAATAAAGTGGTTTTGGTGCTGGAACTGACTGAGCCTCACAAGTAGTGACCAGATGGAGTCCACAGACTGTCAGTACTAACAATAGAAACATCACTAATGTTTGTTAAAGGATTGTAATGTCCTCAGTACTTTAAGTAGATCATCTCATGAGAAGTCAAAGTCACTCAGTCATGTCCGACTCTTTGCAATCCCATGGACTACACAGTCCATGGAATTCTCCAGGCCAGAATACTGGAGTGGGTAGCCTTTCCCTTCTCCAGGTGATCTTCCCAACCCAGAGATAGAACCCAGGTCTTCCACATTACAGGTAGATTCTTTACCAGCTGAGCCACCAGAGAAGCCCAAGAACACTGGAGTGGATATCTTATCCCTTCTCCAGGGGATCTTCCCGACCCAGGAATCGAACGGGGGTCTCTTGCATTGCAGGCGGACTCTTTACCAACTGAGCTATGAGGGAAGCCCAATCTCATGAAGCTTATACGTATTTTCTTATTTACCCCTGGCACCAACCCTATGGAATAGGCACTATTACCATCTTCATCTTGCAACTGAGGAAACAGGCTTTTTAAAAAAGATTTATTTATTTATTTTATTTTTGACTGCACTGGGTGTTTGTCGCTGCATGGGCTTTCTCTAATCGCAGCGAGCGGGGGCTACTCTATTTGCAGTACGCAGGCTTCTCGTTGTGCTGGCTTCTTCTGTTTTGGAGCACAGGCTCCAGGTGCATGGGCTCAGTATTTGTGGTGCTTGGGCTTAGTTGTCCCGCAGCACGTGGGATCTTCCGGGACCTGGGACTGAATTCTGTTTTGCCGAAAGTTTTCACTTTCCCCAATTAATGTTTTGCCAAAAATTTTCACTTTCGTCTCAGGTTCAAAGGATTTGTTAAGAAAATAAGCCGCTCATTGTATACAAATGAATACTATCAATAGAAGACTCTTGAGAGTCCCTTGGATAGCATGGAGATCAAACCAGTCAACCCTAAAGGAAATCAACCCTGAATATTCATCGGAAGGACTGATGCTGAAGCTCTGATACTTTGGCCACCTGATGCGAAGAGCTGACTCACTGAAAAAGACCCTGATGCTGGGAAAGATTGAAGGCAGGAGGAGAAGGGGATGACAGAGGATGAGATGGTTGGATGGCATCACCGACTCGATGAACATGAGTTTGAGCAAGCTCCGGGAGTTGGTGATGGACAGGGAAGCCTGGTGTGCTGCAGTTCATGGGGCCACAAAGAGTCAGACATGACTGAGCAACTGAACTGAACTGAGTAAGTGAGTAAGTAGTAACTGTTAGTCACTCAGTCATGCCCGACTCTTTGTGACCCTATGGACTGCAGCCCACCAGGCTCCTCTGTCCACGAGATTTTCCAGGCAAGGATAATGGAGTGGGTTGCCATTTCCTTCTCCAGAACTGAAGTGAAATGAATATTTATTAGAGAATTATCTAGCTTACTCTCAATATACTAACATTAAAAGAAAAGAGAAATAGAAACAGCAGAGGAAACTTCACCAAATTGGATTTTGACTAACATTCAGACTCAAACAGTGTTGAGAAGTCCTGTGTCACACCCATCTGGAGACCCAATTGGGAAAATGTTAGGTACTTAGAATAGGAAACAGGAGTCCAAAATGGCGGTGGCTAAAAGACAAGGAAGGGAAAAGCCCACAAAAATAGAACAAAGGAAGGTCAAAGGAAGGTCTGAGGACCTGAGTGAGGACCTCAGGTAGAACAAACAGCACTCCTGGCTAGCCCGATTTACATAGGGCAGGCCCAGGGGGAGGAAAAGACATAAAAAGAAGAGCCAAAGGGCTCTCTCCTGCGCGCTGGCGCACTCCTCCACTCTCTTCTCTTCACGTCTTTGGGTTGGCATGCCTTCATGCTTCGAGGATGGATTCTTCTGCTATCTTCTAAATAAAATAGAGCTGTAACACTGATTTGTCTAAGAGCTATAACACAGTTTGTCCAAGACCCGAGAGCTGTGACGCACCGAGGGCTTTAATGTCCGTGGCTCCAAATCTTTGTTGTGACGAAGCAGAACTGAGGAACATACACTCGCCTGACAGAAAAGATGCCAGGCATCACTTCCGCTCCATGGGTGAGACTTCAAAGATTACAGTTCAGGGTTCCCAGCTTATAAGCCCAGGACGCAAACTGATACCATCATCAATCTGTGAGCAAATTACAGCTCTGATTTCATGTTAATGCATAAAACTTAGAATGTTGTTAAGCCTGGGGCTTGGTTAGCCAGCCCCCCATCAGGGCTCAAGATTCCTCCCCTATCTTATCTATGGTGCTGCTAGTCTTGCAGTCATAGCAGGCAGTCATTCATAGTCAAGATAGTCTCCAGGAAGGTTAGAAGCAAGGTCAGAGGCCTTCTCTGCTTTGTCTCTGAAGCCTAAACAAGACTACCTAATTTCCCTAACAAACCCATGTCCCTGGGTTGGCTAGCAGATCCCCAACCACTAGACCACCAGGGAAACCCAGGAAACAGGCTTTGAGAGTGCTTTAAAACAGCAACAACATGCCCAAAACGGAGTCACTTGCCCCCAGAAAACAAACCTGGTTTGCTTTAAGATTTAATTTCAATTTCAGCTACTCTCAGGAGTATGAACTTTAACCAGTCAATCTGGAATGACCACATCAGCTCCTATGAGAGCAACTGCATGATACATTGATAGATTCCCCACCCTTCTTCCAAAGAACGGTGACTTTGTCTGAAATATGGTAACCTTTTTTCTTTTTTATGACTTCCCTGTCCCACCCCCTTTCTATCTATGAAAGCCTTCCCTTCTGTACAGCTCCTAAAGCTTCTTCCTACTTGTTAGGTGGAATGTTGCCCAATTCGTGAATCCTTTATTATTATTATTTTGGCTGCACCATGGTAATTGAAGTATCTTTGTTCCCCGACCAGGGATCGCACCCATGCCCCTTGCAGTGGAAAGACAGAGTCCTAACCACTGGACTGCCAGGGAATTCCCATGAATCCTTGAATAAGGCCAATTAGGTCTTCAAATTTACTCAGTTCAAAAAAAATTTTTTTAAACAAGAAATAACCTCCCTCATAGCATCAGCTTACTGCTGTCCCCCAATCTTTGGGTTTTACTTTTATAGTGGGGGAAAGCAGGGAGATTGATGCCCAGATGGAGTCATGGTTGTAACATCTAGGCAGTGAAGGTGGAGAATATGGGACATTTTTTATTTTTAATATTTAGAGGTAGAGCTAATGATAATTAGGTGATTAACTGAACAGAGAGGGTGAGGAAAAGAAAGAAGAGTCAGGAATTATACTAAGGTGCATCAGGGAACCCTAAGATCACTCCCAGTGATCTTTGGCAATTTGCTAGGAAGACTCACAGGGCTCACAGTATGGTCATATTCATGGCTAAAATTACAGTGAAATTGATATAAAGCAAAACTAGAAAGGGGAAAGAGAATGAAATGGAGATATAGAGAAATCCAGATTAAAGCTTCCAAGAGTCCTCTCCTCTAGCAAAGACTTAGGGCAACATTATGATGTGTTATCTGCTGATAAGCAAGCTCATGAGAGACTCACTCAGGCTTTTAACTGGGAGCTGGTCATATAGGTACCCTCTGCCTAGTATCTACCAGAATTCCAAGCTGCCAGGAAGAAACCAGGCATTTAGCATGAGCCCCATTGTTTGAGCAATCAGTGTGGGCACAGTGAGCCATCATCACTTAGGGAAAGTTTCATATCTGTGTAAAGAACTATTTGCCTGCCAAGAGTCCAGTGGCCTGCCCGTGGCCAACCTTGTGAGCAAGACTTTCTATAGAGAGCAGTCTCAGGTCTGTGGGCTAACTCCACACTCAAGGTTTATGTGGTGGGCGGTGCTAGTAATTGTGCCAGGAAATAGAGAAGAACAGCAGAGCTAAGATGGGGACAGAGCGAGAGGAAGTCTGGACATGTTCAGTTTGAAGAATGTACGAATTCGATTCCAGAAGGCAGCTGGAAGTAGCTGCTTAACGTTTAGGACAAGACTCTTCCAAATCTGGGCATCATCTATGTAGAGGTGATGGTCACAGTCACAGGACAGATGAAGTCCCCAGAAAGACTCTGGTGTGAGGAAATAGATGAGAGAAGGGAATCAGCAAAGGAGATGAGATGAAATAGACAGGAGCGGGAAGTGAAAGGTGGATAGTGGGAGGAAAAAGTCCCAAGGAGAGGAGAGCAGGCAACAAACCTCATGAAGAAGTGTGACCGTGGGACTTCCTGGGGAGTCCAGTGGTTAAGACTCCATGCTCCCAAGACAGGGGGCACGGGTTCAATCCCTGGTCAGGTAACTAAGATCCCTGGTGCTGTGTGGAGCAACCTTAAAAAAAAAAGAAAAAGAAAGTAGTGTGGCCTTGAAACAAGGGCTAACAATTGCAGACCTCTTGTGCTGCACAGGCTTGCCCTTGGTGAGCTTGTTCAGTCATCAAAGAACTCAGGCCCTACACTGGAGAGGAAAAGCGTGGTGTCTGGTTAGGACCTGGAGCTAATGATAAGTGGCTGACCTGATTCTAGTTCCGTTGGTACAACTGTGTTGCCTTCCTAACACTTTCTAGGGCTTCCCAGGTGGTGCTAGTGGTAAAGAATCCACCTGCCAATGCAGGAGATGCAAGGGATGTGGGGTCGATCTCTAAGTCAGGAAGATCCCCTGGAGGAGGAAATGAACCCACTCCAGTATTCTTGCCTGGAGAATCCCATGGGCAGAGGAGACTGGCAGGCTACAGTCCACAAAGAATTGGGTATGACTGAGCAACTGAGCACACAACACTTTCTAGGAGTTGTTGATTGCCATGGGAATGCATCTCCTCTGCTTATCACCAAGAAAGAATTTTGTGCATGATCTGTGTGGTGTCTGTGATTATCTATGCTGGTCAGTTGGTCTTAGTAAGTTTTATATCACTATGAGAAGATGCTAAAAAATGAGTGCATAGAACCATGTTGAAGCCCAGCTATGAACAGAGTCACACAGTGTGATGATTTTTCATGTCTTTTCCCCTCATCAGCTCACACCCATGTACTTACCTGTGCTTCGAACACAGAGAAAACCAAAATTGAAACACAATAGGCCAAAACCAAGTTCTATGCTCTCTGGGCAAGTTTGGAATAATTTGTTTCCCATTCCTCTGACTGAGGGCCTTGCCTGTCTCTTTTTGCTGTTTAACCTACTAAATGCAATGAGGTAAATCAGTGGGACTCATTGAGGTGTTTTCTCCAAGCTCTCTGACCATACTTAGTCCTCAGTCAAATAATTTATGCACTCACTTCAGTTCAGTTCAGTCACTCAGTCGTGTCCAGCTCTTTGCAACCCCATGAACTAGTGGGCCTGAAAAGTCTTAGAATCTTTTTCTGGTGTTTTATTCTTATTTTTTGGCAATATTTTAAGATAATTTAAAAATATGAGTGAAGTCATATTAAAACAATTGAAGGAAGTTAATTAAAAATCTTTTTGGTTTTTTTTTGGCTGTGTCGTGAGGTCTGTGGGATCTTAGTTCTCTGACCAGGCAGTGAAAGCGCTGAATCCTAATCGCTGGACCACCAGGGAATTCGTGAGATCCTCAGTTTTAAGATGCCTTGTCAGCTTTAGCTCTGGCAACAGAAAGCATGACTTCTCCCATCTTTGATTTCTTCTCTCCCTCACTAGAACTGAACCTTCTAATTTTTAAGGAAGGAAACGCTGCTATTGTTCCTATTTCTTGCAGTTAAACTTTTAAGAATAGCCTTAGAAAGTCTGCCATTTACAAGAGTTAGTCTTCCTATTTTAGCAAAGATAAGACCTAAAGCCATCCCAGGGGAAAGAAACTGTATTATGTGACTGAATCTTATGTGAAGTATTTTGTGACAAATTAGGAAAATACTAATGGCCAAATTCAAGTTGCCTCCACACTAATGAGCCTAAGCTACACTGCAACCCATGACTGGATTAATCACCAATTCAAATATCCTTAGTGTGGTGAGTAATACTTTACCATAAGTTTGACCAACAATACCCCACTCCTGAACTCTCATAAACCACTGACACTAAAGTCATGAGTTGTAGCCTAAGCCGTTTTAAATGAAGATGTCTGTAAAATTCAGCTTAAATATGGAGTTTTAAAAGTTTATTGCAGAGCTCCAAAGAATTGAGGGCATATTTCAAAGAAATGACCTGCATAAGAATGTTCATAGCAACTCTATAATAGCCCAACCTGGAAACAACTCAAATGTCTGCCATGGTATTTTTATACCATGGAATATGATCCAATGATAAAAACAACAAAAAAAAGATGAACTATTGCTATAAGTGATGTGGATGAGTCTTGCAGACATAATGTTTAGTGAAAGAAACCAGACACAAACGATGACTCAATTTGTTTGAAGTTCAAGAACAGCAAAAGCAATTTATGATGATAGAAGTCAAACTAGTGGCAAAAAAAGGAAAAAAAAAAAAAAGAATGGCATGCTACCATAAAGGTTCTACCTTGCTCTTTCTTGGATCACTTGTTCTAGAGGAAGCCGGTTCCCTGGTCTTGAAGACAGATGAGCAGCCCTGAGCCGTGTGGAGTGGAACCGAGGCCTCCTGCCAGCAGCATCTTGGAAGCAAATATTCCAGCCCCAGTCAAGCCTTCAGATGATGGTAGCCTGGCTGACATCTTGACCACAGACTCATGAGCCAAAACCACCCAGAACCACACAAAGCCCTGGCTGGCAGAAAATCTAATCTAATAAATGTTTGTTCTTATCATCCACTATGTTTTAGGATAATTTGTTATCAAGTAATAGATAACATAATATAAATATATAGTATGTAAGAACTTATTGAACTGTACATGTAAGTTTTATAGATTTTACATGTGTATTATATATTAATAAAAAATAAAAAAAGTCTTTTACCAAAAGGAGGCTCTCAAAAACACTCAACCTAAAACTCCCTAAGGGTTTTGCAGAAGCTTTAACTCAAGGTTTCCTATAGTTTACCAAAATGTGTTTGCAATGTGTAGATTGACAGAGGGAGTCAGGTGTGAGCTGGTCACCTACTCATGTTCCCTGTGTTGAACTGGTCACTCTCCAATCATCTATAAGATGGTTCTTTTAGAGTCAGCTGTAGTTGCTCTTCCTGGATCTTTTTGGGGGCAGTCTGTTAGCAAAATTTACAGTGTCTACAAAAGTGTCTACAGTGTCTCCATTAAGCCAAGTAGGCCTAGTGCCTAGGGCCCCTGACATTTCTAAGGTCTCATGAAAATGTTTAATAGCAATTTATTTTAAAATCAGAAGAAAAATATAATAATAATAAATATATAATAATTCAGTCAGCTTGGATTATATCCATCTGTATACCAACGTGGAATTTTAAGTGTTTGGTTTATTTTTTTAAGGAAGGAGGGATCCCCAAAGGCAAAGGTGCTTAGAGCCCACAAAAGACATCAAGCAGCCCTGAGCACAAAGAGGGATGCAATGAACTGAATTGTGTCCCCCTTCCCCAAATTCCTACATTGACAAATTCCTAACCCCCAAGTAACTATTTAGAGACAGGGCTTTTTGTTTGTTGTTGCTGTTTAGTGGCTGTGTCCGACTCTTTTGAGAGCCCATGGACTGCAGCCCACCAGGCTCCTCTGTCCATGGGATTTCTCAGGCAGAAATACTGGAGCAGATTGCCATTTCCTCCTTCAGGAAATCTTCCTAACCCAGGGATCAAGCCTGCGTCTCCTGCATTGCAGGCAGATTCTTTATTGCTGAGCCACCAGGGAAGCCCCTAGGGCTATAAAGAAGTTTTAATAATTAAGGTTGAATATGGTCAAAAGGAGAAGAGGGCAGCAGAGTATGAGATGGTTGGATAGCATTACTAATTCAGTGGACTTGAACTTGGGCAAACTCTGGGAGATGGTGAGGGGCAGGGAGGCCTGGTGGGCCTGGGGTCGAAAAGAATCAGAGAATCATGACTTAGTGACTGAAAAACAACAACAATGGTCCTAAGGGTGTGGCCTTAACCCAATAGGATTTGTGACTTTATATAAGAGGAAGAGAGATCTCTCTCTCCACACACACACACCAAGGAAAGAGCACATGAGCACACATTGAGAAGCCAGCGTCTGTAAGTCAGGAAGTGGGGACTCACCAGAAACCGAACTGACTGGCAGCTTGATCTCAGACTTCTCTGTCTCCATTACCGTGGGATAAAAATTACTGACATTTAAGCCGTTCAGTCCATGATATTTTGTTCAGACAGCCCAAGCTGACTGACACAATGGGGTGGGGTGCGGCGGCGGGGGCGGGGGATGGGGGAAGGTGCGTAGGTGAAGGGGTTGGGTAGGTAGCGGAGGTGGCAGCAAGAAATGAATAAAAAAAGCAAAGTGAAGAGGCACCCAGTCCATCCAGAATGGTCTCAGGTATCACCAGGTGAAGTCAGCTGCATCCTAGTACCCAAAAGGCCCAGCTCCATCTACATTTCTCATGATTAAATTTCAGCCTTCAAGTTAGAAACTGGGCAAGCTTGCAGTCTGTACAGAAGTTAGGCCTTCTTTTTTTTTTTTGCCCCCTTGAATCATTGCCTACTTTGAAGCTTCAAAGTTAGCAGCAGCAAAACTAAGCTTCTATATTAGAAGAACTCAAAGTTATTTTATTGGAACAAAATCTTATTAATAGGAACATGCTGCTCAAATCACATTCCTTAGTCTCTAGAAGATGAGATGCAATGGCTGCTTAGCCAGTGAGGTAACCCAGGAGAATGAGGGTTAAAGAATGTTTAATGAAGAACATGTGATCATCTGTGCTCAATGTTATTAAGAAGGCAAGTGAGATGAGAACAAATAGGTTGTCATTGATTCTGCAACACGAAAACCAGTGATGACTTTAAGAAGAGCAGGTGTCATGTGATTGCTGAGGTTCTTCGACAGAGGTGGGGGGTGAGGGGGTGGGGGAAGGAGCGTTGAGGTTGGAGTGGTGGGGGGGTGCCTGGGGGAAGTTGGATCCTTATATCACTGTTCACAGCAAAACAATTCCAGGCAGATCATTATCTTCAAGAAATCATTAAAACTCAAAAGGAAAACAGAATAATTTTTTATAACCTTGTAAACCATGAAATTAAAAGACACTTACTCCTTGGAAGGAAAGTTATGACCAACCTAGACAGCATATTACTTTGCCAACAAAGGTCCGTCTCGTCAAGGTTATGGTTTTTCCAGTAGTCATGTATGGATGTGAGAGTTGGACTATAAAGAAAGCTGAGTGCTGAAGAATTGTTACTTTTGAACTGTGGTGTTGGAGAAGACTCTTGAGAGTTTTCTTGGACTGCAAGGAGATCCAACCAGTCCATCCTAAAGGAGATCAGTCCTGAGTGTTCATTGGAAGGACTGATGTTGAAGCAGAAACTCCAATACTTTGGTCACCTGATTCGAAGAGCTGACTCATTTGAAAAGACCCTGATGCTGGGAAAGATTGAAGGCAGGAGGAGAAGGGGACAACAGAGGATGAGATGGTTGGATGGCATCACCGACTCAATGGAGATGAGTTTGAGTAAACTCTGGGAGTTGGTGATGGACAGGGAGGCCTGGCGTGCTGCAATCCATGGGATTGCAAAGAGTTGGACATGACTGAGCTACTGAACTGAACTGAACTGAAACTAGTTAAAGTATCTGCACTGTATATACTAGACCAACAGGTCAATTTTCTTAATAGTTTTTACAAATCAATATGAAAAAACTAATAGAAAATAAACAATACAGGGACTTCCCTGGTGGTCCAGTGGTTAAGATTCTTCACTGCCAATGCAGGGAGTGCAGATTCCATCCCCAGTCAGGGAACTAATCCCACATGCCTCACAGCACAACCAGAAAATATTCTTTTAAAAATGAAGAATATGGACAAAGAAATAAAATTGCCTATAAATGTATGAAAAGGTTTTTAATCTCACATATCATTAATAAAGTATAAATTAAAGCATCAAAATCTTTTTTAAAATAAGAAATACAATAATTAAAATCACAGATGCTATTTTTCACCTATCAGAATAGCAAAGTTAAGTGTTGGCAAGGAGATAGAATCAGGTTCTCCTGTATGTTGTAAGCAAAGATGTAAATTGCAGTCTGTTTGGAGGGCAACTTGACAATATTCAAAACTAAAATACACATTTTCTTTGACCCAACAATATATAAATTTTTCCAATAGTTATATTTATATATGATTGTAAGAATTTAGGTATAATGATGTTCACTGCATTATTGTTTCCAGTAATGAAAAATGACAAACCAAACATCCAGTAGGAGATTGATTAAATAAATTATGTAATGAATCAAAAACTATTAACAGACTATTTCTAGCCTTCCCCTTCCATCTGTTAGGTGAAAAGTTTGTTTGGAATCAGTGTTCTCATCTCTCTGCCTAAGGAAAATGTTCAGTAGCTTTTAGGCTTCTGTGATGCAGTATCACAAGGAAAGCCGAGGGCACAGAAACATGCAAAACTTTGTGGAATCCAGACAAGCTCAGGAATGTGAGATGGCATAAGAAAAAGAAAGGTGAATTATGCAGTATTACTACAGACATACAAACACTTGGCATGTACCAGAAATGCAATTTGAGGCTTGAGTTATTTATTTTGAAATACTTTCTGATGGTACACTCCATTTCATTGACTTAGGCACTGCCCTGAGACTGGCCCACACTGCTGGCTTCAGAAATGTCACATACACACAATGAAATCCTGTAAAACTAGTAAAAATAGTGAGGTAGAAAAGCATACTGCTTAATGTGAAAAAAAAAAAAGCTGCAGGGACTTCCCTGGTGGTCCAGTGGCTGAGACCCCACGCTCCTAATGCAAGGGACCTGGGTTCGATCCCTGGTCAGGGAACTAGATTCCACATGCTGCAACTAAAGATTCCAACAAAGATCAAAGGTCCCATCTGCCACAACTAAGACCTGACACACCAAATAAATAAATAAAGATTTTTAAAAAGCAAGCTGCAAACTGTATACCATATGGCCCCACTCGTTTAAAAAGCCCACATATTTTACTCACAAACACGTTTTCAAATACATAGATGTCTTCTGGAGGATCTTTCTGCACATTGATAAAGATGCATACATGCAACAATTTCATTGACCCTCTTGTTTTGTCCTTTATTTTTAATGCAATCAATGTTGGATGATGTTTATAATGATAGTGGTATTGACAAGTATTTAAACAAACAAACGAAAAGCCTCTCCTAGGACTTTGACTACATGTCACTTGAAATAAAAATGCACAGTGTAAAAGTTGTGAGTTAAGTTTTATTCAGGGACCTTATTGAGGACCATAGCCAGAGAGACAGGCCTCTCAGAGAGCTCTGAGGACCTGCTCCAAAGAGGTAAGGGAAGAACCTGTTGTGTACATGAACTTTTCCGCTGGGAAAACACATGTAATTAAGCATGAAAAGATTACTGCTGTCAACTTAAGATGCACAACGTGAGAGATGCAAGTTAAGTTTTATTGGGGGTAAAATGAGGACTACAGCCCAGGAGATAACCTCAGATAACTCTGAGAAACTGCTCCAAAGAGGCAGGGGAGAAAGGTCAGTTTATATGTGACTTTTGGTGAAGGGGGAATACATGCAATCAAGCAGATATTTTTCCAGAAGGTTTCTGTTAGTCTCGGGGAGCCTTCACTAGTCATGAGGAACAGTGTCACCATGAAGGATTTTAGTGCTTTTCTAGATATGAGAAGATATAAGAATTGGGCTCTTAGATTCAGCTCCTGATTTAAGCATCCATGAGCTAATTTGTAGTTGGCATTGCTAATCACAAAGAACAAACATTTCAAGTTAATGATTTTAGGGCTTTTCTAAATACGGGAAGATGGAAGAATCTGGGGTCTTTGAAATTTTCTCTTAGACATGCATCTTACCTGCTGCTGCTGCTAAGTCGCTGCAGTCGTGTCCGACTCTGTGTGACCCCATAGACGGCAGCCCACCAGGCTCCCCCGTCCCTGGTCCAGGCAAGAACACTGGAGTGGGTTGCCATTTCCCTCTGCAATGCATGAAAGTGAAAAGTGAAAGTGAAGTTGCTCAGTGGTGTCCGACTCTTCATGACCCCATGGACTGCAGCCCACCAGGCCCCTCCGCCCATGGGATTTTCCAGGCAGGAGTACTGGAGTGGGTGCCATCGCCTTCTCCGAATCTTACCTAGTGACTGGTATATCTAATGCACAGAATGCTTCCAGTTGTTTTCCATCCTAAATTGCCCTCAGAGCACACATGTTATGGACTGCAGTGACTAAGAGCTTAATCCTTGTGGAACTGAAGTGGCAGGCAACATTTTTTTCTTTACATGCGTTAAAACAATTTTTAGAGGAGAAAATACACCATGATGTGACATAGATTATCATAAATGGTGGAATTATAAATGATGTTTTTAACTCTTGCCTATATTTTTTCAAAATTGCTACCATAAGCATGGATTGCTTTATCAGCAAAAAAACTTTCTCTTAAAAATAAGATACTTTATTTTTAAAATATATCATCGCCTTTTGGATATCATCAAAGCTGTACAAAATACAGAACTAGAAATATATGTATATAGCTAAAAGATCTTTTTGTTCTTATTTTGGTGACTGTGTGTATGTGTGTGTGTGTGTGCTTAGCCGCTCAGTTATGTCCGACCCTTTTCAACCTACCAGGCTCCTTTGTCCATGAGGATTCTCCAGGCAAGAATACTGGAGTGGGGTTGCCGTGCCCTCCCCCAGATCCCAACCCAGGGATTGAACCCAGGTCTCCCGCATTGCTGGTGAACTCTACTGTCTGAGCCACCAGGGAAGTCCATTTTGGTGAATAGTGGACATAATTTACTGGGTATCAAAATTTCTGCCCATCCAAGAAATATTTCATATGGTGCTTGAAATTTCCTTTACTCAATTCAATTATTTAGTAAAGGTTTTTGTTGGTTGATTGCCTGGTTTCCCCCATAAGTACTGGAAGGGTAACTAAGCCACTGAGATTTTGGAAATATATTACAGAGGTAGTTCGTGAATTGGAATGTGAATTGGGACCACCTGGAGAGCTCATCCTCCTAGGGTTTGCATGGGGATGGGTGTCCAGACTGGGGCCCATAATTTGCATTTCTAAGAAATTCCCAAGGATGGTCCTGCCATCTGGCTCAGTGACAACATTTTGATTACCTCGGAGAAGGCAATGGCAACACACTCCAGTACTCTTGCCTGGAAAATCCCATGGACGGAGGAGCCTGGTAGGCTGCCGTCCATGGGGTCGCACAGAGTCGGACACGACTGAGCCACTTAGCAGCGTGATGCATACCAAGTTATCGTCAGTGGGAACACCAGGCACTTGAGGGCAAGCAGATTCATGAGGCCAGGAGATCGCCAAGGCTGAATGTCCAGAGGGAATCCCTACAGTTTAGTGCCCGGCCAAGCAGGTGTACATTTCAAGGCTGAGGAGGTGGGGAGGCAAGTCGGTAACTGCAAAGTCAGTCAAGGGGACAGTCGCCTTGTAGAATAAGGATGAGAACATTACCTGATCATGGTCCTACCTCCACTGGCTTTGATCATTGCTACAGATGTGTATTTAGTCTTTTCACTGTACATTGGCTTCCACTGTGGGGAGGAGGGATCCTTACGTCCATTTTCCTAACTTCAAAATGGAAATGACTGATGCTTTTGAGTGATCTTAATAATTAAATCTGAGGGGAAATGATACCAGAAGTGCATATAACAAAAATAAGTGTCAGATCAAAAAAAGTATAAGGCTCGAAAACGAAGATGCTTATTTATCTCTGTGTTACTTCACTTCACCTAGAACTTACGGACTCTGGTCCCACCTTTGCGTCAAACTTGCCGGGGGTGGTTGCGGGGGTGGCTCTTCTCCCACGGGCGGGTTCCCTGCCATGCTCTGCTCCGCCAGCAGATGGTGTGGTTCTAGAACTTTTTTCAAAAGTGGGCTGAGAGGACAGAAAACAGAGATTGGGCGGCTCTGAGGCATCGCCCACTGCCACGCTCCGCCCGCTCAGCTCTCCGATCACAACACTGTCAGGCCACCGCGTGGCGCCGCCCCCAGCTTTGCCAGAAGTGCCTAGGCACCGATTCCTTTGGGTAACTGGGTTTGGAAAGAGAACTTGCTCGGGGTGCTAATTGGGTCCGCTGAGAAGTGGGATCTTAATTGGGAAAACTGTCCCCACGCACCCCGATTTGCTAAAACCTTCTCGCCCTCCCATTTCCAATCGAGGAATGACAAAAAGGGGAGAAAGGAGTTAAAGCATCAAAACCACACACTGTTGCGACAACCCCAGAAATATCCTTCCCAGGCCAGATTCCAAATGTTCAGCTCTACCCGGGTCTCAGAGTCCCTAGCCCCACGCCGCGGCTGAGGCGGAATTAGTGCAGAGAGGGGACTGGGAACCGGCTGTGACAAGAAGCGGTCCGGGCCCCCACTAGCCCCGCCCATTCCCCGCCTTCTCCCCGCCCTCACCCGCTCCGGCCCCGCCCCAGGACGGGGTCTTGGCTCGGAAGGTTCCACCCAGAAGTGGGAGGAGCCGACGACGCCTTCGTCCTTCCTGACCTGCGCGCGCATCCCGCCGCAGCCGGCGCCTGGTTTCCTCCCTCCGCGGGCGCGGGAGCCGGAGACAGCCCGGGGTGCCGAGCCGAGCCTGCGAACCGAGTCTCTCCGACATCCGCAGCCCGTCGCCGCGGCAGCATGAGCGTGCGCGGCCCAGCCTTCGGCCTCCTCCTGCTGCTGTTCTGCCCGGCGCAGGTGAGTGGCCGCCGGCGACCCGGGCAAACTGTGGGGGACGTGGTGGGGCCGCGAGTCGGGGAGGGCGGCGGTCTCTGCCGCGACTCCGATGCCTTTCTCCGGCCACGTCCTCTTCCCAGTGGTCTGGAGGACGGTGGCAGCTGGGGCCTGCCTGTTTGACCTGTTTTGAGCTCATTTCATCCGTGGTCATCTGATTTCTGGGTTTAGGATGTGGGATCAAGAAGGGAGGAAGAAAATGGGTAGAAAGGGAAAGGATTATCATTTTAACCTGCCTCCCCACCCCCCTTCATTCTGCCATTTGTACAGGAATTCTTTATAAATTTGTTTAGGAGATCCGACTTCTCCCCTAAAGAGGAAGGAGAGTGGGGAGGTAAATAAAGGTTAGTCCGGCACCAAATCGGAACTCACCTGAGTGCTTCACATACGGCACCTTGGTCTTCCAGAGACGGCAAGTTACTTCTTATCCCCTCCCTTTACATCCATGGGAACGGAGGCCCGCAGGTGCGGGGGTTAATTGAATTTCGCCTTGTCACAAACCTAGCGGTGTAGAGGATGGGCCTGGAACTCCCAGTCCTGACTCCTTGGGTCTGCTTTCCTTGCTTTGGTAGCCTTGGGCGTGAGCACCTCACTGCTATTTGTGTATCTACAGTTTTCTCCTTGAAAACTGTGTGGTTGGGTGTTGTGGGGGATATCTAAGGATCTAGTGCTGATTAAACCAGATCCAGTGGGAATCCCGAGCCCTGGTGCCCACTCATAGGCGTGTCTATGATGAGGGTGTAGTGAGTCACAAGGGAAGGCTGATGAAGGGGTTCCCTGCACTAGAAAAACCTCTCTTTGAACTATATCCTTCTCAGCAGGGGTTGGGTGAGGCTGACCTGGGAAGGGCCTCCTGTGGTGGGGTGGATAGGGGGTGGCCAGCCGCGTGGGCTTCTGGAAGAGCACATGTCTGGTGCCTGGTGGGGAGGAGAGGCAGAGAAAAACAGGTTTTTGGAAGGTGGTTTGGAATGGGGTCAACCCGTAGACCACCTGCTAGCTCTGTGGCTTTGGGCTCATTACTCTTCCAAGCCGAACTTTTACTGAAGATAAACAACACATCATAGGATTATTGGGATTCTTAAGTAACATGGTATATGGAGGGGCCTCATCACAGTAGTAAAAACTCAAAGAATGGTAGCAGTTATTTGCTTTGAAAATACAGCTGTTTGGTTTCCTTTAGGTTTTAGGTCAGGATCTAAAAGGCAGGCTTCTGGTTAAGTAGCTTTAACTTATCTCTGAAATCGGTCAGTGCCTCTCCTCCTAGGACTTCTGGGGTAGGTCAGAGGTTGGTCACAAGTTACTTGCAAAATTCCTGGAACCCTTGAGAAGGTTTGTGAATTTGAATTGAAAACACTTATATTGTATTTAAGATTGGCTCCCTCAGGCTGAAAGGTGAACCCATTCCTGATCTCCTTAGGAAAAACAGTTTTGATGGCTTAATTCCTACCTAGGCCTCATTATGGTCCAAGTTCCTCAAGAGAAAAAAAAAAAAAACTTTAAAAAATTACAGTCAGGAGATAGACCATCATGAGGCCTAGGTAGGAATTAAGCCATTAAAACCATTTTTCCAAAGGAGATCAGGAATGGGTTCATCTTTCAGCCTGAGAGCATTGAAGAATAAGCCTCTGAAATGGGAGCGAATGTAGGTTATCTTTCCCAGTCTCCCCCATTCCTTGATTGATGTTGTGATCACTCATTTTACTAGCATAAGTAATCAAGGGAAATGAGTTTTTTAAAATTATTATGATGATTAGCAAGTGGTTAAAAAGAAGACAGCTAGCTGAATAGGTCTTTGTATTCCTTCAGTGTTTGTCGTATCACCCAGAACAAAGAACTCTCTTTCCTGGGTAACCCTTCCCCTCTTTCCGTTCCTAAAAGGGACTCTTGTCAGGGTGTTAATGGATGACACATTACCCGTCCGGAAGCCTAGAGTGGGCCATCTCTAACCTGATCTCGGGTGCTTTGTCTGCTTTTCTCACCCACAGCTCTGTGAAGGGTGTTAGCTCTCTAGCTAAATAAGCAAAGTGCTGTCAAAACCCTGCCCATCTTCCAAGGTCCAGTTCAAAAGCTTCATCATCTATAACATTGTTATTCCCAACTAGAATGCCTTTCCTCTGAAGTTCTAAATGTTCTTTATTTAAATGGCTGCAGCAGCTTTTGGTGTTTTGTTGTTGTTTAGTCACTAAATTGTGTCTCTGAGACCCCATGAACTGTACCCACCAGGCTCCTCTGCTGTGGGATTTCCCAGGCAAGAATACTGGAGTAGGTTGCCATTTCCTTCTCCAGGGGATCTTCCTGACCCAGGAATCGAATCTCTGTTTCCTGCATGGCAGGTGGTTTGTTTACCACCTGATCCACCGGGGAAGCATTTATAGGCTGGCACAAGACTTGGCATTAAAAGACCTGGTACAGATCTTGATGCGTCCTCTACCAGGAGTGGTCTTGGGCAAGGCAGCTGCCTCCTCTGTAAAATGGGTTAACAACTCTGCCTACCAGATGATTCATATTTAAAGTTCAGCAGATGTTCCACTTGGCCAATAACGTTTCACAGCCTGTTCCTGGCTCCAGTGTGGCTTCTCCAAAAGCCAGTGATAGATCAGAAGTGGATTTAGCCTGCTGGCCCAACCCTTGGTTCAGTTGTCACCTTGTGTGAACATTCCTTAGGGGGGGAAAAAAACACCTGGGGACGGTATACACCCCATCCGCTTTCATGGTTTTATTTGATCTTGTGGCTATTGAATTATTTTTCAAACTCGTAGTTGCTGGAGCTTATCTAAGACCAAACTAGTAGTATAACCTCGAGCAAGTCAGTTAAACTGCAAGCCCAGGGCTTATCTATAAAGTGAAGACTGGCTGAACCCATCTAACTCTAAAATGTATCTTAAATACCCATCTGAAGGCGTGCCTGGTGCTCACACAAATTATCATTTGTTATGTGGATACGTTTATCCCAGATTGGCTATAAAACAGAACTCCAGAGAGTTGTGTCAGTAAAAGTCAGACCAGTCCAGCCACCACCCCACGTGTCCTGTCATACTTATTTGATCTGCCTACCTGACTCCAAAGGATACAAAGCTTAATCTCTGGACAGCATTCTCCGGGCCACCCCCTCCACCCTTGTCCTGGGTTATCCTGACTGGCCACACCAGCCCTGGTATTCCAGCCCTCGCCAGAGCTGAAGCTGGGCGTGTCTCCAGATTCTGCCTGGAGCTTTCCTCATCCAGGACATCAGCAGAGGTGAAGGGACCCGGCCCTGCGCTCCACCTGTGTGGGCTGGCCAGGTTACAGGCATGGGGCTGGGGACAGTCCTGGATCCTGAGGAAGTGAGTCAGGACTTGACGGCTCCCTGGAGTTGTACGTAAAGGGTAGTCACTAGTTATGCAAGTGAACAGTCCTGTGTAGCAGGAGGGGCATGGTAGTGGACGGGCCAGCCCATCCCTGGCATGTTGTCACAATCTAAGGATACATCAGTGTACAAGCCGAGCTGGAGTTCAAACAGTGCAGCAGCTGTGGGATGGGCATGGTGGGGGGGACGGGAGAGACTACGCCTACCTTAGCATTCAAAACCTTGGTTCTCATTATTGGTTTTGTCACTTACCAGCCAGGTGACCTTGGAGAATTCTCTTTGAGTTCTAGTTTTCTTACCTGTAAAAGTCTGCGATGCTACTCCATAGGGTGTCTGATAAAGAACCCAGGGGAGGAAGGAGAACTCACTCAGCTTTATGCCCAGAACCTGGTTGATGTTCAGTGAGCAACTGAACATGAGTTACTTAATAGCCTAAAGTATAGGATTCTGTTGCTGATGATCAGAGCTTCTCCACGTGATAAGATGTGCTTTCATGGAGCTCCCAATTAGAGTCTACCAGAGTTGCTGACACATAGCAGCTGGGGCATTTTTTTTTTTTTTTTAACTGTCCTGAGCTATTCCTATTATTATTGAAAGATGCTTCCCTATGCAGTCACATATCCATTAATTAAATTTTAGAGCATGTTGTGAAATAGCCATATAGCTTAACCTTTAAAAGCAGAGACATCCTAGCCTTGTACTAAATTCTGGGTTAAAGCCGAAGTCACTTCTTACATAATCCAGTCAACCTCCTTTAACTCACCGTGTACGTTTGGATGTTTTCTGAATCAGGGAGCACTGGATGAGATATTAAGATTTCAGAGGAAGTATAACCCCCAAGCTCTGCCCTTTAGGATTCTACAGTCTTACAGGGGAGCCAAGACACCAGCAAGAAAATACTCTTGCAACCTCTGCCCACATACACAACTTCTCCATTCTCATAAGTATATGAATTCTGTTTCATCCTGGAGCAGGAGCCTGCAAATTAGTTGTGGATGGTTTTCTTGGGACACACCCATGCCCATCTTTTACCTGTTGTTTGTGGTTACTTTTGAGTTACAGCAGACAAGATTGAGTATGTACCACAGACACCTTAGGGCTCACAAGCCTACCATATTTAATATGGTATCTGGCTCTCTTAGGAAAAGTTTAGGAGTTTCCCTGGGTGGTCCAGTGGCTAAGACTCTGTGCTCCCAATGCAGGGGGCCTGGGTTCTATTCCTGGTCAGGGAAGGAAACCCCGAGTACTGAAACTAAAGAGTCCAAATGCTGCGACAAAGATCCCATGAGCCGAAACTAAGACCCAGTTCGGCCAAATAAACACGTATGTGTGTGTGTATGTGTGTTAGTCGCTCAGTCGTGTCTGACTCTTTTTGACCCCATAGACTGTAGCCTGCCAGGCTCCTCTGTCCATGGGATTGTCCAGGCAAGAATACTGGAGTGGGTTGCCATTCCCTTCCCCAGGGGACCTTCCCAACCCAGAGATCCAACGCAGGTCCCCCACATTGCAGGCAGATTCTTCAGTCTAAGCCACCAGGGCAGCCCAAATAAATAAATATTAAAAAGAAAAAAGAAAAAGTTTATCCATCTCGTCCTGGTGGATCCACAGGGGAGCTTATGGAACGGGCGTGTACAGAGCTCTGGGTGCAGGACGCCTGGTGACTTGAGCATTGAGGAGGGATGCCCATGAGCACCTCTGAGGCCACATCTGAGGTTTGCTCATCTGTAAGTTGGACATAATAGTAGCACCACCTGCCTCTCCCCAGGACCGCTCACATACCAGGTGAAAGGAGTCAAAGTTAAATTCAGTGTTGGCACTGAGTCTTGGGTGAGGCTTGTAAAAAGGGAGGCTGTCCCAAGATGTGGGGGCTGGGGGAGACTGAAATCTGTGGAGAAAACAAAGAACAGCAGACAAGGGCTAGAGTCTGTCCTTGGGGACCTGGATAAATACAGTTAGTTCAAGTAGAGCCAGTCATGGAGGGTAATCGAGATTGTTTGAGAATATGTATTTAAAAGTTAATTCACTTGTGTTTGAGTAGGTGCATCTATATAGGTTTACCTTTTGGGGGAAATTGAAAGCCCGGAAGACCACGATCCAATACATCAACATTTGTTAAATCTGAGGAATGGGATAGGGGTGGAGAGCTGAGGGGGGCGCCCTCTGTTATCTCATGTATACTTGTGATGTCTGAATAATTGTGATCGGTGGGTATTCTGTAATTAAAATCTATGATCATTTATTTTTGACTTTTTAGGAATTGGTCAAGTGTTTAAATGCTTAAATAAGATAGTTCTTGTGGTCACGAGTCACCCTGTAAGAGACTGGTGGGTGCCCATGAGATGAACTGGGAAGAATTATCCTTCTTTGGGCTTGTCCCCCCACCCCACCCCCACTGCCCCCCTCAGTGGAGCTTTTGCAACATTTATTACTAGAGACGCTGGGTGTGTTAGTGACATTCAGACCCATGGTGTTTCAACTGATGTAATTAAACAGATTACTCTGTTTAATCTCAGTATAACCAAGAACATGCTCTCTGCAGTCCTTGCCACTGGACTTTTCTCTTAAGTGGTGAAGGACATCTGAGCTCTTGTTTTGTGTCAAAATACACATAAAGTTCACGGCTTTAAAGTACAGTCAGGGACATTAGGTATTTCACATGTCGTGCAGCCACCACCAACCATCTCCAACACTGGGCTCACATGCAGTCTGGTGCCCTTGGAGCTGTGTGTGTGTGTGTGTGTGTGTGTGTGTGTGTGTGTGTGTGTGTGTGTGTGTAGTTGCTCAGTTGTATCTGACTCTTTGCGACCTTGTGTGTGTGTGTGTGTGTAGTTGCTCAGTTGTATCTGACTCTTTGCGACCTCGTGTGTGTGTGTCTGTGTGTGTAGTTGCTCAGTTGTATCTGACTCTTTGCGACCTCGTGTGTGTGTGTGTAGTTGCTCAGTTGTATCTGACTCTTTGCGACCTCGTGTGTGTGTGTGTGTGTGTGTGTGTGTGTGTGTGTGTGTGTGTGTAGTTGCTCAGTTGTATCCGACTCTTTGCGACCTCTTGGACTGAAGCCCACCAGGCTTCTCTGTCCACGGGATTCTCCAGGCAAGAATACTGGAGTGGGTTGCCGTGCCCTTCTCCAGGTGATCTTCCCTACCCAGGGATTGAACCCGGATCTCCTGCATTTCAGGCGGATTCTTTTCTGTCTGAGCCACCAGGGAAGCCCCCCGTTGGAGTCCTGGCAGACCTCAAACCTTGGTGACTTTCAGTATCAGCAGGATCTGCCCTTCCTCAGGAGAGTGTGGGTATGAAGCAGCAACAGGTGTTCTTGTATCAGTAAAGGCAGCTCTCACCCAGGCACCTTGCCTTTGGAAATCACGTGGTTCCCTGGGAAGACAGGTATGTGGCCTGTGCCCAAGCCCTTGGTCTGGGTGTCGGCTCCTGCCGCCCTCACATTCCAGGGAATCTTCCAGGGATCTCAAGGTGCAGCCCTTGTCTTTGTTAATAAAGTCCTGGCCGATGGAGTGCTGTGGCCATTTGGAGACCGGAAATTCTGATCATTAGGACTGCAGCTAGGTTCTAGACTGGCTGCAGAGATGAGCACGGCCCAGTCAGTGGTTCATAGAGGAGTGACCCCGGTGCAGCATAAGGAGTAAGTGCTCTGGCTTCCAAACCAGCCAGGCCTGGCTCTCCCATTTCTCAGATGTGGCCTCAGAGGAGTCACTTTACCTGTGTAACCCTCGGTTTCCTCATCTGTGAAATGGTGTTATTTTAGTACCAGATTCACAGACCTGTTGTGGGGTTGAGCTGATGGGGGCACCCTTAGCCAGTGGCTGGCTGCTGGGTGCCGTGGGGTGAGGGTGGTGGGGGTGGTGCCCATGGGGACAGACCAGGTGGAGGGAGGTGGTGAGGTAGACAGAGGAGGCCTGTGGGCTCCCAGGGGAGGGTTCAGGGAGGGCAAGGTTGAGGGAGACGGCACCAGGGAGGCTTCCCGGAGGCTGGTGGGAGAGGACCCGGGGCTTTAAACCCTACTGAAGAGGGCCTGGTGATGGAGGAAGGATCGGTTTCCTTGTGAGCATCTCAGCTGTTGTGGTTGGAAGTGCAGCTGGAGAGGGTTGGGGGCGGTTTGAGAGGGGAAGGAAATGGGACTGCCTTTATGGGAGGAGCAGGTGAAGGGACCAACGTGGAGATGAGGTTGAACATGTGGGCAAGAGGGGGGCCAGGTGGTGGAGATCCCCGGAGAGGCTCGGGACCATGGCAGCAGCCGGGCCTGGGGCAGAAGGAGGTGCTTGGGTTTCAGCTGCAGTTGAGCCCAGGGGAGGCGGAGAGAGAGCCTGGAGGTAGGCACGAGGCCTCCCCCACTGGTGCAGCCGTGCAAGTGAGCTCAGAGGGTTGCCTGCCTGCACACAGGGTGGGGGGAGGTGATGCCAGAGCAAGGACCTTCACTAAAGGGTTAATTGTATCTTGTTGAGAGTCTGTTTCTGGAACTAGAATGTTCTGGTTTGAATCCTGCCTCTGCTGCTCTTGGATTCAAACTCTCTGCCTCTGTTTGTTCATCTATAAATTGGGCACAATAATAGCACCTCCCTGGACTTCACTGGTGAACCAATGGTTAAGACTCCAGGCTCCCACTGCAGGGGACAGGGGTTCTATTCCTGGTCGAGGAGCTAATCCCACCTGCCATGGTGCAACCAAAAAAAGCAGAAGAAAAACCCAACAAAACACTGCCCTCTCGCTCATGCTGTAAGGATGTGTTGGGTCCATAAGGTGAGAGCAGTTAAAGCAGTGCCTGACACCCAGCAGGTGGGCTGTGAGCACCTTTGGGCCCCTCTGGTTCATGCTTCTTCAAGCAGATGACTTGGGAAAGCAAACCTAAGAGCAGTGACTCGAGCCCAGTTTTTTCCTGGCCTGGAAGAAGCTTCAGGTTGTTTATTTTGTTCAGGTCTTTGAACCTCTTTGGTGAAGTCCCATATACTTCTCGGAAAACCTGGAGAATAATTCCTTACGTTTGATGGGTGGTTCTTTCTGGCTTTCTAAGTGCTTTCTCATTTATTCCCGAATTCAGTCTGCCTACCTGAACTGTGACGTAACCGGGGTTGGGGTGGTCAGGAGTGAGTAGGAGGTGGGAGACTCCTGCTCGGCACAGCTGGGTGACCTTCAGCGGGTGTAGCTGGGCTCTGCATTTATTGAGGATCAGAGCCCAGGAATCCTGACCTCCCACCCCTCAAACTCGTTCTCCACCCCCATCTCTTTTGCCTGGTGGGTAGAAACACCTTTGCTTTGAAACAGATGGTGTAGATTATGAAGGATGATGTTGTAAATAGGACCCAGACAGCATTGGGTCATCTTTATTGTCCTGTAGAGCGCCGAGTGCTGAGGAAGGGGAACTTAGACTCCAGATACCCGTCTGTTAGTCATGCTAGAGCTGTGGCGTTTTTTTTTGACTGGATTCCTGTCACTCCTGCGGGTGATAAGCCAGAGTGCCCCTTGGCCAGCACCTGCTTGCCCTGTTGGTCTGTTGAGAATTCTGTGCAAGAGGGGTGGGGTGGGGTGAGAATTCCAAGGGGCGGGTCCCTAGTATGTAAGTTACAGGTCAGCATCAGTAGTTGTCACCCTCCTTGGCTTACTTGCCTTTCTACACTTCAGTAGATGGATGATGGCCTTTTAGTGGAAAACCCAGAATCGGAAAGAGCAGTACTTTTCCTAGACCCGCTGGGTTTACAGACAAAATTATGATTCTTTTTATATAGGAATGGTGGAATTTTGTGAGTTCTTGCCAAAGGTTTGGGACGTGGCATTGCTGAATGCTTGTCACTTCCTCATTTGTGTAAGTTCCCTCCCTCCCTTGTGACCTAAACCTATGACTTAATTAATCAAGCTGGGGTAAGTCATAATTGCTGGTTTAAAATATGGAAAGAATGAATTCAGAAACAAGTCTTGTGGGCCCTTAGATTTCCCCCCCAGCACCCCTCCATCTCCTGCCTGCTTTTCCTCCCACGTTTTCAGGGCCTGTTGTGAGGTTTGTGTCTTTTCATCCGGGACCAGCACTGCTCAGCTCCTTGCAGGGTGTGTGGGTCACGTGCCCTTGTCCTTGGAGACAGTTCACTCTCTTGCATCTGTGCCCATTTTTCAAAAATGGCTTTCCCGTCAGGCACCTCGGAATCCATGGTTACTTCTCAGCAGCCGCTGTTTCCCTGCAGGACAGCTGACTGCACAGTCATGCCAGCCGTGACCCTGGCCAGCTTGGCGGAGCTTGGTGGCCTTGCTAATGAGATGAGTCACACTCGCGCACCCCCCTGACTTTTCTGATGCCATGTGACTCTCACATGGGGAATAGGAGTGGCCCTTGAGAAGTCTTTATGCAAGAGGTTTTACATTTTTTCAAGATTCTGAGGTGATTAAAGTATGCACATTTCTTGCTTTTTACTTAAACTCAAGGACAAGATACTCATTCTTGCTCCTCCTCCTTATGGGTTGTTTTTTTTTCCACATTACTCATGGTGTGCTGATATTAATTAACCTTAGCAGATATGGAGCTGTTCTTTCATTATTTACACCTGACTCAGTTCCTTATCCTGATGTGTAAAAATAGAGCCTTAGTAATCATAGACTTATAATACTATCTTACTTTCTTCTACACTGATTGCTAGTGATTCTTGTATGGAACTGTCGCTTCCTCTTAATAAATAATCTAGCAGGAAGTAGAAATCATGTAAGTAATTTCTATTACTTCCTTTGCTGACTTCACAAGTCCGTTTTGGACTTTGCTGTTGTTCATTCACTAAGTCGTGTCCAACTCTTTTGCACCCCCATGGACTGCAGCATTCTCGGCTTCCCTGTCCTTCACTGTCTCCTGGAGTTTGTTCAGACTCTTGTCCATTGAGTTGATGATGCCACCCAGCCATCTTATCCTCTGCCTCCCGCTTCTCCTGCCCTCAGTGTTTCCGAGCCTCAGGGTCTTTTCCAGTATGAACTCAGCTCTTCATATCAGGTGGCCAAAGTATTGGAGCTTCATCTTCAGTACCAGTCCTTCCAATGAATATTCAGGGTTGATTTCCTTTAGGATTGACTGGTTTGATCGCCTTTCTGTCCAAGGGACTCTCAAGAGTCTTCTCCAGCATTGAGCTTTGGGTTTATTTTAATTAATGTTTTTCGAAATGTTCAACTATCCGGTGCTTCTGGCTTTTACTTCGCTTGGCAGGTACTGTTGGAAGCTTCTGTGAATGAGGGCGTTTTTTGGTGTTGAAATTCGTGTTATCCCTGAGGCCCTAGTGAACCATTTTCTGTTGACATTTGCAGGTATTTTCACAGTCCTGCATTTGGTATGGAGAGTGTGGAATTGCATCTGGAGATAAGAGATACAACTGCAGATATTCTGGGCCACCAAAGCCATTGCCACAGGATGGCTATGACCTAGTGCAGGTGAGTGAGTAATCTTGGGCTTTGGGAACACAAAACACTAATCAGAGATCCTCTGCAATTACACCGTAGATATTCCCCGTGGGGTGGGGGTAGAGGTGGAATGAATGGGCTACTCTTGTCCCAGATTCTTACCTCTAGCACAGAGAAGATAACATACTAACTCTGCAGGCGTCATTTTTCTGGGGTTGATGATACCTTGCTCGTAAAGTTTCCCAGTAGCAGGTTACTACTGAGGGACTTGGTCTTGGTACCTCGAATGTTGCTCTTTGCAGCTTCTTCAAAATACACTGAGTTAGCCCCTTTTGTTTCTAGACGAGGCTGCTGAGTGGCTGTGACTCACTTGTCCTCTGTTCACTTTAGAGGTTCCTCCAGTTTCCACCGAGAGCCTGTGACCTTTGACTGCCGCCAGGAATCTGTTTCTTATCTCTTTTACCATCCCTGATACACAGGGATATTAGAAAAGAACTGGAAAAATCCAGGTTAAAAGACTGGCTTTAGAGGCTGCAGTTATCTAAAATCCAGCTGACACGGTAGCAGGTCTTCTGGACTTATTTGCTTCTTCCATCACAATTTTTAAAGGCATTTAACTTTTCCTGGAGTGACTCACAGAAAATAGCATTCTGGTTAAACATAACCAAGTAACCTAAAAAGAGGTAAAATGATTGTCAAGGAAAGAAAGGAGCTTCCCAATAAGAAAAAAAATGGAAATGTCTGTACTGCCTCTACTTTTGTGAATTGCTGGTTATCTAGAGGAAATTTGATCGCCTTTTATTTTTTTATTTTATTTTATTTTTTTTTAGGCCAATTCTTTTTGGAAAGCACATTTAATTCACTGTTGCACAACTCAAGACAGAGGAGGTGTTTAGGAAGTCAGGAAGGCATTTAGGTCAACCAGGAATACTTAACAAAGAGAAATATCTTGAAATCATGGATGGTCTAGGAATATCTGAGAGGTAAAGAACTTGACTTCTTAGGTGACAACTTGTCAGCAATGTTCAAAGTTTCCCATTTTTGTCCACAGACCCTGAGATTGAACGTAAAATATCTCCAAAAGAGCTCAGAACAAATAACTTCTTTGGGCTGTGTTTTCTGATACTAAAATACTATTTAGGGGTTCACCCTGCTGCTCTTGCTGCTAAGTCGCTTCAGTCATGTCCGACTCTGTGTCACCCTATTTCCCCCTGACGTCAAAACTGACTGCTATTTGCTAGCTCATGAACACAGCTATGGTTTCTCCCCACATACAAATGTACTGATCTTCAAAGCCTGTAAGCCTTATTCCGGAAGCTCAGAAAGATTCCTACTAATTTTTTCCTCCTTAGAATACAGTTTTCTCCTCCTTTGGTACCGTTTCTTCATATAAACCATCTTATATAAAGAAAATGACTGCCACGTCAATGGAGTCATTTCTCAGGAGCCAACAGTTAGAATTAGATTCTAAACTTCCTGGATTTATAATCATCTCTTCCCATTTATCCCTCTACAACATTACCATTCCCTACGGGAAGGAGTAATCCATGAGTGACACTGGGCTCAGATATCTGCCCCATTCTTAGGAATGGAAACAGAACACACATTTCAGCTAGTTTCTTATGGATTCCTCTTCCCCAATTCATGGATTAAACCATGTGCAAAATGAAAAAAGAAATAATAACTAAGTGGAGTTAAGTGCTATATCAGGAGATGTAACTGCTAACAAAAGTTGGGAAAGGGTGTTCTCAGAGAAGGTAGAATGAGGCTTTTTTCATTGAGAAAGGTGATATGGGATGCCACCTGCTCTTGCCGGAGCCAGATCTCCCAAATGAAAAAACAAACAGTATCAACATCCCACAGAATCTTGACTGCCTATTTGATGCCACAGTAAGTCCCAGCATTATGGAATGTGGATACTGACAGAGACCTCCTAGATTGGCTAGGCCAAATCCATCATTTTTCAAACTAGAAAACTGAGCCCCAGAGAAAAGACTTGCCTTAATTAAGGTTAAAGCTCCTTAGCTGCAACACTGAGGTCAGGACCTAGATTTTCTGATCATCAGACCCCTGTTTTTATAGGCCCTTCCCTTTTTCTCAGGGAATGGTGGTGGTGGTTAATGTGGAACAAATGTAAACACTGATGGAGCAACTGCTTTTGCTGCTGCTGCTGCTAAGTCACTTCAGTCGTGTCTGACTCTGTGCGGCCCCATAGACAGCAGCCCACCAGGCTCCCCCGTCCCTGGCAGGAGTGGGTTGCCATTTCCTTCTCCAGTGCGTGAAAGTGAAAAGTGAAAGTGAAGTCACTCAGTCGTGTCCGACTCTTAGCGACCCCATGGACTTCAGCCTACCAGGCTCCTCCGTCCTTGGGATTTTCCAGGCAAAAGTACTGGAGTGGGATGCCATTGCCTTCTCCATGATCGCCTTTTAAAAGAATTCTGCAAGAACTTTGCAAAGAGGTGTGTCACCCTTGTGTACCTAAAAAAGGATGATGTGCATAAAGTGGTCTCCTCTTTGAGGAGTGTTTGTGTTTATTCCACTTGGCTACTCTGATGTTCATGTTTTCTCTCCTGAAAGGAACTCTGTCCAGGGTTCTTCTTTGGCAATGTCAGTCTTTGCTGTGATGTCCAGCAGCTTCACACACTGAAGGACAACCTGCAGCTGCCTCTGCAGTTTCTGTCCAGGTGGGTTGACCACTAGGCATGCAGAGAAAATGGGTTTAAAAGTTAGTTCTTGTTTCATTTTAAGAATGCTATCTTAGGACTTCTCAGAGATAAAGAAGAACTTTTGATGAAGTAGTAATGATGAGACTGCGTTCTCGTTCTCGTTACACTCAGAATTGCTACTTGGTTTGCTTCTGAGATGTCTTCACCCCAAAGGGGACCTGCACTGCGGTCTGGGGCCTTTCAGACTTGAGCCCCTTCGCACGGTGGAGAGGAGAGGTTCCGGGGATCCTGCCCGGGTCTCTGCCCCCAGACCCTCCTCCACACAGTCCTCTGCGTCGCCTCCCTCCCCTGTTTTGCGCGTGGTTCTCTCTTCCTCATTGGAGCCTGCCTTTGGTGACTGTTCACAAGCCTAATCTGGCAGAGTCGGCTGGTTTTGTCAAAGTCAGTTTGCTGTCCACTGTGTTCTCTGTGGCCGGGGCAGTGAAAAGGGCCGCATAATAGATGTTCTCCAGGCTTACCCAGCAGTTTTCAAATGTGAGAAGAGTGAGCTGGTGGTGGCCTTCCGAGCAGCACGTGTGAGCCCCCATGAAGGTGGACGGAAGGCCACGTGCTTCTCTGTGCTGGTGTCACTGCAGGTGACAGGGCTCAGGCGGGCGTCCTTGTTTCTTGCCAGATCTCCAGTTGGCAGTGCAGAGCGGAGAGCCATCCCTCTGTATGTTCTGCCAGGACAACATACAATGTAGTAAATGATCCAATTAGAGCATTAGAGTTGAGACTCTAATCAGGCCAGTGTATCTTGTGGAAGGAAATCTCATGGCTGTTGCTGGAGCCAGGTTGAAGCTGTCATTCGGCCAAATACATTTATTTAGCATCTGCTCTACGTGAGACATTATGGGCATCTACATCAAAAGATAGCCAAGTATTTCCCGTGTCATCAGAGGTAGCAAAGCTTTATTTATAATAGCAATGAGATGCTAATACAGAATATTGTGCAGCTGTCCAAACTGATAACTGTAGAAGTTAAATGGAGTAACACGGAGAGACATTTGTAATTTATGCAAAGTGGTAGGAAGCAGTGCACCCCAGGAGTGATTTCTGTTCAGGTGGTGTAATTGTCATTCCTGTCTGTCACAGTAAAGCGTGGGACTCCTGAAAGCAAGTCAGTGTGTGTGTCTGCTCCTTCACTAGACGGGAGGCTTTTGTTTTATTTTTGGCCACGCCGTGCAGCGTGTGGGATCTTAGTTTAGTTCCCTGACCAGGGATAGAACCGATGCCCCTTAACATTGAAAGCGAGGAGTCTTAACCACCAGACCACCAGGAAAGTCCCACAAGACTGGCAGCTTTGAAGGCCGAGACCAGACCGTCCTCATTCTGTGTCATGTGTGGTCACCTGGATAGGAGCAGATTGGGGGGCAGTCTTGATTGGTTGTGTTGCAAGAATGCAAGCCTGATGAAGCAATAGCTTTTGCGGATAACGGAACTAAAGGGAAAGACAGAGGTCTTCTGCCGCATAACCGGTCAACATTAGAAGCTTCACAGCGGACAGCTTGTGGTTCTTATGAAAACCGGGTGCTTCTGAAATGCATGTAGCTGGCGAACACCACTGCTGTTCTTTTATCTTCTCTAATCCTGGGGAATCCTCTTGTGTTTAGAGATGGCCTAAGGTTATCTGGGGCTTGAAAGAGAGCCCTTCAGTAGGTTATGAGATGAAAGCACTAATGTGTAAATCTCCTTTTTCCCCTTTTTTATTCTCAATCAGAATGTCACCATGGTAGTCCTAAGTCCTTTTGGATTCAAAATACAGGAAACATGACCAAATTATAAAGTGCAGGATTCAGAGAGCATTTGTTTCTTGAAATTACATCTGGGCAGCACAAATATTAGTAATTAGGGTGGTTTTTAAAGATGTGTCTTTATTTTAACATGAGGTTTTAGGTTTGGAATTGCTGGGTTTAATATGTCCTCATGGTAATCCATTTGCCAATTTATAATAAATTTTAAATAGTCTTTGTGTATTTTAAATCATCTTTTTGCTGGCCCTGTTATCCACGAGATCATTCAAAATAGTTTGCTTTTTCTTTAGATGTCCATCCTGTTTTTATAACCTAGTGAACCTGTTTTGTGAGCTGACATGTAGCCCTCGACAAAGTCAGTTTCTGAATGTTACAGCAACTGAAGATTATGTTGATCCTGCTACAAACCAGACGAAAACAAATGTAAAAGAATTACAGTACTATGTTGGAGAGAGTTTTGCCAATGGTAAGTAAACTTTTAAATTATCCCTCTTTTATATTTGATATCAGGACAGTGGATCAAGTTGTCCTGTCAGCTCTGTGAAAAAGGGCAGTTTTCAGTTCCGTTAGCACTGAAATGCCAATGGAAATCTGAGTTGTTGCTTCGCTTGTCTTCTGGGACTTGAGCTACAACCTATGAAATGATCTCCTTAAAGTATTTGCTTTAACTCCTTCCTAACTATAAGTTCCCTTATAGAAATTTTTAGTTTGTGCAAGTTTATTTCTCTACATTTTAGGAACCATTTGGACTTTGGTTCTGTTGGACATGAAATGCATAACTTCATGAGTTATTGCAAGACTGCAGAGATGGGGGGTGGAAGGGAGACCTAGTTGGCAGAGGAGAGATTTTGCCTGTGAAGAAAGCAGTCACCATAAGGGAAAGTAAACAGGTGTGACAAACAGGAGAAGGGTATCCCAGCAACTGAAGCTCATAGGGCAGTCTGAAAAAGACCATGTCATGTTTGTTGAAAATGACTGAAATGAGAGTTCTGCAAGAGTAGGACCCTAGGGAAAGAAAATGAACAGATTAGAAACAGAACCAACTGGAAGATCCAGTTAATGAGAAATAGTCATGCAAGTGGATTAAAAGATAGATTAGATGCAGCTGAATAAAGAATGGGCCCCAAAACAATAAAATGAGAGAATAAGAATTCAGCAAAGCTGTTAACTATAAGAGCGACTATAGTCAATTACTATAATGATCAATTAAAAATCTAACCAAAAAAATTTAATAAAAAACTTGTGCTTTGATGGACACCATCAAAAAGAGGCAGAAATATTTGCAAAGTATGTATTTAATGAAGGACTTGTGTCTAGAATATATAAAGAGCTCTGACAACTCAAAAAGAAAATAACCCAAGTAAAAATGGGCAAAGAATCTGAGCAAACATTTTTCCAAGGATGTTATTTATACAAATAGTCAATAAGTTTATGAAAAGATGCTTAAAATCAGTCATCAGGAAAATGCAAATCAAAACCACAGCAAGGTACCACTTGACAGCCAATAGGGTGGCTGAAATAAAAAGACTAGTTCTGGCAGGTATGCAGAGAAATCGGAACCTTCATACACGCTGGTGGGAATGGGAAACAGTGTAGTCACTTTGGAAAACAGTCTTGCAGTTCCTGGAGCAATTAAACATGGAGTTACCCATATGACCCAACAATTCCACTCACAAGAGAAATGAAAACATACGTTCGTAATAGCCAAAAGGTTGCTGTATGAAACAACTCAGATATCCATCAACTGATACATACATAGATAAACAAAATGTGGTATATCCATATGATGGAATATTATTTGACCATAAAAAGAAATAAAATAAGGATCCATGCTGCAACATGAATAGACCTTGAAAACGTCATGCTAAGTGGTAGAAGCCGGTCACAGAAGACTATTCATGATTCAATTTATATGAAATGTCCAGAATAGGCAAATCTATAGACACAGAAGTAGATTAATAGTTGCTTAGGGCTTAAGGGGATGGGGAGATAAGGGAGCATTAGTTAAAGGTCCTGGGTTTCTTTCTTAAGGTGATGAAGATGTTTTAGAATTGACTGTGGTGATGATTTCTCTTATCTATGAATATGCTAAAAGCCATCAAGTTATAACTTTAAATTGGTGAATTGTATGTGAGTTATCTCAATAAAGGTATAGAAAAAGGAATTTGTAACTAAATACAGCTCATTTTAAAAACTATAAAATCTGAATGACAGGTAATCTTAAATGCAAGTAGAGAAAAGGTGGAAATCACCTCAGTTGGAGATTTTCTGTCCAGCAAAGCTAGAGGCCCGAAAGCAGTAGGGTTATCACGGTTCTGAAAAAAACTATTGCGCTAGCTAATCTGCCCTTCAAGAATGAGGGTAAAGCACAATGAATTTCCAAGTACCTCTCTAAAGTTTAGGGGAAGAAGGTTTTAGGAAGCTTCTAACAAGCAGGGACTGGTGATTGAATGTTAATATACTAGTGTACTGCACTGCGTGGAGCACAAAGAATCAGACACGACTTAGCAACTAAACAACAACAAAAACAAGTAAGACCCATTACTACTGGTTTCTTACATGCAGGGTGCCATTGACATCGCTAGTTCTTGTGTCTTTATGCATACTAAAAGCTCAGTTCATTCACAGGTGAGCTCTGTCCCGAAACCAGTTTTTACCCTGGAGGTTCCGTCATTCACCAGAGATAGTTTCTTGGAACGAGCTGCACTAGCTGAAGAGGCCCTGAGGGTCTTGCTTCTCCCTCCTTGGCCTTCAGTGTGCTCTTCCCTGCACGGGGGTGACACTTCTCCAGGCCCCTGTGGACTGGGATGGCCACGGCTTGTCCTGCCTTTGATTTTAAGTTGCTTGGAATCTGGCCTAGCCTGTCGCTTGCAGGGTAACAAGCCAGTGTCAGAGGTGACCTCCGTTCCTTCCCTCAGTGGTTGCTGTCTAGACTCCCAGCCCCTGCCTGCAGTGTGTCTGTATTTCCACGTTCACACGTAAGAGGCCCCGTGTAAGCTCTCACCTGGTGAATTCCAGCAGCACGGTTTCAGTCTTCTCCCTTCCTCCCCCTCCAGCCATGTACAATTCCTGCCGGGATGTGGAGGCCCCCTCGAGCAACGAGAAGGCCCTGGGGCTGCTGTGCGGGCGCGAGGCCAGCGCCTGCAACGCTACTAACTGGATCGAGTACATGTTCAACAAGGACAATGGCCAGGCACCCTTCACCATCACCCCCGTCTTTTCAGGTGGGGACAGAGACCCCCCCAGCCCTCCAGGTTTGGTGTATTGAACTTAACGGTTTTTTTAAAGCCCAGGAACCCTAATGTGCAATAGGAAGATGAATTCAGATCAGGAGGTTTTGGAATTTCCTCCAGCAAGAGGTAGCTGGAGGGGTAACCCCTGGGTTATCAGGGGCTGGATGAGTGGGTGGAGAGGAAGAGTTGCCTTCAGGTGCTGATACATACTTGAAGGAATAAGTCATTTGTAAAAAAAAAGAGCCTTTTCAAAAAATAAAAGGGATAAATGACAAGGACCTGCTGTACAGCACAGGCAGCTCTGCTCAGTGTTACGTGGCAGCCTGGATCGGGGGGAGTCTGAGGGAGAATGGGGACATGTGTCTGTATGGCTGAGTCCCTTTGCCTTTCACCTGAAACTGCAGCACTGTTAATCGGCCATACTCCAGTACAAAATAAAAAAAGGAGCCTTTTCAGAAGCTCTGCCTTAGTATTAAACTAGCTCCTCAGTGGAGATAAACATTTGATTGGAAGTTTACACTGAAATGTGGTGGACTTGAATGTTGGTGAGGAACCCTGTGCCTAAAGTTATTGAGGTTAACTTAAAATTTTGCAGTTTTGCATAACGCGATCACCCAGAACCCTCAGTCTTTCTTATTCTTCTGGTTGCATGACTTCTTTCAGTGTGCTTATCATTGGGTTAAAATATAATTTAGTACAACCCTTGTAACTAATTTTTTTTTAATGGAGATTCTCAACACACTCCTTCTCACAGATCTTCCAACGCATGGGATGGAGCCCATGAACAATGCCACCAAGGGCTGTGACGAGTCGGTGGACGAGGTCACGGGGCCGTGCAGCTGCCAGGACTGCTCGGCCGTCTGCGGCCCCAAGCCCCAGCCCCCGCCCCCTCCCGTTCCCTGGAGAATCCTGGGTCTCGACGCCATGTATGTCATCATGTGGAGCACCTACATGGCTTTCCTGCTCGTGTTCTTTGGAGCGTTCTTTGCTGTGTGGTGCTACAGGTAATCTGTTTTGTTTCCCAGCCCCCCAGACAAGAACAGCAAACTTAACCCAGTGGCATTTTTAAGTTTTCACTTGGTAGACTTTGGTTCATTAGAATAAGAACAAAGTTCTGCATTAATACAATTCCATGACTTGCTTATGTCCTGCAACTAGTCAACAATCAAAAGCCTATTTAGACATTGAGATGTTTAAAGTTAGTTTCATTGGTTTATTCAAAATGGTGTGTGATTTAAAAGACCCATGCTTTAACAGAAATTCTACTGAGCCAGATCTGATTCAAATCCTTTTAAATGCGATACTGTAGTCCTTTTAGATACCTGCGTCTTGACTTAGGACAACAGGTTTATTTAAAACTTTGTCTTTTGAAATAATTGTAGACTTACTAAAAGGGTGCAGAAATAGTTTATTTATATCTCTACTGGCTTCCTCTAATGTTACCACTCACATCACCGATAGTATATAATTTAATCAAAACCATGAAAATAACATTGGTATACCATTATTAGTTAAACCACAGTGTTTTTTTAAGTTTTACCAGTTTTTCCTCTAAAGTTCTTCCTTTTTCTGTTTCAGGACCCCATGTCACATTCACTTCTTGTTTTGTTCGTCTCCTTCAATCCATGACAGTTGCTCATCTTTCCTTTTCTTTTATGACCTTGACACTTGTGATGAGTGCTGGTCAGTTATTTTGTAAAATGTATCCCGATTTGGTTTTATATGATGTTTTCTCATGATTAGGTGGAGGTTTTTGACAACATCACAGATGTGATGTGTCTTTCTCAGTGTATCATGTCAATGCCTTATGCCAGTATGTCTCATCACTGGTGATATTAGCCTACATCATTTGGTTTAGAAGGTGTCTTCTGGGTTTCTCCACTGTTAAGCTACTGTTCCTTCGTTTGGAGTTCATAAACATCTTTTGGGAGCTGTGTTGAGACTGTACTGACACCTCATTTCTCCTCAAACTGTCGTCCACTGATTTTAGCATCCATCCATGGGTCTTCAACACTTAACTCCTGTGGTTTTTGCCTAATGGTGACATTTGTTTTCCTCATTCCTTCTCCATTTACTAACTGGACTTACTCTGTTATTCCTTCTCCCCTACTTACTTAACCAATATTTATTTAGTTATATTTACATAATGGACTTAAAAAAAAAAAAGCAACTGTGATCTCTGTTTCGTACCATCATTTATGTTTTTGCTCAAATCTTCCGAATTTTGACCATTGGCAGCACCTTCTGCTGGCTCCTGTGTGTTTCTTAAGCATGCCCTCACCTTTCTCAAGCTTGTTCTTTTTTCTGGAATCACAGGATGTTTTCAGTATTTTCCCTGCCCCAGCCCTAGAAGCACCCTCTTCTGCAAGGAGCCCTGGTTCCTTTCCCTGGAAAAGGGTGTTTAGAAACCAAAATGTAGGCACCAAATGTGCTCGTTGTTCCTGGAGTGTAGTGTTCACTGTGTTTTTAAAGGACCTAAAACTTTTAAATGTGAGTGAGGGCTGCAAGGTGAAATTATCTTCTTAATACCTTCTTAAATTTTCCCCTGAGACTAGTGAGCAGAGAGGCTCGGAGCAAGGGAACTTCGGGAAAGGAAGGGACCAGTTAGGAAGGAAGCAAACAGGATGAGGAAATAAGCTTTTAATAGGGTTGTGGGACCGTCAAGAACAGTCTCATGATGCTGAAGTCCACTAACATGACTTATGTGCTTTTATCTTTCAGAAAACGGTATTTTGTCTCTGAGTTTACCCCCATTGATGGCAATATACCTTTCTCTATAAACGCCAGTGACAAAGGTAGGCACATTTGTACTTAAGTAAAAGGGTTGGCACCGTCGGCAGGAGAGTGTTTCTTTCTTTAATGTTGACACGCCTCTTCCGGGAGCGGCACTGAGCTCGTGCTGGGGACATGGCTGTGATGGAGACAGAGTCCCTCTGTTTGCGGCCCTGACAGCTGGAAATGGGGTGGCGGATGGGAATCGCCTGGTTCATAATATCTGTAGAGTGATCCTGGCCTGGGGTGAGAGCAGTGGTGCAGGAACAGTTGGAGGGAACTGCTTTGGCTGGAATGCTCAGAGCACTTGGCTTTTCCGAGGCTTATGTATGAGTTCTGTACCTCTCGGGGAGGGGCTGGTGGTCACTGTGGGCAGGGCCGCTTCTCCAGCAGACAGGTAGCTGGGCAGGGTGGGGGACGGTCTCATGCACGTCCCTGGGTGTCCCTGTGCAGCTGTGAGTCTCGCCGCATGCAGTGGTAGCTAACACTCTCCCTGTTCCGACTTTCAGGAATGGCTTGGCTCTTAACCTTCACCCTCCCTTCCTCTCCTGCTCTTCCAGGGGGGCCAACCTGCTGTGACCCTCTGGGTGCCGCCTTCGAGGCCCATCTGCGGCGGCTCTTCGAATGGTGGGGCTCCTTCTGCGTGAGGCACCCCGGCTGTGTCGTGTTCTTCTCCGTGGCCTTCATCGCCGCCTGTTCCTCAGGCCTGGTGTTCATCCAGGTCACAACCGACCCGGTGGACCTCTGGTCGGCCCCCGGCAGCCAGGCGCGCCTGGAGAAGGAGTACTTTGACACGCACTTCGGGCCCTTCTTCCGCACCGAGCAGCTCATCATCAGGGCCCCCCACACCCCGCCGCACATATACGAGCCCTACCCCTCGGGAGCCGACGTGCCCTTTGGGCCTCCCCTTGCCGTAGACATTCTGCACCAGGTAGTTGGCTCTTGGCAGAAGCTACTTCCCAGGAACCCGGCACCGGGCTAGCTTTTGACCAGTTCACTTGATGTGGGTTTCGGGCTGACTGTGATGGTTTATCTAGTAAACCTTAATGATAAGACACTTTTCACTTACTTTCAAAAAAGTGATCAGTGTTGAACTTAATGAAAAATTTACTGTAGACCACTTTTGTATTTATTTCATACAGTAGGTCTTGCTTGAAATTGAGAAGAGCATGTTTCTATTGAAACAGAATGTATTTATTAATATATTCACCTTAGGAACTTAATAATTTTTTTTCTGCTAGTAATTGAAAAGTAATACACCAGGATCCAAAGGGATAAAACTTCCTGTGTGGTCCTGGAGACCTTGGAGGGGCTGCTGGGTCACTTCGGACTGCCCCCCGCCCCCACCCCGCAACTGCAGGAATGACCTTGTCACTGCCTGAATGTGGACTCCCGGCTTGCGTTTGGAATAAGATCCACCCCTTGCTCCCACAGAGTCCTTTAAATCTGCCCATCCTCCCTTCCCACACTCGCCCTGGAGAGCGATCTGTAAATTAACTGCCTCCGACTTATTTCTTACTCAACAGTTGTACATTTGCATACTTTTTCCCCTCAACATTGCTCTTGCCCTACAGAATGTCTGATAGCTTGAGAAAACATCAGCATGTTCCCAAGAGTCTAATAGAATCTTTTGCACCCGGTGACCGTCACTTTCTCCCAGCTTGTTCCAAAAGGTGCACACGTTGTCATTTACCTCCTGCAGTGTATTTGTATTCGCTACTAGAAAATAACAGGAATATACGTAAATAAGCATAGTATGGAGCGAGGTGGTGGTTGTTGGGGATGGGAGGGCCTGTCAGGAAGACCCAGCAGATGACCCTGGGCTCCCCTTCGTGGTCACTGTTTCTCCAGGTGGGAGGGCACGTGTTGGTGTGTCCTGCACTGGGATGTGGCCTGCCGTGGTGTCCCCTCCCCCTCTCAATGAGTGCCCCAGTTTGCTGATCCTCAGCAAAATTATAGTAAACTTAAAAATATTTTCATCCTCATTTATCTCAGTCTTCTGCCCTGTCTCAGGAAGGAATTTCCCCAAAGACTCTTTTATCCTCTAACCCCCATCCCCCCCAGAGCAGTAAGAGTTAATCAGCATCTGAGGGAAAACCGATGTATTTCTGGCTTTGTTTATTTTAAAAAATCCTCTTTCAGGTCCTTGACTTACAAACCGCCATCGAGAGCATCACTGCTTCTTACAACAACGAGACTGTGACCCTGCGGGACATCTGCGTGGCGCCCCTCTCGCCATACAACCAGAACTGCACCATCCTGAGTGTGCTGAACTACTTCCAGAACAGCCACTCTGTGCTGGACCATCAAGTCGGGGATGACTTCTTCGTGTATGCAGATTACCACACGCACTTCCTCTACTGTGTCCGGTACGTGGCGGGGGTGGTCCTTCCTCCGTCCCTCCAGCAGGTGACAGCTGCCGTGGCCACACACCGCTGTAGGTGCTAGAGCCCCGGCAGGGAGCAAACAGCAGGACCCTCAGGGTGAAGCGATACTCGGCCTGATGCCAGGTCGAGGCAGCGCCAGGTCCAGGCGATGCCATGGGAGAAGGAAGCGGGGCAAGGGTGGGCTTGCAGGGGAGGTGCCATTCCAAGTGCAGCGGAGCCTGCTCAGCGGAGGGGAACAGAGGGAGCCTGTGAGAGTTGGGGAAGAGCTTTCCAAGTAGACGGGCAGCAGGTGCAAAGGCCCTGAGGTCGAGTGTTCACCGTGTGTCATCGAGGTACCTCCCAGCCCCTGACTCCCTCCCAGCTGGATTACACCTAGTTGGATCTGCCACACTACCCCAAGCATTTCTGAGCTGGTTTCTTGGTGAAAAGACAGGAGCCTCTAACTCCTTTTCTTATCTTTCAAATATAAATTGATTTCACAACACTGACTTTTCAAAACGTGTGGCGTCCCCTTGAGGAGTGGGGGCCGGATTGCGGTTCAGTTTAGATGGGATAACGCTGAGGTTGCTTTGCTTCAGAGGCTTGTCTGGCTATACGGGCCAGCTTGTGGTTTGAGTTAGTCACAGAGAAGCCACACGGGGTGACCTGTGAGGTGACCTTTAGGCCTGCCCTGTGGCAGGAGGAGCACTCGCTTCTCTGCCCTCCCTGGATGCCGTCACTTGGCCTGACCTGGCCCACAGAAAGTTGTTCAGCCACTGAGACAACCGCTGTGGCTGTTCGTTCATTACAGAAGCAGAGAGATTGCTCCCTGTCACCTTTGAACGTGCTGCTCGATTAACCACTCTCCATAGCCAAGTGCTCTGACTTCCGGCCCAGGTCAGTGACCTGAGGCTCCGTTTGTTGTTACTGGAGTGTGGCTGACTCCAGGCGCTTCTGCTGTGTTTACTGTCCTCAGGCGGTCACCTCTATTAACACGAGCCTGTGAAACAATAAGTGTAGCCCATGTGCCCCCAAACCAGCGTTCTCTGAAGGGCAGGTAGTACAGGGCAGCCAGGGGCGGTTAGAAAAAGTATTATATAACTTTAATATTTAAATAAAAAAGTTATTTATTTTACAAAATAAAACAGAATTTTGGTAGCAGGGGAGATGGGTGTATTATCCAAGGGGAGCGCGGTCTGCCCAGGTGTGGAAACATCACTGGGAGCATCCCCTCTCCTGCAAGGCGGGCTCTGTGTGGTCTGTGGTCACGCCTGTGCATCTCTAGCTTTCAGCTCCCTCCTCACCTTCCAGCTTTCTCTGGGCTTGTCCTCTGGAGGGAGGCCCTGCTGGAGCCCGGCCAGCCCAGAACCACTCACAGGCCTCCTGCGTTCCCTGGTTAATACCCGCATCAACACCTACCACTTATGGGCTCCCTGGACTCTTCCTCACATGACTCTGTGGATGTTAACTTCACGATGAGCTCTCAAGCCTGCGATGTGGTGGCATAGCCCCACGTGTGTGGGTGGACAGAACCCGGCTTCTGGCTGCAACCCTGTAGCCTGGTTAGCCCTGAGCATTGACCTGACCTTCCACGGCCTGAGTCCGTCCCCTGGCACTGAAGGGTGGTGGTTTAGATTATACATGAGGACCTTCATGTGTGCCCAGAGTCCAGCTGACATCTGTCCTGAAACGCTGGTTGTCTGTCTGTCTGCCCTACAGTGTTGGCATCGCTGCCTAGTCTCCAGACCTCTCTCTGCTTTGCCACTGAGTTATGTTTGCCAAACAGTTCTTGATCTCCCTTTCCTTTGATTGTTCCCAGGTGCCGACAGAATAAAAACCCCAACCACTGGTCAAGACGCGTACCCCTTCCTTCCATTGCTTCCCTCTTTATTCCCAGCCCCATCCCCTCCTTGGGAGGCCCCCATCATGGGTACCCCACTCGCAGACCCAGGACTTCCTGTGGTCTCTCAGGCCACTGTCTGTTCTCTTCTTTCCTCGTCTCTTTTCTTCTCTTCCTGCTGGTATGGTGCCTGGAAGCCTTCACCTCCTCCTGTGCAGGTGAATTCCCCCTCCTCCTCAGAGACCGGGTCTGTACATAAACTTCTGTTTATAGTGACAGCTTTCACCACGTATTAGCAGCTCCCTCCTCTGTGCACTAGCTGATGTTAGCCACATCTCACTGTATTTACCTGCCTCTCTCTCAGCGACTCTCAGCAACCCAAAGCAAATACTGAACTGGATCATTCACCCAAGGGGACCTCAGGCCCACATTCTTAATCAGCCTCGTGACTGTTGTGTAAACATCTGGGTCTCTGTGTTGTGTACAGGTTGTTCTAACTGTAAGGTGTTCTCTGAATTCCTGGCAGGGCTCCTGCTTCCCTGAATGACACCAGTTTGCTCCACGATCCTTGCCTGGGGACGTTTGGTGGCCCAGTGTTCCCATGGCTTGTGCTTGGAGGCTACGATGGTAAGTGAGAGAAGCTTTTATTCTTCTTACTGGATAAAGCAGTCTTGGTTCTGTCATTAACACTGAGGTGGTAATTATGAGGATTTCATCAGTCAGACACTCATTAATTACCCAATATACTGCATCCCAGATACCATATCTCCTTTGGCTTTTGGTTTTGTTGTGCATTTGGAAGAAGTGGTTTTTTGCCATTTTTAGGTTACTTTCTGGGAAGCTGTCAATAGCTAAGGACATTTTCCCAGAACAGCGTCACTGTTAAATCCACATAATATATTGCTCAGTTTCAAGTTCATGGGACCCTTGAAACTCATCAAGAGAGCCCCCAACGAGTCCATGGACCTTGGGTTAAGGACATCAGTAATGGAGGAGAGACATGTGAGATATAGGGGGAAAGAAAACAGATTTTTTTTTTTCCTTCTAAACCAGTTGGTTAAGGAGTCAGACACTTCCAGTGGGAGGAGCAGTGGGGCTTTGCTTAGATTACTCCAGGTAGATGGGGTAATAACTCACGTGGCAGCTTTGGCTTCTGAAGCCTAACAAGCAGCTCAACAGGTTTTTCTCCAGCCGGTTGAACAGGCCAGATGTTCATCTTATCTGGTGGGAAGGGAGATGTTGTGAGCTATAAAGTAATTTTTAGATGGAGAAGGCATTTCTAAGCAGGACACACAATGCGAAGCCACAAAAGGAAACCCTGATGAGTTTGACTGTGTGAGAATTTAAAGTTCCCGTGTAGAGAACAAACATAGAATTTTAAGAAACCAAACAAATGGCCAACTGGAGCAGGAAAAAAGTTAGTATACATAACAATGTTTCCTTAATACATAGAGAGCTCTTGAGGAAAAAAGACAAGGTCAGCCCCCCAAAAGAAGTGGGCAGAGCCGTGTGCATGTTAATAAGAGAAGAAGTACAAAGGGCTTTTAATGATATGGAGAAAATGCTGAACCTTACTCAAGCTAGTGAAACACCTCTCACTTCAGCCTTTTACATGACAACAGATTAGCAAAGATCTAAAGTCAAAGCGTTAGTCACTCAGTGGAGTCCAGCTCTTTGAAACCCCATGGACTGTTGTAGCCTGCTAGGCTCCTCTGTCGATGGGTTTTCCCAGGCAAGAATGCTGGAGTGAGTTGCCATTTCCTCCTCCAGGGGATCTTCCCTACTCAGGGCTCGAACCCGGTTTCTTGCATTGCAGGCAGAGTCTTTACAGTCTGATGGGCTTCCGTGGTAGCTCAGATGGTAAAGCAGAGACCTGAGAATTTGACAAAACGCTGTGTGCATGAAACCCTGCCATGGGCAAACTGCATTTTGGTGGGAGTGTAAATGGTTTTAGAATATAAGCGCTAGGAAGGTTGAGATTTTTAACCTATGTTGCTTATTAATGTATCCACAGTCCCTAAAATAACACGGGCACACAGTAGGTCGCAGCAAATACTTTGTTGAATAAAGAAATGAAAAACAGGATGGCATTTTTGGAAGGCAGTTTGGGAGATCCATCCAAACTAAAAATGTACTTTTTTTTTTTTTTTTTTGGATTCTAAGTACTTGTAAGATTTGATCCTACAAATATGGATTTTATGTGTTAGAAATATCCGGTTAATTTTTGTAGTAATTCTACTTATAACCAAAAAAAAAAACAAACTTGCAAAGATATCCATCAACTGGAGTGGAGTTAAACTGTACTAGAAAACATCATAAGCAGAAACAAGAATAAGGAAGTGCTGTGTCTGTTAAAGCAGCATTCTCAGGATATGAGTTTAAAGGCAGCATTTGCAGAAGGGTGTGTTACTATTTGTGTGAACAGGAAGGCAAGGGGAAGCCCGTGCTTGTGTGTGTGGACTGCGGCTGGTAGGGGCCGCAGCCGTCACGGTGCGAGGAGGAGAGCTAAGACACAGATGGGAACCACCTTTCCGCTTTGTTTGAAATCGTCACCCAGCACGTGCTGGGTAGTCATGGTGATGGAATGACAACCGCGTCTACCTTTGCTCGAGAGTCCCCTTTTCTCCCTAGCTGAACTACACAAGCGCCAGGTCAGGTGACCTCCCGTTATGTTCCACAAGCTCAGGCGTGTTTAAGCTTCAGCTCCATGAGAAACCGGGCACCTAGCCAGCTTGTGATTTTTCCCCTCCTCGTATTGATCTGGTTTTCTGCACGCTTGTAATCTGCTTTTTGATGTCACCTTTTTCCTTTCTAGATCAAAACTACAATAACGCCACAGCCCTTGTGATCACCTTTCCTGTCAATAATTACTATAACGATACAGAGAAGCTCCAGAGGGCCCAGGCCTGGGAAAGAGAGTGAGTTGCTCACAGGGTCGGTAAACCAGCTGCTCTTCTCACGGGAAGGTGGACGCTAGCAGAAAGCATTTATATGATGTTCAACTAAATTAACCAACATCAGATCTAAGTCATGCCATTTTTTTCACTTGGTTCTAGTGATGCTGTGAAAACAAAAAATCTATAAATAAATTTACTTGTAAACATTCTTTAAATACATAGTCCTGCAACAGGAATGCACAAGTATCTATGCAGAATGCTCCTTGTGTTATGTTCTAACAGCAAAACCTGGGAGTAAGCTAAATGTGTATTCGTAAGGAGAAGTATAGTAGAATGTTATGCCGTCATTAAAGATAGTGAGGTAAGTATTAATAAATGGTTCAAGAATTATTAAATAAAAACTGTGGTCAGCATGTTTGGGCAAATATATGTCATGCATGCTGTCCACGCCTAGAAAGGGTATCAAGTAAGTGCCCAGGAACCGGTTAGCTGTGATGTAACCTCTGAAGAAGGGGGAGGGGGGCCCAGGAGAATGGGACACTGAACAGCTTTGTTGGGATATTCATATACCATACAATTTACCCATTCGAAGTGTACAGTTGAGTAGCTTTCAGTGTTTTCACCGACGTGTGCAGACATCACCATGGTCAATTTTAGAGCATATTCTTTACCACAGACAGAAATCCCATCTCCTGTAGCAGTTTCCCTCCTAACACCTGGCCCTACATAACCCTCAGTCTACTTTCTGTCTCCATCAGTTTTCCTGTTCCAGACTTTATATGGATGGAATTACATACGAGGGCTTTCCGATCTGGCTTCGTTCACTTAGAATAACGTTTTCAAGGTTCATCCAAGTTGCAGCATGTGTCAACACTTTATTCTTTTTTATGGCAGAAGATCATTCCATCCTATAGATAGACCACATTTTGTTTATCCACTCATCAGCTGATGAACGTGTGCGTTGTTTCTCGGAAAGTTACTCAGTTGTGTCTGATCTTTGTGACCCCATGGACTGCAGCCTGCCAGGCTCCTCTGTCCATGGGATCCTCCAGGTCAGTTCTCCAATTCTCCAGTGGAGTGGGTAGCCATTGCCTTCTCTAGGGGATCTTCCTGACCCAGGGTTTGAACATGGGTCTCCCTGCGTTGCAGGCAGATTGTTTACCACCACCTTTGACCATTAGGAATAATGCTGTAAGCATTCACATGCAAGTTTTGTGTGAACATGCCTCCATTCCTCTCTTTGTGTGAATGCGTTTTCCTCTCTCTTGGTTGGCATACACCTAGGAGTAGACTTGCTTGGTCATACGGTAACCCTGAGGAGCTGCCAGACTTTTTTTCCAAACTGACTGCCCCAGTGGATCTTCCCTCGTGGGCCAGTGCTTTAGACTGCTCTCCCGCGGGTTAGGGAGCTCAGATCCCCCATGCTGTGCAGTGCAGCCAAAAAACCAAGTGATTGCACCATTCTGCATCCCCCCGGCATGCAGGGAGCATTCACATTTTCCACCCCTCGCCAGCACTTGTTATTATTTGACTTTTTTGATTCTAGCTATCCTAGTGGATATGAACTGATATCTCATTGCAGTTGTTTTTTTTTTTTTTGTCCACACTGTGCAGCTTATGGGTTCTTTGTTCCCCAACCAGGGCTTGAACCCGAGCCTGGCTGTGAAAGCACGAAGTCCTCAGCACGGGACCACCAGGGAATTCCCTCACTGCGGTTTTGATTTGCATTTCCCTGGTGACTAATGAATTCGAATACCTCTTCATGCACTGATGCCCATTTGTATTAACTTTCTTGGAGAAATGTTTGTTCATATCCTTTGCCCATTTTTTGACTGGTTTGTTTATGTTTTTATTATCGAATTAGAAGAATTCTTAAATATTCTGTAAATCCTTTATCAGATCTATGATTTCCAAATACCTTCTCCTTTTCTCTGGTCTGTGTTTTTGCTTTCTTAATGGCGTCTTCTGAAACATAAACGTTTTTAATTTTTATAAAGTCCAATTCATCTGTCTTCTCTTTTGTTACTCATAGTTTTAGTGTCATAGCTAAGAAACCATGTCATAACCCAGGGACCTGGAAGTTTGCACCTATGTATTCATCTGACAGTCATGGATTTAGCTCTTACATTTAGGTCTTTGATCCATTGAGTTCTTTGTATATGATATGAGTTTGCATATTGAATGTAAATGCACTGCGTTCATTTGCATATGGATGTCCAGTTGTCCCATACCATTTGTTGAAAAGATTATTCTTTCCCCCCATTGATAGCCTTGCCACCTTTATTGAAAATTAGGTGAAAATACTTGGCGTATTTCTGGACTCTTAGTTCTGATCCTTCGTCCTGTATGCCTGTCCTTAGGCTGGTAACCACAGTGACTTGATTACTGTTGGTTTGTAGTAAGTTTGAAATTATGGAGCGTGAATTCTCCTACTTTGTTCTTCTTGAAAAACATTTTGGCTGTTCTGACTCCAGTGTTCTTGCCTGGAGAATCCCAGGGACGGCGGAGCCTGGTGGGCTGCCGTCTCTGGGGTCGCACAGAGTCGGACACAACTGAGCGACTTAGCAGCAGCAGCAGCAGGCCCCTTGCAATTCCATAAGAATTTTAGAGTCCATCTGTCTTTCTGTAAAGAAGTCAGCTAGGATACTGATAGGGATTGCATTGACTCTGAGATCAATTAAAAAAATTTTTGTTCCATGAGCATCTATCTATATTATAATACACTGCACTTAGAAATCATTCTTAGTAAAAAATGAAATGAGACTATGAAGTAGTTTTTAAACTTGGTCCCAGCTTGTTTTAAGTGGTAGAAAACTCAGCATATCTGGAACTTTGTCATCTGGCGAGTATAGAAAGTTCTCATGAGGGAGAAGGGTTAAGTGTGGCTTTTGTGTCGTAAAAGTTAGGAAGAAGTTCTTCACTAAGCTGTCACTCAGTTTTTAACTAACAGAATAAAATTTTGCTTACCCTTTTAGGTTCATTAATTTTGTGCAAAACTACGAGAATCCAAATCTGACCATTTCTTTTAAGGCTGAACGAAGCATTGAAGATGAACTAAACCGTGAAAGTAACAGTGATGTGTTCACTGTTCTGATCAGCTATGGCGTCATGTTTTTATATATTTCCATAGCCTTGGGGCATATCAAAAGCTGTCGCAGGCTTCTGGTAAGTGGGTGTGTGTGTGTGTGTGTGTGAGAGAGAGAGAGAGAGAGAAATGGCAGTACATAGCATGATGTCATGTTTTTGCCTCTAAGGCAATGGCATCCCACTCCAGTACTCTTGCCTGGAAAACTCCATGGATGGAGGAGCCTGGAAGGCTGCAGCCCATGGGGTCGCTAAGAGTCGGACACAGCTGAGCGACTTCACTTTCACTTTTCACTTTCGTGAATTGGAGAAGGAATTGGCAACCCACTCCAGTGTTCTTGCCTGGAGAATCCCAGGGACGGGGGAGCCTGGTGGGCTGCCGTCTGTGGGGTCGCACAGAGTCGGACACGACTGAAGCGACTTAGCAGCAGCAGCAGCAATCCTAGTTCATTATGTTCAGAACTGCCTTAAATTGTCCTGTGCTTTTTTTGTTTTTTGGCCATACGACTCAGCATCTGGCATTTGGGGTCTTCGTTCCCCGACCATTCCCCCTGCAATGGAATCATGGAGTCCTAACTGGAGGTTGTCAGTGTTTTAACTGTCACATTTTCTGCTTCCTGCCCTTGTTTTCTTTATTTCCAAATTTTTATCTTCAACTTAAAATTTATTTCACCTAATTCATTTTTTTCCCCCCTAATTTGCCATCACCTAAGAATGTAGGCTCATGAAATATGTGGCTCAGGAAGACCTAGACAACTGTTCATGTCTTCTCTCAAACCTTGAACTGTACGTTTAAATCTGGATGGGCAATAAGCATGTAAAAAGGTGAAAGCGAGGACCTGTTAGGAACAGGACAGAAAACACTAAATGATGATTTATGTCTTTGTGGTATCTCCAGGTGGATTCGAAAATCTCCCTGGGCATTGCCGGTGTCCTGATTGTGTTGAGCTCAGTGGCCTGCTCCTTGGGCATCTTCAGCTACATCAGGGTCCCCCTCACCCTCATTGTGATAGAAGTCATCCCATTCCTCGTGCTGGCTGTGGGGGTGGACAACATCTTCATCCTGGTCCAGACCTACCAGGTACGTCTCAGAGCCTCGCAGCGTCTGACCAGGTACCAGGCTCCCCATGCACGCATGCTGGCTCCACGCAGGGTCCTGTGAACATGACACGTGGAGGCTTCATTTCCATGCCTCTGAGTACTTGCTTATTACCAGGCTCCCCGTGCACGCATGCAGGCTCCACACAGGGTACCTGTGAGCGTGACACATGGAGGCTTCATTTCCATACCTCTGAGTGCTTGCTTATTACCAGGCTCCCCATGCACACATGCTGGCTCCACACAGGGTACCTGTGAGCGTGACACATGGAGGTTTCATTTCCATGCCTCTGAGTGCTTGCTTATTACCAGGCTCCCCATGCACGCATGCTGGCTCCACGCAGGGTACCTGTGAGCGTGACACGTGGAGGCTTCATTTCCACGCCTCTGAGTACTTGCTTATTACCAGGCTCCCCGTGCACGCATGCTGGCTCCACGCAGGGTACCTGTGAGCGTGACACGTGGAGGCTTCATTTCCACGCCTCTGAGTACTTGCTTATTACCAGGCTCCCCATGCACGCATGCTGGCTCCACGCAGGGTACCTGTGAGCATGACACATGGAGGCTTCATTTCCATGCCTCTGAGTGCTTGCATATTACCAGGCTCCCCATGCACGCATGCTGGCTCCACGCAGGGTACCTGTGAGCGTGACACGTGGAGGCTTCATTTCCACGCCTCTGAGTGCTTGCTTATTGGTGCTTGTTCTGGACCCTTTGAGACCAGGAAGTATAAGACCCTTCTCTTTGTTTGGTTGCATAGATACAAAGAATTTAAATACATGCAGCATGCATGCAAAAAGTGCTAATACACTTGTGGAAAATATTTTTGGCACAGCAGCTATTAAAATGATTCAACATAGTGTAGAAGAAGGAAGGACTTGAAAAAGTGCTATTAAAAGGCAAAAGGTCACATACGACCTGATGTAGAAGATGCTGTCAGTCCGTTGGTTCTCCCAGGGTCCCTGTCCTGCAGGCCTTACCTGGGCAGAGGCCCCATGGCACCTAGGAGTGTTATTTAAAGGTTCAGCCACTTGTAGCCTATGTTGCATGTATTTTCCTGATAACCTGATTCAATCCTTCCTTTAGCCTCTCACCTGTTCCCTTGTCTCTGGGCTTCAGAAATACCCTGAATGAATCAACATGAAAAGTTTGGGGTCTGCACCTCTTTATTGTATAAGGTTTATAAAAAAGTAGATGTTGACAGTCATTTTTCTTTATGATCAAGCTAACACAAGGCAGCCAAGAAGCAAAGAGGTGGCATTGTAATTGAGAAATGTCAATGTTGCATGTTTCACTTTTTTTTTATTTTTAAGAGAGATGAACGTCTTCAAGGGGAAACCCTCGACCAACAGGTGGGCCGGGTCCTGGGAGAAGTGGCTCCCAGCATGTTCCTCTCATCCTTCGCAGAGACGGTAGCGTTTTTCTTAGGTAAATTACTCTTAGAATTCGGCCAGCTCAGTGGTGTGCTGAGCCTGGGTGTATCAGTACGCCCCTCTGCGTTCTTCCTTTGTTAAGCTGTATCTGTAATTGTAATGTATCAGAGTGGACCACGAAGAGGATCGGTGGCAGTAACCTTGGGCACCATTAGCAAGCGTGTTCTCTCACGTTGTTTTGGGATGGTGTTGATGTGGTTGGTTCAGATACCTAGGGCTCCTGTCCCTTCCCCTTTTGGGCTGCTCTGGTGAGTGCTGGGATTTGAAAATAGCAGCCTTGCACAGCCACGAGTCCTCCCAGCAGCAACTCCACAGTCACAGGCATTAGCCCTCGAGGTGTGTACCCTGTTCCTGAAGGTGGTCTTCCTTCTCAGCACACTCAGTTCATGGGGAAGCACCCTTGTGCCTGAGCAGAGGGTCTCGAATCTTCCTTCTGTACAAGGAGCCACGAGCTGAAACACAACCCAGCGTTCCTATCTTCTTTCACGTGGAGAAATCCAGTAGGCCCCTCCCTGCCCCGTGTCTGGTGTGTAGTAAGAGAACACTGGCCACGTCCTCTGCACAGGACGCCGGCTAGGATTGCCCCGTAAGTCCAGGGAAGACACACGGTCTGTGGTCACAAGTGGAAAAGTCTCCAGGGGCCCCCGGGCGCCTTACAAGGGGCCGCAGGAGGGATGGCGCGTGCATGGTCTTCGGACTCCTGCACCATTAGCGCACGTCCTCCTCCACTTCCACGAAGCAGCACACTGTGGGGCCTGGGCCCTGTGGCTCCTTCTGATAGATGCGGGCGCCAAAAAGTTACTTCCTTGCTTTCTAGAAAGCCAGCCAAGTGTGTTGGTGACAGCAGCTGACCCTGGGCTTTAAGGTTGGAGTGACTTTGTGAGAACAGGAGGAGTTGGGGGTCGGGGGGACCCCGTGGCTCCTGTTTATAAGAGGCCAGCCCAGTGCTATCAGGGTCAGTTTTCTTAGCAACGTTGTGAATCTAGAGTTTGTTTTTTTTTTTTCCCCCGCTCAAGTGACGCTGTGACTCTCATTGTTAAATATTGGCTCCTTATGTTTTTTTTAAATTTCTGATACTGGAATTGGAAATGGCAGCCCACTCCAGTATTCTTACCTGGAGAATCCCACGGACACAGGAGCCTGGCGGGCTGCAGTCCAAGAGGTTGCAAAGAGCTGGACACTACTGAGTGACTGAGCGTACATACAGCATACACACAAAATGGGTTGATATACGTGTGGCCCATGGGCGGGCAGTGTTCAGTTTCTGAGTCTTAGTAGCCTAGAGGATGCTTACAGGCAGCACCCTCATCTGATTGTAACTAAACCTAGAGACTGAAATACCGTCCCTCCTGTGGACTGAATCACAACAGATCCCATAAGCAGTGACCTGTGTTAATGGTTCTCAGATGCTGATGTGCATGCGTTTGCTCAGAGAGCGTGTTAGATGGGGCCCTAGAATTCTGAAGAGTAGAATTAGGGTTGAATTTCCATCGTTTTGATAAAGTGGGATGGATCAGGTCCCCGGAATCTGTTTTTAACTCCCAGGGTGGTCCTGGTGTGACACCCGCAGACAAAGTGCCTTTGGGAGCGGGAGGTGGGGGTCTCCTCGTGGGCTTGGCTGCTCTGGGGCCTCGTGTTCATCCGTGCACATGCGTGTGAGGTTGTGTACCCTCAGCCGGGGAGGATGTGACCTCTATCCTGTCCCCGCAGGAGGCCTGTCTGTGATGCCGGCCGTGCACACGTTCTCTCTCTTCGCGGGCATGGCAGTCCTCATCGACTTCCTCCTGCAGATCACCTGCTTCGTGAGCCTCCTGGGTTTGGACATTAAGCGGCAAGAGGTAAGTGGTCATCAGGACAGCAGCCCGTTTCCTTTGAGTCTGGAGTCTGGCTGAGGCAGCCGGAGGGTGACCTCTGTCTCCCTTGGCCCCCTCAGAAGAACCAGCTGGACGTTCTCTGCTGTGTCGGGGGGGCGGCAGACGACGCGGGCATCCAGGCCTCCGAGAGCTGCTTGTTCCGCTTCTTCAGAAACTCCTACGCGCCGCTTCTGCTCAAGGACTGGATGCGGCCCCTCGTGGTACGAGCCTGTCTGTCGTGGTGTCCCCAAACAGACTCGTCACCTGCCTTCTGAGAAGTCACCTTGGGAAGGGTGCCGACAGCTGTTAAGTATACATACGACAGTGCATGGGACTTCGCTGGCGGTCCAGTGGTTAGGACTCTGCTTCCACTGCACGGGGCGTGGGCTTAGTCCCTGGTTGGGGAACTAAAATCCCTCATGCTGTGTGGTGTGGCCAAAAAAAAAAGCCATAGCAGATATGTACAAATATATAACATATTTTTAGCAGTCAATAGAAACAGGAGTTTTTGGGGCTTTGGGTTTTTTTTTTTTTTTTAATTATTACAGATTCTTAGAAAGTGACAGAGTAGCACAGAGAGGAACCTGCTGCCTTTTGCCCAGCCTCCTCCCCCGGTCTTACGTAATTGTAGTTGAGTATCAAAACCGAGAGCTTGACACTGGCACAGTGTGTGTGTCTACTTCTGTCAGGCTCTCACCTGTTGCAGATTTGTGTAAGCAGCACGGCCGCCAAGATAATAAATTTGTCTCATCACTCTTGTCCTCACCTTCAGTGTCACACACACCCTGCCACGCACACACACACACACACACACACACACACACACACACACACACACAATAATAAATCTGTCTCATCACTCTTGTCCTCACCTTCAGTGTCACACACACCCTGCCACACACACACCCGCACCCACACCCACACACCCACCACCCCCCCCCCCAGCCCTCTCCCTCCCTGTACTGTCCCTTGTTCCCAGCAGCTGAGTAGGAGCGTTTCATAGTTTCCATGCTGGATATACCCAATAGCGCGATAGTGTATCACGTCTCTGCTAAAAGCGTAAATTCATTCGGGTAATAGTAATATTTAACGTTTATTGAATACTTGGTCTGGTACTGTGGTCAGTACAGGGTGCTGCACTAAGTTATGGGTTGATTATTCCTAGAGTTTTCTCATGTAATTCGCAAAACTATCTGATGCTACAAGTCTAATTTTTCCTGTTTTATTGAGAAGGAAATAGAAGTTCAGAGAGGTTAAATGACTGCCCCAGGGTCACTCAGCTTGTCAGAGGCAGAACTGGGATTTGAATCGGGTGGTTTGGCTCTAAAGACCGTGACTTCAGCCACTGCCCCGGACTCCTTGTTTTATTAGTATGTCATTTAAATTTGCTTTTCAGTTTAGGAGAGTCCTGCTTTTCAGTTTAGGAGAGTCCTGTTTTGTGTGTTTAAGATATGTTTATGTTCATCTGTTTATGTTTTTTTTAATTCATTTTTGGCCGCGCTGGACCGTTATTTCTGCTCGAGGGCTTTCCCTGCTTGTGGTGGGCAGAGGGTTACCGTCCACTTGCGGTGCGTGGGTTTCTCACTGCAGGGGCTTCTCTCATCGCAGAATGCGGGCTCAGTAGTTGTGACACCCAGGCTTAGTTGCTCTGAGGCATGTGGGGTCTTCCCGGGCCAGGGATCGAACCCATGTCCCCTGCGTTGGCAGGCAGGTGGTTTACCACTGCACCACCAGAGAAGTGGTTATGTTATTCCGCTCATGACAGCTCTGCCTCTGTAACTCACTTCTCATTCCAGGTGGCAGTATTTGTGGGTGTGCTGTCGTTCAGTATCGCAGTCCTGAACAAAGTAGAGATCGGATTGGATCAGTCTCTTTCAATGCCGGATGTAAGATGCTTTCTCTTTCATTCTAACTTGTTTGGCCCGCAGTGAATACATCTTCCCGAACACACACGGTCGTTTCGGCCTCTGCCGGCTTCTGAACACAGGTGCTGGCATGCTCTCCCACGTCACAGGGACTGCCCTGGGGCTCTGCCCACTAACCTGGGCCTTCTGAGTGCTCAGGCCTTGGGCGCCGCTACAGAATGTGAGCAGCCGGTCTTGACCTCATGAGGTGCCCTCCTAAGGGTGGGACCGACGGGAGAAGCCCCTGGGCCCAGGGTGGGGAGGGGTGCCGGCTGTGGAGGGACTCAGGAACCTGGGCTGGAGGCGTCTCGGCTGGCAGGATGTTCACGCCGTGTCCCGTCGTCCACGCTCTCTCCCTCTCAGGACTCCTACGTGACGGATTACTTCCAGTCCCTGAATCAGTACCTGCACGCAGGCCCACCTGTGTACTTCGTGCTGGAGGAGGGCCACGACTACACGTCCACGAAGGGGCAGGACATGGTGTGTGGGGGCCTCGGCTGCAACAACGACTCGCTGGTGCAGCAGGTCTTCACGGCCGCCCAGCTGGACAGCTAGTGAGTACCCCAGCTGCGGACGGGCACCTGGGCCTCACGCCTCTCTCTAAAGACAGCTTGTCTGGAAAGTCTGTCTTGCAGAATGCAGGCTGAATCTAGCTTGACATGAGCAAAACCTCTCAAAGGGCTAATTAGACTTTTTTTGGTTTAAGCAACAACCATTTTATTTATTTTTTAACACCAAAACATTTTGTCTTAGGATGTAGTCAATTAACAATGTTGTGATGGATTCAGGAGAACAGTGAAGGGACTCAGCCATACGTGTACATGTATCCATTCTCCCCTAAAACCCCCTCCCATCCAGGCTGCCACATAACATTGAGCAGAGTTCCATGTGCTATCTTTGTTAGTTGTCCATTTTAAATATAGCAGGACCACCTTATATAAGGAAGTCTTTCCCATTAAGTACTAATGTGGTTTGTCTTCTGACTGGGTGGAATGAGAAGGTCTAGAAAAGGAAGTTCTGAATTTCAAGAAAAGGGACTGAAACTGGAGACTTCTCCTCGTGGTGGCATCCGTAACCCTTTCTCTCCTGTTCTCTAGCACCCGGATAGGCTTTGCCCCGTCGTCCTGGATTGACGATTACTTTGACTGGGTCAAGCCTCAATCATCTTGCTGTCGCATCTACAACAGCACGGAGCAGTTCTGCAATGCGTCGGGTACTTGACCCTTCTAGATCTTTCCCTCTTTTCTGAAAAATTTTAAGCTTATTGTTTAAAGATCATTTGCATGTCCCCTCCACTTCCACCTGTTTTTATCGGCTATCGCTGGGTCTCATCCCCCTGTCCGTGTCCCCTTCCTCCGTCGTCCACTCTGGAGACACCCCATTGTCCCGTCTCCTGCCCGCCATGGGGCTGCAGGCTGAACCGGGTCAGGGGACTCTGGTTTTCAGGTTTCCTATCTTTTCCCAGTGACGCCGACGGCCTCTCTTGATTGCTGTCTGGCTGTAGCTTGTCACGGGCCTGCTTTCTTTTGTTTATCACTATTGCCCTATGGTTTTATAAGACTGTTGAGGTTGTCCTAGAGTTTTCTTCATAAAAACATGGAAGCGCTGTGCTCTGGTAATAACATACTGAGGTTGTCCTTAAAGCAGGCAACCTGCTTCGGGGAAGGAAATTTGTACAGCCTATGTTAGGGGAAAATGGGACTTGCACTTCATTAGACTACAGAGATCACGTGTTTGAAGCTTTTGGATCAGCAGATTCAGGAGAAGACCTCCCGCCATTTCTTTATCATTATTTTAAAATGTTTTAATCTAGACACCTGTCCTTCTCACTTGGGTCCTCTACCTGTTTGCACAGTGGTCAACCCTACCTGTGTCCGCTGCCGGCCGCTGACTCCAGAGGGCAAGCAGAGACCTCAGGGCGCAGACTTCATGAGGTTCCTGCCCATGTTCCTCTCCGACAACCCGAACCCCAAGTGTGGCAAAGGGTAAGGGAGGCTGAGCCGTTCAACTGCACGCCAGAGTCCCCTGTCATGTACGCTGGGAAGCTGGGGGTGGGGGAGGGGCTGGGTGGGCATGGTGGGCAGGAAGGCCCTATTTTCTGCCATGTGCCACCCTGTGCCCACCCTTCTGTGAAAGCAGAGAAACCAAACCGCCTTTGAAGAAAATTCGTCCTTCCTTACTCTCAGATGATTCTGACTGGTCTGAGCATTCGGTCCCAGGCTCCCCTCTGTGTCCTGGCCCTCCTGGTGGCGCAGAGGACTCTGAGTCCTGTGCAGGCTTCCAGCAGGATGGAATGTGAGGAGGGATGCGGGCATTTCAGGACGTGAAAGGGTCTGTCCAGTTGTGTGTGGGGCACATGAGACCGCAGGTCTGTCCTGGTGATGTTGCCTGGGGTAGAGGTCTCGGTTTTTCTGTCCCCTCTGTGCTTCTTGCCAGCCTGTCTATACATGAGCTCTTGGGCTGCCCCACTTCCCCATCCAGCCAGGCAGAGTTCCCATGGAAACAGGAACTCTGGCCCAGAAATAGCAGAGATGGCTGAGGTCTGGAGTTGGGGGGATTCAGACAGAAGGTGAGGGTTATATTTACATTATAATGGTAAATGCTGGACATCCCTGTTTTTCATTAAGAATACATAATATGACCCGAGTTCCATCAGTCACGTGTCATGTCTGCGTTTTGGGACCTAGGCTAGCTACCGTGGGAGAACTGTCCCCCAAAACAAAGTAGGAATGAACCTTCCATCTTGATCTCCCTGCAGACTGAACACTCAGCCTGCATAAACAAGTCAGAGTGAATGCAGCTCTTTGGAAGGCAACAGCTGCCACTCACAGGGAGTGTCCTTTGCGCCCGAATTGTGCCTGGCACCTCACTGACACTACTGCGTTTACATACAGCCCTGCGAGGAGACGGTGGTGCACCCATTTGCAGATGGCACTGCAGCCGAAATTTAGTAATTTTACCCCGGGGTTCCAGGACTGAGGATGATCTCAGGGCCCCCTGACTCCAGGGCCCCCGTCCCCTCCTGCCCCCTGTTACACAGCATGGCTGGGCACACACTCTGTGAAAAAACACATTAGCAGAGTAGAGCCAGCTACAGAAACGAGCAGCTGCGTGCAAAGAAACTAAAGCAGCAAAGTGTGGGAAAGTGTAAGCCAGACCTTCCTCTTTCCTATTTGAGGGCTTCCCTGTCCCTGAAATTGACAGCTGGTCTGACCCGAGCCCAGGGTCAGGTGATCCCACTAAGCTTGGTTGCCCAGATCCTGCAGGTGCAGCATGAGGTGTGGCCTCTGACACCGCTGTCTTGTCACAGGGGACACGCTGCCTACAGCGCAGCCGTCAACATCCTGGACAACGGCACGAGGGTGGGAGCCACGTACTTCATGACCTACCACACGGTGCTGCAGACCTCGGCTGACTTCATCGATGCCATGGAGAAGGCCCGCCTCATCGCCAGCAACATCACCAGGACCATGAACCAGCAGGGGGGTGATCACCGGGTGTTCCCATACAGGTATGGTGTACACGAGGGTGTCCTGGGGAGCGGCCCCACACACCGGGGCTTCCTTGCTGGTTGGCGGGGGGTGGAAGGGTACAGTGCTGACACTTGGCTTTCCTTCTGACCCTGGCTCCATCCTGAGCTTGGGGGAAGCCTGTCGCTGGATGTGGCGTCTAGGCAAGGAGAGCCGGATTGTGCAGCACCTGCCAAAGTCTGAAGGTGGAGCTCACCCTGCAGAACAGCAGTGGGGTGCGGGGGTGCGGGCGCCTGGGAAGCAGCTCCACAGAGAGGGCCCAGCAAGGCAGGGCTCCCGATGCAGATTACTGGAGATGGCGCCTTTATAAAGAAAATACTGGGACTTCTTTGGTGCTCCAGTGGTTAAGACTTCACAATTCCATTGCAGGGGGCATGTGTTTGATTCCGGGTCAGGGAACTAAGATTCCACATGCCAGAGGGGTGTGGCCAAAAAAATTAAGAAAATATTTTACGAAATACTGAATTTGGAAAATATAGAAAAGTAGGAGAAACAAGTGATTTCCCCACCAACCCCCGGGGTCTCAGTTCAGGGAACCTTGACTTTTTCCTGACAGAAGGCCAGCTTGTTGTCCTGTGGAAGGAGCTCTCAGAGTGGGTGTCCTGACCTCTAGGAGGAGCTGGTTAACTTTTCCAAAATGGCATTATCTCCTCAGGTCCTGCATAGACCCTGTTTGGAAGGGAGTAATCCTCCAGAGAGACCAGGGCTTGTTTTCCCAAAGTACCATGAAATATTCTTTATAGATGAATGCCTGCAAAGTAGAATGGGGGCTTCCCTGATGGCTCTGCAGGTAAAGAAGCCACCTGCAATATAGAAGATGCAGGAGACACAGGTTCGATCCCTGGGTCGGGAAGATTCCCTGGAAGAGGGCATGGCAACCCACTCCAGTACTCTTGCCAAGAAAATCCCATGGACAGAGGAGCCTGGTGGGCTACAATCCAGGGGGTCACAAAGAATCAGACATGACTGAGCACTCATAGCATAAAGCAGAATGGATCAGGCACATGAACAAAACCTTTATATAAGATACACGTCTACGAGGCCCTACTTTAGGCATCAGTGGTCAGAGGTCCAGCTGAACTGCCAAAGACGAGTCTTACAAAAACAGCGAAGTTTCCCGTGAGGCCTGCCTCTCAAGGTAGCTTCATTTCGCAGTGGCGGCAGGATGAGTAAAGCTTCCCGGAGAGAGAACGAGCAGTAACAGACCCCTCTCCCCTTCCAGCGTGTTCTACGTCTTCTATGAGCAGTACCTGACCATGATTGACGACACCATCTTCAACCTCAGCGTGTCCCTGGGCGCCATCTTCCTGGTGGCCGTGGTCCTCTTGGGCTGTGAGCTGTGGTCTGCGGTCATCATGTGCGCCACCATCGCCATGATCTTGGTCAACATGTTTGGTGTCATGTGGCTGTGGGGCATCAGCCTGAACGCGGTTTCTCTGGTCAACCTGGTCATGGTGAGTCCTGGGGGAGCGCTCGGCCCTCACTCCTGTGCCACCGATGTGCCTTGTTTCTTGGGGTGAAAGGTCAAGGTCAGCTCTTGCTTTTGGTGCACACGAGCAGTTGGACGTGGTCACGTAACAATTATGGTGTGACCTCACGGTCTGGCTGAAGTACTCTGCCTGCATTATTCTGAAGGGTGAGTTGTTGAAGTATGTAGCCTGATGACAGCAAGATGTTCCATTTCCACTTGGAAAAATTGCCCCTTCTGAATGGAATTTTCTGACCAGGACTTTTTGCCTCTCATGTAGTTACCAGTTGCTTTTTAAGTCTTAAATATATGCACATCTGAAAAAGTATGAACAGAAGCTAGACCAGTGCATGTGCCCTTCAGATAGGAGAAGAACATGCTTCAGGGGGAGTGGCAGTCAGGAGCCCCTGCTAGAGAGATGACAGCGTGCTGCCTGGGTCGGGGCTGCGAGGGCCTTGAGAGGTTGCAGCCGCTTCCCCCAGAGAAGGCCGATCTGCTGGAGGAATCTGGAGGTTCCACGGGCTTCCCAGGACAGCTGATGTGGGTGCCCCAGGGGCTTTGTCTTACAAGTAGAAGGGGCTCTGCTCAGGGCTCCTTGACCCCCCAGGGTGCCCTGGTAACCACAGATCCCCGGGAGGGGGGTGGCTGCCTTTACCACCTTTAACCGGAGCAGAGCAGTCCTCACGGAAACACTTTATTTCAGAGCTGTGGCATCTCCGTGGAGTTCTGTAGCCACATCACGAGGGCCTTCACGGTGAGCACGAAGGGCAGCCGCGTAGAGCGGGCGGAGGAGGCGCTCTCCCACATGGGCAGCTCTGTAAGTACCTCTGAGCAGGCCACCCGGGCAGGGACCTCACCATGAAGGGCCCAGTCAGGCAATTGAGAGCTTCTCAGGAGAAGAAACTTCACCATGCAAAATTCTGAAAACAGAATTTGTTATCTCTGACTCAGCGGCAGTACCTCAGGATTACAAGTTTTCAGGCAATTCAAGAAACTTGCATAGAGTTGTGTCTCGCATAGAGCTCTAGCCTGGAATTCTTTAGGACTGTTCCCTTTGGTGACTCCTTTGCACAGTCTGGCTAAAGCAGGAAAACAGGTTTGATGTGAGAGGCACTGAAAACCCAGGCCCAGCCACGAAAAGCTGGCGAGTGGCCACACTTGGAGCCCAGTGTGGTTTGTGGGTCAGGTTGGCAGAATCTATCTTCTCAAGCTGAGCCAGGACACAGGGCTGGACTGTGAACCAGTTCCTTTCCCACCATAGAAAATACTGTTATAGATGAACAATGAAAAGTGTGCAATAGCATTGTCTAAAAACATAATGTACATACCTTAATTTAAAACTAATGCTCTTGGGAAAATGGTGCTGATAGACTGGCAAGGTTGCTATGGGGTATATGCAGAATACACAGCTTTTATCCTTATTACACCTTTATTTTTTTTCAGATTCATAAGCAGCAGATAAAACAATTTAGGCAGAGCCAAATGCGCTTATCAGTAACTCTGAAAGCTGGGGTTCAGTCCCTCATTACCTTGGACCTTGATGTTTAACAAATCCCTTAGGAGGACGTGTTCAATTATGGCCGGTTGATACAAGTGGTTTCTGAGCCCATCTCTCTTCTCTTAGGTATTCAGTGGAATCACACTAACGAAATTTGGAGGCATTATCGTGTTGGCTTTTGCCAAATCTCAAATTTTCCAGATATTTTACTTCAGGATGTATTTAGCTATGGTCTTACTGGGAGCCACTCATGGACTAATATTCCTCCCTGTCCTACTCAGTTACATAGGTAAGAGCTTTTTGTTTTTAACCTGGTGGGATGGAGGAAGCCTGATAGAAGGGCGGGTACCTTGAAGCTTTCTTCTGAAGTATTTGAACGTACTTACACCAGTGGTCATTTGATAAATATTTATTCTAAGAGAAAAACTCTGATCCTAGGGCTTCGTGGCTAAACCACTTCATTAGAAAACCGGAGCCTGTCGTGGTCAGCACTGGGAGTGAGCTTGCATGTCAGAGGCCCAGGGCTCCTCCCCGCTGAGAAGGACCTGTTTGGCCACAGCCCGCGGTGCCCTGGAGTAGCCTTCATTTCCATTCACTTTTAAAGAAGAACGCTGCTCTGCGGTTTGTCTCAAATTTGGAGTTCTCCTTAGGAGTGTATTTTATCTCTGTGGCAACTTCAGCGTCTATAAATGACCCGTGGTCGACAGAACAGTACTAATTTGCTGGATTTATAGCTTTGTGATTGAGAAAATGAGGGGTTCCCCCCCCCTTAAATCTCTGGAGAACAGGAAGTTCTGTTACAGTAGAAACCATCTCTTTTTCTCAAGAAATGATTCATAAGTTATTTTATCCCTCACAGGCCCGTCAATAAATAAAGCCAAAAGTTTGACCACGCAGCAGCGATACAGAGGTACAGAACGAGAACAGCTCCTCAACTTCTAGCTGCCCCCTCCCTGAAGTGAGACTGTGTCTGCGGGTCGGTTGGTTTACAACAGCAACCATGTTGTCGAGGCTCGGTTGAACCCTGGACGTGAGCAAGCGTCAGGCTACTTAACAGCAGCCGCTTTGGCTGTAGCGCTTTTAAACTCAGGAATGCAGACTCTGACTGGAAGCAGCATTACTGAACCTGGAGGCAGCCCCAGGGCGCTGGGGCACCTTTCCGTTCCCCAGGAATGAGGCCTGGTTCTCAGGCAGCCAGAAGGGGGCGCTAGGGAGCCTGCGGTCCGCTCACTGACACTTCCTAAAGGCCAATCAATGCAATGTTTCTCCTTTTTCAGGAGTAAGCCATCACACAAGTTCTACACCTTATTTTTAGTAACATTTGAGGATGTGGTAGATACATACTTTATTACAACATTTTGTAGTTTAAAGAGCTTTATTAACGCAATAAATTAACTTTGTACACATTTTATATATATATATATATATATAAAAAAAAAAAACTAGCAAGTGACCTCAGAACGTCGTAGGCCTCATTAGAGCTTGGTCTCCGAAAACTTGTTTGAAAAAAGCGACATGTTCTTCACAGTGTTCTCCTGTAAAGGAAAATGCAGATTTCATCTGTTAAAACGAGGCACAAAAGGAGGAAAACAAGGGAACACTTTGCGGCTCCTAGATGTGGATACTGGGTTTTAACTTATTTTTCTCTCATAAAATACTTTGTTTTCCTAAGCTTCTGAGTCATCCTTTCTGTTCACACAGCTCATGCCATCACAGGACTGGATGGTGCCTTGACAGCCCCCAGCAACCCCGCCGTCTGCCCTGGGAGACGGTAGAAAAGCGGGGAGATCTGTAAACACTGGAAGCCCTGAAGGAGTCACAGGTTCCCCCATCCTGAGGAAAAGGGTGCTTTAGATTTCATAACTTTGGAGATTAGAGTGATTGGCCAATGCATCCTGCCTAAAAATGAAACATTAACAAGCCTCAGGCCATTGACAACCCTCTGCAGCCATTTCCGGTCTTGTTCCTAATTCTTCAGAAAGGGCCATTCTAGGCCCAGATGTCACACAGCTGTGCCCAGATGACACTGTCTCCACCCCATCACTCCCTGAAAGTTCTAGAGCAGAACCCCAACTCCATCAGCACCCTGAATCCACTCTCACTACAGTCAACAGGCTAAGGCTTATGCGGGCTGGTACAAAATTTTGTTCTTTAAGAACTAGCCCAAGAGTTCTCCAAACCAAAAGCTTTCTCGCCCCACCCCAGCCGCCAGTGATCTCCTGGTACTGAATGTGGCTGCCCCACAGCTTTCTTGCAGCTCTATTCTCACCTGGTGTGAAACTAGGGTTCCCTCGCAGACGCTGGTTTCGCTGTTCAAAAAACCGGAATATCGTGTAGAAAAGCATGTGGTCTTCAGTCTGCTTTGCAGCATCTAGAAACTTCCGCGCGGAGATGTTATCATGGCCACCAATGCCCCGGATGAACCTTAAGGCAGCTAAAACTTGGTGTTTGGAAAGGAGAACTTCTACTATTTCATCATTTGCTGTGGAAAGTCGCTGGAAATAAGGTAGAAAGCTGGGTCAGTGCAAGCAGTAGGAACAGCCTTCTGTGTGGTTTGAAACTTGGCTGTATCAGTTACCTTCAGCATATCCAGAGACAGCTGGTGGGCAGGAGGATAAAAACTTTCTAGGGAAAGCAGCAGACAAGCCTGAAAGACACACGTTCAGACTGGATTCACAGTATGTTGGAAGGTCAAAGTATTTTTTATACTTGTTTTTATTTGGCTATGCCAGGTCTTAAGTTACAACATGCCAACTCTTACTTGTGGTAAGCAGGGTCTAGTTACCCCACCAGGAATCGAACCTGGGCCCCCTGCATTGGGAACGCAGAGTCTTAGCCACTGGATCCCCAGGGAGGTCCCACTGGCCGGCACTCACCAGAGGCTTGGAGTCGCTGAGGACGTGGTACTGCAGGAACTGGTGCAGCGTGGAGAAGAGGCTGTGCTGGACGAGCGTCCTGATGACCAGCTCGTGCAGGTAATGCTGAGACAGACAGACAGTGCCACTCAACTACAGACCAGAGACGCCGTGTGCCGAGGCCCACAGCTGCTCTAAGTGAAGCTCCCATCACAAAGAGAAGGGGTCTATGTGCAGGAACGCAACCCTCAGCTGACACCTCAGTTAAGACAGTGATGCTGCTTTTACTCTAATGATTCCCTGTCCCTGGAACGTGGGCCCACAGAGGTACCTGTACTGTGATCTGAAACTGGTTCAGGGAGCGGATGTACTCCATGAGCACGGCGATCACGAATTTGTGCGGCGTCTCCTGCACAGAGAAGAATGGTTAGACACACATGTGACTCCTTGTTCATCTGCCCTCTGGCTTCTGGGGTTCCACTTGGCTGTGCTGTGTTGGACTTGGTCACTTCAGTCATGTCCAACTCTGTGCGACCCCATGGACGGTAGTCCACAGGCTCCTCTGTCCATGGGATTCTCCAGCCAAGAATACTGGAGTGGGTTGCCATGCCCTCCTCCAGGGGATCTTCCTGACCCAGGGATCAAACTCGCATCTCTTACATCTCCTGCACTGGCAGGCGGGTTCTTTACCGCTAAGCCACCCTCCAGACTCTCCCTGGTCTGTGATCATATTTAAGCTTGAGTATTAGAGGCCAAACGATGAGCATTCATTTAGTCCTCACTTGAATAGCTCGGTTACTCTAATCACATTCTGGGTTCTTTTTCCTAAATTCCCTTCAAGTATGATCACTGCCTTGGGAATCCTAAGCCCAAAGCGGGCTGGCCAGCCTCCCCTACCTTCTTCTCCGTGAACACTGACAGAACATGGGTGTACATGTCAGACTGGTCGACCACGGCCTGGGTGCGCACTGGCCTCCTGAGCAGCGGGCCACTCCGGCTCTGCCCCGCCTCCACGGCCTGCACACAAACCACAGACAGGATCTCAGGCATCTTCTGGGTAACGGCATGTTTGCAGTCAGCCCCAAAAGACCAAATTCCTAGATGCTGTGAGCCTGGGCGTGAGCAGAGGGCGGCACTTGGACAAACTGCAGTGCGGCTGGAGAGGGTGTTTGGCAGGGCAGAGCTGACCATCCTGAGGACACACCAGTGTTCACAGATGGAGCTAAAAAGCCTAAGACATTAGTTTTATTCAGAATTATTTTTTTTTAACCTCTTAAAATAACTCCCTAATATTGTTAATTGCAAACCATCTGGCATTTGTTGTCTAATTAAAATGGCTACTGCATCTTTGTTTTACAAAGCCCAGATCCTACACTGGGTGAAAAATATCTTACAATGAGTATCAATAGAATTTTTTTTTTTTTTGGCTGAGCAGCAAGGCTTGTGGGATCTTAAACCAGGGACTGAACCCGGGCCCTCAGTGCTGAGAACACAGAGTTCTAAACCACTGGGTCGCCAGAGAATTCCCTCAGTAGCTTTTTAAAGGGTAAACAAGGCTCCCCAAATGTCACTGAGCAAGAAAGCCCTGTGAGATCTCGGCGACTTCACCTCACTTTGTAATGCTGACTCTGCGAGGGGGCACCTGCGAACCTCCATTTGCAGAAGCCCAACATGTTCCCGTGGTGGTGTTGGTGGACTGCGCTCTTGACTCCCACAGGTTTACAAACCAGAGCACCACAGCATCGGGACTCACAGAGACTGCCCTCTGAGATCAAACCTGCTGCCCCCTCTGCCCAGAACACCAGCGGCAAGAACAGGACCACTCCAGAAGGGCGTGTGGCGAGGACAGGGCCACACAAAGCTGCACGCTGCGCCTCAGCCCTGTTATCCCTGAGAAGCTAAAGGGAAGGGGTTCTGGGGGGTGTTATTGTTTAAAACCACTGCCATTTTTAGCCTTCAGACTACTCAGGTTCCTGAAGGCAAATAATTCATCCCACTTGTCCTGAACTTCCTTCTAGCTTCAGAATACACACTTATGAAACAGTATAGCAGACCCTGAGAAGCCTACCTTTCACAACAGACACTTGACAATTTTGTTTGTTTGTTTTTTTTTGGCCGCAAGTGGCATGCAAGATCTTAAGTCCCCAGACCGGGGGAACTGGTCCCAGACCGTGCCCCTAGCAGTGGACGCGCTGGGAGCATGGAGTCTTAACCACTAGACCACAGGGAAGTCCAAAGAACACCTGAACCCACTCCAGGAAAAGCGCAGTGCTGACACTGAATCATCAGGATCCTAAAAGGAGCTTGCCTGAATGACAGGATAAGTCTTATTTTTATAGCTTTTCCATCCTAAAAGGAAGATGTGGCAAAATGATTTAATTACTGATTTACCAAAGTCTAGACTCTGGCTTGGCAGAAAGACATAAAATAATGCAAAATGAGACTGATTTTCTTATCTGTTACATAAAGGTAGACCAAGGATCTATACATGTGTATGACCAAACACAGATTAAAAACAACAGATGAAGAGGAAGCCATTAAGTGACAGTCAGCCTCTAAGCTCAGGGGACACGGGGACTCTTAAGTTTACGCTCCCTGTAAATATCCACCATGCTCTCTGGCACAGGGCAAACCTCAGTGTTATCAATCTATGAGAATCTTGCTTATAATTACGTTGAAAATATACCCAGGGTGGGGAGGGGTGGAGCGTCCCACCTTGTATGTAAGGTGTACATACAACTTACCATCGTGTAATTCTGCTCGGCATCCAGGTACTTCTTATACTCCTGGTTGAGTTTGTCAAAGACGGTGGCTATCACGGGCAACGTCGCTCTGTCTGACTCTGTCAACACTGGAAGGAATCAAGGTTCACAGTGGTCAGCCGACACGCTAGGAGAGAAAGGACTCGTCTCCGAGGGTCACCAGGAGACATGACACAGTTTAGGGGCTGGGGGCCCTGAGGGGGGTCACCAGCCCTTGCCGGATACTAACAGAGGGCGTCAGGAGAGTCTCAGAGTATTAACAGACACAACGTCGTGAGTGACTTGGACTCAGAAACAAGTTTCTTCTCCAGCTGGAGAGGGCAGCCTCTACCCTCGGGTGTGCCCAGGTTTAGGTCTGTTTTTTAGTCTCTCCTACCCAAGAAATGTCTTGCAGGGACAAATCATTTTTATACCAAGCAGCCTTTCCAGGGGGTTAAATGATGCCCCTGTCACTGAGCCCACAGGCTGCAGACAGAAGAGTGTGGCCCATCTTGCGGTGGGCATGCAGGCCGTGTCAGGAATCAGACGGAGAGGCTGAAGGCCCACCACCCCTACTTACTCTGTGAACACACAGACAGGATGACCATCTTGCACTCCTTCCTCTGCAGGAGGAAGTCCATGAGCCTGCCTTTATCTGGCAAGAGGTTCACTATGGGCTGCAGTTTCACCTGGAGGTTCCAGAGGTAACCTGTGGAGAGACGGCATGCTGAACCCTGGCTGCAAACCAGAGCAGTGGCCCCAGAGCTGCTTCCCTCCACCTTCCCGGCAGGCGGGGTCAGGGATGGGGGGCGGTGATGCTGCAGAGCTGAGTCAATGTATGCACTCAACACAGCCCAGGCTGCGACGCTCAGGACACCCACACCAGAGTGGGACTGCAGCCAACGACCTCTGCGTGTTGGCTGATTCCTCAGAGGAACCCTCCCTGCACACTCGCGGAGCATCCACTGAATACAGGCACCTCCTCCCCTTCAGCGCTGATGGGAGAGCAGGTGGCAGCCCAGGCACAGACTCTGGTCCTGGGCTCCTCTTCTGCTCTGACTCGTTAGTCGAAGGCAATTCCGGTAGCTCCCAAAGGAGCCCTGGAACCCACCATCCTCCCAGCCCTGGGCACCCCCGGTCCTCGAACCTCCCAACACCCTCACTGCTGGGCAGTGGGCACAGTCCTCAGTGGGACTCTGGGAGAGAATTAAAGGCTTCACTGGAAATGTCCAAGTCAGCCCTTTCTCCCCAGGGCCGGCACCGAGCTGGTACCCTCGAGACAGACAGGAGACCATCCACAAGCTCGTCTTTCTAACAGGACACCCCCACCCGCACCCCAGACCCACCTTGACTCGCGCTGATGATGATGTCGGGCTGGAAGACGATCCACGATGAAGAATCCACACGTTATAGGAAACACTACTCCAGGAGAGGAGGACAGGAGGCAACCCAGCTCCCATGAGCATCCTCCCCACCCCTCACCGCGGCCCCCATGGAGGCCCAGCCCTCGATGAGAGAGAAACCCCACTGGTGCTTTCCATAATGTAATTCACCCAACTTGGAGGCTTGGACCTCCCTTAGACCCCTGTGTAAGGAGAGGTGACAGCTCCCCTCCCCGGCCCGGCCAAGGCCTTTGGAAAAGATACAGAGTTTACACGGGACGGGGGACTGGCTGGTCACAGGAGCCGGACCTACAAACAGAGAAGGCACGTGTGTAAGGGCTAAGTAACCCAACCAGAAAGTGCTACCAGTACGACACTTAATACTTCCTAAAGGCTTCAGTGCGTGTTCATTCGACTGCAGTTAAGTAAGGAGAAAGTGAGTTGGCATGTCCCAAGAGGGAAGTCAAGAACAATCCATGAAGAAGTCTTAAAGGAAGAAGTCTTGAAAGAAGCGGAAAGCGGGTTGAAGTTTCTTTCGTGGCGCTGTCTTGCTTTTTTACACACATGCACAAGAAAGAACTGAAAAAGTCACCTGGGTGAGTTCAGATTGAAGACAGGTTTTAATCAGCTGGTTAGAAAAGATGTTAACTTTGTACAGACTTCCTCCTCCCACCCCCACCCACCCCAGCTCCCTGGCCCCGCCCCATTAGAGGACCAGGCTGGAATGTTTAGAGTTGTTTTTGCCCCAATTACCAGCAGTTACTTTCATGCTGAGTAAGCCATCGCAGACACCAGCCATTCATCTGACACCATCTACTCTAAGTGCTTTCAACTACCCTGGGAAAAGAAAGAAGCTGGAAAGAACACTGAAGGCTGAGACCTAATCAGATGTGAGAACTACAGCCGACCCTCAAGACAGGGGTGAACTCCACAGGCCCGCTTACACAGGGGTATTTCTCAACAGTAGAAACCACAGGACTGCACGGCCTGTGGGTGGCCGAGTCTTCAGGTGCAGATGATGGGTATGGAGGACTGACCATCAGTTATATGCAGATTAACCCTCACTGTTGAAGGGTCAACTGTAGCTTGTTCTCAAACTCTGCTCAGCTGGCTGATCCTGCAAGTCCCAGCGCGCAGGCACGAAGCAGCGCTCTGGCTAAACTATCAGCAAGAGCCTGACCTGATTCTTCTCATGACAGGTACTCGGACGTCCTGTCAGTGGGTGAGGCCAACCCAAAGCTATCTGAGAAGGGTTCCTTTAAGAAAACGCTCCTCCCAGAGTTCCACATGTGCACTTCTGACTCTGGTTTATACATGGCAACGACAACCAACCTGCTCCAGACTCCCCTCTCCTTGAAAAAGAACATGGTCTGAGTTCTCCCCTGCAGTCAGTCACAGTGAGTAAAAGCAAAAGGAACGAAATGGCTTTTCCCCTTTTCTGACATCCTGACCTTCTCTCTCCTCTGACTTCTCACTGCCGCCTCTTCGGGTCGGAGGATGGGTTCAGAATAACCTCACAACTACAGCTTTAACACTTCCCATGACCACCAGTCAAGGGAAGACAACAGTCTTTGTCATCATAGTGACACAGAACATAAGAACGATAAAGAGAAGTGATCCCAGGTTAAATAACAGCCATAAATAGCAAAATTTAACCACAGGGTTACCAAGCAGAGACAAACAGAAACGTCAGCATCTTACTCAACATTAAAAACTTTGAGCTTCAGTGGGTAATCACAATGCTCCATTGTAAAACTCAGAGAAAAGAATCATTCTGTTTTCTTCAAAGGGAGATTCACGTCACTTACAAAACGCTTTTCATGAGAACACAACTTTAACTTATAGACTCAGTAGTGTTAGTCGCTCAGTCATGTCCGACTCTGAGACCCCAAAGACTGTCGCCCGCCGGGCTCCTCTGTCCATGGAACTCTCCAGGCAAGAATATTGGAGTGGGTTGCCATTTTCTTCTCCAGGGGATCTTCCCAACCCAGAGACTGAACTCGCACCTCCTGCGATGCAGGCAGATTCTTTATTATCTGAGCCACCAGGGAAGCCCAAGATTCAGTAGTGATGTTAGAAAAAACAGACAGAACCAGCCCTGGAAAAGTGAACAGATGTGGGAAGCCCTGGGCCTGCTCCCCCTTCCATCCACACACGGCGACCCCCTTACCTGCTGCGGGGATCTGATAGGGCTGGATGGATCGAGCTGGGAGCACCGGGTGATGCAGAGTGACAGAGCCATCGAATTCCCCCCTCAGCCTGATATCAAATATCACCGACGTCTGGCGGGCAGAAAGACAACCGCGTGGTATCAGTCCAACAGACCGCAGCTCCACCCGCCCTCTCGGGACCTCACGTCTTCTGTTCAGATCGGCTGAAGGAGCCTCGTGTCTGCGATCAACCCCTGTATGCTGGTGCCTATCTGAGGAGGACTCTGCTGCGACATCACAGCTCTCCGCCAGCTCTCACATGGATCCCCACATCTATGACTTGCTGCCTCTGAAGGGCTCCAGTGGTGGGAACACAGCCTTTTCACTTTAACTTGCAACACCTTCATTAGTTAACAACACAGGTGTCACCAGCCTCCAGGAGGGAAGTGGCTTGTCTCCCACCAGACACCCAGCTGACAGGCATTCTAGTGCTTTCTCTGGAGCCACATGGCCTCAAAACCACCATCATTTACACTCACAAAGGAAGTGCAAGGCTCAGGGGCTAACGCAACACAGTGGTTCGCAGGAATTCCTGGCTTAGATGACTCAACCAAATGACTATTCCCAAGTTTGATCTCATGTGTGTTATTTTCTGAAACAGTATTTAATTCCCCTAATCAACTGGTACGGTTTTCCTAAACCATCTACAAGACCAAACCCATTTCTACCTGGAAGAGCAAAACTTTGAGCATAAAGAGCATTTTTTCTAGTCTTTTTCAGAATGTTTTGTCCATTTCCACAGCTCCTTGGAGCAGGACATGCCCCTACACTCATACCTCTGTGTCCTGATGATGAACCACGACCAGGTTGTCCACCACGTTTAGGGCAAACTTCCCTGTCCGGTTTAACTTCAATATGTGCATCTTTTTACAGGCACCTTCTCTGTAAGACAAGAGAAAGGTCACAAAATAGACCAACAAGCTGTGGTTCGTATTTTAAAACTGGAGAAAAGGGAAGACAGCATTAGCGTACCGTGGTAGGTGATACAGGACCACCTCTGCTCCAGCGCTGTTGGAGGTCCGAGAATGATGCCTCAGGAAGAGAACATACAGCTGGCCGTATCTATCAGAGAACAAGGAGACGTAAGTCACGCTGGTCATCTGACATCCTTCCATTCTAAATGCTGAGTTATAAGGCCATGCTGCTGCTGCTAAGTTGCTTCAGTCGTGTCCAACTCTGTGAGACCCCATAGAAGGCAGCCCACCAGGCTTCCCCGTCCCTGGGATTCTCCTGGCAAGAATACTGGAGTGGGTTGCCATTTCCTTCTCCAATGCATGAAAGTAAAAAGTGAAAGTGAAGTCGCTCAGTCATGTCCGACTCTTAGCAACCCCATGGACTGCAGCCCACCAGGCTTCTCTGTCCATGGGATTTTCCAGGCAAGAGTACTGGAGTGGGGTGCCATTGCCTTCTCCGTTATAAGGTAAGTGAATTGCAAGATACCCAGTCCATCAGATATTCTGCAGCCAACAGAAACATTTACAAAGAAACTGCAATTATCTTAAAAAAAAAAAAAAAGAAATCTAATATTAAGTGAAAAAAGGGGGATGCAAAACTAAATACAACTTGATCACAGTATTTAAAAAAAAAAAACAACCTACAAACTTATGCAGCATGTCCAAAACTACTGGAAAGAAATACAGGTTGTTAATAGTCCTTGAGTGATATGCTGTGCTCATGTGCTCATTCATGTCCAACTCTTTGCGACCCCATGGACTGTAGCCCACCAGCTTCCTTTGTCCATGGGATTTCCCAGGCAAGAATAGTGGACTGGGTTGCCATTTCCTCCTCCAGGGGATCTTCCAACCCAGGGGTTGAACCTGAGTCTCCTGCATTGACAGAGGGATTCTTTACCACTAGCGCCACCTGGGAAGCCCAGAGTAATATGCCAAGTCCATTTTTCTTTTCACTTTCTTTGATTTACCAGTTTTGTAAAATGAATACATTCCTTAATCATAGGAAAGGATAATCATTTTGCATTTTTAAGCCTCATCTGATAAGTGCTGCTGTGACCAGTTCCTGTAGGCAGGTTTTTGTTCCAGGAGTTCACACTGTGCTGGGTCCTGCCTCAGGGATAAGAAAGAGACAGAGGGAAGGGTCTCCTTTTGCAAAGACTTCTCATTTTATCTTTTTCTACACCATCATGCCTCAGATTTCTTTAAAAAAAAAAAGCATTCTAAGTGCTAAACTGATGCTGGGAGGGATTGGGGGCAGGAGGAAAAGGGGACGATAGAGGATGAGATGGCTGGATGGCACCACCGACTCGATGGATGTGAGTTTGAGTGAACTCTGGGAGATGGTGATGGACACGGAGGCCTGGTGTGCTGCAATTCATGGGGTCGCAAAGAGTCAGACACGACTGAGTGACTGAACTAAACTGAACTGAAGTGCTAAAAATATTTTACCATTTGGAAACCAGTTTTAGGCCACAGAAGAATCAGAAGTAATTTAGAAGCAAAGTGTCGATAGTTGTTGAATTTGGGTATATAGGAGATTCTCTGAATCAGTTTTATTTTTGTGTTTGATATTTTCATAATAAAGTTTTTAAATTGAGCTATCTACATTTCCAAATGAAAATAAACCTTCCTACACAAATAATTTAGGGCTACATCTGTTAGATAAAAAATGTAAACTATGTTTTTCTTTAGAACAAGTATGATATATTTTATCTAAAAAAAACTTTGATAAGCTTCAACTCAGAACTAAAAAAAATTTCTGAAACTGAGAAATAAATTGGCTCAGTGGTCTCATTTTATCAGACTAATGTGGTGAAAAAAAACTTCTCTAAGATCACAAAGTCAATAAAATCAGAAAAAAATGTCCGGAAGATGAGGAGCTTTCTACATTCATAAGACCCGAAGTGGAGAAGGGGGGTCCTTCTCGTGTGTTCTGAGGCTACAGGAGCCAGGGCAGCCCTGGTGTGCTTACAACCTCCTATCATGACAGCACTGAAAACAATTATGAGGAGGAATTCTCCCAAAGGACAGACATACATTGTCGCCATGGCAATATCTCTCTCCGAGAGGCTCAGTTTAGTTGACTTTGGGGCAGCTGGTAATTCAATCTCAAACTTGGGCAGCTTCGACATGGTGCCAGCCTGTTTGGGGGAGAAAAAAGTTTTTGCAGAAGCTTATTAAGCCTTCTGATGTTCCAGCACTGCCCACATCAAGCACCGAGGATACACATGCACTGAGTCTTCCCCTCCTTTTCAGGGTTCCAGGGGCCTGGCCTTAGGATGCATTCTTGATGGAGATGGGATGGTATGGGGTGCCCTCTAGTGGTCAGAAGGGGTGAGGCTCTTGTTGGAGGAACTTGCCCCTTTGAAGTTAGAGGATCAGTTAGGCTGCTGGAGGAACAAGGTCAGAGGACTTTTTTAAAGGGAGGCCGACCCTTACCCGGAAGTAGAAGGGCTGCAGCACATTTCCAAGCACTGTGGTGGACAGCAGAATCACGGAGCCCTCGGGACAGTACATGTACCAGTTCACGTTGATGTTCTGGCTCTTCAGGAGCTTCAGATTCCGCTTCTCTGGTAACACCTGACACAAAGTTCAAGAAACAGAAGCTTTATTTGAAAACAGCAAATGGGAAATTCCCTGGTGGTCCAGTGGTTAGAATTCTGTGCTTCTGCTGCAGGGAACGCGGGTTTGATCCCTGGTCAGGATCCTGCATGCCTCAAGGTACGGCCAAAATAATAAAAAAGAAAATACCTCAAAACTGACATAGTACACAAAGAAAATCATAAAAAGCAACAGTTTGTAGTTAAGTAGGAAAAAAATCATTTTTATTTATTACAGCTACCATTCTTCCAGCCTTGTGCTTATTAACACTTCCAAATCTTAGCTCATTTATTCTTTCCATGTCTCCAAGGGCTGGGCATCATTAGGCTGATTTGAGGGGAAAAAATAAGGCTCCAAGGGGCAAAGGAACCCGTGACAACCCAGGCAGCCCACCTCACTCCAGGACCGCCCAAGCCCCCACATTCCCACATTCCCAGGCACCATCCTCCCAAGGGTGGGGAGCAGCAGCATCCTTGCTTGTCATGGATCCAGCAAAATAAACCGACGCCCTGGAGCCACATGCACCAGATCAGCCACTGCCCTGCCTGCAGAATCAGCCTTCCTCCTGGTCTCCCGCTCAGTCTGAGGCTGGGGGTAAGGGGGTATCCTTCTTCTAACAGACATGTTCATGAGACTCCATGTGCAAACCGAGTAACTGTCTTATAATAACGGCACATTTAAAATATACTCAGAATCTCCTGATACATTAAGGAGTGCTGAATGGAGCCCAAAGATGATGTTAATGCTCCCAGAACACTGCCCTGAAGAACTGACTTGGAAGTCAGCCCTGGGGGCATGGGTTTCTTGATGATCCAGGGATAATAAAATAAAGATGTGTCAGAGTCCTCTTTCTTTCTAACTTATTTCTTGAAGATCTTAAAACCACCTAGATGACCTGAACCTAGATAACCTGAATGTACACTCTTCTACTATCTACAGAAAGATATACTTTCTGTATAGAGTGTTGAATGTACACTCTTTCTATATCTACAGAAAGATATACTTTTAAACGACTGCCCCAGGAACCCTTCTGTAAAGCCACAATCCTTTCCTTGCTAGTCACAGGCACAAAATTCTATTTCTGTGCATATGGGATTCAGGTAGCTTTCCTTTCTGCCAGTCACTGAGGTTCTGATAACAGACCTCCAGCAGAGTACCACGGCGTCCACAGCATCCTGTGTCACACGGGTGTGCCTCCTCCATTTGTGTGTGTTTTTTTTTTTTTCCATTTGTATATTCTAAATTAAATTACACTGGTTTCGCTGGGGCAACAAACTTAACACCTGAAAGAATTCTAACCCTCTCCACACTGGCTCCACTTAAGAGATTTCAGGAGCTTTCTCAATAGATCAGGCAGCTGGAACAGATTAATACATTATTGACCAGGGGCTTTTTGCAGAAACTAAGGCCTGTGGCCAGCAATTCGTTATGTAAGTTAATATTGAAACACTCTGATCAATTATGTTCCGGTAACATAAGATGCATTACTACGTCAGTAAGTTAGTTATTGAAAGATAAAGTCCAATGTAAACAAAAGAGTGAAAAGGCAACCTACAGAACACGAGAAAGTATTTGCAAATTATCTATCTGATAAAGGGTTAATATTCAAACTATACAAACACTTCCTATGACTTGACAAAAAGAAAATAACCCAATTTAAAAACAGAGGGGACTTCCCCGGTGGCACAGTGGCTAAGAATCTGCCTGCCAATGCAGGGGACAGGGATTCAATCCCCAGTCCGGGAAGATTCCACGAGTTGCGGAGCAACTAAGCCCACATGCTACAACTATTGAGGCGTGCTTGCCCTAGAGCCTGTGTTCCACGAGAAGCTGCTGCTGCTACTGCTGCGAAGTCACTTCAGTCATGTCCGACTCTGTGCGACCCCATAGACGGCAGCCCACAAGGCTCCCCCGTCCCTGGGATTCTCCAGGCAGGAACACTGGAGTGGGTTGCCATTTCCTTCTCCAATGCATGAAAATGAAAAGTGAAAGTGAAGTTGCTCAGTCGTGTCCGACTCTTCACGACCCCATGGACTGCAGCCCACCAGGCTCCTCCGCCCATGGGATTTTCCAGGCAAGAGTACTGGAGTGGGGTGCCATCGCCTTCTCCGCCACGAGAAGCTACTCCAATGTAAAGTGCAAGCACCGCAACGAAGAGTAGCCCCCGCTTGCTGCAATTAGAGAAAGCCCTTGAGCAGCAACAAAAACCCAGCACTGCCAAAGATAAATATTATTTTTTTAAAAAGAGGAATAGACCTCATCCAGAGCACGAACAAAAGGCCAACAAGCCGTGAACAAGGTGTACACCATCACCAATCAGAGAAATGCAAATCAAAACCACAATGAGATACCATCTGACACCCAGCAGGATGACTGCTATGGATAAAATAGAAAACAACAAGTGTTAGTGGTAAGATGGAGAAACCGGAACCCCCGTGCACTGTCGCCGGGAATGTAAAATGGCATAACTGCTCTGCGGAAATGCCTCAAAAATTAAAAACAGAATTATTATGTGATCCAACAATCCCACTTGGGGGTTATATACCCAAAAGACCTGAAAGCAGGGTCTCAAAGAGATACTCACACACTTGTGTTAATAGCAGCATCATTCACAATAACCAAAAAATGGAAGCAATGCCAGTGTCTGTTGGTAGATAAATGGACAAACAGAATGTGGTGTATGTATTCAACTGAATATTTTTCAGGCTTGCAAAGGAAGGGAATTCTGACGCATGCTGTAACATGGATGAACCTTGAGGACACAATGCTAAGTGAGACAGGACGGTCAGAAAAAGACAAACACTGTACGATTCCACTTATAGGAGGTAGAGGACCTTAAAGCAGACAAATTCATAGAAGCAGAAAGGAAACCTGTGGTTACCACGGGCTGGGAAAGGGGAAACGGGGAGTTGTTTTCAATAGGTACTGAGTTTCAGTTTTACAAGATCAAAGTTCTGGAGCTCGTTTTCACTACAACGTGAAAATACTTAACGCTCATGAATTATACACTTAATGGTTAAGATGGTAGATTTCATGTTATGTGCTTTTAATCACAGTTAAAATCTGGGACATCCCTGGCGGCCCAGTAGTTAAAGCTTCCAATGCCAGGGGCAAGGGTTCAATTCTTAGTAGGGGAACTAAAATCCCACATGGCACAGCCAAAAAATAAAAATAAATAAAATAACAATATTAAAAAAAAATTTTTTTAATATTCTTTTTAAGATAAAAAGGCAATTCATAAAACAGGAAACACAAATGTACAATACACAAAAGATGCTTAGCACCCTCCTAATGAAACACGCAAATTAAAATGGCTTTCCACCTCTCAAGATTGGCAAAAGTCTACAGATTTATCATATCTTGCTCTGCTAATGGTGTGGAAAATGGAGATTCCTGTATTGCTAGTGAGAATGCAACTTCTGGAAGAAATTTAACAGTATCTGTTCAGGTTTTAACTTTTTATTCTTAATTTAGTTCTTACTCCCAATTTATTTTTTGGCCTTGTTGCTGGCATGTGGGATCGCAGTTACCTGATCAGGGACAGAACCTTCAACAGTCCCACCCCACACATACCACCCGCTGGAAGCGAGGAGTCTTAATTACTGCACCACCAGGGAAGTCCTGTTCAGCTTTTTAGTTATTGATACTTAGATTACAATTGCCCTTCCAAGAATTGTGTCATCTAAGAATATAAAGCAACGTTTACAAGTTCATTCACTGCTTGAACTCACTACAGAGTTGTTTGTAATAACTAGGAGACAAAGATGTTCATGAACAAGAATTGGTAAAACTGTAGCACATCTACACACCTGAATACCAGTCAGAATAAGATATGGTAGGATATCTAAGAAATATCCCTATGCAAAAATAAAAAGGTGCCAGTCCCCAAAGTTTATACAATATAACCATATTTCTAAGTGTAGGAACCAAGTGGAGGAGCAGGCACCAAATTAGTTCATAATGGTTACTTCCAGGGATTATGGGGGACTTTTTACCTTCCATATAAAGTAAAGGTAACATCTGAATGTTTTACAAAAAAATATATATTACTCATAATTAGAAAGAAAAAAAAAACCCAAGTGAATTCAAAAAGCTGCCAAAACATGATCACAAGCCTTGCTCCAGAACAAGTAAGTAATAAACGTCTGTTCCTGGTTGTTTGCTAAGTCCTATCTGACTTTTTTGTCACCCTGTGGACTGCAGCCCACCAGGCTCCTCTGTCCATGGGATTTTCCAGGCAAGAATACTGGAGTGGGTTGCCATTTCCTTCTCCTGGGGATCTTCCCGACCCAGAGATTGAACCTGTGTCTCCTATATTGGCAGGCTGATTCTTTACCACTGAGCCACCAAGAAAGCCCAAGTAATAAATATAATACCTGGTAAAATTCGATTCCTTGATCTGTGATGAAGACAATTTCAGTAGAACTAGTCCAGCAGAATCCTAGTATGTTGGCATTTTTGGTCTGAAAAGAATTGCAGAAAGATTTTTTTTTAATTAATAATAAAAAAAAAGAATCTGTAATTTTTTTCAAAAGTTTAAAGTACCTTGCTGTTTATATCGCTTTTTGATAAAAGTTACCAAGATTTGATTACTTATGAACAAATCATATTTTCTGTTAAATACAGTGTTCCCAGATATCCACCTGAAACACCTCACTGAAGCACCTGAATGTGAAGTCCTTCTTGTCAATAGGATGGGGGAGGAACTGAGTTTGGCAGGAAGGTAAGTGCCCAGCACTCTGATACCAACCTCTACCTTTAGAAATCAAAAGACAGCTGATATGCTGAGTCAAACACATCATAAAAGCTAGTGGTATAAAGGTCTAAAGGCCTAAAGATTTTCTGTGGCAGTTACCCAAAGTGGGGTTGAAGATCCTGAGCCCTGCCCTGAGTCACCTAGTGAAGAGCCACGCTGGGAGCCTCAGGGCAGCCAGGCTAGGACCAGGCTCTGCTGCACAGAGCAACGGAGTCTGCCAGGGGCTAAGGTGTCTGCAGATGGGCCCCTCTTTGCTGAGAACCCACCAGAAGTACTAGTCACTCAGTCGTGTCCGACTCTTTGTGACCCCATGGACTGCCAGACTCCTCTGCTCATGGGATTCTCCAGGCAAGAATACTGGAGTGGGTTGCCCTTTCCCCCTCCAGGGGATCTTCTCGACGCAGGGGTCAAACCTGCATCTCCTGCTTTGCAGGCAGGTTCTTTACCTCTGAGCCACCTGGGAAATCAGGAACCCAGGTGGATCCCCAAGTAGCAAAACCATTACAAAGATGTGCAAAGACAAACCACTTCACCAGCAGCTTCTGCTGGGTTTCCTAGGTGCCAAGATGCTCTCTAAGCTGAGCCCCCTCTAGCTCATCACGCCCAGCAAATCTGATTAAAATGGATTAGAATCTCCACTGACGGGAGGGACGGAAGAGGAAGGACACGAGGAACGCAAGTCCAGACAATAACATCAGGAAACAGAGGGAAAGAACTCCTTTTCCGAAAACCTCCGAAGAGGCTGCTATGAAGGGAATCCAAGGTCTGACCCAGCGGAGAAGGGCAGGGGCCACAGGAAGACAACAGCCACCAAGGGCTGAAGGGGCTTGGTGTTTAACATCGTCCATCCATTTAATCCTGCCAGCTCCGTCTTACAGCTGAAGAAATGCACTTTAAAAAATTTAAAGGGTGTCCGAAGTCAAAGCCAACGTGAGGCAGATCCCAGGGTCCAAGCACAATCTAATTCCACATCTGTGCTCTCAGTCACCCGGCTACCCTGTGCCTCTGGCCTTGGAGTTTACGCCCACCAGCTCAGACAGAATCACCCCATCGGCCCATACCTTGCACTCCTGAGTGTACTCCAGCTGAGAACTATCCGGGATAAAATTAGAAAAGTCCTGAAAGGAAAGAAGCACACAAGAGGAGAAGTGTGGATCTTCAAGTACAAAGAGACAAGTGGAAAAAGACAAATTTAAAAAGTGGTCAGAAAAAAAAAAACAGACAAAACCCCAAAGACAGGAAAAATAAAACAACCGATCTGGACAAACTGCCCCGTTATCAGCAGCAGGTTGACAATTCCAATTTTTAAAATGAGTTAATCCAAATATTGTTAGGGTTCAGAAACTGATTTTGAAAATGCATTCCTCAAATGACTGACTTCAGAGAAATGGGTTGCTATATTTTACAAGAGGCTTTCCAAAAATTTTAGCAGTTAATACTGACAGAAAGAAACAGGATTTGCCTTTCTCAACAGCTTTTTCTCTACAAATGGCGATGGTGAATACTGACGAAAGCCAAAATGCCAACAAGCTGCTCCAGATTTGAATATCTGCTCTTAAATCAAGCATTCAAAGATGAGATAAATGAAAATATGAAGTTACTGAGGTAAGGCTAACTCCCAAAGTTGCCAAAAATATGCTTTGCAAAATCTATGGTTCCAGTTATCCATCAAAACAAAAGATGCCTGATGTTCCAAATAACTTTTAAAAAAACTTTACGGGAATTCTCTCCAATTCCAGGGGTTAGGATGCCTCACTTTTATTGCAGGGGGCCCAAGTATGGTCCTTGGTTGGGGAGCTAAGCTCCTGCAAGCCACGCAGAGCAGCAAAAAAAAGGAAAAAATTAAAAAGAGGTACATTTAAAAAAAAAAATTTTAAGTCAAAAATGACAAACTAAGGCTGTTAAGTATTTATCCATTTAAATGTCTTTCTCATCTTCAAGAATCCAAAAACTCCAATACAATGCAGCATGGAACTACAGCTTCCATGAAATTAAAATAGAAATGGGTCCTTTAACACTGGAATTCTGGAGTTCTTTCTCTTCCAAATGTACTTCTGGTTTTATATTTCCCTATTCCGTATTTCTTATTATTTACCGTGTATCTTTCTTTGGTCTATTTTCTTTGCTCTCAAATGTCTGACTCTTTGCGACCCTATGGACTGTATTCCGCCAGGCTCCTCTGTCCATGGGATTCTCCAGGCAAGAATACTGGAGTGGGTTGCCATGCCCTCCTCCAGGGGATCTCTGGTGTCTCCTGCATTGCAGGCAGATTCTTTACCACTAGCGCCACCTGGGAAGCCCACCAAATGTACTTCTAACGTCCTTTTCTTTGTACTATAAAGATATGTCTTACCACGGTCTTTGAGGTCCTCTGAACAGCCAATATCTTATTTTCCAAGGAAAACTTGATGCACTTCACTTCTCCTTTGTCCTCCATTCTTTAAGAAGAAAAAGCAGGTGATGAGTTGTACAGTTCATGACTGCATTCTAGCTTCTATCATTTTATGAGAAGAAAAAAAGACAACTTAAATATTCAAGAAGCAGCAAATCTTAGTTTAAAATGATAATGATGTTTCTGAAGCTTATAGGACCTCTTTTCAAACAGCAGAGTCCACCTGGCAACACGAGACAGAAGAAACTGACCTAATTGCCGTAACAAGTGACTAAGGAGTTGCAAACACTGCACTTTCACCTGAGCCTCGTTTCAGATGTCACTGAGTCTGGACCCCAGAGTAACTTTCTCCACACACTGCCGCCTTCTCTCTCCATTGCCTTCACAGCAACGCCTTTTTTCTCCTGAGATGCTGGTAGCTGTGAGATATTTACTTACTTATTTCTGATTGAAGTATATAGCAGCACTTTTGAAAAAGGAGTCTACTTTTTCGCATCCAGCACCCCACAGGCTGCGCCGCGAGGACGCCTCCACCTCCGTCTCACAACCACTTCAAATGGAGGTCAAGAGGAAGCCAAGGTCTGGATCACTGGGGAAACTCTCGAAGGAAAGGTATCACTCCCTGTCCTGATTATGGTGATGGTTTCATGTATCAAAACTCATCAACTGTGTATGTCAAATATATGCAGCTAGTAATAATTAGACCATAACAGAGCTATTAAAAGTAACAAGACGTTTTTAAAACAGGGTAGGGAATTTCCTGGTGGTCCAGTGGCTAGGACTCGGCACTTTCACTACTGGGCCTGGGTTCAATCCCTGGTCAGCAAACTCCGATCCCCCAAGCCGCTCAGTGTGGCCAAAAAAATCAAAGAGGGTAAACTTGGTATCTCCGCTCAAGTCTTCCTGAGCCCCCTGGGCTAGATCATCATGGCTTCACCCCCACTTTCCACACCCAAGCGACCAGCGAGTCTTACCCCAGACCTTCCTAAGCAACCCCGGAGAGCCTACTGGATGCCAGTCAACACTGTCTTTGGTTTACACTGCCTTCAGGCAGGTTTCCACTGCACCGGCTCAGAGCGCAGCAACTAATCAAGCTTCAATGCTGCACCAGTGCACTCTTCCCAAATACTGATCTTTTCGCCTTTTTTAAACAATCTAACATAATGAGATGAACCCTGAAATCCACAGCAGAATATAGAGGGTTCAAGCCGACTGCTGTCAGTGGCCACACCACCACCCACGCCTTCCCTGCGTGAAACCTCGTCTTCAGTCACACAGACAGGGAATCCCCCCTCAACAGGGAGACTGCTTGTCTTCATGTTCTCTCCATCCAGAAGCCTCCTGTCCACCTAGAAGCCTCCCTTTCAGGCCTCGATCCTCTCTGAGGCCTTCCCCCTCCCAGGCAGTGGTCTTCCCCAGCCCGTCCCAAGATAAATGTCCATCTCTTCTCTGCGCCTGCATTCTGAAGAGAGGGTGATTACAATATCTATCACAGGAAATACTAGGCGTCCACTCCCTGCCTCCCAACACTCAATGTATGGGTCTTCCAAAAGGGGGTTGCGCTCACATGCTCAGTGGCTCTGTCCTGTCTGACTCTTTGCGACCCCTAAACGGGGCCAGGCTCACTCAAAGCCTTCACGCACCTGGAGCCCAGCACACTGCAAGCAGTGTTTTCCCAACAAAGGATGATCAAAGAAAAAGAGGCTGATTCATCTTCTACTTCAAAAATTGTTTTCTAGGGACTTCCCTGGTGGTCCAGTGACTAACAACTCCGCGTTCTCGATGCAGGGGGCCCAGGTTCCATCCCTGGTCAGGGAACGAGATGCCACATGCCACAAGGAAAAGAACCCACACGCTGCAACCAAGACCTGGCACAGCCAAATAAATAAAAACCTAAAAATAAAAACTGTTTCCTAGTTACACAGTCCAACTGTAAAATGTTTTTAAAGTCACCACTGAACTGAGGATCAACTCTGTACTTTCCCCTCTGTAATCACAAGAGTTAAGGTCATCAGATAGTTTATCATCCAAACTGAGATAATTCTGAAAGTGAAAGGAGCTGCTACCCATAGTTACACCGGTTCCATTGGGATATACTGGGACATCCAGTCCCCTTAAGTATACTGGAAGCTGAGGTTTTAACACACATGATTACATGGCAAACACTAACCCAGGAATCTCCTCCATCTCCCAAACGCTCTGGAAAGCCCCTGAGTCAAGAGGAAATAAAGCCCCTCTTCCACCAAGAAACCGGAAATACAAACGCTGACGCTCTGACTGGTTAATTTCAAGAGACACGAACTAGAGTATGTGGATCCCAAAACAACAAGACTGCACACCTTCACTCTGACAGGAAGTCCAAGGATATCCACCAAGACTGTATAGCAGGTGTCTGCTTCCCTCTTCCTACAGGCAGGGATGTGCCCCACACCCAACATATAAAACAAGCTTCTAAATGAGAAACAAATAAAAACACCATTTTGTTTACATGTTGAAACAGTCTGGAAACGTCAATATGATAATTACCTAAATGAGATGGGATTCCTGTCATCGGGGCCTTTCACTACCACTCCAGTGGCTCCACCAGATCTAACGGCAAAAACCTGGGAGAAAAAGCAGCGACGTTTTACCATGCTGAACTCTGAAAGGCTCCAGACATCTATACCCACCTGCGAGGATGATTTCTGCTACGCCCCACCCTGGGTTCAGCTGAACTAACGTGGCACTTAGCAAACTGCGGATGCTTGGTGTCCACATGAATTTTAAGAAACAAGAGAGTAGTGACCAAAACAAGCTACCATTCGGCACGCTGCCCGCCGTGCGAGATGGGGTCGGTCCTGGAGGCTGCAAGCTCTAACCCGTGAATGCACTTACGCACACCCGGCTACTCAGCCCCGGGTTTACAAAATTCCCGAGAACAGTGAAAATCTCAGCGCCTAAATCCTTGACTGCAAGGGAAACTGATGACGAGAAGGCGTCGGGGAAACACCGGCGTGCCACGAGCGGACCGCAGCGGCCGAGGGGCGCCAGGGTCCGCCCGGCTGTCACTTCGGGGGAGAAAGCCCTGGCCGCGGCAGAGCCCGGTCACTCGGCTTTCTCACAGGACGGGACTGGCGCGGCGGCCCTAGGCCTGATCCCCGGGCCCCCGGCCCCGGCGCGCGGAACACCCGGCGGCATCGGGGGCGGCTGGCAGGACGCGCCGGGCCGCACAGGGGAGAAGGGCTCGGGCCGGCCCGGACCTGCTTGTTGGCCTCGTCGAAGAAGACGCAGTTGACCGGGTTCGCCTTCTCGAAGTGTACCGGCCGCTCGCACAGTTCCAGGTAGTAGTCCTCCTCGCCCATGGCGGGCGCCGCGGCGGCGGCGGGGGGCCCGGGGGCGGCCGCCAGCGTGAAGCCGGTCGAGCAACACCGGATGTAAGGAGTCTGGCCGGGCGGCGGCAGCGGCGGCGATCTCGCGGGCGCTCAGGCCGCTTCCTGGTGCCACGCCCCTTCCTGGTGCCACGCCCCCAACCCTCTGGCACGTGACCCGCAGATCTCCTCGCTTAAACTGGCGACTAACCGCCCACCTCGTAGCGGTGGGGCCCACCGGCCGGAGACCAAACCGGGCTCTCTGCGGGAGGCTCCTCCCTTTGCGGTGGGGGCGGAGCACCAAGGCTGCCCAGCCGGCGGAGGTTGGAGGGCGGAGGGGCGGAGGGCCTGACAGAGAAACTCGTTTGGTGCAGTGGGCGGGCTTGGGCGCCCTGGCGCCCAGCCGCACTTTTCCGGGCGGTCGGTGGTCCTATCTCCCTCTTGGTCACAGGAAGCTTGCGCAGGGCTGCGTGCTCGTGTGGGGCAGGGCTGTCGCCTGGTCTTAGGAAAGTGCATCCTTCTAGAGCCTCTTACTAAGGGAGAGCATGGTCAGCGCCTGGATGCTCTGAGCGTGTAACGGGGAAAACTAGTTTAGATTGCGGGTCTGAAAGCCTCTTGATGGCTTTGATACTTGAAGGGGATGGGGTAAGTAGGGGGTAGCTCCTCATTCAAGGGATAGAAGAGAGAGATGGGAGGGAAGAAGGGAGAAGCACAGATGACCCCCTAGTTGTCCGTTCTCAACAAGCAGATAAATTTTGACACCATTCTCTTAAGATACAAAGTAGCTTGCGACGTTTGGCAGGGAAGTAGGGAAGGTCAAGAATTGGGTTTTGGACACGTGAATCCGAAGATAAATGATAGTTACACAGATGGATATATGGGCATCCCTGGTGGCTCAGACGTTAAAGAATCTGCCCTGCAATGCAGGACACCCAGGTTCGATCCCTGGAGGGGTTAAGATTCCCTGGAGAAGGAAATGACAGCCCACTCCAGTATTCTTGCCTAGAGAATCCCTTGGATGGACGAGCCTGGCAGGCTACAGTCCATAGGGTTGCACAGAGTCTGACACGACTGAGCTACTAACACACATATAGGTCTGAAGCTCATCAGAAGAGTGACAAAACTGGAGACAGAAATTGGGAGTTATTGGAATGTAGATGATATTTGAAGCCATGGAATTGGGTGGGATAACCTAAGACAGGTGCATAAAGGAAAACACACACAACCAGCCTTTCAAGGCCAGGAGCAGGAATCCCAGAGGACAAGCAGAGCCTGCTAGAGAAATAGAAAACCAGGAGAGGTTCTCTGTGGAGCTGAGTGAAGAGACTGGGGAAGCAGGTGTGGTCTGCTTTGACGAAGGCTGCTGAGAGGTCAGCTAAAGAGAGCCCTGCAGATGTTCCAGGTTGTCACCCTATGACCCTTCCTGAGACAGACCCCTCCCTTCTCTCCCTGCTGTTGCTCTTCTCTGAAATACCCAGATAATAGTATCTCATGCATATTTCCTGTTTTTCAGATGCTGCCCCATCAATCACCAAACAGCTGTCATCAGCATCCCCAGAGTCCTCCACGTCACTATGTTTGTGACGATTTGTGAAGGAACCAGAGATCAAATTGCCAACAGCTGTTGGATCATCAAAAAAGCAAGAAAAACATATTGACTATGCTAAAGCCTTTGACTGTGTGGATCACAACAAACTGTGGAAAATTCTTAAAGAGATGGGAATACCAGACCACCTGTCCTGCCCCTTGAGAAACCTGTATGCAGGTGAGGAAGCAACAGTTAGAACTGGACATGGAACAGAAGACTGGTTCCAAACAGGGAAAGGAGTACATCAAGGCTATATACTGTCACCCTGCTTATTTAACTTACATGCAGAGTACATCATGAGAAATGCTGGGCTGGAGGAAGCACAAGCTGGAATCAAGATTGCCGGGAGAAATATCAATAACCTCAGATATGCAGATGACACCACCCTTATGGCAGAAAGTGAAGAGGAACCAAAAAGCCTCTTGATGAAAGTGAAAGAGGAGAGTGAAAAAGCTGGCTTAAAGCTCAACATTCAGAAAACAAAGATCTTGGCATCTGGTCCCATCACTTCATGGGAAATAGATGGGGAAACAGTGGAAACAGTGACAAACTTTGTTTTGGGGGGGGCTCCAAAATCACTGCAGATGGTGATTGCAGCCATGAAATTAAAAAACGCTTACTCCTTGGAAGGAAAGTTATGACCAACCTGGATAGCATATTCAAAAGCAGAGACATTACTTTGCCAACAAAGATCCATCTAGTCAAGGCTATGGTTTTTCCAGTGGTCATGTATGGATGTGAGTTGGACTGTGAAGAAAGCTGAGCGCTGAAGAATTGATGCTTTTGAACTGTGGTGTTGGAGAAGACTCTTGAGAGTCCCTTGGACTGCAAGGAGATCCAACCAATCCATTCTAAAGGAGATCAGCCCTGGGTGTTCTTTGGAAGGAATGATACTAAAGCTGAAACTCCAGTACTTTGGCCACCTCATGCAAAGAGTTGACTCATTGGAGGATACTCTGATGCTGGGAGGGATAGGGGGCAAGAGGAGAAGGGGACGACAGAGGACGAGATGGCTGGATGGCATCACTGACTCGATGGACATGAGTCTGAGTGAACTTCGGGAGTTGGTGATGGACAGGGAGGCCTGGCGTGCTGCGATTCATGGGGTCGCAAAGAGTCGGACACAACTGAGCGACTGAACTGAACTGAACTGAAAATCACTGCAGGTGGTGATTGCAGCCGTGAAATTAAAAGATGCTTGCTTCTTGGAAGAAAAGCTATGACTAACCTGGACAGCATATTAAAAAGCGGAGACATTACTTTGCCAACAAAAGTCCATCTAGTCAAAGCTATGGTTTTTCCAGTAGTCATGTATGGATCTAAGAGTTAGACTATAAAGAAAGCTGAGCATGGAGGAATTGATGCTTTTGAACTGTAGTGCTGGAGAAGACTCTAGAGTCCCTTGGACAGCAAGGAGATACAACCAGTCTACCCTAAAGGAAATCAGACCTGAATATTCATTGGAAGGACTGATGTTGAAGCTGAAATGCCAATACTTTGGCCACCTGATGCAAAGAACTGACTCATTTGAAAAGACCCTGATGCTGGGAAAGATTGAAGGTGTGAGGAGAAGGGGACGACAGAGGATAAGATGGTTGGATGGCATCACTGACTCAATGGACATGAGTTTGGGTAAACTCTGGGAGTTGGTGATGGACAGGGAGGCCTGGCGTGCTGCAGTCCATGGGGTTGCAAAGAGTCGGACACGACTGAGCGACTAAACTGTGAAGTCACTGTGTTTCCCAGAAGTGTGCAGTGCCTCTTAATCATGCCCTCAATCTCATGAAATGTTGTTATTTTTGTAATTATCTGGTTATAATCTGTTCCTGTTTTACTGCGAGAGCAGGGGCTGTGTCTTGTGTTACTCAGCCCTCACATCAGTGACCTCCTCATTTCCACCTCTGCTGCTGCTGCTGCTAAGTCACTTCAGTCGTGTCCGACTCTGTGCGACCCCATAGATGGCAGCCCACCAGGCTCCCCCGTCCCTGGGATTCTCCAGGCAAGAATACTGGAGCGGGTTGTCATTGCCTTCTCCGATCTTCACCTCTGAGCACCTGGAAACCAACATCTCTAAAACAAAACTCCTGATCACCCCTCACCAGGGTCTTCTCCAAGGGTCCCCTACCCCAATAAAGGCACTGTTACCAAACTAGTCAATGACCCATGCCGGGGTCCTAGCCTGGGCAAGACTCACCTTGACCACAGAGGAGGTTCTTTTTCCAATCAGATTGGCCCAGCCAGTAGCAAAACAGATGCTGAGACTGGAGCAACATAAGCTTTATTTAATGGCCAAAGAATGGAGAACCAGGAACCTAGTTTGCAAACTTCTCAACCTGATTTGGGTGGAGACACCAAAAATATAGAAGGGTTGAGGAAAAAGGGAGGAAATTGGAAAGGGTGAGAGGAATACATGAGTTATTCAAGAACAGGTATGTGATTTTGACCTGAAACTGATGCAGCTCTCCTTTTCAGTCCTCATATGGGGTTTTCCAGTTGCTGTCATGGCAACTGTCAGCCCTCTTGGTGCTGGTGGGCGTATCATTTAGCTAATGTATTACTGTGAGCCTGTAATCAGGTTCGAGTGCCACAGGAAGTCAAATCTTCTACCATCTTGGGCCTAGTTGGTTCTAATCAGTTCTTATTTTTTCCTCTTTGCAGCTTCCTTTTGAAACTTAAATATTCATGATCAGTCATGTATGACTCTTGTGACCCCATGGACTGTAGCTTGCTAGTCTTCTTTCTGTCCATGGGATTTCCCAGGCCTTGATACTGGAGTGGGTTGCCATTTCCTCCTCTGGGGGATCTTCCCAACCCAGGGATCAACCCTGTGTCTCCTGCATTGTAGGTGGATTCTTTATCCACTGAGCCATTGGGGAAGCCTAACCCCAATAAATGGAAGATGTCAGTATTCCTCATTCCAGAAAAGACGACCTAAAGCCAGATTAAAAGAACTGGAGAAGCTCATCAAGAGATGACTTGAGCCCAGATTAAAGGAGTGCAGGTCCCCCCCACATCCTAATCTCATCAGCAACCCCACTCTTGAACCACTGCTGTAAAACTCCTCACCAAATCCACACAGTTTTTGAGGCAGGAGGCCACTCTATCCCCCTTTGCCTGGCAGAGCAATAAAGCTATTATTTTCTACTTCCACCAAACTGTCTCCAAGTTTCAATTCAGCACAGAATTTTCAGCAGCACCGCCACACCTGATAATTCTGTTACCAGAAGGCTCTTGCTGTAAATTTCCTGTGCTACTTAGGCAGATGTTTCCTTCCTCATTTCATTTCTGTAACAGTTTATGTTTCTGTGTTTCTTTAAAGATTAAATTGAAGAATGGATGCAAAGCTGTGCCTCTGTGCCCGTATGTCTTTTGTTTGCCGCCACATCTTTTCTCTGATTTGATTTTCAGGGAAAAATAGAATTTCATTATTCAAATCAGAATAATTTTAATATTTAAAATTCACTTTTGGGCTTCCCTGAAGGCTCAGTGGTAAAGAATCTGCCTGCCAATGCAGGAGACACGGGTTTGATTCCTGATCTGGGAAGATCTCACATGCCTCAGAGCAACTAAGCCTGTGCCCCACAACTACTGAGTCTGCACTCCACAGTCTGGGAGCTGCAACTACTGAGCCCATGTGCCGAAAGTACTGAAGCTCCGCGCCTAGAGCCTGTGCTCTGCAACGAGAGAAGTCACTGCAATGAGACGCCCTTGCACAGCAACTAGACGAAGCCCGTGCGCAGCGAAGAAGACCCAGCTCAGCCATAAATAAATGTTTTTAAAAAATCACTTTTATTGAGAATTTTAAATTGCATTTTAAAATGATTTGTTAAAAATTTCTTGTACCTTTCCTGAAGGTGCTGGAGAGCTCCCAAAGCAACTGGAGCCCGAGAAGCCATGATCCTGGGGAGCAAGTAGCCCCAGAGAAGACGGCCTGGCGGGCGTTGCTGCCACTTTGTTCCACTATGAAATTGCTGCTGTGAAAGTGATAGCTGAGAGGCTGGGGCACTGAGCGGAAGGGGAAAGATAGAAGATGCTGAAACAGAGCAAAATGCATCTTTAGACACCTCAGGGCCGCCACGGAGGAGCAGGGCTAGCACCCACCAGGCTTTCAGCGATGCCCTGAAGGACACGCCTACCCAGGAGGACAGGAAAACAGGGGCTGCCTCTAATCGGCTCAGTCTATGGTGGGTTAGAGTCACCTGCCCTGCCCTGACTGCCCCAGTGTTAGTGAATCAGCTCTAAGTTCATAATTAGTTTCTTATTTCATTGTGGGCTTGTGAAAGCTCAGTGTATGTCTGGTGTTTAAGATAAGCAGCTTTACAAGCATATTTTCTTCCCACAGTAGCTTAAAAGGTGCTTGTGACAGTTTCTGAAACCTAAACACAAAACACACAGGCTTTTCTGTTTTTCTGAGTTTTGTTTTGTGCTGTCTTTAAAGTCTTTTTCAGGCTTTATGACACATCTGGAAGGATATGTATCAACACTATTAGAGTGGTTCTCTCAGCCCAGCATGTTTTCACTTTCTTCTTTGAACTTTTCAAATTCCATTTGGTTTTTAAAACAAATGTAACTTTTATAAAAGGAACTGTTTTTAAAAGTTTGTGTGCCTTTCTTTACTGGCAAATCTTGATTATATATTACTGTTGTACAACCTGCTTTTCATTTTGTAAGTATTTTATACATGAATTTATGTTTCCTTACATATATGTGTTAGCCTGTATATGTGTATACAAAAAGTGTTATTGATGATGGTTCTTGTACTGTGGTAATTTCTGATTTTTTTTTCTCCTGCCTTTGGTATTATTTGCATTTAGAAAAATAAATGTGCATTATCTTCATAAAAAGAAATAAGAAAACACGTGCGTGTTAAGTCACTTCAGTAGTGACCAACTCTTTGTGGCACTATGAACTATAGCCTGCAAGGCTTCTCTGTCTATGGGGATTCCCCAGGCAAGAATACTGGAGTGGGTTGTCATGCCCTCACCCCAGGGGGTATTCCCGACCCAGGGATAGAACTCACGTCTCTCACATCTACCTGCATTGGCAGGAGGGTTCTTTACCACTAGCCCCACCTGGGAAACCCAGCAGAACACATAAGAAGGTCCATAACAATTAGCTAATCTAACCAACTATCTTATGTTCCTCTGTACTGCACTATGAGAGCATCTAACCCATGTCTACTTACTCAGGTGGTGAGAAGCTCACGTCCTGCCAAACAACTTGTTCTGTTCTTAAACAGCTGTAAAGATGTGTTTTAAATTGAGCCTGATTACATGTAATTTGAACAGAAAAGTGACCTGATTTAACTTCTGTTTAAAAAAGATCACTCTGGCTGCTGTGTTGAGACTTGTTCGAAACGAGGAGTGAGATAGGCAAGAACAGAAGCAGGGAGAGTTAAAACACTAACCTGCACTAGGGAAGTGGCAGTGGATGCAGTAAAAAGTGGTCAGATTCCAAATATACGTAATTATAGGTGGAGCACAAAACAAAGTTTCAGATGCCCACCATTGGCTACATAGGTATGTTAAGATGCTGGATATAAAAATTAGAAAATGTTTTACAGCGTAAGTTCCATTCTCTTACTATTTAGTTAGGCATTTGTTCATTAATTCATTCAAAAATTAAATGAGGACCTAAGACACAATTCTGGGTGCTGGGGTTCCTGCTAATGAAAAAAACATGAAAATCTCTGCTTTCATAGAGCTTACATTTTTAGTGGAATCTCACCTATGACACATAAGACTTATAAAACATACTGGTTCAGTGGCTGTGGAAACCTTTACAGTGAGTCCTTAAAAAATTAAAACAGGATTACTAAATGATCCAGCAGGAGCTTCAGCATCAGTCCTTCCAATGAATATTGAGTATTGATTTCCTTTAGGATTGACTGGTTTGATCTTGCTATCCAAGGGACTCAACAGTCTTCTCTAGCACCACAATTCAAAAGCATCAGTTCTTTGGCGCTCAGCCTTCTTTATGGTCCACCTCTCACATCCATACACGACTACTGGAAAAACCATAGCTTTGACTAGATGGATCTTTGTCGGCAAAGAGACATCTCTGCTTTTTAATAATGCTGTCTAGATCTGACACAGCTTTTCTTCTAAGAAGCATGCGTCTTTTAATTTCATGGCTGCAATCATTGTCCACAGTGATTCTGAAGCCCAAGAAAATGAAATCTGACACTGTTTCCACTTTTTCCCCCATCTATTTGCCATGAAGTGATGGAACTGGATGCCATGATCTTAGTCTTTTTGCATGTTGAGCTTTTAGCATACACACATAACAAAAGGAAGCAGGGACTCAAACAGATAATTGTGCCCCCATGTTCAGTTCAGTTCAGTCATTCAGTCGTCTCCAACTCTTTGCAACCCCATTCACTGCAGCACACCAGGCCTTCCTGTCCATCCCCAACTCCTGGAGTCCACTCAAACTGATGCCCATTGAGTCAGTGATGCCATCCAACCATCTCATCCTCTGTCGTCCCCTTTTCCTCCCACCTTCAATCTTTCCCAGCATTGGGGTCTTTTCCAATGAGTCAGCTCTTCACATCAAGTGGCCAAAAGTATTGAAGTTTCAGCTTCAACATCAGTCCTTCCAATGAAGATTCAGGACTGATTTCCTTTAGGATGAACTGGCTGGATCTCCTTGCTGTCCAAGGGACTCTCAAGAGTCTTCTCTAACATCACAGTTCAAAAGCATTAATTCCTTGGCGCTCAGTTTCCTTTATAGTCCAACTCTCACATCCATACATGACTACTGGGAAATCCATAGCCTTGACTAGACAGACCTTTGTTGGCAAAGTAATGTCTCTGCTTTTTAATATGCTGTCTAGGTTGGTCATAACTTTCCTTCCAAGGAGTAAGCGTCTTTTAATCTCATGGCTGGAGTCACCATCTGCAGTCATTTTGGCGGTGGTGATTTTGCCGCTGTAGCAGCAACAGGCCAAGAGGACATACCCCACATCCAAGGTCAGAAGCAGCGGCTGCGCTTCACTGGACCAGCTGTGAGGAGATACCCCACGTCCAAGGGCAAAGGAGAAGCCCCAGCAAGATGGTAGGAGGGGAAAATTCATGTTTAGACTCAAACCCCATTCCTGCCAGAGACGCTCAGAGGGCTCAAACAAACCTTGTGCCCACCAGGACCCAAGGACCCCACAGAGACTGAGACAGAACTGTGTTTGAGCATCTCCTGTGGAGGCATGGGTCAGCAGTGGACTGCCACACGGACAAGGGCTCTGGGTGCAGCAGACTTGGGTATGGCATAAGCCCTCTTGGAGGAGGTCACCATTAACCACACCACAGAGTCGCCAGAACTTACACAGGACTGGGAAATACACTCTTGGAGGGCGCAAACAGAACCTTGTGCACCAGGACCCAGGAGAAAGGAGCGGTGACCCCAAGAGACTGACCCAGATTTGCCTGTGAGTGTCCAAGAGTCTCCAGAGGAGGCATGGGTCGGTGGTGGCCTGCTACAGGGTTGGGGACATTGAGTGTAGCAGTACATGCATGGGATCTTTTGAAGGAGGTCACCATTATCTTCATTACCTCCACCATAGTTTGGCCCCAGGTAAATAGCAGGGAGAAAGCAAAGGAGAAAAGGAAAGATATACCCATTTGAATGCAGAGTTCTAAAGAATAGCAAGGAGAGATACTAAAGCCTTCCTCAGTGATCAGTGCAAAGAGGAAAACAACAGAATGGGAAAGACTAGAGACCTCTTCAAGAAAATTAGATACCAAGGGAACATTTCATGCAAAGATGGGCTCGATAAAGGACAGAAACGGTATGGACCTAACAGAAGCAGAAGATATTAAGAAGAGGTGGCAAGAATACATGGAAGAACTGTACAAAAAAGATCTTCATGACCCAATCAATCATGATGGTATGATCACTCACCTAGAGCCAGACATCCTGGAATGCGAAGTCAAGTTGGCCTTAGAAAGCATCACTATGAACAAAGCTAGTGGAAGTGATGGAATTCTGGTTGAGCTATTTCAAGTCCTAAAAGATGATGCTGTGAAAGTGCTGCACTCAATATGCCAGCGAATTTGGAAAACTCTGCAGTGGCCATGGGACTGAAAAAGGTCAGTTTTCATTCCAATCCCAAAGAAAGGCAATGCCAAAGAATGCTCAAACTACTGCACAACTGCACTCATCTCACATACTAGTAAAGTAATGCTCAAAATTTTCCAAGCCAGGCTTCAGCAATATGTGAACCGTGAACTTCCAGATGTTCAAGCTGGTTTTAGAAAAGGCAGAGGAACCAGAGATCAAATTGCCAACATCCATTTGATCATGGAAAAAGCAAGAGAGTTCCAGAAAAACATCTATTTCTGCTTTATTGACTATGCCAAAGCCTTTGACTGTGTGGATCACAGTAAACTGTGGAAAATTCTGAAAGAGGAATGTACAAGACCACCTGACGTACCTCCTGAGAAATCTGTATGCAGGTCAGGAAGCAACAGTTAGAACTGGACATGGAACAACAGATTGGTTCCAAATAGGGAAAGGAGTACGTCAAGGCTGTATATTATCACCCTGCTTATTTAAGTACATCATGAGAAACGCTGGATTGGAAGAAGCACAAGCTGTAATCAAGATTGGAGGGAGAAATACCAATAACCTCAGATATGCAGATGACACCACCCTTATGGCAGAAAGTAAAGAATACCTAAAGAGCCTCTTGATGAAGGTGAAAGAGGAGAGTGAAAAGTTGGCTTAAAGCTCAACGTTCAGAAAACAAAGATCATGGCATCTGGTCCCATCACTACATGGCAAATAGATGGGGAAACAGTGGTAACAGTGGCAGACTATTTTTTTGTGCTCCAAAATCACTGCAGATGGTGGCTATAGCCATGAAATTAAAAGATGCTTACTCCTTGGAAGGAAAGTTATGACCAACCTAGACAGCATATTAAAAAGCACACATATTACTTTGCCAACAAAGATCCATCTAGTTAAGGCTATGGTTTTTCCAGTAGTCATCTATGGATGTGAGAGTTGGACTATAAAGGAAGCTGAGCGCCGAGGAATTGATGCTTTTGAACTGCAGTGTTGGAGAAGACTCTTGTGAGTCCCTTGGACAGCAAGGAGATCCAACCAGTCTTTCCTATAGGAGATCAGTCCTGAGTGTTCATTGGAAAGACTGATGTTGAAGCTGAAACTCCAATACCTGATGGTCACCTGATGCGAAGAGCTGACTCATTTGAAAACATCCTGATGCTGGGAAAGTTTGAAGTCAGGAGGAGAAGGGGATGATAGAGGATGAAATGGTTGGATGGCATTACCGACTCAATGGGCATGAGTTTGAGTAAACTCTGGGAGTTGATGATGGACAGGGAGGCGTGGCTTGCTGCAGTCTATGGGGTCGCAAAGGACAGGACTGAGTCACTGAACCGAACTGAAACAGCAGAGAGGGAACACAGCTCCACCCATTAACAGAAAATTGGATTAAAGATTTACTGAGCATGGCCCCGCCCATTGGAACAAGATCGTTTCCCCCACAGTCAGTCTCTTACATCAGGAAGCTTCTATAAGCCTCTTATCCTTCTCCATCAGAGCGCAGACAGACTGAAAACCACAGTCACAGAAAACTAACCAATCTAACTGCATGGACGACAGCCTTGTCTAACTCAATGAAACTATGAGTCATGCCGTGTAGGGCCACCCAAGATGGACGGGTCATGGTGGAGAGTTCTGACAAAATGTGATTCACTGGAGAAGGGAATGGCAAACCACTTCAGTATTCTTGCCTTGAGAAACCCATGAACAGTATGAAAAAAGGCCCTCATGTTCACAGCAGCATTATTCAGGACAGCCAAGAGGTGGATACAACCCAAGTGTCCACTGACAGATGAATGGATAAAACAAATGTGGCATGTGCATACAATGGATTATTATCCAGCCTTTAAAAGAATGAAATTCTTACACCTGCGACAACCTGGATGAAACTTGAAGACACTATGTGAGTGAAATAAGCCAGGCATAAGCTAATATTTATATGAGGTGCCTGGGGTGGGTAGCCTTCCCTTTTCCAGGGGGTCTTCCCAACCCAGGGATCAGACCTGGATCTCCCACATTGTAGGCAGATTCTTTACCATCTGAGCCACTGGGGAAGCCCCACGAAGTGCCTAGAGTACCTGAAATCAGAGAAACAGTAAAACAGTGGTTGTCAGAGATTGAGAGAATGGGGAGTTTATTCTTAGATGATGTGAAGTTTCAGTCTGGGAAGATAAAAAAAATTTTAGAGATGGATGGTGATGATGGTTGGATAAAAAATGTAAATGCTGTTAATCTCATTGAACTGCATTTAAAGAATGGTTAAAATGGTAAATCTTATGTTATGTATATTTAATCACAGTTTAAAAAATAAAATTCAGAAAAAAGAGGAAGAGAGAAAAAAATGATTTAACTGTTCAAATCAGAGAGCTATTAACCATTCAGATCATATCAGTCGCTCAGTCGTGTCCGACTCTTTGTGACCCCATGAATCGCAGCACGCCACGCCTCCCTGTCCATCACCAACTCCCGGAGTTCACTCAGACTCACGTCCATCGAGTCAGTGCTGCCATCCAGCCATCTCATCCTCTGTCGTCCCCTTCTCCTCTTGCCCCCAATCCCTCCCAGCGTCAGAGTCTTTTCCAATGAGTCAACTCTTCACATGAGGTGGCCAAAGTATTGTAGTTTCAGCTTTAGCCATTAGTGGTCTCGAATACAGGTCTGTTTGATTACTCCTGCTGTTAACTCCCTTTCTACACTGCCTTCATAACAAATCAATACACTCTCATTTCAGAAGCTAGCTGTTAGGTCCTAAATCTTTCCAGGCTAAGCACCTTCAAATTCTTCGGCTAATCCACTTACAAGATTTCCAAGACCAATTCTAGTTGCTTTCCGTAATATACATTCTCAAGCTTGGATCTTTGACAGTAGCCGTTCTCAAACTTTTTGGCCTCAGGACATCTTTTTACTTTCAAAAATCATTGAAGACCTCAAGTGAGCTTTTGACTGAGTTACATCTATTGCTATTAAAAATGAAAACTGTGAAATTAAAACAACTCTTAAAAAATAACAAAACATGTTAATACAAATATTTGCAAGTTAAAAGTAACTGTATTTTCCAAAACTTCAGTAAGAAAAATGGCATTTTTATGTTTTTTTGCAAATCTCTTTAATGTCTGACAATTCACAATGGTGAATTCTCGTATCTACTTCTATATTCAATCTGTTGAGACAACTTGTTTTAGTTGAAGTACATGAGGATAATCTGGCCTCCTGCAGCCAAGTAGTTGAAAAAAGGAGGGGTAAATTAGTGGTCTTTTCAGATTATTGTAGATATTCTTTATGTATGGCTGAGTCTTTTTGATGCCCCCCTAAAACTATCACAATATTGTAAATCAGTTATACTCCAATATAAAATAAAATGCTAAAAAATGAATAAAGGTGATTTAAAAAATGCTACACCAATACCCAAATCAATTTCTTAAATGGTAGTTGCAACATGGAATCTGAAACTGCATCAGTGAATGTTTTGTACTGTTACATTAAAATTCTTAGTCTTCCTTGAACTTTTTAAATAAAGTATTTACTTAAGTTTATTTGGCTGCGCCAGGTGTTAGTTTGAGCACACAGGATCTTCCAGCTTCCTTGGGCACGCAGGTCTAGTTGTGGCAGTCAGGATCTTTAGTCGTGGCAAGGGAACTCTTAAGTTATAGCATGTGGGATCTAGTTCCCTGACCAGGGATCAAACCTGGGCTTCCTGCATTACGAGCAGAGAGTCTCAGCCACTGGACCACCAGGGAAGACCCTTTCTTGAACTTTGAATCTCTTATCCTTTGTATTCGTTATCTATCCCTCCAATACAAATGACCCACAGCACTTGATGGCTTAAGACCACACACATTTATGATTTAGCAGTCTCCGTGCACAAGAGTTTGGGTATGCTTCCCTGGGTAGTTCTGATTCAGGGGACCCCCTGAGTTGTGGTTACAAAGTTGGCCTGGGGCCGCTGTCACCTGAAGGTCTGACTGAAGACACAGAGAGAGGGTCTGCTTCTAACCTCATTCGTGTGGCTGTTTGCCAAGGGCTTCAGTTCCCCACTTGAGACTCTCCACAGGCTTCTGGAGGTGTCCTCAAAAGCTGGCTTCCCCCAGGGCAACAGCGTCCAAGAGAGAGCAAGGCAGGATCATCTTTTTATGAATGAACCTCAGAAGTCACACACCATCCTTTCTGCCACATTCTGTTGGTTAGATTCACTGAATACAATCCACGTTCAAGAGGAGAATTTGTTTCTACCTTTTGAAAGGAGGGGTGTTAAAGAATTTGTGGAGATACGTTAAAAGCAGAACACTCAAAAGTGGATTTTGTAACATCATGCATCAGTCACGTGGAAAATATTTGTTCACTGAGTTACATCAATCTTTTTTTTCTTCCTGCGTCTCTTGGCTTGTAGGATTTTAGTTCCCTTACCAAGGACTGACATGGATACATTCAATGTTGATAATCCCATTATGTTTCTAAAAAGTTCACATCAGTATTACTACTAATATCACTAAATATCACTGCACACTTATTAGAATGGCTAAAATAAAAAAAAGCTGATTATACAAAACAGTGGTGATGATGTTGAGAAACACTGCAGGTGGGAGTGTAACATGGTTAAGTTTGAGTTTCTAACAAAGCAAAACATGCATCTGTCATTCAAGTCAGCAACTGTACTCTGTGCAAAAACCTGTATATAAATGTTCATAGCAGCCTTATTCATAACAGCACAAACCAGAGACAATCATCCAAATGTCTTTCAACAGGTGAACAGTCAAAAGTCTTGGCATATTTCACTCCCAGATTCCTGTCATTTCATGAATCTGATAACTGGATCTGTTATATCATCAAGTCTTTGCTAAAAACACTGAATAAACTATGCTTGATAGGAAAGTCCTGAGTCTCCTGAATCAAATTTGATAAGTGATTCACCAGATTTGCTCTGAAGCTAATCTAAAGCTAACACCATGTTGTCTATACTCTTCCAGTTTATGGGGTGGGGGAGCGGCTGTGGCAGACAGAGCTAATGTCCAAATTCCTATTGTTGCATTTCCCTATTTTAATAGCCCTGCTTAACAGTTTTGGTTGGTTTTTTTCTTTTAGAAATTCATGCAAGCTCAAGTGGTAACAACATAATTTTAATAATTCTGTATGTGCAATATACTATCTTACCATATACCTCCTTCCCTCTTTAAAATAATTTCCCAAATATCTCGGATATTTTTTACCTTAGCAAAATTCTTAACTTAGCTGAAGAAGTAGGATGCCCTTCCGACCTCCACCCGCCAATTTATCTACCTGGGGTCATGTATTAGTCTGCTCGGGCTACCACAGCAATGTACCACAGACTGCATGCTTAGAAAACAGAAATTCATTTTCTCACAGTTCTGGAGGATAGATATCCAAGATCAAAGTGCAGGGTTGACATCTGCTGAGGCCCCTGTCCTTGGAATACAGACAGCCACCTTCTCCCTGGTGCTCACACGGCTTTTCCTCTGTGCTTGCGTGAACAGAGATCTCTGGCGTAGCTTCCTCTTCTTACAAGGACACCAGTCCTGTTGGATTAGGGCTCCTATGACTTCACTTAATATTTACACCTTCTTAAAGGCTCTGTTTCTAAATACAGTTGTCATCATCAGGGTTAAGGCTTCATATGGATTTAGGGGAGAAAATATTTAGTGGAACAGACTTCAGTTGCTCTGTCCAATATTTGTTTTATCCTTTTCCAAATTTAATACCACCTGAAGATGAAATAGGCAATTAGTTGTTTTTGTACTTAGTAATAATATATTAACACTTTAAGCAGTGGACTCATCTGTTTCTTCCTAATAAACTTCCCAAACCCTTTTTGATGTTTCCCACATTCTTCATAAACTTTGGATCATCATCTAGCACTTTACCCAGACACTGTTTTTATGGTTTTGCATCTAACATTCTAATTATATGTTCCTTCCCTCACAGAAGTCGGTAGAGAGAAAAAAAAAAATTTAGAGCTATAAGTAGTAGCTCACTCATTTATTCTGTAATGAATACCCTACTTCCTCCTCCATCTGCTGTGTTTTTATCTTTCCACTATATTTGGTCTTGACTCCTCGAAGAGCTAGCTATGTTTGGGAGAAAGCTGGAAAGCCAAAAGTCATACTGTTTCCAAATGTAACCTTTTTTATTTATGAATTGGGAAATAAATATGAAATCAAAGAATAAAAACAAGAGGCTTTGACAGGAATAAACTGGTATCTCCAACTATAAACTTTGAGAAATTAAATCATTCATAAAATACGTCTTCAAAAATAGAAATACTGAGGTTTGAAAATACAATCAGATGAGCTTTTCCCTAGCAATTTCTAAAGTGTTGGAAACTGATCAGAAGTTTTCAAAAGGTGCAGACAACAATCTCTTCTGATGCCCTGCACCTAAACAAGCAACACTGTATAGCCTCTAATGTATCTTAGGGCCTTTGTCTCCTTCATCTTCCTTAGGGCTTTACCATGATCGACACTCCACCATCAGCTGCCTAGCTTCATCTCCTTCTGTCCAAAGATTTTTTAAAAAAAGAGAATATAACATTTACTGAGAGGAAACAATATGGCATAGATGTATGCCCCACTGCATGCAGTGATTTTTCGAATTCAAGGGGGCATTTATTTCAGCACTTCTGGATTTCTGTAATATTTAAATTTAAATAAGCATGCATGTCTTAGTTTTGTAAGCAGGAAAATTGATTTTTTTTTTGGCTGCTCTGTAACTTCTGACAGAGAATTCAACCCAGGCAGTGAAAACAAGGAGTCCTAACCACTGCCAGGGAAGTGGATTGGATTGCCAGGGAAGCCCCTGATTTTCTTTTTTTTTTTAACAAAAGGAAACTGGGAAAAAATTACCTTGTTGAAATAAAAATTCTCTACACATATCTTCCTTATTTTGATAATTTATCTCATATTCATACATCCACTTCCATTAAAGTGAGGCAAAAGATCCTTGTTTCCAGATTTTGTTATTTCCCATTTGTATTTGACTATTTAGCAAATCAACATTTTCCACTGTGTGAAAAATTTACTCTCAGCTCTGCATGAGGGGAAAAACCTATTTGTAATGTGAAATAAGTCATTTAAAAGTGAAATCTATAGATGGGAAGTTGGGGGGGGGAACTGCTTAAAATAGCACTGCTGAATTTAAACAGGACGGTTAATGTAACTCAATGCCAGGACCTATGTTAATATATGGAACAGGAAGAATACACACAAAGAACCAATTCTAAAATGATCTCTTCATTTTTAATTTCTTAAAAAGCATGTTCACAGCACACTCCAAGAATGCCACACAGCAGTAGTTTGCTGCTACTGTCAAATGGAGTATGTCAGAAAACAAAACAAAACAAAATTTAATGGTTAATGGTTTTTAAAATTAGTTCTTTAAAACTTCTGTAAAGTCAGTAATTCCCAGTCATTTAAATATTTGTTTCATAGTGGTAAACATTTCATGAAATGCAATGAGGAGCCCCAAATCACACTTCTCTGAAACACAATTAAAAGTTATACAACAGAAACAAAATAAATATTTTTCTAGAGAGAACGTATTTGGCATTTTAAAATAATCTTGTGTAACTAATGTTCAGATTTTACTTTTTACTATCAGACAGAGTTTAGGTCTTCAGTGATTTCAATCTGATTCTAGTAATAGGAGGAACGATGCTGTTGTTCTGAATAAGCTTCAGTCTTAATAGAGTCCATGTATTTCGTCTGCATTAAGAACTGGCGCCCCAACAGTACTAAAAATTATTAAAAGCGAGATCAGGCAGTTTAAATTAGTTGGTGATCTGGTACCCAACTTGTTTTGTATGTACTTTTCATTCTTTGAGTATATAATCTTTCTAGGTAGCCTGCTATATTTCTTTAAAAATCAGTAAGTATACAGCTTGAGTGATGTGTAAACTGAATTTTGTTTCAGTGACTTCATTAAAAATGTTAAACATGGTTGAAGATTCTACTCTGTCCTTCCAGATAATTTACATATTCATTATAAATGCAGAGCGGCTGCACCATGAGTTACATCCTAACCATTTCACCTAAATGTAGAAAAGCTGGAAGTTAAATTTAAAAACTGTGGATAGTTGAGAAGTACTTATTTATCTCTTTCAGAAATTGATGATGCCTTTTCCTTGCATATTTGTGGGAAAAAATTCAAGATGTACCAATAAAAAGCACTTTAGTTCTGTCAGCCATTCTCAAACCAAATTTCCATTTATGTCACCTACTAAAGAGAAGAAATTTCCCTTTAGAATCATGGTCACAATCTGGAAAAAGAATTAAGAAGTGCTAATTTTAGGCCATAAAATATTTGAGGAAAGATGCAACACAAAAGAGGAAGGTGAGAAAAGCCAAGTGTGTTGTAATAAATGTCTCCTTTGTAAACACATCTGTCCCTTCCTTCCATATTTGGAAATGTTAAAAATTCTCATCAAAACATTTTATGCCACAAATCCTGTAAAATCAGGTTGATTTCGGCCAGATAACCTGTAGCTGTTAAGAATTATATTACCCTATTCATATCATGAGAGGTAGTGACATTTTATTCTCTCAATGCTGAGCTAAAAATTCCACGCATCTGGTATATGGGTTACAAGGGAAAAAAAGCACAGAAGCACCATTGTACACGCCTCATGTTTTGATATTTCAAGTCACCCATAACTTCATTTGCCATTGGCAGCTGACAATCACCACTGTGTCAACACTGAAAGCAGTGGGCATTAGTGCTATTCATCATATAAGACTGGTGGACCTCCATCATCTTTCAAAAATGAAGCAGCTTTCCTTCCATTCTTCTGAACATGATCTTCATTCATTTTCTCCAAAGCTTCTATCTATAAAATACATACATTGAATCCATTGGTCAAAATGCTACTTCACAGAAATCATGCTTGAGATTGAACTGGTATTTTTACTCCCCTACAACAACATTCCTAATGACACTGGACTTGAATCAGAATTACAGTGTGTGACACAGATCACAGTGTGATACATATGTGTGTGTTTTTACTTGATTATGTTATCAGGATTGATGCTTAGTGTCTTTATCAAGCTAACCACTGGCATCAGATAGGTCTTATGATATAATCTATACAGCTTTCAGGGAACAAGAAAAAGGAAATCCGAAAGTTGACTCAGCAGCAGCAACATCAAGTAACTGTCCTGAACTAAAGGCTAGATGTACCAACTTCCCGTCACTTCTCTTCTGGCCTTAGACTCCAGCATGGCTTGGCCAAACTCAAGTCACACTGGGGCTTTCTGAAACAGATTCTACAATCATTCTCTGCTTTGGTAGGTTGTTGGGAATAATTAGTTGCTGTTTCACATTTCGGTTTTTGTTCAGTTTTGAGAGACCTTCCCTGGAGGAAGGTTTTTTTATGGTTCTGTAGATCCACTGCAATGACTGGGTATTTCCAAGGAAGGATCAAAAACATCTCAAGAAAAGAAAAATCTCTAATTTTGTTTCTGAGGGGATGAGAGGATAAACTCAGCTCTGGGTTTCACTATCTACTCCGTCCAGCTCCCCACTATCAGCGAGGTGAAAAACAGCCTTACAGCACTTACCTCAGCTAAGAAATCAGCTTCATTATCTGCCGAGATGTTTAAGCCTGAAACAGCATTGAAGAGTTCTCGTTCACCAAGGGCTTCCTTTACTCCTCCTTTCTGAAAAAACTAGTAAAGAAATATGAGGAAGTCAGCAGAGATATTAGCAAGGTTCTCTCAGAAACAGGAAACAGTGAACTTGTGAGACACTGGTGAATTCCCTCCATAATTTTTTAGCTACAGATGTTTCCAACTCAAATAAAACTGCGCTCAGGTTCTACTTGCTTCCTGTCCTCTCACACATTCGGGCTGTCTTCTGGATTTAGTAATAAGTCTGTCATGTTGCACCTTCTATACCTATGAGTGGTATACATAAAATTGCTTGGCATTGCTTTAAGTAGACACAAAATAATCACTAAATTTCATGAATTAAACTTTTCCAGTAAATTCAGACATTATTTCCAAAATGAAGTTGTTCTATCATATATAGAAAGAACATTCCTATCTGAATCTGTTGCTGACAATTCATTTCCTTTAGAAAATAGCAAACAGATGTGTCCCAACTCTGTGATGACTGAGTTTTACCTTCCCTCGTCTAGGGAACTACACCACTAGGAAGACTCTTTTCTTAGTGTAGTAACAATGGCAGGAAGCATGCAGGGTTGCTATAGTTCAGCTTCCCTTAAAGCACTGTGCATGGATTACATGTCTACTTGACGGATCAAATATTTAGAACCAAAATAAAGCTTACTCTCTCAGAAATTTAATTCATTGGCCCAAATGTGAGGCATGTAATCAAATTCTTGCAAAAAATGAAATCTGACAAATCAATCTTTGTCTCTTTATCATGAAAGCAAAGCAAAGAAGAACTAAACCCTTCCTTTAACTTCTAAGAACAGTGTCTTCTTATTGGTCTTAGGAGTCAGAAAAATATTTCAATCTATTACAGCCCACCCATAAAAAAGACAATTTACATTCCCACCTGTGAGACATTCCTACAGTCACGAAACAAGAACTCCAGGCCATGAGGGTGGGTTGGTTCTACAGACTGACTGACATCGATCAACCAGACCTGTTTAAATACACAGCACAGTGATTTCTTTACAGTCAGTCATTTACATCAAGTCACTAAGTCTGAACATGAACAAAATGCTCCTCACCTTCCCAGCATGCCAGAGCATGTTGTACTCACTGAGGTCGGCGTGTACGAGTGTACATTCGTTATATAACTGCTGCATCAACTGTGAGGAGGCAGGACAGACATTTAGGACATGAGGAACCATTCTAAGTCACCCACACAACATCTACATCAACCAATATTGTCCGGAAAGAGCAAAACCAGGGTAAAGAACTTAACTTCTTTTTTGTGCTACAGTCAAGGCTGTGCCTTTTTTTTTTTTTTAACCTCAAGGAAGGATGGGAGAACAATGAAACAATGGAAGAGATATGACGCTCTACTTCCCTGCCCATGTGACAGAAATGCGATCAGGAGGCCAAAGGGCAGACCTGGATTCCCACGCATGTGAGAGAGCTGTGGTCACTCAACCAGGGGACCTAGGCTTACCCTTCATAAAAGGGCAAACATCTCACTGAGAATTCCAAGGGGTGCACACAACTCCAAGATAAAAAGTACTTCCTGCCAGACATGTGAAAAAGAGACAGTTTTCTAAATTAAGCAGTATTATATATATATATATAATATATAATATATATATATAATATTACACATACTATGGAGAAAGAAATGGCAACCCACTCCAGTGTTCTTGCCTGGACAATCTCAGGGATGGGGGAGCCTGGTGGGCTGCCGTCTATGGGGTCACACAGAGTCAGACACGACTGAAGCGACTTAGCAGCAGCATACATACTATATGACTCACAGTGATCCCTAGCCTTAGAGAAATCAGCACTAATGTCTGTTTTCCAGCTTTAACAGAATCAAATATGAAGTTCATCACTACTTCATCTCTTCCCCAGCCACCCCACGGCCAAAAGAAACCAGAAAGGTAGGCTTGATTTTCATTGAATGTTTTCTTACTAAAGGCAGAGAAAACTGGACTAACTCTCTAGCCATATTTTAAAAAATTAATTTGTATAACATGTTCATATTCGCATCAACTGCTGCATGATATGAGAGCTCCATGCACATACTGTGCTAAAAACACCTTTCTCCGATTCAGTTAAAAAAAAAAAAGAAGTGAAGTGAAGTCACTCAGTCGTGTCTGACTCTTTGCAACCCCATGAACTGTAGCCTACCAGGCTCCTCCGTCCATGGGATTTTCCAGGCAAGAGTACTGGAGTGGGTTGCCATTTCCTTCTCCAAAGGATCTTCCCCACCCAGGGATCGAACCTGGGTCTCCTGCAGTGTAGGCAGACACTTTACCATCTGAGCCACCAGGGAAGTCTTAAAGAGACGCATAACAGTATCAGGAGCAGTTTCTTGAGCTAGAAGGATCCCAGACTGAATTTGGTTGTTGTCCCAAAATATAAATACTTTCAAGACTCCTGACATATGCCTTCTAATGCCTGCACAGATGGATAAACCACGCCTCACCATCTTCTGATCAATACTTCCTTACACTGAGAGCGAATCTGCTTCCTTCTAAGTTCCCAACACTAATGGTATTTCCTTCACTGTTTCAAGAAGGTATACAAACTAACAAGGCACTGTATCCGGTATATATAGTAACATCAAATTTTATTTAATGAAGTTTTATGAATAGCTTCTGGCTTCCATGTCACTAACACTGACCCTTCACTTGCTCCACTGGTCCATAATTTTTCTAAAACAACTCAAAACACACGCATATTGATAGAAAGACCACTCTTCAATATTAACATTCCTTCACAAACTTCAGTTTGTCCTCGTTATAATGCCTTAAAATAGTCCTGTTAGGAATTTTTTTAGTTTAGAGGAAGCATTTTTAAAAATTGGTATCTGAATGCTCTGTACGGCACAACTTACATGAAGAGTTTGATAGTAGGCGTCTTTCATTTCTTCACTGCTGAGCTTTACTTCTTTCAATTTAGGGGCTGGAACTTGATCATGGCCAATAAAAGACATAACTAAAATGTGTTTCTTGAGTAGTACAACTGTTGGACAAGGAATTCCAGCTCTCTGCATCCTATACACAAAGAAAGGATCAAGAAGGTAAAGACCAGTAGGAGAGAATATTTCATTTATTCAACAAATATCTAACGAGGTCCTGCAATGAGCTGTCACTGTGTTCCACTCTGGGGAATGCTGGAATGCAAAGGCAGTATGACACAGCCTCTGCCCTCACAGAGCCTGTGGCCTGGTGAAAAACACAGATGAGTGAGGAGATGATGACAGCACAATGTGGCATGGGCACTGGCAGAGGTGCGGGTAGGCAGCATCGAGGAAGAAGCGGGCAGACGGAACCAGCCAGGCTCAAACTGTGGGGAGGCGTGGTGCGGAAGCTGCTATGAGACGCAGAGGCATCAGGGTGCACAGTCCAGGTGTGTGTGTGTGTGTCTGTGTGTGTGTGTGTGTGTGTCTGTGTGTGTGTGTGTGTAAATCCACACAGTTGGATCTTGAGTGGGAGCAAGGACACGTGGTGGGCTGAGCCCACAGAGAACGGCTGGCTCCGCATCACAAAACAGCTTTGAACTTTACACTCAAGACTATGGGAGCTACAGGAAAATGTTAAGAAAGGCAGTGATGAGATCTCAGTAATACACAAAACAGCCTGCAGGGCAGAAAGGCCTCTTGGGAAATTATCCTAATTAGAAGTCCTACTAAATAGAAGACTTGCAACTAATAAATATGGATAATTACGTTTGAAAACAAACAACTTTAGGAAAAGCAAACTAAAATTAAAAGCTTTTAATAGTTCAAATATAGGAAGGTTTGTAAATAAAGATTAGTAGTCAATTTCTTGGTTGACAAAACAATTTCCTTGATAAATTCTGCTTAGAGAATTGGACAACAAGTCTAATAAATTAAAACAATTGCAATCAGACTGGTAAAACCCTGCCCTGACCAAATTAACAAATATTAGATGGGATAAACCTTTCCTGAAACAAAAAAGGAAATTATTATTTATAATATGCCTAACTGGAAGCTGGAAAAGAGCATTTAGATATATGACAAAATATCTTTAGTAGAAAATGACTTAATTTCCCTCAAACTTTACTGAGGAAAAGAAAAAACAAAATGGATTTTTCACCCTATGAGTATGAATTCAGGTTATACACATGGAAATGCTTTCTTATAGAAGCCCTCCTTAAATACTAGAATTTCAAGGCCTTTCATGCTTTCTACAAATGAATTTAAAAGAAAGCATGGGTGTTTTTGCCAGGCTAGTAGACTTAATACAAAGAGGTGATCCCCCAGACGACTTCCAGCACAACGATTTTCTTTACCTTGTAAGATTGTGCATTTCTTTTTCTGCCCACATGCGGATGATCTTACGCGGATTTAGTTTACTGAAGCGATCTTTAAACCTGAAATCATCTTTAATATATTTGTCACGATTCTTAAACTCATTAAGGGTTGTTTTAAATACCTTGATGGCACATTCTGTAGGTATAACTTTACTATCTTCCTTTCCATCCTCCATGCTAAGTGGAAGAAACAAACATTAAGTCAGTGTCGACTGCCAGGTAAAAAACAATTTCAAAATTAAAGACTTTACGACAAGAAAGTAGATCTATCTTCTCTGAGAATGGAAGCCTTGGGGTGTTTTGTTTTTTTAAGCCTCCACGTTTTAGAAGAAAACCTTAGCTTTTAGCTTTTTTAATAAGACACACTTTCAAATAAATTGTCAATGGTTTTCACAACCCATAATATAATCATTTAATGACTATGGAATTAAACTTGAACAATGAAGACGTATACACTTGCCCAAAGTTTATTCAAATTTCCTTAATGAATTTTTTTCCTTTTTTTTTTTTCCGTACACTTTAAAATAGGCTGCAGTCTGCCTGGAGTCCCTCTCCCTCCCCACAGCCAACCCCACAGCACAGACTGTCCACTCTCACTTTCCAAACACACACCAGCAGTCTCCTATTCTTCATCTTCATTACCTGTCAGTCTGACCAAAGTCATCTTTCAACTATCACCACAACTTTCTAACTGATCTGTTTCTTCTCTTGCCTGACTAGAATTCATTTCCCACACAGCAATCTGAGTAATCCTTTGAAAATGAGACTCGAATCTGAGCTTTGGTTCCCACTGCACTGAAAAAGCAGACTCCTTACCCTGGCTTACAGAGTGTTGCCTGATCCACTCTTTGCTTCTCCAGCCTTCTGGCTCCTCCTCACACACTACACTCCAGGGACACTGCTTTCTTAGTCTCCCAAAGATACCAAGCTTACACCTGTCTGAAGGCATTAGCACTAGCTGTTCTTTAGTCTGGAACGTTCTTCCTTCTGATATGTGATACTGAATCCAGGTGTGTCATTCAAATCCAGGTTTAAATGTCACCTCATCGGAGGTTTCCCAGTCCTACTGATAAAAAGCAGTCACTCAGTCACTATGACATCACCCTGTTTTATCCATTTGCATGGCACTTATCTGACAGTCTTGGGAGGGGACTGGAGGAAGGGGTGAGAAGGAAGTACAGTCTATGAAAGCAGGGACCTCCCTTGTACCAGTCATTGCTATAGCCCCAGTACACAGAAGATGCCTGGAACATGGTAGCTGCATAAATACTCAGTGAATGAACAAACCAGTTTTCAGTGAGACAGAATAGAGATTCTCTCCAAGGAAGAAATGATAATTTAAAGATGTTATAGACATCTCTGGATTTTGAGGTAAGTTCTCTGTCATTGAAATAGTTTAACCATAGGTAGATGAGGCCCTATCAAAAATACCACTGAGGAGATTCCTCACTTGCAAGGTCTCCAGGATAGAATCTAATTTATAAGATTCATGTTGTCATTCTCCTACTAAAAAAAGCTTCCATGTTTCTCGGTAAATTACACAACTGTCTGCCGAGCTCTTAAGATCTTCCTTACCAATTTCTGGTTTGCTTACACAATTTTATATCTTATTACCTTTGAATATGTAACTTCTAATTTTCTCACTGTCTAATCCCATTGTCTAAATTTCAATACTCCCATTTTCAGCACTCCCTCCTCCACTTTTTTAAGAATTAAACTTTATAAATTAAGGTGAAATTTCCTTTGATTACCACCTGTGGTAGTTAGTTTCATTCCCCATTTCAACTCTTGAGAGACAATCACGATCATGAATAGTACTTTTCTAATCTTTTAAAAAAGATACATACATATGTATTAAAAAAAACAACCTATGTATGTTACATTCTGTATAACTTTTACCAGTTCTTACTGTAATGTCCTCCTCTTGAATATATCATAAGCTCTTTGAGAGTAGAAACCATGTTATACACTTATTTCCTGAAAAAATCTAGCACACGTTACTATTCAAATAACTGTTGATTACTTGGTCAATGTGAGCATGACAGAACCCAGAAGAGCTCTGTGGCAGGCAGGACCTAAAAGGGTCCCCAAGATCCCAGTCCCTGGTGTACATACCTATATAAGCCCCTCCCTTGAGTAGATTACACTATAGTAAAAGTGATGGTACAGTCATTGCCAGGATTATCTACCATCCTTTAAAACTCAGTCTTAGTAGACCCAAGGCAGAGAGTTTCCTGATTATTCTGAGATGCAACCTGCTGTACAAAAGGGCTTCATGACTAGAACGTACATGGAGCTCAGAGCAGTCCCTGGCTGGCAGGCAACCAGAAGGTGGAGACCTCTGTCCTACAGTCACAAGGAACTGAACTGCGCCTAAGGAAGACGACCTCATGCTCCGGTAAGGGACAGAGCCCAGCTGACATGCAAGACTGCAGTCCTGGGAGACCCTGAGCAGAGAACCCAGCTAAGCTGTGCCTGCCTGAACTTTTGATCAACAGGAACCGTAAGATAATACATAGGTGTTGTTTTAAGTTGCTATATCTACGGTAATTTGGTATGCAGCAGAGAAAACTAACTTACACTTTAAAATGTATTTACTCTCAGCTGTTGAAAACCAAATGCTCTCTAGCTTTACTAACTTACAAATGCCAAAGTATAGATTATAACACCAATTCCACCATAAGCAAAGGGAGCCCACTTGTTCTATCTAAGGATCATTAAGTTGAACAGAAAATGGACAAAGAATAAACAAGGAAAATGGCACGAAAAAGAAACCCAAGTGGCCAATACATGTGAAAAAAAAATACAACCTAATCATAACTAAATAAACGCACACCAAAACACTAAAGAGGTACTTTCCATCTTTTACTCTGAGAAAAAAATATTAAGTTTGATAAGACTAGGCATTGATGAGGATGAGGGAAACAGGTTCATACTGCTTACTGGTGGTGGCATAAACTGGTTAACTGTCTCATCGGGCAATTTGGCAACACCTACTGACATTCAGAATTGTGCAACCTGCAGATCTAACTAGCTCATAGGGAAAAGTGTATTTGCCTCACTTTTAAGAAATAAACAAATTTAAGATTTCTGGCCTTTGGTGTGACACATAAGAAGAAAAAGTTATAAAGAATTTTTAATGAATAACAGAAATCAAGAAACATTGATTGCTGTAACAGCCAGCTCAGCGGGCCAAACAGTGAGCAAAATCTGGTACTCTCCCTTCAGTAAGGCCTTCCACTGTTTAACAGAAAGGGGAAAAAATGCATGTAGTCTTTGCCCCAGCAATTCCAAATGTTAGGAATTTAGTTTAAGGATTTATTTGCAAAAGTACACCAAAGCTTATGTACAAAGATATTCCTGTATATTTGTAGAGTGGAATGTTCTACTATAAAAATGGTATGATATAAACCAGTAAAATAGAAGGACTTGAGATATATTAATTGAAAAAAAAAGATGCTGAATGCAGCATATAAACAAAAATAAGAAATACATGCATAAAAACTTCTATAAGACTAGACTAAACACTATTAATAGTGGTAACCTTTAGAGGGAAAACCTGTGGGGCCACAGCTGGTAAGATGAAGGCTGCTGCTGCTGCTGCTAAGTCGCTTCAGTCATGTCCGACTCTGTGCGACCCCATAGATGGAAGCCCACTAAGGCTCCCCCGCCCCTGGGATTCTCCAGGCAAGAACACTGGAGTGGGTTGCCATTTCCTTCTCCAATGCATGAAAGTGAGAAGGGAAAAGGAAGTCGCTCAGTCGTGTCCGACTCTTAGCAACCCCATGGACTACAGCCTACCAGGCTCTTCCATCCACGGGATTTTCCAGGCAAGAGTACTGGAGTGGGGTGCCATTGCCTTCTCCGCTACTTTCATTTTAATCCTTTTTGTACTGTTTAATTTTTATTGTGAGGAACTTTTCATTTTAAAATAATTTGTGCCATTAAGTTATGTTTGCCTGATCTCAGGGAACCCTCAGTTGAAATTTGGAAAAAGAGCAACAGAGCTTAGAGGTAAAAAAAAAAAGGTTTATTAAGATTAATTTATACCAGGTATAGTCAAATACGATCTCAATCACCCCAACTAAAATCCTATGAAGGGAGGGTCAGTTTTCAAGTAAGTTTAGTAGACTGCTTCAGATCACATTGCTTAAAAAATGTTGAGTCATTTTAACCTAACATTCATTTTTATCCCTTTCATTTTAGAACTCAGTATAATTCAATACATGATTATATGTGTATGTCTCATCTAAAAAGGGAGACAAGTTAAATAAGAAAACCAAGGGCAAGTACTTGAGAAGTAATTGTTTGAATCCCTTTAAGTATATAACAAATACCTTCTAAAGCTAAAAATAACTAGAATAATCTGTAATCTATTTTAACATTTTTGTTTATAAACACTGCTAACATAAAGGATTAGCTGAGCTAGTAAGCCTTGCTGAACTAGTAAGACTTCAGAGCTAAGTAACCAGATGACATCATATTCCTGGTTTGCACATTCTCTCTACAGGCTCCACGTTTAAAATGTTTTCTCTTCCTCATGCCGTCCTTTATTCGACTAAGATCTTGTAACAAAAGTAAAGTGGGTAGGATCTAAAATGACAAAAAAGCTTTAAAGACATTTCTTTAAGTATAACTCTCCCAACTTGGCACCAGAGTCCCATAGAGAAAAGTTTTGAATCAAACTCAGGTTCAAATTTTGCTATGCCACTACAGCTGCCTGTGTGATATAGAACAATTACAATAATATGAAAAATAATACGTTCATAGAAAAAAGACTGGAGGAGTCTACACAAAATTATTACTGGTTCTCTCTTGATGGTAGAATTGGGATGACTTTTTTTTTTTTTTGGCCACACGGCGAGACTTGCAGAATCTCAGTCCCCCAGATCAGGGACTAAACCTAGGCCACAGCAGTGAAAGTATCGAATCCTAACCACTAGACCACTAGGGAACTCCCTTGACTGTGTTTTTCTTTTTATGTCCCTATATTGCTAAGACTTCCTAAAATAACACTTTAAATTTTGATCTTATGTAAATTCAGAACAAGGGACTAAGCTTTGGTTTATATTACGGTACTGTTTTCTGCTCATTTACCTCCCTCCATATGCATGAAAGACAACAGATTCCTTTCCTGTACTAATACAGCCAGTGATTGTCTCCAACATTCCAGAGTTGACCATTTTATACATAAGTAAACGTGTCTTAGGATCAACTGCTTTTTCCTGGAAAAGATAAAGTGCTGTAAGTGAAAATGACTGGTAATCACAAAACATTTTCTGAACCATTTCTAATATCTAACATTCAAAATATATACTTTTTAAAACTTATTGTTCATTTACTTAGATGTATATATAACAGGCTCTTAAAAGAGGACTGTTAAGATACCATCCATTCCTATAACTCTACTGTCTCTGAAAGTAAATATCTAAAAGAACTACTAAAAATCAGATTCTAGCTTAGTCAAAGTTTTATCTTTAAACTTTAAATAGCTCTCCTGATGTACCTACCATTAGTTTGTTTTTCTAAAAGTTTAAAAATTATTCTCAAGATACTAGACACTAACTTCATTAATGTAAAACATTATAAACTATTATGTTATTATAAATATATCATGACAGAAAACAATTTCTCATATGCAATGAAAGTAACATAGTCCAAATTAATTATGACCACTGAAAGGCTAGTCTTGAGTAACTGGTTAATAACCACTACATGAAATCTGAAAGTCAAATGGCAAGGCTACTTGGGTTTTATTCACACCTTTGATTTGAAAAGTCAATCTCATGAAAAAATATCAAACATGAACTTTTGTCTTGTTTTTCCCTCCAAACGTGAAGTTTTCCAATGTGAATCTTTCCATTAAACGTAAGAATACTTACTGCAGTGGAATGCTCCTTTTTCTCATGGAGGCGGGCACTTCGACGTTCTTCTGAGTAGGCATGTTGTTTTAAAGCATTGAAAACATGGTTTGATAGTTTTAAGTCCATTCCAATTCCATCTCCTACCTGAAACCCAGGTGCAAACTGCCAAAATGAAAAAGAAAAATCAGTATCTGAATACTTTAACATGGGACACAGAAAAACAGTTTTACTCGGATTAGGTTACCTACTCAATAGATGATAATGCTATGAAGGCAGAATCCACAGACATTACAGAGGAAAAACCAAAATAACTCACCAGTGAGCTCAACAGAAAGGCAAACAAGGCTTTTTAAAGAAATTTCATCCCAAAGGAAGGGAGGGTTTATTTTATGCATAGAAAACATCCAAACACATCTGAAAACTAAGGTATTTTAGCATATCCTCTGAACTTTGCTTTTATATCAAAGGATATATTATATTTTGAAATCACACCAAGTCTTACCAAAAAAAAAAAAAAAAAAAGAACAATTTCACAGTCAATTATTTTTGAAGAGTAGGGTAAAATAGCAAGCTATGCTCACACCATGACAGTTACGTATAATATGGAAGCCACTAGCCACATGTGGATGCTTACATTTAAATTATTAAAATAAAATTAAAAATTCAGTTCCTCAGTTGTACCAAATTTCAAGTACTCAGCTGTCAAATATGGCTATCATATTAGATAGCACTGGTACACACAGTGTGTGCTTTATCACAAAAAATTACACTGGACAGAGTTGTTCTAGAGTCAGACAAGTATTTGTTCTGAAGTCTAAATGTTTTATATTTGCCATGATATTTATGAAGGAGGAAAAAAATGCCATTTTTCTTTTTCTATTTTTCGAAAATCACGTTTTGTTTCTGATTTTGCAGGGGTAGGCACAAGATAAAAAATTTAAAAATTATAACAGGGTATACAGTGGGAAGTATTTCCACCACCCATTGTTATCCTCCAGTCACCATTGTTATGTTTCTCAGGTATTTCATGGAAAACTGAGATACTGAAAAATGTTACTTTCATAAGAACAGTTTCTTAATTTTAGAATCAATGTAAATCAAACTAGTTTTCTTAATAGTGTTGGAGAATTTTATTCTGAGGTACAATATATTCTCATCAGTGGCTGAGTTCCCATGGTTTTGACGTACTGTCTTCTAAAATATCTCTAGAAAGGATGAAGGATATTGTTAGAAACTCAAGATAGTGTATTTAGAATCCTATGTTTTTAACTTATTCTAATAAAACTTTAGGATATTTATGATTTAGAGGAATCCTTTCTGTAACTTACATTTTCCATTCTGGCTGTGTTCTTTCTCCCACATACTACTTCATCGTGTTTGGTGGTGATGTCTTTTCCTTTTCCAATAAAACCCTTTTTGGGAGTAGGAATTGGTTTTGCTAAAGGTGATTAAAACAAGTCAAGTATGTAAAAATAGCAGAGACTAAACTGCTGCATTCATTATTGTCTGAAAAAGATACCTGAATCTAGTAGTAAAGTACCAAATGAGAGTCAAAGATAAATATACAATACTTAATCCTCCTGTCTCCCCATTCTATGCCCCCAGAAGGTCAAAGCCCTGATACCTGGTCTGTAGGGGTCATCACGAGTGTCCTGCCAGTCAACCTCATCTTCAGAGCTATCACTGTCTTCGTAAGGATGCACTTTTCGATAATTTTCAAAGGAAATGCAAACTTAAAAGGCAAAAACAGTGGAAGATTTATTTAGGGCCCATTACAGGCATTTCCTACCACCCAATGGGGTTGTCACAATAAGGTCATAGTACCTTTGCTATCTCCATTGAATTTTTTTTCTTCACGCCTAAGCTGGGCATCATATTCTCTGTCAAACTCCATCTGTAGCATCTGAGCCAGCATTAGGTCGCTGGAAGTGTCAATGTTTTCTCCAGTAATAAATGGTCCTTCAGCAACACTATTCAAAATAAGGCAATATAAACTAATATAATGTGCTGGTGTAAACAGATGCTACCAATTATGAGTGAGATGTGCCTTTTCAGTGTTAACACTGTACTGAAGCAAGAATGGAGGAACTTTACCAAACCCTTCACCCTCTCCTGCCCAGCTGCCCTCTGACCAACAGCAGGCACCTGTGAGAGCACCGAACAGGATTAAGGGAGCTTTAAGAAACAGAAAGCTAAAGGGCCTATCATAAGAACCAAGCAGACCCCAAATTCATTTGTTCTGTATTCTGATCAGAGGAGGGATGATGTATATATGGAAAGATAAACTATAAACACTTAGTCAAAACTGTTAATCTATTTGATTATTATTTGTTAATCTATTTGATAACAAAGTTCAACTGCTGCAGTAACTGAAACCCAGAGAAACTGAGCAGTTTGCCCAAGATAATACTGAAAACTAGTCACAAAATTGGGACTAAAACCCAAGGATCAGTGAACTCCCAAAATGGTGCTCCTTCTATTGCACTGCTTTTCTAAATCTCTGACTCATTTGTCATGACAATCACTAATCAAATCCTAAGACTTGGCTATGGTCAGTTGCTAGATCAAATAGATTCTTTGTGACTTTTACTTACGTAACTTCAGGAAAAGCGGCAGCTTCTTCTTCTAACTGCAATTCTTTAGCCAACTGCTCACTCATTACATCAGACAAAGAACAAGATATTGTATTTTGAGGGGTAGCCCATGGACACTATTAAAAAAAAAAAAAAGGGCAATTCAAAATAATGAAATTAAAGTGACTTCCAAGCTTGGAAATAAGGTATCTTTTGAAAATTAGAGGAGTTAAATAAACTCAAAAGGAATGTTTAGTTTTTTGCAGAAATCATCTTGAAGGTAAAAATAGCTCCTAGCTCAGATCTAATCAAAGACACACCTAGACTATGACAGCCAAGAGCACTTTCCAGCCTGCTTGGTGGGAATGTCCTTATAGTGGAGGGGAGCCCAGGCTACGCCAGCATCACCTGACTAGCCACTGAGTTCGTGTGATGCCCCTTGTTCTGATATCATGCTCACCAAGCAACTTATACTTTGCTCACCTTCCACTTATAATTTGGCTTCCTGGGTAGATTCTGTTAGAGGAACAGGCTATACCAACTACCATAATTCAAAGCCCACTTAGAAGTTACACTTCCTTCTAATTTAAGTAGTAAGTCTTCAACAAGTATATAGTGTACAGCAGCCCCTTTCAAGATAACCTGGGATATGCTAAAACAAAAAAAACTCAGCAGTGACAAACAATGAACCCTATACTTCTGAACTTTAGAAAATGAGAAATGGATTCTTGAAACAATATTACTAGAGCAAAGTAGTATTCTGTGAGACTCTTCAAGAATAGCTGGCCGGTCATCCCTCCTCAATGGCATCACCATCTAAGCCCTCCTGCAATGTGTATAAACCGCAGCTTTATTTCACAATTCCTAATTTTTGAGGAGAGAAGCTTCACTGAGCAGCAGCAAATGACTCCATCTGCTAGTCCAGTGATTAAGACCATTAATACTAATAAGAGGTGTAAGTATCTCCTGAACTGGTTCTCTATCCCCTTTCCGAAGTGTCATCCTCCCATCACTGGGTTACTCACTGTAAGAGCCTCCTAACTGCCTTCTGTTTGCTTCCACTCTCCACACCACAACACAACGGTTTTTCTAAAATGTAGATTTGACTGGCTCAGTTTCCTTATTAAAGTTCTTTTATTGCTTTAATGTTTCCCACTGCCTTCAAGATAAAGTCCAAACATTTCTTAACCACTACCACTCCTCAGAGTCTAATTTAGAATAGCATGTGATGGTAAGTGTTTTAGCCAGAGTCCAGCATAGGGCTTCAGACCTAAAGAGGCATTCAAGTTCTTTACTGAACAGGCACCAAAAGGAAACCTGGGGATATGTCAAGGAACTGCCAGGGTGTCCCTAGGCTGGAGAGGTCTGATTTCTTTCTACACCGCTCGTAGGTTAAAGTCCTCCTCTCCACCGAGCAGTCAGCCCCTCTGCCCACCCACTTCTCAGGCTTCTAGTCTCTAGCTAGCAGTCAGTTAATTCTAAGATGTTAAAACATCTGTGGACAATCTCTCAAAGAGAGGTAAATAATGAAAGGCAGTCACTGTGTTATTTTGGAGGCAGAGATTTACCTGCTTCCAAGACAGACTGAATGGGAAAGGGAAACATGCAGAGACTGAGAGCACCAACAAGACACCAGGACTGCTCAGTCCTGCGGACCGCGCTCCTAGGAGCCTGAGGCTCTAGAGCTGGACTGCTCTGTACCCCTGCTGGCCAGCTCAGCTGGGCACCTCACACTGAGGTGACTTCCTTGGGTGGGGTAAATAAGTAAAGATTTCTGAAAGTCTGCCAACTTCCATACTTTGAAATCACATCTTCAAACCAGTAGCCCAAAATTCCTCCTTAAAATGTTCCAGGCTGTGAGGGACAGCTTCCAGGCATGGTAGCTCTCCACCATGGCTCCACCAGGCTCAAGTGGTCATCATCCTGAGGGGGGCTTAGAAAAGGCACTGGGGCCCCTTCTCCAAATGGGCACCATGGGGTGAATGGAGGGGAATCTTCTGTCATATTGCAATTCTTCAGGAAGTCGTCGGCTCCCTCTGTCAAATGTTTAAGGAGATAAGAGTAAAAGGCCCTTGTTCTACTCAAGCAGTCTGACATCATTTCCCACTACTGCTTTCAACAAATTAAAACTCACCAGGGCATCCAGATCTGATGGGAAACTCCAACCACTTCCAGTTAGTTATTCTGCTTTAAGTGACATCTACCAAGCCCATCATTAGCTCCCTGACTCCTGTTCACTGAGGACCCCTGACCTACCCTGTTTTCCTCTCCTGGGAAACTGCAACCACTGAACGCAGCAATGTGGGGTCTTCACAGCTGCCATCCTCCCTCACCTGCTGGCTGCAGACGGGAGGGAAATCATTCCCCCTTCCCTCTACTCTTCAAGATGCATCACAAGCTGCCCATCCCGCTTTTTGTTTCTTTTTAAAGATTTTACTGCACACAACTAGAGGGAAAGAATCAACTTAAAAACAAAAAACAAAAAAACAACAGCAAACACGAAGGAGGTACATAATAACAAAAATTCTGTCCTCAACTTGAAGCCAGTCAAGGGAACCATAACTTACAGGAAAGTTCCTTTTCAGCTCATGCAGCTGGAAGACATAATCTAGGCAAAATATTTAAGTGGGTAATTTTACTTCTCAAAACAAGGACTTCTGCAAAATGTGATCTGAGCCTACACAACAATACTAATTTTTTTTTTTAACTTTCAATTGTAGAGTATTTTTACAGTAACAACAACAAAAAAAATCACCAAGATTGTAGAGTCACCAGATTCCCTATACCCAGCATCCCCGTGTAAATACTGTACATGTGTCACAATTAATGAACTCAATTAATTAAATTGAGCTCATTAATTAAAGCCCATACTTCATTCAGATTTCCTTAGCTTCCCTCTAATGTCTCTATTCTATTCCAGAATACCATCCAAGATACCACATAACATTTAGTCATCATGTCACCTTAGGTTCCTCTTGGCTGTGAGTTTCTCAGACTTTCCTTGTTTTTGGTGACCTTAATGGTTCTGAGGAGTACCACTAATCCACTTGTTACAGCTCTTTCCAACAGAGCTACACACTTCCTCACTTTTGCCTACAGTATGTCCATTCTCCCTTTTTGGAATATTCCCTAAAATTCATTGCTCATAACAGCAGCTCGGCATTTTGTAACTGGGGACCCCCAAGTCCCTTTCGGGGTGTCTAAGAGGTCAAAATTATTTTCATAATAGTTCTAAAAAAGTTTCCACTCTCATTCTCTCAAGAGTGTAGAGTTTTCCAGAGTCTGTATCGGATATGATGGCAGCACTCTGGTGGCTACTAGAATGAGTGCCTGTGAACTGTGTCCTCCAAAAATTTCAAAGGTAGTGGGTTTAGAATATGAACGTGAATTTTAACTACTATATATAGGATGGTCCTGCTCTACAGCACAGGGAACTACAGTCGATATCCTGTGATAAACCATAATGGAAAAGAACATAAAACAGAAGCATGTATATGTATAGCTGAATCATTTTGCTGTACAGCAGAAATTAAACACAACACTGTAAATCAACTATACTTGAACCACATTTTTTTAATGTGCATTTTAAAAGATTAACTCAGTTCGTTCTCAGTGTCTACCGTGCTATTACCCATCTGCAATTATGCCTGCTAAAATCTACGTATTTGTAAGGATGGATTTTCTTCATATATTTCAACTGATACATACTGCAACGGACTGAAGAAAAACGAGCTATGAAAATCCAGCTGTCTTCTACAAAGTTACTACATTAAAGAGATTTGCAAAAATCCAAAATACTACTTCACTAATTTTTCATTTTGGAAAACAGCTTTTTTTTTGGTAAAACATAAAAATATTATTTATATAAACATCATGATTTATATCACTTAATAAAGTTTTTCAATATCTGTTTGAATTTCTGATATGACAAATATCAATCGATATAACCAATATAAACAGAAGTTCTTGGAGTTCTCAATGGTTTTTAAGAGTATAAAGAAGTCCTGATGGAAACGTTTTCAGAATCATTAGCCTTTAACATTCTTTCAATTTTCCAAGGTTTTCCTCAAATCTCCACTTACTCCACACAGGTTTCTATAATCACTTCCATCTTCCAAGAGGTTAGAGAAGGAAATGATACTTGCGGTGTGATACCTGCAGTGTATTTCTATTGTTTCCCCCATGAAAATGCTGTCTTCTCAACAGAACATCAGTAAACCCCAAGATGATCTTTTATTGCAAGATGAAAATGAAGTTTTATAGTTCTGATGATGCACACTTAAATGAAAATATGACGGATGTCAAATATATTATTGAATTAGTTTTGGAAGTGAAGTTTGTTCTGAGCTTAGGTATTCTGAGCAAAGTTTGTCTCATCTGACATTTTTACAAGCTTTACAACCTTACCTGGAGAAATTTAACATGTATAGTATATATTTATTAGTGTCTTTCTAATGATTTGTTCTTTTACATCTACTGATCTTGACCTTGTAAACAAAGCTTTGACAGGAAAAAAATAAACAATGTAACAGGCAGATGTAACCACATTTGCCAATTAAATATCCTAGATTCTCCTTATGGTTGTATGAGAACTTTTATAAAAATTTCCTTTACAGTACTTAACAGCTCATACTTCCCCCACTTTCTGTTAAGACCTGGTATGAAGATCTGATAAGATTAATGAGTGACCCTTTAAATGGAACAAATGTTCTGTGTGAATATGTAAAGAAGTCGGTGAATTGGGTAAAGGTGGTCAAAAGATAGAAACTTCTAGTTAACAAAATAAATAAGGCATGAAATGTACTATACAGAATGATAATTAATCTGTTAATAATGCTGTATTGTACATGTGAAAGTTGCTAACAAAGTAAATCTTAAACGTTCTCATCATAAGAAACAAAATGTAATCCTGAATGCTAAATAGACTTACTGTGGTGAGCATTTTGCAATATATACATGTATCATTATGTTGTACATTATGTTGTACACCTTAAATTAATATGTTGGTAAGTGTCCATTTTATTTTAAAAAATGAACAATTAGGAAGTTAAAAAAGTTAGATTCCTTCACAACTTTGAGGAACATAAAATCTCAATTCTGCTTTCAAGAAAACCCTCCATAAAGTGGCAGAAGAATCTTTTCATCCTTCTAGTGAAAGTATCATGAAAAGCAGTAGCCCGAAATCAGAAACCAGATGTTAAATGAGCATTTCAGTTGGCCATTACAGGAAAAAGCATAAACGTTAAAACTCAGACATAACCATCTTACAGTTTGTAAACACTTGAGTATTAGCCTGGAGGGGAGGAAGGGTGCGCCTGGACTTATCTCCTAAACTTACTACTTCAAAAACAACAAACTGCCCAAGTAGGATGAGCACACTTGACAAGTTAAGGAAACAGCTCCCTCAACCACCTTTCTGTCTGGGTTTCTGTGAATAATTGGGCTGACTCATTTGGCTGGAGAAAAACAAGTTCGTGCTTGCCTTCCCTCAAACGTCAGCATCTCTAAGCCAGTCCCGCCCAAATACATGCTACGGGGGTTCAGAAACCAAGGTGCAGAACCAGACGGGAGACTCCAAACCGGGGTGGCCTTTGGTAGCCTGTGCCCCTTCCCTGCCTCTCTCTCCCCGACACCCGCAGCCCCGCCACCCGTCCTCCTTTTCCCAGGCGGTTGGTATTCAGCCCCAAACTCCCCAAGTCACCTGGGGAGCCGCTTCGGCGCCTGCCATCCTCTCCGGGTCCTCCGAGAGGACCAGTCAGGAGGCTACGGCAGGTGCGTCAGCGCCGACTGCCACTCACCTTGTTGGGTCCCCAGGCCGCTGCTGGCCCGGGCTCAGGGGATGCCACTCTGACCAGATCCATGTAGGGGAAGAAGTCAGCGACGAGAACAGAGCAGAGAGGTGGCAGGACCGGGAAGCAGCTCCGCCGAGGAGACAGGCGGCGGGGCTGGGACGGCAGGGTGCTGGTGCCGAAGCTCAGATGACAGATGGCGGCTGCGGCAGCCGCGTCCGGAACTAGACCGCTTCTCCTCCGCCTTTTACGCTGGTACGCTCGCTTCCGATTGGCCGCCTACGGGGCTCCACGTTAGGTCACCTTTCTCCGCCCCAGAGGACCGCACTTCCGGTCGGTGCCCTGGCCGGAGGCTGGTGGTCACTGTCACTCTTTACTAGCAGGGCAGCTCCCGGGTGTGGCTTCCTCTGGTCAGGCTCTACGATGACCCTGAACCACCTCTTTGTCTGCGCGAGAGGGCAGCTGGATCAAGTTAAACGGAATCAGAGTGCGTGGACTGTAAATAAACAAGCAGAACAGACTCTGTTCATTCATTATTTCCCGGAGTGGATTCTAAACTGAGATGAGATGTGAGACAGAAAATGGCAGGTTTAGAGAACGGAGATTGAAGGAAACGGTCGGGTTTTGTTTTTATTACAGTTGTCGGTAGGAGGCGGGGCGAGGAGTGTGAAATTTTGTAAAATGTATTATGTAACATGGAGCAAAAATAGGATTGCGTAATAAACGTTTTGGTTCAGCTTTTCATAATGTGACCGGAAAAATCCGGAATAGGTAAATCTATGAAGACAGAAATCAAACTGGTAGTTGCCAGGGAACAGGGTTGGGAGGAGGCAAACGAGGAGTGATTGGTTAAGGGGTAAAGGGTTTTCTTTTGGGTGATGAAGCGGTTTTGGAACTTGTTATCGTTGATAGTTGGACAGTATTGTGAATCTGTTCAATGCCACTGAATTCTACACTTTGAAATGGTTACACTTTACCTCAGAGAAAGAATGTGTGAACGAACCGTTTAAGTGTTTTAGGGGTAAAGCAGATAGAAACCACAGCGAACAGTGGTGAGAACGAGGTCGGGAAGCTTAAGGGAGCAGGGTAAAATGCCAGGATGTTAGATGGGTGATCCATGTGGACCTTGAAATTACCCAGCAAGACGGCAGGGCTTGGGGTGGAATGGAAGAGTGTGAGTAGGTGCTGGTCTTCAGAAAATGTGCAGATTGTAACCCAGAAAGGTCGGTAGATGCTCTGCTTCGGAATCTTAGGGACAGGCAGAGATGTCAGGGGACAGCCTTATAGCAGGAGTCACGTTTTGGTAGATGTGCTGGACAAAGCAAGGCGTGCCAGCTGGCTCCCCTGCCTCGCACACCAGACAGAAATGGATAGTCTCAGAGGACACTCAGGCTTTACTTCAGACAGGGAAGAGAGAGGGCAGGCTGTGGGGACAAGGGAAGTTTCTTTATCCTGAGTTGGAATTCCAGGTTAGAACAGAGTTTGTGAGTTAACAATCTTAATGGTTGGGTCTCAACAGTTAAGGTATATACTTGATGCCATCAACTATGTGCTCCTTAAAAGGGAAGATAGAAATTTACAATATTTACAACTTACATTTACAAATATTATTAATAGGACAAATGTGGTTTACCAACAACAGCATGTTGTTGCATGTTACTTGTTTTTTTGTTTGTTTGTTTGTTTAGTCCTATATGATGCTGGGAGGGATTGGGGGCAGGAGGAAAAGGGGATGAGAGAGGATGAGATGGCTGGATGGCATCACTGACTCGATGGACATGAGTCTGAGTGAACTCCGGGAGTTGCTGATGGACAGGGAGGCCTGGCGTTCTGCGATTCATGGGGTCGCAAAGAGTTGGACACGACTGAGCGACTGATCTGATCTGATCTGATATTAAATAGTGAGTTCTTGAATGGGGTAAAGGGCATTTTGCTGTGAAATGAAATAAGTACAATGTTTAAAAGATTTAGTTTCAGTTTTTACTCCTATCATCTCTGCTGATAAACTCACTGGTGCTCAGCTGAGATGAGCTAGTCTAGAATTTGTACTCCCTAAGCACATGGAGAAGGCAATGGCACCCCACTCCAGCACTCTTGCCTGGAAAATCCCATGGACAGAAGAGCCTGGTAGGCTGCAGTCCATGGGGTCGCTAAGAGTCGGACAGACTGACTTCAACTTTCACTTTTCCCCTCCATGCATTGGTGAAGGAAATGGCAACCCACTCCAGTGTTCTTGCCTGGAGAATCCCAGGGACAGGGGAGCCTGGTGGGCTGCTGTCTATGGGGTTGCCCAGAGTCGAAAACGACTGAAGCAACTTAGCAGCAACAGCAGCAAGCACATGGAATCAGCAGATTCTTCAGTCTCTAAAGGGAACAGAATTAAAATTCTTTACTCTTTATTATTGAAATTAGTTGTCAATTTTGAAAGTAATCGTTTCAACCAATCAACAAATATTCAATAACTACTTACAACATTGCTAAAGTCCTGTGGGAGAAGAAGAAAACTATGAGATATAGTTGGAGAGATAACATATTCACATAACAATGTTGAATGACAATACAACACTTCTATCTCAAAAGAGTGCATGATTAACTGCCACATGACAGCTATAGACAGTGAATGTTTCAGGATTCTTTGCTGGTTGGAGAAATCTGGAAAGGCTGCATGGAGGAGGTGCTACCAAATTAGACAACCAATTTGGAGAGAAGCTATAAAGCTAGTTTAGCTGGAATGAACAGCATACAACTAGGTGTAAGGGTAGGAAAGTCTATTACATATTTAGTGATGACAGAATTTTCCTAAGTTTTCTAGACTGGGGTGTTATAGGTTGGTTAGGTTTAATTGGGACACAGTGATTTTTGAACCCTATGTAACCCATTGCCATTTTCCTTCTTTCTTTCTTTTTTTGACTGCACTGTGTGACTTATGGGATCTTAGTTCCCCCAACAGGGACTGAACCTGGGCCATTGGCATTGAAAGCCTGGAGTCCAAACCACTGGACTGCTAGGGAATTGCTGGTTGCCATTTTCTAACAACAAATATTTTGTTTTGTCCCCTTTACTGCACAATTATTTTTTAAATTGATATAAAGAGTTGGACATGAATGAACTGAACTGAATGTTCTGACTATAAAAGATAAAGGGAGAATAATTTTTAATAAAATATATATTCTTGATTGCATTCAGATAAGGTATCCCAAGCAGTAGAAAGAAAATAGAATGGTAGTTCTCATTCCCAGGGGCCCAGGGGGATCAGGGAAGGGTGGGGGGAAGTTGTTCTCTGGGTGTAGAGTTTCAGTTTAGCAGGATGCAAAAGTTCTAGAAATCTGTTGCACAACAATGTGCATGTAATTAACACTGCTATACACTTAAAAATGGTTAAAATGGTTAGATAGCAAATTATATGTTGATATTTTTAATACAATAAAAGTGTGAATTTTAATATGTAAATATATCTAAGTGGATTTCTTTTCATTTAGTTTGCTCAGGATTCAGTGGGGTAGCTCTGAACATTTTTCTTTCAGTGCTAATAGACTGTTGTGAATTGTTCTGTCAGCTGCTTTTCTCCCTTCTTATACCATTTTCTACCTTTTTACAAGGACTACCCGCTCTTGCTCTACAGGTGGTCACAGCCCTAGAGAACCTTATTCCTCCCCCCACATCCTGGAGAGCTGGCCCCGCCCACCGCGAGCCTGAGCGTTCTTGAGGAGGCGCTGCCCCTTTAAGAGGCGGGCACCGGAGGCGGTCGCTGCGCAGATTGGCGGAGCTCGCAGCCACGTGGCGGTCCTGGCAGCAAGGGCTGTGGCCCGGCCTTGGTGGCGGCAGTGGGGCTTCTGGGGGGTCCCTGGGAAGGGGCGCAAATTAACAGATGTGCGTGAAGAAGTGTCTGGTCGGCCTCACGTTTTGTACCTGCTACCTGGCTTCTTACCTCACGAACAAGGTGAGGAGGGGCGGGTGCGGGGTGGTGATGATTGCCCGTGGGGGATCTGAGTCCCCACATCGTGTGTGCACCAAATACTGCCTCCCGATTTTTATCTGATTTGTTCCTGATGGTGATGGAGAAGAAGACAACTCTGCACGATGCTCTTTTAGAAGTAAGATTTGTTGGACGGTACTGTCCTCGTTTCTCGTGCTGTAATACGTCCTTTACATCTACTGGGACACTGGATTTTTGACTGGTGAATTCCCAGGGACCTCATTTTTGGACATGTGGACTACTTTTTCGGGAAGGGGAAAGCTGTTGGCCCCTGTTCCCTCTAGGAGGAAGAGTAGGAGAAGAAATCACGCACATTTTGCTCTCTCTTCTAAACATACCCCTGCCCCAGAACCACCAAGCTTCCAGAAGCCTTTAAATAGAAGATATCAGTCCATCTCCATCTCTGCCTCACGCCACTGATTGTCAAACCTATTTTTCTTGTGGCTCCATCCCAGGCATTTCGAATATTTAAGAGTTTTTCATGAAATTATTAAAAAATAAAACATTAACTTAATTTTGTTTAATGTCATAAAACCCTATTGATGAAAAGTCAGAAAAGCAGTGGTACTATGTTTTTGTTTTGTTAGGAGGGAGCCTTGGGTTTGGTACCATGTAGAGAAATGTTAGATCCCTGTGAGCTAGTGTGGGACATCACCCCTTGTCCTGGACTCCGGGGTAACCGCCAAGCCAAAGTGATGATAGGGCGCTCAGGACCACCTTTCCCCACTGTAGGATCTCTACTATTCTCTTTCCACTCCCCCTTGGGGGGGAAAAAAAAAGCAAACCAAAAACCGTCTTTCTCTGGAAAAGAACTACTAGTAAATAGCAATGAATGAGCATTTATTGTCTTCATGAAGGTTGTTCAGGATGATGCAAGACATGGTCCAGATGCAAACATAATCTTTCCCTTGTCTCAGTGTTACAAATAAAATATCAGAGGAAAGTGGAAAGGAACATATTGCCTTAACATGAGTAAATAGGCTTCAAAGAAGAATGAAGGTCCATCTCTAGGATATATACACCAGAGCACAGGCAGATAATTGACTATACCTGTGATATTTAGGAATTCATACAAAGGGAATTACAGGTTGATTAATCCATGGGGGAAAAAAATAGAAATGTAAACTTGCATAACACCAGTCTACTGCGCTTTTCAGATCATGTGACAAATCAGTGGAGTACTTGGTTAAAGCCATTTAATGGTCTTTAGGCTTTTAAAAAATTCTTAAAGTGTTCCATCATAGAAAAAATAGAAAGATACCCAGAAAGACAAAATATAGTTCTCTTGTTCGTAATGTGCTATAAATTTGGTTAAAAGACATAATAGAAATACAAGTTGATCTTAGTTGAATTGGCTTAAAAAAAAAAAAAAAAAAAACACCTTAAAAAACACACCTAATGTGTTAGATACCTGAGCAGAATTAGTTAGAAAAAAAATCCCAAGAATGCAAAACCAAACAAAAGTGGAAGAAAACAAAGGAAAGAACGAATAGGATAGCAAACACAGAAGGCAGTGAATTTTTAGGTAAACTGTGCAATAGATAAAGTGGATATGCTGAAAAAACCGACTGTGTCCAGGGGTTTGTCGTTTTCTCTGGAGTTGCCACAGTTACAGCATGGCACTTCCAAGGTCTGGGAGTGCTGAGAGGGATCAGCTGTCCACAGTATCTGGCCCAGCTGTTGTGTGTTCTACTTTGTTCCATCCGCAGCTGAGAGGTGGTCAGGCTTCTGGTGACCCTGGGGAAAGCAGCTCTCCTCACCCCCTTATTAAAAATTTTACTGGAGTATAGTTGTTTTACAATGTTGTAATAGGTTCAATTGTACAGTGAAGTCATTGAGTTATACATATGCTCATTCTTGTTCAGCTTCTTTTTTTCATATAGGTTATCATAGAATACTGAGTAGAGTTCCCTGTGGTCTATAGTAGGTCCTTGCTGGTTGTCTATTTCGTATATATGTATATGTTAATCCCAAGCCTTGATTTATCCCTCTTCCACAGGTTTCTCTTTTCAGTATCTGTAAGTCTGTCTCTGTTTTATAAGTTCATTTGTCATTAAAAAAAATACATTCCACATATGAGTTATAGCATATGATACTCGTGTCTCTTTCTGACTTCACTCAGCCCCTCTCTTTAGTATAAACTGGAAGGTCATTGTTTTTCCCCACTGTGTGATTTCTTTGGGGAGGAATAAAAAAGGCCTTTTTGAAACTTGAGTGTATTTATGTTTCTTTAGTAGGGATTTCCTTGATTATATGGTCTATCAATTCTCTATAATTTGAAAATGTCCATTAATTTGATATTTGTTTTTCAGTATGTCCTGTCTGTCTTGAAATTTACCTACCCTACATTATTCCAAGGGTGAGTATCTTTTATATACATTTGTAGGAAATGTCCAACTAGCATTATTAAAATATTTTTAATGATTGCATAGATTTTTCATTAGATAGACATACTGTAATTTATTTAGTCCTTCTGTTAATGGCATTTAAATTGTGCCCCCTTTGGGGGGTATAAACACAACAATATTACTAGGGTTTTAGTATTTTCTTATTAATTTAATGAATTCTTCCTATTTTAAGGATGTCAACAACTTTTTTGTCATATTTATTGAAATTTGTTTTTTTTTTAATTTATTCTTTGCCATTTCATTTTGTTTAAAATTATTTTGATTATTTGGACTTTTTAAGTGACATTATAGACAATTCATTGTTTGAACATAGGAATGAAGCAGCAGAGAGAAACACAGATGAATCCAGAATGTGGTCTTGTAAACTGAGGGACGCTATTATTAGAAAGAAGACAGAAAATGGTGTAGACTCAGGTCAATAGAGTAGATACTGTAGCAACAGCATAGAGTGCTTTGGTGTTCACATTTCCCTCTTTTAGCTTAACCACCTGCCCCCCAGCTTTTTAAAAAAATTTACTTCCCTCTTTTACCTTAACCACCCGCACCCCCAGCTTTTTAAAAAAATATTTTATTTTTATATTGATTGTTTCTTTTGTGATGGCTACCATTGCTTTTAGGGGCTTCCCAGGTGGCACTAGTGGTAAAGAACCTGCCTGCCAGTGCAGGAGACATAGAGATGCAGGTTTGATCCCTGGGTCAGGAAGATTCTCCTGGAGGAGAGCATAGCAACCCACTCCAGTATTCTTGCCTGGGAAATCCCATGGACAGAGGAGCCTGGTGGGCTACAGTCCATGGGGTCATGACTGAAGTGATTTAGCATGCACCATATACTTATTCTTCTCATCACTATATCATATAGATAGTCACCTATATGTCACTAAAACTTTTTCCAATTCTTAGTTATTATCTGTTTATTTTAGTGTATGGTTCCAATGTGAAGAAATCATTCTCCTCATGGTTTTTATTTATGCTAGCCCCACTTATTATATTTTGTTATATAATCCTTTATTTTGCTTTTAGGTTGTTAATTTCATATGTAAGGTCATTTTCCTAGGGTCTATTTTTGAGCACTTATTTGTCAACTTTTATGGAAAGGGGCTAGTGCTAAATTGTTTTATTATAGCATTTAAATATGTGGTAGAGCACACCATCCCTCATTCTCCTCTTCTGTTTTTTTTAAAGTATCACAAATGGATACAGAGAAGCAGGGATAGACATCTTAATATCAATCAAGGTTGAATTCAGGACTAAAAGCATTAAGTAAACAAAGAAATATGTGTTACAATGCTAAGCAATGCAGTTCAAAATGAAAAGACGCATTGTAACACTAGAGCATGGAGTTCAAAGTGCAAATGAAATAGGATGAATATTTGTCAACCAAACAACAGAGCATCATCTTTTGTCAAATAAAAATGGCAAGACTATCAGGGATAAATAGAAACATTCTACTAATAGGAGACAAACTTACTACTATTTTTTCCCATGACAGATCAATTGGACAAACAAAAAACTAGAAAAAAATATCTCATCAATAGTGCAATTAATAAATATCAGACTCAGTATCTTGAAAATAGAGATTATGCCCCCTTTTAAAATGCCCATAGAATATTCACCATGAATAAAACATCAATTATTTCCTAAAGAGTCGCAATTATACAATCCCAGTGCAGTAAAACTAGATCTCTACCTCAAAAACATGGAGAAGGAAATGGCAACCCACTCCAGTGTTCTTGCCTGGAGAATCCCAGGGACGGGGGAGCCTGGTGGGCTGCCGTCTATGGGGTCGCACAGAGTCGGACACGACTGAAGCGACTTAGCGACCTTAAAAACAAAAGTCCTACCTACAAAGGGCTTTTGAACACATAAAAAGATATTCTTCATTCATGAGAAAATATAATTTTATACTGTGTTGAGATATATTTTTACTAACAAGATTTGAAAAATAAAATTTTAAGATTTGATAATACAGTGTTGACGAGGATGTAGAAAGCAGGTAGGTGCTCTAGGGATTTTCCTGGTGGTCCAGTGGTTAAGACTTCACCTTCCTATGCAGGAGGTGTGGGTTTGATCCCTGGTTGAGGAGATAAGATTCCACATGCCTCTTGGCCAAAAAGCCAAAAGAAAAAACAGGATCAATATTGTAACAGATTTAATAAAGACTTTAAAAATGGTCCACAACAAAACAAACAATTAAAAAAAGCAGGTACTCTCATGCTCTCATACATTGATTATAGGTAGAAAACTGTTGATGTTAATAATTGGCACACTGTCAGTGATTGGCATTTTGGTAGAATATAGCAATATGGCAATAGTTTGAATCCTTCAATCCAGCAATTCTACTTCTGGGAATCTACCCGACAGATTTACTTGCATTTATTTATTTATTTATTTATTTTATTATTTTTTTTTTACTTGCATTTGTTTAAACAAAATATTTGCAGAGATATACATGTGAAACATTGCAGCTGTTGGTGACAAGCATTTTTAATCAGCCTAATTTTCATCTATATAGAATCAATTAAATAAATTATATTGTATTCCTTGTGGAATACCATTCAAACGTTTAAAAAAAGCAAGGAAACTCTTGTGTATTGAAAAGGAGAGATCTTCAAGATTTTGTTCCCCATTTAACGGGGAACAAGAGAAAGTCCAAAACAGTGTAATACACTACCACCTTCTAGAAATGTGTGTATGTTTTCCTCATTTTAAAAGATTGGGAATTCCCTGATGGTCCAGTGGTTAGGATTCAGTGCTTTCACTGCTGTGGCCCCGTGTTCAGTCCCTGGTCTGAAAACTAAGATATTAAAGCTGCCTGGTGTGGCCAAAAAAAAAAAAATCAGAGGACTTCCGGTAGTCCAGTGGTTAAGACTGTCTTCCAATGCAGGGGGTGCGGGTTTGATCCCTGGTCATGGAGCTAAGACCCCACATGCTTCCCGGCCAAAACATAAAACAGAGGCAATATTGTAACAAATTCAATAAAGACTTTAAAAATAGTCCACATCAAAAAAAAAATCTTAAAAAGGTGAAGACCCTAATAAGAGTGGTTACCATAGGGAAAGATGGGCATGGTGCAGAGAGCAGACAGGGAAGGGGAGAAGATTTATCATCACTTACTCTTTTATGTTTTTTAATTTTTTGTTCCTTATCATATTATCACCAATATGTTGTTTCGGGTGAACTTTACAATCACTGTCAAGTTTCTCCCTAGTAGTTCATAGCAAAACCTTAAAAGATATCATCCATGATTGTGTATGTTTTGGTCAATAAAGCTGGGATATTGTTTTCTCCTTTTCCGACCCTGATTGCTCTTTCACTTCTGTCCAGGTCGAGGGACTTAGGGAATTTAGGTGGGAAAGGATGTTGTTGTCACCTGAATTGCTTTTTACCCTCCTTCTCTGTGGGCTTCCCCCGTGGCTCAGTGGTAAAGAATCCACCTGCCAAGTAGGTGACGCGGGTACGAAGGTTTGATCCCTGGGTCAAGAAGATCCCCTAGAGAGGGAAAGGGCAACCCCGTCCAGTATTCTTGCCTGGGAAATCCCATGGACAGAGGAGCCTGGCTGGCTACAGTCCATGGGGTGGCATAATACTTAGACACGACTGAGCAGTTCAACAACAAGAAGCTTTGCTGGAGCGACTCTCTCTCACCTGTGAGCCATTGTCCATTCTGGGCCTCCTACTTTGGACAGGCATCTGTTCAGATTTGTTGGGTTGGCCAAAAAGTCCGTTTGGGTTTTCGTACTGTTGCATGGGAAACCTGAATGAAGTTTTTGGCCAACCCAATACTTTCTCTAGGAAAATTTACCCAGCTCCCTAGACTAGATCAGTTGCTCCCTGCTAGCGTGTTTTGTGCTACCTGGTACTGTTCCCCTTAGGACTTTATCACACCTTATTGTATTTACCGGTTCATTCGCTTACTTCCCACTGCACTAGGGTTTCTCAGCCTCAGCACTATTGATGTTTTGACCTGGTTAACTCTTCTGAGAGGCTGTCCACCATGTTACAAGGTGTTTGGCAGCATCCTGGCTTCTACTTATCAGATGCCAGTAGCAATGCCTCCCCCACCCCCAGCTGTGACAACCAAAAATGTCTCCAGATACTGCCAAGTGTCCCCTGGGGGGGAGATCCACACGATCGAGATCCACTGCTCTAGACCAAGCTGTTGGAGGACACAACCCCATGTATTTCCATGCTACCTGGTGGGGTCATGGAAGGCTCCACAAGGGAGCCATAAAACCTGGATCTTATAGGATGGGCAGGTGTCCTCCAACACAGAGGAGATGGGAAGACTTTATGGGTCAAGAGGACCACATGTGCAGACTCTAAGAAGTGTGAAACAACCTGGCACATTGCCAAGGCTGTGGCCAGTTCAGTGTAGCTAGAATGTGGCTGCCACTGGCAGATGAACAGGAGCTGACCCTGGGGAGGAGCGGCTGCAGGTCCTGGGAGGCTTGTGTGTCCCATGCAAGTGACTTTGTCCTTTAGACCAGGGGTTCTCCACTGTCATGTCCCAACGCGTGGATGTGTTGTAATCACCTCTGGAGGTGAGATGTCTCAAGTCATAACTAAAAATAAGGTTTTGAAATTTATGAATGACTCACCAAAAATAGAGTAAAAGCAGTTACTGCAGAACGGGATAAAGTTGTGCCTACAGTACCTGTCACACATTTGGCACTCAGTCATGTCTGACTCTGCGATCCCACGGACTGTAGCCAGCCAGCCTCCTCTGTCCATGGAAATCTCCAGGCAAGAATACTGGAGTGGATTGCTATTCCCTTCTCCAGGGGATCTTCCCGACCTAGGGATTGAACCTGGGTCTCCAGCATTGCAGGCAGCTTCCTTACTGTCTGAGCCACCAGGGAAGACCCTATAATACCCATCATTCATTTGGCGTTTGCTGTACTTTCTGTACTGGGAGGCGAGGGGTGCTTATTTTGTCACCTGTGCCCCCCGCCTGAACTTTGCACTTGAAGAAATATGTCTCCTGAGAACTTCATGTCCCCAGGCATGTTGGCATAGCAAGGGGGCTGAGAGCTGCTGCCTGTGACATCAGGAGGAATCAACTGTTCTTAAAACAAGTGAGGAGCACAATTAGGTTTGCATTTTAGAACAAACCCTTTGGCTGCATCATGGAAGATGGACAGTGCAGGGCAAGCCTAGAGAGAAAGCAGATCCGCTAAGGAACTGATGCTGTGGTCTAGATGTGGGATGATGGGAGGTTGAATTAGGTAGAGGGATGGAAGGGAAGGCTTCAGGTTTCAGAGCTGTTATGGGGATAAAGTCAATAGGATTTTGTAAGTAGATGAGGGACGTGATGGCAGAGGAGGGCTAGGATGACATCTAGGTTTCCAGTTTGGCTGATTAGGAATAGTAGGAGGATGGCCAGGATGGGGAAGGGGAAATTCCAGATTAAGTTTTATCATCAGGAGCTTGGGGTTGGTGTCAAGATGGCTGCATCCTGTGAGAAGGGGGGTTTGGGACTCACCAGTGCAAGGTCATGGAGACGTGCTGGCTGTGGGTGAGACTGTTCAGGAAAAGTCTAGAATAAGAAGAGGAGACGGTCAGTGTCAGCAGGGAGTGGTACCGCTGGACTTATAATAGCAGAGGTCGAGAAGGACAGGTCTAGAGCTGGGGTGATGATTCAGAGAAAGTGGTAGAAAAGAGTTGTAAGAAGGCTCACAGTTGTCAGTCAACACATCTGTGGGGGTGAACCATGAGACCGTGGCACTCTTAAATTCACCTTGGCCCTTTTCCTTTTCAGGTGGCAGACATTGGTTGGTGGACTTTTGCTTCATGTGTCATGGAAACTGGGCTGGGTGGAGATCAGCAGCCGTTCAAGGTAGAATTGCCTCTTCTGTGCTTCATTCATGATTCATACCCTGCTTCCTTGTATGTTATTTGTATTGCATGGTGTTACATTGGGAAATACTCATGTTTATTTGAGTTGTATGATCTCTTAATTCCCTTCTAATCTTGAGATTCAATGGCTTTATAATCAAGTAGAACTCAAGTAGAGTTTTCCTGGTTAATGCCACTAATGTAATGTTAAAATAAATTGAGATATAAAAATTATAATGCCATATTAATTTAACTTTGTTTTAGATTATAGGATTACTATGAGTAAGTTATTAAATCAACTTTAAATTTGGGGGATACATTTTTTATTTTGAAACTATTTCCTGCTTACAAAACAGTTAAAAGTGGTATAAAAAGGTCCCATACTCTTTATTCAGATTTCCCAATTATTATTTTACCTTGCTTCTATTATCATTTTCTCTTGATATATACATATATATATATATATACAGTCATTTTTTTCTGAATTATTTGAAAGTAAATAGCAGATTTTCTTTAATTCTAAATTGCTGAGTGTGTATTTCTTAAGAGTAAGGATTTTCTCTTACATGACTTCAGTAGTTATCAAAATGAGGAAATTAACACTGATACAATAGTATTATCTCATCTGTAGACCAATATTTATTTTGCCAGTTTCCGTAATAATATTCTTTATAACCCTCTCCACAAAAATTCTGATCCAAGGTCCAATTCAGTCACACATTGTTGTTATGATTCTATTAAGACCGCTTTTCAAATAGATTTAAAAGAAATGTCAAAGACCATGACATTTTTCAGCCAAAATGATCATCTGAATTGGCTATGTGAATCATAGATAAATCCTCACATAGGTAAATCCTCATGATTCTTTGAGAACATCATGCCTCACCTGAAATGATGTAGAAAATGAAAAGAAAATGAAGTTAAGATTTACATAAATTAGGTAAATATCCCAGTTGAATGATCAGGCCAAGTCATTTGCCTTGTGGTCCGAGTTATCTGCCCAACTTCTCCATGAAGATAAATTGCTTCCTTGCTAAGTCACCCCTTGGCTTAGCATACTGGAGAAGCTTTGGGAATGAGACCAGTATAAATATTAATAATTTTGGCTCCTCCTGAAAACATATAACTGGAGAGCAAAATACTGGTCTGAAGAGGTTTGACAAGGGTGAGGCCCTGGGAACTTGGGTGTGGATTAATTTCCCTGACCCAATTACATCATAGTTCATATTCTGAAAGAATATCCCACATGAAATGCTTAACTAATCTGAAGGAATAGTTCATTAAGTCATACTCTTGCATTTCCATGGTAGAGTGTTCTCTACTTGATAAAATACAGACTTCTGGGATTTCATAGGTGATATTGAGCACATGTCTTATACTCTGTTATTATGGTGGATAGTTCAGTGAGAACTGGGTCTCCATTTAAACAAATGTGGGTCCTGAATTCACAAAGCATGTGATAGTTCTATGATTTGGTTAAATAACAAAGCATTTGGACTCCGAATAGTTGAATGTATTCCTCCACAGAAGCAAGAGAATTGGCTGTCAGATTTTAGACTGGGGTCTACCAGGGCTGATCAACACGGATCTTCCACTCTTACAGCATTCCTGACCATGATTAACTTGTAGTTTCTGATGAGAATTATTTACTTGTTCATAATGGTCATTTAAACATTACCTAGGGATTCCCAGGTGATACCAGTAGTAAAGAATCAGCCTGCCAGTGCAGGAGACTCAAGAGACATGGGTTCAATCCCTGGATTGGGAAGATCCCTTAGAGAAGGAAATGGCAACCCACTCCAGTACTCTTGCCTGGAGAATCCCATGGACAGAGGAACCTGGCCGGCTACAGTCCATGGGGTTGCAGAGTCGGATGTGACTGAGCACAGGACTGGAAACATTACTTTACTCATATTTGCTTAAGAGCAATGCCATTGTTCATACTTAAACATTTTTTGGCATGTGAAAGATACATAACATAATATTTACTGTTTTAAAATAGTTTTAAAGTATACAGTTCGGTGGCATTAAGTATGTTCACAATATTGTACAACCATTACCACCATCCATTTCCAGAACTTTTTATCATTCCAAACAGAAACTCTGTATCTATTACATGATAGCTCTGGCATTAAAAAAAAAAAAATCTTAAAAAATATAGCTACAGGACTTCCCTCATGATCTGGTAATTAAGACTCCATGGTTCCACTGTTGGGGGCATGGCTTCAATCCTTGGTGAGGAAACCAAGATCCCACATACCTCAAAGACTGGCAAAATAAAAAATAAACAGATGATAGCTCCCCTCTCTCTCTACCCACCGCAGCCCCTGGTAAAGCTCTGTTGTTTTCTGTCTCTATGAATTTACCTACTCTGGGTACCTCCTTTAAATAGAGTTGTATGGTACTTGTCCTTTTGTGACTGGTTTTTTTCACTTGGCGTAATACCTACAAGCTTCATCCATGTTGAAGATTGTGTCAACATTTCCTTCCTTGTTAAGGCTTTTCATTGTGTATATAGACCACATTTTGTTTTTATACCACATTGTATACTGCATTTAGTGTATCCATTTATCCGTTGATGGATTTCTTCATATTTTTATTGCTTGTTTTTGGAGGGGGGAAGGGGAAAATGACTAGTAGAACTTAGTGAAGTCAAAGATACTCAAGATGCTTTCCTTGAAAGAAGTGGTTCTCAACAGAGAAGTTTGAGACCCACGAGACATTGCTGTCCCTTGAACACACATGCTGCTAGATGTTACCCATCTCAGAAGAGCTGTCATCGTATTTCTTTTTAGTCCCCTTGCTAAAGCTCCCAGAGACTTTTTTCAGTTTTATCCCCTGGACTTCTTTGGTGGTTTCACGGCCACACACAATATCAGCCCAGTTAAGCTTCTTGGCAAAGATTCTAGTGTCTTAGTTTGTAGTGGGTCTTGTGGTTGATAACGGGTGTCACAGCTCAGCATTTCCAGTCACCCCGGGCCCTGGGCAGAGGGGTGTTAACCAGGTAGCAAGTGGCAGGGACCCAGGCCCAGGGCTCCTTCATGGGCTGGGCGGAACTGGGTTTGTGTTTGCCGTGGCTGCTGTTTCCTAGCAGGCTTGGCTTTCTGATGATGTCAGTAGAGAACCAAAGTCCAGCTTTGCTGTGTGACTGGACTTGTTCGCTGTGTGACTGTGGACTTGTGTAGAGATAATGGAGGGTGGGCTCTACTCAGAAAGGAAACAACCCCAGGAAGACAGTTTGGAGTTCCCAGTGACATCATGGACATCCGCATCACCCATGGAGTGAAAGCGAAAGTCACTCAGTCGTGTCCAACTCTTTGCGACCCCGTGAACTATACAGTCCATGGAATTCTCCAGGTCGAATACTGGAGTGGGTAGCCTTTCTCTTCTCCAGGGATCTTCCCAACCCAGGGATCAAACCCAGGTCTCCCACATTGTAGGCAGATTCTTTACCAGCTGAACCACAAGGGAAACCCCTCACCCGTGGAGAGCGGGCCCCAAATTGGTCCTTCTTTTTTTTTAATTGGAAGATAATTGCTTTGCAATGTTGTGTTGGTTTCTGCTATACAACAATGTGAATCAGCCTTAAGTATACATATTATCCTCTCCCTCTTGAGCCTCCCTCCCATATCTCCCTCCTACCCCTCTAGGTCATCATAGAGCACTGGGCTGAACTCCCTGTGTTATATAGCAACTTCCTACTATCTATCTATTTTACTCATGGTAAGCATATTGAAAAGCAGAGACATTACTTTGCCAACAAAGGTCCGTCTAGTCAAGGCTATGGTTTTCCCAGGGGTCATGTATGGATGTGAGAGTTGGACTGTGAAGAAAGCTGAGCGCCGAAGAATTGATGCTTTTGAACTGTGGTGTTGGAGAAGACTCTTGAGAGTCCCTTGGACTGCAAGGAGATCCAACTAGTCCATTCTGAAGGAGATCAGCCCTGGGATTTCTTTGGAAGGAATGATGCTGAAGCTGAAACTCCAGTACTTTGGCCACCTCATGTGAAGAGTTGACTCATTGGAAAAGACTCTGATGCTGAGAGGGATTGGGGGCAGGAGGAGAAGGGGATGACAGAGGATGAGATGGCTTGATGGCATCACTGACTCGATGGACGTGAGTCTGAGTGAACTCCGGGAGTTGGTGATGGACAGGGAGGCCTGGCGTGCTGCAATTCATGGGGTTGCAAAGAGTCGGACACGACTGAGCAACTGAACTGAACTGAACTGAAGTATATATATTTACCATGTGTATGGTCTTCCCAGGTGGCACTAGTGGTAAAGAACCTGCCTTCCAATGCAGAAGACATAAAAGACATGGGTTCGATCCCTGGATCAGGAAGATCCCCAGGAGTAGGACATGGCAACCCACTCAAGTATTCTTGCCTGGAGAATCCCATGGACAGAGGAGCCTGGTGGACTATAGTCTAGTCTATAGGGTCACAAAGAGTAGGACACGACTAAAGCGACTTAGCATGCACGCACCATGTGTATATATTTCAGTGCTACTCTCTCAATTCATCCCACCCTCTGCAAATTGGTGTTTAATAGCCTATGCCGTTGAGAGTTCATTTAAACTGTCGTTGTAGCCGGGAGTACAGGAGAATCCTAGATTCCCTCTCAAATAAGTCACAGAACCTAGTACCACGCTTCTTCCATTGCAGAGAGGCCATGACTGCTGTGTGGGTCAGCCTCTGGCCATGTCATGTACCGACTCCACTACCTGACCCGATGAAATTGTTCTTCTCCCAGATGTTTGCCCAGCACCCAGTTGTTATCACTGGGTGCCGGATGATACCCTGGGAGGCTCTATCTTGGGAAAAATAGCACTGGTTTTCATTCACAAGCTTGTCATTCTACAGTGGCTCCTGCTGTTGTCAAACCTTTGCAGAACATTGCAGTGATTTTTCTAGCAGATGTTGGAAGGCCTGAGCGGGAGCTTTCTGTATTTACAAAATGTGATCCTGAATGAACATTGTGACCTGTTTCAGCTGACAACATTGTAGCACAGCGAGACCATGTCCTTCTGTTAGATTCTAGAACCGCTGCTGAGGACAGACTCAGTTGTAAATTCACTGGAGACGGTATTTTATTTAAAAATTATTTCTTTATTTTGGCTGTACCTTGGGGCATCCAGAATCTTAGTTCCCTGACCAGGGATTGAACCCATGCCCCCTGTGATGGACGTGCACTTTCTTAACCACTGGACCATCAGGGAAGTCTCTCACTGGAGACTTTAGATGGCATCTCCCGGCTCCTGTGTTACCAGGCTGTATATTTAAATAAAAATATTTTGAGAGTAACCTTTAGCCTACTTGTCACTTTTTGTCCACTATGAGAAAAAAGTTTGACTCTCAAGGTTTTCAGTTAAGAGAAATTCTACGTTAGAAAAACAACAACCTGTGTCCTAATATCTTTGTGACCAGAGATTTCTAATAGATGAAGAAGCCCCCACCCCTTAATTTTCCACTGAGAGTCTTTGCTGGAGAACCTTAACAAATATCTTTGATAAAACCTGCAAATTAACTTAGCCCTGTCCATAAAGATATGAACAATGAGATAGCCAGCTAGGGTTGAGATTATACTTCTTTTTAATTATTGATTATTTATTGGTTTTTCAGTGAGCTAGCCCATCTTTGTCAAAGCTACTGGTGGTCCAAATTTCCCAAATAGTGTTGAAAGACTCGTAGTTTTCTAAAAAGTCATCTTTGCTCACGGAGGAAAGTTAGCACTCAGATTCATGTGTTTTTGATAGTCTTCCCTGTTGTTTTTGCTCCAGAGGAATACTTTACACATATGCATATGTTGGAATTACTTTAGGGGAATAATAAAGCCAGCTTTCAAAACTTCCACAGGAAATATGCTGCTGCTGCTGCTAAGTCGTGTCAGTCGTGTCCACTCTGTGCGACCCCATAGACGGCAGCCCAACAGGCTCCTCTGTCCCTGGGATTTTCCAGGCAAGAATACTGGAATGGGTTGCCATTTCCTTCTCCAATGCATGAAAGTGAAAAATGAAAGTGAAGTCGCTCAGTCGTGTCCGACTCTTAGCGACCCCATGGACTGCAGCCAACCAGGCTCCTCCGTCCACGGGATTTTCCAGGCAAGAGTACTGGAGTGGGGTGCCATTGCCTTCTCCGGGAAAAATGCTAAGAACCACCAAAAGAATAAAACAGGGAATAAAATCTGACTGGTGTTGGTCTGGTGATTGGGGTGGTACCTGGGGAGAGTCCAGTAGGCCAGTGATAGTAAAAGGACAAGATTTTTTTAAGTATCAGCTTTTTCGGGCTGCTTTTGGTCTTCATTACTGCACATGGGCTTTCTCTAGCTGTGGCACATGGGCTTCTCATTGTGCTGGCTTCTTTTGCTGCAGAGCAAGGCCCTCTAGGGCCCTTGGTTTCAGAAGTTGTGGCACGTGGGCTTAGTTGCCCCACAGCATGTGAAATCTTCCCAGACCAGGGATTGAACCCGTGTCTTCTGCACTGGCAGATGGATTCTTAACCACTGGACCACCAGGGAAGTCCTCCTGAAGTATCAGCTTTTTTTGAAGTACCCTTCACAAATACAATTTAAAGTTATTCAGAGTATGCAGTGGGGCTTCTCAGGTGACTCAGTGGGTTAAGAATTCACCTGCCAATACAAGAGACACAGGAGACATGGGTTCAATCCCTAGGTGGGCAATATCCCCTGGAGTAGGAGATGGCAACCTGCTCCAGAATTCTTGCTTGGAGAATTCCATGGACAGAGGAGCCTGGTGGCCTACAGTCCATGGGGTCGCAAAGAGTTGGACATGACTGAGCGACTGAGCATGCACACGCACAAAGTATGCAGTGTGGTGATGTATTATATATGTATATACACACGCATTGTGAGAGATTCCCACCTTGCATTAATAAAGGCATCCATCACCTCACTTATTTATTTATTTTGTGAGAACAGTTAAGTTTATTAGCAAATTTCAGTGATAGGGTACAATGTGAGCAGTTGTAGTCACTGTATGATATATTAGATCCTCATAGAATACATTGTTCATTGTTCACCAATAATCAATACACATTATTCACCTTGTAGCTGAAAGTTTGTGTCCTTTTATCAGGAGTTGTTCCCCCCACTCCCTAGCCACTGACAACTACTTTTCTACTCAGTTGCTATTAAGTTTGACTTTCTAAAAAAAGGTGACCCATATAAGTGATACCATGCGGTATTGGTCTTTCTCTGGATGGGATTTTCTGACCTTTGACACTGCAGGCCATGCCCACACCACTCAGTGCAAAGGAATCTGCTGAACTCATTCATAATAGACTCACCATGTGGCGCTGTCACTCCCAGTCCAGACGGCCCTTTCTGGCCTCTTAAATCCATGGTATGAAATGTAAACATCCTTAGACTGTTATGTCTTGCACATTAACTTGGATTTGTAGTTCCCTGGACCCTGTGCATGAGCAAGGTGCTTGTTTTCTTTCTCCCATCTATTAGAGATGAGATATGTTCCTCTTTTATCCTGCCTCACTTCATATTTGGGGACCTCTGTCCATAGTGCTCAGTCATGTCCAACTCTTTGCGACCCCATGGACTGGGGCCCATCAGGCTCCTGTGTCCATGGAATTCTCCAGGCAAGAATACTGGAGCAGGTTGCCATCTCCTACTCCAGGGGATGTTCCCCACCTAGGGACTCAACTGATGAGTGCATTGCCATTTCCTACTCTGGGGGATCTTCCTGATCCAGGGATCAAACCTGCGTCTCCTGCATTGGCAGGCAGATTCTTTACCTCTGAGCCACCAGGGAAGCTCCCTGATATCTTGGGCAAGGGTTATTTTCAAGTTTGGAAACAGCTTTAGGGTCACTAGGTGTCAGTATAACACAAGAGTTTTTAAGAATTCAGCTCAAGGATCCTGCCAGGCTCCCATGAACAGATAAACTGAGTGTTTTCAGAGAGCAGATGTTCCTTCAATAATGCATGCTCTATTTGAAAAACAAGTGATTTAATTTAATTAGCCTTCATCTCAGTAACAACAGTTTTAAGATTCATGCCAACAGACTATTGTTAGCTTCTTGCAAAATGCTTTATTCATCAGGGTTCTTAGGGACAGTAGAGTGTGCAGAAGCAGAAAGCAAAAAGTACACGATGCACACAAGATGCAACATTTGTGCTAATAAATCATGTAGGAAAAACTGTGTGTCACCACTCTTTTTAAAGCAGACCCCGTAGCAAATAGTCCTTCAACAGAGTACAGTCTGCAATCTCTCTCAAAAGGAGTTGCTATGAGATCCCTCCTACACACACACACACACACACACACACACACACACACATGCACGCATGCATGTCCTGGTTCAACAGCTCCCCAGAGGTCCTCAAACCACAGAGACTTCAGATTCTGCCAGGACCTTCTCAGGATTTAATCCTGTCTTGCCTCCTTTGATAGAACAATGCAAGGGTAAACCAGCATAGGAGGCCCAGATGGTGCCACCTTATGAATTAAAGGTGGAGAGGAGGTGTTTCTTTGTTCCTAGTAGGCTGTTGAGTGTCTTGGAATCACGCAGTGTTGGAGCTGCCAAGGAGCATCTCCATCAGCTCAGGCTGCTAGCCTGAAAGACCGTGGGCTTAAACAACAGACATTAGACATTTATCTCTCACAGTTCTGGAGGCTGGGATGTCCAGGATCAAGGTGCCAGTGTGGTTGGGTTCTGGGGAAGGCATCTTCTGGGTTTGTAGATGTTTGCTTTCTTATTGGGCTGCCCTGGTGGCTCAGTGGTAAAGAATCTGCCTGCCAGTGCAGGAGACACGGGTTCAACCCCTGGGTTGGGAAGATCCCCTGGAGGAGGAATGGCAATCCACTCCAATATTCTTGGCTGGGAAATCCCATGGACAGGAATCTGGCAGGCTCCAGTCCATGGGGTCACTAAGAGTCAGACACAACTTAACAACTGAGCGCACATGCATGCATGAACTCTTTCTTGCTGTATCTTAACATGGTGGTGGTGTGTGTAGGAAACAGAGAGAGAGAGATTGATGAAGCAGAGAGAATAGAGGAGGCATGCTCTCGTGTCTCTTCTTACAGGGGCACTAATTCCATCTTGAGGGCCACACCCTGATGATCTGATTACCTCCCAAGGACCCTGCCTCCCTCCATCACACTAAGGGTTAGAATTTCAACATGTGAATTTTGGGAGGACATTAACATGCAGTTCATAGCAGAGAATAAATCAGTATAGGTCCTTGGAAGGCAATTATATAACCAGTTGCAAACTTTAATAGATGTATCTTTGAACAGCAATTCCACTTAAGGAAATGCATTCTGAATATTGTGAACATCATGAATATGAGAGGAGAATATAGTCAAGGATAATTACTGCGTTAGAATAGTAAAAACCTAGGCTGAACTTATATGTTCAGCCGTAGCATGGGATATGCTTGTGTGCTCAGTCCCTCAGCTGTGTCTGACTCTTTGCAACCCTATGGACTGTAGCCCACCAGCATAGGATATAATTATTAATGAGTTGGGGATGACCTTTTTGACATGGGAAGGTGTTAAGCAGGTTATAAAACAACCTGTATAGTTGGATCCAATTTTTGTTGAAGTATTTGTATATGTGCGTATGGGTACTGTTTGGAAAGAGATGAAACAAGGTATTAACAGTGGTTGTCTTTGGGTAGTAATTATAATTGTAATTATAATGTTTTTCTTGATAATCTGTGTTTTCAAAATTTTCTAACATGGAAGGCACCATTTTTTAATAAGAAAAAGAGATTAAATTATCATAGAAAACAAAATAACTGCCTCTATTCCAAGTTTCTAAGTTCTTGTCTATTGAAGAAAAACATGTTTGCTTTTTAATGCAGTTTTTTGTTGTTACGGTTGTAGGTTCCAACATGATTGTTGTAAATGTTTATTGAATTTGAAATTGTTACAGCTCCTCCATTGGGGCCATTTTAGAGAGGCAGATGACAAGATATAGGAATTTTTCGCTTTCATCCCTGTCCTTGGAAACTGAGTAGCTGTAAGCACCAACAATTCTGTTCAGAGCAAAGTCTCTGAAGGGCTTGAGAAAAACAGAGGAAGAAATGTGAATTAGGGTCATGACTGCAGTTTCCTGATGTATCTTGTTGCTTTGTACCTAACTAGCAAGAGCAGGGAAAACTTTTTTTTTAAGTTACAAAAATAATTCATGGCGATTCATTCAGCAAATATTTGAGCATCTGTTGTATAAGCTAGATATTGTTTTAGATGTATGGGATAAACAAGGAATAGAACAAACAAAAACCCTTGCTATGTTCTAATGGAGGTAGACAGACAAGAAACAAATGAAATGTAAATGGATGATGTGATAGGTGTAGAGAAAAATGGAGCTGGATAAGTGGATAGTGTGTATGTGTGTATGCCTGAGTGTGGGCCAGTGGTGGGGTGATGGTTGTTATTTTGTATGGCATGCGTAAGAAGGATTCAGGGATAAGATGACTTTTGAGTAGAGATCTGAGTACATGAAAGAGTGAACCATGCAGGTATCTGGAGGGTGAGGGCTACAGGCTGAAGAATATTTGATGATCAACAGTGAGGTCAATGCAGTTTTACTCCACTTATCAGTGGAAACATCATCATAGATATCTTTAAGTACTTAATCAACAGCAATAATAAATAATAAAGTACATAGCCTCCAGAAAAATACCAATTTAGATTCCCTGATGGCTTAGATGGTAAAGAATCCGCCTGTGATGTAGGAGACCCAGGTTCAATCCCTGGGTTGGGAAGATCCCCTGGAGAAGAAAATGGCAACTCACTCCAGTATTACTGCCTGGAGAATCCATCCCATGGACAGAGGAGCCTGGCAGGTTACAGTCCATGGGAGTGCAAAGAGTTGGACACGACTGAGCAACTAACACACTCACACATATCTCACAGCAGTATATGAAGGCATTAATTTTATGACCCACTATATTACATATCATTTTTTAAATATAAATTTATTTATTTTAATTGGAGGCTAATTACTTTACAATATTGTATTGTTTTTGTCATACTTTGACATGAATCCGCCATAGGTGTGCATGTGTTCCCCATCCTGAACCCCCCTCCCACCTCCCTCCCCATTACATATCATTTTTTAAAAACTGCTAGTTTCTTGGACAAAACTTGGTACATCATTATTTTTCAAAAGATTGGCTTAGGTTTTTTAAATTAATTATTTATTTATTTTTAGCTCTGCCGGGTCTTTGTGGCTACACTTGGGCTTTCTCTAGTTGCAAAGAGCAGAGGCTACTCTAGTTGCAGTGCATGGGCTTCTCACTGTAGTGCTTCTCTTGCTGCAGAGCACAGGCTCTAACTAGGCGGGCTTCACTAATTACCGCATGTAGTCTCAGCAGTCGCTGCGGCACACGGGCTTAGTTGCTCCCTAAGAACCAGGGATCAAACCCACGTCCCCTGCACTGGCAAGCGGATTCCTGCCCACTGTATCACCAGGAAAGTCCAGTATATCATTGTTTTATTTTAAAATTCTTGTAGTATAATGGATGTTGAATAATTTTTTGTATGTTTATTGGCCATTTGTATTTCTTGTGTGTATGTGGGTATGAGAGAGAGACACACACAGAAGCAGGAGAGAGAAAATTACCTATTTTTGTCATTTGACTATTTTTCTTTTTTCTTTAGGGGAGTTGGTTTTTCTGTCATTGATTTATAAACACTCATCCTACATCAAGCATATTAAACTCCAACCGGTTTTATGCGTTGCCTATATTTTTCCTGGTTTGTTAATCATCTTTTCATTTTCTTCATAATATTTTTGGCCATTTTATATAGGCAGATCTCTCAATCTTTCCTAGTGGTGTCTGTCCTTGAAGTTGTGTATGAAAACCCAGAAGCAGAACATTTATTGAATAGTTTTTTAACATGCCATGCTTTGCCCCGAGTGCTGCTTATTCATTCTCTTAGCTAATCATCTCAGTAGCCTTCTGAGCATTATTATCCCTGTTTTATAAATGAAAAAAGTGAGCTTTCACTGCAAATCAGCTTTAGAGTTGGGGTAAAAACCAACTAGCATCAGAGTTGGAATATAGATTTGCTAAGTAGGAAGGTTTGCCTGACCATATTCTTTCTATTACATACAACCCCCTGCTCTGTATTTGTGCATCCTTCCTGCCCCCACCCCTAGATGACCTCTATGACCCCTGGATAGCCCCTGTCCTAGATGCCCTGACCTAGAAGACAGGGCACAGCCCACCCAGAAATGTGAGTGAAATCTGTCCATCTTTTAGAGCTGTTGGTTAAAGTTAGCTGACTGCTGGAACAGTCCTTGGAAGTGAAGAGAGTTAATCATAATTTCCAAGATTTGGGCAACCATGTGACCATATAAGATTATAGTCTCCAGTGCCCAGAACTAGATACGATTTCCATCACTTACTGCTGTATCTTCTGAGAAAAGAATCCTCAGTTTTAGCTGAGCTAACTAGGGTGTCAAAATTATAGTTTCCTTTCTCCCTGAAGAAAGGCTTTTAAAGAACTGCTTCAAGAGACGACAAAAATGCTAAGAAACACCACCCTTGCAGCTCACGTCTTCACCTTGTGTACACACTGCCTGGAAGATCATGGAAGGTTCAGTTGTCCTGAATTTTATCTGCCCCAGTAGCTGTTGAAAGGTCTGACCCCTCCATATTGTGAGATCCCACTCACAGTTGTGAAAACTCTGGAAGCCAGAGATCCAAATTAGAATTCCTGAAGCAGCCTGTGTATATTTTTTTCTGGTTGAAGTCCTTTCTTTTTTTTTTTTTTTAAAGTCTTTATTGAATTTCTTACAATATTGTTTCTGTGGTACGTTTTTTGGATCTTTGCCAACAAGGCATGTAGGATCTTAGCTCCCCAACCAGGGGTCTAATTGGCACCCCCTGCATTGGATGGTGAAGTCTGAACCACATGACCACCAGGGAAGTCCCCTTTCTTTTTTTTTTTTTAACAACAAAAAGAAACATGTTTTATTGAGAGAAAAAAATTCTACTCTAGTTGTAAGATATGGAGGAAAATTTAGTTAGACCTTATGCCATGCTCCATACTTAAAGTACTCACAGAGATAGATTTTTTTTTTTTTGGCTTAAAAATAACACAAATTTATTATCTTACACTTCTGGAGTCTGAAAGTCTAAGATGGCTTCACTTGGGATGACAAATTTCTGGCTGTAAAGACTTTGCTACAATTGAGAGATTTTCCCTCATTTTTTGTGTTTCAAAGCTTTGCAGTACAGCCTTAACTTTCCAGAGGTCCCAGTTGCTTTTCAGAATCTGCTAACAGTTTTTATGCAGAAAAAAATGTTTATTTGTACATATCTTCTAATTTTGCCTAAACTTTCTCTTTTTTAAAAAAATACACATTTTAAAAATGTTGGTGGTATTTTCTTTTTTTTTTAAATTTTTTCCATTTCATTTATTTTTTATTTTTTTAATATAAATTTATTTATTTTAATTGGAGGCTAATTGTATTGGTTTTGCCATACATCAACATGAATCCGCCACGGGTGTACATGTGTTCCCCATCCTGAATCCCCCTCCCACCTCCCTCCCCATACCATCCCTCTGGGTCATCCCAGTGCACCAGCCCCAAGCATCCTGTATCATACATCAAAACTGGACTGGCGATTCATTTCACATATGATATTATACATGTTTCAATGCCATTCTCCCAAATTATCCCACCCTTGCCCTCTCCCACAGAGTCCAAAAGACTGTTCTATACATCTGCATCTCTTTTGCTGTCTTGCATACAGAGTTAACATTATCATCTTTCTAAATTCTCTATATATGCATTAGTATACTGTATTGGTGTTTTTCTTTCTGGCTTACTTCACTCTGTATAATAGGCTCCAGTTTCATTCACCTCATTAGAACCGATTGAAATGTATTCTTTTTAATGGCTGAGTAATACTCCATTGTGTATATGTACCACAGCTTTCTTATCCATTTGTCTGCTGATGGACATCTAGCTTTCTTCCATGTCCTGGCTATTATAAACAGTGCTGCGATGAACATTGGGGTACACGTGTTTCTTTCAGTTCTGGTTTCCTCAGGGTATATTCCCAGCAGTGGGATTGCTGGGTCGTATAGCAGTTCAATTTCTAGTTTTTTAAGGAATCTCCACACTGTTCTCCATAGTGGCTGTACTAGTTTGCATTCCCACCAACAGTGTAAGAGGGTTCCCTTTTCTCCACACCCTCTCCAGCATTTATTGCTTGTAGACTTTTGGATTGCAGCCATTCTGACTGGTGTGAAATGGTACCTCATAGTGGTTTTGATTTGCGTTTCTCTGATAATGAGTGATGTTGAGCATCTTTTCATGTGTTTGTTAGCCATCTGTATGTCTTCTTTGAGAAATGTCTGTTTAGTTCTTTGGCCCGTTTTTTAATTGGGTCATTTATTTTTCTGGAATTGAACTGCAGGAGTTGCTTGTATATTTTTGAGATTAATTCTTTGTCAGTAGCTTCATTTGCTATTATTTTCTCCCATTCTGAAGGCTGTCTTTTCACCTTGCTTATAGTTTCCTTTGTTGTGCAGAAGCTTTTAATTAGGTCCCATTTGTTTATTTTTGCTTTTATTTCCAGTATTCTGGGAGGTGGGTCATAGGGGATCCTCCTGTGATTTATGTCAGAGAGCGTTTTGCCTGTGTTCTCCTCTAGGAGTTTTATAGTTTCTGGTCTTACATTTAGATCTTTAATCCATTTTGAGTTTGTTTTTGTGTTAGAAAGTGTTCTAGTTTCATTCTTTTACAAGTGGTTGACCATTTTTCCCAGCATCACTTGTTAAAGAGATTGTCTTTTCTCCATTGTATATTCTTGCCTCCTTTGTCAAAGATAAGGTGTCCATAGGTGCATGGATTTATCTCTAGGCTTTCTATTTTGTTCCATTGATCTATATTTCTGTCTTTGTGCCAGTACCATACTGTCTTGATGACTGTGGCTTTGTAGTAGAGCCTGAAGTCAGGCAGGTTGATTCCTCCAGTTCCATTCTTCTTTCTCAGGATTGCTTTGACTATTCGAGGTTTTTTGTATTTCCATACAAATTGTGAAATTATTTGTTCTAGCTCTGTGAAAAATACCGTTGGTAGCTTGATAGGGATTGCATTGAATCTATAGATTGCTTTGGGTAGTATACTCATTTCACTATCTTGATTCTTCCGATCCGTGAACACAGTATATTTCTCCATCTATTAGTGTCCAAAATCACTGCAGATGGTGACTGCGGCCATGAAATTAAAAGACTCTTACTCCTTGGAAGAAAAGTTATGATCAACCTAGATAGCATATTGAAAAGCAGAAACATTACTTTGCCAACAAAGGTCCGTCTAGTCAAGGCTATGGTTTTTCCAGTGGTCATGTATGGATGTGAGAGTTGGACTGTGAAGAAAGCTGAGCACCGAAGAACTGATGCTTTTGGACTGTGGTGTTGGAGAAGACTCTTGAGAGTCCCTTGGACTGCAAGGAGATCCAACCAGTCCATTCTGAAGGAGATCAGCCCTGGATGTTTTTGGAAGGAATGATGCTAAAGCTGAAACTCCAGTACTTTGGCCACCTCATGTGAAGAGTTGACTCATTGGAAAAGACTCTGATGCTGGGAGGGATTGGGGGCAGGAGGAGAAGGGGATGACAGAGGATGAGATGGCTGGATGGCATCACCGACTCGATGGACGTGAGTCTGAGTGAACTCCAGGAGTTGATGATGGACAGGGAGGCCTGGTGTGCTGCAATTCATGGGGTCGCAAAGAGTCGGTCGGACACAACTGAGAGACTGAACTGAACTGATTAGTGTCCTCTTTGATTTCTTTCACCAGTGTTTTATAGTTTTCTATATATAGGTCTTTTGTTTCTTTAGGTAGATATATTCCTAAGTATTTTATTCTTTTCATTGCAATGGTGAATGGAATTGTTTCCTTAGTTTCTCTTTCTGTTTTCTCATTATTAGTGTAGAGGAATGCAAGGGATTTCTGTGTGTTGATTTTATATCCTGCAACTTTACTATATTCATTGATTAGCTCTAGTAATTTTCTGGTGGAGTCTTTAGGGTTTTCTATGTAGAGGATCATGTCATCTACAAACAGTGAGAGTTTTACTTCTTCTTTTCCAATTTGGATTCCTTTTATTTCTTTTTCTGCTCTGATTGCTGTGGCCAAAACTTCCAAAACTATGTTGAATAGTAGTGGTGAAAGTGGGCACCCTTGTCTTGTTCCTGACTTTAGGGGAAATGCTTTCAATTTTTCACCTTGAGGATAATGTTTGCTATGGGTTTGTCATATATAGCTTTTATTATATTGAGGTATGTTCCTTCTATTCCTGCTTTTTGGAGGGTGTTTATCATAAATGGATGTTGAATTTTGTCAAAGGCTTTCTCTGCATGTATTGAGATAATCATATGGCTTTTATTTTTCAATTTGTTAATGTGGTGTATTACATTGATTGATTTGTGAATATTGAAGAATCCTTGCATCCCTGGGATAAAGACCACTTGGTCATGATGTATGATCTTTTTAATGTGTTGTTGGATTCTGATTGCTAGAATTTTGTTAAGGATTTTTGCATCTATGTTCATCAATGATATTGGCCTGTAGTTTTCTTTTTTTGTGGCATCTTTGTCAGGTTTTGGTATTAGGGTGATGGTGGCCTCATAGAATGAGTTTGGAAGTTTACCTTCCTCTGCAATTTTCTGGAAGAGTTTGGGTAGGATAGGTGTTAGCTCTTCTCTAAATTTTTGGTAGAATTCAGCTGCGAAGCCGTCTGGACCTGGACTTTTGTTTGCTGGAAGATTTCTGATTACAGTTTCAATTTCCGTGCTTGTGATGGGTCTGTTAAGATTTTCTATTTCTTCCTGGTTCGGTTTTGGAAAGTTGTACTTTTCTAAGAATTTTTCCATTTCTTCCAAGTTTTCCATTTTATTGGCATATAATTGCTGATAGTAGTCTCTTATGATCCTTTGTATTTCTGTGTTGTCTGTTGTGATCTCTCCATTTTCATTTCTAATTTTATTGATTTGATTTTTCTCCCTTTGTTTCTTGATGAGTCTGGCTAATGGTTTGTCAGTTTTGTTTATCCCCTCAAAGAACCAGCTTTTGGCTTTGTTGATTTTTGCTATGGTCTCTTTTGTTTCTTTTGCATTTATTTCTGCCCTAATTTTTAAGGTTTCTGTCCTTCTACTAACCCTGGGGTTCTTCATTTCTTCCTTTTCTAGTTGCTTTAGGTGTAGAGTTAGGTTATAACTTTTGACTTTTTTCTTGTTTCTTGAGGTATGCCTGTATTGCTATGAACCTTCCCCTTAGCACTGCTTTTACACTGTTCCACAGGTTTGGGGTTGTTGTGTTTTCATTTTCATTCATTTCTTTGCATATTTTGATTTCTTATTTGATTTCTTCTGTGATTTGTTGGTTATTCAGCAGTGTGTTGTTCAGCCTCCATATGTTGGAATTTTTAATAGTTTTTCTCCTGTAATTGAGATCTAATCTTACTGCATTGTGGTCAGAAAAGATGCTTGGAATTATTTCAATTTTTTTGAATTTACCAAGGCTAGATTTATAGCCCAGGATGTGATCTATCCTGGAGAAAGTTCCGTGTGCGCTTGAGAAAAAGGTGAAATTCATTGTTTTGGGATGAAATGTCCTATAGATATCAATTAGGTCTAACTTGTCTATTGGATCGTTTAAAGTTTGTGTTTCCTTGTTAATTTTCTGTTTAGTTGATCTATCCACAGTTTTGAGTGGGGTATTAAAGTCTCCCACTATTATCGTGTTATTGTTAATTTCCCCTTTCATACTTGTTAGCATTTGTCTTACATATTGTGGTGCTCCTATGTTGGGTGCGTATATATTTATAATTGTTATATCTTCTTCTGGGATTGATCCTTTGATCATTATGTAGTGTCCTTCTTTGTCTCTTTTCACAGCCTTTGTTTTAAAGTCTATTTTATCTGATATGAGTATTGCTACTCCTGCTTTTGGTCTCTATTTGCGTGGAATATCTTTTTCCAGCCCTTCACTTTCAGTCTGTATGTGTCCCCTGTTTTGAGGTGGGTCTCTTGTAGACAACATATGTAGGGGTCTTGTTTTTGTATCCATTCAGCCAGTCTTTGTCTTTTGGTTGGGGCATTCAACCCATTTACGTTTAAGGTAATTATTGATAAGTATGATCCCGCTGCCATTTACTTTATTGTTTTGGGTTCGAGTTTATACACCCTTTTTGTGTTTCCTGTCTAGAGAAGATCCTTTAGCATTTGCTGGAGAGGTGGTTTGGTGGTGCTGAATTCTCTCAGCTTTTGCTTGTCTGTAAAGCTTTTGATTTCTCCTTAATATTTGAATGAGATCCTTGCTGGGTACAGTAATCTGGGCTGTAGGTTATTTTCTTTCATCACTTTAAGTATGTCCTGCCATTCCCTCCTGGCCTGAAGAGTTTCTTTGAAAGATCAGCTGTTAGCCTTATGGGAATCCCCTTGTGTGTTATTTGTTGTTTTTCCCTTGCTGCTTTTAATATTTATTCCTTGTGTTAGATCTTTGTTAATTTGATTAATATGTGTCTTGGGGTGTTTCGCCTTGGGTTTATCCTGTTTGGGACTCTCTGGGTTTCTTGGACTTGGGTGATTATTTCCTTCCCCATTTTAGGGAAGTTTTCAGCTATTATCTCCTCAAGTATTTTCTCATGGTCTTTCTTTTTGTCTTCTTCTGGGACTCCTATGATTCGAATGTTGGGGCGTTTAACATTGTCCCAGAGGTCTCTGAGATTGTCCTTATTTCTTTTAATTCGTTTTTCTTTTTTCCTCTCTGATTCATTTATTTCTACCATTCTATCTTCTACCTCACTAATCCTATCTTCTTCCTCCTTTATTCTACTATTTGTTCCCTCCAGAGTGTTTTTTATATCATTTATTACATTATTCATTATATATTGACTCTTTTTTATTTCTTCTAGGTCCTTGTTAAACCTTTCTTGCATCTTCTCAATCCTTGTCTCCAGGCTATTTATCTATGATTCCATTTTGTTTTCAACATTTTGGATCATTTTCACTATCATTATTCGGAATTCTTTGTCAGGTAGATTCCCTATCTCTTCCTCTTTTGTTTGGTTTGGTGGACATTTATCCTGTTCCTTTACCTGCTGGGTATTCCTCTGTCTCTTCATCTCGTTTATATTGCTGTGTTTGGGGTGGCCTTTGTGTATTCTGGCAGTTTGTGGAGTTCTCTTTTTTGTGGAGTTTCCTTGCTGTGGGTGGGGTTGTGTGGGTGACTTATCAAGGTTTCCTGGTTAGGGAAGCTTGTGTCGGTGTTCTGGTGGGTGAAGCTGGATTTCTTCTCTCTGGAGTGCAATGAGGTGGCCAGTAATGAGTTATGAGATGTCAGTGGGTTTGGAGTGACTTTGGTCAGCCTGTATATTGAAGCTCAGGGCTATGTTCCTGTGTTGCTGGAGAATTTGCGTGTTATGTCTTGCTCTGGAACTTGTTGGCCCTTGGGTGGTGTTTGGTTTCAATGTAGGTATGGAGGCGTTTGATGAGCTCCTGTTGATTAATGTTCCCTGGAGTCAAGAGTTCTCTGGTGTTCTCAGGATTTGGACTTAACCCTCCTGCTTCTGGTTTTCAGTCTTATTTTTACAGTAGCCTCAAGACGTCTCCATCTATACAGCACCATTGATAAAACATCTCCTTTCGAAGACAATGGGCTGCTTTTCTGGGTGCCTGATGTCCTCTGCCGGCATTTAGAAGTTGTTTTGTGGAATTTTCTCAGCGTTCAAATGTTCTTTTGATGAATTTGTGGGGGAGAAAGTGGTCTCCCCGTCCTATTCCTCCGCCATCTTAGGACCACCTCCCTAAAAATGTTGGTGGTATTTTCAAGCTGAACAGTCAATACTGTTTTGTTTTTGTTTATTTATTTATTTTGGCCACACCGCACAGCATGTAGGATCATAATTCCTCAACCAGGGTTTGAACCCATGTCCCCTGCACTGAAAGGCAGACTCCCAACTGATGGACCGCCAGGGAAGTCCCTGTTGTGCAGATTTAAAAAATGATAACAGCATAGAAAGTATTTAGCACAGGGCCTGGTTTGTAGGAAGGCTCAAACAATGTCAGCAGTGATGCTGGTAATATTAACTCTGCTGTGAGCACCTTGTCAGTTGCTATGAGTTTTGGCTGAATGAATGTGTACAGAAGGTAGGGTTTGAAGGCCTTATTTGAGACTAAAAGCATTTTCATGCTGCATTCTCTGGGAGGTTGTGTAAAAAGCAGATCTGATGATAGATAGAGTCCCTGCTCATGTTAATCCAATTAACAAAGACCATTTCTTGAACAAGCACCATCTGAGGAGAGCAGTTCATTGAGTTACTTGGGATTATTATGTTATATCCTGCAGGAATGCTTTCATTAATTCATATTTATTATTAGAATGACTCTGGGAACTTGCATTAGCAAACTGAATGCATTTGTAACTAATGGGGAAAGCAAGTTGCACCCTCAGTGATGTGTGCTCTATGTAAAGCCTGGGATTTAGCTTTTCTTGAGGAGAGCAAGACCCTCAGCTGAGTTGAAAACACAGTTCTTGGTGTGGCCACAATGTAACTGAAGAAATGTGCCCTTGAGAAGTCCTTAGAGATTTCTTGAACTGGTATCCCAGGTTAACTGTTGAGGCTCAGCACCTGGCCACCCAGCTCAAGTTCAAGCACTCGTTTCAATTCCACCCTTTAACACTGTGGCTCCTTTCGTGGTTTGATGGAGCCGTTTGGTCCCTTGGTAGGTGTGTGTGTGTGCTTAGTAGCTCAGTCGTGTCTGACTTTTTGTGACCCCATAGACTGTAGCCTGCCAGGCTTCTCTGTCCATGGGATTTTTCAGGCAAGAATACTGGAGTGGATTGCCATTTTCTTCCTCCAGGGGATCTTCCCAACCCAGGGATTGAACTTGCATCTCTTATGTGTCCCGCATCGCAGGCACATTCTTTACCTACTGAGCCATCAGGGAAGCCCTTTGCTAGGTAAATAGCTTTTTAAAAAAATTAAAAGGAATTTGGTATGGGTTCAAAGCATCTGACTACTTAAATTTCAAAGAATAATGTTCCCTGGTCTTTAAAAAAAATCAGGTCTGTTCTGTCTCCCAACCTGCAGGAAGCCTTTTTCTATCTCCAGCTTGTCTGTGGCTGATTGTGGGGCCAGTAATGCCACATCATTGGCTGAGTGATGGGCTGTAGGCAGAATGCTTTGGTCAGCCTCCACCCTGCTTGATGATACAGACCGTGTCGGGCTTCACCAGTCACCTGGGGATGCTTAGACGACCACGGGTGCTGTATTTGGCGTATGGGAGGGTCATATCTTCCAGGGAGGTCTTTCGGACAGAAATATGATGGCCTTTTCCCTCTTTTCCAGATCTGATGTTTTGACGTGGCTTCCTGCTTCGGTGCTATTTGTGGGTATCATCTATGCCGGTTCCAGAGCGCTATCCAGACTGGTAAGCGTGAGAGGCTTTGAGGGGGACAGTCCTTTTCTCAACTTCCTCTTTGCCTTTTAACTGGTTGCACCTCGGATCAATAGTGGATAGAGAATCAGCTTTAATGATGGTACAGCTAGATTGGAGAACTAGTCTTGGGGCTGAGGCCAATGTGGAGCCTTTTACCCCCTCTTCCTGACTTGAAGGGAACCATGTAACAGGGAAGGGACTTCCCTATAGCTCAGATGGTAAAGAATCTGCCTGCAATGCAGGAGACCTGGGTTCGATCCCAGAGTCAGGAATATCCCCTGGAGAAGGAAATGGCAACCCACATCAGTATTCCTGCCTGGGAGATCCCATGGACAGAGGAGCCTGGCGGGCTACAGTCCGTGGGATCATAGTCAGACACTACTGAGGGACTAACACACATATACACACGTAACAGGGAAGACAGACTTGTGTTACAAAATAGAGTGATGCAGGTGGAGACCAGAAAGACAGAGTAGGGCTATTTGTGGAGCCTGCTCTGTGTGGATGCAGGCTGTCCTTGGGAGCAGGGAGGGTGGGCTCAGTCTGCTCCTTACTTCCAGGGACCATGACCCCGCCCATCAGTAATGCCGCCTGAGCGCACTGGGCTTACTCGTGGGTGCACATGCCTGGCATGAAATTGATGCCCACGACACGTGGACCCTAGTGAAACAAGTGTTCATTCTGTCCTCCCACCCAGCCCCAAGAATTGAGCTCCTCAAAGGAGGCTACTGTGAGGAACAGATTCCTTCCAGTTACATTATATAGTATGTGGAACTCCAGAAATTTATTATGCCACCAAAAGAGAGCCCACAAATATCACTATTGACCAGGGAGTCAAAATGTGGCTTAAAAATCAGGAACGGTATTAAGGCCTCTTCCCTTTTTAATCCCCTAATTGCTGTTTTTATCTATCAGAAAATGATTGTATTCTAATGTTGGAAAAATGCAAACTTTTCACACAATTTAGTTTTCTGTTTTAAATGCATACTTCTCCAACAGATTTATTTCTATAAAGGAATGGATTTTGAGGAGAAAAAACATGGGGCAGAGAGGTATGGAATAGAAAATAAATACAGATGTAAGCTATTTTGCTAATTGCAGTATAACCGCAACAAACTAGTACAGAGAATGTTCTGAGCAAAACAACACAATAAAGGTTCAGAGATCGAGGTGTTCCCTTAAGCAAGACTGAAGATTTCAGTCTCTGGTATTTGAAATTTAGGCTGCAGTCCTTGTTTTTGGATGGATCACTGGGTATGTGGCCCAGTCCATGCTTTAAACCAGATTTGAACCAGAAAGTGGCCCCTTGGTCCAGGTGGAAGTCAATGAAGTGTTTGGTTTCATGTGTCACATAACCAGCAAAGTTCCTCCCCGTGATGCTCTGCCGGGTGGGGTTGTACTTCTTGTCAGACTCTGTGATCTGGGCAGCAATGTCCTTCTCTGTATTATATTTCTCCAATGCCTGAGTAGCACACTCCGCTAAGTCCGATTGCATCTCCTCTGGCATATCAGCATTTAAAAAATGATTATTTAAAAAAAATATTTATTTATTGGGCTGTGCAGGGTCTTAGTTTCAGCATCTGGGATCTTTAGTTGCGGTATGCGAACTCTTAGGGCTTCCCTGGTGGTTCATTCAGTAAAGAATCTGCCTGCAATGCAGGAGACTCGAGTTCAGTCCCTGGATCAGGAAGATCCCCTGGAGAAGAAAATGGTAACCTGCTCCAGTATTCTTGCCTGGAGAATCCCATGGACAGAGGAGCCTGTTGGGCTACACTCCATGGGGTTGCAAGAGCCAGACACCACTTAGCAACTAAATCACCATCATGCGAACTCTTTAAGTTTGGCATGTGGAATCTAGCTCCCTGATCCTGGGCCTCTGCATTGGGAGCGTGGAGTCTTAGCCACTGGACCACCAGGGAAGTCCTCATATTGGCATTTTTGATCCTGGCCTTTCAATCACACATGGTTACCAAGGAACGGTGTGTATGCTTAGTCGCTCAGTTGTGTCCAACACTTTTTGATCCTATGGACGAAACCCACAAGGCTCCTCTGTCCATGGGGATTCTCCAGGCAAGAATACTGGAGTGGGTTGCAATGCCCTCCTCCAAGGGATCTTCCCAACCCAGGGATTGAACCTTGGGCTTCCCTGGTGGTTCAGCTAGTAAAGAATCTGTCTGCAATGCAGGAGACCTGGGTTTGATCCCTGGGTTGGGAAGATCCCCTGGAGAAGGGAATAGCTGCCTACTCCAGTATTCTGGCCTGCAGAATTCCATGGGGTCGCAAAGAGTTAGACATGACTAAGCGACTTTCACTTTCTTTACCATCTAAACCACCAGCCACCAGGGAAGCCCAAGAATACTGGAGTGGGTAGCCTATCCCTCCTCCAGGGCATCTTCTCAACTCAAGAATTGAACCAGAATCTCCTGCATTGTAGGCAGATTCTTTACCAGCTAAGCTACCAGGGAAGCCTGCCAAGGATCAGAGGGTTGGCCAACTGCGATGGTCTCCTGGGGGAGAGGCTGAAGAGGTTCAGACTTGTTGGGAGCGGTCATCACTACCTAAGCCATGATGCTTCTCCAAATAATTTAGGTTTTTTTTTTTTTGGCCATGCTGTGTTGCATGTGGGATCTTAGTCCTCTCCCAGGAGTTGAATCTGCGCCCTCCTGTATTGGAAGCATGGAATCTTAACCACTAGACCGCCAGGGAAGTTCCAAAACAATATTGTTTTTTAATGTAAAGTTTATTGTTGTGCTGGGTCCTTAGAAGTCAGATAGGAAAACGTGTTATGGTAGCTCTCAAAAACAAACAAAATCTGTCTGTCTGGATAATGATAGTGTTGTTAGGACAACTCCGAGGTTGCAAAATAGTGGTTGAGAATTAGTACTGGTAATTTCTAAATGAAATCATCATTTTTCTTTCATGATTCATAAGCTTGAGTAAATGGGATGTTGTGTGAGATGGGAGAGAGAACAGCCCGACTGACCTAAGAAGTGAGCCACCACACCGCATTGGTGGGTGCTGATCTGGAATAGGGGCCAGGTTGGCTCACCGCTGCCCCTTTTGATGGGGTCGAGCTCCTCGGGTCTGTGGCCTCACTTTATGCCCTCTGGCCTGTAGGGGGAGCTGCTTCTCCAACCACAGAGTATAGGAGTTGATTGGGGGAAAAAAAAAATCTATAGTTGTACAAAAGCTTTTAAAATTTTTTGTAGGCTCTGGATAGTTATGGATGCCAGAATTCTGAAGTTTGAATAAGTAAGTTGTCGTGTTAATAATGATAACAGTTTTTTGATTGTACAGTGCTTTTTCATATGTTTCTGGAGTGATTTCCTTTGTATCTTTCTATGTGGCTCTGCCAGTCACCTGACAGGTGAGGCAGATGTTAATCACCCAACAGAGGAAGGAACTTAGGTGTGGGGAGGTACCAAGGCTTTCTCCACCTAATGGGAAGCTCTTCTGACTCCCCACCTTTCACCTTTTCTGATTTGTCTTTTTAGGGTCAGTGTATGTGGATTTTCAAATGAGCCCAGGGTATAATAGTCTTGCACAGACTTGAGACTCTTATGATTGCAAGTGTTAGAAAGCTCACCAACTGGTCTAAGCAAAGGGGAAATCTCCTGGTTTACATTAATGAAAAGTCATCAGGTAGAAACTACTTTAGGCATGGCTTGATTGAGAGATTTGAACTGTGGTGTTGGAAAAGACTCTTGAGGGTCTCTTGGACTGCAAGGAAAGCCAACCAGTCCTTCCTAAAGGAGATCAGTCCTGGGTGTTCATTGGAAGGACTGATGTTGAAGCTGAAATTCCAATACTTTGGCCACCTGATGCAAAGAGCTGACTCATTGGAAAAGACCCTGATGCTGGGAAAGACTGAAGGCAGGAGAAGAAGGGGACGACAGAGGATGAGATGGTTGGATGGCATCACTGACTCAATGGACATGGGTTTGGGTGGACTCCGGGAGTTGGTGATGGACAGGGAAGCCTGGTGTGCTGCAGTTCATGGGGTCACAAAGAGTCCAGGCACAATTGAGCGACTGAACTGAACTGAACTGATTGAGAGATTCCAATGACCTACTCAGAATCCAGATGCTGTCTGTCTGTCAGTTCTGCTCTATCTTTGCTTCATCTCACAGTTCAGCTTTCCCCTCCTGAGTCTTGTTGATTCCAGGCTCACATCCTCACAACTTCAAGTCTAGTGGAACAAGACTGTCTTCCTTGCAGCTTCTGCATAATTTCCGGGATTCATTCTGATTGCATCAGTTAGGAACACTGCCCATCCCAGGTCTAAAAACTAAAAACTAACCAGGATGGAGTTATGCTGATTGGTCGGCCCTGGTTCATGTCTTCCCTGAACCATTCACTGTGACTGGAAAGACTGAGAACACTATTTGGCCAGCCCTGGTCACATAGGATCCCCACCCACACCCATAGACTGATAAGAATGAGGCACATCCTCAATATTGCGGTGTTTGATCAAAGAAAGAGATCAGGAGATGAGGTAGCCAATAAACCCTCAGAAGTCCATTGTAAATGTCAGTCTTGTATGTCTCAGGCACACGGAGAGCTCTCTAACCTGGAACAGTGCCTCTTGAAGTGCATAGTCCACAGGTGGTAACGGCCTGTGAGCTCTTGTTCAGTTCAGTTCAGTTCAGTTCAGTCGCTCAGTTGTGTCTGACTCTTTGCAACCCCACGGACTGCAGCACGCCAGGCCTCCCTGTCCATCACCAACTCCTGGAGTCTACCCAAACTCATGTCCATCGAGTCAGCGATGCCACCAACTATCTCATCCTCTGTCGTCCCCTTCTCCTTCCACCTTCAGTATTTCCCAGCATCAGGGTCTTTTCCAATGAGTCAGTTCTTTGCATCAGGTGGCCAAAGTATTGGAGTTTCAGCTTCAACATCAGTCCTTGCAGTGAACACTCAGGACTGATCTCCTCTAGGATGGACTAGTTGAATCTCCTTGCAGTCCAAGTGAGAGAGTCATTTCCTAGGCAGGTTGATAGGAAATCTAGGGGTCCCCAAGGAGAGAGGGGTCTGGAATTCTTAAGGAGGAAGAAAGGACAAACTTTTCACAGTCTTTGTAGACCAGGACCTGGGGACTGGAGTCGATGAAAATGAGAGGGTAACAGGCAGGAAGGCCAGGGGTCTCCAAATGGAGGAAATAGCCTGCAAGTGTCAGACATTTTTATCTCTCTTAAGTGGCAGGAGGAAACAAACTAGCAATATTTTTTCCTTCTCTACACAAATTTCAAGGGAGGTTTCTCTTAAAATACTGTGTTGCCATAATGACACCCGGTTTCGCCTGAAGTTAGCTATTCTCAAGCCTAGAGATAACCAGTGCCTTTTTCTTATGAAAATGTTCGTCTTAAGCTATGCTAATGTACTATGCCTTTACCCCAAACTCTGTCTCCAAGTCGGTTCCGCCTCTTGGCCCAGAACCTACTTGACAAACCAGTATGGATATTGTTCCCCTAATCTATGTAAATGAAACTATTTGTATGGTGGTCTGCCCTTCTTCAAGATTCAAGTTAATCATTTTATGGCCCAGGATAAACCATTTGGTGCCAAGATTATCCCAAAATACATCTTATGGGTGAGGGGCCTGGTGCCATTCTGAATTTTAAGACATTCCTTTCTTTCATTAACAGACTGCTAGTGACTATATAACATCCAGCTAAAGACTAGCAGGGAGGTACTCTTTCTGCCCCCTTCTGATGCCTATGTCAGAAGCTTTCTCTATCTCCTTTATACTTTAATAAAACTTTATTACACAAAAGCTCTGAGCGATCAAGCCTCGTCTCTGGCCCTGGATTGAATTCTTCTCCTCCGGGGGCCAAGAATCCTGGTGTATTCGCGTGATTCAACAACAGCCTTTCACAAGGGACTCTCAAGAGTTTTCTCCAACACCACAGTTCAAAAGCATCAATTCTTTGGCTCTCAGCTTTCTTTATAGTCCAACTCTCACATCCATACATGACCACAGGAAAAACCATAGCTTTGACTATGGTTTGACTTTTGTTGGCAAAGTAATGTCTCTACTTTTTAATATGCTGTCTAGGTTGGTCATAACTTTTCTTCCAAGAAGTAAGCATCTTTTAATTTCATGGCTACAGTCACCATCTGCAGTGATTTTGTAGCCCCCCAAAAATAAAGTCTGCCACTGTTTCCACATCTATTTGCCATGAAGTGATGGGACCAGACACCATGATCTTAGTTTTCTGAATGTTGAGCTTTAAGCCAACTTTTTCACTTTCCTCTTTCACTTTCATCAAGAGCTCTTGTTACCTGGCCCTAAGGAGACTGTGCCAGAGTGAACATCAAGCTTGGCACTAAACACGTTGTTTAGTTGAGCTGACTTTTTTTTTTCATAGCCATACTTTTTGAAGAAGAAAGTAGTGCACTGACTTACATTCTGTGTGTGAGCTCCTTATAGTCGTCTTTTTTTTTTTTTTTTTAATTTGGCTGCTCTGGGTCTTAGTTGCAAAGTGAGAGATCTTTGATCTTAGTTTCAGCATGTGGGATCTAGTTCCCTGATCGTGCCCCCTGCATTGGGAGAGCAGAGTCTTTAGCTACTGGACCACCAGGGAATTCCCTGGAGCTCCTTTTCTTCTGAGGGGACTGCATTTGAATGGCCCTGACCTAGAACACAGATTTTTTTCATGGGCAGAAAGAAGCTGCTGCATTTCAAACTCCAAGCACAGAGAAACAACCCCAAACCAAATACACTCGGTTAGAGGAGGAGGAAGACAGAAAGGAGACACTTATTTTTTTTTCTTTTTTAGTGAAATAACCCAGCATCTTTTCTTTGTTTTCCGAGTTTTTTGTTTTTACATAGTTGCTTAAAAATCTACAACAGAGTGGATGAAACACGAGGTACTTGTACAGCTTGTGTTAGATGGAAAACAGGCGTCAACATGCTGGTGCCAAGCTGTCAGTTTCATGGATCCACGAGGAATTGGGGGAGAAAGCACTCAGTTAAAATCCGTGGGCGTGTTGTTATGCAAAACACTTACGGAGTTGCTTTGCTCCATAAAGGCCTCCTTTATCCAACAAGACTTTGAAGCCTTTTTTCTGATGTATAGCTCCTGAGAGGAAGCTGACTTCACTCTGCAAAATCAAGATGGGGACATTCTTTATTGATTTTTCCACCTCAAACTCACAACCAGATGATAGAATTAAGGCAGGGAGATTATTTTTGTGGCTCTCCATTCAGCAAATATTTATTGGGGAGTCTATTACTGGGGGCTTAATGAGGAATAAGACCTGGTTCCTGACCTTGAGGGGACTCCCAGGTGGCGCTAGTGGTAAGAAATCTGCCTGCCAGTGCAGAAGATGCAAGAGATGTGGGTTCGATCCCTGGGTCAGAAAGATCTCCTGGAGGAGGAAATGGCAACCCACTCCAGTATTCTTGCCTGGAGAATCCCATGGACAGAGGAGCCTGGCAGGCTATAGTCCAAGGGGTTGCAGAGTCTGAGCACACACACTTGCCTGACCTTGAAGAATTTATAGGGGAATCCATGAGAGACACACAACTCACCGTGGAAACAACCATTGTGAATATTCAGTGTCATATATGTGAGCCAGGCACTTCCTGTTGCCAACCTTCATGACATATGAAGTTGGACTTAATTACTCCCATTTACAGAGGAGGAAACTGAGATGCAGATTTGGTGAAGGTCACCAACTGGTAGATGTTACAAAAATCAGAGATGCAGACTCAAGACTGTCCGACGATAGTGGTTCATCTGCAATGCCTCGGACTTTCCTGGTGGTCCAGTGGTTAAGACTTGCAGGGGACAGGATTCGATCCCTGGTCAGGGAACTAGATCCCACGTGCTGAAACTAAGAAGTCTGCATGCCACAGCTAAGACCCTGTACAGCCAAATAAATAAATAACATTATTTTTAAAAAAGCAGTACAATGCTTACTCTCTTTCCTCCCTAAATCATAACAAACCAAGGAGATGAGCCTATCAGGATGGAGTGGGGAGAAGGGGAGAGGAGCTGTGTAGTTGTTCTGCTTTCTGTGTGTGCGTGTGTGGTAGGTTGCTTCAGTCATGTCTGACCTTTTGTGACCCTATGGACTGTGGCCCAGCAAGCTCCTCTGTCCATGGGATTTCCCAGGCAAGAATATTAGAGTGGGTTGCCATTTCCTTCTCCAGGGGAATCTTCCCGACCCAGGGATCGAACCCACGTCTCCTGCATAGCAGGTAGACTCTTTACCGACTGAGCCACCAGGGAAGTCCCTGTACAATATATACTTGTTTCTTGTGTGTTTTATATATGGTAGTTTGTGCCTCTTTTTAAAATTTAAGTTTATTTAAAAATTAATTAATTTAGTTTTTGGCTGCATGGGGTCTTAGTTGCAGCAGGTGGACTCTAGTTGTGGCGTACAGGCTTAGTTACTCCATGGCACTTGGGATCTTAGTTCCTCGACCAGGGATCGACCCCTCATCCCCTGCATTGCAAGGCAGATTCTTAACTATTGGACCACTGGGGCAAGTCCCTAAGTTTTATTTTACATTAGGGTAGAGTTGGTAAGATAAGCATTTCTTATGAAGAGATTTTAAAAGAAATCTATACATATAGCTGATTCCTGTTGTTGTAAACTAATACAACATTGTAAAGCAATTATACTCCAATTTAAAAAAAATAAAATAAAATCTTAAAATGGAAAAAATAAAAGAAATCTAGATCAAGGGAAATAGAAGGCCACAGAGAGACTTAGCACATAGAAATTTATGCTATGATATCTTATGAAACAAATATAATTGGGCCTTGGTTTTAGCTCTTTATCTTTTTGCAGCGAAGTAAAGAAGTTACAAGACTCTCCATGCTTGTAAGATAAATGCAAGCTATTGCTGAGGAAATGCAGTGTCCTTCTTTGCTCTCAATTCCTTCTGTGTTCTCTGTGCTGTCGTGTCCAACTCTTTGTGACCCAGTGGACTGTATAATCCACCAGGGTTCTCTGTCCCTGGCATTTCCCAGGCAAGAATACTGAAGTGGCTTGCCATTTCTTCCCCAGAGACTCTTCCCAACCCAGGGATCAAACCTGCATCTCCTGTGTCTCCTGCATCATAGGCAGATTCTTTACCCATTGGACTCTCAGTTACTTAGTCCTCATTAAGGGTACGATGAGCCACGTAGGGTCTTCAGTTGCATCCTTATAATAAACCCAATGGTAACCTAGTTTCTGGGATTCCTAGTCTGTTGGTAGCATAATGACAGCATGGTTCAGTAGGAATAGTTCTCTGGGGTTAAAACTGCTGCTCTCCAATGATCTGGCTCCTTTCCTTTAGGAACATTTATTTCTGCAGGCATGATTTTTATAAAAAACTAGGCAGCCAAATGTTCAAAGGTATATTCTTTGGCAAGAGCCTGGCAATTAATTATTCTATAATATATTGTAGATTGAAGTCACACACACCCAAATTGAAGGTAGGATTGATGTTCTACAAAACTAAGAAGCCAACCCACAGCTTGGCTAAGCGAGCCATCCACACTCCTGCAGAGGGACCCAAGGCCGTGCCTGTGGACAGGGCCAGGGCTTTCCATAGAAAACTGTTTTAAGTCAGTCCCAACACCTGAACAAACAACAATCAAGGCTTGAAAATTCCACTCTGGGAAGCATGGGAATAATGAAAAATTTGAAGTAAAAGTTACTGATGTCTTTTTACAGCCAGAGAAAAATTTGCAACCGTGCATGGACAAAATGTTGAATTTTAAATGAGTGGACTCCAAGAATAAATTAGTTGCAAATTGTGCCCCTGAGTCATGAAACGAATTGGACTGCAGTGCAGTTGAATTTGGTCAATTACGTTTTATGTTAAAAATGATGATTTGGGTTTCATGGTAGTTGATCTTAGGCCATTTTTCCTAATGAAAGATGGTGGGACCTTTTGTTATTGAGGCCATTCCTAGCGCCTTGACAGTGTGGAAGAACAGACTTGATTTTCTGTTCTCTTTAGCAGCAAGCTAGTGTCTAGATTGTCTAAAAGTGGTTTCAGATTATTAAGAGGCAGGTTAAAAAAGAGAATCAAAGTATATCCCTCCATTTCCTCATCTGTATAATAGAGATGTTATTAGTATTTCTCTCAAAGGGTTATTATGATGATTCAATATGTAAAAACATTTAGAACGGAGTCTGGCACACAGGAAGCATTCAGGGTATCTTGACTGTTATTATTATTATCATTTCTCAGAACTTTTTTTTTGGCCATACCATGTGGCTTGTGGGACCTTAGTTGCCCGACCAGGAATCAAACCCATGGCCCTTGCAGTGGAAGCAAGGAGTCTTAACCCCTAGACAGCCAGGGAAGTCCTCATTTCTCACAACTTTTATCTGATTTCACAAAAGTAAGTCTGCTGAACTTCAGTCTGTAAAGGGCAGGTTTTCTGAAATAATTGGTCACTGGGGTCTCTTGAACTAATCACATAGTTCAGACGAAGGCTTGGTACACAGAGGTGGAGGCCAAGGGAAAGTTAGTAATTATAAGTTGCAGATTGCCTTAATATTATTCTTGATAGATCTCTTTGGAGGCCTATAAAAGTCAATGGTAGAGTTACTGTTTCTAAAGTCTGCTAGCTCCTCAGTCAAGAAAAACGGCTTGAGAAATTCAGATTAGACCATTTTAAAGTAGAAATGGATGATGTCCCTTTAAAGAGTGGCATGGAGTTTATGTCAACGTCATCGTTTTAGATCATAGCAGTTTTATCACTGGAGGACACAGACTGGCAGAGTTGGGAACAATACACAGTTGTATTGGACTTTGTTCAGGTGTGGATCCAGGATGCTTATACTGGGAGCTTGCCATAACCTGGATCCTATAACTTCAAGGATGGGGCTTCCCTGGTGGCTCAGTGGTAAAGAACCCGCCTGTCAATGCAGGAGACATGGATTCTATCCCTGGGTTGGGAAGATCCCCTGGAGAAGGAAATGACCACTCACTCCAATATTCTTGCCTGGGAAATCCCATGGACTGAGGAGCCTGGTGGGCTACAGTCCATGGCATCACAGAAGAGTCAGACATGACTTAGCGACTAAAGAACAACAAACATCAAGGCTGGGAGTGTGGGCTTTGCCATTACTCGGTTGGAATCCCGGAGTCCCACCCTGAAGCAGCTGTGAACTCACCAGCAAGCTGCCCCATCACCCAGAGCTTCAGTTTCCTTGTCCGTAAATTAGGGTAATAGCATTTGTGGATAAAGTTGTTGAGAGATGATTTAAATAAGAGAATGCAATTAAAATAATTAGCACTGTGCTGAACACATTGTTGGTACCTATTGTTAGTGAACTTTAAGATCAGTTCTATATGTACAGATAGATCCTTTTACAGAATCTGCTCAGATTCTGCTAGGGCGATGGAGGAACCTCTCGACAGTTGAGAAAATAAAACCTCTTTGAGGTCTAGAGTTAGAATCTAGTGAAAGTGAAAGTCGCTCAGTCGTGTCCGACTCTGAGTCAACCCTAAATCTCATCTCCTTTCTGATTTTATAGTCAAGGAGGCAAAAACATGTAAAATCAGGTCTTGTTGTTGTGTGCTCACTCAGTCTTGTCTAATTCTTTGTGACCCCATGGACTGTAGCCTGCCAGACTCCTCTGTCCATGGGATTTCCCAGGCAAGAATACTGGAGTGGGATCCAATTTCTTATTCCAGGGGATCTTCCTGACCCAGGGATCAGGTCTTAATTTTCACTGTCATGTACCACAGGATTAACCTAAAGATTTTCTGTTCTGTCTTCTTAGGCTCAGACCTAGAAGGCCAGGGCCCAAGTTTTCCCAACATGAACCTAATGGATGAGGCCAATTTAGAAAATCTCTAGTAATCTTAAAATACATAAAACATAATAGAAAACATAAAAGCTTAAGAGGAATCAAAAGAAGCACAAAAGACATGAAAAACATAGGAAATAATTATGATTTTAAAGGGAAAAAAGAGTTGAGTTGAACTTTTAATGAAAAAGAGTAGAAAACATTAAAAAAAGGAAGAAAAATGTAAGGCAAGAGCTCAGAATGAAATGAAACAGTGTGAGTTAGAACAAAATACTAAAATAGGGCAGAGCTATAAAATTATAAAAGTCTTAATGACAAGGTAAAAATATCTTCCCCAAAGATAAAGAATAAATCCATATGGAAGTGATAGGGCAGTAGCATCTGCTTAAAGACCCACTTAAGGGGCCTTGAAGTGGGAACAGTTTCTCAGCTCAGGGTCCTCTCAGCTCAGGGTCCACTCAGCTCACTGTAGGCTTGGTGCCCATTAACGTTGACAGCCTGCATGCGGGGCTCCTGCATGGCTTCCACCCTTCCTCCCAATAGCTTCGGGTTGTAGGTATTGTTATCCTTATACTACAGAGGAGCAAACTGTTTGGATAAGCGCCCTGCTCCGTGAGCAGATGGTGGAGCTGGAGCCTGAAACCCAGGCTGATGCCAAAACCCATGCATAGTCTTGATTTTCTTTTGCTTTCCAGGAAACATCACCATTGGCAACAACAAAGATAATAGCAAATATCCCTCACCCTTCAATCCCTCCCCTGGCCTTGTCAAGATCATCTGTCAAATTAGGAAAGACTGCTGTTCTTAGCAAACAGCCCAGCAATAGTCAGTGTACAGTGGGTACTCTGTGTATCTTGACAGCCCACTGCTTGTTGTTCAGTCTTTAAGTTGTGTCCAACTCTTTGCAACCCCATGGACTGCAGCATGCCAGGTTCCCCCATCCTTCACCATCTCCCAGAGTTTGCTCAAATTCATGTCCATTGAGTCGGTGAGGCTATCTAACCATCTCATCCTTTGCTGCCCCCTTCTCCCTTTGCCTTCAGTCTTTCCCAACATCAGGGTCTTTTCCAGTGAGTCAGCTCTTCACATCAGGTGGCCAACGTGTTGGAGCTTCAGCTTCGGCATCGGTCCTTCCAATGAATATTCAGGACTGATTGCCTTTATGATCAACTGGTTTGATCTCCTTGCTGTCCAAAAGACTCTCAAGAGTCTTCTCCAGCACCACAATTTGAATGCATCAGTTCTTTGGTGCTCGGCCTTCTTTATGGTCCAACTCTCACGTCCATGACTACTGGAAAAACCCTAGCTTTGACTATATGGAACTCTGTTGGGAAAGTGATGTCTCTGCTTTTTAATATGCCACCTAGGTTTGTTCCACTGAAGTGTTATATTTTTTAAATATCTTCTCCCTCTCCCCCTTTTTGGGGGAGGGGGTACAGTGTTGATCCCAGTTGTTCCACCATTGACTCCAGTCTCCTAAATGTTTCCCTCTTGTGTCCACTTTTCTCCATCTCCACAGCCACTACCAGGTTCAGGCCACCGTCTGGTGATTCCTTCTGTTAGTTTCCTGTAGCTACAGTGACAAATGACTACTTCCCTTGGTGACTTAAAACAACAGAAATTTATTCTCTCCCAGTTCTGGAGGCCAGGGTTCTGAAATGGCTATGCTCCCTCCAGAGGTTCTGGGGAGAATCCGGTCCTCGCCTCTTCCGATTTCTGGTGGCTGCTGACATGCCTTGGCTTGTGGCTGCATCCCTCTGTCTCTGCCTCTGGGCCACATTGCCTCTTCTCTGTGTGTGTCACATCTCTGCTTCTCTCTTAGGAGGATACGTGTGTTTGTATTTGGGACCCACCTAGATCATCCAGGGTGTTCGCTCCATCTCCAGATTCTCCATTTAATTACATTTGCAAAGGCCCTGTTTTACTGTATGAGGTCACTTTCACAAATCCTAGGGCTTGGGACTTCGGTATAGTTTTTTTTTAAGACCTATTTTATGTGTTTATATGTATTTGTATGTATTTATATGTACAGAATGTGGTCCACTAGAGAAGAGAATGGCAAACCACTTCAGTATTCTTGCCTTGAGAACCCCATGAACAGTATGAAAAGGCAAAATGATAGGATACTGAAAGAGGAACTCCCCGGGTTGGTAGGTGCCCAATATGCTACTGGAGATCAGTGGAGAAATAACTCCAGAAAGAATGAAGGGATGGAGCCAAAGCAAACACAATACCCGGTTGTGGATGTGACTGGTGATAGAAGCAAGGTCCGATGCTGTAGAGAGCAATATTGCATAGGAACCTGGAATGTCAGGTCCATGAATCAAGGCAAATTGGAAGTGGTCAAACAAGAGATGGCAAGAGTGAATGTCGACATTCTAGGAATCAGCAAACTAAAATGGACTGGAGTGGATGAATTTAACTCAGATGACCATTATATCTACTACTGTGGGCAGGAATCCCTTAGAAGAAATGGAGTAGCCATCATGGTCAACAAAAGAGTCTGAAATGCAGTACTTGGATGCAATCTCAAAAATGACAGAATGATTTCTGTTCATTTGCAAGGCAAACCATTCAATATCACAGTAATCCAAGCCTGTAATGCTGAAGAAGCTGAAGTTGAATGGTTCTCTGAAGACCTACAAGACCTTTTAGAACTAACACCCAAAAAAGATGTCCTTTTTATTATTATTAGGAAGTCAAGAAACACCTGGGGAACAGCAAATTTGGCCTTGGAGTACAGAATGAAGCAAGGCAAAGGCTGATAGAGTTTGCCAAGAGAACACACCTCTCACACCTGTGTTTGTCATAGCAAACACCCTCTTCCAACAACACAAGAGAAGACTCTACACATGGACATCACCAGATGGTCAACACCGAAATCAGATTGATTATATTCTTTGCAGCCAAAGATGGAGAAGCTGTATACAGTCAGCAAAAACAAGACCGGGAGCTGACTGTGGCTCAGATCATGAACTCCTTATTGCCAAATTCAGACTTAAATTGAAGAAAGTGGGGAAAACCACTAGACCATTAAGGTATGACCTAAATCAAATCCCTTATGATTATATAGTGGAAGTGAGAAATAGATTTAAGGGACTAGATCTGATAGAGTGCCTGATGAACTATGGATGGAGGTTTGTGACATTGTACAGGAGACAGGGATCAAGACCATCCCCATGGAAAATAAATGCAAAAGAGCAAAATGGCTGTCTGAGGAGGCCTTACAAATAGCTGTGAAAAGAAGAGAAGCGAAAAGCAAAGGAGAAAAGGAAAGATTTAAGCATCTGAAAGCAGAGTTCCAAAGAATAGCAAGGAGAGATAAGAAAGCCTTCCTCAGTGATCAATGCAAAGAAATAGAGGAAAACAACAGAATGGGAAAGACTAGAGATCTCTTCAAGAAAATTAGAGATACCAAGGGAACATTTCATGCAAAGATGGGCTCGATAAAGGACAGAAATGGTAAGGACCTAACAGAAGCAGAAGATATTAAGCAGAGGTGGCAAGAATACACAGAAGAACTGTACAAAAAAGAGCTTCATGACCCAGATAATCATGATGATGTGATCACTCTCCTAGAGCCAGACATCCTGGAATGTGAAGTCAAGTGGGCCTTAGAAAGCATCACTACGAACAAAGCTAGTGGAGGTGATGGAATTCCAGTTAAACTATTTCATATCCTGAAAGATGATGCTATGAAAGTGCTGCACTCAATATGCCAGCAAATTTGGAAAACTCAGCAGTGGCCACAGGATTGGAAAAGGTCAGTTTTCATTCCAATCCCAAAGAAAGGCAGTGCCAAAGAATGCTCAAACTACCACACAGTTGCACTCATCTCACATGCTAGTAAAGTAATGCTCAAAATTCTCCAAGCAAGGCTTCAGCAATATGTGAACCGTGAACTTCCTGATGTTCAAGCTGGTTTTAGAAAAGGCAGAGGAACCAGAGATCAAATTGCTAATATCCGCTGGATCATGGGAAAAGCAAGAGAGTTCCAGAAAAACATCTATTTCTTCTTTATTGACTATGCCAAAGCCTTTGACTGTGTGGATCACAACAAACTGTGGAAAATTCTGAAAGATGGGAATATCAGACCACCTGACCTGCCTCTTGATAAACCTATATGCAGGTCAGGAAGCAACAGTTAGAACTGGACATGGAACAACAGACTGGTTCCGAATAGGAAAAGGAGTACATCAAGGCTGTATATTGTCACCCTGCTTATTTAACTTACATGCAGAGTACATCATGAGAAATGCTGGGCTGGAAGAAGCACAAGCTGGAATCAAGATTGCCGGGAGAAATATCAATAATCTCAGATATGCAGATGACACCACCCTTATGGCAGAAACTGAAGAGGAACTAAAAAGCCTCTTAATGAAAGTGAAAAAGGAGAGTGAAAAAGTTGACTTAAAGCTCAACATTCAGAAAACTAAGATCATAGCATCCGGTCCCATCACTTCATGGGAAATAGATGGGGAAACAGTAGGTGACTTTATGTTTCTGGGCTCCAGAATCACTGCAGATGCTGATTGCAGCCATGAAATAAAAGACGCTTACTCCATGGAAGGAAAGTTATGAACAACCTAGATAGCATATTCAAAAGCAGAGATATTACTTTGCCAACAAAGGTCCGTCTAGTCAAGGCTGTGGTTTTTCCAGTGGTCATGGATGGATGTCAGAGTTGGACTGTGAAGAAAGCTGAGCGCCGAAGAATTGATGCTTTTGAACTGTGGTGTTGAAGACTCTTGGGAGTCCCTTGGACTGCAAGGAGACCCAATCAGTCCATCCTAAAGGAGGAGATCAGTCCTAGGTGTTCATTGGAAGGACTGATGCTAAAGCTGAAACTCCAATACTTTGGCTACCTCATGTAAAGAGTTGACTCATTGGAAAAGACCCTGATGCTGGGAGGGATTGGGGGCAGGAGGAGAAGGGTACGACAGAGGATGAGATGGCTGGATAGCATCACCGACTCAAGGACATGAGTTTGAGTGAACTCCGGGAGTTGGTCATGTACAGGGAGGCCTGGTGTGCCGTGATTTATGGGGTCGCAAAGAGTCGGACACGACTGAGCAACTGAACTGAACTGAAGTGATACGTTTTAGTATGTATGCAACTGTGCTGGGTCTTAGTTGCAGCACACAGCCTCCTCAATCTTCGTTGCGGTATGCAGGATCCTTAGTTGTGCCATATGGGATCTGGTTCTCTGACCAGGAATTGAACCCAGGTCCCCTGCATTGGGAGCACAGAGTCTTAGTCACTGGACCACGATAGAAGTCCTGCGGCTAGAGTTTTGAGGGTCGATTTTCAATCTGCCACACCAGTAAACTTCCGTAATCATCTCTGTCTCTTCTCCTGCACCCAGCAGCCCAAGTTCCTATAAACATGCAGATGCAATCATGTCACTTGGGCTTTAAACCCTTTAGCATCTCCTCTGGTCCTCAGGATGATCCTGACTCCTTGATATGATTATTGCCTCACCTTCCCTTCCCCCACTTCCCCCTTCCACACTATTTCCACCCCACTCAACTCCCCCCAGTTCCCCGAGAAAGTGGGCTGCCTTGATCCTCTGGACTCTCGTGTGCTCCTCTGCCTCCAGCCCTCTCCCACCTTGTCTCTTTTTGCTGGGCTCATTCTAGTTCATCATTCTGTTCCTGTTTAGACTTTGGGCTTCATTTCCTCAAGAAGGCGTGCTCTGCCCACGCTGGGTTGGTTATGCCTTTCTGTGCATCTGGTCAGAGCTCTCACCTCTAGAGAGACAGCCTATCTGTTACGTGTGCAGCTGTTCACAGGATGTGTCCCCTACACCTGGCACGGTGCCCGACACACAGTAAGTGCTTAATAAGTGATGAGAAAACCCATAGGAAGGGAGTCTCTACACCTACCGAGTATCAAGCCAGCAACAAGAGTGCTGATCCACGCAGAAGAGTTTTTGCTGGAGAGGAGTAGCTATGTGAATGCCAGCAGTTTCCACAGATCTTTTATTTTGAAGCAGACATCAAGAATTATGTAATTATGAGATCAAAGAAGTATTTTCATGCTTATTCCTTTGTTTTCTTTCAGGCCATTCCTGTGTTTCTCACTTTGCATAATGCAGCCGAAGTTATCATCTGTGGGCACCAGAAGTGTTTTCGGAAAGAGGTAAATGATTACGCAAAAGGCTAGTTTCACTTCCCTTGCTTGAAATTTCAAAGACATGCTTTTTATGTACTGCCCAGGTTAGAGCCTGCCTTTTTCCTGCCATCTGTTTCCAGTCAAGGCTGCCTGATGGTGGTCATTAATTAATTTCAAGGACCACGGTTTCGACATCCCTTCAGGTCACCCAGCATACATGGGGATGCTTATGGGTCTGAACGGAACTCACCTCCAGGCCAGCGATGAACCAGGGCTTGGGGGGCTGAGGTAGAAATGCCTGTGGGCCTGGGGGGGTGGGGTGGGGGAATGGGCATTACCCCACCGCATCCCAGCACCACGAGGAAATTGATGGCAAGCTTCCCATAGGGTGCTGGGAGCTTTAGCCCACCCTGGGGAAAACTTTTCTTCCTCACCCCAGCTCTGCCTTCCACCACCTGAACAGCTAGCTTCCCTCACCTTCTGGGCCTCCATCTGTGCAAAGGGGAGAGAAATGTCACTCACCCAAGAGTTGCAGGAGGACCCTAGCAACTGCTTGGTGCTCCCAACACTTTCTGGCACACAGTAGGTGCTTGGTACTCATGAGCTATGATTTTTAATATTATGAGCGGGAGTTTTATTTTTTAATAATTTTATTTGATCTTTGGCTGTGTGGGTCTTTGTTTCTGTGAGGCTCTTCGCTAGTTGCGGTGCCCAGGCTTCTCATTGCGATGACTTCTCCTGTTGCGGGGCACAGGCCCTAGGGCTTCAGTAGTTGTGGCTCCCAGGCTCTAGAGCACAGGACCAATAGTCGTGGAGCGTGGGCTCAGTTGTTCCACGTGATCTTCCTGGATCAGGGATTGAATCCCTGTCTCCTGCACTGACAGGCAGATTTTTCACTACTGAGCCACCAGGGATGCCCAGTGGTGCTTTTAGGTTGGTGCCTCTTTTTTCTAATATCTGCCTGTTTCAAATGACTTCCATCAAAATTTTGGAACTCTTAAACTCGAGAGAGGCTAGTGGGTCATTCAGGCAACACACTTTTTATAGGCATGCCGGGAAGAGAGGCGGCCTTCCTGTGCCCAAGGCCACTCCACACACTCCAAGGGACCTTTCTGACACACAGATCGGATCATGTTCCCCCACATACAGCTCTTCAGGACTGCCCAGAACCTACCTGGAGGCATGCAAAGCCCTTCACCACCTGGGCCCCGTCCATCTGTCTGGCTTTAGAAATTTCAGCCACAGCTAAACTTCTCCGTTTTCCTAGACCATATCTTGATGTTTCTCTCCTCTGATCTGTCAGGAAACCTCTTCTCACACCCCGCCCCATTCACTCTGTGAATATTTCTACATCCCTGGGTGTGTGGCTGCCCTGCCAGGCCCTGGGTCTACAGTCATGAACAAGAGACATAGTTTCTGCTCTTAAAGACATGACTGAGCCACTGAGCACTTACGTGGGTGCACGCCCCTGCATTGGAAGCTCGGAGTCTTAACTGTTGGACCGCCAGAGAAGTCCTGAGCATCCCTTTCATTCTCATCTTCATTCCTACTCTTCCTCCAAACTTTGGAGATGTCGGCTATGTTTAGCTCAGAATCTGTTAGTGACAGGCTTTCCCAAGTTGCCGGCAGTTATTCAGGTGGGAGCCGGGTCACGTCTGTGTGCCATCCTTCTGGGGCCGAAGGGATTCGAGTGTCCACCAGGGGGCAGTGGAGTCCAGGTCCGCTTCGCCTTTTGGACTGCTGAGGCGGGTTCCACAAAGATGAGAGGGAACAAAGGAGCTAAAGACGGGAGCCACTGCTCTGTACACAGACGTCTCGCGTTCGTTAAACCAGTACCAACCGGGTGATTTAGTCACACGTGAAAACTTAGGAGAGCCTTCACAGCAGGTCACAAAATTCTCTTGCCAGTGCTTTACCTTCTTTAAAAAAAAAATTGAGATATACTTGAAAGACAAAATTATATTCATTTCAGGTGTTCAGGATAATGATTCAATGTGTATATTTTGAAATGATCACCACAGTAACTCTAGTTAACATCTGTCACCATGCATAGTTACAACATTGTTTTTCCTTGTGATGAGAATTTTAAGATCTACTCTCTTAACAACTTCCAAAATAGGCAATAGACTGTTGTTAACTATAGGCACTGTGCTGTACATTACATCGTCAGCACTTGCTCATTTTAGAATAAGTGGAAGTTCGTACCTTTTAAGCGTGTCACTGTTACAGTATGACTTATTTATTTAATTTTACCTGTGCTGGGTCTGCTTTGCTCTGACCTTTTCTCTAGCTGTGGAGAGCGACGGCGACTCTCTAGTTCCAGTGCACGGACTTCTCATTGCAGTTCCTTCTCCTGTTGGGAAGCACAGACACTAGGACTCGAGGGCTTCAGCAGTTGCAGCTCCCGGGCTCTAAAGCACAGACTCAATCGTTAGTTCCTCCCCTGTACGTTGGATCTTCCCGGATCAGGGATTGAACCCCTGTCTCCTCCACTGGCAGATGGACTCTTTACCTCTGAGCCACCAGGGAAGCCGTGCTTCACTTTTGAATAATATGGTCATACTTCACACTTTGAGCCGAAGGAAGGAAAAAATCCCAAAACTGTAGTTTGTCCTCAACTAGCAAAGTAATCCTTTTGAAATGTACAGAAATAAACTCTTACCTGGCCATTTTCCTTATCAAATGTAGAAAAATCTATGCTTCTCCCTGCTAGAGATTTCTTCCCAAGTGCCAAGGCCTAATTCCCTTAAAGTAATAAAAAAAGGAAGTAATAAAGGTGAAGTCTGTGTTAGAATTTCTTTGTTTCTTCATTTCAGGGAGCTTTAAACGCCAAGTTCCAATTTCCCCAATCTGCCCTCTTTTCCTTCTCTCTAGGGGTGGAATCAAATGTCCCTGGTCCTTTTTTTCTGTTTCCTAATTTACACATCATACCAGAGAATTTATAGCGCTGCTCAGAGTCAGAGCTGGATTAATGAAAGGAAAATTTAAAGAGACAGAGTGGAATAGAAGTTGAACCAGAGCCTGATTGCTTTTCCTGCACAGGATACATCGATTTCTGTCTCCTTTTCATGGCGCGTGAGATATTTGAAGGCTTGGGCGCGGCGGCATTGTGCTTTTTTGTGGGTAAACAGAGTTCTAATGGTGAGAGTGGTAAAACTACTCATCCAGAAGTGACTCACCTCTGGACCTCTGAGTCATCCTTCATTTGGTCCAAGCAGAAAAAGCCTCAATAAATACTGAAGTGCGGCAACTTGTTAAGACCCCAACAAACTTATTCATAATTTATGTGCCTCTTGATCTAAATATTTTCTTTTAAGGAGAACAAAAAAAAATTTTTTTTAAGATTAATGCTGTCTTTTTATTTTCATACAGAAAACTTCTCCTCCAAAGATTTGTAGGTAAGTTTAAAAAAAAACCCAGGTCCACAAACCTCTAAAATAGAAGATTTAACCTGATTTTAAACTCTGATCAGAAACCGTCTGTTGATGATTCATACTTGAGAGTTAACAGAGGAATTTCTTACAAACACTCGTATATCCCTATTTCATGTCTTATTCAAAAATCTACTTCCTTTTTTTTTTCTGAAATATTTTATTTCTAAGGGGAAAACAACCCGTGCTAGGTTTCAACCACCGATGCCCAGAATTTTGCTGAGTTGCGCAATACTGATGAAAAATGAAAGTGGAAAAATGGAAACAACTTAAAGTTTTAAAAATAAGGTTTGCAGTTTATTGAGTTTTTAAGAATTCCCACGGTGGAAAAAGCACTGACCTGTGCATCCAGGGATCTGAGTCGTGGTCTTGGGTCACACGGCACCATGGCCGTGGACAGGCTGCACACCCCTCCATTTCTCAGTGTCTCCAGTTGAAACATGAACAGTGACCCGCCCCCCCCAACCCATCCCTGTGCCCCCTGTTGTACAAATTCTGATCTCAGTGCCTCATTCTCTGATGACTTCCTGTCTCCTTGGCAGTAGCTGCGAAGTTCAGTCCTCAGTCCTATAGATAGAAAATCAGCAGAAATGCTTTGATGCATGGATTTGGGCCTTTTTATTTCAGCTATTTCTGGGCTTTTATCCAATCTCCTTTTTTTTGCCTTTATTACAAGCTGCTACTTGAAGAAGGAAAAAAAAACCCCACAGTCAGGACTCATCCTCTTGTTTAAGAGATTAGCAGGTGTTAAAAAGAGGCATTAAAACCCATTCATGGATGCCTGGTGGAATCAGGTGTTGCTCAAGGCCAAGTTTGGTGGGAACCTGGGCTATCCCACACCTGGCTGACCCCCTTCTCCCCTCAGTCCCAAGGGCCTGTCTGTTTGAGAGCTCTAACACTCATTGTGGATGGTGAAGTGTCTTGCATCGGAAGCAGGGGTCCCCAACCTCCAGGATCTAATGCCTGATGATCTGAGGTGGGACCGATGTAATAATAATAGCAATAAAACGCACAGTAACTGCAATATGCTAGAATCGTCCCGAAACCATCCCCATACCCTGGTCCATGGAAAAACTGTCTTCCATGAAACCGGTCCCTTGTGCCACAAAGAATGGGGACTGTCGCTCCACAGCCTTCTGTTCACTGCAGGCAGACACTGAAGCCGTTGAGGGTCTGCCTCTCCCCCCACCTGCAACCTGTCTGTTCACGTGCAGTCGCAGGAAGCCTCCCTGTGAGCCTCCCTCCCCTCGCCTTACCCTGGCCTCTGAGTTGCTCTGCAGTCGGGTGCCAGGGAGTCTTCTTGAGGTCATTTGTGTGTGTGCCTCGAAAGTTGACCAGACTGTAGGAGTGGGTGGGCTGGAGTGGAGAACCTCTGCCGTGTCATCCTGCCCTTCCCAAGGCCTTGAGGCCCCAGCTCCGAGGCTTCCCCTGTGCCCGTCCTCCTGTTCCGGGCTGGGCTGGCCAGGCTAGTCTGTTGGGTACACGTGTGTGTCACGACACCATTGAGGACTCGGGGGAACGGTGTGTGGACAGAACTGATTAGCATCACTATTGCCAGTGTACTTAAGTTATGAAGAGCCTGTTGTCGTGTATTACATATATATGTAAGTAATACAGAATTCAATACGTGTACAGAATATATGGCTTGCCAGGTGGCGCAGTGGGTAAAGAATCCACCTGCAATGCAAGGAGACACAGGAGATGTGGGTTCAATCCCTGGGTTGGGAAATCTCCTGGAGGAGGGCATGGCAACCCATTCCAGTATTCTTACCTGGAGAATCCCAAGGACAGAGTAGTCTGGTGGATTACAGCCCATGGGGTTGCAAAGAGTTGGACACGACTGAAGCGACTGAGTATGCATAGAATATATATAGGTGTGAGATGTCCCACGCTAAAATCCCCTAATGGTGAAAATGCTGTATTCACTGCCCCTGTTCATGTCCTTGACCTTTTGCTGTTTGCCACCTGATGTAATGGTCAGAAGGGACCCAATTCTAAATATGCTATTGCCTCATAAATGGAAAGAGGGGGAAAGAGCATGTGATATGTGGGTTTTGTGTTTTCTGCTGCCTTCCTTTAGGAGGAGAGAATGACTGGGACAAGATAGAGAGCAAGGTATTTTGGTATGCTGCTGTTGCTGTTGGTGCTACTGCTAAGTCACTTCAGTCGTGTCCAACCCTGTGCAACCCCATAGATGGCAGCCCACCAGGCTCCCTTGTCCCTGGGATTCTCCAGGCAAGAATACTGGAGTGGGTTGCCGTTTCCTTCTCCAATGTAAGAAAGTGAAAAGTGAAAGTGAAGTCGCTCAGTCGTGTCTGACTCTTCTCGACCCCATGGACTGCAGCCTACCAGGCTCCTCCATCCATGGGATTTTCCAGGCAAGAGTACTGGAGTGGGGTGCCATTGCCTTCTCCTGTATTTTGGTATAGGAAACCCAAATACCACATAAAAACCATTTATTTCTAAGTCAAAAAATAACTCCAAATCGACTTTGTAATGAATGAGAAAATTTGAAAATACCTGTGATTGGCAATGTTACTTTTTTGTGCAAGAATTTTTTTTAAAAAAGCCTTTATGATGGCAATTTCTCATTATATGTATATATGAATAAAAAAATAGTAAAATGAATTTCTATAGACTCGTCTCTGAGATTCAGCAGTTTCAACTTAAGCCTGCACCCAGCGTCTCATTTCAGCAAATCACAGGCTCTGTAGGGTTACATCCATAAATATTTTGGTATGTGTAAGAGATTTTTTTCTACTGAAATTTTTAATTATTATTACTATTTGGCTGTGCCAACAGCTTGCAGGATCATAGTTTCCTGACCAAGGATTGAACCTGGGCCCTTGGCAGTAAAAGTAGTTGGAGTCCTAACCACTGACCACCAAGGAATTCCCTTATTTGGGAAAAAAGTTTAAACTGGTAGAAAAGTTGCAGGAGTATTACAATGAATCCCATATACCTTTTATTTAGTTTCACTCATTGGTAACATTTTTTGTATTTGCTTTCTTTCTCTCTCTCTCTGTGCACATGGTGGCTCAGCAGTAAAGCGCCTCAGCCAATGCAGGAGATGCAGGTTCAATCCCTGGGCCAGGAAAATACCCTGGAAAAGGAAATGGCTACCCACTCCAGTATTCTTGCCTGGAGAATTCCATGGCCAGAGGAGCTTGGTAGACTGCAGTCCACGGGGTCACAAAAGAGTCGGACATGAGTTAGCGACTCAACAACAATATATGTATCACACAAAATATATATAATTATTATATAATTATACATATAATTATTCTTACTCTTATTTTTTCTGAACCATTTGAGGATATGTTGCAGGGATTATGACTCTACCCCTAAATACTTCAAAGTGTGTCTCCTAAAGATAATAATCTCTTGTATAACCACAGTGCAATGATTACATTTAGAAAATTAATGTCTCATATAATTCTGTTATGTAATATTGAGTCAGTGTTCAAATTTGGTCAATTATCCTGACATTTTCTTTTGTAGTATTCACCTCCCTCAAAGATGCCATGTCTCTTCCTAATCTTTTTTTTTTTTTTTACTATAACCTTTAATCTGGAACAGTTCCTCGGCTTTTTATTGCCTTTCATCGCCTTCAGATTTTTGAATCATGTAACCCCATTGTTTTGTGAACTGTCCCTGAATTTGGGTTTGTCTCAGCATTTCCCTGAGATTCAGTTTAAGGTCGTGCATACTACCATATGAGTGATACTGTACCCTTCTCAGTGCATCATATCAGGAGGCACATGATATTGATCTGTCCCACTACTGGAGATGTTAAGTTTGATTATTTCAGTAAGTTGATAAGATTGTAATGTGCTTTCCACGGTGTTTTCTTATTGGTAAGCAGCAAAACTGTAGTCTGCCTCGCCACATTTTCCACTTCCCTGGTGGTTCAGATGGTAAAGAACCTGCCTGCAATGTGGGAGACCTGGGTTCAATCCCTGGGTTGGGAAGATCCCCTGGAGGAGGGCATGGCAGTGCACTCCAGTGTGCTTGCCTGGAGAATCCCTTGGACAGAGAAGCCTGGTGGGCTGTAGTCCCTCGGACAGAGGAGCCTGGTGAGCTGTAGTCCATGGAGTTGCAAAGAGTTGGACAGCACTGAGCGACTAACACTTTCACTGGCCAGTTTTCTACTAGTGTATTTGTCGGGATTGGTAGTTTTAAAAAAATCTCCTTTTATGTACACTTTTTTTTTTTTTTTTTGCCTCGACATGTGGCATGTGGGATCTTAGTTCCTCAATCAGCCATCCAACCCATGCTCCCTGCATTGGAAGCACAGACTCTTAGCCACTGGGCCACCAGGGAAGTTCCTATATATACACTGTTGTTCTCGAGTGAGCCAGCTGTGGTTTTATACATATCCTGCAAATGCTTCTCTCTGGGAAGATGGCTCACTGAGCCCCAGAGAAGGAGCTGTCTGGTGTCAGCAGAGCACGCAACTGAAAACTAGACAGATAATGTGGTGCTCAGAGGATGAGCAGGGCAGCTGGGTGTGGTCTCCCAGGATCTCTGCTTCACCCGAGCTCCAGTGGGTGTATTTCCACCTCCACCCTCTCCGGGACGCCCTTCATGTTGGACAGTAAAACTGTGTCTTTCACCTCCTCTCCACAGCGCCCTCTTCCTCCTGGCCGCTGCCGGGTGCCTGCCCTTTAACGACTCGCAGGTAAGTTCAGGTAGACTCACTTTGCCTTCAAGTATCTCTGAAGCCTGCCTGGATGAGCAGAATTTCCGAGTCCTTCCTTTGAGAAGCAGTATGACCCCGGCCTGTGCAAAGACATGTAAAAGCAAACTTCAGGCAGGGCCTAGGGGATCCACTGGCCAGGCCAGCACCTCCCCTCAGGTCTTCACCTCTCTGTGTGTGGCAGGGTGGCCCACAGAGCTCAGACCTCTGGGTGCTGTGATGGGGGCAGTCCACCCTCTGAACCAGCTAGGAGGACCTGCGAGCCCAAATGACCCACACACCGAGGCAAAATTGATTTTCCCCTCTTATCCCAAGGGGGCTTCCCAATGGCTCAGCGAGTAAGGAATCTGCCACCAATGCAGGAGACATGGGAGACGCAGGTTCGATCCTTTGGTTGAAAAGATCCCCTGGAGGAGGCAATGGCAGCCCATTCCAGTATTCTTGCCTGGAAAAATCCCATGGGCAGAGGAGCTTGACAAGCTGTTGTCCATGGGGTCTCGAAGAGTCGGACATGACTGACCGACTAACATTTTCACTTTCTCATCCCAAGGGCCTTATCTTACACAGTGATTTTCACTTTGTTTTCCTGAGTTTTTCTTTCTTAGGCACTGAGGACCCACCCCCACCTCCAGGAGTCATCTCATTCCTGGGTCTTTTTTCCCTTCTTTCTTTCCCCAGCATTGATTAAATCCCCATCAAGTGTTAGGCACCAAGCCAGGCTCTGGGGGCACAAAGAGAAATTGCCGTCGTCCGGGCAGAAGCCGGAGTCTAGTCAGAGCAGAGGGGAGGGGGCAGACAATGAACAGATAATTATAACCCGGGGAGGCCAGGGCTCTGTCCGGGGCGGGGTGGGATCCTGCCAGGCGCCTGGGAAGACTTGGAGGCTCAGAGGAGGAAGAGCTGACGATTATATTGAGCTTGCTGGGTGCCAGGCTCTGGGCCAATGCTTTAGTGCCTTATTTTATTTAATCTCAACAATAATTCCACAAGGGTAGCAGCTATTATTGTCTCCATTTTGTAGTTAAAGAATAGTGAGACCCAAAAGGTCACCAGCTAACAAGTAAGTGGAGATTTTAGAATTTAACCCAGATCTTTCTGATGCTGGAGCCAGGCTCTGTTGACTGGACCTAAATCTTTATTTATTTGCCTGCTCTTCGTGGCAGTGCTCGGGGGCTTCTCTCTAGCTGTGGCTCGTGGAGTTCTCGCTCTACTTGTGGCGTGGGGTGTAGAGCACATGGGCTCAGTAGCTGGGGTGCTTGGGTTTAGTGGCCCCATGGCATGTGGGATCTTAGTTCCCTGACCAGAGATCGAGCCCACACCCCCTGCATGGGGAGGTGAATTCTTAACCACTGGCCACCAGGGAAGTCTCTGGACCTAAATCTTGAAGGGTGAGGAGGAGTGAACCAGGAGAAGAAGGCAGGGGTGGCCGGAATCGTGGAGGTGTCCTGAGCGTGCCCTGTGACTCAGCTTCATGGCACATCCACCATGTGTGTGCCCCTGGGCTGATTCCTGCCTTCTTGGACTTGACCATCTCATGGAGGGTGGAGACAGAGGCAGATCATAAGCTGAATGGAATGTATCAGGTGAGATAAATGGAAAAAGTAAGGAAGGGAAGAAGAGGAGGGAGTGCCCCTTGGCCAAGTTGGCTGGGGAAGTCCAAGCTCTCTTTCTCTGGAGAGGGGATGGGCAGTGGATGGGACTGCTTGGGTTGACAGGGGCTTGTCATGGGGGTTCTTGGGTGCCTTGTGTTTGGATTTCATCCTGAAGCCACTGGGGGACTGTTGGATGATTTTAAGCAATAGGTGACACCATCTGATCTGCCTTTTAAAAAAAAAAAAAAAAACAATGATTCCTTTATTTATTTATGTTTGGCTGTGCTGGGTTTTTGTTGCTGCCTGGGCTTTCCCTAGTTGTGGAGAGCAGGGGCTACTCTGTATTTGTGGTGCATGGGCTTCTCATTACGGTGGCTTCTCCTGTTGTTGAGCACGGCTTAGGGTGCTTGGGGGTTTCAGGAGTTTTGACACATCTTCTCAGTAGTTGCAGCTTTTGAGCTCTAGAGCGCAGGCTCAATAGTTGTGGCCTAGGGGCTTAGTTGCTCTGTGGCATGTGGGATCTTCCCAGACCAGGTATTGAACCCGTGTCTCCTGCAGTAGCAGCCAGATTCTTTAACACTGAGTCACCAGGGAAGCCCCTTGGATCTGCCTTTTAAAGATGCAGTGCTGGGGAGTGTTGGGGGTGGGGAAAGAGATGCTGGAGGCAGAGAGCCCTGTTAGGAAGACGTCGAGTAGGCAGCTGGGTGAGGAGTAAGGAGGGTCTGGCCCAAGGTCCCAGAGTCCTGTCTGGCACCGTGCCTGGTGCTGTGCATTGGCATTTAAAATCGCCACTCTGGATTCTGTTTGTCTGTACTTACATCCTTTTTTTTTTTTTTTTTTAAACCCTGTGTTACAGTTTGATCCAGATGGATATTTCTGGGCTGTAATTCACTTACTCTGTGTAGGTAAGTTTTTTAAGAATTCTTACTTAAACAATTGAGACTTATTATTTAGACCTCATCATGTATCCACTTTTTAGTGATCCCAGACAATAGGAAGATTAAATCCAAGATGTCAAGGTTAAAATTAAATGGGCATTTTTTTTCTGGTTTGATTTTCCTATTTTGGAGTTTTCCCGAAATGGTTCCAGTTCCCATAGAGTCTCCTCTTTCTCATGACAAATGTTACTAACTCACCAGGGCCTAGGGTCCATTTCCTCAGATCCACTTGTGCAGTGCTAGCTCCTTCTCTAAAAAATGGTGGCGAGAATTCCATATCCAGAAGTTTGTGTCCATAAAAATTCTCTTTCAGCAGTACACTTAAAAAAAAAAGTGGGTGAAATAAAAGGACCATCTACTTTATTTCAAACCAATGTTTCCTCTCTTAGAGGGAAAACAGTGCCCTGACTTTGTGACACACAGTTCAGAAATCCAGTGATGTTTCTCATGGCACCATCGGAGGAAACCCAGGCCTCCCGTTAACTGTGTCCTTCTGTGGACCATGAGCCTCACTGGCCCAGCCCTTTCTCTGTGAACTGCATCATCTGGGGGATCACCAGATGTTAACTGTGTCCTTCTGTGGACCATGAGCCTCACTGGCCCAGCCCTTTCTCTGTGAACTGCATCATCTGGGGGATTACCAGATGCACATCCTTGAAGTCCTCCAGAGTGCTGTTGGTCACCCTCTGTGGGCTGCGGGTAACCCTTGCAGGGAAGAGAGGCCCTTTTCCCTGAGGATTCATGCCCCCTGAAGAATTCCCTGTGCGAGTGACTCCTGTTGCTTCCTCTCCAGGGGCTTATAAGATACTACAGAAATCCCAGAAACTCAACAAGTTAAGGTAAACTTTAAAAAAAATACATGTATATATTTTATGGAGCTTCCCTGGTGGCTCAAATGGTAAAGAATCTGCCTGCAATGCAGGAGACCAGGGTTCGATCCCTGGATTGGGAAGATCCCCTGGAGAAGGGAATGGCTAGTATTCTTGCCTGGAGAATCCCATGGACAGAGCAGTCTGGTGGGCTACAGTCCATAGGGTTGCAGAATTGGACGTGACTGAGTGACTTAAACACATATATTTTATAATTAATTAATTAAAATTTTTTTGTTTGCAATGGGTCTTGGTTACTACTCACCAGCTTTCTCTAGTTGCAGCACATGGGCTTCTCATTGCCCTGGCTCCTCGTGTTGAGGCCCACAGGCTCTAAGCACACGGGCTTCAGTAGTTGCAGCACTCGGGCTCAGTAGTTGTGGCTCAAGGGCTTAGTTGCTCCGTGGCATGTAGAGTCTTCTGAGACCAGGGATTGAACCCATGTCCACTGCATTGGCAGGCGAATTCTTACTCACTCTGACGCCAGGGAACTTTTGAAGTCTGGTAAGTTAATGTTTCACTAAAGGAAAGGGGGAGACCCATGGGGTTGTGAGCTTCTTCCATCAGAGAGACAATGAAAGTCCAGGATAGGGGGAGGGCAGCAGTTTGGGTCCACCAGGAGCTGAAATGTGCCAGCCGCCAGCCATATGCGAAGAGCCTGGAAGTCTCTCCTCTTCCCTCAGGGCAGCTGTTTAGATGACATTTTGTCAAAAATTATGTGACTGGCCTCCTTGGGCCCCAGTTCACTTCTTGTAGCTCAGAAGCACAAGTCTTTTTCTTGCTTCTCCAGCCCCTTCCAAACTAGACCCAGAAGTCCCTCCCATCACTAGCTCTGTTCTGAGGTAAAATGAAGCCTTTGTTGAAAGCAGTCAGTGGCACAATTGCTGAATATAAATGAAAAAGATGAGAATTCAGGCCTCGGTCAGACTGGAGCTGCCAGGTCAAAGCCCCCTAGTGATCAGCTGGGTTTTGGGGCCGGGTGAGGTCAGTTTTCATTCCAATCCCAAAGAAAGGCAATGCCAAAGAATGCTCAAACTACTGCACAATTGCGCTCATCTCACACGCCAGTAAAGTAATGCTCAAAATTCTCCAAGCCGGGCTTCAGCAATACGTGAACCGTGAACTTCCAGATGTTCAACCTGGTTTTAGAAAAGGCAGAGGAACCAAAGATCAAATTGCCAACATCCACTGGATCATTGAAAAAGCAAGAGAGTTCCAGAAAAACATCTATTTCTGCTTTGTTGACTATGTCAAAGCCTTTGACTGTGTGGATCACAATAAACTGTGGAAAATTCTTCAAGAGATGGGAATACCAGACCACCTGACCTGCCTCTTGAGAAACCTGTATGCAGGTCAGGAAGCAACAGTTGGAACTGGACATGGAACAACAGACTGGTTCCAAATAGGAATAGGAATATGTCAAGGCTGTATATTGTCACCCTGCTTATTTAACTTACATACAGAGTACATCATGAGAAACGCTGGGCTGGAAGAAGCACAAGCTGGACTCAAGATTGCTGGGAGAAATATCAATAACCTCAGATATGCAGATGACACCACCTTTATGGCAGAAAGTGAAGAGGAACTAAAAAGCCTCTTGATGAAAGTGAAAGAGGAGAGTGAAAAAGTTGGCTTAAAGCTCAACATTCAGAAAAAGAAGATCATGGCATCCGGTCCCATCACTTCATGGGAAATAGATGGGGAAACAGTGGAAACAGTGTCAGACTTTATTTTTGGGGGTTCCAAAATCACTGCAGATGATGATTGCAGCCATGAAATTAAAAGACACTTACTCCTTGGAAGGAAAGTTATGACCAACCTAGACAGCATATTGAAAAGCAGAGACATTACTTTGCCAACAAAGGTCCATCTAGTCAAGGCTATGGTTTTTCCAGTAGTTGTATATGGATGTGAGAGTTGGACTGTGAAGAAAGCTGAGCGCCGAAGAACTGATGCTTTTGAACTGTGGTGTTAGAGAAGACTCTTGGGAGTCCCTTGGACTGCAAGGAGATCCAACCAGTCCATTCTGAAGGAGATCAGTCCTGGGATTTCTTTGGAAGGAATGATGCTAAAGCTGAAACTCCAGTACTTTGGCTGCTTCATGCGAAGAGTTGACTCATTGGAAAAGACTCTGATGCTGGGAGGGACTGGGGACAGGAGGAGAAGGGGAGGACAGAGGATGAGATGGCTGGATGGCATCACCAACTCGATGGACGTGAGTCTGAGTGAACTCCGGGAGTTGGTGATGGACAGGGAGGCCTGGCGTGCTATGATTCATGGGGTCGCAAAGAGTCGGACACGACTGAATGACTGAACTGAACTGAACTGAGGCCTACAGAGAAAGATCTGAAGGGACTGACTCCTGGGAGGAGGTGGTATATACTCTGAGGGTGTGTGATGGGTCCTAGGGCACCATATTTTCTTTGAATAAAGTGTTTTTGCAGCAAGAAGTTGGTAGAGTTGTTAAGATAATATACAGGATACCCAGTTAAATTTGAATTTCAGCAAATAATTTTTTTAGTTGAAGTATGTTTCATGTAATATTTGGAACACATTTTTACTAAAGTATTATTCTTTACCTGAAGTTCAGATTTATTTGCATGTGCTGTATTTTTACTTGTCAAATATGGTAGCCTTAGAAGTCAGTCCAATGGCCTGAGAGAGCTGACACTCTTTTTATTTTTTATTTTTTGGCCAAGCCTGGTGGCCTGTGGGATCTTAGTTCCCCAACAAGGGATCAAACCCTCGCCCCCTGCATTGGAAGGGTGGAGTCTCAACCACTGGACCACCACAGAAGTCCCAACACAGCTTTTAAAACTGCAGATGTACCCAAAGGAAATAATCAACCAAAGTGAAATTGCATGTGATGGTACTAACTTAGGAAATGGTTTTCAAAAATGAGCCAGGAAATGAAGTACTCTTTGTATTGTTTCTTGATAGTTTATAAATGTAACTTGTACATAGGTATAATTTATTAATAGAGGAAATTTATTATTCTGTATATATAAAACATATCTATTATTTCATCTTTTATCTTTTTTTTTTTCTTATTCCTTAGTGACATTGACCAGCAGTACTTAAACTATCTATTCAGGTAAAATATAATTTAAAATTTCAAAAAATAATTTATATTCTTCTAGAGCTAATGGGTTTTTATTTTCAATAATATCTTGATTGGGGAGATCTGAGCCAATGTGCCTGCCAGGAAGGCAACCTAAATAATTGGTGAGACGATCAGAGTTGAGGAAATGAAACAGTAATCCTGCCCTCAGGCCAGACAAGCAGGGCTTCCAACCAGCCTCAAACTTCAGAGGGCTATGCCTCTCCCTAGGGCTTTTGGAGTCTGTAAGGCTGGTAAGAACCCACACCTTTTCTTCTAGACTGGGCCCTGAGATTTCCTACCGAAATGGATTCCAAAGTCTATCTTCTTAACTCATTCCTAGACCCAGTGGATGTCCAAGGAAAGGATTTTAGCGGGAAGGTTGTGGGTGGAGGATGGACTCGCAGGCTGAGATGTCCACACACAACACACATGTATGAGGTCCTTTGGGTGCAGGATGGAGCCTGGTTTGGGGAGAGAAGAGGGTGCTTTGGGGGTCGGGAGCCAGAGGCTGGACCTTCCCCACAACGCCACCTTCTGACATGAAGCTCCAGGGACTCTGAGAATTCTGCTTTAATTTGGAGTTCCAGGTTGTTTTGAAGGTGTTTTTGTTAAGGTAAGATGAAGTTTGAGGCTTGGTTTATGAGATTTAAGTGTGGCATTGAATAGTATTGAATAGATTACATTTAAATGTCATAAATCAAGTGTAATATTGAATATATGGGCTTTCTCGGTAGCTCAGTGGTAAAGAATCTGCCTGCACTGCAGGAGCTGTAGGAGACCAGGGCTCAATCCCTGGGTTGGGAAGATTCCCTGGAGAAGGGCATGGCTACCCACTCCAGTATTCTTGCCTGCAGAATCCCAGGGACAGAGGAGCCTGGCGGCTACAGTCCATAGGGTCACAAAGAGTTGGACATGACTAAAGCGACTTAGCACACATGCGTGCATTGAATATGTGGATTCTTTTGTACCCTTGACCCAAAACAGGCATAGAATAAGGCTTAGCCACTCAATAGAATGGCCTGGGAGCATTCTTGAATCCTGGGAGTCCCCAGGGCACCCTGCGGGACCTAACTAAGAAACAACGAGGTTTGCTGTCTGAAGCTCAAGTTTGCCTAATGCAACAGCATTCTGTCCAGAGGACTGAGTTCACAGAGGTGCCTTTCAGCATTTGGTGGTTTAGTCGCTAAGTTGTGTCCTATTCTTGCAATCCCGTGGACTGTAATCCACTATGCTCCTCCATCCATGGGATTCTCCAGGGAAGAATGCTGGAGTGGGTTGCTATTTCCTTCTCCAGAGGATCTTCCCGACCCAGGAATTGAACCCGGGTCTCCTGCATTGCAGGCAGATTCTTTACCAACTGAACTATGAGGGAAGCCCCTATCAGTTTTGGCCTCATGGATTTCTGGAGGAAGTTACTCAGCTTAAAATGTTCGACATGAGCTGTATTCTCCACCTACAAACCCACCAGCTGCCTTTTCAAGAGATGTTTCTGAAAATGCAGAAAGACTCTTGGTGTGTGAAATGTTTCCATGACATTGTACCACTTTAAACAGTTCTTCCCCCGCCCCCCGACCAGAACTTATAGCCAAGTCGAGCAGCAGCAGAGGGTTCAGGGGATGGAAAATCAAGCCACTGTGACCACCCCCACCTGCTAGTTCTTCTGCCTCTCCCCCTGTGTGAGGGTTTCACTGCCGGGGAACCTGATGCTCAAGGCTTCCTGCCTCAGACTGCTGATTCTGTTTCTAAGTCTTCTTTTCAGTACAAGTGAAGAAGGTAAACCAGGGCTGAGATTCGATTTGCCACAGGCCCTGAGCATCCAAACCCAAAGATCTGCAGTTAGTCAGATCTGTCTGGACCTCTGCCTGCTGGATTGATCTCTCTGCTGGTTTGAAAACACAGAGAGAACCTGCTATGTATCTGGCCCTGCTAAATACTTGAGATCCAAAGATAAATAAAATATGGTTCTTGATCTCAAGGCCATCACAGTGTAGGAATTAGGAAGGCATGACATTACATTTACAAATTTTCAGATGTGGACTAGAGAACCAACTCTTTTATTTAATGATTTATTTTTACCCCCTAGTCTTGTCTTTTAGAGTCACCGTTTGGGGTGATCCTGATGATGGCATTTGGGATGCCATGTCAGGCCCTGGGAGATATTTTGGGATGGAAACGGGATCCTTCACATCCTACCATAAGAGCAATAACTTCTGCTACTGAAGTTATAAGTGGAAGGGGATCCAGTGAGCTAGAATAATGGGGTATGTAGAGGGTATGTGCTTTCTGGAGAAAGAAGAGATAGCAAGCAGACAGCCTGTGTAAAGGATAGAAAAGCTCCAGTCTTGTTTGTGGTGTGTATGTTTTTTACAGCTGCATGTGAACACTTATCTTATAAACCTACAACTTCTGAATGGCCAGAATGTGGCTATTCTCCATGGTCTTTGTCCTGACCCGCCTCTCTTCTCGCCTCTTTCTGTGATGCTGCTCCTTTGGGAGCTGTCAGAAAATCAGAAATGGTGCTGGGAGGTAACTCAAGAGCAGGGCAGGGCAGTGCTGAACTCACACTGGTTTCCTTGTAAAACTGGCCTCTTCTACTTCCCCTGTAGTGTCACCAACTGCGGTCTGAGGTAGTGGTTCTCAGCCCTGGTACTTTATAGCTTCCAGGAGCCATGACAAATTAAAACCATGGATGCCCAGACTATTCCCTTAGAGATTCTAGCCGGGATACTGGGCTCTTCAGATGTGTCTGCAGGGTGAGGCCATCCAACATTAAAACAAACAAACAAACATTCTTGGTTCTACTTGAATACAAGGTTTTATTCCTACCTCCAACTAAACCAGCTGCCTGGTAGCATGAGTTTTGACAGAAGAGGATATAGAAGGTGGGCTTAGGGCCACACAAAGGTGCTTGTAGACAGGCACTGGGAGATGGGACAGGTTTCCAGAGAGGAAGATGGGAGAGAGCCAAACAGGTATGACCTGCATCGTCCCTTATAGCATCAACTACAGATTGGTCCAGGAAGTTTTCAGGCACAGGGTGAATGGCATGGGTCATGCTGTGGATTAGTTTCTTGGAAATCTACCACTCCTTCTGTAGTTAATTTTGTGATTTAGCTCACAAGTAAATTTAGCTCACATTCAACAGCTAGCTTTTAGGCTGCAGCCTCTTTGTAATTTAGAGTCTGCTTTGTTTCGCTGACAAGGACACTCTGTAGATTAGCGGGCTATGGTGATCATTCATGGTATGGCTGATGCTCAGAGAAGAGTGTGGACCCTCAGAATCATCACAAGAGATCCAGCCCTTTTACCAAAACTTGAGACATTTCAGGACATTCTCACACTCTTCCTGATGAGTTAGATTTCGTCAGAATGAGAACATTCAGTGCAGATTATTTGCTTTTAGGCAAATCTCACTATTTCCAAGTAGAATGGGTGTTGTTTTCTCAGTGCTGGCGAAGCTTTCTTCACTAGTCTGCTGTTTCTTTTTCAGTGTGGTGCTCCTGGCTTTAGCAGCTCACCCCACAGGTAAGATTTCGTTTATTTGTTTGTCTTACATTGCCCACTGACCCAGTGCTCTGATCCTGCTTAAATCTCCGAGGGAAATTTTGTAAGAGAAAGTGGCTGCCTTCCAGGGTGTCAGGAATGGCCCACATACTTGAAACTGCTCTTAATGTTCCATCATGGAATTCACTGTCCATGTGCATGTGGGCATGCGCTCAGTCTCTCAGTGGTGTCCAACGCTTTGCGACCCATGGACTGTATCCCCCACCAGGCTCCTCTGTCCATGAGATTCTTCAGGCAGGAATACTGGAGTGGATTGCCATTTCCTCCTACTTTTATGTGAAATGGTAACAAATAAAACTGTGGTCTATATAAACAGTGCAGTTGTTTCGAGCGAAGTTGTGTAATGCACAGCTTTGTGCAGCTCAAACAGCAGCCCACTGCTTCAAAAAGCACACAGGTTTGTTAGAGTAGATAATTAAGGCAGATAGATATTAAGGTAGGAATTTGGTGTGCGAGATTATAGAAGCTCAGAATCTAGGAGATCCCTTGGAGATCAGTTTTTCCCAGTTTTATAAAGCCTGGTCACTTGACCTAAACCCTCTGATGGGTCTTGGTGATGTGTTCTCATAGGACCATAAGGTTAATTACAAAATGTAAGCAAGTGAAACGGGAAGAAACTCCCTCTCCTCCAGAAGTGTCCGAGGACTGCCCTGATTGAGCAGCTCCGATTCCTGCCAGTGTGTTAGCTTTCTCATAGGACCCAGCCCTATGGGTAGTCTAGCCCATTTTTACGACAGAGGGACACTTCATTCTTTCCTGCTTGCTTATTACACTTTCCAAGTGAAATGTCCACCTCATAGAGTGGGTGTGGGTCAGCCAGAATGCTTTCAAGACTCCTTATATCTGCACCAATTAAGACACAGTAAGAGTCAGGACCCACGGGTGCAGTCTTTTTCTTTTTTTTTTTTAAAGCTCTGTTAATTTCCTTCTTTTTTTCTTTTGGCCGTTTTGTACCACTTGTGGGATCTTAGTTCCCCAACCAGGGATTGAACCTGTGCTCCTTGCAGTGGAAGCTGAGTCCTAACCATTGGACTGCCAGGGAATACCTTCTGTTAATTTCTGACATTTTAAAACAGGGCTTTATCCTTTTTGGTTTTGTCTTACCTCTTCTTTTTTTCATTTGTGTCTTCATTATTTGGTAGTACTTTCAAAACATTTTAAAATTGAAATATGATTTACGCAAAGGAAATGCATATTCGTAAATGTACAGCTTGATCAATTTTGACAAAGGTACACACCCATGTAACTCACGCCTCTATCAAGACATAAAAAACATCTGTCACTCCAGAAAGTCTCCTCATGTCCTTTCCTAGTCACTCCCTTCTTACCAACCACCAGAAGCCCCTATTGATCTGGTTTCTGTTACCATACATAAGTTCTGTCTATTTTAGAGTCTCATACAAATCGAAACACATAGGAAGGATTCTTTTGTGTCTGGCTCTTGTGTTCAGCAGAGTGTTGAGGTTCATCCAGGTTGTTGTATGTCTCACTAGTCTGTTCCCTTTATTGTTGACGAGTGTGCCAGTGTATGAACCTTTTGTTTATCCATTCACCTGATGATGTGCACATGAATTGTTCCAGATTAGTATGAATAAAGTTGCCATCAACATTCTCATAAAAGACTTTTTGTAGACTTACATTTTCAGCCCTCTTGGATAAATACCTAGGAGTAGAATTTCTGTAGAGTAGTCATATGTTTACCCTTGAAATAAAGTGCCAATTTTCTAAAGCATTTGTACCATTTTACCTCCCACCCAGCAGCCAGTGGTAAAGAACCCGCCTGCCAATGCAGGAGACATAAAGGATGCAAGTTCGATCCCTGGGGTGGGAAGATCCCCTGGAGGAGGGCATGGAAACCCTCTCCAGTATTCTCGCTTGGAGAATCCCCAGGACAGAGGAGCCTAGCAGGCTACAATCCATAGGGTTGCAAAGAGTCAGACATGACTGAAGTGTCTTAGCATGGCAGCATGCACAATAATGCATGAGACTTCCGGTTACTCCGTGTCTTCACCAGCCTTTGGTGTTGTCTGTCTTATGTTAGCTGCTCTGCCAGGTGGGTGATGGCCTCTCAGTAGTGCTTTTGACTGAGCTGCCCTCCTCACTCAGTCCTGAGTAGCTGGAAGGATAAGCTTTCCTGTGATGCAGATGGTGCGGCTTTGACACACACCTTTGGGACACACTGGGACAGGGCGGTAGGTAGGGACCAGGTAGACAGTTCTCCGTGTCCTGGGTGCAGACCCTGATGCTTCTCCCCCTTCAGGCATTTGGTTTGCTTCTTGGTGAGTGGGGTCTACGTCTCCTAACCTTTCAAAGTCACAGTTCATGCAGAAGCTCCAAGAATCTTGGAACCTTGCTTCCCCTGGGACTATTTTAGATAAGAGTAGGGAAAAGAAATCCTTCCTCTGTTTGAAAGTTTGCATTTCCTCTTTGTGTGAGGTCCCTCTGCGGTGGCATTTTCAAGAGAGAACATTTCATAGAAACAGAAGGGCAGGAGGACTTGCAGGAATCTGACCGGAAATGACCTTGTCACCTGGTGTCTATTGCTAGTACTGAGATAAAGCCAACAGTACTCACTACATCTTGGAACTGACCTTCTGCTTTCCCACTGATTCTGAGGACTAAAATGTGGTGAGAGGAAATTTTCCTGCTGTTCAAATATCAATTGTTCTTGGATGTAATAAGATCATTGCCACACTTTTCACTATAGCAATTTCATGCTCCATTATCTTCAGAGAGATGGGATTCACTCCCTCAGAGAGTCAGCAGAATTTTAACCGTGGAGTATGAGGATGAAGGCTTAACTCAGACCTTGGTGTGTAAGCTGTGTGTTGATGCCACAAGACAAGTTTACAACGCTTGGACCACTTACTTTGTGCTTAAAGTGGGTGTTCTACACTAGCGGTGAAGGAGTGCTGTCTTTTGAGCACCCTTACACCTTTTTTGGAGAAGGCAATGGCACCCCGCTCCAGTACTCTTGGCTGGAAAATCCCATGGACGGAGGAGCCTGGTAGGCTGCAGTCCATGGGGTCGCTAGGAGTTGGACACGACTGAGAGACTTCACTTTCACTTTTCACTTTCATGCATTGGAGAAGGAAATGGCAACCCACTCCAGTGTTCTTGCCTGGAGAATCCCAGGGACGGCGGAGCCTGGTGGGCTGCCATCTATGGGGTCGCACAGAGTCGGACACGACTGAAGTGACTTAGAAGCCGCAGCACACCTTTTTTAGGCTCCTGGGTTTAGTTGTTATGTGGTTGGGTCCAGCCAGCCACATACGGCAAGATCTTCAGGGCTAACTTTGTAGCACAGTTGAGAAGCTTGTGTGCACCCTCTCTGTTAAAGTGAAAAAAGAGGCCAGCTAAAGTCAGAGGGGAAGCATTAGGGGTCAATTTGAGATTGATTGGGCTTCCCTGGTGGCTCAGACCATAAAGAATCTGCCTGCAATGCAGGATGCCCAGATTTCATCCCTGGATCGGGGAGATCCCTGGAGAAGGAAATGGCAACCCACTCCAGTATTCTTTTTTGAAGAATCCCGTGGATAGCGGAGCCTGGTGGGCTACAGTCCATGGGGTCACAAAGAGCTGGACATAACTGAGCGACTAACACAAAACTTGAGATTGAAGACCCGCAGAGCCAAGGGGAAAGTGTTTGGAACGTTCTCTGTAGGGAAAGCAGGAGGTGTTGAGGTCTCCCGGATACTCTTGGTTGACTAGCACTTGTTATTTGTCAGAGATGGCCCTAACACAGTGGATACAAGTGATGAATAATCATAGAATCGTAGAATCATAGATTCGTCAAGAACAGGATGGTTCCAGAAGAAACCTTCATGGGATCAACATGACAAATGTGTGGAGGTTTTAGAAGTGGCTCAACGAGAAGAGCCAGCTATGCTCTCTTTTGCTCTCAATAATTTATATGATCAATTTTTTAGGATTTGGGTGAGGATTATTATGTAACTTGTCAATTCCTTAGGATGGTGATTTTTTTGCTTTATCTTCCTCCCTTCCTATCTACTCATGACCACTCCACTGCCCTGCAGATCCCTCCACAGCTTGGGCTGGGCTGTCAATATCTCCTCTTGCCCCACCTCCCTGTTCTGGGCACCAGGAGCCCAGTTCACCTCCCCTGAGTGAGGCGGTAGCACCCAGGGAAATATGAGGTTTGCGTTTAATGTATTCCTTTCTGCCTAGTCCTCCTGATCACACTGACTGCACTGCAGTCTCCCTCACTCTGAAAGGGAGGTTGGGAAAAAGCCAAGAACCAACAGCCGCTAAAGAGACAGAACAAAGCCTCGGAGAACATCCTTCCACCCTCCTGGCAGGGGGTTGGGGCCGCCCACTAGGATCCGGATGCTCAAGGCTACCCTGGCTGTCTCTTCTGGAAGGAAAGGGCCTTCAGAAGCAGTGGAGCTCTTCATGCGCTTTACACATCTGGGCCTGATGTTGGTTACAAAGTGCCTCCACCCAAATAAGTCTCAAGTAGATGACAGAGGTGTTCAGTGGGGCCGAATATAAAGAGAAACAAAATTCTTAGCCTTTTGCTGGGCCGTAAGAAAACCAGATCCTTGGAGACCCTCTCACTTTAAACACAGGTACATATGCACCAACCAAACCAAACAAAATCATGATAGTTACGGTAGAAAAAAAGCAACCCTCCAGAGAGATGGAATTCACACCTTTCTTTCCCAGTTGATGGTGGAGTCATTTGAGATCATTTTTTAAAAATGTAATTTTTTTTTTAACACCAAAACCATTTTGTATTGGGGTATAGCCAATCAACAATCTTGTGATAGTTTCAAATGAACAGCGAAGGGACCATTTGAGATCATGTAAGGCTGAGGAAGTGTAGCACGCACTGTGTCTCTTGTTCTGAAACTCTTGGTTAATAAGCTTAGTGGTCTAATTTTACATACGGTAATGTACATGTCTCAATGCTACTCTCACGATTCATCCCACCCTCTCTTTCGCCCGCCCGTTGTCCACAAGTCTGTTCTATGTGTCTGCCTCTCCGTTGCTGTCCTGCAAATAGGTTCATTAGTACCAGCCAGTGGAAGTTCACTGGGAACTCAAATCTGGTGCTCTGTGACAACCCAGAGAGGTGGGATGGGGTGGGAGATAGGAGGTGGTTCAGGAGGGAGGGGACATGTGTATTCCTATGGCTGATTCATGTTAGTGTATGGCAGAAACCAATACAGCAATTGTAAAGCAATTATCCTCTAATTAAAAAATTAAAAAAAGAAAAAGTGATGAAGAATGTTCCACTGCCACTGCCATGCTGTGAATACTCAGGAAAATTAGCCTTTCTGGCTCCAGACCATCCAGAACTGAGAGACAGACTCAAGCCTGGGGGTCTTGAAGACCTGGCGCCTCCAGAATCTCAGAAATCCGAGATTTGGAAGGATTAGGCTATCTGCCGTGGAAATGCTTAATTCCTTTTCTCTGGACATTTTTGGAAGGCTTTCTGCTTTTTTAATCTCCTGACTTCTTGTTTGTGACGAAGTTCAAATTCCAGAGAGGGAAGCAGCCAATATGTGTGATTTTCCTCTTGCACCAAGTGGAACTAAAAGAATGAACTTACTTCACTAGAAATAAATGTACCCTTTGGACCTTAAACTAAAATGAGTATGCATGGCCGTTGGCCCCTGCTCTCTTTGGTAATTAAAACACAAAAATGAGAAAAGATGTCAGAGGCATACACTCATGATCCTTTTTTAGATATAAGAAAAAAAATAATAGAAAAATCTTAAAAAAAAAAAAAGATTCTTTTTGTCCTATAGTCTGGCTGAGGCAGAGGTGGCTGCCTGGTGAAGAGCAAAGATCTTAGGGTTTGGAGTGACCAGGGTCCATGTTCTGGCTCCAGAGTTCAAAAGTTGTGCAATCTCAGACACTTCACTTCTCTGAGCTCCAGTTGAAATGGGGATAAGAAAGCCTCACAGATTGTTACAAGGATTGAAAAAAACAATGTACGGAAAGCTTTTAGCACAGAGTCCTGCTCAGGGCAGGCTCTCACTAAATGGGTCATAACTGTCATCATACTTGGTCTTCCCAGGTAGCTCTAGTGGTAAAGAACCTGCCTGCCAGTGCAGGAGACAAGAAGAGACGCAGGTTCGATGCCTGGGTTGGGAGGATCCCTTGGGGGAGGGCATGGCAACCCACTCCAGTATTCTTGACTGAATCCCATGGACAGAGGAGCCTGGTGGGCTACAGTCCATGGGGTCGCAAAGAGTCAGATACTACTAAAGCGACTTAGCACAGCATATCATACTATTATTAATATATTAAGACAGTGCTGATGACAGAGACCCTCGAGTGCTAGAGTGAATTCACTGATACAGTGCATTTCTGGGCAGCTGAGGGCAGGGGACAGGGGGCTTTCGGACTATGTGTGTTAGCTCTTGCTGTTTCCACCAGGTGATCTCTTCAGCGTCCTGGACTTTCCGTTCCTGTATTTCTACAGATTCCATGGCAGCTGCTGTGCCAGGTAATCCCAGCTCGTAAAGCCCCTCACACTGTGGATTTGTATGTTTCTGTACTACCACCTGTGTCTTTGTGAAGCCCAGGCTCACTGCCCATTGTCTGAATGTGCAGCAAAAGAAAATGGTGCCCAGTGCCAATGAGGAAGGTTCCCCCCTCGGCCATCAGAGGGTTGTTAAAGGACATTCTTGGATGCTCAGAGCTGGCCTGGGACCTGCGAGGTCCCCTGTCCTGAATAATTTTCTTGGCCAGAGTAGCGGTTTTCAGAATTGCAGGAGTGAGAGAACTCTCCCACTTTTTTTCTCTCCCACAAGCAGTTCTTAAACAGAACTTCAGTATGTAAAAATGATGAAACTGATTCAGTTCAAGGCAAGATTCGGGTGCAGATTCACACCCTGTCAGCTTCTGCCTTGACTTCTCTCTTGTTTCCAAGGGGCGAACTCCAAAAAACCTTGACTGAACCCTAAGACTCTGAGAGACAGATTTTGACACCAACAGCTAGGAGCTGTCTAGAGCACAAGGTGATCCCTGATATTTGGCTTTGGGAAGGATCAGAGATGTGGACCAATTAGATGGATGCATTTATGGTGCTACTGATAAAGAATTCACCTGCCAGTGCAGGAAATGCAGGAGACATGGGTTCATCCCTGGATCGAGAAGATCCCCTGGAGGAGGGCATGGCAACCCACTCCAGTATTCTGGCCTAGAGAATCCCATGGACCGAAGAACGGGGCCGGCTGCAGGCCATGGGGTTGCAAGGAGTTGGACATGACTGAATGTCTGAGCATCACTGATAAACAGAAGTTCATCCCATCCTACCCACCCTCTTTCCTGCAGGAGCCCCACTTCACTTGACTTTCTTGTGCTGAGAAATGGAAAGGCTTCTGTGGATGATCCCGAAGGATGGATTCTTTATTTTTTTTTTATCATTATTTTTTAAAACATTCTTATGTATTTATTTGGCAGCACCAGGTCTTAGTTGCAGCATGTGGGATCTAGTTCCCTGACCAGGGATCAAAGCCAGGCTGCCTGCATTGGGAGTGCAGCGTCAGGCTCTGGACCACCAGGGAAGTCTCAAAAACATGGATTCTGATATATTTGAAAAACTGCACTTGGGTTGAATTCCACCCTTGCTGTTTGCTCCTTTGTGTCTTTGGGCAAGTTATCCTAGTTCTCTCAAACCTTAGTTTAGTCTTCTCATCTGTGAAATGAAAAGGTCATACCAATACAGGATGATTGTGTGTATTAAATAAGGTACATAAAGTTCTAAGCATCTTGCCCAGCCCAGCAATGGTGGGCAGTATTATTATCTGTAAATAGAATATCAACAGACCAAGAGCAATTGCTGCATGAAAGCCAGACCACTTGTTCCCACACAAAAGAGATTGTGCCTCGTGAAGCAGTGATTCTTCACAGAGTCAAAAAGCTGATATGCAGGCTAGGTGCTGTTTCTGATGGGGGTGTGTTAGCACACACACAAACTCAATATTATAGAGTATGCTCCTGCATTTGGGACTTCCCTGGTGGCTCAGATGGTAAAGAATCTACCTGCAATGCAGGAGTTTCAAGAGACCCAGGTTCAATCCCTGGGTGGGGAAGATCCCCTGGAAAAGGGAATGGCTACCCACTCCAGTATTCTTGACTGGAGAATCCCATGGACAGAGGTGCCTGGTGGGCTACAGTCCATGGGGTTGCAAAAGAGTCAGACATGACTAAGTGCTAACACTCTTCTGCATTTGAGCCTTAGAATGATTTAAAAAAAAAATCATCCTCAGAGACGTTTCAGGAAAGCACTGACAGAATTCATCTTCTCAGCTCCTGTCTCTTTGGTCAGGCCTTGTCACTTGCCTGTTAGCTTGGATCTGTGGTGTGAGTGTCCGTGGGCTTGCTTCCCTTTGAGCCTGGTTATTTGGCTGTATTGGGTGACCAGGGTGTGGAGGGAGGGCATCAGGTTTGGTTAATTTGATCAGAGCAACAGAGTTCACAGCCCATGGGTGATGGCTTTGTGGGGTGATCTTCTGCCTCCATTTCTGTCCCTTTTAATCTGTCTCATAACCCAACATGAAAAATCAGGTTTTTTCATTTAAAAGATTTGGAAATCTTTATTTGAGTTAGTTTAACTCTCCATTACATTCTACATCTCACTTCAGCACACACAGAGCTTACCCTCTTTTAAGAATGTGTCGGGACTCCCTGTTGGTCCAGTGATTAAGAATCCACCTGCCAACGCAGGGGACACAGGTTCAAATCCCTGGTCTGGGAAGATTCCACGTGCCGTGAGGCAACTAAGCCTATATGCCCTATAGCCCATGCTCTGCAAGTAGAGAGTAGCCCCCCCACTGCCGCCACTCGCTGCAACTAGAGAAAGCCTGTGTGCAACAGCAAAGACCCAGCACAGCCAAAAAGTAAAAAAAAAAAAAAAGTAAAATTAAAAAAAAAAAGAATGTCTCAATTTTCCCCACATCACCTCATGGCTCCCCTATAACTGTATCTCAGACTACAAGCGGTCACCTTCAGAGGTCCTGGGGGAGCTCAGGAGGGGTCATGGAGGCCTGAGGGGTCAGAGGCCCCATTAACAGGGAGCCCCAGGCTCCCTCACTCCTGGGGTCCGCCCAGTGCTTTTTAAGACTTGCCTCCACATCGAGGGGTAGGCAAGCTGGAAGTAGAAGAGCTGGATGAGGGCAGGACCCATGAATCATTTAGAAATTATTAACCGACATGGAAGTCAGGTGATGGGAAGGACTCATGGGTACTTTCAGGAGCATGTTGGTCACAGACCAGGAGTAGCTGAGTCCTCGCAGAGTCTGTGCTGAGGGGAAGGGTCGACATGAAACCATGCCCTCGGGAGAGGACAGGAGGAGCCCCAAGTGGACTGAGGTATGGTGGGGAGAGCCAGGCACCTGTGATGTTGGGGCTGCGGGGCATGGATGCCACCAAGAGGAACCCTGGAGGGCCAGCCACCTCACTGACCCCTGCCAGCCTCACAGTCACGGGGACCCGGAGCACCTCACTCTGTCTCTCCAGCTGGGAGCACATTTCCACAGGTCTGAAGGGCCACGGAGAGCTTTGGAAGAGCCAGGAAACCTGGACCCTAATTGTGTCTCTGCCTTAGTTGCTTGTTAGTAAAATGAGACTCGGGGCTGGGGAGCCTTTCTCTTTTGAAGATCTGATTCCCTTCAGGTGGGATGAAATGACTATCCTTATTCCTGCTTTGAGAACATAGCACCGAACCTGGGGCAAGAAAAAAAGGGGAAGAAAATGGGGATTTGGTCAAGGTTACAAGGGTCGGTGAGCACAGCCAGGAACAGAATTGCAGGTCACTGGATTCCCAGCCTCCTGCTTCCCCACAGGGGCTCCTGTGGGGTGACTCAATGCCTTAATCCAGAGCGGGCTGGGCTCCCGGCTCCCGCGCCTGCAGAGACAGACCTGTGCAAACTTTGCAGGCTGTTAGGCCAAATGGGCTGGATTGTACACAGAGGAAACCTAATCCCCATCTCTGGTTCTGCCCCAAGAATGTGAGCTCATCAAATCTAATGAAGTGAAGGCGTGCATTTCTGTGAAATCTGGCCTTAGGTGTGTTTAATCAGTTCAACCCGCTTCTAAGTACACCTGTCAAGACACTTATGTAATGCCTGCTGAGACCAAGGCACCTTGTTTGAGTCTGTTCAGGAAATACAGAGACGCCCAAGATGGGACCCCTCCCTCTCAGGGCTCATGAGCTGGGTGGGAGCCACACCCCAGCGCCCATAATAGAGGTCAGATGGCAGGATGGCACCCCACACCCCTGAAAGGACAAAGGAGGAGGTACATAGAGGTCAAACCCCTGGAAGGCCAGTCTCAGGTCCCCTTGGGAAGTGAGGGCTCTTTCAGGCTTTATTCCCAATGCGTCTGTTCTGTGTAGATCCCCTTGTTTTGGGGGACTTCTATTATGCAGCCTTCCCCTTGAACAGCAGGGAGATCAAACCAGTCGATCCTAAAGGAAATCAACCCTGTATATTCATTTGGAAGGACCAGTGCTGAAGGGGAAGCTGTAATACTTTGGCCACCTGATGCGAAGAGCCGACTCATTGGAAAAGACCCTGATGCTGGGAAAGATTGAAGGTGGGAGGAGAAGGGGACGACAGAGGATGAGATGGTTGGATGGCGTCACTGACTCAATGGACATGAGTGTGAGCAAACTCCAAGAGATTTGGGTGGCCTGGGGTGCTGCAGTCCGACTTAGCAACTGAACAACAATAACCCCTTTAGATTCTTTTTTGTTTAAACGTCTTATTTTACATTGGAGTATAGCTGACTAACAATACTGCAATTGTTTCAGATGGACAGCAAAGGGACTCAGCCATACTTTTATCCATTCTCCCCCAAACACCCCTCCCATCTAGGCTGCCACTTACCATTGAGCAGAGTTCCCTCAGTTCTTACCTTGAACCCAGGGGCCAGTCCACACCCTCTGACTTCATATGATGAACATTTCCTTGGAAGTCTTTTCCTAACAGTTTGTTTTGCTTGAAAAAAAAAAAAAGCTGAAGCTCTGCCTTGGCAAACACCAAACTCTAGAAGTATTATAAGAGGGAGCAGGAGATACTGTCCTCCAGATTTTTTTTTCTTTTATGATTTACCCAGAGATCTCCCAGATTTCTATACCCCCTCCCCACCTCCAGGGAAATGATCTCATCATAGCTCCTTGGCATAGTAGAGTTAATGGTTTTTTTTTAACTTTTGATGTTTTTATCCAGAGATCACTGAAAAACAGAGATGAGATAGAGGTGTTGTCATAACTAAAAATTGACTAATGTTTGTAAGGTAAATAAAAAATGTCACAGAAAATAGCTACTGGCTACAGGACTTCCCTGGTGGCTCAGATGGTAAAGCGTCTGTCTACAATGCAGGAGACCCGGATTTGATCCTTGGGTCAGGAAGATCCCCTGGAGAAGGAAATGGCGATCCACTCCAGTACTATTGCCTGGAAAATCCCACGGACAGGGAGCTTGGTAGGCTACAGTCCATGGGATCACAAAGAGTTGGACATTACTGTGCGACTTCACTTTCACTTTCACAGGAAGACATCTCACTTAAAAAAGTCTATTTTCTCCTTGCAGCGGATTTTTAGGATTCTTTCTCATGTTCAGCACCATGAAGCTAAAAAGCCTTATGGCTCCAGGGCAGTGCGCAGCCTGGATTTTCTTTGCTAAGGTAAGAGGGAGGGAGAGGGTGGAGAACCCATCTCAGGAGCTCTTGTGTCCAGTGTTCTCAGAGCCCATGTGCTGCAGGTTGGTCTTCAGGGACTCGTCTCTAGTTATTGACCCTGCATCTGATCCTTCACTTGTTTGGGTAACAATTTCCGAGGGCTTCTGCCTATTTTAGGCTTCCCTGGTGGCTCAGATGGTAAAGAATCCTTCCAATAGACACAAGTTTGATCCCTGGGTCGGGAAGATCCCCCGGAGGAGGACATAGCAGCTCACTCCAGTATTCTCGCCTGGAGAATCCCATGGACAGAGGGGCCTGGCAGGCTACAGTTCATGGGGTTGCAAAGAGTCAGACAAGGCTGACGCAACTTAGTAGGCACATGCATGGTTGATTTACAATATTGTGTTAGTTTTTGCTGTACAGCAAAGTGAGTTAGTTATACATATATCCACTCACTGTTAGATTATTTTCCCATATATGTCATTACAGAGTACTGAGTAGAGTTCTCAATGCATGCTATGTAGTAGGTTCTTACTAGTTATCTATTTTGTATATAGCAGTGTGTACGTGTCAATTCCAATCTTCCAATTTATCCTTCCCTCCCCTTTCCCCCCTCAGTAATCATGTTTTCTATGCCTGTAAGCCTGTTTTGTATATAGATTCATCTGTATTATTTCTTAGATTACACATACAGGTGATACCATATAATATTTGTCTTTCTCCATCTGACTTATATCACTTAGTATGACAGTCTCTAGGTCTGCCCATGTTGCTGCAAATGACATTATTTCCCTTTTTTATGGCTGAGTAATATTCTGTTGTTTATATGTATCTCATCTTCTTTATCCATCCTCTGTCTATGGACATTTAGGTTGCTTCCATGTCTTGGTTATTGTAAATACTGCTGCCATGACTCATTTGAGAAGACCCTGATGCTGGGAAAGGTTGAGGGCAGGAGGAGAAGGGGATGACAGAGGATGAGATGGTTGGATGGCACCACCGACTCAATGGACATGGGTTTGGGTGAACTCTGGCAGTTGGTGATGGACAGGGAGGCCTGGTGTGCTGCTGTTCATGGGATCACAGAGTCGGACACGACTGAGCAACTGAACTGAACTGAACATTGGTGTGCATGTATGGGAAGAAATATATTTAACTACATTGGGAGGAACTTCGGAGGAGTAGGAGAAAATGGAGTCCCTAAAAGCCAAGCCATAGAGAGCATTGTGAACTTTTGAATGAGACTGACCAAGGGTAATTTTTTCTTTTTTGCTGCACTTTATGGCTTGTGGGATCTCAGTTTCCTGACCAGGGATTGAGCCGGAGTCATGACAGTGAAAGCCTGGAATCCTAACCACTAGGCCACCAGGGAGGTCCCCTGAGGGTAAAGTTTTAAGCAGATTAATAAGGTGACAGTGCTTAAGACAGATTGGAAATGACTTCCAAGCATTTAGAAGAGAGGTGAATCAAGGTAGAGATGGCAGGAAGAAAGGTGAAAGGTCAAACTTGACTTACAATTTGATCCTGATCCAGGGATGGAACCTGAGTGTCCTGCATCTCCTGCATTGTCAGGCAGATTCTTTACCACTCAGCCACCAGGGAAGCCTGACTTATAATTAGAAGGAAAATAAATTTTAATTATACAATTTGTCCTATAACTGTTATGTGATGTGATAAAATTAGCTAACAAAGACTCAGATCATTTTAGGACAGATTTGGGGGATAGTTTGGACAAAGGAATGATGAATATTGTTGTTTGTTATTGTTTAGTGGTTAAGTCGTGTCCAACTCTTTGTGATCCCATTGACTGTAGTCCACCAGGCTCCTATGTCCATGGGACTTCCCAGATGAGAATACTGGAGTGGGATGCCGTTTCCTTCTCCAGGGGATCTTCCCAACCCAGGGATAGAACCTGCATCTCCTGCACTGACTGGTGGATTCTTTGCCATTGAGCCACTGGGGAAGCCCAGTGATGAATACGGAAGGTGACAAAGTGAGTCCAAAGTTTTTGCTAGAGACAAATGAGATCTGTGGCCTTAACACACAGAAATGGGGGTGGTTATGAAAGAACATCCTTTAGGAGAAAGCTGGCGATATACATTTTAGACAGATGTGTATAGTGATAAAACATCTGCATGGAGCTTTTTTGTGTTGGAAACATGGGGTCAAATGTAGATGAGTGTTCAGGGATTTGTCCATTTGAGCTTCGCCTGTAGAAAGATGCAGTTGAAATCAAGAAAACCTATCCATCAAGGAGCTCACTAAGAGAGTGAAAGGATTTGGGGAGAGTAGAGCAGAGTCCTAGGACTTAGCCTGGGAGAAACTTAGATACTAGGGGCCAATAATGAGCAGGAAAGAAAAGTCATAGCTGGAAGGTAGAGGGGATCAGAGAAGTTCAGAGCAGGGAAGTCTAAAGGAGAATTGTAAGGAGTAAAGCAGAATGCCACCCAAAGGTCAAAGTGACCACAGTAAGAAGAGTCTACAGCACGCACTTTGCTAAGCTTTGCGGAAACAGTTTAAGGAAAAGGGCAGAAGTGGGAGTCGGGCAGAGGGGGATCATAAACACTCAACAATACCTAAGATGTGGAGAGAAGATTGTGACTGGTGGTGGGCAGAGCTAATGAAGATAACTTCTTTTCTAGGAAAAGAGGGACTTGGGCGAGCTTGAAAGTAGAAAAGGAGACACCCTGATACAGAGATTTCATGATGCTAGAGAATGAGGAGAAAATTTGGAAAATAAGTTTCAAAGGGAAGTAGAAGGAGTGTGTGTGTGTGGCGGGGGGTGAAATGTAAAACCCTTTTCCTGGGCTTTACTTGAAGGTAGAGGGCTTCCCAGGTAGCTCAGTGGTAAAGAATCTGCCTGCCAGTGCCAGAGATGGTGTCGATGCAGGATCCATCCCTGGGTTGGGAAGATCCCTGTAGGAGGAAATGACAAATCAAGCCAGAGGAACCTGGTGGGCTACAGTCATGGGGTTGCAAAGAGTCAGACATGGCTGAGCACACGTGCACTCATGGGAAGGTAGCCAGGCTGTTCTGTGAGTTACATGGCAAAGGAACTGGGATTCTCGGGAATTCAGGAGAGGAAAGACTGACTTTGATCACGATGCATTGAACCCCTTTAGTCCTCAGTTTTTTTGTCCATAAAGCAAGGGATCTGGACCAGAAGATAAAAAGAAAATTAAAAAACATGATTTGGACAGGGAATGTCTCATACTTGGGACTAAATGCTGATGGCATCTACATCCAATTGTAGGATTATCTGTGATGAAGATCTGCTGGGAACCATATCGTTGAATGTCAGTGCCTACTTAGTAAAACGTGTGCCAGATTTTAAAAGTCTTTCATAGAACTTATCAGAATAAAGTAGGAAACCACTTAGCCATCAGACTTTCTTTCATCTCTATTATCAAGTTCCATCTTCTCCTGGGGAAGATTATGTATAAAGGCCATACATATATTATGTATAAATGCCATAAGATATGTATAAAGATTATACCAGAATGTTCCTCTGTGTTCTTATTTAGAGTCTTTGTTATTGTTTTTTGCTGTTATTGCATGCATGCTCAGTCATGTCCAACTGTTTGTGACCCCATGGACTATAGCCCACCAGGCTCCTCTGTCCATGGGATTCTCCAGGCAAGAATACTGGAGTGGGTTACCATGCTCTCCTCCAGGGGATCTTCCCAACCCTGGGATCAAACCTGTGTCTCCAGCATCTCCTGCATTGGAAGGCAGGTTATTTACCACTAGCACCACCTGAGAAGCCCCTGTGAGATAATGCATGTAAGGATAAACCACGGAGTGCTATGCAAACACAGAGCATGGTGTAGAATCACTCAAACCCTGAACAAGATTGAATTTATGAACTAGCTCTGAGTCCCAGCTCGGCCACACTTTCTAGGTGTGCGCTTTGTTTTCTCATCTGTAAACAAATATAATAATAATGTCTATGTTCAGAGAGGGTTGAGTAATATTTAGACAGCCCTGGAATAGTGAGTATCAGGCAGCTGACAGGCCCTCCTTGGCCCTGTCGACCCCTGGTTTAATTCTTCTACCAGATTAACCAGTGATTTCCTGAGTCTGCATTTTCCATTTGTATTTGCTGGTTCTAGACTGTGAATTGAGTTGGGAACTGCCTGCTCCAGACTCTGCTCAGAGATCAAAGCTCAGGAGAATAGACTCTCGTACAGCATATTTCATGAGACACTGCCTAACAAAAGATGCAATTGATGTACCATTCACAATGTTTTTCTGCCTATATAAAGAGTCATTGATTCAGAGCAGTTGCTGTGCCTGTGAAAATGTGTGTTTGTTGGTCTCCATGGAGACCACCTCTGGCTGTTCCGTGACCACCAGACTTAATTATACACTGGGGTTGCCAAGGGAGCCTGCAGAGCTGTCTCCATAACAACACATCCTTGTGTAGTAAAAGGACTGCAGTCCTGAACTGTTTTCTATTTAGGAGTTTCTCTTAAAAGAGTTGAGAAGGCTGTGCTGGGAAGTAGCAGCCTTGTTTTGATTTATCCTTAGGAAGAACCCTTGAGCGGATAGGAATTGCTCTGAGTTTTGACCTCCTCTTGCTCAGGTTGTTTGGCCAGGTCTCGGGAGCATGACCTGGCATCTTCCTTTTTCCCAGTGACATGTTGACATTTCTCTTGACCTATTGCCAAGATATTGAACTGAGAAGGAAGCTTGGCTAAGTGAGTTTCAACGTGTTTTAAGTATAGGATGAACTTGTGAAAATGTCCTCAACAGATGCTGTGATGGTTTGGTGTTTGGAATTTTCAGATGTCTCCCAAGACCATGGGGGAAATGCTTGTTGTTTCTGGTGGAACTGCAAAAAAGAAAAAGAAGAAGCAGCCTAGTGTCTTTTATAATGGAATCACACAGATTTCATAACTTCTAAATAACAATTTTTTCCATCAAATTTTTTTTTTCTGATGTATTTGCGGGAAAGTTTCAGAGCTTAACATGAAGTCATACCTTGAACTTCCGAGAAAGTGGCAAGTAAACAAATCCTTCAGGTTCTGAAATAGATGTAGATTCAGTTTCTGGTGCATACATGCTTGTTTGCACACACACACACACACACACACACAGATTGCAGAAAGATCCTGGAAGTACAGTTGTGATCCCCATCACACTTTGCTGTCTCTGGTTCTAGTCTACACTGAACAGAGTGTTAGTTCTTCTCTGTCTTCTACTTCCTACTCTGTACAACTCTTAAACTTTTTTTTTCCCCCAGTTTCATACAAATGTAACTGTCACATGGCACGGTATTAGTTTAAGATGTGGAACATAGTGATCTGATATTTGTATATACAAATGATCACCGCAATATATTTAGTTAACATCCCTTACCTCCCATGGTTTAGTCGCTAAGTCGTGTCCGACTCTTGCAACCCCATGGACTGTAGTCTACCAGGCTCCTCTGTCCATTTGATTTTCCAGGCAAGAATACTGGAGTGGATTGCCATTTCCTTCTCCAGGGGATCTGCCCGACCCAGGAATCGAACCCAGGTCTCCTGCATTGCAGGCAGATTCTTTACCAACTGAGCTATGAGGGAAGCCTTACCTCCCGTAGTTACAAAAAATATAGATTTGCTTTGTGAATTTGCATGTCATCCTTCTCCGTGTCATTCTGGTTTAGTATATGTGCTGCTGAAACAAACACAGTTACGTCTTTTTCTTTATCATCATCATCCCCATCATCTTCATCACCATCTGTTGGTGTGGAGAGCCTGTTGCTGTCTTTCCTGGCTTCCTAGGTGGGAAAAGGTAATCCCCAAAGAGAAGGATACTCCCCTCAGTTTATTACTGGTGTTGTGTGCTCAGTCATGTCTGACTCTTTGTGATGTGGACTCTAGCCCACCAGGCTCCTCTGTCCATGGGATTCTCCAGGCGAGAATACTGGAGTGGGTTGCCATTTCCTACTACAAGGGATCTTCATGACCCAGGGATTGAACTTGAGTCTCCTGTGTCTCCTGAATTGGCAGGCAGATTCTTTAACCACTGGGCCACCTAGGAAGCCCTTCCCCTCACTTTGGTATTTGCATTTCTTCCTATTTTCTCAGCTTCTGTAGACTCCTCACTTGTTCTTCCTGTCACATTTAAAATCTCATTTGAACAGATTACTTTCTGGGTAGCAGTTCATATTTCTTTATTTTCTTCCTCAAGCTGTTATTCAGCACCTTGATGTGTTCTGGAATAGTCTGATGAAAAGACATTATTCAACCCAATGTAGCTGTAGCTTTTTTTTTTTTTTTTAATTTTTCTTTTTAGCTGTAACTTTTATGTTGAAAGAGTACGCTTACGAAATCTAATCATGACTGTTTCCTAATTAAATCATTTTTCTTTTTCACAGCCTAAGTGGCTAGGGCAATGAGAAAAAATTTTTCATGGAAAATGGAAACTTAGAGGCAGCAGCATAATTTCCTTTACAGTCTCTAACTGGGCAATAATAACATGTCTATGTCTTTCCATGACATCACCGCTGAGGCGACGGGAGCATGAAATAGCAAGTTCAGAAGCTGCTCTGTGTTTGTTGAACTATATGGAAACAGTCAGCAAGAAGCTGGTTATCTGGGAATTATTCGTTTATAAGCAAGGTTTTCCCAGAGGACATGTGAGAGGGGAAATACAGTTTTGGACTGAGGGGGGAAAATTAAATTCCATTTCCTTTTGTCAAAATAATTCCTAGGGAAGTGAGTGATGTTAATGGACATTTTGCTATTTTGGATAAGGTTGTTTTTTTTTCTTGTTTCCGATTATGAACTCCTGATTTTTTTCTGGGCTATTTTTAGTGCCATTGATCATCACAGTGTTCTCTGCTGCAAAAATGTGATAACGATTCTGGACTTCTCAACTTTTGACCTGAATGAATTTGCTTTAAAGGAAATACCCGGAATTTCTGCCCATGTTCTGACTGCAAGGTTTATAGGAATTCTGTCAGTATCCAAGATAATTTATAATACCTAAAGTTTTTGGCAATACAAAGAGCAGTTAATTGGGAAAGTTTACAAGGCCTCCACTGTGGGAATAAATTGATGTTTCCATGGTTCATTGTGGATGCAATAAATGATGGCTGAGTGAATGCTTATTTTATGCATCTTTGCAGACTTGTGCACTCAGATCAGAAATAAAGGTACAATTCTGCACATATCTTGTAGAGTCCCTTCCTCTGCCCCCAGTTATGCTCTTATAATGTATGTGCCTCTGTCTTTAGCTGTGCCATTCATCCTGTTTGAGTTCATTTTTCCTTATGAAAATCTTTTGTCCCGGTCATTAGATCCAAGTTCCGCAGGGTATGGCTGGACACAAGGGAATTAGCAGGGTGCACTTCACCATCTGTATGTGCCCAAACCAGAGGGCAAGCTTCAGGCCTGTGTCATTGGAGAATGAGCTGGCAGTCAGAGCTAATAAAATAAAGCAGTTTTTGGGAAATCAGAAGGAGCAGACTTTCATTATGGGAAAGCTAAGTTTTTTGTTGTTGTTTTGCTTTTTAAAATATTTGGCTGTGCCAGGTCTTACTTGCAACCAGGGATGGAACCCAGGCCTGCTGCATTGGGCGCTTGGAGTCTTAACCAGTGGACCACTAGGGGAGTCCTGGGAAAGCGAAGTTTTGACACATGATAATAGAAAAGAATAACATGTGGATTTGAAAAACTTAGTAGACATCTACTTGGTGCCATTTTGGGCAAATAACTTCTCTTTCCCACAATGCCTTAGAGACATCTTGGTGACCTGGCCCCCCGGGGGCCCCAAGTACCCCACTGGATCTTGCCCCATACTTGTTCTCCTGTTTTATCCCCCAAAGTGGAATTTGCTTAAAGTTCCAGTGGCTCAGATGATAAAGAATCTGCCTGCAATGCGGGAGACCCAGATTCGATCCCCAGGTCAGGGAAGATCCCCTGGAGAAGGGAAAGGCAACCCACTCCAGTATTCTTTCCTGGGGAACTTCATGGACAGAGAAGCATGAGTCCATGGGGTCTCAAAGAGCAACTAACATGACTGAGCAACTAACATTGCATAGATAGTCATTTGCTCATTTTTTTTCTGTTGAAAATGCCCTCCCTTACAAAAAGTAGTCCAAACTTGCTCCACACCCCACCCCGCCCCCTCACCCCGACTCTCCATCAGCACTTTAAAGTGACCCAGTGGTTCTTTAGGTTAAGATTTCTGATGCTGTTTTTGTTTTTCTCTTAAGTAGGCTGCGTCAGTCTGTAAGGCCAGGCAGTTCAGTATTGAACACAAGCTGTTATGTGACACCAAAACAGCCAATCTGTTAGTCAAACATGTGGCAGAAAAGGTTTTTTACAGTCAACAGTTAATTGCCTGATATTATGTAAGATGTACTAAGTCGCTTCATTTGTGTCCAATTCTTTGCAACCCTGTGGGCTGTAGCCTGCAGGCTCCTCTGTCCATGGGATTCTCCAGACAAGAATGTTGGAGTGGGTTGCCACGCTCTCCTCAAAGGGATCTTCCTGACCCAGGGATTGAACCTGCATCTCCTGCATTAGCAGTCGGGTTCTTTATCACTGGCACCATCTGGGAAGCATATATTATGTAAGCTAGACCACATTTGACCACGTGTTAGAACACATGTGTAATTGTATTTGATTGTTTCTGTGCACACCTGGGGGTTTGGGGTAGTTGGTTATGAGAGGAACAGGCTGTCTCTGGCTACATTTCCACATCTGTCTTCTTGTCATGTGACTTCTGGGGGTGTTGCAGGGGATACAGGGAGACACCCCTCCTTCAGTTATTTGAAATGAACTTCTTTTCTAATGTCTTGAGTGTTCTAGCTATCTGTGAAGGACAGAACATATCAAGTGTATTCCAACGAAAAGGGAAATGGAATAATTGCCAAAACGTTCCCTCTCAAAGTGTTGAGCCCCCAAATCCTAACAATCCTGTATTGTTTATCTTAAAAAAAATTTTTTTTTATTAGAGTATGGTTGATCTGGGGCTTCCCAAGTGGCACTGGTGGTAAAGAATGTGTCTGCCAATGCAGGAGATGCAAGAGAAATAGGTTTGATCCCTGGGTCAGGAAGATCCCCTGGAGGAGGGCATGGCAATCCACTCCAGTATTCTTGCCTGGAGAATCCCATGGACAGAGGAGCCTGGCGGGCTGCAGTCCATGGGGTCAGAAGAGTCGGACAGGACTTAGCATGCACCTGCGGACATGGTTGGTTTACAGTGTTGTGTTAGCTTCTGCTCTACAACAAAGTGAGTCAGTTGTGCCTATATTAACATATGTATCCACTCTTTCTTAGATTTTTTTCCCATAGGCCCTTATAGAGTTTTTTCATTTATTATTTTTTATTGAAGTATAATTGCTTTACAACGTTGTGGTCGTTTCTGCTATACAGCAAAACAAATCAGCTCCATGTATATATGTATTCCGTCTCTCTTGAACCTCCCTCCCACCAAATCCTAACATTTTCAGGATGCACAGAAGTAAACAGCTCTGGCGTAGTCAGGGGGGAGCATACATTTGGCAGTTTGGAACAGGAGTAACAACACTGCTTACAGTAGGGTTGAGATAGGAATGCAAGCCTTGAGGTGGTGAGCATGTCTCTCTCACTTGAAGGGAAAAACCAGCCCAGTTCTGAGCCCAGGGAAGAAATGGTGCTTCTTCTACTGGTGTATCCCTGCTCTGACATCTGAGTTGAGCTTCACCATGTGAACCACTCAGATCCAGTCAAGTCCTAACACATCTTTTGTGAAGCTGGTCACGCTTAATCTTATTTTCAAGTTATGCTTAGACAGTTGACTGTTCACTCTAAGAATTATATAATCATGACTCCATTTCAATACTCACACCTCCTATGAGGGTTTTCTTTTCCCTGAAAAAGAATTTTTCAAGTTGCTCTGTGGGAAGTTGATATATTCAACAGAGATTCATAGAGTGACCTGTCACAGTCCAGGCTGAGAAGATGAGACAGCAGAGGGAAGTGACAAAGAGCCCTGAATTTTGGAGACAGAGAGGATTGGAAAAAAATCCCACTCTCCAACAATGTAACTTTGAAAAGATTCCTTAGCCTCTGGATATATCAGTTTTCTCATCTGTAAAATGGGAATAATTGTATAACTTTCACAGAAATATTACAGGGATTACATGAAATAATGTACTGTTGTTGTTGCTCAGCCGCTTAGTCCTGTCTGACTCTTTGTGACCCCGTGGACTGCAGCATGCCTGGCTTCCTTGTCCTTCACTATCTCCCAAAGTTTGCACAAACTTATGTCCATAGAGTCGGTGATGCCATCCAACCATCTCATCCTCTGTCATCCCCTTCTCCTCCTGCCCTCAATCTTCGCCAGCATCAGGGTCTTTTCCAATGAGTCGGCTCTTCGCATTAGGTGGCCAAAGTATTACAGCTTCAGCTTCAGCATCAGTCCTTCCAATGAATATTCAGGGTTGACTTCCTTTATGATTGACTGGTTTGATCTCCTTGCTGTCCAAGGGACTCTCAAGAGTCTTCTCTAGCACCACAATTTGAAAGCATCAATTCTTCGGCACTCAGCCTTCTTTTTGGTACAACTCTCATATCCGTACACGACTACTGGAAAAACCGTAGCTCTGACTACACGGACCTTTGCTGGAAATAATATATGTTGAGCAGTTAAAGTTTGCTCATATTAATTGTAAAGAATAAGCTTTTCCCTTGCAGATGTAGAAATGTTTGAAGTACTCTTTGTATTCTGGATTTGGCTACAATTTGAGAGCTGCTGACTTGTATCATTAGAAAACCTTCACTTCTGCTTTGTTCCAGTTTGACAATCTAGTGTCAAGAGGAAATTAAAATGACCAGATTCAAGTGGCATCATAGGTTTTAAAGTTCTTCTTTCAAGTAACTCAAGGAACCTGATTTATCATTTGATCTAACATTTTGGAAGTCACAGATGTCTGTTCTAAAAAAGAAAGCAAAAGAGGAAGCAGCAGTCCTAAAGGTTGATGGATGAGCCTTCAGCAGGGAAATGCAGCTTTCAGTCTGTGCTAGTTTGGTTGTCAGAGAGTGGGGGTTTGAGACAGAAGTGGTTTTAAATCTGATGTAGAGCCACACACCCACCAGAATGGCTAAAATTAAAGAGACTGACAATACCAAGTGTGGGTGAGGATTTGAAATAATGCCTGGTTTAGAAAACACTGAAGCTCAACAAGATTTGTTATGACTAGGCAGCCTCACTCTTGGTTTATACCCACGAGAAATGAAGACATATACCCGCAGCAAGGCACGTTCGGTGGTAGGGAGTTAGAGGTGATGGTCCCACAATTCTGAATAGAGTAAAAAACTTTTTTTTTTTTTGCCACACCATACAGCTTGTGGAACCTTAGTTCCCCAGTCAGGGTCTGAACGCATGCCATGGCCGTGAAAGCAGTGAGTCCTAACCATTGGGCCTCCACGGAATTTCCCATACTAAACAACTGTTGAATGGTACACTTTTAACAGGGTGAATTTTATAACATGTACATTCTATGTCAGTAAGACTTATTTTTTAAAAAAAATCCATAATAGGAATATCCACAGTAGTTTTACTCATAACAGCCTCAATCTGGAGGAAGTAGTCCATACATCAGTCAAGAAATAAATTTTGCTCTAGCCATACAATGGACCAGTACACTGCAATAAAAGAGCCTATAGCCACAAAAGTGGTTTGGATGTACTGATTGGGAAAGAACCTTGTGAGATGCTGAAAGGGTTTCTTTTCTATCTGGTGGTGGTTACATGGGTGTTTAAAGATGTAAACATTCAACAAGCCCCACACTTAAAATTTAAGCTTGTCGTGCACTTTACTGTATTTATGTTATAATTCGATTTTTACAAGTCTAATGCGGGTGCTGCAAGGGTGCGGTCCTCAGAAAACACAGCTGAACCGCCTCTCCAGCTGGTCCCTGGGAAGCCCAGGTGTTGGGGCCAGCAGACCCTCCCGGCTCTGACCTTGACCCTGTCTTTATACTGCAGATGACCATGGGTTTCACTTACTGAAGAAAGAGAAAAGCCCACAGGCTGGTGCCTTGCTGATCTGGGCCCTGCTCACCAGTTCTCTTGAATATCACTGTTGGAGAGGACTTCTAATCAATATTCAGCTCAGTGCCAAGGCAAAGAAAGTGAGCTCAGCCTTCCTGGTAGCATTGCAGAAGTATTTATTGTTCTGCCTCTGCTCCACAGGCTTCAGTGTTTCTTCAGTAAGAAGTAGCCTCTGCTGAACCCTCTCTCTTGACAGAGGGGTGCCTTCGATAGGCTCCTGGCTGCACCCGGAGGAGGGTGGGTCCACGATCGCTACCTGCACTCAGGCTTCCTGGGTTCTTTGATGGAACCCAGGCAGGACCACAGCGCAGACTGCTCTGTTCTTAGCTTTCTAAATTGTCCAGGGGCTACTCCTTGTGAATCACATGGGGACCGCCTCACTCTAGCCAGCTTCCCAGGTTTTCTAAGTTAACTGATCTCTGATTTGGGGGAGAGGGGGAAAGATACATATATTCAGTCACCAAGTCATGTCCGACTCTTTGTGACCCCATGAACCGCAGCACGCCAGGCCTCCCTGTCCATCACCAACTCCTGGAGTCTACCCAAACCCATGTCCATCCAGTCAGTGATGTCATCCAGCCATCTCATCCTCTGTTGTCCCCTTCTCCTCCTGCCTTCTATCTTTCCCAGTATCAGGGTCTTCCAGTGAGTCAGTTCTTCCCATCAGGTGGCCAAAGTATTGGAGCTTCAGCTTCAGCATCTGTCCTTCCAGTGAATATTCAGGGTTGATTTCCTTTACAATTGACTGGTTAGGAATATTACTCAGCCTAAAAAAAAGAACAAAACTGGGTCATTTGTAGAGACGTAGATGGACCTATAGAGGGTCATACGCCGTAAAGTAGGTCAGAAAGAGAACAACAAATATCGTCTATTAATGCATACGTGTGAAATCTAGGAAAATGGTACAGATGAACCCATTTGCCAGGCAGGAATAGAGATGCTGACATAGGGAATGGATGTGTGGACATGGGGTCGGGAGATGGCCTGGGAGATTGGGGTTGACTTGTGTGCATTGCCATGTGTCAGATAGATGGCTAGTGGGAACCTGAGGGCAGAGAGCTCAGCTCGGTGCCTGCAGTGACTTAGACAGGTCGGGTGGATGGTGGGGAGTGAGGTCCAAAAGGGAGGGGATATATGTATGCATGTAGCTGATTCACTTTATTGTACAGCAGAAACTAACACAGCATTGTAAAGTAACTATACTCCCAATTACAAAAAAAAAAAAGCTGACTAACATTAAGTGGCTTCTCTCATGCAGTCGGTCTGCCTGCCTCTTGGGGACACACGTTGTGTGTCTGGTCATGGACCTTTTTGGCTTCGGCTGCAGTGAAACTCCTGAGCCGCCGCCTCCTCTGCTGTCTGCAGCCTCCTCCCCACCGCGAAGGTAGACGTGTCTGGCGTGGATTTGGTGTAATAGCCTCATCTCCACCTCCCTATCTTTGTTTTCCTGCTCCCTTCATCTCTCTTATCTACTTCCTACAGACATCTCAAGTCTGTAACACTGTCTTTTAAGCTGCTTGAAAATTCTCACTGGAACAAGTCAAGGAGTAAATCAAATTCCCTCTGTCCCTTTCAAAAAACGTTGTAAGTGAAAGAGTAAAATGCAATCCCTGAGAAATGCTTTATAGGTGATTCCTTTGTCTTAGGGATGGGGAAACTGAAATCCAGAGGGAGGAATGGCCGGCCTGAGGTTAGTCAGTGAGTTTGTGGTGCAACAAGGGGACACCAGGGACTCTGAGAGTCCCGAGGCTGCCTCATAGACATGGCGCAAGGACAGATTAGGGTGAGCTCTTCTGAAGTCCAAGTCTGGACATCTGATGAAACTACACATCCCGTTGTCCTGGCCCTTGCTGCCCATGGTTTTTGGGTTTTTTTGTGTGTTTTTGGCCACACCGTGTAGCCTGTGGGAACCTAGTTCCCTAACTAGGGATCAAACCCTCACCCCCTGCATTGGAAGTGCAGAGTCTTAACCACTGAACTGCTAGGGAGATTCCTGCCCATGGTCTTTAAGTGAATAGAATTCCCATGGGATTTGTATTTTCAATACCTTGCAAGGAAAAAGGGGTTTCCAGCCATTGGTTTTTTTCTCTCTCTTCAGGTTTTCTTTGGCTTTAATGGTGGCCTCTACCCAGCTCACACTTTCCATTCCCACTAGTACTAATGCCCAGTGGCTTAGAGTTTGTGAGCTTGTCCATACTGTTCCTTCTGTGTAGAAAGCCCTTCCCCCTTTCCTCACCTGGTAATTCTTAACTGTCGTTCAGCATCAGCTCAGCAATAATCTCAGTGTGGGACTTGTTCCCATAATTGGGTACACCCATGTCTTGGCATGAGTGTGTGCTCAATCACTCAGTTGTATCCAACTCTTTGCAACTGTAGTCCGCCAGGCTCCTCTCTCAGTGGAATTTCTGAGGCAAGAACACTGGAGTGGGTTACCATTTCCTCCTTCAGGGGATCTTCCTGACCCAGGGATCGAACCCCTGCCTTCTGCATGGGCAGGCAGATTCTTTACCACTGCACCACCTGGGAATCCCATACCCACGTCTTAGCACTTACATTGGATATAGAAAGCATTTTCTTATTAACCTCCAGAAATGGCTAAGCTAGAATAGGGGTGTTAGGGGCAGTTTCTTACCTTTCCTTTTTATCTCTTTAGTTCCTAGCAAAGGGAATTTGACCTTAGCTTCATTCCAGCAATAATTCAAAGCCCTTTTCCTCTTTCCTTTCTAGTTCAGTGAAAGCTTCTTCTGAAGCAGTTTGTTGTTTTTTCAGCTTTTCTCTTTTAAACTCTCCAAAAGAGTAAGGAATAATGTCTTAGCTCTGGCTGCCATAATAAAATGTCATAGATTGGGAGGCTTGAACAACAGATATTTATTTCTCACAGTTTGAGAGGCTGAGAAATCCAAGATCAAGGAGCCAGCAGGGTTGGTCTCTGGTGGGAGCTCTCTCCTCAGGTTGCAAGTGGTCTTCTGTCTCCATCTTCACATGGCAGAGAGAGGGCATGAGCTCTCTGATCTTTTCTTATGAGGTCACTAAGCCCATCATGAGGACCCCACCCTCGTGAGCTCCTCTAACCCTAATTACCTTCCAAGGGTCCCATCTCCAAATACCATAACACTGGAAGGTAGGGTTTCAACATGAATTTAGGGTGGAGGACAGGCACACAGTTTAATTCATAGGCAAAGAGTGCACGGGTGACCCACTGACATTTTGCAGTGAGTGCCAAGAGTTGGGTGGCAAGAGCTAGAAAGTCTTCATGGTTTAAAGAAATCCCTCAGGTGGAACTGAGCTGGTGGAGTGAGTCTTGTGCAAGCTTTGTCTGTTTCTAAGGCATTCTCACTCTGGTCATGTGAAACTGGGTGTAATCAGACCTGGATCTGGCATACCGCCCTTGACATCATGGACTCCCTTCTCCCAACTGATCCTCCTTCAGGAATTGTTGGGATTAAGAAAACAGCCAGGTTAAAAGTAGCAAAAAGGTTTTTTTTACCAAATGAGTACCACATTTCCTATCTTGAAACATTGCAAGCAGATTTTTTCTCTTTTTTTCCTTTCTCTCTCTCTTTTTATTTTATTTTATTTTTTTGGCTGCACTGCCTGGCACGCAAGAGCTTAGTTCCCCAACCAGGGATTGAACCCATGCCCCTTGCAGTAGAACGACGGAGTCTTAACCACTAGACTGCCAGGGAATTCCGTTCAAGCGGGTCTTGCTGTATATCTTTTGGCAAATCTATTCTTTCACTTCCATTATTTCCAAGTACAACAATATAAAAGTGAAAGTCACTCAGTTATGTCCAACTCTTTGGGAACCCATGGACTATGCAGTCCATGGAATTCTCCAGGCCAGAATACTGGAGCGAGTAGCCTTTCCCTTTTCCAGGGGATCTTCCCAACCCAGGGATCGAACCCAGGTCTCCCACATTGCAGGCAGGTTCTTTACCAGCTGAGTCACAAGGGAAGCCCAAGTATTAAGTATAACAATACTGTGAAGTTATTGTTAAATTAAATGGAGATTGAAAAAAAATCCTCATGGCCTTGGAATAAGTATAATTATGGTGTTTTATTTAAAGCTTATTTGAGCTTAAATTCATTTCATTCCTGAAATTTGATGGCAGTGATGAGATCCATTCTTTGAGTGAATCAAAATAACTTAGAAAATAAAAACACTTGGGTCCTTTTCTTTACAGAAGCACAGAGTAACTGCTTAGCTGGGAGACTGAACAACATTTTTATCAATAGGACAGAAGTTTGGAAAATGACTTGAGCAGAAATCCATCTTTACAAAAGTAAATCTGTCAGTAGATGAGTACATTTACTGAATAGAATGGGCTTCCCTGGTGGCTCAGATGGTAGAGAATCTGCTTGCAATGCAGGAGACCTGGGTTCAATCCTTGGGTCAGGAAGATCCCCTGGAGAAGGGAATGGCAACCCACTCTGGTATTCTTGCCTGGAGAATTCCATTAACAGAGGAGCCTGGTGGGCTGTAGTCCATGGACTTGCAAAGAGTCCTGGATGATGGACTGACTAACACACTGAACAGAATGAGACTGAGAAAGTTGAGAAAAAGTACTAGAAGGAAGAATCTATCGTGTCTATACCAGGCTGTCACTGAATTGAATTTGAAGGAAAATTAGAGTAGTCTCAAGTTCTTCTTTTGTCTTCAACTATCGGATGTTCTGAATATATCATTTTGCCCTTTATACTTCTTGCAAAGAAACAGTACTGGGGGGAGTAAAAAAAAGAAGCAATACTTGGCAAATTGGTCCATGGGGTCGCTAAGTCGGACACGACTGAGCAACTTCACTTTCACTTTTCACTTCCATGCATTGGAGAAGAAAATGGCAACCCACTCCAGTGTTCTTGCCTGGAGAATCCCAGGGACGGAGGAGCCTGGGGCTGCCATCTATGGGGTCACACAGAGTCGGACACGACTGAAGTGACGCAGCAGCAGCAGCCCCTTTATTTATTTTTTAGATTTTTTTTTTTTTTGATGTGGACCATTTTTCAAGTGTTTATTGAATTTGTTACAGTACTGCTTCTGTTTAATGTTTTGGTTTTTGGCCCTGAGTGATATGGGATCTTAGCTTCCTGACCAGGGATTGAACTCGCACCCCATGTACTGGAAGGTGAAATCTGAACCACTGGATCACCAGGGAAATCCCAATAGCCCCTTTATTTAAAGAATTATAGTATGTATAGACGGGGAAGCCTGGTGGGCTGCTGTCTATGGGGTCGCACAGAGTCGGACACAACTGAAGCGACGCAGCAGCAGCAGCAGTATGTTACAGAAAACAAAACAACCAACAAAATCAGGTATTTTAGGATGAGCAGAGGTGGAACGCCCACAGAGATAGATGAAAGGCACCACCCCAAAGATGCCAAGGAACACCGCTTCAGCAGACATGATATTAATATGGCCTCTTGAGAAATGTTTGAGGACTCAAGAGAAAAGTCTGACACCCAGCTCTCAGGGAGAGCCGATACCTTCTGGCACTGCTGATCCAGGAAGATTGCGGGTCCCAGATAAAAGGTCCAAAGGTCCGTAGATTTCTAAAAGTGAAACCAAAGGACCAGTGCCAAATGGTATGAAAAGTCACAGGTCTTTTCAGCACACAGTATGTGTTAAAGATTTCAGAGTTTTGGTATTTGAATTCTTCTGTCCATTTGTCCTCCCTTCTTGGGATGTGGACTAAGAGAATATATGAGACTTCCCTGGTGGCTCAGTGGTAAAGAATCCGCCTGCCAAGGCAGGAGACACGGGTTTGATCCCTGATCCAGGAAGCTCCCGCATGCCTCGGAGCATCTAAGCCCACGCGCTGCAACTACTGAGCCTGTGCTCTAGAGCCAGGGAGCTGAAACGACAAAGCCCGCATGCTGCCACTACTGAAGCCTGCGCACCTAAAGCCTGTGTCTGCAACAAGAGAAGCTGCTGCAACGGGAAGCCTGCGTACCGCAACCGGAACGTAGCGACTGCTCTCTGAAACTATAGAAAGCCTGTGCCCAGCAACGAAGACCCTACACAGCCAAAAATAAATAAATAAATTATATCAATAAAAAAGAAAGAGAACACTTACTGAATAGAATGGGCTTCCCTGGTGGCTCAGATGGTAGAGAATCTGACAAGGAAGAGTAGGCAAGTGGGAAACAAAGTGGAATTAAAAACTCAGCCTTGGTTTAGAAACATAAGGCTTTCTGTTCCTTGTAGGAGGCATGCCTTCCCCTCCACCCTCCACTCCCAACCCAACAGGTGGAGACAGAGGGTAAAGAGAATTTCATTGCATGGATTCCAGAGAAGAAATAAACCATGTGGAGGTTGGATTCGTGCCTTTAAAGCGCTGGAGTCCCACTAACTAGCGTAATGAGCCTCATCAAGTGTACAATCAGATGAATAATTTTTCCCACTAGAGTGATCTTGGAAGAGATTGAAAGGATGAAAGGAAGAAGATTTTCCTGCCCCCCAGGCAGAGAGAATCATGAGGAAAGAAAACTCTGTGTTCCTCTCACCTCCAGTTTGTCCGATTAATCATTGTCAATTGCATCATCTCTAACTCTGTGTCTGAAGAGAAGGAGACTGGGTCTTTGAGGAAGTCCTGGTGCTGCTGGCCGTTACATACAAGATCCTGGACTATAATAAAAAGACAAAGCCAATTAAAATCGTAATGATGCGTTAATATGATTATTACTAATCAGGAAGGTGTTCAGAACAAGTCAAATAAAACCCCACCTTGCTAAAGAATCCGTCTGCCAGTGCAGGAGACAGGGGTTTGATGCCTGATCAGGGAAGACCCCATATGCCAAGGAGCAACCAAGTCCACGCACCTCAACTATTGAAACTGTGCTCTAGAGCCCAGGAAGCTGCAATTACTGAGCCCACTTGTGACTGTTGAAGCCCACATGCCCTGGAGCCTGTGCTCCGCAACAAGAGAAGCCACTGCAGTGAGAAGCCCGCCTACTTCAACTAAAGAGTAGCTCCTGAGCAACTAGAGAAAAGGCCGAGCAGCAATGAAGAATGAAGACTCCAGCATAGCCATAAATAAATGAATTAACAAAATTATTTCTTAACCCCCGCCCGCCTCCGCCCTACCCCACCATAACATCCTAGGTGGCTCTAGGGAAATTGTGGTCAGCCAAACAAGGTAAAGCAGTGCCTTACCATCTCTGTGTCTTAGTTTTCTCATCTGTGTAACAAAGGGAAATCCTCTGCTTCAGAGTAGAATGTTGTGCATTGTGACAGGCCAACATTCAACTGAAACAACTGGGAGAAAAACAAATCAATTGCAAAATATCATATTTTTAAAGAAATCAGAGATCTATGAAGGCAATGAGAACCAAATTAGATATATTTCCAGAGAAGGAAGACCCCTGCCTAGGTATTCTAAGTAACACAGGTTATTGTTTTTCCCAGAGTGGGGTTGGAGGGTGAAGGATAATTGTTGATTCTGGGTGTGGCCTAAGGATCTGACTTGGTCCAAGAAGAGGAAATATTTTGTGGGAAGGAGAAACTAGCAGATCTTTTGACACTTGTGTGGAACTGGCTTGGTGGGTTGGAAAGGAGAGGAGCCCCAAAGGCAAGTCCAGTATTCCCACGAGTCATTTGCTGAGCTCTGAAGCAGTTCTGGGGGATGCAGGCTCACCCAGGGAGGCAAAGCAAAAGCTCATAATATTGGGGGTACTAGGAAATAAATTCTGTTTTTTTCTTTTTTTGCAGCAGCAGCATTCGAACTTTCTTAGCTTTTTATTTTATATTGGTGTATAGCCAATTAACAATATTGTGGTAGTTTCAGGTGGACAGCAAAGGGACTCAGCCATACACCTACATGTATCCGTTCTCCCCCAAACTCTCCTCCCACCCAGGCTGTCACATAACATTGGGTAGAGTTCCCTGTGCTATCCAGTAGGTCCCTGATGGTTATTCATTTTAAATATAGCAGTGTGTACATGTCCATCCCAAACTCCCTAACTGTTCCTTCCCCTCATCCCTGGCAACCATAAGTTCCTTCTCTAAGACAAAATCTTGCTAGAAAGAGGAGGCTGAAGCAAATATATGATGAGTCTTCACCTAAAGACTGTTGCCAGATTTTGAATCTACATGGGATGAGAAGCTAAAAAGCTAAGGTCAAAATTTTTGAAAGGCAGAACTTACAGGAATGAGAAGACAGACCAAGCTTTTAAGCGTAAGTCTTGGAGGGCCACACCTGAAGGCCTAGGTAAAGAAGAGGTGAATTAAGCCTTACTAGAGCTACGACCCATCTGATTCACTCATCCTTGATTATAGTTCCTTTATACACAGTGTTCGACATATAAAGTTGTAGAGGACTTCTCTGATGATCCAGTGGTTAAGACACCGTGCTTCCACTGCAAGGGCACAGGTTTGATCCCCAGTCAGAGAAGTTCTGGATGCCGCTTGGTATGGTCAAAAAATAAATAAATAAGAAATCAAAGTTGTAGACATGTGAAGAGGCAGGAACACTGACTGATAAGTGGAAAAAAATACTGAGAATGTAAACACAAAGGATCTGGATTTTAGAGCTAGTGATACCTTAAAGTGACTATGAAGAATATGCTAAAGAAAATAGGAAAATACGAATTAAATGAATTTCTTTGCAAAATTGGAATCTGTAAAAAAAATCAAAGTTATTACTGAACTGAAAAATTATATGTCAAATTAATAACTTAATGGATGGACTTAAGAACAGATTGGACTTAGTGTTACAGAATTAGTGAAGTACAGAGAGAAAAAATTCGGAAGTACAAAAAAAAGCATAAGAGACATGGAGGAAATTCTCAAAGTCTTCAGTTCAGTCGCTCAGTCGTGTCTAACTCTTTGCGACCCCATGAACTGCAGCACGCCAGGCCTCCCTGTCCATCACCAACTCCCAGAGTCCACCCAAACCCATGTCTATTGAGTCGATGATGCCATCCAACCATCTCATCCTCTGTCGTCCCCCTTCTCCTCCTGCCCTCAATCTTTCCCAGCACCAGGGTCTTTTCAAATGAGTCAGCTCTTCGCATCAGGTGGCCAAAGTATTGGAGTTTTAGCTTTTTTGATGATCCAGCAGATAGATGTTGGCAATTTGATCTCTGGTTCCTCTGCCTTTTCTAAAACCAGCTTGAACATCTGGAAGTTTATGGTTCATGTATTGCTGAAGCCTGGCTTGGAGAATTTTGAGCATTACTTTACTAGTGTGTGAGATGAGTGCAATTGTGCAGTAGTTTGAGCATTCTTTGGCATTGCCTTTCTTTGGGATTGGAATGAAAACTGACCTTTTCCAGTCCTGTGGCCACTGCTGAGTTTTCCAAATTTGCTGGCATATTGAGTGCAGCACTTTCACAGCATCATCTTCCAGGATTTGAAATAGCTCAACTGGAATTCCATCACCTCCACTAGCTTTGTTCTTAGTGATGCTTCCTAAGGCCCACTTGACTTCACATTCCAGGATGTCTGGCTCTAGGTGAGTGGTCACACCATTGTGATTATCTGGCCTTGAGAACCCCATAAACCGTTTCACTTCTCAAAGTCTAATATATAGGTAATTGGAGTTCTAGAAGGTGAGGAGGGAAGCAATGTATGAAGGAATAATGGCTGTGAATTTTCTAACACTGCTGAAAGACATCAACCCACAGTTTCAAGAATCTCACCAAACCCTAAACAAAAAATACAAAGAAAAGTAAGTATCAGGACTTCCTGGCGGTCCAGGGGCTAAAACTCCACATTCCCAATGCAGTGGGACTGGGTTTGATCCCTGGTCAGGGAACTAGATCACACATGCAGCTACTAAGACCCAGCACAACCACATATATAAATAAATACTTAGGAAAAAAGAAAAGTAAGTATCTTTAGGCATATCCTAGTTAAACTGTTGAAAACCAAAGATAGAGAAAATCTTAAAATCAACCAGAGGAAAAAAACACCTTCAATTTAAAAAGTAAGTGACTTTTCAACTGAAATTATGAATACCAACAGACATGGAATGACATCTTTAAAGTGTTGAAATTTAAGGGAGAAATTAGATAATCTGAACATGGTATTCCTTTATTCTTACTTTATATTTGTTTATTTTTATTTATTTGGCTTCTCTGGCTTTTAGTTGCAGTATGTGGGATCTAATTCCCTGACAAGGGATCGAACCTAGGCCCCCTGCATTGGGAGCTCAGAGTCTTAGCCACTGGACCACCAGGGAAATCCCCAGTGTTGTTTTTCGATACCTGGAAAAATAATGGTGAATTGTGTATTTTAATGAGGTGATACTAGACACTGTTAATAGCTGTGCCTGGAGTTTAACATGATTTGTCTGTCAATAATTACACTGATCCTGGAATAAATCACAGGATTGATATTAAAGTAATTCAGTATTTTAAAAACAGCGATCAGAGTTGTCAGCTTTAGCTGTGGTTTCTGTCTAATGGATTTGGAGTAGTTTCTTTGGTCCTAGGCGAAAAGGAGAGCCTGCTCTCAGATTATACATTTTTGTTAGATTTACTCTTGAACCTAAAAGACGGGCGTGGCTGGTAACATTCATACATGAATCTGTGACACAGATGGATTCCAGGACGGTCTGACACATGTGGCTACAGCGTGTGAGAAAGCTGGAGTCTGCCCGTCTCTGGAGATGGGACAGCACCATCTGCACAGTGTTAGAGCTGAACCGTATGGAGCAGAATTCCTCACATTTTAGTATGCATGCGTCTCACCAGGGAAGGAAGGGCTGTTCCCTTCTAGAGGGTGCTCAGGCAGTCTGGGTGGGGCCCGAGATCCGGCCTTTCCTCCAGGCTCCCAGATGGTGTTGATGGTAAGGGTGTAGAAAACAGCTGTTCTTCTTTCTGCCCACCACTTTCCCTACCTTCCACCAGAGAAATGTTCCTTCCTCCATACCCACAGTGAAGTTCAAGGGTGAGCTTCCGTGTTCTTACCTTACTCTGTTTCCCAGGCCATAGTCAGGTGGTTCAGGGACCAATCAGAATCTTCTCTGGCATTTTTAAACTTGGAACCAGAGAGCCAAGATCTCAGATCTTCTCAATGGAGATAATTGGTCAAAGAAGCACAGATGAGGGACCAAGGGTTTGTCTTCATGGTTCTCAGGTCTGGGTTCCAATGGTCCCTAATATATGAAAATTGATTTGAAAATCAACAACATCGTGACTTTTGGGGTTATATTAGCGGCTCTGATGATTGAGTGTATTTGCATAAAACGTTTTAGGCACTTACCATAAGCAAGTCTCTGTTGCTGGGCCCTGGTTGGGGAGACTACCATTTCAGTAGAATTTGGCATGTGCAATGATAAGGGGTTATGGAAGCCCCTAGAAGCTTCTGATCCACTCGAATCTGTGAATGGCAGTCAGGGTCAGGAAAAGATTTCTAGAAATGTATTTTCAGAAGGTGAGTAGGAATTGTTTGAGGAAGCCTATGAAACTGTTCTAAGTGGAGAGAACTTGCTGGGCAAAGGCAAGAGATGGGATGCAGCAGTGTTTGAAAAACTATAACCTGTTTACGTGGGAGGTGCCTGGCTGAAACTGGGGCAGTTATGGTGAAGGGCCTCATACACGTGCTGACGTGGTCACGTTTTCCTTAAGTCATATATATTTCAACAGACAACAACGGCATCAAGACAATAATAAACAATAAAGCTAAATTTCTGATTCTTTTCCAAATCCTTGACTCTGGCAGGTTCCCACTAACAACTGCTCCTCTTTATTTTCCTTTAAACAAACAGGAAATTTGTCTCGGGATCGAAATGAATGTTTAAAAAACAAACCTGATCTGCTTTAAATACCAAAATCTGTTTAAAGAACACAGAGGTTGTGACATGCATTGACAAAGCCAGGAAGTTCAAAGCCCCGCCGTTGACACAATGTATTAAGTTCTGCTGTTGTTGGCAGCCCAGGCTGTGGCAGGTCCTGGTGTTTGTCATTCAGGTCTGCATGTGCGCAAGGGAGACATTCCTGAGACCACAGGACTCTTTCTTCTTTGTGGAAACATTTGTATTTTTTAAAATGCTGTTCGAAGGCAAGAACAATAATTGGCAGTAATGGCTGCTACTCCCATCTCTTGAATGGCAAGTCCCAAGAGTAACTTGGAGTCTTTCTCATGAGCAGATTTTAGCCATTTTAAAGGTTAAAAAAAAAAAGTTTATGCTTTTACTGACATCCATCTCCAGAATTTTTTCATCAACCTAAATTGAAACTCTGTACCCATTAAATGCTAACTTCCCACTCCTATCCTTCTCAGACTCTGGTAAAATTCATTCTGCTTTCTACCTCTGTGAGTTTAGCTGTTCTAAGTACCTCATATAAGTGGAATCATACAGTGCTTATCTGTGTCTGGTTGATTTCGCTGAGCTTAATGTCTTCCAGGTTCACCCATGTTGTAGCATATATCAAAATTTCCTTTCTCTTTAAGGCTGAAAAACATTCCATTGTACGTATACACCAGGTTTAGCTTACTCATTCATCCCTTGATGGACACTTGGGTGGCTTCCAGATTTTAGCTATTATGAATAACACTGCTGCAAACATGGGTTTGCAGATATTTGAGTCCTGGCTTTTAGTGGATTCTTATTTTCAAAAAGGCTATATGGAGCTCCCTTGGGGCCTCTCTGGCTGTGAGAGGAAGCTGACCTGGGAGTCGGAGCCTGGGCTCCACGGCTCCCTGACATGAAGTCGCCAGGCCCTGAAGTCAAGTCACACACTATCTCTGGGTCAGTTTCCCCACCTCTGAGCTTAGGGAATCGATTGCACCTCTCAAGTTCTGCCCTCAGGTGTCTGTGCTTGGGACATTCAGTACCCAGACCTGCATAGTCAGCTATTCCTGGCTTCTATTTGTTCCTCAGTGGAATTAGAAGTGAAGTGGACTCTTGGCACAAGCAGATTTATCATTCACACTTTCCAGTGTTTTTGAGCAGCCCTGAAGGCCCATGGCATATGGAAAGCTGTCGATTTGCTGAGGCATGAATTTGAAGTTCATACAGGGTGAGGTCGGTGTGTGGGTAGGTTGGGCTGGCCCCTGCCCAGTGTCTGCCCCTCAGTGAAGTGTGACCGGCTGCTATTCATCCCTTAGACAGTGAGTTTTGTGAAGTGGTCGAACTTTAGTGACTGTGTGTGTGATACACACACACACACACACACACACACACACACACACATATGGGATGGGTCAGGAGGCGGGGGGAATGAGAAATGCTTTTAAAAAGAGAGCTGATGGTTGGGGCTGGTTATGGAAGTAAAGAAAGCAGAGAAGGGATCTCCCTAGCCGTCCAATGGTTAAGACCTCACCTTCCAATGCAGGGGGTAGGGGTTCAGTCCCTGGTTGAGGAGCTGAGATCCCACGTGCCTTGTGGCCAACAAAATAAAACATAAAAAACAGAAGCGATATTGTCACAGATTCAATGCATGTAAGCACATTGTCACTTCAGTCGTGTCCAACTCTTTGCAGCCCCATGGACAGTAGCCTGCCAGGCTCCCTTGTCCATGGGATTCTCCTGGCAAGAATACTGGAGTGGCTTGACCCAGGGATCGAACCCATGTCTCTTACATCTCTTGCATTGACAGGTGGGTTCTTTATCACTAGCGCCACCTGGGAAGCCCACAGATTCAATAAAGACTTTTTAAAAATGGTTCACATTAAAAAAAACAAAAAAAAAAACCCAAACCCAGAAAGCAGAGAAGCCTAAGGAACTAAGGGTCCTTCTGGAAATAGATTAAAAAGTGTCCCATCTAACTCCCGAGGAGTGCTATAGGACAAACAAGGTCACTATAAATTCCCTACAGAAATAAGACAGATCTCTTTGTGAGATTTCACTGAGTGTCTCAGCCAGCAGAAAATTTGCTCCACGAGAGGGGAAAATATAGAGATGTTTGAAAGAGGGGCCCAGGAGAAAGGCAGGAGACCATGCAAACGTTTCCAGGAAGCAGCAGATGGAAAGGCACCAGTCTGGCTACTACACCAACCTTATTTTCAAGTCAGGGCTGGTTTGAAACTTTTCAGAGGTGTTTTTCTTGGCAAAAGGTACAGTTAATAGGAACAAGCAGGCCAGCTGTCTATTTCACGGCAGACGAGATTCCTTCTGAGCTGAAAGAAACCAGCAGAGGGCCCGAGACGTAAGTCCTCGGCTGGACTGTTGCAGGGCACGTGGGGTGTGACAGTGTCACAGAGGAGACTGAAAGTCATATGGAAAAAGCCACCAGAAGGACTTCCCTGGTGGTCCATTGGCTAAGGCTCCAAGCCCCCAAGGCAGGGGGCCCCAGTTCCATCCCTGATCAGGGAACTAGAGCTGACATGCCACAACTAGGACCTGGCACCATCAAATAAATAAAAATATTTTTTTAAAAAGCCATTCGAGAAGCCAGTCAGAGCAGGCCATGTATGTGTATGTACATCCAGTCGTGGTGTGCAAGTGAAATGTATACAGTTACATTTGCCAACTTTATTCCTCAATAAAGTTGGCAGAAAAAGACAAGAGCTGGAAAAAAGGGTAAAGGAGATGAAGATAATGGTGAAGAGTTAAGAAAGGCTTCAGAAATTTCATGAGTTGTTCCATTAACGCCAAGCTGCCATAGCTAACCTCCCGCAGTACAACAGAGGCTTTTTCAGCAATCCCAAGAAATAAATCTCTGCTGGCACTCTCCCAGGAAATGTGCAGGAAGTTGCAAAAGTAAAGAGGGATTAATGAGATTAAGATTAACTTTGGTTGAGACTAAAGAAGGAAAGAGAAAAAAGTATGAGAAAATGATAAAGTTAGAATAAAAGGGAAGATGATAAAAATGGGCACAAATGAGATAGAATAATATTTCTATAAATCGCTGAATGTTAATGAATGGAAAACCTAGATGAAAATATTTTTGGAAAAAATGAAAATAACAAACTTGAATCCAGGAGAAAGAGAGGATTTGATTAGGACAGTGGGCATTAAAGGCCACCCCAATTAGGGCGTCCCTGGTGATTCAGATGTAAAGAATCTGGCTGCAATGCAGGAGACCTGGGTTTGATCCCTGGGTCGGGAAGATCCCCTGGAGAAGGAAATGGCAACCTGCTCCAGTATTATTCCTGGGAAATCCCACAGACAGAGGAGCCTAATGGGCTACATCCATGGGGTCACAAAGAGTCGCACACGACTGAGTGACTAACACTTTCACTTTTCACTTTCAACTAGAACCTCCAGGTCCAGGGGCGGTCAGGTCAGAGTGGAGACCCCAGTAAAGACCGTCTTTATCCTTCACCGAAAAAGAAGCAGGAAGGCTGATGTATTAACTTATGTGGTTTGTATAACCTTGTTTCCAAAACTAGACAGTCGCATTGCAAGATAATACATTTTAGGCCCACTTCATTTATGACTATAGATGCAAAAGTCCTAAATAAAATGTCAAACAAGAAGAGGGGAGGATGGGGGGAGAAGAGCCACTCTTTGAGATAAAAGCTCTTTGAGATAAAAGCCAGCACTCCGCTTTCACCTTGAGGAGTATTTCCTCTCGTCCTTTGCGTTCTACTCTGCAGCTGTCTCTCTGCCTTTGTTGTCACTTCTGTTTTGTTCCTGAAGACACCACAGGTTCTTTTTTGTTGTCAAGGTTTTTAGCTGCAAATCGATACAGGGAAGCAAATAGAAAGTGACCTTAAATGAGTGAACTATTACAAAGGTTCTAAGATCTCACAAGGTTTCTATACTGAGAGTTCCAGGTTTATATTTCCAGACTTCTTTTTGAGACGGTAAATGAGTGGAGATGAGACTCATCAAACATACTGCCTCCTTCTTCTTTTTTAAATTGTCTAAAAGCATGTTTGGCTGCACTGGGTCTTCTTTGCAGCGTGGTCGTTCTCTAGTCATGGTGCACAGGCTCATTCGTGTGGTTGCACGGGCTTAGTTGCCCCACAACACATGGGAGCTTGGTTCCCTGACCAGGCATCAAACACATGTCCCCTGAATTGGAAGATGGATTCTTAAACACTGGACCACCATACTCCATACTCACTTCTTCTGACCATCTGCCTGCTGCCTTGTTCCCATCTTGAGACCTGACGAGGCCTCCAAGACAGGACATGACATTCCTTTGAGCGAGATGGTAGTTGATATCTCTGAGGACACACAGCCTGAGTGACCTGTCCTGATACAGCCTGCTTTTTACTTCTTCTCATTGCAGAGAAGCAAGTTCTTAGGGTAACTTTCCTCACAGAAGCTGCTTTGCATTCCAGAGTGCAGAATCCTGGGAGGAAAAAAAAAATCTTACCTGAGCTGGCATTTCAGAGTTGGTCTTTGGTTCTCAAAACTTTTTGTGTCGACTTTTTAGAGGCATCTTGGGAGTCTGAGTCCTGTTACTGCCACTTCTAAGAGGTTTTTTAAAAATTTCTAGCTCTGAGAAATGTGGAGTAACTCTTTTCTCTCCTTTGCCTCCTGTGTTCTTCTCAGTCACTGCTTCAGTCATGTCTGACTGTGTGTGACCCCATCGATCATAGCCCATCAGGCTCCTCTGTCCATGGGATCTTCCAACAAGAATACTGGAGTGGGTTGCCATGCCCTCCTTCAGGGGATCTTCTCGACCCAGGGATCAAACCCTCATCTCTTTTGCCTCCTGCATTGCAGGTGTGTTCTTTACAGCTGAACTGCCAGGGAAGCCCATTTACTGGCTCCTAGATGTTTGCAAATAATTAATGATTTCATTGCTCCCTCTCTTAGGAAGAACCTGGTTTCTCAGAATGTGTGCATTGGGCAAGAAAGACAGGGACATTAGGACAGGGCGAGAGACAGTGCTGTTGGCGAAGGTGGGTTGGCAGCTCGGTTTTTAGCTGGAGGATCTGGGAATGGGTGAATGGATACTCTGACCTTGGGGGTTCTTGTTGTATAGCTGAGACAAAATGGAAACAGGTATTCTTGCTCTGCTGTTGCCCTGGAGAGAGAAGAGTGCGATCTTAGCTGTGTGCCTCCTCTTTTGAAAAATTTGGAAATTAAATGCTTCTTTGAAGATTCTCATCTCAAAATAGACAAGGACTTAGCATTTTCCATGAAACACCAAGGACTAGGAAGTGTGTGGAGGTGGGAAAGACAGAGTGGGAAGACATAGCTGATGTCTGGGATCTGAACTGCCACCAACTAATGGCTTTGGAGAAGGTCCCCAAGGTCCTGCTGCTCTGATGACCTTTTGCTGAAATTGTTTCTGCAGGTGATCACGTCTGGCTTATCGATGTTGCTGTTTGATACAATTCTGACCAGGGAAACCATGGGATGGTAAGTCTTTTAGCAGAGAGAGGAGAGGAAGATAAGTCCTTTGGATTTCCTTGGGATACTAATATTTGCTCTCCAGTGTTAGTGTGTGTGTTTGGGGTGTATGTCCTGCTGCTGCTGCTAAGTCACTTCAGTCGTGTCCGACTCTGTGTGACTCCATAGACGGCAGCCCACCAGGCTCCCCCGTCCCTAAGATTCTCCAGGCAAGAACACTGGAGTGGGTTGCCATTTCCTTCTCCAATGCATGAAAGTATGTCCTATGGACATATAAATAAACATACATTCAGAAGAGTGCTTATATCATGAATATTTTCACAAACTGAATATATTATATCTGGTACAGCCAGCATTCAGGAAGCAGAGCCTCACCAGGACACCTTTGAGCCACTCATCCACACAAGAGTAACCACTGTGGGTGAACCACCAATTATGTGTGTATATATAACTATAACTGTAACTATAAATATGTAACTATAACTTTAACTGTGACTATAACTATGTTTGTGTTTCTTCCTTTGATCCTTCAATTCATTTTTCTCTTAGACAAGCTCCAAACCATCCTCGTTTAGAATGCACTCAATCCATTTGCTTAAAGACATATTTGAGCACAGACCTGAAGAAGTGGGGGAGTGAGCCCTGGGGACACTGTGGGGGTAACAGAAATTGCAAAGGCCCTGAGGTGGGAGAGTGCTTGGTTTGCTCAAGGAGCAATGTGACCGGAGCAGCTTGCTGGGCGAGAGCGGTAGGAGATGAGGCTGGAGAAGTAGTAGGTGGTTAACCATGTGGGTTCTTAAAGGCCATTATAAGGGCTTGGCTTCACCATGAGTGGAGGCAGGGAGGAGTGATCCAAGGATTTTTGAGCAGCGCAGCCACACGCTCCTACTTTAAAATCACGCTCCCCGGTCTGCTGTGTGGAAGGTAAGGTGGTAGGGTTCTGCACCTGAACCCTGTACACAGAATACTGATCGGTGACTGACCGCATTAAGACTTTGATCTCCTCCAGCTTACTAATATTCAGACCAGCTGACGTGATGATCACCAAGGGTCATGGTTGTCATCTTCAAGGAGGGTGAAGGTGAGGTGGGGAATGATGGTGAGTTTAAACTGTTAGGACTGCTGTTGCTCCCGTCAATCAGTGGGCATGCTATTTTGGGGGGTATGTACTTCGGTAGGGCTTCCCAGGTGGCGCTAGTGGTAAAGAATCTGCCTGCCAAATGCAGGAGACATTAGAGACATGGGTTTGATTTCTGGATCAGGAAGATCCCCTGGAGGAGAGCATGGCAACCCACTCCAGTATTCTTGCCTGGAGAATCCCACGGACAGATGAGCCTGGCGGGCTATCTTCCATAGGGTTGCAAAGAGTCGGACACGACTGAAGCGACTTGGCACGCACGTTTATACTTAGGTATTTTATTTTATAATTTTTGGCTATGCTAGGTCTTGGTTGCTGCATGCAGGCTTAGTTGCCCCATGGCATGTGGGGTCTTAGTTCCGGGACCAGGGATCAAATCCACGCCTCCTAGGAGTATTGGAAGGCGGTTTCTTACCTCCAGACCAACCAGGGAAGTCCTATACTTATATATTTTAAATCTATATAGTAACGTATGCTATTTGCACCATAAGCAAGGTAGTCAAAACTACCATAATAGGCAGCAAAATTGGAAGGCAGTCAGTGTAGGGTTGACTTAGGAAAAGGACGGAGAGTCATCAAGACTGTTGCTTAACAAGTTATAATAGAAATATATCAAAAATGGATAAGCAGAAGGCAGAGATCATTTACCTAATTTAAAGTGACAATCCTTGGCCAGTTTCCAAACGCAAGTCAATTCTCAGAATCAGAATCCATCAGCTGAGGAGAAGATCAGTTCCTAATGAGTAAAGATTCAGTAGGAGACATTTGCGACAATACAGAAATGCATCCAGCAAAGTATAGATCCTCTGTTTCCATGGTCTCCACTTGCCAGAAGTCACACGCGTTTGGGCTGATGGTGAGGACAATGCACTGTTTCGCCAGGGGAGTCTGTGCGGAGGGAGGTGGGCTCCACTGTCTATGAAGTAAACCCACGCTGAGTGGTGCTTGTCGAGCCAAGCCTGCCGAGCCTCTCAATGACCTGGACATGGGTCAGTCCTCCCCAAGTCTTCACCCAGCTTGCCAGCTGCTGGCCTGGTGACCCACAGCTTTCCTTTCCTGTGACCACGGCTACCTGCTATATGGCCTAACTCACTAATGCAGCACCTTAAGGAGAATAATTCGTGTTGGTTCTCACTGCTTACTGTCTCTTAACCTCTGTTTTAAAAAGAAAAACAAGCCTAGGTCCACTTGAAGTTATATACTGCTTATTTTCATTCCAGTTTGAATATATTGTTTGGCAATACCCGCCCCCACTCCCAGCACCAGGAATGGCACTCCAGAACTGACTTGCAGACAAGTTTTGGAGGTTTTTACATTTCTTTACCAACATAATGGAAAGAAAAGCATTTTATTTAGTTTTGCTGAAATAAGGCATAGTCCTAGAAAATCCGTATTTTTTTCTCATGCTTGTTGTTTAATTGCTAAGTCGTGTCTGACCCCTTTGCAACCCCATGGACTACAGCCTCCCAGGCTCCGCTGTCCCTGGAATTCTCCAGGCAGGAATACTGGAATGGGTTTCCATTTCCTTCTCCAGGGGATCTTTCTGACCCAGGGATCGAACCTATGTCTTCTGCATTGGCAGGTGGATTCTTTACCACTGAGCTACCAGGGAAGTGCCTTTCTCGCTTGGTATGAGAGTAATCCTAAGGGTTGGCTTCCTCCACCACCTCCCCCAGTTTTTGCATTTGCTCCAAGGCCACAGTGCAGGTTGATGGGGCCAGCACTAGGCCCCGTGTGTCCAGGGCAGCCTCCTGTCCCCCAGGACAGCCTCCTGTCCCCCAGGACAACTTGTAAATAATCCCCCATCTTGTGCTGTCATAGTCCCCCTGCCCCAACTCACACACACACACACAAATGGTATCAAGTTTAAACATCAGTATGAGGTTCCTGCAGGATGAATGTGAGGGGCAGGACCAGGCTCTGGGAATACCATGATGAGGAAGTCCAAGAGGCAACTTTGCATCTCCTGTGTCTTTGGGCTGGAAGGGGTTTGTTCAATAAACAGGTATTTCCTGGGACCCAGTATGTGTCAGGGCCAACTCTTGGATAAAAGTGAAAAGTCGCTGCCCCTGGGATGTCAGTAGTTACTTATCTTCCTGCCTGGTGTTAGTTGCTCAGTCATGTCTGACTCTTTGAGACCCCAAGGACTATAGCCCACCAGGCTCCTCTGTCCATGGGATTCTCCAGGCAAGAATACTGGAGTGGGTTGCCATCCCCTTCCCTTCTCCAGGGGCAGGTCTGTATCTAAACCATCCACACTGACAGAAATGAATCTTTTTGCTCATGGCATTCTGTGAAAATGGTTTTCAGCTTCTCTCAGAAGCCCCTAATGGGGCACTTCCTGCCCTAAGAAGAAAAATGGAAAGAAAAGAAAAGTTAAGAAATACTTCTATGCCATCCTCTTCCTCCACCTCCTAATCTCTTCTCTCCTTTTTAGTAATAACTAACCATTTATTGCGGAGAAGGCAATGGCACCCCACTCCAGTACTCTTGCCTGGAAAATCCCATGGACAGAGGAGCCTGGTGGGCTGCAGTCCATGGGGTCACGGAGAGTCGGACACGACTGAGCGACTTCACTTTCACTTTTCACTTTCATGCAGTGGAAAAGGAAATGGCAACCCACTCCAGTGTTCTTGCCTGGAGAATCCCGGGGACGGGGGAGCCTGGTGGGCTGCTGTCTATGGGGTCGCACAGAGTCGGACACGACTGAAGCAACTTAGCAGCAGCAGCAACCATTTATTGAGCAACTACTATATTTCAGACATTTTCATATTAATATTATATATCTCATTAACTTGCACAGCAACCCTCCAAGTTAGCCCCCATTTTAATTAAAAAAATTTTTTTGGCTGTGCATGGCATGTGGGATTTCTGTTCCCTGACCAGGGATCGAATCTGCACCCCCTGCATTTGAAGCAAGGAGTCTTAAGCACTGGACTGCCAAGTAAGTTCCCTAGTCCTGTTTTAAAGATGGAGAAGCTGAGGTTCAGACATTTAACTGTTTTTTCCCCCAGGATTTTAGAGCAGTCCATGGGGTCGCCAGAGTCGGACAGGACTGAGTGACATCACTTTCACTTTTCACTTTCACGCATTGGAGAAGGAAATGGCAACCCACTCCAGTGTTCTTGCCTGGAGAATCCCAGGGACGGGGGAGCCTGGTGGGCTGCCGTCTATGGGGTCACACAGAGTCGGACACGACTGAAGTGACTTAGCAGCAGCAGCAGCAGCAGGTGATTGGAAGAAAGGAAAGGAAGTATTATTTGCTCAGTCATGTCTGACTCTTTGTGACCCCATGGACTGTAGCCCATCAGGCTTCTTTGTCCACAGGAGTCACCAGGCAAGAATACTGGAGTGAATAGCCATTTCCTCCTCCAGGGATCTTCCCAATCCAGGGATCGAACCCAGGTCTCTTGCATTGTAGGTGGATTCTTTACCATCTGAGGCAACCTCTAATGTTTCTCTTCCCACCAGTCTGATCATTTATAAGGAGTATCTGGATGATTCGGCAGCAATACGGAAGGAGCGTTACCCAAGACATATCGGCCCTATTTCTTGTTCAGAGACTGACACGGTGAACTAGGAATGTCCAGTGGAACATTTTTAGGAAAAGGATCTCACTGCCTTAGACTTTTAATACTATAAGTTATGTTTCTGTGAATTAACAAAAAAATATGTATTGAGTGACTGGTGTATGCAAAGCATGTGGAAGTCATTAAGGAGCATAAGACATCATCCAGCCCTTGAGGAGTTTTCAGGAGAAGAAGTCATAAAGATAATTTCTGAGGTAGGATAGTAACTGTTTTTTGTAAATACATATATTTTTTTGGCCGTGCCACTACCACACAGCATGTGCGATCTTTCCCAACCAGGGATCAGACCTGTGCTCCCTGCATTGGGATTGTGGAGTTTTTGTTGTTAGTGGTGGTTTTGTTTTTTGTTTTTAAGCCAATGGACCACCAGGGAAGTCTTGGATAGTAAGTATTTGTATGCACAGTGGGTGTGAAGAACAGAGAGAGAGGGCCAGGGTGATAGGGAGGGGCTTGAAACTGGACCTGATGCAGAAGGGAGAGGCTTAGCCAGGCTGTGGGTGGAACAGGACTTGGTCCCTCTGGGCCTGGGAAGACAGGGAAGAATGGAGGGGCAGAAGGTGCCTATGGTGAGACTTAGCAATTTGGAACTAGAGCTGGGGCAGGGGGCGGGAGCTGACCCTACAGTCCCTCCTCCTCTCCCTCACCTGTCCTCCTGGGAAGGCAGAACCCAGATGGTGGGCAGGTTGACGTCCAGAAACCCAATGGCCAAGGTATCCCGGTGCATCCTTGAGGCTGTTCCCGCAGTTTCTGTACCTTAACCTTCATCTAATATCATGGCATCTGGTCCCGTCACTTTATGGCAAATATGGGGAAAAAATAGAATGACAGACTTTATTATCTTGGGCTCCAAAATCACTGTGCCTGGTGACAGCAGCCGTGAGATCAAAAGACACTTGCTCCTTGGAAGAAAAGCTATGACCGACCTAGACAGCGTATTAAAAAGAAGAGACATCACTTTGCTAACAAAGGTCCATATCATCAAAGCTATGGTTTTTCCGGTGGTCATGTATGGATGTGAGAGTTGGACCATAAAGAAGGCTGAGCGCCGAGGAATTCATGCTTTTGAACTGTGGTGCTGGTGAAGACTCTTGCGAGTCCCTAGGACAGCAAGAACATCAAACCAGTCGATCCTAAAGGAAATCAACCCTGAATATTCCTTGGAAGGACCGATGATGCTGAAACTGAAGCTCTAATACTTTGGCCACCTGATGCGAAGAGCTGACTCACTGGAAAAGACCCTGGGAAAGACTGATGGGAGGAGGAGAAGAGGGCAATAGAGGAATGAGATAGTTGGGTGGCATCACCGATTCAATGGACATGAATTTGAGCAAACTCTGGGAGATAGTGAAGGACAGGGAAGCTTGGTGTGCAGCAGTCCATGGGGTCACAAAGAGTCAAATACGACTGAGTGACTGAACAACAACAGCAACCTTTATAGTGACTATCTCAATTCTTGATGGCATTTTTTTTTTCAAATAATTCTCATTGACTATATTTTGTACATAATTTCAGAATGAACTAAAAAAAAACAAAACCTAGGTATTGAACTGAGTGTAAGAAATAAGTGTGAGATGCTCTGCAGTGGGGAGGACGTGCTTAGTCTGAAGGTTCCCACAGCCGTCTGTGGGAGCTGTGCCTACAGGCTGTCCCACATCCTGTGGACTTCATGGTATGCCCTGAACACGATGGAAAGAAGGGCTGTGTGTACCCAAGTCAAGGAAACAGCATGTGTGATCATTGCAAAAGGAACCTTGACTTTGGAATTTCCTGATTCTTGAGAACTCTTGAGTTTAAGGATGGTGTGTTTTCAGCCTCAAAGAATTTTCCGACCACAAAGTGAACCACCAGAAGAGGAGTGTCAGACTGTGTTTCAGATTTCCTGTCTTTTGCACAGGGCTGGTCTGCATTGTCCGTAGACTGGGTGTGTTCAAGCTGTGACTGGGTGACCAGCTAATCGGATCCTGGGCAGGAATCCATGGCCCATCTCTGCCCCGTGGGAGCCTAGACTGATCAGAAGTCACAAAAGGCTGTTTGGTTTGGACCGACTGTGTTTGTCTGCATAGTTATCGTTTCTTTTTCTTTTTCCCCCTTTGATTTTCAAATTTCAAATTATTCAACATTTAGAAATCAGGTGGTTTCCCTGTAAAAGTCCAGATCTCCAGATTCTTTCAAAAATATGGAGCAGCTGTTAAGTTGGGCCTGCACGCCCACATGGCAGCAGTTGCTGGAGTGGGTGGAGGTGAGTAGAAGCTGTACAGCCACCCCCCTGCAGTCCGGCTGGGGCAGAGGACCCTGTATCCACTGACACCCTCATCTCCATTGCTTGTATGTTCTTTCATTCTACCAGAAGTGCTTACTGGGTTCTGTAGACACAGTTCAAGACCCCAGTGAGGTCACCGTCTAGGAGACCAGGGTACATGTTATTGTCCATCTCCTTGGATGGGCAGCAGCTTAGATGCACAAAATAGCTTGTTATCTGAAGGTTTTTCACCCTCGGTGCTGTTGACCTCTTTGTTGTGAGGGGCTGTCCTGTACCACATAGAATTTTTAGCAGCAAGCCTAAGCCCCACCTCACCAGGTGCCAGTAACACTCCCTCAATTCCAACAACCAAAAAACACGTCCAGGCTTTGCCAAAGCTCTTCTTGTTGGCAGAATCACCACAGTTGGGAATCACGGATCTAAAGGTTTGTGGTGGTTCATGGACAAAAACGCCATTTGAAATTTCAGCAAGATCTTAAAGAACTTATCTCCTCACCAGAGATTTGGATCAGCTCCAGGCTCAGACCCTTGGCAGCCCCTGCCACCCCCACTGTGTACCTCCATCAGCAGGTACCACAGGAAGTGACAGATGTGCACTTCCTGCCTACCTGCTGGCTGAGGATCCTCCCTGAAAGGGTTGTTTCATTCACCTTTCCATCTCTCTGTCTGGCACTGTTAGCTCAATCAGTGGGTCCTGTACTCAAGAAAAATGATAAACCCATACCCCCAGCGTCGGTCAGCTTTTAAAGCCTTTAATTAAAAGCCACTGCTCTTGTCCAGCTATCTTATCTTCTTTTTAACGATAAAAGCCCAGCATTTTAGTATCTATTGCAGGCTTGGTAATTTAAATATCCAGATTCATATTTAGTTATTTGTTTTGAAATTAACAACATTCTAGGTTATGAATCAATATGAATTCCCAGTATTCCAAAATTTTGGCAAAGGGAATTCAACACATTCAAAAAAAAAAAAAAATTCTGAACTGTGAGTGGTGTTTCTGTCAAGTAGAATTATTAGTAGTTGTCGGTACTTCCTCTTTGAATGCTCTTTAGATGAGGAGAGTCGCTTTTCCTGGTGAAATAGTTTAAGTACAAGGAGAGAAAAGAATCACCAAAACACAGCCTCTTTGTTTGTAGGATTTGGTGATCAGCTTCTCATTTGTACTCATCATTCACTGGGCTTGCCATTGACCCTGGGTTACAAACATGGTGGTCACTTCAACTTGATCCTAGTCTCAACCTCACCCTTAGAGAATGGTCTTATATCATCTCTGAGTAAAGATGTCTTTGCCTTTAGTTTTAGGGGAATGCTCAGAGACTGCCTAAGTCTATTTGGAGGAAGAGTGAATTTCGGAGTGAAGAAAGAACTTCCTCCAGCATACCCCAAAGTGCAGCTAGGATCATGGTGTTTGCAGTTTTTCAGCAGAATTAAGAATCTGAAACCTCTTCTTTAAAATGCTGAGAAAGGCCTTCTGAATAACTACACTCATTACCTTTCCACACAGAGTAATTAATCAGATTGTGAATCGTCACAAAGCAAGTCCCCAGGGGAGTGGTGCATTTATTTTGGTGAGGAAAAGAGAGAAAAAAATAGTTTGGAATCCAGATGGGAAAGTGGGGAGCAGGTATAAGAATTCCATCACTCATTGAGCAAGTATTTATTGGGTGTTGTGTTAAGTGCTAGGCCTACAGCTGAGAAAAGGATACAGTCTCTGTCCTCAGTCTGGAAAGTTCCATAGGAATTCATTGAATCACCACAATAATAAATGTAAGTTCGAGATGGGGCCTTTGGCTCCTGATAAGAGAGAAGACAAAGAGTGGAGAGACGCCGAAAATAAATAATCCCTGGAAGAGAACTGAGTGATGACTATTTCTGGCTGGCTCTGCAGTCTGAATGTTTATGCCTTCGTTACATGAAGTTTGTTCATTTTGGGAATGATGGGGATTACAAGATTTGCAAACAGTTCAATAAAGCTCTGACTTAAACAGCTGTAATGCTATTAAGATTCCTGCACCCCATGTCAGCGTCTCCCGCTGTTTAGAAAACAGCATCAAAGCTCACCTCCCTGGTGCTCTTCAGGGTAAATGGAACCTGGTTTGTTTTCATGTCAGCATTCTCTAAAGCCGCTCGGTGTTTTATTAAATCGCTAAACCAAGGCGATGCAATGCAAGGTTATTACACTGCAGCATTGTTCTAAGGCTGGGGGAGGGAGGGTGGCAAAGAGCCAGCCGAAACCCTGTTCTCCCCGGTGATTAAGGAAGATTAGTGGAAATGATTGACCCCCTGTTACATTTGCAGAAATAAAACTCTTCCCAAGTCGGAGTTCTGTACTGATCTCGCGTTAGGTCACGGTGACTCTGTGCTCATCCAGGGATTTGAGAAGACGGTGTGTGTGTTCTTAAAGGAATGCAGAAGGAAACAGCAGATCGGCTTAGAAGGCAAAACTGGGTCTTTAGAGGTGAGCCTGTGTGCAGAATGGGCTTCCCAGGTGGCTCAGTGGTAAAGAATCTGCCTGCCAATGCAGGAGACGCAAGAGGCACAAGTTTGATCCCTGAATTAGGAAGATCTTCCCTGGCGGAGGAAATGGCAATTTTGCCATTTCATTTCATTTTCAGTATTCTTGCCTGGAAAATTCCATGGACAGAGGAGCCTGGTGGGCTATAGTCCATGAGGTTGCAAAGAGTTCAGACACGACGGCACACACGTTGTACAGAACAAATGGCTTCCCCTCCCTGGGTCCTTCATCCAAAAAGAAGAGGTGATAGAACCCACCAGCATCTAGGTCTGTCCCCAAACTACAGCGGGGACAAGTCCAATGGGGTCGTATTTAAAAATACAGTCTTTTGGAACTTGGTCCCCAGTTTCTCCCAGAAGCAATTTTATAAATGATGAGTATAGATCTAGGAAAGTCCTCTGAAATCTGTTTGGTTTGTAACAAACTTCAGCTACATTATTATGAATTCAGCGTGTGTTAGAATTCATTGACTTATTGTCATTATTTGTAATACTTCTGATTGGGGAACTAAGATCCCACATGCCACGTGGTACAGTCAAAAAAAAAAAAAACCCCAAAAAACCAAGAAACACCTGAGCACACTTTGAACTCAGCTTATTGTTTTCCTGTTCCCACTTAGTTCACTTGGAAGTGGTTCATGGTAGATGTTATCTTTAGGTCATAGTCACCCCCATAGGTGACTTTTTTCACTGAGAACAGAATATACACGGCCTAAGTGTATCTCATACATTTGATGCCTTAGACATATATTAGGACCATGGAGGTACCACTACCCAAGTATGAGTGTGTTGTGTGTGGGTATGTATGAGGAGTGGGTATATAGGAAGCATGCGATGCTGGGGGTTAAATGGAGAAAGAAAAAAGAAGAAGGTGGCATCAGAAGGGCTGTTGGCACCTCTGAACAAGAGCAGTTTATCCTCAGGGACCCCCATCACAAGCCTTTACTCATGGCCCAGCCCAGGCCTCAGAGGTGCTTTGGGGGAAGAATGATGGGGGCTTCAGACAGACACTAGAGTGTCTAGTGAGAAGTTTAAAATAGAAAATGTGCAAACCCTCAAATGTGTTACATTTTAGGCATGTAAAATTCACCTCTTTCTCACAGTCTTCCGTTCTGCTATTTTTCATTTTCATTTTCACTGACCATAGATCTTTCTGCTCTGCTGGGAAATTCATGAGTCCCCATTTGTATTTTGTCTTTAAATGTTCTTAGTCTAAATGAAATAAAAGGACTCAGAGACTGTCAGTAATCATAGGCTTATGGATACATGCATGGTTTCTTATCCATCACTGTAGCAAAATGCACCACTGGGAAGCCCTCCTCCTATGTTTGAGCCAGAGAGCAGTAAGGAAGTGCAGTCAGCATCACCTGGTCAGGATGGTTGGGACACGTCACCTTTCTCCCTGAGGGACAGCTGAGGTTTACCCTGGACGACTAGGCAGTCCGGGACCTGACTTGAAGTCAGGCAGTGTGGGCAGAGGACAGGATGCTCAGCTGCATGATGAGGGAGCATCACTTGTCCTGTGGTAGGTGGACACCAGGCAACTCCACATGTCCACAGCCTCTAGGCTCCAGAGAGGGCAAAGCTGACTGACCTCTTGCTGTTTCTCGCAGCCTCCTGCTCGGCGGATTTGGAGAGGCCTTGCTGGTTTTCTCAGAGCGGAAGGGCTCCTAAACCCGGGAAAAGTGGACTCCCAGGCTGTAGTGGAGAACACCGCATTCTCCAGGTGATAGAAGAAAGCAAGGATGGAGAGGCGTCACTGCTCGCTGCGGCAAGGAGAACTCTCTTTCTGGGGTCTCTAGGATGCTTCAGGGAGTGGACTGTGTCGAGAGGCTCCCCAGGTCCAGCTGACTGTGCCCCGTGCCCAGGCGTGCAGAGAGAGATGCAGGGATTCACCTGCATGGGGATGGCTCCGCCTTCCTGGATTGCTGCGCGTGCTCCTTATTAAACACCCTTCAGCAAGCAAGCTTTCACTGCCGGGTGGTGGAGGTATTGTATCGTGTTTTTGGTTTTGTTTTGTGATTTCACAACCTGGAAGTCTTCTCTGAGGATGTCCTTTCCTTGCTGTCAGGTTGGCTTGCCTCGAACCCACACTCACTCACTTAGGGGCACACACAGACTTCCATGAGGGGGCTTCCCCTGGGGGCCGAGTGCGGCGGGGGGGCAAACGGGAGTCCTGGGCCAAGTAAGACGCCAGCAAGGACACTGTTTCTCTCCAGCACTGAAGACTTTCTGTGGTTGTGTGTTGTGTTGAACACCCTTTTGGGCCCACCATCAGGTTAAATCAATTACCCAAGGGTAATGATTACCACTGATGAATAAGCACTGACGGATGAAATAAACGTAAGTATGCAAACACACACATATTTTTATTCATAACCCATGTAATTCCCTGATAGATCAGAAGAGTTTTCAAATCATTGGAACCTGAAATATATTTTTCAGGCCAGATTAAAAATGTAAAACTCTAAACCTTGCCTTTATGGGAGTCTGGAGAAATGAATTTGCATGGAATGGTCATTTGATTCTGAACTTTGATGGTGGTTTAAGAAAATAATGTCTAACTGTAAATATCCCTGCTCATAAGAGGTTTTTTGAATACATTATACTCTGCTAGGTGTCAGTTTTGGTCATTTTGAGATGTCAAAGGTAGTCAAGTCCGGAGAGTCCTGTCCGGGCAGGATCCAGGCATTGCAGGATTGGACACGCATGTCAGTAACGAAGGACCATCTCCAGCATCTGGGAAACAAGCCTTGTCCATTCTTGGCCTTGTGAAGACTAAGGTCAGCTGAGTTAGGACATTCTTCTCACACGTTTTCTCCAAGCTGTTGCACAAAGAAGCAGAAGATGAAACAAATAGGAATGGATTAGTATATGCAGACCTTGAGTACCTTAAATTCATTTCCTTGTCTTTTCCTGGTCTCTGCTTGTCATTTAAGGTAAAGATGTTTAGAGTGACCTTTATACATATATAGTTGCACTTTGCTTTTTGTTCCTAACCTGTGATGTCAGACTTGCTGCTCGGGATCAAATAGAAAATCTGGGTTTACAATTTTCCTTGTTCTATTACTCCCGTAAAACCCTCTCTGTACTATCGAGGCTGGTTCCCTGTTTGTGGAAAGTGACATCTGTCCAAATGTCATCTTATGTCTGTCCTTCCAAGTGTCATTTGAGCAAATAAGATTCCTGAGGCTGGAAAGAGCTGTGCACAGTTAACAAGCCCCCTCCCCTGTTCTAGCAGAACTGACTTCAATAACAAAAGTTAGCAAGTTGCAAAAGCAGCAAGTTTTTTTTCTTTTGAAAGAATCTCTAGCAAGGATTTTTTTAAAAACTACGTTCGAGAATTCCATTGTTTTTAAAATCTCAAGTCTTTTCTTAGTTTGACACCAGCAAGAGGCAGAGGGTAGGGGTTACTTCAATATATTGTTCTGTTTCCTTTAGCTTCCATTTCTTCATGGGCTTTTTTCTTCAACCACCATCTTTTATGCCCAAGTTCACATGCTCAGCTCTGATCTGAGGATGAGCCTGTTGTTATTCAGTCGCTAAGTTGTGTCCGACTCTTTGAGACCCATGGACTGCAGCACACCAGGCTTCCCTGTCCTTCACCATCTCCCGGAGCTTGCTCAGACTCATGTCCATTGAGTCGGTGATGCCACCCAACCATCTCATCCTCTGTTGTCCCCTTCTTCTCCTGCCTTCAATCTTTCCCAGGATCAGGGTCTTTTCTAATGAATCGGCTCTTTCCATCAGGTGTCCAAAGTATTAGAGCTTCAGCTTCAGCATCAGTCCTTCCAATGAGTATTCAAGACTGGTTTCCTTTAGGAGGATGAACCTAGAGCTCTGTAAATCAAGGGACTTCTGTCTCCTTAGCTCTTAATCTTTGTGGCTCTCTGGGTCCTTGGGCCCCCAGGCAGGGAATCCACATATAACCCCAGCACTCCCTTTTACCCGAAATGATCCATTTGGTCAAGACCTATCTGGGGCATGTCCTTGGTGGCTGCAAGTCAAAGCCATGGTGTTTTTAGTTTTTTTTTTTTTTAATTTGTCCAAATAATGAATATGATTTCTGTCAAGAGAGGCATGGTTCTGTCTGGTGGTGTATTATTACAAATCTGCTATGGATGTAAAGAAAAATAAACTACTTATTTTCTTGATAATTTGCCTTTCTCTTCAATGTTGACAGGAGAGTAGAGTACAAAAAAAAAATTGTTATCCTGGGGGAGTGAGTTCTTACATTTTAAACACAGGCCTAGGGACTTCCCTGGTGGTCCAGTGGTTAAGACTCTGTGCTGCCACTGCAGGGGGCACAGGTTTGATTCCTTGTTGGGGAACTAAGATCCCTCATGCCCTACAGTCAAAAAGAAAGAAAGAGAAAGAAAGAAATCCAAATACACCAGTAATAATAATAAAGCCAAAACACAGGCCCAGACTTCTACCGGCGTCCAGGCCACTTATCTCTGCCGGGCGAGTTCCACCCAGCTCCTCCTGTAGACCTGCCCTGGCCCGTAGGGTGACCACCGGTCAGCTGTGGTTGCTGAGCACTGTGATGGTGTTTCCACACCTTGCAGTTCCTGTCTTTCTCTTGAGTCTGGGCTGGCTCTGACATACTGGCGGCCAGTAGGAGGTGATAGAAGCTGCCAGACTTCCAAGGTGGAGTTGAAAGCAGCCTCCATCTTCTTGAACAGCCTCTGGGAATCCTGAGCTGCTGTGTAGAGGTCTGACTCCCCTGAGGCGGCTGTGCTGGAGAGACCAGGGACAGGAGCCCCACAGATGGTCCTGCTGCACCCAGCCTTCTAATGGCACCCAGACGTATAAGGGAAGCTGCCCTGGACCCTCTGGGCCCAGCCATTCTACCAGCTGCCGAATGCCAACAGGTGGCCTCAGTCAGTGCCATGTGGTGCAGAAACATCAGAGCCTGCATGATGCCTGACCACAAAATCATGAGATAAAGCAGCATTGTTTCAAGCCACTATGTTTTGGGGAAACTTATCACACAATAGGGGCTTCCCAGGTGGCCCTAATGGTAAAGAGCCGGCCTGCCAATGCAGGAGACATGAGACGGGGTTTGATCCCTGAGTCGGGAAGATCCCCTGGAGAAGGGCATGGCAACCCACACCAGCATTCTTGCCTGGAGAATCTCATGGACAGAGGAGCTTGGCGGGCTACATTCATGGGATCGCAGAGTCAGACATGACTGAAGCGACTTAGCGTGCACACAAATATGCATCACATGGTAGAGAGCCTTGCATTCGCCTTCTCTTAGGTGGATCTGATCTGAGCACTCTCAATCCCTCCCCTGAATGGACTCTTGCTGCAGAATAACCAGTGTCTGCTCCAGGTGTCCTCCACCCCGGAGCTGCCCTGAGGAGGGGGCCCCGCTGACAGTCTGGGGCTTGCCCAGATACCCATTACAGAGCAGGATCTATGCCTTTGGGTCAAAGAACCTCACATTCATTCATTCAAAAGATACCAAGAACCCACTATGTGCCGGACTCTGTTTTGGGGCTTGTGGATACGACTGTGAATAAGACGAGTGCCTTGAAGCTTACTTTCTAGTGGTAGAGACAAGAAACAAGTAAATAATGAAATTTCAGAGAGACTTAAATGCTTTGAAGAAATATTGCCCAGATGGGAAACACAGTGTTCTGAAAATCTGATGAAAAGTAAGGGATATCTCTTCCAAAATGTGCAGTCTCATACCTGCATGCACACACAGACACCTACACACATATATACGCACACACATATATACTGACACACGCACACAATTAAGCATGTAGTCAGGGGATTTATTCTCCAAGAAGTCCATCTGTTCAGCCTCTGTTGGACTCCAGTTAAGAACAAAGGACTGAGAACCTCTTTGGGGGACATGGGGTATAGTTGATTGTCCCCATAGTGGAATGTCCCCCACTGGTCTGAGTGGAGGCCAGATCACAGTACCAGATGGGCCTTGTGCAGACAATGGTGCCATGGAAGGCTCGGCCCTGCCTCAGAGTTGCTCTCAGCTGGTGTGGGAGAGATGTGCAGACCTGAAGATGGATCTTGTGGTCAATTTCAAGGACATGATGCACCTGGTAGGAGCCTGAGGAGATGCTGGGAGGAAACGTCCGGCTGTGAGGCCCAGCATCGAGACTCACTGTGGGCCTCGCAGAGTGTCGCCCAAAGGCCTTCACTCCTGCGGCCTCTCACCTAACCCTCAAAGGAGCCGCCGGTGGAGGAGCTGCCATTGGCCTCGTTTCTCAGAGGAGAAGGTAAGTCGCCTCCCTGTGGGGGAGGGGGGCGCGGGGATTGGAGGGGCCTGTGTGACCTCGAAGCCCTGCCTTTCAGCATCCACGGTGTCTGTCCTCCCCGTGCGGGTGACAAGGGGCTGGAGGGAGCAGAGATGGACTTGGGAAGTCTGGCCACAATCAGGGAGTGACCGCTGGCACATCAAGACTCAAGAGGGCAGGCTGTGGGTTGGGCTAAGACTGGGCTGTTTTGAAGGCCTGGCTGGGAAGTCACAGTTGTGAGCTCCGTGATTCTCCAGTGGGGGTGCAGTTGCTCCCCCACATTATATCGCCTGCTCTTCATACCTCCGGACTTAAAGATGACACCTCTGAGAGCCTGACAGGGCAGGAAAACTCAGCCTGCTCACCGCTCCTGAGCTGAGATTCCAAGGCGGCTTTCACGACCCTTTTGCCCTGGCCCCTCCCATGTTACGGGTCATCTGTGGGTTCTGCCCACCTCAGCCCCACTCCACACCACTGGGGTCTGAACAAACCAGAGGAGCCAAGCCCCCTCACTGGCAGCCCTTCTGCAGGGCCGAGGGGAGTGCTGTCCCCCGGGGGCGTCAGCTGCCCTGGCCCCACACAGGCGGTCTTTCCCGCAGCTCCCAGGTCCTCTGACCCGGGCAGTGAACCACTGGGAAGGCTGAGCAAATAGTGGAGCTTGCATGAGGCTACCTGTGTTCTGGAGACTTTCAGAGACTTGGCCATCCTGTGCTCCTGGTGAAATGAGGGATCCTTTGCTCCTGCCGTGAGCTGGTTTTTTCAGTGGCCTGACCAGCAGCGGATTGCCCTTGGCAAAGCAAACATCGGCATACAGGCCTTCATCCAGTTCCATCCAGGACACACTGGGCTGGGGTCTGAAGGAACGGCGCCCCTCTCCACCCCGCAGCTCCCCTTCCCTTGGCTGCGGAGGGTGGAATCCTGTTTAAACAACCACCTGAGCCAAAAGGAGCATTTGAGTCATTTATTTTGATGACTGTGTGAAGAGGCTGTGGGCAGGGGCCACTGCGCCCCAGTGCAAGGCCACTGTGTCCAATTTTGTCTTCATACCCGTCACTCTGAGGGAGCCCCTGGGAGAGCAGTGGAGACCTTGGAGACATGGGGATTCAATCCAGGCACCGTTGCCTGGGTCCATGGATCTGCATGGCCAATTATTGAAAAGGGCTGTCTCAGTTGGGGACAGACCCCTAGGTTCTGTCCATGTTCTCTCACCACCCCGGCAAGTGCTGTTCATCATTCTTTATTGATCGCCTCTTCTCTTCATCACATACCATCGAATACCCACTGGCCGCTAGTCTCTGCTATCTCCAGGTGTCTCCAGAATGCTCCGCGTCTTCCAGCAGAGCTGACCTGCCATCTCTGTTACTGCAGGTGAGGCCTAGCTCTTCACACAGTGAGGCCATGGATGCTCATCCTCCCATGGGGGCAGCTGTAAGTTGTCCTGGAGGCAGGAGCTCCCTTCCTGGTGGGAAGTGCTCTGGTGACCTTCTGTGTGACTATAAACTACAGCAGACACACACTCCCTGTTCTTAGGGATGCCCCAAGTCTACAAGAAGACCCTAAGACTGAGATTTTTTTTTTTAATTTAAATTTTTAAAAATGTAAAAATTTTTAAAATTCTATTTATTTAATTAAAAAAAAAAACAGCTTTATTGAGATATAATTGACATGCCCTAAAATGTATTCTTTTAAAGTGTATAGTTCAGTGGTTTTAGTATATGTACAGAATTGTGCAACCATCACCACTGTCTAATTTTATTTTTTTAAATATTTATTTGTTTGATCCCTGGGTCAGGAATCTCCTGGATCCCCTGGAGGAGGAAATGGCAACCCACTCCAGTGTTCTTGCCTAGGAAAACTCCCATGGACAGAGGAGCTTGGCGGGCTGCAGTCCATGGGGCCACAAACAGACAAGACTGAGTGAGAGCACAAACAAAACCAGCAGTTGGCTGCAGAGGGTCTTAGTTGCAGCATGTGGGATCTAGCTCCCTGACTAGGGATTCTACCTGAGCCCCCTGCACTGGGAGCATAGTGTCTTAGCCACTGGACCACCAGGGAAGTCTCACCACTATCTGATTTTAGAACATTTCCATCAGCCCCAAAAGAAACCTTGTACCCATAATCACTCCTTCCTCCCTCCCCCACTCCTGCTGACCCAGGTAATCCTCTTTGTAGCTCTGCAGATCTACCTCTTCTGGAGATTCTGTATGTACAGGGGTTACGCAGTAGGTGGCCTTTTGTGTTAGGATCCGGTTTGTGAGTAGTTCATGTCCTTCTATCAAAGCTGCCCTCCCTGGTAGCTATGCATCTGCCTGGAGGAGCTGGCGGGGCAGGTGTCCTGAACATGAAGAAAAGCTGGGGGTGGGAAGAAGGCTGCCCAGACATCTGCAGGTAGGCGAGGGAGCTCCAGAGAGGCAGCAGGAGAGAGGTGGTCCACACTCTTGCAGAGCCCAGTGGCCACATCTAAAGTTCATTTTTTAGCCAAAGCCCTTTATGATTCTCAAGCCTTCAGTAAAGTCTGTTTCCCATCACAGCCTGCTATTGGCTGTCCTCCGGGGAATAAAGGGCCAGGGTCTCCCATTTGTGGTGAAGCTGGACAGGGGAGAGGAGGAGTGGTCACCACTGTCCAGCTGGTGCTTCCACTTTAAAAAGCTTTCAGCTCCCAAAACTGTCCTCCTCTCTCCGGAGGTCTTGAAGGTACAATGGAGTCAAACTCGTCATTATACTTGTGTGTGTTGACTACTTATCACATGTTCCTTAGTAAAGTGCTCTCGCCTGGAAAGAAGGAGAGAACCAACATGGCCATTTGAGGGTTCAGTTCCTGCAAAACAGATTCACGCCCACAGGTGACAGACGACAGGGACCAAGAGAGTCTTCCGTTATGAAAGGAGAAAAGATGGCCCCAGTGTCCCACTTTTCCAAGAGCCCAGGCCATTTGCAATGTGATGGGGCCAATTCCCCACTGCTCAGATCTGAGTCAGCCTTGTGACTTGCTCTGGATGATAAATGCAGTGGAAGTAACCCTGCCCATTTTGAATTAATGCCTTATTAGAAGTCTTGGACACTTCCACTTGCATTCTTGGACTTAATCCTGCCAAGCCAGTTTAGCAAGAATGCCCCCTCCCTCCACTTGGTACCTGATCGAGTTTCCTCTTGGTATTTTTCCATCCACTGACTCCCTTGCCCTGCCCATTGGCTGTAAATCCCCAGCTGCTTCCGTTGTATTCCAAGTTGCATTCAGTCTTTACCTCCTGTTATCTCAAGCTGTCTTGACCCCTATTGCAATAGTCTTAAATTAAGTTTTTCTTGCCTGTTTAACTCTCTCTGATGCATATTTTCATTGACCACTTCCATTGTGAGAATTAGTCTGGATGACCTGTTGGAGAATGAGAGACCATGTGGAACAGAAGTCAGTCCTCCCAGCTGAGGCCATTCTAGACCACCTACCCTCAGATAACTGCAGTCACGTTAACAAGCCAGGTCAAGATCAGATGGACCCCGAGGCTCTTGAGAAAGAGTAAATGTCCCGTAGTTCACTCCACAATGATTTACAGTGAATTGATTTGCAGCAATATGGCTCAGATGGTAAAGAATCTGCCTGCAATGCAGGAAACTCAGGTTTGAACCCTGGGATCAGGAAAATCCCCTGGAGAAGGAAATGGCAATCCATTCCAGTATTCTTGCTTGAAGAATTCCATGGACAGAAGAGGAGCCTGGCAGGCTACAGTCCATGGGGTTGCAAAGAGTCTGACATGACTGAGCAACTAACACTTTCACAGAGAAGAAAAGCAGAGCAGAAGGACCTTTAAAAAGAGCCTCTGCCCTGAGCACCATGGATCCTGCAGGGTGTTATGGCTCCCGGGGCATTAGTGAGGGGGCAAATGTGTGTTTTTGGCCGCTGTTCCCGGAAAGGAGGGAATAGAGCTGCAGCTGACTGCGTGGGTATTGCAGCCATCGGGCAACAACACAGAAGGGAGGGAGAGAGCTGCCTTGGGCAGGGAGGGACCGGCTAGCGCTGGGGCTGCCCTCCTGGGATGTGTCAGCTGGGAAGCGATCAAGTCCTATATTCCAAATCCCTTCAAGTGAAGGCATTAGGACTGAGTTGTCGATAGCAGGCGAAGAAGTCTGCATTATCAGCAGCAGAGCCTCAGGCTGGTGTCACCCCTTGAATGTTCTCCTCCCAGTCTGCCCCTCCCCCCGCCTGGACCTACTGTTCTCCACACAGCTTCTCTCACCTCCTCAGCCCTTTTTTTTATTTTGGCCAATTGTGGTAAAAGATACATAAGATAAAATCTATCATTTTAAACCATTTGTAAGTGTACACTTAGGTGCATTCACAGTGTTCAAAAAACAAAGATCATGGTATCCGGTCCCATCATTTCATGGCAAATAGATGGGGAAACAGTGGAAGCAGCAACAGACTTTATTTTCTTGGGCTCCAAAATCACTGCAGATGGTGACTGCAGCCATGAAATTAAAGGACTCTTGCTCCTTGGAAGAAAAGCTATGACCAAACTAGACAGCGTATTAAAAAGCAGAGACATTACTTTGCCAACAAAAGCCCATCTAGTCAAAGCTATGGTTTTTCCAGTAGTTATGTATGGATGTGAGAATTGGACCATAAAGAAAGCTGAGTGCCAAAGAATTGATGCTTTTGAACTGTGGTGTTGGAGAAGACTCTTGAGAGTCCCTTGGGCTTCAAGGAGATCCAACCAGTCAATCCTAAAGGAAGTCAATCCTAAATATTCATTGAAAGGCCTGATGGAGAAGCTGAAGCTTTAATACTTTGGCTATCTGATGTGAAGAGCTGACTCATTGGAAAAGATCCTGATGCTGGAAAAGATTGAAGGCAGGAGGAGAAGGGGGTGACAGAGGATGAGATGGTTGGATGGTATCACCGATTCAATGGACATGAGTTTGAGCAAGCTCCAGAGTTGGTGATGGACAGGGAAGCCTGGTGTACTGTAGTCCATGCGGTTGCAGAGAGTCGGACATGACTGAGCAACTGAACTGAACTGAACGGGATTGTACAATCATCACTGATGTCCATTTCCAGAATTTTTTTTTTATTATCTCAAGTAGAAATTCAGTACCCATTATATAATAACTCTCCATTCCCTCTATTCCTTCCCTATCTCCTAGCTCCCAGCAACCCCCTTTGGAACCTCTATTCAACCTTCTGTGTCTATGGATTTGCCTAGTCTAGGTATGTCATGTGAGTGGAGTCATATATTTGTCCTTTTGTGTCTCTCCAACACTTTATTCTTTTTAAAAATTTTTAATAGAAAGATTAATTGATTTACAATAATTTGCTGGTTTCTGCCATACCTCAACATGAATCAGCCACATGTTACAGCATGTGGGATCTAGTTCCCTGACCGGGTATCCTGACATGAGAGCCTAGCTTTCGATTGCGGAGTCTTAGCGCTGGACCACCAGGCAAGTTCTTGCACTTTCTTTAATACCCATCCCCCTTCCTTTGGCCTGCAAGAGTTGGGTTGCATGACTTTGGCCTTGAGGTGTCCCTGTTCCCATCAAATCCCCAAACAAAACAAACAAGTCACTCTTCCTGGTCACTCTGAGCAGGGCTGGGAGGACACCCCACCCTGCATTTTCTTCTCTGCCTTTGAGCCCAGCTGTTCTCACCCATGCCCTCTGCAGCCCTGGCTGCTCCCACTGCAGGTGGATGGAGAGCATGGATGGCACCATGGGCCTCAGGTTTGTCTCAGCAATCCCCAGAGAGTAGGGTCCACATTCTTTGAGCAGCTCCAAGGGGCCTGCCCAGTGTGAGGTCAAAAACTCAACGAGTAAGTTGAGCTTCAGTAGCCGAAGCCCTGACTTGAGGTGAGTTGGAATCAGGCCAGCCCTGTGGGACTGGAACAACCCGATGGAACCTGAGGCCTGTAGACACCTTGTCTGTCCAAGGTTGGTGAGGCCAAGGAGATGCTGGGGAAGACGCAGAATATTGCTAAGTTTCCACCTTCTGCTGCTCCTCCCTCACAGACACGCAAACATACACACTTGCTCACTCACAGACACTCATGCACACCTGCCTTGGGGACTTATGTTTTTAAAGCCTGAGGTGAGAGGTTTACTCCAGCTATTAATCAAAAATGTGTTCTAGAAGACCCTGGGGGCCATGAACAGTGGGATCAAAGGTAACACTGAGAAGGAGAGAGGGAGTTTTCCCCAACTTCCTAGAGGGTACAGTGCTGCTCTGGCCCTTCAGCACACTGGGGACAGTCCCGGGGGCCTATGGACAGGGGCTGCGGTGGCCCTTGAGGTGGGGAGGCTTGAGGGCCTGTGCTTCCCTGAGGGGGTGTGGGGGGAAGGGCTGGCAGCTTGTTGTTGCGTGTCCCCCCTCCCAACCCCGCCCCGGGGACTCTTTGGTGGTCTTCCATCAAATCAACTTTGCCCCCAGTGGGAGACCAGATAGTAAATCCACTTTGTCCTCAGACGTGGAATTTATTTTCTTTCTTCACTTTCATTGTGAAGCTGATTCTTCAATGTTGAGAATTCTCTACCTGCCTTTTCTTGGTTAGGGGGGTCACGGCTGCCTCTGTTGGACAGGGGGTTCCGGGCAGGAGTGGAGGGGCCCCATGGAGCCCCAGTTCTTTAAAACGGGAGGGGTAAACTAGTCTCCTCATAGATTTGTGGAAATACTTAAGTGGGAAAAAGTTATGTGTGTGTGTGTATAAGTATGTGTAAACATACATTCACTGCATATGTATGTATGTTTATGTACACGTACCATATATAGACCATCTGTGGATGTATGGGGCTTAGATGGCACCCAGCACATCATAAGCCATAAATGTTACTGTTGAATCTTATCATCACCTGGGACTTTCCCTAGTGGTTGGCTTTCTGTGGCAGGGGACTTGGGGTATCCAAGTAAATGAAGTGTGACCATGAGGTAAAGTGACTTTAAAATCTCTTTGCACTCACATATCCCAGTGAGTGTGGAAGGTTACCTAGAAACCTTCATTCATTTCTTTAGGGAGTCATAGAACAGAGTGGATTCCATTCTCTACACGTTCACAAGCGCCAATCTCTGATGGCTCTCTGTACCACCGAAAACCATGGTTGCTCAGGCTGGTTCATGTTCCCAACTTGTGCAAACACTTTCACTCTCTTGGGCTTCCCTGGTGGCTCAGATGGTAAAGAATCTGCCTGCAATGCAGGAGACCCGGGTTCAATCCCTGGGTTGGGAAGATATCCTGAAGAATGAAATGGCCACCCACTCCAGTATCCAGTATTCTTGCCTGGAGAATCCCACAGACAGAGGAGCCTGGCGGGCTACAGCCCATGGGGTCGCAAAGAGTCGGACACGACTGAGAGACGTAACCCAACACCCACCTCTTACGTAAAGGGAAAATGGAAGCTCTCAGATGAGAACTGTCACCTTCCCAGTCTCTTCCGGACAAACCTGCTCCCCTGAGCTCACCTCAGCCCTGCTTTTCCCTGTGGAGAAGTCCCTTCCTGCTGCTCATTTTGATTCCAGCCCCACCTGCCTCCTCAGGAAGCTGAGCTGCCCTCTCTTGGTTATTTAAACTTTCCCTGACAACTGGCTTTAAACACCCTCAAGTCTTTCAACACAACAACAACAAAAAAGGAGAACAAAAAAAATGCTGAATTTGACTTCTTTCTTTAACCCAGTCACCAGCAAGCTCCCCAGGTATCACCAAAACATCCACTAATGAGACAAAGCCGAGGGCGCCAGCTGCTGCCCTGACCGGGAGGAGAGAACAGCAGTATCCGGAATTCAAAACCAGGAAGACAAGGTCAGAGCTTGCCAAGAATTGCAAGTTTGGTTTGATGAGGGTATCTCAGGTGGGGAGTAGAATCAGGTAATCATGGATCAGTTCAAAGAGCCGGACACGACTGAGCGACTGAACAACAATGTTGGATCAGAGTCCCACAGTCCAGGCCGGGCGGGGATGGCAAGGTGAAGGGACTGAAAAATCTTTAGGGACAAACAGGTGATGCTTTTCACAGAACAGCTGTCTTGCGGGGGAGGTTTCCGTAGGAAACACTTTGCTTGGGAGTCCCCTAAGAGTAAAGAAACGCCAATACAGACAGTGGAAGGGCCCTGCCTTGTGACTTGTGACTTCAGGCAGTAAGGTGTAGTTTCACTTCCCTCTGTCCAGGCTGAGTGCGGGTAAAAGGTTTGGTTCTCAGCCTCAAACTTCTGCCCTAGCTCCTTCCTCCTGTTCATGACTCTACTTCTCAAAAACCCCCCCAAAACAAGAAATAAACAAAAAAGCTCTTCTCTGCCTGCTAATGCCCCTTCCTCCCCTCCTACTCATTCCTGCACCTGCCTTGGGAAGCAGGACTCACTGAGCCAAGCCTGGATGCCACAGAGGCCTCATTATCTCCCTGTCCAGTACCAGAGGTCAGCGCTTGGGGATAACTTGGGTTTAAAGAAGCAGCAAGGCACCTAGCACCCATCTGCCGCCTCTCCCAGATCCTGAGTCCCAGAGGGCAGTCAGCACCAGTGTTTGCCCAGCAGTGGGGACAAGAAAGGAGCGACTCCCTGGGAGTGAGTCGGGGAGAGTCAGTGAGTGAAATGCTATGGGAATCAGGAGGACACTTCCGGCTGAAACGAAACAGACAGGCTGGGAGCAGGAAATGGAATCAGCACACAGTGCATTGTTGCAGAAAGACACTTTCTTGTCATGTCTCCGAGTCTCCTGAGATCTGAACTCATGCCTAGGGTCCATCATGGGCAAAAGCAGTCGGTCTCAGCCCTTGCCTCTTACTCCAAGCTCTGCAGCCCAGGGCCTGGCTGGTCTGACTCAGGCCAAGCTGGTGAGTGGAGCCTGGAACTCTGGGTGAAATTGACCCAGTGGCCAAGGGTAGGCTTTGCTTAAGGGGTTCAGTGAGCAGAAGGCCCTTCCTTGACAATAACCGTGCCCCCACCTCAGTCTCGGGGGGTAAAGTGCTGGCTTCAGGTCTTTATCTTTCCCTCTTTAGCCTTCAGTAAAGTGACCTTTTGTGGGAAGGAGGAGGTGCTGGGAGAGCGTCTGAAAGTCAAGGTGAAACAGGACTCCCTGTGTCACTGGGCTTCTCCAAACTCCTTCCAAGAGGTGACTGACCACCTTCCAAGAGGTGACCTCCTGCCCGGCCTCCACCAGGTAAAGATGCTTCGAGAGCTGGTCCCTGCATCCTGCTGCACTCCTTCGTATCCACCTTGCTCTGGCCTCCACCACCACCCTCTTCTCCCCCAGCTGGTGGCTGAGGCAGGTGGCTCCTTGCTGTGTCTCTGCTCTGCAGCCCCAGCCCACCCCTCCTCGCCTTGCTCAGAGCTGTTCCATTTCCCTTGGATTTCTAGGGAGCTTGTTCACGCTCTACACCCCTGACCATAGATAGCATGGCCTCCTGATCCTCTGAGGGACCATGTAACCCAGCTGCACCCCAGGGCTCTAGCAGCCAGCTGCCCCATGGGATAGGACTCATCTCATTGGACTCACAGGGCCTCTGATGATCCCTCCACCTCTACCCTCTGCCCGCTGCCCTCCCATCACCAAGCTCCTCTGAAGGGTCAGGTGCAGACCTGCCTTTACCCAGCTGCCTGAGCACAACAGTCAGAGAGGTGTCCCTTCCTCCACACTTGTGCCTTGGACACAATTTGGTGAGTGAAGCTACAGCTGAATCGCAGCCTCCCAGCACCTCCTCAACTGGGCACCTGGGCAGGGTGCAGCCACACAGCTGTGCCCTACGTGGAGACGCTGGGTCACCTACCCTGGGAACCCAAATGAGTCAGTGTACCTTCCTTCTCTGGTCCTAGACATCATATCTGCGCTCCAATAGCTTCCCCTATAGAGCAGGACTTTTTAATTTTTTGCTAACTCAGTTAAGTTCAGTTATAAAATTGATGATGGCCATTTATGGAGCACCTACAGGTATTTCTTGTAGCATCCCATTTGAGCCTCCAGAACCCCTCTGATGGGAGGTATTAAGGCCCCTAGCAGGCCAGCAGAGAAGGCAATGGCAACCCACTCCAGTATTCTTGCCTGGAAAATCCCATGGGTGGAGAAAGCCTGGTAGGCTGCAGTCCATGGGGTCGTGAAGAGTTGGACACGATGGAGTGACCTCACTTCCACTTTTCACTTTCATGCATTGGAGAAGGCAATGGCAACCCACTCCAGTGTTCTTGCCTAGAGAATCCCAGGGACTGGGGAGCCTGGTGGGCTGCCATCTATGGGGTCACACAGAGTCGGACACTTCTGAAGCGACTTAGCAGCAGCAGCAGCAGCAGCAGGCCAGCACCCTTCAGTGGCTGGCTGGAGGTCCCCTGGTCTGCTGGCCCCAGAGTCTTCTCCTTTGCTTCTCTGCTTTCCTTTCCCAGGGTTGCCCCCTCTCGACTTTCAACTGGCTGCTGCTGCTGCAAGTCATCCTTTCTGACCTGGGCCCTCCTGTTTCTGGCTGTTGCTCTTCCCAAAAAAATCTCTTGCCAGCTGTCTCCCCTAGAAAACTGCTCCTGCCTCCTTCTAATGGGCTTCTCTGGTGGTTCGGACAGTAAAGAATCTGCCTGCAATGCAGGACACCCAGGTTCAATCCCTGGGTTGGGAAGATCCCCTGGAGAAGGGAACAGCTACCCACTCCAGTATTCTGGCCTGGAGAATTCCATGGACAGAGGAGCTTGGGGGGCTATAGTTCATGGGGTCGCAATGAGTTTGACACAACTGAGCAAGCATGCGTCAAGCATCATCACATGCTGAGAACAGCCTGCCCAGGGGGGTGACTCTTTCGTGATGCTTTATTTAACGCAAGCAATATTTACGTGGCAAATTGCATGTGCTAGATGCTGTGCTGGGTGCGTAGGGGTATGGCGGCTGATACCATTCCTGCCCTCATGATCCCTGTGGTCTAGAGTAACAGTTAATGACTGTGAAAGGGCCTCTCTGCACCTCTGATGCGGGCCCAAGTGCTGTACATGACGCCTGGGGGCCGAGGCACAAATTGTCTCCAACAGCTCGTAACCCCTAAGCCATTCCTTGGCTCTACCTTGTGAAGTGGGTCTCGCTGCCAGCTGATGGCCTGCCCGAGGTGAACTTGGCTTCGCCTCAGAGCAAAACAAATGTGCATTTCCTAGCCACACACTGACCGGAGGGACAGCAGCCAGGAACATGCGGAGCAGAGGGGCAAAGAGAATTTGTGTTAATTGTACCGCCTGTGGAAAAGCCACACACATGTGCACAATGAGAAGCTGACAGATTGAACGCTGGCGGACACCCACCCTGGCCATGTTACCCTCACTGTGATCTTTTCTTTTCTTTTCTTGTTTTTTATGTGGGCCATTTTTAAAGTCTTTATTGAATTTGTTACAGTATTGTTTATGGTTTTGGTTTTGGTTTACCGGCCACAAGGCACGTGGGATCTTAGCTCCCCAACTGGGGATGGAACCCGTACTCCCTGCATTGGAAAGTCATCTTAACCATTGGACCACTGAGGAAGTCCCCTTTAATTTGGCGGGGCCCTGGTCATGTTACTGGAGGAGACCCAGGTTCAATCCCTGGGTCGGGAAGATCCCCTGGAGATGGGAATGGCTCCCCACTTCAGTATCCTTACCTGGAGAAGTCCATGGACAGAGGAGCCTGGTAAGCTACAGTGCATGGGGCCACAAAGAGTTGGACACGACTCAGTGACTTTCACTCACATGCTTATATGGAGGAATTGTACCTCTCAGATTTTCATGCATGCAAATGTCCGTGGAACCTTGTTGAGATGCAGATTCTACATGTGTCACAAGGCCCCAGGGGATGCTGACGCCCTGATCCTCAGACCACACTTTGAGCAGCAAGATGGAAGGAGGAGATGATACATAGCACCATCCTCGCCAGGTGTGTCTTCAGGGTTCAGTCAGCCCTGTTTTTGCAGACTTTCTAGAATATCTATCTAGAAGTCTTGATGCAGTGTGGGTTGTCAGAGCTAGCACTTCCTGCTTGGGCAGTAAGAGGACCATGCCCTTCAATGATTATTTTCTTCTCTTAGAGCTTTTTGGCTCATCTGTTGCCTTGCACTTGCCCTCCTGGAAGCCACGTTTACACTTGCGTTGACAATATGTGACCCAGATTTATCGTGTGGATGTTTCCTCCCCTGTCGGGCCCTCAGCTGGGACCTGGCCAGCAACTGTCCTGACAGCCCCCAGATGAACTCAGGCTGTCTCTGGAGGAGGGGAGACCCCCAGAAACCTCTCTCTTTCAAGAACTCCTTCTATTGCTGGACAGATACTTCAATTAATGGGTAACAGAACTACTTGGCTCAAACCTGCTCAGTCCCAGCCCACCCCGCCTCCTCACGTGCAGACTGCAAGGGAGCCGAGAAGGCTTCAGGGAGAATGAGTTATAGAGGCAGCCAGGGTGTGGGGGGTGAGGGCTGGCCATTCAGTACTGCACTGGAAATGTCTGGGAGAGACAGTTCAGCGGTGAGGGCAGTAACCAGACCTATGTGCTGCTGGGATACGCAGGGGACTGGCACCTTCTGCCACCCCTGTGCCTGCATCAGCAAAGCAGGGTTGTGCTATGGAGCAGTTTGTGTAGGGTAAGGGGTGGCCCCAAATGGGCCTGCTGGGTGGACCACAGAAAGAACAGAGGAGTTTCTGATCAGGAAAAACAGCCAAGGAAAATAAACAGCTTTGTGTTGTGTGTGGGTTGCTTGCTTGAGGGTAGGTTTGACTGAGCAGGGGGAGGGTGTGGGTAGAAGGGAAAGGAGGGACCCTACTAAGTGTCACTGGGCTGAGGTTCCAAGGCTTTTAGGGGGCGGGAGACTGACCCTTCCTGGCAGGGCACACAGTGGGGCCCATGGCTTCGGGACAGGCTGGCTGCTTTACTGGCTTCGGGCTCTAACAAGACTTCACAGGCCATCAGAAGAGAGGCACCCCTGGTCCACGAGGCCAGGCTGGGGAAGCTAAGTCAGGTGGAGCGGCTTCCTGCTGTCCGACGGGCACATGGCTGTGGTGGGCTTCCCCACACACGTGGCCTTTGGGAGAACTGCAGGGGCTTCAGGGAGCCCTTCAGGGAGCAGGGCCTGCAAGGGGCCTGAACTTGCTCCTGTGGTGGAGGGTAGAAGGGGGCAGAGCCTCAGGATCTTCTAGAATAGTCTGCCTTCTCTCCACACAGGCTCAGGCTGCCTCCACGACTCTGGACCAAAGGCCGAGCGAGGATGGGAAGTGACTGGAAGGCGCCAAGTCACAGGGAGGCTCCAGCAGTGACCCTGGTCCCCTAGTCTCCACCTGGTTCTCCCTTCCCTTCAGAAAGCTCATCAAATGGACAGGAAATAGAGAGACCTCTGGACAACATCTTTTGTTCTAAGCCTCCCGCCCAACTAAATTAAAACCAATGAACGCCTCACTTAACAGACCCACAGGTCAAAATAAACTTTTAAATTAAGTCTTAAAAAAAATAGACCCACAACTTTGTAAGTCTACCTTCTAAATGCCCAAATCCAAACTGGCCCAAACCGAAGAATGTTAGCCTGACTTTAAGACAGGGGGAGGCTGCAGGGTGTAGCCCAACACACATCTGAGCTGGTGGCCTGTGTCACCCATTGGACGTCCCCCCAAGCTTGGCAGGAGACTCAAGGTGGAGGGACGGCAGGCAGCCACCTGGAGGCAATTTCTAAATGCAAGTGACCTGGCTTCTATGTAAGGCCTTGCACCTGAAGAACTTCCCTGGTGGCTCAGATGGTAAAGAATCCACCTGCAATGCAGGAGACCTGGCTTCAATCCCTAGGTCAGGAAGATCCCCTGGAGAAGGGAATGGTTACCCACTCTAGTATTCTTGCCTGGAGAACTCCAAGGACAGAGGAACCTGGTGGGCTACAATCCATGAGGTCATAGAGTCAGACATGACTGAGTGACTAACACTTTCAACTAGTAATTGACGAATCAGGCCAAAGAGGTCACGTTCATCATACCTCTTGACAAAATCATCTCACAACTGAACGCAGTTAAGGAAATCTGTTTGCAAAATATTTAGGACTAAACTTGGTTGCATGTCCTGTGTGCTCTCTCCCTCACCACTCTTTGAATTCCTCCAACCTGTGACTGTCAGATTCTTTCAAACCCTGCTAAGTAAAGCTGGGTACACTCTGTTCCCCCATCATCCCTTCTCTGGGATGAGATGCTCTGAATCTGTATGTGGGATTGACGTGGAGCTGGTGGCATCTGCAAGGCAGGGTGAGGGGTGACTGCTGAGACTTACATGTCTACACATACATGGGTAGAGAAATCATAAAATATTTTAATTCTCTTTTTGCAGGGCCACAGGCTTCCTTGTGTCAGGTGAATCCCAGCAGGCACCTCTCTCTGGCAGCTACGAGGTGATGACATGTTGAGGGGCCTCCGTACAGGTCGCCCCAGTTAATCGGTACAAGTTGCAATGAAACCTCTGCACTAACAGCCCCGGGGACATGGTGACGCTAAGAGTTGCTGCCTCTTTGATTGACTTAACCTCAGCTCAAGACGCAGTTTGTCTCAGCTGTCAAAAAGTCTCGAAACACCAATCATGCATCTTACCCCTATTCTGGATTTTATAAAACACTTTATATATATACATATATATATAGATATAGATAGATAGCACAAGAAATGTGCCTGCGATGCACTCTAACATAGAGCACAGGAATACACCCCACGGAGCCCAACCCCAGCGTGTCCACAGGAGAAAAGTGCGAAGGTTCAATGCACACACGAGGTGTGACAGTGGAAAGGTGCAGAGTGCCGCGCCACACCTCTCCACGCGGCCCATCTGACGGTGACAGCTTGTCACCTCTGTCCCGCTAGTGGTGATGGGAGCAGGAACAGAACCTCTGTGATTAGGATATCCATGTGGTTTGGACAGAGTGATGGTTATCCAGAGATTTATCTAGAAATAACTGTTGAAGGTCAGTATGCCTCCAGGCTGGGGTCCGTGGGTGGGGCTGGCTTTGCAGATGGAGGCTGATTCGGCATCTCTCAAACACACAGACTCTCACACTTCTCCATACACTCCTCCGAGGGAAAGTGCACTTCCAACAGCGGCTACAAAAATAGGTTGGCACGCTCTTTTGATACAGTGAGGGAATCTTCTAGAAGCTTTCCCCCTACTTCCACAAATTCTCTTCCCAGATCTGCTCTAGAACTTCGCACTCCGACTTGGAACGGGTCCAGAGAGAAGGCCCTGGACCACGCCTGCAAGGTCTGGGTGTGGCTGCGAGGAAGTCCCAGAGGGGCCAGCAAGGGACTTGTACTCGTGCTAGGGGGCAGCCATCTTCTGGACCGGTCTCCCCTTCCTGGTTGAGCAGTAATCTGCTCACTGCCCATCTCGTCTGGCCAGATGAAAGACTCCCTGAAAAGTTCCTGGTACGGCTTCTGTACAGAAACAAATGTTGAGAGGAAAAAAAGTTTGCTCTGTTGAGCTCTAGTTTTGCATTTCCAGTAGTAAGGCGCTACCACTCCGGGCTCAGAAGAAATGGTCCCCGGCCCTCCCAGGAGGCCTGTGCTAGGAGCTCTGGACCAGGCGTCTGTAGTGGGGCATAACTTCGTGCTCTGGGAGGTGAAGGGCAAACTCCAAGGCCACCAGCACTGGGAACTCAAAGGCAATCAGTTCTCGTCGATTCAGCCGGAACTTCTCTTCCAGTTTCTGCAAAAAAATGTAAGAAAACCAAAAGGCTTTTAGCCTTGAAATAAAAATCCTAGGTTTTCTCCATGTGTAGTCTCTATATCCATCAGCCAGCATTTACAGAGAACCCCGTTATGGGCAAGACTGTGGAGGAAGAAAGGGAGGTGTCAGCTGTGTTTCCTGCTCACAGTCCTAGGGCAGAAGGACTCATACCTCCTGAGGATTCACAGGCTGCCGGGAGCCTGACATACATCCCATGACTTCATTTAATCCCTCAATAATCTTACGGTGTCAGTGGTTTTTCAAATTATTTATTTATTTATCTGGCTTCACCAGGTCGTAGTTGCAGCATGTGGGATCTAGTTCCCTGGCCAGGGATCAAACCACGGCCCCTTGCTGTGGGAGCATGGAGTCTTAGCCACTGGGCCACCAGAGAAGTCCCTGAATACACTGAATTTTAAAACAGGCATGCATATAACTGTCCAAGAAGGTCAGTGTTTCCTTGCTTTGATGACATTCTACTTTAAAAGCAAGGACATCGAAAAGTCTACAAACAATAAATGCTGGAGAGAGTGTGGAGAAAATGAACACTCCTACATTGTTGGTGGGAATGGAAACTGGTACAACCACTATGGTGAACAGAACGGAGGTTCTTTAAAAAACTAAAAACAGAGCTACCATTAGACCCAGCAACCCCATTCCCAGGCATATACCCAGAGGAAATCATAATTCAAAAAGATACATGCATACCAGTGTTCACTGCAGTGCTATTTACAATAGCTAAGACATGGAAGCAACCTAAGCGTCCATCAGCAGAGGAATGGATAAAGAAGACGTGGTACACACATACAATGGAATATTACCCAGCCATAAAAAGAAGGAAATAATGCTATTTGCAGCAAAATGGGTGGACCTAGAGATTGTCTTACTGAGTGAAGTCGGCCAGAGAAAGACAAGTAACATGATATTGCTTGTACGTGGAATCTAAAAAAAATGCTAAGGTTCATTTGTACAAAATGTACATTACGTACAAAACAGAAAGAGTGAAAACAAACCTATAATTACTGGGGGAGAAAGGAAGGGAGTAAGGCAGTGGGAGATTTTGATTGACATATACACACTACTTCATATAACACAGATAAATTACAAGGACCTGCTGTATAGCACAGGGAACTCTACTCAATACTTCTGTAATGGCCTATATGGAAAAAGAGTGGATACTATGTATATGTGGGGGCTTCTTAGGTGGTGCTAGTGGTAAAGAACCTGCCTGCCAATGCAGAAGACATAAATGATGCAGGTTCGATCCCTGGGTCGGGAAGATCCCCGGAGGACAAAAAGGAAACCCACTCCAGTACTCTTGCCTGGAAAATCCCATGGACAGAGGAGCCTGGTGGGCTACAGTCCACAGAGCTGCAGAGTCAGACACGACTAAAGTGACTTAGCGTGCACACACGCACAGACTGTGAATAACTGATTCACTTCGCTGTACACCTGAAACTAACACATTGAAGATCAACTATACCCAGATAAAAAAATTTTTTAAAATAAAAGAAAGATATTACCACTTAATCAAGCCCATGCCCTTCCCCAAAAAGGAGGTGGCCGAGGTCACAGGAGGCCAAGGTGTGTTGAGCCAATGTGACTGATGGACACTGTTGGTCACAATGCCCACAAGACCCCTGGCCATCACAGTGGCTTCTGTGGCTTTTAGAATAAGCTCACCCCTCTCAGTGCCTGAATATGGATTTTTATGGCCAGACCCAATACTAGGGATCTCCCATCTCTCTGTTCTAAGACAGCCCAAGATGTGGGGTCTGACATTTGCTGCAGAAGGGCCAATCTCATGGTCCTGGTCCCTCAGCTGGTACTAAAGATCAGAATTCTCCCAGGCAGGGTCACCAGTCAGGCTTTCTGAGAGACCAGTGCTGGCCTGGAGCATGTGCTCCCACTCCAGCCAATCAGGACTCAGGCCACTTACGTCAATTAAATGCTTGACTTCATGCTTTTTGAGGTCGCTTCCGATTTTGGCCGCTAAGAGCACGCAGGCACCGGCACAAAGCTTCCGGTTCTGTTTGTTCAGTTTTCCCTTGAGGGCGAGCTTCTCAAAGTAGACAAAGGCCATAGCCACCGTGGGCTCCTCGAGGCCACAGTCCTCCTGAGCGAGCTTCCGCATCTCTCGTTTCAGGCTACAGAAAAGGGGGAAAGAGGGAAGAGTCTTGTTAGAATATGGAGTTTCAGAGGACTGCAAAGAAAAAGACTATCCTGTCTTGAAAGCATCTTCTCTTTCTCAATCTCAAAAGGGTGATGTGGAATGGGAGTCGATCTCTATAAGCAAGATTTATGTTATATGTGGGCAACACACTTAAGAGATCAAACCAGTCAATCCTAAAGGAAATCAACCCTGAATATTCATTGGAAGGACTGATGCTGAAGCTGAAGCTCCAATACTTTGGCCACTTGATGCAAAGAGCCAACTCCTTGGAAAAGACCCTGATGCTGGAAAAGATTAATGGCAAGAGGAGAAGGGGGTGACAGAGAATGGGATGATTGGATGGCATCATTGACTCAATTAACATGAGTTTGAGCAAACTCCGAGATAGTGAAGGACCAGGGAAGCCTGGCGTGCTGCAGTCCATGGGGTTGCAAGGAGTCGGACCGGACTTAGTGGCTGAACAACAACAACAGACTTAAGTCATTGGGACTTTGAACCCTTCTCTGTTGGTTAGCCTGTATGAGACCATGTCGGTTCAGGACCATGGTGAACTCAAGTGGACAGCTGAGGGTCTGGAAAGTCTGGAAATGGAATAGAGCCGTTCACAGTGACAGGAGGAAACAAAGGTCATTCCAGAGAGATAGTCACTGAGATAAATTAGGTACTTGGTATCAGCTCTGCTGAAGATCACTTATGGCCACTAACTATGGCAGAAGAGGCCTTTGACTAAGAGTGCAGCAACCAGGGGAGGGAGGCCCCCGAGGGAGGGGACATATGTATACCTATGACTGATTCATACTGATGTATGGCAGAAACCAACACAAGATTGTAAAGCAATTATCCTCTAATTTGTTCTTGTTCAGTTGCTTGGTCATGTCCAGCTCTTTGTGACCCCATAGATTGTAGCATGCCGGGCTTCCCTGTCCTTCACCATCTCCCGGAACTTGCTCAAACTCATGTCCATTGAGTTGGTGATGCCATCTAACCATCTCATCCTCTGTTGCTCCCTTCTTTCCCAGCATCAGGGTCTTTTCCAATGAGTCAGCTCTTCTCATCAGGTAGCCAAAATTAAAAATAAATAACATTTTTAAAAAAGGGTGCAGCAACCAACATTCCTATGAGAATTGCCTGGCCAGCCGACCAAGTATGAATAGTTAATTTTTCTTACTTCTTGACTCGGAACATGCCAGAATCAAATCAGTATTGGGATACGTACTCACATGTAGGTTGGCACATGTTCCAACACTGTATTTGTGTATAGTTTAGCCTCCATTACCTACCACACACACACACACACACACACTCTCTCAAATCTTGGCACACAGTCACCACAACACAGGTCAGCTTCTCTCCAGCCCAGCAAGACCGGCAGATGTGGGTCACCGCAAGGCCGATCCAATCCTCTGCAGGGGAAATTGGGGCCTGATTTTGCTTTGGCTGTTTTGCTGATGGCTTACAGATAGGGCTTGGCTGTCACCTCTGGACGGACGACTGTGGGTAGAGTTATCTCAAACCCTATAATGCCAGCTCTTTTCTGTTTTGCCTGCATTTAAGGAAGCAGGGGACCGAACGTTTCCTATTCTGACTTTTCCATAACATAAATCTTACTGAACTGTGAGCCACAGAGAGTATGAAATGATTCCTTCATGAGCAACCTCCTCCCCCACGCCCTGATCCTTGTCAGCTCGTGTCCAGCCTCCCTCGGCTCTCACACTTCCGGGCGCTGGTCAGCCAGCATCGGACGAGCCTCTTTAATTAGAGCTGAACATGACCTGTTTCACTTCCCCAGAACAACAGAAGAGCCGGCATACAAAGAGTGAGCTGAGGATGTGCTGGGGGAAGGGCCTGGGGGGAAGTTCAGGTGGGGGCCCAGCCCCAGTGTGCGTGTGCGCTTGGCTGTGTCCGACTCTTTGCGACCCTCTGGACTGCAGCCGGCCAGGCTCCTCTGTCCGTCGGATTTTCCATCCCCACCTACCTCCGAATTTTGCTGAGTGTTAACTTAATGTGAGGGAACTTCTCCTTGAAGGTCTCGTTCATGTCCTTCTTGAGATCGGAGGGCTTCACGTAGTCAATCACTGTGGTCTGAAACAGATCGGGCCATGTGAGTCACTCCTTAAAATACGGGTCATGGGTCATAATCACGTGCAAGTCACAGCCAACTTCTAACACCCCCACCACCAGCAACAGGGAACCCAGGCCAGAGCCATCTCGAGGGCTCCACCGGATGCAGGAGCCCGTTGAGGCAGGACCGCTGCAGGTGGATGGAAACAAAAGCCCAGTCACCAGCAGGACCCAGCGACATTTAGAAACCCTGGCCGCCAGAGTCAGTGCTTGGCAGACAGTCACGAGGTTTGTGATGATGTGAGCAGGTTCAAGCAAAGACACTCCATCTTTCGTTGGGTGCCAAAGCCGGGTGAGTCCCCAGTGAGGATATTCCAGGAGCTGGAGGTGGGATGGGGGATGACTGGATCTCACCCATCTGTCTTACGTGTAGATACATGCAATGCTTCTTTCCACCTTTTTTTGGTGTATGGGATACTAGTTCCCTGATCAGGGATGGAAATTGGGCCCCCTGCAGTGGAAGCATGGAGTTTTAATCACTTGAACTGCCAGGGAAGTCTCAGCACAACACTTCTCTTGAAAGAAGCCTCCCACTGCCGAAAGAAAAGTTTTCAAGTGCCTTCCAGCCACTCTAACCTTATGGAGGAGGAAACAGAGGGTCAGAGAGGTGACCAAGCTTGTCCCCACTGAGGAAGGGCGCACTGCTTTCCTGTTCTGAATCAGACTGAAAGAGTAGTGGTTAGTAGCAGCCAGGAGCAGCTCCAGGCAGCTGAAGGTGGAAAGGGTTGGGGGGCAGAGGCTGGAGGCTCCATGTCCAGCGAGTCAGGCAACTTGCAAAAAGTGGCTTAACCTCCCTGAGCCTCACCCTCCTCTTTGCTGCAGAAGATAAGAATCTGCTTCACAGATTTCTCTCAAAGACCGAACAAAGAGAACCCAATGTATCTAAAGCACAGTGGAGAATTTTATCGAGAAGACAACAGGGAGATGGCAGCCAACTGGGCTGTGCTCCTGTTCCACTGCTGCTAAGTCACTTCAGTCGTGTCTGACTCTGTGCAACCCCATAGACGGCAGCCCACCAGGCTCTGCCGTCCCTGGGACTCTCCAGGTAAGAACACTGGAGTGGGTTGCCATTTCCTTCTCCAATGCATGAAAGTGAAAAGTCAAAGTGAAGTTGCTCAGTCGTGTCCGACTCTTCGAGACCCCATGGACTAAAGCCTACCAGACTCCTCCATCCATGGGATTTTCCAGGCAAGAGTACTGGAGTGGGGTGCCATTGCCTTCTCCGCCTGTTCCACTGAGTCAGTGTCTAAGGGCGGGGCCTTGCTCTTAGCACTGTGATCTTGCCCAGGTGGTTTTTATGCAAATCAGATCCTCCTTTGCCTCGCCTGCAATGTTACTTCTGCAGGATCATCTTCCCTATGTCCCCAGGTGGACTTGCCTAAATCCTAGTCATCCCCCTTCGCTATACGCTATAGCTTAGATAGCCAATCCCCTTCCAGACACGGCGCTGTCCTTCCCAATTCCTTCGCAGCTAGGATTCCACACACAATTCCAGTTCCTCTGGGGTGACGCACTGGTGTTAGAAAGCAGAGTGGAAGCAGAGGCTGGGCTTCTGTTCTTTCTGCTGCCAAGAGGAGTGGTGGCAGAAGCCCTGGAGTCCCAGTTTCCATTCTGTGGGTGTGGACCACAGCAGGGCAGCATGGATCCAGAGCTGGCAGCAGTGGCAGCGTCCTGACCATGCAGGTGGCAGGACTGTCATATCTGGAGCTGATGGCTGGTGCACATTCCCCTGGTGACCTGGTTCTGCAGTACAGTTTGGGGATCATTCCTGAAATCCCAATTCAGGCTGTTTCATCAGCCTCCCCAGTGACGACAGGCCATTTAGTACCCTGTAAAAAATGCCTTTCTTCTTAAACTAGCTTGAGTGGATGCTGCACTTCATAACTGAACCAGCAGACACTGTCCTCGTTGATGGCATTTACCCCTATTGTAACAGGACATCTCTGGGGGGACATGGGATGACAGCAGAGCTGTTTCCCCTAAAGGCACTAATGTCATCTCTTCACTGCAGCCCTGGGGACCTCCCACGCCACTTCCTGACCAGCTCTAGCTTTAAAACAACCCAGTGAACAGCAACAACCCAGCCCAGCTTGCAGCCTTGAAGGTGGGGCCAGGAGGGCTCAGGCCATCCCAAGTCTGGACCTCACAGGAGAGGTCCTTTATTTTTACATGCAGCCTCATTCTAGCTCTTAGGGGTACAGAGCTAGGGGCTTATTTTTCCTGGTGGCAGGATGAGTGGATATGTATATTTGTTTCCACACTGGACACTTGAGAGGAGGGTAGAGGGAAGGCCAGTGAGTTGATGCTATGAGACCCTTGGCCCCCAGTGAGGGCTGCACATGATCAAGCCCTCAAATTCATTTTCTTGGTGGCAGAATTCTGAATCCTGGCTCTGCCACCCGAAGTTGCAGAGGTGGCCTTCCCTGATGCCTTCTGGGGGAGGTTTCCAGCCACTCGACATCTGGGCACCAGTGCAGGCGGTTTCAGCTCCCTGTGCCTGCTTCTTCCTCTGGCTTCTCTGTCACATGCTTTACGTTGATGGTTGCGGGGCACCAGCTGTGCAGGCTGCTCGCGATCAGGTGCTTGGGGCACGCAATCGTGGTGGCTGCATGGGCGGCCCCCAAAGTGACAGTCTGCTCCCAGGCCCTTGCCCACACAGCGTGCCTGTGGGCCACAGTTCCAGGCTGGCCCAGGCGCCAAGTACAGGAAGCCTTGCTCAGAGCCCAGGAAGACCCTGCAGTCAGATTTCAGAGGACAACAGGCCTCGCTGTCCTCAGCCCTGGTTCCCTTGAGGGAACACTTTCTGGGAACATAGCAGCTATGGTCCCGTGTGTCTTGAGGGAGCCTACGACAGCCTCTAGAGGCTGACCTCCCCACATTCCCTCCCCCTCCCTAGAGACAGCTGTCCTCTTCCCGGTGATGGGGGTGAGCCGAGGGGGCAGTACTCAAGGCTGAGTTGCAGTGCGACCCCAGCCACTCACTTGTTCTGGCTCGTGTGTGTATGGTATGTGTGTGCGTGTGCATGCTCAGTCATGTCCAACTTTGCGACCCCATGGACTGTAGCCCGCCAGGCTCCTCTGTCCATGGAATTTTCCAGGCAAGAATACTGGACTGGATTGCCATTGCCTTCTTCAGGAGATCTTCCCAATCCGATCCAGGGATCGAACCCTTATCTCTTGTTTCCTGCATTGGTAGGCGAGTTCTTGACCACTAGCGCCACCTGCGAAGCCCAAGCCTCAAGAGAGAATGAATTAACCAGGAGGCCCATGCTTTGTTCCAAGTCGCCTCTCCCTCTAATTGCGTAGTTTATGAAGACTCGCACCCAGACCCAAGTCTGGGTTTTGCCACTGCACGTGCATTCCTAGGAATCAAACTGCTAGTAAATGGGCTGTGGGCCCCTCCTGGCCTGGGACAGAGCAGGTGGCCACTGTGTTCAGTGCCATCAAATTCCCGGCCAGGGGATTGGCCAAGTGCAGGGGTCCTTGTGGCCCCAGCAATGGCCAACGGCTGGGCCAGGCAGGCTATGTGAGGGACAGGCAGCGCCATCCTTGGCGCCCACAATTTGCAGAGGAGGGGTGAGAGATGGCTTCCGTGTGCTTTCTCACAGCTGCTTGGTTGCAGGGACGCTGTGTGTGCACAGATGCAGAAAGAAGAAGGGAGGTCAGCTGGGAGGAGGAGACCATCCAAAACGCAGAAGGTCCAGGGGTATGCAATTCAGAAAGGAGCCCTGCTGGGCCTGCCCTGCCGGGTACAATGGCAGAGTTAGGGAGGCCAGCCTGGGGCTGATGCCCGCACCCCTTCTGAGATAACAGGAAAGGGCGGTAAGGCCACAACCTAGTGATCCAGTTGGAAGGATCTACCACATCTACTGGAGACGCTGAGACACCTTTGCTTTATTCAGAAACAAAGGCTTGACTCATCCTGAGAGAAGGGAGGGAGCCTCCATGAGGAGCTAAATGTGGGCCCGGTTCTGGCCCACAGCAGCCGCCACGATGTCCCAAGGTAAGGGTCTCTCGGGGTGAGGGTAGGGGGCAAGCAGCGGGGAAAGCGAGGCAGTGTGTCAAGGGGGGCACTTGGCCCAGGAGCAGTGCTGGAATGAGGGGCTTGGAGCTAACAGGTTGCTGCTCTGATTCCCAGAGAAACAACAGAAAAGGTGCTTCCACCCGGGGCCTGGTAGGGTCCCCTTCCTTCCGCCTCCACTTCCGGGCCTCACACCTCCCTGGGAATTCTCAGGGCAGCTCTGAACAGACGTTAGCTTGCAGTTGAAGCTGCTAGTGCTCGCCTCTGGGTGGGAGGAGCCCCCGGGGGCAGGAACATTCCAAAGGAGCCAGGTTCCAGCCGCAGGGCTGCCTGTCACCCAGGAGGCACGGGTGAGCTGTGCAGCCACCCCTTCACCCTGAATCTCACTTTCCAGGGCCTGTGACTCGGAGGATACAGGCAGTGATGGGTGCAACTCTTTTGACACCTAGAGCCACGGCCTCCACAGCACTCACCCGCTGTCCACAGGGCTCCAAGCCCAACTGGGCATCAGAAAGCAGACATGCCGTGCTCGCTAAGGAAAGCGGAGCCCCAGCCCTGCATGACATCTCTGAAACCACACACAGCCGGGCATTCCAGCTGCTCTCTGTTTACGCCTTTTCCCTGTGCTGTGTGCTCTGTGCTCAGTCCCGTCTGACTCTCTGTGACTCTGTGGACCGTAGCCCATCAGGCTCCTTTGCCCATGGGATTCTCCAGGCAAAACTACTAGAGGGGGTTACCATTTCCCCCTTCAGCGGATCTTCCCTGACCCAGGGATCGAACCCACATCTCCTACATTGGGAGGCAGGTTCTCTACCACTGTGCCATGAAGGGAGAGGAAAGCAAGTCACAAAGAAACTTCAGGAATGAGGGCACAGGCAACACAGCCTGGGGCTGCATTTGTTGCTATTTCTACCCACCGATTTCAAACACAGGATTCTGGATCTAACCTCTGTCCTGTCCCCTGAAGGGGAGCAGCTCTTCAGGCTCTCTCACTGAAATGAAATGCATTGCTTCGAGGAAAGCCACACAGGGAAAGCTGCCTTTGTCAGAATTACACCATCACGTGGGCTGGGCAGGTGTGCAAAGCATGTCCACAGTCTCAGATATGTGACAGGCATTCACGTGGTACCACAGAAACTTCTAGAGTCCTGCCTCCACCCTCTAAGCCTCAGGCAACCACTAATGTACTTTCTGTCTCCATAGACTTGCCTATGGTGGATATTTCATGAAGATGGAATCATGCACTGACACTGTGGAGATGTGGCCCCCGAGGTCACACCCAGCCAGCTTGCATTTGGATGTACTTCTAAATACTCGCTTCTTAAGACGGTGGTCAGAGCACGAGCTGATGCCCGTGTGTGCAGTGTCATGGTCAAACTCATAGTGTGATAATCGAAAATCTGACACAAATACAGAGAAAGGGAGCAGATGCTACAACACCTCGGGTGAAACCTAAAACAATGTTTCACATTAGTTTTACAAGAAAAAACAGATTAAAAAAAAACCCAAACCACAATACTGATGCATGCTGCCACATAGATAACCCTTGAAAATGTAAGTGAAAGAGGCCAGAGGCAAACGGCCACATGGTTGCACAATTTTGTGAATATACTAAAAACCACTGAATTGCACACTTTAAAGAAGTGAGTTGTACAATACGTGAATTACTATATAACTAATAAAGCTCTGGGGCTTCCCAGATGACTCAGTGGTAATGAATCCGCCTGCCAATGCAGGAGACACAGGAGACTGGAGTTTGATTCCTGGGTCGGGAAGATCTCCTGGAGGATAAATGATAATCCGCTCCAAAATTCTTGCCTGGAGAATCTCATGGACAGAGGAGCCTGGTGGTCTACGGTCCATGGGGGTCAGAAAGAGTTGAACATGATTGAGCAGCTGAGCAAAGCAAGAGCAAAAAAAGCAAATAAAGCTCTTACCAAAAAAAAGAAAAAACCCAAACCCAAAGTGGAAAACAAAACCCACCATGACACAATAAGGCATTTTAACACTTAACCAAAAGTCAGCAGGCCTCAAAGCCCCACTGCTCAGTGTCTATGCAGGTGACTGGCGGGGAAGTTCCAGGGCCCCTTTCAATCTCTAGAGAGGCCTAGCAATGGTATGTTGGTGACGCTGAATCACTTTCCTTAGAGAGGGTCTCCCAAATTAAATAAGCTCCAGGCACTCTGAAACCGGGGGGCCTGGAAAGAGCCTTGCAAGGGAGGGGCCCTTGGACTCAAAACTGCTTTAGCTTCTCAATAAATCCACCTGCAGACAGGTAAGTAAGTGCCCACATCACCACATCTTTTTCTTTCAATGAAAAAGAAATAAGGAGGGAAAGCAGAATCCAATCTCATGGAAGGCTGGGTTAATCTGCCTTTTATTGCTTTCTATTCCCTCCTGCTCAGCATCTCACACTGTCCTGAAAAATTAAGTTCTAAGATATATTCCCATAAACCTGGGGAGATGCTGAGATGGGAGGAGGGGCTTTTCTGGGAGTCTTTAGAATGTAATATTAAGTAAATCAAAGAACAGGCACTTTACCACAGAGGTCAAGCCAAGGGATGTCCTCTTGAAATGCAAATATGCTAAGTCACTCAGTTGTGTCCAACTCTGCGACCCCATGGACTGTAGCCTGCCAGGCTCCTCTGTCCATGGGATTCTCCAGGCAGAAATACTGGAGTGGGTTGCCATTTCCTCTTCCAGGAGATCTTCCCAATTCATGAATCAAACCCGCATCTCTTGCATCTCCTGCATTGGCAGGCAGATTGTTTACTACTAGTGCCACCTGGGAAGCCCCTGAGATGTAAATATCTACAGACATCATAAAGGTTGCAAGTCGGCATCCTTTCTGATGTCAAAACAGTTCGTGAGAGCTACCTTCCTGAGAGAGGAGAAGGATCCAGAAATCCATTCACAGAACATTAATTTTTTTGGCTTTATCTCAATCAGCTCTTTCACTCACTTTCTCCTCTGAATTGCTCTCCACACCCATAAAGAGGAAAAAAAAAAAAAGCCCACTACCAACGTGGCTGCCAGGTTCTAATGATAAATAACCACTGTCAAGGGAAACGTAAATTACAGGCCAGGAGGCGCACAGGGCAGGAAGCACCGGTTTGGGGAGCCGGGGTGGAGGGCGCTGGCCCTCCCTCTCCTCATTGAGAAACCACCACGAAGCTCAGGCCCTACAGGAACCTGCTTGCAGCCAGCAGACTCGACAGGCTTGCGTGCTATCTTTTTTTAAAAACAAACTTTTATTTTATATTGGCGTATAGCCAAATACAAATATTGTGATAGTTTCAGGTGAGGACAAATGGACTCAGCCACCATGTACACATATCCATTCTCCTTCAACAGATTTTCATGTTCTGGCATCATCTTCTAGAAACTTTAAGGCCAAAACCCAGGCACAGCTGCAATCTGATTTCCATCCTGCCCCAGGAATTTTTTTTTTTTGGTTCAAACTTGTTTGCCCTTTCACAGTGGCAAGTATTGGGAGTGACTTGCTTGGATCAAAGTTTAAAAACACAACTGGAACTAGGAATGCAAGGCTGGCTTCAAAGGGTTCCTCTTAAACTTTGTAAATAACAGCCTTCTTTCTCAGCCTCAGGGAATGCTCAACTCTGGAACCCTCCCACTTTGGGGGATGTCCCGTTGGTGGTGATGAGTGGCCCTTTTATCGTCTATGGAGAACAAACGTGAACCTTCAACTACACCCTGGTTGGTAGACATCACCTCCACTATGACTCAGAAAGCCCGCCCCCCAGGTATTTACCCAAGAGGAATGAAAATCTGTGTCCACAGAAAGGCTTGTATGGGAATGTTCATAGCAGCAAGATTCATAATGTCCCTAAATGTAAATAATGCAAGTGTCCACCAAAAGCAGAATGGACAAATAAGTGATGGTGTATCCATACAGTGGAACCCTACTCAGCAGTTAAGAAAAACAAACTGCTGATTCATGCAACACGAGTGAATCTTACAGATATTAAGTTGTGTGAATGAAGACAGATTTTTTTAAAAAGCACATATAGACAGGACACGATTCCGTTCCTATGAAGTTCCAGTAGAGGCAAAACCAACTTTGGTGACAGAAGTCAGAATGACAGTTGTCTTTGCTGGGAGCAGGCATGATGCAGAACAGGATGGAAAGGAGAGAACTTTCTTTTTTAAAAAAATTAATTAAAATTTAAAACATTTTTTGGCCACACTGCATAGCTGGATCTTAGTTCCCTGACCGGGGGTTGAACCCATGTCCCCTGCATTGGAAGCACGGAGTCCTAACCACTGGACCACCAGGGAAATCCCAAGGGAACTTTCTAAATGGACAGATGTGGTCAGGGTGGAGGATGGAAAATTCATGGAACTATACACTTTCAATGGATACATTTGATTAAAATTACATCTTAATATGAAAAAAGAAAAACAATAACTGCTGCATGATTTAATGGGGTAAAAGGGCTAGCTCGTCACTGTGAAGGTAGCTTGATTTTGTAGAGGCCACACCAACACCTCAGACCCTGAAATTCCACACGTACAGGACCACCCCAAAACCCGGAACAATCCCTGGTTCCTAAACCTGGGCCTCTGCTGGGCTGACTAAACTTAAACTGCGCTGGGTGCCTAGCAGGGTCAGGCCTAGGGTGGCAGGACCTCAGCGGCCTTGGAGGCTGATATTTAGGGAGGTGGGTGGTGTTGCTCAGACGGTCAGCCTGTGAGGAACTTGCTAGTCCCTTGCCCAAACTCCACAGCTGGGAGCCAGGGAGGGGGTCAGAGGGGCTGGGCTCACAGGACTTCCGTCTGCCTGCAGGGGCGCCCTGCCAATCACGAGGGGTCACCTGTGTCAGTTCTTCCTGCCCACCTACAGACAGGTGCCCCACACCCTCAAAGGTGGCCCTCAGCAGCCTGGATCAGGTAACCCTGTCCACCTCGGTGCAGGTGTGCTCAGTCGCTTCAGTCACGTCTGACTCTTTGCAACCCCATAGACTGTAGCCTGCCAGGCTCCTCTCTCCATGGGATTCTCCGGGCAAGAATACTGGAGTGGGTTGCCATCTCCTCCTCCAGGGATCTTCCAGACTCAGAGATCGAATTTGCATCTCTCACGTCTCCTGCATTGGCAGGTGGGTTCTTTACCTCTAGCACCACCATCCACCTTAGTGGATCCAGCTTGGCGCCTATTAACAAGTGCAGCTCTCTGTGCAAGGGGTTAAGTTAATGGATTAAACTTGTCAGGATCATCAGTTTATGGACTTTCCCGTGTGTGTGCCTGTGGGTGTGCACGTGTGTGCTAAGGGTGGCAACTGTTACTGCTCAAAATACCCATTTGACACAAGGTCAACCTCTCGCACACCTCAGGCTGTGGCGTGTGGGGCCTCCCTCCTGAGCCCCAGCAGGCCGGCGCCTTCTCTCACCTCAGCGTTCACTTTTGATCCACTTCCTCAGGGCAGCCTTCCTGGAAGCCTACTTCCAAGTCCTGACCCATCCTGTAAGTCACTTCCCACCACTTTTCTAGGATGATTCTCTCCTTGCCCTCCTCACTACAGTGACTTGTCTGACTTCTCCACTCACTCTAAGGTCGAGGACAATGGGGGCGGTGGCTGGTTTTTCCTCTGCTGTAGAAGGTAGCACCTGGCCTGGGACACAGTAGGGCCTCACAGTACTGGTCGAATGGACACATTCTATACCTGTTACCCAACACACAAAATAAAGCGAGCAAACCCAAACCCACCCCCCGCCCCCCACCCCACTCCTTCTCCTGCAAGTTCAATGCAAAAATTCTGGGTCTAGCAGACCTAGAATCCATGTCTACTAGAGAGGAAGTCTCTAGTAGGAGACTAGGCTGAGCCAGGCTGAGGTTCTTTATAACCCTCCACATGCACGTCAGGGTTGCAAAGTAGATGTGCCATATTTTATTAAAGATGTTATCAATATCTGTGGCCAGATCAGAAAGACATATAGGTCTTATGAAGCTGGCCAAGCAAGTGCAGCTCACGAGCAATTTCATTCCCTAAAAAAATGGACAGTGACAGGAAGCACAGGCTACAGACTCAATGTGGTGAACTGAAAAATGACCCACGTGGGATCATAAAATGAGGGTAGGACATATTAATATATGCTGACCTGGCAGGCCGTCTACCACACCGTCCAGGAGAGGGGAAATGATCTGTGTGCACAGGTGTGCCGGCATAGACTGCAGCCCAGAACCTCACAATTAAATCATTTAAGGAAAAACAAAAAATCAGAACCACACTGGCCAGACACCAGACCTATAAAAGTAAAATTCGCTCAGTCGTGACCAACTCTTTGGGACCCCATGGACTGTAGCCCACTAGGCTCCTTTGTCCATGGGAATCTCCAGGCAAGAATACTGGAGTGGGCTGCTATTTCCTTCTCCAGGGGATCTTCCTGACCCAGGAATTAAACCTGGGTATCCTGCACTGCAGGCAGATTCTTTCCCATCTGAGCCACCAGGGAAGCCCAGACTCCTTTACAAGGAGTGAAAGTCACTCATTCGTGTCCTACTGTTTATGACCCCATGGACTATACAGTCCATGGAATTCTCCAAGCCAGAATACTGGAATGGGTTGCCATTTCTTTCTCCAGGGATCTTCCCAACTCATGGAACCCGGGTCTCTCGCATGCAATTTCTTTACCGTCTGAGCCAATAGGTCATAGGAAAAAAATAATCATACATGGCCCTGGTTTTGCCTTTTGTGTTAAGAGTTGGAGAGTAAGGATGGGAGAGAGTAGCCGGGGCAATTTTAAACAAGATGCCTTTGGCAATTCATCCTGGCTCAGTGTAGCATTTTAGAATGATCTCTGAGCTATTTGCCAAATTATTAATACAAGAGGATCTATGTTGAAAGTATCAGTGCAGGCTTGCGTTCTGCCTGGTGCTTTTCTGACGTCAGCTACTTGCCAGATGCTGGCCAGATGGACAGGCTGCGGGGTGGGGGTGGGGGTGGGGGTTTCCGCTGCTAATAAGCTTAACAGTGAGTGCATGGGCTGGGGTCTGACTCTGGCCTCTGCAGACATAACAGCCTAGAACAGAGAAAGGATCCTCTGCCCACTCCTGGGGCCAGGGCTCCTGACAACAGGCCGGGCTGCGGGGGGAGAAGGGAACCAGAGCTCGATGTTTTTAGCTGTACCCACCCATCTGAGCCTGGCAGGGGGTGGTGGGGGTATCCTGGGTCTGTGCTCTTTACCTGGAGGTGCACATGGCAGGCCTGGCAGGGGTGAAGGTTCCCACAAAGCCCGGCTTCCCTCCTCCTGCAATACCCTGGGCTCTGCCCACCTCTCAGTCAGGGCAAGTCTGCCCACTGAAAGCACATGGGACCCTGTCAGGCCCCACAGGTGTCTGGAGACCAGCGGCCGCAGTGGTGGGAAACGGTGGTCAGCCAAGAGCAGAAAGCGAATCACCCAAAGGGAAAAACAGGAAGAGCCCGTGAAACAAAAACAGCAAGGAAAGGTTTTGCATTTAACACCCACATTGTCCTACTTTCACTTTCCCAGGAGATGACTCTGTCATCCGGAGCCTGGTGCCAAACATTTGCTCAGAGTGCGGACAGCGGCCTACGGTCACCAAGGAACCCCAGCGAGCTGAACTTGAACTCAGCGCTGCCGGTGATGGGCGGGGCTGGTCGTCCCCTACCCACTGGGTCCATGGATGTACAACCTCAGAGGTGCAGTTCCACCCTGAGCTGGCAGCATTCACACACACGGGCCACTCAGCCGTCTCACACCTGCTGAAGTGCTGGACCTGGGCCTGGTGGCCGGAAGAATCCTGGATATGATGCACGTGCTGGTCCTTCCCTGGGTGACCCACCCGGGCAAGCGGGGGCAGGAGGGTCGCCGAGAAGAACCACGTGGAGCGGTGTTTGAAAGCCCCAACCCCAGGAAGAACCACCATCCACAGGAACAGCATGCCACCTCCGAGTTCCCCAGGAGGCTGAGGGGGCCAGCTCCCTGACCATCCCCCCACCACCACTCACCATGTAGGAAGGGAAGATGAGAACTCGCTTGTGCTTGCCGCAAGGCCACTGCGGGTCATCCAGGAGATTCGGGTCATAGTCCATAAAGTCTCCCAGGTCACTACCTGAGGGTCAACGCAAAATGACAATTAGGAACCTGACCCCCCGAAGCAGAAGTGGCCGGGTGAATGCCTGGTACAAAGTTCGACGGTAGAAAGGTTGGTTTCAGGTTTCTGAGCCCAGTCACATCGCTCGCTCTGACCATCAGTAGATGTCTCCACATGCCAATGAAGTGTGTCCCACCCGTGTGCCCACCACCCCTCCCTGCCCTGGGCAAAGGAGTTCATCAAACACTTCACGTTCTGGCATTTTTTCCATTAAAAAAAATTATATATTAATCTCCCTGACCTGGCAGAGCACAAAACCTCATAAGCATGAATGTTGCTGTGAACACTCACAGATTGTAAGACAAGGCACAGCAAAGGCTCATTTTCTAAACCTACAGATCGAATGAGCCTCAAGTTTCGCATGTGAGAAGCACACTCGGTGTGAATAATTCTGGGCAGGCTCTGGGGGTCTGAATGCACACAAACCAGAGCAGATACCAGTGCAAACGGCAGTCAGTGACTGGAAGAGGCTGAACAGCACCTGGACGGGCCTGAGGAACTTCACGTCCACCTGGAATTTCTCTGAGAGTGGAAAGAATCCTGCCTCATAAAGCATTTTTCTCCGTGTCAATTCCCACAAAGGCTTGTACAGGAGAAGCTGAGGTCTTCTGTCAGCGGCTGAGTAAGCTCACCTGCTGTGAGAGTCACTAAGGGGGTTTTCACACCTGACTGTTCATTTATGGTCCAATTATTTGAAAAAGGCCAAAAAAACCCCACACTTATTTGGCCACACCAGGTCTTAGTTGCGACTTATAGGATCTTTAAGTTGCAGCATGTGGGATCTAGTTCCCTGACCAAGGATCAAACCTGGGTCCCCTGCATTGGGAGAGCAGAGTCTTAGCCACTGGGCCACCAGGAAAGGCCTGAAAGGGCCAACTCGAGCACTAGGAGAATGTAGGTAAGAAGCAGGTAAGCGGAGAGATGAGGAGCTGAGAGGCAGAAAGAAGCCAGGGAGCCAGGCCTCTCTGCAAGGTGGTCTGGGCATGTCTCCTCGTGGAAGCTTAGGGGCTGGCGACTGAGGCCTCTTATTAGAGAACCTGCCCTGTGGCCTGGTCATGAGCCTGCCCATCCACCAATGCACACAGGAAACCCAATCCATGCTGTCCACTGAGGCACCTCCTGCGGCCAGACCCCAGCTTACCTGTGTCAAGGCTCCCCTGGGTGCTGCTCGCCCGGCCGATAGAGAGGCTGCGGTGGCTCAGGGTACGGAGCTGGGAGAAGGAGGACGTCGAGTCTAAGGTGTTTCTCCGTGTTCCAAAGGCATTCGTGGGCAACAGAAACTGGGTGTAAGAAACAGTCTAAAAGATGAAGACAAAAACAGGTCAGTGATTAACCCTCGGCAACGAAGGGGACGACAGAGGGTAAGATGGTTGGATGGATGGCATCACTGACTTGATGGACATGAGTTTCAGCAAGCTCCAGGAGTTGGTGATGGACAGAGAAGCCTGGTGTGTGGCAGTCCATGGGGTCACAAAGAGTCAGACACGACTGACTGAACTGAACTGAATGTGAGGTTTGCATTCTGACCAAGCTGCGTTACCACGCCAAGTTTATTTAGGTCCACAGTCTCATAGCTGGGCAATTCTAAAATCCAAGATCTGAAAAATGAAATTTGTTTTTGCACAATGTTTGTGCCAAAACCTAAACTAGACTGACTTGAGGCCATCCTAGTTTTAATTTATCCCAGTCAGCGTGAATATTCATGTTATGGGGCAGAGACAGTCGTGTGTCTGATAGCAAGGGACCATCTCCGAAGCTGCTGGGAGGTTTTCTAACTCAGAAGGCATATGCCGCAATGCTTTGTTTAATCTACCACGGGTAGAATTCCAGAAAATCAGGCCCCAAGAGTCTCTGATAAAGGCTCTGTCCTCCCCCATTCCCCTGGCAGATGCTGTATCTATGGTGCTCATCCTCCTTCCTTTCCCTGTGAACACTCAGTCTTCAGGAATGAAGCTGCAACACGTGATTTTCTTTTCACCTGCTTGGCAGAGACGTGGTTCATGACGCGAGTCGGGTGCGACGCGCGTGTGTGTGTTAAGTCGTTTCAGTCGTGTCTGACTCTTTGCGACCCAATAGACTGTAGCCCGCCAGGCTCCTCTGTCCATGGGATTCTCCAGGCAAGAAGACTGGAGTGGGTTGCCATGCCCTCCTCCAGGGGATCTTCCCGACCCAGGGATCAAACTCACGTTTCCTTCATTACAGGCGGACTCTTTACCACTCAGTCCCTGAGGAAGCCTGGAAAGCCCCTAAACACTGTTTAGTAGTGGGATTGCTACTCACCACAGTTAATACTTGTTCAAACCATCCGCCACCCCATCCAGGCACACGTGCGTGTGTGTATGCAAGATAAAGCAGTTTCCCCTCACTCATGGTTTGTTACTCATGGCCCAAAAAAACTACATGGAAAATTCTAGAAGTAATTCCTCAGCTTTAAACTGTGAGTCAGTCAGAGCAGTATGATGAAATCTAGCACCGTCCAGCCCAGGACATGAACCATCCCACGTCTTTTTTAGTCATGGAGCAGCCACCTCGGTTATCAGATCAATTATCGTGGTATCACAGGGCTCGTGCTCAAGCATTATTTTACTTACAAATGGCCCCAAAGCACAAAGCAGTGACAAAGTACAATTCGGATAGTCTCTTACTGTGCCTAATTTAAAAAGTAAACTTTATTACTGGTATGTATGTATAAGGCAAAACATAGCACAGGTAGGGTTCTGCCCTACCCAAGGTTTCAGGCATCCACTGCGGGTTCCTGGAACATATCCCCCGAGGATAAGAGTGGGTGACTGGACTAGTCAGGATGGGCATTCATGGAGAAACAGTTGGGCTGCTATTTAACCCATCTGCACACCTGGATAGGGGGCTTCCCTGGTGGCTCAGACGGTAAAGAATCTGCCTGCAATGCGGGAGACCTGGGTTCGATCCCTGAGTCAGGAAGATACCCTGGAGAAGAGCATGGCAATCCACTTCAGTATTCTGGCCTGGAGAATCGCATGAACAGAGGAGACTGGTGGGCTACAGTCCATGGGGTTGCAAAGAGTAGGACACAACTGAGCGACTAACCCTTCCTTCTGGACTGGCGTCACTCACGCACCCAGGTTGTGCCCCACGTCAGGTTTTCCAGCCCAAGGGTGGTTCGTGGTCCATCACAGGCTCTGCTTCCTGGCCCCTCTGGTGTCTGTCACACAAGCCGGAGGTCTGGGAGCCAGGCGGCCTTACCTTCCCGTCGGCACCCAGCTCCACGCCTTCCAGGCCGATGATCTCTTTCAGGCTCACGGCTCCTGCTGATTGTCTCCCTCCGTCCAGCTTCAAATCCCTGCAGGGACAAGCCAAGGATAAAGATGCTTCTGTGTGCACCCGAAGGAGCCACGGAGATGTTTACTGTCGGAACACCAGAGTCACTCTCACAATAGTGATGGAGGAGGTCCCGCCGTGCCTGACAGGATTCTCTCTTTGTCCCTCTTTCCGGACTTCTTGATAGTTCCACCCACTTTGACATAATGAAATTCAACTGAACAGAAAGCCTGAAGATGAGAGTCAGGCTCAGCAGCCAGTGGATTACCAAAGTCCCTTCCTGCTCAGCAAGGCCGTCAGCTCTTAAATGGCCAGCTAACAGGAAGCCAGGGGAGGTCACCTCTCCCTGCCACCCCTTATTAGACAGGAGGAAGAAATTCTTACCCTAAACAGTTCTCAGCTTTATTACTAGTAATAAAGGGACTAATGCCACAACAGCCACCCCAGGTACCTTACCGGGCCACTCAGACAATGACCATCTCTATAAAAGAATAACGTCCAGTACTACCAGCAAGGTCTTCTGTGTCGCTCAAACGGTAAAGAATCTGCCTGCAAAGCAAGAGACCCAGATTCGATTCCTGGGTCAGGAAGATCCTCTGGAGAAGGGAATGGCAGTCCACTCCAGCATTCTTGCCTGGAGAATCCCAAGGACAGAGGAGCCTGGCAGCCTACAGTCCTTGGGATTGCAAAGAGTCAGACACGACTGAGCGACAAGCACTTCCTAACTTACTTTCACACATCCTCCTTTTCATTCTTTAAGCTCATCCTATTGCACATGCATTCTATTATTATCCCATTTTACAGATGAGAAAAACGAGGCCCAGTGCAAGTAACCGGCTCGCCAAGGTCCCCGCTGACAGTGGGCTGTAGACACTGGTTTTTTGTCCAGTGCAGCATTTCGTGCCGCGTTCTTCCCTGGGTCTGGCTGCGGCTCAGCTTGCTGGTAACTGTTCACATTTTCAAGGCCAATCCCTCTCCTTACAGGAGCTCTCAGACTTTCACTGTGTATTAGAATTGCCTGGGATCTTTGACAAACTACAGGCACATCTCAGAGATTCTGCAGGTTCAGTTCCAGATGACCCCAACAACACAAATATTGCAACAAAGCGAGTCACACAAATTGTTCAGTCTCCCAGTGCATATAAAAGTTATGTTTGCACTTTAGTCTATGAAGTTTGCAATAGCATTATGTCTAAAAAAAAAATGTACAAGCCTTAATTAAAAAAATACTGCTAACAAATGCTAACCCTCATCTGACAATGCAGACTGCCACAAACCTTTAATCTGTAAAAGGAAAAAAAAAAGCAGTGTCTGTGAAGCACAATAAAACAAGGTGTGCCTGTATGGTGTCTGGCCCCCGTCCCCAGACATTCATTCTGATTCAGTTGAATGGGGCGTAACCTGGTGGGCTTGAGTTTTAAATACTCCCAGGTGATTCGGATTGGAACTGAGTTTGGAAGCTCCCTCTTCCAGCTGGGCTCCACACGCAGCCTTGTTAGTCAAAGCCGCCCAGGCCGGCAGCATTCAGGCCTTGTGGCCCGGAGGGAACCGCTACACTCTGAGACGTCTCCTACAACCTAAGCAAGAATAAACACCATGTAAAGGCCAGACTCTCCAGGCCAAAGGTGACGGAATCACAGGAAGAGAGAACGAGAGCCCATGTGTGGTGGGGAAGAAAGACAAGAGGCCATCCCTCCCACCTTCTAGGAGGGAAAAAAAAGGATCTTTTCACTTTATTGAGCAATCATCCTTGTCTATGGGCGTTCCAGGCATGGACTGGCACCCTTAATCCCATCTGATTGATGACCGTTTTCAAAAGAAACACCCAAGACCTGTATCTAGGAAGTACTGCACTTTCTACGGTAGTCTCCTTGGGAGGCCATGGTTCTGCCCAGATCAAAAGGTCTCTGCAGCCCCTTTTGGAATCAACACTAACATCATGCAGATAGAAAAAAACAACCAACCCATCCCAGTCTTCAAACTTTATACTTATATATATAGTACATGTGTATATATGTGTGCATGCATATATATATATTAGTGTATATATATATATGTATATATGTTAGTGTTAGTTGCTCAGTGATATCTGACTCTGTGACCCCATGGACTGTATAGCCCGTCAGGCTCCTCTGCCCATAGAATTCTCTAGGCAAGCATACTGGAGTGGGTTGCCATTTCCTTCTCCAAGGGATCTTCCCGATCTAGGGATCGAACCTTGGTGTCCTGCATTGCAGGCGGATTCTTCACCATCTGAGCCACCATATGTATATATAAATTTTTTCTTTAAAAAAAATTTTTATTGGAGTATAGTTGATTTACAATGTATTAGTTTCAGCTGTACAGCAACGCGAATCAGTTATACATATACAAATATCCACTCTTTTTCTGATTCTTTTATATGTATATAATTTTAATCTTGAACACTTACCACTTCAATCAGTGTCCTAACCTCTCTCCCCATTGACCAGGTTTGACTGTAAATGACTTCAAGTACTTCCAAACATCAAACTCACCCCTTCAAGACAGTACAGAACAGGAGAATTGTAAACACTTAGAAGGTGCATATTACCCCATTGAAAGTGAAAGTGTTGGTTGCTCAGTTGTGTTTGCAACCCCATGGACTTTGGCCCACCAGGTTCCTCTGTCCATGGGATTTCCCAGGCAGGAATACTGGAGTGGGCTGCCATTTCCTTCTCCAGGGGATCTTCCTGGGTCTCCTGCATTGCAGGCAGACTCTTTACCATCTGAGACACCAGATAAATCGCATACAAAGTAATTGCAATTAGCTTGCTACTGAGAATGAGTGTTAGTCGTGTCTGAATCTTTGCGACCCCATGGACTGTAGCCTGCCAGGCTCCTCTGTCCATGGAATTCTCCAGGCAAGAATACTGAAATGGGTAGCCAGCCGTTCCCTTCTCCAGGGGATCTTCTCAATCCGGGGATGGAACTCAGGTCTCCTGCATTGCAGGCAGATTCTTTACTGTCTGAATCACCAGGGAAGCCCATTGAAAGCCCCTCAAATATTCTGAGTCATAGAAGTGCTCTGGGGAGGTGTCTGAGTTCACCTTGGGTGCCTCCTCTGCTAGGGACCACACTCCCTGAGGGCTCTGAGGGCCAGGCTGATTTAAGTCACATCACCTTATGAACATGCGACGCCAACAGAGAGCCCTGCTTCACAGTTATTGACCTCAGATCCAAAGCTGGAAGGACCAGGTGGGCTGGAGCAGAGCGGGGCTCAGCAAGACCACGAGAACCTCAGGTTCCCCGGAGACCATGTGTACAGTTGCCTCGCCTCCTACGTGAGCCACCGGGGGCAACTCTCAGAAGATTTCCTCAGGCAATTAAGGATGAAGATGATGACTTCATAAAGGCCCTAAAAAGGGAAATGCCTTCAGTGCAAGCACCAGAACAAGAGGCAAAAATAGCTGTGGTGGGAAAGGATGGAGTGGCTCAGTGGTGGAAGACCAGGAGGTGAGCTGGCACAAAGCAGCAGAACCTGTATCTTGTTAAAGGACCCACAACACACTTCTGCAGACTTACTGCTTTCCCAAAGTCTAACCCAGCAAGCACGTGCCTCAAATTCCCAGCTCCTAGACAACTGTCTCCTGGTTTCCACTTCACCCGGATGGAGAATGTTACTTAGGACTGAAACTAATACAAGAGCAGGAAATATCTTTATGGGATGAGAAGATTAAAAGAAACAAGGCGTATTCAAATAGGTCCCTATTAAGAGTGCTCCAGGACACAGACATACAGAATAGACGTATGGACACAGGGGTGGGGGTGGGGGTGGGGAGAAAGGAGAGGGTGGGATGATGGAGAGAGTAACAAGGAAACTTACATTACCATATGTAAAATAGGCAGCCAATGAGAATTTGCTGTATGACTCAGGGAACTCAAACCAGGGTTCTGTAACAACCTAGAGGGTTGAGTTGGGGAGGGAGATGGGAGGGAGAGTCAAGAGGGAGGGGACATATGCATATCTACGGCTGATTCATGTTGATGTTTGGCAGAAACCAACACAATACTGTAAAGCAATCATCCTTCAATTAAAAATAAATCTTAAAGACTTAAGAGTCTTAAGTTAAAAAAAAAAGAGTGCTCCTACATGGAGAGCTGGCTGTAGGCAGCAACAGAGTCCCAATCCATGTCTGTATCCTGTCTACCTAGGGTCTGATGTGCAAAGATGCTTAAAGAAGTGTTTACTGAGCAGAGGTCAACTGACTCCTTGTCGGTTCATAAAGATGGCACCGGTGGTGGGTGTTTTTCCATTGTGCCCCTTTCCATCTGTCTCAATTTGCTCCCAGGCTCAGTGCTTCCCCGGGGCAGCCCTGCCTTTGCCTGCCAACTGGCCCCTTGATGCTGGAAGCACAGATTTCAGTTCGCAGAACCAACCCAGCCACCTTTACTCCACACTCCCCTTCTTCTTTTTAAAAAAAATGTTGGCAGCACCTAGTGGTATGTGGGATCCTAGCTCCCCGACCAGGGATCAAACCCACATCCCCTGCATTGGAAGGCAAAGTCTGAACCGCCAGGAAAGTCCCTCCATGTTCCCACACACTCCCCTTCTTGACTTCTCTCTTGTGAGAAATGGAGCCATAACAAAAATTATACTTTAAGTGCACATGAAATGCAAGACTCTTCTCCATGAGATAAACCCCAAGCCCGGTTTAAAAGGAACAAGAGAGGACTTCCTTGGTGGTAGAATGGATAAGAATTCACTTGCCAATGCAGGGGACACAGGTTCAACCGCTGGTCCGGGAAGATTTCATATGCTGTGGGGCAACTGAGCTGCGTGCCACAACTTCAGAGTCTGTGCTCTGGAGCCCATGAGCCACAACTACTGAGCCCACGTGCTGCAACTACTGAAGCCCATATGCCCTAGAGCCTGCGCTCCGCAACAAGGAGAAGCCATCGCAATGAGAAGCCCGTGCATTACAACGAAGAGTGGCCCCCACTCGCCGCAACTAGAGACAGCCAGTGAGCACCAACAAAGACCCAGCACAACCATAAATAAATGAATAAAATTATTAAAAAAATTCAAAGGAACAGGGGTTCTTAGCCTATCCAAGTGCCTCACGGACACTTTGGACCACATGGAAGGGAGAGCTCTATGGGCAAAACTCCACCACCCCTGACCGCAGGAACCCGTCTCCGGAGAATTGCTGTGCCCCCTGCATACCACAGCCACCACTTTCCACCCCTGGCACTTCATCTGTATCATTCTACTTTCTAAATAACTACGGCACGCTGAGAATGAAAGTGAGACAGGAGAAGACTGTGTCCACCCTCGACAGCTACTGAGAAAACACACACTGCTCATTACAGTCCGGCAGGATCTCCCTCAGCGACGGATGGTCCTCCATCTGAGCCGTCCCGCAGGGCAGGCACGAGCCACATGGGGCAATGGAGCACTTGCAGTGTGACCAGTCGACCGAAGAACTGAATTCTTACTTTTGGTTAAAATTTAAATAGCCACGTGTGGCTACTGTACGGGATTAGTAAGTCGGCCTTCCAGAGGTGGCCTGGCCACTTTCTGCCTATTGTCTCCGGGGATGTTTCTGACCCAGGCCCCAGCTCAGAGAAGAGTCCACGTTAGGAGCCCCGGAGTGAATGGGGCAGAGGCAGGACCCTGCGGATGGAGCCAGTGCAGCAGGTCTACCTTCAGCGGGGAGGAAATGAGGACTGTGATGCCCACGGTCACAGGGGACCCATGCCCCGCACCCCATCAGCATCCCAGGAACAGAGCTCCCGGCTGAGATAAAAATTCACATCCTATACGAGGCACAGAGTGGCACATCCTTTTGCCCTGAGGGGCTGTGCGGACAGAGGAGCATGGCAGTGAGGGTTTTGGTGATGCCAGCACATACAAAGGACAATGAGCGACGGTGCTCCCCAAGTCCACAGCATTCCAGGTCCTTCGTGCATCCTGGAGAGGAGAAGGGTGGTGCCCAGTGATAAAGTCTGAATTTCCTGTCAGTTTTGTAGAAGGGAGTTTATGTCTATTAACTAAAAAGATATTTCTTGCAGACTGAAGCTGCTGCACCAATATTGGCTATATTCACATTTCAGAAACTTCACTGACATGGTTATAAATATCACAACTGCTCTAGAAAAACTGACTGCTTCGTGGTGGCGGCCGAGGGCACACTTGTTCATTTTTTTCTGCCTCATTTTCAGGAAGAGGTTGTCACTAACTTCAGGACTGCCATTTTGGTAGGACTGAATTAAAAGAGCCCACATATACACACCCATTTACACAGCCAGGTGTGCACGGAAAATCAAACATATCTCATCTTAGTCAATAATGTCATCTCTTCAACAGCTTTTGAATTTGTTCATATTGAGACTCTTGGGATCTTAAACAACACATCTTTTATAAAGAGGCTGACAAACTTCTCGAGGTGCCTTAGCTAAGTGCTCTTATAAGAGTTGGCGAAACCATATACAGTTAACCCTCCATATGCCAGGTTCTGCATCCATGGATTCAACCAACCTTGGATCAAAAATATTTGGAAAAAAAGTCCAAAAAGTTCCAAAAAGTAAAACTTGAATTTGCTGAGTGCTGGCAACTATTTATGTAGCATTTACATTGTACTAGGTATTATAAGTAACCTAGAGATGATTCAAGGGGCTTCCTAGGTGGTGCCAGTGGTAAAGAACCCACCTGCCAGTACTGGAGATGCTGGAGACAAGGGTTTGATCCCTGGGTCAGGAAGATCCCCTAGTGAAGGGCATGGAAACCTATTCCGGTATTTTTGCCTGGAGAACCCCATGGACAGAAGAACCTGGTGGGTTACAGCCCATAGTGTTGCGAAGAGTCGGACATGACTACAGCGACTTAGCACGCACATTCACAGAAATGATTCAAAGTACACAGGAGGATGTGTGTAGGTTATACAAAAATACTATGCCATTTTATTTAAGGGACTTAAGCTTCTGTGGATTTCAATATCCACCAGGGATCCTGGAACCAGTCCCCCATGGATAAGAACCACATGAAATTGCTGTTGTCTGTCTAACTCACATAAACAGCAACTTCATATCATGGCTCCTAATTTATAGACGCAGCAACTGCTCGGGGCTCACATGTGAGTGTTAAGCAAGCAAAAGACCCATGGCCCTTGATGCCCCACTGTTTTGGGATTCAACGGTTGAAGCTGACCTCAGAAAGGAGTTCTGAATGATGTTGCTGGTTTACCCAAAGAGAGTCCTCTAGAAACAGCAGTGGAAAAGAATTAAGCAGAAGTCCCAGAGGAGCAGTGATAAAATCTTGATGTTTTCTTTCTAAGATCATCCTTCTGAATTCTCATCAAAATGCCATATGAAAATAGAAATATCTTTTTAGCTCAAATGCCAGCATTAACCCTCCAGTACCAAGAGACTGAGCTGGATAACCAAACTGCAGCGGAAAGTAATTAAAAGCAAACTGAAGTTGGACATTTCTATTTCTCTGAAAAGCCTAGGAGATTATTTTTTTCCCCAGGTATCTCGAGAGTTCAAATGTCAATTTATTTATGTTCTACCTGCTTCTGAAAACGGAATGAGGCAGGCTCAAAAATACCAGATGTGGATATTGTCCAAAATTGTATGCATTAAGGTTGAAATGCTGTTGCATGCACTCAGAGACAAACAGGGCCAATCAGATTACAGAAGAAAACCTCATTCGGGCAGATGTGCAGACAGAAACCCATAGTTAAGAAACTGCGGACAACGCAAAGGTCTGATTCCTTCTCCTCCACAGGCCTGGGGGATTCTACAGCTCAGACTTATTTTGCTACAAGAGCTCATTTCTCATTCTATTCAAGTCTGTTAACTTTTGCAGAAGCTGTAGGCATGAAACATGCTTTGAAAACTCAGCACAGATTTTTTTATACAACGTGTGGCCAATGGGGGATGGGGAGTGGATGCTGTCGGTTCAAGGAGCGGGAATGGGGAAGTGGGGAGGCTAAAACAGAAGATGAAAATGCATCTGGGGATGCATCCAATCAGCAGGTGGACCCTTAAACAAGGAGCAGAAACACAGGCTGGTTCTTTTGGGGGGTATAAACCCCTCCTTCACCGGATAGCACTGGAAGTCATTCAATGTAGCTCTCCCGAAAGCTCCACGCTTGGAAAGCCCCCGGACCTCTGTCTTAGTTTTGGCTCCCACGGCATAAAGTGAATGTACATGATTGCACAGTTGTGAAGTCAACCGGCCAGAGCAGATGGCCAATCTAGATATTCTGATGCCCAAAGGGGGTTACCCAGGTTGCTATTAACCACGCAATGGCCAACTCCTGATTTTACCTTATGTAACAGGCAAAATGATCTTTCATGAAACTGATCAAACAAGATTCCCTACTAGATAACAAGAAATTCAAGTGAAGACCCTTCCCTTAGGGAGCATATGAACCAATATTCCTCTTACTTTTAAAATAAAAAAGGATTTAACTACTTAATACCTGGGAAATAGAGGAAAAAACCGTGTCTGTGGTCAATTAACTGTTTTCCATGGCTTTCTGCTTCCAGAGTGGGGATGGCCTTTTATCCCTAGTCATTCTGCTCATGGTGCTCTAAACTCAAGACCTTGGAATGCCAGCCTGGAGCTCCACTGGGCACTTGCTCTTTAAAGGATCACAATAGGTTGAACACTGATGTGTAAATAATTTAAAAGCCAATTAAATATTAACAGGATTTCCAGATCCTGCAAAAACAAGAGAGCTTTGTGGTGCAGAAAGCAAAGCTTGTAAAACTGGATTAGGAAGGAAAATACCACTTGTGGGCTCATTTTAATTAAGAGCTCATACATCCACTGGAACTCAACCACACAGTATGTATCATCGTCTGAGAGATCCTATTTGCCACCTCGTCAGATATGGTACAGCCGCCATCTTGGACTGGGCCTGCTCCCTTCTATCAGAGCAGAGCGATACAAAATCACGGTTTAGTTGATGGAACAATGCCCAGGACTGACGGGAAAAAGTGAAATCAAAGCAGCTTTTAGTCCAGAAGTCCAGCCTCTTCCACACTCAGCACTTCATTGATAAACCACCCCTCCTCCCCACTTGGGTAACGGGCAGACAATGAAGGGACCTTAACACAGCTTACACCAAAATCTTTGTCTAAAGGCAGTGCCTATAAACAGCGGGGTAATAGCATGATTCACCCATGAGATCATTCCTGAATCTGTCTCTGTGTGGAAATATGCTTGGTGTGAGGAAAGAAACACAATTTGTGAATGTGCAATTTTCCACAACGAAAAGAGATGTTTTTGGCGAAAATGGGTGGGGAGGAAGGGGGGATGGGCCGGGAGCAAGGCAGGCAGCACTTAGGCCTGGAGCCCCTAAGAATAGAAGAAGCTGTTCTCTGTGTCACAAAATGATCAATTCAGGAAATGGACCCAAGAGGATGACCTCATCTGAAATGCCCCAGTGCCAAAAAGCTAAGCACACACACACCATGTGGAAGCTGCTATTTTATATCACGCCCCCCAGAGGTACCTTGTGCTCCACTGGGAAGCCATTTTCTTCATCATATGGTCTCTGATACACTCGTTATTTTTTTAAAAGTCTTTATTGAATTTGTTACAATATTGCTTCCTTGTTCTGGTTTTCTGGCTAAGAGGCATGTGGGATCTTAGTTCCCGACCAGGGATGGAACCTGAATTGGGAGGCAAAGTCTTAACCACTGGACCACCAGGGATGTCCCTCTGATACATTTATCATAAAATTAACCCAGTGACTATCATTCAATCAAGTATGGTTATCTGGATGAGTCTGTACCCACACACGTCTAAGAAACTGGTTTCTGCTGGAATCACTAGTTTGGTCATCTTCTTACATAGCTCTGAATCACAAGTTAATTGGATTCATTCCTACTTCGTTTTCGTTGGATCCATACATATAATAGCTTCCCAGGTGGCTCAGTGGTAAAGAATCTGCCTGCCAATGAAGGAGACACCCGTTCGCTCCCCGGATCAGGAAGATTCCATGGTGAAGGAAATAGCAACCCACTCCAATATTCTTGCTTGGGAAACCCCATGGACAGAGGAGACTGGCAGTCCATGGGGTCATAAAGACTCAGACACAACAGAGCACACACAGACACACATATCATACATACAGGAATACCTACGGATATCCACATGTTTCAGGAAGTAAGAGTATGTGGGCACCCACATCACTCCCCTTATGCACAGGGGCAATCCCTGGACTGGTCCCCAGTACAACGCCTGCATCTCTCACTCACCAGCAGGCTGTTATCCAAAAGCTTTCGAGTTGGCCCTCTGGACTCAGAATGCATTCTCTACTGATGCAATGTTATAAATGGCAATTAGCCCTTACAGGGCCTTTTGGCCTGCAGCGTGACTCAACTAGCCCAACAGTACCAGCAAGAGCTACGGTTGCAGGAGCAACAGCTCAGAGGGTGAAAGACGGTGAAGACATAAGATGAAGCTGGGTTTCTCTTGTGGTTTCCTGGTTTGGGGCTGACCCTCCATATTTTAAAAGCGGTCGAGTTTGCATTATTTCCACCTCCCCCTCTGAATTTGCTTTTTCTTCTCAGGACTGCAGGAGCCTTTCTCCCAAGCTGCTTCTCCGTTTCACAATTTCCTCTCTCTCTAATTCTGAACTCATAGATTCCTTTAGAGCTCCCAGATTTTCCACTCCAGCTCCCATGGTGATGGCACACCAGCCCAGAGGATGGGGTGTGAGCTGAGAAGCAAGAAGAGGGGCAATGGTTTTAGAACGGTGGATGAGCTGTTTATCAAGTAGGATCTGCCTACTCAGGAAAGATGGGCATCTTGCTTACGATTCATTTTATAAGTGGAGGGTCGCCAAGCCAAACCACAAATCCATGCTAGAAAGAGAAGGTAATGAGTAATGTGGATAAAAAGCAACAAGACTCAGTTGGGCCTTGGCAACTGGTTGAGAGAAGAGGAGCTGGTTTAAGGCTGGGACTCTTCCCAGAAAATGGCATAATTTACAAGCTTAATCTGAGAAGAGTGTTTACAGCTATGGGAAGGTTTGATGTTTCAGTTATAGTGAAAAAGACAGGCAACATCTGTTCCTCTTCTCAGCAACCAGCTTCCAATAGCTTGTTTTGAAAGGTGGGATCTGGCAGAGCCTCTTACCATCAGCAAGAAAGATCAAAACAGAACAATCATCTTGTCATATTCCATACAAGCACATGTTCCAATGGAGGGAAAAAAAAAAGACTGGAAGGAAACAGACCAAAATATTCATGACGGCTTTGAGGTGAGGCTCAGTAATTTTCATCTTCCTTTTGTTTTTATGTACTTTCCAGATTTTTTTTTTTCTTTTTGAAGTGTGTTATTTGCTCAGTTCTGTCTGACTCTTTGCGACCCCATGAACTGTAGCCCTCCAGGCTCCTCTGTCCATGGGATTCTCCAGGCAAGAATACTGGAGTGGGTCGCCATTCCCTTCTCCAGGGGACCTTCCTGACCCAGGGATCAAACCTGGATCTCCTGCATTATTGGCAGATTCTTTACTAATTTGGCTGCACTGGGGCTTAGTGACCCTGAGGCACGTGGGATCTTCCCTGACCAGAGATTGAACCTGCATCCCCTGCACTGGAAGGTGAATTCCTAAAACCACTGGACCACCAGGGAAGTCCTAATTTTTAAAAATAATGATGTATCACTGAGGAAAACAAAGACCAACTCCAAGAGCAGATGAATCCCTTGGGTTTGTGTTTGTAGGCACCGGCTAACTCACCATGAAGAGGACTGGGAACTGCCGTATAGGGGCAGATCTAGAAAGAGTGATGAGGTAGCTCTGTGACCAAACACGTTCCCAAAGTTAACATTTAATGAGTATCTACTGTAGCCTGGCATGGCACTCAGAGTGTTCACATGTTAATCCTCCACTAATGTTCTCAAAACTCTGACGTTGACATTATAGCTGATTTTACAGACAAGTAAGCCTGGGCCCAGAAAGGCTGGTTAATTTGCTGGGACTGAGGATCCAGCCTGAGCCAGCTCTCTCCCATGTACCTGATGACTCCCTGGCTTGAGGGATGGATAAAGACTATGGTTTCCCTAATGGGACCATGAGGGACAGAGTGGACATGAGTGGGCGTCTCATCCTCACTCCCACTTTGCTGGAATAACTCTGCAGTTAGGGATTTTATTTATTGGTACTTTGTGTAAACTTGCATTGGAAGAATGGCTTCTTCAGCTAAAAAAGAAAAAGCCTGCAAACCACAGGACTAGACAGTCTCCGAGTTCCTTCTAGCTCTAAAAGTCTATCTTGGGAGCTGAAGAGCAGTCCCTGTCACTGAGCTCACATGAGCTGGTGTTAGCTGGTGCACTGTCCACACCAGATGACCTTTAATGAATTAGCTGGGGGATACCTGAGGAGAAATCTCAATGCCCTTGTGTCCAGGAAGAATTGATGCTTTTGAACCGTGGTGTTGGAGAAGACTCTTGAGAGTCCCTTGGACAGCAAGGAGATCAAACCAGTCACTTATAAAGGAAATCAGTCCTGAATATTCCCTGGCAGGACTGATGCTCAAGCTCTAATACTTTGGTCACCTGCTTCGAGGAGCTAACTCATTGGAAAAGATCCTGATACTGGGAATGACTGAGGGCAGGAGGAGAATGGGGACAACAGAGGATGAGATTGTTGGATGGCATCACCGACTCAATGGACGTGAGTCTGAGCAAATTCTGGGAGATAGTGAAAGATGGAATCCTGGCATGCTACAGTCCGTGGCGTCACAAAGAGTCGGACGTGACTGAGCGACTGAACAACAACTACAACAACAAACAGTAAGATTATTATTGTTCTTAAGGTGGCACTAGTGGTAAAGAATCCGCCTGCCAATGCAGGAGACATAAGAGATGCAGGTTCTATCTTCTCTGGAGGAGGGCACAGCAAACCCATTCCAGTATTCTTGCCTGGAGAATTCCAAGGACAGAGGAACCTGGTGGGCTACAATCCATAGGGTCACAAAGAGTTGGACATAACTGAAAGCAACTTAGCACTAATAATAGTCAGTATTCCATGAATAAGATGCATGATGGAGATTTTGGTGTAGAGTAAGAATAAAGATCAGAGTGAGTTTAACAGGCTGGAATTCTGACAGGTCTGTGGGAGGGGCGGGGAAGGGAAGGTCACGGTGAACGGGGAATGACCAGGCAGAGCTCATGGAAGTGGGTGGGAGAGGAGTGAATGGTCAGGGGCATAATGCCCTCGGAAGGGGCAACAGTCGGGTGTCACTGTTACAGTGACCAAAGGGCAACACCAGATTTGGTCTGCAGAAACCAGACCTGCCATCTCACAGTGCTCCTGTCATCCTCCACAGGGACCTGTCCTGCCCTAAATAATACCAACAGCTCCCTGATGACAAATAGTGGATGCAGTGAACAGGTGAGGGGGCGAAGGAGTCAGACTCAGGGTGGGGGTTGGAGTGGAGAAACAACACAGAGTTCTGGGATGCAGAATGAGGAGGCGGGGCTTTGCCACGTCAGAGCATCACCTAGTTCTTTTTAGAGCAAAGGAGGGGCTTGTTGATCGAGAGACGCGTGCATTCCTCCATCTGAATCACACAGGTCTGTTCCGATACTGCTTTGCTTTAATATTTGCTGCAGCTCACTGGTCACTGTCCGGCCCCCGGTTCAAGGGCGAGGATGCAGGAATGCCACCCATTCGTCTGATTCCTTTCTTGACCTACCTTTCTCCAAAAGTTGATGAGGCCCTGCAGGATGGGTGGGCCCCAGATTGCTCTTGCCTTAAAGTATTGCAAGAGGTTTAGAAACAGCAGGCAACGTGCTAAGACACACACACACACACACACACACACACAAATAGCAACAACAAGCAAGCTTCTTGGCTGAAAAGAAAGTGAAACTTTTTTTTTCCTTTCAAATTTACAAATACTGAATTGGCAAGGCAAGCTCTTTGAAATGTAAAGCATGGCCACATCACACACAGGGTGTCAGAAGTTTTCGCCCAGAGGGCTACAAAGCAAGCATGCATATACATACCCAACTTGGGTACTGTCCCGATACGGCAGCACTGAAAATATACTACAGAAGGATCTTCTGCCACTGATAAGGACTATTCTAAAAAATAAAAATAAAAAACACAAACACAAATAAACAAACTAAATGCAAAGCGTCATAAGTTAAAAAAAAAAATTCTATAGCAATTCAGCATTCATGGAATTCACAGCAATATCTGTACCCTCCCGCCACCTCCTCCAACAGATGGTACTCTGTTCTGCTTGCAAAAACGGAACCTCAGGGCAGCAGAAGTTCACTGCCACTCCTCATTTCAGTGTTAACACAGTGAGACCCCGCGAGGGTCTCTAAGGAACACATGTGCATGAATCCATTTTCTGGTGGGAGGGGCTGGCTGTGGGAAGCACGGGGCAGATGGAGCTCTGAGTCCAGGGTGCCCTATGCGTGGTGAACAGTCCTGCCACATTTAAACCATCAATTTCTACTTTTCAGTGAGCGATGCAAAAGCAACAGTGCCAGAAACCGTGAGCAGGAAAGATACTCAGATGCCATTGTGAGCATCAGGGCTTTTCATATGCTGGTGGCATGTTAGCTTCTGAGAATAAATTGAGGGAACAATTACATAATCAGTCTTAGCCTCCATTCCTGCTAAAAAGATACTACTGGAAACAGTTCTACATGACGCTCTTATGCAATCAAAGGCACTTAAAAAAACATTAAAAAAAAAAAAACCCAAAAAACCTCCCCAGTGCTTATCTTGGCATCTGAGAATAACTTTTGCCAAAGAGGATTGCTGATGAAAAGATGAAGAAACAGTGGGGGAGATTAAAAGCCAACATTCTTCAGCATGATGGTAACACATCAGATATGGAGCTTACTGAGTTTGATTATCTTTTCCTTCAATAATTATTATCAGGGAATAAAGCAGTATGTTTGGGTATTTTGACCTTGGTTTAAAACTATGATATTCAATTGCCTACATGCCCAGAATTAAGTCAGGTTCCCTGGCATGGGGCTTCCCTGGTGACTTCGACGGTAAAGAACCTGCCTGCAAAGCAGGAGACCCAGGTTCGATCCCTGGGTCAAGAAGATCCTCTGGAGAACGGAATGGCAACCCACTCTAGTATTCTTGTCTGGAGAATCCCACGGACAGAGGAGCTTGGTGGGTTACAGCCCACAGGGTTGCAAAGAGTCAGACATGACTGAGCGACTAACACTTTGATACTTTTCCTGGCATGGCAGGTTCCCAGGCCCTTTGTTTTCTGGCTCTTTCTGCCTCTCTGGTCTCAACACACACAGTATTTTCCCCTGCGCTTTATCACTCGCCCATGATAGAAGTGCTTGCAGTACACTCACTTTTTTTTTCATAAGGTCCCTGTTGGGGACTATTTTTTTGGTCAAGCAGCATGCATGCGGGTGGGATCTTAGTTCCCCGACCAGGGATTGAACCTGTGCCCTCTGCAGTGAAAGTACTGGACTGTCAGGGAAGTCCCACCTTCATCTTTAAAAAAAATCCCTGCTGTTTCATATCTCCATCCTTTGCATGCTATTTCTTCTGACTGTTGTGTCTTACTAAGTATGCTGGGTGAACTCCTATTTAGTCTTCAGAACCCAGTTCACAAGTAACCTCCCCAGGAAGAATTTCCTCCCCTTTCACTGAGTTATTCTTTCCCTCTATGGTGCGGCCTCCACTCTGTTTTTACTTCCAGGAAATCCTGATCACAAAGTGCTGCTAAACACTTGCTGCCCGCATCTTCTCCATACCTGACAGCTGCTCCAGAAACAGCCTGGGCAAGGTCAGAGCAGCCCCTGAGTGCCCGTCACTGGGAAGGCAGGACCAAAGCTCCAACCTCAGCCTCCAACACCAGCTCTGGCACCTTTCTGTGACCTCAGGCAGCTCACTCATTCTCTAGTTTCCTCAGCCAAAACCATGGCACAAAAATCAGTAGCCATCTCATTGGAATGTTGTAAAGAGTAAATGAGTTCCCATATTGCAAAGCCTACAGAACAGGGCCAGACAAATAACACGGGCTCAATAAATACTCACTATTTTCACCAGGAGCTGCCCTCTTGGGTTGAGGTAAGTTTTCTCAACAGTCTGTGGATTCAGACCCTAAAATACACAGGCCTGCTAAAGGTGAAAGGTTGAGAAAGGACAGCTGAAGGCCGACACACGCAGCCTCACAGAGGTGAACGGGGACACAAGATCCGTCTCTCCTGTCTCCAGGGAGATGTTTCTCATCAGATATCACAGACTCAAACCCTAGCCTCAGCTCCGAGAACAGAGCCAAGAAAGCTTATTCAGGTAGACCAAATGCACACCAATTAAGTGTCAATTAGGTGCCTTCATGCTAAGTCACTCAGTCATGTCTGACTCTTTGCGACCCCATGGACTGTAGCTCACCAGGCTCCTCTGTCCATGGGATTCTCCAGATGACAACACTGGAGTGGGTAGCCATTTCCTTCTCCAGGGGATCTTCCCGACCCAACACTCAAACCCGGGTCTCCTGCATTGCAGGCAGATTCTCTACCGACTGAGCTACGAGGGAAGTCAATTAGGTATCAGATTCTAAATGCTTTAACTGATGAGGCATGAATGAGTCAGTAACAGAACTGATGTACTAGCTGGTGTGACTGGGGATTTGAACCATGCACTTTAACATCCTGGGCCTCAATGCCTTGCTCTTCTCTATGACTTAGTAGAAAAATCTGCTCCTTCAGGTTTGACTGGGCACCCATGGATGCTTTTGTCAAAGTTTTTCTAGGGCAGCTTTCCAGACTGGCCCTCAGGTCATCAGGAGGAGTGTGGGGTGGGGCCAGAGGGTGACCGATCACAACAGCCCTGATCACAATCGCACAGGAGGTGCAGGAGACCCAGGTGGCTCCTGCTCCCACTCTGCTCAGCCTGGGCCCCTTTCTAGATGGAAGGGTAGAGATTCCCAACACACAGCGCCCCCGCCAGCAGGGCGCCCACCCAGGCAGGAGGCAAGTCCGAGTCCCTCGTGATCCTTCCACATACAGAGGAAAGCATGTGCTGCACAAACTCAACAGGCTTAGTTAGTGGTCCTGAGCTTCCTTCATTACTCACTGCTCATGTGGCCTTCCTACCCACACACAGAAACCAGACATTTTTGAAAATTCATTTTTAACTAGAGGATAACTGCTTTACCATGTTGTGTTGGTTTCTGCCAAACATCAGCATGAATCAGCCACATGTCCTAATGTGTCCACCTGATGCGAAGAACTGATTCATTTGAAAAGACCCTGATGCTGAGAAAGATTGAAGGCGGGAGGAGAAGCGGACAACAGGGAATGATGAGATGGTTGGATGGCATCACCGACTGGATGGACATGAGTAAGCTCCGGGAGATGGTGATGGACAGGGAAGCCTGGTGGGCTGCAGTCCATGGGTTTGCAAAGAGTCAAACACAACTGAGCGACTGAACTGAACTGATACACATGTCCCCTCCCCCTTGAACCTCCCTCCCACCTCCCACCGCATCCCAACCCTCTAGGTCATCACAAAGCACCAGGCTGAGCTCCCTGTACCATACAGCAGCTTCCCACTAGCTCGTTATTTTACACATGGTAGCTACTCTCTCAATTCATCCCATCCTCTCCTTACCCCGCAGTGTCCATAGGTCTGTTCTCTATGTCTGCAGCTCTATTCCTGCCCTGCAAATAAGTCCAACAGTACCATTTTTCTAGAATTTTTGGACACTTTTAATAGAACAAGAAGATGTGCTTAGTCACTCAGTCATGCCTGACTCTTTGCAACCCCATGGATTGCAGCCAGCCAGGCTCCTCTGTCCATGGGATTCTCTAGGCAAGAATACTGGAGTGGGTTGCCATGCCCTCCTCCAGGGGATCTTCTCAAACCAAGAATCAAATCCAGTCTCCTGCAGATTCTTTACTGTCTCAACCAGGGAAGGCTGAACAAGAAAATCAGAGACTATAAATGTAAACCTTCTTTCCAAAGTTTCAACCGGGATGTGCCCATTACTAAACGGTACATTAATTCAATTGCATGCTACTGCCATGTGATCCTCACTTCGAGATGCAGGAGAGGCTAGCAGCATGGGTCCCATTCAGAAAAAAAACTGTTATTCTAATGCCCCAGTCAAGTCTAGCTCCTACAAGGTGATTGCTTCACATCAATTACAGGAGGGTTGGTCCTCCTCTGGTTGGCCATTTTTGAGCAGCTGGAGGAGAGGGCAGGAAGGAAGGAAAGAAAGAAGACAACATCTTGGGGCACCTTCTTTCCATTCTTGGGTCCAACTACCCCTAGATGCCCACTCTTGGCAGGGACCAGAGGAGGAATCCAGAGGAGAGACCTGCACGGCACCCTGCAACAGATCTGCAACTCTTCACGCTCTGGAGAGCTGAAAGGAGCCGGCAGAGCTCCCAAGAACACATCCTACGTGTTTTCCGAAACATCTTTGGAGTCAAGGGGGGACTTGAGGTCTTCGCCAGAGCACACAAGTATCAACAAGTGGCCAGCTCTTGACAGTTTCTTGCTCTAGTGACTTCAAATGGCATGAGTCTCAAGATGGGTCCCACGTGACCAACTGCTGTGTCAAGAACCTGGAGGGCTCACGTGAATTTGCAGCTTTGCTCTTTACAAGCATCAGGGCAATGTCCATCATAACTGAGATGCTCACAAAGAAAGTCAGATTTGTTTGCCTCCTTTGAGTGCATTTGTGAAAGAATTACATCACATGCTAGTTGTCTGGAATGATGTTAAGACAGCCAAACTCCATTTCCAATGGGCTTTGGAAATTCACCATGTTTTCCCCTCCAGCACTACAGTTATCTTCCTCTGGGCCCAAATGTCATGCAAGAAGCCCACAGAATTTTCCATCTGTAACATATAACACTTGGAGTCAAGATGACCAAAAAGCATTACACAAAAGATTAGGACTTCAAAAGAGGGATTAACTCCGGGGAGATGGGTCTTTAAGGAATTAAAGATCACATTTCCATACAAACATCTGCTGGAGGGGAAAAAAATAGCAAGCGGGAAAGTTCCCCAGGCCTGCAGCTCACGTGGGCAGAGTTCCCTCTGGACATACCATGTTTTCTGAGCCCTTAGGAAACATTGAGTGTGCTCATCTGCTGGAACACCGTCTGATCTTCTTTATGTAGCTCCATTTCCGGGCTTAGGAAAGTGTTTCTGGTATGAGGGAATTTACAGCTTCAGACCACAAAGCCTCCAAAGGCACGCTTTGCCCGTGAGATGCTGGAGCCCTCAGAAACAGCGTGGAGATGCATGAGGGTCACCACAGCTGATCCAGGACTGCAGACCACTTTCACTGCGTCTGCTTTCAAAATATCTGACCACGCAACGTCTAACACCATCCAAGATCCTTAAGTGTTCTCTCATACGCCAAATACTGGCTTCTTGTTCTATTTCCAGCCCCCTGGGGAGTCTCTGTTGGCTGTAAGAAGTTTTGATCTCTTCCACGTGGAATATTCCATGATAGCAATGGTATTCACTTAAGGACATTAAAAACAGGCAACCAACTTTGAAAGTCTGAAGCAAAGAAAATCACATTTGCAACAGCGGAGGGTGAACACAGTGATATATGAACACAGCCCAGGGTGCCCACCGCCCAGGGCTCCATGGTGGGCACTGGACACCGTGTAGAAGCACATTCTCAAATTCTGTACTTCCTTCTCTACAGCCAAGGAAGCAAGGGAGAACACACTTAAAAAAAACACACTTGAACCGAGTTCCCCCAAAAGACATATTCAGGTCTTAATCCCTGCGGACATGGCTTTACTTGGAAAAAGGGTCTCTGCAGACATGATCATTTGGTATAAGGTCATACTGGATTGCACTTCTTGGGTAATGCCTGTGGTAAAGAATCCGCCCACCAATGTAGGAGATGCAAGAAATTCGGGTTCGAACCTTGGTTGGGAAGATCCCCTGGGGGAGGAAATGGCAACCCATTTGTGTTCTTGCCTAAGAAATCCCATAACAGAGGAGCCTGGTGGGCTACAGTCCATGGTGTTGCAGAGTCAGACACTACTGATCGACCCAGCACACACAAGGCTGAGAGGAGGAGCAGAAGGCCCAGTGGAGGAACAGTGTGTGCAGTGAAACTCCCTTCACTGACTTCCCATGCTTGACGCACCATGGTCTCCACTCCCCTCTGTAAATCACTTTAACCAACAACCACGGCACGCCCAAAGCTCAGGCTGGTAGGCCGCTCTCTAGAACACTGTGTGAACAGTGATAGCGTGAGGTCAACGTCACAACTCACTCTGCTCAGGAGCCTCACTGCACAGAAAGACCTGGCATCACACATCTGAGGAATGGCTGATCGCCACGTGCCTGAAATGAAATCCGAGATATTTAAACTACGTAAGTTAGGACTTCCCTGGTGGTCCAGTGGTTAAGGCTCTGAGCTTCCAAGGTAGGGGATGTAGGTTTGATCCGTGATCAGGGAACTAAGATCTCACATACTGGTGTGGCCAAAAGTGAAAACTACTTATGTCATTTTGTGAGTATTTTTGCCCACTGTCTACTGACCTCTTCCCCTTAACCAAGCAGTTACTGTGAATAATTTAACAGAGCTGGACCTGGGGCTCGGGGGGCCTGGGGCAGTTAAGATGGCGATGGTGACTGAGCAGTGGCTGGGTGAGCACCCCCAGGGCTGGGTATGCAGTGAGGAGAGGGGATGGGAGACAGGAAGTGACAAAGCCCATGAGACTGCAGCGAGAGAGCCTAAGGGAGCGTGTGAGTTCGCTGGGGCTGCTGTAACAAGGAGCCCGTGTGCCCTGCTCCTTGGCTGTGGCTTCCACAACAGAAATCAATCATCTCATGGCCATGGAGACCAAGGCTCCCCTGAGGGCAGGATCTGTCCCAGCTTCTGGGAGCTCCTTGTCTTGGGGCAGCAGGACAGGAGGCTGCACAAGGCTGTGTGTGCACATCTGTCCCCAAGGTTCCCCCTTTTATAAGGACACCAGTCATGAGATGAGGAGCCCACCTTCCCCCAGCACAATCTCCTCTTAACTCATTACATCTGCCACAACTCTATTTCCAAATAAGGTCAAATTCTGAGGTACAGAGGGCTGGGACTCAGCATAAGAATTTGGGAGGGACATCATCCAGCCCAAGAGAATGACAGGAGGAAGACTAGCTGAGTGCGGTGTCACAGAAGTCCCCTCTGGGGCCCTCTCGTCCTTGCTCTTCCAGGACAGCACTGGCATCCATGTCCTGGGCATGGTTTGGGCCTCCCACCAGCCCTAATGATGGTTTCCCTCTCACGTGGCCAGGTACCACTGGTGGAGACCAAGGTCTGGTCTCTCCCAGGCTCCCAGGCCCTCATCAAGCAGTGCTGAGACAGAATTACCAAGAGAAGGCCCTCTCCAATCCCTTACACTGTTTTTTTCTGTGACTCACTTTATTTCCTGTAAATCAAACTGGTTAGAAAGAAGCAACAAGCATTCTCAGGCTGAGCACTTTACAGCAAGGTATTAATACATCTGCTCAGGAGAACCATGGTTGCTTATGTTTGAAAATCATTTTCTCAAAAGTCTCGGGAAAAGTCACAGAAAAAGCCAGCATACCTGCTGTGCTTCTTAAAGAGGTATGGACAGGGACTTCCCTGGCGGTCCACTGGTTAAGACTCTTGAGCTTCCAATACAGGGGGCACAGGTTCAATCCCTGGTCAGGGAACTAAGAGCCCACATGCTTCAAGGCATGGCCAAAAAACAAAACAAAACCCTTAATTAAAGAAACAAACAAACAAGAAATATGGATAATAAGACTGTTATAAACCCTGCATGCAGTGCTGAGCCAGTGCCAGCACCAGTTTGTCCCTGGTGGCTATGGTCTGGCTCCTCCTTCCTCCAGTGGCTCAGAGAACCAGGGAAGAAGCAGAAGAAAATCAATGGATCAGTTTGAGAGCATCTCTGGGAGACAGTTTGGTGGCAGAAGAGGCTGGGCCCAGGAAGTCTCAGAGAGGTCTGGAGGTTACTAAAGCCTTCCTCAGGGCTTCCTGGTGGCTCAGACAGGAAAGAATCCGCCTGCAACGCAGGAGACCTGGGTTCCATCCCTGGGTCAGGAAGATCCCCTGGAGGAGGGCATGGCAACCCACTCCAGTATTCTTGCCTGGAGAATCCCATGGACAGAGGAGCCTGGCGGGCTACAGTCCATGGGGTTGCAAAGAGTCAGACACGACTGAGCGACTAACCCTTGCTTCCACTTCCTTCAAGTCTATCCACTCGATGTCCTTTAGGTCGGAGGTTTTGCTGACAACTGGTTATAAACACAGATGATGACACTGATAAAGATGCTTCTCTTCCAGCCTACTGCTGCCGGGGGATGTAGGGGTCTAGTCTTTTAATAAAAAACAAAAGTTTTGGGAGGAGAAAAGCATGCTGGGGAAGAAGCAGACATTTCACGGAGTCTCACAGAAGATGCCATGCATCTATCGAATCAGAAGGCTTTGTTTCAGGGAGAAAAGGCGATGATGACATATTTCTGCTTTCTAGAAGGCCTGTTCAGAGCTGGTGACTAGCTGTTTTGTTTTTTGAAATGTGCTACTTCCTCCAACACATCTTTCAAACTAAACGAAGCTGACAGATCGGAACTGATGAGATGACAAACAAGGTTTTAATTTAGTTATTACCCATTTGCCTAGTTCCCTCCACAATTTTCAGTATAAAATGAGAAGTGACAACTTGACTTCAGTTACTGCATTTTTTTTTTTTAACATCTTACTTTACAAAGCAGATGAAAGGTGTTGGAATCTTTCATATTTTTGTTTTTCCTACTGAGTTTGCACTTTAGAGAGAGAACCCTCTGGCACACATCTCTGTCCACTATTTCAAATCTTTTTAAGTCTCTTTGAAAATTTCTGTCAACGGACAAGACAGACCAGTCCACGCACTGCAAAAAGTATTTCTTTGTCTGCAGAAGGCAATGATTCCCACGGCAGACCCAGGAAGGGAGCACTTCCAGTGCACGTGGCAGCCATCGACTGTGTTCAAGGCAGACATTCGAAAACCAGATGACTTCAAAAGGGTGTGAAATAATGTTTGGGGGAGGGTGATGCCCACTTGAAGCCATGGCTCTTGTCTCCCATTGCTCTCAAACATTTTGAGTCCTGAGGCTGGAAGTGCCCAGAGGAGAGGTCCTGTCCTAACAGGACCATGAGGGTCACTGGACATGAACGTGTCTTTGGCCGGTGGCTGGTCTTCAGTCTTCACGCTCACCTTCCATTCTGATGACCCAGCTCTACCTGGCCAGCAGTCAGCTCCCTGTTGGCACCCGCTTTGGCCTCATAATGTTTGTCATTTTCAAGGGTGTCTCCTCCCTGAGGGCCGAGATCTGTCTTCACTTCCAGTTAACATCCTCATGCAGATGAGAGTGGACACTGACTGGCTCTTCTCTACTAACCAAGCGGCAGCTCCCAGTCCCCACTGACCATCCTCAGAATGTTCAAGGGTCCCCTCCAGATGCCAGGACACGGGGCCCTGGACTCCTTTCTACCATGACATATAGTTTGCTCACACATATGTGAACAGTTGTTTTAAAGACTTCACATCATTTCTGGAGAAGGACATGCCAACCCACTCCAGAATTCTTGCCAGGAAAGTCCCATGGCCAGAGGAGCCTGGTGGGCTACAGCTCATGGGGCTGCAGTGCTGGGCACAACTGAGCATGCACGGGCTGTGCAGCATGTGGGATCTTAGTTCCCCAGCCAGGGACCGAACCCTCGTCTTTTGCATTGGAAGTGTGGAGCCTTAATCACTGGACCCTCAGGGAAGTCCCCCTTTGAGTTCTCCAGGCGTCTCGGCAAAGCCTCTTTCCGTCTCGGCAAAGCCTCTTTCCTCCCAACGTGGCAGGAACCTGAGTCGAGAGGCTCCAACATTGGGCTGCGAGAAGCAGTAGGTGTGGTGCTGTGTGTGTGCCCTGCACGCCTGAGGGCGGGTATCAGAGGCCCACCACCCGTGCCCCCCCCCCGCCACCCCAGCCATCTTCCCAGTCCCTCCCTCCTTAGAGCACACCCAGGCCCCCTGGTACCCAGCACCGCTGCCCTGAGCTCAGCCCTGCCCCTGGCCACCTCCAGCAGGACTGGAGGTGCTCTGCCTGCTGCCTGGCTGCAGTGGGGGCCTCTCCTTGCCCTTCTCAAAAAGCTGGATCTTCTCCCACTTATCAGCTCTTGACCACAATTTCCTTCTGTCACCTCGGAAATTCTAGGCTCTTCCTGGTGTGCTCCTGAGTTCTTCCTTTCATCTAAGAACGGTCTATCCCTGCTACTGAATCAGCTGGAAGGGAGGAAGGGGTGCATCTCCAGCCCTTTCATCCTCGCTGGCACATAAAAGCAGTTCTCACCTGTGCAGGTACGACCGGCTGTCATCGCAGCCTACAGCCAGTGCTGAGGGCTCGATTTTCTGCCTGAAATTCCAGTTCTTAGATCTTCAGATGATCTGAAGTCCTTCCTGGTTCCGTCTGAAAACTCCCCAGCGAGACTACCAGCAACTGCATGTTTTCTGGGCTATTTCTGTTGTTTTTGGGTCAAAAGTGTGCCAGGAAAGGCAGCTTCCATATATGCTAGACACTGGTGATCCCATTAGTCCAAATCTTTTAACTACATCCCTTCACTGCTTCCCTGGTGGCTCAGACAGTAAAGAATCTGCCTGCAGTGCAGCAGACCCGGGTTCGATCCTTGGGTTGGGAAGATCTCTTGGAGAAGGGAATGGCTACCCACTCCAATATTCTTGCTTGGACAGAGGAGCCTGGCGGGCTACAGTCCATGGGGCTACAAAGAGTCAGACATGACTGAGCGACTAGTACAACACTCACTGCAAACCATGCCAGGTGATTATCCGACTCTGTATCCTCGACAGCATTGAAAAGTGGGGGATACTATTAATTTGGCCCATTTTTTGGCTTTGTCATTGATTTTATTTAGGAACTCGTGGTTTTATATGTTTGTTTATGGTTCAAGAGATTATGAACAAAAACACCAACATAAATAAATGATGAGTAATTTATACTAAAAATGGTACAAGTAAGGTTCAGATTCAGTAAGTAAAAGACACTACAGAAAAGAAAAACATGGTGGTTAAATGCATAAGGCACAGTAATTGTGACAGTGAAGTCAGGGTGAGAGAAAGAAACCCAGAGTGTATTTTATTTCACAGATGACTCTTGGGTTCATTTTAACTAAAAGCTTTGTACTTAAAATAGGAATGCATACTGATTCGTAAAAATTATCTGACGGGAGAATTCAATCGTGCCATTCTGAAATTGTTGAATAGCTATAAAATTATGTTCTCTATTCAAGAGAGGTTTAAAAACTTCAGGAAAAGAAGTCTTTACACACTGTAATTGTTAGTTATTCAGGTTGTACAGTGTATTTTACACTAAATTATAGTGATGCTGGGCCTTAATCATGCCATGAGTCTAAGTTTTTAGCAATTTTCATTTGATATAGATTAGAAAAAATTAGTGGGGCCCATATGAGCTTCTGAAAATCAGGAGGAGATTAAACGAAATTGTCTTGTGTTAGGAAGTCCACTCTGGGATGTGTCTCTAGCTACGATCTAGGTCACAGATCAGAGAGGAGGAGCCACCCCCAGGCAACAGAGCTTCAGGGATTCTAAGAGGTCTTAGCGCCCTATTCTCAGCACTACCGTGAGGCTACCATTAATGGGCTTCACCATTCAATCATAATCTATGCTGGCAACAAAGACTCATGTCCACTTGTCACCAGGATAGTTTTAATACCAAGATCGTATTGCAAGTTCTTTCGATTGCAAGGAGATCAAACCAGTCAATCCTAAAGGAAACCAACCCTGAATATTCATTGGAAGTGCTGATGCTGAAATTGAAGCTCCAATACTCTGGCCACCTGATGCAAAGAGCTGACTCATTAGAAAAGGCCCTGATGCTGGGAAAGATTGAAGGCAAGAGTAGAAGGGGATGACAGAGGATAAGATAGTTGGATGGCATCACTGACACAATGCATGTGAGTTTGAGGAACCTCCAGGAAATGTTAAAGGACAGGGAAACCCAGCGTGCTACAGTCCATGGGGTCACAAAGAGTCGGACACGACCGAGCGACTTAACAACAACAACATATACATGTTAACCATAATTTTCATGTTACAGCGCTTTCCCGAAGAGCAACTCTTTGCTGGAGAAACACATGCTCACAGACGTCAGCTGGCCCAGGAGTCTGAACTGGCGCCCGGGACGAATCTGCTGGCAAAATCAGGATCCTCCTCTCTTAATGAACATCATCAGAGAGAGAGAGCCAAACCCGGCTTTAGGCCCAAGATCTAGCAGGATATTTACTGACCAGAGCACAGAGCCCTGGTGAAAACAGAAAACAAAACCCAACAAAGCAGAAAAAGAAACGACGACAAACCCTCGCCAAAAAAACTCAACTGTTTTTCTGTTCAAAGTTTCCTAATACAAATATATTTCAGTACTATTGAAAATTCAGTTTTGGTCTAAAAAACCCAAGCCTTGGGTTACCATTTTCTACAGACTTCTTGGCATGATTCTGGTGGGAGAGGGGTGGAAAGAGTGGTCTGTTTGGGAAGGTTACGTGAGATCATGTTCGTTAGTGGGCTTCACTCCGTGAGGTCTGACCATGCAAAGGGTCCCCGCTTCCCTCCCCTGCAGGACCAGCCCCCTCCCAAAGCTCCTGTCAGCACGCTACCTGCCATTCCTGGTATCGTGCTGCCGCATATTCTTGATAAAATGAATCTTCTTAAAGTTCTTTGGTCTGGGCGAACCTGAGAGAGTTCGACATCTGAAAAACAAAGCCATTTCAAAAACACAGTCAGTCGGTCTCGGATAGCTGAGACATCTCCACACAAAGACAGGAAGGAAAGACCAGACGAACGGTTTGAGTCACCCCAAGGATAACGAGGACCTTGTGGCTAGAAGCGAGGAAGCTTAAAAAAAAAAAAAAAAAAATCCAACAGACAGACAACTTCCTTGAGAATACTTCCTTGATAATAATTTATATGGCTCTGAAGAGCCAGCTAATGAGAGCTATAGCCCTTAATTCCAATAACATAACCTACATGGATTCCAAAGACATTATTTGTTCCCGTCATCTTAAAAAAGAATCCTTCCATATCGACACAGGTATCAGGAACGGAAAACTGGAAATTCAGCGAATTCAGAGGCAGGGAAAAACACTGGCAAATTCGGTTTAAAAACAACCCTGAATCATTTTTCTTCTATAGCAGGACTCTGGCTTGAGTCCCCTGGACTATTGCCTCAACACTCACCTTGGCTATGCTTGGAAGTCACAGCTTTACTTTGAATGAGAAGCAGAGACCTGGCTAGTGGCTGTTTGTTTTTGTTTTTTTAGATAAATTTTAAATAAATATTTGTTCAACAAATTGACTTGGATTCTAATTAATTTTCCCTAGAATATATGACATGTGCATGCACTGCAGGAATAACAGAGCAGAAAGGTTTTATTTGTGTATATTTTTTCGAAGTTACCTGGCAAAATTCTAAGACACATAACTGCAACAACAGCTAAGATAAAAAGCAAAATCCCAACAAATGAGAATCTGAAGTTTGGTCTTATCTTGAGAAAGGAAGCAATGTCCTCTCTAGTTGGGTTTTTGCTGCCAAAATTTTTTGTTTACTTAAACCTTTCTGACCATAGATCCCGAGGGCTGGTTTCTGGGATCACATCAGATGTGGGTCCCAAGAAGTGGTGCCCAGGTTCCCAAAGCCACACTGAGGGTCTGAGCTGGGCTGTCACCTGAGTTGAGTCAGTTCTGAACTTGGAGGCTTCAGGTAAGAAAACAGCAAGGCGACCCAAGGAGGAGGTAAACCTGAGGGCAGTGGGGTGTGGGGGCCCTTTGGGGGGGCAAAGGATTAAGGAATGTTCAGAGTCACACACCTGCCCCTCAGCTCTGATCTTTACTCTCCCCCAGAGGCCTGAAAGGGGCTTCTCAAGTGGTACTAATGGTAAAGAATCCACCTGTCAATATAGGAGACATTAAGAGACATGGGCTCAATCCCTGGGTTGGGAAGATCCCCTGGAGAAGGGAATGGCTACCCTGGTATGGAGCCTGGTGGGCTACAGCCCAGGGGGTTGCAAAGAGTCGGATACGACAGAAGCGACATAGCACGCACTTACGCAGGGGCCTGAAGGGAAATTAGGGGACAGCCCGGGTCTAGACTTCAGGGTGTACATTCCCCTGAAACCCCCTTTCCTGCCCTCCAGGAAAGGCCAGTCTTCCTAGAAGCTGCTTCCTAGGGAGCACTGAAAATTATTTTTTTCCCATAGAAACAGCACCTTAAAATAGAATTTATCTTGAAAAAAAAATACAGTGAAGTGAATGAGTGGTCAAAGCAATGACATGGTAGCTGTACCTGGTGACTTTCATCAGGAAAGGGGGGTTCCCTGGGCATTGGGTCGAGAGGCAGGAAGATCCCCTGCCAGTCATGTCCACTTCACCAGAGTGAAGTGTCCACAGCTCATGGCCACAGCCCGAGTGGCCCTGCCAGCATCCACTCCAGCTCACTACCAACCCTAGTGATCTATCACTAGTAATATCCCCTGGAGCTCTTGTGACAATTACACTTGAAGATTTCTATAAGAGCTTCATACGCTGTCAAGTGATACGTTCAAATACACATGTTCATGTCCATACATATGTGTGTGTGTTAGTCGCTCAGCTGTGTCTGACTCTTTGGAACCCCCCATGAACTGTAGCCCACCAGGCTCCTCTGTCCATGGAATTCTCCAGGCAAGAATACTGGAGTAGGTAGCCATTCCCTTCTCTAGAGGATCTTCCCAACCCAGGGCTCGAACCTGGGTCTCTGGCATTGAAGGTGAACTCCTTACCCTCTGAGCAATCAGGGAAACCCACTCTTTGGGACCCCATGGGCTGTAGCCTGTCAGGCTCCTCTGTTTCTCCAGGCAAGAATACTGGAGTGGGTAACCATTCCCTTCTCCAGGGGATCTTCCCAACCCAGGGATCGAACCCAGGTCTCCTGCATTCCAGGTGGATTCTTTACTGTCTGAGCTACCAGGGAAGGCCCATATGTACACACAGGTAAATATTCATATACACATTTCAAGTGTTGTGATTATTATTAAAACTTTTAACTACAAAGGGTGCGTATTTTGTTACTATTTGCTTCCTATATTCTTAAAACTGTAGTCCTGGGACTTCCCTGATGGTCTAGTGATTAAGGCTCTGAGCTTCCAGTGCATGGCGTGTGGGGGATCTGATCCCCAGTTGGGGAACTAAGATCCTACTTGCTGTGCAATGTGGCCAAAAAAGTATTTAAAAAAAAAACAAAAACCCCGCAGCCTTTATTAAGGGTCCTTTCTTGGTTTTTAAATAGATTCTTTTAAAGACAGGCAGTGCCCCACCTGAGGGCATTCTATAGATGCTTCCTGTGGACCTCAGGAAGGGTTTGAATCAGGAAAGACACTCACTGGTCCCACTCCCCACTCTGAGCTTCCAAACCCAGATCCAGCCTTCCTGGGGTCCAAAGAGCTACAGCCTCACTTTGCCTTCTCGAGGCCACACTTGGGAGCAGACCTAGCACCTTGAAGGGTCTCAGTTCTACCCCCAGAATGACTGTTAGAGTCTGCAGGCCACTCAAGGTCCCCCACTGTCTCTCTCACACACGGCAGAAAGTTCTAGAAATATGTAGTCACTGGAGAGAGGAGGATCCTTGAAGGCATAAATGTGTGCTTCCACTGGTTTCTGGACAGGCATTCAGGAGCATCCTTACACACTTAGCCTGTGCCCTCGCCCCTTCCTCCACTGCCCCTACCCAGATGCAGAGTTTCCAGGCTCCCGAGTCTAGATGAGGGCAGTGGGCTAAAAGCTGAACTGTGACGACACCCTCCTATGACCTTGAGCTGCTCCCAGTCTCCATGCCTGTAGAAAGAGGTGCTGTTACCCTTGGATTTAGACACAAAATCTTTCAGTCTTCAGCTGGAACCAGAAGTTGGCAAAAGGGCACTGGCGTGTGTTGGCACTGGTAATTACTGAATGGTACAGCAGATGGCACCCCTCAATCCAGACAGGCTGGAGACCAGGGCCGGTGGTGATGGCTGCCACACCTGCGGTTAGCCAAACAGAGGTTTTTCTGGACACCTAACAGACAGCCTAGGTTCTTATTTCTGGGAGACCAGGTACCACCAGACAATGTGGAAAACCCCCATCTAAAGGCTCTCACGGTTAATGCTCAAGTCTTGGAGTTCAAGGTGGATACAAGAAACTAACCTGTGATGTGCATGAGAAAAGTGAAACTTTTAAAAAGATAATTGAGCACCAAGTTGCTTCAGTCATGTCCAACTCTTTGTGACCCTATGGACTGTAGCCTGCCAGGCTCCTCTGTCCATGTGATTCTCCAGGCAAGAACACTGGAGTGGGTTGCCATTTCCTACTCCAGGGGATCTTCCCAACACAGGGATCGAAACTGTGTCTCTTACGTCTCTGTATTGGCAGGTGGGTTCTTTACCATTAGCTCCATCTGGGAAAGGCCCAAAAAGATAACTGAAGAGGTGCCTTATTTCTATATTAGCATACAATTCTAACTGCAAAGGGACTTCCCTGGTGGCTCAGTGATAAAGAATCTGCCTGCCAATGCAGGAGATGTGGGTTAGATCCCTGGGTCAGGAAAATCCCCCTGGAGAAGAAAATGGCAACCTGCTCCAGTATTCTTGCCTGGGAAATTCCGTGGACACATTGAAGGAGCCTGACCCACTGTAGTCCATGGGATCACAAAAGAGCTGGACACGACTGAGTGACTACACAACAACAACAATGCTGATGATCTAGCCCTTGGAATTGCAAGCTGTATGTTGTGTTGTGTGTGTGTGTGTTTTTAAAGCGTTCAGCTATCACCACCCCGGACCTAAGAAACACTTTAAGAGAACTGTGGCATTGGCAACAATTGCCAAGGAAACCGGAAGACTGAGCACTCAGGTTAAAGCAGGTTAAGCAAGGAAGAAACTAATTTCAAAGCTGCCTGCATTAATGTGTAAATATCCATTTAAAACCATACATTATAAGTGACGCAAAATTAAATTAGGATAGAATTAAATTAGAAACTAATTTAATGAAAGATTAGCTCTTTCTTGTTAGCACTGATTACAGGATACACCTAATTATGCAAAAGGTTTTTAATAGATGCCTTGAAGCAGTTTGTTCTGAGTGCTGACTTTGAAAGCAAGTTGGGCGAATAGCCTTCCGCCCCCGCAGTTCCCAAAACACTTTGGCGTCATTACTGGTACATTCATTTCTCAGAATGGAAAGGACCTTAGAGATCAGTCAATTTGTCCCTTCCATTTTACAGGTGGGAAAACGGAGGCCTCAGCATAAGTAAATGAGTTTCCAAAGCCATGTAAGCAGTTAGTATAAAAATGGGGCCAAAAATTCAAATCCCCTGACTCCCAAACTGTTGCCCCTTCTGCGACTTTTATGTCTTAGGAACAAGTTTCTAAGTACATATCAGAATTTTTTATCGAAGTATAGCTGATTTACAACTTTGTGTTGGTTTCTGGTATATGGCGAAGTGATTCACACATGTATCTCTCTGTGTGTGTATTTATTCTTTTCCATTATGGCTTATTACAGAACACTGACGACAGTTCCCTGTGCTCTACAGTAGGATCTCGTTGTTGATTTTATACATAGTTGTTTGTATCTGCTAATCCCAAATTCCTAATTTATCCCTCCCCTACCCACTTTGGGGCTTCCTTGCTGGCTCGGTGGTAAAGAATCTGCCTGCCAATGGGTTCAATCCTTGGGTCAGGAAGATCCCCTGGAGTTGGAAATGGTAACCCACTCCAGTATTCTTGCCTGGGAAATCCCATGGACAGAGGAGACTGGCAGCTATAGTCAAAAGAGTTGGACATGAACAGGACAACCTCTTCCAATAACCATGAGTTTGATTTCTATGTCTGTTTCTATGGTAAGCATCAGAAATTTTTTAATTAAAGAAAGTCCACTAGGGAAAATCTAGACTTCTTAAACTGCCCAACTCCCTTGATTCTGACTTATTTTTTAAACTTTGTATTTACACAAGATTTGTTGGAAATTAAGAACAGCACTCTGTACGTAGAAGCTGGATGAATTTACAGTTAAGGCAAATCAGCCATTCCATTTTCACTCTGACCGTTTGTGGCATCATAGGCCTGAGAGCCAGAGGACAAAGGACCTGCCTGGGCGATGCTGAGAGAGGGTGCAGGGGGTGATGGGGCACCTGACCAGGAACACGGCACCGGGCTCCTCCTACGCCCCCTCTTTACCACAGGAACCCCTAAGGGGGTGACATTACCACCTTGCTTGAATGACCGTGCTCCCTGCAGCCTCTCCAAACTCCAGGGCCTTTGCAGTTCTGTTCACTGATGGGCATCAATTGTGCTCAGATGCCAAAGCCACCCGGTGCCACTTGAGGACGTTTCTCCCCCGCATTCACTAATTAACTTGGGCCACTTAACAGAGACTGACAGGAGAACACTTGCCCCGGGCCACGTGGATCACAGCCACACGCCATCAGCCTAACGTGGTCCCTTGCTACGAACATTTTCTTTTTTTCAATATTTATTTTATTTACTATTTGGCCGTGCCAGGGCTTAGTTGTGTATCAAATCTGGGCCCCCCTGCATTGGGAGCATGGAGTCTTGGCCACAGAACCATGAGGGAAGTCCCTTGGATGTTTTCAAAAAGCCATCAAAAGTGGAAATCAGACTGTCTGGCCCTGACTTTCTGTTTAGAATGATGTCGGTGATGAGACTCACAGTCACGGACGCTTCGGAGCAGATCCCAGGCCTGTCTGCGCTCCACGCTTTATAACCAGGTGGTCCATGGACATGACCTGTGGCCTGGGAGTGAGGCTCTGTGCAGGGAAGGGGCCGGCTCCAGGGGGAGACTCTCCCTCCATCTCAGCCTGCCAGCATCCCCCGTAAACCCGCAGCACACCATCCTACCTGCCTACCCCGCTGCCCCAGCCCCCTGTGCTGACCCCGTCTTCCCTCAGCCTCTCCTCCACCGGCCAGCCCAGTAGGAGCTTCAGTGAGGACTGAGGGGGACGTGGTGTGGGCCCCCTGCACTCCAGGAGGGCTAGAGGAACCGAGCACAATGACAGGAAGGAGAGCTGCCAGTCAGAAGCCAGGCACAGCTCCGCAACTGCTGTCGCCCACCGCCCCCTCCATCCCCCCAAAAAAAGTTGCCTTGAAAGCACTTTTCTAATCCGGAGGGCGAAACGGAACACTTTCAGCCCTGAGGGAGCACTCATAGGTGTCTTACCCTTGTCCCCAGCACCTGACCATGGAGGAACTTAGGGCCCCCGTTAACCAAGTCAGAGACTGCAATGCCTGTGTCCCCTCTGGGAAAGCCAGAGCAGGGTCACATTCTTCTCCATCAAGCAACAATTTTCAAAAAGAAAGGGTCATAGCACCCGAATTCACACGCACACCGGGCTATCCTGGTACATGGTTGGGATTTCACAGCATTCTCCTTCTAATATTCCAAAGGGTTGGGGTTTCCAAACTGAGTCTGGGGATCAGATTGTCATTTTTAGAATTTAATTCTGTAAATAAAGACCTGGAAAAGAAAAGCAAACTTTGGCCTCCTTCTCGTATTGCAGGCCATTCACATACACATAAATGCAACCAGAAAACTGACCTCCGTAGAGGGGCATTCTCCTCAATGTCTTCCAGGGTCTCCAAGGATGATCGCTGGGAGATGAGGCGACGTCTGCAGAGAGAGGGAAAAAAATCTAGGTGTTAAAACTGCGTCATGAAATGGATCAGGAATTTCCGTAAAGCTAAAACTATTCTAAAATAAAGTCCGTAAAAAAAAAAAATCAGACAAAAGGTGTCTTTAAAAGGCTGTCATACTCTCAGACTGTACCCTCAATGCCAAGCCCATCTTGCCTTGCTGAATCCTGACATTCTCCCTGGGAAGAAACGAGACGTGATGGAGACATTGTATGCTGCCAAGTAACAAAACCAGACAAGGTGCCTCTTACTGCATATAAATTTGGCACTGTGTGTGCACGAGTGTGCTCAGTCGCTAAGTCGTGCCCCACTCTTTTGAGACCCCATGGACTGTAGCCCTCCAGGCTCTTCAGTCCATGGGATTTTCTAGGCAAGAATACTGGAATGGATTGCCATTTCCTCCTCCAGTGGATCTTCCTGACCCAGGGACCAAACTCGCATCTCCTGCATTGGCAGGCAGATTCTTTACCACTGAGCCACCTGGGAAGCCCATTGGTACTGTGTGCCCTTTTCCTAGAGCATTAGATATGTTTTTAGTATTAAAATACTGTTAAATATTGAAATATCAGTGGTCGGAACCAGCTTTAGCTGATAAATATTAAATTTTAAAACCATACTAAATAAAATATCAAAATCAGTAGGAGGCAATAAATAAAACTTATGGTCTCAGGGACTTCCCTGGTGGTCGAGTAGGTAAGACTCCATGCTGCCAATGCAGGGGACTCAGGTTCCATCCCCGTTTGGAAAGCTAAGGTCCCACATGCCTTGTGGCACAGCCAAAAGATCAAAACTTACCGTCTCTGGTTGGCCGTGATTTCAAAAGCAACTAGAAACACAGATGACATCATTTCCCCAGGAGAATTTCTCAGTGACCATTAAGAATATATATCAGGACATAACTAGGTAAAACACAAATGCTTTCCAGATGCTAAAGAACTGAAAACCACCTGCCCAAACCTCCTTGATCTTCCTTTGTCCAACTGAAATAAGAATGGGTCCTAGATAACTCAGAATATCTGATACAGGGACCGGGTTGGGTGATGGTTGGCAATGTCACAATAAATCCATTTGAATAAAGACCATCACTTCATAATACAATAGGTGATTTGGCTGATGGTGGGGGGTGGTGGTGATGAGAAAAAAATCTGATTCAATCTTTACCTTGGAAAGGACTAAAATTAGGATGTCTATTTTATATTCACTTGACAACATTTAGGTTAAGAACATGCAGTTATAACCAAGGTCTAATTTGTCATTAAAAAAATGAAATGTTTTTTGCTTTGTTCTGTGTGTATTGTTTCTGACCAACCATGTGGCTACCTTTTTGTTTCACATTTTATTTTTAATAAGAAAGGTCATTTTTGCAAACCATTTGAGGGCTTCATCGATTTTCTCAGAGCCTGTCTTCATCTTTTTAAAAAATATTTATTTATTTGGCTATGTCGAGTCTTAGTTGCAGCATATGGGATCTCTGATCTTTAAGGTGGCATTCAGGATCTAGTTCCCTGACTAGGGATTGAACCCGGGCCCCCTGAATTGGGAATGTGGCGTCTTAGCCACTGGACCACCAGGCAAGTCCCGTCTTCATATTTTGACATCAAGTCCTTTCTAAAACACTCAGCATGTTCTCCCTGCTTTTCTCTCCAGTGACCCTTGTCCATCCACGTGTGAGAACTGGAAGCACTCCGACATCACCTTCAGTGTCTTCATGACATGCTGACCTTTTATAAGATATGCAGTTTTATTCTGCAGTTAACTTACACTGAATTTCCATTTCTCTAATGTTGCCAGATTTCCAACAGTTAGCCAGACTGGAGGCAATGGCCTTGGGGAGACACTGGTCTTAACCGAGGGGTAGGGAACTGATTTTATAGGTGGGGATTTGAAAGGAACCCAATTCTTGAGCAAGCAAGAGCTCTCTATGCAGCCCCATGAGTCCGGGGACTTGGCTCACCAGGACCCCTGTGACCCTGTGGCTGAAGGAAGGGGCCACTTCATCTACTGAGGTCAGTTCCTCCGGGTGCCAGGTCTGGCTGGAATGTAGCTGCAGGCTGGGATAGGGGCCTAGTTAGTCCCACTCCCATCCACCAGAGCTCTCAGAGATAGGCGTCGCCATGCTCCCCACCCAAGGGATGGTGTGATGCTACAAGGAGCATGTGTGCTGGGGCAGACAGACTGAGATTTCAATCCTGGAGTCTGGAAGCTTTGGAACCTTAGAAAACTTCTTAATCCTTGAGCCTCAGTCTCCTCATCTATGAAATGGGGAGATGAGAAAAACTAAGAGAGAGACATAAAGTCCATGGTACAGAACAGTTCATGACTAGGAGCTCCTGGGTTTTCATTATCACTCCAGTTCCTGCCACCGGGGCTGCACCGTGACCCATAACCCTCCCCACTCAGTTGATGGGGTCATCTTGGCTCTCTTAGCTCTGGCAGCTCCTCCAACCCCAGCCAGCGTCTAGACTGTCACTCCAAACACCCTGTGCCTGAGTCAACCTGTGACACGTGCTCCCTCCACTCCTGCCCCTCCTTGTAAGCAGAACTAACTTGGTGTCACATGTGCTGCTGCACCGGTAACATATATAAATTGTGTGTGCTGCTTCTCACCTAATACCAACATCTCCTCCAATGGGCATGTGATTAAAATGATAATTTACTCTGTCTACTTCTGGATAATGTTCTGAGTTGTTAAGTCAAAAGTGAAATATTATTTTAGGTATGCACCTCTAGATTGTCATTAGACAACCTATTCACAGGCAGAAATAAGTGTATGGGTTTCGGACCCTGAAAATTCCAACAAATTCCATCAAACTCCAAGCCTTCCTTTCTAGAATAGCATCATCAGGTGACAGGTAAACACACTTGGCTCGACCTGCAACCAGGGTGACTACAATGACCGTACAGCTTCAAGCTCTCCCTTCCTTCAATCATCCTGACAGGGGTCAACCAGGAAGCCCTGTGGTCAGCCCTGGGCAGCAAAGATACAACCAAGGTTGCAGCAAAGGCCCGGCCAGTGCATTCTGCCCACCCGCCCAACCACACCAACAGCGAGCCTGGCCTGTTGGGACCGCAAAGCTGACCCCGGCTTGACTCCTGTCTTCAAGGGCTCATATTCAAGGAGCCATTATCAGCAGGGAATTCCATTAACAATCCCTCGAGCTCCTCTGGCATTTGGGGCTGCCCCTCCTCCCACCTCAAAAATGGTGAGGCCAGTCCTCCAGTTGCGAATGCCAAGTGAACCCACAGAGGACACATCAAGCCCTGTAGGGTACCCTGAGGCTCACAGGCTCCTGTCCAGCACTCAGACCTGGAGGTTCACCTTGGAAAACTAGGTCCAGTCCCACAAACACACAATCTGACAATTTCCTAATCTAAAAGCCACTCCCAGCATGCTCTTTGAAAAATAATCAAATTAGGATACATCTTTCTATGTATTTATAAGGATTTGTTTTCTAAAAGCTATTAAATCAGATATTCTCTTCATGAGTTGAACAGCTATAAATTCTCTCTTTCTCTCTCTCACACACACAGAGGCACTCTTAAGGTCTGGATTCCTTAAAGGGAAAAAAATCCAAAACTCAAATGCCCAACTGTTCCTTTAAATTCAGCAAACGTGCCTCCCCTCTTCATGAACAGAACCAAGCTATATACTCTTTAAGATGCACATATAGAGCTTGGAAAGAACTACCATGGATCCTTATAAAGAAACCATCATATGCATGTACACACTGCTATATTTAAAATGGATAACCAACAAGGATCCACGAAATAGCACAGGGAACTCGGCTCAGTGTTACGTGGAAGCCTGGATGGGAGGGAGTTTGGGGGAGAACGGATACGTGTATATGTATGGCTGAGACCCACACACACATATATATGTATGGCTGGTGGATATGCTGTCCCACCAGCATATCATAGTGTTAATCAGCTATACTCCAATATAAAATAAAAAGTTAAAAAAAAAAAAGAAATTGTCACATGGCAGCAGGAAAACAAAGATGTGATCCCTGCCCTTCCTGCCACAAAGGGCCTGCCCTGTGGTGATCGCTCATCTCTGCCCCCTACCACCCAGCTACATCCTTCCAGGCTGTGTAAGAACATCTTCCCTTGCCTTCTATTCTCAGAAAGCCCCAAATGAAAGGGAAGGCTAAGAATAGGTGGCCAGCCTTCACCAGACACTTTTCACACTGCCGTCTGCCTCATAAACCAAGTCCATGACTGTGCAGACTCCTAACCATTGGGCACGGTTAACAAGCAGAGGTCTTTGCATATTTTAATGACTGATGAGGAATACTCAGCCTTGGACCAAAACAGCATGCCCCCTTATTAAACAAGCAGACATTCAATAACAGCCCAAGCATTCTGCGTCGACATCACTACATGGATGGCTGAGTCCTCAGAATTCAGGGTCCCCTCTGTTATCTGACAACTATTATCTGCGTCCTTCCACACTGGCCACCAACACTTTTGAGGCCGATGTGGTTCACATTCAACACTCGTAGGTGAGTCAGCCTCCCTAAAGCCCCCAGGATCATTTTAGAGTATTATCCTTTGAAGGCTGGACTCTGCTGGGGCAAGAAAATGCCAATACCTGATGTGTTTGTCTATCTAGATATACCTACGTGGACCGACTAATTCACTTCTCATTCAGGCTAATGGTTGACGGTGGTGCAAGTCACCTAGGACCCAGGGCTGGTCACAGTGGGAGTCCTGGCAGTGGAGCCTCATCATAGTGGACACTGGACTCACTGATGTCCCTGCTGACCAGTGAGGCCAGGGCAGGGTCATCCTGGGTCCCTCTGCTCAGGGTAATTCCCTTATGGGGTGACCCAGGGCAGCAGCTTGGCCCCAAATCCAGTGTCAGGTAGTGGGCACAAGCGGAGACAGCTCTGGCCCCTGATGTAGGACCAAGAGGAGATAAGGAAGGTGATCCCTGGTCCGACAAGTAAGTCGGGTTGGATCAATGCTCTCCACCCTGGCTACACCCAGGGAACGCGCACCATCTCTGGGAGAAAAACTCAAGCTTTGAGAGTAAGAAGAAACCCTGACCACCTGGGCCAACAAATTGCTATCCTGTGTGGCTCTGCTTCTCCCCATGTAAGGAACCCCCTTCCCGGCTGTAAGACAGGCCACTGGACGGGGCGTGAGGGCCCCATGGATTGCTCAGCTATACAGGGGATGTGCCAGCTGAGGTCATAATTACTTCAAATCCATCTAGACAGTTATCATGATCAAAAAAGCCCAAACAAACAAAACCTCCAACCACAGAACTTTTTCCTCTAGTCACCAGACACCTATACACTTGTAATTTATTTGCTTTGTTACTTGTGTCCTTCTCACACTGACCACCTCCTTTCTGTTGGAAAAAAAGTGATGACTCCAGGGGATTTCCCCAGTGGTCCAGTGCTTAGGACTCCATGGTCCCACTGCAGGGGTGCCTGGGTTTGATCGCTGGTTGGGGAATCGTGATCCTGCAAACATTACAGTGTGACCAAAAAATAAAAATTAAAAAACCAAAACAAGTACAGAGATAATAACACAGAAACATATACATTACCATATGTAAAATAGATAGCCAATAGGAATTTGCTATATGACTCAGGGAACTCAAACTGGGGCTCTGTGACAACGTAGAGGGGTGGGAGGAGGTGGGAGGTGGGAGGGAGGTTCAGGAGGGAGGGGACATATGTATACCTATGGCTGATTCATGTTGATGTATGGCGGAAACCAACACAATATTGTAAAGCATTCATCCTTCAGTTAAAAATAAATAAACTTAATTATAAAAAAAAAAAAAATGGCCCCTCCTGCCACTGAGCTGCTCAGCAAAGCACTCGCTCCCCTCACCTGTGCAGGCTCAGGGGTGGCGTGTACTTAGCCAACAGCAGGGACTCGATCAAGGCCAGCTGAATAAACTCATAGAGTTCGCCATCAGCAGGTGGGTGTCTGGGGAATCTTCCCAGGCAGCGTTTTCGTGGCCTTCCACTCAAGGCTTCCCTATACACAGTTATTACTGGGATTTCTCTGTTCAATCCACCAGATCCCAGTCTGATCACCAGAGCCCAGAAATCATCCTCAGAAAGCATCCCATAGCCTCACGACAGTGAGAAGCAGTAGACCCTACCCCTGCAGGAGGTCGGGGGGCAGGAGGGATGGGGAGAAGGGTCAGTGCTCCCAGCACAGCCCAGCAGTGTGCAGGTAGAAGGCCTGATCTGTTTAAAATGGATTTCTTCTGAGTTTATTAAACATTCATTTCCCACTTGCTTTTTGACTATAAGAGTAATAGGTTTTCATTGTTAAAAAAAATTCGAAGATGTGTGAAATAGAAATTGAGGAAATGACCTGCAAACCCCAGGGCCCAGAGAGCACCCTCTAAGAGTCTGGTGTGTGTCCTTTCAGACTTGCTCCTAGTTTCACACATGCTTGTAAACATAAATGTGTATGTATATATATATATATATATATATATATATATATATATATATATATACACACACACACAGCCTCCTCTGTCCATGGGATTCTCCAGGCAAGAATACTGGAGTGTGTTGCCATGCTCTCCTCCAGGGGATCTTCCCGACCCATGAATCGAACCCATATCTCTTACGTCTACCTGCATTGGCAAGTGGGTTCTTTACCACTAGAGCCACCTGGGAAGCCCTTTCAGACATATACTTTTTATTTATCTGGCTGCATCGGATCTTAGCTGCAGCACATGGGCTTCTCTAGCTTTGGTGCTCGGGCTTCTCTCTAGTTGTGGCACACGGGCTCAGTAATTGCAACATGTGAGATCAGCTGTCCCGAGGCACGTGGGATCTCAGTTCCCTGATCAGGGATCGAATCTAAGTCCTCTGCATTAGAAGGAGGATTCTTAACCACTGGACCACAAGAGAAGTCCCAGAGATGGACTTTTTAGCAGGTAGAGAATCCCTTTGCAAAATGTCCTAAGATTCCATCCCTTGGTCAACATATCTCACCTACAAGAGAGGGCTTATTACTTCATTAAGCCATAAAGAGAAGAACCCCTATGAATCCAAGAATCATACTTTCACTGATACAGCTTTTATGAAAATGCTGGCTTTCAAATACCAGGCTCTCAAGGTCAAGTGCTAATGTTCCACTGCTCTTTCCTTCATTCTCTCACACGGCTTCTGATTGTTGGGGTCATAGCACCAGAAGCTCGAGCTCCACACTCAGCATCTAAATTGGGATGATTTTGGTCGTGATTTGGCAAATTTTAAAGCCAAGATCCCAGATGCTTCTGTAGCAGAAATTGTCAGATTGTGCTCCTTGAAGAAGCAAACTGTTTTGCACCAGTACATATGTGTTCACAGATGAAGGAAGAGAAGTCAGCTGCCACCTCTCAACAGAAGTTACAGAGTCTTACGGCAAAACGGCCCTGGCTTCAGCCAGAAGACGTGTTCGTTAGACGCATGCTCAGTTCTGCTTTCCACGGATCTAAAGCAATCTGTCTCACAGCAAAGGTGCTGGTGGAACTGAGTGAGGCCCTAGCTTGCCCATGTGGCAACGGCTGCTTGTCAGACTGTGGAAGAAACTCCAGAGGAGAGCTGGGGACTCTCAGCCAGACATCACAGTCTGGCTGGGCCAGGTCACTAGGCTGGGGTGGCTGCAGAACCCCCGGCCTGGACCAGTCAGGCCCTGCAGGAGTATTAGGCAAAGAGCGCATGACTGGTTTGCTTGAGCAGGGGAAAAAACCCTCTCCCCTGCGGCAGCATAATGCATGTACAGCCAGATCCACCCTCAGAATACTGATGGACACAGTTGACACCTCCAGAGGATCATGGCAGGTTTCCTTGCAAAGGAAGGAAATAGATAATCTTTAATAAAAGAAGAGCTGTGTGGATCCAGAAACAGACCAAAAAAAAAAAAAGGCTAGGAAACTGATTTCGAATCTGACTACATTTTAAGAGTCTCTAGCTGATGAGCTGGGCAAAGAATCACATTGAAATCAATACACTGAGATGCCAATCAGCTTGTTCAATTAAGATCTGTTTCTATGTTTAAAAAATTCAGCCATTTCCTGTTTTTGCAAACATTTATTTATTAATGGAATATCAAATAGCAAGCAGCAAGCTGGATACTGAGAAACAGCAGTATATAAATACTGTCTCCTCCCTCATGGAGTTTACATTTATGATAAGGAAGACAGACAAGAAACAAGTAAAATGATTCTAATTGTAAAAGAAATTAACACAAAGGGGGAAGAAAGCAAATGGTCTAATAATACTGTGGGGCTACTAGCAAGACAGACTTCCCAGGTGGCTCAGCGGTAAAGAATCCGTCCGCCAAAGAAGGAGCTGCAACAGACACAGGTTCAGTCCCTGGGTGGGAAAGATCTCCTGGAGTAGGAAATGGCAACCCACTCCAGTATTCTTGCCTGGAGAATCCCATGGACAGAGGAGCCTGGTGGGCTACAGTCTGCAGGGTCGCAAAGAGTCGGACGGGACTGAGCAACTGAGCGCATACACACGCTCTCAGGATACATTTAAGTCATCTGTAAACGTATTCAGTTCTTGTTGCCACATTTTTATACTCCTGTCAACAAAGCAACTCCAAGTGTTTACAGGGAATTCGGAGGCACTCAGCTTGTCCGAGTCTACTTTCGTTTCAAGGTTCTCATCAGACTCACCAAAACCTGGAAAACCAAGGTGTGAGGTCATCTTGGCATGGAGGGCTATGCACAGACAGACTTGTGGGCAGGGTTTAATAACTGGCCAGGTTATTTACACCTCAGATTCCAAGTCCACCCTACCCACTGGGCCCTGCTGATCTTACAAAATCCCCTTTCCATCATGTCATTCCCTAATTTGAAGATCCACAATGATTCTCCCTGGGAACAAGTTCAAACTCCTCTTAAAAAGGGACTAAGACCTCTGACTAGAGGTCAGAGGACAGAGCAGACACAGCACAAGGGGCCATCCTGAAAGCAGGTCTCCTGGGGGCACTCCTGGGGTCCCAGCGAATTGGGGCGGGGGGCTCAGCCAGGGCCACGAGCTGACAGTGCCACATTCTAATTCCCCCTGCACCCCATCCTGGAGGGAAGGGCCTGGCACTGCAGCTGGAGGGAGCAAGTTGGCCAAATGTACAGAACAGGAACCAAGAGCAAGTGTTTTTGTTTTAAAATCAGGACCCAGAAAAGTTTTGGGCTTTGTGTGACTGATGAGATAAACAACAGTGTCCTTCAAAAGAAGATGCCAGATACCCACGGAGGGTGAACAGGGAGCCAAGCCAGGACAGGGTGAGGATGGGAAGGAGACATGAGCAATAAAAAGATCACTCAAAATAAAAAGATCAGCTTCATATTAGAAAGGAAAGAGGCCTGTCAATCGAAAAGAACCAGTTCAAGAAGTCTGGGGCCAACTCACGTTTGTTCTGAGTAGGAACCAGAATCTAAAGAATCAAATCCAGGTATTTCTGTGAAAAGGGTGCCCTGAGCCAGATGCGGAGCGTGTGGGAGGCAGGGGAGGGTGCTAGTGAGCTCAGACAAGAGCCAAGATTTAACTGGGAGAGGACCTGCTGGAGAAGGAGCAGCCGGTCTAGCACAGGAGGTTCGAGGGTAAACTCAGGAAGGATGGACACACACGCCTCACGGGAGCTGGATAGGACAGAAGACCAGGTTTTGCAAGACACAGAGGCATTCCCTGAAGCAACGTCAGGGAAGAAGCCCAACAGAAATCAGGAGCCAGACAGGTCCCAATCAGATGGCGGTTCCAGGAGGAGCTGGTGAGAAAGTCAAGTGAACATGCAGATGGGTGGGCTGGGAGCTGCACCGCAGTGCGGTGAAACAGACATGTGCACCCCGAAGCATGCGTGCACGTGTGTGTGCATTTACACGGTTGTTGTTGTTCAGTTGCTAAGTCACATCCGACTCTTTGAGACTGCATGGACTGCAGCACGCCAGGCTTCCCTGTCCTTCGCTATCTCCTGGAGCTTGCTCAAACTCTTGTCCATTGAGTCGGTGAAGCCATCCAACCATCTCATGCTTTGTTGCCCTCTTCTCCTTTTGCCTTCAATCATCAAACATTTATATGGTGTTTCCTTCTAGAGCCGGGAACTTCCTGATGTTCAAGCTGGTTTTAGAAAAGGCAGAGGAACCAGAGATCAAATTGCCAACATCCGCTGGATCATGGAAAAAGCAAGAGAGATCCAGAAAAACATCTATTTCTGCTTTATTGACTATGCCAAAGCCTTTGACTGTGTGGATCACAATAAACTGTGGAAAATTCTGAAAGAGATGGGAATACCAGAACACCTGACCTGCCTCTTGAGAAATCTGTATGCAGGTCAGGAAGCAACAGTTAGAACTGGACATGGAACAACAGACTGGTTCCAAATAGGAAAAGGAGTTCGTCAAGGTTATATATTGTCACCCTGTTTATTTAACTTCTATGCAGAGTACATCATGAGAAACGCTGGACTAGAAGAAACACAAGCTGGAATTAAGATTGCCGGGAGAAATATCAGTAACCTCAGATATGCAGATGACACCACCCTTATGGCAGAAAGTGAAGAGGAACTCAAAAGCCTCTTGATGAAAGTGAAAGTGGAGAGTGAAAAAGTTGGCTTAAAGCTCAACATTCAGAAAACGAAGATCATGGCATCCGGTCCCATCACTTCATGGGAAATAGATGGGGAAACAGTGGAAACAGTGTCAGACTTTATTTTTCTGGGCTCCAAAATCACTACAGATGGTGACTGCAGCCATGAAATTAAAAGACGCTTACTCCTTGGAAGGAAGGTTATGACCAACCTAGATAGCATATTGAAAAGCAGAGACATTACTTTGCCAACAAAGGTTCGTCTAGTCAAGGCTATGGTTTTTCCTGTGGTCATGTATTGATGTTAGAGTTGGACTGTGAAGAAGCCTGAGCGCCGAAGAATTGATACTTTTGAACCGTGGTGTTGGAGAAGACTCTTGAGAGTCCCTTGGACTGCAAGGAGATCCAACCAGTCCATTCTGAAGGAGGTCAGCCCTGGGATTTCTTTGGAAGGAATGATGCTAAAGCTGAAACTCCAGTACTTTGGCCACCTCATGCGAAGAGTTGACTCATTGGAAAAGACTCTGATGCTGGGAGGGATTGGGGGCAGGAAGAGAAGGGGACAACAGAGGATGAGATGGCTGGATGGCATCACTGACTCGATGGACATGAGTCTGAGTGAACTCCGGGAGTTGGTGATGGACAGGGAGGCCTGGCGTGCTGTGATTCATGGGGTCGCAAAGAGTTGGACACGACTGAGCAACTGATCTGATCCTTCTAGAGCAGAGCAACAAAGGAGGGGCAGGAACACCTGCAGGACAGGTGTGGGGGAGTGACGTGGAGGCAGTAGGTTGGAGGTGTTCCCTTAGACTGAGGCTGATTGTAACCTGTTCTGAACCTTCCGAAGGCCCGAAGGCACCTGAGTGGTGTCAGATGGACTCCCCTCCGGCCTCTTCAGGAAGTGTGTCATCCTGGATCCTCTTTTTGGTAGTACTCAGCCCGGGGTCTTCTCTTAAACAGCTCACCCTGACAATAGCTCCAGCATCAGTGACCTCACCTTTCTTTCCCAATCCTCAGGAGGACTTAACTGTTGCTTTGCAAGGATGCCTTTACATGCTAAAAACCTTCTGGGACTTCCCTGACGGTCCAGTGGTTACGACTCTGAACTTATAACACAGGAGGCAGAGGTTCTGTCCCTGGTTAGGGAACTAGGATCCTGCATGCTGTGCAGCCAAAACAACAAATAAATAAGAAGACCTTCTAAGCCATTAGAAGACAGAATGGGGGCCCTCTATGCCCAGCGCTGTGGGGTCTGCAGCACAAAGACTGGCGACGGACAGGAGGAAGTTGAGCTCTACCCCGGGAGGTGAAGTCTGCTCCCTGACTCTCCGTTTGAAGAGCTGAGATGTCAGTGGAAGCTGATTTAATTAGAACCAGCAGAGACAGGCGGGGCAGGTGACTTCCATGCTGGTATTTCACAGAACCTTTCGAGGCCTTTCCAGCATAATCGTTCCCCTGAGTTTCTCCTTTGGTTTCCAGCTTGACCTTTCTCTGCTCCAAAGGGCCTTCAGTAGAAATGGATTCTGACAGCTCGGAAACAGCAGGCAATTATTTATAGCAAATTCGGGATGGATGGGGTTTCATCAATCTTTATTTTCTGGTTTTCCCGATTAACCACGGCCTGCACTCAGTCACAGCGTACAGAAACGAAGACAGATGAGCCCTTGTCTTTCCAGCTTCAAGCATCAGCCTCCTTTTGCCCACTGAGGGACTCAAATGATCTCATTTGTCTCTGGAGCCTTTTAAAAAAATCCCTTGTTTTTCCTGGGCTGCCGAAGTTTAGTCTCTTTATTGAAAGCTGATGGGGACTTTCACAACGGGATCGCTAGGCTCATAAGAGGCTTATGGGGTAAGGAATGTGCCATGGTGACCAAATCGTAATTCAAAAGAAAACTCAGAATCTGTTTCACCTGCTCTTCATCCAAATCCTACCATCCTCCTAAGGCACAGTGCAGTGTTACCTGCTCTGCCAAGCTGTCTCTGACATTTTCTGAGCTCTTACAACATTTCTGAGTTCTTACAACCATACTACATGGAAATATTGATATCTAGATACTTGTAGAATGATTGATTTTATTCTTATTATGCCCTGTATCTCCATGACGCATGCAAGCTTAGTTGCTCAGTCGTGTTTGATTCTTTGTGACGCCATGGACTGTAGCCCTCCAGGCTCCTCTGTCCTTGGGATTTTCCAGGCAAGAATACTGGAGTGGGTTGCCATTTCCTTCTCCAGGGGATCTTCCCAACATAGGGATCAAACCTGCGTTTCCTGTGTCTCCTCCATTGCAGGTGGATTCTTTACCTGCTGAGCTATCAGGGAAGTCCCCGTCTCTCCAATCTGACTGCAAATACCTGGAAAAGATAATTATGTCTTCCCTTCTCTATTTTCTATTTTTCTGGCTGCGCTGGGTCTTTGCTGTGGCATATGGGCTGTTCATTGCAGTGTGCAAACTTTACCTAATTGCAGCCTGTGGGCTTAGTTGTTCTGTAGCACGCGAAATCTTAGTTCCCCAAGTAAGGATTGAACCTGTGTTCTCTGCATTGGAAGGACCACTGGACCACGAGGGAAGATCCTGTCTTCTGTTCTTTGAAACCTCCTTAATGACAGCACAAAGCCTTGTCATAACAGCTGTCTGCAGCTACATCAGGCTCACAAGAAGCAAGGATGGATCTTAACTGCTCCAAGGAGTCAGATGAACACTGCTCAGGGGGACTCTTCTGAGTCCTCTCAAAAAACCAGGAGATCCAAACCATATCACAAATGAGGTCCAAATGAAAGCTGGGACTGCAGAGATTGTCGGTGGTCAAACTTCTTCCGAGTAGCAGAATTTTTTTTTCAAACTAAATGTTAAATCAAGTCCCAAGATATAAAACAGATTAGAGTAATGATAAGTTTTACAAGTAATTGTTTGACATTCAAATGTATAACTCCATCACGATTAGAGCAGTGAAACTATTTTGATGCACAAGCAAATCTCAAACGAGTAGTTACAGATGATATTTCTAACCTGAGGTCATGTCAGTGTCTAGTTTGTCTTTTTAATCTTGGTTGTACAGTATGGAGATAATCCCAGTTGATACACATAAGTAGGTACCTATGGTAACCATTTTCAAACATCTCAAGACTCACTTCAATTAAATAGACGTGGCCAGTTAAACTTAGTTGCATAAAATCAACTTACTCTGGCAGCATAATTAAAGCAAAATTAATGTACAGGCGGTCACCAGCATGATAGGATTTGCTATAGAAAGCTATTGATTTTGTATTTTTCAGCAGTTTTTAAAAACACTTTATATATATATGTATACATTATAAGTGTATAACATTATACCTCAAAATGTTAAACACAAAATTACCCCATATAAGTGGCGATTCCATTCCTAGACATAATTCAAGAGACATGAAAGTTATATTCACACAAAAAGTTGTATGTGAATGTTCACAGCAGCATTATTTATAACAGCCAAGAGGTGAAAACAACCTAAATTCCATCTGACTGATGAATGGATGAATAAAATGCAATATTCTTCAGCCATAGAAAGGAATGAAGTACTGATGCTAAGCTAAGTTGCTTCAGTCGTGTCCGATTCTGTGCAACCCCATAGACGGAAGCCCACCAGGCTCCCCCGACCCTGGGATTCTCCAGGCAAGAACACTGGAGTGGGTTCCCATTTCCTTCTCCAATGCATGAAAGTGAAAAGTGAAAGTGAAGTCGCTCAGTTGTGTCCGACTCTTCACGACCCCATGGACTGCAGCCTACCAGGCTCCTCCGTCCATGGGATTTTCCAGGCAAGAGTACTGGAGTAGGGTGCCGTTGCCTTCTCCGAAGTACTGATAGAGGATACAAAACAAATGGACCTTGAAAACACTATGCAAAGTGAAAGGAGACCGCTGCACAAGACCACATAGTGTATGAGTCCAATTAAACAAACTCCATAGAAGCAGAAAGTGGATTAGAGGTTGTCTAGGGCTGGGTGTGGGAAGCAGAAGGAATGGGAAATGACTGTTGATGGCCACAGGCCTTCTTTTTACGGTGATGAAAATGCTCTAAATTAGAGCACGGTTGCACAAGTCTGTGAATGTACTAAAACCCAAGACTTGTGGTTTGTTGTTCGGTCACTAAGTTGTGTTCGACTCTTTGTGACCCTGAGGACTAGGATCCTCTAGGCTCCTGGTCCTTCACTGTCTCTTAAAGTTTGCTCAAATTCATGTCCATCGAGTCAGTGATGCCATCCAATCATCTCCTCCTCTGCCGCCCCCTTCTTTTGCCTTTAATCTTTCCCAGCACAGGGTCTTTTCCAAAGAGTTGGCTCATACTGTTTTCTAGAAAGGACAGAGCCTGGGGGCAACTTTCAAGAAGCAAGAAGAAAGACAAAACACCCTCCGAGGTGCTTCTGTCAGCGTCTGGGGAAGTAGTTTAATTTTTTAACAGCTTATTCGGAACCCTTTGAAAATACATTATTAGCACATCGGTCTCACTGTCTAGCTAATTAGCAACTGCAGTTCTAATTACCAGGCTGTTCAGGAAAGGTTTCCAAAGTGAATGTGCAGTCAGAGAGCTATGCCGAAAACCACATGGACATTCACTTAAATGTCCTGTGGATCCAACTGCTTATTGGATGCTCTGGCAAAAGTCCAACCCAGAGGTCTGAGCAGCTCTTTATGCCAGCACTTCGGTGTGAGACTCCATGGTTATTATGGGAAATAACCTATTTTTATTAAACATTTGTATTGCGGGCTTCCCAGGTGGCACAGTGGTGAAGAACCCACCTGCCAGTGTAGGAGAAGCAAGAGATGCAGGCTCAATCCCTGGGTCAGGAAGATCCCCTGGAGTAGGAAATGGCAACGCACTTCGGTATTCTTGCCTGGGAAATTCCATGGACAGAAGGGCCTGGTGTGCTACAGTCCATGGGGTCACAGAGTCCGACAGGACTGAGCACATGTACACACACACACACGGTTGAGTTATTATATTAGTTTTAGGTGTACAACATAGCAATTTAACACTTTTATGGGTTATACTCCATTTAAAGTTATTATTAAAATATTGGCTATATTCCCTGTGAAAAGTGAAGCTCGCTCAGTCGTGTCCGACTTTTTGCGACCCCATGGACTGTAGCCTACCATGATCCTCCATCCGTGGGATTCTCCAGGCAAGAATACCCAGGGATTGAACCCGGGTCTCCTGCATTGCAGGCAGACGCTTTACCATCTGAGCCACCAGGGAAGCTCATATTCCCTGTGACGCACAATATATCCTTGTAACTTACTCATTTTATCCACAGTAGTTTGTGTCCTTTAATTCTCCTACCCTTATCATGCCTCTCCTCTCTTCCCTCTCCCCACTGGTAACCACTTGTTTGCTCTCTATACCTGTGAGTCTGTTTTGGTATAACCCATTTGTTTATTTTTTAAGATGTGCATATAAGTGATCACATATAGTATCTGTCTTTCTCTGACTTACTTCACTAAGCATAACACCCTCCATGTCCATCCACGTTGCTGCAAATGGCAAAATCTCACTCTTCTTTACGGCTGAGTAGTAGTCCATTGTGTCCATGTGTGTGATATATCACAAATAATATATTCTTAACAACCTCCAAGGTGAGGGATATATTATTTTCAACTAATGTTTCCAAAAGCAATGGGCTAAAATAAATGTAACCGGTTGCCATTTTATCTTCCTAAGGATGTTCGCTGGTGTTGTTGAGGGCAGGATCCTTATACTGGATCTCTGGGATCTCTTAGGGGGTCTGCCTGCACACCTTTAAAATCAGATGTAAGGCACGCATGCATATATGTGTGTCTACACTCTCTCTCTTCTAAAAGAGAATCTATGAGATCCCAAGAAAAGATCAGAACCCACTGTTATCAGGTAAAGAATGATGCCAGCAGGGGTGACAGGGCAGAGTCCCAGATCCAGTTCTGTCCCTATTATGTAACTTGCAGCAAGATATCATTGTTACCATTATCAATGTCATCAGTACATACACACAAATATTCAGTCCTTGGTGGTGGAGATACAGAGAAAAGCAAAGAAATGTGAGACCTGGTTCCTGTTCTGGGTGACTATTATGGAGACAGGGCAAACACAGCTCTGAAGCTTGGAGAATTTGATCAAGTACTCACAAGCCAGAGCATGAAATGCAGGTGAGCTCTGAGCCATGCCCACTTGGCAGGGAGGCAAGGCTGACGGGCTTGTGGGGAACCAGAGTTCCACTGAGGATGCGTGTAGAGGGTGACTCTCTGCAGAGCCTTTGGCTCTGCCTGATGAGGGAGGCATGGAGCCCAGGTGAGGGTTTTACTAGGTGGCAGGAATCTTGGAAAAAGCTGAGGGATGACGGTCAAAGCAGAGATGAGGGTAGAGCGTGAAAGCTGGGTAGACTCTAAAGATCGCAGAAGAAATAATAACACTCTGATCTAGCAAAAGGAGAGTAGCAAAACAGAAGGATTTTGTAAAACGTTACCAAGAAAGGGATGCTCAGGACTTCCCTGGTGGTCCAGTGGCTAAGACTCCACGCTCCCAATGAAGGGGTCTGGGTTTGATCTCTGATCAATGTCAACTACAAACTGGTACTTGCCAAAAGCATTGCCAGTGACTGAACAACCAGGGCATTTGCCATCTGCCTCTGCAGATTGAACCCTATGTTGCTACAGCTGTTGACCTTCAACACCCACTGCGGGAGTTCAGGGTGGAGTAAGGCACTCTGTGCTCCAGGCAATCTGGTGGGACAGGTCTTTAGATAGCTAGATATCTTCAGCAATTGATTTCATAATCCCAATCCTTGCATCTCCTCTTACCTAGAAAAGCATTAAATCCATTCATGATGATGTCAGCTCCTCATGACAAGCAGAAAACCTTTCATAAAATGAGTACTTAATTGCATTGAACTCCTCCTTCACCAAAATCTTATATATTGACCTTCCCCCAGTGCCTCTTCAGAGCAGTCTCTCAGAGCTATCTGAGGTGCTGCCTCCTGGGCTGCAGTCCTCATTTGGCCCCAGCTAAAACTTAACTCCCAACTCTTACATGGTGCATCTTTTTTAGTCGACATCAAGGACCTAGATCCCACATGCCGCAACTAAAGATCTTGCATGTTGCAACAGCCAAAAAAAAAAAAAAAAGAAAGAAAAGGAGGTATGAATCAAGACACTCAGAGCAGACAAGAACCGTGCATATATACTATGGGGAGTTTCCACACACATGAACCTACTCCTCCATCTCTGGGACAAAGCTCACCTAAATTATAAACTATTATAAATTATAAACTATTCATTCACACATTCAAACGTCCATCCAGCATTTACTAAGTACCCACGACAAGGAACTGGGGGATCAAGAATGAACGGAGCACAGTCCCCACCTCCAAGGACAAACTGATGGGGAGACAGCTGAAGAATGCTTAGGGACGTCCCTGGTGGCCCAGTGGTTAAGATTCTGAGATTCCATTGCAAGGGGCTCAGGCTCCATCCCTGGTTGGGGAAATTTCACATGACATGAGATGTGGCCGAACAAAAAGAAAAAAAAAAAGGAGAGAGATTATAAAAAGGAGAGGATGTGTTGTGAGGGCAAGGGGAAGGGGGAACCCCAGGGCAGGGCCAGGGAGGAGACCTGGGAAGGCTTCCTGGGTGTCAGTGCTTGGACAGACCCTGCAGATCACTCATCCAGGTGAGGAGACCACACACGGTCCGGCTGCAAGAGTCACATGTTAGCAAAGCCCCAGGAGGAGCTCCCAAGGATGTACCACACCACCCGGTCATCTCCAGAGGGAATAGCAACTCTGCCCTTCTCTGCAGCCAGCACATACGAAGGTTAAGAAGGCGATCTTAACTGTTTCTCTGCAATGCAAATCATCCCCTGAAACTGCCCCCGACTCAGTCTGGGAGATTTTATGTTTGGATTTCAACCTGAGTCCTTTAAAACGGAAGCTTGTCAGGCGTCAGGACATGCGAAGCTCACCCTGAGGCTGGACTGTGCCTATTAAATTGGCGCCAAGGTTTAATACCTCATAATCATCAGGAGCCCAATTTCCCAGGTTCATAAACCCAGCAGCAGTCCAGCTTCTGAGTTTAGACTAATAAAAAGCACGAGGCATAAAGGGACCCACGGCCCAGCCACAGGCAGCCCGAGAAGCTTGGGGTATGTGGTCCTGGAAACCAGAAACACCCCCACCGCCCACCCTGCCAGAGGCCAGAGAGAAGGTGTGAAGAAAGCATTCCTCCTGTATGGCTGGGACAGACCCTCCAACAGCAACCAGGCTCTCAGTAAGGACGTCAGACCAGACCAAAAGGCTGGCAGGCCCTTGTTACAGGAATATCACATCCTAAGCACTCCAAGGGCTTATAAACATCCTCTGTCCATGGGATTCTCCAGGCAAAAATACTGGAATGGGTAGCCACTCCTTTCTCCAGGGGATCTTCCCGACTCAGGTATTGAACCAGGGTCTCCCTCATTGCAGGTGGATTCTTTACCATCTGAGCAACCAGGGAAGCCCTTAAAGACATCTCTGCATTTAATTCTCACTTTCTCTATAAGGTAGGTACTGTTCTGACTCCCATTTCACAGATGGAGAAACTGAGGTTCCTACATGGTATGTAACTTGCCCACGGTCCCAGAGCTGGGAGGTGGTATTGACAGATAAGGAACTCTGGATCTCTTCCAGAAGGAGCAGCTCATAGCCTGATGGAGGAAGGAGTGGGCTGTATTCCAGAGGGGAGTCAGGAGGGATGGAGGGCTGCTCAGTGGTCCCCCCTCCCACGGGGCTGACGGCTTATCACTGTCATCGCCAAGCCCTGCAAGGAGCCACCGCTCTGAGGTCTCCCATGATCCCACGGGGCTGGCTTCAATCTGGGGAAACCCCCAGGTTTCAAAGGAGTCTGGGAGAGCCTCTGCAGGTCACACACGGCTTTAAACCCCCTCATGTACTTATCTGAACATTAGGACATCTGCCCCCATGGTCCTTTCAAATTCTGATGCATTCTCCAGATGCTTGTTTCAAAAGAAGTGAAGTTCTAACAGTTTTTGCTAGGTTTGAAAGAAAGCTCTTTTACTTCAAAGTTTATTTCAAATGAAAGCTATGTTGTCAAAGAAATAAGACAGCTTTCCCAAACTAGGTAGGAATGGTGGTTTCAAAAAAAAGAATTCACTTTTGAACCTTGATTGGGCATAGAAGAGCTTCACTCTTGGAGCTCCAAGGCTCGATTCGCATTAGGAATAACTGAGTTTTCCTCATAGATCAGGCTTATTTTTTTTTTTGGTCGCCTGGGTTGTGGGATCTTAGTTTCTGACAAGGCATGGAAACTGGGTCCCCTGTAGTGGAAGCGTGGGGTCCTAATCACTGGATCATCAGAAAAGTCCCTCACAGGCCAGGCTTAATGTGTTGAATCATTAGATCAACACATCAATAGATCAATCATTAGACTTCAGAGGCTGGAGTCTAATGGAGATCCTGTACTGTGGGCACCTGGGAGGGGAGCCCCCAGTGCAGGTCTGAGCACTTGTCTCCTGCACTGAGGACCTCATCATGGTGGGGGCCTCTCAAGTGTAGAGGCGGGGGGCTCTTCTTCCAGGCTCAACTGTCAGTCCCACTCTGGGGCTCAGCTTTGCTCTGTGTCCTGGTTTTTCCCCACTAAAAAAGTTTTTTTTATTGTGGTAATATACAGGACTTCCCTGGTGGCTCAGATGGTAAAGAAGCAATGCAGGAGACCTGAGTTCGATCCCTGGATCAGGAAGATCCCCTGGAGAAGAGAATGGCAACCTACTCCAGTATTCTTGCCTAGAGAATCCCATGGACAGAGGAGCCTGGTGGGTATAGTCCATGCAGTCGTATATACACAATCTAAAATTTAGCATTTTAACTATTTTTAATGGCAACCCACTCCAGTACTTCTGCCTGGAAAATCCCATGGACAGAGGAGCCTGGTAGGCTGCAGTCCATGGGGTCGCTCAGAGTCGGACAGGACTGAGTGACTTCACTTTCACTTTTCACTTTCATGCATTGGAGAAGGAAATGGCAACCCACTCCAGTGTTCTTGCCTGGAGAATCCCAGGGACGGCGGAGCCTGGTGGGCTGCCATCTATGGGGTCGCACAGAGTCGGACACGACTGAAGCGACTTAGCAGCAGCAAGCATACAGTTTAATGGCATTAAACACATTCACATTGTTGTAAAACCATTACTCTCCCCTCCCCACAACCCCACCCCAGAAACCACCATTCTCCTTTCTGTCTCTGTGGATTTGACTATTCCAGGTCCTTCATCTAAGTGGAATCATACAGTATTTGCCCTATTTCACTTGGCATAATCCATCCAAGTCGCATGTGCCAGAATCTCCTCCCTTTGAAAGCTGAATAAGTAATATAGATCACATTTTGTTGAGTTTTCATCCATTATAGGGCTTCCCCGATTGCACATGTAAAAAATCCACTGGCAAGGCAGGAGACAAGGGTTCGATTCCTGCATCAGGAAGATCCCCTGGAGGAAGCAATGGCTACCCACTCCAGTATTCTTGCCTGGAGTATCCCATGGACAGAGGAGACTGGAGGTCTATAGTCCATAGCGGTGCAAAGAGTCAGACACAACTGAGCCACTGAGCACACAAACTCACATCCATTAACGGATACTTGAATTGCTTCCGAGACTTCTGGGTATCGTGAATAACGCTGCTATGAACATGGGTGGGCAAATACCTGTTTCAGTTCCGTGCCTGGCTTTTTTGTTGTTTGAACTCTGAAAGGGCAAACTGGCATCACTCCTATCAGATGCCCCAGGGTTGCCCCTGGGTGGCCCGGAGGGGTGAAAGGAAGGGAGGCAGTCCCCAGGGGGTTGCCCACACAGACACAGGTGTCTCCCAGCGAGCTGCCAGTGAAGCTCCGGTATTCATGGGAGCCGGCCTGGTGCTTTTAAGTGTGGGAATGAACGAAAAGCCACAAGCCCCTACATGCCCATCTCCTTCCCTGCCCCAAACATACCCTTCCGTCCAAGAAAGGTAAGCCGCCCACTGAGCCCCCCAGGGCACGTGTGGGCAGCTGGAGCCCTGGTGTGGAGCATCTCCATCCTCCCTCCTTCCCCCTCGCCCCCTCTGCAGGCAGAGCCCCCTCCTGGCTCCCGTGACATCCTGGACACAGCTCTGTCACGGCAGCCCTGCACCGTCTTGGTGGATTTCCCATCTGGCTCTCTTAGGTGACTCAGGGCTTCCGAAGTCCAGGACTAATGCATATTACCAAAGGTGGTGGCTCAGACAGTAAAGAATCTGCCTGCAATGCGAGTGATCCAGGTTTGATCCCTGGGTCGGGAAGGTCTCCTGAAGAAGGGAATGGCAACCCACTCCAGTATTCTTGCCTGAAGAATTCCGTGGACAGAGGAGCCTGGTGGCTACAGTCCACGCGGTGGCAAAGAGTCTGACACGACTGAGCAACGAACACTAATGCACATTAGGTCCACAATTAATATCCGTTGAAATGTTAGTCGCTCAGTCGTGACTGACTCTTTGCAATCCCATGGACTGTAGTGCGCCAGGCTCCTTTGTCCACGGAATTCTCCAGGCAATGCTGAATGATGGAACAAGGTGAAATAACTGGCTCCTCAAGAATCCCCAAACAACCCCAAATAAACACCACATAAATTATCATGGACAGAATCAACCCAATACGTGTTTCCTAAGGATGGCACCTTGCTAGCCTTTTCAAGTGTATTTTGAATGAGCCAACACAACTGCAAAAAAGGGGCATCTGGCAAGTAACATGGACCCTGAATTTCCAAATAACTTTTTGAAAAAATTAGTCTGCAGCTGGACCATCCGGAGCTGGAAGATTCTCGGTGGGGGTGGTGGTGGTAGGGTCCCAGGCTCTGTCTGTTCGGAGGCTCTGTTTCCTGACACATGAGGGGAAAAATCCAGGAAGTCTCCCAAAGAAGCCTGGAAAGTTTTTGTTTTTTTTAAGTGGAAAAAAAAATAGACGCAGAATTGAAATTACCATTAAGCAAACATGAAAATATGAAAGCACACTCCCAGGAGAACAGGGAAAATAATTTCCGCTGATAGTGATCTTGAGGTCAGTTTTATGGAGTGAATCAGGCACCAGGCAGAGAGCAAGGGATCGGCTTTCTAGTCCCAGCTTCCCGCGCCCTGGTTCAGTCATTCAGAAATAACTCCTACTCCTTGCTTTTTCTACTTTACAACGAGGGAACTGCCGCCCTTCCTCCTCCGTTAAGACTGTCAGCAGAGAAATTGTGCCCGACACAGAACCTGGAGGATGCCCTGACTTCTGACAACACAGAAAGAATTCCATAAGCGCCCACAAACACAGCCACCAACAGACACGTGCAGGATGAGACCTCATAACAAGAGGAGGTATTCATAATGTGATACTTAGTGAAGAAAGGAAACTTGCAAAATCGTATGTACAGTTTGGTCTCTATTAAAAGAGAGAGAATATATATGCACACCATAACCAATTGATAGACTGTAAAGCACCCAGCTCTGTGCATTCGAGCATGCTCAGTCACGTCCGACTCTCTGCAACCCCGTGGACTTGTAGCACGCCAGGCTCCTCTGTCCATGGGATTTTTCTAGGCAAGAATACTGGAGTGGGTTGCCAGTTCCTCCACCAAGGGATCTTTCTGATTCAGGGATCAAACCTATGTCTCTTGTGTCTCCTGCATTATAGGTGGATTCTTTACCACTTGAGCCACCTGGGAAGCCCCATGCCCTACACCAAAAACAGTAACTGGTCATTTCTGGGTAATAATAGACTTCCGGGTAATTTGAATTTCTGGCTTTTTTCTAAATGTTTCACACAGGTATTCCTTTCTGTTATCAGGAAAAAAAATATAGTTTTTTAAAAGATGTATAATTACACAGAGACATAAATATATATTATGTGTGTGTGTGTGTGTGTGTGCGTGCACGCCCTGTGAGTGTATTCTGGGTGATAGGGAAGAGTCAACTGGTGCCATTATTGAAGAAAATAGGTGGAAAGGCAAGAAATTAAAGGTTGATAAGACAACCCTTTGGATTAAGTGATTTCTTGGCCAGTGGCTCACACACACATATCAAAAAAATCCCTAGAATTGCTTCTTTCCAGCAGACAGGAAATCACTCATTTCCCCTGAATTGTGAACTTTCAGGCACCAAGTCTGATGAGGAATCACTGCATTCAAACCAACCTTCCTTTTCCTTCTGTAAATCACCTCTAAGTGAGAGCTTGCTTCTAGACAGTTTGGGAAAAAACAGCAAAATCCTTAGTTGTGTGTCCACCCAGGTTCACAGCAGTATGAGTGACAACAGCCAAAAGGTGTAAACAACCCAAGTGTCCATCAACGGATGAACGGGTAAACAAAGTGTGATATATACACAACAGAATATTATCTGGCCTTAAAAAGGAAGGAACTTCTGACACATGGTACCACATGGATGAACCTTAACTGCTAAGGGAAATAAGCCAGTTATAAAAGCACAAAACACGACACATTCCAGCCCTAGAATCGGCTGGATTCTAGCCCTTGATGGCTCCTAGAGCAATCAAGTTCATAAAGACATGAAGTAGAATGCTGGTGTCCAGGAGCTGGGAGAGGGAGGCATAGGAACTTATTGTTTAATGGGTACAGACTTACAGTTTTGCACAATGAAGAATGTTCTGGAGATCAACTGCAAAACACTGTGAATGTTGAACACTACTGAACTGTACATTTAAAAATGGCTAAGAGTAATTTTAAACTGTACATTTAAAAATGTGTGCGTGCGTGCTAAGTCACTTTAGTCATGTCCGACTCTTTGTGACCCCACAGACTGTAGTCTACCAGGGTTCTCTGTCCATGGGGATTCTCCAGGCAAGAATAGTGCAATAGGTTGCCGTGCCCTCCTCCAGGGGACCTTCCTGATCCAGGGATTGAACCTGAATCTCATGTTTCCTGCATTGGCAGGTGGGTTCTTTACCACTAGCGCCTCCTGGAAAGTCCTAATGTAAAATTTGAATCATAGAAAAAGCAAGAGAGTTCCAGAAAAACATCTACTTCTGCTTTATTGACTATGCCAAGGCTTTTGTGTGGATCACAACAAACTGCAGACAACTCTTAAAGAGATGGGAATACCAGACCACCTGACCTGCTTCGTGAGAAATCTGTATGCAGGTCAAGAACCAACAGTTAGAACCAGACATGGAACAATGGACTGGTTCCAAATTGGGAAAGGAGTACATCAAGGCTGTATATTGTCACCCTGCTTATTTAACTTATATGCAGAGTACATCATGTGAAATGCTGGGCTGGATGAAGCACAAGCTGGAATCAAGATTGCCGGGAGAAATATCAATCACCTCAGAGATGCAGATGACACCACCCTTATGGCAGAAAGTGAAGAGGAACTCAAAAGCCTCTTGATGAAAGTGAAAGAGAAGCGTCGAAAAGCTGGCTTAAAATTCAACGTTCAAAAAACTAAGATCATGGCATCTGGTTCCATCACTTCATGGCACATAGATGGGGAAACAATGGAAACAGTGACAGACTTTATTTTTTTAGCCTCCAAAATCACTGCAGATAGTCACTGCAGCCGTGAAATTAAAAGACGCTTGCTCCTTGGAAAAAAATCTATGACCAACCTAGACAGCATATTAAAAATCATAACAGAACTTTGCTGACAAAGGTCTGCCTGGTCAAACCTATGGTTTTTCCAGTAGTCATGTATGGATGTGAGAGTTGGACCATAAAGAAAACTGAGTGCTGAAGAATTGATGCTTTTGAACTTGGTACTGAAGAAGACACTTTAGAGTCCCTTGGACTGCAAGAAGATCTAACCAGTCCATCCTAAAGGAGATCAGTCCTGAGTGTTCATTGGAAGGACTGATGCTGAAGCTGAAGTTCCAATACTTTGGCCACCTGATGCAAAGAGCATACTCATTGGAAAGACTCTGATGGTGGGAAAGATTGAGGGCTGGAGGAGAAGCAGATGACAGAGGATGAGATGGTTGGACAGCATCATATTGACTCAATGGACATGAATTTGAGCAAACTCTGGGAGATAATGAAAGACAGGGGAGCCTGGCGTGCTGCAGTTCATGGGGTTACAAAGGGTTGGACACGACTTGGCGACTGAACAAGAAAGAGAAGAGTAGCCACAGACAAGTATTACTTGATTACTTCTCCGGAGACAAGAAAGAAACCTAGCTCCCGGTGAGGCTATCTTGATGGTGTACTTTGACAATGAGTTTTTTAAAAAACAGTCAAACCTTCAATCATATTCTCTACCTAGATTTTTAGGATGAGATAAAAATAGGAAAAAAATCATAAACTCTCTTGAGAAAAATATAGTCTTTGGAACAGCAGACTAATTTTAATCTCGCTAGGAGCAACCAACTTTTTGTCTGTGCATGTGTTTTAATTATTTATTTTTAAACTTCAACAGATGTCTTTTATAAGCTCACACAGCCAGGATCATCTGACTGGAATCTATTTAGCAGCATATCTCGCACTGACGCCTTGGGCTGAATAAACATTGACATGGAAGAAAGAATCACTGTTCACTGATAAAAGTGTACACAGTAGAAAAAAACCATCGAGGGGAAAAGCTCTACTTGAAATACTTGCTTATAGGCAAGGTGTCCTTTCCCCTTAAGGAAACAGGAGTTTTCTTTCTTTTTAAAAAACTTTTACTGAAGTATAGTTGATTTACAGTGTTGTTAATTTTTGCTGTACAGCAAAGTGAGTCAGTTTTTACATTTTCTTTTTCGTATTCTTTTCCACCGTGGTTTATCACGGGATACTGAATGCAGCGAGTTCCCTGTGCTATAAAAAAGGACCCTGTTGTTTATCCATCCTATATATTACTAGTTTGCATCTGCTAATCCCAAACTTCCAATTCTTTCCCCTCCCTGGGCAACCACAAGCCTGTTCTCTATGTCTGTGAGTTGGTTAGTTTCGTATATGCATTCATTGAGGTCATATTTTAGATTGCACGTGTAAGTCATACCATATGATATTTGTCTTTCTCTTTCTGACATCCTTTGTTGAGTATGATAATCTCTAGGTCCATCTATGTAGCTGCAAATAGCATTATTTCATTATTTTTAACGGCTGTAGTATTCCTCTGTGTGTGTGTGTGTGTGTGTGTGTGTGTGTGTGTATCACACCTTCTTTATCCATCATCTGTCAGTGGACATTGAGGTTGTTTCTTTATCTTGGCTATTGTAAATAGCACTGCTATGAACAGAAGGGTGCATGTATCTTTTTGAGTCCCAGTTTTGTCTGGGTATATGCCCAGGAGTGGGATTGCTGGATTACATGGCCACTCTATTTTTAGTTTTTTGAGGAACCTGAAAATAGGAGTTTTCTAACAAGAGAAGGCTGGCAAGCTCATGTTATGAAGGCAAGCAGATTCAGTTCAGTTCAGTTCAGTTCAGTCGCTCAGTCGTGTCCTACTCTTTGCGACCCCATGAATTGCAGCATGCCAGGCCTCCCTGTCCATCACAAACTCCCGGAGTTCACTCAGACTCACGTCCATCACGTCAGTGATGCCATCCAGCCATCTCATCCTCTGTTGTCCCCTTCTCCTCCTGCCCCCAATCCCTCCCAGCATCAGAGTCTTTTCCAATGAGTCAACTCTTCGCATGAGGTGGCCAAAGTACTGGAGTTTCAGCTTCAGCATCATTCTTTCCAAAGAACACCCAAGACTGATCTCCTTCAGAATGGACTGGTTGGATCTCCTTGCAGTCCAAGGGACTCTCAAGAGTCTTCTCCAACACCACAGTTCAAAAGCATCAATTCTTCGGCGCTCAGCTTTCTTCACAGTCCAACTTTCACATCCATACATGACCACTGGAAAAACCATAGCTTTGACTAGACAGACCTTTGTTGGCAAAGTAATGTCTCTGCTTTTGAATATGCTATCTAGGTTGGTCATAACTTTCCTTCCAAGGAGTAAGCGTCTTTTAATTTCATGGCTGCAGTCACCATCTGCAGTGATTTTGGAGCCCCAAAAAATAAAATCTGACACTGTTTCCACTGTTTCCCCATCTATTTCCCATGAAGAGATAGGACCAGATGCCATGTTCCTCGTTTTCTGAATGTTGAGCTTTAAGCCAACTTTTTCACTCTCCACTTTCACTTTCATCAAGAGGCTTTTGAGTTCCTCTTCACTTTCTGCCGTAAGGGTGGTGTCATCTGCATATCTGAGGTTATTGATATTTCTCCCAGCAATCTTGATTCCAGCTTGTGCTTCTTCCAGCCCAGCGTTTCTCATGATGTACTCCGCATATAAGTTAAATAAGCAGGGTGACAATATACAGCCTTGACGTACTCCTTTTCCTATTAGGCCAAGTTTAATATTCCATGCAAATAGAAATATGAATTTAGGGCGGCAATTTTTTATAGGCAAATAACAGAAAGCCCCACCCCAACCCCCTAAGACTGAACACTTCCAAACTCTGCTTCGAGAAAGCAAATAGGAGTTTCCTAACATTGCTCTCACAGTCAGCTGCTGTCTGTCCTTGTGCCGCAGCCCCGCCTCCAAAAGATTAATTTTGTACCACTCAGCTGTGAAGCCCAGGTCTGTGGAGGGAGGGAAGAAATGCAGGAAGTAACTTGACTGCCCAAGAGCTGAGATTCTAGAGAGGGAAAAAAATTGATTTTCCAAATCACTACCATATCATGATTCCACAGATGTGGAAATGAAGCGGCATCCTTTGTTTTTATTTTCTGCTGGTGACATGAAATGCATTACCAAGGAAACAGGCAGGGTCTGCCCCGGGGTCTGCTTAGAAAGGTACATGTGTGATGGGTCCTGAGATGACTCCAGGTTGGGGGGCCCCATAAGATCTGGTCTCCCCCTCCCTGTGGGACACAGGATTGCTTTTGACTAACATCGGTACCAGATGCTGAGTTGCAGATGGAAGGGAAAGAAAACTCTGGTGGTTTTAAATATATTTGAGTAGCTATAAAGATGGAGGTTTGGGGGTGACATGGAAATTTGCTGTTTACATGCCTTAATTATGCTCTCCCCATGTGACATCTCGTATTCTTGTCCTCTGCCACTTGAATGTTCACAGACAGGGACTATCAAAGCCAGCAGGGTGCCTGGAACCTAGCAGGTGCCTGCTAATATTTGCTCATCTGATTAGCTGTCCACTCATCAAAAATGGTGGGGACTTGACAAAAGTCTGTTTAATCTGCTGACTGCTGACAGTCAAACTGGATAAATAAAGCTCTAAAACAGATTTTCCAGGTCCGAACTACATAACCCAAATGGATCAAAAGGACTGGAAAATTGCAAAATCTCCTCTTGGCTCTGGGCCGTGCAATTACAAGCAGACTTTACCATTTGCCTAATTTAAGAGCCATCGTTGATGACCGGACACTCATTTCCTGAGCACCTGTCAGCTCGATAATCATCACGGCTAATGCACAGAGGGTCTAAGGCAGGCGTAGTTCTAAGCACTGACTGTGAATGAATTCACAGAATTCTCACATTAACCACACACACTGGGTGTTCATACTATATTCGTTTTACAAAAGAGGAAACCAAAAGCCAGAAAAGGTTTTACTTTATTTAAGAAATTGCCCAAAGTCACGCAGGTAGGGAGGAGCAAAACCAGAATTTATTTTTGGTTTTGCTCCAGAATTTATGTTCTTAGCCACAATGCTATACTGCCATTATGTATTTAAATCACAGAAAAATCATTAGGAAGATAACTTTTTCAACAGTATTAAACTATGATGTCAGCATTTCAATTCCGTTGTTTAAAGCACTCTTGCCCTGATGAAGGAAATGGCAAGCCACTCCAGTATTCTTGCCTGGAAAATCCCAGGGATAGACGAGCCTGGCGGACTACGGTTCATGGGGTCGCAGAGTCAGACACAACTGAGCGCCTAAACAACAACAAACATGGGTGCCAATCTCTTATCTTTTTACTTTTATGTGTTTTAGAATTTTCCATAATAAAAACTTTAAGAGGGAAAAAAAAAAGTACTCTTGTACTGTGCCTGCCCTGCAGAGTGGGAAGAAAATGGCCAGAAAGTCAGGCTTCACTTCTGGGGGACACCCGAGTCCTGTCTGCTCTGTGGTTCTTGGTTTCCTCATCAATAAAGGGAACACAGTAATTTCAGTCCTTTCCCACTCAATGGTATTAATGGGAATAAATATGAGATGGATGGGGCAGGCGTCTCTAAAACAGCAAACAGAAAAACTCCACGCCTCCCAAGACAGACCAGCTGTGGGAAGCCCCCAGCACACAGCATCTACTTATACCTGTCCATAGGATTTTCCAGGCAATAGTACTGGAGTGGATTGCCATTTCCTTCTCCAGGGGATCTTCCCGACCCAGGGATCGAACCCGGGTCTCCCGCATTGTAGCCACACGCTTAACCGTCCGAGCCACCAGGGAAGTCTTAAACCTGAATTAAGTCCAGGTGAATCTCATTATTCACAGATTTTGCAGCTGTGCATTCATCTCCTTGCTAACATTTATTTGCATACCTGTTAATATTTATTTGCAACCCCAAATCAATACTCACAGGACTTTCACAATCATTCATGGACATGTGCATGTGCAAAGCAGGGAAAATTCTGAACAGCTGAGGTGAAAAGGAGGGCTGGCCTTCCTGTTTTCAGCTCTCAGACTGCCACGAGTAACTCAAGGTACTCTTGAGCGCCTCACTTACTGTACTTTTGCACTTGCTGTCGGTGATTTCACCATTTAAAACAGCGTCCAGGCCAAGTGGCCAACGGGACAAATTTGTGAGTGAGTTTTGTCCAGGAATGAGGTACTGCTGGCTGTGAGTTCAATGCTATCGAATTAACACTAGGTATTAACTACGGTATCTTCCTTTCCCAGGGCTTCCCGGGTGGTGCAGTGATAAAAGAATCCAACTGCTAAGGCAGGAGACATAAGAGACTTGGGCTTGATCCCTGGGTCAGGAAGATGCCCTGGAGAAGAAAATGGCAACCCACTCCAGTATTCTTGGCTGAAAAATTCCACGGATAGAGGTGCCTGGTGGGCTACAAAGAGTTGGACAGACTGAGCACGCAATCCAATGCACACCCAAGGCACCTTCAAGCAGAAACACACGTAAAACCAGGTTATGTATTGACTGGATGATGAAAATATGACAAGAGGCTGGCAGGCGCCCCCCCACACGTTGTATTTCCCTGGGAACAATGGTCCAGTGGTCAGTGTTTGCAGCTGATTCGGGGTTCAGGGCCACTTGACAGAACATAATTTTGTACCACCATATCAGTTCAAAGTTTTATATTAATAATACAAATTATATTAATAATATAAATAATACAAATTTACTCCCTTGGAGTAGAGGCAGCTGACACAGGAGGACGAAGTTGAGTTCTAAAGAGTTAAGACTTAAGTACTTGGAGCTCAGTCTCAGCCCCTCCCCTGAGTACCCATCCACAAACCAGGAGCCTCTGGCCAATATTAGCCTCAGCGAGCAGGGTCAAGGGCTCTCATCCTTTCATTCCACAGTAACCTTACCACTCTGGGCCTCTTCAAGGTCCCTTCTTGTCCATCTGAAAGTCTAGAGTCCGGCTGCTGTAGGAAACTCCAAGGCCTGGGGGGTGTGGAGCCCCTCTGCTCTAGGCAATCCCCCTCCACTCCACTCCTACGAACCCCCAAGCCACTGGGCTCTGACAGTCCTCTCTTCCAGGCCGAGAAGGATTCTCACCCAAGTCTGCCGGCATCCAGGTTGAGGACCCAGAATCAGACTTGGGCTTCCTGGTCATCTGGGAGATTCTCCAGTACCTCGAATGGGAAAGTCAGCAAACATCCTTACACAGAGGCACCTTTAAGAAAGTACTCAAGGAATGCAGCAGAGGTGTCAGGCTACTCAAGACTCTATGAGTCATTCCCACGCCAGCGCCAGGGAGAAAAACTGCCTGGAGGAGAAGGGATCACTGTTGAGACCCAAGTAAGACTCAAAACAAAAAGCCACTTTTTTAAGCCACTGGGGGGAGGGGTGGAGGGAATGAACGAGTCATCCTGTGAGCCTGGGGTCCTGAGGAGACGACACGATGCCAGCTGCCCTGGACACAGTGCTCTTGTGTTCTTCCTCCGACCTGAGGTTGAAGTAGTATGGGAATGAAGCTCCTGGCTCTAGCCATGGCTACACAAGGCTGAACTAGCTCCCAGGGCAAGCCGGAGATGCCAATACTAATAAAATGTCACTTCGATTACGTCTGCCAGCGTTATAATAAGAAACTGGAGACTTCCTCCCTTGGGCATCCTCTGTTAATTGCCATTTATAAAAGTTCTGTTTGCCGGGTCTGGAATATGCATTATTTTCCCTTTGAAAACAAAAGGAAACTTCTAAAATATCAATTGGCATTCCAAATGGCAAAGTGATTTGTTTTCCAACTGACACTCTGAGATCAGCTTGGGAGTCTGTCTGGAAGGCAGGCATCTGGTATCAATTTGCGACAATATAAAATCAAAGCCTAACTCCTATGTAAATACACTTAAAAAAAAAATTCCGCAAGTCCCTTCTCTACATCTGTGTCTCCATTCCTTCCCTGCAAATAGGTTCATTAATATCATTTTTTCAGATTTCATATATATGCATTAAATATAATATATGGCTGTTTCTCATTGTAGTATGGCTGAAACCAACACAACATTGTAAAGCAATTTTCCTGCAGTTAAAATAATTTAATTAAAAAAATAAATAAAGATTTTAAAAATTCCATATTTCACCAGCCAGCATGTATCTTATCGATTTCCTTATATTTCAGTCTTGACTTCTTTTTTTTTTTTTCTGGCTCCGGAGAACTAAAGTTACAGATAACAAATGTTGCACCTCTTAATAAAGATCTACTGGCTAAATTCATTCTAGCTCTGTGAAATACAGCTTAGAGGGAGGGTGTATCTAGATGAGTGACTGGATTGAAATATTCCCTTACCATCTCCTCCAATCTGTGTTTAGAACAAACAGGGTCAGATAAAAAATCTGGTTGAGCTACCCAGGGCAGCTCCCCACAGACACATAGTCAAACATGGGCTGGATATGTACCTGACAAAGACCTGCACATATTCTTGGACAGTTCAAGTGTCCAGAAAACCATCCGGACCCTAAAGCAAAACCTGTTTTGCTCAGGAAGGTCACAAAACTTGTTTGGATGAACTTTTAACACATGACAAAGGCAATCAAGCTCAGTGGCAGGAATATGGTTCAGGATTAGACAGGATCCCAGCTCTGCAAACTCCATTGTGCATTAGAGAGAAAAGTAAGCTGCACGGAGTTCAATTCCCTTATTTACATAGTAATGTCAGCCTCTATGAAAGAGCATCAGCAGAGGAGTTGGGATATAATAGTTACATTGAATACTTACTGAGAACTATGGTTTTTCCAGTAGTCATGTACGGATGTGGGAATTGAACCACAAACAAGGCTGAGTGCCGAAAAATTGATGCTTTCGAACAGTGGTTCTGGAGAAGACTCCTGAGAGTCCCTTGGACAGCAAGGAGATCAAACCAGTCAACCCTAAAGGAAATCAACCCTGAATATTCACTGGAAGGACTGATGCTGAAGCTGAAGCTCCAATACTTTGGTCACCTGATGCAAAGAGCTGACTCATTGGAAAAGACTCTGATGCTGGGAAAGATTGAAGGCAGGAAGAGAAGGGGATAACAAAGGATGAGATGGTTGGATGGCATGACCAACTCAATGGACATGAGTTTGAGCAAACTCTGGGAGATGGTGAAGGACAGGGAAGCCTGGCGTGCTGTAGTCCATGGGGCCGCAAAGAGTCAGAGATGACTAAGAGACTGAACAACAACAATATATGTACCTAGCATTGTGCAAAGTACTTCAGAGAAATCAGATTTAATCCTGGCTGTTATGCCATGAATCTGCTGTTGTTTAGTCACTGAGTTGTAGCTGACTCTGTGACCTCATGAACTGTAGTCCGCCAGGCTCCTCTGTCCACGGGACTTCCCAGGCAAGAATACTGGAATGGGGTATGTGATTATTAATATGTCCAACTCTTACAGAGATTCTGGAATCTGCCTATGGGCACACCCGGGAGATGGCAGATCTGAGATGTGTAGCTATTTCCACATGGCTCTGCAGCTCATAACGTTAGTGTGCAATAAGCAAACCATGATTATGAAAAACCACCCGTAAAACAAGAAAAAGATGAGATTGCTGCTGGAATCTTAAGACTGTGTCCTGGGACTTTCCTGGTGGTCCAGTGGCTATGACTCCGTGGTCTCAATGCAGCAGACCCAGGTTTGATCTCTGGTCAGAGAACTAGATCCCACATGCCACAACTAAGATCCGGCACAGCCAAATAAATAAATAACTTAAAAAAAAAAAAAAAAAGACCGCATCCTGGCCTTACTTTGAATAACAGAGTAAGTACAAAATCACTCAACACTGGGTGCTTGTTTAGTTACTGCAGCAGACTATTACGCAGCTTTGCAAAGGCATGTTTTCCTTCTCCTGAGAACATATCTTTATCCTCCACACTCGAGATCACTCAGACTTCAACACCTGGTAATTAGCTGTAAACATGCACAAGCTGAACCCAGGAATTGTTTGAAAAAAAGTCTCATGATCTCGCTCAAGGGTACTTTTTTCTTTAATAAAAAGAAATTATATGTCTTAACTGAAATGCACAAAATCTGACTTTTTTTTAAAATTGACATGCTCAGCATTTACCTTAAAAGGTAACATTAGAATTTTTAGACCAAAGACCAATGAGCATAAAACTTGGTTTCTCTTGAAGCTGAAAATGTATACATCCTCAACCAATACATTATTTATGACCCTACATACTTCATCTCGAGCTAACTGGAGAGTAAAGGCACAGTGTTATGAGAAACAAGACAATGAGAAGAAACAGGGTCAGAACTTTCTTGGTGGTCCGGTAACTAAGACTCTGAGCTCCCAATGGAGGGGGCCTGGGTTTGATCCCTGGTCAGGGAACTAGATCCCACATGCCACAACAAAGAGTTCGCATGCCGCAAGTAAAGATCTTGCATGCTGCAGCTAAGAGCCGGCATAGCCAAATAAATAAATATTAAAGAAAGAAAGAAACAGGGTCATCTTCAGGTCTGCAATTTTTTCTTCTAGAGAGTATTTATTAAACGCATAGCATTGGATTGTGCTCACATCCATCCTGTCACTGAGATGGCTCTGCTATCCCATCAGTCCACACACTGGAACCCGTGTATGTGTGTGTGGGGGGTCCCTTGATGCCTCTGTACCCCGCCCTCCACAGCCAGTCCATCTCCAAGTTCATTCCGCTGCACCTTAAATCCCTGTGGGATCCACCCCTTCTCCCCACCCCCATCATTGCCACTCCAGCCCAGTCGCCACCATCCTCTGCCAGGACAGGAGCTACAAATTGTGGTTTCCTCCCATCTGTGGCTTCTCTCATCTAACTGTCCTGCCATGCTGCCGCCGGCCCAATCATTTCAAAACACAGGTCTTACTCTGGTTGCACCTGGCTAGTGATATCACGTTGCTCTGCTGATGAACATCAAAACCCTCCCTGTGGTCCAAACACACCGCCTGCCCTTCATCTGCTTCCTTCACATCTTCCTGCTTCTTCCCACCAGAGACCCTTCCCAGACTGGTCCTGTGGTCTACACACTCCTCCCAGCCCGTGTTCACCCTTTAGACACCTCCAGAAGCCAGCCCTCCCCACCACAAGCAGGTCAAACCCACCATGGCGCTCATCACAGGCCCCAATGGGACGAAGGCCCTCCCCTCTGTCCACGCAAGACAGTCGCAGCCCTACACCTGTGGGTGATTATTTAAGTGTCTAACTGGACACAAGCTGGAAACGACCACTCAAGTCACACATGTGTGTGCATGCTCAGTTGTGTCTGACTCTTCGCAACCCCATAGATTGTAGCCCCTCAGGCTCCTCTGTCCACAGATTCTCCAGGCAAGAATATTGGAGTGGGTTGCCATGCCCTCCTCCGGGAGATCTTCCCAACCCAGGGAAGGAACTCATGTCCCTTATGTCTCCTGCGTTGGCAGGCAGATTCTTTACCAGAATTGGAGCCTGTCATTCTATCTTGTTTTTGAGTCAGTGATCCCCTCACTGTCTCCACCCTAGTCTTGGATTGAACCTGCAGTATCTCTGAGGTGCACCTATATTTCCAAATAAGGTCAGAATGTTTCTGAGGTTCCAGGTGGGAACCCCATACCCACAAGAGCTGCAGAGATGGGTGACCCGAAGGACTTCAGGGAGCACAGGCAGCGCCCCAAATCCACGTGGTCGCCGAGCACCACAGTGACAAGTTGGTGCTGGGGGTTAGTGACGGCAGAGGCCTCCGGTCTCCACTTCTCTCTGGGGCTCCTAACACCAGCTTCTTTGCTGGTCTCCCTCCCTCCAGGAGAAGTTTCCAAGTGTCCATGAACCTCCTGAAATTCTTTCTAAAATTCTCTCTGTATAAAAATAGATGAACTCCCAGAACAGAAAATTTTTCATGGGCACAAGTTCCTCTTTCTGAAGTGACGACTAAGATGCTAAAAGGGTTAAAAACAAAAGGCACTGCTCTCCTTCCTCCAGCCAACCCGCCTCGTTTTCATAAGCCCTGCTCTGTGCACACCTGTCCTTGCTCACAGGCCTCCCTCTGAGCACTGGGCCGCCAGTCCCTGCAGGCTCAGCTCCGAGGCCACCTCCAGGACAACCGCCCGCTCCAGAGGGGGACCAGGGAGCCCCGCTGCCTCGGCCTGTAGTTCTCCTCTCTTCTGGAAGGTAGGTGCTGGTCCACTGATCCCTGAACCACCAAGCGACCTGATGGTTCACACACAGGCGTGTGAACAACCTGGCACGTGGAGGGGAGTGGGTTGCTGCTGACCCCACGCCACATGGGTCACACCGGGGACCCGGACAAGCCCCACCTCTGTCTTCCCAGAGGGGTCAAAGGCAAGGGCCAGTTGCAGAGAAACCTGCGAGCAGGGAGGGGATGCCAAGTCCATCACCGAAGTAGCATTCAACCGACTCCATGGTCATGGCCACAGGGACCTTGAGGGTGTCCCAAGAGCCCTCACACTCCATGGGTGTCCTGCCTAGAGAAGGCGGCTGAGCAGGCAGCAGGCAGGCCACAGGAGGAGGGCCATGGCTTCTGCAAGGGGAGGGAGCAGAGACACATCTTCCAGAATTGTCTTGGCAGGTAGCTCTCCCCTCCTGCAGTCCCGATGGGCAAGGCAGTGTCTTGCATGCCTGGGTGCGGACCAGACCGGCTATTGCTCTTGACCGCACTGCTGTGCTGCTTTAAGCAGATGACACCGAACATGTGATTCACCTCCTTGCTGCCCTGTCCTCAAGACTGTTATTTTCCAGCGTACAAAAGGACAAAAACGCTAAGGGAGGGGGTGGTGGTGTCCTCAGCTGCTCTGGTCTTATTTTACTACTATTTATGAAAGTGAACCGATGCGGTAAATCATCTGGAAGCAAAAAGCTCCACTCCGGATGATCTAAGCAGACCCTGTTGGGTTTCTCAACTGCTTTTTGACTGATGGTGAAGGGCAGAGCAGGGCAACTGTGCACAAAACAGCCACGGTCTTACCGGCCAACCACCAAGGGCCAAACCTCTGCTAGGTGCTTCTCACGTTCATGCTCACAACACCCCCAAATGGGTGGGAAGTTGTTAAAAATTTATTTCTTTATTTGACTGCACTGGGTCTTAGTTGCAGCATGTGAACTCGTAGATGTGGCATGTGGGATCTAGTTCCCTGACCAGGGATCGAACCCCGGGTGCCCGGCATTGGAAGAGGGGAGTTTCACCCACTGGAAGTCCCCAGGCAGGGATTATTAGCCCCATCCTACAGGTGAGGATGCTGACGCTCAGAGGGGTTGGAAGAGTTTCCTCAAAAGGTGTTGCTATGTGGCAGAGTTGTCTGACTCCAAGGTTGGTGCATCTACTCCTGAATCTATTCACTCAATTTTCTGGGAAGGAGGCAGAGCAGCAGGGGTGTGGGAAAGGAGGAACCGACACCAAACTACTGTTTGGAGAAAGCTGTTGTTATTGGGAAAATTTTCCACAACTCGGGCCCCAAACCAGCGTTCTCTGTTGGCCTGTCCCTCGAGGTTATCATATGAAAGTCAGAATCCTTGCTTGATGAGAAAGTGTTGCTGGCCGAAAATACAGCACAATATTTCTTTGTACTTGAACATCCTGACTTTGGTTGACTCCAGCCCATAGGTCTGAAATACATGAGGCCTAGCATTTTTGTTCTCTGGAGGTTACCTAATATACAGGTGGAAGTTGAGGGCAGGAAGGAGAATAAAATTCTACAGCATTTCATAGAGCTCTTTGTTTTTCTTAAGTGAAACAACTACATTAGAGTTTGTGGTTTATTTTTAAAACTCTCGGCTTGGAACCAGAAAACCCAGGTTTCAAAATTCCAGCTCTGCCATGTGTGGGGTACGTGACCATGGACATGACCACTTCGTTCTTTGTGGTCTCAACTTTCTAGTCTATAAAACAGCTACCACATTGCCTTTCTGAAAACTATTTAGTATATACGAAAGCACTTTGTAAATGGTAAAGCCCCAAACAAGTAAGTAGAATTTAGTAATCAGAAGTTTGTCTTGTGGTGGATAAACTGAATCCTCAAGGACTTACACAATCACCTTTGTAATTTGTAATCTCATCTTCTTTCCTCATAACTCCCTCTTTAATAGCAAACTTTATTTGATTCAATAAAACATAAAAAACTTCATCAAGAACCACTTTTCCACGTCAGATCAACCATTTATCCCCTAACATCCCAATTTTTAAAATTATTTTTGATTGAAATATAGTTGACATACACTACTAGTTTCAGGGGTATGACCTAGTGGTTTGGCATTTAAAAACATGGAAACGTGCACCTCTTAATTCTTTCACCTTTTTGCCCATCCACACCCCCCATGCCAACATGCCAATTTTAGTCCTTAAGCAAAACATTATAGACTTTGGCTGTTTTCCCGTCTCTCACAACCCCCCATCCCCTTCCTAAGATGATCACAGTAGACACTTTGCTCTATAAATCATTGGGTCAATGAATAAAATGCTTTAAAATAAAAATCAGTGTGCTAGACACACAAATCTTTGGCATTCTCCAATATTTTGTTAGTCTTTTCCTGAATGGCTTGCCGTCTATTTGTCATGGGTTAAACTTAGATTTAAGTACTCTCCTACCCTTTAAATTGGGGATAAGATTGTATCCTTTCATGAACACACACATTATTACAATATTCCAAGTCCTAAATGTCTAGTATTCCCAAGCTCTGTTTTATAAGCTTTTGTCTTTGTGACCAAATGTTCAGCAATAAACTCCAAACCACATTAATAATAATCCCATTAAACATAAACTAGTGTGCAATTATCCAAAATACTAACACAAACAAAAAGGGGGGAAAAAAAAAACAGGAAACCCTGATTGATTGTATTATCTCAGAGACTTTTAAAAACCAAACAAAAATAAAAATGCATCACAGTTTGTAAAGGAGAGTAACAGGTAATGATTTTATGATTCCTACAGATAATACTAAGCAATCTGTTTGAGACTTAGTGTCTCAAAGTTTAGTTTTTAAATTGCACGCAGGTTGAAGCTTGAGGTGGGGGGTTGTTAGATGTTTTTTGAGGTGTAAACTGGGTGGTGATGGTGGTCACCCTTTGAGAAATTCACAGAATCATGTCAAGTAACAGATTCTGATAAAAATGTTTGGTTTTTCCCTCTTCCTCTGATGACCACATTTTGCACAGCCCCCCAGGGGAGAATGGAACCAAGAGATGTACCGTTGAGGCCCTGGCACACGTGCTGACAAACCAGCTCTCTGAAAGGGAAAAAGCAAAACCCTGGCTTGTAATAACCACTGGCTGATTCCTGTGGTGTAAACGCTCCCACTATGGCTGATTTCAGTTACCCATCAGCTCAGATTCCTTGGTCGTCCCGTCCCTACAGAGTCAGTCCAGCATACTCTCACCTCTGGCAGAAACCCAGATCAGAAGCCAGAGAGACCAGGCCTCAAATTCTAACTCTAGATTCCAGCTGTGAGGCCTCTGGCAAGCTTCCTTAAGCCCTCCAAACCTCATTGTCCACAGCTCTAATATATGTATAAGCCCTATGTCTTAGAATTGCCAGACAAATAAAACAAAAGATGGATATGAGGGGCTTCCCTGGTGGCTCAGTGGTAAAGAACCCACCTGCCAATACGGGGGACTCGGGTACAATCCCTGGATTGGGAAGATCCACTGAAGGAAGAAATGGCAACCCACTCCAGTATTCTTGCCTGGGAAATCCCATGGACAGAGGAGCCTGGTGGGCTACAATTCATGGGGTCTCAAAGAGTCGGACATAACTTAGGGACTAAACAGCGAATACATATGAAGCCCATAGCACACAGGAAGGTGCTGCTTCCCCTCCCTGCAGAGTGGGGAGAAGCCAGCGTGGCTGGGGTGGGGTTGGTGGATGAGTGAATGATGCAGGGGGAGAGGAGAGACATTCAAGGAGGGAGGTTCGTTGCTGCAGGACTGAGGGAGGAGGTGGTAGAGTGGCTAATTTACCAAATAAAATGTTGAGAGTGATTCTGGTTAAAAATAAAAGACCTAGAAAGTTGGGGAGGGGACACTCCCAGGCCTGTCACCAGCAAGTCCCCAACCACCAAGGAGTCAGGGACAGGTGCACTCAGACCCACAGAGAAGGAAGAAAGTCATCCCTAGGAGGGCGTGTTCAGCGCCAAACCTGGGGCCTCTGCAGGGCGATGGGTCTGCAACGGAAGAAGGGGCGTCTGGTGGGGAAGCATCCCATGGAGAGGCCGGTGGGTGCCAGAGCCCAGGTGCCCTTTGTGAAGCCAGCGCAGAAGACAGGCGTGCAGGGGAGCAGAGAGCATGCTGGCCACACCTGGAAGAAAAGGAGTTTAGGACTGCCGGGATCCGACGTGGGCCTCAGAAAGGTCCCTCGGCCAGCTGGGAAGAAGGGATGGCGGGTCCAAACAGAAGCCAGGAGCTTCCAGGAGACAAGGACAGGGGACCAGCCCACATCTCTGGGGACAGAGCCCTGGGCAGAGGCATAGGTCTCGGCCATTTCTATAAGAGTCAGAGAACAAACAGTTTAGGCTCTGCGGGCCATGTGGTCTCTGCCACAGCTACTCTACTCTGCTTGTAGCACAAGGACTGCCCAAGACAGTACAGAGATGAACAGGAGGGGCTGTTTCCCAGAAAATCTTATTTATAAACAGCTCCTGGGCCTGAATGTGCTGACCCCTGAGCTGGGGAAAAGGGGTGATGCTGAAAAGACACCAAAGGTCCAAAAAAAGGAAACGCATCCAGGAGGGAGGTAGTATTATTATCATTCCCATTTCACGGATGAGACCCTCAGCACTAAGGAAGAACTACCGCCATACACCCAATTCCTGGGGGCGCCAGACTCCTAATTCTCCTGTCTCCCTGAGGGCACAGAGCCCAGGTGGACTAAACAGGTAACAAAGGTGACGGGAATTTGGGTGTGGCAGAGAAACGCGGGCGTGGCAGGGAGCAGGCAGGCACTGGGCAGGACTGGATCCCTGTAGACACCGACAGAGAAGAGACGCCTAAATAAGGAAACTGCAGGGCCAGCACTGCTCTTAGAGGTCACGGAGGCCACGTTCGCCCCCCACCAGCTCAAGCCAGTCAAACAAGTATTTAGGAGCCTGACTCAAACCACAGCAGAGCAGAGACAAGCGCGTTTGGACACATATCCTGGAGCCAGACTGCCCAGGGGCAGGCAGAGTGACCCTGGGCCAGTAACTTAACTTCTCTGTGCTTCAGAATAAGGGTGATGCTGTGTAAGGGCTGTTATAAGTGTGAACCAGCTGATGCGTTGTTCCCTTAGAACCACACCTGGGATGTGGTAGTTAAATACAAATACTGCATCAAAGCACTGAGCCAGGTCCCACAGTGGGCACATGAAGTGTCTCTGCCCTGGTAGGGCTCAGAAAACAGGCTCAGCTCTAATCAAGCTCCCATCACCAGAAAAACCATCCTGTTGATGTGTGCCTCCCAACAGACAAGGATTACGTTCAAGCCTGTACCTCCCATAACTGGTACGTCTTGATATTCATCACATTCATGTTTGTTGAATAAACCATACAAGGCTTTAGGTCCCCAAACTAGAATTTCCTCCATGACATAAAACACAGCTCCTAGGGTCATCCTCTGCCCACTCTGTGACCCTGGATTCCTGCTTCTCCACACTGTCGGGACCTGAAATCAACATCTACTAAAGCACTGTGTAAACCTGATGGCCTTTCGGTCCATCCTCCCCAGAGGAGGGGACCACGGATCACTTCTGTGACCGGGCTCGTAGAGACAGGGCTGGACTGCCTCAGTGGCTGTGGCTTCCAGCCTGGATGGAGCAGGCAGGCCAGCTGTGACACCTCCGCAGCCAGAGGAGCACAGCTGACCCTCCCTGCCAGCCTGGGAAACCCATTCCTTCATCCATGAGCGCACGTCCTGCCTATGGGAGCCACCCAGGATAAACTTAGCTCCACCTCCCCGTCTGACGCTGAGGTTCAGTTATCCACTTGTTCCCAGGCATTATGCCCGGCCTCCGAGGCAGGTCACAGGGCACTAGCCTGGAAAAGCACACCACTCCACTGTCCCAGCGCTTTCGTCCCAGAAGAAAACTGAGGTGGGGCAGGGAAGCCACCTGCCCTTGGTTGCCAGCCAGGGCAGGGACTGGCTCTGAGCCCAGGGGGGCAGGGTACCAGCTTGGCATTCCTGATTGACATGCTGTCACCTCATCCAGCCTCACCTACTGCTCCTTCCCAGTGCGTTCAAAGGCCGCCTGTCCCTTGCCCTCTCCCTACCTAACAACTCTCCTTCCCGGGGGAAAAAAATCCAGGCCGGTGGGGCTCCCCGGGGTGGCTATGCGGACACAATGCAGGGCTTCCCCACCCTCCCCAGAGGACAAAGGATCACGCTTGAACGTGCTGCCTCCCTGGGCACTTGTCAGCAGTGGGCAGGCTTCCAATCCACTTCCCCTTCCGAGTTCACCCACACCTGACAACCTGGTGAGTGTAAGGAAGAGGGCGGCGGGTGAGCCTTGGGCTCTTGTCTCAGGCCCTGGGAGGAGGCACAGGGGAGCATCCTGACCAAGGCCTAGACCAGCCCGGGGCTGTACCCTTGGCGTCCACAATGCACATTGCTGGAAAGATGGCTCAACAGTAACTTGGGTTCGCTTATTGCTAAAATCCAGATAGGTCAGGTTGCTTACAGCTAAAACACAGTGTCACAAAGTCACAATGCAGAGAGGTGACAAAGTGGGGGGATTAGAATCCAAGGCTTGGGGCTCTTCTGCACCACGGGCTCTTTCCATTTAAGACCGGAGTCTCCACAAGGCACACCGTTAGCAGAGATGTTCTAAGAAGCAAAACCCTCACCTTGTTTGAAATGAATACCCTGGTCCCCACACACCCCTTCATCGGGCCCCATGGTACACACGTGTTCACCTAGGCCCCATTCTGCACTTCAGCAGCACCAGGAAGTGGAGGAACCCAGGACTGCTGCCAGCTGCTACCTAAGGGGAAACTTTTCAAGTGAAAGAAAGCCTTGAAACACACTCCCTTTCACCTATTAACGCCTTCCTTAGGCAGAGAACACAACAGGGTGTCAAGCTAGAAGGCATCTTTCTGGCTTCTCGCTTCTGACACCTAGCCACAGAACAAACTCAGCATAAACCCCAGTGCACTGGCTTCCCATCCCTGGAGCCCCATCCATGAGGCCTGTGGTCCTGGGTTCTCTATGCACGTCAGTAGAGACTGGAAAGTAGCAGCAAAGCCAGGGACCCCTCAGAGCAAAGCTAAATGTGGGGAGGATGACTCAGAGAGGGTGTACAGAACCTCACAAGCACCACTGGCCTGCTACGTGTCCTGGACAAACATCTAGTAGGGTCCAGAGCTCCCAAATTCTCCTTGGGCCCATGCATGCCCGGCACGGTGATCCATGCAGGGGCAGAGGAAAGGCATCAAGTTCCGGACTTCCCTGGTGGCCCAGTGGCTGAGACTGAGCTCCCAAAGCAGTGGGCCTGGTTTGATCGCTGGTCAGGGAACTAGATCCCACCTGCCACAGCTGAGTTCACATGCCATAACTACAGATTCCACATGCCAGAATTAAAAGGATTCTGCATGCCGCAACAAAGATTGAGGGTCCTGCATGCCATAGCTGGGACCCAGTGCAGGCAAATAAATAAATATATATTAAAAAAAAAAAAAAAACAAGAAGAAAGAAAGAAGAATGTCAGGTTTGGATCTCAAAGATATGGAGTCCTATCTTGGCCAACACTGGGTCTGAGAAAGAATCTACACGTAGGGAGGCTGTGAGAATTCACTGTGATAAATATCAACTCTCCAGCACAGAGATGGTGTCCTCAATCCATCAACACATCTGTGCCAAGGTCTGGGCACACACATGTTCCTGCCATATTTCAAGATTTGGAAGTACAAGTCATAAATGTGATCAGTCTTGCAAGTGTCCAGATGAAAGTAACAAAATAAATAAGATTTCGGATCAGGAGATTCTGATTTTTATATACCCATAACAAACTGAATGTGTGAAATTCCAAGTTCATGGGGAAAAAAGAGGCAGATTTCAGATGAACTATGGCAGTTTTTCCAAACTTTCCCTTGTATATGAATCATCTGGGGAATCTTGTTAAAATGCAAATTTGTACTCAAGTAATCCAGAATAGGACCTGAGGGTTTGTGAAGGTCCAAGAACTCACTTTTGAGCAGCAAGGTTGTTTGGAATTCTTTAAATTGAAAGAAACAAATCCAAGGAAAATATATGATTTAAAAATGACACCCCAGGAGAACATCCATGAAATAGTATATGGAACCACCCAGGCAAGCAGTATTTCTTAAAGTGAGGCACACCAGGAAAGTAAATGACATTCTTTAAACTACCCTGAGTTCTTTAAGTTGGCCCTGGGCCTGATTCAAATGAGTCTATATGCCACATCACAACTCATCTAAGCATGTGAAAGTTCTCTCTAGTGATCAGAAAAACAACACACTTCTGACAAAACTCCTGTAAGCAGTGCAGTGTAGGAAACAAAATGCCCTAGGAGATTGCAAGTTTCTGGCCATGAGAAATGGCCATGCTCGCACTTCAAGGCCTTTCTTCAATCTCAGTCTCACCGATTTATTTCCTCTCTGCACATTAAATTTGACACGGTTTCTGTTGACAGCTGTAATTTTTTAAAAAGCCTGTCAAGTTGCCAGATATGGATAATTCCAAAGTTGTAAGATGAATGCGACTGTCAAGTAAGGAAGCATCACACTGACTCACTCATCTTAATGTGTGTGTTGGGGGAGGGGATCAATAAAACACCCACGGGGTTCATCTTTATAGGATCAGCGGTTAAATCTGGCTATTTGGGGGATCAGAAATATTAACACACAAGATCGTCTAAAGGTGATTCTTAGAGACGAAGTGTGAGGTCATTTGATCTCCAGCTGTTGCGAGCAGGGGAACACATCTGTCAAGCATGAGACACAGGCCAGTCTGGCACATGGCTTAGAATAACACCTATGTTTATTACCACTCTTGCCCTGACCCACTGGACAAGCTGGGCTCAGGCTCAAACTACAGAGTCATTAGGAGCCAGTGTGTGATGTCAAGCCGCTGGGAAACTGCTGAGTCTGAGCCACTCACCCAGAAAGGAAGGGATCCTCCTCCCCTCCCGCCCACTGGCCTGCTATGCTATGGGGGAGATGTGAGCCCTGACAAGAAACTCAGGCCCAGATGGTCACCTGTGCCCAGCATCGCTAATCACCCAGGGAAATCACAAGGCTGTCTGACAGGTCCACACCCCTGTCCGCAGACATGTGCACTCAACTAGGATGCTGCACACCAAACAGGGTCCTGATTTCAACCCTTAGGAGGAAAGAGACTCCGGACAAAATTCTGAAGGAGCCTGGTCCATTCATCACCATCTGTCCATTGGGAGAGGAAGTTAAGTTTTCCAACAGACCACCTTCTTAATAGACCAGAAAAAGCCTAAGTGTTCAGAGCATCACAGGAGAGAGGCTGTAACAGAAAAGGTTCTCCTTTCTCATCTCCAGGCCTGCAACAGGCTGGCAAGTTCCCATCCCAGAAAGGGAAACTGAGGCCTCAGGAAGCTGACATAACTGAGCCATAGGAGGCCTTCCTAACTAACTAGCCTGGACGTTCCCTCCCAGGAACCAGGCCTGCACTTCCTCCCGGTTGCTCAGTCCTGTTCTCCCCCTATCCCACCTGCCTGATGCAGACAGAACTGCCCAGGGTGCCTGGAACAAGCTCTAGCCATTTCCTGAATGGGCAAGTGTCCAGCATTTCACGGTTTTGCTAAGACGGTTGAGACCTGGAGATGACTTAAGCTACCAAACACAACCTTTTGAAAGGTGAAAAACTTTTCACTCATTTCAGCGAATTCACGTTGGGATGCAAAAAAGAATCCTCAAGCCCTATTTCCTCTCTGTCCCCCACCCTCAAGGCCTTCAAGGGCACATAAGAAGGGCTTTCCTTTTCTTAGGGAAGCAAAAGGAAAATGCCAAGTGCTCCTGGGACACTGGAATACTTGGAGCGCAAGCAGAACTTAGAAGGCATTCGCGGCGGCGTGTCTGCGGCAAGTTAAGACTCACACGCGCCGCTCGGCCGGCTGCCGGACCCACTGCTGGACTCTGCGTCCCGCCTAGTCTTGCCGGGAGCGAGAAGAGTGCTTCTCCGGTCCGGCCCGGGTTTCTGAAAGCTCATGCTCTTTTCCTTGCAATGAGAGGTTTTGATGACACTTTTTTTGGTGGGCTCCCGCAACCTGTACCTCCAACCCCATTTGCATAAGCACGGTGCTTCTCGGTGAGTGCTGGGCTCGTGCACACACGTGTGAAAACACACACACACACTCCCCAGAGACCTTCCTTCTTCCGCGTGCCCTCGCGGTTTGGAATTCGCGCCAGAAGCCCAGGGATCCGGCAGGGCGCGGGAAGTGGGAGCGCCGGGTGTCCCGCAGCAGAGCGCCGGCCGGGCGGGGTTAGGAGAGGCGCGCGCCGCGTCCTGGCTACTCACCGGGACCTCTGCAGCTGCTCGAAGGCGCTGGAGCCGCTCCCCGGGCCCGCCTGCTCCAGCGAACAGTAGTTCTGCGAGGTCTGCCTGGAGAAGGCGATGGGCAGGATTCCCTGAGTGAACGAGTTGAGGCGGCCCCGACTGCCGCTCCCGCCCCCGGGGGTCCCGGAGCTCAGGAAGGCGGCCGCCGGCACGTGCACTCCGGTAAAGGCATCGTCCTCCTCCAGCTCCTCCGGCCCGGCGTCCCCGGGCCCGTCTGGCGGCTGCGGCTGAACGCCAGCGGCGAAAGGCGCGGGCCGGAGCTGCTGCCACAGCTCCCCCGACGCCCGGCCGGCGCCCAGGGAGCTTGCGAACCCCCGGGCCGCCCCGGGGCCGAGCACGGTCGCGTGGCCGCCGGGGACGAGCGGCGAGGGCGGCGGGAGGCAGGGGCCCGATCCAGCCGCCAACGCCGCCGCCGCCGCGCCCGCCGCGGAGAGCGCGCCGCAGCCTCCCCGCTCGGCGGCTGCTGGCAGGCTGAGCCGAGTCCTCGCGCCGCAGCCGCTGCCGGGCTTGGCCGCGCTGCTGTCCTCGCCGCCGGCCCACTCCTCGTCCTGCAGCGGCGGCCGTCCGTCCAAGGAGATGTTGGTGAGGAAGGAGAGGGCAGCTTGGCGCCGCCGCGGGTCCATGCGCGGCTTCCTGGGGGGCTCGGGCGGCGGCTGGGCCGGCGCTGCGGCCGCGGGCCGGGGCTGCGGCGGCGGCTGCAATCTGCCGATGCCCGCGGCGTCGGTGCCGGCGCTGCTGGTGCTGCTGCTGCGGACGGCCGTGCCGGCGGTGGCGGCCGTGGTGGCGGCAGTCGCCGCCATTGTGTCCGTCTGCGGCGAGATTTCCGCGATGCCCCCGGAGAAGCGAGTGGCGCCCGAGTGCTAAGCGGCGGGCGCGAGCGCCGGTGACCCGGGCTGGGCAGGGCGCGGGGCGCGGGCGGCGTGCGCGGCGGCCCGGCCCCCCAGCGGGCGGGCCATGCTCGCCCCTCGGTGCTCGGGCGGGGGGCGCCGCCGCCCTGGCCCACGCGCGCGGCTGCTGGCTGGCTCGCTGGCCGTCTGCCCGCCCGCCCGCCCGCCCGCCTGCGGGATCGGTGCTGGGCCCTCCGGGACCCCGCGATCTGCGGCTCTCCGGCCCCCGGGTCGGTATTTATAGGTGCGCGCGCCCCGCGCTCGCTCTGCGAAACGCTCTGTGCAAAAAAAAAAAAAACACACAGTATCACGTGTGGGGGGTGAAACCTGGGAGGAAAACAAAGCCGCAGGCGGCAGCCGCGCAGGCAGGCAGCTGGAGGCGGGGGGCAGGAGGAGGAGGAAGAGGAGGAGGAAGGGAAAACCGAGCGGGTGGCGGGGCGGGGATCGGCCTGGCGGTCCAGGTAGTCCGAGCTGACTGCGGGGAGAGTTGGTGGCTCCCTGCCGGGGCGCGCGCCCAGGTGCGGGAGGCGAGCACGCTTCCCCGTCGCGCTTGGACTGGGAATTGCGGAGCGTGAGCAGAGCTCCGAGTCACGCGTGAGGATGTGGTCCTGGGAAGGTTATGGGTCTGCGGGACGAGTCACTGGAATTGAAGCGATTTGGCCCGCGAACTTGTTAACTGGATCCTGCTCTGCCCTTGTTGGGCCCCGAGAAATAAGTCCTTATTAATAGTTACACGAGTAGGGCCACACCCCTTTATGTGGACAGTCCCACCAGCAAGCGGTCGCTGACCGTTGAGTTTGTGTCTCATTCATTTGCAGGCTGAGGACGCAGCTCCTGTTATAAATACACACCCCGGGGTGCACAAGAACCCCAAACCCTACCAGTGTCTTCTATTAAGTACCTGTCCAAGGATGCAGTGACCCTTCCAGAGCTGCAACGACGGATCTGGAAGGGGTCGCAGTATGCTGTACCCCAGCCCCACCGCCAACAACCTTCTGTTCTGGAGTAGAGGGGGCTTTACCGTGGACCATCTGAAAATGCCTGCAGATTTCCCTCTGTGGTTTGGGTGATTTATCAAAGGCAGTAGTAACAGTTGTCACACTGACTTGAGTTCTCTGACATCTAAGAAACCTCTCTACACTTTCCTAAGGGAGAAGCAATGTGTTTAAGATCAAGTGATTAATTTAATTAAAGGTTTAAATTTAGCCTTGGAGCTAATGGGTAACTCTACATTGAAATTCCACTCCATTTCAAGTTCAGGAAAGTAAATTGAGTAATGCAGGGCAAATACACCCTTCCAGAGACATGCCGCCAGCCTGGAGGAGGAGATATGGGTGAGTTCAGGTTACAGTGGCTTAGGCCAAACTTGGCACATGGCCCTTTACATGAACAATTGTTCATTTTTTATTTTATGCCATTTTTAGGCCTTTTGAAAAAGTGGAACCAAACGTCTAGAGCAGCCTTATTGCAACTAAGTGACCAGCTCTGTGTAATTTCATTACGATTTTAATTACTCTGTTTAACTTCTTGAAACTCCCAAGTTACTCTATTACAACTAACTTAATTTACTTGACCACTGTTCTGGTTGTGCTGGCAGGCAGTGTTTAAAAAAACCACCTCCACTGCACATGTAAAAGAAAGACTTTAAATCACAAAAGTGATATATATTAATTGCAGAACATTTACAGAATAAGTAAAGAGAAGTAGGGGGGAAAAATTCCATTAACAATCTCATCTTGTATGGAAATAACTATTACAATTTTGATTTCTGTCCTGTATTTATTAAACAGGTTAAAGCAGGCTGTTTGTCTCTTGTGATCTTTACTTGCTGTGTTTCAATTTTGCTCCTTTTAAGAATATTTTTCTATAGGATCATTGTATTTATTTATTTTTATATAGCATCATTTTAATGACTGCACAGTGTTCAATTTGATGGAGAAACTAGAATTTTTAAGCCTATGCCCTACATTGAACATTTAGGATGTTTCCCTTTTGCTGTTATAAAGAGAGATGATGAAATCCTCTATTTTTCTAAAGCTTGCTACTTATCCAGTATTATTTTCCTAGGTTAAATAGATGCTGGGGCAAGATAATCTGGCCCCGATCATGTTTTTAAGGCTTTCTATCCAGAAAAGTTGCTACAATCTGCTTCCTCACTCTTGCCAGCATTGGATATTAAATTTTTTCATTAATATGCATTTATTTGTCCGTTCAGGCTATTTTAAGGGTTAAATATGCAAACTAATATCAAATATTTAGTAAGCATCAAACAAGAATTAACTGGTTCTGTGATCTTATGGCAATCAGGAGAGAAACAATTTATTGTTCGCCTACTATGTGCTGGGTTTCCCTGGTGGCTCAGATGGTTAAGAATCTGCCTGCAATGTGAGAGACCAGGGTTTGATCCCTGGGTCAGGAGGACCCCTGGAGAATGGAATGGTTACCCACTCCAGTGTTTTTGCCTGAAGAATCCCACTGAGAGAGAAACCTGGTGGGCTACAGTCCATGGGGTCACAAGGAGTCGGACATGACTGAGCAACTAACACTTACTTTACTATGTGCTAGGCGACTTCACTTTCACTCTTCACTTTCATGCATTGGAGAAGGAAATGGCAACCCACTCCAGTGTTCTTGCCTGGAGAATCCCAGGGACGGGGGAGCCTGATGGGCTGCCGTCTATGGGGTCGCACAGAGTCGGACACAACTGAAGCGACTTAGCAGCAGCAGCAGCAGGCGATGGCACCCTACTCCACTACTGTTGCCTGGGAAAATCCCATGGATGGAGGAGCCTGGTAGGCTGCAGTCCATGGGGTCGAGAAGAGTCGGACATGACTGAGCAACTTCACTTTCACTTTTCACTTTCATGCACTGGAGAAGGAGATGGCAACCCATTCCAGTGTTCTTGCCTGTGAGAATCCCAGGGACGGGGAAGCCTGATGGGCTGCCGTCTATGGGGTCGCACAGAGTCGGACACGACTGAAGTGACTTAGCAGCAGCCACAGAATATTTCTAATTATGTTTATGACCACACTGCAACGAGGGGAGGGGAGTTATCATCAATAGTTTACAAATGAGACTCAAAAAAATTAAACGATTAGCCCAAGGTCAGTAGCTCTTAAAGAGCCTGGGCCAGGATGCAAATTTTATTCCAAGACCCATGCATATTCTTGCGCCCTCTGCTGGTGAGCACATTTTATAGGGGCGTGCTGTCTGCACATTTAATTTCATATACTTACTGAAGGTCAACTATAATAGCACTAAAACAAGCTTTGGAGGAAGGGATCCGGGTGTCAAGAGCAAGTCTCTTAACTTCTCCAAGCCAGTTTCCTCTGGGTTATTTTGAGGTACAAATGAGATGGCTTGAGAAGTGTTTTATAAACTTTAAAGTACTTTTTTAAATGTCTGTTATTTATACCATACTCATCTACTTGCTCCCTGAATTTTTCCAAATTCACTTATTTTTCACCTGTTTATGCATGGATTAAGTATTATTAAGCGACTTTCATGTGCACAGCACCATCCTGCTACAAAAGGGATAAAAAGAAGTATAGCTTTTAACCCTTGTGCCCTTGACACCGGAGGTAATGAAAACCAAAAGCTCAGGACACATTGAAGTAAGATGGACTCTGATTAAGTGATCAATTGAGCAATCTGGCTGGACTGTCTATACATGTTATCATAGTGTGAAGAAGTGGTTTTTATTTGAGGGGAGGCCTCAGGCAAGAGCCAGGATTTAAGCTGACCTGGGAAATGGAGGAAGGAAGGAGAAGGTCAGTTCAGGAAGAGAAAATTCTGCAAATTCCTCGTGGACTGCAACCACAAAAAACTAGAACTTGAAGTCTAAATCTTTCTGGTTTACCAAGGTTTTTTTTTTGTTTTTTGTTTTTTTTTAACTTTCATGTTGCCCCTTCCAAGCACCCATTCTGAAAACTGTAATTGTGTGCACAAACTGTTTTGATTGACATATATGGGAGTCAATTAAAAAAGAAAAAGAAGAGCCTATTAATACAAGTAATCACTGACCCTTTTAAAAAAAATGCAGCAGACCAAAAAGTCTGAAAATTTGCTTTGAGATGACTATGTTAAGAAAATACATTTCAGATGCTTCGCTGAGGTGTCCTCAGTCTTCCAAAAGGAGATTGTTTATGCCCATCATGCTACCTACAATTGCAGAATGTTTATGATATTGGCATTTAAAAATCAATGAATTCTTTGTATTACTTTGATACTTGAATTATAACAAACTCTTGATTTTATTTTGTTTGAAATTAACCTGTTTTTTTAAAATTATACTGATTATGCATGAATAAGCATGTCATGTACAAAGAAGGGGCTTCCCCAGGGGCTCACCGGTAAGGAATCCACCTGCAATGCAGGAGATGCAGGAGACGATCCCTTGGTGGGGAAGATCCCCTGGAGGATGGCTATGGCAACCATTGCAGTATTCTTGCCTGGAGAATCCCGTGGACAGAGGAGCCTGATGGGCTGCAGTCCACGGGGTCGCAGAGTTGGACATGACTGAAGCAACTGAGCATGCACACATGTACAAAGAAAGCACTTCTCATGTAATTATAACTCCTGAACATGCAAATTACATATGGTGCCAGCTTCTAGATGAAGGCTCCCCTAGATTGTGCACAGAACAACAGGACTAGAAGGCTCTGTGTCTCCCAGTATAAAAGCATTATTTATAGCGTTTGTGTTTGCTCAGGTCACTCTCACATCAGAGTGGGATGAATGTGGCCAGATTCTGAGGGAAACATCACCTCTTTGCTGCTGGGAAGATCAGCTGGGCTAATTAGTGGCCCATAGTAACCTTCACTGATAGGTGGGCAAACTACATGAAGGGACAGCTCAGAGCAACTGAAATGCAAATGCCCACCAAGCATTTGAAAGAAGAAGGAATGAGTGATGGACATTCTTATTGGAACAACCTTTCTGGAAAGTCATTTGGTAAAGGTATCATGAGCCTTAAAATCATGCTTGAGAGCTTGGGCTTGGGAGTCGCACTGCCCGGGTTAAATTTGGGGCCCACTATCACAGTTTTGAGAACACTGAGTATGCTATGGTTTGTGCTTCAGTTCTGACACCTGTGAAATGGGAATGGTAATATCTACTTTGTACGTTGATAGCATTGTTACTAGGATTCAGAGCAGTAATGGTGCAGTTAATGCATGGAAAAGGTAACCACTCAAGACATGTAGTTACTATAATAATTCTCAGGAGCTATTGAGAAACAAGGTCAAACATGTATGCACAAAAATATTCATCACAGCATTGTTTAAAGAAAACTTGGAAAAAGGAAACCCTAAATGTGGAGCAATGGAAAAACTAAGTAAAAAATAGTTTTCTCAAACAATGGGATATTGTGCTTCTAATTTTTTTTTTTTAATTATCTTTACCAAGCTTTCTTAATGACATGAAAAATGTTTTTTTGAAACAATGCTAACACAAACAGAATAGAATAGAAACTAAACAGATCACAATATCTCAACTTTGTGAAAAAATAGAATCGTTTTAAATATTAATATGGGCCTAAAGGGTACATGTGACCAAAAGGTTAAATAATTGGCTAAGACTGGTAGGATTATGGTGATTTTTATTTGCTTCTTTTTGCTTATATAAATAGAAATATGCGTGTGGTCATTATAGAAGCTGCTTTCCAATGAATACTTTTAAAAATATTTTTTAAATGCCTGGAAATAAAGCTTGAAAGAAAATATGGTCAAATGTTAACTGGTGGAAGTATTGGGGAACTTTTTTCAATTTCTTTAGGGATATTAGGAAGCAACTAGCTTTCTTTGCTACAGATGGGTAGGAGGTGGTTAGCCAGAGAGAAGGAAATTCTTTTAGGAAGGAAACCAAGTATGAATGAAGGTGCTGAGCCAGGGATAAGAAAGGAAAGGACTTTTTGGAACTGGCTGGCAATGAACAGACCTCTCAGAACAGCGACATTGAAAGGACTGTAGCAAGGACTTCTCTGGTGATCCAATGGTAAAGATACCGTGATTCCAATGCAGTGGGGGCAGGTTCAGACCCTGTCAGGCAACTAAGATCCCACATGCCTCATGAACAACAACAACAAAAAAACCTACAGCAGTGAATAATGGGAAATAACACCAAATAACAGTATTTAGGGCCAGATCATGAGGGATCCGTAATCTAAAGGAAGAAATTTGAACCTATGGGTACTGGAGACCCATAGGTGATTTTTTTGAATAAGAAGTGATAAGTGTGTTGAGAGCCAAACTGAAGGACTATAAGAAGGACTATTAATTTGGCAAGTGTGCACATGGGGTTGAACAGAGAGTCAAGAGTGGAGAGGGTTTTTTCCTTCAATCTTCCATTTACGTATTTATTCATTCAGCGTGCTTTGAGCTCCTGCTTTATGCCATGCTCCCTGCCAGGCCTAGTAATGCAAGGTTCCAGGTTTTGAAGAGTTAGAAGTCTGGTGAAAAAACTGGTGAGAGAGAGCAAAGGGAACGAGGATGGGTTCCCTTTTAGGTGCAAACCTCGAGACGGTCATTTCTACTTAACAGTTTGAATTCTCATCAAAGTCCTGCTGTTGATTCTATCGAATATACACAGAAAAAGAGGCTCAGACAAGTTAAGCCTCTGGGGTCGTGCTTAACTGGATAATTAAGCTGGTCCCTGGATAATTTTTTCCTTAACGTCTTAGGGTGCATGTCCATGTCACAGGGAGTGTCTGAATCCTAGTGGTCAGAGAGGCCCCACAGGGAAGGTGGTATTTGAACTTGGATTGTAGTGTACATATGAGACGGGGCATTTCAGGCCACGCAAAAGCACAAGGACAATAATGTTAGGACTCTGTTACAACAATTTGGGCTCGAGGCAGTAGCACTTGGAATTGGCAGTGAGAATGGAAAAGAAGGGTCAAGGGCATGAGGCATTGAGGAGAAACTGGCTTCCAGATTTCCAACCTGGGGGGCAGCTGTAATTCCTGAAACAGGCAACAATACCCTGGGAAGGGGAGCCCAGATGAGAGGGGAAGAAGCTGGCTGCATTCTGGCAGGAGTTCCTGGTCTACACTCTCATACAGGGGCCCAGGGAAAGGTAGGAAGGTCTCATTTTACTAAATCGTAACTTAATTAGATGGAATAAGAAGAAGACTCTGTGTTTGCATTGTCACAACCCCCTAATCTGATTACAGATAGGCTCGCAAGGGGAATGGCAGAGGACACTGGTCTCTGGAGCCCCTACACTGGCCATAATCACTCACTCATTTGCCCTTTGAGACAGTTCAGAGTCAAAACAGGATCCCGGCCCCCTTTTGTGATGTACCCAAGAGAAGGTGTTAGAAACAAGCCATTCTAGAACTGGGCTCATTTCAGCCACATTCAAGGATCCCTTTGATCACAGGTGACCAAAACCCAAGTCAAAGTGGCTTAAGGAGAATTTATTATATTTATAATATCTAAAGGTATAGGAAGGTTTCCGGACTTCCCTCGCAGTCCAGTGGTTAAGCCTTCACCTTGCAACTCAGGGAGAGTTGGAAAGGGGTGTGGGTTCAGGCCTTGGTGGGGAGCTAAGCTCCCACATAAACAGGCCATAAAAACAGAAACAATATTGTAAAACATTCAGTGAAGACTTTGAAAATGGTTCATATAAAAAAAAGTCTTAAAAAAAATAAGGATATATGAAGGTCTCAAGGAACACAGAAATAGGAATACAGGTGGGTCCCGGGTACAGAGAGTATGTGGATCTGAACACTTAGGAGCCTGCCTTTTCTTGCCCCCTTGACCTTTTCTAGCTCCTGGTTCACACACTCTCTCTGCAGATTCTGTTCTTTTAGTCCACTGGGCAAGAAACAGGGCCCTGGACAGAGTCTCACCTTTATAACCTACAGAGTCTGGACCCTCTGGTTTCCTTCTCAAATTTACAAAGGAGGACTGATTGGCAGAGCTTGTGTGGAGCAGGCCCTGGACTTCTCATCTTGGCTAACAGGCATTCACTCCCAGAGGCAGATGGATGGTCACAGGGGGAGGGGCATTCCCAGAAGAAAGATGTGCGGGGCAGGTAAAACAGTAAAGTCTAGCCTACTGGGACACTTTTCTAACTTCTCTAGGTCAAATTTTCTTGCTTGGGAAATGGAGATACACACTCTTATCTTGGAGCTTACTACTGTAAAGAGTAAAGAGGATGGGACTTCCCTGATGGTCTAGTTGTTTAGAATCCGCCTGCCAATGCTGGGGACATGGGTTTGATCCCCAGTCCAGGAAGATTCCACATGCTGTGGAGCAACTAAGCCCATGCCCCACAACTACTGAGCCTGTGCACCTAGAGCCTGTTTTTTGCAACAAGAGAAGTCACCGTAATGAGAAGCCCTCGCACCACAAAGAAGAGCAGTCCCCACTCACCACAACTAGAGAAAGCCCTGGGCAGCAAGGAAGACCCAGCAAAGCAAAAAAATAAATAAATAAATAAAAAGAGTAAAGAAGATAAAAAGGCTTCCCTGATGGCTTGGATAGTAAAGAATCCGCCCCCGCCGCCCCACCCAACACACACACACACACACACACACACACACACACACACACACAATGCAAGAGACCCGGGTTCGATCCCTGGGTCAGGAAGATCCCCTGGAGAAGGAGGGAATGGCTACTCACTCCAGTATTCTTGCCTGGGATATCCCATGGACAGAGGAGCCTGGTGGACTACAATTCATGGGGATGCAAAGAGTCGGACACAACTTAGGGACTAACACTTTCACTTTCAGAGAGGATGAAAAGATGTTGCTGGTACTCACTCTTCCCACCAAGTGCTTCTACAGGCAAAAAAGAGACTAGGACTTCCCTGGTGGTTCAGTGGTTAGGACTTGGTGCTTCCCCTTTAAGGACGCAGGCTTAATCCCTGGTGGGGGTACTAAGATCACACGTGCTGCACCATGATGTCAAAAAATAAAATAAATAAAAAAGTTAGAAAAGAGAAAACTGACAGCTTGAGGGGTCTGTTGGTGAAGCTCAAAGCAGAACATTTATTTGAGGTCTTTTTAGCATAAAAATGTGTGAGCTAGGGGAATTTAGCATATGATAACTGACATCTCAAATTAGTAAAGATAAGATAAATTAGTCAGTGATGCCAAGATTACTGGGTTGCCAGTTGGGAAAAAAAAAAAGTAGATCCCTCACAGTTTATACCATGTTAAATTCCCAATGGAAAAAAGATTTAAATGCAAAAAAATGAAATCATGTAAGTAGTTAGGAAAAGTGCCAAAGACCTTAGCAAAAGAGCTCAGAACCTGTACTCATGTTTGCCTTGTTCAACACTGAAACTCCAGCCCCTGAAGCAGTGCTTGGGACAGAGTCAGAACTTAATACATTTTTTGTGGAAAGATTTAATGAGAGAATATTTTAAAAATCAGCTCAGATAGGGGAGAAGCCTTTGTAAATATGACATAAAACCCAAGAGCAATGAAAGCAAAGGTAAATTGGGACTTCCTTGGTGGTCCAGTGATTTAGACTCTGTGCTGCCAATGCAGGGGGTACAGGTTCAACCCCTGGTAGAGGAACTATTATAGTTTGCCATATGGCTTGGCAAATATTATTTTTAAAAGATTTTTAAAATAATAAAAACAAAATGGGTAGGGAATTCCCTGATGGTCCAGTGGTTAGGACTTGGTGCTCTCATTTTGGTGGCCTGGGATCAGTCCCTGGCCTGGAAACTAAGATTCCGCAAGTGGCACACTGCATCCAAAACGATACTAAATATTGCTTTAAAAAAAGCAAAGGAAAATTTAGCTACATATACATATGTATAAAACAAATGAGGTGGGGGGCGGGGCAAGGGAACCGGACTAATCAAAAGACAACCATATTGGAGGAAAATATTTGCAAATTCACTTTGCAAAAGGCGCCTTTCTTTAATATTTAAAGAAATCTTAAATGTCAATTAAAGAAAAGCCAACAATCCAAGAGAAACATGGGCAAATGATATGAAGAAATAGCTCCCAGAATAAGAAATACAAGTGGGTCTTGCACATTCAGAAAATAAAAGGATACTCCTCCTTCTGCATAATTAAAAAAAAAAAAAAAGAAAACTCTAACAGGATACAAGTTTCACCAATCAGATTGGCCAAGGTCAGAAAGGTTGAAAGCACATTGTTTGTTGTGACTTGGTTAAGGGATCGGAAACAGTTACTCTGATGAAGTGTAGACTGGGAGCAATCTTGAGAGAGCACGTGGACCATGCACTCTGCCCTGTGACCTACTTCCAGGAATCTGCCCTAGAGATATACTAACACATGTACAGAAGAATATTCAGGATTATATTTGTTGGAATGTTCCTTGTAATAGGAAACTATTGGAAAAAACCATCACAGGACTGGTTAACAAATTTTGGCACATCCACATAATGAAAAATTCTGCAGCTGTTGAAAGAATGAAATAACTCTTTATGAATATTTATGAAAAAGTCTCCAAGATGTAGTGTCATTGGAAAAAAAGAAAGCTGCAGGGGCAATGAGTATTTTATGCTCCTTATACTAAATAACAAATAACAACCCACATACATACTTACTTGTACTGTGTAGAGATGATTTCTTGGAGAATTCCCAATAATATGGGAAAGGTGGTTGCTTCCTGGGAATGAAGCCAGGTGGTTGGAGAACAGAGGGGTAACTTTTCATTCTCAACTCTTTGATACCTTTTGAATTTTGCTTCACGGACATGTATTATCTCTTCAAATAGTAAAGTAAGAACAATGTGGGTTAATTGAGCATTCTGCCCCAAAGTATATCCACAATTGATTTAATGTGAAAAGGTTTTAACTGGCTTAGGTTATGCTAATGAACTCCCCCTCCCAAATCTCTGAAATTAAAATTCAGGAGAAGACGCAGCACGCTTATCCCAGGACTTGGTCTGCTGGGCACAACGGCAGTGGCCCCTTTCCGAAGAGAACAGAACTTTGCAGGGTGTTTGGCACATCACGAAGCTGTCCTACAAATGTGAGTTCCTGTCTGTGGGAAAGGAAATGCTCTGGGAGAGGAGCTGGAGGGAACCTCCGCTCCCCTGGCAAGGACAACAGGCTGATGAACGGCTGGTGCTGGGAGCAGCGCCTTGGGAGACCAGGAAATTCAGGGTCATATAGGGTCCGCATTCTTCAGTCTAGCACAGTCCCCTGCACACAGTAAACACTCAAAAAAAAAAAAAAAGCATTCGCATTTCCAGAGTGAATGAAAGTACCAAGAGTTACCGGGGGGGGGGGGATCTTGCCTAAGGGTGGTGTCAAATGCTGTTGGAAAGCTTTGGGGAAGTCCCATAAATAGATGACATTTAGCCTGGGGCTTTAAGGAGGAATCCCCCAGACTTCCCTGGCTGTCCAGGGCTTAAGGCTCTGTGCTTGTAATGCAAGGGGCATGAGTTCTATCCCTGGCCGGGAACTAAGGTAGACCAGAAATTTAAAAACAAAACAAAACAGCCGGCGGACAAGGGGGATAAAACGGGATTTTAGGCAGAGAGAACAAGTTACCTTTGGACAGAAGAGTGGAGGGAGAGGAGCTCATAGAACACCTATCTGTCCTGCTTAGCGGGCTCAGTCGCTCAGCGCTGTCCGACTCTTAGCCACCCCATAGATTATAGCTCACCAACGTCCTCTGTTCGTGGGATTTCCCAAAGCAAGAACTCTGCAGTGGGGTGACATTTCCTTCTCCAGGAGATCTTCCCAACCCAAGGATCAAACCCGAGTTTCCTGCACTGGCAGACAGATTCTTTAGCGCTGAGCCACCAAGGAAACCCCCTGTCGTGTTTGGAGCAGCCATCATGTGGTCAGTTACCTCTGAGGGCATTGCGTGTGTTGGTAGCTGTCTGACAAAATGAGCTCAAAAAGGTCCAAAACTGACAGACAGGAAAGAGAACCAGGTAGCATTCACTTGAACAGAGAGGAGGCTTCAGGAAGGAAGGGCCTCACTTGGAACCCATCCCTACCTCAAAGGCTAACTGTGAGATGTGGGCGGAGCCGAGCTCGCAGCCTATCAGATCCAGTTCCTCCTTGGTAAACCGCCCCCCTTCATTATAAATATTATCTCTGAGAGCCACAGATAATGGAGGGCCACGATCCGTAAATGCTTTCGAAATCCTAAACTGGTTTTTAAAATTTTGTCAACAAAACCCACCCTGAGCTGATCTGAAGCTACTCATAGACTTACCTGATCTCACTCCATGTGTCTGTATATACGTTCTGCTGTGGCAATACGCGTGATTGATTACAGGATGCTATGCTAGACACTGCTGAGGGGTTCTATAACATATCCTAGGTGACCATGCTGCTTTTCTAAAATTTGGAAAATTCTGAGTTCTGAAACACATTAAGCCCCAAGAGTTTTGCCAGGATTTGTGATCTAAAAGACCAAAACGGGTAATGTCTAAAATAAAAATAGTATAATGCCCTGGGTATAAAAGAAGAAGAAATCAAAGAATAGAAATGTATAAAAATAGAATGCATATTTCATTATATAAATGCTAGGGCAGGACTACACCAGAAGACTTAACACAAACTGGGGAGAGTGGTAGACACCTCTCCTATGGGGTGGCTGCTGCAGCTGCTAAGTTGCTTCAGTCGTGTCCGACTCTGTGCGACCCCATAGATGGCAGCACACAAGGCTCCTCTGTCCTAGGGATTCTCCAGGCCAGAGTACTGGAGTGGGTTGCCATTTCCTTCTCTGCCTATGGGGTGGGGGTGGCCCCTAAAGTGGACTTTTCTTTTTTTTTAAATAATAACTTGTTTATGTGCTTTTATTATTTATCCATTTATTTATTTAGCTATGCCAGGTCTTAGCTGTGGCATGCAGACTCTTTGATTGAGGCATGTGGGATCTAGTTCCCTGACCCAGGCCCCCGGCATTGGGAGTGCAAACTCTGAGCCACTAGAGCACCAGAGAAGTCCCAAAGTAGACTTTTGAAGGTGGCAATTCAAATGAAACTGATAAAGTTGTATACACTTTTTTTTTTTTTGTATACACTTTTTTGCAACTCAAATACTAGGAGTGACATTGCCGTAATTTTCCAAAATGGTGAGTAACTGTAGGTAAAGTTCTAACACACAAAAAAATTAGTCTCCCTCAATCTACTCAATAGCTGCATTCCTGGAAAATCTAGTGTATATAAAAACCATGCAAAATTACTTTCTGTTCCTTTGTAAAACATAGTTAGGTTTTAGGCCCAGATGATTATAATGAGGTTTTTTTGCTTACTTACAATATATGTTTTAATGACAGGTTAGGAAGAGATTCAGGATGCAGGACAAGTCTTTGTCCTGGGCAACTGCCTTACACATGGCAGGTGCCTTTCGTCCCTGGCCCCACATGTTAAATGTCAGTAGTGTTCCCCATTCAGATCATTATGACAACTAGAAATGCCCCTCCCATTTCTAAAACCCTTAGGATGGTAACCTCCAGGGAGAACACTGCTCATCTGCAGCCACCCTCAGAACCACCAAGTGGAGGGCAAGGCTTGGTGGATGAGCAATGGAGTCCCAAGGCACGCATAGTCCAGCTGAGGAATCTTGCAATCGAGTCTGGACTGAGCAGTTTGGAACTGAAGAACCTTGATTTTCCCAGAAACGAAGGCTCAGGAAACACATAGGCATTGAATACCTAAGTTCCTCATCAGGGGTGCCAGCGTGGCACTGTGGCTCTCCAATTAATGGCTGAACTGCAGGAGGTTTCGGCCTCTGGCATCACTGTCCCCCGCCCCCTCCACCCCTATCAGTGAGGTGGCACCTTCTCCAAGGGCCAATGGGCCATGTGGTACTTGGCTGATCTGCCCAGGTTGGGGCATGTCAAGCAGTCCATGGCTGCTCACCTTCCTGTAAAACTCACTCTCCAAGTCTCAATATATCTTAAGGGTGAGGAGTTAAACACAGCAGTCTGTTCACCATAGCCAAAAGGTGGAGGCAAACCGAGTGTCCTTCCATGGATGAATGGGGCCCCAAATGTGACCCATACATACAGTGGAATATTAGTCAGTCTTAGGAAGGAAGGAGATTTTGGCACATGCTACAGCGTGTGAATGAAACTTGAAGACATCATGCTAAGTGAAACAAGCCAGTCACAAAAGATAGATACTGTTAGATTCCGGTCTCTAGAGCAGTCAAATTCAGAGACAGGAAGTGGAATGGTGGTTGCCAGAGGCTGGGAGAAGGGAATGGGGAGTTATTGTTGAATGGGGACAGAGTTTCAGTTTTGCAAGATAAAGAGAGTGCTAGAGATGGACGGTGGCCATGACTGCACAACACCGTGAAAGGTACTTAATGCCGTTGTACTGTACTCTACTGTACTTAATGCCACTTAAGAATGGTTAAGATGGTAGATTTCATGTCAAGTGTATTTTAGCACAAATAAAAATTTAAAACCAAAGAATGAAGGCACTGATGGAAAGACTGGGAAGCAAGTATGGACTCTGCCATTGACCAGGTTGTTGTGGATCTTGGCCAGGTTAACCTCTCTGGGTCTTAGTCTCCATACCTGTGAAACAGGGATAGCAATGTACTCTTCTTGGGGTGGGAGTGCATTACCAGATTCACCCAGGATCGTGTGTGTGTAAGCCACGGGGCAGGCTGTCTACACTCAGGAAACATGGTTGTTATTATGCATGCACATTTCACTTACTGCTCCTGAAAGCAATCTTTTCCCCTCAGACACTCCCATAGAAGCATTTGGGGGTGTCCAGCCCAACAGCAGGGTTAGATGGACATTAACAAAGAAAAATGACTGGAGACTGGAGACCCAGGGAAGTGTGAGTAGAAGCTTCCTGGGTCTTCCTGCCTGGGGATCGGCATCCTTCTCACCCACAGTGAACCATCCTCAGAAGTGTTTTAGGTAACTTCGCTGTATCTAGAGAAAGCCCTTCTTATCCAACCCCCCTCCCAGAAGGACACATCTCCTTAAGTGTAAAACCTTCACTATTCCCATTTAGACTCTCAAGGAGAGTTGATAATTGTTGTTGACAGCAGCAAGTGTTCATTTTCTTTTGTTTTGGTTAAACAATAATTTGATTGGAAAAAATGCTTCCTGGTGCAGTAATTAATGATCGGCTGGAGCTGATAACACCAGAGGTAAAAGCAAAAGGCACTTAACCCAGCTAGTCATTAGCTACCAGGAAAAATGTTAGACCTGGAGGGTAATCTGTGCTGGTACAAACTCTAAGATTAGTAGGAAGAAAGAGGAAAAAAAAAAAAACAAACCCTAAGCCATTTCTTTTTGTGAAATGAAAAGTTTAAAAATGGAGCATTTTTGTTGCCATAGACACCATTCCTGGCTCTGGGCTGTCCTCCACGCCTGAACCCAGCCACACAGCAATTAGACACAGTTCTCAGCAGGGCAGCGAAGCCTCCCAAGTACCTATAATGAATATCTGTAGCTCCAGGCTTCCGCGGAAATCCTCAAGCCTTCACTTGTCACCGTAATTTCCTTGGGAAGTGTTTCTAATTACACATTTCTTGCTGCCTGCTCCAGGTCAAGTCTTCTTGTGTACAATATACGCATTACATAAAACCTCAAAACGGCGAGGGGGACCCTGGAGTGGTCCAAAGTGCTCTGTAGTTGTTTTTTAACTTAGTACTTAAGCATTACTGGGTTTAACAGGGCATCATTTGCATGAGCAAAAATAATGTTTAAAGAACAGCACGTGCCTTGTTTTTTATAAATCTCTGTAGAGGTCAGACCCATTTCAGCAAGACATTTATATAGTAACAGAATCTCCATGGCCAACACATGCTCTGTTTCTTTTAAGTGCTATAGCAGGGTCCGTGTGAAGAGGAACTTCATTCTTTTGTATTATCTCCTGGGGCCTGCCACTTAGGGGACTCCTGGCAGTTTAGTTTCCTGGAGGTGGACTCTTAGTTTTGGTAATTCTCCAAGATGTCAATCTCCGCCCACTGTTCTTAGAGAAAATTGAAGTCAAGTTAAATCTCAATCCAGATGCTACTGTATGGACGGTAATTTTTCTTTGGATTTGAATAAATTGGAGGATATTCTAGCTCTTGAAGAAGAGGCAAAAATAGGTTTTCTAAAAGGGTGGGTTTGTTTGGACTGGGGGTTCCCCTCCTTACAGGGGAGCTCTAAGTTCCACTAACCTCTCTAACTTGCCTTGGAGTACTGAGTCAATGCTCACAGGTAGGGACCCTCTGAGCACCTTGGTAGGGCTGAGGAGTTGGGCTCAGCAGAGCTCCCAGGCAGTGTCCATTTGGGGAGGGCTGGTCCTGGCCCCAGCTTGCAATTGATGCTGACGCAAGAACATGCTGTGACCCTGGTCCCTAAGGAGTCTCAGCAGAAAGTGGCAGCTGCTGCAGGATATGGCATTCGCTCCAGGCTCACCTCTGCCCACTGGCTCCTCCTCCCAGTTTCTAAATGTTGATACCTAGGGCTCAATCCAGAACCTCTTTTCTCTGCCTATACTCAATTCCTAAGTGACCTCATCCAGTGACAAGGCCCTAAATTAATACTGTCTGTAGGAAGATTGTGTTTTCCAGAGTTGGCCCCAACAGTGATGTCTCCATCCTCTATGCTCATCTACAATGTGGTCGTCACACTCTTTCCATGGAGAGAAGGGATCTTTATCAACCACCCTCTCATCCCACCTTGAATCCTGGCAGGCTCTAACTCTTCGGTAGCCCACAGAATGCAGTGGGAATGATTTCTGAGGCTAAGTTAGGAAATATCTTGTTTACTGATAGTCTCACCTTTTGAAGCCCTGAGCTGCCATGTAAGTAGTCCAACTACCCCAAGACTGCCATGATATAAGGAGCTCAAGCCACATGGAGAAGCCACATTAAGTGTTCCAGTTGATAGCCTCTGCTGAGGTCCCAGTGATTAGCCAGAGTCAACGGTCAGATTTATGAATGAGGACATTTCCAGGTGGTTCCAGCCCCAGCCATCATGTTGCTCCCAACACTTGAGTCTTCCAAGCTCAGACCCCAAAATTGTAAAGTAGGAACTACACTTTCCTGCTATATGCTGACTCTGAATTTCTAACCTCAAAATTGATGGGTAGATGAAATAGATTTTTTTAAGCTATGTTTTGGGGTCGTTTCTTTTTTTAAAAAAATACGTATTTATTTGGCTGCACTGGGTCTTAGTTGCAGCATGTGGGATCTAGTTCTCTGACCAGAGATTGAACCTGTGCCCCTTGCAGTGTAAGCATGGTGTCCTAACCACCGGAACTTTTTACGTCTTACTTCTCTTTAATCCCTCAAGTATATTTATATATATTCTTGAGAATATACGGAGTTGCCCAACTCTCTCTATATATACATGGAGTCCAGTGACTATAAATTTCTCAAGGAACAGGACTTTTTCTTTGATTCATCACTGTTGCTTTTCTGCCCTGGTCTTTGCACCATTCATGTGTGTTCATTACGCTGTGTGTGCTGGTGGAATTCATGAAGAAGCAATTGTATCCAGTGTGTGTTTTACCTATATTTAATAACCCTGGAATGTAGTAGCTGCTCAATTAATACATGTGCTTAGTGACTGGATCATGATCTACTAACTGCAGGACATGTAAGGGGGAAGTAAGCATAAGAGCTGGTCTTGGCCTTCAGTTACTGTTTATGCCTTGCCCAACAACGAAAGAGCTATCCCAAGGCAGTATGTGATTGTGATTGGTTGACAAAAGTCTGTGGGATGTAGAGAAAGCTTTTCTAAGCCTATATAACCAAAGTCATAAAATATAAAGGAGAAGACTGTTTGTACTGCATAAAAATGAAACATTCTGCACATTTAAAAAAAAATCATAAATATGTTTTTAAGGCAAATGGAAAGCCAGGAAAAACTTGTCGATGTATTAGCAGAGATATAAAATATTTTTAATATTTCAAGAGATATTCTATGTCAATAAGAAAAAGATGAATAGTTTTCAGTTAGGGAAACAATATAAACACTCAAAACAAACAAAAAATGTAAATTGTGAACAAAAGGGAAAAAACCTTCAACCTCATTAGCCCATAGAAATTCATAGTAAAACCACACTAAAATAACATGTTTCTTTTATCAAATTGGCAAAGTATTTTCCTTAAGATAATCTGTAATGTTTGGCAAGATTAGGAAGGCTGAAAATTGATGTTTAAAGTTGCATGTCAAAAACCTTTCAAATGGTCATGCATTTGAACGTCCAGCATTTCAACATCCCCAAATTTATGCCTAAGAATTTATTGCTGAAGTTTGCCAAGATCTGTACACAAGATACTTCATGAAGTACTGATCTTAATAGCAGAAAATTGGGATTAATGTCCAGCCATTGGGATTTAATTGGTTAAATCATAACACCACTCTGTAATATAACATTATATAATCATTTCAAGTGCTGATCTGAAATAATATTTAGTGAAGTGGGAACATATTCATGTTATACAGTTAAAGATTCAATGTATCAAGCAAATGTAGAGTCATGTTTTTTTCATCATATATATATTTCCATCATCAAAAAGATGCATAGAAGAAGCCTAGAAAGATTTACATCAAAATTTTCAGAATTCTGTGATTTTATTTTTTCTTACCTTTTTTGTGTTTCTAAGTTTTCTACACTAATGCTCTTTTATATTCAGAAAAAAAAAATACCATTATTTCTTTTAAGCTGTATAGAAGGTTGCCCCTGCAGGGAAGGTGGAAATGCCAGTTCTGATTGCTTCCTTTGAAAATCTCTCAAGGCGCCACGGGCACACATTTATAAGAGCCCATTCTGTCCTGAGAATAGAGTGGGTGTGGGAGGAATTTGGGTGAATGTTTTGTGCTCGAAGCTCAACCTGTAGCAAACCTTTAGGACTGTGGGAATACGTGCTTTGCATTCTGCAGAGCTGACAGATGTAAGTCAGGTTTCTTCTCTGTCTGTCTCTGTCATGTGAAAAGATCTGTGAATGGAGGGCTTCATTAGTCTCAATGCATCTCCAACCCCATCAGGAGCTTTTCAGTTTCATGGGCAAGTGATTTGCTTTTTTTTTTTTTTTGGCTCCTGATAGAAATAAAGAATCGATACAATTAGTTGTGTGTACTGCACTTGAGGGTGGAGCTGCAGTGAATTCCAACATTCTGCAGCAAATGAGATGGGTGTGAGAAGTGAGACAGTCACAGGGAAGCAAAGTTGACTGGTTTTCTCCTTTATCTGGCCCTTAGTTTTACAAGGATACAAAAAAATGATACAAAAAAGTCTGATGGGAATAGTCTGTAAAACTAAAAACAACATCACCAGTGGTTCAGCCTTCATGAATTCCTCTGACTGTATTTCCAAATGTAAATCCCTGTATATAAAACCTTCCTGTATAAGACCATCCTTTTCCGCTTTGGGGACCCCTGAAACAAGTGACTATAATAGGACAGAAAGAAGGAAAATGTTTTTAAAATATGTGTGTTTAGATGCTCACATCAAATGTGATCAATTCACAATGCAGGATACCACCTGTGTATAGATACAAACAAAAGCATTTCCTTTGCTCCAAGGGATCTTTTCTCCATTTTATTATTGCTAGTATAAAAGATCCCTGGATTGGGAAGATCCCCTGAAGGAGGAAATGGCAACCCGCTCCAGTATTCTTGTCTGCAAAATTCCATGAACAGAGGAGCAGTCCATGGGGCCACAAAGAGTCGGACACAACCGAGCAACTGAGCACACTGTAAAAGTTCAGGAAATGTCTTAAAATGCACGAGTGGCTTTGCTGACATTTTATGAGATTTCTTTTGGATTCAGGAAGCTTTAAATGACTCTGTACAGATGTTTCTAGAAGGTTTATGGCTCTTCTTCGAAGTTTCCGGAGAGTGGTCAGCTCCACATCACACCTCAGGGGACCCAAGGCTCATGACAATGAAAATCAAAGGCGGCTTTCTCTCAATTTTCTTTGGGCTTGAAAATTGGAAACACCACGAAAGACAATAAATTCAGTGACAAATCAGACTGGTGTCTTCCCTGTGCCAGCAACCACACCCACAAGCTGTCATGATGTGGTGTGTTACAGCCTTTGACCTGCTGGAGTTTATAGTTGGGGGTGAGGATGGAGCCAGGGAGGGGACATTCATTTTAATAGGCTTCTGAGTGTTTCCATTCTTATTTCATTCTTGGGTGAGCAGAAGGAAATGGTTTTCAACAACCTCTGTGATAAAACTATTTGCTTATTCAACTCAGCTCTAAAAATGCTAAAGGACGATTTAATGGTCACACAAAGTCCCCCAGCTATTTCTCTCTAAATATACTTCACATATATGAGGCAGGAATCTCTCTCCTGCTTTCCTCCACACTCTCCCCAAGTTCCTCCCAAACTGGCCTACCTTGGCTCTTTTCTTCTCTCTCCTTTTTCTCATCCTTTTCCAGTGGATTTTTCCTTCTCTCTGCTCTTCCCCTATAAATCAAATCAGCCTACCTTGGCCTTTCTCAATTTCCTCCTTTAGCCTAACACCACCCACAAAGCCCAGTATCTACCAGGAAAGAGAAAATTCTCTTACTGGGTGTGGTAACTCCAAGTATTAGATATGGTTAACTCACCCGACAGATGAGAAACCTGGAGATAGAGAGGGAAGATAACTTAGCCAAATTCACACAGCTCACAAGCAGCAGAACCAGTCTTCAAAATTCCTCATTCCAAGGACTGCCTCGCGGTCCGGTGGCTGAGATTCTTTGTTCCCAATGCAGGGGCCTGAATTCAATCCCTAGTCCGGGAACTAGATCCCACATGTGGCAACTAAGAGTTCACATGTCACAACAAATGATCCTGCTTGCCATAACTAAGACGCAGTGCAAGAAAAGAAAAACTATCAGTTCCGTTCAGTCACTCAGTCATAGCCAACTCTTTGTGACCCCATGGACTGCAGCACACCAGTCTTCCCTATCTATCACCAACTCTTGGAACTTGCTCAAACTCATGTCCATAGAGTCAGTGATGCCATCCAACCATCTCATCCTCTGTCACCCCCTTCTCCTGCCTTCAGTCTTTCCCAGCATCAGGGTCTTTTCCAATGAGTCAGTTCTTTGCATAAGGTGGCCTAAGTATTGGAGCTTTAGCTTCAGCATCAGTCCTTCCAGTGAATTTTCAGGACTGATTTCCTTTAGGATCAAATGGTTTGATCTCCTTGCAGTCCAAGGGACTCTCAAGAATCTTCTCCAACACCACAGTTCAAAAGCATCAATTCTTCAGGGCTCAGCCTTCTTTATAGTCCAACTCTCACATCCATATATGCCTACTGGAAAAACCATAGCTTTGACTAGACAGACCTTTGTTGGCAAAGTAATGTCTCTGCTTTTTAATATGTTGTCTAGTTTGGTCATAGCTTTTCTTCCAAGGAGCAAATGTCTTTTAATTTCGTGGCTGCAGTCACCATCTGCAGCGATTTTGGAGTGCAAGAACATAAAGTCTATCACTGTTTCTGTTGTTTCCCCATTTATTTGCCATGAAGTGATGGGACCGGATGCCATGATCTTAGTTTTTGAATGTTGAGTTTTAAGCCAGCTTTTTCACTCTCCTCTTTCACTTTCATCAAGAGGCTCTTTAGTTCCTCTTCACTTTCTGCCATAAGCGTGGCATCATCTGCATATGAGGTTATTGATATTTCTCCTGGCAATCTTGATTCCAGCTTGTGCTTCATCCAGCCCAGCATTTCGCATGATGTACTCTGTATAGAATTTAAATAAGCAGGGTGGCAATATACCACCTTGATGTACTCCTTTCCCAATTTGGAACCAGATTGTTGTTCCATGTCCAGTTCTAACTGTTGCTTCTTGACCTGGATACAGATTTCTCAGGAGGCAGGTCAGGTGGTCTGGTATTCCCATCTCTTTCAGAATTTTCCACAGTTTGCTGTGATCTACATAGTCAAAGGCTTTGGAATAGTCAATAAAGCAGAAGTAAATGTTTTTCTGGAACTGTCTTGCTTTTTTAATGATCCAATGGATGTTGGCAATTTAATCTCTGGTTCCTCTGCCTTTTCTAAATCCAACTTGAACATCTGGAAGTTCACAGTTCACGTACTTTTGAAGCCTGGCTTGGAGAATTTTGAGCATTACTTTACTAGCGTGTGAAATGAGTGCAGTTTTGCAGTAGTTTGAACATTCTTTGGCATTGCCCTTCTTTGGGACTGGAATGAAAACTGATCTTTTCCTGTTCTGTGGCCACTGCTGAGTTTTCCAAATTTGCTGGCACATTGAGTGCAGCACTTTCATAGCATCATTTTTTAGGACTTGAAGTAGCTCAACTGGAATTCCACCACCTCTACTATCTTTGTTTTCAGTGATGCTTCCTAAGACCCACTTGACTTCCGCATTCCAGGATGTCTGGCTCTAGGTGAGTGATCACACCATCGTGATTATCCGAGTCATGAGGATCTTTTATGTATAATTCTTCTGTGTATTCTTGCCACCTCTTCTTAATATCTTCTGCTTCTGTTAGGTCCACACCATTTCTGTTCTTTATTGTGCCCGTCTTTGCATGAAATGTTCCCTTGGTATCTGTCATTTTCTTAAAGAGATCTCTAGTCTTTCCCATTCTACTGTTTTCCTCTATTTCTTTGCACTGATCACTGAGGAAGGCTTTCTTGTCTCTCTTTGCTATTCTTTGGAGCTCTGCATTCGGATGGGTATATCTTTCCTTTTCTCCTTTGCCTTTAGCTTCTCTTCTCATAGAAAAACTATGACCCGGTGCAAATTAAAAAAAGAAAAAAAACCTCATTCCAATGCTTGGATTGTTTCCAAGGTGCAAGGGGAGGCCTTCAGGGAGGGCTCTAGGGGGTGGGGGTGGTGAGGGACAGAACTAAGTCATATTTATCGACAGCCACATCCTCTCAGCTTTGCCAGGCGGCTTCTGCGCTCTGGACAGGAAACAGCTCTCTCCCAGGAAGCTCCCTGTGGTGTTTGTCTCAGGCAACACAGACACTGTGGAAAAAAGCATTTTTTCTTTTGTTCTCAGAGGTCTGTATCTGTCTAGCTCCAGGGGGACACTCACACTGTTTTCCCATGAATGGTGCCCCCTAGAGTTGTGTGAGGGCTCAGCCTTGTCTCCATGGTCACTTTATTTCTCATGGTGCTTTTTTGGGAGATCTTTAGAGGAGGACTGTGACATCTGCCCTTGGAATGTTTTCAGCCCTGCTGAGGTTCAAAGCCCACATCTGTTCTGGGGTCTTTAAGTTTTACATTTTTGTTAATTTTTGGCAGCACTGTGTAGCATGCGGGATCTTTGTTCACCAACCAGGGATTGAACCTGTGCCCCCTGAAGTGGAATCTCGGAGTCTTAACCACTGGACTACCAAAGAAGCCCCACGTTCTGGGGTCTTTTGCTTCTGGATCTTCCCAGTTCTCTCTGACACTTTGGACGGGGACCAATAACCTAAGCTTAAAACTCACATTGTCTTAAGAACCTAGAGGCAACCCCTCCTGTAGCAGGAAGTATTTCAAAGGCTCTGAGAAAAACAAATCCCAAAGTGTATGTGTGAATATATGACCAGATTGTCTAGAGGTTACTGTTGCATAAAATTCAGAAATGACCACTTTCAGGTGAGAATCTGCGAGTAATTTTGGTGAATGTTGGGAGTGGGGCTGGGAAGAGCAGGAAGTGAGGAGACTTCAAAGTTTCTGTAGAAATAATTTGAGGGAGGGGGCATCTTCTCTCCTTTTGTCCCTCTTAGGTAGGTCTCCTGACTTTGCTGGGCCCATGAGAGTCTAAACACCACTTTCCTGGGGCCGAAGGGCCATGGGAGTTTTCTAGTTGAACAGCTTGGGAGTTGGTGACCAATGGGAAGACCAGTGTCAGTGAAAAAAGCAGTTTTGATCTGTAGATGAAAGGTGGCTTTAAATGAGCAAAACTCCCTGTACTTGGGGTTTGAATAAGCCTGGGCATCCTAACCATTTTTAGTACCCATTTTTTAACATGATGACCGATCAAGAGACAACTGACTCACAAGAGCCAGAAGGGAAGGGAAGCTGAAGGAGGTTTCTAGAAACCATTTCTCAGGGCCAACTTTCATCTGCCAGCCAGCTTTCTAAGTGAGATTAGAAGTATTGAAGCAAGAAGAAGGGAATTATGGGTTTTGTTCCTGTGTGAGTGTGTGAGTGTGTGTGTGTGTGTGTGTGTGTGTAAGTTGCTTCAGTCATGTCCGACTCTTTGCGATCCCATGGACTGTAGCACACCAGGCTCCTCTGTCCATGGGATTCTTCAGGCAAGAATACTTGCATGGGTTGCCACACACTCCTCCAGGGGATCTTCCTGACCCAGGGGTTGAACCCAGGTCTCTTATGTCTCTTACCTGGCAGGCGGGTTCCTCACCAGTAGAACCGCCTGGGAAGCCCTATAAACCTGTGGGGTCTGCACTAATTCAGTGTGGTTAGTGTCCGAACTGAATGGAATGGAATTGTAGGGCACCCGGTTGGTGCGAGAAGAGCTGGAAGATTGGTTGGTGCAGAGTTAAGTGAAAAAAACCTCATTTAGTGTCAGATGTGGTATGAATGGAAACTGTACACCTCATTACAAGTGTTCTCTCTTTTTTTGACAAATATCATATGATATTGCTTACATGTGGAATCTAAAAAACAGGCTACAAATGACCTTATCTAAAAAACAGAAATATAGTTACAGATGTAAAAAATAAACTTAAGGTTAACAGGGGTAAGAGGGGGAGGAATAAATTGGGAGATTGGGACTGACATATACATAGTACTGTATATAAAATAGATAACTAATAAGGACCTAGTGTGTAGCCCAGGGATCTCTACTCAGTACTCTGTAATGGCCTATGGGGAAAGAATCTTAAAAAGAGTGACTATATGTATAACAGATTCACTTTGCTATCCACCTGAAACTAACACAGCATTGTAAATCAACTGTATTCCAGCAACAATTTTTAAAAAAAGTTTAACAGGAGTCCTTTTTTGAGAACTGAAAATTCTGGAACCTTGAAGCAATAAGCACTGAGGTTTTGAATAAAGCAGGTGGGGACAATTATTAGCCTTTTGGCTCTTTCTGTGCTTTCACTCTTGGACAAGCAGATAAAGGAAGATAGTTTTAAACAGCCAGTTTGATAAGACTATTAAGTTTGTTTGAGGTTTAAGGGGGGTGGTTTTATTTTTTTAAAGATAAAATAACGGTTAACCCCTACACCATGTTGTGGGGGTCATGCTGGCTGTGTTGTCCTGGCTTGATCAACAGTGGGAGACACTCTGCAGCCTGGGGTCCAGAAGTGACCTGCTGGCTACGTTGATGCTGCTGGACAAACAGCTGGGCTGTAGACCACAAGCTTGAGAAATGTTTTCCCAGCCGGGCCAAGGGAGGCTACGCACTGCTGTGGTTTGTTCATCTGTTTTCTTCATCCTGTGCAGAAAAGGCAGGTCCAGCAGAGGCTGTTGTCACAAATCCATACTATGTACCTAACATTCAAAGTTCCTCACATACCTTTATGCCATATAAAAATAACATTCTATGTGTAATTTATGTTTCTTAGAATCTAAGTATGTTCACTATGCAAAGATGAGTTCATAACATACTCTCTAATCCTAGGTGAAGAATGTTTAAGAAACCAGACAAGATTTTAGACAGAAGCACACTTGCTTTCTCAATGAGCAAAACTCCATGTGCCTGGGGTTTGAATGAGCCTGAACTTCATAACTCATTTTAATACTTGTCTTTGATCTGTTTTTTGCCTAATGATCAATCAACAGACTTTTGAGTGACTACTTGAAGAAACTTTGATGTAGAAAATGCTAGGCTAGAATCATTACCTCATGTCCTGTTGGGACTCTATGGAAAAGTATTCTTTCTAGTTTTGTGTTCAGGAAAAATCCCTTCATCAATTTGAGTCAGTATTAGCAATTCAGAATCTACTAAAATATGGAACAGAATAAACTTGAAAAAGCTGAGGATGGTCTTTCTAAAAACTCATCAACACATTAAAGTGATGTGTCCAAGATGTGATCTTCCCAGAAACTGCCTACAAAACTGTCTTCATAGAAACTGTCTAGTTTCCCCCTCCCAGAGTGGTTTTTCTTTTTTTCTCTCAATGGTAGTACACAAACAGCATCAACTGCTTTGAGTTGCCAGTTGTTTTTCTCAAGGAAAACATGCTGTTGTTATCAAGAATCTGTTGTGCAATGTTTATAGCTTTTCCAAGTCTCTTCATTAAGAGAAATGTGCTCCAGGGCTTCCCTGATGGCTCAGTAGTAAAGAATCCTCCTGCCAATGCAGGAGACACAGGTTCGATCCCAGATCTGGGAAGATTTCACATACTGCAGAGCAACTAAATCTGTGTGCCCCAGCTATTGAGCCTGTGCTCCAGAGCCCAGGAGCGGCAACTCCTGAGCCCATGTGCTACAACTTCTGAAGCCTAGGCGCCCTGGAGCCTGTGCTCCTCAACAAGAGAAGCCATTGCAGTGAGAAGCCTATGCACTGCAACTCACCCACTCACCGCAACTAGAGAAAAGCCAGTGCAGCAACAAAGACCCAGCACAGCTAAAAATAAACAAATAAATAAAATTACTTTAAAAAAAAGAGAAATGTGCTCCAGCAGGCACAATAACAGCTCATACACACACACACACACACACACACACATCCTTATCCTTCAAAAACTCAGAACATTCATGCCTGTATCAACATGATTTCAGATAAATACCAACCCACGAACCCAAACATCATGTTGGCAGCGCCAGTAAACAAAGAAAAAGCACAGTGTTCAGCTTGGCCTCACCTCATCCGCCTCCACGGGCACTATATTTTAATGCATTTTTATTAGGTGGCCAACCCTGTCATAATTTGTGTCTGCTTGGGTGTCTTACTAGGAAGTACAGTTCTGATTTTTAGAGGAAAAAACTATTCTTTAAATTGCAGAACTGTGAATGGCAGTAACTTATGGCAAAAAAGGTGTATGATATGTAGTTTTTTAAAATCTCGTTTAGGGACCTCCTGACTGTCCAGTGAAGAATCTGTGCTTCCATTGCAGAGGGCGCAGGTTTGATCACTGGTGGGGGAACTAAGATCCCGTAGGCTGCGTGGCAAGGTCAAAAAAGAAAAATAAATAAAAAATCATGTTTAGAAGAAACACAGTAATTTGTTTCAGGCTATCATGAGTATTACAGCCCCAATATATACGTGAATCACAGAACAGGGCCTTTTTGGTTACAATTTGTGTCATGACCCATTTAGATTTATTAACTCTTGGTGGAGCTGATGTAGCAATGCTTTAAAAAAAAAAGATAAATTGAACATTTATTTAATCTCTAAAATACTGTATATAAACAGCACTTTCCACGACTAAAGTCCCCCAACTCCCACTTAAAAACATGCATAGTATTTTCTCCATGTACATGGATTGACTTTTTGTCTGGACTGTAAGCTTCTTTTTTTAAGTGAAGTATAGGTGCTGTGCAATATTATATTATATTCTGAAACTAATTATTATATTAGTTTCAGATGTACATCTTAGTGTTTCACCATTTATGTACAGTGTGACTTGATCATCACAATAAGTATAGTAATGGTCTGTCAGTAGAGAAAGTTATCACAATATTATTGACTACATTCTTTATGCTGTGCATTATGTCCATGTGACTTATAAATCACATCTTCCTTATCCAGTTGTCTGTCGATGGACTCTTAAGTTGTGTCTGTATCCTGTCTATTGTTAATCGACGTAGGCGTAGGTGTGCAAATTAGTGTTTATTCATTCAGCCACCCTGTGTCTTTTGGTTGGAAGGCTCTAGTCCATTTACAAAGTAATTATTATTAGGGATGTTATGCATTGCCACTTTAATTGTTTTCTGATAGTTTTTGTAGTTCCTCTCTGTTGCTTATTTCTTCTGTCCTCTTCCCTTGTGATTTGATGACTTTCTTTACTGTTACGTTTGTATTCCTGTCTCTTTATTTTTTGTGTGTGTCTGTTATAGATTTTTGGTTTGCAATTACCATGAGGTTCATATAAAACAGCCTATGTGTTAATGTATAGCAGTCTGCTTCAAGTTGATGGTCACTTAGTTTTGAGCACTTTCTAAAGGCACTACATTTTTACACCCCCTCCCACATTTGTTTTTGGCATCATATTTTACAGTTTTTAATTTTGTGTATCACTTAACTCCTCATTTTAATTTGAACATTTTAAATATTTATTTGTATTTATTTGGCTGTATGAGGTCTTAGCTGCAGCATACAGAAGGTTTAGTTGCCACATATGAGCTCTAGGTCTCTGCCCAGGGATGGAACCCAGGCCCCCTGCATTGGAGGCATGGGGTCTTAGCCACTGGACCACCAGGGAAGGTCCCGATTATTTTAAATGTAGAGAGTTTTACTACTTTTGTCTTTTAACGTTCATACCACCTCTACTATGTGTTTGCCTTTACCAGTGAGATTTTTTTCTCTCAGAATTTTCTTGTTTTGAGTTATGGCCTTTTCTTTTCTGTTTAAAGTTCCTGTAACTTTTCTTGTAAGGCCAGTTTAGTGGTGATGAATTCCTTTGGCTTTTGCTTGTCTGGGGAACTATCTCTCCTTCAATTCTGAATTATGACCTTGTCAGGTAGAGTTTTCTTGGCTGTGAGTAGTTTCCTTTCAGGACTTTTAATAAATGATGGCCATCATTTCTGACCTGTAAAGTTTCTGCTGAAAAATCAGCTGATAGCTCATTGGGGGGGTTCCCTTGAATGTAGCTAGTTATTTTTCTCTTGCTGCTTTTAAGACTGTCTCTTTAACGTTTGACAATTTAATTATAATTATTTAATATTAATTACTTAAACATATTTAATAATAATTACGATTTATCTTGGTGTTGATCTTTTTGAGTTCCTCTTGCTTGGGACTTTCTGTGATTCCTGAATGTAGATGTCTGTTTCCTTTACTAGGTTGCTGCTGCTGCTGCTGCTGCTGCTGCTGCTAAGTCCCTTCAATCGTGTCCGACTCTGTGCAACCCCGTAGACGGCAGCCCACCAGGTTAGGGAAGCTTTTAGCCATTATTTCTTCAAATAGGTTTTCTGTCCCTTTCTCTCCTCCTTCTGGGACCTGGTAATATGAATGTTAGTACAGTTGATGCACTCCCAGAGGCCCCTTAAACTATGTTGACTTTTAAAAATTCTTTCTTTTTGCTGATTTCCACTTCCATGTTTTCCAGGTCACTGATGTGTTCTGCATCCTCTAATCTGCTATTGATTCTCTCTAGTCAGTTATTGTATTCTTCAGTTCTGACTGGTTCTTCTTCCTGTTTCCTATCTCTTTGTTGAAGTTCTCACCGAGTTCATCCATTTTTCTCCCAGTGAGCATTTTTGTGACTGTTTCTTTGAACTTTTTATCTGGGGAAATTGCCTATCTGTTTCATTTCGTTATTTTTCTGAGATTTTTTGCCTTTCTTTCATTTGGAAGGTGTTCCTTTATCTCCTCATTTTACCTAAGTCTTTGAGTTTGTTTCCATGTATTAGGTATATCAGCTACATCTTCAGGTCTTGAAAGAGTGGTCTTATGCAGAAGATGTCTTGTGGGGTCTTGGGTCATCATACTCCCTGGTCATCAGAGCCAGATCTCCAGTGGCTGTGTGTGGGCCATGACTGCTGCAGGTGCATTGGTGGGCGGGGTTGGTTCTTAGCCATCTGGCTGAGTGGTCCTGTCACAACTGCTGCCGTTGTGCAGATGTGCAGTCCTGGCCCCCAGTGTTGCAAGGCCTGGCTGTGACTGTTGCAGGAACTCTGGTGTGCAGGACTGCCCCCAGAAGCTGAAGCCACTCCATGGAGTAGGCACTGCTGCTGGCCAGGGTGACCTCTTGGGTGGGGCAGGGAGGGAGCCACTTTGGCTGGGGTAGACTGGTTGGGCAGGGTAACTTGTCAGAGGAACACCAGGGCAGATGCATGGTGTTAGCTAGTCTGATGAATCATGACAGTCATGGCACCATCCAGCACCAGGCCAGCTAGGTGGAAAGAGAATTTTTTAAATGGCACCTGCCAGCACTCTGGTCTTAGAGAAAGTCCCACCCAATCCCTCCCCTCCAGCACATGCCCTAAATTAGTCAATGAGTCACCTTCTCATATGACCCAGGAACTTTCCAAGCTGCTGCCTCTGCCCTGGGACTCACAGCAAGTAAGTCTGTGCCCAAGCCCTTCAAGATCAGAGTCTCAGGGGACTTGCCTGGTGGCTCAGTGGTTACGACTCTGAGCTTTCAATGCCGGGTTCCTGGATTTGATTCCTGGTCAGGAAACTAAGATCCCACATGCCGTGGGTCATGACCAAAAACAAACAACTGAAAAATGATCAGAGTCTCAGTTTCCCACAGGCTTCCAGCTCCCTTGCACATAGATCCTCTGGTTTTCAAAGCCAGGTGTTGGTGGCAGGGTAGGGGGTGGTGGTGGGGAAGCAGAAGAGTTTCGGAGGATTCATCTTCTCTGTGTAGTCCTTTCTGCAGGGGGCTTCATCAGCTCTGATAGCCCTCCTCCTTTTTGGGTGCTGCACAGGGAGGTGTGACTTCCGACTAGACTTCATCTCTGCCCCTCCAGCCTGTCTCACCGTGGCCTTTTCTTCCTATCCTTAGTTGTAGAAAGTCGTTTCTGCTGGTCTTTAGGTGGGTCTCAGGGCTAGTTGTTCTCCATGCATTTGTAAGTCTGGTGTGTCCGTGGGAAGAGGTGAGCACTTGTAGGTCTAGTGTATCCGTGGGAGGAGGTGAGCTCAGGATCTTCCTACCTGATCTGGAAAACTCATGATCAATGCTTTATAAGCTGATTCCAGATGCCACATTGCCACTGGTTCAGTTACCACCACTTTAGCAAATATTTTTCCAAAACATTCCAATCTACTGTGCGTGATGCATTTAAGTGAATTTCTCTATCAGGTTTGGTGCCAACTTTTAGAAAATAAAAAATGACTAGATAGAAAGATCTGTATCAAGGCCTGGAGAGAAATAGAGAACATTTTTGGATAAATTTTCCCTTGGATTTGATTACATGAAAGCACCCAGGGACTCCCCTGGTGAGCCAGTGACTAAGACTCCGTGATCCCAGTGCAGGGCTCCTGGTTCAATCCCTCAGGGAACTAGATCCCACATGCCACAACTAAGAGTTCGTATACTGCAACTAAATCACGCATGCTGCAGCGAAGACCTAGGCCAGCAAAATGAGTAAATACATAAATGGAACATTTTTAAAAAGGAAAGCACTCACAGACTATGATCTCAGTTCCCTGTCCAGATAAAATGCTGCACTCCTTCCCTTTCTTGGGAATGTGTCTGAGCAGTTTGTCCAAGGGTGACCAGTGACACTTGTATCAGGCCAAGGCACTGAGGCAATTGGCCAGAAGAGATTCTGAGAGATTTGTGGCCAGAGGACAAGAAGACCCAAGAGCCTGAGCAGTAATGAGTCAGAGGCAGGTGTACTGTAGAAGTCCAGAGCCCAGAAATACCCAGGGGCTGAGCAAGGCAAGAAGGCCAGACTCTAAGCACATACCTGCTAGGAAAGCTGGTAGGGTGTCTAAGGCCTAAGTCAAGACATGGTCAAAGGATGAGGGCTTTTTTTGTTTTCTTTCTTACCCCCACCCAATTATATGTGTGTGTGTATATATATATATATATATATATATATATATATATATATAGTCCATGGGGTCACTAAGAGTCGGAAGCGACTGAGCGACTTCACTTTCACTTTTCACTTTCATGCATTGGAGAAGGAAATGGCACCCCACTCCAGTGTTCCTGCCTGGATAATCCCAGGGACGAGGGAGCCTGGTGGGCTGCAGTCCATGGGGTCGCTAGGAGTCAGACACGACTGAGCGACTTCACTTTCACTTTTCACTTTCATGTGTTGGAGAAGGAAATGGCAACCCACTCCAGTGTTCTTGCCTGGAGAATCCCAGGGAGGGGGAGCCTGATGGGCTGCCGTCTATGGGGTCCCACAGAGTCGGACACGACTGAAGTGACTTAGCAGCAGCAAATGTATATATATATATATATATACACACATATAGTTGTCATTCTGTTGTTAAGTTGTATCCAACTCTTTGCGACGCCACTGACTGCAGTATACCAGGCTTCCCTGTCCTTCACCATCTTCTGGAGTTTGCTCAAATGTTTGTTCATTGAGTCAGTCCGTCCAACCATCTCATCCTTTGTTGCCCCTTTCTCCTCTTGTCCTTAATGTTTCCCAACATCAGGGTCTTTTCCAATGAGTCGGCTCTTTTCATCAAGTGGCCAATCAGTACCAGTCCTTCCAGTGAATATTCAAGGTTGATTTCATTTAGGATTGACTGGTTTGATCTCCTTGCTGTCCAAGGGACTCTCATGAGTCTTCTCCAGAAAGAATTGAAAGCATCAGTTCTTCAGTGCTCAGACTTCTTTATGGACCAACTCACATTGGTACATGACTGTTGGAAAAACCATACTTTGGACTATATGAACCTTGGTTGGCAATGTGATGTCTCTGCTTTTTAATATTTTAATACACTGTCTAGGTTTGTCATAGCTTTTTTTCCAAGGAGCAAGTTGCTGTCTGAGCTATGAGAGAAGCTATTTATATATACACACACATATATATATATTTGCTGCCCCAGGTCTTACTTGTGGCACATGAGATCTTTGATCTGCATTTTGGCATGCAGGATCTAGTCCCCTAACAGGATTCAAATCTGGGCCCCCTGTCTGTATTGGGAGCAGGGATTCTTAGCCACTGGACCACCAGGGAAGTCCCCCTACTCCCTAATTCTGTATTTTCCACAAAATGTTTTCTCCTTTTAATGGTTACTTAAACCCTGCCTCTCTCTTAAGATCAGGGTTACATCGCCTTTTGGTTCACCTTTTGCTGACTCAAGCCACAACTCTTTCTCTCCTTGGCTTTTGCTATTAACCATCTATGCAACTCACTTAGAACTTAACCTGATGGTGTTCTTCTGACCTTCAGAATTGTTGTTTCAATGTGTCTTGTTTCCCCAAACCAGACTAGAAGTTCCTTGAAGTTAGGACCTGATCCACAGTGTGAGAGACCGGACACAGACTTGAAGTCAGGCTTGCTCACCCACTGACAGAGCTATGCATGCTCAGTCGTTCAGTTGTGTCTGACTTTTTGTGACCTTACGCACTTTAACCCACCAGGTCCCTCCATCCATGAGATTTTCCAGGCAAGAATACTGGAGTGACGTGCCATTTCCTCCTCCAGGGGAATCCTCTTGACCCTGCGTATCCTGCATTGGCAGGCAGATTCTTTACCACTGAGCCACCTGGGAAGCCTCTGATGGTGCCATTGGCCTGTGGTTTATTGCATTTTTCTGAAAGGAGATAAGACGGCTCCCAGAGCCTGAGGCAAGGGTTGCGTTTTCCTGGCTGAGTAGTCCTGGCACAGCCTCCCTGGGGTCTGGGTATAATTTTCTGGTGGTGTTTTCTCATGATTTACCCTCTTACCATTTTGCTCTCCAGCTTCTTTTAACCACACTTGTGTTACCTTTTCTAGGTTAAAGGAGATTCTACCTTCTTTCTGTGATCTGCAAAAGTTAGATTGTTATTGCACCTCAATATAATGCTGACTTTTGAACTTGGCAAGTGTCTAATCATTCAATTTTTGGCTTTCTTGAACCTTTTCTCACAATCTCATGTGAGTCTTTATTATTTATTCTTTACTATTTATCCTTCGCATCCATGGGCCATGTGCTTTTCAGGTCAGGTTAATAGAAGAGTTCCTTGGTGTCCACTTTGGCACTTTGGTTTCAACAGTTCAGTGGGGGTGCAGCTGTCACTGGGAGGACAATTATATGGCCCTTGGGCTAAAGGATTTTTAGCATCCCTGGCCTTCTAACAGTGAGGACCAGCATTGCCCCCAGATATTTCAACAAGCAAAAATGTCCCCACCAATTTCCCAATGGTTCCTTGTTGAGTCACATGATTTTTGATGCTGCCTCCTCACCCCACACTCTAACAACACTCACTTTCTCTCTAAATGGGATTGTTTGTGCCTCTGCCAATAGACTGTTTCTTTTTTGAAAGCTTGTCATACCTTTAAGTTATTCTTCCTTTCAGAGGTTTTATTTTTGCTTTGGAATGAGTCATGTATTATTTTGTTTTACTTATTATTATGGGAATAGTCAAACATACTCAAATGGAGAAAGTAACAAAATGAACCCCCATGGATCTATCATCTAGTTTCAACAATGATCAGCTCATAGATGATCCTGTTTTTTTCTCCACCCCCACCTACCACTCTCCACCCACTTCCTGCTGCCATTAGATAATTTTGAAGCAAATTACAGACATCATTCATTGTACACAGCATTTAGATAAGCTTTCAGACATCTGTTTTGATTTTTGAAGACAGCAAGGGTTAAGGTGAAACACTTGGTTAACTCCAGGACTCCACCCCTCCACACCCAGGCACATTCCTTCTGACTCAGCTAACTTCCTTGCTTCCTCTATATTCTGAGGCGAAAATGCCAAGACAAGTCAAGAATTTATCAGATGCTCTGTTTTTTAGTGAAGGGAGACTTGAAGCAGCTGTTTGGTTCACGCAGATCTTATCGCTCCTCTGTGTTTTTTCTGTGCTGGTTTGGTGACTTGTAGTAGCAGCTGACCTCCACATCTTCTCTAACATAGTTTAACACTATCCAAATATCATTTCTATTTCTACCTCCCTTTGTATTCCCTGAAAAATTTCCCACCAGGCTGGGAATCTGAGTGTGTACTTTAACCAGCCTTCCTGTTTTATTTTTTTGTCTCTCCTGATAATTTGGAAAAAGATATGTCCTTCTGCTGATGTACTCGAGTTACAATTCCATTCCAGTGCTTAATGAAGTCAAAGAACCTGCTTGTCAGTTGTGACTCTAAGAATATTTTGAAAATGAGGAGAACACATGTTGAGTCAGTTAATGGTTGAGTGCTAATAGGCAACGGAGATCAGATTGATTGGTTTTGTCATGAATGGTTCTTAAGTGATTTAAGACAATCAAATGGTCTGTCCTGCCTTCTTCTTTACAGCCTCGAGGGATGAGTTTGCTGACTATTTCATTGCCCAGTGGTTAGAATCGATTAACCCTGCTGACTTTGGGGCAGCTCTTTGAAAACAAATTGATGAGCCATGTAAGCACTAAGCTTGACCCAGAGCACTCCTAAGTGCCAAACCATTGACTCTGAGCCCGCTGGGCTCTTCAGTTTATTCGGGGAGAAATGACCTTGACCTGGAATGCAACTTTTCTGCCAGCCTCTCACTGAATGATGGCTATCCCCTTGGATATTTTTCCCCAAATGTAACTCCCCATCCAACTTCTTGCCTCTAGATGCGCATTTAAGAAGAGGATAGATCTGTGTTACAAACAGCTTGAAGGTCTCCTGTACACCTACACTGCAGTCAAATCCAGCGAAAGGAAGAGGATGTTAAATGCTCATGTCAGACACTCCAAAGGAATGCTTAGATTGTTATATTCAGTTAGTAAGTGCAGTGTTGTTTAGAAGAGTCTTGTCAGAATACTTTTTCAAGTTCCACTCCTAAAAAGACGAAATTTTGACGGATTTATCTTCTTTTGTACTTATAACATTTAGCCCCAGATTTGAGAGCACAGTGGTATTTTTATTATCATTATTATTGACTTTAGTCAAATACAGAGGGTGATTTAAGGAACTTAAACTAAAATCAAGCAAGCAGTTCATTAGCACAGAATCTAGAATTCTATGTCTCTGCTAGAATAGAGTGATTTGCCAAAGTTGTCCACTCATTCTATCTGCTTTTGCCAAAGCTATAGTTTATAATAAATTCTGTCTAGTGTGGCCATTTACATAGTTGGCAGCACACGGGTAGGTCGCCACCTTGAGCTGCAGAGTGGAAGGGCTTTGAGACAAAAAGAGATGCTCTTCCACAGGACTTCCCTGGCAGTCTAGTGGTTAAGACTCTGTGCTTCCAACGCAGGGGCATGGGTTCAATCCCTGGTCGGGGAAATAGGGCCCCACATGCCATGTGGTGCAGGGGCCCTCCCCCCAAAAGGTAAAAAGATTCTTATCCTTGCCTGCCTCTCTGAGATGTTGCGGCAGCTAAAAGAGCAAATGTATGTGAAAGTTCTTTGTAAGCTGTAAAAGTGAAACTGTTAGGCTTTCAGTCCTGTCCAACTCTTTGCAACCCCATGGACTGTAGCTCACTTTAGGGCTACAGCCCATGGAATTCTCCAGGCAAAAATATTGGCGTGGGTAGCCATTTCCTTTTCCAGGGGATCTTTCTGACGCAGGGATCAAACCCAGGTCTCCTGCATTACAGGCAGATTCTTTACAGTCTGAGCGACCAGGGGAGCCCTTTGTAAATTACAAAGCCCTATTCAAAGAAAGTTAAGGATGTTGATATTAACAGTGTATGACACCTTTGGGGTATTTTCAGTTAGCCAGTCATTGAGCTGAATTCTTTATGCAGCATCTCTAATCCTCACAACAATTTTATAATGCTTTTGTCATAATTATTGCTTTTCTACTTATATATCAATATGTATGTTATAATATAATATAGCAAAAATATAAATATGCTTAATAAGATAGTTTCTAGTGCTCTAAAGACTTCTCTGGACCGATTTCACTCCAAATCATTAATGTCTTAAAAAAAATTACAAAAGGAACAAGAAAACCCAATGGGTACTCCCAAATAAATCAGGCCCTTAAACCTAGCCTTCTCTAGCATTCATAATTCATCACTCACTTTCCAGGGGTTTCTAAGCATCTAAACATATGTGTGTGTATAAATATATATGTATACACACACAGAGACAGACAGACAGACACACACTCACATATATATATATATATATATATACACATGAATGTATAGATTATATATACTCTTAATACATAAACAAATGTTCTTAAATATGTCAGCAGTGACCTGCAGTTTATAAAGAGCAAGAACAAAGCTTGTTTTCTTCCAAAGCATCACTTTAATAATCATCCATTTAGTAAGTAATAATTCCATAAAAACATTTCATAAAATATATTCATAAAATAATTTAATAATTATCCACGTCTTTGGTCAAGTTCCTCTATGTAGGGACCTATTTTCTCACTCCTGCTTTTCAGTACAACAAAAGGAGAAGCCTTAAAGAGCTAGTGTAAAACCAAAGACAGCTAAGAAATAATTAGAGGCAGAGAAGAGGAAATGCCAGCTTCTTTCAAGATGATGTGACTTCCTTTTTATAGATGGAAAACGCAGTCTCTTCATATTGGTTTGTCAAGGCATAAGTAGCAATGTGGTTCATAAATGTTTAACAAAAGGTAAATAATTTAATAAATTATAGTGCAACCATACAATAGACTATTATGAGCCAATTAAAAATATCCTTTTAGATGGGAAAAATTATAGTGTGGAGAAATCCTCAAAATAAGATAGTAAATGACAAAAATCAGGATATACAACTGTATGTGTGGTACATCTCCAAGGCTGCTTTACACACACACACACACACACACACAGGCACAAGATAGGGATTAAAATGTTAAGAGAGGTTATCTTTAGATGTTGGAGATATGAGTTTTTCAAAAGCTTTAATATGATACTTTTCCTTATTTTCCAAATACTCTATAACAAAACATTTATTATTTTTATAATAAGGAGATGGATGTAAAATAGTAAAGAGGCCATATATTGTGATTTAAATGTAGATGAGAGCTTCAGAAGGTTATAGCTTCCAAGTTAATGTGGTTTTACTAGACTTACTTAGTTATGAATAGAAGTCTGATTTGTCTATGTTGCTTTCCCTTATTCTGGGTGCTTTCTAGCAGATTCCTGTTATATTACATGGTTCTGAGCCTCTCAGAATGCACAGAATTTCCCAGGGTACCTGCTAAATGTTTTGGGCAAATGACTTTCAGATGACTGGGGCTCAGCCTAGCAAAGGAATCCTGCAGTGCATTGAGTTTCCTTTTAGTTTAAAGGAGATTATTTAAATTTGCCTAAAGCTCTCAACATGCTACTTGAAAGTTCTGCTAAACATAGAACAAAACCAAGGAAAAGCTCTAGGGAATAAATGCAGCAAGAGTAGGACTAAGATGCATTTTTATGAGCAGATACTTGAATATCAAGTGTTGAAAAGAAAGACATTTATTAATTGGAGATAAACTCTTGAAAACAATTGAAATATAAACATGAGACATGAATATAAGCAGAGGTATTGGTTTCTGAAAAATGGACTGGAATGGGTGACTTTAACTCAATGATCATTATATCTACTATTGTGGGCAAGAATCCTTTAGAAGAATGGAGTAACCATCATAGTCAACAAGAGTCTGAAACGCAGTACTTGGATGCAATCTCAAAAACGACAGAATGGTCTCTGTTCGTTTCCAAGGCAAACCACTCAATATCACAATAATCCAAGTCTATGCCCTGTCCAATAATGCTGAAGAAGCTGAAGTTGAACAGTTCTATGAAGACCTACAAGACCTTCTAGAACTAACACCCAAAGAAGATGTCCTTTTCATCATAGGGGACTGGAATGCAAAAGTAGGAAGTCAAGAAACATCTGAAGTAATGGGCAAATTTGGCCTTGGAGTACAGAATGAAGCAGGGCAAAGGCTAACAGAGTTTTGCCAAGAGAACACACTGATCATAGCAAGCACTCTCTTCCAACAACACAAGAGAAGACTCTACACATGGACATCACCAGATGCTCAATACTGAAATCAGACTGATTATATTCTTTGCAGCCAAAGATGGAGAAGCTCTGTATAGTCAGCAAAAACAAGACTGGAAGCTGACCGTGGCTCAGATCATGAATTCCTTATTGCCAAATTCAGACTTAAATTGAAGAAAGTAGGGAAAACTACTAGACCATTCAAGTATGACCTAAATCAAATCCCTTACGATTATACAGTATAAGTGACAAATAGATTCAAGGGATTAGATCTGATAGAGTGCCTGAAGAACTATGGATGGAGGTTTGTGATATTGTACAAGAGGCAGTGATCAAGACCATCCCCAAGAAAATGAAATGCAAAAAGGCAAAATGGTTGTCTGAGGAGGCCTTACAAACAGCTATGAAAAGAAGAGAAGTGAAAGGCAAAGGAGAAAAGGAAAGATATACCCTTCTGAATGTAGAGTTCCAAAGAATAGCAAAGAGAGATAAGAAAGCCTTCCTCAGAGATTAATGCAAAGAAATAAGAGGAAAGCAATAGAATAGGAAAGATTAAAGATCTCTTCAAGAAAATTAGTGATACCAAGGGAACATTTCATGCAAAGATGGGCACAATAAAGGACAGAAATGGTATGAACCTAACAGAAGTAGAAGATATTAAGAAGAGGTGGCAAGAATACATGGAAGAACTATACAAAAAAGATCTTCAAGATGCAGATAATCACAATTGTGTGATCACTCACCTTGAGCCAGACATCCTGGAATGTGAAGTCAAGTGGGCGTTAGGAAGCATCACTATGAACAAAGATAGTAAAGGTGATGGAATTCCAGTTGAGTTATTTCAAATCCTAAAAGATGATGCTGTGAAAGTGCTGCACTCAATATGCCAGCAAATTTGGAAAACTCAGCAGTGGCCACAGAACAGGAAAAGATCAGTTTTCATTCCAATCCCAAAGAAAGGCAATGCCAAAGAACGCTCAAACTACTGCACAGTTGCACTCATCTCACACACTAGTAAAGTAATGCTCAAAATTCTCCAAGCCAGGCTTCAACAGTATGTGAATCATGAACTTCCAGATGGTCAAGCTGGATTTAGAAAAGACAGAGGAACCAGAGATCAAATTGCCAACATCCATTGGATCATCAAAAAAGCAAGAGAGTTCCAGAAAAACATCTACTTCTGCTTTATTGACTACACCAAAGCCTTTGACTGTGCGGATCACAATAAACTGTGGAAAATTCTGAAAGATATGGGAATACCAGACCACCTGACCTGCCTCCTGAGAAATCTGTATGCAGGTCAAGAGGTAACAGTTAGAACTGGACATGGAACAACAGACTGGTTCCAAAAGGAAAGAAGTACGTCAAGGCTGTATATTGTCACCCTGCTTATTTAACTTATATGCAGAGTACATCATGAGAAGCGCTGGGCTGGAAGAAGCACAAGCTGGAATCAAGATTGCTGGGAGAAATATCAATAACCTCAGATATGGAGATGACACCACCCTTATGGCAGAAAGTGAAGAGGAACTAAAGAGCCTCTTGATGAAAGTGAAAGAGGAGAGTGAAAAAGTTGGCTTGAAACTCAACATTCAAAAAGCTAAGATCATGGCATCTGGTCCCTTCACTTCATGGCAAATAGATGGGGAAACAGTGTCAGACTTTTTATTTTGGGGGCTCCAAAATCACTGCAGGTGGTGACTGCAGCCACAAAATTAAAAAATGCTTGCTTCTTGGAAGAAAAGTTATGACCAACCTAGATAGCATATTAAAAAGCAGAGACATTACTTTGCCAACAAAGGTCTGTCTAGTCAAGGCTATGGTTTTTCCAATAGTCATGTATGGATGTGATAGTTGGACTATAAAGAAGGCTGAGTGCCAAAGAATTGATGCTTTTGAACTATGGTGTGGGAGAAGACTCTTGAGAGTCCCTTGGACTGCAAGGAGATCCATCCAGTCCATCCTAAAGGAAATCAGTCCTGAATATTCGTGGAAGGACTGATGCTGAAGCTGAAAGTCCAACACTTTGGCCACCTGATGCAAAGAGCTGACTCATTTGAAAAGCCTCTGATGCTGGGAAAGACTGAAGGCAGAAGGAGAAGGGGACAACAGGGGATGAGATGTTTGGATGGCATCACTGACTCAATGGACATGAGTTTGAGTAAACTCCAGGTGTTGGTGATAGACAGGGAGGCCTGGTGTGCTGCAGTCTATGCAGTCACAAAGAGTTGGACACGACTGAGTGACTGAACTTAAGTGATTTCTAATTTTTGCAACTTTTTTTTTTTGGTGAGATATTCCTGACCAGGGATCAAACCCGCGCCTTCTTCACTGGAAACACAGAGTCCTAACCACTGGATCAGCATGCAGTTTTCCAGAGGTATTGATTTCTAACTTAGAAAAGTATTTTTAAACTTAATTAGAGATAATGCCATTTGCAGTAACATGGATGGAGCTAGAGATTGTCATACTGAGTGAAGTAAGTCAGATAGAAGAAGAAATATCATCTGATATCACTTGTATGTGGAATCTAAAAAAAAAAAAAGGTACAAATGAACTTTTCTACAAAACGAAAATAGAATCACAGATACAGGAAACAAGTGTGATTACCAGTGGGGTAAGGGAGGGAGGGAAAAATTGGGAGACTGAGATTGATATATACACACTACTATATATAAAATAGATAACTAATAAGGACCTGCTTGAGGAACTCTACTTGAGACTCTGTAATGGTGTATATTATAGGTCTTGCTCCTTGGAAGAAAAACTATGACAAACCTAGACAGCATATTAAGAAGTAGAGATATCACTTTGCTGACAAAGGTCCGTAGAGTCAAAGCTCTGGATTTTCCAGTAGGCATGTATGGATGTGAGAGCTGGACCATAAAGAAGGCTAGTGAAGTGGAAGTCACTCAGTCATATCCAACTCTTTGCGACCCCTATACAGTCTATGGAATTCTCCAGGCCAGAGTACTGGAGTGGGTAGCCTTTCCCTTCTCCATGGGATCTCCCCAACAGGGATTGAACCCTGGTCTCCCACACTGCAGGCAGATTCTTTATCAGCTGGGCTAAGTGCTGAAGAATTGATGCTTTTGAACTGCGGTGTTGGAGGAGACTCTTGAGAGTCCTTTGGACAGCAAGAAGTTCAAACCAGTCAGTGGTAAAAGAAATCAACTCTGAATGTTGATTGGAAGGATTGATGCTGAAGCGGAAGCAGGGAAGCTTGGTGTGCTGCAGTCCATGGGGTTGCAAATCATTGTCCAGGGCTTAGAGACTGAACAATGAACAGCGATGGCCTATATGGGAAAAGAATCTAAGAAAGAGTGGGTACATGTATATATGTAACTGATTGGCTTTGCTGTACAGCAGATACTAATACAACGTTGTAAATCAACTATACTTCAATTTTTTAAAAATGAGAAAAACAAAACAAAGCTTAGATCGGTATTTGCCAAAAGTTGGCCAGCTGTACCTGGAGAAGAGCGGGATGTTTTGTCAGTACCTGGCTGGCTAGGGCTTGCTGCCTGTGGAATTCTGAGGTCTGTGAGCAAGCCTGGGCTAGAAGTAAGCAACACTTGGTGTGACAGAGCTTCACCTCCAGGGCTCAAATGCACAGATTGCTTTCCTGTTTGTGGTCAGACCCATTCCCTGTCTCTTTCCTGTTCCTACCTGCTATTTCAGGGAACACACTTCTCCAGTTTCTTGGCCTCTGGCTTGATGTAGCTTCCATTTGGCCAATAGAAGCTCCTGGAAGATTGCGGCAGAAGGTTAGAAGTTGTGGTACTTTTCTCTCTCTCTGTCTCTCTCTCTGTACCGTGAGCAGTGTCTTTGGTTGTAGCTTTTTCTCCTCTTTGTAAGTCCCCTACATATGAACCTTCAAGTTGCAAACTTTCAATGATGTGAACATGTTCAGAGGAAGGACAAAGAGAGACAAGAGGAAGAAGAAGTAACTGAAGAACCAAAGAGATTCTTGACACAGGAAATGGCAAGGAGATTTTATTTGAGGATAATTTTTGAGGCATCGGACCTCAACATAGAACAGTACACAGGTGTTCAGAATGCAATCCAGTGCTACCATGTCATGTATGATGAGAAAAAAAGAGCTACTCCCTAGATATCAGCGGATCATTTTCTCAAGACCTGTGCCATCAGTATCAAGCATGAATGAAACTGCAGCTCGCCCTCCGTCTCCTATTGCTGACAATCCATCAGCTCTACCATCTCCCACTTCCTCTCCCTCCTCTAGTCAGTAACTCTTCTTGCCTGTTCACTCCATGCTAGCTCCTGTATGCCAGCTGTTATATTGTGTGAAAATGAAAGTGTTAGTCGCTCAGTCTGACTCTTTGTGACCCCATGGACTGTAGCCTGCCAGGCTCCTCTGTCCATGTGGTTCTCCGGGCACGAATATTGGGGTGAGTCACCATTCCTTTCTCTGGTGATCTTCCTGACCCAGGGATTGAACCTGTGTCTCCTGCACTGCGGGCAGATTCTTTACCATCTGAGCCATGTACTTTTCAAGGTGCTGTACTGTAAGATTAAAAGTGTTTATTTTTTGTGTTTGTTATGTATTATTTGTATGAAAAGTATTACAAAACCTATACCGGCATACAACATAGCCAACTGTGTTAGTTGGGTACCTAGGTTAACTTTTTTGGACTTATAAACAAATTGGACTTACAAATGTGCTTTCGGGATGGAACTCATTCGTATTTAGGGGACTCATTGTACTGGCTTCTGCCAGGTGATTCCGAATTCTGGGCTCCATCAACACCCTCTACTCCTTTTGCGCTCCCAGCCTTTGTAGCTTCCAGCTGTTGCTAATCTGTTTGGCTTCTCCACTCTTTCATCACTTATACATTAAATTCTCAATATTAAATTCCCTCCAAAATACTCATATTGGTTTCTGCTTTTCTCACTAGACTCTGGCAATACAACTGGTTATAATTTAGGATCCTGCTGAGAAATGTACCCCAACTTCAGGGAACATATTAAGGGAAGCAAAGTGGAGATTTTTCAAAGATCCACAGCATCTTAGATATTTTGTTGCAACAGCAGCAGAGAAAATGCAGGGACAGCATAAACTGGGGCTTGTTTATGCACAGATTTAGAGAGAATTTTAAGCACGTGTCAAAAGAAAAACAAAAGTTGGCTATCTCCATAATTCAGGGCTGATGGCCAATAGCTGGCGATCTGTTTATGGATCGTGTGAGAAGCTATTTATTTCCTTAGGAATAAACTTTTTTGATTCCATGGAGCTTCAAACAATGCTTATTCTATTTAGTAGAAGCCTTCTGGAAAGACCTAAGTTTAATAAAACTTGAAAAAAGTCTGAATATAGGAGGCCATCTCCCATGGCTGTGCTAAGCATGATTGGGTAACGGAGCGTATGTAATTTTTAAAAAACCACTCTGGGATAATTACTAGGCCCTTTTTAAATTTTAAAATTCGCAGCTCTATATTTATTAAGTCAGGACCATAATTAGTGAAATCAAAGAATTACCAGTTGCTACAGTTGTGTCACCAATGGGAAATCCTTCTGATAGAGGCAGGCATGGAACAATTACAAAGCGTGCCTCCTAAAGGAAGAAGGCAAACGATGTGCTCAGTATATAGAGACAAAATCTTTGCTGCATGAAGTTAGGCACATCTGAAATCATCAATGAATAAGAGCAAGCAATTCTTTCTATTTGGACTTAATAGTATCTTTTAAGCAAGTGTTTTGTTTGTTTGTTGGCTGCACTGCAAAGAATGTGGGATCCCAATGCCCCAAGCTGGAATCAAACCCACACTCTACATTGCAAGCTCAGAGTCTTGAGCACTGGACCACCCTGGAAGTCTCGCGAGATTTTGAAGAATGGGAAATTACGGTGCAGGCGGAAGCAGACAGGGACTTCAGGAAGGCCCAAGAGACAGAGTGGAGAGAGCGAGCAGTGAGGTGAGGCTATAGTGGGGAGTGTTATCGGACAAGGCTGACTTTGTAGATCAGATTAAGCAATCTGGACTTCCTTTTGTGGCTGGGAGGGCACCGAAGGCTTTTCAGCTGAGGAATGACCTGACCAGATTTGTGCTTTGCGAGTTCCTTGTGTTAAGGAGTCCAAGCTCCTACTTCTCAATGCTGGTGTTCGTTCAGTCGCTCAGTGGTGTCCGACTCTTTTGTGACCCCATGGCCTATATTGTAGCCCACCAGGCTCCTCTGTCTATGGGATTTTCCAGGCAAGAATACTGGAGTGGGTTGCCATTTCGTACTCCAGGGTATCTTCCCAATCCAGGAAACAAGCCTGCATTTCCTGAGTCTCCTGCATTGGCAGGCAGATTCTTTACCACTGCACCACCTGGAAGCCCTTCTCACTGTATGACTGGCCAGTAAATCAAGAGCTGAACTGTCGGGGCAAGGAAGAGTGACTTTATTTGGAATACCAGCAGCCTGAGAAGATGAGCTAGTGTCCAAAGAACCATCTTACCTGGGTTGCCATTCAGGCATCTTCTATACTAAAAGCGGAGTGGGTGTGACTGGCTGTTGCAAACTTCTTGGTGGCTCTGTCCTTTGCTCTGGCATCTCTACATATAGGCCTGGTCACAATGATCCTATATAACTCCAACAAGAAAAGTGTTATTGTCTTTTCTGCAATTATTTATCTCTAAATGAATGCAAAACTGTTACACCAAGGTCAGAGACTTGAGAATGGGCTTCCTGTATATTTCAGGCTTAACAGGCAGCATTCTTTACAAAAGGTACAGAGTCAGCATGACTCAGCACAGGCCCCAAAGCACAAGGGTTAGAGCTAAAGGAGTCTATCCAGTAGGGACTCAGGTTTGTTCTCCTCTGTTACATTTGCATGTAAAAGTTCAATAAATATTCGTTAAACTAAATTTTTGAGAGATGATAGTGGAACAGCAATGGCTTCCCTGTTGGCTCAGTGGCAAAGAATATGCCTGCAATGCAGGAGACGTGAATTTGATCCCTGGGTTGAGAAGATCCCCTGGAGAAGGAAATGGCAACCTGCTCCAGTATTCTTCCTGGGAAGTCCCATGGACAGAGAAGCCTGGCAGGTTACAGTCCATGGGTTCACAAAGAGTGGGACACAACTTGGCAACTAAACAACAATGAAACAACAGGTAAAAATTCTGAATATAATTATAGGGCTTTAGGTTGGGAGTATTTTCATGTGAGGTATGGTGTTAACCACACCTGCTGTTGATTTCCTAGCAACCATGCATCCTTTTGGTGGAGAAAACCAAAGGGTCATTTAATATCTGCACTTAGAAGCACTCATGTTTATCTCAAAGGAGACTTTGACCTCTTTTGTTTCCTTGACTTCCAGAAAATACAAGTCAGGTCAGAGGGATGACTGAGGTTTGGGGTGGGTGGGATTGTGCTTTTGCAGGAGAGTTGGGGTATTCAAGATGGGGAATCAGTGCAGTGCCGTCCTATTATGCTTGCATCAGAATAAGGTTTTCACAGTAAATCTAAACGTAAAGGAATTTGGAGAGAGAGGCTCAGAGGACATGAGAGGTAGCAGATTGTCACATGAGCTCTGAGGATGAGGTTTGGGTCAGTGGAAGACAGAAACATCATTAAGACACTGAGAATCTTTTTAGTGATCCATAGAACAGTCCTGAAGGAAGTTTTTGTCATCATGCCCCATTTATGGATGAGCCATCAGAGACCCATACAAGTTAAGTAACTTGACCAAACCAGCCAGACCGGGGCCTCATTGCTCCAAGCACAAGGGCACAAGCACAAACAGTGACCCCCATGGCCACCTGTGGCCAACTTGTGCAAAGCCCACTCCCTGCTGGTCTTCCTTGACCCCTTTTCATCATTCACTTGTTTCCCATTTCCTCTCCTTGTCTTCTTCCTTCACCTCCTACTTCTGCAGCTGCTCCTTGTTGGCATCCTTGGCCGGCATCTCTTCCCATGGCTTCCCCTTCCTCTAAGAGGTGATGTTCCCCAGACCTCCATGTCTGGTCTCTTCTCAAACTACAGACCCTCGGGGTGGGGGGAGTGTGGTTCATCTTCCATCTGGGCGTCAACCTCCACTTCCATCCCACTGACGGCCCATAAAGGTAGATTGTTGCTTCAGGCAGTTCTGCTGCCTCCAGTCCCACACTACTCAGATATAAATATGTGGATATCCTACAATCATTTCAAATATCAAAGCAGAACCCACTATTCCTACCCTATCTGATTCTGAATTCTGTTACAAGTTTCTCATCAGGGGATAATTTATTTCAAAAAATATGGTCAGTATTCTCTGGGGATCCTTCAGATCTCAAGTCTGTAATTGCAGAACAAACATATCACAACCCCAGTGAATGCCAGTGTGGCTTCTCCAAGAGGGGAAAATAAATCTCAATCTGCAATGTGTGTTTTAGAAACCAGATCATATCTTTTTTCCACAGGTGAGGTTTTCTCAGTAAACCTGTCTATCCTCACTCCCACTCTTCTGGGTAATCTTTTTTCTTGACTCTGTCAAGTGAGAAGAGGAACAGATGATAGAGAGGAGGGAGGGAAAGGAGACCCTTGCAGAACTGGGTTGGCATCTGCTGGGAATGAAGTCGGTTGCCCAGCAACAGTGCCCTCTCCTCAACTCCTGCTGGGTATCAGTTTGTGACATTCCATTCCTCCCTCCCTCCTTTTAGGGCTGTTCTTGGCATTTATTTTAAATAGATTTTACCTGTATGAAATTGGAAGGGAGGGGATGTATATGTCGTGTTCTTAGGATTACACAGCTGAATATGAAATTTGTAGATCATAAGAGAAATGCACAGTTCTTCAAATAAGGATGCCTTCTTTTGACCAGTACTTATTTAACAAATGTTTATGAATGTGTCTGCTTTGTGTCTGATACTCTGCACAGTACTGTGTTGAAATATCTTCCACAAGAAAGTTTAAAAACAAAAATGAGTCCCTTAGGTCCAAGAAGGACTAAGAATTGACTGAAGGACCACACATTAAAATTCTAACTTTAAGAACATATGTGAGTAACTGGATATGACATGAATATATCAAAAATCAATTGCATCTGTATGTCTTCTTTGGAGAAATGTCTATTTAGTTCTTTGGCCTATTTTTTGATTGGGTCATTTATTTTTCTGGAACTGAGCCGTAGGAGTTGCTTGTATGTTTTTGAGATTAGTTGTTTGTCAGTTGCTTCATTTGCTATTATTTTCTCCCATTCTGAAGGCTGCCTTTTCACCTTGCTTATAATTTCTTTGATGTGCAGAAGCTTTTAAGTTTAGTTAGGTCCCATTTGTTTATTTTTGCTTTTATTTCCAATATTCTGGGAGGTGGGTCATAGAGGATCCTGCTGTGATGTATGTCGGAGAGCGTTTTGCCTATGTTCTCCTCTAGGAGTTTTATAGTTTCTGGTCTTACGTTTAGATCTTTAATCCATTTTGAGTTTGTTTTTGTGTATGGTGTTAGAAAGTGTTCTAGTTTCATTCTTTTACAAGTGGTTGACCAGTTTTCCCAGCACCACTTGTTAAAGAGATTGTCTTTAATCCATTGTATATTCTTGCCTCCTTTGTCAAAGATAAGGAAGACATACAGATGGCTAACAAACACATGAAAAGATGCTCAACATCACTCATTATCAGAGAAATGCAAATCAAAACCACTATGAGGTACCATTTCACGCCAGTCAGAATGGCTTTGATCCAAAAGTCTACAAGCAATAAATGCTGGAGAGGGTGTGGAGAAAAGGGAACCCTCTTACACTGTTGGTGGGAATGCAAACTAGTACAGCCACTATGGAGAACAGTGTGGAGATTCCTTAAAAAACTGGAAATAGAACTGCCTTATGATCCAGCAATCCCACTGCTGGGCATACACACTGAGGAAACCAGAAGGGAAAGAGACACGTGTACCCCAATGTTCATCGCAGCACTGTTTAAAATAGCCAGGACATGGAAGCAACCTAGATGTCCATCAGCAGATGAATGGATAAGAAAGCTGTGGTACATATACACAATGGAGTATTACTCAGCCATTAAAAAGAAATACATTTGAAGCAGTTCTAATCAGGTGGATGAAATTGGAGCCTATTATACAGAGTGAAGCCAGAAAGAAAAACATCAATACAGTATACTAATGCATATATATGGAATTTAGAAAGATGCTAACAATAACCCTGTATACGAGACAGCAAAAGTGACATTGATGTATAGAACAGTCTTCTGGACTCAGTGAGAGAGGGAGAGGGTGGGATGATTTGGGAGAATGGCATTGAAACATGTATAATATCATATATGAAACTAGTCGCCAGTCCAGGTTCGATGCACGATACTGGATGCTTGGGGCTGGTGCACTGGGATGACCCAGAGGGAGGGTATGGGGAGGGAGGAGGGAGGAGGGTTCAGGATGGGGAACACATGTATACCTGTGGCGGATTCATTTTGGTATATGGCAAAACCAATACAATATTGTAAAGTTAAAAAATAAAATTAAATTTAAAAAAAATCAATTGCAAATACATTAGTAATAAGCATCTGAAAAATACCATTTACAACAGCAAAAAAACCCACAAAAGTACCTAGAATTAGATTAACATATGATATGCAAGATTTGTGTCAGCAAAATCATAAAATATTATGAAAAAATATTTGAAGAAATCTAAACAAATGGATATCTTCCCTGGTGGCTCAGAGGTTAAAGCGTCTGCCTCCAATGCTGGAGGCCCGGGTTTGATCCCTGGGTCGGGAAGATCGATCCCCTGGAGAAGGAAATGGTAACCCATTCCAGTATTCTTGCCTGGAGAATCCCATGGATGGAGAAGCCTGGTAGGCTGCAGTCCATTGGGTCGCTGAGGGTCCGACACGACTGAGCGACTTCACTTTCACTGTTCACTTTCATTCATTGGAGAAGGAAATGGCAACCCACTCTAGTGTTCTTGCCTGGAGAATCCCAGGGATGGGGGAGCCTGGTAGGCTGCCGTCTATGGGGTCGCACAGAGTCGGACACAAGTGAAGTGACTTAGCAGTAGCAGTAGCAGTGGGAAAGTGGACAGTTTAATAAATGGTGCTGGGAAAACTGGGTCTCCACAAGGAAAAAAATTAAATGACATCACCATCTTAAACCATCTAAGCAAAAATCTGTTGCAGATAGTTTAAATATTAAAGTAAAACTTCAGTAGGCCTAGAAGAATAGGTATAAGTCACCTTTATAATCTTGGGGGTCAGAATAATTTCTTACGACTCAGAAACACAGATTGTAAAGGAAAAGATTGATATATTTGTTAAAGGAAATTTTCAGAAAAGTAAAATCATGATTCATACAGATATAAAATTAATGCATATTAAAGATTTTATTTACTTCATTATTAATGAAGGAACCAGACAGGCATTATGACTGTTAAAAGGAGAAAGCAGAGAACCACAAGTTTATATGGAATAAAGGAACATTGAAATAAATTTACAGATGGATTTGAAGCTGGCTTTTCCTGCAGGCAGGTTGGGGGAGGGAGATTAAAAGGTTTGGGCAGAAAGAGGCACCTGAACCATCATCAGACATAATTTATTTTCATGTCAAGAAATAATAATTATTTTGCATTGCTGTCAGTATCTGCAACTTACAAGTTGTAAAATAGCTCAAAACAATTAACCCAGAAGGATGTGCTCTAAACAATGCATGGTTTTCCATTAAGAACATGCAATCATCTTTTGACATTAAGTAAATATTTTGCCCATCAAAAGACATTATAAAAAGTGAAAGCCACATACTGGGAGAAACTAAATTGTAATGACTATAATTCACAAAGGATTAGTATTCAAAATATGTAAAGAATTCCTACAAATCACTTAAAAAACATAAAACAGCTAGTAGAAAAAGGGTAAATTATATGAACTGGCAATTCTAAAAAGGGAAACTCAGAATGACAAAGAAATGTATGCAAAGATGCTCAACTTCACAAATTTAAAAATACAAATTAAATCACAGAAACACAAATTAAAATCATAGTGAGATAACATTTTACATTTGTTAGATTGTAGGAAAAAATAAAGCAGCTGACAATGACAAATGTTGAGGACTATATGAAGCTACAGGAACAAACTACTGGTCAGAGCATAAATTGATACTATCACTAAAGCAACTTGCTTGTAAAATTAAGGCTGCACATGCCTTCAAGCCCAGTCATTGGTTTTCTGCAGGGCTGAACTCTTGGAGCAGCGCTGTGGCTCTGCAGGGAGTGGCAGCAGTCTCCTTGAGTTGCTCAGGCTTTGGGCAGCAGCACTGGCGGCTCAGATGGTAAAGAATCTTCCTGCCAGTGCAGGAGACCTGGGTTTGACCTCTGGATCGGGAAGATGCCCTGGAGAAGGGAATGGCTACCCACTCCAGTATTCTTGCCTGGAGAACCCCATTGAGGAGGGATGGGATTGTCCTCCTATGGAGGAGCCTGGTAGGCTACAGTCCATGGGGTTGCAAAGACTCAGACATGGTGGGCAACACACACAAGCATACACACCCCTAACTTTACAGTGATGGGGTAGCCTCCTCACGTGGCTTCTTCTGTGGCTAGATTTATAGCTCTTAGCTGGGTGGTACTGAACCCAGTGTTTCAAGTCTTCCAAGAACGGGACCGGCAAAAGTCAGTTTCTGTTGCTTGCGATTTATTTGTTTATAATATTTTATTTTTACTTCTTTTTTTGGCTGTGCCGGTTCTTAGTTGTGGCACTAGGAATCTTCATTGTATCATAGCTGGTCTTTATCATTCGGACTCTTTGTTGTGGCACGTGACATCTAGTTCCTCGTCCAGATATTGAACCTGGGTCCCCTGCGTTGGGAGCACGGAGTCTTACCCACTGGACCACCAGGGAAGTCCCTGCTTGTAGTTTACAATCTTGACTGATGCGCCTAACAAAACAACCATGAAATTGATAAAATAGAAGGGATAAGAATCACGTGAAGTGAAGTAGCTCAGTTGTGTCCGACTCTTTGCAACCCTGTGGACTGTAGCCCACCAGGCTCCTCTGTCCATGGGATTCTCCAGGCAAGAATACTGGAGTGGGTTGCCATTTCCTTCTCCAGGGGATCTTCCCAACCCAGGGTTCGAACCCAGGTCTCCCGCATTGCAGGCAGACGCTTTAACCTCTGAGCCATGAGGGAAGCCCAAGAATCACATGGAGAGACACAAATGCCATGATCAGAATGGCTGATCCATGTTTTTTAAGCTATAAGAATTATGAAGTTACTTTTCTCACTTTGCAAGATAACCAAGAGGAGACAGAAGCTGAATTATAAACCCATATAATTTATATTTCTCCAGGACTGCTACTTGATGAAGAGCAAGAAAATGGGAATAGTGAGAGGACCCAAGAACATAAGAGGTCATTTCATATAGTGCCATTTCCAGAAAACAAGCCATCATTATAAAGTTTTAAAAAGTATTATTTAAAATAGCGAGCTGGGGACTTCCCTGGTGGTCCAGTGGTTAAGGATCTGTGCTTCTATTATAGGATCCAGAAACTAAGATCCTGCCTGTCTAATGGTACGGAAAAAAAAAAAAAAAGCCAACTGGTGAACCCATGTTGCCAATCACCTTGGATTATGAAGTTTGAGGTTCATTTTATAAAAAAATAAGATTTTTTGTTTACTCTAAAGTATGATAAACAGGATGTTACAAAGAAGATAATTTTTTTTTTTTGGATGACAATGTTGTGCTGTCTACCTTCTTACAGAACAGAGAGAAATTATTTATTTCACTTGGCACTAATACAGTTTCTCTCTTCCAAGAACTCAAAGTATGTGTACAAATATTAACTGATAACCTTGTAGAGATGGAGGAGAAGAGGGGAAGGGCCCAGAAACAGGCAAGAGGAGGAAGAGGGATGAGGAAAAGAAGGAGGTGATTGTGGGGGCTCGTGGTAAAGATGATAAAATGATTTTCCTGTTTTACTTAATAATCCTCAAGGTGTCCACGCCTAGGTCAGCTCACCAACAAGTCAGCTGCGGTACAGTCTGTCCTCAACCCAACACCTGATCTATAAACAAAATCGCTCTGCTATACAAAGTTGTTCTCTTGTATCTCTGTCTCAGCTGGGAAAATGGGTATTTGTACAAACCCAACTGTTATCCCAGAGTCCAAGATTTTCTCAAAGTGGTTTCAGTTCAGCTTAAAGAATATTTATTGAACGTCTTCTATGTTCTGGGTATTCTGAGGATTTGGTGGTGGATATATTCACACAGTGCTTTTCAGAGTATGCTCCTGGGATGAGCAACAGCTGTACCACACAGAAATTTTCAAGAAATGCAAATTCCAGGGCCCCACCCCCTGTATAGACAAAGCTATGGTTTTTTCCAGTAGTCATGTACAGCTGTGAGAGTTTGACCATAAAGAAGGCTGAGCATCAAAGATGCTTTCAAACTATGATCCTGAAGAAGATTCTTGAGAGTCCCTTGAACAGCACGGAGATCAAACCAGTCAATCCTAAAGGAAATCAACCCTGAATATTCATTGGAAGGACTGATGCTGAAGCTGAAGCTCCAATACTTTGGCTACCTGATGAGAAGAGCCAGCTTATTGGAAAAGAGCCTGATGCTGGGAGAGACTGAGGGCAGGAGGAGAAGCGTGCGGTAGAGGATGAGATGGTTAGATAGCATCATTGACTCAATGGACATGAGTTTAAGCAAGGGAGGTAGTGGAGGACAGGGAAGCCTAGGGTGCTGCAGTCCACGGGGTCGCAAAGAGTCAGATTCAACTTCGCAACTAAACAACAACAACCTCATTGCTACACAATTAGAAACTCAAGGGCCCAGGCCAGCAGTCTGTATTTTAGCAAGGGTGACTAAGGCAGGGAAGTTCAGGAACCACTAAAATTGTGCTAATGGGTGACTTTCAACACAGTAACTGCTCAGTAAGTGTTCGACGAATGGATGAATGACAAAGTGCAAACAACAACAAAAATGAATGAGATGCTGTAGACTTCGGGACAGGATAAAGTATTTGCATATTTATAAGAACAGGAGAAAAGGACTTGGTCTCACAGCTTTCTCTGTGGGCTTTGGCACAGTCCCGGGTTCCCAGGACGGTCTGTCGATGTCTTTTTCTCTCCTCATTAATTTATTGATCATCGTTCACTGCCAGCTGTGGGAAAAAAAACGTAGACGAGAGCCACCAAAATAAATGAGCAAGATCAAACAGAGCAGCTTTGGGAACCAGTGATGTCAGGAGGGAGGTTTTGGTTTCTACCAAGAAATTGGGGTGAACGCGAATAGAGTTTGGTTTGTTGTTTATTTAAGAGACGAACAGAATTCATTGTCAATTGACTGTGCCCTGGCAGAGCTTAGCTCAGCTGTTTTAGTGAAGTCAGAACTTGCTTGGGGACACAGGACTTCCTCCACTAAAGGATTTTTTTCTTTTTTTTTTTTAATGAAAGAAGCACTTTCGTGTCTTCTAAGCTCCAGCTGGCCCCCAGCCTGGTTCTCTGCAGCCCCTCTATTCCCACGATCTGACTAAGGGTCTAAAGGGACTTTTCTTTGGCATTCAAAACCCTGTGATATTTTTGCCCCACAAGAACCTCTTGCTGTGAATTTCACGGGCATCTCAGCTGAGAGCCCTGGACTGTTATTCTGCCCCTGGGGAGACGGGAGATTGAGGACACTTGGGTTTCGTAATGTGACTTTTGTCACAGTAGAGCACGCTTTGGATTCTCACTTCCTGTTTTAATTTGGTTTGGAAATAAATCTGCTGAGATTTCATTTCAAAGGAGCAGTCCAACTTCGTGAGGAACGTTCCTCTGCAGATTAGAAAAGCAAAAGAGGACAAAACTGTCATCAGCAGGACAGGCAGCCAGTTAAATAGTAATTTAGGAGGCAGTTAACACTGGTGGTTAAAGACTGACAGTATTTGGCACGTAAACCTTGCTCTGCATTCTGAGCACTGTGGAGAGGGGTAGCAGGGAGCAGAAAAAGCATCACACAGGAGGGGACTTTGAGATCTCAGAGCTGAGCCAGGGTGGGGGCGCAGCCTGGGAAGGGCAATCGAGAGGAAATGGGCAGGGGAGGGGTGGCATCGGGAAGGCAGGATGAAGAACTGGAGTCGCAGGTGTGGAGGGAGCATGGTGGGTAGGGAGCAGTCGATATTAAAGGCTTACAAGGCTGTTGGGAGTCAGCTGTGAGGGGGTCTTGTGCCAAGTTAAAGAAACAACTTCACTCCACAAGCCAGAGCGGGTTGTGGAGAAGGTGTTTCCTCTGGGAAGATGGGCCGTGCCCACTGGGCTTGTAAAGATGACTCTGCTGGAGGAGAGGAAGCAGCTGGGAGACTGTTGAGATGGGGGTGAGGGGTGGGGGCTGGTTCTGGTGTGCGCTCTTCTTTTAGCCCAGAGCCCTCTGGCAGAGCAGAGTTCACAGCCCCTGCCCAACTGGAGGCATGGTTGGAATATGGCATGCCAGAAAGTTCTTTGAAGTACCATATTTTGCCTTAAAAAAAATCGTGCAAATGTTTGCATTCTATGTCATTCAATTGGGACTCCAGGAAGCTGGGCCACATTTGTTTCCTGTGGCCTTGGCTGTCCCCCTGCATCCCCCAGGGTCAGCCATACTCCAGTTTGGGGAGGGGGCTGCCTCCTGCCCCCTCCTCCGCCCCCCGCCACCAAGAGACTTCCCAGGTGGCTCAGTAGTAAAGAATCCACCTGCCAATGCAGGAGATACAGGAAACGTGAGTTTGATCCTTAAGTCAGGAAGATCCCCTGGAATAGGAAATGGCAACCTACTCCAGTATTCTTGCCTGGAAAATCCCATGGACAGAGGTGGCTGGTGGGCTACAGTCCGCTGGGTCACAAAAGAGTCGGACACGACTGAGTGACTGAGCGTGCACACACTGCCCCGTGCCTCTCTGTGGACATCCCCTTCCAACACCATAGGAGCAAGATGTTTGAAGGGGTGGTAAATACATTTGCAGCAATAATAATACCTTTCTCTGCTGTGAATGACTGTGCAATGATTCCACTTGTCCTGATCTTGAGTGAAAGGATTTACTGAACTGGATTTCCTTAAATGGATTTTACTGTCATTCTTTAATACCTTTTCCTTCCCTCACTCTAACTGATCAGTATGTAATTGGCTTTACAAATCAATAGCTGGCTACTTGGTGGCTATAGAACCAGGGGTGACTCCAAAATGGGGGGTCTGGCTTTAACTTGATTGCAATGTTTTGTGTCTTGCGTCTGACTTTTCTAAGATAGAAGTTAGCGTGCACTGGGCACGCACCAGGTGCCAGGCACTACGCTGGGGTAGAGTATTTCACCTCCACGGTAAGCCTGAGGCCAACGTGCTGTTGTTATTATTATCATTTCCACTTTATAGCTGAGGAAGCTGGGATTTGGAGATGTTTTCAGTTTCTTAGATGGTCTTAGGTGATCAAAATCCAGCATGTGAGTTTTTAGCCTCTCCACCATAGGAATGGAAACTGAAGCTTCCCTGGTGGCTCAGACGGTAAAGAAGCCTCCTGCCAATGCAGGAGACCTGGGTTCGATTTCTGCGTCAAGAAGACCCCCTGGAAAAAGGAATGGCTACCCACTCCAGTAGTCTTGTCTGGAGAATTCCATGGCCAGAGGAGCCTGGCGGGGCTATAGTCCTTGAGATCAAAGAGTCGAACACTACTGAATGACTCACACACACACACACACAGACAAGCAATACTTAAGATTTTGCAACCCTGACATCCGATGATTTTGTGAACTCTTTAAAAGAGCGGATGGATTCTGATAAGACTCGTTGGATAGAATTTACTGTGAAATTATACTTTTTCTCCAGGTCAGCTGATCATGCATGCATGTTCCAGGCTGTCATCTTTGGACAAAATGGTACCCAATAAGACTTTTCCATTGGATTTTAAAAATTTTCATTTTTATTGGGTATATAGTTAAAAGTTTCAGAGCTTAATCTATTTCAAAGAAAACTTGATTTTCTTTTCAATTGTAAAACAAAAATATTGTCTGTCTTAGTCTTCTAGGACTGCCTAACAAAATATCACAGACTGGGTGGCTTAAACAAAAGAAATTTATTTTCTCATGGTTCTGGAGGCTACAGCGTCAAAGATCAAGGTTCCTGCAGGGTTTGGTTTCTGGTGAGACCTCTCTTCTTGGTTTGGAGATGGCCACTTTGTCTTCATGTTTCCTTTCCTCTGAGAGAGAAGTGGGGAGAGAGAGAGAGAGAGAGAGGAGAGAGAGAGAGAGAGAGATCTATCTATCTCTTCTTTTTACAAAGCAACCAATCCTATGGGGTTAAGGCCCCACCCTATGCCCTCATTTAACCTCAGTTACCTCCTAAAGGCCCTATTTCCAAATGTTGTCACACTTGGTGTTAGGACTTCAGCACAGTTGTGGGGGACATAGTTCAGCCCATAGCAGTCTCTGTCATTGCCTTGGCATCCAGCTGCCCGTATGTAGGGCAGCAGCTCAGTGACTGAGCCTGGTTCTCCTCGTGCACTTGGAGGAGTCAGTTCTTCCCAGGCTGTCCATTTCACCTGCCTCACCCTCCTCCATGTGTCTGGAACATGCAGGACCAGTGCAGAGGAAAAGTCTCTAACACGACCTTGATGTGTGTTTGTTATGCTTGCAAAGCAGTCTCTCTTCTCCTGAGTTTAAAAAGGCAATGGAAGGGGACTTCCCTGATGGTCCACCGGCCTCTGTAGACTTATGTCCCAACTTCTCAACGGCATCTCTTCACTCTTATCTCCTCTGGGTTCAGTGCCCTCTTGACACAAGAACAAATTCTTCCTAGTATTAGGTTCTGGATTGTAACCTTGTGTCAGTTCAAGGGCACAGTTCTGGAAGATTTGATGGAGGCTTGTTTGTAGCGTCCCCCACATGGTGGTGGCCTCTGGGTGCTTCAGAGTCATTTGGCAGCTGAGACACAGCACTGCCTTACCCACGAACACGCCTGGACTTGTTTTGACTGTACATGGATGGCATCTCTGAGCTGTGACGACGTGCTTTGAGGGTGCAAAGCTTCACAGATGGCAGGTCAGACTGTAAATACTCCACTCCCATCCCATCATAAAACCAGTCCAAGGAAAACACCAGAAACTAATTAAAATGAAGACAACAGTGCAAATATTTATGGGGGCAGAAACTCAAACAACACTAGCAGAAACAAAACATTTCAGATCAGTGTTAAGTGAAAACCATAGTGGTATCTAATGGGAATATATGTATATATATATATTTATATAAAATATTTACCATCAGATCTGAGACCTTCAAATGATTGCTATAACTGGGAGGATAAAGTCGTGTATGTTGTTTACTCAAAACGGTAATTAATTTCAGCCATTTGCCTTCATACTGATCGTCTGGTGTTGCATGATGTCATAAGAAGGGCATGAGAGCTGGAACCAGGATAAATGCCACAGGAGTTGTGTAACTTTGAGTGTGTTCCCTAACCCTGTCCAAAGTGACCTTTGGTTTCTTCAGCTGAGAGGAAGAGAAGAGAGGAAAAGAGAAAAGAAAAAAGGGAGGCAGAAGAGACACAGCCCTAAAGACGTGGTATCATTTGGAGGGGCTAAAATGTATACTTTCTAATGTGAGGGCTCAGGCTGTGGGCTTGAACTGGGGTGCTCAGGTTCAAAGCCCAGCTCCCTCATTCACTGGCTGTGTGACATTGACAAATTCCTTAGCGTCTCTGTGCCTTTTTTTCTTACTTGGAAAGCCAACCTGTGTTGTGAGCATTAAGTTAATAAATATATATGCATAAATATTAATCCTTCCAATAATACCTAGCTTACAGTAAGCACCCATAAAGTGTTAGATATTACTATTATATGAGATGGTCTTTACTTGGAGGATAAAATAAGTGCGCTGGAGGAGTGAAAGAATGGAGGGAGTTTCTCTAAGGATTCTGTGCTTTTGACTAGGGAATAAACAGCAGAAGGGAAAGAAATGAATATTTAAGTTGCTGGTGGCTCAGATGGTAAAGAATCTTGCTTGCAATGCAGGAGACCCAGGTTTGATCCTGGGTTGGGAAGATTCCCTGGAGAAGGGAATAGCAATCCGCTCTGGTAGTCTTGCCTGGAGAACTCCATGGACAGAGGAGCCTGGCATTATTTCAGGTCATGCCGTTTCATACCACTGCATGTGCCTGTCTTATACTGGAAGCTACATATTCCCACTAACTAAATCAGATATGATACAGATGAAGACTCAAAACAATATTTGTTCTAGGAATGAATAATCCTGTGATCAATTTTTTTTTTTTTAATTTCTATTTTTTGGAGGAGGAATCTGAAGATCAGAGAGATTAAGTTATTTGTTTGAAATCACACAGCCAGCAGCAGTTGAGCTGGGATTTGAGCCCAGGTGCCTGTGGCTCTGAATCTTCCACCCTTTCCATTACACCATGATGCCTCTCACAAGGAGTCAGCCAGGAGGGAGGCACTAGAGTGCTCCTCACGCTGCCAGAGGGGGCCAGGACTCCTATTTAGTGATTGCTGCACAGCAGACAGGGCCTGGAGTGCAATCATTCTACCAAGTGCTGCCTGGGTGCCCCTCTGTCACGGTTGCTGCCCTCCCTCCCCTTCCAGCTGCTACCATCATCCAAGCTTCCATGACCAATGCCAGGCCCAGGTGGGCTCGATATGAGGTGGTTTCACGGGTAAAACTGGCAGATATGTGGCTGACCCTCAACTGGCACAGGGCAAGTTTTCAACATGTTTGTTTCTCTCCCTTTGCTCCCTTAACCTCTGACAGCCATCATGCCTGCCTAAGGCCAAAGACCAAGCTGATCTACATGTTCACGTTAAAGGCCTTTCTCTTGCCAATCACTCTATGCACTGTTAGGGATACAGAGGTGAGTGAAGCAAGCAGTACAGGACGCCTACTCAGGAGTTTCCCTGTAGCTGGGGACGCAGCTGCACTGCAGGTTTGTGAGGAGTGCCGAATGGTGACACTGGTGGAAGGTGGAGGGGTGACTCGGCTGCAGGGAGACTGGGGGTGGGGGACGGGTCCATGGAGAGAGTGCATTTTGAGCCAGGGAGGGGTGCGAGAAAGGGCAAACTAGACAGCTGTTCAGTCACTCAGTCATGTCCAAATCTATGTGACCCAAGGACTTAGCCCGCCAGGCTCCTCTGTCCATGGGATTCTCCAGGTCAGAATACTGGAGTGGGAATTGTCATTCCCTTCTCCAGGGGATCTTCCTGACCCATGGATCGAACCTGGGTCTTCTGCATTGGCAGGTAGATTCCTTGCCACTGAGCCATAGGGAAGCCCAAAATAAAGACCACCACACATACTAGGGCCAGAGTCACAAAAGACCCAGAGCTTCCAGAATATGGTGAGAGTCTGGGGTACACATGGCACAGGGGGCCTGGGGAGGAGGTGGGGCTGTGGGCAAGGACTGAGCAGGGCTCTGGGGCCTGGACAGTCCCCAGGGCCAGAGCCCGGGCAACTAAGGAGAGTAGAGGGTGGAGTGGTTTGGAAGAGGTTCCCTCAGGCAGTCAGTTCAGATGCTGCAGTGTAGGGATAGACGTTTGCAGGGGAACTCTGGTCTGCAGGGCTGGATGCACAGGGCATTCTGTGAGCCAGTGGAACGAGACGAACCACAAAGGAAGAGTTAGACCTCATCACCTAGATTCCGTCTCATTCCCACCACAACCGTTCCACCCCTAGAGGCTTTGCCTGGTGATTCTGGACGATTTCAGGACAAGAGGTTGAGAATGTTCCATGATAGTAATAGTGGCCCCGTATCAGGTATTAGCCACCCCACCCCAACTCTGAAGGGCACTGGCGGGACTTCAGAGGATGCTCAAGTTGAACCTGCTGGTGACAGACGTGGATTCCCTGGCTGAGACCCAGCCAAGCTGAGGCATCTTCCATGCTTGGCCGATTCCTCCCTTGTGAGGAGGCAGGGACACGAGCCTCCTGAGCCTTCTGAGTGTTTGTAGTTTGTTCACTATGGGCTTCAGCCAGATGACGTGTAGTCAGGAACATGCTTGGGTCATGGTGCGACTATGCTCAGGCTGACTTAGAGACCAACGGAGGTGGTGCGCCCAGGTGTGTGTTACTGTTACCTGTGGACAGGTGGGGCTTTCCAGACCATGGCAGGTGATGTGGACTGTGGTCCAACCAGTGGGATTCCGGCCCCCCCGACCCCCAGCCATTTCCCCTGGACAAGTTACAACTGTGCGAATGAGTCAAAGCATCTGCTTTTCTCTCCTGAGCAGATGCTATCCCGGTTTGTCCTTTCCCTGGACCGGAGTCAGGACACCTGGGTCTCATCTGTGTTCTGTGGTGAATTCACCCAATGAGTATGCGCCAGGCATTTAACTCTGTAAGTGTACATAAAATAGTGTAAATGAAGTAAAATAGTAAAATTGTGTAGCCGCTGTGGAAAACAGCTCGATAGTTCCTCTGAAAGTTAGACATAGAATGACCATATGACCCGGCAATTCTATTCCTAGGTAGATGCCCCAAGTAATTGAAAACAAGGACCTAGACAGGTATATATTGGAGAAGGAAATGGCAACCCACTCCAGTATTCTTGCCTAAGAATCCTGTGGACAGCGGAGCCTGGTGGGCTGTTGTCCATAGGGTCGCATAGAGAGTCCGACATGACTGAAGCAACTTAGCATGCATGCATGCATTGGAGAAGGAAATGGCAACCCACTCCAGTGTTCTTGCCTGGAGAAGCTCAGGGACAGAGGAGCCTGGTGGGCTGCCGTCTATGGGGTCACACAGAGTCGGACACGACTGAAGCGACTTAGCAGCAGCAGCAGCAGACAGGTACATATACACACAGATTTGTAGCAGCACTATTTACAATAGCTAAGTGGCGGAAGGTAGCCAAATGTCCATCCGTGGATAAACAAATCATTGTATACACATACAAGAGTATATCATAAAAGAGAATATCATCCCTCCATAAAAAGGAATGAAGTACTGATGCGTGCCACAATGTGGATGAACTTCCAAGGCATGATGCTAAATGTGTGTGACTTCATTTATATGAAACCTCCAAGTTTATTTACTCTTATTATTTATAAGTAAATAATAATATTTATTTATTACTTGTAAATAAATAGAGACAGAACAGAGATCGGTGGTTGCCAAGGGCTGGGGAAGGGGGGGCAGGGGAGACATTGCTTAATAGGTATAGGGTTTTACTCTGGAACGATGGAAATGTTTTGGAACTAGAAAGAGGTGGTGTTGCACAACACTGTGGATGTTCTAACTACCTCTGCATTGCTCCCTTTAAAACAGTTAATTTTCTGTTACGTGAATTTCACCTGAACAAATTATTAAAAAAAAAAACAACCAGGCAACAAGGTGCATATGGCCCATGGACAATAATATGCCAATTCCTGTTATAAGAGAGAGAAGAGGATGGTTCAATGAGAGAGTTTTTATTGTCAAGCATGTTTGTTGTTATAATTATTTATCCTATCAAGGAACAGAAATAAAGCCATTTTCCAGGTGTACTATTTTCAGGGCTAAGAATATTGAATGCAAAGAGGTCTCCAGGTGGGTTTTGGACAAGTTTCAGACAAGTTAAATCCAGTGACTCTTTGGGTAAAGACCACATTCATGTGGAAGGGCTTTTACTATTTTTAGAACCTATTGGCCATCTCCCTTCCCATTCTGGAGAACTAAAATAAATGTTTGGGGCTTTTTGTCAACTTCCTGTTTCTAAGGAAGAAGAACCTAGAAAAGTCTCATGTAAAATATGCCAGATGCTTTTGGAACTTCAAAGAATTCCCAAGAAACAAGGGAGTTTGTTCATTGTAAAAGAATCTGAAAGAAGACACTAGATAATTTTATTTAATAAATACACAAGATGACCCTTTCTCAAAGATAATTTAAGGGACTTAATCCATTTGGGGTTCAGTGACCCCTAAGCCATGTCTAATTCAAGCACAAAAACAAGCTGAGAAGTCCATGGAAAGATGAGAAATTCTCACGTGAAACTGGACAGCTTGGCCTGATAGGGCTCCCTCCTGTTTGAATTCACTTGAACAGCTAGGAAACATACAAAGAAGCCTTTTTTTCCAAAAGAGACGAAGGTGGAAAAGAAATGATGTCTGTGATTTGACTTGTGAGTGCCAGGCCAGCTTTCCCACGTGATGGAGGTAGCAGAGCACCAATTCACAGAGAACAAGCCCCTTAGGTGGCTGGTCACAGAACAGCCACATTTCAGGTTACAACAGGATCTAGCAGGCTTTTCAAGTCACCAACAAGCAGGGCTGTCTGATATTGGAATGGCTTGTTCCTGAATGAGGACCATCTTTCATGGCCTCCTGCTTCCTAACTCAGATGCCTAGAGTTATGGGCTTTCCCCCACTTTCCCCTTGCAGAAACATCAAACAGACCTCATTTACATTTTAGTGTGAACGAATTTAAGGCAATGGGTATTTGTCCTTAACCAAATTTCACTGTGAAATGACAAGTGCTATTTCCTGAGTTTTGGTTGTAGGGAGTGGATTGAAACAGGTATGTCTGGACACAAGCTTCCTTGGGGACCCTGGACATTCACTGTATAGGGGCTCCCAGCTCTGCCCAAGACTAAGGCTGACACAGGAAGGATCAACAAGGGCTCTGGGACTGTGGATGAGGAACCCTTGAAATGAAGGGCAGACACCAGAACACTTACGGACATTTCTTGATCCTAGAAGATTCATTTGGCTCCAGATTTATTTAACTTTAGGTGGAAAAGCTGTTCACAGCCAGGTAGGAGGAGGTTATTTGTGATTCTTTCCTTTTCTTTTTCCTTTGTGCTTTGCTGGGTTTTCTGCAACGAGCAGTATAACTTTGTATGTATGTGTGAGTTGCTCAGTTGTGTCTGACTCTTTGTGACTCCATGGACTGTAGCCCGCCAGGCTCCTCCATCCATGGGATTCTCCAGGCAAGAATACTAGAGTGGGTTGCCCTTTCCTTCTCCAGGGGAGCTTCCGGACCCAGGGATTGAACCTGGGTCTCCTGTGTTGCAGGCAGAGTCTTTACCATCTGAGCCACCAGGGAAGCCTATCCAAGCTATCAGGAAAGCAAACTTTAGTAATCAAAAAAAAAAAAAAACTAAAAAATGTAAAATTAAAAACCATTTTCTTCCTATAAATTATTTTCATTGGTCTGCAGACTTTCATTCAGTTTGTCATTGCCATCCTTCTGAAACTGCTTCTTAAAATAATTGCAATAGGGACATCCCACGAATTGTTCTGGCTGTAGCTTTTGCTCAGATTGATCGATGTTTTCTGTCTACACGGCCATGGAGATTTGGAAGGATTAGATGTTCCGATCACACTGGGGCGCGGACAGATCACCACGCTTGGCTTGATTGAAAGAGACAGTTGGAATGGTTGTTGGAAGGATTCTGCCCCTGTGTGTGCAGGCACAGTCTTACAAATAGATGGCCTTTTGTACACCTCCCCACATCCTTAAGCTGAAAACCCACAAACACCAGGCTCATTGTTTACAATCTTATCTGATTGAGGATAAAGGAGAGGGTTGAGTGAATGAGGACACCAGGATACTGTATCATCATGAATTTCAAGAAGATATGGATTAGAAGGGAAAAGAGCCTTTAGGAAATATATATGTTAAATATGTATAAATGAACTATAATAAATATAGATACATTTAACAGTTTAAAAATACATCCATGTCGACGCAATGGGGTCTCCATTAATCCATGCCTAAGAATATATTTGGAGATGGTTGCATTGTCCTTCAAATCATTAGTATGTACTGTTGATGAGTTTTATCTTCAGTCTCCATATGTTATGCTTTCATTGCTATAAGCATAGACCTCTTAGACCAGTATCGATGTCTGGTAGAAAGAAGGAATACTTTGCTGTCAAAGAAAGTTGTTGGGCCTCACTTTACTGTTGAGAGCTACAATAAAGTGTCTAATTACCAAGCCAGACTCACTTCACCAGCCACTTTCATCTTAGTGCAGTAACAGCACACCAGCCCCTCCTGTGCCTGCTGGTTTAGATTATGTGAGGGCAGCGGACGGGTGAGCCACATGCCACAGGCCATCAGCTCAGGACTCATCAGCTCAGTCTGCAATGAGGCTGAAAGCTGTATCATGTCAGAATGACTGTAATTCTCTTTTGGAGATTTACATTTTGTAGTAGTATAGTATGGGGGGGTGGGGTGGGGAATGGGGGTTTCTCTTCTTTCCTGGGAAGTTAGGATCCTTGCCAATGCATTCCCCACCCCAAGCTTGAGATCTGTCGACTGTATCTAGTGGAAGGCATCTTTGTTTCTATTTATGAAAGGCAAGCCTGAAAGTAAAACTTTTGATTGAAACAGTTTGAGTTTCTGCAGGGCCTGGCCTTTGAACTCCACCTATCACTTCTCTCCTGCAGTTTGGGTTTTGCGTATTTGGAGCCTCGCATCTTACAAGGAAAGCACGACTTTGATTAGTTCCCCGGGTCAACCAAGGGCTGGAACAGATGATCTCTTTGGTAATCAAGAAATTTTAGAGAGAGTCCAGCCATCTGTTTCAGCCTGGCACCCTCAGGGTGACTGTATGTTGGCAGAGTCACCATGTTCCTCACTCTTAGCTTTGCAAGTTCAGATACTCAGCATCATCAGATCCCCAAGGGCAAATCAGGCTTTGGGAGACCGATCCCACTAATCAAATTCACAGAAGGTTGATGGATAAACCTACCTCATCATGTGCTTGTGAGGATTAAATGAGAATGTGGGTATAAAACTCACTTATCTCTGACCTGACACATACAGTAAGTGAAAGAAAGTGTTAGTTGCTCAGGTGTGTTTGACTCTTTGCGACTCCATGGCCTGTATTCTGCCAGGTTCGTCTGTCTATGGGATTTCCCAGGCAAAATCTGCAGTGGGTTGCCATTTCCTTCTCCAGGGGGTCTTCCTGACCCAGGGATCGAACATGGGTCTCTCGCATAACAGGTGGATTCTTTACTGTCTGAGCCACCAGGGAAGCCCAGCACGTATGGTAAGTGTCCTATAAACATTGGCTTTCCTTTTATCCTGTGATCTGTCAAATAGTATCTACAGCACAGGATAGACACTGACGGGCCAGTGGTTACCTTTGGCTTGCTCTCCCAGTTCTAGAATTCATACATAGCCCCATCCTTCTAATGAGCAGTCAGTCGTGATGTGATAAAATAGGTCATTTTAAAAAAGTTCCAGGGAATTCCCTGGTGGTCTAGTGGCTAAGACTGAGTTCTGAATCCAGATGGCCCAAGTTTGATCTTTTGATCTCTGGTCAGGGTACTAGATCCCACATGCCCCAACAAAGATCAAAGTTCCGTGTGCCACAGCTAAGACCAGGTACGTAAATAAATGCATCAATACAAAAAATAAAGTTACAGTCCTCAGGAGGCATGGGCATCCAACCTCTAGAGACACTTCAATCCACCAGCATTCATGGAGAGTGGTTCTGGGGGAGGCTGTCTGCAGATGCTGTGGTTAAAAGATAAAATACCTCTCGTCTTTAAGGAAATTAGCATTGAATAAGGGTAACATTGGTCTGTATAGAGCTCTAGTTTTGACAAGCAACAACAACCACACAAAACTAAGGATTAGAATCAACACATCATCTAAGGAAAAATAGGATCTAATTGAAAAAATGGGCCAAGGGTATAAACCAGTAATTCACAGAATAAATAATAAAAATGATCAAGATTTATATACACTGGTGCTCAGCCTCACTTTAACGGAGGAAATTCAAATTCATTGAGTATACTCATGCTCAGCTGGAGGGAATGTGGGTGTGAGTACAGCCACTTAAGAAGTCACTCTGAAATTGAACAGCAATAAATGATATTTAGTCTTCAAAAAAGAGATCACTTTGTATAACCCACTACCCTGAAGTTCTACTATTAATCTCTACCCCAGGGAGAAACTTAAACCATGTGCTGAAGGAAGCAAGTACAAGTACTTTCTTCACTGCAGTGTTATTTATAACAGTGGAAAAATTCAAAACAACAAGAAATAGTCATAAAAACACACCGCTTTTATAGAAGACCGTGCTGCTACATTCTAAAATGAGGTAGACCTAATTGTACTGACATAGAAAGTCATCTAAGCTACATCGTTTAATGAAACAATGGATGGGTCACTTCTGTTAACACACACACACACACACACAGATATCTTTCCTAGGGGCGACTCCTTAAAGAGAAGCCTGGAGGCGTATACATTATATTGGTAACAGTGACTGTATGTAGAGAGGGGACTAGAATAGGAGGCACTGGAAAGGGGAAACAATAAAAAAGAAAAAACCCAAACAAAACCCATTGATTTGCAAATCACTCTTGTTACTGTCACTTACTCCTTTGTTGTTGTTTAGTCACTAAATCCTGTCCCACTCTTTGTGACGATCCCATGGACAGTGGCCCTCCAGGCTCCTCTGTCCTTAGGATTCTCCAGGCAAGAGTACTGGAGTGGGTTACTATTTCCTTCTCCAGGGGATCTTCCCAACCCAGGGAAGGAATACGAGTCTCCTGTTTTGGCCGGTGGATTCTTTACCACCACTGTTGAAGCCCCACTTACTCCTTATGTTGACCTCATAGTGTAAGCATCATTTCCACTTACCTATGGGGGAACCACAGCTAAGAAAGGCCAAGCAAACTTTTGAGAAGTCACACACCTAGTAGACAGAGACGCCCCTGGGCTTGCTCCCATGCTTTCCCCAGGTTCCAGAAGGAATTGGCAGTTAGGCTAATTGGAACCTGATGTCTTTGTCACTTCTCGCTTTTAATTATTTCTCACTGTTTAAAGTCAAAGGCACTTCGAGGTACCCCAGACAGCCCTCTGTGTGTCAGAGTGAGAGGGGCAGGAAAGAAGACAGTTTGCAAGTGATCAGAAGATAGTCCTGATATTTAAGATTCTCTTACTTTTCATTCTCCAGATGGGGTCTTAGACATCTCAGGGCCAGGTGTCAAAGGACCAGAGTATCCACAGCCCGACTCTGTCACCGCTGGGGTCTCCTACCAGGCTGGAAGCTGGAGGTGGGGTATAGAACTTGACCCTCCAGTCTCAAGAGGAACAGGAAAGAGGGAAGGCACTGGGAACAAAAACTGAGCTTTGACTTGATGGCGGCAGCTCAGCTCCCGTTCCTGCAGTGGCCATGGGCCCTGGGGGTGGGGGGAGGTTAGGGAGGGCCCCTTGGTGACCTGCGCCTCGCCTTCTTCATGAACTCCAGTCTAGTCTTATGACAGCTGCAAATGAGGTTAGGCATACAGTTGTACCTAGCAAGTGCCTGTGCTGAAACCATTAATTTGTTAAATGTGAACAAAATATATCACATTTTTGGTAACTCTTAGCACATAGCAATTTTCTTCTTTCCCTCTACTTCCCCTCCCTTCTTCTGTATCCATTCTCTCTCTTTTCTCCCTCACCCTCTCCCTCCATCTTTCCCTCCTTCATTCATGGAGGATTCCTAGTACCTGGCCTCTCCTTTAATTTCATCCCAAGTTTGCTAGAGATTTGTTAGTGTGGCCTCTATTGGCAGTGTAGTTGCTATTTTAAATCCTAAAAAAAGGTTTTAAGTGGATAATGTTTTGAGATAGTAATTTGGTTTTTTTAGTATTTATTTATTTATTTGGCTGCACCAGATCTTAGCTGTGGCATGCAAACCCTTAGTTGCAGCACGTGGGATCTTGTTCCCTGACCAGGGATGGAACCCAGGCTGGATAAAGGATGAACCCTCTTCATTGGGAGTGCAGAGTCTTAGCCATAGGACCATCAGGGAAGTCCCAAGGTCTGTTTTTCTCCATGTTTTCTTGTACCCACTGACCTTCTCTTACCACTGGGGACATGGAGTAGGAGCTTAAATGTAGTATCAGGAGAGAGTTGACAGACAAAGTCTTAGCTCTGAATTCTAAAATAGGTAAAATAGATGCACTGCAAGGACAGAAGTCTTGAAAGCAAAGGCTTCTGTTGTCAAGAGCTGGATTTTTAAGACAGAGAAGGATTTTAAATTCTGGAAGTTCGGCTTTGACCATCAATAACCAGTGGCCTCAACATTCAGGGGTGTGCCTGCACCTGTTCCTGAGAGCTGACTGTAGACCTCTCTTCTCAACTTCATGTCCAGGAGCTTGAAATCAGCTGTGGCAGAAGTGTCTTTAGCACAGAAGTTGGCAAATACCACAAACCTGCACATTTTTTTTTTTTTCCCCCCTGGAGGGTCTGTCGTCGAGGTTTTTGAAGGAGGGGAAGTAGGAAAAGAAAGCGTGGATGAACTTCTGGGTAGACTTTTCCTGGGCTGAATCCAGGGGAGGGGGTGGGCTGCAGAAAAATGTTCAGACAGGCCTGGAGCTAGGAGGCCGAGGTATTGCATCTCTCTTTCCATCTGCAACTCTGCGAGAAGGTGGCAGCTATGCAGAGTGCTTGTGTGAAAAGTGACAGCAGGGCAGGTCCGACAGCAGTGGGAGAGCTGGGCGAGCTGGTCTCCCTGCGCCTCATCCCCCAAGCTTCCCTCGAGTCCGCTGTGGCCGAGCAGTTCACAGAGACTTCTGTTTGGATGCCAGGATGGGGCGAGATCAGCTCAGAGACGTGGAGGGCATGGCCAGTGGGGTCAAGGACCTTCCCTCAGGCTCACTAACTTTTTCCTCTGGTTCTTTCTGTGCTATCTTCTCACAATAATGAAACCCCATTTAAAGGGCAGCCGTCCCTGGGATCCTCCTGGAGGAAGGCATGGCAACCCTCTCCAGTGTTCTTGCCTGGAGAATCCCATGGACAGAGGAGCCTGGCAGGCTACCGCCTATGGGGTTAAAAAGAGTTGGACACAACTTAAGCAACTTAGCATGCACGCACACGCACAACTCAATACATTATATTTAAAACACATAATACTAAAAACTCATCACGTTCTAATAATTTTAGCATATTTACTGTCTATACATCTATCACTGTATGTCTATTGTGTGAACATTCTATGCAGTGGTTGTCACTGCATGAAAGTGAAGTGAAAGTGTTAGTCACTCAGTCATGTTGGACTCTGTGACCCCTCCGTGACTCTGCCTTCAAGTGACTTCACATTGGTAGATTGAAATCTGCCACAGTGGAAGTATTCACACTATGCCAATCAGGAAAGGCTATACATTGAGGCTTAAAAATACTGTTTTATTGATTGCCTAGATGCAGTAGTATGGTGGAGACAATAATAATATAGATTCAGCTTAAAAACATGTTGTGCGTGTGGCCGTTACATTCTGAATAACACAAAAAAATTGAGGAAATATTTTTCCAGTATTCAAAAACCTTCATCTGATTCATCCGAAAAATTGCTTACATCATGACATCATTTCACTTGTGTCTTATTAAAATACATGAAATATCAGTCAACATTTTCGACAGAACTATACTTGTTTATCGATTGTCACTACTGTTGGCTGCAGACCCAGGAGTTCTGCAAGTCAGTGAAATTCCATGAAAATCAATTGCTATGTGGAACTTAGAATGTTGTATGTTTTATTGTTAGTAGCAGTAATAAATTGGGTGACTCCTTATCCTTTACATCAGTAAAATTTATACTAAACTTGTGTACCAATATTTGCACGCGAGTATTTTTTGTTCGTGTTGGAGAGCCCATTGTTAAACATTTACCAGCGCGTCACTGGGTAATTAAGTCACTAATCATTGCTTCACTTAGCAACCATGACACCCAGAAGCCTTCCTTTAGAAAAGGACCTGGAGGCAGTGAAAAGCTTAAATATATTTAACGTCCTTTTTAAAAAATCATGGCCAAAGATACATAACATAAAATTTAACATTTTAACCATGTTTTTCTTTTTCTTTTAAATGAAGAAAGTCTATTTTCTTTCTTAAAAAATATCTGTTTATTTATTTGGCTAGTTGCAGCATGTGGAGATCTTTACTTGTGGCATGAAAACTCTTGATCGTGGCATGTAGGATCTAGTTCCCTGACCAGGGATCAGACCCTGTCCCCTGCATTGGGAGCACGGAGTCTTAGCCAGTGGACCATCAGAGAAATCCCCATTTTTTTCTTTTTCTCTGATATATTTATCTTATGGGAATTGGTATGTGTAGGTATCTATAACGAGGAATACTGTTATTTCTTATTTTCATGTTTTAAGTTAAATAACAAGTTTCTAAAGTTGGATTTTTCTTTTTAATTGAAGTATAATTGACATACAATGATATGTTAGTTTCAGGTGTACAACAATTCAACATTTGTATACATTGCAGAATGTTCACAGTAAGTCTAATTACCATCTGTCATCAGACAAAGTTACAATTTTCTTTTCTTGTGGTGAGAAAAATTACAAGAAAAAAAGACTTTCTTTGAGATTTACTTTCTTAGCAACTTTCAGATTTGCACAACAATATTATTGACAGTGATTGCCATGCTATGCATTACATCCCTTTGACTTATTTATTATATAACTGGAAGTCTGTATCTCTTGACTTCCTTGATCCATTTTGCCTAACCCCTAACCCGCTTTTCCCTCTGACAACCACCAGTCTGTTCTCTGTATCTATCAGTTTGATTTTGTTTTGCTTCTTCATTTGTTTTGTTTATTAGATTCCACTTGTAAGTGAAATCACATGGTATTTGTTTTTGACATTTCACTTAGCATATCCCTATTAAGGTCCACCATTCTGACCGTTTTAAGTGTGTAGTTCAGTGGCATTAAGTACATTCACATTATTATTGCACAACCATCACTATCATCTTCAGACCATTTCATCATGCCAAAATGAAACTCTCTACTCATTAAACAACTGCATATTCTCCACTTTCCCAGCTCCTGATAATGCCTAGTCAACTTTTTGTTTCTGCAAATTTAATTACTCTCAGTACCTTACATAAGTGGAATCATACAATATTTGTTCTTTTTGTATCTGGCTTATTTCATTTAGCATGATGTCTTCAAGATTCATTCACGTTATAACATATACCAGAATTCCTTTCTTTTATATGATTGAATAATATTCTATGGTATGTATGCACTGCATTCTAAAAATTGAAGTACAGTTGATTTATAGATCCCTAGGTTGGGAAGATCCACTGGAGGAGGGCATGGCAACCCACTCCAGTATTCTTGCTTGGAGAATCCCAAGGACAGAGGACCCTGGTGGGATGCAGTCTATAGGGTTGCAAAGGGCCAGACATGACTGAAGCAATTTAGCATACCTGATTTACAATATTGTGTTCAGGTGTACAGCAAGGTGAGTCAGTTATATATTTATATTTTTCAGATTATTTTCCATTATAGATTTTTACAAGATATTGAATATAATTACCCATGCTATACAGTAAATCCTTATTGCTTATATATTTTATGTATGGTAGTTGTCCTTTGCCTTTAGCTAAAGGCAAAGGAGAAAAGGAAAGATATCCTATTTGAATGAAGAGTTCCAAAGAATAGCAAAGAGAGATAATAAAAAAGCCTTCCTCAGAGATCAGCACAAATAGAGGAAAACAATAGAATGGTAAAGACCAGATATCTCTTCAGGAAAATCAGAGATACCAATGGAACATTTCATGCAAAGATGGGCTCGATAAAGGACAGAAATGGTATGGACCCAACAGAAGCAGAGATATTAAGAAGAGGTGGCAAGAATACATAGAAGAACTGTACAAAAAAGATCTTCAGGACCCAGATAACCACGATGGTGTAATCAGTGGACTAGAGCCAGACATCCTGGAATGTGAAGTCAAGTGGGTCTTAGGAAGCATCACTATGAGCAAAGCTAGTGGAGGTGATGGAATTCCAGTTGAGTTATTTCAATTCCTGAAAGATGACACTGTGAAAGTGCTGCACTCAATATGTCAGCAAATTTGAAAAACTCAGCAGTGGCCACAGGACTGGAAAAGGTCAGTGTTCATTCCAATCCCAAAGAAAGGCAATGCCAAAAATGCTCATACTACTGCACAACTGCACTCATCTCACATGCTAGCAAAGTAATGCTCAAAATTCTCCAAGCCAGGCTTCAACAGTATGTGAACCGTGAACTTCCAGATGGATTTAAAAAAGGCAGAGGAACTAGAGATCAAATTGCCAATATCCGTTGGATCATCAAAAAAGCAAGAGAGTTTCAGAAAAACATCTATTTCTGCTTTATTGACTAAGCCAAAGCCTTTGACTATGTAGATCATAGCAAACTGTGGAAAATTCTTCTAGAGATGGGAATACCAGACCACCTGCCTCCTGAGAAATCTGTATGCAGGTCAAGAGGCAACAGTTAGAACTGGACATGGAACAACAGACTGGTTCCAAATAGGGAAAGGAGTGCGTCAAGGCTATATATTGTCACCTTGCTTATTTAACTTCTATGCAGAGTACATCATGGGAAATGCTGGACTGGAAGGAGCACAAGCTGGAATTAAGATTGCTGGGAGAAATATCAATAATCTCAGATACTCAGATGACACCACACTTATGGCAGAAAGCGAAGAACTAAAGAACCTCTTGATGAAAGTGAAAGAGGAGAGTGAAAAAGTTGGCGTAAAACTCAACATTCAGAAAATTAAGATCATGGCATCTGGTCCCATCACTTCATGGCAAATAGATGGGGAAATAATGGAAACAGTGAGAGACTTTATTTTCTTGGGCTCCCAAATCACTGCAGATGGTGACTACAGCCATGAAATTAAAAGATGCTTGCTCCTTAGAAGAAGAGCTATGACCAACCTAGACAGCATATTAAAAAGCAGAGATATTACTTTGCCAACAAAGGTCCATCTGGTCAAAGCTATGGTTTTTCCAGTAGTCATGTATGGATGTGAGATTTGGACCATAAAGAAAGCTGAGCACCAAAGAATTGATGCTTTTGAACTGTGGTATTGGAGAAGACTCTTAAGAGTCCCTTGGACTGCAAGGAGATCCAACCAGTCCATCCTAAAGGAAATCAATCCTGAATATTCATTGGAAGGATTGATGCTGAAGCTGAAACTCCAATGCTTTGTCCACCTGATGCAAAGAACTGACTCATTGGGAAAGACCCTGATGCTGGGAAAGATTGAAGGCGGGAGGAGAAGGGGATGACAGAGGATGAGATGGTTGGATGGCGTCACTGACTCAATGGACATGAGTTTGAGCAAGCTCCAGGAGTTGGTGATGGACAGGAAAGCCTGGCGTGCTGCAGTCCATAGAGTCGCAAAGAGTTGGACACGACTGAGTAACTGAACTGAACTGATAGAAGTTGTATGTTAATTCCACACTCCCTATTTCACCTGCCCACCCCACTTTCCACTTTCCTTTCTTTTTTCCCCTTGGTTGTGCCGTGTGGCATGCAGGATCTTATTAGTCCTTTGATCAGGGATTGAACCTGTGACCCCTTCAGTAGAAGCACAGAGTCTTAACTACTGGACCACCGGGAAAGTCCCAAAGTTATTATTTTTATCAATCAAACCTGGAGGTGCTGGCAGTTGAACCCAGGCCCTCTGGGTGCTAACCATGCTCTCTACCACTGAGTTACACCCTTTCCTTCCTCCACATTCCCCTTTGGTAACCATAAATTTGTGACTATTTCTGTTTTGAATATAGATTCATTTGTATTATTTTTAAATTCCACAGGTAAGTGATGTCATATAATATTTGTCTTTCTCTAACTTACTTCACTTAAGTATAATATTCTCTAGGTCCTTCCATGTTGCTGCAAATGATAATAGTTCATTCTTTTCATGGCTGAGTAATATTCCATTTTCTATCTATACCACATCTTCAGTCTTCTGTTGAAGGGCACTGTTTGCATGTCTTGGCTATTATAAATAGTGCTGCTATGAACACTGGGGTGTATGTATCTTTTCAAATTAGAGTTTCATCTTTTCTGGATATATACCCAGGAAAAGGATTGCTGGATCATGATTTTTAAGGGAATTCCACACTATTCTCTGGGCTTCCCAGGTGGCGATAGTGGTAATGAACCCACTTGCCAATGCAGGAGACATAAGAGATGCAGGTTCGATCCCTGTGTTGCAAAGATCTCCTGGAGGAGGGCACGGCAACCCATTCCAGTATTCTTGCTTGGCGAATCTCATGGACAGAGGAGCTTGGTGAGGTACAGTAGGGTTGCATGGATTCGGACACAGCTGAAGTGACTTAGCATGCATGCATGCACACATACTGTTCTGCATAGTGGCTGCACCAATTCACATTCCCACCGACAGTTATACCACAGATTTTGTTTATCCATTCATTCATTTAGGGACAGTTGGGTTGTTTCCACCTTTTGGCTGCTGTGAATATGCTGCTATAAACGTGAGTGTACAAGTGACTGCTCTTCCCTTCCTTTTTATGAATGCCTTTAATTAAGGAGGCCCTGGAGGGCAGATGAGAGCTGGATGGGTCAGAATGAGGCCCTAGGACCCATTTTATCTCTGTTCTCCCTATATTCTTGCTGGCTGTTTCTGCTCCCCCTTCTCCAATGAGAGGCTGTGTGCTTTGGGAACAGCACCCAGAGAGGCCAAAAGCCTGGCCACTGGTGTGTGACACTACCTCATGCCTTTGCTGATGGCTGGGTTAAGTTCACTAGCCCCACAGTGTGAACCACCATGGCCCCCACCACGGCCACCCTGAAACTGCTGGCAGAAACCACGGAGGAGTGGAGGGGTGGTGAACGAAGTGTCTTTGTTATGATAGGCAAATGGCCTCAAGGGTTGAGGGTTAAAAGTCGCTCAGTCATGTCTGACTCTGCAACCCCATGGACTATATACTTCATGGAATTCTCTAGGCCAGAATACTGGAGTGAGTAGCCTATCCCTTCTCCAAGGGCTCTTCCTGACCTAGGAATCAAACCGGGGTCTCCTGCATTGCAGGCAGATTCTTTATCAACTGAGCCACCAGGGAAGCCCCAAGGGATGAGAAGAGCAGCCAACGGCTTGGCCCCTCTTTAGGGTCAGGAAATGCCAGTGACACTGAATGACCAGTGCAATGTGGATCTAAATAAACTTTTTTTTTTTTAATGCTGGAAATGACCCATCCTGATTCATGCTTGGTTGTTGAACGTGCCATCAGCCTTTTCCCAGATGGAACAAATTATTTGCTATTAGAAATTCTTTTAAAAATAGCACAACCAATCAGGGTGTTTCCCTGTCTGCATATCTCCTAAGAGGAACTGAAAAGAGAGTGCAAATGGGAAAAGTTTTGTCCTCTTTTTTTCTGAAGGAGAAAGCAGACATCTTCAGTTCCTCTGAGCAAGTGGTAGAATCATGTTCAGCAGGACAAGGTCAGCGTGATGAATCTTTTTATGTGACATCAAAGGATGGACGGACAGTGGAATCAAAGCTTGCAATGAAGGGCACTTCCAGATACATTTTTAAGGTCTTTTGTCAGGCTTAGAAAAGCTTTCTATGTTGTGGAGTGCTGGCTGGTGCTGATATGTTAAGAGCCTTGATAAGGTAGGTAGTGGCAGAGAACTGAAGGATTGGGATTGCTGACTAAGGTCGGATAATACACACCAGTCACCTTCCTCCTCGCCGACTGCCCTCCAATTCCTAGCCTCCAAACCCTGAGTTTACAGGCATCTGCCGTCCATTCCTTAACTCTTGTCCACACCCCCTGGCCATGTGACTCTGGAAACTGAGTCTGTTCTGGGCCCAGTTTCTACAGAGTGAGCTAGTGATCACCCAGGAGGAACCTGCTCAGCTGTGTCCAGGTGATCCTCAAGCCCACTGCTGTGGAACAGACTGGGCAGGTGCTCTGGGTGGAAACAAGCCACTTCAGTCTCTGTCTTCACCTGGGTTTGGCACCCTTTTGCTCAGAGAAATGGGTATAAATCAGCAGAGTCGTGGGAAGGGTGTGTGTGTATGTGTGAATCTTTATCTCTAGAAGGTGGGAAAACCTAAGCATCTAAGGCGTCGACATGCTTTATTGTTTTCTGATCCTGTCTTACAAAACTGGTACTAGGACTTCGCGGATGGTCCAGTGGTAAAGAATCTGCCTGCCACTACAGGGGACATGGGTCCAATCCCTGCTCTGGGAAGACCCCACGTGCCACAGAGCAACTAAGCCCCTGCGCCGCAGCCATGGAGCCCAAGTCCTGGACCCCGGGGATGCAACTGCTGAGCCCGTGAACCTAGAGCTCACGCTCTACAGCAAGAGAAGCCACCGCGAGGGGAAGCCCAGGGACCACAACCAGAGAAAGCCCTTGTGCGGCTATACAGCGCAGCCGAAAACAAAAGATTAAAAAAAACCCTAGTACTTACCAAGCGGGCATAAACAACCCTCAGCACCACCTCTGAAACTGCTCTAGGGTAAAGCTAACTTCCAGTTAAATGAATTTTACAAGATGGACTTCCTGTTGAGAAAAGTAAGCAAATTTCCACTTCAATAAAAATCATTTTCAACAGTTAAAAAAAAAAAAAGTCCAATCGGAAAATGGGCAAAAGCTGTTCTGAATACAGATGATATACAGATGGCAAATAAGCACATGAAAAGATGTTCAGCATCATTAGCCTTCAAGGAAATGCAAATTAAAACCACAATGAGCTATCACTATATATCCGCTGGAGTGCCTGAAATAGTGACAACAATTTGGTGTTTGGTGTTGTTGACAAGGATGAAGAGAAGTTGATCACTCATACATTGCTGATGAGAATGTAAAAGCTACAGCCATTCTGGAAAACAGCTTGGCAGTTTCTTACAAAACAAATCATGCTATTATCATACGATCCAGTAATGACACTCTTGGGCATTTTCCCAGAGAAATGAAAGTTTGTGTTCACACAAAAATCAGTGCGTGAATGTTCATGGCAGATTTATTTGTAATAGCCCCTAAGTGGAAACAGCCCAGATGTCCTTCAACAGGATAAACAAACTGCGGTACATCCACACTGGGGAACAGCAGTCAGCAATAAGAAGGAATGAAGTACTGATGCGTGCAACAATTTAGATGAATTATGCTGAGTGAAAAAAGCCAATCCCAAAGTGTCAAATGCTATATATTCCACTTTACGTAACATCTTTGAAATGAGAGAAGCTTAGAAATGGAAAACAGTTGTCAGATGACTGTGGTGGATACCTGAACACATGATAAAACTGTAGAACTAAATACACACACACACACACACGTACACACACACACAGGTGTACAGATGAAACTGGGGAGATCTGACTAAGATGGGAGACTAGTATTGAAGGCAGTATCCTGGCTGTGATACTGGGCTATAGTTTTGCAAGATGGTAGCATCATGGGATCCTGAGTTAAGTGTTCATGAGATCTCTGTGTATTCTTTCTCACAACTGCCTGTGAAGCCACACTTATATCATTACAATTTTCACTAAAAGAGCATAAATCTTAAGTGTGACAGTTGGGCTTGCAATTCAGTTGTACAAGTGCTTTACCTCAGGACAACCATCCCTATACAGAATATTACAAAGATGATAAAATTTAATACAATTAATATAGATATTTTACTGCTTCAGTAAGGACTCTTTAAAAAATTAATTTGTTGTTTGTTTATTGCTGGCTGTGCTGGGTCTAGCTGCGTGCAGTCTGTCTGTAGCTGTGACAAGCAGGGCCTGCTCTCTCGTGGTGGTGGGTGGTGTGAGGGCTTCTCACTTCAGTGGCTTCTCTTGGTGTGGAGCACGCGCTCTAGGAATGCGGGCTCAAGAGTTGCCGCTCTCGGGCCGGATTCCACTCCACTGCATTTTCTGGGTAACTCCCTGATCTCACTGCTCCACAGAGTACACCGGACCTCGATTTCTTCTCTTCAGCTGTCACTGTCCAGAAAACCCTGCCCCAAGACACTTTTCTCCTTTTTCAATGTGGCAGCTAGTTACCTGAGAAATGAATTGCTGTCCAGGTGAGAATGACCAGTAGAGTGTTCAGTGTGGGAGGCAGGCACGCTTACATCTGAACAGGAGCCTCCTGGAGTTCTGTAGGAAATCATCCAAAAAGAAATAATTTTGTGACGAGGAGCAGTTTACTAGGATCACAGGCATATGGGGGTGATTCTGGAGCCCTGAAGTGACATCAAGGGTCTGACAGCTGAGAGCAAGTCAGAGGAATTGACTGATTAAATGATTGGAGGAGGAAGAAAAAAATTCACGTAGCAGTGGGTTATCTCCTTGTGACGAAAGGCCATAGGTTTTTATTTCAGCCGCTAATGAATGAAAAACATGCAGTATTTACATGGTCAAAGGACGCATGGATCCACGATGTGCGTCTTCACTTACAGTGCTGATTTCCCAGGTGATCGTATTTCTAACATTTCCACACTGTTTTCCCTTGAAGGTGTTTCTTTTTTTTGCTAGTTGCTCAGTTGTGTTCAACTCTTTGCAACTCCATGGGTTGTAGCCCACCAAGGCACCTCTGTCCATGGGATTCTGCAGGCAAGAATACTGGTGTGGGTGGCCATTCCCTTCTCCAGAGGATCTTCCCAACCTGGGGATCGAACCCACGTCTCCTGCATTGCAGGTGGATTCTTTACCATCTGAGCCACCAGGGAAGCCCTTGGAGGTGTTTGGACGTTACTTACGTAGGTCATGTTTTAGTATTTTGGGGGGAAGTCTCCTTGACATGCCTCCCACTATAGTTTTCCTGATAAAAAGGTTTTTGCCTGTTTTCTATGTTGAAAGAGGGGGCAAGGGTTGTGCCAGGGAGCATCTGGATAATTCAGCAGCTGTGTCAGGTTAACCTGGCTACCCGTATCCCCCACCTTACTTTTCTGGGCACCCCAGCAGACACTTTGTACCTGAAATGCACACCCATGAGCTGAGTTATCAGCCTCCTGAGTTCTGCTTCTGCAGATAGGCCACCTGGCTTCTCTTTCAAGCCCTGAATTATAAAACAAGGTTGTACACGTTTTGGAAAATCCCTTTGTGTATTTCTTCTAAAAGTGCTACTTTGGTCTTTTTCATCTGGGCCTGGGAAGACATTTCCACTTTTGCCTTTGGTCTCTGCTGACTTTAATATGAGCTAATGAGTAATGGTCAATTCATATCTGTGGAATAAGGTTTATAGAATGAAATTAATTTTTCAAAAATGTCAGCATTTGAAATGACTCTATGGCTTAGAAGTGACATGTGCTCTGTATCCATCCTCCAGAGTTTGAGCATTTAGGAAGTGGGGAGGGCCCAGTGGCTTAGAGAGTACTGGGGTCACAGAGTCTCCTTTGTGCAATTTTCCTTAGAGATTGCAGCGTAAGCACCCATATGTGGCCTATGGGCTGCGACTTCCTTGGTCTCTCCTACCTGGTAATTCTCTTTTCCTTGGAGCCCCCACCACTGCCTGAAATACCCCTCCTGTTCTCCTGCCTCCATGAACCTTCCCCTGCATGACCCCTCTCTCCCACCTTGCTCCCCTGGTTCTCTGTAAATCCTGTGTGTGTGTGTGTGTGTGTGTGTGCATGCGTGTGTGTGTGTGTGTGCACACACGTGCTCACTCGCTGAGTTGTGTCCACTCTTTGTGACCCCATGAACTATAGCCGGCCAGGCTCCTCTGTTCATGGGATTTTTCCAGGCAGGAACACTGGAGTGGGTTGCCATGCCCTTCTCTAGGGAATCTTCCCAACCCAGGGATTGAACCCTCGTCGCCTGCATCTCTCGCCTTGGTAGGCAGGTTTTTTACCACTAGCGCCACCTGGGAAGCCCCCTCTAAATTCTACCTAGTTGTTAAGGCTCAGCTCAAATTCTGACTTCTCCAAGAGGCTTTCTGATTCATCACCACCACCTGTGCAATACTGACAAGAATGATAACAGCTCTCAGTATTTAAAGAGTTACTAATGTACCAGGCCCTGTAGTAAGTTTCAGTAGCATCTTATTCAATTCCTGCAATAACCTTGTACCTTGAAGGTGCAGAAAACTTGGAGAATTTGCATGCACTGGTTATGTCATACTCTAAGTGACAGAGCTGTTAACTCCTGCCCTGGTTTGTCTGGCTCTGAAGGCCATTCTTTTAACGCCTCTTCAGTCTGCCCTCCTGAAAAGTGTCAATCGTTTTACTGTGAGAAGCTGATGAAGCTAGGTGGGACTGCCAAGGTCATATTGTCCACTCTTCTCATTTTACAGTTTTTCTGGTTCTCAGTCTTGCTCATCATTTATTCATTCAACAAACATATTGAATCCTCCCACATTTAAGGCACTGTGTTGAACCCTGAGTGTCTTTCCTGCTGCACGCTCTCTGGGGGCTCCTTTTGTAAGCTTAATGAAGCCACACCCAAAGCTACCTTAGAACGGGGATTGAGTGAAGCCCCCGCCTCCTCTGAGTGTGGCTCTGTGCAGAAGTGCCATGCACCACTGATGCCCCAATGTGGAACCCTGGTCATCAGCCTGTCTCACACTCAGCAGCTACATTGGAGCCAAAAACTCTGGAGTGACCCCTAACTCCAGATAAGGGAGCCTGGCGTGTGGCAGTCTTTGGGACTGCATAGAGTTGGACATGGCTTAGCGACTAAACAACAACTAACTCTTCATTTACCTTCAGTTCAGTTCAGTCGCTCAGTCGTGTCCGACTCTTTGCAACCCCATGAACCGCAGCTCGCCACCTTTTGAAATCATTCAGGGCTTCCCTGGTAGCTTAGTTGGTAAAGAATCCACCTGCAATACAGGAGATCTGGGTTTTTTCCCTGGGTCAGGAAGACCCCTGGAGAAGGAGATTGGAACCCACTCCAGTACCCTTGCCTGGGATATCCCATGGACTTAGGAGCCTGGCGGGCTACAGTCCATGGGGTCTCTAAGAGCCAGATGTGATTTAGTGACTAAACCACCAGTAAATCCTACTGATGCTCAGCCTTCAAATAACCAACTCTTAAACCACCATCTTGTTCAGGATAGCTGCAGTAATCTGTGACTCTCTGCTCCCACTGTTCCCCACTGCCCCGTTATCTCAGCCCTTTCTCATATCAGCTTGAATAATCCTTTAAAATAGGCCAGGTCAAATGACATCCTCTTTCCTTATGATTCCATTTATCACTTAGACTAAAACCAAGCCCTTTCTGGGCACAAGGCACCACATCATCTTGTCCTTGCCTTTCTTTCTGACCACATCTCCCCCCAGATTCCCTGGTTTGCTGTGCTCCAGGTAAGAGCTGAACACGCCAACAACATGCCCCTACCGCCTGGGCTTCGTGTCGCTATTCTGTTTGAGATCTTCTCCCAGAGATTCCTGCGTTCACCTCTCTTCTTTCTGATCTTCTCAGCAAGGCCTTCCCTCGCAGCCCCTGTTCCTATGTCATAGCCCACCAGGCTTTCCAACTAAGAGTATGGTAATTAGTTAATCTGGTAAGTTAGATAATGTTTCAACTAAGAGCCATGGGAAGTCTTGAACTTTGTTGTTCTCTTTAGCATCTTGTGGCTCAGTGGTCAAGAAGCCGCCTGCCTGTGGAGGAGCCACAGGTTTGATCCCTGGATCAGGAAGATCCCTCAGAGAAGGAAATGGTGACTTGCTCCAGTATTCTTGCTCGGGAAGTCCCATGGACAGAAGAGCCTGGTGGGCTATAGTCCATGGGGTCACAAAGAGCTGGATACGACTTTGCAATTAAAACAACCATAACCACAAATTAGCATCAAAGATAGTCTGTTGAAAACTTTAAAAAATTTTTTTTCTTATTGTGATACATAAAAGCTACCATTTTAGCCATTATCTTAAGATTTTTAGCGCAGCTTTTAGCCTCCTTCTAGTGTATCTTCAACATGTGACTGACACCTTGAGGGGAAAGCTGAAGGAGGCTCCTCGGTCTCCAGTTCTGTCACTGCAGCCTTGGGAGACCCCCGGTGGTCCTGTTGGGCTCTCCCCTCTTCATGGAAGAGACCCTCTGGTTGGCGAGGTCTGGAGGCCTCAGCCTCCTCCCCAGGGAAACACAGATAGCAGAATGCAGCTCCCCTGTTGGCATCTCATCTCTCTAAAACCTTAGTATCTTCAGCCATTGTCTCTTCAGCTGCTCTAGGGCACTTAGAGATGGTATTTTTTCCAATCTGTCCCACTTGGAAACCTGAATTCCCTTCTCTCATTTAAATGTAGAGGATTTCCCTAGCTTGTCTTTCTCTCTTTGTCCAAGAATTATTGACTGAGGTTTGTTAAACCATTGCCTGGATTACTGAAAACCCCTTTCACCCTTATTTTGAGTCCACTTTTTTCCTCTCAGCTGGCTTACTGAAGTAGATCGTATTGTCTGTATGGTCAGGCCACTCAAGATGGCTGTTGTCTTGTTCTTTGTATGGACTAGCATCCTGCTCACATGAATGGGATTGCCCTCTGCCCAGGCTAGTGATCATTCTGGTCTTTAGGCCAGAACAACTTCACCTGCTAGTTTTTGAAAGGGAAATATCTACCCTTGTGATGGTAGTTAACCTGAGGGGCTGGGAGAGACCTGCCCTGGTAGTTTGCCCTGGTAACTGATGAGCCAATCTGAGGTCAATTCCCCCTATAAATAAATGGTAGCCTCCTCCCCCAGGTGGCAAAGGTTGCTACCATGGCCCGCCTGCCCGGAGAGGGTGGAGAGTCACTCCAGGACCCTTTGTTTTGGACGTGTAAGATCCCCCTGTCTGATAAGTCATTGTCTCTGGGCTTTTTCTCTAGCTTCAAGTCTGGGCAACCATAAGGCTTTCAGACCTTTGGGGTGCAGCCCAACAATTGGTGAGCAAATGGGAGGCGGAGGAAACTTGTGTAAGCGCTGAGATGGTGGGAAATAAGGATGGGGAATGCAACATTGCTGGGAAATCCTGAGGTGGCTGTCTACTAGCATGTGGGGCCCTGCGGCAGCTGCCCGCCATGGGGGATGATGGGAAAGAAAGCTCTTCCATTGTACTGATGATGTCCTGTTAACCTCAGAGTCTCTTTGAAGTTTAAAAGTAGCAGCACCATGGCTTGTGGCTCATCTGACTGCAGGGGGATGGCTGGCGAATACAGACCAAATGCAAGGATCTGGACTGTCTATCAAATAATTGGGTGTTCCTTGTCAGGTGAGACAAGCATACTCCGTCAGACCCACCAGTCCTAAACAATTAGACACTGGCTTTAGGGATATTAACCCAGGGCCAGGCTTGTGGGTGTGGCCAGAAGGGTCTGGTGGGGGCCTGAGGCAGTGGCAAAACAATGAATGCGCACTCTCGGGCTTCTGGTCCCACCTGTGAAATGGGGCAGAGCAGCAAGAGTGCGATGGGACAATGGCCATGTGTTGCCTACAGTGTGTCACAACAGGTGAAAGATGTTACAAAAGGCCTGCTTGAGCTGTTGAGCAACACGAAAACCCACCATGTGGGGTCTAGAACAGCTGTGCACGACATATGGGACCCCCCTCCACCCACCACCCCACTACGGACATAGACAGGGACCAAGGAGCCCACTTTACCGACCATGAAGTTCAGGAATAGGCTGATATTATCCCCCTGCTTCTAGGCAGTGGATGGGCTGCTTACTGAGTACTTACTGATGAGACAGGAGCCCGGCTCTCAACATGAGACGTGTCCCAGCAGCAAGAGTCCAGGAGCAACAGCCTCCACTGCGTTAACCCAGAAGCAACCTGTCAACACAAGCCGAGATCACCTGTTGACCACTGAAGGACTGTTGCCAACTGTTGGTCAGGACCATATCTTACCCTTGTCCTCGCTGTAGGCCTACCCCCCAGGGGAACATGTTATAAAGTGGCCTTGGGATTGGCAGATAAGTCCCAGTGCTTTGTGTTTGTTGCCCCAGAGGAAGAGGATTAGAAAGGGACTTACAGGTTTCACCTGTCTTCTCCTCGGCCCCACGTAAGACTGCTAAAATAACCTAGGTCCACTTTGGGAGAAAGGCGCCACTGTACAATATTAACCTGTGGCTGGTTGTTATACCACCTCTCTAGCCTTCGGACTAAGGGTGGATGAACTGTGAGGACTAAGGGCAGTGATCAATGCAAAGAAATAGAGGAAAACAATAGAATGGGAAAGACTAGAGAGCTCTTCAAGAAAATTAGAGATACCAAGGGAACACTTCATGCAAAGATGGGCTCAATAAAGGACAGAAATGGTAGGGACCTAACAGAAGCAGAAGATATTAAGAAGAGGTGACAAGAATACACAGAAGAACTCTACAAAAAAGATCTTCATGACCCAGATAATCACGATGGTGTGATCACTCACTGAGAGCCAGACATCCTGGTATGTGAAGTCAAGTGGGCCTTAGAAAGCATCACTACGAACAAAGCTAGTGGAGGTGATGGAATTCCAGTTGAGCTATTTCAAATCCTGAAAGATGATGCAGTGAAAGTGCTGCACTCAATATGCCAGCAAATTTGGAAAACTCAGCCATGGCCATAGGACAGGAAAAGATCAGTTTTCATTCCAATCCCAAAGAAAGGCAATGCCAAAGAATGCTCAAACTACCTCACGATGGCACTCATCTCACACGCTAGTAAAGTAATGCTCAAAATTCTCCAAGCCAGGCTTCAGCAATATGTGAACCATGAACTTCCAGATGTTCAAGCTGATTTTAGAAAAGGCAGAGGAACCAGAGATCAAATTGCCAACATCTGCTGGATCATGGAAAAAGCAAGAGAGTTCCAGAAAAACATCTATTTCTGCTTTATTGACTATGCCAAAGCCTTTGACTGTGTGGATCACAATAAACTGTGGAAAATTCTGAAAGAGATGGGAATACCAGACCACCTCACCTGCATCTTAAGAAACCTGTATGCAGTTCAGGAAGCAACAGTTAGAACTGGACATGGAACAACAGACTGGTTCCAAATAGGAAAATGAGTATGTCAAGGCTGTATATTGTCACCCTGCTTATTTAACTTATATGCAGAGTACATCATGAGAAACACTGGGCTGGAGGAAGCACAAGCTGGAATCAAGATTGCCGGGAGAAATATCAATAACATCAGATATGCAGATGACACCACCCTTATGGCAGAAAGTGAAGAAGAACTAAAGAGGCTCTTGATGAAAGTGAAGGAGGAGAGTGAAAAAGTTGGCTTAAAGCTCAACATTCAGAAAACAAAGATCATCGCATCTGGTCCCATCACTTCATGGCAAATAGATGGGAAAACAGTGGCAACAGTAGCTGACTTCATTTTTTTGGGCTCCAAAATCACTGCAGACGGTGATTGCAGCCATGAAATTAAAAGACGCTTACTCCTTAGAAGGAAAGTTATGACCAACCTAGACAGCATATTAAAAAGCAGAGACATTACTTTGTCCACAAAGGTCTGTTTAGTCAAGGCTATGGTTTTTCCAGTAGTCATGCATGGATGTGAGAGTTGGACTATAAAGAAAGCTGAGCACCGAAGAATCGGTACTTTTGAACCGTGGTGTTGGAGAAGACTCTTGAGATTGGACTGCAAGGAGATCCAACCAGTCCATCCTAAAGAAGATCAGTCCTGGATGTTCATTGGAAGGACTGATGCTGAAGCTGAAACTCCAGTACTTGGCCACCTCATGCGAAGAGCTGACTGAAGCTGGGAAAGATTGAGGGCAGGAGGAGAAGGGGACGACAGAGGATGAGATGGTTGGATGGCATCACTGACTCGATGGACATGGGTTTGGGTGGACTCTGGGAGTTGGTGATGGACAGGGAGGCCTGGCATGCTGCGGTTCACGGGGTCACAAAGAGTCAGACACGACTGAGCGACTGAACTGAAGTGTTTCACAATATAAATGACGTAAAGCTAGGGTCTCTTCCCATTTCCAGTAGACCCCATCCAACTGATTCTGTTATGTCCCTTGTTACCAATGAGTTAGTTATCAGCTCACTGAGCAACTATCATATTCATCTTCATATCTTCCCTCAACTGCCAAGTTCTGGTAATAACCAGTAAGTGGTGGCTTAAATTTCTTCCCCATTCTTACTGCCATGTTCTTGGCCCAGATATTCTTCATCCTTGGTGTGCATGCTAAGTCTCTTCAGTTGTGTCCGACTCTTTGCGACCCTGTGGACTATAGCCCACCAGGCTCCTGTCCATGGGATTCTCCAGGCAAGAATACTGGACTGGGTTACCATTGCCTTCTCCAGGGGATCTTCCCAACCCAGGGATCGAACCCACGTCTCTTATGTCTCCTGAATTGTCAGGCAGGTTCTTTACCACTAGTGCCACCTGGGAAGCCTGATTCCTTGGCAGATTACTAAATTTGTTGTTGTTGTTCAGTTGGCCAGTCGTGTCTGACTTTTTGTGACCCAGTGGACTGCAGCACGCCAGTCTTCCCTGTCCTTCACCATCTCCTGGAGCTTGCGCAAACTCATGTCCATCGAGTTGGTGATGCCATCCACCCATCTCATCCTCTGTCATCCCCTTCTCCTGCCTTCAATCTTTCCCAGCATCAGGGTCTTTTCTAGAGTCAGTTCTGCGCATCAGGTGGCCAAAGTATTAGAGCTTGTTTCAGTCCTTCCACCCGGACCCCAAACAGTAGCAGTAATGCGCGTGATCACTCCTTGTCCCTCACCAAACTCAGCTCATGTATACGGCTGCCCGATGACTGTATCTAAATGAACACATTACTACCCAACTCAATCTTTTTGTCAAAGAATGCTTGAAAGCTCAGCATGTTGCTATTTAGTTTTTGCTGTTGTCTTAAGCAGTATTTCTTAGATTTGACTCATAATAATCTGAGAATTTAAAAAAATGCTCAAGCTACACCTGAATCAAAATTCTCACAAGACGAGCCCAAGAATCTCTCTTAAGTATCTGGGTGACTTTCATAATTAGGTACCTGTGGTTATTACACTAGCAGCATTAGTATCATCCAGGAACAGTATGAAAATGTGAATTTGGGGCACCTTCTCACTTTGGGGTTGAGAAATCTGATTTAATAAGTCTTCCATGTGATTCTGATGTACACTAAAGTTCAAATACAGTGTAACTAGGCTGCAACAGTGACTTAGGGTAGTGGTTCTCAGATGTGGCTGCACACTAGAATCACCTAAGAAGGTTTAAAAAAAACCCCAGAAAACTCATGCCTAGACCATACCCCAGATACTCTGATTTAATTGAATTGGGGCACAAGGAGCATTTGACTAGGATATCATGGATGCTGAGGCTGATGTAACCAGCCGTCCATAATTCATCTCAGAATTTTGTGTTTATCTAACCTCAGGGATTGGGGCTTTCCAGGTGGCTCAATGGTAAGGAATCTGCCTGTCAATGCAAGGAGATGCAAGAGATGCAGGTTCGATCCCGGGGTTGGGAAGATTCCCTGGAGTAGGAAGTGGCAACCACTCCAGTATTCTTGCCTGGAGAATCCCATGGACAGAAGAGCCTGGCGGGCTACAGTCCACCGGGTTGTAAACAGTCAGACATGACGGAGTGTGCGCATGCGTGCGCACACAAACACTGATTGGATTTATAAGAGGACAGATTTGAATGCTTAACATAAATATGTGCATTTAAAATACTGATTACTGATATTCTATGTAAACTGATTTAATTTGAATAATGGGATCTGCTATTAACAGTTTGAAAACCACAGGACTATGGACTCAAGTCCAAACTCTATATATAAGACTTGCCTTTAAAACATGTTTATTGCCTGTCTCATGAATAATGCCACATGGCCCTCATCTCAAGCTCTAATTTATCTGTGGGCAGTATGCTTCAAGGTGAAAGAGCACCAGACCGAGGCCCCAGACTAGTCTTGTTCCAGGCTGTTAGGACCTTGCAAGTCACTCTTTGGGCTTTTCTTTCCTCATTACAAAGTGAGGGGCCAGAACCAAATTATGTCCAGAGCTCCTTAGTATTTTAGCATTTCCACATTTGGGTTCATTTCCCAACTTAGATTGTGTTGTCTCTTCTTCTCGAGGTTAACTCATCCGAAGGCATGGTTCAAGTTCTAATTATCCTTAATATTTCTTTGGCACTCAGTCCAAGCTTCTTTGACCTCTTGGGCATCTTTGTATGTTGATGTCTGGTCTTCTACAGGATAATAAATGAGGTCACGTATCTCTTGTATATAAATGCGCAGTGTGTAAGCTCAGTTCAGTTCAGTCGCGTCCGACTCTTTGTGACCCCATGGACTGCAGCACGCTAGGCCTCCCTGTCCATCACCAACTCCCAGAGTTTACTCAAACTCATGTTCCTTGAGTTGGTGATACCATCCAACCATCTCATCCTCTGACGTCCCTTTCTCCTGCCTTCAATCTTTCCAAGCATCAGGGTCTTTTCCAGTGTCAGTTCTTTGCATCAGGTGGCCAAAGTATTGGAGTTTCAGCTTCAGCATCAGTCCTTCCAATGAATATTCAGGACTGATTTCCTTTAGGATGGACTGGTTGGATCTTCTGGCAATCCAAGTGACTCTCAAGAGTCTTTTCCAACACCATAGTTCAAAAGCATCAATTCTCCAGAGCTCAGCTTGCTTTATAGTCCAACTCTCACATCCATACATGACTACTGGCAAAAACAAAGCTTTGACTAAATGGACCTTTGTTGGTAAAGTAACGTCTCTGCTTTTTAATACATTGTCTAGGTTGGTTATAGCTTTTCTTCCAAGGAGCAAGCATCTTTTAATTTCATGGCTGCAGTCACCATCTGCAGTGATTTTGGAGCCCCCCAAAATAAAGTCTTTCACTGTTTCCACTATTTTCCCATCTATTTGCCATGAAGTGAGGGGACCAGATGCCATGATCTTAGTAAGTACATGTTTGTTATTTTTTTGTCAGGACCATGAATTATTTGCCTGTCATTGGTTTAATCAACATCAACTATGCTGAAAGCTTTTTGCTAAGTGAGCTCGCATTACTGTACCAAAGTTTTCTAATTTATATATCCTATTTAGCCTATAAATTTTCTTCTATGAGTGTTCAGCCCGTAGGTCCCATTATTTTCCAAAAATAGCTCTCTTGTGGCCTCTGCTGGTTTGACAGCAGACAACTTCTTCACTAATTCCTTAAGTGCATAGTAAAGAATCCAAGTGCAAGGGCACTTCAGTTTTCTAAGGAACCATTCTAACAACATCAACTCAGCAAAGAGAAAGATTTTGAGATGTTTTAAACTGCTAGGGTTGCTGAGAATACACACCTGAATGGTAAAACTTGAGTTAAATGCCTATTCTGAAGTGGCATTTTTCAGAATTAAACTCATGCTTGTTAGGGTGTCAGGAGTAACTGATTCTCAGGTGTGTTCTTTAAAACTTGCTCCATTGGAAAAAAAAATTGTCAAGATTTGCCTGATTCTAATACTTGTATGTTGGAGAAGGTGATGGCACCCCACTCCAGTACTCTTGCCTGGAAAATCCCGTGGACAGAGGAGCCCAGTAGGCTGCAGTCCATGGGGTCGCTCAGAGTCGGACAGGACTGAGCTACTTCATTTTCACTTTTCACCTTCATGCACTGGAAAAGGAAATGGCAACCCACTCCAGTATTCTTGCCTGGAGAATCCCAGGGACAGGGGAGCCTGGTGGGCTGCCGCCTATGGGGTCGCACAGAGTCGGACACGACTGAAGCGACTTAGCAGCAGTAGCAGTAGCAATACTTGTATGTATTATACCTGGTAAAGATAAAAGTGCTTTGATGAATGCTTAAGCAACGTGTTGTTCAGTCACTAAACTGTGTCTCTTTGCAAACCCATGAACTGCCAGGCTCCTCTGTCCTCCACCTTCTCCCAGAGTTTGCTCAAATTCATGTCCACTGAGTCGGTGATGCTATATAAACCTACCAGTGTTATGTAATAGCTTTTTGCAACACTATTTCTTTTTGGCAATTACATTATGAATTAAAGACGACCTAAGGGAAAAATCTTTGCAGTCTTTCAGAGTTGTTTTAGAGGGCTTAAGAATGTTCTCTGATTTTTTAAATACATAAGCTAGATGCAATTTAAATTGACTTACGAATATGTTAAGCCTACTAATAGCTGCCTTTCCAGTTGGATTTGGGGAAATTTTTCAGTACATGAAAGGTGTTAGGAATATTCTTCTGCTTCACTCGTTCTTTTCTCTAGGTAGCATGTTATTATCTTCTCTATGTATCTGGGTACCATGATTAACTCATTTAGACTGCTACCTCTGACAACCTTAGGTTTCAGATGGTTAAATCAGAATGCCTGTCAAAGGCAGGAAAGGTGTTAATCTAATTTTAAGTGCCAACAGAGGTTTTGCATGTTTTCAAAGGTTTAAATCACAGGTCTTCAACTTTGAAAAGCTCACTGGGCAACTTGAAACTATGTAACTACATACAGTGATTGATACATGTCTGTATGAAAATACTGTTTAACATCTATGATGCTTTACAAATGAAGACAGTCTTTTCATACATATTAAATACCAAACTGCACTTCTCCATTTAAATGTATGTGACAAGTGTTTTTAAAAAATGTCTGTTACTTCATTTAAAGGTAGAGCTGATCAACAGTGGAAAGAGACCTCAGCTTTCCCAATCTCACAGGGTAACTGAGGAGAAATGAAAAATGCTGCTTAAGGGGTTGGAATGCTATCAAGCCACTATCAAGCAGACAATCTCCTATTGTCTCTGCTTATGTTACCTTTTAAAAAACCAAATCACTAGACGCATACAGCTGTAACTGCTCATCCTGTGGTGCCCTGTTCCCACTCGGGTGTTTTTGACTCCCGCCTGTCAGAAGCGCTAAACAAGCTGATTCTTCAATCAGGCAACCCTGAGCTTGAACTTCACCTGTTATTAGAGGTAGCCGAGTCACTGGAAAGGGCCTTCTGGAAAACTTTTTAAAGAGGGACAAAAACAAATGATGTGTGCTTTTTTTCTTTTCTGTTGTACCTGCCTAGAACATGGACATGATGCTAGAGGTGGCATAACTAATAAAAGGATGGAGGCCACATATAAAGAATGAAACAGCAGAAAGCCAGAAGAAACCTGGGTCCACCACGAGGGCACAGACCAGCTTTGGACCACTGATCTCCACACTTTTCAACATGAGAAAAAAAAAACTAGTCATTTGTTATTTAATCTGATTTGGGGGTTGATTTTTTTTTTTTTACAGCTTAGTATTGATTCATACATTCACAAGATTATTTGAAGATTAAAAGAAAAAAACTATGTGAAGAGTACAGCACCGTTCCTGGCATATAGTAGGTGACCAGTGAGTGGCTATTATTGGGAGAGATTAGTTGACTGCCAGCAGAGAACAAAAATCAAACACAGGATAAACAATCTGGGAAGGGAAGAGAAGAGAAGTGCTGAATAGAAGCTATGATAGAGCTGTTTATAAAAAGAACTAAGATCACATTCAGAGCCAAACAATGTACAAAGAGGGTCTAGCATATAAGTAGATACTACATATCAGTGATTTCTAACCCTGTGAAAACATAAAACTGATGTCATTTAATTCACATGAAAACCCTGATCAATGAGGAAGATGAGGCTGGAGTATTATGATCAGAGGATGTTAATCTATAATACATGGCAAAGGAAAGAAAGTTATCTGTGGTCACTTTGAAAGGACTTCACTACAGAACAGTGTGTGCATGCATGCTAAACGTCTTTAGTTGTGTCTGACTCTTTGCAACCCTATAGACTGCAGCCCACCAGGCTCTTCTGTCCATGGGGTTCTCCAGGCAAGAGTACTGGAGTGAGTTGCCATTTCCTTCTCCAACAGAACAGTACTTCAAGTTGAAAAGTTAAAGGAATATTAAAATTTAGCATTTTAAAAAAGACTTGAAAGTTGGGGATTAAAATGATCTACATAGGAGAATAAAAATCTGTAATGTTAACATGAAGTCACTGCTGAATGTGAACAGCAAGGGAAGATGGAGTAAAAAGAAGAGAGGAAACAAATCAGACTACAACAAATGTATTTTCAAAATTGTAATTACATATTACCAAATAAAGTAATGAACAACTCTTAATTTACAGTGCAAAATAAAAGCCCCTTGTTATTTTCAAGGTGCAAAAGCAAGAAAATACAACATAAACTTATCCACATTTTTAAATAGTTGTCTGTGTGATGAGTAAATGCCATTTAAAAACACGTTCAATAGAAAAATGATTTATAAACCAGTTTACAGGAGATCAAAAAAAAAAATCAATGTTTAACACCAACTTTAACTATAAATAACTAAAAAGAAAATTGTCCTCTCTTCTGTTTTTGCTTCAACATTTATGTCTTCTGCTCTTTGCCTTTTGGAGAAAACATTGCATTGTAAGGCTGCCGTCTTTTTGGACGAGGACAAGGATCAAGGTCTTCTTTAATGTAACCTTAAAAATAAATCACAAATTTAGACTATATTTGCAACATACATATTTTAGCATATATCCAGTCAACATCTGTCTCATGTCATGCCTTTTAAGTTCACATGATTTTTCTATTAGCCACTTGTGATGATGAATGACTTAGCATCAGCTTTCTCATTTGTACTAAAAATAACAGCAGACATTTATCAAGTGTGCTGTATACAACATTGTCTGGGATAACTCATAGTCCTCTGCAGTAGCTTCCACTACGCGTATTTCACAGCTGAGCTTATGGAGACCCAGGGAAGTCCGATAACTCGCTCAAGTTCCTAGAGCTGGGAAGCAAGTGAGTGGCGACTCTGCCAACATCTGACTCCAGAACTGGGGCTGTTCGGCACTTTCCTATTCTACCTCCCATTGGGTGCAAATGGGGACAAGTGTTATATATTAGGATAAATTTAGGTGCTTTTCAAGAAGACTTTTTTCCAGTAGCTATTAGATGCGATGACATGGTTCCTATACTCTTCAGACTATTTGATTCTCCTAAGGGTGTCTCCTCCATGATGTAGTTTTCAGGGAGGACTGTGTCTGCCATACCCTGATAGGTTCTCAAACACAGGCTCTATCCAGACTAATTCTATCTGATGAGCAAGCAGAGATATCACGTCGAAGAGGACCTGCTAAAAGGGAAAGTGCAAGTATGGTAACAGCTGTAATAGACTTTGCATCTTTTGGAAAAGCTTCTTACGGCTAAGAAACCTGGAGCTTTAAAGCTGCATATGTTCTTCGATTCTATTAAATGTAAGTGCTGTATTTGAAGGAGTGAGTTGCATGTTAACAGTTTCCCAAACAAAAGTCTTTTTTACTCAAATATGGTTTATAAATAACTAGCATTCTTGATAAGTGAAGTTTTAACATCCAAATTCACAGCAGCCTCTTAAAAAAAAAAAGATGCTTTTCAACAATGTAACTTTGGCAACTTTTGTAAAGTTACTTTATTAAAAGTCATTTTGATGACTAGACAGAAGAGAAATTACTTTCTTAAATTTGAATGACTAAAAAAAGCAGGGTAACACATACACAGTTCATTAACATGCTTGTAAACAATGATTCCAATGAAGTTATTTGAAGAGTTAAACGTAAGCCTTTTATCTTTAGGATACTGTATTTGTGCCACAAAACTGGCTCTCAACTTATAGCAGAAGGTAGAGAACCATGAAGAAAAAGTTTAATGTTTAGACTTGGGTATATATATTATACACAGTATTTTTTTTAAAAGTTCCAAAATGTCATAAGCTATACTCTCACCTCTTTCCATACAAGTCTGAGTAGAAGGAAAACCAACTTCCCAGAAATTCTCTGGTGTGTTGGGTGGAATGTAGCGAAATCGGTGTCTTGAGCAGGAAGCCAACTTCTTTTCTCTTTCTTCTGCTGGAAAATCTGCATAATACTGGTAATAAAACTGGTTAGGTTTTCCACTGAGGAATAATAAATGGAGTGTTATGCTTACTGATTAAAAACCAGAAGCTAAAAAAACTACTATTCAGCATGCTAAGGAAAATGAATTCCTATGGATAATATTAGTAAGTTATACCACTTACCAGTAAATTACTACCTATAAATTACTGATAATAATTAGTGGTCTGTGAAATGTTTGCTCCACAAAGAAGAGGGCTTGTATCACAGTGTAAGGCAACATACTGTATCCTTCATCAATAGTACTACAACTAAAAAAAAAGCCAGCTGAACTTTACAGTCAGTGTGCTCAGTGGTATAGCTACATACAAACTATTACATACATACAAACTATTAATTTTTCTCAGACCAGTAACAAAAAAGCCAAGGCCTGTGCTCTGAACAGCACATTTCTCAACTGTTATTTGGATATAGCGTATGTTTTGAAGTGATTTTCCTTTCACTATTTTTTAAAATAAAAGTTAAGCTTTGAAGGTTGTAGGCTTCATGACTTTGCTCTTTTAAACTACATCTATCAATTAGGATCAAAGGCATATTATTTTTTGCAACTGTGACCAAAAAGAACCTAAGCTTCGTGCAAAGAAAGATAAAACTTCTATGTGAAAACTATACAGGTCTTCAAGCTCTAGATCCAAAGAAAACAAAGCAATGGTGTAAAGTTTGATAAAACACAGATGACTGGATCACACAATCCAGCTAATTCTGTTTTATACTTGAGGAACTGAAAATCCAAGTGATATTTTATCAAAGATATCACCTATTGCAAGTGGCAGACTAGGATCAGAATTTTTTTTTAAGTGAAGGTTTTTAACATATTTCTCTTTCACACAGACGAAACAACAGTAGGCGAGGGTGGCTGTAACACAGCGAGCAGGTGGGAGAGCGCCAGAAGATGAAGTCAGAGAGGACATGGGGTGTGAGCTTGTTGTCCTTGATAAGGGCTTTGATTTCATTTCTTAGAGGAGATGACATTTAAGGATTCTGGGCAGAAGACTGACGTGATTTAACTTTTATTCTAAGAAGATCATTTGGAAGAAGAGACCATTTATTGCTGTGTTGAACAGACAATCAATAGGATTTGCTGATAGATCCATTACTGAGATATGACAGATGAAAGAAGATACCTAAAAGATCTCTGGTTTAAACAACTAGGAGAATGGACATATAGAAGGCTCAGAGGTAAGGTCTGAGAACTGGAGGTAGAAAGTGTATGCTCGCTTTATGATGTGAAATTTGAGGTGACTATTACACAGCCACATGTGTATTGCATGTTCACTGAATATTTCACATGGAATATGAAATAGGAAATATTTCAGAACTGTAAGCAGACAGACAGTATTTAGATACATGTGGCTGGCACTTTGACTCCTGGTCATGAAGGAATAACAGGGAACAGATTTACCCTCTATATTAAAAAACTAAAAAAAAAAAAAGAATAAAACGCATGAAACAATGTTTTCAGACACTGGATAACAGCACAAAAAAAAAATGATTTCTGAGAAGGAAAGTAAGAGTTTCCAGTGAAAGAATCTTTTCTAATTGGTAATTTTAGTTCTAGTTATAAAAACTGGAGGTTCAGTTAGTATAGATCACATTCCTTAGTAAGAAATCATGATATATTCAATTTGTATTATGAAAACTCATGATACGATACATTTGTTTGTTATCTCTAAACTGCTTTCCAAATTAGTGATCTCAATTTACACTCTCACTTGAGTTTATGAGAGCATTTGTCTCACCAAATGCTTACCTGCACTGTAACCTATTCACACATAACTTTAATGTGCTTGTGTGTATGTGTGTGCACGCAGACAAAGTCACTTCAGTCACGCGCGACTCTGTGTGACCCTACGGACTGCAGCCCACCAGGCTCCTCTGTGCATGAGATTTTCTAGCTATAGTTTTTAAAAATAAAATTGAAGGGGGAAATAAATACATTGCTGGAAACAAGTATCCAACAGCTAAAGGACAGCAAGGGAAGAAACAAAAAGAAGAAACAAAAACTGCAAGTTTCGGAAAAACACAGAACCTGCCTAGGACTCTTCAGTAACAGGACAATTAGTACAATCTACTTCAAGGTACACATCTAGTCCAAGACACCCAAAGTAAACAAGGGAAATGCAGGTGGGTTCTAAGGATGGAGTGGAATCTGTTCATTGTATTTTTAGAAAGGAAAATGTTTAGAGAAGAAAAAAAAGAGCTTATGGTTGTACTGGTTATTTAGAAAAACAATTATGAGTATACCTCATTTCCTGAGAGTGCTGGTGTTTAAGTAAAAAATATTACAGCAAAGTTTCTGACTGAAATATCGAAAATTTCCCCAATAGTATATGTATTAAAGTCTCCACTATAATATAACATGAGGGGAAAAAATTAAAAGAAATACAAATAAGTAGAGAAAAAACAAACAGCGTAAATGTCTTAAGCTGGAAGTAAGAACCAGTACTGAGGCCCCTCATTCGCTTACAGAGACTCTAAGAGAAATGGAGGCTTTTCTCTCCATTTCTCTCAGGTCCCAGCCAGTCTGTATACTCTATGTACTTACTCTGTTATTCTTGGCTCAAGCTTGTTTCTAGATACAAATATGGTTTATATCTATGATTTTAAAATCATGCACATGAAGTCATAACTTCAAAGAAACCCCATATGACAGAGTTTACATTTGTACTTACAATTTCACACTCCTTACATGTGTGTCCAAGCAATTTTCTTCTCTCTTCTTTTTTCCGAACCACCTCAATATGAGGAAAGTTTTGTAATTCAGTCTCTCTGGGGAAAAAATAAATTTATCTGTTACTATAGAGACCTTTGGCTTACATTTTAAATTAGCAAACGTGAGCATCCAAAGGAAAAATAATCCCCATTCATTCATTTTATTTGAAATGCTTCCTCAGTATGTGAGAGACAAAAGCATTTCTTCATTCTCTCTTCACTAAAATATTAAGTGCCTACTACATATCAGGTATTTTTACAGATACTTTTTTCTAACTGAAAAAGATAACTATTACTTCCTATTTTTGCCTCTGGCTGGCTGAAATTAGTTATTAGGTTGTGTGGTAAAATATAAAACAACCTAATTAAAAAGGAATGCTGTATTATTAAACTCGGTAACTGGTATTCAGTAACATAACTGAGAGAGACCACTGCCTCTGGTAACTCAGTTTCTAGTACTATGAAACCAGGTATCAGGGCTAACCTGCTTCTCCCCAAAGAACAGATTCATTTGTCTGCATGTAATTTGCTGTTTTCTCTAACACTTTCTTTTGTTGCTTCTGTCCACCTTAAATTCTCAAAACGTTAGGCACAGCTATCATTTGTGCTTGGGTGGCTCAGATGGTAAAATCTGCCTGCAGTGCAGGGGACCTGGGTTTGATCCCTGGGTCTGAAAGATGCCCCAGAGAAGGGAATGGCTACCCACTCCAGTATTATTGCCATGGAGAATTCCATGGGCAGAGGAGCCTGGTGGGCTACAGTCCATGGAGTTGCAGAGAGTTGGACTGAGTGACTAACACTTCCACTTTAAATGGATCAGATCCTACCGTGAACCACTGGAAACCCAGGAAGGGTCAAAGCTACTGAGGTATTATGGATTAATGGGTATGCGGTACTTTGGTCAGAAAAAGCAATCAGGAATCTTTATTAATATACTTGTATCCTGCTTTAAGAAGCCCAATATAGAAAACTCCAAACTTATAAGTAAGCGAAGACTTATGTAACATCATAATTTGTTTATAATAGAAATAACCCCAGTGAATTTAATCAGTCTGAGTCAAAAAAACAGATATTTTAAAATGACTTGTGGGTATCACATCTACTCTTTTAAGGTATTTTGATAGTTGGCAGTGCTGTTCTTCAAAGGAAAGCTTTAAGTGCTCTATTTCAAAACGTGTAAGATTCTAGGTCCTTACTGTGCTTAAATCCAACAACTCTCAATTATGGATCAACAGTGAACTTAAAAAGGAAGACTGAGAAAGAAGTGATAAAACAATATTGCTACAACTATATTTTCTTTCAAAAAGTTTATGGACTCTTAAGTTTATACAGAATTTAGTCATGTCCTTTGCTCAGAATCTCATCTGTTTCTGTTTAAATTTTTTTTAAGATTTAAAAATTCTCCTAAAATAACTCTGAAGCACAAACCTAAGGTCTGCCACCCAGTTAGTGAGTGAAAGTCACTTAGTCGTGTCCGACTCTTTGCGACCCCATGGACTATACAGTCCATGGAATTCTCCAGGCCAGAATTCTGGAGTGGGTAGACATTCCCTTCTCCAGGGGATCTTCCCAACCAGGAATCGAACCCAGGAATCGTTTCCCACATTGCAGGAGGATTCTTTACTAGCTGAGTCACCACCAGGGAAGCCCAAGTTACAGTATTCAACAAATTCCTGAAGTTCAAATAAAGTTCACAATAAAATAGGGTAAGAATAAAGTATGTTATAAGAGAGCAGAAAAAATAACTGTCACCACCATTCAAAAAAGAATGTAATGGTAAAAAAAGACTTCCTTATTTTAAAAATTTGTCATTTTTTATACCTGAGTTCCATTTTTGTTATGGTCGGAAGGTAAATAATATGCATTCTATTTTAACCAAAGTAGCAATTTTCACAGTTCAGAGATGTTCTGACAAAGATAGTTCTTTTGTACTTCCAATCATATTGCTGGTATTAACCAAGGCCAACATACCTTTCATCACCTTTAAAATATGGCTCCACAAATGCTTTCTGTTTGACTTTATCTTGTTTATCACCAGGAGCTGTAAACAAAACAAGCATACCACAAACTTAATGTAGAACTTACTGAAAAGTAATTTGGTTTTTTTGCGGGGGGGAGAAAAGACATATGCCAAAACATCTGTTTTTATTGGATTTCAGACTCTAGGCCCTAGGCAATTAGTTTAAATTCTCTGTAATGAATTCTTTCCTTTCTTTTTCATCTGCCTAATAAGGAGAGTGCTGATTATCTCACCTCAGAATTACTGAAGGGATGAAAATCATAACCATAAAAGTATTTTAGACTTTAAAAGAACTACTCAGATGCCTATTATCATTTGGCTCCAAATGACAATAATAAGATAGGTTTTAATCTGTACACTTATTAGTACTGTTGATTTTTATAATGTGACTTTAAGGTAGTTGATAAATAGGAAATAAAATGATTTTAAAATTTTATTAGAAAACTGGTGACAGAATAAGAATGAAAGCCCAGGGACCTGAATTTCAAGTTGTCTAGACTCAAATAGCTAATTGCTATCATCTGTTCAAATTATGAAAATTTACTGAGCATTGTGCCAATGTAGAACAGGGAGGCCAGGTCTGCCGTCCTCATGGAATTTACACTGCATGAGGGAAACAGGTGGCAGGAATACACAGAAGAACTGCACAGAAAAGATCTTCACGACCAAGATAATCACGACGGTGTGATCACTCACCTAGAGCCAGACATCCTGGAATGTGAAGTCAAGTGGGCCTTAGAAAGCATCACTACGAACAAAGCTAGTGGAGGTGATGGAATTCCAGGTGAGCTATTTCAAATCCTGAAAGATGATGCTGTGAAAGTGCTGCACTCAATATGCCAGCAAATTTGGAAAACTCAGCAGTGGCCACAAGACTGGAAAAGGTCAGTTTTCATTCCAATCCCAAAGGCAATGCCAAAGAATGCTTAAACTACCGCACAATTGCACTCATCTCACACACTAGCAAAGTAATGCTCAAAATTCTCCAAGCCAGGCTTCAGCAATACGTGAACCGTGAACTTCCAGATGTTCAAGCTGGTTTTAGAAAAGGCAGAGGAACCAGAGATCAAATTGCCAACATCCGCTGGATCATGGAAAAAGCATGAGAGTTCCAGAAAAACATCTATTTCTGCTTTACTGACTATGCCAAAGCCTTTGACTGTGTGGATCACAATAAACTGTGGAAAATTCTGAAAGAGATGGGAATACCAGACCACCTGATCTGCCTCTTGAGAAATTTGTATGCAGGTCAGGAAGCAATAGTTAGAACTGGACAGGGAACAACAGACTGGTTCCAAATAGGAAAAGGAGTACGTCAAGGCTGTATATTGTCACCCTGCTTATTTAACTTATATGCAGAGTACATCATGAGAAACAATGGGCTGGAAGAAGCACAAGCTGGAATCAAGATTGCCAGGAGAAATATCAATAACCTCAGATATGCAGATGACACCACCCTTATGGCAGAAAGTGAAGAGAAACTAAAAAAAAGCCTCTTGATGAAAGTGAAAGTGGAGAGTGAAAAAGTTGGCCTAAAGCTCAACATTCAGAAAACGAAGATCATGGCATCTGGTCCCATCACTTCATGGGAAATAGATGGGGAAACAGTGGAAACAGTGTCAAACTTTCTTTTTTTGGACTCCAAAATCACTGCAGATGGTGACTGCAGCCATGAAATTAAAAGACGCTTACTCCTTAGAAGCAAAGTTATGACCAACCTAGATAGCGTATTGAAAAGCAGAGACATTACTTTGCCAACAAAGGTTCGTCTAGTCAAGGCTATGGTTTTTCCTGTGGTCATGTATGGATGTGAGAGTTGGACTGTGAAGAAAGCTGAGCGCTGAAGAATTGATGCTTTTGAACTGTGGTGTTGGAGAAGACTCTTGAGAGTCCCTTGGACTGCAAGGAGATCCAACCAGGCCATTTTGAAGGAGATCAGCCCTGGGATTTCTTTGGAAGGAATGATGCTAAAGCTGAAACTCCAGTACTTTGGCCACCTCATGCAAAGAGTTGACTCATTGGAAAAGACTCTGATGCTGGGAGGGATTGGGGGCAGGAGGAGAAGGGGACAACAGAGGATGAGATGGCTGGATGGCATCACTGACTCGATGGACGTGAGTCTGAGTGAACTCCAGGAGTTGGTAATGGACAGGGAGGCCTGGCGTGCTGCGATTCATGGGGTCACAAAGAGTCAGATACGACTGAGCGACTGAACTGAACTGAGGGAAACAAACATTAAGCAAGCAGACAGCTAAGCCTACCTGAATATCTCAGGTAATAACTGATGATTAAAGAGAAGTCAGTCATGACAAGAATACGAATGGTGAATGTTCTACATAAAGGTCCTCAATGGCAAAAAGTTTGGTATATTATATGATGTAAAAGGAGGACAGTGTGATTAATCTGCCAAAAAAGGGAACTGTTGGGAAAGACGGGGGCAGGGTTAGATGTTGGGTGGGCAGGTACCAGACTATGATGGGCCTTGGGAGCCAAAAGAAGGAGTTTGAATTTTAAGTGCACTGGGAAACCACTGAAGACTTTAAAACCATCTACTTTACTGAGGCATAATTTACATATACTTATTTTAAGTGCACTGAGATGAATTTTGACTAGTGTATATTCCAGTGTAACTGCTACCCAAATCAAGATAGTGAACATGTCCACGCAAGTTTCCTATTCTGTTGTCTCTCATGCACAAGAACATTCTCTTCTGTCTCTTCCCTCCCCTACAGTCACTCATTTAATTTCTATCACTGTAGCTTAGTTATGTCTGTTTTAGAACTTCATATCAACGAGATGATATACCATATATTCTTCTCCATCTTTTGCATTTGTCTAGCCCAACAAATTTTGGAGACTAATCCACATTGCTGAGTCTAGTAGTTGTTGTTGTGAAGTAGTATGAACATGTTTTCATTTTTTGTGGGTATATACTGAGCAGTGGAATTGCTAGGTCACAACACAGGTATATGCTTAACTTTACAAAAAACTGACTGACCTCAATAAAGCTGTTTAAAAAGCCCCCTGCTGAACTGGTTTCCAAAGTATAACCAATTTTCTACTCCATCAGCAATGCGAGAGTTCCAGCTGCTCTTCACCCTTGCTAGAGACACATGTTATCCAACCACTTCTGTGGATGTGAAGTATTGTCACCATCCCTGATGTTCAAGAGTGTTCACCAGCTTTTCATGTGCTTACTGGCCATTCAAGTATCTTCTTTTCATTGAAGCATAACCCTCTGAACTATTTTTGGTAACTCTTCTATTAATCTGAAATTATCTTTAAAAAAAACTGAAAAAAGATTTATTCAATAAACATTGTTTTAATTGTTAAGATACCTCATTAGGCCTCTGTTAATAAGATTGACAACTTACTTTACTAAATTCAGTGTAATGGGAAAAAAACACAATTTGAAAGAAAACTGCCTTACTGTTTGTTTTTTTTGTAGTAGTTGACAATTCCTTCTCTTCATCTGCTACCTGGGGGAAGCTCTCCGCCAAACAGGACTCATATTCTTCATGTGTCGTCCGATCAAACATATCTTCCAAGCTATCATTCATCTTTCTTTCTCCATCTGTGTGAAAGAGCATTGGCTTAGGCCACAAGTAAGCGTTTTGCTTTCTAGGTAGACTAATACACAGAAACTTGTAAGAACTGCCACAAAATAATTTAGATGTGTATTAGGCAAGAATAAACCCCAAGTCTGGGTAATTACTGTACATTTCCAAAGGTTTTTAATGTTATGCCTTCAACTGTCCTTTATTTATGTGACGAGAATGCTGGTTTTTTTGTTACTGTCATTATAAATGTTAAAACATATTTTTCTATCAGCTCATGTATAATTCATAGTAAACCAAAAGGAACTACCAAAGGAATTGTGAGGAAGAGAAAATGCAGCATAATAAACGGTGATAAATATGAAGTTTAAATAAACTGTGTATAAATAACTGACATAAAAACCTCTATAAAGTTTTGTTTAGTTCTTTATTTTTCTAATGTACCAGAAAAGTATCTTCTTGCATTATTATGAACACTTGGTAGTTCAGTGTTATAGAAATAATGAATTCAATTCCATATTTGATATGCAAATGCTAATTTCATCTTCAGAGTACTGTTAGGTGGGCCAAAAAATTTGGGTTTTTCTGTAAGATGGTATGGAAAAACCCGAATGAACTTTTGGGCCAACCTAATACATTTCCACTGTATAATCACATTTTTTAAAACACCAGTGTACCAAAAATAGAGAAATTCAGTTGGCTAACAAATGTGACAAAACTGGAACCTGCCAAGATCACTCTATATAATCACTACCAGCCACCTCCCCCAGTGCAGACGCTCTAGCACCTCACCCTGTTTTATCTTTCTCCAGCACGTACCATCATCTAGCACACAATACTTGTTTCTCCCCTATTACAATGTAAATTCCATAAGAGGCAGGTACTTCTGTTTACTATTTGCTCCAGTTCCTGATATAGAATTGTGTCTCCATAATTACTGAATGATGAAACATTTGTTCATTTTTCATTCTGAGGATCAAATTTAGTAAAAATAATTCCTGTGCACTAGGCATTCCCAAAGCATTCTGTATATGCTGTCAATAAATCATAGTACGTTAATGATTTATTGATTTCTTTTTGTTGCTGACTTCTGACTGTAAAATGCTTGAGGACGGACTACATTCTTTTTTGATATATAAGGATATATATCTATCATAGCATCTAATAAGTTGAACACAGATATAAAAATTTTTTTTTGAATTGAATATTAGCAGTATCATTTAATGGTATGTTTCATCTTTAAGTTTATATTTCATCAATTCTAAGTATGAAAAAAATCTACCTTATGGGTAAAATGTGCAGACTGTTTTTTCCTAAGTACGGGCTCAACAATATCTCCTATCCCACCTTGCTGTTCTTATAAATGTGACAGTGGCACTCCTACTGAGCAACTACTGAGTCCAGATCATCAAAATGCTGTGCACTTCTACACTGCTCTTTGGGGATGCTTACTCTGGGAACCTAGTCTCTGTGCGGTAAGGAAGCTCAAACTAGCCCACATGTAAAGACTATATGGCGAAACCCTGAGACTGAATGATGAGAGAGCAGCCAAGAGTCTCCCATCTGTCTAGTTCTCTGCTGTTCCAGCTCCAGCCACCATCTGTATGAGACCCTGAGATAGAACCACCCAGCCCAGCCCTTCCTGAATTCCTCAGGCACAGAAACTATGAAAGATAAAAAAAATTGTTATTGTTCTAATCCTCTGATTTACTGGAGTGACCTACTGTGCAGCAACAGTATTCATTATGCCTTATTTAGCCAAAATTATCTCCACTCATTAGTTTAAGTTCTAATTTCACCTTCATAAGTTACTTGTTTCAAATATATTTGGGAAGCTATCATCTTCTTAGATTAGCTAGATAAATTAGAAGCCAAAGCTGCCATACTTTAGTTTTGCCCTTTTCTACAAAATAGGAAAACATCAGACTGGTACCAGGAACAAAATAATCTTAAAAGCAAAGTCATCTTCTTAAGAAAAAAGTTATGTGTCATTCACTATAAAAGGACTAAATCACTGTTAAGGTTCTCCTTTTAATAACTATTGTCCTTTTCACTGTAGGCAGCCAGCTATTTGATTGTATAGATAATTATTCGTTACTAAAGAACAAAGAATTAAGGAAAAGGCTGTTAAAATTTTCTCTCGTTTACTGCATTTACTGCAGTGAGAAATAAGGCATTTTATAAGAAGCAAGAACAAGACCTGGGACCCCGAGCAGGCAGATTGGAGAATTCGCAGCAGAATACAGGAAATGCACACACAGTCTGAGTGTCCTCAGTTTCTAACAGAGGACCATTGGGAAATGCCTCTGCTTTTAGCCTTGCATCCCGATGTGGCAGGTCCTAACTGTTCATCACGTGAGGGCGATGAGTGACAACTATTCAGTCTAGTTGTCTCGTGTCACATGCCTCTGTAGTCAGAAACATTGCTAAGGTGGTGCCAACCCAATCCTTCCACGCTCCCACCGCTTTCAGAAAATCAAGGCTTTACATAAAGAATTATCAGTTTCTTACTACAAAGGGCTGTAGACCCCTAGTTTAGCCAAATCTTTTCTACAGAAAAAGAAAATGGCAGAATCACTCATCATATACACTATTAGTCTGAGTTTACTGCTTATTTGCAAATCTGTACTAATACTTTTCAAAAGAGTTGGACAAAACTTAGCAACTGAACAACTAATACTTCTCAGCAGAATCCCCCCTTTTTCTCCTTATCAAATTGCTTTGGAAAATAATATTTCTAAAACAGGACTCTCAATATTCCCTTTACAACTTTTATGAAAAAATTATCTTAACGAGGGATCAGGAAACTTTTTCTTAAAGGGTCAGACAGTAAATATTTTAGGCCTGTGGGGCCATAAGGTCTCTGCAGAAACTACTCAATTCTGCTGCCTTGTCACACAAGCAGCCGTAGGCAATAAATTAAACAAGTGAGTGAGGCTGGGTTCCAGCAAAAGTTTACTGACAAAACTGGCAGCTGGTTGAAGTTTGCTGACCCCTGGACACAACTTGAATTCTTTTGAAAATAAAAATTATTTTTACTAAAGTTTTTTTTTTTTTGCTGAAATATGGAAACTAACCTTTACTAAAGAGAAGTCTACTATTAGTAGAACAGGGGAAAAACTGGTTTATGGTGAAAAGGTCATTTATGCTCTTCAGTGCAATGGTATGACTATAAACTTCCTTCCACTTTGTATTAAAATTAAAAAACAAAAACAAAAACAAACACAAATCTTACTTGGACTCTCTTCTCCCTTCTGCTCTTGCTTCTTCAGTTTTAAGAGCATGGTTTCACTAACCAACGTACAGTCCATGTCCACTGTCTCTCCTGCTAATCTTGACTGACTGCCATCCTGAATAAATGTTTAAAAATTCAAAATTTTAACTGTTATCCCTTTATGACCTTATAGTTATTTTGGGGGGGGGATGGTAAAAATATACGTAACATAAATGTTACCATTTTAACCATTTTTTAAGTGTCACACTTACACTTTAGTAGCATTAAGTAATATTTACTTTTACTCAAAGGAATATAGATATATTACATTTTACAGGCATTTAAACCTAATGTATTATCTTTGATATACAAGCATCATCTCTCAAGTCCAGGAAAAGGACTGCTGCCAAGGAAGAGAGAACTGTATATTACCAAAATCCCTGAAGCTTCCTTTCTTCCCTAATCTGCTTCCCAGAAATGAACATCAATGTTCACTGAAAAGTTCGTAAGTCAAATTTGACTTCTTGATGGCTATGGATTAGTCTCAGTTCAGTTCAGTCGCTCAGTCGTGTCCAACTCTTTGCGACCCCATGAATCGCAGCACACCAGGCCTCCCTGTCCATCACCAAGTCCCGGAGTTCACTCAGACTCACGTCCATCGAATCAGTGATGCCATCCAGCTATCTCATCCTCTGTTGTTCCCTTCTCCTCTTGCCCTCAATCCCTCCCAGCATCAGAGTCTTTTCCAATGAGTCAACTCTTTGCATGAGGTGGCCAAAGTACTAGAGTTTCAGCTTTAGCATCATTCCTTCCAAAGAAATCCCAGGGCTAATCTCCTTCAGAATGGACTGGTTGGATCTCCTTGCAGTCCAAGGGACTCTCAAGAGTCTTCTCCAACACCACAGTTCAAAAGCATCAATTCTTCAGCACTCAGCTTTCTTCACAGTCCAACTCTCACATCCATACATGACCACAGAAAAAACCATAGCCTTGACTAGACGGACCTTTGTTGGCAAAGTAATGTCTATGCTTTTCAATATGCTATCTAGGTTGGTCATAACTTTCCTTCCAAGGAGTAAGCGTCTTTTAATTTCATGGCTACAGTCACCATCTGCAGTGATTTTGGAGTCCAAAAAAATAAAGTCTGACACTGTTTCCACAAGAGGCAGATCAGGTGGTCTGGTATTCCCATCTCTTTCAGAATTTTCCAGTTTATTGTGATCCACACAGTCAAAGGCTTTGGCATAGTCAATAAAGCAGAAATAGATGTTTTTCTGGAACTCTCTTGCTTTTTCCATGATCCAGCGGATGTTGGCAATTTGATCTCTGGTTCCTCTGCCTTTTCCAGTTTCCCCATCTATTTCCCATGAAGTGATGGGACCGGATGCCATGATCTTCGTTTTCTGAATGTTGAGCTTTAAGTCAACTTTTTCACTCTCCACTTTCACTTTCATCAAGAGGCTTTTTAGTTCCTCTTCACTTTCTGCCATAAGGGTGGTATCATCTGCATATCTGAGGTTATTGATATTTCTCTCGGCAATCTTGATTCCAGCTTGTGCTTCTTCCAGCCCAGTGTTTCTCATGATGTACTCTGCATATAAGTTAAATAAGGAGGGTGACAATATACAGCCTTGACACACTCATTTTCCTATTTGGAACCAGTCTGTTGTTCCATGTCCAGTTCTAACTGTTGCTTCTTGACCTGGATACAGATTTCTCAAGAGGAAGATCAGGTGGTCTGGTATTCCCATCTCTTTCAGAATTTTCCAGTTTATTGTGATCCACACAGTCAAAGGCTTTGGCATAGTCAATAAAGCAGAAATTGATGTTTTTCTGGAACTCTCTTGCTTTTTCCATGATCCAGCGGATGTTGGCAATTTGATCTCTGGTTCCTCTGCCTTTTCTAAAACCAGCTTGAACATCAGGAAGTTCATGGTTCACATATTGCTGAAGCCTAGCTTGGAGAATTTTGAGCATTACTTTACTAGCGTGTGAGATGAGTGCAATTGTGCTGTAGTTTGAGCATTCTTTGGCATTGCCTTTCTTTGGGATTGGAATGAACACTGACCTTTTCCAGTCCTGTGGCCACTGCTGAGTTTTCCAAATTTGCTGGCATATTGAGTGAAGCACTTTCACAGCATCATCTTTCAGGATTTGGAATAGCTCACCTGGAATTCCATCACCTCCACTAGCTTTGTTCATAGTGATGCTTTCTAAGGCCCACTTGACTTCACATTCCAGGATGTCTGGCTCTAGGTCAGTGATCACACCATCGTGATTATCTGGGTCGTAAAGATCTTTTTTGTAGAGTTCTTCTGTGTATTCTTGCCATCTCTTCTTAATATCTTCTGCTTCTGTTAGGTCCCTACCATTTCTGTCCTTTATCGAGCCCATCTTTGCATGAAATGTTCCCTTGGTATCTCTAATTTTCTTGAAGAGATCTCTAGTCTTTCCCATTCTGTTGTTTTCCTCTATTTCTTTGCATTGATCACTGAAGAAGGCTTTCTTATCTCTTCTTGCTACTCTTTGGAACTCTGCATTCAGATGCTTATATCTTTCCTTTTCTCTTACTCTAGCAACTGTTAAATATTTTATTAATATGCTACCATGTGCAAGAGAACTTCTCAAACTATGTAGAGCCTAAATACAAGCCAAAAAATAATTTCTGCTATGAATTTTAACTCAAAAGAAAATACACAGCATTTAAAGAAACAGCCAACTAGGAAAAATGAAATTTACTTCTTGAAGGTATGTTAAGTTAATCAATGCATACAATAGATTACTTTGATAAAAAATAAAGTTATTTAATATGTAATTAGCATTTGACATTATTTTAAAACTGTATTTTTCAGCAAATGTCTCTAAAAAGTCAGAAAGTATTATTACCCATTCAAAAATACCATAAAATTGGAAAATAAATGTTATTATTTTGTACGTTTCTGAATAAATATATGAAGGTTATAGGAGGTGTGTGACTGTCTCAAGGTCACAGAATGAATCGGGGGGCAGGGTGACTAACAACACATGGGAATAACCACACGGGCTCTGGTTCTACTTTCTACCTCACCTTTGTATCATCTACAGTGACATCCATTTTATACTGAGAAAGGTCTGCTCCTGGATCTATACTCCACTGGATATTTTCAAAGGATACATCTTAGATAAGGAGAAAAAAACACACAATTAAAAACAGATTTTTAAAATTCTCATCACTTTAAAACATTATAGGACTCACAGAATGAGAAAAATATTTCCAAATCATGTGTCTAATAAAGGACTTGCAGTGAGGATACATAAAGAACTCTCACAACTCAATAATAAGACAATTACTCTGACTGAGAATAAGCAAAGGATCTGAATAGACAATCCTTTAAAGAAAATGAAAATGGCCAGTAAGCACATGAAAAGAAGCTCAACATCATTAGCCATCAAAGAAAAGGCAAACCAAAAGCACAGTTGAGACATATTAATAACTTCACACCCACAGGATGGCTAGAATCAAAAAGATGGACAATGAAAACAAGTGTTGGTGAGAATATGGAGAAACAGGAACTCTCACATGCTGCTGGTAGGAATACAAACTGATGTAGCTCCTTTGGAAAAAGAAATTAGCATGCATGTGCTGTGCTTAGTCGCTCAGTCCTGTCTGACTCTTTGCAACCCCGTGAACTGTAGTCCACCAGGCTCCTCTGTCCATGGGGATTCTCCAGGCAAAAATACTGGAGTGGGTTGCCATGCCCTCCTCCAGGGGATCTTCCTAACTCAGGTCTCCCGCATTGTAGGCAGATTCTTTACCGTCTAAGCCACCAGGGAAGCCCCAGAGTTAGCATGTGGCCCACCAATTCTACTTCTAGGTATAACTCAAGAAAAATGAAACTTACATCCACACAAAATTATATATCAATGTTCAAACCAGCATTACTTGTAACAGTGAAAAAACTGAAATAGTGAAAGAAGTCATGAAATATCACATATTGTACAATTCCATTTATATGAATACTTCAGAATATGCAAATCTATAGAGACAGAAAGTAGATTAAGTGGCTGCTTAGGACTGAGGAAGACGAGAGAGAAATGGAGGGTGACTGCTAGCAAGCAGGTACTGTTCTTTGTATGGTGATGAAAATGTTCTAAACCTAAGAGTACAGTGATGGTGACACAATTGTGACTACATAAAACCACCAAATTGTACACTTTAATGACTGATTTTTATTTCAATAAAAAAAAATTTAAGTTAAAACTAACACTGGAGGAGGTTTCAATGTACATTAATATACATGACAACTACATAAGGTACAGTTATAGAGCATAAAGTGGTACAGTATAAACTCAAAAGTAGATTGTGAAAGGTTAAGTAAGTATACCATAATCCCTAGAGCAATCACGGAAAAAATAAAAATAAAAACAAAAAGATTAAAAAAAAATTCAGGGATAAATGTTTCATATAGAGACTGAAACCCTCACTGTAAGAATTACTAAAGAATGAACTTCAGGAAAAAAGGAAAATAAACGCAGATGAAGGAATGTTTCCAATATGGAATAAATACTGCATATGAAGTACAGAAATATTTGGGAGCTAAAAAAACCAAGAAGACTTCAAAACACAGCAAAATTATGAAAGGGCAAACAATGTTTTCAAACAACAAGTTTAAAAACCCATATAAATTTGTATATACAACTAGTTAAGAGATATATATATGTAAATACAAAAAAAGGACTGGCTATCTATACGGTGAGGAACAAGGTTTGGATGATAAATTTCTACTTTTTATATTTTAAAAATCTGTATAGTTTAAATTTTTAAAGCTTTCTTTTTGTAAAGAAAACAAGAAACAACTACATAAAAGAATTAAATCTATAAAATCACCTATAAAAGTAGGTTATTAAAGATTTAATCAATTTATTTAATCAATTTATTAAAATCAATTTATTTTTTCAAAAAGTAGAAGAACAGGAAAATTTTAAGGTGAAACCAGTAAGAACTGTGCTATAAACACAGAAACACACAGAGATAAACTATTTTTTCCAGAAACAATGAAATCTATCAAAAGAATGTAAATAATAAATTACAATACTCAATATAAATTCATTAAAAAGAGAGTAGAAATGCTATTTATAGTTTACATACCTTGGTTGTTTTGTAGAGATTTTGTTTTAGCAATTCTACATGGATTTAACTGAAGAACTGATGCAACTTCACATGCTCCACGGACTGATCTGGTTTTTATCTTTATAGGCTCATGAGAACCAGCACCCTAAAACAGAAAAAATTATTAGCATCTAGGAAAAATCACAAACTACCATTTTAATCAAAATCTTTGAATATTGAACACATACCTTTGTGTCATCAAAAAGATTCTCTGTCTCCAAACTTTCACGTGGACGAAGAGGGATTTTAAATACTGGGTTTTCTTCCTTTATTTGTAACAGTGTTTTATTATCTGGAGATTTACTCAAGGACTGGAAAAGGGACTCCTGTAAACAGGGCTCTTCTGGGGAGTCTTTGGTTAGCCCACAGCTCCCGCTCAAGGCCTTGCGGCTTGAGGAAGGGTCCCTTGGAATGGGCTTCAGAGCCTCATAGAGAGTCACTTGCCTAAATCTGATTTTAGAGTTCTCACTTCCTTGGCTTTTCTCTTGACGTTGGATTGCTGAAAAGCGATCAGACAGATCCAGAGGTTTATCCATCACATAGTCTCCATTCATGGAAGAATGACTATCCAGTGGAAAAGGAAAAGCATTTTCTTTATCAAAGGAGGCTTGGGGACAGATTACTTCATCTTCACTTTCTTCCTCAATTTTCTTCCTTTTGGTTCTGCCTCCCAGTGACTTCAGGGGTACCACATGTTTATCTCTATCAGTATCTTTACTGTGACCAATATTACCCTGCTCACTTATGGGTTCACTTGTATTTTTATTTATAAGCATCTGCTTATTAGAAGATGACTGACTAGGGATCTTGTTCACTTCAGTCCCAAGAAGATGATGTGTGATGAGGGTTCCATCTTCAGATTTTGATCTAGGTTTCTCTGGTCCAGGAGCAGAAGTATTGCTGAGGGGCACTGTTTTCAGATGGGTTTTTTTCCCAGTCTCTAAAAGAGAAGGGGACAAACTTGTATTCAAACCTAAACTACTTTTCACGTTAGAGGGAGCTCCAAATACAGGAGATGATACCCGAGTAGTCAATTCTTCTTGAAAAGGAGTCTTTGAATCTGAAAACCTAAAAAAATAAAGAGTGGTAAAACTTTTTTCCTATTAAAGAAACAGGGTAAAAATTAAAAGATAAGCATAATGAGAAAACTTTTGCTAATACAGAATTATTAACAGTAAGGTTTTATCCACATATTAGAAGCAGATCATTGACCAAAATTTAAGATACAATACAGTTGCTGGCTTCTCTTTATTTGGCTGACAGAAAGCAGAGGGAAATGATACAGCAAACCTATCTCAGTAACCATGATACTCCTATCCATAAATATTTTTCCTAAGTAACTTAAATAAATTCACTATGTAAGAAAATATTTGAACAAATCTCAAATTCTTTTGTTGTTATGAAATCTTATCAAGAGTTAACTCCAAGAAACAAAATTCTTATACTACAGAACATAACTCATGACCCAGCCTGCCTGTAGCAGAGGAGACATCTGGGGTAGTAGAAAGATCATTAGGGTTAAGTCTGAAGAAGTGGAATGGCTAAGAGCCCCAACTTTCTTACTTAATAGTTGTGCGTGCAGGCTAAGTCGCTTCAGTCATGTCTGGCTCTTTGTGACCCTACGGACTGTAGCCCACCAGGTTCCTCTGTCCATGGGATTCTCCAGACAAGAATACTGAATACTGGAGTGGGTTGCCATGCCCTTCTCCAGGGAAAATCTTCCCAACCTAGGGATTGAACCCGCATCTCTTACATCTCCTGCAATAGCAGGCAGGTTCTTTACCACTAGCACCACCCGGGAAGCCCACTTAATAGTTGTGTGGCCTTAAAGACATTTAACTTCTGTGCGGCTGCATTTATGTTGACTGTAAAATATGGGGGTAATAAAACCTACTTTAATGACTTAGTATAATGACAATTAAATGTGATGTATGTATTTAAAAAAGAAGCAAAATGCTACATAAATATAGTATTGTTAGTTAATGGATGTTCTAAAATCAGTAAAAGCAACAGTGTATCCCAATCTTGAATGCTCATCAGAGCTAATGATGGATTTCATACAACATTCAGTTTTAGAAAATACAAATCCAGGAGGGATGACTGGATCCTAAAAAGAGATGAGGCTGGGACCTCTGAAGCACTGCTTGACAGAAGTACAGAAAGAACCTAATAGTAACATCCCGATCTCTATAGTAACGCAAAAAGCCCTCAACAGGTCATAAACTGGAGGAAATATTTTTTTTAAATAAAAATACAACCAGAATAACAAGCTGAGGGAGAGAAATAGTTTAAATCTGTGGAACTCGCTGCAATGGAATTTCATTAACAGTTTATAAGTTTTTACCAAAGTGCCCCAAATTACCTTAAATTATCTTCACTATTTCTTCTACATTCCTCAAAAGCTTGTTTTTTGTGATCTCCTTCCAGACAATGGTAGAGCTCATCACCAAGAGGGCTCTGAGGGCCTCGAGATTCCTTCAGTAATAAAGTACATAAATACAATGGACGATTATTCTTAAAAAGGAATGAAATACTGATACATATTGTGATGCAGATGAACTGGAAAATAGCCTAAGTGAAAGACGCCAGACCCAAAAGACACATATAATTCCGTTTAAGTAAGTTATCCAGAATATGTAAATTCTTAAGGACAGAAAGCAGACTGATAATTGCTAATTCTAAAAAACCAGATTAGTTAGATGAAAGGAAGGGAACAGAGATGATTATTTATACTTATAGGAGACAAATTTAAAAGGATATTTAAAGAGCAGTGCTTCCCAAACTTTTGCATACACACAGATCAACTGAGGGTCCTATGAAAACATAAGTTCTCTTTCAGTAGGTCTGTGCTGGGTTTAAGATTTTCTCTCTCTCACAAATTTCCAGGGATGAAGATGCTGTTGGCCTGTGGATCACACTGAGCAGCAAATCTTTAGAGATCAGTTCCCTCAATAGATTTGGTATCTAAACTACTGACATGCCAAGTTTACTGGTAGGAGGGGATTTTAAAAAGTTAAAACATGTTTAGAGTTCAAAAGGTAAAAACTAACCACCATCACTTGAAGTCAATTTTAAAACTAGAAAGAACCCCATCCCACCCCGCCCCCACAAAAAAAAATTCAAATGTAGTCAAAAGTCAATTCAATTTTGGAAATTCAACAGCAAGAAAACTTTATTAAGAGCCTATATACATTTACTGACTAAAGCAAAGGGATAGGTTTCAAAGCTGTATCAAAATGAAGCTTCCTAAGATTGATGAATTCAAGGCTTCCATTTTTTAGAGATTGGTTAAGAAAAATAGTGAATGTATCTGATATAAGGAAGCACTAAATAATGAAAAGAAAATCATGGGGTTAATTTCTGACTCAATCCCTAAGGATGTGGTCTAACTGGACTGGCATTTGTAAGGACAAAGATGAATTAAAACATTTGTAGTAGACATAAGAATTTAGTCTGTTTTCCAAATCAAAGCCCAGTTTAAAGGATGTCAAAAAGACCCAATAAATTCTGAACTCAATCTAAAGGTTTAAATCTCCTCTTTAAGTTGGAACAGGGTAGGGAGGACAGAGGACAGGGAAGAGGTTTAGCTAAATCCTCTAAGCTAAGTTTTTTTTCATTATTTAACTTTTTATTGGAGTATAGACAATTAACAATGTTATGATAGTTTCAGGTGGACAGCAAAGGGACTTAGCCATATATATATACACATGTATCCATTCTCCCCCAAACTCCCCTCCCATCCAGGTTGCCATATAACACTGAGCAGAGTTCCCTATAAATTCTGACTCAACCCATAACCTATATCCCAAGAATTCTAAAGACTTGTAGAGTTTTCTGCAACTGCCTGGATTGAATAATATAAATGGGCCTTTTCTAGTGACATCAATTTTGTTCTATTTATCTAATAATCTTTGGATAAAAAATTTTTTCTCTTGCTTAATTCTCTAAAAACTGACTTCAAAGGACATTAATTCATATGTATTACCAAACTAAACAATTACTTACAGATTCTTCTTGAACACAAAGTCCAAGTGTTTCAGCAACTACTGTAGCTAAATTATCAGGAGTATAACTGCTTTTTCCATGTGGTTCTAAGTTTAAGGGAAAAAACACAATTATACAATTGTAGAAACTAGCCATATGAAAACGTACAAAAAAGCAAATAAAAAGCTCAAAGGACCACTTTACAAAATGGCATTGAACAATTTTAAAAATTTTGTTTTATAAAGCCAGAAATACTATAAATTGCAGTATGTTGCAGGCTTATTGCCACTGAAAAAATTATCATTAAAAATATATAATTAAATGGATTTCTTGTCCTATATTAAAATTCCATGGAGGAAGTAATTGGAGGGGGAAAAAAAGTCTAAAACGGCTTTTAGACTGGGAGTGACAATACAATACAGTTGAGAACCACTCCTTTCCATGATGGACAGCCTTGTGTCTAAGTATTGGAACTACTTCTCCCATCATCATTCACTTGCTTGGCAATCTCACCCAGTCTCATGGCTTCAGATCTCCCCTACATGCTAACAACCTCTATCCTAGACTCATCTATATTCACATTCACCTACCCATCAAAATATTTACCTGAATGTCTACTCAGTATCTGAAACAATATATTTTCAAAAACAAACTCCTGATTTCTAACCAACCCTCAGCTCCATCCTGCAACCCTCAGCTCCATCCTGCAAACCTCCAGCTACCAGTCTCTTTCCTCTTGAGTTGCCCAAAACAATCTCCCGTTCACTCACTCTGCCCTGCCCACAAAGAGCTCCTTAATGTTCTTCAAACAAACCAAAGAGCACCTCACATCAAGGCCTCTGTGCTCACTGATGTCTCTACCTGGGATGCCCTTTGCCCTGAAATCCACATGACTCACCTTCTTCCCTCAGTCTCTGCTCAAATGTTACTTTTTTTAAGGTGAAACTTTCTAAAATCTCTTCTTACCCTGCTTTATTTTTCTTTAGAGTCCTGTTTCCTCTAACATATATTTACTTTCATTCTCCCCCAACGAGATTGTAAGCTCTATGAGGTTAAACATTTTGTTTAGTGCCCGGTATACAGTAGGCACTCAAATACTTGTTGAATGAATGAGTAAACCATAGTAAAGCCTTATTTACTTAAAATTACTAACAATTTGTATTAAAATGGATAAGGCTTCTCAGTCCATTGAATTTTCCAGGCAAGAATACTGGAGTGGGTAGCCATTCCCTTCTCCAGGAGATCTTCCTGACCCAGGGATCGAATCTGGGTCTCCTGCACTGCCAGCAGATTCTTTACCATCTAAGCCACCAGGGAAGCCCACGGATATTAATATGAACTAATAACAGGATACATTACTTTCCAATGTGAAAAAGACTACTAAACAAGTAATACAAACAAAATTATATGGAAAATATTTTAAAATATTGTCTAAATTTACATGGTTGGCCACTCTTGCCCACCAATTTATAATCTTAGTATCTTGCTTACTAGCCACTGGAGCTTGACTCTGATCACAAGTGTCAGCCACTAGAATTTCACTTTCCTTAGGTTTATGTTGTGGATGAGCTGAAGACTTTGGTACTGTTCTCAATTCTAAGGGAAAAAAACAGGAGAGATTATAAATAAACAAACAATCATGATAAAATTAACATGCCAATACAAATCTATCTTTAAATGCACTGGAAGTTTATTTTATTGACATAACTTTAACAGTCTAATAAAGAGGTTATTCCTTTAGTTTCACTAAGAAAAAAAGTTGGAAGTTAAGACAGTGGGGGAGAAGAGGACTGGAACAGACAAACTTCTTCTGACCTAAGCCTTCTAGTGTTGTAATATTTTAAGGTGACCTTTCCTTGTGGAAATCAGTGGGTTCATTTGCAATGAATACTGCATCATATCGCTTTTCGTCTTTATTTCAGAGTTTTCATTTTCTGAAAGGAAATCTTTTTTTTTTTTTCTTTAATAGAAAATTATTTAATTAGTATACATGTGTTCCCCCTCCTGAACCCTCCTCCCTCCTCCCTCCCCACACCATCCCTCTGGGTCGTCCCAGTGCACCAGCCCCAAGCATCCAGCATCGTGCATTGAACCTGGACTGGCATCTCGTTTCATACATGACGTTTCACATGTTTCAATGTCATTCTCCCAAATCTTCCCACCCTCTCCCTCTCCCACAGAGTCCATAAGACTGTTCTATACATCTGGAAGGAAATCTGAAACATGCTTTATCAGAAATCATTCCACTATTTAAGGATTTAATTCAAAGAAAACCAAAAGAAGGACAAAGTAAAGGGGAATAGATTTTTACTAATTATAACTAGAACTTATCCTTAAAAAGCACTAAATGGCAACCTACTCCAATATTCTTGCCCAGAGAATTCCATGGCCAGAGGAGCCTGGTGGGCTATAGTCCATGGAGCCATAAAGAGTCGGACATGACTGAGTGGTTAACACACAAACACACGTTTTAAAATAAACAAGCATGGGTATTAGACAAAGAAAAGGAGTAACTAGTCATTAAATTAGTTTTAAAATAATTTGCATGGCTCAAAAGTGATATTTTAAAACCAAAATTTCATAGTCCAAGTAAAAATGATCAGAACAAGATTAAAACTGACATGGTTTTAAACAGTTACAAGTTATTCTCATATAACAAAGAGAGAAACCAAGAGCATTTGTACAAGATGACTTTCCTGAAAAAGAAAATTGCTGTGATTTGTTTTTCTGGATATTCTTTCAGATAGATTTAAACATGATCTAAACTATGCTGATGCTTATCTGTGGTTATTCATGTCCTATATGATACCAGACTAAAAGGCCCACAAATGTTCATTCTAGATCCAAGATGTTACATTTTACTTTAGCTCCTAATTATGTGTAAGATTTTTAACAATGCTTTTGTTTTCCACTAGATGGTGATGCAAGCTCATATAAAATGGGGAAAAACTGTGTCAATTTTCCAATATCAAAAATTAAGACTACTATTTTCTTTTAAAGGCAGAGCTACTGTCAACAATTTATCTGCATTATAAAAATATCTCTAAGACTAGATATACTCCTTCTCCTCAAATGCTTTCCTTGTTACAAAGAGTTTAGGTTAAAGATGGAAGTTCTAATTACTGATTTACTTAAATATTAAATAAATATTAAATTAGAATAAATATTAGAAATAATTAGAAATAATATTAGAATAAATATTAAAAGGAATGAGCACTGTGACACACCACAGGATAAATTTCAGGACTACATGAAAATGTAGTTTCAAAGCATTTACCAGAAATGGCGCCTAGAATTAAGAAATATGCCACTGATAAGCCACAAACTAGAAACATTATAAAACCATTTCCTGATTTACCACCAAGTACTACACATTAGAAAAATTAAAAATAGGTAGTTAAAGCTTTGATGGGAGTAGCTATGGATAATACTTCCAAAGTACAAAAATTTAGAGGCAGGAAGATCTATATTTGAATTTTGACGCATCCACTTGACAGTCTATTTAAGTCCTTTTAGGAACAAATCTTTCCTCATCTATAAAACGAAGATGCTAGAAGCTACCCCACAATCCTGTTGTGAGAGTTAAAATACAGTAATAATGTATTCAAATCACTCAGCATAATAACCACCATACAGGAGGTGGAACTCAATGTTAGCCTACCTTCCTCTTTCATTGTATCCCACTCAGATATACACATAGGGATATTTTTTAAACAAAAAGGAAAAAACTATTCCCTACATTTGTAAAATGCTGAGTGTTTATATATTCAGATGAGCAAATCATGTCTATACATAACACAGGCAGAAGATACCTGCCCAGTCACTTCACTGACGGAAGTTAAGGTTATGGTTGTAATGTACGTTACCCTGAACAGTGACTATCTTCCTAACAATAGATGAAAACTTTTTTTTTTTTTTTTAAAACAGAACTGGGTAACTAAGCTACAACTCTAATCCTCACCATGTGCGCAGCCAGAGTGCTCCAGTTTAGCATGTGTTTGCTCTATATATCGGACGCGGAGGTTCTCCTTTCTTCGTAGCCGATTAGTGCCAGAAAATGAAAAGGTTGTTATTGGTGAATCTGGAATAACATCTTCCTCAGATTCAAGATCAGTTGCTTTATGTGGTTGATCATTCCTAGTGGAAAATAAGGATAATTAAAAGAAAATCAGTTCAATAAATATTTATTAAAACATCTACCACATAGTATGAGCTATAGCAGAACACTCTCAGGAAGACCCTCTGAAGGAGGAAATGGCACCCCACTCCAGTATCCTTGCCTGGAAACTCCCACGGACAGAGGAGCCTGGTGGGCTGCAGTCCATGGGACTGCAAAAGAGTAGGACATGAAGACTGAGTGAATAAACAACAGCAGCCAAACACAGGTATGAAGTTGGAAGAGAAATAATTCCTTGCATCTAACATTCCTAAATACAAGGATCAGAGATATACTCAAATGACTAGAATACCAGGTGGAAAATATTATTGTGAGAGGTGAAGTAGAAAGTGTAGTTGGTGGTACTTCAGGCGAAAATTAAAAGAATTTTAAACGGCAGAGAAAATCCATAGAGGATCCTGCAAGTTTGAGAAAGGCAGGCAGTAGTACCGTGTACTTGTGTTAGAGAGGGACATGCTGGAACTACATGAAGGAGAGCCTCGAGTTAAGTATGCACATCATTTAGAAAGCAAGAGGAAAGGAATTAAGGTTTTAGAGATGGCAGTAATGTGACAGTCTAGCAGCAGGACTGTGCAAGATTGGCTGGGACAGAAAGAAAGGGGGCAGTGGCTGTAATAGTCTAGGCAGGAGCATCTGCAGGTTTGAGCTAGAATTCTGAAGATAGGTATGGAAAGGAAGGGACCAGTGTTAAACACTGACAAGAGAATCAGTAAGTTTTCATTTCAGTTCAGTTTAGTCGCTCAGTCATCTCCGACTCTTTGCGACCCCATGGACTGCAGCACGCCAGGCCTCCCTGTCCATCACTAACTCCCGGAGTCTACCCTAACTCACATCCATTGAGTCGGTGATGCCACCCAATCATCTCATCCTCTGTCCTCCCCTTCTCTGCCTGCTCTCAATCTTTCCCAGCATCAGGGTCTTTTCGAATGAGTCAGCTCTTCACATCAGGTGGCCAAAGTATCGGACTTTCAGCTTCAACATCAGTCCTTCCAATGAACACTTAGGACTAATCTCCTTTAGGATGGACTGGTTGGATCTCCTTGCAGTCCAAGGCACTCTCAAGAGTCTTCTCCAACACCACAGTTGAAAAGCATTAATTCTTTGGCACTCAAGCTTTCTTTATAGTCCAACTCTCACATCCGTACATGACTACTAGAAAAACCATAGCTTTGACTAGATGGACCTTTGTTGGCAAAGTAATGTCTCTGCTTTTTAATATGCTGTCTAGGTTGTCTAGGTCATTAACTTTCTTTCTAAGGAGTAAACGCTTTTTAATTTCATAGCTGCAGTCACCATCTGCAGTGATTTTGGAGCTCAAAAAAACAAAGTCAGCCACTGTTTCCCCATCTATTTCTCATGAAGTGATAGGACCAGATGCCATAATCTTAGTTTTCTGAATGTTGAACTTTAAGCCAACTTTTTCATTCTCTTCTTTCACTTTCATCAAGAGGCTCTTTAGGTCTTCTTCACTTTCTGCCATAAGGGTGGTGTCATCTGCATACCTGAGGTTATTGATTTTTCTCCTGGCAATCTTGATTCTAGCTTGTGCTTCTTCCAGCCCAGTGTTTCTCATGATGTACTCTGCATATAAGTTAAATAAGCAGGGTGACAACATACAGCCTTGACGTACTCCTTTTCCTATTTGGAACCAGTTGTTGTTCCATGTCCAGTTCTAACTGTTGCTTCCTGACCTGCATACATCAATAAGATTGGCAAATGACAGATTAAGCGTCTTAAATAATACAAGGCTGTATACTGTCACTCTGCTTATTTAATGAATATGCAGAGTACATCATGAGAAATGCTGGGCTGGATGAAGCACAAGCTGGAATCAAAACTGCCAGGAGAAATATCAATAACCTCAGATATACAGATGACACCACACTATGGCAGAAAGCAAAGGAGAACTAAAGAGCCTCTTGACGAAAGTGAAAGAGGAGAGTGAAAAAGTTGGCAACTCAACATTCAAAAAACTAAGATCATGGCATCCGGTCCCATCACTTCATGGGAAATAGATGGGGAAACAATGGAAATAGTGACAGACTTTATTTTTTTGGACTCCAAAATCACTGCAGATGATGACTGCAGCCATGAAATTAAAAGACATTTGCTCCTTGGAAGAAAAGTTATGACCAACCTAGACAGCATATTAAAGAGCAGAGACATTACTTTGCCAACAAAGGTCCATCTAGTTAAAGCTGTGATTTTTCCAGTCATGTATGGATGTGAGAATTGGACTACAAAACAAGCTGAGCACCAAAGAACTGATGCTTTTGAACTGTGGTGTTGGAGAAGACTCTTCAGAGTCCCTTGGACTGAAAGGAGATCCAACCAGTCCATCCTAAAGGGAAACAGTACTGAATATTCACTGAAAGCTCCAACTCCAATATTTTGGCCATCTGATGAGAAGAAGTGACTCACTTGAAAAGACTCTGATGCCTGGAAAGACTGAAGGCGGGAGAACAGGATGACAGAGGATAAGATGGTGGGATGGCATCACCGACTCAATGGACGTAAGTTTGAATAAGCTCCGGGATTTGATGATGGACAGGGAGGCCTGGCGTGCTGCAGTCCATGGGGTCGCAAAGAGCCGGACACGACTGAGTGACTGAACTGAACTGCAGTAATACCAACACTGATAGCACCGATGTTAGTTGCAGGCTTGCAATGGCAGGCACTCTTCAAAGTGCTACATGTATCAGTTTAAGCATAAGGTATTACTCTCACTTTACAAAAGGAAAAATGAAGATATAGAGATTAAGTGACTTACTAAAATAAAAGTAAGTAACAGAAACAAGATCTAAACCCTGGCAGCCAAACTCCCAAAGACAATACTGTTATCCTTGGTATAGACCATGGGACTAATGACTGACTACAAGTAGGACTCAAATAGTTCCATTAAAACAAGTCATACTATGTCACTCTTCTGATTAAAACCTGCCACATCTTCCCACTTAACTGAAAACACAAGCCAAAGTCTTTACAATGATTGATTTATCTCCCTCCCCTTATTACCTATCTGATCCCTTTCAAATTATATTCTACTCCAGCCACCCTCGCTTCCCCAAGGCTCCACACCAGGCACATTCCTACTTTATGTTCTTTGCTCCAGCTGTCCCATCTGCTTGGAATGCTCACACCCAGATATCACAAGGCTAATTATCTCATCTTTTCCAAGTGTTTGCTGGAGTTTTACCTTCTCATCATTGCCTGCCTTAAACATGCTATTTAAAACTGCAAGCCCCTTCCCACACCTTAGTACTCCCATTCCTTATTATTATTCCACTGTTACTTTAACCATAGCACTTACTGCTTTCTAACTTAGTACATAATTGATTTGTCTACTGCTCATTGGCCAGAATTGTGAGCTCCAAAAGGCTAAGGCTCTTTTTGGCTCACTGATACATCACGAGTCTGTGCAACAATGGGTACCTGGTACATGCTCAATAAGTATTTGTTGAATGAATGAATATGCAAGATTCCTGATTCCACTAGAAAAATAAATTCATGCTGATCCAGGCATACGTTCTTGCCCAATTCAATTCAAGACTGAAGGTACACAAAGATTGGGTTATGACTGAATTGTGGGTATTGAGTAAAATAAATTCATTTTAACTCAACTGACTTTCCCATGTCAAACCATTTTGACCGTATTTGCCAATAATTTTTATCAGTCTGTCAGACATTTAAGTTTTACATGACAAAACCAGTCTTTTCTAATATAGTCCTATCAATTTGTATGACTATGTATTTCCAAAGAATGAGATTTTTATAAACTATGACCAAGTCTTTTTAATTGAGATTAATTTTTCCTAACAGATTTATATCTTAATTTTCTAGATAATATCAGTATTATTGTGGTCTATAATCCTATGCTCCATTCCAAGGAAAATCTTTATAGCTAATATCTACCTACAATTACCATTTTATTCTGGAAAAAACAAAGCAAGCTAAAGTCATATGAGAAAGTCTTACAAATTAATGGAGTGTGAAATCTATCTGACCTTGCTTTAACTAATCACGTCACAGGCTACCTGTCTATTAGTCATAAAAATTCAACCTGAAACATGAATGAGTCACGAGAAGAAACTGATTTCCTGGCAGTCAATCTAGAAGTAGCTGGGATCACAAAAGGGAACCCCCCCTCCAAAAAACCCAGCTCTAACTAGAGGTGTCTAAACTAGGTAAACAAGTGCTGGCTTTGTCCTCCTTTGTCCTTTGTCATAAAAGAAAAAGGGAAAAATGCAGCTTTCCGTATCGTCATTAAATTTCTTCTTTAAAGCATTTCATCTCATTCTGATTTTCTGAGAAAAGTTAAAAGTTTATGCCACACCTTTTGGTTAATTAGGGATTGAACACAGGTCTCCTGCACTGTAGGAGAATTCTTTACCATCTGAGCCACACTTACTAGTCATGTTGGGTAAGTTAACCTTTCTGAGTCTCAGTTACCTCATCTATTAAAGCAGATACAGTACTGTACTTTCCTACTTCATTTTTCTGGAAAAGTTGAAAGAAATGATATATATAAAAACGTAATGCAATGCCCAGAAAATAGTATTTAATCAATACTGCACTTATTTTACAATGAAGACTCCTTTGATGTAAGGTTTTCACAAACAACTACTACAAAGTCATGACTCTAAAGTCCTGTACTTTTATACCACCACAAAAAGTCTAAGTAGAGGATAGGGGAAGACTTTGACTTGAAGGTTCTAGTTAGCAGTAAACCCAGTAAGGTCAAAATATACCTATCTTGACCACATTAATATTAGGGCTTCCCAGGTGGGTCAGTGGTGAAGCATCTGCCTTTCAATGCAGGAAATGTAGGAGATGTGCGTTTGAGCTCCACATCAGGGAGATCCCCTGGAGGAAATAGCAACCCACTCCAGTATTCTTGTCTGGAGAATCCCATGGGCAGAGGAGCCTGGTAGGCTACAGTCCATGGGATTGCAAAGAGTTGGACATGACTGAACAACTGAGCATGCAGCACATACAATGTAAGTAAAAAGATACAGAAAAATGGAGTGGGCAGTACTACTCTACTGGTCAGACTATACCTAGAGGATTGACTTAATTAAAATATTGACAAACTGAAACATTAAAAGAGAAATAATTTGAAGAGTCTTCAAGTAATGTCTCATGAGGAATAGTTAATGAACAGAAAATATTTACTCTGCATATTTACCTACTTATGATGAAGACTCAGAAAGGCCCCATACCTATCTTTAAAGCACACAAAGGGCCATCAAGTAGAAGGAGGGGTAAACTTGTTCCAGATGGTCCCAGAAGTTAAAATCAGAATCAGCAAGTATCACTCCGTAAAGTGATCTCTACCCAGACTTAGAACTTACTAACAGTATCATCTCACTAAAATTAAATACACTTGGGAGACAGCGAACCTATATAAAAGGTATTTAAATAATGGCACTTTAAGTTATACAAGGGATTCAGTTTAAAAGAGAACACTGAGGGAATTTCCCTGGCCCAGTGATCAGGACTCTGCACTTTCAATGCCAAGGGTGAGGGTTTAAAAAAAAAAAGACTCCTTTGACTTTCACTCACCCAGGACATTCATTTCCCAAAACAAAGTGAGTCATGTCCTCAAAACTTAATTATTTTCTTTCTGTGACTGGTACAGTTGAATATATATTTTAAATTTCCTAACAGCAAACCTCTTTCTGAATAATTCACTATACTGTCACTGAACAACTGTCCTACCTTAAAAGGTATCTGTAATATCTAACCCAGATTAGGTGAATCAGAATTACTGCATTTAGCAAGAAAAAACATAAATAAAATAATACTTTTTCTAAAGTTCAGAGAAACTTCAGACAAGATAATACTTGCTTTTTTTCCAATTGAAAGCAAAAGAGAATATGTTTGAGGAGAATAAGCTGGCTTATGTGAATAACTGCCTTAAATTTCAGGAGAGAACTGAAAGACACAACAGATTATCCCCTATACGGTCCTGAGGGAGGCATGTACTAAATAAAAGATACATGCCCTAAACTCATTGATATGATTGGGGTGACCTTTACATCACAGAACATAAATTAATGTAGGTCAACCACCACTCATCTGAAATCTTTGAACCAGATGCAATTCAGAACTCAAGTTTTTTTTTTAAATGAAGGGTAATACAGAGAATATATAGTTTGTTACAAAACACTTTCAGTGGAGCCTGAGGTATCACCCTGCAGTCAAGCACACTGATACAATCACAGTAAAGCACAGGAATGCTCACAGGAAGTGGGACAAACAAGGAAGACTGTAATAAAAACTGGGCTTTCCCTGGTGGCTCAGTGGTAAAGCATCTGCCTGCCAATGCAGGAGATGTGGGTTTGATCCCTGGGTCAGGAAGATCCCCTGGAGAAGGAAATCGCAACCCACTCCAGTATTCTTCCCTGCTAAATCCCAAGGATAGAGAAGCCTGGTGGGCTACATTTCATGGGTCACAAGGAGTCAGATGTGTCTTAGCAACTGAACAACAATAATAAAAAGTATCTTGTCAGTTGAGGTGAGGGTATGTTGTAACATTTCAAAAAAACCATTTGAGGCTTTGGAATCATATAGAAATGATTGTGAATTTGTGTTCTAGCCTCATTTCAATATTCAGCACAAGTAAAATCAGTAAGTGCTGATCTTCATACACACTTGTTTAATAACCTCAGTCTGGCCCCAAATCCTTCTTTCCTCATTTGTTATCCCCCCTCAAAATTCTCCTTGGCTACCAATATTCAGTGGACTGCTAACATGGCAAAAATATCAAAATCTTTTTGGACACCAACTACTTAAAAAAAGCACTGATATGATTAAAGATGCTAATTCCACTTGTGAGATGTGTTTATACGTAAGACAATAACTAAGGCAAAATCATGTTATGTCTACATAGTTCAGCAAAGTTTTTGTAGATGTCCACTTAAATTCAACAGTCTTTAAAAACCTTGGAAACCATTAAGACTATCCTGAATTGTAACTCTTAAAAAGATATTACATAAACTTGACATAAATGGGAACTAAGAACTGGCCATATCTCTTGCTCTGTATCAGACTAGACCCAGAAAAACAGATTCTTTTTTTGAGACACTGTCAAATAATGGAGAGAACAGAGTCTTCTAAGTCAGAAGATGGGGTTCTGAGTGATGTCTCGTTATCTACTAGTTGTGAGGCCATGGCAAGTTATTTGACTTCTGTAAGATGTGGATTCCTTGTCCATAAAGTAGAGACAATAAAACTACCTTGAAGAATCACAGTGAGGATTAGAAATAATAAACACAGAATACAAAGAAGAGTAACTGGTATACAGGATAAAAGTTATTATTTTTATTAACAAAAACTGGGGGAGAGGGGGAGAGGGAAAGGAGGAAGTTCTCCAGGCCTGAGAAACATGTAAGAGGAAATAATCATTCATATTACTTTTACTAAGTTTCTAGGACAGAGCTGGAAAGGTGGTAACAAAACTCAAGTATTTATTTAAAATAGAAGTATTTCAAATAATTTATTTGAATAATTTATTTATAATAGTTATAAAAATGAAAATGCTTTAAAATGTTTTGATAATTTATACATTCACATGTATACTCTTGTGAGTATACTCATACTTTATACTCTTTATAGTATATACTCTTTAAAGTATATATTTTATACTCTTCTAAGAGTATCAGATAAGAGATGCATACAAAGTCTTCATATATACTTCTGAAACAAAAATACAGTGATTTTCCTTGTATTTTCAACTGCAGAATACTTTATAATTTTTAAAAAAGAAATCTTTGATTCTTACTATACCTTTACAGTTTGCATAGCTAAGTAAAATGAAGAAAGAGAAGGTAGGGGAAAATACTCAATTTTCTGCCACAGTTAAGAAGAAATACTTACTCAATTTTCTGCTGCAGCTGTTCAGAAAGCTTTTTATTTTCTTCCTGTAGAGTGTTCTTTTCATTCACTTAAATATAATGTGAAAAGAAAGCATAAATTATAGCTATATTAGGATGCATGTCAGGCTCTTTCAATAATTTCAACAGTCATGGAGAAATTAGGATTTCAAATTCTATGTCGTATGTTAGGGTTAATGCTACTATTCAAAACTAATTTGTTACTAGGTAGTGATTACTACACCTCACACTGTGCCAGTTGCACATAAATGATTAACTGATAATTTTATGTAATGCTTATGGGCAAAAAAGAAAGAGGACCTCATGTCCTGGGCAGTAGAGTTTAATTATTCATACTGAGGACAAGAAAGCATTCCACCCGGTTACTCAGTCCTACTAATTTAAAATACCATTTTAGTGAGTCATTTATCTCAAAATAAATCTAATCATAAAATATAACAGTGAATATCAGTATAATTTTTTATAACAGAAGCACACTTAAGTAGATTTTCTTCCTTAGTCATACTGTATGTTGCATGAATAATTATGGTATCAATAACTTAATATACCACTGAAGTAGCATCTCCTTGTTTGACTCTACCTTGACTAAATTTTCCTATCCATCCTTATTTATAAAGCAAAAACTCAGTTTGGAGCTATAATTTCTATGGCTGCCAGAACAAAATTTTTATTAATCCTTGATATTATGTCACTGGTTAAGCATGTGTTTTACTTGGAGGAATATATCAAAGAGATCAAGTCAAAATAAGTACAATTAACCTCTAATAAAGAAAGTTAATCACACTCCAAAAATCTGTTAATAATTTAGTGGTTTAAAAATCTCAACATATTTTCTTACATTGAGTAAATAAAAATTTGTTGACTATATACAATATGTGAGGGCTACTAAACTGCCTCCTTTGGAGGATCGGGGAAAAAACTCTACAAAAACCTTAAGCTATGACAGTGACCTAAAGGAAAGTATAGTCTAATAAGACACAAGATATTATATAAACTTTTTTTTTAAACTGCTGAAAGTAACAAAGGTGTTAAGAGAAGCACAGATAAAATACTAAATGAAATTCCAAGGAAAAAAAGGTTTACTTTGGCCTGTTAAGAAAATCAGGAAAGGATCCGAGAGGACACCTGAGCCAGACACAGAAAGAGACATCCAAGAGACTCCCACAGCACTGCCACAATCAACAACAAAAACAAACTGTGAGTGAAATCCAAGCAGAGTCAGCAAGCAGTTGTTGGTATCAGCATTGATGGAGGAACTGAACTTGAAATTTCCAGTTCAAGCCTGAACTTCTGGAATGGAGCCAGAGTGATCCTAATTCAATGACCACTAGAGTCAGTAGAAAATGACTCATATATAGATTCCCAAGTATTTCAGATAACAGCATTACTTTACATAATAATAAAATGTTTAAAGATTTAAAAGACAGAGGGCCTCGAACTAACATGATAGAAGCGATTACCAAAAGAGAGCAGGCAGACAAGACTGAGGTAATCAGTATCGATATAATAATTAACATAACTGACACACTAAATACATAAAATTCCAAGTGTCTATTATGCTCAAAACAGAGAAAGCCCCACTCACCTCCAAAGCAAAACAAAACATAACATATGCAACACACAACACCTCATTTGTCACCATTGTAGGTAACTAATATATAAGATCGAATTCTGAAAACTGGAAATTAAAGGGAAAATATTAAGATGTATCATACCTTTCTAGTAGGAACTACATCCTACAGTAACCAGTAGCCCTAACTGATGAGGGAGAATTCTTGTTTACAGAAAAATGTCAGCTGATGAATGTAAGAAGAATAACAGAAATGGAAAATTATCATTTTGTAATCTGTAATTAAATAATTGATTCAGGCCAGAATCACCAATGGATACTAAAATTATTAAAGATTGAGGGAGAACTGTATTTTTGTAAGATTTCAAAATATCACACATCCATCCTTTCAACTCAGACTACTTGGTACCAGGGGAAGATTCAACTGTATAATGGAGAAATCTAACAATCAACCCCCAAAGAGTGGAAGAACCTGACAATACCTATATCCTGATAGGATGCAATATAAAGTAGACAATTTTACCCATGAAGTACGGTTGTCAAAAAGGTTTAATCTGGACCTAGCAAACTTTCAGATCCAATTTCTATTTTATAGGAAATAAACCAGGTAAAGAAAATGATGAGGATTATTCAGAGGGTGGCATAATTTTAGAAAACAGTCCTACTTCTTCAAGAATTCAATGTCATAAATGAAAATGTAATACTTTTCTACTCACTGATAACCTTATATTCCTAAATAAATGCATGCATACAAGTATTCATACATACCACAAAATCTATGGGTCTAAACCTGGCTCTTGAGAAACCTGTATACAGGTCAGGAAGCAACAGTTCGAACTGGACATGGAACAACAGACTGGTTCCAAATAGGAAAAGGAGTACATCAAGGCTGTATATTGTCACCCTGCTTATTTAACTTATATGCAGAGTACATCATGAGAAATGCTGGGCTGGAAGAAGCACAAGCTGGAATCAAGATTGCCAGGAGAAATATCAATAATCTCAGATGTGCAGATGACACCACCCTTATGGCAGAAAGTGAAGAAGAACTAAAGAGGCTCTTGATGAAAGTGAAAGAGTAGAGTGAAAAAGTTGGCTTAAAGTTCAACATTCAGAAAACTAAGATCATGGCATATGGTCCCATCACTTTATGGGAAATAGATGGGGAAACAGTGGCTGACTTTATTTTTTTGAGCTCCAAAATCACTGCAGATGGTGATTGCAGCCATGAAATTAAAAGATGCTTACTCCTTGAAAAGACAGTTATGACCAACCTAGATAGCATATTAAAAAGCAGAGACATTACTTTGCTAACAAAGGTCCGTCTAGTCAAGGCTATGGTTTTTCCAGTAGTCATGTATGGATGGGAGAGTTGGACTATAAAGAAAGCTGAGTGCCGAAGAATTGACGCTTTTGAACTGTGGTGCTGGAGAAGACTCTTGAGAGTGCCTTGGACTGCAAGGAGATCCAACCAGTCCATCCTAAAGGAGATCAGTCCTGGGTGTTCATTGGAAGGAATGATGTTGAAGCTGAAACTCCAATAGTTTGGCTACCTGATGTGAAGAGCTGACTCATTTGAAAAGACCCTGATGCTGGGAAAGACTGAGGGCAGGAGGAGAAGGGGATGACAGAGGATGAAATGGTTGGATGGCATCACTGACTCAATGGACATGTTTAGGTAAACTCCGGGAGTTGGTGATGGACAGGGAAGCCTGGCATGCTGCAGTTCATGGGGTTGCAAAGAGTCGGACACGACTGAATGACTGAACTGAACTATATAAAGATTTCTTACAGTCCAAAACAACATATGTCAGAACAAGAAGAATATTTTGGAGATGATCCTATTAAAATTTAAAAAAGAAGAGAGGAGGGGATAAAGTGAGGGACAGAGGTAAACAAAAGATAGATAAACTTGGACCTGGAAAGATATTTATTATGTTCTTAATAGTAGTTATCTCTGGGAGCAAAGCAAAACTGTGTTTTTTCTATCTCATTTTATAATAATGAGCATATATTCATATATTCTGCTTGAGTAACCAGAGGACAGCACTATAATTAATAGAAAAAAAATAAAGTCAATATATGGAATTAATTTGGAAAGGAAGATAAATGTAAGGAAATCCTACATGAAATGGGTAAGTAGACTAATACGAAAATGATATACTTGTAACAGTGTAACAGTGTGTAAAAAAATAGTGAAAATCAGGAAAGTATACATCTTTGTAGAATTCTACATTGTCTGCTTTGGGTCTATACTTACTAAATATAAATAATCAAATTACATGAAATAAAACCAAAGGAGCAAATATGGATATATACAAAGAAAATGTGCTTCTTGTCTTACAGCTGGTAAGACTTTAAGGCCAACATGGACAGTATTTGTACAACCTTTCTACACCCTCAAAAATTCCATGGACAGAGGAGTCTGTCCAGTGGAGCTACAGCCCATGGGATCACAAAACAACAAACAATCTATACCCTATTTCTTACTAAAATAAGCATGAGATTAAATCTACAAAAAGGGAAAAAAATGACATCTGACCTTGTGTCTAAATGAAGAAAACATGTAAACAACCCATCCGGTTGTAACCAATTTAATAATAGGTGTTTAACAGTAGCATACTATGTTTTAAATACTTAGCAAGTGAAGAAAGGAAACTCACTAAGCTCTGTGATAAGTTTAAGATTCTGCTGCCGAATATTTTCAAACTCTTGTTGCTTCTTCCGCATATGTTCTTCAGTTACTGCACAGCGATCACATAATCCTGCTCTTAATCTATGAAACAAAAACAAAGTATTTTTACAATAGAACTAAAATGTTCTTATCAAAAAATAAACATAAAAAATATGTGAGGTGATGGATGTATTAATTAACCGAAGGCAATGGCACCCTACTCCAGTACTCTTGCCTGGAAAATCCCATGGACGGAGGAGCCTGGTAGGCTGCGGTCCATGGGGTCGCTGGGAGTCAGACACAACTGAGCAACTTCACTTTCACGCATTGGAGAAGGAAACGGCAACCCACTCCAGTGTTCTTGCCTGGAGAATCCCAGGGATGGCAGAGCCTGGTGGGCTGCCGTCTATGGGGTCGCACAGAGTCGGACATGACTGAAGCGACTTAGCAGCAGCAGCAGCAGGGATCCTTTCACAATGTATACATTTATCAAATCACCATGATAAACATTTAAAAACAATTTACTTATCAATTATGCCTCAATTAAACTGAAATAAAAAACATTTTTCAACTACTAAAAGATACTGTTCCATATATTAATTTCAGGATTTTTATACTTTAGGAATAATTAAAGAATTGACTTGGAAAATACAGAGAAAATTAATTAGTTATAATGCCTTTCACATATTCCCATATAGGCTGAAATCATGCTATATCATTTTCTACAGGCTGCAATTCTGAGTGCAATTCTATAAAAATCTGCTAATTTTAAACTCTATTTGAGGGGAACTTATTTATTCCTTGTTTTTTAATTTATTAGACCCAAAAATTGCACCCAGTCCAGTACCAATGGACTGGATGCAAACTTGCATCTGCTTTGCCTAGCACAGCATATCACACATAATGAGTGTTCAACAACTTTTTTAGTTGAATGAATACTAAAGGTCAAAGAATACAAAGTTTAAAAAAAAGTTATGTTCTTTCAGTTTTAAAAAGATTCCAGGAAACAACCTAGATTTCCATTAGCAGACGAATGGATAAGAAACCTGTGGTACATATACACAATGGAGTATCACTCAGCCATTAAAAAGAATACATCTGAATAAGTTCTAATGAGGTGGATGAAACTGGAGCCTATTATACAGAGTGAAGTAAGCCAGAAAGAAAAACACCAATACACTATACTAACGCATATATATGGAATTTAGAAAGATGGTAACGATAACCCTGTATGCGAGACAGCAGAAGAGACACAGATGTATAGAACAGTCTTTTGGACTCTGTGGAGAGGACGAGGGTGGGATGATTTGGGAGAATGGCATTGAAACATGTATATTATCATATGTGAAGCAAATCACCAGTCCAGGTTCGATGCATGATACAGCGGATGCTCGGGGCTGGTGCACTTGGATGACCCAGAGGGATGCGGTGGGGAGGGAGGTGGGAGGGGGATTCAGGATAGGGAACACATGTACCCCGGGGCGGATTCATGTCAATGTATGGCAAAACCAATACAATATTGTAAAGTAATTAGCCTCCAATTAAATAATAAAAGACTCCAATGTTAGATTACGAAATAGATTTTAGTAATTATTTTGAGGGCTGAAGGGAAGAGGGAATACATACATGAAAGGGGTGGGTGATGAAAAGAAAGGTATTTTCCAAAATGTTACTAATAGTTATCTTGTAAGTACCAAAAATATAGAAGATTTTCTTCTTAGTATTTTGCTTATTTTTCAAAATTTCTCTAATTTTATTATTTATATAACCAGGAAAAAATACGGTTGAAAAAAAAGACACACATTCCACTTTAGGAATTTAGCAAATATAAATTCTACATAATTTTTTTTTCTTTTTTTTTCCTACATAATAATTTTAACTCAATAACTTAATAAGATACTAAATATACATAAATGTCTATGGAAGTAATAGCATTGTAGGACATGCCATGAATTTTAAAACAAGGAGATAAAAACATGAAAACTAGACAACTGAAACAAAAAGAACCTAGAGATTTTTATGTAAAAGTAAAACTCATATCAACAAGTATTGATATGGATATAAAAAATAAAGATTAGAGATCATAGGTTGCATTAATAGGACTAAAATGTCTAGAACAAAGGATAAAGAACTGAGCGTCAAAACCAGAAGGGAAAGAGACACGTGTACCCTAATGTTCATCACGGCACTGTTTATAATAGCCAGGACATGGAAGCAACCTAGATGCCCATCAGCAGATGAATGGATAAGAAACCTGTGGTACATATACACAATGGAGTATTACTCAGCCATTAAAAAGAATACATTTGAATCAGTTCTAATGAGATGGATGAAACTGGAACCTATTATACAGAGTGAAGTAAGCCAGAAAGAAAAACACCAATACAGTATACTAATGCATATATATGGAATTTAGAAAGATGGTAACAATAACCCTGTGTACGAGACAGCAAAAGAGACACTGATGTATAGATCAGTCTTATGGACTCTGTGGGAGAGGGAGAGGGTGGGGAGATTTGGGAGAATGGCAATGAAACATGTATAATATCATGTATGAAACGAGTCACCAGTCCAGGTTCGATGCATGATACTGGATGCTTGGGGCTGGTGCACTGGGACGACCCAGAGGGAGGGTATGGGGAGGGAGGAGGGAGGAGGGTTCAGGATGGGGAACACAGGTATACCTGTGGTGGATTCATTTCGATATTTGGCAAATCTAATACAATATTGTAAAGTTTAAAAATAAAATAAAATTTTTTAAAAAAAAAAGAAGGGAACCTTAAAAAAAAAAAAAGAAGTGAGCGTCATAGTTTAATTGGAGTAGATTCTAGAAACAGGAATTAGGACAATTAAGATCTATGAAAAGATGACAAAGTGAACATCTGCATCTATTATGGCTCTTTCCCCAAATCCCACTACACACACAGACACACACACACACACACAAACATATATATTTTTAAAGACACAAGACAATGAAGACGGAAAATGGGAAAGAAAGCAAACAAACAAATTGAAAGCAATGAGCTGGTAGACAAAAAGAAACTAAAAAAAATACTTCACATTTCATATTTCTCTTTCAACATCTATTCAAATTAATAGCTTGGGCTTCATGCAATAACATTCAAATAGTTCTGATTACAGGTAAATAATTTATTCACTCTAAACTATTGAACTCTAGAACTATTAAATCTAGAGGCCAAAAGAGCACTGGCATTGAAAGGTCACTGAAAAACACTGAAGGAGCTAAGTGGCATTAATCAATTCTAACAAAGTATTTTTTAAACATTACCCTACCATTTTCCTTATTATTTCCAAGAATTCAACTCTGATATATCATGGAACACAACCTCTTGAAACCCTTAGTTTCCAAGCTTAAAAATGTCACTGGTAAAGGCAGTTATAAAATGAAGCAATATTCCCCAGCTTGTTTATTACTTCTAGTTTTCTCCAGTGTACTGCCACTTTTAATATTAAAGTATCTGTAAAGAGTCAACTCCTGATCGTTCACTGATCCTAGCTTAAATTTAAATGGATGTGAGAAAATAGGATAGTTCCTATTTCCATCAGTAGGATTCCACTTCTTTCCTCTTGCCTACCTTTTACTGCTGCTTCAGAGAAAGAAAAAACAGCCTCAATTTCACAGGAGAATGCAATTTCAGTAGCTATAAGCAGGTGAAAAGGGAAAGAAGAGTAATTCCTACTTTTAACGGCCGAAAAGCATTAGGCATTCTGAGTTATATTCCAGCTTGTTCATAGAGATGAAGAAATAAAAGCATTCACTTTGCAGTAAAACTTACCATATAAACAAGTATGTTCAATTGTTTGCTATACCCTAAAAAGACTTCCTCAGATTTATTCATTTCATTCAAAAGGGTTTCACTAAACACCTATAATGAGTACTGTCCGTGCTAAAATACAACAGTGACCAAGATAGTGTCACTTCTTTTAAAGAAGGGCTTACAGTCCACTAGAAACAGACAGACAATAATAAGTATTTAAAATAAAGCATGACTAGGTGGCACAGAGGTAAAGAATCCACCTGTCAATGCAAGAGATGCAAGAGATGTGGGTTCGATTCCTAGGTCAGGATGACCCCCTGGCGCAGGAAATGGCCACATACTCCAGTATTCTTGCCTAGAAAACCATAGGAGCCTGGTGGGCTACAGCTCATGGTGTCACACTGAATTGGACACGACTGAGCACACACACGCATACATAGGATTCACATTAAAGTGGAAATACAGGATAGTATGAAAGCACTGCTACTGCTACTGCTGCTAAGTCGCTTCAGTCGTGTCCAGCTCTGTGCAACCCCACGTACTGCAGCCTACCAGGCTCCTCTGTCCATGGGATTTTCCAGGCAAGAGTCCTGGAGTGGGCTGCCGTGAAAGCACATAGCAGAACTAAACCTAGTCTAGGAAGTCAGGGAAGGTCTCCTGAGGAATACATTTAAATTCAATTCTATGAGTAAGAAGACTTAGCAAGACAAAAGAAGACATTTGGTTCAGTATTTGAAAACTAGAGAACCACAAATCCTCTGATTATGAGTACCGATTTTCCCTTTTAACAACAGTTGAAACATGCGTTTCCTATGACTGCCCAAAGAGCTTTTAAAGATATTACAATCTATCAGACAACCATGGTTTAACTGCTTAGTTCAGATTTTTAAAAAAATATCTTCTATCTACTTCTTTAGCACAGTGACTGTTCCTTAGATTAAGGGAAATACTTTGCTTCCTTGAAGGAAAGTCTATAAATGTAATATAATAACAGTAGTAGTAAAACACAAACAAGCAAGCCACATTAAATTAGAACACTTTATTATCTAATTTATCTTTATTGTATTAATTCCTTTCATCTAAACATCTCTTGCTGTTTTCACAATATTAGGCTAAGAAGAATCACTTCATCTTATGAAGAGTAAACAGCAAGTTGCAGAATTACCATTAAGAAATTTTAATGAAATACATGTTATTTTTTAAAGGTCTCAGAAAAACTTGCTCTAGACTATCATTCATTCTTACATATGACATAAAATTAAAGTAAAATTTTAAGTAAGTAGAACTTTACTAAATGGTACCTACTTTGACATTTAAAAGTAGCATTTAGTTAGTAGCAATTTAAAAGGAAAATAACCAACAACAAACCAACCTTCCAATAAAACAAGACTATGATAACAGACAATGTTGAAGACTTAATATTTCAGAGTACTTGTTTTAGTAACTTGATATCAAACATAAATACTCTGAGATAATCAGTTAAGTTGTAATTTATTTATACAACATTGATAAAATTAAGACAACACATATCAAACAGTAGAAATCGGGAAGTTTGGGGATCAAATTTAACCTAATTACTCATTAGCTACGTGATCTTGGGAAAGTTTAACTCTTCTTCAGTATTGTTTCCTCATTTGTAAAACTGATTTATCATCTACCTCACAGGGTGAAGGTGAAGATCAAGTGCTGGATACCTGGGTATAACGTGAGCCCTCAAACCTATCAGATCCTACATTAAAAAAATAATGGTCAGATCTACATCATTCTCAGTTTCATTAAATGAAGCTTCATAAAATGAGGGACAAACCTTAAAATAATCCCAGAAGGAAATTTTAGAGTTGAAGAAAGAAGAGAAAAAGTATGTGAATAAAGGCATGAGCTACCCTCCTTGTCCCACCCCCAAATTAACACCATGTAGTGAACTATAGGTTCACCTGCCTAAAAATGTAATGGTGATCAGAATGAAAGGCAACAAGAACATTTAGGAATAAGAAACACTGGAGAAGTGTAACACCCACATGAAATCAGTTACCATAGCCCATAAACAGAAAAGAATCATTTTTAAAAACTGCAGAATAAAAATGGTAATTTTAACAATTAAATGTATTCAACAAATAAAGGACAGTAATGTAGAAAATACTTCTCTGGGAAAGGGGCACTCATCCACTGTCATTTCTTCTCAGAATGAGCCCAGAGAAGAACAACTCACTTAAGAAAAGAAGCACAAGATGCAAAGAATAACAGAGAAGCGAAAACTTTAAACCACAAAGTGAAGAAATGTTCTGAATATGTTACAAAGGAATATCTTCAAAACCTAAAATGAAAGACGACTATAGCTTGGGGATGAAATGGAGAGCCAACTGTATTAAGCCAATTCATGCAAAACATAATGAAAACTTTGTCTTGTGGTTTTTTCTTCAGTGTATTAATCTTGAGTCCTAAGCAATTTGTGAATGATCAACTAAACAGAAAGAGTGCTGGAAATAAATACAATCAGTCTTTGAGTGTGGCAACCACGAAAACATATCTCCTATTATAGGAAGTAAAATCACTGGCTCCAACTGTTGTGCTCTGAAATCCTTCACCTGTTCAGACAGGTGAGCACACCAAGCATCTCAGTCAGAAGCCAGCCAATGAATGAGTAGAGCAGAACCACCCACTGGCCTTGTCAAACCTTTCCTAAAATACAATGCAGCCTAAGAACTTCCTTTTTCCCTTTTTTTCAAAAGGGTTAGATATATGGATATTTGACAGGTCCAATATGCTACTGGAGATCAGTGGAGAAAAACTCCAGAAAGAACGAAGGCATGGAGCCAAAGCAAAAACAATACCCAGCTGTGGATGTGACTGGTGATAGAAGCAAGGTCTGATGCTGTAAAGAGCAATATTGCATAGGAACCTGGAATGTCATGTCCATGAATCAAGGCAAATTGGAAGTGGTCAAACAAGAGATGGCAAGAGTGAATGTCGACATTCTAGGAATCAGCGAACTGAAATGGACTGGAATGGGTGAATTTAACTCAGATGACCATTATATGTACTACTGCGGGCAGGAATCCCTCAGAAGAAATGGACTGGCCATCATGGTCAACAAAAGAGTCTGAATTGCAGTACTTGGATGCAATCTCAAAAACGACAGAATGATCTCTGTTCGTTTCCAAGGCAAACCATTCAATATCACAGTAATCCAAGTCTATGCCCCAACCAGTAACGCTGAAAAGCTGAAGTTGAACAGGTCTATGAAGACCTATAAGACCTTTTAGAACTAACACCCAAAAAAGATGTCCTTTTCATTATAGGGGACTGGAATGCAAAAGTAGGAAGTCAAGAAACACCTGGAACAGGCAAATTTGGCCTTGGAATACGGAATGAAGCAGGGCAAAGACTAATAGAGTTTTGCCAAGAAAATGCATTGGTCATAACAAACATCCTCTTCCAACAACACAAGAGAAGACTCTATACATGGACATCACCAGATGGTCAACACCGAAATCAGATTGATTATATTCTTTGCAGCCAAAGATGGAGAAGTTCTATACAGTCAGCAAAAACAAGACCAGGAGCTGACTGTGGCTCAGACCATGAACTCCTTATTGCCAAATTCAGATTTAAATTGAAGAAAGTAGGGAAAACCACTAGACCATTCAGATATGACCTAAATCAAATCCCTTATGATTATACAGTGGAAGTGAGAAATAGATTTAAGGGCCTAGATCTGATAGATAGAGTGCCTGATGAACTATGGAATGAGGTTTGTGACACTGTACAGGAGACAGGGATCAAGACCATTCCTATAGAAAAGAAATGCAAAAAAGCAAAATGGCTGTCTGGGGAGGCCTTACAAATAGCTGTGAAAAGAAGAAAAGTGATAAGCAAAGGAGAAAAGGAAAGATACAAACATCTGAATTCAGAGTTCCAAAGAATAGCAAGAAGAGATGAGAAAGCCTTCTTCAGTGATCAATGCAAAGAAATAGAGGAAAACAACAGAATGGGAAAGACTAGGGATCTCTTCAAGAAAATCAGAGATACCAAAGGAACATTTCATGCAAAGATGAGCTCGATAAAGGACAGAAATGGTATGGACCTAACAGAAGCAGAAGACATTAAGAAGAGATGGCAAGAATACACAGAAAAACTGTACAAAAAAGATCTTCACGACCCAGATAATCACGATGGTGTGATCACTGACCTAGAGCCAGACATTCTGGAATGTGAAGTCAAGTGGGCCTTAGAAAGCATCACTACGAACAAAGCTAGTGGAGGTGATGGAATTCCAGTTGAGCTATTTCAAATCCTGAAAGATGATGCTGTGAAAGTGCTGCACTCAATATGCCAGCAAATTTGGAAAACTCAGCAGTGGCCACAAGACTGGAAGAGATCAGTTTTCATTCCAATCCCAAAGAAAGGCAATGCCAAAGAACTGCACAATTGCACTCATCTCACACGCTAGTGAAGTAATGCTCAAAATTCTCCAAGCCAGGCTTCAGCAATACGTGAACCATGAACTTCCAGATGTTCAAGCTGGTTTTAAAAAAGGCAGAGGAACCAGAGATCAAATTGCCAACATCCGCTGGATCATGGAAAAAGCAAGAGAGTTCCAGAAAAACATCTATTTCTGCTTTACTGACTATGCCAAAGCCTTTGACTGTGTGGATCACAACAAACTGTGGAAAATTCTGAAAGAGATGGGAATCCCAGACCACCTGATCTGCCTCTTGAGAAATTTGTATGCAGGTCAGGAAGCAACAGTTAGAACTGGACAGGGAACAACAGACTGGTTCCAAATAGGAAAAGGAGTTCGTCAAGGCTGTATGTTGTCACTCTGCTTATTTAACTTATATGCAGAGTACATCATGAGAAACGCTGGACTGGAAGAAACACAAGCTGGACTCAAGATTGCTGGGAGAAATATCAATAACCTCAGGTATGCAGATGACACCACCCTTATGGCAGAAAGTGAAGAGGAATTAAAATGCCTCTTGATGAAGGTGAAAGTGGAGAGTGAAAAAGTTGGCTTAAAGCTCAACATTCAGAAAACGAAGATCATGGCATCCAGTCCCACCACTTCATGGGAAATAGATGGGGAAACAGTGGAAACAGTGTCAGACTTTATTTTTCTGGGCTCCAAAATCACTACAGATGGTGACTGCAGCCATGAAATTAAAAGACGCTTACTCCTTGGAAGGAAAGTTATGACCAACCTAGATAGCATATTGAAAAGCAGAGACATTACTTTGCCAACAAAAGTTCGTCTAGTCAAGGCTATGGTTTTTCCTGTGGTCATGTATGGATGTGAGAGTTGGACTGTGAAGAAGGCTGAGTGCCGAAGAATTGATGCTTTTGAACTGTGGTGTTGGAGAAGACTCTTGAGAGTCCCTTGGACTGCAAGGAGATCCAACCAGTCCATCCTGAAGGAGATCAGCCCTGGGATTTCTTTGGAAGGAATGATACTAAAGCTGAAACTCCAGTACTTTGACTACCTCATGCGAAGAGGTGACTCACTGGAAGAGACTCTGATGCTGGGCGGGACTGGGGGCAGGAGGAGAAGGGGACAGAGGATGAGATGGTTGGATGGCATCACTGACTTGATGGACCTGAGTCTGAGTGAACTCTGGGAGTTGTTGATGGACAGGGAGGCCTGGCGTGCTGCGATTCATGGGGTCGCAAAGAGTCGGACACGACTGAGCGACTGATCTGGTCTGATCTGGTATACCTAGAGGGATGGTATTATTCCAAGTCCCTAGAGCAACACCTAGAATGTGGTACAGGGCTCAACTATTTATTGTTAAATTTAATTAAGGCTACAGTGTGAAATTAGAATTCAAATTCATATCTCTGATTCTAAAGCATATGGAGTTTTATATATTCCAGAACAGGCTGCTTATTCCAGTAAGTGTACATCCACAGAAATAGTAGTCATGGATGACAGAGTACTCAACTTCAGTTTGCATGCATACGAAATATTAGATTATTCCTCCAGTAAAGGCACAGCAGCAAAATCAAACCGCCAGCCCTTTTGTAACATACACAGAAATGATAATAAAGGAAAAACATTAACTATAAATAAAGCAAGAAGAGACATGGTTTTTTGTACATAGTTCAAGGTCCTAAATAGCACTTACAGTTCAGACAAGGGAAAACAGCAAAATCTCAAAGTCTTTTCTAATGTAGTGTTAACTTCATAGAAGTGGGAAAAAAGAAAGTTGATAGGTGGAGGTGAATAGCATTATCTTGGGAATTCTCAGTAAAAAGAATCCCTAGAATGCCTGAAAGTGGAGAAATATGCAAGGAAGGAAAGCGAATGGCAGGACAGGAGTTAGATAGGAATGGAACTGTGAAGCAGTTGCCACTTATTCAGAAGTAAAAATGGAATTAAAGCATCAAATGCATTAGAACACTGCTACCCTTGAGCTTGTCCTACATCAAACACCAGATAAAGAAACGTCATTTAAAGGATAAACAGATGTGGTTGCTGTAATTAATGAAAAAACAAACCTGTAAGAGAATATCCTTAATTTCATAAGCTATTTATCCAAAGTTGACCTAAAGTTGGAAAAAAGATCACTTTAATTAAGCCTCAGAACTGATTACAAATGAACACCAATGTATATTCTCTATTAAGAGGGAAATCACCTCTTACTCAAGAGGACCCAAAGAACCAGACTCACCGATCTTCTAACACTTTAATGGTTTCATGAAGGACTTTCTGTTGCTCTCTCAGCTGTTGATTTTTGGTGAAGAATTCTTCTAGTCTTTGTGCATCTCTGAAAGTCAAGCAGTAAGTTGTTTTTTTCCTTTTTAAGGGAAAAACACTCTTAACAAGACTATTCTGTCATTAAGAACTCCAAAGCATGATCTCACCACTTACATATTATGAATCTGTTGTATCAAAACAAACACAAAAGGTGAGATTTGAATATTTTGTTAATCAGAGATCAAATTATACTAGACTTTGCTCTGCAGTATTTTTATGTTCTATAGAAGTATCTTCCTAAGCACCAGATATTCATTACACAATGCTAGAACACAGAGTGAATTCTGATGCCACCACTGACTCAACATAGTCAAAATTGCTATTAAACTGTACACTTACTGGTTATTTTTATTATTTCATATACATTTATCAATATAAATAGCAGCTAACTCTACTCACATTGCTTCTATTCCAACTATGAGGGATCGATACTTTGTGTTTTTACAAAGTTTTGTGTTGCTTAAACTTTTACCTGGTATCACTTTTAAGCCAGGGTCTACTGTGAAGTAGATGCAAACCAATCCTATTCTGATGCCTCCTAGGTTTGAATCTCAGCTGCCAGGTACCAACTGTGTGACCTGGTGCAAGTAACCTAAACTCTCTGTACCCCAAAAAATGTGGATACATTAGTATCTACCTCATAAGGCATTTGCAAGGACGAAGTAAGTACTAATGAATATAAAGCATGCAGAACAGTGCTGGCAAATAGTAAACTCTATTTAAGTATTTACCATTTTGATTATGGTCAAGAAAAAACAAAGACATCTAAAATTTTCTTCTAGTAGACTATCTAGTTATTTCCCAAGGCAGTGCCATGTTTTACCCCTCTGTCATTACATTTCAGAAAATAAAAAACCACATATATAAAATATGCATTTATTTTATGAAAACCCATTAGAAACTGAATTGGGATTCTCTGTGTGATGGGGAAGCTGAAAATACAAGATAATGGAGTGGTTCAAACACCTTCCCCAAGATCTCTCAAGGGTCAAAAATATCAAATCAAATAAAGGTGACGAAAAAGGAGATGTCCATATGATGGTATCAAAATTGCTAATGAATGTAGTATGAGCAAAAAACAGATGAGCTAAACAACTAAGTCAAAATGTCAGATACCAATGAGGGTGTGTCTTAAATATTGGTTGAACATTTGATATTGAATGACAAACCAATACATCTGAGAGTGGTCTCCTGCTATACAACAAATATTGTTCTGGTAGCATATGTATAGATACTAAATTTTGGAAGTAACAGATAGCTGAAACTAGTAATCAAAAAACCTCCAATACTTCTTGAAAATATATTTAATTCAGAAGCAGCACTAGGTTTTCACTGATCCTATTTTGGAAGCCTTCAACAAAAATTCAACAGTCAACATTTCTACATGTTATCATTTTGTAAATGAATTTGTGTAAAAGAGAAGCATTAGCTATGTACAGAGACAACATCAGAACACAGGCCTAAAGCAATTACATGATAGATAAATATACTATAGTTATTGATTTCTTTTCTAACTGCTTCTTCTAGGTGGGAATTTCTACGGACTAAGATATTTTACAAATAAAGCTGTTCTAACAATATGGAGACCAGAGATCTTGTTACTGTATCATGGAGGTCTACTGTAAAATATACTTAGAAAGGGGGGTTATGGTAACACAGGCAAATCCAAGTTCCTGGTCCCACAAAGAAATGACCTAGCCTTCTGAAAAATGAAGCATCCTTTTACTTCTCTGATAACTCAGAGGGATTTACTTACTTATCCATGCTTCCAAAATGTGTAACCCCAAGTTACCTAAGGTAGGCAAGGCACAGAGTAATCACAATATATATTAAAAGGCTGCTAAGAAGATCAAATGACTGAACCATATAGTGAAGTAAAGCATAGATTTAGAAATGTTATAGGTGACTTTTAAGAAAGTAATATTCAACAGTCATTTACAAATTTAAGGTTTCTTATGTGGTTGTTTGGTTAGACATGTAGAGAAATACCTCTTGTATAAAAAATATATCCTAACTAATAAGATACACATCCTGAAATTTAAATGTTTAAAATGACATCTTTAAGGCAGGAACATGTTGACTTTCAACATGCAAAGTATTTAAAAGTGCCATTAATCAAGAAGAATCATAAAATTATTCTAAAAAAAACTTTAAAAAATTTATGATTTCATATTTCTGTATCTAAGTCATCTTCCAAACATCACTTTCTAGTTGTAATGGAAAACTTCACAATTTCCAATTTCAGATTATAATAGAAAAAATAGTGAGGCATGTTTTGATGAGCAGTTGGTAACTCCAGCTTCTGGTTAAGGCCTTGGAAGATTCAGGAATATGAAAGAAATGAGACCTACTGGTATATATATTATAAAGCAAGTACAATATTATTAGTCACAATGATGTTAAATTTTGTCATGAATAATAATATTCCACTACGCCATCTGTTTCAGATTTCTGAATGTAGACGTTCTAAAAAACCAGGAGTAAAATCTGCTCCTGACTTAGAAAATCAGATCTGATTCTGGGGTTAATAATCAAAACAATTCAGGGGAACTGCTGGGAATTTCAAACTAGTTAAAAGGGGTCTCAGAATATCCATTTAGTTTCCATTTCTTATGAGTTAGAAATCCCACAATTATTCTGCTCCCCATCTTGTAGTATCTTAAATTCCAGGTATTAATCATAGGTGAGAAAAAAAATGTCATTAACAGATCAAAATGATATATAGATCAGTTTCCATCTCAATAAGTATAAGGAAAAAGATTATATATTAAAATTATATTAAAATATAAATATATTAAAATAATACCTAAGGCTATACTCTTATTACTTATAATTATTGATAAATTATTATTACTTTTCCTTTAGAATTTTGGGAGAAGGCAGTGGCAACCCACTCCAGTACTCTTCCCTGGAAAATCCCATGGACGGAGGAGCCTGGTAGGCTGCAATCCATGGGGTCGCGAAGAGTCGGACACGACTGAGCGACTTCACTTTCACTTTTCACTTTCATGCATTGGAGAAGGAAATGGCAACCCACTCCAGTGTTCTTGCCTGGAGAATCCCAGGGACGGGGGAGCCTGGTGGGCTGCCGTCTATGGGGTCGCACAGAGTCGGACACAACTGAAGCGACTTAGCAGCAGCAGCAGCAGCAGCATACAAGGTTCACACTAAGTAGGTCAAATAGGACATCAATATCAGTTACCTTATAAATAAGACACCAGTATTATATATACTGATACTTACAAAATTCGTTCCTTTTTCAGTTTGGTTACTTTCACTTGTAAACCTGAAAAAGAAAAAAAAAACCCACAGTATTTTATTTATACATTTTATCATTTCTAAAGCAGTTAATCTAAGTTTCTTTATGACTCTAATAACAACACTATTAAATCACTTGAGTCTGGCCTCTGAACAATGAGCCAAGTCCCATTAGTTTGAAGAATATACTTCCCTTATTCGCACCCTGAAGTCACAAAATATCTGCAACATTGTTGCTCCGAGTCTATTGTATGACAGCCAAATAGAATGAAATTTTCTCCACCTAAAGTTACTTCCTAATAGCATGAGCAAGCATATAATTAGATGTTCATTATGAATGAAGGTTTATGTTCTGGCATAGCCTATGTATTTTGCTAACAGCAATACTGCTTATATAGACTCAAATCTTCTGGGATTAAAACAGATTGGGTCAGGAAGTCCTGGACTAGGAACACAACTGCTGACAAGGTACTTAACAAAAGGCACTACTGTATCTAGTTCAAGATATGTATTACACGTGTTATATGTATTTTTAATTTTGAGTCAGATAACAAAATATAAAACTACTCCCTATGCTACTGTGCTGTGCTCAGTCGTGTCTGACTCTTTGCCATCTCATGGACTGTAGCCTGCCAGGCTCCTCTGTCCATGGGACTTTCCAGGCAAGAGACTGGAGTGGGTTGCCATTTCCTACTCCAGGGGATCTTCCTGACCCAGGGATGGAACCACGTCTCTTGCGTCTCCTGCACTGCAGGTGGATTCTTTACCACTGAGCCACACAGGAAGCCATACAAGATGTTATTACCACTGGGGTAAACTGGGTAAAGGGGATACATACAGTGTGAGTCTACAATAAGTTCAAAATAAAGAAAATTTACGGAAAAGTATTGAGAGGGTTGGAACACTGTGAAAATGTAAAGCATTATAATAAAAGGAAAAAATTTTTAATGTTAAAAATAAAAACTGGTATGATCTTTTGATTTTCAAAAAGTCTTTTCCATCTGTCAAGTTAGTTCCCTAGCTGGGGAAGATTTCTTCTTTTTCAGGTGATGATGACTACTCAGAAGACCTTTAAAGTACTTAGTAAAGCATTAACTCATTTTTGAAGAATTAAGAAAAGAACCTGTGACCCCACTAGGCAAAAGACTAGAGTCAGCAGTTTTCTACTTTCTTCTACCCTCCCCAAAGTGTGTGAAAATTTAATTTTGGCTGACTTCTAAAACTCAGGTCTGCCTTTAAAAGTGAAAAGTAGCACCCAAGATGAAATGGATTATTGCTATGAACCATTTTATGAAAAGGAACAATGAGATAGAAAATCCTTAAAAACTTCAAAAGAAAATTCTTGGGAAACATGGAAAGACTACTCTTTTATCTTATAAGCGTTCAACACCTGCGAGGCATTTGTTCTGTCATGCAGACCAGCCCTGAAGCAGGTTTATGTTTGTATGTGTATGTATGTGTGTTTAAATTTTAGCATTTGCTATTCATCAAGTCCATTAGGCATCCACAATTAGAACCCCTATAAAGTGTGCTTTAATCCTGCTCCACACCCATCGGAAGGAATGAGGCTATACGACAAGGCAGCTCCTGTATGAACAGGCAGTCTGTTCAAAAAAGTATTTGGGATTGTTAACACTGGAAACTTGAGACACCTAATGAGAAAACAGCGCTCAAAAGACCAAAAGCACTGTACACCCAACACCCACGCATATATGAATTTTGGACAAAATGAAACAATTAAGGGCCCACATGTGTACTCACATACCAGAAGAAACAAATTTAAGAATTCGGAAATAAGGCAAGAATTCAACTTGTCAGAAACAAAATCATTGCTATGTTTATACTAATTTTCGTTTGCTGAGAAAAAACCATTTATGTATATACTGTCACTGTAAAAAAATTATTTACGGTTTTGAATGATAAATTGTAAGTCTAATAATATTTTTCTTGACAAATAGTGGCTTTACATATGGCTTAAATAATTAAACTTCTACCAAAAACATTACTATTTCGGTAACTGCCTAATCAATTTCAACTCCAAAGTAAAGACATTGTCTTTATAAAATGCAGCTACTTTTAGTGTGTGTTTAGTTTACTTTTAAGATTTAATTATATCAAAATGGGTAAATTAATTTTTTGCAGATTTTATTGAATTTATGTTAATACAAATGGAAAATAATACATGTGACAGTTAATGACAGTATTCTTTTTTAAACTGAATTATAGTTGATGTACAATATTATGTTCTTTGTTGTTGTTACAGGTGTATAATTAGTGATTCCCAATTTTTAAAGATTATACTCCATTTATAGTTACTATAAAATATTGGCTGTATTTCATGTGTTGTACAATACATACATGTAGCTTATTTTACACCTAATAGTTTATACCTCTTAATCCCTTATCTTATATTGACCCCCACTTACCTCTCCCCACTGGTAACCACTGATTTGTTCTTTTTATCTGTGGGTCTGCATCTTCTTTTTGTCATATTCACTCATTTGTTTAATTTTTTAGATTCCACATAGAAGTGATACCATATAGTATTTGCCTTCCTCTGTCTGACTTCTCTCACTTGGCATAATACCCTCTAAGCACATCCATGTTACTGCAAATGGCAACGTTTCATTCTTTTCATGGCTGAGTAATATTTCAGTGTGTGTGTGTGTGTATTTACACACATCTTTATCCATTCATCTGCTGATGGATACTTACATTGTTTCCGTATCTTGGCGATGGTAAATAACACTGCTATGAACACTGGTGTACATTTACCATTTCAAATTAGTGTTTTTATTTTCAAATATATACCCAGGAGTGAAATGGCTGGGTCATAGGGTAGTTCTACTTTCAGATTTTTGAGACACCTTCATACTGTTTTCCACAGTAGCTGCACTGATTTATATTCCCACTATGACAGCTCCCTTTTCTCTACGTCCTCACCAACATTTGTTATTTGTGTTCTTTATAAGTCATTCTGACATGTATGTGGTGATGTCTCATTGCCCTTTTGATTTGTACTTTCCTGATGACTAGCTTGTCATAATAATGAACAGGACACTGATGTTATGGACCAAAATCACTTGTCATTCCTTTCATTGCTAATTTGTATAGTCTTAACATGAATTTTATCTTTTTGGAATTTTTGATGAAACATGGGAAAATAAATGGAGCAATCCAAAAGTGAATCAAGACATATTTATCCTGTCATATTAGAGCCTCCGCACTTTCCGTTTCTTCAAAGGGGTCCAATTCTGTCCTCACAAATCTGCCTCACTTTCTATGAAACTGATTACCATATTTACCAGATACAGAAAATATTATGAGATGTTGATGACAGAATGTAGCATGGACAAAAAACTATTTATTAAAATGGTAGCACTCTGAAAAATATTCTAAATTTCATCTTATAACTTGTGCTTTTAAAATAATAAACCAGATACTGACAGGGATTTTAAAACATGAAAAAAACCCCCCAAACCCCTGCATTCAAATGAATTCAAATGTATTTAAGTTTGTATGCATATCTAAGAAAAATTATGTAACTCAAGTATTACATTAATAACTTTTCCATTTTTTTTAACCTGGACATGAAGTTTTAGAAGTAATGAGTCAATTTTGATTCCTGTATATACTTTAAAACCTGCGAAGTCTGGACAAGTCCATGTTTGATGTCTTTCAAGTGGCCTCTTACACTGGGTTTCTCCAAATGGATCCTCTACTTTCAAACAAAAAAATAAAGTATCCTTCAGGCATGTCTTTGATCTTATAGTAAGAGTCACAGGAACTGATTTTACACAGAATGATGTGGAACACATTGACAAGGGACTGTCAAGAGTCTTCCCTTCAGCAAATTTGCCAGGCCCCACCAAAATATTTTTAAATAACATATGTGTGCTTAGTCACTCAGTCGTGTCTGACTCTTTGTGACCCCATGGACAGCAGCCTGCCAGGGTCCTCTGTCCATGGGATTCTCCAGACAAGAATACTGGAATGGGTTGCCATGCCCTTTTCCAGGGGATCTTCCCAACCCAGGGATCGAACCCAGGTCTCCCACATTGCAGGTGTATTCTTTGCCATCTGAGCCACCAGGGAAGCCCAAATACTAATTTTTTAAAAATAGTGCTCGATCATTTAAAATCTTTAAGAATCCGTAAGTAATCTCGAAATTGGTAAAAGTTGCCTAATCAGTATATTAAAATATGCCAGAATTTATCTTCTCTCAACTCAAACATATATCCAGTGTTAGATATGTTTGATATATCATGTATATCAAATTCATAAAGCACAGATATTAATAGAGTTTCCTGAAGAATCTGAAACACCAAGAAACATGAAGAAATCTAACAAATATTTTATCCCTGTTATGAGCCTAAAAAATAAAACTGTCCCAGTTTTAAATGGGTATGCATAAAAATTCTAAAATGATGATGATTATGTGCCACATGAAAAACAAGCAGTTTGGTTAATAATAACAACAAAAATAAGTCACACATAAAACAGTATGTACATGGATCACAACAATACAATAAGCTACATGCATTTCTCTTAAAACTAGAAAAGAATAGACAACTGTCATTCTTATAAAATGATGCTTTTACAGTATCACCGAAAAATAAAAAATTTAAAGTAAATGAGTAGTATTTAGGGTTTCAGAGACAAAAAATTTTGATATTTTCATATCTTATGGAAATTTTTTTTGGCCATGCCACAGGCTTGTGGAATCTTAGTTCCCTGACCAGGGACTAAACCCAGGCCACGGCAGTGAAAGCTCTGAGTCCCAACCACTGGACTGCCAAGGAATTCTCTTATGGGATTTTGAAAACTTATGTTCAAGAAAATGCTCCACTGATGCAGATATAAACTATGCAATTCATTCAGATACCAGTTACTAATTTCTTACCACGTGCCAAGCACTTTTACCTATGGAAATGCAAGTAGAAAGATGAGTAAGATCTGGACTCTGTATAATAAAATTTTAATGATCTTAAAAAGCAGTTATACACCAGAAAGTAATTATTTGAAGGATAAAGAATTTAGCCTTATGCTTGAAGATGGCATAATGCTAATTCTCTATCAAATGTTTAATAAAAACTCAAGTACGTCTGGTCCTATTTAAATCATTTGGAGATACTATGTTTGTTTTACCTCCAGGTCACAAAGAATAAGCTTTTATATAGTGTATTGCTCCCATAATAGCTTAAACTTCAAGTTGTTCCTACAGGTAAACTTGCATGGTGGGGTCACAGTATAATAAACCAAGAGGAAGATAAGGCTGGTCTTCAACAGAAGTTGGGAGATGTTATTATTCCTTTGTAGATTTAAAAGCTCATGCAGCTGATTATATTGTTATTATCTGTAACCAAGACAGACTATCTTATATTTGGCTTATTTTTGTTATCACTTTGTTATATAATTATACTGTATTAGTATTTTCCTAAGGAGAGATGAATACAATGCTCCCCAAACCCACTGTATCTTCTTCATGGCTATATTGTCAGCAACTGCTATGATTCCCAGTATATAATTCAGTAACTACTCACTGAATGAACAGCAAGTCAGTACTAAAATTCAGAATCCTTCCTCAATGTTTCACACTATATTTTCTGGGGGGAAATAGTGTAGTCAAGTGAAGAGTAGAATTAATGTAAAATACTCATATTTGTCCCTGGACATATGACCATAAGCATAATCACTTTAAAATCATATCTTTATCATTAACAACAAATTTGAATTTCTAAATTTTTAAATATTTGAAGTCAATACCATGCCTCAGATATAAACAGCTCCTATCAATTGATAGGCAAGAGGCCAACAAGCCAATAATCAGGTATATAAACAGTTCTTAAAAAGAAATGCAAACCACCCTCAAACATAAGCAAAGATGCTTAATTTCACTTATAAGGGAAATATAAATTAAAACTACACTTTTCAGTAGATATGTTAATAAAATACAACATGGAGACATGTTTTAGATACAGATTAGAACAAACTAACTATAAACAGACATTTTAGGTACCTGAGTAAAGTTGAACATGACCACCTAATAGGTATGAGATGACATTAAAGAATTTATTTAATGTGATAGTGGCATTTTCTGGTTAAAAAAGACTCCTGGAATATACTAAAATGTTTATATATGAAATTATGTCAGAAACTTCAAAATAATTGAGTGGAAGAGGGATAAAGATGCAAATGGAATATGGGTAAAGACTGGCCATGTTGGCTGAAGCTGAGTGATGGGTAAGTAGGAGTTCTTTATACAATTTTCTTTACTTCTGTAAGTGGGTAATATTTCCTAAAATTAGTCTTAAAATTCAAATTAAAAAAAAATAGAAAACAACACAAAAGGTAATAAAAAGTGGTTACCTTTAGTGTGTGGGGAGGAGAGGGATAAATTTTTACTGTTTATTTTGTACTTTGACAATTTTAGAAAAAAAGTTTAATAATAATTTAAAAACACAGTAAAACAAGAATAACTCCACTGATACCCGGATTTCTAAATGAACACTAATGTACCTAGACTACATCGGTAATCCTAATATGCTGAAAGAGAGCTTTAAAGGAAACAGATCAGAATAATTTATCAAAGAATGAGCATAACAGAGCAGTAAAGTATGCAAGTGAACTGGGAGATGTATTGAAACTCCAACCTTTCATAATAAAATTAAAGAGTTTTTAATGTTTATCTCAGCCACGAATTTAAAAACTACAATTAAGAAATAGTTTCAGTAAAGTTGTATGATACAAAGTCAACACACAAAAATCAGTGGTGTTTCTTTATATTAACAATGAGCAATCTGAAAAGGGAATCAAGAAAATTCCATTTATGGTAGCATCCAAAAGCATCCAATACAAAATTAAGGAATAGGCTTAACTAAGGAGATGAGACTTGTATGATGAAAACTACAAAACATTGCTGGAAGAAATTTTTAAAAGTTAAGACATCTTATGTTCATGGAACAGAAGACAACACTGTTTAGATGTCAACACTACTCAATGTGATCTATAGATACAATGTAATCTGTATTGAAATCCCAATGATATTTTTTGCAGAACTAGAAAAATCTGTCCTAAAATTCGTATGAAATCTCAAGGGACTCCAAATAACCACAACAATCTTGAAAAAGAACAACACTGGACACCACATATTTCTTGACTTCAAAACAAAATAAAAAGCTACAATAATCAGAACAATGTGGTACTGGCATAAGGACAGACATATAGACCAATTAGAATAGAGCCCAGAAATAAACTCTTGCAGATATGATGAAATGGTTTTTGAGAAGGGTTCCAAGACCATTCAAAGAGGAAAGGACAGTCTTTTCAACACATGGTGCTGGGCAAGTGAAATATTCACAAGCAAAAGAAGGAAGTTAGACTCTTACATTACACTAAATACAAACTTTAACTCAAATGGATCACGGACCTAGACATAAAAGCTAAAACTGTAAAACTCTTAAAAGAAAACACAAGGGAAAAGCTTAATGGCAATGAATTTGGCAATGATTTCTTGGAACAAAAGAGAAGTATAGGCAACAAATGAAAAAAGTAGATAATTTAGACTCTACCAAAATTTAAAACTTCTATGCATCAAAGGACACAATTGACAGAGTGAAGAAGCAACTCACAGAATGGCAGGAAATACTTGCAAGCATGTATCAGATAAGAGATTAATATCCAAAATATACAAAGAACTTCTACAACTCAACTGCCACAAAAACCAATCTGATTAAAAATAGGCAAAGAATTTGAGCAGACATTTCTTCAAATGTACACAAATAGCCAATAAACAGGAAAAGATAATATAGCCAATAAGCATGAAAAAACAACATTACTAATCATTAGGGAAATAAAAAGAATATGGAGTTTTCTTAAAAAGCTAAAAAAAGAGTTACCATATGATCCTGCAATCCAACTCCTGGGCACACATCAGGAGAAAACTAATTTGAAAAGATACATACATCCCAATGTTCACAGCAGCACTATTTACAATACTCAAGATATGGAAGCATCTAGTGTTCACTGACAGATGAATGGTTAAAGAAGATGTGGTACAGATATACAATGGAATATTACTCAGTAATAAAAAAGGAATGAAACAGTGCCATGCAGCAACGTGGATGGACCTAGAGAGTACCATATTAAGTGAAATAAGTCAGAGAAAGACAAATATATCACTTATACGTGGAATCTAAAAAAAATGATACAAATACAAAACAGAAATAGAGTCAAAGACACAAATACCAACCTTATGGTTACCAAAGGGGATGGATGGGGTGAGATAAATTAACAGTTCGGGATTAACATATACACATTATATACTATAAACAGGTAAACAACAAGGACCTACTGTGTAGCACAGGTGACTAACATTTTATAATAAACTATAAACCTAGAATACATATTTACGTATAACTGAATCACTATGCTGTACACTTAAAACCAACACAATTGTAAATTAAATATACTTCAATTAAAAAAAGAAAAAGCTATGTGACTTACAAAGCACTGTATTAGCAAACCTATGGTGGCAACACATAATCAAGAAATACATGTAAAACAAAGCATTTCCACACATGGGACAAATGTATTACATTAAAGTCACAGAATTAGATAGGTATACTAAGGTTTAATATCCAACTTGAGATCAGCTTTCATAGTACATTTTCACAATCACATGTAATATTTATATACTTATCCAACCACAACAGCTCAATCGTCTGTATGCTCACTACATTTCATATAAATATTTTAGTTCTTATTACACTGTAATTATCTGTTAACATGACTTTATCTCTACCAAAATGCAGACTCTCTGAAGGCAAACTGCTATTTATTTTTGGATCACAGGGCTTGGTGGCAAACCCAAGCACTGAGAAACAAATTCTCAAGGTTTGTTGAACTTAAGAAGTATATAAAAAAATCCTGTAAATAAATTCACAGAAGAAAATTAACTGTAGCGGTTATATAACTTGGCTGAGATCACAGAGCATGTAGATAAATGAAATCAGAATTCAAATCCAGATCTTCAATCAACCATTTCCATGCCCCTTCCACCACACCATACACATTAACACAAGTAACTACAAGTTGCGCAAGAGCTACATCCTATGGTAGTTGTCTGTAGTCAAAAAGCAACAACTCAGCCATAAATATGAATCCCCCAAAATTAGAACAGTAAAGGTCCCTTAAGAAGGAGATCTTTGAACTGTCGCACAGACTAGTTATTACTACTATGTCTCAGCAGAATAATGCTATAGGTATTTAAGAAAAAAATTACCTTGTACTTCCTTATCATGATACTCCTTCAATTTTGTCCAAAGATCCTTGAAATCATTAGATACATCTGCAGAACTAGGGCTTCCACAACTGCTTCCTGAGAGGTTCATCTTGCTTAATACGCTCCACGCTTCTATTGGTTAATGTTTCCTGAACTTTTCTGTTACATTATATACGTCTGAAGTTGCCTTTGGCCAGTTGAAATACCTGAAACAACAGATTACAAGGTAAATGAATTCTACATTTATCTTTATGTAATTTGAAACCAGGATGACTTCAAGCCCAGCCAGCTATACTCAAGTTTTCCTTCTTAACCTATGATCAATCACTTTAGAATTTGAGGTGCAGAAGTTAGGGAAAAAAGATGATTATGGAAAGAAAAGTCCCAATTTCAGTTATCTGGCCTTAAATCACGCAAATTTTTTTCAGGTGAATTTTTTCTTATTCTGTCAAAAAGGAAGTGATTACCTACATTGTGTTATATTGAAAGGACTCTTACATAGAGAGGTTTATAATCATTCATGGTCAGAACCAATTCACCATTCTTAAAGAATTTATTGCTTTTTAAACTTCTGAGCTGATATGGAATACAACATTTTGAACCAAAAACTGGAAAGCATTCTGAAGTATTCTTGACTTAGGCATTCACATCTAGACATACACGCACACTGTAAAAGAGCAAGAAAGATGATTGACATAACACAAGTATCTGAACAGCTTTTTCATAAGAGAAATCCGTGAGCAAGAAACACAGCAAAGATCTATGGAGACAGAAACAATAATAAAGCAACTAGGGAAAAGTTATTTCGTGCCTCTCAGAGTAAAGGTGAATGATCATTACTTGTGTAACCCCTGAAGGAAGCAAAAGGCTATTATTAGGAAGTTCAAGTGAATTAATAAATATTTTAATATGTGTTCTTAAATTGAAACCATTAACTAGTTACTACTAAAAAAAAATTAAATGATTAACAAGTCTACTAAACCTCACATCTCGCTCCTTAGCCAATGCCTTACCATTGCTAACAAGTGCCCAAATAGATTTAAGTGTCTCTTGCTATTTCTTGAGGTCTCTGATGAAGAGGCTAAGATAAGCAATGGCCATTTCCAAAGGGAGCAATATATGTGCAGAGTCACTTGGTGAACTATAAAGCACTAAAGAAATAAAAATACATTAAGGCTTTCCAAAATCGTGACTAAACTTTTTAAAAATAGTGAAAACTGAACAAGTACTAGATTTTAGATAATGTTAAGAATTTTTTAATTTTCTTGTATGATAAAAAGAAAGCCCTTTCTTTATCTATTAAAGTGATAAATAATGTAGTCTCTATAGGTAAACTGAAGATTCACTGGGACTTGCATTAAAATACTCCAGCGAAAATAAGTAAATGTTGGGTGGACAGATAAATCAAGAAGGGTTGAACTATCACAATTATTGAAGCTGGGCAACCAGATAGGTATATGAAGGTTTCATAATTCTAGTGTTTTTCTAGTCTAGTTTTCTAATAATAAGTGTAAATTATTATTTACATAATATACATCATATTAAGTATATAATATAGTAATGCATTACTATATTATTTATACAATAAAGTTTTTAAAAGTGGGTCCATTGAATTAATACAGCTTTATCTTCAAAGAGGCCTGTTCTAAAAGATAAAGCAATGGGTCTCTTCTATCATCAATATAAGCCACCATTTATTAAGTGTTCACTATATACCATTGGAGAAGGAAATGGCAACCCACTCCAGTGTTCTTGCCTGGAGAATCCCAGGGACGGGGGAGCCTGGTGGGCTGCCGTCTATGGGGTCGCACAGAGTCGGACACGACTGAAGCGACTTAGCAGCAGCAGCAGCAGCATATACCATGGAGTGTGCCATTTTCTATTCTCTTTTAATTTAATCGTCAGAGCAACTGCATGAAACAGCCACTATTACTAATTTCATTTTAGAGCTGAAGAAAACAGGCTTAAGAGATTAAATGACTTGCCCAAGGTCACACTACGAGGCTACATCAAGGCTGGAACTCAACTTGTGATGTCAGTGAACTCCAAAATACTTTTAAGAAGCCAAAAAAAAAAAAAGTAAGTTAATTACCTATATTAATCAAAAAGTTCAAATCAATATTTGTTACTTTAATGAACAGTTTAAAATTGTATATTTTAGTATTAAATGGTTTAAAGCCAATAGTGTAAAATAAAACTTCCTTTAATAAATATATCTATCTTCAGAGACAGTAAAAAGGTTGGTTTTTGTTTTTTTTTTTGCCCCGCACATAACAATGTATCAATACTAAACTTGCAAAGTCTGGATCACAAAACCCTCTCCACTCTAGTTTGCAAGCTTAGCACTTATTGCTGGCATCTCTTTTGATACTGAACCGTTATTTATTGGCACGACGTTGCCCTTCAATTTCTCAGAAATGTGCATCTTTCCTCTCAAGCTGCATTCTGGGCTGAATGGTCGGCAATCATTTAACACATTTCTATGCATCCTGCTGCAGTGTAAATCATAAATCACAACACTGAACGTGCTCAAGAGATTTCTTTCCTGTCACACCACGCATATGCTTACACAGGTGAGCTAAGAGCGGCACCTCGGGTCACACAAGGGTTCTGAACACATTGAACAGGGACTCTGAGTCGTCCTCTCGCGGGCAGAGCAGAGATCCAGAGTCTCCCATCCCAGCACCCTTTGCCATCAGCCGCTTCTCCCGCGGCTCGAAGGGCTGGTGGGCCGCCCTCACTTAAGCGATCCACAGGACTGGCGCCGAGACCGCGCGAGGCCACCCCGGGCGCAGGTCCACGCATGCGCGGGGGGGCTCGGCGCCGGCAGCCAAGCTCTCAGCTGGTGAGGAGACCCAGAACTGCACCGAGCGGTATCCCGTCAGCGCTCAGGTCCACCTCCCCTGAGTTTAGGCCTGCCCCAGCCCGCTCGTAGACTCAGACCGATGACCAAACAACCATCCTCACCCCGGGGCCAAACGCCTTCGGTCAGACCGCAACTGCGGACCGGAAGTAGTCGCTAGGACCCAGCGCTCTGGGTCGGGGGAAAGGGATTCCTTCTACTCACAGCTTACAAGAAGGTCTCGAGATTCTCCGAAGCCCCCAGCTGGGAAGCAGACACGCTCTGAGACTGGAAAGTCTGAGACGGCCGTTTGCTTTTCTCCTCGCTCCCTGACTAACCTACCAAACTGGCGGCGGCCAAGCCGCCCCCTCGGGGCAGCCCGCGCTTTCCCGGGCTGGGGGAGGGCCCGAGGGCTGCCAACCCCGCTAGCCCCGCCCGGGCCTCGCGTGACGTCACGCAACGTCGCGTGGGAGTTCCCGCGACGTCACGCCCCTTCCTCCTCCTCTCTTGGCGGTGTGAGGCGTAGCTCCCAAGTTGGGAGCGGGTCGGCGAGCAGTTCCACCACGGTGGGCGGTGACTGGCGAGGTGGGGCGCCGCCTCCGAGCGGTCGGAAGGGGCTCCGAGAGCTGGCGGCCGCCACAGCGGTTTTGAGATTCCCCGGAGAAAGCTCACGCTGTTCTGACTGCGGAGCTTCGAGTTCTCCTGAGGCAGATTCAGATATGTCGGAATTAAGTCCGTTTCTGGGAAAGCATGTTTGAGTGGTCTGTACCAAATGGAAAGTTAAAGATAATTGCGTTAAGGGACACTTATCAGTCTAACGTCGCTCTCCGCCACGTAGCTCTTACCTACAGTCTAGTGATGCGACGTGACAGGACTGGGTGGCGAGGCCGTGTAGCAAAATAAACGCTGTGTATATTATGCTCAGGTTCAAAACGGTTTCTGACGAACCTGGAATGAGACGGAATCAGAAGTTCCTCATTGTTTATTGGAACAACATGAACATGCTGTTAGATAATCTTTTTAAGTCGACGTTTTCTGTCGGTGCTTGTTTGTAAACATTGAAATTGTTAGTATGTTTTCCTGTTTATTTTGGTTTCCAAAAGAAGCGTTTTTAGTATCAGAAATTCTAAAAATAAAGATGAAGAAAATAAGCAGAATAGACAAGAATCACAATATCTTTTAAACTAGTTAAATACTTTAATACTTAAAAGACCTGGGAGGAACACAGAGGATAACATAATAAACTTAAAAAAGTTAAGTTGTTAAAAAAGTTGTATTTAGGAAATCATAGGTATAAAATGTAAAGGTAATTTTCCCATTCTTTCCCAGTCATAAGGGATGAATATCGCAGTTTACTCCTTGCAAGTGAGCATAACAGGACGTTTCTGTACCATGCTAGCAAATGCTGTTGGGGCTGCTGAACATTCATTACCCTGTTAAAGCAATTCTCATTCATTTCCAAATTTTATCTTGTTTTAATCTTTTTGATTAGATCCTCTTACAGCACCCTGTACTACTGACACTTATTACAGTTTTCATTATTTAATTCTGTCTCTCCACCAGACTCTTAAGCTTCCTAAGATCAAAACCACATCCTGTTCACTTTTTTTTTAATCACCAGAAACTAACTCAGTACCTGCCAGAGAGGCAACCTCCGTGTAAATATGGATGAATTGGGCATCCGTTGAGGGATTCCTCTTTTTATTTAAGCAGAGAGTATCTTTGAATCCATTCAAAATCCTTAGATTCTCATTATGGAATTTTAGGATAATCACTTTACCGGTGGAAACAGTGGGCATACTCTAGATTTTTGCCTCCAATAAGGAGCTTTAAGACCCGCATGGTGGAATAAATTACGAAATCCTGAAGATCTCTGAGAAAACTTCTTTAACAGGGAAGCACATACTTGAACTCTTTGTAGTTATTTGCGTTTCACAAATTTTATGGCTTAGAACAATGTTTTCCAAGCTTATTGGGTACCTGGGAAATGAACAATTGTATTACCTGTTGTAAAACCGATCAGACTGCTTCTACCCAGAGCAACAGAAATTAGGATTCTAGCGACCTCACGCCCAGCACTGCCCTCTTGAGGTCTGGGAGTTTAACGTCCTACTCTTGCCTGGAAAATCCCATGGATGGAGGACCCTGGTGGGCTGCAGTCCATGGGTCGCTAAGAGTCCGATACGACTGAGCGACTTCACTTTCACTTTTCACTTTCATGCATTGGAGAAGGAAATGGCAACCCACTCCAGTGTTCTTGCCTGGAGAATTCCAGGGACAGGGGAACCTGGTGGGCTGCCGTCTATGGGGTCACACAGAGTCGGACACGACTGAAGTGACTTAGCATATGTATAATCTATTAGAGGCCCTTAGGATGCTTGATTTTTAAAGTGTGTAAAGGGGTCGAAAAGAGTCGGACACGACTGAGCGACTGAACTGAACCGAACATGGTTAAATCATATATGTACATTTAATCAAAATAAGAAAAATCATGCACTAACAACTCTAGGATTCTTAGACGTGTACACTTTTGAAACTGTAGATTTTGAAGTCATCTGCATGCATGCTCAGTTGCTAAGTCATGTCTGACTCTGCAACCCGAAGGACTGTAGCCTGCCAGGCTCCTCTGTCCATGGGATTTCTCAGGCAAGAATACTGGAGCAGGTTGCCATTTCCTCCTCCAGGGGATCTTCCAGGGATGCAACCTGTATTTCCTGCATTACAGGTGGATTCTTTACCACTGAACCATCAGGGAAGCCCTGGAGTCATCTAACTCAAGCCGTTTTACAACTGAAACTCTTTGTTGATTCATTCTACAATCTGCTTAACTCCTATAGCTGGGTGGTTGAGGGTTGTGAAGGAAAAATCACATAACAGATTAGACTGACATCACTAAAATTACATGGTTTCAGACCTCATATAGGGCACCAGTTAATCTCTCAGGTAGCCTTTATTCAGTTCCTTCTGTTTCCTTTGCCATCTTCCAAACCTTCACTGTTTTCCTCAAGCCTCTACAGAGTACTCATTCTCAGCTAACACCTTCACCTCCTGGTTAAACAAGACAGTTAGTCTCTATAAGTGTGATCTTCCTGAACTTTCTTTTTCCTTTCTCAACTCTGAATTAGGCAATACCATTTTGCAGTGAAATTGCAACCCTAATCCAATTGCTTCTCATCACCTTGTCTGTATCCAATCTGGGCCTCTCCACCATCATCTCAAGCATTTTCTGAAGCAGTACATACTCAGTTGCTAACTCATGTCTGACTCTGCAACCCCAAGGACTATAACCTGCCAGGTACCTCTGTCCATGGGATATCTCAGGCAAGAATACTGGAGTGGGTTGCCATGCCCTTCTCCAGGGGATCTTCCTGACCCAGGGATTGAACCTACCTGTATTGCAAGTGGATTCTTAACGACTGAGCCATTTGTGCAGCAATAGCCTTCCTTTAAAAAAAACAACTATCTTTCTACTTACACTGTTTTCCCTTTACAGTGTATTCAGCAATAGCAGTCAGAATGATTCTTTAAAACCTAAGTCAGAACTGACACTCCCCTGCTTAAGACATTCCAAGGTCTTTCCATCACTTTAGAATAATAGCAACTCCCTTTCTATGGAATCAGGACAGGTCGATTACTGTATTCTACTGATGTTATCTTCTAAATAGAGTCCTGAACTAGTGCTTTCCTTTCCTCCTCACTCTTATAGCCCTAGCTTGGGCTCTGATATTTCTTACCTAGACCATGCTTCCAGTCTTGCTCCTAAATGTAGTTTCCACACAGCTGCCAGAGAACCCAACTATTGTTTCTGATCTTGGCACTCCCTTGCTTAAAACCCTTCAGAAACTCCCTATTACCTAAAGATTAAAATTCAATCCCAGGGACTTCCCTGGTGGTCCAGTGGCTAAGACTCCATGCTTGTAGTGCAGGGGGCCTGGGTTCAAACCCTGGTCAGGGAAATAGATCCCACATGCTTCAACAAGAATTGAAGATCTTAAGTGCCGCAACTAAGACCCAACATAACCAAATAAATAAATAATAAATATATTAAAAAATTGACAATTTAAAAAAATGTCAAAGAAGTCCCTCTTAACCTTGCGCCTCTAACCACCACATCATCCTTTCCCTCTAAAACAGGTTGTTGTTGTTGTTGTTCAGTGGCTAAGTTGTGTCTGACTTTGTATGACCCCATGGACTGCAGCTCGCCAGGCTTCCTTGTCCTTCACTATCTCCCGGTGTTTGCTCAAATTCACGTCCATTGAGTCGGTGATGCCTTCCAACTAGGGAGACTGCTTATATTCCTCCTTCCAGCTCCTTGCTATTTCTTTGTCTTGGCTCATATAACCCTCTTCTCTTGAAATGACTTCCACCCAGATACTTTATATCTCTACGTAGCCTTTAAGACTTAGCTCAGGCAGTGCAGCTCCAGGAGACCACCTTAAGGTCTCTCATCACTGCTCCTTCCTACCCTCTTCCTTTAATAGCCCTCCTCATTCTCCCATACTCCTCTTTGTATGTATTTTATCACTGCATTTAATGCCGTTATATTGTAATTATTTTTACAGCTTTTACCCAACTAGACTGCAAGGGGTTCTTTGATAGCAGAGACTGTGCTTTCTTTATTCTTCTCAGTATTCCTAGTTCTTACCAGAAAGTCTTGTGTGTGTGTGTGTGTGTGTGTGTGTGTGCTTAGTTGCTCAGTTGTGTCCGACTCTTTGTGACTCTTTATATAGCCCGCCAGGCTTCTCTGTCCACGGGGATTCTCCAGGCAAGAATACAGGAGTTGGTTGCCATGACCTCTTCCAGGGAGACTTCCCAACCCAAGGATCAAATCCATGTCTTCCACATTGCAGTTGGATTCTTTACACAGTGAGCAGTTGGATTTGCAGTTGGATTCTTTACACAGTGAGCCACCAGAGAAGCCCATGAATACTGGAGTGGGTAGCCTATCCCTTCTCCAGTCTTAGCACAGTACTATCTAATAAAGCCACATATATGATTTAAAATTTTCTAGTAGCCACATTTAAAAAGGTAAAATACAGCAGGTGAGATTAACTTAATATATTTTGTTTAACCTAGTTTGTCTAAAATATTATTTCAGCATGTAATCCATGTACAAATTATGAATGAGACCTTTTACATTAATTTTCTTCATTAATTTGAGTCTTCAAAACCTGATGTGTCTTTTACTGTTATAGGACATTTAATTTGGGTTAGCCACATTCCAAGTGCTCAAAGCCACATGTGGCTAGTGGCTACCATATTGGATAGCCCAAGACTATCATATATAATGAATAAATGAGGTCCTATGGTTTACCTGATGAATCAGGATGGAGCTGATTCACAGTCTATTTCTGCTATTTGTGCTGGCCATTTCCCATCTCTTCTCCCTCTCTATACTTCATCTTCTCCTCCCCTCCCAGCACTGAGGCCTGTATCCCCAGGCAAAAAATTTAGTGATTAAACTCATTATGATTGTTTAAAATAAAGTCCAGCACTTCTAACATGAACACACAATACTAGGGGTGAGCTGTATCCCTAGAGTCAGAACTATTTTAAGAGCAAAACAAAGGAGATAATAAGACAGAGATAAAAATAATGAGGTTAAGTATAATAAGAGAGATAAGAGGGGAGAGAAGTATTAACATAATAGAAAATTATGTTAACTGTCAAAATTTATGTCAACCTAAATGAACACTTGATTTAATTTTTAAAAAGTTGTTTACAGTAATTATTAACTGTTGTTTGGGGGTAGGGGTATACATCAATTAGTGATCTTGCCCCAAGTGCCAAAATGTTTAATGATTTGAGTGGATGGTGCCAAGATTCCAGTTAGGTTGAACAGTTTTGTAATTGTTTTAAAGATATATTTAACATTCATGGCGGATGTCAGTATCATAGTTTTTATTTTGATAGTCTTAGGTGGTCATTAAAGTGCTTATAACAGACATTAAAGATTATACATTGCTTTCTAATTAGAAAAATTAGCTTCATTAGTCTAGCCAACTTCCAACTTTATTTTGGTAAAGAAGCTTTATTTATTTTGATTATCACTATGGCTACATAGAGCATCTTCATTTCCCATGATAAGCTATTAAAGTTGTTTGTGTTTTTAAGTACTTAGCTACTTCATTTCACATCAGCAATGGGCAAAGTTTTATTAGATACATAATTTTCCCAATTTCAGAACTATCTCTTTATACTTGATAGTCTTATACAGTATACCATGTGCTTGCCTATTGGCATAGGTTTAAATGATGGTGGGCTGATCAAGAATGTTTATGATCTGGTACTGCAAAGTGATTTATTGTCAAAGGAAAGGGGCGTCTTTTTCTTCCAGATCATCTGTTTCTATATAGTGGCTGCTTGGGCAATATTTTATATCTCTGCATATGGATTTATAAAGCCCAGAAATTTTGTTGGATAGGCCTTAGACCCTTTTTTTAACACTGACATTTGTAAGAACCTCAGAGCTCAACTGCTACAGAGATGATAAAAGAATTTGAGTGATCACTAAGACTGTAGGGTGATCTATAGAGATCAAAATACAAATGAATTGTATTTTCGGAATCTTGAAAAACTAATATTTTAATTCAGCAGATGTCGTTCTGTACAACATTGTCCTGTGTATGGATATATATATACACACACATATTTATGTATAATTTATACACACATATATATATACATATATTTATGAAAAGTTTATGATGATAAAAATACAAATATATATATACGTATATAATGTGTGTATATATATGTGTGTGTATGTGTGTGTGTGTAATGCTACCATGATGGCAGCTGTGGGAACAATATTTATTTACAGTAATGTAAGTAGAAAATAATATGAACTGTAGGAACAAATCACTGACACTTGGAGTCTATTAATTAAAGCATTCCTTGATAGGTTCACAAGAGCAAGCACATTTAATAGTCATTGCTTTGTCCACTAAAAATACAATGATTCACATCTTAAATAATGGTTTTTCCATCAGTAAACTGGTGAATTTATTCACTGATGGCAAATAGTTGTGACCTTTAATGTGTTCGTGCCTCACAAATTACAGATATGTCTTCAAACACACTGGCTGACTCCCCCCCCACATATTTTCCCTATTCTAACTATGTTTGAGAAAAATAGACTTTTAAAAAAATAATGTCTTTTTCCTTTTCCTAATCCATGTGTTAGTCATAGGTTAAGGAAGCTTTGATTGTTACCATTCCAAAAATGTTTTATGTTCAAAATTCAGCTCTTAGAGACCTTCAGTTTTAGCCAATACTTTTAAATTTTATAAGTTATAATCTGAACTATTATAAATGAAAAGTGAAATTAAATTATGTTTTAATTCACTTCTCACCCTTTAGGACAATTTGTTTTTGCAGGCTATTTAGAATAGATAGAATTCCTCTTCCCAAATCTAGTACACTTCTTATATACAATGCTCGTATGCCTGGCTTACCATCAACAGTTCTGGTTAATGTCTATTCTTCTGGCTTAGCTATTAACAGGGCTCCCATTTACTATAAAAAATATCCTGGTTTGAGTGATAAGTCAAATGGTCAGAAGGTTTAGGGAATTTGAAATATAGCATAATAAAAAAGGGAAGATTCAAATGACCCTTTGTTGGCAGGAATATTTCCTTCTCAACTATATACAGATCTATCTAAACTTGTTTTAAAGAATATTGTGATATAGATAATATAAGCCATAAAAGAATTACACTTTTTGATTTATTGATAGTACTTTGAAATTCCCATTAGTTGAGAAGTGGTTTATTTAATTCTGTTAGAAAATGGATTTAAGAAAAGTTTATGATGATAAAAATACAAAGTACTGTTCCTACTTATCTTCTCTTTTGAACCTAAAAATAATTATGTCATAAAGGTAGAACAGGTGCAGTTTTCATCTTTTCAGAGAAGTTGATAAATTAGGTGGTGTGACTAGTACTATATGTACAAACTAGTAGATAAGTTTACCCAAGATTCCAAACCAAGTTTTCTGGACATGAGTCCTGTATCTATGATCTTTTCAGTACACTCTGCTATTTTTGAATAATAGACTCTATATGAAACTTACTCTGTGCTTTTCTGTTTTTAATTTAGAAAATAGTTTTGAGAAAATAACCAAATAAAGTTTCTGAAAAATTATTCAGAAATTATTATTACCTAAATGCTAATTTACAGTTCCAGTGCATTTTTCTATTTACTTCAGAAAGATTTACATTATATGAGTTTACTAAAAGGACTTTTAAATTTGATAGCAATTTAAGTCTCATTGAGAAAAAGGAAAATAAACAGGGTTCTCTTGGTCAGGGTAGGAGTGAAGCACTTTTATCTCAGTTTTTAAAGACTGTTTTGCAAAAACAATTTTATTTCTTGGCACATGTGTTCTTTCACTTGGCTTACAGTAGACATGGACATTTGAAAGAGGAATATAAATTGATTTCTAATGGAATTAGTGAAAGTGTTTATTCTAGCTTTCCTAGCTAGATTTTTCATGTAGTAAGATTTTTCAATCTATTTGAAAACTAAATAGATTGAAGGGCCTTGAATTATGTTGTAACCTCAGAAGGGACCAGAGTAGGAAGTGCTCCAAAAAGCTGTAGCCTTGTTCTACAGTCATTGATAGCATATGGCCATATTCCCAGCCTGTGTTACTGTGTGAGTCCTGAGCTGAGAGGTGACCAGGATTTATGCTCTGGCCCTGCCTCAGGTTATTTGTATAATTCCTAGTCAAGTCTTACTTCCTCAACTGGAAAATGAGAATACTCATTCTTACTGTGTCCAAAAGGGTTGTTGTAAAAATGAGACATTATTTGTGAAACGTCTTAGAGAACACATCACAGAAGTTTGAAGCAGCTTGCCTATCAGGAACAGAGTGGTAGAAGGCTTTCTAGGCAGAAGGCATGTGCAAATGTTCTGCTATGGAAAATCGCTGAGTTGTGGAAACTGTAAGTGTACCATAATGTATTAATGTGGGCTTCCCAGGTGATGCAAGTGGTAAAGAATTTGCCTGCCAATGCCAGATATATGAGGGACACAGGTTGGGAAGATACTCTGGAGGAAGGCATGGCAACCCATTCCAGTATTCTTGCCTGGAGAATCCCCGTGACAGAGGAGCCTGGTGGGCTAAGTCCACAGGGTCACAAAGAGTCGGACACAACTGAAGCAACTTAGCATGCACACGTGCAATGTATTTGTATAGGTTGATAGTGGGAAATCAGCAGCAGCTCCACCTAGTTTTTTGAATGAATTATAATTTTTAACTATAATCCTCTTTAAAGCAAGTAATTTAACCTATCTGTGCCTCAGTTGTTTATCAGTGATATAACGATCATAATATATACCTTGGATATTTCACAGGATTGTTAAGGACTGAATGGTTATACGTGTTGTGCTGTGCTTCAGTCTTGTCCAGCTCTTGAAGACCCCATGGACTATAGCCTGCCAGGCTCCTCTGTCCATGGGGATTCTCCAGGCAAGAATACTGGAGTGGGTTGCCATGCCCTTCTCCAAGGGATTTTCCCAATCCAGGGATCAAACCCAGGTCTGCCACATTGCAGGCAGACTCTTTACTGACTGAGCCATCAGGGAAGCCTGACTGGTTATATGTATGTATTTAGATACTAGAAGAAACTGTTAATAATAGATAAATTTAAGAGCTGTAGCTAATCAAAAAGATGTTTCCAATTGCTAATGTTATGTAATTGTAGTGAAATTGTTGAATTGGTATGCAAATTGTGAGAGATTTATAACTATAGAAGGGATTAAATAATAATTTATTAAGTGGTATTACATATCTTACTTGATTCAAATGATTAAGTTTAAATAAGTCAGGTAGTTAAATAGTCAGGTAGTTATTATATTATTATTTCTGTTATATTCTAAGTGTTAAAGTGTTAGTCACTCGATCGTGACCGACTCTTTGAGACCACATGGACTGTAGCCCACCAGACTCCTCTGTCCATGAAATCCTCCAGGCAAGAATACTGAAGTGAATAGCCATTCTCTTCTCTAGGGGGTTTTTAACAACTGCCCAACTGCAGAATTGTAAGGAAAGGGGAAACTAATTTATTCATTTATTTCAGAAATTGATTGTTGTAAGGAATCATTTATTTAACAGAGATTTATGATCTATTCAGCTTCTTGGGAAAGGGAACATTGGGATCAAGTTGATTGTGATCTGAGCTAATTTAGTGAAGATCTGAGTACGTTTGATAACTCCTTTTGAAAATAGTATCTGCTATTATTGGACTTTGTTCAGCAGTTTATGTTCCCACTTTTTCTTGTTTCAATGCCTTCTTCAGTCTAGTTTCCCTTTTTTAGTTCACTAGCTAATTTAACCACTTTCTAAGAAAGAGTTGTTTTTAAAAAATTCAGATAATTATTCTATTCTGACATAGTTCAAATTAAATGAAAAGAGGATATGATTTTAATCAGATTTCTTTTTCAATTGTACCTATTTCTTCCTCATTTTCTCTAAGCTAAGTTTCTATCATTATGCAGACAAATATGGTATTTACTCAATTAGAGCATATAACTAGCTATTCAGTTTTCTATTTTTAATGAACTTGATTAGAGCCTTCATCTAACATATTTTTCAGAGCCATGCTCCAGGATCACATTAAATGTTATAATGAATTAGTTCTTGTAACCAGACCCTATTGAAAATAGTCCAAGACAAACTTGTAGTATTCAAAATTCTGTGTTTTACTATAGTAGTAAGTGTTATTTGAGGATGCAAGGTTTACAGTTTTACCAATGTAGACTTAAACAACAGTCTTCAGATCAATGCTGGACATAAAAGTATTTATAAAGTACATACTAATTGTTCATTCTGTGACAGTTTGGCTCTTTAAAAACTGGCAGCCAAATTCAGGAAATGAAATGTAGTTTATTAGAAAATACCTTTCTCACAGAAGATCAGGTTTCCATGCAGCTCAGGTTTTGTGGGAATGGATCAAATACATCAGACAAAAATAGGCTAAAGTTCCTCACTTTCCATTTGAAATTGCTATACTCATTTCTCAAACAATCCATTTTAGTTGTACAGTGTATTAGTTAAACATATATTGTTAAACTAACGAAAAAATAGTTTTACCGTATTTATTCTGTAATGGATCTGGACTGCTCTTGGGCCCAGGTCGCTCCAGTCATGGCAGTGCCAGCAGTTTCCTGTCAGGTCAAACCTGACAGCCCTCATCTGACTTCTGGTTTTAACATTTAGTATTAACATGTGGTTTGTTGTGGTACCAAAGGAACTGCTGAGAATTTAATTTACACTAATGTGTTTAATTTACACCTACTGGTGGAACTAGAATGACATGTCATTCATCTTAACAAGTAAAACTGTGGGAAAAGAGGTTGGTATTGTTGTGCTGAAATGGACTGAACAGCTTTTCGTGCTGAATGGCCTATTGCCAGTTTCCAGGTCCAGGGTTCAGTTTCCTGGCCAATAGTCAGTTCCAGTGGTTGGTTCTATATTATAGTTAAAAGACATACTTGTTCCTGAGCAACATTTATCTCTTTTAACTTTCGTCAAACGAGTTCTTGGACAGTGACTAGAGCAGAAGATAAGAGCTCACTGAACTTCTATGTAGATGTGTATTTACCATTCAGTACTTATTTGGGGGGCTTCCCGGTGGTGCAGTGGTAAAGAATCCACCGGCCATTGCAGGAGATATAAGAGATGGAAGTTCGATCCTTAGGTGGGGAAGATCCTCTGAAGAAAGAAATGGGAACCCACTCGGTTACTCTTGCCTGGGAAATCCCATGAACAGAGGAGCCTGATGGGCTACAGTCCGTGGGGTCTCAAAGAGTTGGACACAGTTGAGGACTGAGCACACGTGCACACTTATTATAATATATGATTGAAAATTGATCATAATATTAATATTTTCAAAAATGCAAATAATCCTTTTATCTCAGAGTGCATTTCAGCTACTTTCAGTTAGAAGACCTCCAAATGTAGACCTGTATGGATGGTCCTTGACTTAAGATGATTTGACCTTAATGATTTTTTGACTTTACAATGTTGTGAAAACCATATGCATTCAGTATAAGCCATAATTTTAATTCTGAATTTTGATCTTTTCCCGAGTTAGCAATATGCAGCATGATGTTGTCTTTATGATGCTGGGCAGCTGCCTTGAGCCGCAGCTCCTATTCAACCATGTAATCATGAGGGTAAACAGTTGGTGGACTTAAACCATTCCATACCCAGACCAACATTCTGTTTTTCTCTTTCAGTACAGTATTCAATAAATTATTTAAGATATTCAACACTATTATAAAATAGGCTTTGTGTTAGATGATTTTGCACACCTGTAGGCTATTTTAAGTATTTTGAGCATATTCAAGGTAGCCTAGGCTAAGCAATGATGTGTAGTAGGTTAGGTGTATTAAATGCATTAAAAAAATTTTTTTTTTTAATTATTTTCTGGCCACACCACATAGCATAAGGGATCTTTGTTCCCCAACCAGGAATTGAACTTGTGTAGTGGAAGCAGAGTCTCAACCACGGGACTACCAGGGAAGTCCCTAAACGCATTTTTGACTTGTGATATTTTCAGTTTACAGTGGATTCATGGAGACTTAAGTTGACGAATCATCATAAGTTGAGGAAAATCTATATATGTTAAATGTAAATTTTTTCATCACAGAACTCTGTAATATTGCTCTATGTCCATGTATATTATACTGCAAGCTACAGAAAGTTATCAATCATTATTTCTTAACGTTATTAAAGTTATCAAAACCTTATTTCTTAATGTTTCAAGATTCATTTATTCATTTCAAGAAATTCATTCAGTTTAAACTATTTTCACATTGGAAGTGTTTCTCATTCCTAATTTAAATCATTGTAGAGACAGATGCAGAACCTTCAAGGGAATAGACTTAGGAGACAGAACTTTGAAAAAAAATTTTCCATGTAAGTTGTATTTCCACTTTGTCAATAATACATAATTTCTAAGTTAATAGTTTTCTGATTATTTTTAAAACCATATGTCTTTAACATAATGAGCTATACCATTCTCTAATTCCCAGTTAGTTTTTGATGCATAGCAAGTTTGGTTGTTAGTCCTGTATTATTCCAATTAACTATTTATAGAGAAACATTTAAAAATTACATGTGTGCTTTTCAATTGTTTAGAGTAATATCCACTTTGAATGTATGAAAACTAAATGGAAATTAAATGCTAATTTAATGAATAGTCATATAAGGTTAAATTGCTTATGGATGTAATAGTTTTAGTAAGAATGTATAGTTAGTGGGCTAAATTGGTGAAGTGGTTTTTTTGTTTTTAGGTATACACATGAGCTTTTCAGTTTAATGCATTTACCATGGATATAAATTTGAATTATATTGTTCCCATAAAGCTTATTTGTATAGCAGTTAAACATCTTTCAGGAAGTTAAAGTTGATTGCAAAGGCCCAGTAAGATCAGTTTGTGTTATAAAGTGGATCTATTTGTTGATTTTAATATCAAGTCATAATCTCTTTCCTGTTCCTTCTTCACACATTGGAAGATGTGTCAGTTGACCCAACTTCCATTAGATAAGCTTTTAAAATGTTTTATCATACTATTCTGAACTCCTTTCTGACTGATGAGATGAGATATCTCATTAGTGAACTTTGTTCATTGGCTCCATTTCCTAATCAGTTTATCAATCTGTGGCTAATTTAATATTATTTTTAGAACCTGTTGAATCCTATTGTATCTTACTTCTTACATCCAGTTTTGGACACACTCTTCCTATCATTATCTACTATCAAGGGAATGCAATATACATTACAGTAAATTAATTCATCAGAGAATCTTTTGGAGGAAAAAACATACTCTATAGCCCTGAAGAAATAATTCAATCAGTAATAGAAAGCACAATCCTTAGAACACATAGAAATCCTTGGCCAACTAATCTGATGTCGTGTTAAATGATATATATAAATAGATGTAAAATGCCTTTGAAGAACAGATACTAGGTGCGAGTAAGGCATAATTTGCACTATCTTTGTCACATCCTTCCTTTGGTAGACAGAGAAGGCAATGGCAACCCACTCCAGTACTCTTGCCTGGCAAATCCCATGGACAGAGGAGCTTGGTAAGGATGACTGAATTTTTTAAAATTATCCAAGCCTTTAATCACATTGGTATATTGCTCTCAAAATACATTTAACAAAGGTGTCTTTGAAATGATTCTTTAATTGGGTTCAATTATATGGGGTTTTAATTTTTTAGATTTAACAAGATTAAAATATTAAATCTTAATATTTTCCAAGATTGCTGATTAAATTTTATCTCTGACAAAAATGTATATTCTAAGTTAAAGCTTTGACTTCTCTTACTTAATCTATTTGTTGAAATTTATTATATATTCTATTAAAAAAGTGGGAAGAATATTGACTGCTATACCTACTATGTTCTAGAAACTCTCCTAGGTATTTACATACAATATCTCATTTGAGTCTTCCAACTACTCTTAGAGAATGATTTCCTTTTCTTCATTTACAGATGGAGAAAAGAGAACTCAGCATTAAATAATTCCCAAGGGTAAACTAGTTTGTAGTAGAGTGAATATTCAAATCCATCTCAGTTTGGGCCAAAAACCCATATGTTTTTCAATATACTACCTTTTCTCTTGAGTATAAAGATAAGAAACAAATTTTTTTCCAGAGTCCACTTGGACTGAACTAAATTTACCAAATTTAGAAACATCCCCCTGGTAAGATTTTACCTGTGAAAAGATAAAGAGCTTAGAAGAATTAACTTTTAGCTTGAAGAATCAGAATTGATAAATTTCAGCCTTTTTTTCTCGAGCTTTCTGTGGTCCTATTACCTTGGAATTCCTCAAGTTAAAAACACTTAAAGCATTTTTGAGCGCTTGTGTACAAAGCGCTGTATTAAGATATCACCCTTTATGTAACAGGTTCTGTCATCTCTAAGATGGGTTTTGAGTCCTGTAATCCTGGGCTTCATCTACTTTTTGAAATGTTTTTGTCAGTTTTAACCATATTTTAGAAGTACAACCTTCTTAGGCAAATCCTAAACTGTATCCATGTAAGAGTGACTAAAACAATAAAAAAATACATATATACTTATACACATACTAAGAAAATAAACAGTTGAGACAGTATAAAGTAATAATAAGTTTAAAAATGACAGCAGTATCCACAAATAATCTGGATAAAGATGGAGTAATGTGAGATACTCATCAGTTTGATACAACATTTTGTGATGGCCTTATGAGATTAGGGTTTGAAGAGGCAGTCATCTTCCTTACCAATGGCAATCCCATAAATTTGGCCACTATACCAAAAAAAGTTCAGGGGCAATAATTAAATAGATTAAAATACAAAAGCAAAGAGTTTCTTGGTTCAGCAGATACTCCTTAACATAACTTATACACTTTTACCTTTTTACGAATCTTTTAGAACACAGAGTAGATTTTATGTAGTATTCAGAAGAATCAATGTAGAGTGGTGAAAAAATATTAGTCTGAGCTGGTATCAGGAAGCTGGGATGGTCTAGTACCACCTCTACCCTTAGACTATGTTATTCAGCTACATTTTGGGGCTTTTCATTCAACTAAAAAGTGAATTCATCAGTCATTCTTAAAGAGTCCTTCTAGCTCAGAAATGTCATGATTCTAAGGGCTTTTGATAGGAAACCCATGAATACATTCAGGAAAGAAGGAGGTTATAGGTGTTAAGAAAGCTAGCATGGTTGACAACAAGAGCCATTGTGTGAAACTGTATGGCCAGCAATAAAGATAAAAGAATGCATCCCCAGCTAGACTTAGAGAGTAAAAAGGTTATTAAATGACTAGAACAGTTTTTAACCTAGGCCCTCAGATAATGTAGGGCTATATAAAATATATATGCATACACAGATTCCTAATTTGATTGATAAATCTGTATATTCTTAATTTTAATCAAAATATCACAATGTATCAATATTTTAAAGTAATCAATTTATGGAAAATATATAAAAGTCATATTTAATAGGAAATCATATATTTGAAACTAAAAATTCCATTAAGTGAAAACTGCAGATCCCTCTCCAACATGTAGCATTAGACTTGAAATTTTACCCACAAATTTTATATGAAATATATATCTACTTCCTAAATAGCTTTCCTCAAAACCATAAACATAAAAAATGCCTAGTAAATAAGCTGGAATCCCAAATTAAGTTTATCTTTAAAGAATAAGCTCTGTATTATAAATATAGTGAGATTTAAAAATTTTAAGTTACTAGGTATAATATATTTACCAGAAACAGTGTAAGTATACACTATTGACATACATCTATATTTAGCCTGAAAACTAATTTAAAAGAGAAAAATTCAATCAACTGAAATTTTTGATCCATAGTCTTCAAAAATTGTCATACTACAGTTTATGCTGAATAAAATTAATTTTTTGCTTTGCTGAATCAGCACATTCCTTTTGCAGATTCAACATTACATAGCTTTTTATAAATTCAGCTGAATATCAGAAGCTTTATGCAGAATTGCCTTGGAGTAGGCAAGCATCTAAAAGGTTTCCCTGCAAAAACTGAATCTCATCTGAACATTTAAACACTTAAAAAAAAAATTCTTTAGTATCATCCTGAAGAAACTCTTATAGCCTTTGAATTTGAAAATAATGACAAAGTGAAGACTCTAAAGGGACAATGAAAAGAATGCATCAGTCTTGCTCAGTTGAAGGTGAGTCATATGATGATCTGCAGATAGTCTTTGAGAGGAAAGTAGTATAAATCTATTTTTTAAAGTAATTTTTAATTCCACGATAAAGTTCATATATCAGCTGTTATATTAAATTGCCCAGAAGATGTGTGCATTCAGTTCAATCTAATACTAATAACTAAAGAGTAGGTTGGTATGTCAACATAAATCTAAAGGGATTGGTAACTTTCATTTTAAATGACACAAATTACTAAAATAAATTAATTGGATCAGTGAAAAAGAGAGGTAAAAGAATTATTTTAAAATATATACTAAAAGAAGATCCAAATATTCTTTAACCTAAAAAGGTTTTCAGACCTAATAGGCATGACAAAACCTGTCTTCATTCCTTTCTATTCAGCTCAGCAAGTGCTTTTGAGCTCCAATAGTTAATCAGTTACCAGATTCCACAATCTTTGTTTTTCGCACTCCTCACTTGCTGTGAATTGTTCTTTTAATGTGCTGAGGATCACCAAGAAGAATAGCACTGTTTTGTTTTTTTTTTAATGCCTTAAAAAGGCAGTTATTATTTTATCCACAATTAGATTTGCCATATAAAATGTTACCATATAGCAACAGCCTGTAAAACATAATAGTATATTATCAAAGGAGTAGATGGCTTAAGATGAATCATTACATTAATAGGCAAAATATATTTAGCAAAATTATTCAACCGAGCTTTCTTAATGACCATAGCCATGCATGACTTACCAAAAAAGTATAGAAAAGTATATTATATGGCAAGTAATCTTTATTCAAACAAATCAATGAAAATATATGTATGCAAGTACTATAAAACAATAAGCAAATTTATATAAAAGATACAATGCAGGTATTACCATGTTAAAAAGATATCATCTTAAACTTAATTTCTTAACCTTCTAAAAGTGCATAGAAAATTGAGAAAGATAAAAAAATATATTAACTTACCCTTCAATTTATTTAGAAAGCTTCTGCTCTTGGTCAAAAGCAGAAGGTGTTTCACTGCGGACTTTCCCTGAAGCTATGAACTTCCACAGTAATCAGTGGGAGACACCTCTCTGGACCATGCTAGAGTTTGCTAGACACCACTGCTGTGTGGAAGAGTTCTGCCGCATCTAAGCTATATAAGGTGTGCAATGGATAACCTAATATGCCTTTCATTTAACTGGCTGGGCAGGTTTCTGCCGTCTGTGGAACATGGAATCAAACCAGAATATGTTGGCACAACAGGCCAGTCAGACCGGTTCTTCTGTAGATCCAGAACCCGTCCAACCAGTCTGCATCAAAGGCTAGCCCAACAAGCTGCAGCGGCTCAGCTCTGCTAAGCTCGTACAGGTGAGTTATCCCCACCTCCCGACAACTCCCAACATACTGCTCAGAATGTTGTAGCCTGCAGCAAAATAATTCAGAGTTCCAGTGGGAGGGGAAGATCTGTGTCAGGTACAGCAACAGTCCATTGTTACAAACCTCTCATTGTAGATAACTTGAGAATATCTCATCCTCAGAGGTAGGTAATCCTTTTTAAAAATTCACTTCAAGGCTCTTCGGACTAAAGCCTCTAGAAAGAGATTACAATGAAGAAGAATCCATAATGCCTGACCTTTCCACCTAGTCCACTTGGTCTAGCTCAGCCTTGAGGGGGTGTTTATATTCCCCAGGAGGGCAGTGGCCCTGAGAGTTTGAAGGAAGCATTTCTAGAGGGAGGAAAACAAGATATGGGTGGACCAAACATTTGCTTGGGGTTTTATCTTCCTTGTACTCAAAGATCCTCATACCATTCCAGTCTAAAATTGGAAAAACTCCTATTCTACATACTAGGACAACTTAGAGAGGTTTTACTTTGGATAGTCAACAGTTGAATGCAAATTCTTGATAACTACTATGTGCCAGACTGTGCCAGGTACAGGGTTACAACGGCGAAAAAGGACAAATTTGGTAAGAGATGGGGAATATGTCCAGGTTCCTAGTGAAGCTTGTCTGTTAGTCTTTTGGATGGAGGAAGTGAGCAACACTCACTTCCAAGATCACAAGATCACATGTTATTTTTAACTTTTCATGGGCTTCCCCAGTGGCTCAGTGGTAAATCTGCTTGCAGTGCAGGAGATGCGGGTTCAATCCCTGGGTCAGGAAGAGCCCCTAGAAAAGGAAATGGCAATCAACTCTAACATTCTTGCCAGGAAAATTTCACGGACAGAGGAGCCTGGTGGGCTACAGTCCATGGGGTCACAAAGAATCAGACACAACTTAGTGACTAAACAATAACAACATAACCAATAAACAATGTGATAGTTTCAGGTGGACAGAAGTGTGACTCAGCCATACATATACATGTATCCATTCTCCTCCAAACTCCCCTCCCATCCAAGCTGCCACAGAATGTTGAGCAGAATTCCCTGCGCTATACAGTAGGTCTTTGTTAGTTATCCATTTTAAATACAGCAGTGGGTACATGTCCATCCCAAACTCCCTAGCTATCCCATCCCTTCACTCTTCCACCCTAGTAACTCTAAGTTTGTTCTGAGTCTGTTTCTATTTTGTAATTAAGTTCATTTGTACACGAGATCACCTTTTGACAGAAATTGGTTTGTATTAAGGGAGATCATGTGAGATTTGTTCTTACTCTTTCATAATACTTGCACATTTAGAAATAGTTTTTCCTATCTACTGATGGAGTGATTCTACAACATTCCTGCTAAAGTATAATCTGAAGTTTATACTGGACCGTACCACCACTTACTTACTTACGTCTTCTCTGGTGGCGCAGACAGTAAAGAATCTGCTTGTGATGCAGGAGACCTGGGTTTGATTCCTAGGTTGGGAAGATCCCCTGGAGAAGGGAATGGCAACCTACTCTAGTATTCTTGCCTGGAGAATCCCATGGACAGAGGATCCTGGCAGGCTACAGCCCATGGGGCTGCAAAGAACAGGACACGACTGAGCAACTAACACTTACTTACACTTCCAGGGATTCTGATAAGTAGAGATTTACCAAAGTAGTTATAGTGATCCTGCTGCAGTTGTTGTAGGCACATAGGCTCAGCCTCCATTGCTCAGCTTCTTTATATTGTTGTACCTAATTAAATAGATTAGATATTAATAACAAGTTGCCATACTCATCTTTATATTTCTGGTGTCTAGCACAGATGCTTAGAAAGTGTTTAATAAATGCTTGTTCAGTAAATATGTACTCAGGGGCAACATTGCTAGATCCTAGGGGGAATCACAATTAGTGTTATGTGAATCAAACTGCATTAAGTAGAATAATTAGAATAATTAAGATAGGAACAAAGAAAAGGGAGCCAGTGTGACTGAGTATGGGAAAGACTTCACAAAGGAGATTGGTTTAGAGACTTTCCTTTTTAATCATGACCAAAGATTGCTATCTGCAGGATAACCAAAGGTTGAAGGAACAATAAAAAGAATGCCTTTGATATAGCAACAAAAGTTGTAGATACCTGAGTACACCATGACCTCAAAACTTAGTAATAAGGTTATTTTCTGTTGCAGGGGTCAGCAAATTTTTCCATAAAGGATTAGAGATGAGATATTTTGGGGTTTGTGGGACAGATTGTGTCTGTTTTAGCTATTCAAATCTAACATTGTAGCTCAAAAGCAGATATAAAGGGTAGTCAATGAATGAGGATGGCTGTGTTCCAATAAAATTTTATAAACAAAGCAGGCTGGATCTGACCCCTGCTCTAGAGTGTAACTTGTGAAAATTAGCAAGATTGCATAATTGGTTAGGAAAATAGGCTTGTAAGTCAAAAAGACTTGGATTCCATCCCAATTCTTTTCCATATTAGCTTTGTCACCTAAACCAGGAAACCCTTTTATTTATAATATGTGAATGAAAGTGTCAGTAACTAGCCCTTAGGGTTACTGTTAAGTTCAAATAATATAATTCATGTGAGGCTTTATCCAAAAATTTAGTACACAGTGTGTGAGTGCACTTGTGCGTGCTCAGTCACATCTGACTCTTTGCTTAGTATACAGTGAGGGTCCAATAAAAGTCAGCTAAAAATAAGACCAGTTAAACATGGTAGTTGAACATGGATGTTTATTTCTATTATTTCATAAAATTTGATAAAACGATAGTAAAGAATCAAAACAGCATGAACTCAGACTTCCCTGGTGGTGCAGTGGATAAGTATCTTCCAGCCAATGCAGGGGATACAGGTTTGAGCCCTGGTCTGGGAAGATTCCACGTGCCACAGAGAAACTAAGCCTATGCACCGCAACTACTGAGCCCTCATACTGCAACTACTGAAGCCCTCGCGCCTAGAACCTGTGCTCCACAAGAGAAGCCACCGCAATGAGAAGCCCGCACGCTGCAATGAAGAGTAGCCCCTGCTTGCCTCAACTAGAGAAAGCCTGTGCAAATATCCCAACAAAGACAGACCCAGTGCAATAGAAAAAAAACACCACACATAGAAAAGCAGCATAAACTCTTAAGGCTCAAGAAGAATGAGAGAAGTAACAGGCAAGAAGTGTCCATAAATTTTGAAAGAAGGAATGAAGATGAGTGGTCATTGATATAACAGGATAGAGAAAGAGGAAGTCTACTTGCAGTAATAAAAGCAAGTCCATCTCCTCTGCAAAATCTTGGAAACCTTCAGGAATTGGAGGTACAGGTACTTCTAAACAGTTTGGGGTATAGGTGGGTGGGGGGGCACACTCAAAATGGAGGATTAGTTGAAAATATACTTAAAGAACAGTTTGCTCCCTAGATCCCTTCCCAGTCCAGAAGCCTGGAGACTGCCCCTCTTCAACCTTGATGAACAATAGGTGGCATTTGTTGAATCATGCTGGAAGAGATTGTCTCAGGTTGGTTTTGGACTTAAGAATAGCAGACAGAGCTGAGGGTGAATGGTAATGAAATTGTATCTGTTTCCTATGGCTGCTGTAACAAATTGCCAGAAATTTAGTGGTTTAAACGGACCCAAATTTATTATCTTACAATGCTGGGGGTTGGAAGTCCACAATGGGTCTCACTGGGTTGAAGTCAGCAGGGTTGACATTCTAAGGTATAGTGAGTCAGCGAGGTTGAGTTCTCTTCTGGAGGCTCCAGGGGAGAATCTGTTTTCTTGTCTTCTCCAACTTCTAAAGGCTGCCTGTGCTTTTGGTTCATGGCCTTTTTCTATCTTCAAAGTTAGCAATGGCCAGTCCAGTCTTTCTTACATTGCATCATTCTGACATTTGTTCTGCTGCCTTCCTCTTTCATATTTAAATCCAATCGTATATTCTGGTGTATTCTCCCCATTTTAAGGTAAACTGATTATCAATCTTAATTTCATCTGCAATCTTAATTCTCCTCTACTGTGTGATAGAACATATTCACAGGTTCCAAGATGAGGATGTGGACATCTTTGAGAGACCATTTTTCTGCCTCCTTTAGAGATTAGGTCAAAGTTTCTCTATTGAGTGGTGAGATGCCCAGATCCATTCCTCTGCTTGGCTTCTCAATGCTGATGACCAGGTTCATGTTCCTCACTCCGAAAGCAGAAAACAGGAGAATTTCCCTCCAAAAATCAAAACTCTCATTACCCTAGATCAGATCAGATCAGATCAGTCGCTCAGTCGTGTCCGACTCTTTGCGACCCCATGAATCGCAGCACGCCAGGCCTCCCTGTCCATCAACAACTCCCAGAGTTCACTCAGACTCACGTCCATCGAGTCAGTGATGCCATCCAGCCATCTCATCCTCTGTCGTCCCCTTCTCCTCTTGCCCCCAATCCCTCCCAGCATCAGAGTCTTTTCCAATGAGTCAACTCTTCACATGAGGTGGCCAAAGTACTGGAGTTTCAGCTTTAGCATCATTCCTTCCAAAGAAATCCCAGGGCTGATCTCCTTCAGAATGGACTGGTTGGATCTCCTTGCAGTCCAAGGGACTCTCAAGAGTCTTCTCCAACACCACAGTTCAAAACCATCAATTCTTCGGCACTCAGCCTTCTTCACAGTCCAACTCTCACATCCATACATGACCACAGGAAAAACCATAGCTTTGACTAGACGAACCTTTGTTGGCAAAGTAATGTCTCTGCTTTTCAATATGCTATCTAGGTTGGTCATAACTTTCCTTCCAAGGAGTAAGCGTCTTTTAATTCATGGCTGCAGTCACCATCTGCAGTGATTTTGGAGTCCAGAAAAATAAAGTCTGACACTGTTTCCACTGTTTCCCCATCTATTTCCCATGAAGTGATGGGACCGGATGCCATGATCTTCGTTTTCTGAATGTTGAGCTTTAAGCCAACTTTTTCACTCTCCACTTTTACTTTCATCAAGAGGCTTTTGAGTTCCTCTTCACTTTCTGCCATAAGGGTGGTGTCATCTGCATATATGAGGTTACTGATATTTCTCCCGGCAATCTTGATTCCAGCTTGTGTTTCTTCCAGCCCAGCATTTCTCATGATGTACTCTGCATAGAAGTTAAATAAACAGGGTGACAATATACAGCCTTGACCTACTCCTTTTCCTATTTGGAACCAGTCTGTTGTTCCCTGTCCAGTTCTAACTGTTGCTTCCTGACCTGCATACAGATTTCTCAAGAGGAAGATCAGGTGGTCTGGGATCCCATCTCTTTCAGAATTTTCCACAGTTTATTGTGATCCATACAGTCAAAGGCTTTGGCATAGTCAATAAAGCAGAAATAGATGTTTTTCTGGAACTCTCTTGCTTTTTCCATGATCCAGCGGATGTTGGCAATTTGATCTCTGGTTCCTCTTCCTTTTCTAAAACCAGCTTGAACATCAGGAATTTCACGGTTCACATATTGCTGAAGCCTGGCTTGGAGAATTTTGAGCATTACTTTACTAGTGTGTGAGATGAGTGCAATTGTGCTGTAGTTTGAGCATTCTTTGGCATTGCCTTTCTTTGGGATTGGGATGAAAACGACCTTTTCCAGTCCTGTGGCCACTGCTGAGTTTTCCAAATTTGCTGGCATATTGAGTGCAGCGCTTTCACAGCATCATCTTTCAGGATTTGGAGTAGCTGAACTGGAATTCTATCACTTCCACTAGCTTTGTTCGTAGTGATGCTTTCTAAGGCCCACTTGACTTCACATTCCAGGATGTCTGGCTCTAGGTCAGTGATCACACCATCGTGATTATCTGGGTCGTGAAGATCTTTTTTGTACAGTTCTTCTGTGTATTCTTGCCTAAGAATTCATCACCCTAAGGCAGGGGTTATTAACCCGGGATGATCTTGCCCCCAAGTGCCATTTGGCAATATCTGGAGAAATTTGTTATTGTCAACAACAGGGGAAGTAGGGGAGGTGTATGGTACTGGCATCTATCAGATGGGGGTCAGGGATGCTACTAAACATCTTACAGTGCACAGGACAGCATGTCCTCCACCTCCCTCACTACCTCCTCATGTGATTATCTGATCCAAAATGTCAGTGGTGCCAAAGGTGAGAAACTCTAATGTTAAGCCTACCAGTCAACACCACCCTAATATAAATAAGTCCCGCCTTGGCACACAAATTTGCAAATCAGCATTTTTGTGCCTCATTCTAAGATATAGAGAGTATCTAATAGGAAGGAGACAAAAAGAAACCTGTAGATAAAAAGAACTTACAGAAAATAGTCAATGTAGGGAATAGAATAGTAATAATTTTAAATATCTACTATATTAATTTCTTCAAGGAAATAAGAGGAGATATTGATTACATGAAATAAGAAGAGAATCTTATCTAAAAGTAGAACTTCTGGAGGATAAAAAAGAGATATTGGATGACCTAGAGGAGTCAGTTGATGGGGGTGGGAGGGAGGCTCACAAAGGAGGGGGTATATAAACATACAGCTGGTTCACATTGTCGTACAACAGAAACTAACACAACATTGTAAAGCAATTATGATCAAATTAAAAAAAATAATAGACTGCTAAAAAAGAGATATTGGAAAGTAAAAATATGATGGCAGAAATTAAGTCCACACGAGTTGGAAGATACAGTTAAGGAAATCTACCAGAAAGTAAAATTAAGAAGGTACTGAAAGATGTGTCACAAAATAAGAATAAATTGGAAAAAGTGAAAATATGGAATCTGGAAGTAGCTCCATTTCTTCTCTTTGCTTAAAGTTCAACATGGCCAACTACCAGTTCTAAGACCACAGCACACTAGTAAGTTTGAAGTGTGAAGATTCCATGACTTTTACTTCAAATTCACATTGTCTATGATTGAGGGAAGAAAAGGGAAGGGGGCCAGAGGGAGAGAGACAGAGAGAGAGAGAGGGAGGGAGAAGAGAAGAGAAAGAGATCTGAGGATTAGTGTTCGGTTATAGATTTAAATGTAAAAGGTTTCTTTAAATGCAAGTAGTCACTTTACATTTTACGAAGGGTTAATATTCACAGATCGTAAAATGAGGAAAGCAGACCAACTGGTACAAGTACAAACCTGCACCTGCAGAAAAAGTTTGCACAAACATTCATATCTGCCAATGTTCATAAGTAAAGGTTTGCAACATACTATCCAACAGCTAGTAAAACCTGATCACAGTGAAATTAAGAGCATGTTTTACTTGTATAAGGCCAAATCAGGAAACCCGATTTTGAAACTTGCCTCAATTGTCCTTAGAGTATGGAAACATGGGTTAGTTATTTATTTCACATCCTGAGCCTCAGTTGCTTTGTTTATTAAAAAAGCGAGTTCGATTGGATATATTCTAGGTATCTATTCAACTCAACACTTTTATTCTAAAGTTTTTTGGGGCAAGTGAACAATCCAAAAAGTGTGAGAGCAAAAGCAAGATAGACCGATCAAGGAGACGTTTTACAGATGAGCAATTTAAAAATGCAATTTAATTTTAGGATGTTTTCTCCAAACGTTGACACTTAAGTATGTACTCAAGTACAAGTGATTTATTAGAAATGTGCTCTGATATGAAGCTAGTTAGGGAGACAGGAAGGCAGGACCAGAAAGGAGAATAAGAAAAGCAAGCGTATGATTTCAACATCAGCCTGGGCCCAGGGAATTCTGTAGCATAAATTGTAAAGAAAGAGTTTATCCTATCTAGAGGCAAAGGAACAGGTTTTCATACCCCTGAACCAGTCACTGGGTCCTGGGTGCTCCAGAAATTTGTAGACTTCCAGGCACTTTCATTTCTCCACTAGAAGTGGTTCTAGTAACCTGAGAATATGCCTTTGAAGAAGGTTGTAGGTGCTATAACATTAAAAGTGAAGGATTAAGATTTCTCCTTCCAACCAAGATGGAGTTATAGGAATCAGATTTACCCTTACCATCTAAAAAAAAAAAAGAAGTAAAATGTATAAAACAATGGTTTTCAAGACATTGTACATCAGTCAACAGAGAACAGCTATCTCTAGAGAGTAAACAAATGAGTCCCACAATCACTCCAGCTCAAAGAATAACTCAAAAGGGAACTTATAAAATCATAAAGCAAATGAAAATGGAAACACAGAACACCAAAATTTACAGGACGTGGCAAAAGGAGTTCTACGGGGGAAGTTTATAGGGACAAACACTTATATTAAGGAAAAAGAAAAAGCTCAAATAAAACAACCTAACTTTACATATTAAGGAACTATAAAAAGCCCAAAGTTAACAAAAGGAAAAAAATAATAAATATCAAAGCAGGAATAAAGCAAATAGAAACTAAAAGGGCAATATAAAAGATCAATGAAACTAAGAGCTATTTTTTCTTAAGATTAAAAAAAAATTGACTGACCCTTAGCTAGACTAAGAAAAGAAGAGACCACTCAAAATCAGAAGTGAAAAAGGAAACATTAACAAATCCTAAGAATCATTAAGAAACTACAATGGGACTTCCCTGATGGTCCAGTGGTTAAGAATCCACCTTGCAATTCAGGGTACACAGGTTTGATCCCTGGTCCGGGAAGATCCCACATTCCCTGGAGAAGGAAATGGCAACCCACCCCAGTATTGTTGCCTTTAGAATCCCATGGACAGAGGAGCATGGCCTGCTGCGATCCACTGGGTCGCAGAGAGTCAACCACAACTTAGCAACTGGGCAACAACGACAACAGTGTCAGTCTTCCAACTCCCTCGATGTTGTATTGGGACGATAAATTTTTCATAATCACAACTAATATTTTAGCATGTTTGCCATTTCTAAGCAATTTTTATATAGTAACTCAGTAATTAACGTAAAACATTTTAAATTAGTCATTATTTGGAGTGCCTCACTGGTGGCTCAGATCGTAAAGAATCTGCCTGCAATGCAGGAGACCCGGGTTTGATCCCTGGATTGGGAAGATCCCCAGGAGAAGGGAATGGCAACCAACTCCAGTATTCTTCCCCGGGAAATCCCATGGACAGAGGAACCTGGCAGGCTACAGTCCACAAGGTCACAAAGAGTCGGACACAACTGAACCGACTTAGCACGAAAGCATGTTACTTAGAGTGAGGAAATAGAGACATTTGGTAGCTTATCGCCAGAACGCATGTGTTTAATCATTACACTTTACTGCCTTAGAGGTGAACTAGATTTTGGTCCTCAAATTGATTTTTCTATTATTTAGCTACTTTTATTTATATTTGTTATTTTTAAGGAGATAATTACTTTTAAAGTTCCTTTCAATAACATACCTTCTTTTTTTCTGCCACTCAATTAGTAGGAAAGAAAGGTTTTATATTCACTCCCTTCAAAAAAAAAGTCTCTTCTACTGCTTACATCCTATTTATTCTGTGTTAGTATTTCCCAAACATATTTGACCTCAGAATACTTTTTTTTATAGCATACTGTCATACTTGTTAACCTCCTACCCACCACTGTGTGAAGTAGTCTGTGGGACACTAGTTTGGAAAAATTAGACAGCACCATTACTCATTGTATTGCTGTAATATCAAATATTCTCCCTGGAATAGCAGCAGGCATGATTTAAATCTCCCATGATTACCTACCTGGTTTTGCTGTTTATTTTTCATGGCCCTAAGATTTTACAGATCTTAGTTAAAATTCTTTTGTTATAAGTGAAACTAACTAGAGATACTTTAAGCCAAAAAAAAAAAAAAGAAAAGCAGAGATTTATTTTGAGGTTATAAAGGTATCCTAAGAAGAATAAAGAAACGTAGGTATTTCAAAAGCAGGGAGTCAGTCTGGTCAAATGCGGAATTTGAACCAGGAAATAGAAAGCCTCATGACTCTCATTTTCTCCCTTTTTGGAGCACATGATCTTTCATTTCTTCACTTATCTGCTTCATTTTTCTTTCTTCGCAGATCCAAATGTCAGCTAGAGTATCCCAGGATCTGAGATTTAGATACTGTTGGCATGAACCACATTCCGCACCAGTGGAGACTCTGGAGGCCTCCATGTGACTTCTACCGATTTCTGAGCGAGGGGCAGTGAGATAAGGGGCTGGGGAATGTCAGACTGATGCTCTCCTGGTCACCCCTGGCTCTCAGCCCCTGTTTCCACATGTCATAGACTCTGTTGAAGACTGGGGGGCGGTTTACATCACAGCAATATCATCAGTAGTGTTTGCTCAGAATACCTACCTTGAACCACTCCTGCAGAAATTTCCTTTGGCCCTTCACTCACCATAGTCCTTCCACTTCAAACTTCCCCTGCTGAATTCTTTCTCCGTCTCTTTTCAGGAGGGAGTAATTTTTTCTTATGTCAGGCCTAGTAGCTTTACTATTTCCTTTGTTTCTGTCTCTTCTGATACTTACTCCCTCAGGGTTCTTAAAAAATATTTATTTGTTTGGCTGTGTCGGGTCCCAGTTGCAGCCGACACATTCCATCTTGCAGGATCTTTGGTTGTGGACTGTCTAGTTGTGGCGTGTGGGTTCAGTAGTTGTGGTGTGTGGGCTTAGTTGCTCTGGGGGCACATAGCATCTTAGTGCCCCAACTAGGGATCCCCTACACTGCAAGGTGGATTCTTAACCAATGGACCAGCAGGGAAGTTCCGGGGTTTTATGCTCTGTCCTAAGCAACTCAAACAAAGACACATTCCTTTATGGTTTTATTAGTTTGCTAGGATGAGATGGTGAGAGAGCATCACCGACTCAACAGGCATGAATCTGAGCAAGCTCCAGGAGACAGTGAAGGACAGGGGAGCCTGGTGGGCTACAGTCCATGGGGTCACAAAGAGTTGGATACAGCTTAGCGACTGAACAACAAGGGCTGCCGTAATAGATAGCACAGACTAGGTGAGTTAAAAAACAGACATTTCTATTCTCAGTCTGTAGGCAGGCTTGGTTTCTTCTGAGGGCCATGAGGGAAGAATCTGTTCCAGGACTCTCTCCTTTGCTAGTAGATGGATATCTTCTCCCCACACCTTCCTTTTGTACGTATCTCTTTCCATATTTCGTGGTTTTATGAGGACACCCATCATATTGGATTAGGGCCCACCCTAATGACTTCATTTTAACTTAACTGCTTTTTTAAAGATCTGTCTCCAAATACAGTTACATTCTGAGGTACAGAGAATTATGATTTCAACACACGAGTTTGAGCTCGTGGGGTAGGGGACTCAAATCAGCTCATAGCACTGGTATTTGTCTCTAAAATAGTATAATTTCTACCTTTGTTACTTTTGCTTCTTAGTGTTTATTGGGGGGGAAATGTCCTGCCTATAGGAAGTCAGTTTAAGCAACAGCTTTATCTGATTGGAATTGGGTTCCAATTCTAAATCCTGAGGATCAGATTGACAGAATTGAGATTATGAACATATCCATCCATGATCAGTCAGCATTGACCAGCATGAGATTATTTAGTACAAATCAGGCTGATGGGGCCCATTGTGGTTGACCAGAGACCAATGAGACCAGCAAAGTGAGAATAGTTAGGAGCCAGAGGAGCCTGGTACACTGCAGTCCATGGAGTCGCTAAGAGTCGGACACAACTGAGCGACTTCACTTTCACTTTTCACTTTCATGCGTTGGAGAAGGAAATGGCAACCCACTCCAGTGTTCTTGCCTGGAAAATCCCAGGGACGGGGAAGCCTGGTGGGCTGCTGTCTATGGGGTCGCACAGAGTCGGACACGACTGAAGCGACTTAGCAGCAGCAGCAGCAGACAGTCTCCTTAAACATTATCTACCATTAAACAAGTCAATCCTAAAAGAAATCAACCCTGGATATTCATTGGAAGGACTGACACTGAAGCTGAAGCTCCAATACTTTAGCCACCTGATGTGAAGAGCTGACTCATTGGAAAAGACTATGATGCTGGGGAAGATTGAAGGCAAGGGGGACTTCCCTGGTGGTCCAAAATCTGCCTTCCAATGCAGGGGGTGTGGGTTCTATCTCTGGTTGGGAAGCTAAGATTTCACATGCCTTGCAGCCAAAAAACCAAAACACAGAACAGAAGCAATATTGTAACACATTCAATAAAGTCTTAAAAATTTAAAAAACACAAGATATAAGAGATGTGAAAACCTTGCCTACCTGAATGACTGTGGTTTGTGGCAAAGACTGAAGGCAAAAGGAGAAGGAGGTGGCAGAGGATAAAGTGGTTAGATAGCATCATGGACTTAATGGATGTGAATTTGAGCAAATTCCAGGAGACAGTGGAGGAGAGAGGAACCTGGTGTGCTTCTGTCCACAGGGTTGCAAAGAGTCAGACATGATTTAGAGACTGAACAACAACAAAACCATTAAAAACCAGCATAAATAGTGTAAATTAAAATGTACTTAGAATTGAAAAGGGCAATGTTGTATATGTTCCAATTTTTATGACTAAAACTAACTTAAATAATAGAACAAACCCTTGAGAATTTATTAGTGAGAACATTTTATGATTGATCAAGACTTAAAAGAGAAAGAATGTGAACTGGGTATTTTATATCTGTATTTAATGTTGATGTAATTGGTGTACTTAAACTTCTAATGTGAAGTCATGAAACTACAAAGCAAAATGAACTTATGGCTAAATATTGCAACTTGGTTTGTACAAAATTACCTAAGTACTACATAGGTGCTAATGAATTCTCCAACTTGAGGAGACATGCAATGAAAATTGCATCACTGTGGTTCTAAATGCTGCTGTAAGCAGTGATTTTTTTTTTCCACCCATAGTTTTTTCCTTTAAATTGCTACCTTGTGCCAAATTAAGAGATATGAATTTGCAAATAGCTTCACTTTACGTGCCAGCAGTAATTACTAGACTCACCAAGGAAAGGTAACCTCAGCCACCTTTATAAAAGTTCATATATCATATATATTTTTTTACTTTATGCCTGTGTATTTTTTGCTGTGACACATATTAGAAAGAGATTTCCAACGTCTGAGAGTGTATTGACCAAGTGTCTTTACTGCCAGAGAAGTCATAATTAGTTTGGAAACATGGCTGGAGGTAACATTTTCTAAGCAGCACCATGCTTTTATTTCTGGCTTAGAAGGCAGTGGCAAACTTCTCTCTTCCTACCACTTCAGGTCCTTCCTCCTTGGCCTTGTGCAGTTGTTAGGAATCTGGGCTTCAAAATGAGAAAGGCTTGGGTTCAAATCCCTGTTGAACCCTGTGTTAGTTGTTGAATTCTTAGGTAAATTATTGGGCTTCTGAGATTAGTTACATCACCCATGAAGAGGGATAATAAGATTATTAAAAGGCTTAAATGGGATATTTGCAATGTGTTTAGCAAGAGTCTGGCATGAGGTCAATGTTTTAAAAGTAGTAGCAAGAGTTACAAATAATACTAATTATTATTTTCAATGCTAGGCCTGGGGAAACAAAGATGCATGAAGCACAGTCCCCATCTTGAAGGAACACAGACCAACAGAGTTGGAGACTCTGAAAGTATCAGTGTAAATGTATCTTTATATAGGAAGGCGTTTGGTACTTGACAGTTGGTTCTTAGTTTTCCCATTAAGGCTACATGATTATTTTTAAAAGCACCTGTAAATAAAGTTTATTCTTATCTTTAGATTTTAAGAACTTTATCCCAAGAGCAAATTATTGTAAATGACTCATTAGAACTATAGGTGTTGTCCTTCTTTGCCCTGTTCTGAGATCTGTCCCAGCTGCACAGGCTGCCAGGCTCTTTCCTAGGTACCAGGGAGAAGATGGCCAGGTGGGTATCAAAATAATGAACCATATAAACTTGAAAGATTGGCTCTGGTCCCAGCTTTGGAAGTTGAGCTAGAATGTGAGAAGGAAACTCAGGCAACCTATCTAGAATTGAGGCAAAGACAAACAGGTGTCAGACTGTTCAGTTGGTACCCAACACCAGACTTCCTCCAGGCACCTTGTGGAAAGAGGGAATAGAGAAACTTAGGAAATCAATGGATCTTTCTGAGACTGAAGCTCCAATACTTCTGCCACCTGAGGTGAAGAGCTGACTCATTGGAGAGGACCCTGATTCTGGGAAAGACTGAAGGCAGGGGGACGACAAAGGATGAGATGGTTGGATGGCATCACCGACTCAATGGACATGAGTTTGAGCAAGCTCTGGGAGGTGGTGAAGCACAGGGTGTGCTGCAGTCACAAAGAGTCGGACGTGACTGAGCAACTGAACAACAACAAAGGATCTTTGAAGGCTTCTAATGAATCGAATGTGGGAGTAGGGTAGGGTAAGAGAGCTGGAGAGAATGGTGCTAGCACAGTGGTCTCTAAACCTTTCTGATTGTTGATCTTTGTTGTTGCTGTTCAGCCACTGAGTTGTGCCTGACTCTTTGTGACTGCATGGATTGCAGCATGCCAGACTTCCCTGTCCTTTACCATCTCCCAGAGTCTGCTCAAGTTCATGGCCATCGAGTCGGTGATGCCATCCAACCATCTCATCCTCTGTTGCCCCCTTCTCCTCTTGCCTTCAATTTTTTCCACCATCAGAGTCTTTATTTATTCATAAACTATATACATGTAGCTGTATTACTAGTAAAATCTCAGTGCATAATAAAATTCATTGTTAATGATAATTGGAATTATTTAAATAATTGAAGAAGTAATTTAAAAATTATTTTGGCTGGCTTCTTGCCAGATTTGATTATATTGTTTCTGTTTTTAAATGAAGGTAGGACTGGAAAAGGTCAGTTTTCATTCCAATCCCAAAGAAAGGCAATGCCAAAGAATGCTCAAACTACCGCACAATTGCACTCATCTCACACACTAGTAAAGTAATGCTCAAAATTCTCCAAGCCAGGCTTCAGCAATATGTGAACCGTGAACTTCCTGATGTTCAAGCTGGTTTTAGAAAAGGCAGAGGAACCAGAGATCAAATTGCCAACATCCGCTGGATCATGGAAAAAGCAAGAGAGTTCCAGAAAAACATCTATTTCTGCTTTATTGACTATGCCAAAGCCTTTGACTATGTGGATCACAATAAACTGTGGAAAATTCTGAAAGAGTTGGGAATACCAGACCACCTGATCTGCCTCTTGAGAAATTTGTATGCAGGTCAGGAAGCAACAGTTAGAACTGGACAGGGAACAACAGACTGGTTCCAAATAGGAAAAGGAGTTCGTCAAGGCTGTATATTGTCACCCTGTTTATTTAACTTCTATGCAGAGTACATCATGAGAAATGCTGGGCTGGAAGAAACACAAGCTGGAATCAAAATTGCTGGGAGAAATATCAATAACCTCAGATATGCAGATGACACCACCCTTATGGCAGAAAGTGAAGAGGAACTCAAAAGCCTCTTGATGAAAGTGAAAGAGGAGAGTGAAAAAGTTGGCTTAAAGCTCAACATTCAGAAAACGAAGATCATGGCATCCGGTCCCATCACTTCATGGGAAATAGATGGGGAAACAGTGGAAACAGTGTCAGACTTTATTTTGGGGGGCTCCAAAACCACTGCAGATGGTGACTGCAGCCATGAAATTAAAAGACGCTTACTCCTTGGAAGGAAAGTTATGACCAACCTAGATAGCATATTCAAAAGCAGAGACATTACTTTGCCAACAAAGGTTCGTCTAGTCAAGGCTATGGTTTTTCCTGTGGTCATGGATGGATGTGAGAGTTGGACTGTGAAGAAGGCTGAGCGCCAAAGAATTGATGGTTTTGAACTGTGGTGTTGGAGAAGACTCTTGAGAGTCCCTTGGACTGCAAGGAGATCCAACCAGTCCATCCTGAAGGAGATCAGCCCTGGGATTTCTTTGGAAGGAATGATGCTAAAGCTGAAACTCCAGTACTTTGGCCACCTCGTGCGAAGAGTTGACTCATTGGAAAAGACTCTGATTCTGGGAGGGATTGGGGGCGGGAGGAGAAGGGGACAACAGAGGATGAGATAGCTGGATGGCATCACTGACTCGATGGACATGAGTCTGGGTGAACTCCGGGAGTTGGTGATGGACAGGGAGGCCTGGTGTGCTGCGATTCATGGCGTCACAGAGAGTCGGACACGACTGAGCGACTGAACTGAACTGAACTGAGGCTGATGAAGAAGAGACTTATCTGCTTCCTTGTTTGGTTTTATGTTTGCTTTGTTAGTGTTACTTCATTTTGCCTTTCCTTTGCCTTTAAAAGCCATCATTTGAAGGTTATGTTTAGTAATCCATAAATGCACTCAATTAGGCATGTATAGACGGAAATATGAAGGCAATGGCAACCCACTCCAGTACTCTTGCCTGGAACATCCCATGGATGGAGGAGCCTGGTAGGCTACAGTCCACGGGGTCTCAAAGAGTCAGACACAAGTGAGCGACTTCACTTTCACTTTTCACTTTCATGCTTTGGAGAAGGAAATGGCAACCCACACTCCAGTACTCTTGCCTGGAGAATCCCAGGGACAGAGGAGCCTGGTGGGCTGCTGTCTATGGCGACTGAAGTGACTTAGCAGCAGCAGCAGCAGCATACTGAAATCTAGTAAAAAAAAAAAAACAAATCTGTTTCTGTCTGTAAAACTTCTGCTCCTCCCTCAGGTTACCTCGCATATCATACAGAACTTGTTTCCTCTCCTAACATTCAAGGGTGAAAGTTATGATATAATCCTTTTGCTTTTTGTGAACTGATGTTAGAAGAGTTTGGGAGGAGTTAGGGAAGTAACACTCTCCTTTTTATAAAGGAGAAGAGAGACAGATTGAGGTGTAAGGGCTGTAGAGAAGAAGAGAAGGAGTAGAGCTTGAAAAGATATGGCAATTATTAGAGGGAGTGAGTTTTGGGAGAAATAGATTAATAAAGGACCTTTTCAGGGGGTTTTCTATGTGAAATTTGTGTGGCCTGTCCTTCATATCTCCTTATCTTTTATTTTGGTTATACATTTTTGACTAAGTAAGAAGCTGCATTCCTTAAAATTTCTTTTTTTTCCTTTTTCTCCTTAAAGTTTGTTAATAATAGAGTACATAGAACACTATATGCTCAAAATGCTTTTCCTTGCTACTTGCCTATCCAAATCCTGCCCGGCTCAATATCCACCTTGTGTTTACCCAGCTAAACATATATTTAACATGTAACCCAGCAGTCACACTCCTGGCATTTATCCCAGAGAAATGAAAACTTATCTTCACACAAAAAACTTTACATAAATGTTCACAGTGCTCTCTATTTGTAAGAGCTCCAAACAATCAAAATGTCCTACAACAGGTGATGAGTTAAGCGAATGGTGGTGTATCCATACCAGGGAATACTAGCTAGCAATAAAAAAGAATGAGTTATTGACACATACAATAGCTTGGATGGATTTCAAGTGCATTATGCTGAGTGAAAAAGCATCAGTCTTAAGAGGCCACATACTATAGAATTTCAGCTATATAAAATTCTGGAAATGACAAAATTGTGAGATAGAGATAACAAATTAGTGATTGCCAGGGTTCAGGGAGGAGAAGACAATGGCATCCCACTCCAGTACTCTTGCCTGGAAAATCTCATGGACGGAGGAGCCTGGTAGGCTGCAGTCCATGGGATTGCTAAGAGTCGGACACGACTGAGCATCTTCACTTTTCACTTTAAAGCATTGGAGAAGGAAATGGCAACCCACTCCAGTGTTCTTGCCTGGACAATCCCAGGGACGGGGGAGCCTGGTGGGCTGCCGTCTATGGGGGTTGCACAGAGTTGGACACGACTGAAGCGACTTAGCAGCAGCAGCAGCAGCAGTACTACCTTTGCAACTTTTTTGTGAATCTGTGATTATTTAAAAAGAAAGGGTAAAAGAATGCAGAAGATAATTTAGATTAGACCCTCGTCAGCCTGTCTCCACTGTTTCCTTGCCCCTGGAAAAGGCAGCAGAAGGGTGTCACAGAGCACACCAAAAATGTTTTAAATTTACCCTGTGAGTTTTTTCTTTGACTTTAGTATTACATAAAATTGTGTTATTTAATTTAAAAATGTTTGTGGGTCTCCTAGATATCTTATTATAGTTAATTTCTAATTTAATTGTGTAAGATTTTAAACTTTTGGAAATGTTGAGGATTTATTTATAGCCTACTACATATCTTACCGTAGTGTACTTTCCATGTACACTTGAGTAAAATATGCATTCTGTAGTTATTGACTAGAGTGTTTTATCAACATTGATTAGGTTAATATGATTTACCAGTTACTTCCTTTTGAGTTTTTTGTTTACTTGGCTAATCAGTTACTGAGAGACTGTTATTAAAAATGTCTAATACTGTTTGTGGATTTGTCTATTTCTTTAACAGATTTTTTTTTAATTTCTGTTAATTTTTGTTTAATGAATTTTGAAGCTCTCAGTAGGTATGTACTTTTTTAGATTGATAGGTCTTCCTAATGAACTGTCCTTTTATTTTGGCTGCAGCACATGACTTGTGAGATCTTAGTTCCTTGACCCGTGGTTGAACCTGGGCCCTTAGCAGTGAGAGCAGAGTCCTAACCACTGGACAGCCAGGGAAGTCCCCCTGAACTGTCCTTTTATCATCAGGAAATTTCCCACTTTATCCCTTGTAATATTCTTTGAATCTTAATTTGTCTAACATTAATATAGCCATACCAGCTTTCTTACATTTCCTATTTGCATAACATATATTTTCTCTTCTTTCACTTTCAACCACTTTGTGTATTCACATCATTTTTATATTTGTCCTTCTCGGTGTATAATTGCTGCTGATTTGTCTTTATGTTCACTGACTCTTTCAGTTGTCCTATCCAGTGTGCTGTTATGCTCATTTTGTGAACTTTTTATTTAATCCATTAAAAACCAATAGCTTTATTGAGAAATAATTCACAAAATGCAACTCACTCATTTAAAGTGTACAATTCAGTGGGTTTTAATTTTTTTATTTATTTATATTTGACTGCGCTGGGCCTTTGCTGCTTTGCACAGGCTTTTCCTAGTTGCAGCTAGAGTGGGCTACTCTTCAAAGTGGTGCACAGGCTTCTCACTGGGACGGCTTCTCCGGTCACAGAAAATAGGCTCTAGGTGCGTGGGCTTCAGTAGTTGCGGCCCCGGGCTTAGTTGCTCCGAGGCATGTGGAATCTTCCAGGACCAGGAATCAAACCTGTGTCCCCGACATTGCCAGGCAGATTCTTATCCATTGTGCACCAGGGAAGTCTCTCAATGGATTTTAGATATGACACCAAAACTATGTGCATTAATCACCACAATCATTTTTGAAACCTCAAAAAGAAGTCCTGTGTCCTTTAACTATCACCCCCAGCACCCCACCCCCCTAAAGCCTAGACCATTAAGTTACTTTCTGTCTCTATGGATTTGCCTATTCTGGACATTTCACAAATTGAAACACAAAAAGGTTTTTTGTTTCTTTTTTTAAGGTCTGACCATGGTGCAGTGTTTATCAGAACTTCATTCCTCTATATTGCCAAATAATATTCCAGTATATAAATATACCCCATTTTGTGTTCTCATTTGTTTGCTGATGGACATTTGAATTGTTTCTACCTTTTGGCTATTAAGAATATATTGCTAAAACATTTGTGGACAAGTTTTTGGGTGAATATATATTTTCATTTCTATTGGGTAGAAACCTAGGAGTGGAATTACTAGGTCATATGCTAACTCTATGTTTACCCTTTTGAGGAAGTATGTTTTCCAAGGCAGGTACATTATTTCATATTCCCACCAGTAGCACAGGAGGGTTCAGATTTCTCCACATTCGCACCAACACTTGTAGTAATTATTTGACTTTTCAAGTCATGCTAGTGGATGTGGAGTGATATCTCATTGTGGTTTTGATTTCCATTTGCCTGATGGCTAACGCTGTTGAGCATCTTTTCAAATGCTTGTTGGTTTTTCGTTTATCTTCTGTTCTGATCCTTGCCCATTTTTTACTTGGGATATTTGTCATTACTATTGAGTTGTAAGATATTTATATATTCTAGATATAAATCCTTTATCAGATACATGATTTGTACAGGTAACTATACTCAATATTCTGTACTTATGCAGGAAAAGAGTAGATGGGTGTATATGAATAACTGAATCACTTTGCTGTAGACCTGAAACTAATGCAGAGCTGTAAATCAACCATATTCCAATATAAAATAAAAAACTTTAAAAGTGATATGTGATTCATAAATCCTATACCTTGCTGTTCTGCAGATGATCTTTTTATTTTCTTAATAGGCTCCTTTGAAGCACAAACATTTTTTATTTTTGATTATTCCTAGTTTGTCTAATTTTCTTTTGTTGCTCATCATTTTGGTGCCATGTCTAAGAATCCATTGCCTAATCTAAGGATAGATTTTATTTTTTTTATAGCTTATGTTTTCTTCTAAGATTTATTATCTAGTCACATATTAAGTCCATATTCCCTTTGAATATATTTTCCTCTACATCACTGAATATGTTTACAATAGCTTCTGAAAATCTTCATTAAATCCAACATCTAGACCAAGTCAAAACTGACTTATATTTAAAAAATTGATTTATATTGACTGTTTAGTTTTGTTCTTGTCTATAGGCCACATTCTCTTGCTTGTTCTTTTACTCAAGGCCTTACAAGTTTAAAGATCCAGGTGTTGGCTGGACTATCTGTTCATCCAGAGCTGAGATCCTTTTTCAAGCTCATATGGCTGTGGCAGAATTCAGTTTCTTGCGGTTGTATGACTGAAATCCCCATTTCCTTGCTTGCTGTCCAAGTTTCTCATAGAAGTGAAATCATAGAGCATTTGTCCTTTTGTGACTGGCTTGTTTCACTTGGTGTAATGCCTCCAAAGTTCATCCATGTTGTAGCATATTGCAGAATTTCCTTCCTCTTTTAGGTTGAATAACATTCCATTGTACACTTATCCACTTTTGCTTATCTCTTCGTCTGTCAATGGACATTTGGATTGCTTCTGAGTCTCAGCATGAATAATACTGCTATAAACTTGTTCACAGTACTGTCTTATAATCTTTTTTGTTTCTGTGGAATTGGTAATAATATCCTCATTTTCATTTCTCATTTTATTAATTGAATTTTAGTCTATCTAGCTAAAAGATTGTCAGTCATGTTGATTGTTCTGAAGAACCAACTTCAGGTTTCATTGATTTTCTGTATTGTGCTTCTAGTCTCTATTTTATTTATATTTGCTCTAATCTTTATTATTTTGTTCATTCTTCTAGCTTTGGATTTAGTTTGTTCTTTTTCTAGTTCAGTAAGTTGTAAACAGGTTGTTGATTAGAGATCTCTCTCGTTTTTATTAAAAATTTTTTTGACATCAAGTTGAAACTTAGACATCCATCACATTTCTTTGTAGACAGTCCTCTGCAAGTATTATTCAGTGAGTGAGGTTAACTCTGCAAGTTAGTCTTGTATGTTCTTTTTCTCATAGTATTAGCAATTCTATACTTGATGAGAACTTGGCAGAGGTTTGTTGATTAGATTTAAGTTTTTTCATTCAGCAGATATTTTATTGAGCATCTTTTGTGAACCATGTACTGCTTTTTTTTTTCCAGTTGGAGTATAATTGAGATATAACATTATATGACCTTCAGGTATACAATATAGTGATTTGATATTTATATATATCGCAAAATGATTGCCATATGTCTGGTTAACATCCATCATCATATATAGTTACAGATCATTTTTGAAAGTGTTATCAACTGTCTCAGACCAGGTGGACCCCAACTGGTCCTTCTCTTGCCTGGTGCCAGTTGAGCCAATTGAACAAGACCAGGTTTGGCAAAGCAGAGCAGAAGCTTTATTCATTGATCAAGGAATGGAGAAGGGAGAGCTAATGCTCTAAAGACCCTTTCTCCCAGAAGGGAGAAAAGTGGGGAATTTTATGGGGTAAAAGGCAGATGTGTCATAAGAAATTGAGGGAGAGAGTAGAGATTTCCAGAAATAGCTGGGCCACGTGCAGTCCCTCAGGCTCCCTTGCATATGGCACTAATGTGCAAGGAAGATATCATGCCTATCAAGATACAAGGCCTTGGGCAGAGATCTTAGCAGGGTAGTGAAGCAAAGGCAACTCTTGGACATTTTTAGGATTCCTTTGCACTGGGGCTGCTCTTGCAAGTTAGGCTAGAACTGGTTCAGGGCAGTTGACTGTGTTTCCTTTAGAGTTGTAATTGAAACACTTTGACAAATATCAGGTGGTTTGTAACAAGAATAGGACTAGGTTAAAGCAGAGATCTTTGACAAATATCAGGTGGTTTGGAACAAGAATAGGACTAGGTTAAAGCAGAGATCTTTCAGTCCCATGGGATATGCATCGGTGACAGAACACTGAGCGATGTACTTCAGTCAGAAGACAACTGAATGCAGAAGAAAAGAGTGAAATGTATTGGCAAATTTTTATAAGTGCTAACTGTAAAAATATAATACTAAGAATACTCCTGTATGATAGTTGGCCCTCCATTTTTACAGCTGGAGAAAGGAGGGGAGGAGAGGTGAAGTATCACACTTGCATGAAGTCTCACAGCTGCAGAAGACTAGAGCCAGAAGAGCACTCCCTTGTTCAGAAATAGAGTGAGATCTAAAAAGCAGTGCTAGCAGTCTATGTTCAGTCTTTGAGTTAAGTTGTGACTCAGAGGGTTCTTGTGTCTATGAGCTCTAGAATGTATAAGAAAAATTCACTCAGGTATTATCCTTTGAATTAAGGAGAACATGGAGCAAGAAGACCCACTAGGACTTCCCCGGTCACCCAGTGGTTAAGAATCTGCCTGCCATTGTAGGGGACACAGGTTCGATCCCTGGTCTGGGAAGATTCCATATGCTTCGGGGCAATTAAACTCTGTGCACTACACCTACTGAGCTGTGTGCCACAGCTACTGAGGCCCACATGCCCTGTGGCCTGTGCTTTGCAACAAGGAAAGCCACCACAATGAGAAGCTGCCACTCACCGCAATGAAAGTCTACAAGCAGCAACGAAGACCCAGCGCAGCCAGGAAAAAATAATAATAAATTTAAAAAAGACCCACTCAAGATACATTGTGAAAGCTTATCTTACTTGAAATCACAATCATGCAGAATGATTTTTTTAGTAATTGGAGAAGGAAATGGTAACCCACTCCAGTGTTCTTGCCTGGAGAATCCCAGGGACAGGGGAACCTGGTGGGCTGCCGTCTATGGGGTCGCACAGAGTCGGACACAACTGAAGTGACTTAGCAGCAGCAGCAGCAGCATGATTAATAAACTTGGAGAAATATGGAATAACTGATGGCAATATGACCATATTAAGAAACCAAAGGCAGAGAGAGAAACCAGATTGAATCAACAAAATTACTGTATTAATAAAATTAGTAATGGCAAAACATAAGAGTTCCTCTGTATTTGGGGAAAAATTCTAGACAATAAACACATATGAAGTATTTTTAAGAAAACATCACCTGATTTGTTCTTTAACCAGGCTTACAAGCTGCAATGTAATCTTTGAAAATTATAGGTAATTACAAGAAGGCACATTAAACCTCAGTTAATCACCGTTGTTTCAAAAATATGTCCCTTCTCTTAACAAAGCAGTAACCCAGCCAAAGCTTGGATAAACTGGCATTTCCCTAGATCACATGTTTCATTCCTAAACACAATGCTCCTTGTGTTCCTTTCAGGTGTCCACACTTTCTCTGAAGAATGGATCTCCCCTTCGAAAGCTTGAGCATTATCTGCTCTTTGTTTGAAAATAAACGCATTGTTCGTGTGTGGACTAGTAGCGCAGGTGTTTTACGGCTCTTTTTCCAGTCAGGCTGATTCTTAAGCCTCTCGTGAAATCAGTGAAGTTAAGTCTCTGACATCCACTTCTCACTGCCATTTCTCGTTATGGCCGTAAGATAAGCCCCACATACAACCAGGTTGTCTTTCTTTCCATTATGTTTACATTTTTTATTATATCTGAAATTGCCGACGCTCCGCGTCTTTCTCAGTTCTTGAAGGCTAATTCCAGGACAAGGCCAAAGTTCTCATCAAGCATTAGCAGTCTGGGTTGCTTTCGCTTTTTTCTAAACTTCCAACTGCTGCCTAATAATACTGTGTTTGCTCCTATCACTGGAAAGCACTATCTGAAAGCTTTGCATGAAATTAAACTCCCTGAGGTGTAACCAAACTGAATGAAACCACAGAAGCGTGTACTGAAACAACTCTTTTTCCTGAGCAGGGCATGTGAAACACTGACATTCTTAACACAGTGAGGACTGGGATTAAATGTCAGGTAACTGATTCTGTCTTCTGAAGTATAAGGTTTCAAACCCTCATTTTATTTTCAAACAATCACTTTCATGTTATTCCTTGGAGAATGAGGACGGGATGCATATCAGATCACTGAGCAAGCTATAGCTGAGAAGGCAAAAAGGAGGACGGGACTACTTAAAGACTTCATCTCTTCAATGCAAAAGACAGCAATTGATATTACTAATCAAAGTTTCTATTTTCTAGATGTGTAATTTGAAGTTTCAAGCCGTTTCTTACTGTCATTCATATCTCTAGATTTTTTTTTTTTTGCATAATCCCCCTTTTCTGTCATTTACCAAGGTGTACTTCAGTAAATACAGGGCATATTTTATGATTTCATTATTCCTATTCCTTTCATGTCTAAAGGTATAAAAATTTCATCTTCCATTGTAAATGTTAGAAACTCTATATAAAAATAGTGAATAATCAGCTAGCCTCTTTACTCGAATTCCAGTGTTTTGCTTAATACAAAGTGCTCAATTCTTTGTTGGTTAAAAAGAGGACTGTAACACACTGGGGGATGTGTGTTATTGCCTCTTTGTTCAATTTACCAAATGTAACTGATCTGAGCTTAATTGTGAAACACATTATTCTGTTGTGTCTGTAGACTTGCTCTATAATGTTGCAACTTCATTTTAAAAAATAAGTGCACATATCTTCAGTTGTGTGAAAAAGCTGTTTTTGGAGGAATTAACAATTTCAAAATCACTTTTACTTGATATTTTAGGATTGATAATCCTGTAGCTTTAAGACCAGAGTTTGGTATTCATGTTACTACTAGCAGTCCTCTGTAACATGGCCACAGTGCTGACATGGACTATAGAATGGAACCTACACGCAAGACAGTTTCTCTTTTTATGGTTGTGCTTGAGCAAAGTTCCTGATTTCTGCTTGAGCCAGCTGATTTCAAAACTCCTATTTAATGTCCGCTAAGTAAAGGTCCACACACTAGATATGTGGAGAATAGCACTCTGAACTCCTTGAGACAGAAAAAGGTAAAAACTCTATTTTTCCAATACCCTGGGGTTAATATTTGAATATATAATTTATACAAACTGTCTAAAGAGTTTTACTTAAGCTGTAAACACTACTGGTAAATTGACTTAGCAATTACGTTTTCCTTTTCAACTTCATTGAGGAAAAATTTATGCACAATAAGTACAATTTGTCTTGTGTCTCCATTCACTGTGTTTATTTAACCATTTATGTATGTTAGTAGTGACTAATGTATATTTATTTTATAGTTTGGGATTACAATCCAACACTGGGTTATTTATTTTGGTGCTCAAATAGTTCCAGCTTTGGCCAATGGGACCTCTTTCAGGTTGGCTCCTGTGTTGCTTTGACATGCCCCAGTCTTGTTTTTTGTCAGCTTCCTTACTTTCTGTTATTACAAGGTACTCCAGATTTCTCTTTTATTTTCTTTTCCTGCCCCCACTCTAGAATTAACCATTTCCCCAAGGATCCCTAGTTCCTTTTATTGGAAAATGGTATTTGGAAACCAAGAAGTGGGTTCTGCATTTGCTCTTTGCTGCGGAGGTGTGATTGTTTCCCGGACCTCTTAGTAGACTGAGCTGGGTAATATATTAATACGTATGCATACTAACCCATGTATGCACATACACTTATAATTGGTCTGTATCTATCTCTCTGTACATAAATTAATTGAAACATGAGTTCCTACTGATGTCTCAGACTCTGATCCAGCACCACAGGGTTCATTCCATCCTTCCCTTCTTGTTTATCTGCCTCTTTCATCTCTGACAGTGAGAAACCTGGCTCATCCACATTCTGTTGGCTTAATTGTTCAACTTCAGTATACATGTAAAGAGGTTACTATCAGCATCTTAAATGCGGTTCTGTGCCTAAGAATTTATCCTGCCATATATTCACACTGGTATGCAAAGATATATAGACAAAAACTCTTCATTGGAGCATTTAATTCTCCCTTTTTCTGTCTATTCCTTTTCTTTTAGACTGCATTAAATTATCTTTGATTAAAAGAAAAACCTTTTAAATTGTGGACATTTTCAAATATATACAATAGTAGAGAGAAAAATATTCTGAATCCTATGTCATTAAAGTTCAACTCTAACAATTTTTTGCATTTTGCTGTTTTCATTTATTTCTTATTCTTTTAGAATGCATTTTATTGCAAATATCAGATATCATGTTATCTCATTTATAAATAATTCAGTAAGCATCTCCAACAGATTGCTTACACTAAAAACATAACCAAAATGCCATGATCATACCTAAAAATTAACAGTTCCTATATATGGTATTCAACCTATGGTCATATTTTCCAATTCTGTGAAAAGTGCCTTTTTAAATAGTTTCTTTGTTTGAATCAGAATCTGTGGTAGACAGAATAGTGCCCTTTTATCACCCACCCCCCCGCCCACCCCATCAAATGTCCACATCCTAAACCCCGGAGCCTGTGTTACATGGCACTAGGGGCTTTGCAGATATGATTAACTTAAGGATCTTGAGATGAGAACATTATCCTGGATTATCTGGGTGCTCAGTGTAATCACAGGGTCCTTATTGAGAGAGGTAAGAGGTCGGAGTCACGGAAGGAGATGATGGCAGAAGTAAATGTTGGGGTGATGTCATTGCTGGAAGGGTACCAGTGGGCAGAGAATGTAGACAGCCCTCAGAAGCTAGAAAAGGCAAGGGACTGGTTCTCCACTAAAGTCTCCAGAAGGAACACAGTCCCAACACTTTGATTTTTTACCATGAGAGGCCCATGTTTGGCCTTCTGACCTTCAGAAGATAATAAATTTATAAGATAATTGGTTGTTGTTATTGTTCAGTCGCTAAGTCAGGTCCAACTCTTTTGTGACACTATGGACTGTAGCCTGCTAGACTCCTCTGTCCATGGGATTTCCCAAGCAAGAATACTTGAGTGAGTTGCCATTTCCTTCTCCAGGGGATCTTCCTGACCCAGGGATTGAAACTGCATCTCCTGCATTGGCAGGCAGATTCTTTACCACTGAGTCACCTGGGAAGCCCAATCTAATCAGTTTGTGTTGTTTTAAAACCACTAAATTTCAGTTAATTTGTTACAGCAGCAATAGGAAAACAGGATCCAAAGTCTATGTATTGTGTCAGGTGGTTATATTTCCCAAGTTTCTTTTGATCTGTAATCGTCCTACTTCTTTGTCTTTTCTGATTAGTTGGACAAACCGGTTCATTCCTCCATGGAATCTTCTGCATTCAGCACATTTTTACCTCCTGGTGTCATTTAACTTGTTCTTCTATATCCTGCACTTCCTGAACACTGGTATTAAGTTATAGAGACTTGTTTACAATCAGGTTTGATTGCCAACATCCACTGGATCATCAAAAAAGCAAGAGAGTTCCAGAAAAACATCTATTTCTGCTTTATTGACTATGCCAAAGCCTTTGACTGTGTGGATCACAATAAACTGTGGAAAATTCTGAAAGAGATGGGAATACCAGACCACCTGACCTGCCTTCTGAGAAATCTATATGCAGGTCAGGAAGTAACAGTTAGAACTGGACATGGAACAACAGACTGGTTCCAAATAGGAAAAGGAGTATGTCAAGGCTGTATATTGTCACCCTGCTTATTTAATTTCTATGCAGAGTACATCATGAGAAGCGCTGGACTGGAAGAAGCACAAGCTGGAATCAAGATTGCCGGGAGAAATATCAATAACCTCAGATATGCAGATGACACCACCCTTATGGCAGAAAGTGAAGAGGAACTCAAAAGCCTCTTGATGAAGGTGAAAGAAGAGACTGAAAAAGTTGGCTTAAAGCTCAACATTCAGAAAACGAAGATCATGGCATCAGGTCCCATCACTTCGTGGGAAATAGATGGGGAAACAGTGGAAACAGTGTCAGACTTTATTTTTTTGGGCTCCAAAATCACTGCAGATGGTGATTGCAGCCATGAAATTAAAAGACGCTTACTCCTTGGAAGGAAAGTTATGACCAACCTAGATAGCATATTCAAAAGCAGAGACATTACTTTGCCAACAAAGGTCCATCTAGTCAAGGCTATGGTTTTTCCAGTGGTCATGTATGGATGTGAGAGTTGGACTGTGAAGAAAGCTGAGTGCCGAAGAATTGATGGTTTTGAACTGTGGCGTTGGAGAAGACTCTTGAGAGTTCCTTGGACTGCAAGGAGATCCAACCAGTCCATCCTAAAGGAGATCAGTCCTGGGTGTTCATTGGAAGGACTGATGCTGAGGCTGAAACTCCAGTACTTTGGCCACCTCATGTGAAGAGTTGACTCATTGGAAAAGACCCTGATGCTGGGAGGGATTGAGGGCAGGAGGAGAAGGGGACGACAGAGGATGAAATGGCTGGATGGCATCACCGACTCAGTGGACATGAGTTTGTGTAAACTCTGGGAGATGGTGGTGGACAGGGAGGCCTGGCATGCTGCGATTCATGGGGTCACAAAGAGTTGGACACGACTGAGCAACTGAACTGAACTGAACTGAGGATGTTTCTTGGATGGTGTCTTTAGCTTCCTATTAAGTCACATCAGGAGATGACTAACAATAGTCCTATTGTTAGTGCTGCTTGCCTGATCCACCCACTAGAAAACTTCTATTAGCTTTTAACCTAGGGTTTAGGTTAGCACCCATTGTTGGTTGTTGCTTACATCCATTATTTCACTAGGGTTCCAAAATGGTGATGGATTAGCTGGAATTCTATAAAGAAAAGCTTTCCCTTATCAATTTTTTGGTTCTCTAAAATAGAATTTATGTATGGAAGCAGGGTAAGTGCTTGCTTCTTTCCTTTTATTCATGATTTTTTTTTTTCAAATAATAAGTTTGTGTGCCTTAGCAAACCTCTAATGGTAACAAATTTTGTTTTTAAAATTAGTTTAATTATGAAATGATGGATTTATATATATTTGTTGGACTTTAACTGGTTGGAGACAATATTATTTTTTCATGCTCAAAATGTCCTTTGTCCAGTGAAAACTCTTCAGAGTGACTCCTTTTCCTTTTGATGCTGTAAAATAAAGTACAGAGAAATTCTGTTCCCACGCCTTTTCATTAGAAAAGAATGGACATGTATCCTGAGCCAATTTCAATATGCACAAATTCATGCTATTTTAATTTTTTGTGCAATCTGAGGAGTGGATGAGCTCAGATTTAAGAAATTTTAAAGTATGTTTATTATAATAGGAATTTGTTTTAATACTGCAGCTTTCAATAAAGCTTGACTTGTGTTGCAAAAAAACCCAAAAAAACCTGTCCATTCCCAGAATATCTTTTATATTTGTTCATGGTTTGTGTTAGTCACTCAGTCGTGTCCTACTCTTTGTGACCCCATGGACTGTAGCCCACCAGGCTCCTCTGTCCATGGGATTCTCCAGGCAAAAATGCTGGAGTGGGTAACCATTCCCTCCAGGGGATCTTCCCTACCCAGTGATTGAACTCAGGTCTCCTATTCTTTACAGCCTGAGCCACCTCAGATGATAAAGAATCTACCTGCAATTTTGGGAGACCCGGGTTTGATTCCTGAGTCAGGAAGAGTCAGGACATGACTGAGCAGTATAACACTTTCCTCCTTAGTTTAGGGTTTCATTAATTCATGTTGAAAATGAAAGCAAGTGTGTGTATATTTTAGTATTCTTTCCTTTTACACAAAAATTAACATACTATATACAATGATTTGCACCTTGTTTTTAATTTACTGATATTTTCTGGAGATCTCTACATAAAAATATAAAGAGAGATGCCTCATTCTTTTTCACAGCTAGTTCCATATTGAGTAATATTTATTTTGCTTCTGAAAGTGAAAGTGAAATTTGCTCAGTCGTGTCCAACTCTTTATGACCCATAGACTATACAGTCCATGAAATTCTCCAGGCCAGAATACTTGAGTGGGTAGCCTTTCCCTTCTCCAGGGGATCTTCCCAACCCAGGGATCGAACCCAGGTATCTCGAATTGCAGGCGGATTCTTTACCAGCTGAGCCACAAGGGAAGCCCAAGAATACTGGAGTGGGTTACCTATCCCTTCTCCAGCGGATCTTCCCAACCCAGGAGTTGAAGCAGGGTCTCCTGCATTGCAGGTGGATTCTTTACCGACTGAGCTATAAGAGAAGCAATACGTTGTTTCTAGTCTTTGGGAAAGAACAAGAGAATCATGTGTATACTTGTATACAAGTATCCTGTGTATACTTGCTGTGGTGCTTTAGGATCCTCAGGACCCTAGCTTCTCCTTTTATCAGAGAGTTCTGGTTCTGAGAACCGGCTCAGATATTAGAACCAACCAAGAGGTTGTATCTTTTTAATGGTGTAGTTACTCTCAGTCTCTTGTTTCATCCATCTTTGATTTCTTTTCATCATTGAGATTAAACAATACTTTTTTTGCCTGCCCATTTATCTAGCCCCACGTGTACTGTGCCCTATTAAAAAATTATATATTTCTGTGGTTCAGACCTCCCCCCACCTGCCAACTTCCACAATGAACTTGCTGTTCCTTATGATAACTGTGTCCACCTTGCTTCTACTAGCTTAGCTTCATCAGTTGGCCTCTGTAATTTGGGGGCCTGGCTTAAAACTCAATATTCAAAAAACTAAGATCATGGCATCCAGTCCCATCACTTCATGGTAAATAGATGGGGAAACAGTGGACAGACTTTATTTTGGGGGGCTCTGAAATCACTGAGATGGTGACTGCAGCCATGAAATTAAAAGATGCTTGCTCCTTGGAAGAAAAGCTATGACCAACCTAAACAGCGTATTAAAAAGCAGAGACATTACTTTGCTGACAAAGGTCTGTCTAGTCAAAGCTATGGTTTTTCCAGTAGTCATGTATGTATATGAGTTGGACCATAAAGAGAGCTGAGTGCTGAAGAAGCGATGCCTTTGAACTGTGGTGTTGGAGAAGACTCTTGAGAGTCCCTTGGACCACAAGATCAAACCAGTCAGTTGTAAAGGGAATAAGTCCTGAATGTTCATTGGTAGGACTGATGCTGAAGCTGAAGCTCCAGTACTTTGGCCACCTGATATGAAGAACTGACTCACTGGAAAGGCTCTAATGCTGGGAAAGATTGAAGGCAGGAGAAGGGGATGACAGAGGATGAGATGGTTGGATGGCATCACTGACTCGATGGACATGAGACTGAGCAAGCTCTGGGAGTTGGTGATGGATAGAGAAGCCTGGTATCCTGCAGTCCATGGGGTCACAAAGTTGGACATGACTGAGTGACTGAACTGAACTGAACTGAACTGAGCATCCCTGTTGCCATCATTAGGACTAGTTCTGTAACACTGTCTCTCCTAGTCTCAGCTTTAGCCTGTAGAGGATAGTCATCTGGTAGTTCATCCATCAACTTTGGAAAAGAAGTTCCCCTCTGGGCTCTCACATGGAACATATTTAGCTCTGAGTTTCTGGTTTTGCATGATATATTCATTCTGGCCTTTGAGTATTTCAGGCACCTCTTACAACATACTCCAAGTTCTGACATTTCCACTTTAATGTAGGCCATTGATTTTTCTGCCTCTAAGAGTTATCCTGTCAGCATGGTAGCATTGTCTCCTGAGTTTTTGCCAAGTTGCTAAGTCCTGGGAGAGTGCTCCTAGGACAAATGGACATGGGGCAGTCCATTTCCACTGATCCATTCCTTCAGAATTCAATCCTACACATGATTTCCTAGCTCCTACTGATACGTGTTGGCTAGGTCTTCTGGCTCCTTCAGCTTATAGTGCCTCACCTCTTTTGCAGGCCTGGCACTTCCTTTTCTGGGTTATACTGAGGCTTGACCTTAGTTATTGGTGATGGTTATGAGGAAAAGAGGAGTTTGATCTTGAGAGAAGAGGTTGGGAGGGCATGCCTTATCTCCAAGCAAGGGTGGTGGGATAGAAGGCTAGCTTTTCACTGAAAGGACTAGGCCATTTATGTAGACCCAGAGGCTAGACCTATATGTACTACTACACAAAATCTCTAAGATACATTAAATGAAAAAACAATTTGAAAATCAATGTATAGAGTTTGGTTTCATTTATATACAAAGAATATTTATATTTTTGAATTTTTGTAGAAAAATGCCTGGAAGGCTACAAAAGAAAAATATTCTGGGAAATGTGATTAGGCACTGAAGCAGGTATATTAATCAGGGTTATCCAAACACAACCAATAGGAGAATAAATATATGTATTTGGTATAAGGAATTTACCCGGGTGATTATGGAGGCTGTTTTTTTTTTTAGCCACCCTCACACTCAGTTGCATCCAACTCTTTGTGACCCATTAGACTGTAGCCCACCAGGCTCCTCTGTCCATGGGATTTTCCAGGCAAGAATACTGGAGTGGGTTGCCATTTCCTCCTCCAGGGGATCTTCCTGACCCAGGGATTGAACCCACATCTCCTGTGTCTCCTGCACTGCAGGTGAATTCTTTACTGGATGAGCCACCAGGGAAGCCCAACCAGGGATAGAAGTCCCCAAATCTGCTATCTGCAAATTGGTCCTGGAAAGTCAGTGAAGTTTTTCATCTGAGTTTGAAGACCTGTGCACCAGGGGCACCATTGGTGTAAATCCCAGTCTAAGGGCAGGAGAAGACTAATATCCCAGCTGAAGTTCTCAGGCAGAAAGGGGAATTTCTCCCTTTTTCCACATTTCTGTATTAGTCAGGCTGTCAACTGATTGAATGATACCTACCCATATTAGGGAGGGCATTTTGCTTCACTCAGTCTTCTAATTAAAATGCCAGTCTCATCTGGAAACACCTTCACAGATACACCTATAGTTTTTTTTTTAATGTTTATTTTTATTTATTTATTTGGCTGTGCTGGATCTTGATTGTGGCACACAGAATCTTGAATCTTCACTGCAGCATGCAGGATCTTAGCTGTGGCATGGGAACTCTTAGTTGCTTGCATATGGGATCTAGTTCCCTGACCAGGGATTGAACTTAGGCCCCCTGCATTAGGAGCATGGAGTCTTAGCCACTGGACCACTAGGGAAATCCCACCCATAGTGTTTAAGCAAATATCAGGGCACCCTGTGACCCAAGCCAGTTGCTACATAAAATTATCTAGTATAAAGGATAAGGGTACTTTTACTTTTCACTTTATACCCTTCATTACTGTTTGACATTTTTATGGCAAGTAGAATTAACTTTATTTGTTTCTAAAAATGATACTGCTATTCGACCAACCGATGACCATTTTTCTCCAGATGTTTGGAAACTCTCATTTTGTGCCACATCTACTTATTCAACCCTCTTAGAAGAAGACAACAGCCCAGAGTTAGCCCCCTGATCCCAGGCACTGGTATTGAGACTGTCGACCAGATTCACAGCACCTACTTTGCCTCAATTCTGTCTGAGATTCCATCCCACTGTGGAGGCCCCAATATGTCTCGGGTTCACAGTGGCCAAGACAGTGGTTCGGGCTGTGCTGCTTCTGTGCAATGAGAGCAAAGCAGCTGTTTTCAGAGAAAGAGGTAACTAACATTGTGGATAGAATCGCTTACAATTGCTCATCTTTGGATCAACTTAATGTCTGTTACTTGGCCAAATAATACAACTCCGTGTGTTTTTTAGAGGGTATGGGTGCATCCATCCCACCTGCCAATGCAGGAGACATAAGAGATGCAGGTTTGATCTCTGAGTTGGTAAGATCCCCTGGAGGTGGAAATGGCAACCCACTCTAGTATTCTTGGCTGGAGAATCCCATGGACAGAGTAGCCTGGAGAACAGAGTCAGACACGATTGAAGCGACTTAGCACAGCACATGTTCTTTTTCCATTTAACAGAGCATCATTTTGATTATTATCCAACTTTTAGAGAACACAATGTTAAGGAAGCCTAATTTCATAGATGAACTCGGTGAACAGTAAAAAAACAAACAAGCAAAAAAAAACTGATAGAACTTGATAACTTTCTGATTGGAATAACTCTTTGATTCTTAAACTGGTATTTGAAATTAAAGTGCTAAGGTGGTTGTAACTTTAGAAATTTGCCTATAAAATAAGTAAACAAAAAGAGAATATGCGGGTTAATAATTACTACATCCTTTCTCCCCAGCAGTGTAGCACATGTAGGATTTTTGCGGGGAGGAAGGGTGAGAAGTGCTATTCTTTATCTTGGAGTAAATCATTTTACAGTTTCAGCGTTAGATTCCCTTTTTCAGGGTACTGGTAGCCATCTTCTTTAACAGCTACTTGCCAAAAAAAAAAAAAAAAAAGCTACAAATACTATCTATTCTCCTAAAATTCAAGTGTGTGCACCGTAGCAGAGGGCCACAGTATAGGATGCCCTATGGAGCTCCCTGCTAAAAGACTCCAGGATCCCCCAAAGGGGATGTGGTCCAGCAACTAGGGTTTTGACCTAAATAACTGAGCTAAACCTAATCTGTCTCTGACATCTCATCAGCTTCTCCCCAGATCAAGTTGAAAGAAAACTGTGCACATCTTCCAGATTTTTAGAATCCCACACAAAATAAACAAAGAAATGCTGTGCATATTGAGTAGATAACTAAAACTAATGTTAAGCCTCCGAGGGGATAAATGACTTGTCATGTTTTTGAGAGCTTTTCATTTTTCATATGAAATAGGTGTTTTGAGATCTCTGTTGGAAATAGATGCAAGCTTTCTACTATCAAACAGATTAAACCATTAAAGTATTTCCAAGTAGGTCATTCATTGCTCTGACATACTCTTCTTTGTTTACTTATTACAGGGTAAGATTTGAGTTTTATATCCTATTTCTGCTTTGATAGGAAGGAGTCCATAGTCTTTATTTAGTTTTTTCAGGTTTCTGTCCCATTGTCTTTAGCACAATCTCTTTGTTGACTCTTAATGAAAACACAGTAAAGACCTGTAATGGCCAAGCCTGAGTTACAACTGATATACAACTGATCATGCACTTCAGCCCATATTTTGTTACATGTCTTGATTGACTCACCAAAAACCTAATAATGATCTCTTATAGTCAGGAAATTTGTAAGCATCTGTCACAGATTTAGCATCGAAGCTGTCAATTTCTAGATTTTCCTTTCCAGAGAGCACCCTAGGCTCTTGAACACAGGTACGAACTAAAAAACAAGGATCTTTACTGCTCTGCCCATCAACACCCTCTTTGCAGGCGCCAATTATGATTGACGAGAGGTAGTCTAGACTAGTCATTGTCTGAAGTTTGAAGACTTTAAAGGGGCTGTTTGGGAGGTATACTGAAAACATTTCAAGCTTCTGTTTGCTTGCACCAAGGCAACAAAATAAACCTTTTAGCGTTCATGCAAAACAAAGCAAACAAACGAGATAGCAAACAGGACAACTACCATCAGAGGCAGTTGTTTTCTTGACAGCAAACAAGTCTGTTGTCTTCAAACCTGCTTCCATTGTTCCTGTACTGGATATTGTCCAACTGCACTCTCCACCCTTCTCTATGCTGCTTTCTGTCCAAAGAGGTTGACTTGTTTAGATGAAATCAATGGTTTTCTAAGTGTGGCCTGAGGAACAGCAGTTTCAGTACTGGAGGTGGGCCCTTTGGGGGGCGATTAGGTCATGATGGTGAAGTCCCCAGAATGGAATTAGTGCTGTCATAAAAGTGACCCCAGGAGCCCTCTGTTTCTTTCTGCCATGTGAGGACACAGTGAGAAGACAGCCCTCTGTGAACCAGTCCCTCCTCACTGGACACCCAATCTGCCGGCACCTTGATTTTGGACTTTCAGCTTCCAGAACTGTGAGAAATAAATTTTTGGTTTTGATAAGCTACCCAGCCCATGGTATTTTGCTGTAGCCATCCAAACTGAGACAAGAGGTATTACAGTGTCTTTGCTGTCTGCAGTCATAAGAAATCAAAATGCTAATGTCCTCAGTTCATTGCCTTCTCTCACCTGTTCCACCTCAGCTCCTTTGCTTCCCATTATTTAAGCTGGTTTCAGTGTTGATTAACTGATTTCAGATGGAGGAATTCTAAGACTCATAAAACAGTTTAACAGTTGGGGACCATGGATTAAACATTAAAACCCATTTTGAATAGTCTGACCCAAAATACCATTAAACTCAATGATCAAATAATGATTATTATCTAATTTGTAAAATATGTAGAAATGTTTTAATTTCCTTATCACAAACATCTATTTTGCCTCTTCCTTAATAGAATGACTGTGAACTTTGCATTGCTATTAAAACATCATAAAATGATTCATGCAATCACCTGAATTGATGAAAAATTTAGCAAAAGAATGTGAGGGGGTCTTCGCAGTGATTTTGGCTCAGTGTGTGTGTGAAGTGTGCAGTCACAGAGGGCCCTGCACTCAAAAGGTCTTTGGGGTCATTGTTCAGTTGCTAAGTTGTGTCTGACTCTTGAGACCCTGGGGACTGTAGCCTCCCAAGTTCCTCTGTCTGTGGGATTTCCCAGGCAAGAATACTGGAGTGGGTTGCCATTTCCTTCTCCAGAGGATCTTCCTGACCTAGGGATCAAAGCTGTCTCCTGCATTGGCAGGTGGATTCTTTACCACTGAGCCACCTGGGAAGCCCTCAAAAGGTCTTGTGCTTGGCTTAATGCTCTGTTGTGAAATTTAAAGAATTTTTGAACAATGGATCCACATTTTCATTTTGCAATAGATTTGATAAATTATAAAGCTGGCACTTGCCCAGCATATTCATATTTGTTCAAAACGACAAAGTAAATATGAACACTATCAAAAATGGGATCTGATTGTCAGTGTTATTATAGCTATTAATAATCGCTTTATTCATATTGTTTTCTAGATGAAAGGCGCTAAGCCCCAGGTCTTACAGTATTAAACAAATATGTCCCTCTCAAAGACTGAAATATAGTATCACCTGTATCACCATTTCTAATCAAATGTAATAGATAAGGAAACAAATGAGATCCAGTATGCCAAACCTTTAAAATTATATTGGAAACGTTGAGAGGCTAACTTCAGGTGCTAATAGGAATTGCTTTTCTAATTTTATCAGGCAACCAAACTCTAAAGACTGACTCAAAATAGAGACCTAAGGTGAAAAATGTTTTTCTTTGAGAACAAAATAAACAGGAGATGTCCTTTGTAGCACATCAGCAGGTAAATATCATCTCATGCATGCATGCTAAGTTGCTTCAGTTGTGTCCAGTTCTTTGTGACCCTACCGACTATAGCCCACCAGGCTCGCTGTCCATGGGACTCCCCAGGCAAGAATACTGGAAGCGGGTTGCCATGCCCACCTCCAGGGGATCTTCCTGACCCAGGGACTGAACTCAGGTCTCCTGTACCTCCTGCACTGCAGGTGGTTTCTTTACCACTGAGCTACCAGGGAAGCCCAAATATGTAAATAATAACAAAAGTCAGAGACTGTCTTCCCTGAATAACCTGGAAGTGTTGCTGGAAGTATAAATATCTTGGGTTTGAGGGAAAACTTTTCTACAGGGTTGAGCCTTGGCTTTGGAATTAGAAGTAATTTCTAGTGAAAAATTTATTTCCTGAAGGATTAAATGTCTAGTACCTGACATAAGGGTGACTCAGAATATCACTATTTTCATTTTCAGCATTCACTGCACAAATCTTAGCAAAGGCTGCATGTGCCAGTTGACAGTCTTTTCCCAACATGGTGAAGAAGCAGGGTATTCAGTGATGGTTTGCACGACAAGCTCTGTCGCTGTCTTTACTCTGACCAGTCCTAGTGGACAGGGCATAATATATGGTTCTGCTTCTGCTACTGCTTCTGCTAAGTCACGTCAGTCGTGTCTGACTCTGTGCGACCCTATAGACAGCAGCCTACCAGGCTCCCCTGTCCCTGGGATTCTCCAGGCAAGAACACCGGAGTGGGTTGCCTTCTCCAATGCATGAAAGTGAAAAGTGAAAGTGAAGTTGCTCAGTCGTATCCAACTCAGCGACCCCATGGACTGAAGCCTACCAGGCTCCTCCAACCATGGGATTTTCCAGGCAAGAGTACTGGAGTGGGTTGCCATTGCCTTCTCCATGTCCATTCAAATACACAGAACCCTGACATGGCAAGTCAAGCAGTCTCACTACCTGAAGCAGCTGGAAGCTGAAGGCATGTTCGGGCTTGCAGGGACAGATACTCTGGAGGCTTACCATGTGTGGGTAGAGTTGTAAGGACTCTCCTGCTGGTGCCTGGTTACATCATTTAGAATTAAATGCTGAATTATTCGTCTTTCAGAGCTTTCTTACACCTAGAATCTTGCTCCTTGTATTCCTTGACTGAACGCCCCAACAGGAAATCTGTAGTATTCAAACTTAGCATCTAGTTTTCTCATTGGGTAAACCACTCAACAAATGTTGTGAAGGAAAAAGAAAATCAGAGTAAATGATACCATTCCTTTCTTATAAATCACTTCAGTGGACACTTTAGGGGGGTGGGGCTTTGGAGAGTACAGAGACGGTGATGAGATGGGCTTAGGGCATGCCCTAAGAGATGATTTTCTGTCATTTACTAGACTTTAAAAGGTCTTGCTGTTGGCAGCTACCAGTGTGCCTTAGCAGAAATTCATATCTACCTCACAGAATTTATTAGTATCAAATTTCATGTTGTCCTGACACATGGGCCTTTGAGAAACTAAACAAACCACCAATGAAAATTTTGCAAAATGGAAGAGTTTAAAGATAAAATACACATAACTGTTTGGACCCAACTTCTGCTCCCCCCACCCCTCTTTTTTAAAGGGACTGAGAAGTTATGTATATTGGATTCCATACAGTAAAGTCCCTAGAATAAAATTGTTGGTGTGCATTCTAACAACTCAATGATTTGCAATTAGATTGTCCAAAAGAGGAATAAGTCTATAATCATCCAAATTATTTATCATTATAAACAGTGCTGACTTTTTCTTTAGCAATCTAATTATATAAGAGATACTGAATTTGTGAGACATACGTGTAATTTTCAGGAGAAATACCAGATTTCATGGAGAGAGTATTTATTTACACTAGTTATATACTATAGTTCTCCCTCGGTATCTGAGGGAGATTGGTTCTAGGACCCTTACAAATAGCCAAATCCATGGATCTCAAGCCCCTTATATAAAATGGCCAGTATAGTTGGTTCTCCATATCCTCAGATGATGAACCCAAGGATACAGAGGCCAACTCTTCCTAAGATTAGCAGAAGACACCTTCCTCTGCTCAAGATGGAGAACAGAACACACTCTCTTTCTATTCACTCTCCTGGATGAAACAACTAAGAAACAATAAAATCTCTGAGAATATAGTTTTCAGACAATGAACATCAGGTAGTGAAGCATAGTGATCACTGAGAGAAGGAAACAAATGAAGAAAGCCCTGAGAAGGCAAGAAGACCACATCAAGATCGAGGCGGAGATCACAGTGATGCATCTGTCTACGAGCCAAGAGATGCCAAAATTTGCTGAAATTACCAGGAAGGAGGAGAGAAGCAAAGGACTGTTTCTCCATCAGACTCCCCAGAGGAAATAAACTATGCCAACATCTTGATTTTGGACTTCTGGCCTCCTGAACTATAAGAGAACAGATTTTTGTTGTTTTAAGCCCCAGTTTGCGGGAATGTAGTCTTAGGAAACATACACACAGGTAGAAAAAAAGCCTGAAAAAAAAATCAGCGGTGATTCAGCAAACAGGGAAAATTTAAGCAGTTTAATATATTATGTGCTTGGGATCTCTAAAGAAGAGGAATGAGAGGAAGGAATAAAAAAATAATAACTGAGAATAATAAACCTAGAGATTCAAGAAGATCAGCAGATTATAAGCTCAAGAAAATATTAAACCAGTGATAAAAATCCTAAAGTCATCCAGTAAGAAAAAGACACATATGTCCAGAAGAAAAAAGGAATTCTTTATTGACATAAAGACTCAGATTGGATCCCTGGGTCAGGAAGATCCCCTGGAGAAGGGAATGTCAACCCGCTCCACTATTCTTGCATGGAGAATTCCACAGACAGAGGAGCCTGATGGGCTACAGTCCATGGGGTTGCAAAGACTCAGACACAACTGAGCAACTAAGCAAACACAATTGACATAACGAATGTCAGTGACATTTTATGTCCTTATGACAAGGACATAAAATTTCTAATTGGAACAATGCAAGCCAGAACATAGTGGAGCAGCAGAAAAAAAGAAACTATCAACTTATAATTCTATACCAAGTGAAAATATTTTCCTGAAATGAAAGCAAAATATATTTCAGGTAAATAAAAGTTGAAATAATTAATCGCTAACAGACCTACATTTTAGGAAATGTTAAAGAGAAATGATATTGACCGGAAATCTGAATTTACACAAAGGAATGAGGAACACTGGAAATGGTAGATATTTGAGTAAACATAGAAGACATTTTTTTACTATTAGAAAATCTCTTTAAGAAATAACTGACTGTTTAAAGCGGACATCAGTTCAGTTCAGTTCAGTCGCTCAGTTGTGTCTGACTCTTTTCGACCCCATGGACTTCAGCACACCAGGCTAACAAGTTCATCACCAACTCCTAGAGCTTGCTCAAACTTATGTCCATCAAGTCGGTGATGCCATCCAACCATCTCATCCTCTGCCGTCCCCTTCTCCTCCTGCCTTCAATCTTTCCCAGCATCAGGGTCTTTTCTAATGAGTCAGTTCTTTGCATCAGGTGGCCAAAGTATTGGAGCTTCAGCTTCAGCATCAGTCCTACCAATGAATATTCGGGACTGATTTCCTTTAGCATTGACTGGTTTAATCTCCTTGCAGTCCAAATATGTCATTAAATTTAATGTTATTTAAAGCAGACATAATAAGAACATATTGTGGGCATAACATATATATATATAACATATAACATATGCAGAAATAAAATGTATGAAAACAAAGCACAAAAACCAGGAGGAGAGAAATAGAAGTATATTGTTGTATTAATTGCATACTAATATGAAGTGATATAATATTACTTGATGGTAGACTTTTCCTAAAGGAAATCAACTCTGTATACCCATTGAAAGGACTGATGCTGAAGCTGAAGTTCCAATACTTTGGCTACCTAATGCGAAGAACCAACTCATTGGAAAAGATTCTGATGCTGGGAAAGATTGAAGGCAAAAGGAGAATGGGGCAGTAGAGGATGAGATGGTTGGATAACTTCACCAACTCAATGGACATGAATTTGAGCAAACTCCGGAAGATAGTCAAGGGCAGGGAAATCTGGCATGCTGCAGTCCATGGGGTTGCAGAGTCGTTCATGACTTGATGATTAAACAACAACAACAATAGACTGTGATAAGTAAATCCTAAAATAACCATCTACACACACACACACACACACACGAACAAAGAATTATATCTAATGCGACATCAAGGAGATAAAATGTAATCATAAAACTCATCCCCAAAATTATAAAAGGCAGAAAAAGATGAGTAAGAGTACAAAGAGCAGGTAGGCCAAGTAAAAATAAAACAAGACAGTAAAGTTAAATGCAATCAATTTAGTAGTGATATTAAATGTGAATGGTCCATAAGAAGTCTACTTTAGATATAAAGATATAAAAAAGGTTAAAAATAAGAGAATGAAAAAGCTATACTATACTTTAATAACACTACTTAAAAGTGACATATAGTAGCTATAATAGTATCCAAAAAAGTAGATCTCAGAGAAAAGAAAATTACCAGGGATAAAGAGGGTCATTTAAAAAGGTAAGAGGGGAAATTATCAAGGGGACATAATTCTAAATGTTCATATGCCTAACAACAGACTTAGAAACACATGAAGCAAAAACAGATAGAACTGATTAATGGATACACTGTCTACTTTCCTATCTAACTCAGATATCAGATCAGATCAGATCAGATCAGTCACTCAGTCATGTCCAACTCTTTGCGACCCCATGAATCGCAGCATGCCAGGCCTCCCTGTCCATCACCAACTCCCGGAGTTCACCCAGACTCACGTCAGTCGAGTCAGTGATGCCATCCAGCCATCTCATCCTCTGTCGTCCCCTTCTCCTCCTGCCCCCAATCCCTCCCAGCATCAGAGTCTTTTCCAATGAGTCAACTCTTCGCATGAGGTGGCCAAAGTACTGGAGTTTCAGCTTTAGCATCATTCCTTCCAAAGAAATCCCAGGGCTGATCTCCTTCAGAATGGACTGGTTGGATCTCCTTGCAGTCCAAGGGACTCTATTGTGGTATTATTGTGTCCTCCTAAAAACCTTCCTAAATCTGAAATATTCTTCTTCTCAGGGTGGAATAAAAGTCCTTTGTAAAGATATTCTGACTATAGTCAGGCAAGCCTTGTACTTAATACATTCCCTCACTTTTACACCAAGCAAGATCACACCTAACAATCTTAGTGAATTGTTGTCTGGGAAAGTTTCCATTCTGAAAAAATCAGCTCTCTTAGGGTCTTTCTATTTTGAAATATCTGAGGCTATGGAGACGTTGCAGAAAGGAGCTAATTTAAATGAATTTAATGTGCATGATAGATTAAACAGCTGGAAAGACCTCTTATATCCTTCAACTCCTTTAACTAAGACTCAATTTCGCTACTAACCTGACAAGTTTTCTTTGTTAGATTCAAGAGGTTACTATTAAAGTACAAAGAACTTTTCTCAATGGAAGAATTTATTCGGGGATGATGTGTCCCTTCTGTGGGTCTCTGAAATTCTTACCTTAGACAGAAATTCAGTTAAATAGTGTTTATATGCCACTTTATATTATCAAAGAGTAATTGGTGTTTTCCTTAGAATCCTGGCCAAATTCCAACTCTGATAAATACATTCTACTTCCCGAAATTTCCCCTGCAATTGCAAATGGATCCTGTATCCGTAATTACCTGTCCCAACTTGTTGCTTGGTATTGAAGTTCACCTATTAAGTAGCTACTGCTTTTGGCCTTAGAGACTTGTACCTTTTGGGATTAGAAGAAAAGATGCTGGTAAACTCGGTAAACAAGTATGTGTGTCTGAAAGGATGAAGGACTGTAATGGTTTTAGAAGTTAAATTTATCATCTAATAATAAAAAAATTGAAGACTTCCAGGGAGAGAAACATAGCCATTCCAGAACCATGAAGCCTTTCATTTGCTCAGTAAACTTTTATTAAAGGAAGTTTGTATGTGCGAGGCATTGTTCTAGATATTGTTGGAGATTCGAAGGTGAAGTAGATAATAGTTCTTGCCTTCAAGGAATATACACTCTAGTAGAGCCCACCAGGCTCCTCTGTCCATGGAATTCTCCAGGCAAGAATATTGGAGTTTGCCGTTTCCTTTTCCTGGGGATCTTCCCAACTCAGAGATCAAACCGGCATCTCATGTGTCTTCTAGCACTGGCAGGCAGATTCCTTACCACTAGCACCACTTGGGAAACCCCAGGGTTTGAACCTGGGTCTCCTGCTTTGCAGGCAGATTCTTTTTCATCTGAGCCACCAGAGAAGCCCCATGGAAATGTTATTGCTATTGAAGTATTGGGTCGTTCATATAAATTCAGATATCTTGACTCTCTAGGTAACAGAACCGTGGGTGGACAGCTCACTTATCCCATAAACACCAAGATTACAGGCGAATTCCATGCCCAAGTGCCTAGCAGGCTCTAAATCTTTCATTTACTAGTTCTAAGATAAAGATCATAAAAGGAGGAAAAGGAATTGGGACCTTCCTGTTCTCGCTCCATCATCTAACTTAAAATCCTGAGTGGTGTTAGGGAATGGGGTTTGGAAATTCAGACCTTTAAAGTTGTTACAACAGAAGAAAATAAAAACTTTACTGTTTGACATTGGCACATATTCCAAAGTCCCTCCCTGTTTAACAAGCTTTAAGCTTTCATATGAGACATGAGACACTTAAGGGAAAAAGTATTGCCACAAGGCTAATGATGACAACAACTACCAGCACACCTTCCATCAAAAGCAAGTGAAGACTTGAAATAAATCTGAGCTCCGGTTTGGTTTAGAAGCATCACTGTGACATGCCTGTGCGGGCAGAGGCTCAGAATGCATTCCTTAACACTAGAACTCTAAGACGTGCTGGGTGCCAGAAGCCCAGTGGTAATAAGAGAGCAATTGTGAGGCTTCGTTCAGATGGTGTTCCTTCACTGTGGGCGTGCTGGCTCTGAAAGTTTGGTTCAGGGATCCACAAGAAAGAATGGGCCAATTCCTCTCCTTCATCAGGGGTTACAGTTCAGCTAATCTTATTCTTTTATACCTTTATCCTTCAGATGTTTGTTGAGTGCCCATTATATTCAAAGGTGTTGGTGATTAATGCACACAGTATATTTAGATTAATGACATGGTGTATTTAGAACTGGCAGTAAATTATAAACTTTATATTCTATTCTTTCTGCAATTCAGAGAAAATCCACTGGAATACTTTAAAATGAATCAGTCAACAGATATACATAATATGATTATACAGTAATGAACTTGATTCATTATATTGAGGATTTATAAGGTAGAATGCCATTCTAGGTTCTGGGGAAATCCTAAAAATAAAATGACTGGACTCAGAGCTGGTAGAGGAGCAGATGTCTTCACTAGCTCCACAAAGAGAAATCTGTGTATTTTTCTTTTTCTTGAGAATCACTCTGCTTATAAACAGATGGCCCCTTTAACTCTTACCTCCTACCTGTGTATCAGGTGCCTAGGTCATTCTAAAAACTCTAAATTGGTAATTGTGATCTCAATCTTCATAGCTATTTGTGGGCTTTCCATGTTCATTTTTGCTCTGATCACTTTCCTACTTTCAATTTGAGTGACTGGTGGAAGTCTATCTTCCCCCTTTCAGCATTTTAAAAAGATTATAGTTCTGTAAATATCTACTGGAAAAAGCAGCATGTATTTAGTGTCTCCATTTCAAAGTATATTTGTTTTTCACATGTGGAGTGAGAAGGAGCTTTGGGAAAAGTTTGTACAGATTCTTTTTAAAATTTGTGCTATCCATCAAAGTTTAATTGAATAAGGAATGCCATACTAAGTAAAAATGTGCTGCATTTCTAATTTCTAAAATTATAGAAACAGAGGTTTTTATTAAACTATCATCATCAGGTTAATATGCTAAGATGGAATCATAAATTTTGTTCTCTTTGTTACCTGGAAATCTGGTTATATTCATTTGCAGTCACTCTTTTGCTACTGTATATTCTTTCTTTTCAAAAATTTATTTGGCTGTACTGGGTCTTAACTGTGGCATGTAGGATCTTAGATCTTCATTGCAGTATGTGGGTTCTTTAGTTGTGGCCTGTGAGGTCTAGTTCTCTGACCAGAGGTTGAACTCGTGTCCCCTACATTGGGAGTGAAGAAACTTAGTCCCTGGACCACTAGGGCAGTCCCCTTAGCATGTATTCTGAAGACAGTAGGTAAACATTCAACTTCTCCTCACTTCTAGCCAATTGCGTTGTCCCTTGAGAGATACGAAATCTACTTCTACCAGCTCTCTCTGCATGGTCTATTTTCATGTGTCTTTAATGACCAGGCTTATAACCCATATTCCTTTCTATCTTTGGCAACTCTATCTGCCAGGCATTATGCCTATCCCTATAGCATATATCAACAAAGATGTGGTTTCTGCTCTCAGATAGTTAGCACTCTATATATAAGACATGTGTGTTTCAGGAAAAGTAGCTCCTGCCTATGCTTCTTCCATGGAATTATCATTTCTTTTTGAAAGACTATAGAGGTATTAAAATTTAATAAGCATTGTATGCATGTGTGAAAGTCACTCAGTCTTGTCCAACTCTTTGTGACTCCATGAACTGTAGCCCTGCCAGGCTCCTCTGTTCGTGGTATTCTCTGTGGGTAGCCATTCCCTTTTCCAGGGATCTTCCTGACCCAAGGATTGAACCTGGGTCTCCTGCATTGCAGGTAGATTTACTATCTGAGCCACCAGAGAAGCCCTTAATGAGCATTAAGTTTGCATCAAAAAACTAGGCACATAAAAAGAGAAATATCTTTAAATGATTCAGCATCATGGATTGATTAAAAATATTAGGTGGTGGCACAAAATTCTTTAAAATATAGCTCTTTGTGTCTCTGGCCATTTAATTGGGTGGTCTGTAGTACTTTTGGACTTTTTATATTGTTGCTAGTGCTTTAAATGGCACAATTACAAGGTCCAGCCATGCAGGGAGGGATTCAAGTTGCTGTCAAGTCAAGCAAAAAAATACTCTATTATTTTATTCTCCCAAATACTAATTTTGTCTTTATATAATTGAATGAATGTGCTGTAGTGTTTCAGAGTTCCCAGGTGACACTAGTGGTAAAGAACCCGCCTGCCAGTGCAGGAAACATAAGAGATGTGGGTTCGATCCCTGGGTTGGGAAGATCCCCTGGGGAGGGCATGTCAATCCACTTCAGTATTCTTGTCTGGAGAATCCCATGGGCAGAGGAGCCTGGTGGGCGATAGTCCATAGGGTTGCAAAGAGTCAGACACAGCTGAAGCAGCTCAGCACGCATGTATTGTAGTCTTTCAGCCTGGTAAAATAGAAAACAGCAGGAGGTAGTGCAGACAACATTGGCAAAAGAAAATTAAAAAAAAATTATTAGTAAGAATGCTTCTGATGTCTGAAAGCAAAATAGTACCTCTAGTGGGTCAGTGGCAACAAACTTCACATGTGATTAAACTAGATTATTTATAGTTAGGCAAATGGAGAAAACAATTATGAGTTTACTGGAAGCAGTACTGCAGTTTTAATCCTTTGAAAGACTTTAAGAACAGAACTCTGAGACAGAACACAGTCCAAGTCAATTATTAGTAATTGGATAGACCAGAACTGAATACCAAGAAAATCTCAAACACAGCTTTTTTCACATGTGCTGAAAGAGGTCAGAATATACGCTTGTTAAAATTTTTTTAAAATTTTGTTGTGGTAAAAACACTTAACATGAGATCTACCCTGTTCAGAAAGTTTTAGTGTATAATACATGATTATTGACTACAAGTACTGTGTGTGCGTGCTAAGTCGCTTCAGTTGTGTCTGACTCTTTGCGACCCTATGGACTGTAGCCCACCAGGCTCCTCTGTCCATGGGATTCTCTAGGCAAGAACACTGGAATGGGTTGCCATTTCCTCCTCCAGGGGATCTTCCCAACCCAGGAATGGTACTTGTGTCTCTTAGGTCTCCTGCATTGGCAGGGGGGTTCTTTACCACTAGCGCCTCCTGGGGGACCTCATGGGTACAGTGGTGTACTGCAAACCATTAGATTTTGTCTTGCTTAACAGAAATCTTTATGTCTGTTGAATAACTCCCCATTACTTCCTGAAGTTAGCCCCTGGAAACTGGCATTCATTCTTTGACTCTATGAATTTGTGAATTTCTATACGTTCAAATAAGTGGAATCCTGCTGCTGCTGCTGCTAAGTCGCTTCAGTCGTGTCCGACTCTGTGCGACCCCATAGACGGCAGCCCACCAGGCTCCCCTGTCCCTGGGATTCTCCAGGCAAGAACACTGGAGTGGGTTGCCGTTTCCTTCTCCAATGCATGAAAGTGAAAAGTGAAAGGGAAGTCGCTCAGTCGTGTCCGACTCCCAGCGACCCCATGGACTGCAGCAACATTTGTATTTCTCTGCCTGGCTTACTTCACTTAGCACAATGTCCTCAGGGTTCACTCATGTTACGCATTGCAAAATCTCCTTCTTTTTGAAGATTGACTAGTGTTCCATTGTCTGTATAACCATGTTTTCTTTACTGTTCGTGTGTTGATGCATATTTGGGTTGTTTCTACTACTTGACAACTACGAAAAATGCTGCAGTAAACGTGGGAGGACTAATAACTCTCTGAGATTTGGATTCTAGTTTGTGTGGAATAAGTATCCAGAAGTGAGACTGCTGGATCATATGGTAGATCTATTTAAAAAAAAAAAAAAAATTGGTTTTTTAAAATTATTTATTGATTTCTGATTGCATGGGGTTGCTGCGTGTGGGCTTTCTGTAGCCGCAGCAGGTGATCGGGGCCTACTTTCTGTGGTGGAGCACAGGCTCCAGGTTCACAGGTTTAGCAGATGCAGCGCATGGGCTCAGTAGCCGTGGCATGTGGGCTCTAGTCTGTGCAGTCTCAGTAGCTGTGGCGCATGGGCGCGGCTGGCCCATTTGTTGAAAAAACAAAGCAGTTAAGCCAGATGTTTTGACATTTTAGATTGATCAATTTATGAATAGATGAAATGCAGGAATGATTGATTTTATGTTTCTGGGTGCTGTCAGTGGTAGTTCAGAGAGTGTTTGACTCTATTAAATTTAGTCCTTTTTCTCTTTCCCTTACTGTTCAAATGGCCTTTTAGCTGATCTTGATGACTCCAACTTACTCCATTCAAACTATCATCCACACTGTCATTCAAGAATCTCTCAAATTTTTCTAATTTGATTATGCTACTCTCCCACTTAAAGGCTCCTCAGTGGTTTTCTACTACATACAGAACAGTTCATATTCTTAAGCTGGCCTTACGACTTCAAAAGCTAGTCCCTGTCTACCTTGCCCATCCGACTTCCTTTAACATCTTTGCTCACACTCTGTACCCTATAGGTGTTTCCACCTTTCTCTGAATAAAGAACATTCTTCCAGGTCTTCATATTTTGCACATCTTGTTCTATTAGCCTCTAGTATCCATTCCCTACCCCACTCCCCACATCCATACTGTATGGAATTTATATCTTCAAATTCCAATTCAGATGTTGCCTTCTTCATGAATTAAGTGCACCAATGCCCCTCTCCTGCCATGTTATATATCATTATAGTACTTTGCACAAGTATTTTTCAAAAGTTAGTGGAAGTATTTGGGTTGGACAAAAGTTTGTTTGGGTTTTCCATATGATCTTATGCAAAAACTTGAATGAACTTTCTGACCAACCCCATATTTGTTTACTGGTCTGTTTTACCCAATAGAATGTGAACTCCTTGAAGAGAGGGACTGTTCATTTCCATATCTCAAAGCCAAGCCCAGGGCCTGACATAATAAACACTCGGGCAGCATTTGCAGGATGAAGGATTGATTGCCTAAGAGAGTTAATGCACTTTAGTGGTGTATCACTTATTCATAGGAGTGGGCACCTACCCTGGAGAATCTGGTACATTTATAATTTCATAAATCATCTGTTATAATGAAGTGAGTGCCTGAAAAAAGTTATGAAACTCTTGTGGTTCAGCTTGTTCCTTCTCATTCACAGACTCAGTCCAGAGCCTCCAGAGGGCATTGGAAGGAAATTATGACTGTGATTATTAAGTATTCTACTTATAATTGATAAGCATGACCAAGTGTTTGACATACACAAAGTTAAATTTGGTTTAAAGCTCAAGGAATTCAAGCCCTCAAAATATTTTAGAGTTTTCTTCTTATAAATAGCCCAATAAACTCTATCATTTGCATATCATGCATGCCAAGTCACTTCAGTCATGTCCAACTCTTTTCGACCGCCAGGCTCCTCTGTTCATGGGATTTTCTAGGCAAGAATACTGGAGTGGGTTGCCATTCCATTCTCCAGGGGATTTTCCCAACCCAGGGATCGAACCCAGGTCTTCTGCATTGGCAGGTGGGTTGTTTACCAATAGCACCACCAGGGAAGCATATTATAATAGTGCCTATATTAGAGCTTTGCCCAAACTAGGTGTTCAATAAATACTTGTTAATGAATTATTTTCTTCTTTCTGTAGCAGAATTACTGTAGCAAATGATACCTATGCATATGTTCCCCTGTGTATATGTGTGTGAACTTGATCCTGTAGCTCTTAGAATCATAGATTATTAGACCTAGGATCTTTGAGCTCAATTTGTCAAACAACCTTAGGTTGTAGATGAAGAAATGGGGGTCTGGAAAAATGAACTAATACTTGAGTTGAACCATGTGAAATTGCTATTTTAGTAGGTCCAAAATGGACAATTTCAGTTGTTGTAACCTAAAAAGTCAGTGTATGTTTGCTGTCAGGGGACAGAACTTTCCTTGAGGGTGATAAGAAGTGAGGGTATTAAGTGAAAATGAAACATCAAGTGGGTTAACCTCCAAGCTGTAGAAGAGAAATTATCTTTGCCCCAAGTTAGTTACACATGATCAAAAACACATTGGGATTATATGGTAAAAGGTAATGGCTTGCCCTGAATGTCAGGTTGGAAATCTTATTAAGAAATAATTGACTGATTTTTTTTTTTAACTACCGAGCTATACAAATTTCCTTGCTGAGTGTTTTACAATGAGATTTAAAAACTTTTGACCAAGTTTAACTGGTGGGGCTGTAAGTTGTATTTCTTTATTTTAGGTAAGATCTAGACTGTTCAGGGAATAGAAATCCTTTGAGAAATTTTGGCCCTTTGAAAGAAAGTGAGGATTATTTTGTTGACTCTGTCCTGCCTTCATGGGAAGCTAGGCTTACCATGGGACTGCATTTTATTTTCAGAGTGAGCTTTCAACAGGAAGCATTGTGCTCATGCATGCATGAGAGGAGAGGAATGTGCCCTGAGATAATGATATTTTTACCTAAGAGTGAAGTTTGGCTCAGAGATGTCTTTGGGAAATTTCTTTATGGTGTTTTTTTTTTTCCCTCGACATAGGTGATTTCGTTGGCACTTTCCTTCATAAACACATACAGTTCAACCCAAGCCATTCTCTGAACTGCTCTCTCCTTTTCTGTTGTTTCTGTAGCCTTTCTGTTAGAGGAAATGTGACGCTGGGCTTGGGGCCAGAGAGGCTGTTGATGTGCTTCGAGTATTCAGAGATTTCTAATCTTAGCATTTGGGCCTGTGAAGATCTGTAGGTGAAAAGGGAATGTGGATGCGGTTTCCTAGACAACTAAAGTAAATGTGTTGTGTTCGCTTTACTTTTAGATTAGATAATTATTTCGGCTCTTACCTTTACCTCAAATGTTCAGGTAATTATCTCTGCTTTCTGTTTTGCTTTATGTCTGCTGGAAAAAAAAAATCAGTGAGAAATGGTTTAAAAATATTGGTTACGTGTTTCTGATTTTCTTAATGAACATATTTAGATTTACTGGATAGCTATCCAGTTAATTTCATAGACAGTTCAAATAAAAGTTTTATAATATAGTAAAATATATCTGTATTTGCAAATATAGCCTTATGTTTATGTATCTGTATTTGCACAATCTTTAAATTCTATGATAGCAGTAATTGTCTGTTTTGTTAGCTGTCAGATCCCCAGCTAGTACTCTGCCAGGCTCAATATACATATCTGTTGTATAATTGAATGGAAATGAAGATATTTAACCTGATCTCTGAAAGACATAGTTATCTAAACTTACAGAAGTTAACCTAATGAAATATTCAAATATAGAGATTAGAGAAAATATAAAAATTGTTATTCAGACATGAAACAGAGTCCAGGAAGGCAAATATGTGTGGGAGGACTGAACCCCAATTCTTATTCTTCAAAATCTGTGTGTCCTTGAGTCTTAGAATCTGAAGGAAACTCTAGAAGTTGCCAGAGCTAATAACTTATTTCATAAAAGGTCATCTAGCCTTCAGCTGATGACCAGTTATACTATAGTGACTGGGTACTCACGAGTTAAGAAACAGAGCATCTTTTTATGGGAAAATTCTGATGCTAGGAAGCTTTTTCTTTCTTTTTTTTTGTATCAGAACTTTTCTATCTATGATTTCCATACATTGGCCCTAGTTCTGCTTTGTGGAACCACATGTGATATACCTGATTGTGGATCAATGAGACTTGAATTAAGGGTATATACTTTGTGTCAGCACTAGCCTAGATTTACAGTATTTTGAGGCAAAAGCCCAAACTAGATAATAAGCCTCCCCAGTTCTTACTATTAATACGTGGTAGCTGGAATTAGGAAATGGCAACCCACTCCAGTGTTCTTGCCTGGAGAATCCCAGAGACGGGGTAGCCTGGTGGGCTGCCGTCTATGGGGTCGCACAGAGTCGGACACGACTGAAGCGACTTAGCAGCAGCAGCTGTAACCTCTTGAGGGGAGAAGGAAATGGCAACCCACTCCAGTATTCTTGCCTGGAAAATCCCAGGGACAGAGGAGCCTGGTGGGCTGCCGTGTGTGGTGTCACACAGAGTCGGACACGACTGAAGCGACTTAGTAGCAGCAGCAGCAGCTGGAATTAGCATGCTTAGCACCACCTAGTGTTCTTATCTCTTACATTGTCTATGGGGATGTAAATTGTTCACACTTGGCTTGGAGAGCAATTTGGCTCTATGTATAAAATTGTACCATTTTGCCCTGAAATTCCACGTTTTTGTAAATAATTCCAAAGTTGTACAAAGATAGATGAAAACAGATGTCTATAGATGATCTGAGATGCCCATTACAAAAATCTTAAAACAAGTTAAATGTTCATCAATAGGAGATAGGAGAATAACTTGGATACATTCATTCAGTGGAAAAGAATCATGAAAAAGAATGAGATAGAGCTGCATGTCTGGTTGAAAGATGTTTATTATATATTATTAAGCAAAAAAAAAAAAAGCAAGTATCACAAAAGTATGTATGACATGCTGTCATTTTGTAAAATAATAGGTTATATAATAATACATCAATGTAAATATATCAGTGAAAAATTTGAGAGATTATACACCAAGCTTTTAACACTTAATCTCTAAGTAACATCATTACAATGAACTCAACTTTTTACTTAATGTATTTTTGTAATCTTTGAATATTTTAAAATCAATATTTTAAAACTACTATTGTAATCATAAAAGAAAAAAGGCATTTTAAAATGTCACCCAGAAGAATTATAGATTGTTAGGACTGGGAGAGACCTTAGTAGATAGAGTCTTTAGAATTAATCTAATTGAATACCCTAATTTTACATATAATAAACTGAATCCTATAAATGTAAATGAGTTACCAAAACTCCCCAACACATTTAGTAGCAAATCCAGTTTTAGAACACAGGTCTAGTACTCTTTGAATTATACTACATTGTCTTCTAAAAAGCAGTACAAATTTTTAGAAAGATAAAATATGAGAGTATTTACTTATAAATGTCTCCATATTTCTTCTTTTTTAAAAAGTGGCTCTTCATTAGATAATATAAAGGTGTAACAACTTTACCAATTGTAATAGGTTATTTTCAAAAATCCTGAAAGTTACTTTAGAGATGATTAACACCAATGTTCTCATTTTCAGAAGAGAAAATTAAAGTCAAGTGATTTGTGGAAGATTCTACAGTGCATTAGTAGTAGAGCTGAAACTTCAACCCTGGTCTTGGAATTCTTAGTCGGTCCTTCTTTGCCACATTGTCTCCTACAAGTTGATGTGCATTTATTAAACATTCATCATGGTGCTCGGTACAGCTGCCAAAGACATGCTAGGTGCAGTCCACACCCTTGAAAAATAAAATAAAATGTGCCAATAAAGTGTTCATTATAAAGACTTCAGCATAGACAAGATCAATTAAGTTGAGAAAGCCTAATGAACTAAACCTCAAAGTTTGATCAAATTCTTTGTCTTTAAATTAAAAATTATGCGTATGAGAACTTTTTTGTTGTTGTTGTTTTTGCTCAGATGCTGAGTCATGTCTGACTCTTTGTAACCCCATGGACTGTAGCACTCCAGGCTCCTCTGTCCTTCACTGTCTCCCAGAGTTTGCTCAACCCATGTCCATTTAGGTGGTGATGCTATCTAACCGTCTCATCCTCTGCTGCTCCCTTCTCCTGCCTTCAATCTTTCCCAGCATCAGGGTTTTTCCCCAGTGAGTTGGCTCTTTGCATCAGGTGGCCAGAGTACTGGAGCTTCAGCTTCAGCATCAGTCCTTCCAGTGAATATTCAGGATTGATTTCCTTTAGAATTGACTTGTCTGAGCTCTTTGCAGTCCAAGGGACTCTCAAGAGTCTTCTTCAGCACCACAAGACAAAAGCATCAATTCTTTGGTGCTTGGCCTTTTTTATCATCCAGCTCTCACATCCATACATAACTACTGGAAAAACCATAGCTTTGACTGCACAGACCTTTGTCGGCAAAGTAGTGTCTCTGCTTTTTAATATGCTGTCTAAGTTAGTCATAGTTTTCCATCCGATGAGCAAGTACCTTTCAATTTCGTGGCTGCAGTCACCATCCACAGTGACTTCGGAGTCCAAGAGTATAAAATCTGTCACTGCTTCCACTTTCCCCCCTTCTATTTGCCATGAAGTGGTGGGGCTGGATGCCAGAATCTTAGTTTCTTCAATGTTGAGTTTCAAGTCAGCTTTTTCACTCTCGTCTTTCACCCTCATCAAGAGACTCTTTAGTTACTCTCATTTTCTGCTGTTAGAGTGGTATCATCCACATATCTGAGGTTGTTGATATTTCTCCTGGCAATCTTGATTCTAGCTTGTGATTTCTCCAACTCAGCATTTTGCAAGATGTATTCTGCATATAAGTTAAATAAGCAAGGTGACAATATACAGCTTTGCATATTTTTTCCCCTTATACCAATTGAAGATTTCAAGGCCTTCCATACAAATGTGTAAGGCATCACAACCTTCTCAAAGGGAGGGTTATTATATCCATTAGGAAATGTAGACAGAGAGACTCTGAATGACTTGTCCATTAATCACCAAGAATAAGAATAACTCTAGGATCCCCTAGTTTTGGATGACTCCCAGAAAAACCACACCTTTCATGGATCCAAATTAACTTTGGACTGTTCTTAAAATCCTGGACTTATCTGGAAAGTGGATGGACCATTGCACTTTATTTTAGATTAAATCAACCACAAACCTGGCAGAACCTGGCTCATCTGAGCAGAGTCCACCAAACTATGGCTTCTAATCTAAGTTTACTCCACCAGAAGTAGGAACCCATTTATTATTTTCTGGGTGAGGTTGCATGCATCAAGAGCCACGCCAATAAGAGATGAATGGAAACCACAAAATTAAAGGTACTTTTGGCACCAAGATCCAAACTAAAAGTGCTGATCCAGGAATGACAATCTCTCAACATTTTCAGACAAGTTAGGAACACAAGTAGGACCAGCTCCGGGCAGATCCCATTTGTGTGACTGGCACTGACAGTACAGCGCATATTTACCTTGGCACTGAGGCTGCGTCTTCCTCTTTGTGCTCTGGCTATGTTGTATGCAAATTTTAAGATACAAAGCCATTTTTGTTCCAGCTTTGTTTTCTTAATCATCTTCAGTTTCTAGCAGGTTGGTAAAAATAAAGAAATAAGTCTCTGATCACCTTGTGATTCTGTGTCTTTTAAAACATTACCAGTGGAAATGCAGATCCTTTTGCTCAGACTTTCAGGGTGTGCTAGTTCGGGTCCACTAAGAAATAGATTAGAGGCTTCCCTGGTGGCTCAGATGGTAAAGAATCTGCCTGCAATGCAGGAGACCTGGGTTCAATCCCTGAGTCGGAAAGATTCCCCTAGAGAAGGGAATGGCAAACCACTCAGTATTCTTGCCATGGACAGAGGAGCCTGGTAGGCTACGGTGCAGAGGGTCACAGAGGCAGACACAACTGAGCAAATAACACACATACACACAAGAGAAATAGGTTTAGTGTGAAAACAAGAAAGTGAGGGAAGGTCTTCAGATCATGAAGAAGAGAGGAAAGGACGAATGAGGCATCTGAGACTGCAGTGCAGTCTGGCCAAGAAATATTTGGCCAGTTCGATGGGGAATCCTGGAATTGCAGTTGCATTTCTAGAATAAGCCTGTCTCAGTACTTCTGCTGTATTCCAGCGCTGGCTGAGATTAGTCTGTGGGGAGTATGGCCTTGGGGCAAATGTACTGATGGGTTCAGAGGGACAGGATCTTAAGCCGTTAGTCAATTATGCTCCCACAGCAAGAGTCCTGAGAGAGTATTTTCATGACTGCCACAGTCTAACCCTCATGCCACAAAGATCTACTTCACATTAGTCTGAGGGGCAGCTTCCCTTGGGCACCTTTTTCTGAGGGGAAAATTAGAAGAGGGTTAGTGGTACCATATCTGGCACAATAGCCATGATCAAGGATACTCTTTGACTGAGTCTGGCGTATAGTCATTCTCCAAGATGGCTTTTGCAAGGGCTAGACTTGTGAATTATATCAAGATATGATGAGAGCTATGTTCTTTGCTGGGCTTCCCCAATGACTCAGTGGGTAAAGACTCTGCCTGCCAACGCAGGAGACACAGAAGACTTGAGTTCAATCCCTGGGTGAGGAAGATCCCCTGGAGAAGTAAATGGCAACCCACTCCAGTATTTCTGCCTAGAAAATCCCATGGACAGAGGAGCCTGGCAAGCTACAGTCCATGGGGTCGCAAAGAGTCGGACACAACTGAGTGACTAAGCACATGTATGTTCCAATGTTCTTTGTCTCTTTTAGGTCATTAATGGCAAAACTCACCTCTGAAATCATCTCCAGGCTTCAGTGTTGTTGGTATCTCACCATCTTGGCTGTGAGAAAGGACAGTTTTGGAGATTTCCCCTTGCCTTTCCCCACTACGAGAGCTCTTACCCCATAGGCCAAAGGCTCAATGTAGGGGTTACTCCAGTGGGTCTCATAGGAATCAATACAGTATATACTTTCTATAGTGTTTAGTCAAGGAGTTCTAGATCTGAAAATTTGCTCAGATCTGTGACCTGAGCAAAGGACTATGACTTTTTATAGGTGTTGCTGCTGGCTTCTTGCTTTCCTGTTCTTGCCTTTTTCCTTTTAAGATGTTGAGTCGTACACTTGCTGGCTGCCCTTCTATTTTGTTCCTAGGGCAACTGTGCTAAAGTAGTTTGATGATATTCAAAATCTACAACTCCCTGCGGGTCAGACCTCTTGGCTGCTCTCGTCTTGCAGGTCATTATGGTAATTGCAGCTTCCTAACTTCTGGCAGTTTGATACTGTCGCTTGGCCTCTGTATTTTGGGGACTGTTACCATCTCATGAACATTAGTGAACTCAGCTCTGTGCCGGTCTCTCCTACCATTCCCCATGGTCTACAGAGAAGCCACCTCCAAATTTCTTAGTGATTCTGTTTCCCTCTCAGCGAATTCCTAATGGTTGCAGGAAAGATATGTCTTCTGGGTCCTCCTGTGGAACGAGCCCTCTGGGAGGCCTTCTGGCCTTACTTCATATGTGCATCTAGCAGGCCCACTCTCAGGATCAGGGCAAGGGTGAGACAAGGGACCCTGCTCCTGCAATACCGTAAGAGTGAGTGACTCCTTAAATTTTGCCCCTGTAGACCTCTCTTGCCTCACCCTCATCTCGGTCAAGTACACTTCCCTTAGCCTCTTAACTTTTCCCTCTAGCATCTGTCAGAGCAACTCAGACATTTCTGCTTTGCTGAATGTTGGCCATTGCTGCCATCAAACTTCTCCAAGCCATCCTAGCTGTGTGTTTTTCCTCTACTTTGGAATCCTTGCCAGGTTTTAAATCTTATGTCCAAGAAAAAGTGCCTTCAAGTCCATGGATTCTTTCTTATCCAATCCAGTCTTATACTCCAGCCTTTTCATCAAGGACTCTTAAAATCCAGTTCCACGGTCACTCCCTTGGCAGCTGCTTGTATGTGCTAGCTAATTCTTGCACCCTCTTTGGTGTAGAATAAGATAAAACCTCTTTTATCAGGCCAGGTAGGTCCTTAGCTGGGTTGCCAAGAGTGGAGGAGAGGATGAATCCTGAGGGGGACCATTTGTTTCCTTGTCAGGACAGGCCTCTGTAGCATTTTTCAACACAATTGGAAGTTCCTCCTCTGATGAGGCATGGGTCGGTCATCTCTGTAAGCTCTGACGGTTTAGCAGGATCTACATAGTCAACACCTTCAGAGCATCCATCCAAGTGTGGTGGTGGGTGGTTTAGTCGCCAAGTCATGTCTGACTCTTGTGACCCCATGGACTGTAACCTTCCAGGCTCCTCTGTCTATAGGATTTTCCAGGTAGGAACACTGAAGTGAGTTGCCATTTATTTCTCCAGGGGATCTTCCTGATCCAGGAATCAAACGTGAGTCTCCTGCATTGCAGATGGATTCTTTACCAACTGAGCCACAAGGGAAGCCCAAGTGTTCCCACCCAGTTTTTTTTGGGTCCCAGTTTTCCCCAACAAGCACCTTACTTTAAGGATAACAGAACTGTCTTGGATGATATTCAAACATCACCAGAGCTCTGCAACTTTAACTATCAGATCTGCAGTCTATGGCTTTCTTTTCTGCTGTAAGAGACAAGAGCCTCCTTATAAAAGCAACCAAGAAGGCCTTTTAAACTGCTTGTCAATAGCCCTCATTTCTCAATACCCCTCTGCAGGGCATCAATACAATTGAGCAATTACCAGTCAACTCTGTTGTCTTTGTAGATGCTTGGTTGTCTTTCAAAAGCCTGAATGATTGGACCTGTATCAACCAACTTTTGTCTTCCACTGGGGCATTTCCCCAGGTCATCATGGGAGAAATCTTTAGCAACTGGGTCCCCACCTTGTGTCAGAGACTGTCTGTACCTTATCACACACTCCTAATCTACTGTTTTGGGGAGTGAGCCTGTTCCAAATTCCCATCTTCCGGCTGTTTTCTTAGACAACTCTCTGAAACACCTGTGTTAGTTTGAATCCACCCAAGGCAAATACCGAGATGGGATTCGATGTGAAAGAGATTTTGGGGGAGGAGCAGTGGGAGACAGAAAGAGGCTTCAGACTGTCAGTGTAGAAGGGAAGAGAGGACAGAAGATTGGGTGGGAGATGTCTTAGACTGCAGTGCAGTGCCTAGCGGCTTGGCCAGGTTGATGGGGAGACCTGAAATCAGTCACTGAGAGTCTTGCATAGTGTGGAATCCGGCCTGGCTTAGTACCTCTGCTGTTGTTACTGACCGGGAGTTGTCCATGGGAAGTGTGACCTCAGGGTGAATGCAGTGGTCTATCCAGAAAAACAGAAGGGGCTGTCAGTCAGTTTGTTGTTGTAGTTCAGTCACAAAGTCATGTCCGACTCTATGACCCTATGGACTGCAGCACACTAGACTTCCTTGTCCTTCACTATCGACTAGAGTTTGCTCAAACTCATGTCCACTGAGTCAATGATGCCATCCAACCATCTCATCCTCCCCCTTCTTCTCCTGCCCTCAGTCTTTCCAATGAAGGTCTTTTCCAGTGAGTTGGCTCTTCACATCAGGTGCAAAAGTACTGGAGCTTCAGCGTCAGCATCAGTCCTTCCAGTGAATAATCAGGGTTGATTTCCTTATGCTCCGACAACAGGAAGTCTGTGAGGAGTGTGGCACGTCATAACCCAGCTACAAATGATTTCTCGTCTTCATTGGGTTAGACATATTGTGTGTTATAGTCGAAATCAGCTGAGAAAAAAATAGGTTAAGTAGAGACTTCTGAGATAGTCATTTTAAATCATTTAGATGACCACTTTCCATTTTTAATTTTAAAGGAGAAGGCAAACTTAATAAATGTATCTAAATAGCTGACATCATGTTTCAGTGGAATAACAAACCTAGCCTAGATTAGCTAATTCAGACCCTGAAATTCCATTATCTCTGGCTCCAGAGCAACTTTTTGGACCTGATATGTGTGAATGCCTTTTTGCAGATACATGTGCCATGGTATAACAGTGTTTCAGCTCATCTCGATAGTCACACTACTAATATCACTGAGGAATTTTGGACCTACTGAATCAAAACCCTGCTCCCTAGTCTGTGGTACCGTGCAACTGCTTCAGGTAGAGTGCTTCGTGATTCTTGCATCGTACGAGTGATTTTAACATCTAAGTAGCTATTTGCCCTTTCTTTCTATTGCCTATGTTTTTTTTCTCTCTTTATCCTCTTCAGTGGTATTATTACAGTCTGACACCACACAAAAAAGTTCGATAATAATCAGTGAGATTGCTAAGAAAGATGTTGTTACTTGGCAATCCAAAGCATTTCTTCGACTTATGTTGGATATCTTCAGCCTGCCTCTTCTTAGGTAAAGCCTTTAATAGTGCTGGACTATGTGCTTCCCTATTATCTTGACAAATCACTATGTTATGAATATTTCTCCAAGCTCATTCCTTCTGTTGGTATCTCTGTTTTGTCTCTCCTTTGGTATTTTGGGAATAGTGATAAATCTTGGGTAGAAAAAAAGAAGAGAGTTGAAGTATACCTTTGCAAACATCCATTGTACTCTTGAGACTTCTTTGTTTTTGTTGTATCATCAGGAGAAATCCTCCAAATGTCTGTATAGCCAAGCTATGTCAGATAACTTGGTTCCTATCTATGTCCAAAGACACCTTGGATTTATAACGGAGATAAGGCAGAGAAAGGAGAGATTACAACTTCAGTAACCCCTGTTCAGGGCTGTAGAAATTTCATGAATCTTAATGAATAAACAGCTGTGCAATCTTAGGATCAAAACAGAAACTTTGTGCTAGAGTCAGCAGTTGGGATATGGAAGTAAGCTGATAAGCCCTATTAAGTTTTGAATTTTTAAACTGTAACAGATAGGGTGATAGACTAAATGTGATCTTTTAACATACATTTAAAAATAGTTATTAATTTTTGTTGCACACAGGCTTTCTCTAGTTGTGGTGAGCGGAGGCTATTCTCTAGTTGCAGGGCTTGGACTTCCATTGCAGTGGCTTCTCTTGTTGCACACAGGCTTAGTTGTTCCATGGCATGAAGAATCTTCCCGGACCAGGAATTGAACTCGTGTCCCCTGTATTGGCAGGTGGATTCTTAACCACTGGACCACCAGGAAGTCTGACTATACGTGATTTTTGAAGCTTACTTTTTTATTGTGTGATATAACTAAGACTTACCTGCCCTTTCTGTGATCTGACAGTGCATCAAAAAACATTTTTACTTTCTTTCATATGCCTTTTTAGAAGAATTATTTTTATTTGGAGGATAATTGCTTTATAATACTGTGTTGGTTTCTACCATATGTCAACATGAATCAGCCAGAGGTGTCCCCTCCCTCCTGAATCTCCATCCCACCCCTCTAGGTTGTCACAGAGCACAGCATTTGAGCTCCCTGCATCATACAGCAAATCTCCACTGGCTATCTATGTTACATATGGTGATGTACATGTTTCCATGCTCCTCTCTCAATCCGTCCACCCTCTCTTTCCTCCAGAGTGTCCACAAGTCTGTTCTCCATGTCTGTGTCTCCACTGCTGCCCTGCAAATAGGGTCAAAACTATAATTCTTCCAGATTCCATATATATGTGTTAATATATAATATCTTTCTCTTTCTGACTTACTTCACTCTGTATAATAGATTCCTGGTTCAACCACCTCATTAGAGAACCCATGTAGAGGAGACAGGGATCAAGACCATCATGACCATCAGGGCAAAGGCTTAATAGAGTTCTGCTAAGAGGACACACTGATCATAGCAAACACCCTCTTCCAACAACACAAGAGAAGACTCTACACATGGACATCACCAGATGGCCAACACCAAAATCAGATTGATTTCTTTGTAGCCAAAGATGGAAAAGCTCAATACAGTCAGCAAAAACAAGACCAGGAGCTGACTGTGGCTCAGATCATTAACACATTACTGCCAAATTTAGACTTAAATTGAAGAAAGTAAGGAAAACCACTAGACCATTCAGATTAGACCTAAATCAAATCCCTTATGATTATACAGTGGAAGTGAGAAATAGCTTCAAGGGATTAGATCTGATAGACAGAGTGCTTAAAGGACTATGGACAGAGGTTTGTGACGTTGTCTAGGAGACAGGGATCAAGATCATCCCCAAGAAAAAGAAATGCAAAAAAGCAAAATGGCTGTCAGAAGAGGCCTTACAAATAGCTGTGAAAAGAAGAGAAGAGAAAAGCAAAGGAGAAAAGGAAAGATATACCCATTTGAATGCAGAGTTCCAAAGAATAACAAGGATCGAGATAAGAAAGCCTTCCTCACTGATCAGTGCAAAGAATTAGAGGAAAACAATAGAATGGGAAAGACTGGAGATCTCTTCAAGAAAATGAGAGACACCAAGGGAATATTTCTTGCAAAGATGGGCTCAATAAAAGACAGAAATGGTATGGACCTAAGTGAAGCAGAAGATATTAAGACGTGGCAAGAACACACAGAACTGTCCAAAAAAGATCTTCATGACCCAGATAATCATCATGGTATGATCACTCACCTAGAGCCAGACATTCTGGAATGTGAAGTCAAGTGGACCTTACGAAGTATCACTACAAAGAAAGCCAATGGAGGTGATGGAATTCCAGTGGAGCTATTTCAAATCTTAAAAGATGATGCTGTGAAAGTGCTGCACTCAATATGCCAGCAAATTTGGAAAACTCAGCAGTGGCCACAGGACTGGAAAAGGTCAGTTTTCATTCCAATCCCAAAGAAAGGCAATGCCAAAGAATGCTCAAACTACAGCACAATTGCACTCATCTCACATGCTAGTAAAGTAATGCTCAAAATTCTCCAAGCCAGGCTTCAGCAATACATGAACCGTGAACTTCCAGATGTTCAAGCTGGTTTTAGAAAAGGCAGAGGAACCAGAGATCAAATTGCCAACATCCGCTGGATCATGGAAAAAGCAAGAGAGTTCCAGAAAAACATCTATTTCTGCTTTATTGACTATGCCAAAGCCTTTGACTGTGTGGATCACAATAAACTGTGGAAAATTCTGAAAGAGATGGGAATACCAGACCACCTGACCTGCCTCTTGAGAAATATATATGCAGGTCAGGAAGCAACAGTTAGAACTGGACATGGAACAACAGACTGGTCCCAAATAGGAAAAAGAGAAGGTCAAGGCTGTAAATTGTCACCCTGCTTATTTAACTTATATGCAGAGTACATCATGAGAAACGCTGGGTTGGATGAAGCACAAGCTGGAATCAAGATTGCCAGGAGAAATATCAAGAACTTCATACATGCAGATGACACCACCCACCACCCTTATGGCAGAAAGTGAAGAAGAACTAAAGAGCCTCTTGATGAAAGTAAAAGAGGAGAGTGAAAAAGTTGGCTTAAAGCTCAACATTCAGAAAACGAAGATCATGGCATCTGGTCCCATCACTTCATGGCAAGTAGATGGGGAAACAATGGAAACAGTGAGAGACTTTATTTTTTTTGGCTCCAATATCACTGCAGATGGTGACTGCAGCCATGAAATGAAAAGACGTTTGCTCCTTGGAAGAAAAGTTTTGACCAATCTAGACAGCATATTAAAAAGTAGAGACATTACTTTATCAATAAAGGTCTGTCTAGTTAAGGCTATGGTTTTTCCAGTAGTCATGTATGAATGTGAAAGTTGGACCATAAAGAAAGCTGAGCACAAAGAATTGATGCTTTTGAATTGTGGTGTTGGAGAAGACTCTTGAGAGTTTCTTGGACTGCAAAGAGATCCAACCAGTTTATCCTAAAGGAAATCAGTCCTGAATATTCATTGGGAGGACTGTTGTTGAAGCTGAAACTCCAATACTCTGGCCACCTGATGCGAATAACTGACTTATTTGAAAAGATCTTGATGCTGGGAAAGATTGAAGATGGGAGGAGAAGGGGATGACAGAGGATGAGATGGTTGGATGGCATCACTGACTCAATGAACATGAGTTTGAGTAAACTCTGGGAGTTGGTGATGGACAGGGTGGTCTGGAATGCTGCAGTCCATGGGGTCGCAAAGAGTCAGACACGACTGAGCAACTGAACTGAACTGAACCTCATTAGAACTTACTCTAATGCATTCTTTTTTATCACTGAGTAATATTCTATTATATATACATACCACAACTTTTTTATCCATTAATCTGTCAATGGACATCTAGGTTGCATCCATATCCTAGCTTGTAAATAGTGCTACAATGAACACTGGGGCACATGTGTCTTTTCAATTATGGTTTTCTCAGGGCATATGCCCAGTAGTGGGATTGTTGGGTCATATGGTACTTTTATTCCTCCTTTTAAAGGAATCTCTGTACTGTTCTCCATAGTGGCTGTATCAATTTATATTCCCACCAACAGTGCAAGATGCTTTCCTTTCCTCCACACCCTCTCCAGCATTTAATGTTTGCAGATTTTGGATGATGACCATTCTGACTGGTGTGAGGTGACACCTCATTGTAGTTTTGACTTGCGTTTCTCTAATAATGAAGACTTCCCTGGTGGCTCAGACGGTAAAGCATCTGCCTACAGTGCAGGAGACCTGGGTTTTATCCCTGGGTCAGGAAGATCCTCTGGAGAAGGAAATGACAACCCACTCCAGTACTCTTGGAAAATCCCATGGACAGAGGAACGTAGTATGGTACAGTCCATGGGATCGCAAAGAGTCAGACACAACTGAGTGACTTCACTTCACTTCACTTCAATAATGAGCAATGTTGAGAGCCATACTCCTTTTCCTTGATAACTCAATTTAAATGGTGTAAGCAAAGAAGAATGGACTTCCCTGGTGGCTCAGATGGTAAAGCTTCTGCCTGCAATGAGGGAGACCCAGGTTTGATTCCTGGGTTGGGAAGATCCCCTGGAGAAGGAAATGGCAATCCACTCCAGCACTCTTGCCTGGAAAATCCCATGGACGGAGGAGCCTGATAGGCTTGAGTCCATGGGGTTGCAGAGTTGGACATGACTGAGCGACTTCACTTTCAAGCAAGGAAGAATACTGGAGAAACCAAGTCAAAAGAGGTTATAAAGACTGTCTTTAAGAATTATCACCTTGGGGACTTTGCAGGTGAACCAATGTTTAAAAATCTGCCTGCCAGTGCAGGGGATACAGGTTCAATCCCTGGTCTAAGAGGATCCCACAAGTTGCAGAGCAGCTAAGCCCATATGCCACTACTACTGAACCCATACTCTAGAGCCCAGGAGCCACAACTACTGAAGCCTGTGTGCCTAGAGCCCATGTTCTGCAACAAGTGGCCACAATGAGAAACCCATGCACCACAATGAAGAGGAACCCCTGCTCACTGCAACTAAAGAAGGCCTGTATGCAGCAATGAAGATCCAACATAGCCAAAAGTAAATAGAAATTTAAAAAAAGAAGAAAAAAATTTACCATCTTAGCTTTCTAAGAGAGTTTTGGCTCTCAGAGAGCTTTGTCTCATGAGGATCTCTCTTCTACAATTTCTTTCTTCTATTCCCACCCCTCTACAAAGAAGTGCAGCTTAACTCAGCCCCTGAAATCACAATAACATAAAAAGCAAATTCCCTGTGGAGGCTTAATGCTTTTGGAATGGTAACAGCCATGATAACACTTTTGTTACAAGGGGGACATCCTAGCGGGGATAGTAGATATAAAAAGAGGTCCAACTGTCAGGAGTTAAGACAGTAAAAGAGCTGAGATGCTTTGGGGTGAGGAGCTTTGATTTAAGAGCTACATTATATTTATAGTCAAAGAGTTAAGAGTTACTTTGATCTCCATCACTCTAAATGAACCCATTTATCATTTTCCTTTTCCTCTTTCCTCCTCTCCCTCCACACCCGGTAAATATCAAAGCAACTGTGTTTAAAGAATATTCCCTTCTCCTAAAGGAGGCCTCATAAAGCAAAGCAAATCATTACCTCCTAAATATCAGCACTTGGAATAGAATTTTCCTTATAAAACCATTTTAGTCCAGAAGAAGGAAAGCTGTTCATTAGAAGATACTCAGTTTTAGTAACTGAGGAAACACTGAGACATGGGCATATCCCCTTATGTCAGATAGGGGCTGGGAATGAAAATTTCTTGAGCTCTTATAATGTTTATACTTCTAGAAAGTCTTGCAGGACATTTGGTCCCGTCTAAAACATCCATATGGCTTTTGGTGAATGCTAAGAAGTCCTTGAAATTTGATTCTATCCAAAATATACACGACCATATTTGATCCATGCCAAATGGTTTTGATAGGACTAAATACCAGGGACCTTTTGGTACGGACCAAATGTCTTATGGGTGTTTTGGACAGGACCAAATGTCTGCTAACCACAGGAAGTCATTTAATTCTCACAGTAGATTATGAGATAGGTGCAGTATTATTAGCCTCATTACATACACAAGGAAGCTGGATGTAAGTAATTTGCCCATGGCCACAAAACTAGTGTGAAAGTACTGAAGTTAGACTAGCTCCAAAGTTCATAATTTTCCACTCTACTTCTCAGTATTTTTTTTTAACATTTATTATTTATTTTTGTCTGTGCTGGGTCCTCGTTGCTGTGCACAGGTTTCTCACTATGGTGGCCTCTCTTGTTTCAGAGCACATGTTGTAAGGGTGTGCAAGCTCTGTCTGTGGAATCTTTCCAGACTAGGGATCCGATCGGCCCTCCCCTGCACTGGCAGGCAGATTCTTAACTACTGCATTACCAGGGAAGTCCTGTTTCTGCTATTTGATAAATCTTATGTATCCTGCAGTTTGATTAAAGCAGGACATGAAATGTGTCATTGTAGAATAGATTGAAGGCTTATGACCCAGAGCCTTCTGTAGATTTTCAAGGAAATTCAGGTCTTTGGATATAAGAGACCTATATTTTGTTTTTTTGCTACCAGCAAAGAACTGTACAAATCTAATTGTGCATGAGGTAATATAACCTAAACAGAACCAAACAGACTGTTGGGGGAAGGCCTGAGTCAGGGAGCAAAAATGAGAAAAAAAAAACAACAAAGGCTGGCACAAGCTCAGTGCTCAGGGGGATACCTCCCAGCAGTGTTCCACAGGGATCCAACCAACATGCAGGTGAAATCTCCATCATCAAACATGCACAAAGCCTTTCCCTGAGGTCATGCAATGGAAAAACAGACAGATAGTGACTCAGGGCCTTAGCTGTGTGTGGGATCCACTGAAATACACTGTCAAAGGGGAAACGTGGATTGCAACAGCTTCCACCAATGGTATTATGGCAGTATCACAAACTAGTAATAGGGTGCAGTCAGAAGCTGTAGTCAAAGGTGTTATCAGTGATTAAGGAAGTGCCTGCAGGTCATTTATTCCAACGTGGGGCTGCATGCCTGAAGGGACGTCTGGGTAATGATTCCTCTTTTGGAACTTTGTCAGCTGTTCAGGTACCAAAATATCAGATTTTGCTGCGGCAAGAGGACTAGAAAAGTTCTCATTTGGAATCAGACCCAACACCTGAGAATTTTCATCATGTTGCTGGGTTAAAACTTATAGCGGGTAAAAGGTTGCTTGCTGAAATAAGCAGAGAGTTTGCCAGCCACACTTCATACTGAGTTTAATGAAGAGGTCAAACTCATTTTCCCAGATTTCCATGGTCAGAGACCATGAAGGAGCATAGTCAGATAGCAGAGCAAAGGAAAGGATCATTAGAGATGGGGCCAATGGTTTGGCTGGAACAATTTGAATAGAATTGCTGAGGACAAATGTCCATGTGGAGAGAGGAAAATCTCCCATACTCATGCAAAAGACAGCATGAGTTATAGCAAAAGATTTTTAATGTTTAATTCTATTTTAAGATTACAGAAAATTCTATTTACTAGCTTTTTGGCAGGTGTGACAAATATTATGTCAAATTCCTGGAACCTGTGTCTAAAATAATTTTTTTTCCTGGTGGTTCTAATCCTTGACATGTAAGGCTTTCAATGAGTAGGTTATATGGCCTATAAATTCACTGAAGAATTTGGTGAAAAAAATAATAAAATTACTTGTAAGCCTGGATTGTTCTAACAGTTTGATCAAAATAGTATCCTTGGTATGAGGACAAATATTTATAATATCTTTTGGTATGAGAAACAGGGAAACAATGCCAGGGGCATAAATTAAACTCTGGACCCCCAAGCAAAGAATGGGCCTCTTCATGTATTGTTCACTGGCAAGAAAGTAACAGATTTCTTTTGGTTGATCTAGTCTCAGGCCAGAGTTGGGTGGAATGCAAGACTGGAGTCTTCTCCGATGTATGAATATTATTATGAGGCAAGAGCTGTTTTCTTTTCTAGGGTTTGAAAATTCCAGTGCAATGTGGAGGATCCTGTGATGTAAAGGAGAGCAGATTATAGAAAAATATTTCTGGCTTTCTAGTAGCATTAGCAGTAGTACCAAACCAAGCTTCTGGCTCAGCAGTGGCAGTAAATTGGTTTGCAGTAGTAGTTGCAATCAGACTGAATATATAGGATAATAGTGGCTGCAGTGCTAGAGGTGACTATGGTTGCCCTAAGACTGAGTTCCTGGGGCAGTTGTGCAAACATAGTGTTTAGTGTTCTTTGGCAGCATCGCTGACTACTTTCCTGGTTGAGTTCGCCAGCATAATTTTGGAACTCATTCCTCACTACATAGCCCCAAGCCTGGCTTTCCAGCCCTCCTACTTATTTTGTAAGATATTTAATGTCTTTAAGAGATTCTTTTTGCTTTGGATCTTCTAGACTGGGTTTTGCTGCTTGCAACTCTGTATCTGTTGGGTACATCTGGGGACCTTATTAAAATAAAGATTCTGTATCAGGACATGAGAATCTAATTTTTAAAGATTATAAATTAATCAAGTTTTTTTTTTTTTTTTTCTGTAGCAAGTGACAGAAAACCTAATTCAAACCAATTTAAGCAAAACAATGTGTTGACTCACAGAATTTAAAAGTCTAGGGAGTAGATATTTAGGCAATATGCATTTAGAGCTCAAGAAATGCCTTCAGGATTTGGTTTTTGTATTTCTCAGTTCTACCTTCTATGGTGTTGTCTTTAATTTAAATTTTCATGTGGCAGCAACTGGTGGCAGACACTTCAGACCTGACAATCTCTGAGCTTGTGTTTTGTAGACAGAGCACTTGTCTTTGTCCTAGAAGTCTTGGTTCTGATGGAGTTTCATGTCTGAGACCATCACTATGGCCAAAGAAATGCAGAGCTCCATTTGTTAGCTTGACCCTCCTGCCACCTCGGGAGCCCAGACTCTCTTTGGAATATGTTTTCACCCTTAGGTGACAGGGTCAACCTTTTTGCTAAGCATCTTTACCTAGGGCTGTTAGACATCCTCATGCTTGCAATGGAGTTGTATACTGACTAACTTATTTTTTCATGAAGATTGAACTTAACTAGGCATTGTGCTCGGAGAAGGCAATGGCACCCCACTCCAGTACTCTTGCCTGGAAAATCCCATGGACAGAGGAGCCTGGTAGGCTGCAGTCCATGGGGTCTCGAAGAGTCAGACACGACTGAGCTACTTCACTTTCACTTTTCACTCTCCACTTTCATGCACTGGAGAAGGAAATGGCAACCCACTCCAGTGTTCTTGCTGCAGAATCCCAGGGATGGGGGAGCCTGGTGGGCTGCCGTCTATGGGGTTGCACAGAGTCAGACACGACTGAAACGACTTAGCAACAGCAGGCATTGTGCTAGGCAATGCTAGGCATTGTGTCCGAAATGCAGTACTTGGATGCAATCTCAAAAACCACAGAATGACCTCTGTTCATTTCCAAGGCAAACCATTCAATATCATGGTAATCCAAGTCTATGCCCCAACCAGTAATGCTGAAGAAGTTGAAGTTGAACGGTTCCATGAAGACCTACAAGACCTTTAAGAACTAACACCCCAAAAAGATGTCCTTTTCATTATAGGGGACTGGAATGCAAAAGTAGGAAGTCAAGAAACACCTAGAGTAACAGGCAAATTTGGCCTTGGAATACGGAATGAAGCAGGGCAAAGACTAATAGAGTTTTGCCAAAAGAATGCACTGGTCATAGCAAACACCCTCTTCCAATAACACAAGAGAAGACTCTACACATGGACATCACCAGATGGCCAACACTGAAATCAGATTGATTATATTCTTTGCAGCCAAAGATGGAGAAGCTCTATACAGTCAGCAAAAAAAAAAAAAAAAAAGACCAGGAGCTAACTGTGGCTCAGATCATGAACTCTTTATTGTCAAATTTAGATTTAAATTGAAGAAAGTAAGGAAAACCACTAGACCGTTCAGGTATGACCTAAATCAAATCCCTTACGATTATACAGTGGAAGTGAGAAATAGCTTCAAGGGATTAGATCTGATAGACAGAGTGCCTGATGAACTATGGACAGAGGTCCATGACATTGTACAGGAGACAGGGATCAAGATCATCCCCAAGAAAAAGAAATGCAAAAAGGCAAAATGGCTGTCTGGGGAGGCCTTACAAATAGCTGTGAAAAGAAGAGAAGAGAAAAACAAAGGAGAAAAGGAAAGATATACCCATTTGAATGCAGAGTTCCAAAGAATAGCAAGGAGAGATAAGAAAGCCTTCCTCAGTGATCAGTCCAAAGAAATAGAGGAAAACAATAGAATGGGAAAGACTGGAGATCTCTTCAAGAAAATGAGAGACACCAAGGGAACATTTCATGCAAAGATGTGCTCAATAAAAGACAGAAATCGTATGGACCTAACTGAAGCAGAAGATAGTAAGAAGAGGTGCAAGAATACACAGAAGAACTGTGCAAAAAGATCTTCATGACCCAGATAATCATGATGGTGTGATCACTCACCTAGAGCCAGACATTCTGGAATGTGAAGTCAAGTGGGCCTTAGGAAGTATCACTACAAAACAAAGCTAGTGGAGGTGATGGAATTCCAGTTGAGCTATTTCAAATCTTAAAAGATGATGCTGTGAAAGTGCTGCACTCAATATGCCAGCAAATTTGGAAAACTCAGCAGTGGCCACAGGACTGGAAAAGGTCAGTTTTCATTCCAATCCTAAAGAAAGGTAATGCCAAAGAATGGTCAAACTGCCACACAATTGCACTCATCTCACATGCTAGTAAAGTAATGCTCAAAATTCTCCAAGCCAGGCTTCAGCAATACATGAACCGTGAACTTCCTGATGTTCAAGCTGAATTTAGAAAAGGCAGAGGAACCAGAGATCAAATTGCCAACATCTGTTGGATTATTGAAAAAGCAAGAGAGTTCCAGGAAAACATCTATTTCTGCCTTATTGACTATGCCAAAGCCTTTGACTGTGTGGATCACAATAAACTGTGGCAAATTCTGAAAGAGATGGAAATACCAGACCACCTGACCTGCTTCTTGAGAAATTTGTATGCAGGTCAGGAAGCAACAGTTAGAACTGGACATGGAAAACAGACTGGTTCCAAATAAGAAAAGGAGTACGTGAAGGCTGTAAATTGTCACCCTGCTTTTTAAACTTATATCCAGAGTACATCATGAGAAGCGCTGGACTGGAAGAAGCACAAGCTGGAATCAAGATTGCTGGGAGAAATATCAATAACCTCAGATATGCAGATGACACCACACTTATGGCAGAAAGTGAAGAAAAATTAAAGGGCCTCTTGATGAAAGTGAAAGAGGAGAGTGAAGAAGTTGGCTTAAAGCTCAACATTCAGAAAACTAAGATTATGGCATCCAGTCCCACCACTTCATGGGAAATAGATGGGGAAACAGTGGCTAACTTTATTTTTGGGGGCTCCAAAATCACTGCAGATGGTGACTGCAACCATGGAATTAAAAGATGCTTACTCCTGCAGCCATGAAATTAAAAGACACTTACTCCTAGACAGCATATTAAAAAAACAGAGACATTACTTTGCCTACAAAGGTCCATTTGGTCAAGGCTATGGTTTTTCCAGTGGTCATGTATGGATGTGAGAGTTGGACTGTGAAGAAAACTGAGCACCGAGGAATTGATGCTTTTGAACTGTGGTGTTGGAGAAAACTCTTGAGAGTCCCTTGGACTGCAAGGAGATCCAAACAGTCCATCCTAAAGGAGATCAGTCCTGAGTGTTCATTGGAAGGATTGATGTTGAAGCTGAAACGCCAATACTTTGGCCACCTGATGTGAAGAGCTGACTCATTGGAAAAGACCCTGATGCTGGGAAAGATTGAGGGCAGGAGGTGAAGGGGATGACAGAGGATGAGATGGTTGGATGGCATCACCAACTCAATGGACATAAGTTTGAGTAAGCTGCAGGAATTGATGATGGACAGGGAGGTCTGGAGTGCTACAATCCATGGGGTCACAGAGAGTCAGACACGACTGAACGACTGAACTGAACTGTGCTAGGCAAAGGGGATTTAAAGTTCAATATGATATTGTCCTTCTTTTAATTATTTTTGATGTGGCCATTTAAAGATTTTATTGAAATTGTTGAAATACTGCTTCAGTTTTATGTTTTGGTTTTTTGGCCACGAGGCTAAAAACGAGGTGTTTTGGCCATGTAGGATCTTAGCTCCCGACCAGGGATCAAACCTGCACCCCCGGCACTGGAAGGTGAGGTCTCAATCACTGGACTGCCGGGGAAGTCCCATCGTCCTTCTTTTAAAAGAGTATGTTTTAGTTGGGAGGAGGTGCATAAGTAAACTAGTATTTAATTCCATTTGATTTATTATGGAACATCTGCTAAGTGCTTGGCACTATACTAGTGCAGGGGATACAGCAGTGAATAAAATAAGGTCCTGATAGAGGCACATTGCTTTCAATCTTTCCCAGCATCAGGGTTTTTTCCAATGAGTCAGCTCTTTTCATCAGGTGGCCAAAGTATTGAGATTGAAGCTGAAGCTCCAATATTTGGCCACCTGATGAAAAGAGTCAACTCACTGGAAAAGACCCTGATGCTGGGAAAGACCAGAGGTAAAAGGAGAAGAGGGTGCCAGAGGATGAGATGGTTGGATGGCATCACTGACTCGATGGACATGAGTTTGAGCAAGCTCTAGCAGATAGTGGAGAACAGTGAGGTCTGGCGTGCTGCAGTCCATGGAGTCACAAAGAGTTGGACACAACTTAGTGACTAAAAAACAACAACCGTGTAAATGCACACACAAGTGCACACACACTTATGGGTGCACATGTCTGTTTCATTGCACTGCAGTGTCGGGGCGGCAAAGAGTCAGACACAACTTAGTGACTGAACAACAACAACAATAGTGGAGTAAGACAGAGATAAACCAATGAACAAATAATGTAAGAGACAGTGGTAAGTGTAATTGAAAATGAGTCCTACAAGCCCTCTGAGAGGATGGCAGAGATGTGAAGGAAGTGAGAGGGTGTGCCTGTGGCTATCCTCAAGGAAGAACATAGCAGGCAGAGGAAGCATCAGGTGCACAGGGCCTGAGACAGCATCAATGGAGTTTCAACAGAGAGTTGGGGAGGGTTGCTGGAGATGAGTTTAGGGAGTTAGTAGGGGGGCTAAATTATGTAGGGTCTTGTAAACCATTATACTGCCTCTGATATGACAATAATTTGGGGATTCTGAGCAGAGAAGAGACATGATACAACTTGTTTTTGAAGAACCACTCTGGCTGTTGTGTGAATGGAGAGAAGGTTGGAAGGTGGGAGGCTAGGTGGGAGGCTGTTACATAACCAGGTGAGAGAGAATGGGCTGACCAGGCTGGTGAGTAGATGTGGTTGGATTGTGAGTATATTTTGAAGGCAGACCGTACAAGATTTACTGGTGGTGTAAATGTGAGGTATGGGAGAAAGACAGAAGTCAAGGATGACTCCAAGGTTTTCGGCTTGAGCAACTGGAAGAATGAAATTGCTATTTACTAAAAAGAGAAGGGTTGCTGAAGGAGTTTGGGAAGCTGCCTATTAGACATTCAAATGCATGTGTGAAGTTGGGTATTCTAGAGTGCAGGGTAGAGGTGTAGGTTAGGATACACATTTGAGCACTGTAATCCTTAGAGAGGGTGTTTAAAGCTATAAAAGTGATGATATCACCTAGAAAGGAAATAGATAGAAAAGAACATCCAAGTTCTAGAGATTAAGATGATCAGGACAAGTGGCAACGAGGAAGGGGTAATAGCTGCCAGTGAGACAGCAGAAGCAAAAGAAAATGCTGCCTGGAGGCCAAGAGAAGAAGGTCTTTCAAGAAGGAAGGCATAATTAATTGTATCAGATGCTGCAACTGTGATGGGTCAGTAAGATGAGGACTAAGGATTGACCATTGTTTATAGCCATGTCAAAGACATTTATGACTTTGTAAGGAGTTGTTTTGCTAGAAAAGTCAAAATGAAAAGACCAACTTAAATGTGTGCCAGAGATAAAGGGAGGAGAGGAAGGGGCGGCAGTGAAATATTGATGATACTTTTTGATGGGGTTTGCTTCAAAGGAAAGCAGAAAAATGAGGAAGTAGCTGGAGGGGATGTAGTGGTAAGTGAGGTCAGTATGATAAGTGAGTATAAGTATAGTACACTCACTGTGCTTCGGGAGTACATATGAAGTTTACCTGCAGTAAATGTCAAGATGGTGTTCAGAGGAAGGTCTGGAAGCTAGAAGCAACTGCAGGTGAAGAAAAGGTTTTTCAAAAGAAAGTATGTTCTATATTCTATTTCTATTCTATTTCTGTTCACTCAGTCATGTCCGACTCTTTGTGACCCTATAGACTATATGCAGCCAGAGTCCACTATCCATGGATTTCTCTAGGCAAGAATACTATAGTGGGTTGCCATTTCCTTCTCTAGGGGATCTTCCCAACCCAGTGATTGAACTTGGGTCTCCTGAATTGCAGGCAGATTCTTTACCATCTGAGCCACCAGGGAAGCCCTCTGGTGTACATACGATGCAATATGCAAACAGCAAGTAATTTGGAGTGGCTGGATTGGTAGGCTATTAGGCTAAAGGATAGCCAGCATCAGACTTTGAAGTGAATTTTACTTTTTGAGCTAAAGAGAACTTTTGAAATATTTTAAGTACGGGAGCAAGGTAATGAGATTTGCATTTACCAAAGAGAAGACTGGAAGCTGTGCAGAAGGTGGGTTAAGTCGGGATAGACTGACATCAAAGACAGGAGACTGTCACGGGAACTTAGGTGAACAGTGACAAAGGCCTGAACTTAGGCAAAGGGCAGTGAAATTAGAGGGAAGATGTGAAGAAGGTAGGAGCTACAAGATTCTTTGACTGGAGTGTGCAAAGAAGACTTTTGCTTCTTACTTTAGGCATTAGATGGAGGGTTGGTAGGTTGTTAGCAGCGTCAAGGACCATAGGGGTGGTTTTAAACATGCTATTTTCATTTTGGATATGCTGAGTTTAAGAGGTACATGGGAGATTTTAAGTTGAAAACTCTAGTAGACGTTGAGTTTGGAGTTCCAAAAACAGGGTTAGCTTGAAGATACAGATTTGGGAATCACAAGATATAATTGTTAGCCAAGTCATGAATTTGGATGAAGTCACTCAGAGAGAGGGTGTAGAGCAGAGGTTCTTAATCTGAAAAGTGTTAGTCGCTTAGTCATGTCTAACTCTTTGCAACCCATAGACTATAGCCGACCTGTACATGGACTGTAGCCTGCATGTAGAGGAGCCTGGTGGGCTACAGTCCATGGAATTCTCCAGGCAAGAATACTGGAGTATCCATTCCTTTCTCCAGGGGATCTTTCCAACCCAGGGATTGAACCCAGGTCTTCTGCATTGTGAGCAGATTCTTTATCATCTGAGTCACCAGTGAAGCCCTCCTAATCAGAAGTTTAGCTAAATGTAGCTGAAGGAAAACATCCAGCTGTGCTGATCGGTCCCATGTTAAATGATTCCCTATTTTAAGTGGTCTTCCCATGGCAGAGCAGCAATCTTATTTCTCAAACCTCTAACAACCCTTCTTCTCTCCTCACACTCAGCTATTGACTTTGCATCTAATTAATTGAGAACAAAAGCAATCATAAGAGAACTACCTTCTTACCATCCAATCGACCGGTTACTCTGCATCTGTACACACACGCTGCTGTTATTCCTGTTGCAATAGGTAAACTGCTCCAGTCCTCATCAAACCAGAGTTGTGCACTGGGTCTTGTCCCCTCTCTTGTATTCAAGGACTCTGCTTATGCAATCATTCCCTTTCTCTTTTGCATCATCAATTTCCTCCTTGTTGCACATCATAGCCATCCCAATTGCTGTAATATGTCCCATTTGAAAAAAGTCTTTTGTGACCCTACATTCCCATCCCATAACTCCCTCCTTCTATTTCTCTGTTCTTTTTAAATTTCAATTCTCTTCGGAAGAGTCATTTACAATCACTCTGTCACCTCCCATTCTATCTGGAGCACACTCCAGTCAGGATCTTGTCCTCCAATTCCACTTAATCCGATCTTCAGATTGGCAAAGATTTCTTTCTTGCCAAACTCAATAAACAATTTTTAATCTTCATCTTACTCATCATCTCAGCATAATGTGACACAATTGATTACTCCCTCTTTCTTGGAACATTTTGTTGTTATTGTTTTTGGGTTCCAGAGCCTCATATTTTCTTTTCTTTTCTTTTGTTAGCAACTGCATCCTTCTCAGTCTGCTTCACAGAGTCTTTCTAATTCTTATTGACATTGAAAAGGTGAAATACCCCAGAGCTGAGTCCTTAGCTTTCTCCTCTCTGTTTGCTGTTCTCCCTAGGTGATCTCATCCACAGTCATGGCTTTAAATAACATGTGGTCAATTATCTGTTTCAGAGAGGTCTTTTTTTTCCATGACTCTCCCTACCTTGCTTTGTTTTTCTTCATGGCAATTATCACTAATTGAAATCATATACATATTTAAACTTATTTACTTATTGTCTGTCTTCCCCATGAGAACAGGAAGCTTGTGTGTTTTTTTCTCTATTATATCCTCAACAACTAGGACAATGGCTGACATATAATAAGCTTTTGTTGTGCAGTTACTCAGTCATGTCCGATTCTTTGGAACCCCATGGACTGCAGCATGCCAGGCTTCCCTGTCCTTCACCATCTCCTGGAGTTTGCGCCAACTCATGTCCATTGAGTCGATGATGCCATCTAACCATCTTATCCTCTGTCACCCCCTTCTCCTCCTGCTCTCAATCTTTCTCAGCATCAGCGTCTTTTCCAATGAGTCAGCTCTTTGCATCAAATAAGCTTTTAAAAATATTTAATAAATATATGTCTGAAGAGCTTCCCATACCTTTTTTTTTTTTTTCCTTCCTTATTCTTAACTCCCCAAAGCTCTTCCCTGGTAGCTCAGATGGTAAAGAATCTGTCTGCAATGGGGAGACATGGGTTTCAATCCTTGGGTTGGAAAGATTCCGTGGAGAAGGGAATGGCTTCCTACTCCAGTATTCTTGCTTGGAGAATTCCAGGAACTGAGCAAGCTGGTGGGCTATAAAGAGTTAGACATGACCCAGTAACTTTTACTTTTTTTTTTTTTTTAACTCCCCCAAAGGAAGAACCATTAATCTCTAGAGTGAAAAGACATACGATCCAAGAAAAGACACCTGAGGAATACAGATATTTAAGAGGCAAGCAAGAAAAAGGACCCAGAAAAAGAGATGAAGAATTAATTAAGAGGGGGGAAAAGGCGGGGGGTGGGGGTGGGGGGGACTATAAGGCCAACATGAGCAAAAATTCAACCTAAAAGAATTAAGATAAAGGCGAAATCATATTTTAGGTTGGATAAAAGAACAAGTGCAATTTCCTGTGAGTGCGATTTCCTGTGGTAAATGAGAAGCCTTTTCATTTGTGGGCTGTGGAAAGAGGAACAAAGAGAAGTGTGAAATCCTCATCTAGTTAATGGGACTTTGCCTGGGGGGTGAGGTGGGGCAGAAGGAAAGAGGTGGTGCTGCTGCAACAAAAAACTAACCCTGTGGAAGTGGCTTTGGAAATGGGTAAGGTATGGAGACCGGAGGAGTTGTGAGGTGCATGGAGGAATCTCAACTGGAAGGGAAATTCTGGTGAGAGCTCATAAAGAAAGGAGAGCTAGAGAGAATGTTTCCATCTTCTTAGAGAATATGTAACTAATCATGAACTCCCAGTTGGTAGAAATAAGGAATCAAAGGCCATTCTTATGAGATGTCAGATGGAAATGAGTAACATGTTACTGAAAAGGCAGTCTATGTTATAAAATGAAAATAACTTGGCTGAATTATGTTCATAGTCTAGTGTTTTGTGGAAGGCAGAACTTGCAAGCAATGACACTGAATATTTAGCTGGGGAAATTTCTAATTGTGGAAAGAGTGGCTTGGATCCTCCTAACTGCTTAGAGCAAAAGGCCAGAAGAGAGAGATGAATGAAAAAAGAGATTGTTAAACAATTCCAGAACTAGAACTTCAAGGTTTGGAAAATTCTCAGCCTATTCATTTTACAAAAGAAAAAAGAGAGAGAGAAAGAGAAATAAATTTATATTGTTGAAACCACCAAGTCTATGGTATTTTGTTACAGACTCCCAAGCAAACTGAGGTGTTTTGGTTGCCAGTAGCACCTGAAGGGTCTTCCCAGGTGGCTCAGAGGTTAAAAAAAAAAAAAAAATCTGCCTGCCAATGCGGGAGACACAGGAGATGCAGGTTCGATCCCTGGATTAGGAAGACCCCCTGGAGGAGGAAATGGCAACCCACTCCAGTATTCTTGTCTGGGAAATCCCATGGACAGAGGAGCCTGGTGGACTACAGTCCATGGGATTGCAAAGAGTTGGGCACAACTTAGCTATTGAGCATGCACTCAGGAACACCTGGAGAGCTGCAACCTGCAGCATGGGGTGCTAGCCACTTTTCCCTCCGGATTCAGTTCAGGGTTTTGCTCTGAATCAAAATGATCTGGGAGCTGGCTCTTCAAAAGTTTAAGTCCTTCACTTAGTCCTTCCTAGGTAATTAATTATCAAGGTAGTTCATTTTCTCATTTCCAGAGGGGAGGAGAGTCCTCTGGGACAAAGAGGCAGTCGCCTGAGTGAAAGGATACGTGGCCTGGAAATGACCGCTTTCTCTGCCTGACTCAGAAAGGAGAATGTATCTTCCATTCCTGCCTGGAAGAAAGGTTTTAAAGCACAGAAATGTGGAAATGGGCAAGTAATTCAGTGGCCTAAGGGTAAGGCAGAGGTGCCAAGTCTGCCCAGAGGTGGGAGTTTATAGGAGTCAGAAAGACATCCTGAGGACAAGTTTATACAAGAATGCTCAGGGAGGGACATAAAAGGAGGTGAGGCAAGAAACCTCAAGATTAACTTGGCATCTTGCGAATCTTTTTGAGAAAATCCCCAACTAGAGGCTGTCAAAAAGCCTTCCTGTGCTATCCTCAGGTGCTTGCACTTGCCCCAAACCTGCTTCCTTGCTGCATGTGCAACTCAAACCAGTCTGTAGATACTCAGCCTTGGCCGCCTTTGAAGTAAATCTTTTCTTGCTGAGCCTTCGCCCCAGGTGGGAGGGGAGGACCCTCCTGAGAAGGTGCTGGCATGGCTGAGGCAGAGCTGTGGCCCTTACAGGTAATATTTTGAGGAGAAAAGCGAGTAATTTCTGTCCTTCAAGCATTCTCTCCATCTCTCCTCCCATCTCCAACTTGAGCAATTTTAGAGGTTCTATTGAATAACCAGATTAAATGTTCAATTCTCGATTTTATTCATCTACTGAGATATATAAAGCTGCTAAAAATGTGATACCTTTCAGGGCAAGGCGTGGGCTAGCAAACCTACTAGGTTTTTGTTCTTTAATTACTTGTTAAACTTTCCACTAGAGCAGCTAAGGATCCTACCCTCTATTTAACACTTCTTTTGTTAAAAAAGTATGAATGGATTCACATTTCCAAAACCTGCAAGAGGTTATGATTTTGCTAAAAGATGAGTAATATTTAGCCTTTATGAGACACCTGAAAAATCCTTAACAAAGAAATATGTTTCTCTGGCAAGGCTTCAAAGATGAAGCTTGAAACTTTAACAGTATTACCGTAAATGTAGATTTTACCACTGTGCCAAAATTTTGTCCTTATGACTTGTTACCATTTGGAGGTATCTGCTATTAAAGCACCTGCCATACCTCAGTTTGATGAAGAGTAACTATAGTTTGTTAACGCTTTTACTGACAAAAGTTATCTAGATGGTGTCTTTTTATGCAGAAGGCAATTAAACCAATCTAAGAAATAATGCCCAGCAAAGCAAATTAAAAGTGGGAATGTTTGGATAGTCCTGTAGTATCAAAAAGAATGACATGCTTGCTGAATTTCTTCTTGGCACTGAACTGACAGATACAAATTGAGCTCAACAGATTTACTATTGGATACCATACAGAATAATAGAGACTATGAGAATTGCAGAGAATTGGTAAGCTTGTTTTACATGCACAAGAAATCCATTGTTTATAAACATGCTGCTGCTGCTGCTAAATCGCTTCAGTCATGTCTGACGCTGTGTGACCCCATAGACGGCAGCCCACCAGGCTCCCCAGTCCCTGGGATTCTCCAGGCAAGAACGCTGGAGTGGGTTGCCATTTCCTTCTCAATGCATGAAAGTGAAAAGTGAAAGTGAAGTTGCTCAGTCGGGTCCGACTCTTCGAGACCCCATGGACTGCAGCCTACCAAGTTCCTCTGTCCATGGGATTTTCCAGGCAAGAGTACTGGAGTGGGGTGCCATTTCCTTCTCTGTATAAACATGATTTTTGTAGAAAATATATCAGTCAGCAAAACAAAAGGCCAAATAAACTGATTTGCTGAATTTGTGATTTTCAAAATGTGGTCTCTGTACCACCAGCATCAGCCTCATCTGGAAACTTGTTAGAAATACAGATACTCAGGCCTTACCAAGACCTACTAAACAAAAACTCAAGGGCTGGGGGCCAGAAATTTGTGTTTTAATCAGTCCTCCAGGTGATTCTAAGGCATGCTAAAGTTTGGAACCTGCTGTCTTGAACCCGAATCAGTACTGAGGCCAGCAGTACTTTTTCAGTTCTAAAATTACCCAGGAGTCTTTATATTGGGAGAGCTTGTGACATCAAATGTGACTGCTCAGATCCTTTTATAGACAAAATGCTTTGTCTAGTTAGATATATAGCTGATGACAATCTCTTCATTAACTCATTCAACAAATATTTTCTGAATGCTTACAGTGTAGGCACTAGACAAACAACAATGAGCAAGACAGATAAGAGTCCTGCTTCACAGAATACCATTCTGGATTGAATATTGTATACTAATATGGATATTAATTTAGCACCATGACTCAAATTGCCTGGTGGTAGACTATAAGGGGAAAAGTTTTTATAATCATCTATCCTGGTGGGTGAAAATTGCTCATTCCTTACAAGTAATGAATTCTTTCTGCACTTGACCTTATGTGATAACAGTGCTGCGTTCATGTTAACACACACCCCCTGAAAAGTGATCAGTTTAATCAGTTATTCCATTAAACCACCCTAAATGACTGAGTTCTACTTCATTGAATCATTCAAACCAACTAGTGGTATTGGTATTATATCCATTTATTGTGAACCCTTACTTATGTGGAGGATTATGTCTGAAGATGTCAGCTGGAAAAAACATTGGTGAATGGAAACCAACATTTAGAACATAAATGATCCAGATTGGTTATTATCTGATTTTACTAGTTTTTTTTTTTCTTTCTCAGTGTTCCAGTTTATTTTATAGTATACACAGGCTACCTGTATGAGAAGAGATCAACCATGTTAATAATGAGATGACATAAGGAAAATTTAGGACCAAGACCTACCTTTTAACCTAGTTTAATACTTGCTGTCATGGTACTCACAGACCAGCTTTCATAAAATGATAGTAAACGTGTTAAGGGAAGTTCAGAATGCTATGAGAGATTTAGGAAGGGGATATCTAACTTGAACCTGGAAATGCAAGCAAGTTTCATTTGAAGAAGGGACTTGAGAATGGAAAGGTAATTAGGATTTAGCCAGACCAGGGGGAGGGACAAGAGTGATGGAAGTAGATGGACTAACATACAAAGCTGAAAGGGAACCAATTTTGAGTAAACTGTAAATCGTTCAACATGACTGAGCATACAGTGTAAGGAGCACAATATGAGTTTGGAGAAGTATGGAGAGACCATAATCATGAAGGATCATTTATGCTGGGTTCAGATGTTTGGAGCTTATCCCAGTGGCAATGACCAGTTATTGAAAGATTTTATAGGGAACAGAATGTAGTGTGATCAGAGTTTTAGTAAAACTACTTTGGAAAGAAAGTTGGAGACTATTGTAGAAACAGTGGAAATAGAAAATAGTAACTTGAAATAGGCAATGTAAGTAGTGATAAGAGAATTAGCTTAGAGAACTTTGTTAAGAGGTAAAGTCAGGTGGCCTGGTTAATTAGCTGTGAGAGAAGGAAAACACAGAGTTAAAGATAATTCCCAAGAATCTGACTTGAACAACTTGTTGGTGACATTTAAGAGAATCCGAGAACTGAAGAGGAGGAGCAGGTTTGGAATGAAAACTATGAGTTCACTTTTGAACCTGATGAGTTTGAGTTGGTTGTGGAAATTACAAATTGAGATAGTCAACAAATAATTAGATATACAGGAAAGACATTTGTTAGCAGGGCTACTAATTTAGAAACTTATAGATGCCATAGGAACCTTGAAGTGCCTGGGTTCATATACTTGAGAGGATGTAGAGTGAAAAAAATTTCTGAGCACTATCCTTGTAGAACAGAAAACTTTAGGGACAGGCAGAGGAAGTAGATACTGCAAACAGTATTGAGAAGTAATCAGAGGGAAAAGGAAAACTGGAAGGATGTGTCATAATGGAAGCTAAGGGAAGAGTGTTGAGATGAAGGAGTGATCAGCTACCACAGATGCTGCTGTGAGTACAAGTCAGACTGAAGTTCAGGATGTTTAGCAAGGAGGAAGACCTTGGTTACCTGCTGAGAGCAGTTTTTACTGGAACAATAGAGTCACAAATTAAGTGTCTAAGGCGTGAGTCAGAGTTGAGCAAATGGAGATTGTGGGTCTAGATAAAAGTAATTTGGCTTTGAAGGAGAAAAAAGAATGTGACAGTGAAGAGGGTTATTTATTTATTTTTAAAGGATTATCTAGTCTTGATGGGAAGGAATTAGTAGAAGAAAAGTTTGAAGAATCATGAGTGTCAGGAGATGGGTGAAATGTTGAGATTCCCCAGAAGGCTGGAGGAAGTGGAATTCAGAACACAGAGGGAGGGATAGCCTTAGACAGGAAGAGCCAGAGGGAAGAATTCCACAGTTTTGAGTTTTGTGCTGGAAAGGTGAGGGATTTTCCATCTGATGGGTTTTACTATCTTTCTTTTTTATTTTATTTTATTTTTAAACTTTACAATATTGTGTTAGTTTTGCCAAATATCGAAATGAATCCGCCACAGGTATACATGTGTTCCCCATCCTGAACCCTCCTCCCTCCTCCCTCCCCATACCATCCCTTTGGGTCGTCCCAGTGCATCAGCCCCAAGCATCCGGTATCGTGCATCGAACCTGGACTGGCGGCTTGTTTCATACATGATATTATACATGCTTCAATGCCATTCTCCCAAATCTTTCCACCCTCTCCCTCTCCCACAGAGTCCATAAGACTGTTCCATACATCAGTGTCTCTTTTGCTGTCTCGTACACAGGGTTATTGTTACCATCTTTCTAAATTCCATATATATGCGTTAGTATACTGTATTGGTGTTTTTCTTTCTGGCTTACTTCACTCTGTATAATAGGCTCCAGTTTCATCCACCTCATTAAAACTGATTCAAATGTATTCTTTTTAATGGCTGAGTAATACTCCATTGTGTATATGTACCACCGCTTTCTTATCCATTCATCTGCTGATGGACATCTAGGTTGCTTCCATGTCCTGGCTATTATAAACAGTGCTGCGATGAACATTGGGGTACATGTGTCTCTTTCCCCTCTGGTTTCCTCAGTGTGTATGCCCAGCAGTGGGATTGCTGGATCATAAGGTAGTTTTATTTCCAGTTTTTTAAGGAATCTTCACACTGTTCTCCAGAGTGGCTGTACTAGTTTGCATTCCCACCAGCAGTGTAAGAGAGTTCCCTTTTCTCCACACCCTCTCCAGCATTTATTGCTTGTAGACTTTTGGATCGCAGCCATTCTGACTGGTGTGAAATGGTACCTCATAGTGGTTTTGATTTGTGTTTCTCTGATAATGAGTGATGTTGAGCATCTTTTCATGTGTTTGTTAGTCATCTGTATGTCTTCTTTGGAGAAATGTCTATTTAGTTCTTTGGCCCATTTTTTGATTGGGTCATTTATTTTTCTGGAGTTGAGCTGTAGGAGTTGCTTGTATATTTTTGAGATTAGTTGTTTGTCCGTTGCTTCATTTGCTATTATTTTCTCCCATTCTGAAGGCTGCCTTTTCACCTTGCTTATAGTTTCCTTTGTTGTGCAGAAGCTTTTAAGTTTAATTAGGTCCCATTTGTTTATTTTTGCTTTTATTTCCAATATTCTGGGAGGTGGGTCATAGAGGATCCTGCTGTGATGTATGTCGGAGAGTGTTTTGCCTATGTTCTCCTCTAGGAGTTTTATAGTTTCTGGTCTTACGTTGAGATCTTTAATCCATTTTGAGTTTATTTTTGTGTATGGTGTTAGAAAGTGTTCTAGTTTCATTCTTTTACAAGTGGTTGACCAGATTTCCCAGCACCACTTGTTAAAGAGATTGTCTTTAATCCATTGTATATTCTTGCCTCCTTTGTCAAAGATAAGGTGTCCATATGTGCATGGATTTATCTCTGGGCTTTCTATTTTGTTCCACTGATCTATATTTCTGTCTTTGTGCCAGTACCATACTGTCTTGATGACTGTGGCTTTGTAGTAGAGCCTGAAGTCAGGTAGGTTGATTCCTCCAGTTCCATTCTTCTTTCTCAAGATAGCTTTGGCTATTCGAGGTTTTTTGTATTTCCATACAAATTGTGAAATTATTTGTTCTAGCTCTGTGAAGAATACCGTTGGTAGCTTGATAGGGATTGCACTGAATCTATAAATTGCTTTGGGTAGTATACTCATTTTCACTATATTGATTCTTCCAATCCATGAACATGGTGTATTTCTCCATCTATTAGTGTCCTCTTTGATTTCTTTCACCAGTGTTTTATAGTTTTCTATATATAGGTCTTTAGTTTCTTTAGGTAGATATATTCCTAAGTATTTTATTCTTTCTGTTGCAATGGTGAATGGAATTGTTTCCTTAATTTCTCTTTCTGTTTTCTCATTACTAGTGTATAGGCATGCAAGGGATTTCTGTGTGTTGATTTTATATCCTGCAACTTTACTATAATCATTGATTAGTTCTAGTAATTTTCTGGTGGAGTCTTTAGGGTTTTCTATGTAGAGGATCATGTCATCTGCAAATAGTGAGAGTTTTACTTCTTCTTTTCCAATTTGGATTTCTTTTATTTCTTTTTCTGCTCTGATTGCTGTGGCCAAAACTTCCAAAACTATGTTAAATAGTAATGGTGAAAGTGGGCACCCTTGTCTTGTTCCTGACTTTAGAGGAAATGCTTTCAATTTTTCACCATTGAGGATAATGTTTGCTGTGGGTTTGTCATATATAGCTTTTTTATGTTGAGGTATGTTCCTTCTATTCCTGCTTTCTGGAGGGTTTTTATCATAAATGGATGTTGAATTTTGTCAAAGGCTTTCTCTGCATCTATTGAGATAATCATATGGTTTTTATTTTTCAATTTGTTAATGTGGTGTATTACATTGATTGATTTGTGGATATTGAAGAATCCTTGCATCCCTGGGATAAAGCCCACTTGGTCATGGTGTATGATCTTCTTAATGTGTTGTTGGATTCTGATTGCTAGAATTTTGTTAAGGATTTTTGCATCTATGTTCATCAGTGATATTGGCCTGTAGTTTTCTTTTTTTGTGGGATCTTTGTCAGGTTTTGGTATTAGGGTGATGGTGGCCTCATAGAATGAGTTTGGAAGTTTACCTTCCTCTGCAATTTTCTGGAAGAGTTTGAGCAGGATAGGTTACTATCTTTCTGAAGTAGGGTAAATGGTCATATACTGACCATGAAAGGTGGTTTTGAAGTCGAAAGTTTGAGGAAAGTAGAGTTTTGTAATAGATATTCTTACATTGTAGCCTAGAAGAGGAAAACAAAATAATGAAAAAAAAATGCTGCCAATTGTAGGATGTCCTCAAGTTTTAGAGATGCTAAAATACAGAATGGGCATCTTAAAAACCAATGAAGCAAGTTCTTGATGAGATGTAAAGAGAATTCATCTGCATTAGTACAAACAGAAGATATAAACAGATGTTCTGATGTTAATTAACATGAAAAGAGACAAAGTGGCAGCTATGTAAGCATAACATAGCCAGTAAATCAATAAATTATAAGTAAGATATATAGGATAACAAGACTGAGGAAGAACCTAGTGCAGAAAATATATAATTAAAAGGAACAGAAAAAAAGTTTTCCATGAGTGTTTTGTAAATAGAAGGATTTAATAAGAACATGACATACATATAATAAACTTTCAAACTGCAGAATAAAATGAAAAGGGAAGTCAGAGAGCTAAAAAAACAGAGGACATACACAATAGGGAATTGATTTATCTGGTAAGAGTAATGGACAGGTCTCACATGGCTTAAACTGAGTTACTGATGTGAAGGAAAGGCTTAACAGAATCAAAGCAAAAAATATATTAAAATAATTAGAAGATAATATAGAGGAGACAAAACTGGTATAGCAGAAAGATAATCAGAGCCCTTAAAGCAGACAAGCCAATGAATAGCTCAGAGAATATTATTTCAATATTATGTATCCATAATATAATATAAAAATATGTAATATACACATACAGTTTATGCATGCTCAGTTGCTCAGTCATGTCTGACTCTTTGCAGCCCTATGGATTGTAGCCCACCAGTCTTCTCCATCCATGGGATTCTCCAAGCAGAAATACAGGAGTGGGTTGCCATTTCCTCCTCTAGGGGATCTTTCCGACCCAGGGGTTGAACCCACATCTCCTGCGTGTCCTGCATTGAGGGAAGATTCTTTCTCTGTGAGCCATCGGGGAAGCTCGCATAGAGTATATACAGAATATGTATATTTCATATAGTAAGATTCAACGTCAGAAGGCAATGACAGGAAGAGAACACAATCCAAGAAGGTAATACCCAGCCAAATTGCCATTCATGTCCAAAAGTAATGGGAAGTTATTCTTAAATATTCAAGAATTCAAATTGCCATTCATGTACAAAATAATGGAAAGTTATTCCTAAACATTCAAGAATTCAGTAAAAACAGAACACATGAAGCCTCTTTGAAAAAACAAAAGACTGATGAAATTTTGATAATCAAAGAATAAATTAAAAATATAGAACTCAGGAATGGGAAAGATAAAAGAACAGGCAGTGATTGTCAGATATATTTAGGTATCAATCTAAGGTTTAACAAGTAGAGGAATTGTAGCTGTAGCAGCTAATGTAAACACTATAAACTCTGAAAATATGAAAATAATAACTAACTGTCATGAGGATGTGGGAAGAAGTGAAACTTACTAATTTTCTATTCTTGCTTAGAAAGGAGTCAATTTATACTGTATTTGATGTAAAGTGTAATCATGTAATGACAAACTGCTTGTATTTTATAATTTTTTATAATCCTAGAGATATTTTAGGAAACAATAGATTTTGTGGTAAAAACTTTTAGCTAAAGTTTATCAATTATTTTAGTGTACTTCCATTTCTTTTTTTTTCTTTTAAAACCAGTGGAGGTTATATTTAATTCTTTATGAAAATGTAACATATATACTGTGATTCTATTTTAATGAACTTTAATTGATCTGCTTTTTTACCTATCATTTATCTATCTAGTTAACCTATGTGCATTTAAGCATGTAGAGATATCTAGGATGATAGATGGATAGACTCATTTTTATAAAAGCAATTCTAGGTGAACAGCAGCACTCACACATATTTGCACATTTATTTCATTATTTATTAAGATAAGTTCCTAAAAATAGAATTTCTGGGTTAAATCTATAGTTTTTTGGGGAGGGGGGCAGAAAAGCAAAGTCTGTGTGTGTGTGTGTGTGTGTGTGTGTGTGTGTGTGTGTGTGTAGCTAACCATACATCAAGCAGTGTGTTGCCCCTTCTTTTCAACCAAAGAGCGAGAGTGAACATGCATCTCTTGGAGTCTGAGAGTATGTCTTCAAACGTCCAGCTGCAAATGTGTGTTGTCTTTAATTTTCATATTTTATCTTAAAAATTCATGCCAATTTTTTCACTTTTTTAAAATATACAAATGTCATGTCTTATGCCTCTAGATCTTTGAGTAAATCTGATGGTTCAAAAAAGTGTGTGAAGAATATCCTGTTGCTCATGTAGCTCCTGTTACTCTGTCCTACTCTTTGTTTGAAAAGTACATAAGAGGGATAAATCAACAAAAGCCAATTGTTAATCAAGGAACAACCATCATCAGCTCCACATTGTGTTAGGTTACTGTAAGGCATTACAAAGAAGTTGAAAACAGAGTTCCTACCTTTGAATAGCCTCCAGCTTATTTGTTTTCCTTTAACAAGTCATCACAGAATTATGCTTAACCTGATAACTGACTGGGCTAAGAAGTTCCATGATGAATTTTGTTGACAGCGTGGAAAGTCCCTACCAGCATTTGTTACACACTTTCAGAAGCTAATGCCTTTGTTTTAGACTCTGAGGCATCATCAGCATCTGCAGCATTCTAGAATCTTGGGGAGGATATCAGTTAGGCTGACCAAGGACACAGATTAATGAAGATGGGTATTTTCAGGCTTTCACATTTAGGACCAGTACAGTATAGGAAATGTAAATGAACTAGAGCCCACCTTAATGAGAATATCCAATTGAGTAAACTTTTTGATACACATGATCTTAAATATTTAAGGAGGGTGAGGAAAATGTCAGTAGAGAAGGCTCTTACTGACATGGAGCAGGACCATATTGTCCTTGCCCTCCCCCCACCACTCCCCCACCTCACCATGTCCTCTGCCTGCCTTTTGCCCGTGGAAAACTTGAGTCAAAGAATAAATTTAATCAGAGAAGTAAGACATGCTGAAACAAAGGAAAAGAGTCAAAGGAGACTAAATAATAATAATGTAGTCATTAAGCATAATCAAGGACCTTTAGTTCTTTCTCAAGGGCTATAGATAATATTCCGAGCCATATCCTGTGAGCTGTCTAATAGATACCAAAACACAAGGTGGAGAAGTTAACTGCATGATGACCAGACTGTACCCAGGACTTGAGCTGCCACAGTTCTGAGAATTGACCGCAAAGAAATGAGAACAAATGGACCCTGGAACTGAAGATAAACTGTACCTAAAACAACCAAGATGATGCTGGTCAGACCACTAATGACCGATTCGAAGATGACTGTTAAAGATGACTGTGCTGTTTCTGCATGTAAGTCCCACCATCCCCTCCCCCACAACTCTGTCTATAAAAGCTCTTACCCCCTGCTTGACAGGGTGGGGGGCGGGTGAAGAGTCGGCCTTTGAACAGATGTCTGCCACCCTCCCCACTCCCCAGTTGCCGGCATCTGAGATAAAGCAAACTTTCCCAATCTGGCCTGTTGATTAGTTTTTGAGCAGCAAGCAGTGGGACCCACAAATTCCTTTCAGTAACATTACCAGGGATATGAAAGTCGCCTTCAGAACTCATTCTGTCTGTTGCTGTTTAACTTTTATGTTTCCATTCCCTTTTACTTACTGTGACCCTGATGCCTAATGAGTCCCAAGAACAGATAAATAGATGCATGCCCCAGATAATGAATTAAAGGCTTTCACTTGTCCTTAGGATTCTGTACTTACTGAAAGAACTAAGACGTGCTCTTTAGTTTTAGGAAGACCTTTAACATCAAGGATTCTTATAGACAGTGTTTGCTTGTGAACTTTGAGCAAAACCACAAATATTCTTCATATTCTGAGCTGGATCTCTCTGTAACTTAGTCCTAGATTTTTCCATTGCAACCCTTGGATCTGATTGTTGAGGGTCTCTGGCAGGGAGGGTGTCCTGTGTCTGTCCTTTTCTGTGCTGACCCCATGCTGGGACTCCTTGATCTTCCTTAGAAGCTTAATAGGCTTCTGTGTTCTCCCAGGACAATCTTGTTTTTTTCTGAACTAGACACTCTTCATTCCTCAGGAAGGAGGCTCCTGTCCCCTTTCTCTGACCCAAAGCACTGTAAAAATCATTGCATGACTCTTCCCCACTCATGTTCCCACCAAGGTAAAAGAACCACTTATCCTGATTCTGAAATATTTTTGTCCAGGTTATCATTTGAGACCTAGCAGAAGATTGGGCAGGGCAAAGGGCAAGACACAGTCACATGGATGTGCAGTAAGTTATGTTGCCTTTGACTTTATTTGTTTGAATAGAATTGAATTGATCATAGTCTTTGATTTATAAAATACTATTGTCATTGTTTCATAAATGGCTCTTTAATTTATTTTAATGTTACTTTTAATAGTATAGCAGACAGTGAATCCACAACCCACTCAAGATATAATACATTCCCAATAAATTATATAACTGTGTATTTATTTTCTGCTTATATTTATTTAATTTCTCCTTTTATTTATAATAATGAGAACTTTGCTGGTTATGAGGTGAAGTGGGTATCTTTACAGTAAGCTCCCTGCATTCAAACCTTCAAGTTGTAAACTTTCAAAGGTGCGAATGTGAATTCAATGTCCAATCACGTAAGTCAGTTCACGTGTCGGGTGTACATCGTTACATGCATGCATCCTCTACAAGTGGCTGTGCTTTTGTGTACTTCACTGTACAGGACTGTATACAGAACAATAGTCCAGTATCTTTATTTCAAGCCCAGGATGCACTGAAGCAAGTGTAAAAGCAATGGTGACGTAGCTGGCACTGTTAAGAAGCACCAGCTGTTGTACCACACTTTTGAGGTACTGTTCAGTTCAGTTCAGTTGCTCAGTCGTGTCCAACTCTTTGCAACCCGTGAACCGCAGCACAACAGGCCTCCCTGTCTATCACCAACTCCCGGAGTTGACTCAAACTCATGTCCATCGAGTCGGTGATGCCATCCAGCCATCTCATCCTCTGTCATCCCCTTCTCCTCCTGCCCCCAGTCCCTCCCAGCATCTTTTCCAATGAGTCAATTCTTCTCATGAGGTGGCCAAAGTATTGCAGTTTCAGCCTCAGCATCAGTCCTTCCAATGAACACCCAGGACTGGTCTCCTTTAGGATGGACTGGTTGGATCTCCTTGACTATAAGATTAAAAATGTCTTTTATTTTTTGTGTTTTGCTTTTTATGTACTGTTGGTGTGAAAAGTATTATAAATCTAGGACATTACAGTGCCAAATAGCTGATAGTGTTAGTTGGATAGTTAGGTTAGCTTTGTTGACCTTAAGAACAAATTGGACTTATGAACACGCACTTGGAACGGAACTCATTCATATGTAGGGGACTTACTGTACTTAAATTTAATCCAGTTTATATAAATTTTTTTTTTCCTCCAGGCACCAAAGTTCCGGGTATAGCCATTCATGAAGAGAGTTTATGAGTTATATAATAGAGATCTAAAGACCTGGTGTGGAAATTCCACCAGGCAGAGGTGGGGCTCAGAATTGGAACAGCGATTATTTTGACCTCATTTGCAGGGGCACCTCAGTGTGGTATTGCAAGGATGCTGCCTGACCTGGTGCCGGCATCCACGGAGGACAACAACTGTGAAACCTGACGTGTGTGTTTAGTTGTGCAAATCAGCAAATTATTTAAGGGTGAGAAATGCTTTTAATATTTACAAATTAGAACCATTTTCTCCTTTAATCCAATTTGGAGGAAGTATGATTCACACAAATGTTCCTTTATGTTTCACATTGGCACTGGATTATATGCTAGTTGGTGAGCTGCTAGTCTTTGAACAATCAACTCTGACCAGACTTTGCTCTTTCTTAAAGTTTCCATATTAGATGGAGTGGTAAAGGAGCCTTTTAGTTTGGTGATTTAGTCGTTTGTTGATTTGAACCATCAGAGGAAGTTTTTCCCCCTACAGCTGGCTGTAGTCTTAAATTCTTGCCTGAACATGCCTGGATCTGGAATGTAAATTCTACCTTGCTGTACAAAGTGTTTCTCCATATTGTGACTCCTCCAGGACTGGTGACTTTCCAGTTTAGAAGATTTCACTCAAGCTCAGCTTTTCTTGAAGATAAAAGTTATATGACAGTTTCTGCAGAATTATAGCTGAATTCTGTCTTTGGCAAAGTAGGTAATCATAAGTAATTTTGGAAAGGAAAAAGCCCATGATCACTCTTAACCTAAAGCATTGTTTCCCTTTATATTTTCAAGAAGTACAGTTTTTAATAATTGAGACTTACTTCTTTGAATTTACATGTATAAAAACAGCTATGCAAAGTCAGAGGTTAGTTAGCCTTTTTCCTACTGGAAAATGTGTCCCAGCTCGGATCAGATCATTAGCACCACCTAGTGAACCACACTGGAGTAGGAAATGGCAACTCTCTTCAGTATTCTTGTCTGGAGAATTCCATGGACAGAGGAGCCTGGCGGGCTACAGTCCATGGGATCACAGAGTCGGACACGAATGAGCGACTGACACTTTCACAGTGAATCACACATGCATAGAGACACAAAGTCAAAGTCAATGCCAAGTCCAAAGGCATTTCTACTGAGCCAGATTTTTCTAAAGATAAAAATTTTCTTTTTTATAGAAACTTGAAAACCCCCAAACTTTAGAATTTAGAATCTAAACTCCCAAACTTTAGAATTCAGTGTAGAATTCGTTGTTTGTGTGTGTGTCGGGGGGTGTATATCTGTTAAAATGCAAATTATCTAGTTTCTAATTCACTGGATCTGGACTGGGATTCAGGATTGTTCATTTTCAAAATGTAGCCTTAAGGTAGGTTCTGATGCTGATATCTTGAGAATCAAATTCTGAGAACTGTCTTAAAACAGTTTATGTATATGTGTGTGTGTGTGTGTGTATGTATATATATATATATATATATATATATAAAAATAATAAGACACTCCTCAGGTAGTGAATGAATGACTTAAGATATGCCAAGGATTTTTGCGACTGTGGCCTCTCATAATAAGAATGAGTTACTTTTTAATAGGTTGCAGATGGCCTTTGTTGTAAAAATAGGTAAGTGCCATCTGGGTGTAGGACCGCTTGTGATTTCCAGTGCACAGGATAGTAAACGGCATCTGAAGCAGTTATATTTTCTTTTTGTTTAATCAGGAAGTAGTTACTGAGTGCTGGCTTTGCGCTGCAATATGCCTGCATCTTGAGATGGTTTCATTTTCACATCCATTGCCTTACTTTCCTCATAGTTTCCAATTCTTGAAATTGGATCTTTATGAATAGGGATTGAAATCCCAGAGGACACGCGTTCAATCCTTCATTATCCTACTCAAAAAACATTTCACAGGTTTCACCTTGTGAGCTATAAGAGGGAAAAATGCGGTGTGGCCTGAGGTAGGACAAAGTTCCTCATTCTTTTCCTCAGTTCGAGCTCATGGTGGGCGCTACCCGAGAAGCGGGGGGCAGTTATTCCTCCTCAGACCCTACCGGCCCGGAGCGCCTATTTCTGTGGTAAAAATAAATTAAAAAAAAAAAAAACATTTCACAGGGCATTCATGAAAATCCATAGTGTAGGTAAAATACTCATTTTATTTTCATTTTACAGATGTAAAACCTATCGGGCAAAGATGTTAAATGGATGCTGAGAATCACACAAGTAGGAAATGGTTGGACTAATGCTTGACTCTTGATTTTCTGACTCCTACCCTTCTCTCCTATACACAAGGACACCTCCCATATGAAGTCTACAGGGATCTTGTTACATTTTGGATGTAATTTGATTTTGACGAAATGCAATGTATATGTACATTTCCAGGACAAAGAATCTCCTATTATCTCAGCATGGTACACCTGTGCAGCAAAGAAAAACAATGACATCCTTATGATGTCATAAAATATACCCCAAAGGAAAAGACAGGGTTCTGTTTTCAAAATGAAGTGGTGTTGCAATGAACAGAATCAAGCCTAATTACAGAACAGCATGCTCTGTTCCCAAGACATGCGCATTGAATTATCTTCCCAGTCCTCAAAGTGCCCCACGAGAGAGAGTGGAATGGAGAAGGCAATGCAGCACAGGCTTAGGCTGTGGACAAACTGCCATGTTAATTCTGCAGGGGACTTGGAGACCACGCCTTGGTTTCTTGTTCCCAAGTACCACGCCAAATTTTGCTCTGGGCTTCCTGACTTTCTCAGAGACTTCTCTAGATTTTGTATTTTCCAGGGCTCCCAGGTCCTGTCTGGGTTTCCATAAATGTTAGGTTTCCATAAATAACACAGAAGTGACTGTTTATTCAGATGGAAATTAATGTGGATGAGATAACATTCTGCATTTCAGTTTCCCACTCCCATGATTGTGAGTTTAAGCAACAGAGGGAGAATGGATTTAATATACATTTCTATTGCTGATAGAGAATGGCAATCCTTACCTGGGGATAGATTCTTTGTTTTCGAAATGCTTTCACTTGTATTAGGCCCCTTAATCAAACACCTATGAATTGAGCCGTGCAATTTTCCCTTTATAATGGAGGTCCTGTTATATACTTCCTTTTATAATGGAGCTCAAAAAGATTAATTGACTTCCCTAATTTTGCAGTAATTGAGCTTCTCTGATTCTGAACCTGGTTCTTGACTCATTTAAAATTTTTTATTCATGTAACCACCAAGTCTGACATTCATCTCTAGCCAGAAAGTGGGCCTCACCTTAGAAGCCTGTACTCTACAGCCTGGTACAGTGGCCAGAAGATCCTGATCTGGTTCTGAGTTCTGCCTACCACCTGCCTTGGTCAAGTTTTTTAGCTCTCTCAGTCTCAGCTTTCATATGAGTCAGAACTAGCTTGGATTCTGGGAGGGTTTCACCACTGAAATAGTTAGAAGTAGTCTTCAGAGTCTCTTGGACAGCAAGGAAATCAAACCAGTCAATCCTAAACAAATCAATCCTGAATATTCATTGGTAGGACAGATTCTGAAACTGCAACTCCAATACTTTGGCCACTTGATGCGAAGAGACAGCTCATTGGAAAAGACCTTGATGCTGGGAAAGACTGAGGGCAGAGGAGAAGGGGGTGACAGAGGATGAAATGGTTGGATGGCATCACTGACTCAATGGACATGAATTTGAGTGAACTCAGGGAGATAGTGAAGAACAGGGAAGCCTGGCGTGCTGCATGCAGTCCACGGGGTCTCAAAGAGTCAGAAATGACTGAACAACAAATAATTGGAAAGGCAGAGGTATAGTAGAGCACAACAGGAACCAAATTCTTATTCTGGGTGAGGCTCCTATCTCTTCTTCTCGTGGCCCCTGTTTGTTTCCCTCCCACTGTAGTTCTGTCCCTCTGTGCTATATGCCAGTAATAATGTACTGACTTAATAAGAGAAAATGAGGTAGAAGTTCTCTTCTTTTGGTCATGTCAGCCTAAGGCAGTGGCCAGAAATATGACCCAGCCTGGGTCACTGGCCTTGGAGAGCATAGGACTCTATATTGCCTCCACTTGAATCACATGCCTGGGGTGGGGAGGACAGTTTCCTAAAAGAAGGAGGAGGCGGTTACTAGATGAAGCGGGAAAGGGTTCTGCCAGATAAAATCAATAGATGTGCACTATGGGCTTCTAATGTCAAGTACGAATGATAATGCTGACTTTTATAGAATCCTTGGTGAGGATTCTGTCAGATGTGGTCCACTGGAGAAGGGAATGGCAAACCACTTCAGTATTCTTGCCTTGAGAACCCCATGAACAGTATGAAAAGGCAAAATGATAGGATACTGAAAGAAGAATTCCCCAGGTCAGTAGGTGCCCAATATGCTACTGGCGATCAGTGGAGAAATAACTCCAGAAAGAATGAAGGGATGGAGCCAAAGCAAAAACATTACCCAGCTGTGGATGTGACTGGTGATAGAAGCAAGGTCCGATGCTGTAAAGAGCAATATTGCATAGGAACCTGGAAGGTCACGTCCATGAATCAAGGCAAATTGGAAGTGGTCAAACAAGAGATGGCAAGACTGAATGTCGACATTCTAGGAACAGTGAACTCAAATGGACTGGAATGGGTGAATTTAACTCAGATGACCATTATATCTACTACTGCGGACAGGAATCCCTCAGAAGAAATGGAGTAGCCATCATGGTCAACAAAAGAGTCCGTAATGCAGTACTTGGATGCAATCTCAAAAACAACAGAATGATCTCTGTTCATTTCCAAAGCAAACCATTCAGTATCACAGTAATCCAAGTCTATGCTCCAACCAATAACGCTGAAGAAGATGAAGTTGAATGGTTCTATGAAGACTTACAAGACCTTTTAGAACTAACACCCCAAAAAGATGTCCTTTTCATTATAGGGGACTGGAATGCAAAAGTAGGAAGTCAAGAAACACTTGGAGTAACAGGCAAATTTGGCCTTGGAATACGGAATGAAGCAGGGCAAAGACTAATAAAATTTTGCCAAGAAAATGCACTGGTCATAGCAAACACCCTCTTCCAACAACACAAGAGAAGACTCTACACATGGACATCACCAGATGGTCAACACTGATTGATTGATTATGTTCTTTGCAGCCAAAGATGGAGAAGCTCTATACAGTCAACAAAAACAAGACCAGGAGCTGACTGTGGCTCAGATCATGAACTCCATATTACCAAATTCAGACTTAAATTGAATAAAGTGGGGAAAACCACTAGACCATTCAGGTATGACCTAAATCAAATCCCTTATGATTATACAGTGGAAGTGAGAAATAGATTTAAGGGCCTAGATCTGATAGATAGAGTGCCTGATGAACTATGGAATGAGGTTTCTGACATTGTACAGGAGACAGGGATCAAGACCATCCCCATGGAAAAGAAATGCAAAAAAGCAAAATGGCTGTCTGGGGAGGCCTTACAAATAGCTATGAAAAGAAGAGAAGCGAAAAGCAGAGGAGAAAAGGAAAGATATAAGCATCTGAATGCAGAGTTCCAAAGAATAGCAAGAAGAGATATGAAAGCCTTCTTCAGTGATCAGTGCAAAGAAACAGAGGGAAAACAACAGAATGGGAAAGACTAGAGATCTTTTCAAGAAGATTAGAGATACCAAGGGAACATTTCATGAAAAGATGGGCTCAATAAAGGACAGAAATGGTATGGACCTAACAGAAGCAGAAGATATTAAGAAGAGATGGCAAGAATACACAGAAGAACTGTACAAAGAAGATCTTCACGACCCAGATAATCACGATGGTGTAATCACTAACCTAGAGCCAGACATCCTGGAATGTGAAGTCAAGTGGGCCTTAGAAAGCATCACTATGAACAAAGATAGTGGAGGTGATGAAATTCCAGTTGAGCTATTCCAAATCCTGAAAGATGATGCTGTGAAAGTGCTGCACTCAATATGCCAGCAAATTTGGAAAACTCAGCAGTGGCCATAGGACTGGAAAAGGTCCGTTTTCATTCCAATCCCAAAGAAAGGCAATGCCAAAGAATGCTCAAACTACCGCACAGTTGCACTCATCTCACACGCTAGTAAAGTAATGCTCAAAATTCTCCAAGCCAGGCTTCAGCAATACATGAACTGTGAACTTCCTGATGTTCAAGCCGGTTTTAGAAAAGGAAGAGGAACCAGAGATCAAATTGCCAACATCCGCTGGATCATGGAAAAAGCAAGAGAGTTCCAGAAAAACATCTATTTCTGCTTTATTGACTATGCCAAAGCCTTTGACTGTGTGGATCACAATAAACTGTGGAAAATTCTGAAAGAGATGGGAATCCCAGACCACCTGATCTGCCTCTTGAGAAATCTGTATGCAAGTCAGGAAGCAACAGTTAGAACTGGACATGGAACAACAGACTGTTTTCAAATAGGAAAAGGAGTACGTCAAGGCTGTATATTGTCACCCTGTTTATTTAACTTCTATGCAGAGTATGTCATGAGAAACACTGGGCTGGAAGAAACACAAGCTGGAATCAAGATTGCCGGGAGAAATATCAGTAACCTCAGATATGCAGATGACACCACCCTTATGGCAGAAAGTGAAGAGGAACTCAAAAGCCTCTTGATGAAAGTGAAAGAGGAGAGTGAAAAAGTTGGCTTAAAGCTCAACATTCAGAAAACGAAGATCATGGCATCCGGTCCCATCACTTCATGGGAAATAGATGGGGAAACAGTGGAAACAGTGTCAGACTTTATTTTTCTGGGCTCCAAAGCACTGCAGATGGTGATTGCACCCATGAAATTAAAAGACACTTACTCCTTGGAAGGAAAGTTATGACCAACCTAGATAGCATATTGAAAAGCAGAGACATTACTTTGCCAACAAAGGTCCATCTAGTCAAGGCTATGGTTTTTCCAGTAGTCATGTATGGATGTGAGAGTTGGACTGTGAAGAAGGCCGAAGAATTGATGCTTTTGAACTGTGGTGTTGGAGAAGACTCTTGAGAGTCCCTTGGACTGCAAGGAGATCCAACCAGTCCATTCTGAAGGAGATCAGCCCTGGGATTTCTTTGGAAGGAATGATGCTAAAGCTGAAACTCCAGTACTTTGGCCACCTCATGTGAAGAGTTGACTCATTGGAAAAGACTCTGATGCTGGGAGGGATTGCGGGCAGGAGGAGAAGGGGACAATGGAGGATGAGATGGCTGGATGGCATCACTGACTCGATGGACGTGAGTCTGAGTGAACTCCGGGAGTTGGTGATGGACAGGGATTCCTGGCGTGCTGCGATTCATGGGGTCGCAAGGAGTCGGACACACTGAGAGACTGAACTGAACTGAACTGGTGAGGATTATGAGAACAACTGAGAACAATAAATCTATATCTTCAGCCTTGATACCTTGAAAGTGGAAGTGTTAGTCACTCAATAGTGTTCAACTCTTTTCGATCCCATGGATGGTAGCCTGCCAAGATCCTCTGTCCATGGGATTCTCCAGGCAAGAATACTGGCTGCTGCTGCTGCTGCTAAGTCGCTTCAGTCATATCCAACTCTTAGCAACCCCATGGACGGCAGCCCACCAGGCTCCACCATCCCTGGGATTCTCCAGGCAAGAATACTAGAGAGGGTGCCATTTCCTTCTCCAAGGGATCTTCCTGACCCAGGGATCGAACCTGCATCTCCTGTGTCTCCAGGATTGGCAGGCGGATTCTTTACTGCTGAACCACCTGTGAAGCCAGTTAATTCAAAATATATTCAAGAGTAACTGACTACATGCTAGGTACATTTTGAGATCTGAAGTTAAGAGGGAGCTTGCTATTTCAGAATGGGTCAATAAGATCAGGTTACTGGGTTTCCATAAGGGATCAGAACAAAATGAGGCTCATGAGGCTGAAGGTCAAATAACAAAGGAGTCTTGGTGCCACATGAAGGATTTTTAACATTGATTTTTTAAAGAGAAAGAATAAGAACTTCAGTAAGGAATTAGGATGGGGGAGGGCTTCCTTGGTAGCTCAGAGTGGAAAGAATCTCCCTGCAATGCAGAGTTTAATCTGGGTTTAATCCCTGGGACAGGAAGATCCCCTGGAGGAAGTCATGGCAATCCACTCCAGTGTTCTTGCCTAGGAAATCCCATGGACAGAAGAGCCTGGTGAGCTACAGTCCATGGAGTCGCAAAGAGTCGGACACGACTGAGCATGCATGCATAATTAATTAGCTAATTAATTAAGCAATAATAGTGTCTGGCCCATAGCAGGTACTCGCTATATAGAAAGTATTCTTATTTTTCATTTTGTCTGTAAACTGCCAACCCTATTTTTACATTCATCTCAGTCCAACCAAAGGCCAGAATCTTTTTTTTTTTTTAACCCTTCTCTTTTTGGCCGCACCTGGAGGCATGTGGGATCTTAGTTCTCTGACTAGGTTTCACACCCACATCCCCTGCACTGCAGAATTGTAACTACTGGATTGCCAGGGAAATCCCAGAATCCTTCTGTTCTGAAACACATATTCTCAAAGGTTGAGGTCATCCTGGGTAGGGAGGGAGGTGGATGCTGGGACTGCATGATCTATGGTTAGTGGTCATAACTGGCCATGGGCATAGACTTAAGGGAGATTCAAGTCACCTTGAAGTGCCTCAATGTCATCGTAATCTCCTTTCTGTCTCTGGAAACAGGACAGTTGTCCCCTGAGGAGGGGAGACAGCTACTCTGTCTTCTTCCCTTAGGATATTGTTGCTGTTCAGTCACTCAATCATGTCCAGCTCTTTGGTACCCCGTGGACTGCAGCACACCAGCCTCCTCTGTCCTTCACCATCTCCCGGAGTTTGCTCAAACTCATGCCCATTGAGTCGATGATGCCATCCAACCATTTCAACCTCTTTTGTCCCCTTCTCCTCCTGCCTTCAATCTTTCCTAGCATCAAGGTCTTTTCCAATGAGTTGGCTCTTTTTATGAAATAGTCAAATTATTTGAGCTTCAGCTTCAATATCTATCTTTCAAATGAATATTTTCAGGGTTGATTTCCTTTAGGATTGACTGGTTTGATCTCCTTGCAGTCCAAGGGACTCTCAAGAGTCTTCTCCAGCACCACAGTTCAAAATTATCAATTCTTTAGCACTCAGCTGTCTTTATGGTTCAACTCTCATATGCCTACTCACATCCAACTCTCACATCCTCAGGATAGAGACAGACACATTTATTAGGCAAGTTAACTGTTTTGTTGGTAGGTAGAGTATCTAGCTCTGGGGTTGAGGGAAGGAGATGTGCCTTTTGATGGAGAAAAAGGTCAGACACATGTTGGCATGGCCTTATTAGCAGAGGGCAAGGTCAGCTGGTAAAGAATCTGCCTGCAATGTGGGAGACCAGGGTTCCATCCCTGGGTTGGGAAGATCCCCTGGAGAAGGGAACGGTTACCCACTCCAGTATTCTGGCCTGGAGAATTCCATGGACTACAGTCTATGGGGTCAAAAAGAGCTGGACACGACTGAGCAAATTTCACTTTCAGGGGAAAAATAATCAGAGAAGGGTGAGCTGAGGGAAGCCAGGTGGGGTGTGGGCAGCTGCATTACAGAGGCCAGCCCGGGGAGGTGTAGTCTCAGCACTGAGAGGTGGGTGTGAACACACGCTGGGCTGGCAGTGGACAAGACTGAGGGGGTGTGGGGGAGGGATCATCATGATGACTGTGAAAGAGCACTGAATGACGAGTCATGTGTTCCTGGCCTGGATCGAGCTTGAATTACTAATTGTGTTCCTTTGGTTGGTCACATGTTTCTCTGAGCTTTGTCCAGGGCACATTGGGGAAATGACTGTATTAAATCTGATTCATTTCAATAAAGTGTAATATGATTTTAAAGCTGTAACATACAACTGTATAGGTAGCACTTATAAATTAAAAGTATAGTTATTGAGTTTTCCAGAATTCATTCTTGTGGGACTTTATCTCACAACTTTGCCATTAGGAAGCACAAATATGCTCTGAAATAAATCCATTTGTCATTTAAAAAGTCATTAAAAAGTTAATATCAAAGGAACTAGATCATTTTATCATGTTTAATTTCCACTTTTTATAAAGAAATGCACAGAGAGCTTTACATTTTTATTATTTTGTCAAACAGTTTCTAAAAGAATTCTGTATATGAAACATTTTAGTTTTAGGACCTAAATATAATTATTTTAGGGATCAAGTCTAAACTACTTTTAAACAGAAACTTTTAGGAAGTCTTTTTAAAAGATGATACCAAAAATTTAATCTCATTGATTATTATTTCCTACAAGATTGGATTTTTTAATGAAGAGAGGAAGATAAGTGTGATAAAATGATCAAATTTTTTCTTAGAAAGAAAAAGTCGCAAGAACCTCCCCCTGTAAGACAGGGCCTCCCTTTCACAATTAAATCTATTAAAAAAAAAATCTAATTGGCAAAGTACCAAGTTAAATCCCTGCAAGATCTGATTTCAGCAAGTTCTTGGACAAATGCTTATCTCTAATTAATAGTATTTTCATCCATGCTAACTATGTGGTTGTATGACACAGCCTTCCAAATTGTATCATACCCCAAAACCGAACTGATTTAGCACGGTGATTTCCCCAGTGAATTTGGGACTAGTCCCAGAGAAAGAATCCAGAGTTTACTGATGTTATTTGGGAAAATGTTTTTTACGGTCAGTCCAGGAACATGTCATCAGATTTCTTATAGAGATTTTGTTCCCAAGAGATGGAAAACAATCCCTTTCTGTGATTAACCTTCGGCTCTCAAAGATCTTGCAATTCTGCGTCTGCTCACGGACAGAATAAAAGGGGGTGAGGCGTCAGAGTCTCTGCAGTCACTCTGATCTCCTTTGCTCCTCTAGGACGGAAACAGACGGAGCTAAGTTTACATTTCCTGTTGGTTTGTTTTCCCTCCCTAAGTTTCGGTTTTACTGGAACAGGTCATTTTATGTCCTCTGCAACCAAAGATGAATTCCCACTCATATAGGACTGCTGGCTGACCTCACAGGGCCTCTGTTGACGGAGCTCTGCAGGTACCAGTGCAGAGGTCTGTGGCAGTCCCTGGCTGTTCCAGCCAGCCCCGTGTTTGCATGCGCAGCACTTTGCATCATAAACCATGGCTGAAGAGGATCTCACTAAAGCAATCCCATCCTGTTTGTCATCTTTCACTGCTTCCCTCAGCTAATTAGAGCCCGAGGAGAAGAATGCTAAGAACCTGGCTTCTTTCCCACTTCAGAACCCAGTGCCTGCACTCCTAACCCCAGTCTCTGCTTCCCCATACCAGTCTGCTTTAACTAGTAGTAAGTGAAAAATACTCCTCTGTTATGACCTGACTTTCATCCCCACCCCCAAGACCCCAAATTCCTGGGTATTCAAATAAGATGGGATTTAAAGTCATTAAAAAATCCAAGTTTATAGCCAAGTCATGCAAAAGTGTTTGTTCCCTCATGGGGGTGAGCTGAAGTCCAAGTTTTTTCAAGATCTGGTTTGGGGGTTTAATGTGGGAAATTAGGTAATCATGAACGGAAAGCTATGATGCAACCACATATGGTGGCTCAGATGGTAATGAATCCGCCTGCAATGGAGGAGACCCAGGTTCGATCCCTGGTTAGGGAAGATCCCCTGGAGAAGGGAATGGCAACCCACTCCAGTATTCTTGCCTGGAGAATCCCGTGGAGAGAGGAGTCTGGCAGGCTAGAGTCCATGGGGTGGCAAAAGTCGGACAGGGTCTGATTTATTTTAAAAGAATGATGAAGCAAAAAATCCTACCAGCACCTTAGAGTTGTACTGGTACATTCCTTAATATCTGTTTGTTAAGAAGTCTTTTCTAGTTTTGAATCTCCCTTTGCAGATAAAAGGTGATGTATACACACTTCCTAGAATCTGATTATATGTTAAACAACATATTCTATCCAGAGTTGTGAATTAGAACAGCCTTTTTGTGCTTCTAATGACAGGGTTTCCTTGGCAGCTCAGCTGATAAAGAATGTGTTTGCAATGCAGGAGACCCCCGTTTGATTCCTGGGTAAGGAAATTCCCCTGGAGGAAGGCATGACAGCCCACTCCAGTATTCTTGCCTGGAGAATCCCCATGGACAGAGGGGCCTTGGTGGGCTACAATCCAGGGGGTCGCATAGAGTTGGGCACGACTGAGCTACTAACACTTTCACTTAGATATTTCCTGTTATTAGAGACCCCCTTTTAAAGCATGAAATAATACCTGTGTCCTGGTAAAGACTTCCTGTTTGCGGAGTGAATTAGTGGGCAGTATTACTATGCAGTTCGTTCAGCTTGGTCAGTGCCAGGAATCTGAAAGGCTTTACTTTCCAAGGAAGACAAACAGCTCAGCTTTTAGACCTCAAGAGGATCAGGAGGAGAAATCTAAGGCCCAGAGGAAAAGCAGGACACTTAAGGAGCCCAGAACCCTTTAATCTTATCCCAGAACCATAAATCTCTTCTCCATCTCAGACTGCCTAACTCTATACCAACATGCAGTGGAGATTTTGACCGAAGTACTCACTAACCCTGAAGCAGCCCCAAGGGGAAAGCATAGTCATGAGTCTCCCTCTGGTGGACAATGAGAGTCTCTACCAGATTAAGGTATGGGTTTCAGAAACAAAGACTGTGTGTGGTACATAGTAAAGCTATTTTAAGATACCATTACTGTGCATTACTATTTTCTGTAATAATTAAATTTATTTGTTTATATACTCACCTCTATAATCTTCTGTTTTAGTTCAAATAATTTACACTCACTATGAAAGTCTCAATTAATTGCTCCTGTAACTAAACACCTAAAGAGAGGTCCCCCTGCCCCACCCCCACCGGTAGATGAAAGAAGTAAACAGTGTACCCATCTCTATTCCCATTCCAGTGTTTCCCCAATGGCTTGGCAGTAAAGAATCTGCCCGTCAGTGCAGGAGACACAGGTTCAGTCTCTGGATCCGGAAGATCCCCTGAAGGAGGAAATGGCAATCCACTCCAGTATTCTTGCCTAGGAAATCCCATGGACAGAGGAGCCTGGCAAGCTACAGTCCATAGGGTCGCATATAGTCTGTCATGACCGAAGTGACTTAGCATGCACACATGCAAACATTTGTTTACAGGTTTTGCTGCTACTGCTAAGTTGCTTCAGTCGTGTCCAACTCTGTGTGACCCCATAGACGGCAGCCCACCAGGCTCTTCCATCCCTGGGATTCTCCAGGCAAGAACACTGGAGTGGGTTGCCATTTCCTTCTCCATTGCATGGAAGTAGGGTGACTGTAATTTTTATTTATAATTTTTATGAGTGGTGTTGATGGGTCATATGATACCTATATGTTTAATTTGACAGGGAACTGCCAAACTGTTTTCTAGAGTGGCTGTTAGAATTTTGAATTCCCACCAGTAACATATGAGAGTGCTAGTTTTTCCACCCAGTACTTGATGTTGTCATGATTTTTTTTATTGTAGTAATCCTAGTAAGTGTGCAGTGATATCTTATTATGGTTTTAATTTGCATTCCAACCCCAAAGAAAGGCAATGCCAAAGAATGCTCAAACTACCGCACAATTGCACTCATCTCACACGCTAGCAAAGTAATGCTCAAAATTCTCCAAGCCAGGCTTCAGCAATACGTGAACTGTGAACTTCCAGATGTTCAAGCTGGTTTTAGAAAAGGCAGAGGAACCAGAGATCAAATTGCCAACATCCGCTGGATCATGGAAAAAGCAAGAGAGTTCCAGAAAAACATCTATATCTGCTTTATTGACTACACCAAAGCCTTTGACTGTGTGGATTACAATAAACTGTGGAAAATTCTGAAAGAGATGGGAATCCCAGACCACCTGATCTGCCTCTTGAGAAACCTATATGCAGGTCAGGAAGCAACAGTTAGAACTGGACATGGAACAACAGACTGGTTCCAAATAGGAAAAAGAGTACATCAAGGCTGTATATTGTCACCCTGCTTATTTAGCTTCTATGCAGAGTACATTGTGAGAAATGCTGGGCTGGATGAAGCACAAGCTGGAATCAAGATTGCCAGGAGAAATATCAATAACCTCAGATATGCAGATGACACCACCCTTATGGCAGAAAGTGAAGAGGAACTCAAAAGCCTCTTGATGAAAGTGAAAGAGGAGAGTGAAAAAGTTGGCTTAAAGCTCAACATTCAGAAAACGAAGATCATGGCATCTGGTCCTATCACTTCATGGGAAATAGCTGGGGAAACAGTGGAAAGAGTGTCAGACTTTATTTTTGGGGGCTCCAAAATCACTGCAGATGGTGATTGCACCCATGAAATTAAAAGATGCTTACTCTTTGGAAGGAAAGTTATGACCAACCTAGATAGCATATTCAAAAGCAGAGACATTACTTTGCCAACAAAGGTCCATCTAGTCAAGGCTATGGTTTTTCCAGTAGTCATGTATGGATGTGAGAGTTGGACTGTGAAGAAGGCCGAAGAATTGATGCTTTTGAACTGTGGTGTTGGAGAAGACTCTTGAGAGTCCCTTGGACTGCAAGGAGATCCAACCAGTCCACAGTCCATTCTGAAGGAGATCAGCCCTGGGATTTCTTTGGAAGGAATGATGCTAAAGCTGAAACTCCAGTACTTTGGCCACCTCATGTGAAGAGTTGACTCATTGGAAAAGACTGATGCTGGGAGGGATTGGGGGCAGGAGGAGAAGGGGACAATAGAGGATGAGATGGCTGGATGGCATCACTGACTCAATGGACATGAGTCTGAGTGAACTCCGGGAGTTGGTGATGGACAGGGAGGCCTGGCGTGCTGCGATTCATGGGGTCGCAAAGAGTCGGACACGACTGAGCAGCTGAGCTGAACTGAACTGAACTGAATGGTTAATGATATTGAGAATCTTTTCATGTGCTTATTTGTCATTTCATATCCTCTTGGCTGAAGTACCTATTGAACTCTTTTGCCCACTTTTTAAAAAATGTTTTTTTTCTTACTGTTTAATTTTTAGAGTTCTTAGTGTGTTTTAGATACCAGTCCTTCCATGGATGTGTGTTTTGCAAGTATTTCCTCCAGTCTATAGCTGGTCTTTTCATTTCCCTAATTGTTTTTTCACAAAAGAAAGGCTTTTCCCCCTGAATCTTTTTAAAAATTGTGGAGGTAAATTCATATATGTGTATATGTATAATTTGTCATTTTAACCATTATTAAGTGCATGACTTGTTACAGTCACAATGTTGTGCAACCATCACCACTACCTATTTCCAAAACTTTTTCATCTCCCCAACCAGAAATTCTGTACCTGTCAAACTAATTCCCCATTCCCTCCCACTCCCAACCTCTGATAACTTTTATTCTACTTTCTGTCTCTATGAAGTTGTCTATTTTAGGTACCTCATATAAGCAGAATCATGTAATATTTGTGACTGGCTTATTTCATGAAATATAATGTTTTCGAGGTTCATCCATGTTGTAGCATGCATCAGAATTTCATTTTTTAAGGCTGAATAATATTCCATTGGATGTATATACCACATTTTGTTTATCTATTCATTTGATGGTCACTTGGGCTGTTTTTACCTTTTGGCTGTTTTGAATAACGCTGCAATGAATATGCATGTACAAGTATTTCTTGTACAAGTATTTCGTGTACAAGTATTTGCTTGTTTTTAATTCTTTTGGCTATATATTTCAGAGTGAAATTGTTGGGTTATATGATAATTCTATGTTTTATTTCTTGAGGAGCTTTAGAGGAAAAGATTTTAATTTTGGTAAAGTTCAATTTATTAATTTTTATAAATGAATAACGTGTTCAGTGTCATGCTTTAGAACTCTTTACGTCACCTAAGGTTATCAAGACTTTCTCCAATGTTTAATTTTATAGTTTTCTGTTTTATATCTATTTATTTAATCTCTTTTGATTTAATTGTTGTATGAAGTGTAGGGTTTAGGCAGGGGTTAATTTTTTGCATAAAGGTGTTCAAGATTCCAAGGAAAAGCTATTCTTTTTCTGTTGATCTTCTTTGTGTCTTTAAAAAAATATCAGTTGATTATATTTGCATGCTTCTTTATTTTGCTCCATTGATTTATGGCTGCAACCTTTCTTCATTAACATATTGTCTTGATTACCATGTTTATCATAATTTTACAATCAGTGGTGTGAGTTCTTCAACTTTGCTCTTGTTTTTTCAAAATTATTTTGGCTTTTATAGTTCCTTTACCTCTTCCTATAAATTATGGATCCAGCTTCTATTTATCTACAAAAAATTCTGCTGGGATTTTGATTGTAATTGTGTTAAATCTGCAGATCAGTTTGGGGAGAATTTTACATACATTGAGGCTTCTGATTTGTGAACATGGTGTGTGTCTCCATTTATTTAGGTCTTATTTCATTACCATTTTGTAGTTTTCAGGGTGCAGAACCTGCACATTCTTGTTAGATTTACAACTCAGTATTCAATTCTTTGGGGGGATATTCTAAGTGATATTGTTAAATTTTGGCTTTTAATTGTTTATTCCTAGTACTTAGAAACACGAGTGCTTTTTGTATATTGACTTTGTATCCCTTAAACTAGAGTGGGCACAATGAAAAGTAGCTAAGACATCTTGCCAACACCCTAGCCAAGAGGACTGCCTTTGGGCAAGGGGCATTGGTTGTGGGAGGTACCACTGGGTGAGGGCGGATGGATGGGCGTGTCTGAGAACTGCGTGGTGGAGAGGACTTGTAGGGCCCTCTGAGGAACTCATACACGTGTGCATGAGAGAGCCTGCCTCAAGAGAAGTCCATGTTCACCAGAGACACACTGAGAAAACCATTACTGTGTTCAGTTAGATAAAGAGATGCTTGCCCTTTTCCTTCCTCCTCCTCTCAGTCCTAACACACTAAGGAACTGTTAAGTCAGATATGAGATTGCATTTTTGCACTGGCCTATTTTCAGCTTTGAAACTGGAGCTAAAAAGAAAGTTATCTCTGGTTAAGTGAGATTCAGTATACTATTGGGGAAAAGATAAAAACAATTTTCTACTATACAAAAAAATGGCAACACTGATTTATAGCTTCCCTTGTGGCTCAGCTGATAAAGAATCCTCCTGCAATGCAGGAGACCAGGGTTCAATTCCTGGGTTGGGAAGATCCCCTGGAGAAGGAAAAGGCTACCCACTTCTGTATTCTGGCCTGGAGAATTCCATGGACTGTATAGTCCATGGGGTCGCACAGAGTCGGACATGACTGAGCGACTTTCATTTTCACTTAGTGGCTCAGATAGTAAAAAAAATCTGCCTGTAATGCAGGAGACCTAGGTTCGATCCCTGGACCAGGAAGATCCCCTGGAGAAGGGCATGGCAACCCACTCCAGTATTCTTGCCTGGAGAATCCCATGGACAGAAAAACCAAGCAGAATGTAGTCCATGGGATCACACAGAGTTGGACGTGACTGAAGGGGCTTAGCACACATGCACACATGTTTCAGCCTCAGCTTTGATGTCACTTCTTGGGGATTCCCATCCTCCAGACTGGATTAAGTGCCCTCTGATAAGTTCCTGTGGTCCTGTATTACTCTATTTTATCACACAGTGTTTAACTCCTGATTTATTTTATATGTCGTTAGGCTACAGGTATGTTGAGGCAGGGAATGCATTTCCTGTTCTAGGGTGTATAACAGTGCCAGCAGACTCCCTGCCATCTACTGAATATTTTTAGTATTTGCAATAAGTTAAACATGCAGAGACATTGCATCCTTGCTGTAAACTGTCCCATAATCTCTTCATTCTACAAAAGTTTCCCCAAACAAAAAACTTTCTAAATAAAAGAAATACAGGGAAATAGTTTTTCAATGTATGAATTTTTTGGGGAGGTGGTTAGAGCTGACCAAAGATGAAAGAAATGGACTGCCTAGGAAGGTAATGAGTTACCTGTCATTAAGGAGTATTCATTTCTAAACTGGATGGCTGCTTGATTTGGCGGTTTGTAATGATTCAGATTAATGGTAAGATAGTCATCTTTTAAGTACTTTCCAACCCTGAACTTATCAGTGTTTATTATGCTTTTAAATGGGCTTGCCTGGTGTCTCAGACAGTAAAGAATCCACCTGCAATATGGGAGACCTGGGTTTGATCCCTGAGTTGGGAAGATCCCCTGGAGGAGGGCATGACAGCCCACTCCAGTATTCTTGCCTGAAGAACTCCACGGACAGAGGAGCCTGGAGAGCTACAGCCCACGGGACCGCAAAGAGTCAGACGTGACTGAGTGAGTAACACCTTCACTTTCAGGGGACTCCAGTGGATCAGCCAGGACTGAGGCCCACTGAAGTAGGGGGCGGGGGCTAAGCCAGGCAGGCACTGACACTATTCAGGAAAGGAGAGCTGAATAGAGGAAGTAGATGACTTATTCAGATGATAGGTGAGTCATTTATGCACCTGCTGGCCTCGTCTCAATACTGGCTTCCTATAGATGTGGTTTGAAAAAAGTTTGTGCTTTCACACAAATCTTCTTTTCTTTTTCTTTTGTGATTGAGGAAATTGTAGTTCTCCTCTCCCTCCACTACCCAGTGCATCGTTACTAACAGACACTGATGGGAGAATGTGATATCAATTAACGGAATTAAATAAGGAAAGGATTTGGGAAACCTTCCCGAGAGGGCTTGCTGGCACTGAGAGTTCTTGGCCAGCAGAGTCCCCACTGCTCCTTAACCAGCTGGCTTTCTGGAGCCATCAAACTAGGCATTAGGATAGCTGGTTTGATTCAGAAATAGAAAAGTGCCGACACAGACACAGTATCTAGTGGCTTTCATTTCACTTTCCCAAACCGATTTACCACAAAGCAGAGAGGACCCCTCTTCTGCATCCCCACATCAGATCCATATGCCAAGGTTTATCCAAATCTGAGGAGCACACCCTGGTGAGATTTACACTTCTTTGCTTTGGTAATTTACTGCTTCCTTCTTCTGCAAGCCTAGTAAACCAAATAACAATGGAGTGGGGGAGAGAAGGAATTGTTCTCATCTTTAAAATAAGAAACCACATGGATTGGCAGAAAGCAGTGTTAACTTGCCTACTGTAAACATCAGCAATCCTGTCACAGCTGCAGGCTGATGGCTGCCCCCCACCACCCAGGGAAATGTGTGTGGTTGAGACATACACACTGGCCCAGGCAGCAACAATGGAGAATAGGACCTGAGGTCTTTTCCCAGGTTTTATCTTTAGCAGGCATCAATGTCTAATGCAGTAAGTCAGCTACTCAGTTCTCCCAGAAAGAGTCTGGCTTCCTCTGTTTGTATGGAATTTCCTCCAAGTGTGTGACTGGAGAGACCCAAGCTCACAAAGAACAACAGTGTGGGACGGGATTAATGTCACCTGTCTTTCCTTGTCTGCTCAGCTCCTAGGGAATAATGTGTTTCACGCAATATAGAACAACGCCAAATGACTCGAGAGCAATAGCTTTTAATTCCCAGTGATTTTTCATTAAAAAGTATACTTTACTGATATTGAGGATATCTGTACTGATATCCTCAATGTGAAGTTGAATACTCCACCATGAAAAAGTTGGGTTGGAAATTGGAATAACCATGATTTTAAGATGCATAAATGTTATTATTGCTTGATTGGCTCTTGGGGTCTGACAAAAATTAGAAAACAGCTTGGGTTCTTGAACTTCTACTTGAAAACAGTCTTCAGTATTATGAAAACTTAATTAATAGATTTTGGAAGGTAATTGAAGTATATTCCTATTTTAGAACAGGTTATTGAAGTGTAAGATTGACAGAAGACAGAGCCAGAAGGTTGTTTAAAAATCGAGTCCAGCGGTTTTAAGCCTCAGGGTGCATAAGAACCCCCAAGAGGGCTTGTTAGAGCACAGATTGCTAGGCCTAACTCCAAAATGGCATTTCTGATTCAGTAGGTCTTTGATAGGCTTGGGAACCTGCATTTTAAATAAAATTGTCAGGTGATATTGATATGGCTATTCTGGAGACTGCAGTTTGAGAACCTCTGGTCTAGTCCATTCTCAGTTTATAGGTGAGGCAACTGAGTCCTGAAGTCCAGAGGCTGGCTCTCTTGCTAGGCCACGTCCCTGTGTAAGGCGAGGTCCTCTATTTGAGTATAAGATATTACCCTCTTTCAAGGGCATTGTTTTAATAGTTGTTCCTTCTCTTGGCATCAACCTCTCCTGCTAACAGTTCTCTAGTTAACTATGTTAATCAGCATACAAATGTTCTGTGATAGTGAATGCTTTAAGAAGGCAGTTCTCTGGACTCACAGCCTATGCCAGCTCCCTCCACAGACAGTGTCCTCAGAGGAGATGTCTGTGGTCACCATTCCATTTCCTCTCCTCCCATTGTCTCTTGAACTCACTCTAATCAGATTTGTATCCCATCACTTTACTGAAAACAGCTCTTGTCAAGGCATCAGTCATCTTCATATTGGCAACCAAATGCCGTGATCATTTCCTCGGTATTGTCTCACTTGTCTTGCCAGCAGCACAGTTGATTACTCTTTCCTCAAAACCCTGTGTTGGCTTTGGGACACCTCTTTCTCGGTTCTCGTTGTAGTATATCAGCACTCCCTGTTGGGTTTCTTTGTAGATTCTTCCTCCTTTCCCTAAACTCTAATCATTGGAGTTCCCCTGGGTCTAGTCCTTAGACCTTTTCTTTATCTATACTCACACTCAAGGTGATCTCATCCTGGAATATCAACTATCCAGTAATAATTCACAAATTTATGTCTCCAGCCTGGGCCTCTTCTTCTGAACTCCAAACACACACACAGGCAGTCCTTACTTTGCACACTGTGGGACTATATAAATGACCGTGCAGATTGAGACTTTGCAAAGGTTTCTTAAGAATCAATGAGAAAAATTATTTTTTTTCTCTGGGACCTTTAAAATGTTGTCAAAAAGTAAAAGCTCTCACCGTCAGTTATAAACAAATGGGAAAACGAAAAAATAAAAACTTGCATCTGTAAACTAGTTTTTACATATACAATACCATATGTAAAACAGCTAGTGAAAAGCTGCTATATGACACAGAGAGCTCAACCCAGTGTTCTGTGATGACCTGGAGGGGGTGAAGGGGGAGGTGGGAGGCAGGCTCAAGAAGGAGGACATATATATATATACTTACGGCTGATTCACGTTGTACAGCAGAAACCAACACAACATTTTAAAACAACTATCCAATTACAAATAAATTTTAAAAATAAAAATGAGTAGTTTAGCACACTAATTTAAAATATTGATGCTTTTTTGCCACTTCATTTTTTAAATTGAAGGATAATTGCTTTACAGAATTTTGTGGTTTTCTGTCATACATCAACAAGAATCAGCCATAGGTACACCCACGTCCCCTCCCTCCCGAACTGTGGTGTTGGAGAAGACTCTTGAGAGTCCCTTGGACAGCAAGGAGATCAAACCAGTCAATCCTAAAGGAAATCAATTCTGAATATTCATTGGAAGGACTGATGCTGAGGCTGAAGTTCCAAAACTTTGGCCACCTAATGTGAAGAGCTGACTCATTAGAAAAGACCCTGATGCCAAGAAAGATTGAAGGCAGGAGGAGAAGGGCGACAGGACGAGATGGTTGGATGACATCATCAACTCAATGGACATGAGTTTGAGCAAGCTCTGGGAGATGGTGAAGGATAGGAAAGCCTGGCATGCTGCAGTCCATGGGGTCCCAAAGGGTCAGACAGGACTGAGTGAACAACAACAACACTAATTTAAAATATTAGAAACATTGAGAATTAATGTTTTATTTCTTTGTAAAATATTTACTAAGAGTAGTTTGAACCGTGCTTGCCTTCTTCTTGTCTAATGTGATACACAGCTAGCATCTTTCCTATGCCCTGGCAAATTATCACAGTCCTCTCTAAGTATGGATCAATTTCCAACATTTTAGCTTCTGTTCTTTCAATGTTGTGAAAAATCTCCAAGGGTTTCTCTGATGCGAAGGTTTTTGCCAGGATCACCTTCTCTGGCACACCTTCATCTTTTTCATTACCACTGCTTTCCTCCTTTGTGTCTGCAAACTTGCCTTCACTAGGCACCTGTGGCTGCAGGTGGAGAGTCTCTTGATGGTAGCGGGATGCTGTCAGGTCAGCTATTAGGATTTCTTCTATAACTTTGTTCATGCTTGCTTCACCTTTTACTTTCAGAGTTGCCACTTTTTTCTCATCTTTGTTGACCAATTTCCTCTGTTGAGAACCCATTTGGTGGAATGTCATATGGGTTTATCACTGGGAGATAAGGAGGCACAACACACTTTGCAGTCTGTGTGGGAACTGAATAACCGATGTGCAGTGACCAAGCACAGACTCTGAAAGAAGCGATACAATTGGTCGCTGATCACAACGCACATCTGTTACACGTGTGGTGATTTGTGGGCCAAGGAAGCAGGGCCGTTATACTTTCTGCAGTTACACGTAGTTAATACACTGTTGGCAACTGGAATTTGAGGGCTTCCCAGGTAGCTCAGCGGTAAAGAATCCACCTGTCAAGCAGGAGACATGGGTTCAATCCCTGGGTCGGAAAGGTTCCCTAGAGGAGGAAATGGCAACCCACTCTGGTGTTCTTGCCTGGGAAATCCATGGAGAGAGGAGCCCTGTGGGGCTTCAGTCCATGGAGTCGCAAAAGTGTCGGACACGACTTAGGGATTAAACGACAACAACAAATTGGAATTTGCACTGCACTATTGGAGGACTGCTGTTATTTAATGGAACTGTGGTAACTGAAATTTGTGCAAAGTTTCAGAATCATGCAGGGAGAGGACTACCTATGTTCAGCTACCTATTTGACATCCCCACTTGTTTAACAGATATCATGTGTGACATGCCTTAAAGTGAGCTTTTAATTTTCTCCAACCCCAAGCCTGCAATCTTCCTTGTTTTATCAAATGACAGCTTCATTCTTCTAGTTTTTCGGGTCAAAAACCTTGGAGTCATTTTTGACTCCTCACTTTCTCTTATACAGCACATCCAATCCATCAGCCAGTCCTGTAACTATGTTCGAATCATAATTCTAATCCGACCGTTTCTCGGGAGCCCCACTGCTGTCATCTTCTTCTGGGCCAACATCATCTCTAGCCTCCCTCCCTAACTGGTCCCCCCAATGCTCTACATCTATTCTCCACTGTAACCAGAATGATCCTTTAAAATCATAAGTTGGTATGCACCTCCTCTACTCAAAATCCTTCCGTGACTTCCTGTTTCAATCAATGTTAAAGCTCATTTTATAATGATATCCAGGGCCCCATATGTCATACCTCATATGCATTCTCCCCTGTTCCCTCTACTCAGGCTGCACTGGCCTCCTCGCTCTTCCCTGGACAGGCTAAGCATACTTTGCCTCAGGGTCTTGGCACGTATTTTACCTGGGTCTGGTAGCTTCTTCCCCACATAACCACATGGCTTATACCCTCATTTCCTCCATGCCTCTGCACAAATATCACATTTTATAACCTGTGCTATATAAAAGGATGGGCTTCCTTGGTGGCTCAGTCAGTAAAGAATCTGCCTACAATGCGGGAGACCTGGGTTTGATACTTGGGTTAGGAAGATCCCCTGGGAGAGGGCATGGCAACCCACTCCAGTATCCTTGCCTGGAGAATCCCCATGGACACAGAAGCCTGGCAGTCTGTAGTCCATGGGGTCGCAAAGAGTCGGACCCGACTGAATGATTAAACACACACAAATATAAAAGGATAATACCCATCCTTTCATTCCTCATCTGGCAATCCTTTATTCTCTTATACTGGTTTTCCCTCCTTAGTTTTTCTTTTTTCTTTAATTTATTTATTTTTGGCTGCACAGAGTCTTTGTTACTGCTCGAGGACTTTCTCTAGTTGCAGAAAGTGGGGGCTACTCTTCTTTGTAGTGTGTGAGTTTCTCACTGCTGTGGCTTGGCTTGTGGAGCACGGGCTTGGTTGCTCTGTGACATGTGAGATCTTCCCAAATAAGGGATCGAACCATGTTCCCTGCATTGGCAGGTGGATTGTTAACCACTGGACCACCAGGGAAGCCCTCCCCCATCCTTTATGTTATCACTCAACTCATTAAATATTTGTTTGTGTATTTCCCTTGCAATCAGATTGTAAGTTTCATAAGAACAGAGACTTAGTCTATTTCATTAAACTTTATTCCCAGAGCTTAGAATAATACCTGGATCATAGTAGGTCTTTAACAAATATTTGTTGAATGAATGGATGATGAATATTGCTGGTTTTGGCAGTTTTGAAGAACCACATCTTCTAGTATGGCTTCTGCTGAGGCAGACTTTTCCTGGAGTGATGGGCAAGGCAGTGACTTCACTGCTTTGGTTTGTTCTGATTGGAAGTGCCGAACTGTCTTAGCAGTGTAAAGTTTATCGAAAGATTTATTTTGGAAGTTAGTGTTTTAAAATAATTTTATTTATTTACTTATTTTTGGCTATGCTGGGTCTTCCTTGCTGCACAGGCTTTTCTCTAGTTGCGGTGGTGCATGGTCTTCTCATTGTGATGGCTTATCTTGTGGAGCACAGGCTTTAGGGCATGCGGACTTCAGTAGTTTCAGCACGTGGGCTGAGTAGTTGTGGCTCCTGGCTCTAGAACACAGACTCAGTAGTTGTGGCATATGGGCTCAGTAGCCGCCCTTCAGCATGTGGGATCTTCCTGGATCAGGGATCGAATACCTGTCTCCTGCATTGGCAGGTGGTTTACCAAGGAAGCCCTGGCAGTTAGTTTTTATGTACAGAGCATGCACATCTTGCCTGGGAACTTCTGGTAGTCTTTGGCCATCAAATGTACCTTATTAAATAAATCTGAAAACTTTTTTTTAATGTAAATAAGTTGAAGCGAAATATTTGCCTGTTTTTGTTTCCTTTTTTCCCCTTCTTTTCTTTTTGGAATGATAGGAGAAATGAAAGGAGGAAAAAAGAACAATGCTAAAAACCTTGGAGTTGATTACATGTGCAAGGACTGTGGTACAAAAAGACTGAAGAAAAAGGAATCAGGTAGTAACGTGGAAATAAGGTTTTGGACTGGATTGACCTTCCTTTGGAGGTTGTACCAGATATCACTTACACAGACAGCCTCTTGAACCCCTCTTCTTAACTTCAGCAGTAGCTGGGTCACCAGTTGCATGTATTACTGGACCACACTGTACCTTAGCCTCACTGTGTATTTCTCACGTTCTGCCCAGGGCTTCTCCACCTACACTAAGTAGGATGCTTGCAGAAACCCATTTGGGCGTTCTGAAGCATATATAAACCTTTCAATATGAGGGCAACCCTTGAAGGGTGATGGGAATTGATAGATACTTCTCTCTTTTATCTTTTGGGTGAACAATTCTGAGATGCATTCTTCATGGTTCTTTTAGAGCGTTTGGGCAGATCAAGCCTCAGTTGCCCACAATGGTGAGGGGCTTGATGGCATTGACTTCCCCTCTTCCCTCCTCTACTCTTTCCAGTGTCCAGCTCTGGGTCCTCAGGATCACATCCCCCTAAAAAATACCTGTATGCCAGGCCTTGTCTTGGGCTCTGCTGTTTTGGAGAACCTAAGCTCAGAGGTCAAGAAGAAAGCCTCCTCTGTTCTAATTGCTGAGGGGAGCACAACTTTCTATAAACACACTTTTCTGAAATGCTCTCTTCACTCAAAGAATTCCAACAACTCTTCTGGCCTGAATAATAAAGATCTAGATCCTTATTATAGAAATTGAAGCACGGTATGTTACACTGATTCCATCTACTTGTACGAACTCTTAAGTGGTCTTATTTTTCCCAAATATGCCATTTGCATTTTTGCCTCTCTCTGTATATGTATCTTCTCTCAAGGATCAAGTCTCATATTCTTCTAGATCCTTCCCTGAACACTTAGCTTACAACAATTCAGCCTCCTATGTGCTCTAGCTGCACTGCTGGTTTGCCCTTTTGGTACTTATACCATGGTGCCTTAAATTATTATTTATCTCTTTATTTATATGTTCTGGCTCAACTTTATTATAATAATCTGTGGGAATAGATTGTATCTTACAACCCAATGTCTGCAGCAGTACCTTACACAATGCCCTGAACAATAAATGCTACTGATGCTCAGACTGACATTGTGACCACCACATGATCTGAATCAGTGTTTATCAGTATATTCATGGGGTATTAATAGGCCTTATAAGCACAAATGTGTTCTGTGTGTGTTAACTTGATTAACTTGGGAAACTCTGGAGAATTTCTCTGAGTCTTTAACTGAACTTCATTGTAAATCTCTAAGAGGAAACACAATATATAGTTTCCCCAAATTTACATGGCCATGGATAATTTTTTTTCATGAATAATTGCCTTAAGCTTGTCTCTTGAAATGTATACTCAAATTATTTTTAAATACATAGTTTAGACTGCATGGAAATCCAAGAGATCTAGGGCAGAGTGAGGGTATAGGATTTGGATGTATCTTGTAAATGAAATAATATATGGTGTGAGAGAGGCTTATAATATACATGAAGACAAAATATTTGCATCCTAAAAATCACTAATGAATGCGTGTCAAGGTTTGTCAACAGTGCAAGTTGAGTACATACAAGCTGGTGGGATACTAGAAGAGGCACAATCAAATTTGGTTAGGAACAGTCTGGGCTCCAAGAGGTACATGTGACTATGGATTTCTCTTGCAAAAGTAGGGCTTCCGGAAGCTTGCTTTGGTATGACAAAGAAATGCATATTATGCATATTAGACTCATCTACAAGGATCATTCCGAGAAGGCAATGGCACCCCACTCCAGTACTTTTGCTTGGAAAATCCCATGGATGGAGGAGCCTGGTAGGCTGCAGTCCATGGGGTCTCTGAGGGTCGGACACGACTGAGCGACTTCACTTTCACTTTTCACTTTCATGCATTGGAGAAGGAAATGGCAACCCACTCCAGTGTTCTTGCCTGGAGAATCCCAGGGATGGGGGAGCCTGGTGGGCTGCCGTCTATGGGGTCACACAGAGTTGGACACGACTGAAGTGACTTAGCAGCAGCAACAAGGATCATTGCTATATCTTCCTTCATTCTCAGGCTCATTCCTCACCCTTTTGCAATCTCAGTTTCTCTAGCTCCCTTACCAACCTTCTTCAACTAAGTCTGTCCTATGGGAGGCTCTGGAAGGAGGGACTGGAGGGAGGAAGGAAGAACTGGATCTCTCTTTCTCTCTTTCTGTGTTTCTGAGAGTGTTTTTTCAGTTTCCAGCAGGGGCTACCTCTTTTCTGAGGTTTCTGGGTTCTGTTGACATCTCCTCTATCTGCTTGGAGTGGCAGTGGTTTCCTGGTCTGGGGAATCTCTGGGTTGCTTCACCACCCCTCCTAGTTTTAATCAATGCTTCCACCACCTAGGCAACCAATTCCTTATTTTAAATTTTCTTTATTGAAAAACCTGGAATGGTTTCTGTTTTCCTTAGTGGGTCCTGAGTGAAATGTGTGAGGTGATACCTCATTTTGCTCTTGATTTGCATTTTAGAGAGAATAATTTTATTAGGCCAACTCTCCTTAGAAGGAAAAGCTTTTATTCCAATAGTTTAATTTGCTTCTCCTCCCTATGCTTTAGCCTTTGGAGGCGATTGCCTCCAAGCAGACTAGGGGGAGGAGATACTTCAAGAAAAGAGAGAATATTTCTGTCTTTTCATTTCCAAAAGTATGACAATGCTTTATCTTAGGCAGCTGGGCTGTCATTTCTCCAATTATAATGCCTTGGAATGGTATAATTTCAATTTCTGCTTAGCAAGTTGTGGGGGAGGGCTGATGTTTAACAGTGATGAATATTTAGATGCATCAAGAGGTAGTGAAAGCAAGAATTAGACTAGAAGACCTTTCAAAAAGTGAAAGTGAAATTCCCTCAGTTGTGTCCAACTCTTTGTGATCCCATGGATTATATAGTCCATGGAATTCTCCAGGCCAGAATACAGGAGTGGGTAAGCCATTCCCTTCTCCCAGGGATCTTCCCAGTCCAGGGATTGAACCCAGGTCTCCTGCATTGTAGGCAGCTTGTTTACCAGCTCAGCCATCAGGGAAGCCCAAGAATACTGGAGTGGGTAGCCTATCCCTTCTCCAGCGGATCTTCCCAACCCAGAAATCGAATCAGGGTCTCCTTCATTGCAGGCGGATTATTCACCAGCTTAGCTACCAGGGAAGACCTTTCAAAGGTTCTTGCAATTCACTTAGGCTATGGGAAAATTTTAGTTTCCTCCTACTAATATAGAGAGACTCTAGCACATTCTGGTTTATACTGTACTATAGATTGTTCTTAATATGACCATTGGTTGAAAGTATAAGAAAATCTGTATTAGTCTGGGTTCTCCAGTGAAACAGAACTAGTAGAAGGTAGATGGATAGGTAGATGGGCTTCCCAGGTGGCGCTAGTGGTAAAGAAACTGCCTGCCAATGCAGAGACTTAAAAAACATTGATTCGATCCCTCGATCAGGAAGATCCCCTGGAAGAGGGCATGGCAATCCACTTCATTATTCTTGCCTGGAGAATCCCATGGACAGAGAAGTCTGGTGTGCTATAGTCCATGGGGTCGCAAAGAGTCAGACATGACTGAAGTGACTGAGCACACATGCAGATAGGCAGATAGACATACAAGAAGATTTTTTATAAGGCATTAGTTCGTGCAGTTATGGATAGGTCAACCATTTGCAAGCTGGAGGCCCGGAAAACTGTAGTCCAGTTCAGACTGAATGATCTGAGAACCAGAGGAGCCAATGACGTAAGTTAGGTAGTGTTTAATGTTTGCTGTAGCTGTAGGTGCCAGAAGACCTTTCAGATTTCTCTTTCATCCTTAGTTTTGTCTCCACTGTTTATTCGGGCTTCTCTAATTTTGCATGATGACAGATGGTAACTAGATTTATGAATGTGATCATTTTATAATGTATAAAAATATTGAATCACTATGTTGTACAACAAAAACAAAAATACATGAGGGTCTGGAAATTGTGCTAGCTTCATTAAGTGAAGTTCTGTTCTTCAGTTCAGTTCACTTTAGTTCAGTTGCTCAGTCGTGTCTGACTATTTGTGACCCAATGAATCGCAGCACGCCAGGCCTCCCTGTCCCTCACCAACTCCCAGAGTTCACTCAAACTCATGTCCATCGAGTCAGTGATGTCATCCAGCCATCTCATCCTCTGTCATCCCCTTCTCCTGCTGCCCCCAATCCCTTCCGGCATCAGAGTCTTTTCCAATGAGTCAACTCTTCACATGAGGTGGCCAAAGTACTGGAGTTTCAGCTTTAGCATCATTCCTTCCAAAGAAATCCCAGGGCTGATCTCCTTCAGAATGGACTGGTTGGATCTCCTTGCAGTCCAAGGCACTCTCAAGAGTCTTCTTTGAACCACAGTTCAAAAGCACCAATTCTTCTGTGCTCAGCTTTCTTCACAATCCAACTCTCACATCCATACATGACCACAGGAAAAACCATAGCCTTGACTAGATGGACCTTTGTTGGCAAAGTAATGTCTCTGCTTTTCACTATGCTATCTAGGTTGGTCATAACTTTCCTTCCAAGGAGTAAGTGTCTTTTAATTTCATGGCTGCAGTCACCATCTGCAGTGATTTTGGAGCCCCCAAAAATAAAGTCTGACACTGTTTCCACTGTTTCCCCATCTATTTCCCATGAAGTGATGGGACCAGATGCCATGATCTTCGTTTTCTGAATGTTGAGCTTTAAGCCAACTTTTTCACTCTCCTCTTCCACTTTCATCAAGAGCCTTTTCAGTTCCTCTTCACTTTCTGCTATAAGGGTGGTGTCATCTGCATATCTGAGGTTATTGAGATTTCTCCCGGCAATCTTGATTCCAGCTTGTGTTTCTTCCAGCCCAGTGTTTCTCATGATGTACTCTGCATATAAGTTAAGTAAGCAGGGTGACAATATACAGCCTTGACGTACTCCCTTTTCCTATTTGGAACCAGTCTGTGTTCCACGTCCAGTTCCAACTGTTGCTTCCTGACCTGCATACAAATTTCTCATGAGGCAGGTCAGGTGGTCTGGTATTCACATCTCTTTCAGAATTTTCCACAGTTTATTGTGATCCACACAGTCAAAGGCTTTGGCATAGTCAATAAGGCAGAAATAGGTGTTTTTCTGAAACTCTCTTGCTTTTTCCATGATCCAGCGGATGTTGGCAATTTGGTCTCTGGTTCCTCTGCCTTTTCTAAAACCAGCTCTGTTCTTAAAGGTTAATGTATAAAATAAAAATTTTAGAGTCCCTAAGTTCCACTGGAAGACAAATAGAGTGATTCTCTTTGTGGTGAGTCACATAACAGAGGCATTAGAGCAGGTTTAACATGAATAAGATAAGATTTCCCCTTGTTACTTGATTCAACTTTATTCCTTTTGGGTTGCCAAACTACAACATTGTCTGTAGTTTGGAGGGCAGTTAGGTGCAGTATATTCTGGCTCTTTACTTAATCATAATCTTTTGTGCTAACAACAATAAAAAAGTTGAAGTGGGTTTTGCAAGGTCTTTGAATGGTGATGGTGTGACTTTGGCGCCATCTTGTCTCCTGGCTCAAACACTGCTTACTAAGTATGGTTCAAGTTTCTCAGTGGATTCAGGGATAGGGTCCATGCTCTCATCATGTGACCCTGAGCCAGTGCCCAAATGACATTGACTTCTCATTATGAAAGCAAATATAATGGTCACACTAAATTAATATCTGAGGAAGTTCTCTGGATGTCCAGTGGCTAAGACTTTATGCTTCCATTGCAGAGGGCCCAGGTTTAATCCCTGGTTGGGGAACTAGATCCCACATGCTACAACTAAGAATTCACATGCCTCAGTGAAGATCAAAGATCCTGCGTGCTGAAACTAAGACTGCTGCTGCTGCTGCTGCTGCTAAGTTGCTTCAGTCGTGTCTGACTGTGCGACCCCACAGACGGCAGCCCACCAGGCTCCCCCATCCCTGGGATTCTCCAGGCAAGAACACTGGAGTGGGTTGCCATTTCCTTCTCTAATGCATGAAAGTGAAAAGTGAAAGTGAAGTCGCTCAGTCATGTCCGACTCTTAGCGACCCCATGGACTGCAGCCTACCAGGCTCCTCCGTACATGGGATTTTCCAGGCAAGAGCACTGGAGTGGGGTGCCATTGAAACTAAGACGAGGTGCAGCCAAATAAATTAAAAAACAACAACCCGCCCCCCACCATCAATGGCAAATATCTTAAAGTCCATGAATTGCTGGCCTGAGGGAACAATGCTGGCACTGTATTTTCTAAAATGGAAAGCCATATTCCACAACTACCTTTAAACCTGTGGAAATGGAAATGTTAAAAAAAATAGAGAAAAAAAGAAACTGCCAATCTAGATATAAAGAGTGGATTAGGTGACTTCTGTATAATTAGTAAGGTTCTGAAGAATGGACACTAGCATAATCACTATTATTTGGAATTCAGGAAGTGTTTTACAGTGAATGAATAAATGACACGACTAAATGAACAAGATTCATTAAATGCTGTTCAGCAGCTTTCACTAACTACTTCCCAAGCTGGAGCAACTTGACTCTGAGTACCATGAAGACTGTATCATGACATTTGTTTCTTTATATTCCTTACCACACTTAGTTTAGTATTAGAGTTATTAGTTAATGTATTAGGGTTTTCCAGATAAACAGAACCAATAGTATATATTGTTGACCTCTGAACAACTTGAGTTTGAACTGTGCAAGTCCACTTGTATGCAAATTTTTTTTCGTAAATACATTCTACATGGTGAGGCTTCCCAGGTGGCTCAGTGGAAAAGAATCCATCTGCAATGCAGGAAATGCAGGCAGACATGGGTTTGATCCCTGGGTTGGGAAGATCCCCTGGAGAAGGAAATGGCAACCCACTCCAGTCTTCTGGAGGAGTCTGACAGGCTCCAGTTCATCGGGTCATGAAGAGTTGGACATGACTGAAGTGACTTAGCATGCACACACGCACATACTACATGGTGTATGGCTGGTTGATTCTGTGGATTTGGAACTTTAGATACGTAAGGCCAACTATGGGACTTGATCGTCCTTGGATTTTGGTATTCAAGGTGCATTCTGGAATCAGTCCCCTGTAGATACTAAGGAATGATTGTATAAAAGAAGATTTATTACAGGAATTGGCTTACAAGGTATGGAGGCTGAGAATTCTCATGATCTGCTATCTGTAAGGTGAAGAATCAAGAAAGTTGGTTTAACTCAATTTGAGTCCAAAGGCCTAAGAACCTGGAGCACTGATGTCTGAGGGCAGGAGATGGACGCTCCAGCCCAAACAGAGAACAAATCTGCCTTGCCTTCTCCTTTTCTTCTATTCAGGCTCTCAGTGGTTTAGACGGTGCCCACCTGAAATGGTGAGGATGTTTTCTTTACTCAGTACACCCACCCAAATGCCAATTTCTTTCAGAGACACTCTCAGACATACCTAGAAATAACATTTTACTAGCTATTAATATCTGGTATCCTTTAGCCCAGTCACATTGACACATTAAATTATAGGTCCCAATTTGGCTTCCCTGGTGGCTCAGTGGTAAAGAATCTGCCTGCAAATTGGGAGATCTGGGTTTGATCCCGGGTTGGGAAGATCTCCTGGAGAAGGAGCTGGAAGCCCCCTCCAGTATTCTTTCCCGGGAGATCCCATGAACAAAGGACCTTTGCAGGCTACAGTCCAAGGAGTCACAAAATAATTGGACAAGACTGAGTGACTAAACAACAACAAGGCTCCAATTTGTTAACCATATTTCAAAGAAGCAAAGCCACAACAGACAGTATTTCACCTGCCTCTCAATGATGAAAACTGTTAGGTTGGGAAATCTCCTGGGTATATTATCTCACCAGGTCTCAAGCTCAAGTGGAGTAAGCAATTTTTTTGTTGTTGTTCTGTTTTTTTTTTTTTAAACAAAAACTAGAGCTTCTCATTAGGACAGTTAACCCTTAACTAAATAAAAGGAGGGAAAAATAGCATCTTTATCTTCTGTAATGGAGAAGTCAAAGCAGAGAAGAATATCTAATGTGTGGCAGCAGCATTTGCAGAAAACTCACATTCCCTTCCTCTGCTGAAAATGCACCAAGGTCAAAGCCACATCCAAACTTCCTTCAGAACATTCTTACCCCCTCTTCTGTATTTTTGACCCTTAGGATCTCAAGTCTCTTCTTCTACATACCTCTATTCTTCTAGACTAGCATTTTTCAGAGTACATGCTTGGGCTCCTCTGAAGGCAATCCCTGTCCACAATAAAGTTTGGAAGCTACTGTCTTGGTTTATCCCCTATCCCCTATCTTCATTTCACTCCCCACCAGGCTTGGATTTCACTGATCACCGTTGTAATGACCTCAATTCCTTCCACCCTTTTGCATGCTCATCCCATCTACTCAGTCACTCTTTCACTCTAGGTGAATCCTTCTCCCAGTGTTGTGTTCTGCTCTCTGTTGTAGGAATACAGCTGGGAAAAAACTATATGACACACCAGGTTGGTATTAATATGGACTCCAGCTTCCACAAAGCTCAGAATCCTTTCTTGTCCTTGATCAGCTTGTTTTCTTTTCCTCAACAGCAGCTATTTTAAAATGTAGTATTTTATTTAGAAATTCTATCCCTTTTCATTTGTCTCATTCTCAGCCAGGAGTATATTCATAGTCTTTCCCTCTTCAAAGAGAAAGTGGAGACCATAAGCAGAAAGGCATTATCTCTGTTCTATTACTGTCTTCCTTAAACCTTGTCTATGAGAGATCCTATCCCACCTCATAGGAAGTGGTCTCTCCTTTATCTTAACGTAATCCTCCTCTATCCTGGGTCTCATTCTCTACCTCTTTTCTGTCTTTCGTATCCCTCCTCTACTAGCTCTTTCTCCCCTAGTTGCAAAAATATCGACAATCTAAAAAATACCTTCCCTCATTTTCCCTATCTAATGCTTTCCTGTCATCAGTTTCTTCTATTTTATCAATTCCCTTCGCTTCCTTAATCTATCATAATCTGGCTTCTGCTTCCAATGCAATTATTCTTAGTTTTATTTGAAAACTACTGAGCAACCTCAAAAAGTTAAAGTTACCCATAATTTCCAGCACTTAAAAGAATATAAAATAGAGGTTAATTGCTTTCCTTTCCATTCATCTCATACCCCAGAAATGGACTGGGTATATTAGAAAATTTAACCATTTGTCTCCTTTATATTGTGTTTTTATATTGTTTATGGGCTTGTTTTTTATAGAGAAACTTCAGATTTTTATTTGGTTGGTTTTACTGTGCTTTTTTCTCTTTATGGCTTCTGAGTTTCTTGTTTAGTAAGATCTACATCTCAGGGTTACAGAAAAGTTTCACCATTTAAAATATACTTACATAGTTTTTCCTCATTTACTTCCTTTTGCCTGAAATTTATTTTAGGATTCAACATTTTCTTCTGCATGGATACTGGCTTGTCCCAACATCAATATTTTTTCAAAGAATACTTCTTTACCCACTAAACTGAATTGCTGTTTTTTCTTAAATGCAGATGTCTGAATATACTTCAATTTGTTCTATAGTCTGGCCCACTGGTCTACTCTCCTGTGCTATTCCTGCACCATAATTGTTTGTTTACACAAACTTTACCGTGGTAACAACTGGCAGGTTTGTCCTATAGTCACCATTCTTTTTCAGAATTTTCTTACAAAATTGTTAGACATTTATTTTTCCTGGTGAATTTGGGAATTATTTTATGTAGTTCCAACCTTACCCTACCCTCATACCAAAAACAAAATCATATTCTGTATGATTATAATTGATATTACAGTAAATTTGTGCATTAACTTGAGGATAAGACTTTTTAATGCTGTTAATTCTTTCCATCTTCACGTCCTAGAATTATAATGTGTTTCTTCATTTATTCTGTATTTTCAGTAGGTCTATACCTTTATTCTTAAACGTATTTCTAGGTTTTGTCACTATTTTGCATAGTTTCTTATTAAGCACCCCCATACACCATTTTGTTTTTTAAGTGTTAATATAGAAATAATTTAATAAATTTATATATTTGTATCTTGTTGCTGTTGTTCATTCGCTCAGTCATGCCCCTCTGTTTGCAAGCCTATGGACTGCAGCACACCAGGCTTCTTTGTTCTTCACCATTTATATCTTTTATCTAGCCAATTTACTAAATTCTCTAATTAGGGTCAATAGTCTTCTGTATTTTCCAGGCATGTGCCAAATCCTCTGCAAATAATTATTTTTGCTTTTCCCCCCAATATTTATTGATTTGTTTAATTTATTTTTTCACGTTTAGAAAGTATTCTTATTTTATAGTGTTTTTTAAGATCAGAAATATCTGTTCCAATATCTCAAAAATTTTTCTGGTTTGTACTTCTGTAACCATGTATTTTCTCCTTTAACTTTTTAATATAATTATTTTACTAATATGTTTCTTAAATTGGGACATCTTGAGTCTCTGGAATAAGCTTCACTTAGCTGGAATAAGCTTCACTTATAACTATTTCAACATATTACTGGATTTGACTTGTTGATATCTGGTTTAAGATTTTAATTTTTGTTAATTATAAGCATGCTAGTTTTCCTTATTGGAATAGCTTTATCAAGTTTTGGCATCAGTATTATGATAGAATTATAAAATGAATTAGGAAGACCTCTGTAGCCTCTCCCCCCACCATTCTCTGAAGTAAAATAACATGGGAATGATTGTTCTTTGGATTTAGCAATAACTTGCAAACCTCCTGAATCTGGTGCCATTAAAAATAATTATTTCTTTATTTTTGGCTGCTCTGTGTCTTCTTGTTGCACATGGGCTTTCTCTACTCGTGGCAAGAGGGGGTTACACTCTAGTTGTGGCACATGGGCTTCTCACCACGGTGGCTCCTTTTGTCGAGGAGCATGCGTCTTAGTTAGTGGGAGAAATCCCTGGGCTCCTTTGGGGGGAAGGAGGGGAATGGGTTTCGCTACTTGGACGTGGTGAGCTCTGGGTTTTGCAGCTCTCATTAGTTCCCCAGCAGGTATGTCAGGCTCAAATCCTGGTGCTGTTTATCTCTGACCTCAGTCATCACACCAGTCAGCTTCACATTTCAGAAAGTTACAATAGTACAAGGTTTAAAGCAATCATGTGGTCTCCACCTAAAGAGGGATCCAACAATAACACTTTGTCTTGATGTAATGAAGAAAAATCTCATCCTTTCCAAGTTAAGCTTGAGAGTGGGAATGAGGTACTTATAAGGGATAAGGAGAAATATAAAGAGAAAACCAATTGGGACAGACTGGGTAAAAACTATTAGTAGCAGTTTTATAGCACTTATTATATGCCAGGCACTATTCTAAGTGCTTTGAAAATATTGATTTGTTTAATCCTCAACAACCCTTTGAGGTTGTTATTTAATTTTCATCTTATAGATAAGAAAACAGAGGCACAAGAGAGGTAGGTATGCAGTTACCAGGATAAAGAGAATTCAAATCCAGACTGTGTGTGTTCAGCCTCCATGCTTTTAACCCCTATTTGGTGAAAAAATCCAAAACTGGGACCATCCCTCGTGGTCCAGTGGTTAAGACTTGGACACTTTCACTAATGTGGTCCCAGGTTCAATCCTTGGTTGGGGAACTAAGATCCCGCAAGTCATGTAGTAAGCGCAAAAAAACCCACACAAAAAAAACAAAAAACAAAACAACAACAAAAAAAATCCCAAGAGACACAAAAAATTCTAAATCAAGACTGTAGTTGGGAAAAGAGACAAATACTGTGTATCCACAAGTCTCATAGCTACAGATTGATTTTTATGCACAAACAATCCTTTTATTTCAAAGCAATAAAAATGTTAGTTGACTGGATTGGATGACTGGAAAAATTTTCAAAGGTTATGAGGGAACAAGGAAACACCTACTCTATTTTTGATCCTCAGTAGAGTCAGAGGAAGATGAGGACCTCTGGAATATGTGAAGAGTTGTGAATTTTTCATAATTAGACTTATTCTTGAGCTTACACTAAAGAGTAAGGAAAGAAAACGTAGTACGAGGTCATAACATCTTTTGGGCTCAATGGTTGGTTTGTGAGTGCATCTTGTTTTATCAGTTCCCTGACCTTTCATATGCAGGTAAAGTAGTCACACAAAAGTGATTATAAAAGTGAAAAAGATGCAAGTAGCAACTTACACAATGTTTGATGATTTTATCCTGGTGTTTGGCTAATCTAGGTCCTTTGCTAATATAGATCCATATAAATTTTAGAATAAGCTTGTCTGTCTCTACAAGAGACTCTGCTGAGATTTTGATATGACTTGTGCTGAACTTATACATCAATTTGGGGAGAACTGACACTCTTATTATTTTGAATTTTCCAACCTATGAACTATCCAATTATACTGATCTTCTTTGATGTCTTTCATTATATACATAATTAAAGCATACAGATCCTGTACATGTTTTGTTTCATTTTCTTTGGTACAATTTAAAATGGCATCCTATTTTTAATTTTGGTTTATAAAGAAATACACAAAAAAAGAATTTTTGCATTGATCTTATAATCTGCAACCTGGCTGAACTTATCTTTTGGACGTTAAAAAATCTTTTCTTATTGTGACAAAAAGCATATAATATGATATCCACCCTCTTAACAAAATTGTTAAGTGTACAGTATAGTATTGTTTGGGCTTCTCCAGTGGCTCAGACAGTAAAGAATCTTCCTATAATGCAGGAGACCCAGGTTTGATTCCTGGGTCAAGAAGATCTCCTGGAGAAGGGAATGGCAACCCACTCCAGTATTCTTGCCTGGAGAATCCCATGGAAAGAGGAGCCTGGTGGGCTACTGTCCATGAGGTCACAAAGAGTTGGACACGACTAAGCAACTTTCACTCACTCACTCACTGTATTGTTTATGATAGTCCCAATGTTGTAGAGCAACTCTCTAGAACTTTTGACATTGCAAGACAGAAATTTTCATACAGTAACTCCCCATTCTCCCTTCCTCTGGTCCCTGGCTATCACAAGTCTACCCTTTGTTTCTGTGAGTCTGTTTTCTTGGGTACAGCTGACTATAAGAAAGCTCTCACTTAACTAGGCTAGATAGCAACCCCTTCCTTCTCACCTTCTGGTAGAAGAGCTTAGGGTTTTTAAAGTATAGAGTCCATTTGCTTCTCCTTTTCTTCTAGTTGTTCCTCTTGTGGTTTGAGGGAGATAAAGTTTTCATGCTTCTGACTATTAGTTCTGCAGTTCTGAGAGTGAACACAGTGTCAAGTAGCTGGGGCCGGGATTTTCTGAGAAGAGAGAGAAGGTGGGTGGTGGTGAAGAATTTTCACATAATAAGAAAAATATCTCCAACAAAACTAAGGAAATGAGGATTCTAGGTTTTACAGCACACCCCAGACCCAAGCTCTCATTAGAGGATATACTATATAAAGTCAATCAGGACATCATGGTGGGTTTGCTGCTTTTATTGACTGCATCCGATGGAAATCCAAGTATTAAAGATACCTTGTCTGAAAACTTTGTAGATAAATTCCCCATTTAGTCTCTGAGACTTCTGTCTTTGTGGGTCTTCGTATTCTCTGCTCTGACTCAAAGGTCCTTAGATTTGTGTTCAGGGCTCCTGAGTTGTTTTCATTGTCAGCCCATCATTTTTCTGAAAGGCTCAAGTATGGCATTACTTTACCCTGAAGTCCCCACAAGGTCTGAGCAATGTTCTTGGAAACATGAGTATGATCTCACCCAGTTGGAAGAAGGGCCACATAATAAAATCATGGTCCCTTTCTCAGGCCATTGCACATTACTAAAATATATTGCTTCTTGACCTTTTGGCTAAGATCCCATGCAGAACAACTAAAATATTAGCTTTCTGTCAGCTTTACCACACTCAAGGCTATATTTTATGACAGCTGAAAGAAATCTTGTGCCTTGCAGGGGCCCAGAGTCCCTTTGTGATAGCTGAGTTTGTCCAAAAAGGCTGGATCATAGACTGTCCAGTCCAATAATCCACGTAATGCTGGAGTCCTCACTGTGATGTTTGCTGATATTCCTAGCTGGGGTTGTCCAGCCTGAACTTGAGCACCACCACTGAAGAGCAGGGGACTCAGAGGCAACCCATTCCATCCTTGCCTTACTATTGGTCTGACTACAAAAAAGGCCTTGCCTTTGCACTGAAATCTGTTTTCCTAAAATGTAGGCTCATTAATCTTAGTTCTTCCTCTATGGGTCTATGCACAACAAGTTGAATCATTTTTTAAAAATTATTTATTTTAATTGAAGGATAATTGCTTTACAGTATTGTGTTGGTTTCTGCCATACACCAACACATAGAATCCCTTTTTAACTATTTGATGATACCTGCTACTGGTTCCCCAAGTCCTATCTTTAGGTTAAATAACCTAGTCCCTGAAAACATTCTCTTGGAATGTGAATTCAGGCTTTTTTTGTTTTTGTTTTTAAACCAAGCATATCCCAAACATACTCTAATATGTGCTCAGACTTGAATTCAGTACTGAGCTATCTACTTTCTCATTCTTGATATTCTGTATTTATGAGTGCACCATAAAGAACCATTAGATTTCTTTTGGAATCATATCATACTGTCAACACATATTGATTTTATTATTAAAAAATTCCCAAATCTCTTCCACACAGAGACTTGTAGCCACTTGCACAGTTGATTTTTGAACCCAAGTGTAGGATTTTCTACTCATTCATTCTATTTGTTATATTTGGGCCATTGTTTAAGTCTCTCATGCTCTTTCTGAGCCTTGATTCTTTTATCAGTGATATTTGCTGTCCTTTCTGGATTTTTATCATCTGCACATTTGTTGAGCATCACTTCCATATTTGCACCTTATTCATTGGTATTAGCAGAGCAGAGCTAAGGACAGAGAGCAAGTGAAAATTAAAACTGCAGTCCAGTAATAAAATAAGTTTTCTATTTACTCTGCTAATAATGAGTTATGGGTCTAAACAATAGAGTAGTATTACATAGTGAATCTGGTGTGGGGAAAAGATCGATGTCTCAGTAACCTATACTCCTTATGATATGGCTTCTTAATTTAAAAAAGAAATCAGAAATTAAAGGCAGTCTTTCAGAAGTAAAATAATTTGTTGGCATATAAAACTTTTAAAAAGATAGCCCAAGATTTTCTTTGAGGCTCTGGTCACTTTCTCCAAACCTCAATTGTTATTTTATCTAAGAAATAAAATCAAAACCAAACAAAAACCTTAGTGCAGAGTAAGCTTTTCAAAGTTGAGTTTCTAGATCATCTGGTTCAGTTAATTTGTGGCTAAAGATGTGGTTTTGTTTAAACAGCCCCACATGCAGGCTTTCAACCCTCCCCTAGAATTAATTTCCATAGTCCTTAACAGTGACAGAAAGATGTATGTGAAAGATGGGAGAAAACTCAACTTCAGTTGGTACTTTCTGACTAATAAAGAGAAAGATTTCAGCTTCAGGAGATACATTTGAAGGATGAGCTGAATCTTCCAATTAAAAATGGGTGTAGCATGACTCTCCATGTCAGAGATTCCCAGATAAGTTCACGAGGAAAATAACTGAAGCTGAATTCCATAGGGAAGTAATAGTTCCTTTCTGATTAATGACTGTAGGCAACACATGCAGGACAAATTGCTGCCCGACAGTCCAACTTTAAAAAAAAAAAAAACAACTCCTTTCATCAGTTGAATATTTAAACACACTTTAACTTAGTCTAATTAATGAGATGCATGCCAGTATGGGTGATCAGTAATGGGATCATTGTACTTTATTTTCCTTTTGTTTATGCAGTGTCATAGCTACATTTTTGGCCATATTTTATGATATTATAACCTGGACAGCAAACAAATTCCTAGTCAAATTGTTGTGTGTGGCTTATAAAATAATTTTGGAATCTAGTGTGTTTTAACTTACAATCTACCTCTGCATGTATACACACACACACACACACACACACACAGACATTTGTGTGTGCGCACCATCTATCTCTTTCAGATAGTCACAAAGAGCTTTTTCTGGCACAAATATTATAATTATAATTTATCTGTAACTGAACATTATATTTGTGAAGCACTGTCTATCCTTGAAGATGCTTTTTTTTTTTTTTTAACTTAAAGAGCTCCGCCGGAGTGCGCTTCCACGCCGGCGGAGCTCCAGATCCGCGGAGTGCGGAGCCTCGGCCTATGCTTTTTAATTATAAGGCTTGGATTGCCTGTGAGATGGGTCAAAATCATCCTTACCCTGAAACATATTCTCTGCTTTAACAACGGTGAACTCCTTGCAGATCTCCAAATGTGTTAGGATATAACTGCTTCCAAAGCTTTGCCTACAATCTTCCCATTGACTGGAATGTCCCTTTTTCTGGCTTAGTAATTTTTATGCATCAAAATGAGGCTGAGAACTTCTCTCCAATTCCTAGCACTTATTCAAATGCCCTCATGCTTATCTTCTACACATCAGGTATCAAACTGTATTATAAAGGTTACTTTTCTTCCACTGTCTCTTCTAAACACTGTTTACCTATAGATTATGCCATATATAATACATGCTACTACTATCTGAGACATAATAGATGTTCAACAAATAAAATAAATATTTCTTTTAAAAGAGGAGAACTTTCAGGAATTCCCTGGCAGTCCAGAGGTTAGGACTCTGATTTCAATGTCAGGGGCCTGGGTTCAGCCCTTGGTCAGGGAATTAAGATCCCACAAGCTGCGTAGCACAGCCAGGGGTGAAAAAGAGGGGGCCTTTCTTATCGTCCTGACTAGAAAATGTGGTGGTACTGTATATTCTCATAAAACACTGAACCTCTGCTTTGCAAGACATATTTGTAAATAAGTACTTACTTACTTGTGTAGTTGTTTAATATCTATTCCTCCCCTAGATTATAAGCTCAAGAAGGACAGGGACCACTTTTTTTCCCACTGTTTCCGCTTTCCCGCCCTGTCTCAGCACAGGGCATGTTCTCAGTAAGTTCTTGTTAAGTGAACCATTGATTTAATGAGTAGATCTCTAAGAGAGACATCAATGGGGGAAGCCTTGCCCTTAGGTTTTCATTTAATATCAGGTGTTGCTAAGGGGGAATGTACTAGGAAAACAGTAAAAATGTAAAAAGTAATGTAAACATGTAAAAAGAGTAAAAATGTATTAGGGTTTCTTGAAAACTAACTGGAATACTAAAAGGCAGGATGGGAAGAAGGAAGCAAAGGTGAGGATGGAGTGAGGAAAGACAGGGACCTAGTAAAAGCAGAGTAGTGTGAGGAGAAGGGGTTTACACCCTAAGTCGTGGCTGTGGCTGGGTCACTGAGATGAAGACTACAGGGAAGTGTGAAGCAGGTGGGATGGTGATGGGGCTTTACCTAACCTGGGGGTTGCAAATAGGGCTTTGGTTTAAAGACTTTTTTAATAGTCTTAACAACTCCATTCCATAGGCAGCATGACATTATAGAAAGAATTTCAACTTTGTTATTGGACAAATATAGTTGCAGAATGCAGTGTCAACAGTTACTAGCTATTTGACTGACTAAGGCATTTGACATTTCTGAGACTCAGTTTTCTCATTTGTAAGAAGAGGACACTCATATTTACCTTGAAGAATTGTGTGTTGTGAAATGAGATCATGTTTATAATCACCTAACTCAGTACCTGACTCATAGCAATTACTGTACAAATGGTAGAAATTTTAATATTAACCAGACTTAACCTTTACAGAACTTCTGAATGATTCTGTCCTTGGCCTCAAATTCAGCATTTTTAATAAATGATTTGAAGCATTCTTACCAAATTTAAAGATGACACAAAACTGACAAAAACAGCTAGTTTGTTGGCTGACAGACAAAGGAGCCATAAACATTTTAATAATTGGGAAGGACAGGCTGAAATCAACATGATAAAATTAATAGGGACAAATTTAGCCTCTTGCTTTTGTGCTTAAAGAATCAGCTGAAACCAGAACAAGGGAGACCTCACTTAAGAGCTTACAAGAGAAAGGCCCAAGGGTGTTAGCTGACTGTCAGATTAACATAAGCCAACTGGGTTAAGGCTGCCAAAAAGCTAATGTGATCTGAGGCCATGTGATGGAAACAGAGCATCCAGAAGAAACGAGGTGATCGTCCAAGCGTCCTCACGCTGGGCGGACAACATCAAGGAACTGTGCTCAGTTCTTGGCCTGAGCTCTAAAAGAGATAGATCTAGAAGAAGGTTAACAAGAGGGCCAAAGCCCTGGAAATCATGTCACGTGAGCAACGGCAAAGGCGAAGGGGATGTTTAGTCTGGAAAAGAAGAGACTGGAATGGTACAGGGTTGGGGGTAGAGAGTGAGTGGCAGGGAGCAGGCTGCAGCCGTCAGATATCTGAAGGGCTTTCATTTGGACGAGGAATAGACTTGCTCTGCAATGTTTTACAAGATGAAAGAAATATGATTGGAAATTGGAAGGAAGGAAAATTTTGGTCAACATATGTCAAAGTACACTCACTGTAGCCACACTTGCTATCATTTATAAATCCTCACCATGTGCAAGGCACTCTACTAAGCTTTTCTGATATATTACTTCTTATATAGTTCTTGTTTAATTCTTAGACTCTGTGAGGTGATATTATTATCCCCATTTTATAGGTGATGAAACTGAGGCTTAGAATGAAGAACTCATTTGCCTAAAGCTCTGCAACATGTTAAACAGTGAAGCTGGGACTCTAACTCAAGTCCCTTATGACTAGAAAGCCTGAGGTTTATAGCCCTATGTCATATTTCACCCAGAGTTTCCTAGGATATAGGATTTTCAGTGCTACAACTAGGACAGTCCCAGGCAAACCAGAATTACTGGTCACTCTGATTTCATAGTGTGTTTCTCTGCACCCTCATGGTAGAGGAAAACTTTGCTTCCTAGAAAGCTGGGGTTATAGCTCAGTGCCTGGCTTTGGCTCAAGTTTCAAAAGTGGTTCCAGGAACATGTCACTGTTTAAATACGGAAATGGTCCATCCTAAGTGGCAATGAGCATCCAGTTTCTGGATGTAATCAGACCCAGGCTAGATGCCACTCGATGCCATTGCTGAGGATGAGAATTCTGTGTTGGGCTAGTTGTCAGTAGAGCTTGTTTCTGCAGTCTCTTCCACCACCTCTCGTCACCATGTGATTCAGACAGAGAGGGCTTCTTCCTTGAACCCTGAGGAGGTCCCCTTTATTCAGAATCAAGAACATGACTGTGGGGCTGGTTTGAGATGGTCTCTCAGGAAGCCTGGAACAGGGACCCCTTCTCCCTTCCCATGTCATTGCCCCCTGCTAAATGTAGCCAAGGACATATGTATAAATACTCTGAGATCTTTGCCTCAGAGCACACGTGCTTTGGATTTTCAATCCAAGGCTCTTCCAAGAAAGATCCAGACACCAATTCATTTTGCATAGGTCACTGATGTGTTTATGTATTTAAAAATCATTTCAAAAAGGAGAAACAAAACAGGTCTCAGTCCATCCTTTGGAATGCACTCATCAGTGAAAAATCATTTCATTGGTAGTTTTTAAAGGCCTCAAGGGTGAATGTGTGGGAGTCTGTTAGTATTCCAAGAAAGATTTTAAAAACTTTTTTAGACCTTTGAAATTAGTCCCATGACTGGGTAGTGTTGCCTTGGAAAAGTCTTTTTTTTCCCTTACAGCCTGCGACTGGTGTAAAACTGACTTAGCATAAGTAAAGTGACATCACAAGACCTCTGCCCACATAGGTTAGGACACCCTTAGTGACTCTTTGCTACCTCTCCTGGTCAGTCTGTGGGCAATGAGATTACAGCTTCCCCAGGAAGCCTTGGCATTTGGTGAGGTTCTCTTCCCCGCTAAAGGAGATGCCATTTCATCTGTGACAGTTTTGTGTGTGCGACAGGCAAACACAAGTGACTAACACAGGGAATTCTCCATGGGAAAAACTGAAAACAGAGCAAACATTTAAAAAAAAACAAAAACAAAAAACCATAGCCAACCTACAACAGTCCGCATTTGATCCCCTCTGTGCTCTTTTATGCATACGTTCTCCATGAGGGCCCAGCGATAAACACGAGTCATTTTTTATGTAAATCTAACACTGCCCATGTCTGGGTCCTCAAATAGCTCAAATGTTGCTGTTTTCTTTACTCACAGCCATTGTGACTGAAGACCCATGTGGAGAGAAGCACTGTACCAAATGTTTTACATCATTATTTTATTTATCCCCTCAAAGCAACACTGAGGTAGGCAAGATTGTCCCCCTTTTGTAAGTGAGGACAGTGAACTTCACAGGTTAAACCTCTTGTCTGAAGTCACACAGCTGGTAAGTGGAAGAGCTGGGATTTGAACCTGGTTCTATCCAGCCTATTTTCATTATGCTATTCCACTTCAGTTCAGTTCAGTCGCTCAGTCGTGTCCTACTCTTTGCGACCCCATGAATCACAGCCCAAATCTGACCTGCCCAAAGCTGACGTGGCCATATAGGGAAGACAAACAAACAAGTGAGAGACCCCTGAAAGCTTCCTTCCTTTGTGAAGTTCCCATTCATCCCCTGGGATGTCTCCTGTGGTGTATGTGACCAGTCATGCCATATGTGGGAGCCAGTCCTAATCTGAACAGGCAACATGAGTAAAGTTTAATTACTTTTTTATAGATAAATATTGTAATGAATAGATGTCCTAAAGTTTTCTTAAGAAGGATTTGAGAAGAATTTCTCTGCCAGCTCTCATCCCCCATTGGTCAAGTTTTGCTCCCAGGCGTGTTAATGTCCCTGATTTTATAGCTTAGGTGTGTGTGGTATTAATCAAGTCCCTTGATGTCTTACCCCTCAGTGACATAAGGGAGGCCACAGTGTAGGAGGAAATAGGTAATTGTCAGGGCTGAGGCTTGATAAATAGGACCAACAAAGGCTGAAACCGATTCCATTTAATAATTTTGTGCATGCGTGCTCAGTTACTCAGTTTTGTCCAATGCTTTGCAACCCTATGGACTGTAGCCTGCCAGGCTCCCCTGTCTGTGGGATTCTCCAGGCAAGGATACTGGAATGGGTTGCAACTTCCTTCTCCAGGGGATCTTTCTGAACCAGGGATCAAACCCGGGTCTTCTGCATTGCAGGCAGATTCTTTACCCACTGAGCCACTTGAGAAGCCCTTAATAATTTCATACAGCATTTAATTAAGACTTCTAACTATCAAGAAGCTGGATGGAGCCAACCTACAGTAACAGACTGCTCCCCAGGGCCCTGGACTTAACTGATCAAGTTCTACAAACCACAGGGTCTACTTCAGAAAGGCAGGCAGCGTTCTCCTGAAGTCTCTGTGCTGACCTTTCTACTTGGCCCAAGGTGTTAATCCAGGAGCAGCCTGGGTGTACTCGGATTGCCCTGGCTCTGCCTTGGCCTGTGGCCAGTGAGACGAGGCTGATTTGAACGCCTGGTGTCACAGATCTCTTCAGCTAAAGTCAGGAACAAATTTCTTAAGAACTTTTCTAATTGAATGACTCCATCTGGAGGGATAAACACCCACAGAATAAACAATGAGTCAGTTGTCCTTCAGAAGACTTTCCCCAAGTAACTGAGGGTGACTGTGTTTCAGAGAAATCTCACAGATGTCTAAAGACTACGTGATCTGGTGGTTCTACTGGTTGTTCCTCAAACCCTTGAAGGTGCATATGACCAAGCCTAGGGTGATGTTGCTGTGGTCTTGGGGAGCATACAGATGAATGTCTAGTGTCATCATGGGCACAGTCCTGGGCATACACAGGAGGCTCTGGAAAGAGTATTGTTTATAGTTATTAGTGTCCCCAAGTGGGACCTACATCAGCAGGGGACACAGATTGACAATGTCTTCAATGTGCCCTCTCAGCAGGCTGGTAAGCATTAGAATGTTCAACTCATGGCAGGTAGCTGAGTCTAATCCTCACCTTTGGAGGGATCACCTGTGAGCAATCTTTCTGACCTGTCCTATTCATCTACACCACTGATTGGGTGGTATTTGTCTGTCCCCCATAGAATAATTGGGGTTTCCCTCGTGGTTCAGCTGGTAAAGAATCCTCCTGCAATGCGGGAGACCTGGGTTCAATCCCTGGGTTGGGAAGATCCTGTGGAGAAGGGAATGGCTACCCACTCCAGTATTCTGGCCTGGAGAATTCCATGGGCTGTATAGTCCATGGGGTTGCCAAGAGTCGGACATGACTGAGTGACTTTCACTTCATTTCTTGGAATAATTCAGTGATGACGATGGGAACAGAGCTGGGGAGAGACATCCAGAAGTGTTGATAAGTATTTTATGCAGGAGGTGCAGGAGCTGAGGCTAAGCCCCTAGTGTTTACAACTGAGTACTCAGGAAGGTTGAGAGCAATGGCAGTTTAACTGTGGTTAGATCCACCTGGTGGAAGATACCAGATTCAGCTTAAATTTAAGGCTTTTGCAATGGTTTAAATCTAAGTTAAATTTAAAGCTCTTACAATAGTTTGGGAGAGCTGCAAAATAGAGTTTTCCTTTCCTGACATAGACAGGTTCCTCTCCACCAAATAACTCCCCCAAACTCACTTTGGTGCCTAAAAATTCAACATCAGTGATCTGGTCTTTTGAGTATTGCCTTATCTATAAACAACTGCAGACAAAGTATACACTGTTAGCCAGCCAGCCCTCTCCTGAGGCATGCATCTGCAGGGCCATCGTATAATGGAAGAAAATTGAATTGAATCAGGGTACTTATTTCTCTTGGTACATTCTAATATTAAAATGGCAACATTTTCTTGATGGAAGTCTAATTCCTTAAAAAATTCCTTTTAATTCTTATTAATTTACTTAGGCAATATATGAATAGTTAAAAGATAAGTAGAAAATATATTCAGTGCAAAGTCTTTCTCTTCCTTCGATTCCTTAACCCTGCATTTTTCTTTCCTAAAGACAACTTTTACCAGTTATTTATACCATTTGTGCTGTGCTAAGTTGCTTCAGTCATGTCTGACTCTTTGCGACCCTATAGACCGTAGCTTGCCAGGCTCCTATGTCCATGGGATTCTTCAGGCAAGAATACTGGAATGGATTGGCATGCCCTCTTTCAGGGAATCTACGCAACCTAGGGTTTGAACCTGCGTCTCTTGCGTTGGCAGGCAGATTCTTTACCACCACTGCCACCTGGGAAACCCCCTTTTATTACAGGAGACAGTTAAAATTTCAAAGCCTCACCTTTAAGTCACTGTTGGTCAGCCCTGGAGATTTTTAAGAAGTTGTCTCTCGGCTTGTGCCCCTGCTGCACTCAGCTCTTTGAGGCTGGGAGACTCTGAGGGCGACATTTCTGCTTAGCCAGTTGGGTTCCTGTTGGCCCTGCCAGTAGGGGGCACTAGAGGGAGACTGGAGTGCTGGAGGGGAGAAGGGACTTGCTGCTGCCTTTCTTGCTTCCTGTCTGTGCATGGCGCCTATGAGTGTAGTTTCAGCCTTATTTTTCACTTCTGCTGCCACAGTGCCTTATCGAAGCAACCGAATCAAGTTTGGCATTTTCCTCACACTTGGAGAATCAGCCTCCTTGAGCCCCTTCAGACTGGGGTCCTGGCATGTGGGTCCCTTCTTCTAAGTTTCTACATTTTAATTGTCTCTCTTCTGTTTGTCCCCCATGCCTAGGCTGTTTCCCACAGTTACTACCTCAGTGGTACCCTAGAGTTCTCTTAGTTCCTTAGTTAACAACTTTGTACTTAGTTAACAGTTCTTTGTATTAAATTCTCTCTGTTGAAATAACTGGTGTGGTTTCTGTCAGCTGATGGAAGCCTCACTGATACAGGCACCAAACCACTGTTCCCCAAAGTAGACCCTCAGCTCCAAGGAGAAAAATCTACTCTTTCCATGGACCCCTAGGTGATTTTTCCCTTTCTCAAATTTGAAGCCTTGCTTATAATCACCCCTACCTGCAAAAAACTATCCAACATCTGCCAATGGGAATCCTGTCTTCCAGAGCCCAGGTAAAATCCAGTCTTTTCTGAAGCTATCACCGACCAGTCCACTTGCCCAGATGACTCATTTAACACTCAGTCCCATACCGACAGCCTTCTCCCTGACCACCCTCTTCTTCATTTATAGATATGCAGGTTGGTTATTTAGACCTCTGAGTGCATTCTACCATAGGAATGATGTTACGCATGGTGGCTTAGGCAGTGCCATAACCATATGTTGGCTGTTCCATATAAGACCATTGAACTCATAGTGGAACTGAATTGTCAAGATTCAGGAGTGGAACTTTTGTTATGATTAAGATTCAGGGCTTCCCCAAGTGGTAAAGAATCCAGCTGCCAATGCAGGAGACTCAAGAGACGCAGGTTCTATCTCTGGGTTGGGAAGATCCCCTGAAGTAGGAAATGGCACCCTGATTCCAGTATTCTCACCTGGAAAATTCCATGGGCAGAGAAGCCTGGAAGGTTGTGGTCCATAAGGTCACAAAGAGCTGGAGACAACTGACGTGATTTAGGACACACACATGCGCACACACCCTAGAATAGTCTACCTACTGAATATTCAGTCAAACCCATTTTCTCTACAGATAGAATCATTAAAATTGGGGTTTGAATGGATACTTAAGGAAAAAACCAAACAAAAATCTTCCTTAAGTGGAAGAGAGGAAGAGAGGCCTGGAGTTGCCCAAGGTTGGAATGTCCTTCTGTGAACCTAATACCTATTTGTAAACTACATGGTATAGTAGAGGCATAGTGGCTTAGGGGTTCATCAGTTCTGCATTCAAAATCCAGTTCCATAACTTTACTGCTGCTGCTGCTACTGCTGCTAAGTTTCTTCAGTCGTGTCTGACTCAGTGCGACCCCAGAGATGGCAGCCCACTGGACTCCCCCATCTCTGGGATTCTCCAGGCAAGAACACTGGAGTGGGTTGCCATTTCTTTCTTCAATGCATGAAAGTGAAAAGGGAAAGTGACGTCGCTCAGTCGTGTCCGACTCCTAGCGACCCCATGGACTGAAGCCTACCAGGCTCCTCCGTCCATGGGATTTTCCAGGCAAGAGTACTGCAGTGGGGTGCCATTACCTTCTCCAATAACTTTGCAGTGTGAAGTATTAAGCTATTTGATTATTTGAATTTCAGTCTTCTCATTTATAACATGGTGATAATAATATTACCTCATGGCTTTATTTTGAGGAATAAAAAGATAACATGTAAGGTGTATGGTATAGAGTCTGGCATATAGTAAGTATCTAAGTATTCAATACATATTAATTCCTTTTCCCTTTATTTTCAGTTCAGTTCAGTTCAGTTGCTCAGTCGTGTCTGACTCTTTGCAACCCCATAAACTGCAAAATGCCAGGCTTCCCTGTCCATCACCAACTCCTAGAGCTTACTCAAACTCAAGTCCATCTAGTTGGTGATGCCATCCCATCATCTCTTCCTCTGTCATCCCCTTCTCCTCCTGCCTTCTGTCTTTCCCAGCATCAGGGTCTTTTCAAATGAGGCAGTTCTTTTCATCAGGTGGCCAAAGTATTGGAGTTTCAGCTTTGACATCAGTCCTTCCAATGAGTATTCAGGGCTGATCTCCTTTAGGATAGACTGGTGGATCTTCTTGCTGTCCAAGGGACTCTCAAGTCTTCTCCAACACCACAGTTCAAAAGCATCAATTCTTCACTGCTCAGCTTTCTTTATAGTCCAACTCTCACATCCATACATGACTACTGGAAAAACCATAGCTTTGGGAGATGCATCCTTTGTTGGCAAAGTAATGTCTCTGCTTTTTAATATGCTGTCTAGGTTAGTCATAGCTTTTCTTCCAAGGAGTAAGTGTCTTTTAGTTTTTTGGTTGCAGTAACCATCTGTAGTGATTTTGGAGCCCAAGAAAATAAAGTCTCTCACTGTTTCCATTGTTTCCCTATCTATTTACCATGAAGTGATGGGACCAGATGCCATGATCTTCGTTTTCTGAATGTTGAGCTTTAAGCCAACTTTTTCACTCTCCTCTTTCACTTTCATCAAGAGGCTTTTTAGATCCTCTTCACTTTCTGCCATAAGGGTGGTGTCATTTGTGTATCTGAGTTTATTGATATTTCTCCCGGCAATCTTGATTCCAGCTTGTGCTTCCTCCAGCCCAGTATTTCTCATGATGTACTCTGTATATCAGTTAAATAGGTAGGGTGACAATATACAGCCTTGATGTACTCCTTTCCCAATTTGGAACCAGTCTGTTGTTCCATGTCCAGTTCTAACTGTTGCTTCTTGACCTGCATACAGACATCTCAGGAGGCAGGTCAGGTGGTCTGGTATTCCCTTGTCTTTAAGAATTTCCCACAGTTTGTTGTGATTCACACAGTCAAGGCTTTGGTGTCCCTTTATGTTAGACATAAGCTTCTTTGTACCTTGAATGTAAGATGTCATATCCACTGTGAACTGTGAGCCATGGCTAGAAAGTAGACCAAACAACACAAACACCAAGTTTTGAGGATTTGTATGTTATGCTCTTTCTATTCCTTTTTTCTCTACCCCCTTTCTCATGGATGTCGTGCTGATAGCAAGCATACAAACGTTTTCTGAGATGATTAGAGCATGAACACCACAATTCGTTTCAGATGGTCTCCGTGGAGTGTGTTCTAACTGACCTTTCCGGAATGTGTTAATACATGTTTTTAAGTTAAAACTCCAGGAAACAGGATGAAACTTCAGAAGAAATCTTGAAATCTCTGAGATTTTAATTTTGGGGACCTAGTATTACTTTGGATACAACATTCTTAGTGAAGTGACACTCTGAAATCTTAAACCCTCTGTCCAGGGAGTAGGCTGGGAAAACATTCAGTGATGCAATTTCAGCAATGAAGTTACTGAAATGTGGCTTGAGTTTTGGGAAATAGGTGACGTGTTAAACAGCTGGGACTCCAGGGATGGTGATGCACTGGGCCAGCTGTGGACCAAAAACTTATTCAAGTCTGCTGACTCTGGAAGACTCAGTTTTTCAATATGAACAATGTGGAAGATAATAATTTTCTGCAAGCTCCTTTTCCAACCTGCTGTCTGTGTATATACTATTTGAGACTTTAAATTTTTTTCGTTTGTTTTAGCTGTGCTCATAATTGCTTACTGAAGCATTTTTATAATGGATGCTTTAAAATTCTTGTCAGAATTCCAACATCTCTGTCATCTTGGTGTTGAACTCCATTGGTTGTCTTTTCTCATTCAACCTGAGATTTCCCTGATTCTTGGTATGATGAAGTACTTTCATTTGTGTCTGGGACACTTTGGATACTATGTTATGAGACTGTGGGTCTTATTTAAATCTTCTGTTTGAGCAAGACTCTTCTGACTCCATAATAGGAAGGGAAGGGCCTTGTACCTTGATTCTGTCCAGTTGGGTGGAAGCCCAATTCCCCACTCAGCCTCTGCTGACACTTGAGAATGTGGTGGCACTCTGTTATAGCTGGAGGTAGATGGGCTTGGGCTTCCCAAGATCTTGCTGACATCACACTGGCTGGAAAGGAGAGGGCGTCTAGTTACTGCTATATGCATGCTCTCCACTGACACATGAAGGAGAGTCCCCTGGTGGTGTTGGAAGTCCTGGCTTCCCACTCAGTCGCCTCTGACACCACCCTAGCAGGTGCCTGGACCATTCTGGCAGTAGCAGACTGCCATAATATAGTTCTCATATCTTTCTCCACTTTAAAATCTTTTGACCCGTCCACAAAGTAGACAGACGAGTATTATGCGTGTGTGCTCAGCTGCTTCAGTTGTGTCTGACCTTTGTGATCCATGGACTGTAGCCTGCCAGACTCCTCTGCCCATGGGATTCTCCAGGCGAGAATACTGGAGTGGGTTGTCATTACCTTCTCCAGGGGATCTTCCCAACTCAAAGATTGAACCGGTGTCGCCTACACTGCCGGTGCATTTTTTACTGCTGAGCCACTGGGGAAGTCCACAGAGAAGAGTATAATGAACTCCATATACCCATCATCCAAATCCAGCAATTTTATTTTGCTAGTCTAGTTTTATCTATCTTCCTCAGACTTTCTTTTTCTTGCTTACATATTTTATAGCAAATCCCAGATATTATTTTATTAATACATCCTTCACATGAAATTAAAAAAACACAATCTCAATTCCATTATCACATTTAGTAAAATTAATAACAATTCCTTAGTATCATTTTATATCAATCTACATTCAAATTTTCATGACTGTGTCAAAAAATCTTTTTTACAGTTGGTTTTTCAAATTTCAGCTTCCACTATAAAAACTAACATATGCACTTCCCTCTTATTAGTTGCTGCCCATTTTTCTACTCCCCTTTATGATCCAGTTCTGTAAATTTACAGGTGCGTGCATGGGTGCTCAGGCGTGTCTGACTCTTTGTGACCACATGGACTGTAGCCTGCCAGCCTCCTCTGTCTATGGGATTTCCCAGGCAAGAATACTGGAGTGTGTTGCCATTTTCTTCTCCTGGGGATCTTCCTGACCCAGGGATCAAATCTGGGTCTCCTGCATTAGCAGGCAGATTCTTTACCACTATGCCACCTAGCTATCTCTAATCCCTTAGCTCCCATTTTCTCTTTAACCTATTTCGATCAGGATCCCCTATAAATCAACTGAAACCAATCAACATCAACAGGGGCCTCCATGTTGTCAAATTCAATACATTCTTTTCTAATATTTACTCAACTCCCAAGCAACTGAGACAGCTGATATTTTCCTCTTTCTGGAACGCTTTCTTCACCTGGTTTCTGGGACATCATGCTCACCTTCTTTGTCAGTCTCACTAGCTACTCTTCCGCTTCTTGATATCTTAGTTTCGGGATACTCTAGAAAGTACTGTGTCCTCTTAAGCATATGCTTGTCTTTCTTTGTTATCACAAATTCATATGTTCACTCCCAACCTTTCCCCTGACCTCCAAGCTGTATGTCTAACCAGCTCAACATGTACCTTCCCCTGGGTATTAAATAGGAATCTTAACACCTCCAAATCAGGACTCCAAATAAAACTACACTCCTCCCAAACCTTCCTCATTTAAGTAAATTGCATAGCAATTGTAAAAGGGAAGAGAGCAAGGAGTTAACTTCACATTTTAAGCTAAAGTTGTCCCAGAAGGCCTCTCCAAAGAGGTGAAATCTGAGCAGAAATTAGAATGATGAGAAGGAGGCATCAGGAGTCAGCTTGGATTAAAAACAACAAAAAACGGGAAAGAGAGGCAGACAGAGGGGTAGTTATCTGTCTATTAATTATTTTCTTAGACTACACATCCATTTATCAACAAATCATTTTGACCCTGCCTTCAAAACAAATATGGAATCCGATTAGCCCTTTTTGTTTGTTTGTTTGTTTTTTGGCCATGAGATATGTGGGATCTTAGTTCCCTGACCAGGAATCAAACCTGCACCCCCTTCAGTAGAAGCTCGGAGTCTTAACCACTGGACTGCCAGAGAAGTCCCTGACTAGTCTTTACTTCTCCCATTACTACTGCCTTTTTCCAAGTCACTGTGATTTTCAGTAGACCACAATATCATTTTCCAAGTGGTCTTCTCTTGGAATGTAATCTCTATCAGAAGAAATTCATTGATGTACCCCCTGCACTTGCAACAAAGCCTGGTGGATATTGATGCTCAGTAAATTATTATTGAATGAATAAGTGATTGACCTACTTTCATCAGCCAGAGTGATCTTTTAGCAAAGTTCAGGATACCTCTCTGCTCAATAAATACCCTCCAGGGATTTTGGCTTTCCAGGTGGCTCTAGTGGTAAAGAACCCACCTACCAATGCAGGGAAGAAATATCAATAACCTCAGATATGCAGATGACACCACCATTATGGCAGAAAGCAAAGAAGAACTAAAGAATCTCTTGATGAAAGTGAAAGAAGAGAGTGAAAAAGTTGACTTAAAACTCAACATTCAGAAAACTAAGATCATGGCATCTGGTCCCATCACTTCATGGGAAATAGATGGGGAAACAGTGGACACAGTGACAGACTTTTTTGGGGGGCTCCAAAATCACTGCAGATGGTGACTGCAGCCATGAAATTAAAAGACGCTTGCTCGTTGGAAGAAAAACTATGACCAACCTAGACAGCATATTAAAAAGCAGAGGCATTACTTTGCCAACAAAGGTCTGTCTAGTCAAAGCTATGGTTTTTCCAGTAGTCATGTATGGATGTGAGAGTTGGACTATAAAGAAAGCTGAGCACCAAAGAATTTATGCTTTTGAGCTAGGTGTTGGAGAAGACTCTTGAGAGTTCCTTGGACAGCAAGGAGATCTAACCAGTCCATCCTAAAGGAAATCAGTCCTGAATATTCATTTGGAAGGACTAATACTGAAACTGAAACTCCAATACTTTGGCCACCTAATGAGAAGAACTGATTCATTGGGAAAGACCCTGATGCTGGGAAAGATTGAAGGCAAGAGGAGAAGGGGACAAGAGAGGATGAGATGGTTGGATGGTATCACCGATTCAATGGACATGAGTTTGAGTAAACTCTGGGAGTTGGTGATGGACAGGGAGGCCTGGAGTGCTGCAGTCCATGGGGTCGCAAAGAGTCAAACACGACTGAGCGACTGAACTGAAACTGAAACCAGTGCAGGAGACGTGAGAGACGTGGGTTTGATTCTTGGGTCAGGAAGATCCCCTGGAGGAGGAAATGGCCACCCACTCCAATATTCTTGCCTGGAGAATCCCATGGACAGAGGAGCCTGTTGGGCTATGGTCCATAGGGTCGCAAAGAGTCAGACACAACTGAAGCGACTTTGCACACACACAGGGATTTTGTATCACACATTAAACTTAAAATCAGATTCTAAAACTTATACCATCTGGCTCCTACTTATCTCCCAAGTCCTCTGCAACTGCCTTTTCTCTTTTTCTCTCTACTCCATCCTCTTGGTCACCTTGATGTGCCTCATCTATGCAAAGCATGTCCTATTTTATGGCTACACATGGCTGTTCCTTCTGCCAGGGACCTTTTTCCCCCAGATCTTCACCTGACTCCTTCTCATTTTACTATTTTCTGCTCAATCTCTCCTCTCAGAGCAGCCTTCTGATGACCTTATTTTAGTGTGCCAACTTCTTTACTGCTCTCTTTCCTTTTATGATGATTTTTTTTCCTTCATAGTTCTTAGGCATCTCTAGCTCAACAAATATTGTTGAATGACAAGATGCATTAATCTGGCAATATAACCTTCTTGCCTTGTAGGTGAGGACATTTGGGTCAGAGAGGTGGGGTTATTCGCCAAAGTCTCTTGTTAAGTTGGTATCTGAGCTGGGGCTCCATTGCGTTCCTCTAGTGTCCTAGTTCAGAGCAAGTTTTACTACATGACGTTGTCACGAGGCCCTGAGAACTCTACTGATCCCATTCTCTGCCCGTTATAAACACAGAGTCTGCTGGATGTTGTTATTTCACATCTTTAACAATACGGCAAGCTGGCTGGCAATTCCCAGGATTTCCCAAAGGGGAGAGGAGGAGCAGAACACCTCTGCTGGTTTCTCCTCTGAAATGGAGGCTTTGCAACGTCAGCCGCCGTGCCATTGTTGGACAACAATATGTGTCTCAGAGGCAAGGAAAAGTTCCCACACTCTGTGCTCACCAGACGCCTGGCTGGTGTGCCCCGGTCTCCCCATTACTCCTGAGTTCCTTGTTTCTTTTTCCTCCCTCTTTGTTATGTCATCTATTCATGACTGGGGCAAGATGCCATGCTATTCTTTCTCAATTCTGGATCAGTCTGTTATTAGCTATTCTCCTTGGGTGCCCTATTCATAGAAACCTAACCACCCCCAGTCGCAATAGGTGAATTCTGTGGAAAAGTGCAAGGCATGTTTTTCCTGCTTGGATTGTGCTTTTCCTGTGATTCAGCAATCTTCAGAGGGAGCTCTTCACCATGTTATACCGTTGCAGCTCGTGTCCACGGGTCCACAGAGGCTAAGTGCCATCCAAATTTTGTGGATGTTCTCAGGGGATGCTACAGCTAAGTGACGACGCAAGGTGAACCTGTGTGGGTAGGTTTGCCAGATCCATCTGTGGTTTTAAGAGACTTAAAAACAGAAAGGTTCTCATGGTAAGAGCAAATTGGTGGAGAAGTTAAACATGCAATGCTCAGGTCGCTCGAGGTTAAACTTGAATTCTTCTCCCTCACCCCCCCATCATTTCTAACACTCTCCTAGGATGCCCTGCTTTCTGGACATCAGAAAGCAGAGCTCAGAGTAACAACGAGCCTGATAAAAACCTGGTGTTTTGTATTGTGCTTTTAGCAGTTTTCATAAGGGAGCTGAATCCAGGCAGAGAATCCTTTCATCTGCAGAGCTTAAGTGCAGGATGTTGGGAAGTGGGGCTCCAATTCAGTTAACATGTGTTCAATCTTTTTTGTCTGTGAAGTTAGATACTCTCTTTTCCTACTTCAGGAGTTAGATATATGTATATGCATATATATTTGGTGTGTGTATGCTTGTCTGTGTGTATGCATGCGTGAAAGAACCGAATGAAGTATCTTTGTCAAATCATCAGATAAAGTGGAAACAGGACAGTATTATGATTAAGAGCATGGAATCTGGGCTTGGGAGCCAGAAAGGCCTGGATTCCAACTCCTGTTGCACGTCTCACGTGCTTTTTGATTTGAAAGATTTTCCTTTTCCTTTCCGAGCCTTGGTTTCTTTATACGGAAAATAAAGTTACTAATAATATCAGCCTCATGGGGTCAGCATGGGTATTAATATATATGGACATGAATAAAATGCTTAGTGTCATTCTAAGTGTTTAATTAGTATTAGCTATAATTATTATTAACAATTATGGGCTTCCCAGGCGGTGCTAGTGGTAAAGAATCCACCTGCCAATGCAGGAGATGCAAGAGCTGTGGGTTCGATCCCTGGAGAAGGAAATGGCAACCCACTCCAATAGTCTTGACTGGAAAATTCCATGGACAGAGGAGCTGGGCAGGCTACAGTCCATGGAGTAGCAAAGAGTTGGACGTGACAGAGTGCACCCACACACATATTAATAATGATGAATGCAATGCGCAGTGCCATAGAAGCAGAGCTGGAACAGTGTTCAACATTTTCTAGCATATTCCCTTCTCTTTAGAATTTTATTGGTGTTTCCTATCTCTGCATGATTTCACACCTTCCCTGAAATAAACCTCTCCAAATACATGTTCACAGTGGTCCTTAGAAGGAAGTCTTTGTTGCTCTGTGGTCTTTAGGGAGTCCCTCAGACATTTTTTTTTTTCCTGAAGGACTTTGAGTCAAATTTCTGTATTTTCCTCCTTAGTTAAACCTGTTTTGTGAGATGTAGGAATGGTACAAATAATCGTGTGGGATTTACTCTACCCATTCACTTATCCTTGTAGATGAATAAAATTAACCTAAAATGATGGGCACTGGGGAGACAAAAAGCAGCATAAAAGAGGGTAGAGGGGAAAAAGAAGGTGGAAATAGCTTCCCAGTTAGGACTGAGTTTGGCTACTTGTCACCAATTCCAAATAATGGCTTAAACAAGATAAAGCTCTATTTGTATCATTTAGGAAAAGTTCTGAGAGAGGTGGTCCGGGGTTACTGTGGTTCTTTCTGGTCTTCTGTACTGGTTCACATTTCCTCTCTTTCATCCTTGTTGTGTGGAGAAAGGAGGGAGCGGTCCAGGGTTGTTTCTCTCAGCTGAATAAGTTCCTTATATAAACTTCCTCTTTCATCTCATTGGTCACCCCTAAACAGCAAGAGATGCTGAGGCTGAAACTCCAACACTTTGGCCACCTCATGCGAAGAGCTGACTCATTGGAAAAGACCCTGATGCTGGGAGGGATTGGGGGCAGGAGGAGAAGGGGATGACAGAGGATGAGATGGCTGGATGGCATCACTGACTCAATGGACATGAATTTGGGTGGACTCCAGGAGTTGGTGATGGACAGGGAGGCCTGGCGTGCTGCAATTCACGGGGTTGCAAAGAGTCGGACGATTGAGTGACTGAACTGAACTGAATAGCAAGAGAAAATGAAAGACTGCCTAGAAGAAAGCTGACATTCTGTTAGAAAGGGAGAAGGGGAGAATACATTTAGAGCAGAGAACCAAAAGCTTCTGCCATTGTTGGAAATTTATTCCAGTGCTTTTGGCAGGCTATGCTTGTAGGTATCAGAATTTCAAAACATTTTATTAAAACAAATTATTTATTTATTTGGCTGCCCAGGTGTTAGTTGTGGTACGTGAGGTCTAGTTTTGTGATCAGTGATCAAACCCAGGCCTCCAGTGTTGGGAGTGGGAGTCTAGCCACAGGACCACCAGGGAAGTCCCTCAGAGCATTTTAAACACTTTCTTGATTGGGGACAGTTTAACATATTTCTCTTCAACTTCTCTACAAGGCTAGCATTGTTAGATGCTCCAAGAAAGAGCCTGAGGACGTTGTCCATCTTTCCAAAAGGCTGCTTCAGGTCCTTTTTGTATAGGAAAAGATATAAGTTAATTAAAACAAAAAACACATTAAGAATTGTCAGGACCGTTCCTAACTTTGGGGAGTGAAAGAAAAAAAAAACAAACCCTATTTTGAACATAGTGTTTAGAGTTCTGTGCTAAGTATAGATCCATCCATTCTATATCAATCCACCCATTTACAGCATTGCCTTAGATAAAAAGTGTAAAACATAACCTTAGAATAGTTTAAACCACCAAACTTCAGTCCAATAAGAAACAAAAATTGGACTTTCCAATCTACCGTACTTTATAATCTCTTGGCTCTTGAAATAAGTCAATTTATACTAAAAGTTTTTTTCATAATAAAAATTATTTGTTGTTAAAAAGTAAAGGAATTTTTAGATATCACATGAGGCAGATATTCAATACGGACAAAGGTAACACTTGTCAGCAAATAATAAAACAAATAAGTTTTAAAACATAGTGTAATGGAGCCTTTGAAAAGCTCATGTCTACCTCAACCAGATTTTAAAGAATTCTGGTGTAGACACCAAGCTGATATACTCATCTGGTGGTGAGAAATCCACATTGTAGCTTTGATGCTGGATCATGCCATACATTGGCTGGGACTAGGCAGCAGTAATGGGCTTCTCTGGTGGCTCAAAGGGTAAAGAATCTGCCTGCAATGCAGGAGACCTGGGTTCAAGCCCCAGGTTGACAAGATCCTCTGGAGACGGGAATGGCTACCCATTCTGGTATTTTTGCCTGGAGAATGCCATGGTCAGAGGGGCCTGGTGGGCTACAGACCATGGAGTCACAAAGAGGCGGACACGACTGAGCAACTAACACTTTTGCTTTTCAAGCAGCAGCAAAGGTAAAGGTAACTCAGCAGCACCGCACCTTGATAAATGGGCTTCCCTGGTGGCACAGACAGTAAAGACTCTGCCTGCAATGCAGGAGACCTAGATTCAATCCCTGGGTCAGCAAGATCCCTTGAAGGAGGGCATGACAACCCGCTCCAGTATTCTTGCCTGGAGAATCCATAGACAGAGGAGCCTGGTGGGCTACAGTCCATGGGGTCACAAAGAGTCAGACACGACTGAGCGACTGACACTTTCCCTTTTTCTTTCAGTAACAAAACTGGCCCTGATGAGGACAGCAGAGCTGGTAGACCTGAAAAGCAATGTCTGGTGGTGAATCCCAGCAGATGGTCCACCTGAGGCATTTCTCTAAGAGGGCCAGAGAGAGAAACAAACCCAGGTGTTTGTCAGGTACCTGAGCATTCAGGTGGGAATGAAAGTGAGATGAAAGCTTCTAGGGGTTGACTCAAGACTCACTGTAGGTGACAAGGACTTTTCACAGTGTGGATTGTCTTTCCTGTGGGTGGAGAGATGCAGTTATGAACACTGTGCTGGTTTGGACAAGGGCCAGAGAGACAGAGCAAGGTGGTCAGAAGTAGAGTGGTTCTCCTTTGCCTGGGACTCAGTCTCAGGATATGGGAATGTAAGTGTCAAACTGGGACAGTCCTGGCCACCTTATGAAGAAAGAGGGTTTTGAAGTCATAGGGGGACTGGGCTCAGTAGTGAGCCCCTGGATCATCCATTATCAGAGTTAAGGGGACCTCAGAGTCTGGCCAACTAGGCAAAAATTTTAACACAATTTAGATTTCTCTAGACTACTCCCAACTGGCCATCTCTTTCCGAACCCTTCTGGATGGTTTGACTTTTTAGCAATTATCATGGAACTGGAAAAATTTTTAAATGGAAGGTTACAGGAAGCAATTCTCTTTTATTTGATCTATTGGGAATAAAACCACACATTTTGGTCCCAGAATAAATAAGCATCTACTCATGGTATCGTAATTGCTTAATTACAACGTGCAATTACTGGGCTGGGGTGCACACACAAAGTAATAATATGCACATTTTTTAGCTACAGAGATATGTCATCAAGAGATGAAAAGTGAAAGTTGCTCGGTTGTGGCCGACTCTTTGCTACCCCATGGACTATACAGTTCATGGAATTCTCCAGGCCAGAATACTGGAGTGGGTAGCCTTTCCCTTCTCCAGGTGATCTTCCCAATCTAGGGATCGAACCCAGGTCTCTGGCATTGCAGGTGGATTCTTTACCAGCTAAGCCACCAGGAAAGCCCTGGTCAAGAGATGGGCCTCTTTAAATTCCTTGGTGTCTTGAGAGCCTGAAGAGTCTCAGTAGGACCCCCAGATTTCTGTAATTAATGTGATAACTGTAATTTCATAATATGTAATAAATTTGATTACTACGAAAAAAATTCTTACTGTGTGGGATCCTGGCATTCTGATTTCTATTCAAGGCTGTGGTGTGGATGTCATGTGTAACTGATATGCGAGGACATCAATGTCATAACAAACAGAGATGCACTGGGAAGATGACAGAATTTATAGCCAGAAGATCTGAGCTTGAGACCCACCTCCATCCTTTGACCTTGCCATATTAGGCAGCTCAGAGAGATTAGGCGAGCTGCTCAAGGCAGCAAAGCATCTCAAATCCACTCCCCAGAAAACGGAGCCCAGACTCTGACTTCCTCGGTTCCTTTGCCTTCTAAACTGTAATTCCCTGGAGGTGTTGGCTAACATAGTGCTAATGTTAAAACAGAAACTTGGGGGTCTTCCTGATACTCTTCAGGCTCTCATGACACCAAGGAATTTAAAGAGGCCCATATCTTGATGACATATCTTTTTAGCTAAAAAATGTGCATATTATTACTTTGCGTGTGCAGCCCAGCCTGTAACTTCTCAGTTCACTTTAACTGCAGTCCCATGACTGACACAGATGTTATTGCTCCCCAATTACAGTGTTTTCTGCTTGGAGGCATCTTGTCTTCTGTAATATATCACGAGCAAGAGCCCAGTGCTAAACATTAGCTAGTAATTTATGATCATACCTTCTGAGGCAGAGAGGGCAGCCATAGCTCACTTTGGACTTGGAAAAGCACTCCACGTTTTCCCTCAGCTCTTTTTTTTTCCCCCTCTTTTCTTTTTCTGCATTTGCTCATTACTCTATCTTTTCAATTTAGGGATGGCCTGGATCCTGCCATGTAAATCAAAGAAGAGAGGGCCTGACTCAGCCGCCTAGCCTGGGTCACCTGGAACCCATTATGATACAGGCTCATAAACACCTCCATTTTCCCTTCAGAGAGAGACCAGACCCACTGAAGTTAAGCTACCTGCATAAGAGCTGAGTGCGATCAGCTGTACTTAATCTTTAAATGTCCAACCCGCTGATAACCTTTGGTTTGCTTTGATAACTACGAAATAAATTCTCACTGCGTCGGATCCCAGCATTCTGGTTTCCATTCAAGGCTGTGGTGCAAATGTCATGGAATCTTGGACTGGACAGCAGTCCTTGGAGATCTCTGGGGCCAGTTACTGGCTTTCAGGCACTTAATTTCTAAGCCTCCCTCTGCCAACTTTAAATTTCCTTAGGGAATGACACAACGTTTCTGCATTATCAAGCTTTAGGTACTCCGTGGAGTGAAAACCATTTGGAGGTGGGAGAAGGGAGGAAAAAGAAAGATCCATCAAGTTCAAAGCTTTACAGTCATTATAACAGAAAGAACACTGGTCTGAGTTTCAAGCGTCTTGGGTTTGAATCCAACTCCTCTGTTCTTGTCCCTCCTCCCCGACCCTCCCACCCTCCCAGCAGTGTGATCTTGTGAAAAGGATGTTAACTCTTCTAATCCTCATTTTTTCTTCAATGAGGAGAATGGTCAGGACTTCTCAAACTTTCATGAATATATAAATCACTTGGGGTCTTGTAGTTTTATTGTGAGGATTAAATTAGTTAATGTATATAAAACTATTAGAATGGCTGGCTCATAACACTAGATAAATATCAGTTTTATTATTATTTAACATCATGAGGATTTCCCCATGTCATTCAGAAACACTTCAGAAATATAATCTTATGGAGACTCTGAAATGTCTCTAGTATGAGTATACCTATAATAATTTAATTATCTATTTTCTTATTTTTGCCTATGATATTGCTGTTCTGAAAAATCTTTGTATTTGATTCCTTGCCCATAGACATGAATTTCCTGCAAGTAATAGGAAGTAAATCTAACAGGTTTCACTAAGATCCAAACTACGGATCATGCGATGATTCGTAGCAATGAAATCAGCTTCATTTTTATTTAACAGACATGTATCACACACCTCCCATGGGTCAGGCACTGTGCTGGGTGTTCGGTACAGAGTGATAAACAAGACAGGCGTGAACCCTGTCCTCAAGGGTCCTAAGCTAGCAGCAAAGTCAGATTTTAAAAATGTAATCACAACAAAGCATGATGAGTCTTACGATGGGAAAGTCGAGGGAGCATATAACCAGGGGGACTAATTCAGGAGAAACTCAGAGAGGGAGGAGAAAGGGCTGTTTATGCTGAGTCTAGATAGAGAAGGAGTTGTCCAGTGAAGGGGAGGGCAGGAGGCTGAGAGAATAGTAGGTACAAGATAATTACTAATATTCTTCAGTTTCTATCTTCTTTATATGGTGGCTGCTGTTTTAATTTTAGTTTGTTAGAACATCAAAACTCCGATTTATTGCTTTGAGTCCATTAAAGCTTTCACCTTAGAAAGTCAAATATCTTATCAGACTTGAGCATTTGTATCATATTTGATAATAGTACTGTCATGTCTCCACAGTGATGTAGCATCAGGACCTTGAGTAGTCCTAGAAATCCAATGGAGAAGGCAATGGCACCCCACTCCAGTACTCTTGCCTGGGAAATCCCATGGATGGAGGAGCCTGGTAGGGTACAGCCCATGGGGTCGTGAAGAGTCGGACACTACTGAGCCACTTCACTTTCACTTTTCCCTTTCATGCATTGAAGAAGGAAATGGCAACCCACTCCAGTGTTCTTGCCTGGAGAATCCCAGGGACAGAGCAGCCTGGTTGGATATAGTTGATGGGGTCGCACAGAATCGGACATGACTGAAGCGACTTAGCAGCAACAGCAGAAATCTGATATTCTTCATTTATTGGGATAGGTCCTAGCTGTTGATAATCTCAGTTTTATGTGATTATGCATCATAGTTAATTACTATGATCTACTTGAGAGTTGAATCGAACTGATCGATACATTTGTACTTAATATTCACCAAAATTATAATACTATGCAGAGTCAGGGTTCTCAATGTGTATGTATACTGCTTTGATGATATATTTCTGGAATTCAGGAATATCCAAGGCTATGATTGGTTATTGATTGCCAGTGCTGGAAATGGAAGTGGGTAGAAGAGCTTGTTTCTTTAATTTTTTTTTTCTATTACAACTTTTTTTCATTCAACATTTTGTAATGTTTTCCTATGTGAGTACATCATTCTTTTCTCAAAGCCATATAGTCCATTGTAGTTTATGTAGCCAATCAATTATTGATGGATAAATATTTAGCTTGTTAATATTAATAGTTCTTTCTCCTACAATCTTGCTATGTAGGTTGTCATCGTGTACCTTCTTCGAGTCTTCCTGCAGTGTTAATTACCTAGATGTACAATTGCTGTTTTAAAGATAGAGATTGTTTCTGTTTTCTCTTCATCCTGAAAGAAAGAAAAGAAAGTGAAGTTGCTCAGTCGTGTCCAACTCTTTGTGATCCCATGGACTGTAGCCCACCAGGCATCTCTGTCCATGGGATTTTCCAGGCAAGAGTACTGGAGTGGGTTGCCATTTCCTTCTCCAGGGGGTCTTCCTGACTCTGGGATCGAACCCAGGTCTCCCGCATTGCAGTCAGATGCTTTACCCTCTGAGCCACCATCCTGAGTCATTATTTATTCATTCAACAACCAAAGACTGCTGTGGGTCACAGTAAAAAGATGAAGGCACAATCTTATTTTTAAGTTTATCTTCAAGCTGGAGAGATAAATATTCAGAGTATAATAAAGCTGGCTGGGCTTGGGTGGGGGTTATTGTTGATGAAAGGAGGATATGAGTTTAAGCTGAAGATAATGGCTGTCATTTATGTATAGCAAAGGGTCAAAGAGTATTTGATAGATCATCGTGGTAGACATTTCCATTGTTGCCATGAGCTACTATAAGTACTTATTATTGGGCTAAAATAATCTTAATTTGTGTTCATTTGTATCACAATTCTTCATACAAATATTTTTCACTCTGAATTTATATCTTTTATGGATTTTGAAGTCACATAGACCTCAAATCCTGGCTCCACCATTCATGAATTATATGATCATGAGGTAAAAAATTTTGCTATATCAGTTTCTTCTTTTATAAAATAGATGTTTTTCTGTCTAGGCATATATAGACTATCTGTCTATATAGATTAGGTAGATATTTTTATGAATTAGTAACTAAGCCATGTGTAAATGAATCAAGTGATTATTAGAGCTATTAGACTGAAATCTGGCATCTATGAGAATATACAAGCTTGAAACTAGAAGTGTTTGAAATTGGTAAGTTAAAAAGTCAGTAATGTGTTTGCTGAATTTTAGTGATTTAATAACCAAGCCCAACTAGAAATTAACTGGTGTGGTAATGTTCTATATAGAAGTATGAGACCAAATATACCCAGCTTATTTTATTATATTCTCTCTTTCCCTTTGGTATTTAAAAGTGGAATGAAGTCGAAGTCCCCTTCTCTGGATCCATCCATCTGTATTTAAGTTCCTGCCCCCAACTCATTCAACCGACTTGCTGTTTTACCAGCACGACTACTCCCATAGTCAGGCTGGTCGTCTCTGTGTTTTAGGACCTTCCTTTGCTTATTCCCACCTTTATGCAGGTCTCTGTTTTCAGGAAGCTTATAATCTAGTGGTGAAGAAGGACATTAAAAGAAGTAATTATCAAAAAGTGAGATGAGTGCTATGTGGAATTTATGGGGTGCCATAACGACAGGCAGCAGGGGAACCTAATGTGGCATTTCTGAGAAATGCCATTTATTGATTCAACAAATAAGTCTGATGAACCCTTAGTATGGGCCAGACACATATTAGGCCTAGCTGGAAATTTAAAAGGAAACATAACAGACATAGCCTGTAAAAATGATGTTTAGGCTGGAACCTGAAGGATGAGTAGGAAATAATTGTGTGACAGGAGGTAGGAGAGGAAGATGATTTTCAGGGGATAACTGGAAGGCTGAGTGATGCTTTAATGTGAGGTGAGAATAATTGTGTGAAGTCCAAGCCAGCCCTGGGATTCTGGGTACACTGTGCAGCTGGGTAAATGGGAGTGCCATTTACGTACATGATGAGTTGCAGGTTTGGGGAGTGACGGGGTTGGAGATTCATTCATTTATTTATTCCACAGCTTTGGAAAGAAGTAGAAGAGAGTGTAGCAGTTGAAGAGAGGGATTTTGTAAGGTGGAAGAGACTCAAGTACGATTTAAATGTTAATTAAAAAAGAAGATACCGGTGAAGACAGGGAAGTTTAAACCCCAGAGTGAGGGAGTGACAGATGACATGGGATTCTCAGGAAGGCAGGCAGAGGAGCATGAGATGGGGGCAAAGCAAGTGGAGGGACTAGACTTAGATGGAGGGAGTGGTCCTCGAAGGACTAACGGAGGACTGGAAGAGTGCTGGTACTTCGTTAGAATGGGAGGCCTGGTAGTATTTTACCCACGCGCAGGATTGTTGCCAATTCAAGAGGTGACGTGTCCTTAGGGGAGTCAAGCACAGGGAGCAGGTGGCAGCTATTGAGGCTACTGACCTCCACGTGACCGACAGCAGATGCTCAACTGAGTCCCAAGAGCCCAAGAGGATGGCCCTATTCCATTTTCTAAAAAAATTAATTTTCATCGGAGTATAGTTGCTTTGCAATATTGTGTTTGTTTCTACAGTACAGCAAAATGAATCAGCCATACGTATACATATATCCCTCCTTTTGGGACTTCCTTCCCACTGAAGTCACCACAGAGCTTTGAGTAGAGTTTCCTGTGTTACACAGTAGGTTCTCATTCAGTTCAATTCAGTCCAGTCGCTCAGTCGTGTCCAACTCTTTGTAACCCCATGGTCTGCAGCACACCAGGCTTCCTTGTCCATCACCAGCCCCCGGAGCTTGCTCAAACTCATGTCCATTGAGTTGGTGATGCCATCCAACCATCTCATCCTCTCTCGTCCCCTTCTCCTCCCGCCTTCAATCTTTCCCAGCATCAGGGTCTTTACAAATGAGTCAGTTCTTCTCATCAGGTGGCCATAGTATTGGAGTTTCAACTTCAGCATCAGTCCTTCCAATGAACATTCAGGACTGATCTCCTTTAGAATTGACTGGTTTGATCTCCTTGCAGTCCAAGAGACTCTCAAGAGTCTTTTCCAACACCACAGTTCAAAAGCATCGATTCTTCAGCACTCAGTTTTCTTTATAGTCCAACTCTCACATCCATACATGACTACTGGGAAAACCATAGCTTTGATTAGATGGACCTTTGTTGACAAAGTAATGTCTCTGCTTTTTAATATGCTGTCTAGGTTGGTCATAGCTTTTCTTCCAAGGAGCAAGTGTTTTTTAATTTCACGGCTGCAGTTCCCATCAGCCATCTATTCTATACAGAGCATCAATAGTGCAGATGTGTCAATCCCAGTCTCCCGAGAGGATGGACCTATTCTTGAGTGTGCCTTTGTTTTGCTTGTAAAATATCAGTTGATGATCCAACAGAAATCATGGAAAGAAAAATCACTTCCATCCCATCATCTTGTACAGATTGTTATTTCAATTCAACATATATTTTGCAAGGGTTAGTATTACATGCTTTTAAAAAACTTGTATTAAGCAAAATGTTTTTTGCAGAATTTTTGCATTAACTTTTGAAACTTATGACTACTTTGTTAGCTTTATTTATGATTCAGTCAAGTAGAATTTCCCCAGTTCTCATTAAAACCCACACAAAAATGAATATAGCTTTAGCAAAGAACAATAAATACTTTTTTTTTCCTTGCAGAGGACTAACTTCAACAGATATAGTAAGAAGAAATCTAAACTTAAATGCCAATGTGCCTCAGGTAGTTCAGAGTGTTACCAAATATTTCAATGACTTTATCTGTATTTTTTAATCTTTAATTTTGCCATTTTAATGAATTTACGGAAATAAAATAATACCTTGCTGCTTACTTTACATGAGAGAATTACAAAGATTATATATATATATATATATATATATATATATATAAAACAGTGCTAGTGGTAAAGAATCTGCCAATGCAGGAGATATAACAGATGCAAGTTTGATTCCTAGGTCAGGAAGATCCCCTGGAGGATGAAATGACAACCCATTTCAATATTCTTGTCAGGAGAATCCCATGGACAGAGGAGCCTGGCAGGCTACAGTCCATAGGGTCAAAAGAGTCAGACACAACTGAGCATTTGAGCACACAGCATATATATATATATATATGCTCATTTATATGTATATACACATAAATGAGAAGAGCATAATATGAACCATTCACTATCTGACAACTTTTGAAGATTCAACTCTAAGCATAATTTCAACCATCACTTTAGGAGCTCAAGGTAGCTGTTCACACTGATAACCAAACCATTTCCAGCCTTGGGTTAAGGTAATCTGTTCGCACAGATGGAGGGGTAAAGATGGAAATTCATATTCAGAACTATGGTTTCCCCATGTTTTTCCCTGAAGGCATGTTATTTTCTTTTTGTCATTTGGTACCAACTGGTGAACTACATAACTTTGAGATAGATGGAAACATTATTTTTTAACATGGTTGGCTTCAAGTCTTGATATATTAAATGAGAAGGGAACATGGGAAATGGTGGTCCCTTCCAAAGACCATCAAATCATTCTTTTAAGGGACTTTGTAGCTAAAACTTTCACTTTTTTTTTTTTTTTCCATTTCTTTGTGAGAAACTGTCCACACACAGCTCCTTTAATCTAACGAAAGGTGATTCATCAGGGGAAAGTTCTAGGGTACTGGTGAGATACCATCTTTAAAGGATACGTTAGGACTTGCCCTCTGAGAGAAAGAACCAGAAGGAAGTTAACTGCTGAACTGCATGTCTAAGCCGGAAGACTTGTTTTCAGCTCAGAGAGTTGTGTTGGTTCAACGAAAGTATTATTCACAGGGAATGAGACTGGAAGATCCAAAAATAGTTGACTTAAGTCATTGCCTTTTTAAGTCTGAAGTCACAGATACATAATTGTATTAATTAGTGTATGGGGAAACCTTTTCTTCTCAACATGTAAAAAATTGTAGTCCTTATAGTTGTTTATAAGATTTCTAGACTTCTCCAAAGGGGAAATCTGAAAAAAAAATTACATTATAAATTATTTGGAAGTTTCTCTTTGTAGAACTAAGCCACATGTCAAACATTTCATATGTCTTATAACTCAGGCACCTACTCAAAACTTTCTCCTCTTATGTTTGATTATAAAAGAGTCCTTGAATAAGAAAATGAAGACATTTGCTGGTTTTCCCTGGGACTTTAATCAGTTGATATCTGACAGGTGCTTTTATTTTCCTGGCCTTGAAATCTTTCTGGATGAGATGTGGGAGAAATATTTGTGAATGCCCTCTTGGTTAGCAAATAAATCTTTCCTCTTTTCATTTTCTTTTCTGTATTCTTAGCTCATCATCCTCCCTTCAACACACACTCACATGCATGCCTCCAAAGTTCTTATTCCTTTTCTTCCAGTCCAGAGCAGAAAAACGCTTTCAGAGTTGGCTGACTGACTTGCAGCTGCTTATCCATGACATTGCTGAGGACACAACCTGAATGTCCTCAGGTTCCATAGCCTATGAGTACAAATGAGGTATATAGCATTAACACTTGGATTCTGCTGCTCAAAATATTTTACACTTGACTCCTGTTAGGCCCAGCAAGGCTTCCATAGGCATTCCTGGCAGTTTCCTGGGCTGTCTTGCATTTTGCTAGATTGCATCAGTGCATCTGGATATGACACCCTCTGGGGGGTCTCTAGGTCAGGGGTCCCCAATCTCTGGGTCAAGGACCAGTACTAGGAACTGGGCTGCACAGCGGGAGGTGAGTGGCAGACCAGTGAGTGAAGCTTCATCTGTATTTACAGCCACTCCCCATCACTTGCATTCCCGCCTGAGCTCAGCTTCCTGTCAGATTAATGGCAGCATTAGACCCACTCCAGTGTTCTTGCCTGGAGAATCCCAGGGATGGGGCATCCTGGTGGGCTGCCGTCTATGGGGTCGCACAGACTCGGACACAACTGAAGTGACTCAGCAGCAGCAGCAGCAGATTCTCATAGGATCATGAACCCTAACCCTAAAGTCCAGGCGGAATATCCCAAGACTGCCGCAAAACAGAAATAAAGTGCATAATAGATGTAATGAGCTTGAATTATCCCCAAACCCCTGTCCTGGTCCGTGGAAAAATTGTCTCCTGTGAAACCCAATTCTGGTGCAGAAAAGCCCGAGTACCATTGCTCTAGGCAGTTGACTTGGGCACTTCCTATGCTCAGCTGGACTGTGCTCCGCTGTTGCCTTTACCATTTCTCTCTGCCAGGCATAGCTCTACCCTAGTCCGGGGGCTGTCTCTCAATTTTCTTCTGGCTTTCCCCTCCAATCCCCTCTTTTCAGAGCAGATCAAAAAGCCAGGTTAACAAGGTTGGGTGGAAAGCCAGATGCAAGTCACCAGAACCTTTTCTTCCTTTTTAGTCTAATGTAAAAGTCCTCAGGCAAAGTCACTCACAAGAGCAGAATCTCAGATGTGTTAACAGTGGGCTTTGATCCAGTAAGGTCTCAGCCTCCAATGGGGCAATGGGATTTTGAAACTAAACAAACATTTTCTTGAGCATCTATTTTGTGCTCTACTGTGTGCTAAATACTTATCTTTGCTGTTTCATTTAATTCTCATAGTCCTCTGTATAATGCTTTTTATTGTTATTTGCATGTTAGAGATGAGAAAACTGAGGCTCAGAGAGGATAAGGAATTCACTCACCCAAGATCATAGAGCTGATGAGGGTGGAGTTAGGGTCTGGTTACAGGGTACACGCTTACTGTCTTATATGCATGCGTGTAGTGTGCTAAGTTGCTTCAGTTGGGTTGGACTCTTTGCAGGCCAGGCTCCTCTGTCCATGGGATTCTCCAGGCAAGAATACTGGAGTGGGTTGCCATGTCCTCCACCAGGACTGTCTTATACACATTGTCTTCACTCTGGATAAGAAGTTACTTTCATCGCAGTAAAATACACCTTAGCTTCTAAGAAGAAAAACTGCTCTAAAAAAAGGATGCAAACAACTTAATTTTTATGTCACCCTAAAATCAATCAGAGTAAAGTCTATTAATTAAAAAGAAAAGATATAAATACTCCTGGCTAAAGCAGGTTAAGTGGGGTGTTTATATATCTTCATCATTATCACTACTATTTTCAACATTCACAAGAATAAATGACATAATTCATGTGAAAGTACTTAGAAAGCACCACATTATGTGAAGATTCCAATATGAGAATGAGTAAGAAATTACTTTTTTGCATGGAATTTACATGAAATTTACCTTATCCTAGTCTTGTAAATCAGTGGGCTATTTGTACAGTATTGTGAGTCGTTACCTATTAGATGAATAAACATAAACTCAGACTTTGTGGCTGCTAATCTGACACTTATGACTGACACGAAATTGTTTTAAAAGATTCTGTCCAAGGAACTTAATATTTTGCAGAAAATCTTTCCGTCTTGTTCCAGGAGCCCAAAGCCTTGAGTTGCTATTCTGTTGAATGAAATGTAATGCAAGAGAGTTAATCTTGCAATAGTTCCTGTAACTGCGACTCGGGAAAAGGAAGGGAGTGGAGCTTCAGAGACAGCCTCCGACCACAGAGAATGTGTGTGTGAGGGAGGGAGGCGGGGGGCTGTGCTGAAACCGAGGTCCGGGGAGGACAGTGGCGGGGGGAGGACAGTGGGGGTGGGGGAGGACAGCGGGAGGCAGCCTCTGGCCAGACAGGCTGCTTTCCTGAGAAGGCCTTTTGTGTTGAGACCCAATATTGATAGTTTGGTTCCATTACTAACTGGTCGTTGTTAGAAAGGACGTTGTTTTCGCCTTTCTGTGCAAAATATTCTATAACAGTTTTACTTTCTTTTTAACTTCCATTGGAATGAGGAGGGATGTGTAACTTCCATTACACATTAGAGCTTGCAAGGGGCTTTCCAAAGCCGTCTCCTTTCTAGTTCTTAAACCAAGGTAAGAAACTAGGTAGTTATTCATCCTCTCTTTGGCAGAAAGAAAATACCACTGTAAGAATAAGTGACTCAGAGCAGCTGCCAGGACCTGTACATCTGTAGCTGAATCCCATCCCACCCCCACTCCCCCCCATCTCCTCTAACCCAGAGCTCTTTCACAAATTTGGGAGTACTTCCTCTGCTCCGTACACCCTGGGTTCAGTGGGTGCGGAAATGCCATGTTGAATGCTATTACAGAAAAGTGTTCATATTTTTCAGATGGCATTTAGGAAGATGGCTAACAAAAAGGAACACCGAGAGCACTAAAAATGGCGTACCTTTCCACTCTCTCAAGCTTCCTCCAGTGGTGGCTCCACCATTCTCCTAATCTCCCAGTTCAGAAAGTCATCTTTGACTACATCCCGGCCTTACCTTGCCCTATATCACGGGTCCCAACTGGTGTCATGGAGAGAATGTGGCAGATATGAATGCTGTCATGGGCATTCAGTTCAATTATTACCAAAATGGTAAAGGCTATCTGTTACTGTTACTACTTCACGCTCCTTTTTGACTGTTTTTTAAAGTCAGAGCAGACATAAACAGTGTTAGAACAAATGTGCCTGGCTTGGACATTCCTTGACTAAGGAAGGGCAGGTAGATGACAGATACTCTATGGAAATTTGAATTCATAGCACAGCTGCAGACTTCCCTTCTCTAAAGAAAAACCTGTTTTGGTCACTCACATTGACATATCTGGGCTTCCCTGGTGGCGCAGTGGTAAAGAATCTGCCTGTCAATGCAGGAGATGTAGAAGACCCGGGTTTGATCCCTGGCTTGGGAAGATCCCCTGGAGAAGGAAATGGCAACCCACTCCAGTATTCTTGCCTGGAAATTTCTATGGACAGAGGAGCCTAGCAGGCTATAGTTCATGGAGTGGCAAAGAGTCGGATATGACTGAACACGCGTGCGTGTTTTTGATGTATCTGCAAAAATGGTAGGAATAAAATTACTTCTGACACTGTAGTGTCCCCTCCCTTGGTTCTGGTTTAGAACCAACACAATGAGAGAAATGTTGAATGTCCAACCAAGTAACAATTCAAATGAATCCCACAAGAACAGGAAACCAAGTGGAAATCAAAATATAAGCTGTTTGCTAAAGTTGACATCAATAATCCCTGAAGTGAAAACAATGAAATTAGAATATTGTTTGGGTTTCCCTCCAACCTGATAACTGAACAAGAAATCAGCCTATTTTCATCATTTCCGGTTTAAGAGTTAATGAGGTGGAGAAAGTCCAACAGAAACTGGGCAGTGACGTTTGCCCCTTTGTCAATGACAAAATCATGGAGCAATTTCCTGGTCTGCAAAAACATCCCAATAAATCTCCCCTGTATACCATTAGGAAGAAGTTGTGTGGCGCTGGGTGGACTTCAGAAGGCTGCTAACCTTGGGCGGCTGGGCTGTTATCCCGCTCTTATTGCTCAGTGGAAAATTCAGCAGAATTGCTAAGTAACAGGAGACTAGGTTCAGGGCCATAAATCTGCGAGGGATGCTTGCCGACATCCCCGGTGCTTTGCAGAGTGAATTTACCAAGGTCACTCTTGCTGAGCTTCCTTTGAGTTGGAGGTTACAGCTTACTGTCAGGCCCAGAGCCAGGCTCTTAATCATCGAGGGAACCAGAAGGTGAGGGGTGGGGAGTCTGTGAATGGTACCTTGAGGCCTGGTCCCAGTGTCAAAGGGAGCCTGGGAAGAAGCCCCCTACAGAATGACAGCCCCTGGGGAGCCTTCCCACCATAGCTGAGAGCCTGCCCTGCACCTGCTGCTTTAGCTCTGTTACTCAGTCATCTGGGGACTTCCCCCGCCCATTTATTGAATCAGGTAGAAACTTCTGCCCACTGTCTTCAAAATCTTCTCATTATGCTTTAAACATCTGTACATATCTCCTAATCATTCTTGGATTTAGCCACAGCAGTCTTCACTATCTTCATTTGGGTTTCTCCCTTCTAAAGCTTAGTCACCCACTGATGAATGTCTGAGTTTCCTTCCTTTGAATTTGTTTTGGCGACAGAAATACCAAAGGGCAGGAGAGGTTGGCAGAGTGTAAAGGCGTATTTGGAGGCCCTTTGGAGGCAGCAGTGGGAGAGGGGAGGAGAGTCCAACCAAGGTAAGAAATCCAGCCAGCAGCAAGAGGGAGCTCAGTCTACCTGGGGAGGGAGGAAGGTGTCTTAGAACAGCAGCACAGCTGCAATGGAAAGGTGAGGGAGTCTGGGACTCCAGAGCCCTACATTTAATGTTTATAAATATGTGTTATTTCATTCGCTCCTCACTGAAGTGTTGCCAAATGGACAAGGCAGGCGTTAAGCATTTTTGAGGTGATAAACTGAGATTCTGAGCGATAATAAGACCTTGACCAGTAAGTCTGAACCTGTCTTACAATCATAAATTATGTTTATTTTATGCCAGGCGTGAGTAATTTCTTTGGTAAAGGCCCAGGTTAAAATATTTTAGGCCTTGCGGGCCACAGGGTCTCTGTCACAACCGCTCAACCCTGCTGTTGTAGCACAGAAGCCTCTGTAAACATCCATAGACAACACACAACATAATGCACGCAGCTGTGTTCCTGCTGAGCCTTATTAACAAAAACAGACAGGAGGTCAGATTTTGCCCATGGGCTGTAGTTGGCAGATCCTTGTTCTACGTCATAAAGTTGTAACTGACCATATGTCAAGGGTGAGGGTTCATAGACTACTAAACACTTTCTTAAGTCTGAATTCTCAAAATGCAGATAGTAAGTAATAGAGTATAAAGGAATATGACTTCACCTCAAGTGATTCAACAAGGAAAGAACCCGGGGAAGCTAGTCAATGGGCAGGTTACTGGATAGTGAGGCGACAGGAACTCAGGAGATGCCCACAGCAGATAGGGAAGGTGAGAGATGCCAACGAGCTGATTTTCTAGGTGCCTCTGCAGTGGGAGTGCCATGGGAACCTCGTGGTTCTCTCCTCAACTCTCTCCCGGGTATGCCTACATTTTCTACTCCAAGCACTTCTCCCAGAAGCTGTCACTCCCCTTTCTGATATGACACATATCCTGGAATTTGCTTCCTGGAGCCAAAATACAGGCTCTTCTCTGAGGTCAAAGCCAGATGCCTTGATGGGGAGAGGAGCTGGGTGACTTAATAGCAAAAGGTCTTTGCCTTTTGTCTACCCACTTCTGGCTCTAGTTGGGTGACCTTATTGTTTGGTGACTTTAAAAGTGGATAGATCCACTTGTCTGCCCACCTGACTGGCTAGATCTGCTAATAAGGCTAGGAGGGTACAAAGGAGAAACTCTCAGGCTAGAACTCACTCTTTGAATGTTGTACATTTCTGTTTATACTCAGAAAATGGACTTATTCTCAGGTGCCACGAGTCTCCAATTCCTTCCGTGGTCTTCAGTGTACATTTCCAGCCACATCCCATGCTCCCTGCTCCCTGCAGTTTCTGTCACCTAGCATGGCTCTCCTTTACTTCCATCCCTTCCTCTCCACTTGGCCAACCCTTGTCCCTCTTTAAGGTCCACCTCATGGCAGATTTGCTGCCTCCTTCACGGCACTTTCTCCCTTTAGCCCCTTACTGCCTGTACCTGTCGTTTAACATTTTATTTTAAGCTGCTTTATGATCCTCAGGGTTAATTAATTTTTCATGTGTATCTTGTTCTGCAATGAAAATTGAGCTACTTGGAGGCGTTGTCTGGGTTTGATCTGTGTCAACCAGCACACTGCTCTGCTTATAGTACAAACTCAGCAAACACCTGTCAGGTGGGATAAACCCACAGCTATGATCCTCTAACATGGACGGTCTCTTCGAGTTTCTCACGGCCTCTTGAGTGTCAGAACTCCTATTTAGCCAGCTCCTTTGAATTGTTGTTGTTCCTTTCTCTCTCAGAACGTGACACTAGTTCTCCCAAGCGTAGGTTGGAAGGCATGAGTGACAGCACATGAGAAATGACCCCGTGGAAACGTCGACCCTCACCTTGTCCAGGTCTAGTCAGTGTTCCGTGAAATCCATGAGAGCAGAGGCTGTGGGTCATCACTGGACCATTTCTCACCATCGTATTTCCTCCAGCTAGCAAGTGCCCGGCACATAGTAGATGCTTAATAATTATTGATGGAGTTAATAATTATTGGTTAAAGGAAAGAATGAAGGAGCGAATGTTATCTTGATCTGGTTTTGGGTCACTTTCTTGCCTTACGGGAAGGGAAGTGCTCATTCAGTCATGTCCGACTCTTTTTGCCACCCTGTGGACTGTAGCCCTCCAGGCTCCTCTGTCCGTGAGATTTCCCAGGCAAGAATACGGTTGCCATTTCCTTCTCCAGGGGATCTTCCTGAGCCAGGGATTGAACTCATGTCTCCTACATTGTCAGGCAGGTTTTCTACCTGCTGAGCCATTGGGGAAGCCATGGGAATGGGACTGATTGTCACTGAGTGGGAGAGCTTAGCTGTCTTTCCTCTAAGAACAGCTCAGCCCTAAGTATTTTGCTCTCACATGAGGCCCATCAGACCACATGCAAGCAGAATGTTAGCTGGCAGATGCCAACCTACCAGATCCCCATGGACCAGATTAGCACTGTTCTTGAAGCTGGTAATGTACAGAGATCCAACAACTAAAGTGGCTTTCTGAGGCCACACCTCCTTATATAACCCACTAGAGCTTGCTTCGTACCTCACTGACACGTGCTCCTATGTTTATCCACTGCTGCTGCTGCTGCTGTCGATTCAGTCGTGTTCGACTCTGTGCGACCCCACAGACGGCAGCCCACCAGGCTCCCCCGTCCCTGGGATTCTCCAGGCAAGAACACTGGAGTGGGTTGCCATTTCCTTCTCCAATGCAGGAAAGTGGAAAGTGAAAGCAAAGTCGCTCAGTCGTGTCCGACTCTTAGCAACCCCATGGACTGCAGCCTACCAGGCTCCTCCGCCCAGCGGATTTTCCAGGCAAGAGGACTGGAGTGGGGTGCCATTGCTTTCTCCATGTTTATCCACTAGAAGTTTGGAAATTCCTCCACAGAGTGGGTGGGTCACACATACAGTAAATGCTCAGGGGTGATGATTTGCTGTTTGACTATTAAGCAAAACTTGCTTTAAAGGCCCAAATAATATAGCAATATTATTAATGATAATATTAATTAATGGTAATTAATTAATTACCACTTAATGGTAAAATATTTCCTTTTCCTGAGTAACGCTTTCATACAAGTATTTTCCTCCTTGGGTCGTTATGTAACAATGTACTCAGAAAAAGGGTCAGCTGTATTGATTTAGTTGGCTCATGGATGCGTACATGAGCTTATCCGGTGGCTCAGACCGTGAAGAATCTGCCTGCCAAAGCAGAAGAAGCAAGAGATGTGGGTTCGATACCTGGGTCAGGAAGATCCCTGGAGAAGGGAATGGCAACCCATTCCTGAATTCTTGCCTGGAGAATTCAATGCGCAGAGGGGCCTGGCAGGCTATAGTCTATTAAGTGGCAGAGTCAGACAGGACTGAGCGAATGACATTTTCACTTTCACTTATGCATACTTACCACAAGGTGGCAGCATAGCAGCCCTTACTTGCTCATTAGGGTGACCTATCTCTCTCTCTCTCTCTCTTTTTTTTTTTTTTTTTTTTGATGTATCTCTTTTAAACTGAGATAGTGAGAGTCCTCCCACCTTAAGTTTCCAAAACCTAAAAGTATATCCATATGACCTAGCTTTTAGTTAGGCAGATTTTATAATTAAACACATACTCTCATAAGTCCAAGTACTTGCACAAATATTCTCACATACACCCTCTCCCATATTCTCACATTCAAGTCTTTCCCATACTGAGAGGCTGGATATTCTGTATATTCCATCCAGCACTTAATCATGTGCAAATCATGTGTATCAATAATTATGCAACCTCTTGTGTAAGTAGGCAAAATCAATTAAATGAAACGTCTAAAGCAGTATACCAAGACTAATCCATTTCAGAGGTATTATTATTGTTATTACAAACAAGATGTGTCATGATTCTCGGCTGGAACAGGGATGGTTGCTATAGAAGGAAGGTCTGTATGAGGCTGGAGGAAAGGTGCATCGGGAAGATGTCATCATCTTTTGGTTATAAATATCTACTGAGCACAAATTGTCCATTATTTCATTGTCTCAACAGTTGGTCCTTGCCATGTAAGAGCTTAGGATTCAATGTTATATGAATAACAGAGAAAAAAAAAAGCAGCGAGTAGGTGAAAAGGTAAGTACCATAACCATTATCTGAGAGCAAGGAGGGAAGCAAAGAAGAGAGAAGATAGTAGAAACAGCAGTATGAAATGGTCTGGTCAAAAGATCATGGGAATAATAAGAAGGAGACCCAGTCTTGTCTTGGCTCTGCCCTTCCCTGTTCTTGGCCACCTCAGTTTCCCCACGTGTAGAAGGAAGAATTGGGACTTGGGTCTGGGAAGCTTTACAGGAATTTGTTTTGTTGCTAACAGTTGATGTTAGCGATACACTTCAAAAAGAATTGTGTTGAAATAAGTTAGAGGATGCAAATTATTATTTTGCATCTCATCCTCTCCCTGTGCCCTTCAGAGAGTCACATGTATGTTAGCATATTGAAAGTCTGGAGTGAGGAAACTGGCTTAGCTTTGTCTAACCTGTCATTTCAAAGTTATTATAATTTAACCATTGAACACTTTTTTTCCCTTCACTGCACTCAAGACACAGCAGTTAACATCACATCGAATATTAATGATCTTTGATAAATAGTTTGGGAAGCAGTGACTTAGGAAGTCTTTTAAAACCTGTCCAGCTCTAGAATCTGAATCAGAAGCTCCAGAAGGGTGGAACCAAGTCTGACTTACTTACTCTTTAGCTCTACTGCTTGGTGTAAGTGACCAATAACATTTTCAAAATCAATGAAAGAATTGTGGCAAGATAGGTTTTTCCCTCTTTCTCCTAGAAAGCAAGGGCTATGTCCACCGCTCTTCTGAAGTTAGGGACATATCAAATTAGAGCAACTTCAGCTAGGGAAAGGAGACAAAGACTTCGTTTAGCATAAAAACACAGGGGGGAATTATTCTGTCTTTCTTGGTGATGTAAGTGTGATTGCCTTGAAGGTATTTGCCTCTAATTGGATTGGTTTTCCATTTCTTCCTCTGTTGTCGTGTGTGTGTGTATGTGTTAGTCACTCAGTCATATCCAACTCTTTGTGACCCCATGGACTGTAGTCCACCAGACTCCTCTGTCTTGGAATTCTCCAGGCAAGAATACTGGAGTGGGTTGCCGTGCCCTTCTCCAGGGGATCTTCCTAACCCAGGGGTTGAACCTGGATTTCCTGCATTAGCAGGCAGATTCTTTACTGCGAGTGGTAGTCTTACCTGGAACTATCTAGAAAAAAGTAAAATCAGATGGAAGGAAATGACTGACAACCCCATTCTGAAGATCACAGTGAAGAAAGGATTCCCAGGGTGGGGAAGAATTTTAAGAGACCTAGAGGCTCCCATAGTGGAAGATAAAAGAAGAGAGATTCTGGAGAAGGGAGAGCTCCCTAAAGGAGGATGACATGGTGACAGAGTGATTGCCCCCGGCAAATTAAAGAAGTTTGAGCAGCTGGTAGAATGAGCTGAATAAGACAGAGGAACTGCTCCACATGCTAATGAAATTCTGTGTGGGTTACGGTGGGTGTCCTGAGTCAGGAGTAAAGAACACAAATGTGGATTCTACCGGATTCTGAGTATGTGCGTGTTTGAAGTTAAACATTTCTCAGGGACTAGACCATTATGGTATTAAAGGCATAATAAGGGAAGGGACAAAGTGCTACAAAGCCAACTCTACTGATAGGAAAAGTACTATAGCGTGAGATTTCAGGCTGGACCCAACTAAAGACATCTGCTTCTTCCCGTGAACTCAGACACACTCTGGAAAGTGCCTGTTAAAATGCATTTTGTGGCCAGAGGAGAAATAATCCATTGATCCAGTAGTGATCATATTCACTACATTTGCTACTACTTTTGCTAGGAAGCAAAAGAGTCCTCGGTAAATTCTGTTGGGGAAAGAAAAGCTGTGAGGAGGAGGCAGTGCTGCAGGGTTGTACTGTCGAGGTCCTGGGAGTCAGGAGTCAAGGTTCAAAGGTTGGGGGGGGACTCCAAATATAAGACGTGGGAGACATCAAAATTATGTTTCATCTACTTTTACAGTTTTGTTCAGAGCAGACATAAAAAAAGATGATGTCAGGTAGAAAACAAAAGGTCTTAGAAGGCAGCCCAGGCCTCCCCATTTCTGCTTTGTATCAAATGTCCTGACCTTATTAAGTAACTTTCTTCTAATAATAAAGTATCAATGTTTGTAATGATTAAATATTTATACACATGTTTATATATTTATGTTAATTGTCCATACAAATAACAATTACTATTTTAAAAAGCTTTTTTTGATGTGTACCATTTTAAAGTCTTTACTGAATTTATTATAGTATTGATTCTGTTTTATGTGTTGTTTTTTTGGCCATGAGGCATGTAGGATCTTAGCGCCCTGACCAGGGATGGAACCCGCATCTCTTGCACTGGAAGTGAAGTCTTAACCACTGGACCACCAGGGAAGTCACTATAATTACTTTTTAAAGTTAATTAAATCAAATTCAAGGTTTAAGGTTATTCTTGTAGTTCTTCATTACTTCCTCACTTTTATTCCACCATGCTTTTTTAATAAGGAGAAAAAGGAACAGGGTAGCAATCGGCACTCTGGAATTGCATATAACTTATGCTGTTGGCATTGCTTAGTTGCTAAGTCATGTCTGACTCTTTGTGACCCCATGGACTGCAGCATGCCAGGCTTCCCTGTCCTTCCCTACCTCTGGGAGTTTGCTCAAACTTATGTCCAGTGAGTTGATGATACCATTCAACCATCTCATCCTCTGTCATCCCCTTCTCTTGCCCTCAATCTTTTCCAGCATCAGGGTCTTTTCCAGTGAGTCAGCTCTTCAAATCAGGTGGCCAAAATATTGGAGCTTCAGCTTCGCATCAGTTTTTCTAATGAATATTCAGGATTGATTTCCTTTAGGATTGACTGGTTTGATCTCCTTGCAGTCTAAGGGGCTCTCAAGAGTCTTCTCCAGCACCATAATTCAAAAGCATCAATTCTTTGGCATTCAGCCTACTTTATGATCCAACTCTCCTATCCGTACATGACCTACTATAGCATGTAATAGCTTGTAGCTTGTACTATTTCCATCAAAAGCTAGTGGACTCTGTCTAGTAATGATCTAGATTAGTAAATGTAGTGATAGACAAATCTATAGCTTACTTCCTTCTCAGTTATTTTGAGTTTTGTTACCACTTGTGTGCTCTATGGAGATAAGTCATGTACGTGAATGTCACTTAGCACCCAGTACCTGTAATACTGCAAGAAGGTTGACACTGTAAATCAAGTTCATCTTTCTAGCTGTGAAGACAGAAGATCGAATGGGAAGAATCCCTGACTGCACAGCAGTTTCAAGAAAGTTTTTGCCAGGCTGGCAGGGTTGGGGTGGGGTTGTAAAGCCCAAGGTACCTATTAGAGGGGTCCTGACTCTCACAGGAACAGGCCGGCACTAGTTCCCTGCTTCTTGGCCATCGACTGGGAGCAGCCTGCTGGAAGCGTGGTCTAGGTTTGACCGTGGCAGTGGGTCCAAGTGTCAATCAGTAAGCTATTCTCTCTGCAGCAGGAGAGCTGAGCCAGACACTTTCCTGTGTTCACACCATATACACTTATGCATATAAAAACGTACAGGAATTCCCTGGTGGTCCAATGGTTAGGACTCAGCACTTTCAATGGCATGGTCACTGGTTCGATCCCTGGTTGGGGGACTAGGATCCTGCAAGCCACAAAGAGCGGGTCAAAAATACCAACAAAAAAATCACAGATGTGTGTGTCAACTGTGGTCCATTCCTGGGGTCCCCTGTTGCCATATCCCTTGCCAAATTCTCACATTGAGATGCTTTCAGTCACCATTTAGGGTTTTCCCACCAGACTTGGTCCTGGGCTGTGGATTCTCTGGGGAAAAAGCAAGCCCCTGATGTGCTGGTTCTGTTGGGATTTTTAGGACAAGGGTCTGGTTTCCCCAGTGTGCGGAAAGGGGAGAAGGGCTGAGAGAGCACGCTGGAGTCCTGGATTAGAGGGAGGGATTTGGTAGACTCGGAGTCATGTTGGGAGAGAGTTGTGGTTGGAAGGGGCAGATGGAGCATTTGCCAGAATCAGGCCACCAACAGTCACAGAGGGTGGGCTTGTCCTTCCAGATGGAATATGGGCAAACGGAGATGGGGATGTCAGTCCATCTATCTTGATCCCTGCCAGGCACCCTTACACAACCAGGGGGCTCTCCTTTGGTGACCACTCTGTCACCAAAGAACTCCTCAGCTGCCAGCTCATATCCAAAACTCCTTTAGCTGCCATAAAGCCTTTTATTCCACAATTAGAAAAGTTTTAAAGCAGTCCTCTAGTTTACTACACTACAGTCAGTTGCCTCAGAGCTAGGTGGGTCTGTCCCTCTTTAGACCTGAAGTTATTTGGGTGTAGAAACTGTGTCTTTTTCTCATTGGTTTCCAGCACCTACAAAATGGCACAAAATTGATACCCAATAAGTTTTCTGTTGAATTGAATGGCACCAAATAGACGCAGATACTTCTGGGAGAAGTACCATAGCAACCAAGATGGAATCACACCAGAGTGGATAAATACCTGGGTGTGTAACACGGTGAATTCAAGTCTCAACTGTAGGACCTTCCACCTCTAAGACTGTGGATGGATGCTTTACCCTCTCTGAATGGTCATTTCCTTCTTATAAAATGAAGCCAAAGCTCCTTTCCCTAATAAACTCAGTATTCCTATGAGTATTAAATGATAAAGGACTTTGAAATGTAAAATTAATGGATAAAGTTACATTACTTTTTGTTTGTTTGTTTTGGGGAGTACTTGTGCTCAGCTGCATTCAACTCTTGTGACCCTATGGACTGTAGCCCATCAGGCTCCTCTGTCCATGGAATTCTCCAGGCAAGAGTACTGGAATGGGTTGCCATTTCCTACTCCAGGGATCTTCCAGACGCAGGGATTGAACCCACGTCTGCTGGGTCTCCTGAATTGGCAGGCAGGCTCTTTACCGGCTGAGCAACGAGGGAAGCCTGGGCAGGGGGAGTACTTAGGACTTAGTTCAAAGGTAGCCGGTGCTTGGAGCCAGGAGAGCACATGGAGAGAGTGGTTTTAAGGATACTCAAGTCCTCCTGGGGACCGAGGCATTTTAGGCCTTGCAACACTGTAATTGCCAGTTGCAGGAAATTCTAGATTAAAAAAAAAAGTAACTTTATTATACAAAGCATGAAGTAATCCATGGCTCACATCTTAATAGGCAGTTTCCCTGGTAGCTTTTATGCTTTTTATAAACAGGAATGAATGCTATTGACTCAATATACTTGCTTTAATAATAAATCCTATAAACAACATAGCCGCCCTTTATTGCTGGAGAATGGTGTTTGACTGAAGTAACCTACTGTTGTTTGGCTCTTTATAGTTTACAAAGTGTTTTAATGTACATTACCATTTCTATTCCTCACAATTACTCTGAAAAAGGAACAGTTTTCATGACATTAGTACTTCGTAGATGTTAAAGGAATTTGATAAGAAAAAAATCAGATGGTGGTTAAAAGTTTGAGATCAGATAGACCTGGTTTAATCCAGGGTTTTGCAACATGCTAACTGTATGACCTTGGAAAATAAATAACTTATCTCAGGCCCAGTTTCTTTTTCTGCAAAATGGAGGCTTAACTATAACGCAGATATTTTTGAGGTAAGCACAATAGCTTCCCATTCAGATTTCAGAGGACAAAGGATCTTGATTTGGGGATGAGCGTCAAGGACTTTCCCAAGTAGCGGTGCTGACATTAGATTAGCTGACATTAGATGAGGCATGTGAAGTTCTTAGCACAGAGACTGTCACATACTAAGCACTCAATAAATATTCAATATTAGCTTTACAAATAGCTTACAAAGTGTTTCACATACTTCACCCACTCCTCCCAATAACCTCATAGAGCTTCTCTTCACAAATGAAGAAACTAACACTCAGGGAGCTTATCATTTGCCCCGGTCACATACCAGTCCAGTGTCACAGCCGGATCTTACACCCAGCTCAGCTAGTTCTCTAGCTGTGACCACTGTGTGTCCCAGTCACAGAAGCTCGTCATCAGCTGTAGTTATTTTTAAGAAAGTAGACCATGGGGGAAGGGTATCAAGCAGTATGATGAGCCTACTAAAGAACGAGAAGATCCTTTGCAAAGGATGAGTAAAGTTAAATGGAGAAGACTCTAGTTTCTATCATCTCTTTTCTTCAGCTTCCATGAGCAGATCTATGATCTGAGAGTATTACTAAGACTTTTATAAATTCCTTCAACCCAGGTACTTGATCATTTGTGGCACATATGAGAATTTAGAGAAAATGAATCCTTTTGGTCAGTTGATATTTTGAGCAGCATTTAATTACATTTCTTTTCTGTCATAGAAGTTTTTTTATTACTAAAAATTTTAAAAACGACATAGAAAACCTCTAAGACAGGTAACAATATAAGTGATGTTCTTTTCTGGACCCAAGCTCTATTATCGTCTCAATGTCTTTGAGCATTCCTTTCCTTTTTCGACTGTGTGCAATTCTATCCTGGTTTGAAATCCAGCTTTACACTTTTGGGAGGTGTTTTTGTATAGCAGTGACTGGGAGATTATCTTTGTTGGTTCGGGTGGAGTTTTAAGGGTCACGTTAACATAATGATATGTGCAGATATCCAGGGCAAGTTAACTCAGGTGTGGGAGACTCACAGTGCATCCCGAACACAGGGAGAGGAGGCTGCCATGAAGAGAGGAGCTGTGGAAGGGGCTTCCCTGTGAGTGTGGCTCAGGGTCCCTGGGAAAGACAGGTCACGTTGTTCCCACGTGGGGTGACAACATGGTGAGGGGAAACACCATGAACCCCGACTACTAAGTAAGATTGGGAAGGTGAGGTGAACAGAAAGAACATGAGGACAAAGAAGCTGTAGAATTTGCTTTGACTCCCTAAAGAGAAAAAGATGTGCGATAAGCCTTTAAGTCAAGGAACTCCTTAGCAGACAATCAGATAAGACTTACTGTTAGAGAGGACAAGAAGGTAGGAAAAGAAGGTCATCCACTGTCCCACTCACCTCATCATTCATTCCTTCCTTCTCGTGCCCAGAAAGAATGTTTAAATACCTGCTCTAGACGCAACCTGTCCCCAGGTGGTTCTTTTTAGGAGGAAATGATGACACAGTCCCCATCCGTAGAGAAGGTATAACAAACCTGCTCAGGGATTGGAGAGCATGTAGACAGCAATAAACCTGGTGTCATTTTTGCTGAGGAGCCATAAAGTCAAAAGAAGGATGACAGTCAGGGGAGGGTAAACTTCAAATATGCTTGCAGTTTGCCTAAGGTGTCTGTGTGTGGAACTTTCATAAGTTTAATGCTCAGGAAAATGCCTGGTCCACAGCCCTGGGGAGGGAGTCTCACGTTAGTGTCCCTCAGTGATGTCCTTCAGTTGATTGGGTTTTGCCCTTGCCTGGGCTCCGTGGTGATTTGTGACCTACTAAATCCTATGTGTAGACAGTTCTGGCAAACCTAAATTCACTACAGGAAGAATCCTCATTCCTGAAAAGGCCTGCTCATGATGACTTAATGGACACAGCAGTAGCAGGAGGCCAGAAGTCGTTAGGATGCTTGGACTATGGTGCTAAGAGCTCAGAACTTTGAGGGCCATTTGGAGCTCCCCATATTTCACTTCAGCAAGAGGTGCTTACCTACGTTTTGCCTGAAAGGTCCTTTGTCAGCATTAGCTTGTGGTGTGGAGAAGTCCATACACTTGGAACCGTGTATTGTTCAACTCAACAGACACCTGATGGATTGAATAGAGGCCGAACAGAAGGGCTTCCAGCTGTCTTCTCCTCTCCAATGACTTTCTGTGCCTCAAACCGAATACTTGAGTTGACATCATGCCCAGGTTTAACTGTTAGCCATATATTTTCTAGATAAGTGACATTAGCTCCCCTTTTGGATTTCAAAGACAGAAAAGGATCTTGAATTCAGGATGAGGCCCTGAGGACCTTCTTAAGTAGTGCTGACAGGTCTCCGGATGAGTTAAGGGTATTCCTGATATTAGGGGCTGAGCAGTCTAGCCTCACAAGTGTGTGCACTCACTACCAAATCTTACGAGGCCTTTTGGTAACGATAATATTTTGTTATGTTTTTAAGATGTCTTCTTGGGTGGCCAGAATATTAGCCATCAGCCTGGGCCTGTATAATTACAAACTCCAAGGCTTTCATGTTAAAACAGAAATCAAAGTCAAAACAGGATCTATTTCCTATAGTCCCATTCCCTTCTTCAGTCTCCTGCTTACCTATTTCCATTGCACTCAGTCACTAGTGCTACTTAAATCATGAAGACCAGTGAGATTTGAAGGCCACTGAGATCTGTGCCCACCTATATTCTGTATTTTGGCACGAGCGATTCCAGGAGCTTATGTTAGATTCGGATCTCCTTATAATTAGGCCACTGTCTCTATGTCTGCAAGGCTTTTTACAGGATTTAGGGGAAAAAAAGGAATGAGTATGCTATGAAGATTATTCAGCTCCCTTCACCACTCACATGCAAGTCCCCACCTAGTGACCAAATGATTTGCAAGTGAGCTATGAAGAGACCTGCCCTGTTAGAGGTTTGAAAGTATGTATAAGGATATTTTGCAAGAGCAGCAGAACAGAAACAAGTTCAAAAGGACAGAGGAAACACGCTCCAAATCTGTGGCAAACAAGATTTCGCTGAAATTTACAGGATTCCTTGGATATGTCTTTGATTCATGCACTGATTTCCCAACACTTTGAAACTATTTCAAGTCCTGTTTAAAGAAACAAAAACTTTTTTTCTGGAATAAAAAGTAAATTATTCTACTTTTATAGACAAACTGAAAAATGACTATTGCTTAAGTTTGTTTTCTTAAGTCGAGTGCTTCTTTTTTCTTTTAGTTGTGGGGGGGGAGGATGATTAAAAGAAACTACATCTTTTTCTTTCTCTTTTTCTTTCTCTGCCACCTCCCACGCCCTTTTATTTTAACTGAAAATGGAAAACATACTTTGTGATTTAGCCAAAGGAAGTTAGGGACGAGTCTTTGGGGAGAGGAAGCAGTGCAACCGGTTACCATGTTAATCTTCCGTTATAGAGGTCGGGCTGGGAGCCAGATTTGCTGCTTATAGCAGATGAACAGAATGGGAATGGTTAAAAAAAATCCCCCCAATTCTCAGATCTGTTTCTATAGGCCAGCTTAATATGTTTTCTAGCATCGTCCTTCTCCTTCACACATATTAAATACCTAAAGCAACTGGAGATGAATGTCAGAGTATTAGATACGATAATCCTCCTCCTTTTCTCTCCTTCAGTAACTGTCTCTGTGTTAGGAGAAGCACACTGACTGAAACCGCCCACCCTGGCCAGGCATCATAGTAACCATTTGCATGAGTTATTTTATGACAGGAGGTCCTAGCAAGGAACACAGACCTAACAAGCCACCACCAGCCGGAAGAGTTCAGGAAAGGTCAAAAGGAGATGCCACGTGTCCTACCACCTCCCAGAATCCTTCTTGCTGCCATCCATCTCAGCTGAGCAATGTGTGTGCCACCAGGAAGGACCCTGAGTCAAATGATTGGCCAGAGAAAACCTGGAAACTAATCCCATCACCATAAAACCCGAGACTGTGAGCCCCATGGCAAAGCAGTCCTCCTGGGTTCCCTTACCCTCCTGCTTTCTACCAGAGCAAGTGAAAGTCGCTCGGTCTTGTCTGATGCTTTGCGATCCCATGGACTATACAGTCCATGGAATTCTCCAGGCCAGAATACTGTGGGTAGCCTTTCCCTATTCCAGGGGATCTTCCAAACCCAGGGATCAAACCCAGGTCTCCTGCATTGCAGGCGATTCTTTACCAGCTGAGCCACAAAGGAAGCCCCTTCCCAGTCAAGTCTCTTGCTTTGTCAGCATGTGTCTCCTTGGACAATTCATTTCCGAGTGTTAGACAAGAGGTCGTTTTGGGGCCCTGGAAGAGGCTCCCCTTCTTGTATCATCTGTGTAATCATGGCCGTGAGCCACCTCAAAATTGTACATCTTTGTTAATGTTTCTGCACAGTTCTCTCCACTTGGTCTCTGCCTTGATTTTCCTATCTGTTAATGGGAACAATAAAAGGCTCTTAAGGGAGTATTAAGAATACAATATAATGAAGATATTAGTGTGACATGGAAGTTAGGATTTGGGTTAATTATGGGGAAAGGTGCTTCCCATTTTTCATTTGATTCTAGGCTCAGTTATTGGTTTTACTGTCTTTGAAATTCCTCTTTTCATCAGACTTTGATGCATATATTCCTTTGATTGTTCAGTAGCTCAGTCGTGTCCATCTCTTTGTGACCCCGTGGACTGCATCACACCAGGCTTCACTGTCCTTCATTATCTCCTGGAGTTTGTGCAAACTCATGTCCATTGAGTCAGTGATGCCATCCAACCATCTCATCCTCTGTTGCCTGTTTCTCCTTCTGCCCTCAATCTTTTCCTGCATCAGTGTCTTTTCCAATGAGTTGGCTTTTTGCATCAGGTGGTCAAAGTATTGGGGCTTCAGCTTCACTGTCAGTCTTTCTAATGAATATTCAGAGTTGATGTCCTTTGCTGCTGCTGCTGCTAAGTCGCTTCAGTCGTGTCCGACTCTTAGCGACCCCATGGACTGCGGGCTACCAGGCTCCTCCATCCATGGGATTTTCCAGGCAACAGTACTGGAGTGGGTTGCCATTGCCTGACTTATTTGATCTCCTTGCAGTCCGAGGGACTCTTGAGTCTTCTTCAGGACCACAATTCAAACGCATCAATCCTTTGGCACTCAGCCTTTTTTATGGTCTGACTCTCAGCTTCATACATGGCTACTGGAAAAGCCATAGCTTTGACTCTATGGATCTTTGTCATCAGAGTGACAAAGGTTTTTGTCTTTGATTTTTAATACACTGTCTAGGTTTGTCATAGCTTTCCTTCCAAGCAGAAAGCATCTTTTATGTATAAGTCTCTGTGTGTATATATTTATATATCATATGGATATGATTAATGACTATTTTGGAATTTCCATTGTATTGATATTATTTAAAACCATGAGGCTGGATGAGATCACGTAGGGCCCAGGCCAATAGTTCTTAACCTTGACGGTCCATGAGAATCACTGCGAGAGCTTGAAGCATGTGTGGATGACTGGGCCTCATCCTAGATCAACTGTGGTCTTAGATTATAAGGCTGGGGCTCAGCCCCAGCACTGGGAATTTTTAAAAGCTCTCCAAGGTATTCTAACATAAACCAGGGTTGAAAATCACTGACCTTGAGAGTGAGTGTAGATGGAGAAAGGAAGAGACCTGCTTCCTGCTGCCCTTCAGTGTTTAGAGATCAGGAAGTTGGGAGGAACCAGCAAAGGAGACTGAGTAGGAGCTGACAGGGAGGTAAGGAGAATGTTGTGTCCTGGAAGTTAAATGAAGAAACTGATTCCGGAAGGAGACAGTGATCAACTGTGGAATGTGCTGCTCAGAGATTAAGATAAAGAATGAGCAAGGATCACTGGACTAGGTAACGAGGAGGTCACTGGTGACTGACAGGGGCATTTTGATGCGGTGGGACTGAAGCCTGATTCTCTTGTTCTAGAGCACACGAGGGGAGTGGAGTTGGAAGCAGTGAATGGGGTAGAGAGGAGTGAGGTGGAAGCTGGGACTGGGACTGAAGGCTCAAGGGACAGAGTTTTGAGAGATATGCGATTTTCCCGGTGGTTAAGACTGTGCCCTTCCAACAGCAGGGGCTTGGGTTTGATCCCTTGTTGGATAAATAAGATCCCCCTTGCTGTGCAGCCAAAAAAAAAGACGCATTACAACATATTTGAAGGTGATTATAGGAGGGAGAAAAACTGTTGATGCTAGAGAGAGACGTGATGGCTGTAAGAGTGAAGTCCCTGAGAAGTCCCGAGAGGGTGGGGTACATGGCACAAGGGGTGGGGCTCCAGTCCTAGTTCACTCCGTGTGTGCGCAAAGAAGGCAGAGTACATGTATACCCGTGAGGATGCCCTGGCAGACTTTGGAAGTGGGAGTGTGTAGAAGGTAATTTTATTCTCGGTGTTGGAACTTTTGGAGATTTGGAACATACTAGATTGGTAAATTCTTGGAGGAGGTCATGGCAACCCACTCCAGGATTCTTGCCTGGAGCATCTCATGGACAGAGGAGCCTGGCGGGCTACAGTCCATAGGGTCGCAAGAGTTGGACACCACTGAAGCAATTTAGCATAGCATAGATTAGTAAACTACATAGTCTGACAATCTGCAAACTTGTAGCCTTTAGAGGCACACAAATAGCATGGTAGAGAAACAGAATGTAACAAGACACTATGTTAATATAATCAAATATCTTACAGATATTTAAAATTATGTTTTAGAAGAATGTTCATTAAGTGGGAAATGTCTTTAACATAGTGTTAAATGAAAAAGGCGTATTTCCCCAGAGTATGAATAGTATGCTCCAAATTTAAAAGAATACTTATGTGTATTTATACAACGAAAAAGATAGCAAAACTTCATCAGTTCTATCTGGATGGTGGGATTATGGGTAAATTTTATTTGTATTTTTCAATATATTATTAACTTCATATGAAGATTACATGTTTAGAAAAAACAAATAATACAAAGCACAATGTACTCAAAATGAAAATTTAAAAAAATACAAGATACAAAAATAGGACTGTTTTTTTCCACTTCACAGTTGTTGTTCACAACGGAAGTATAAATGTTTAAAATTTGACTCTACAGATTGGATTAAGGTTTACAATGAAGTCACACCTCACAGGAAATATACTCATAGGTCCTGGTTTGGATTATTCACTGAAAATATTTTCATGACTAAATTAGTACCCAGATCAGTTATCTTGCATCTCAGAAAGGAATTGTAATCAAATCTATCATAAATCAAACTCTAGATTGTAATGGAGCATTGAATTCTTTAAAATTTTTGTTTGTTGATAAAAAATGTTCAGAGTAATTGTTACCTTTGCCAACCAAGGGTGTTTCTATTTCCTCCTCTTCCTACAGTTATGATGCTTTTCTGAGATCCTCTCTTGTGTCCTCATTTTTGTTCAGACTGTGGCACTACTTCTAGAATAGTTCAGTTCAGTTCAGTTACTTAGTCACGTTTGACTCTTTGCAACCCCATGAATCGCAGCACGCCAGGCCTCCCTGTCCATCACCAGCTCCTGGGGTTCACTCAGACTCACATCCATCAAGTCGGTGATGCCATCCAGCCATCTCATCCTCTGTCATCCCCTTCTCCTCCTGCCCCCAGTCCCTCCCAGCATCAGAGTCTTTTCCAATGAGTCAACTCTTCACATGAGGTGGCCAAAATACTGGAGTTTCAGCTTTAGCATCATTCCTTCCAAAGAACACCCAGGACTGATCTCCTTCAGAATGGACTGGTTGGATCTCCTTGCAGTCCAAGGGACTCTCAAGAGTCTTCTCCAACACCACAGTTCAAAAGCATCAATTCTTCAGCGCTCAGCTTTCTTCACAGTCCAACTCTCACATCCATACATGACTACTGGAAAAACCATAGCCTTGACTAGACGGACCTTTGTTGGCAAAGTAATGTCTCTGCTTTTCAATATGCTATCTAGGTTGGTCATAACTTTTCTTCCAAGGAGTAAGCGTCTTTTAATTTCATGGCTGCAGTCACCATCTGCAGTGATTTTGGAGCCCCCCAAAATAAAGTCTGACACTGTTTCCACTGTTCCCCCATCTATTTCCCATGAAGTGATGGGAAATAGAGTAGTTAGGTGCCCACAATTAAGAGGCAGAACTTCTCAATGCCATAATCTTTGGTAGTAAAATGGTGCCAGCACTCCAAACTGAGCTCCCAAGTTTACATCATTGTAATGTGTCAATCATGATGACCAGCTGGTTGCTGGATGTCACCAGCTTTTGGTGGCCTGATGCTTGTAAGCAATGAACAGTCCTTCTACCCAGGATATGGTCTAATTGATACTCTACAACAGAATCCAAATAAGTTACAAGAACATGCCATAGAGGTGAGAATAGTTGTCTACGTGGACAGAAAGGTCTTTGGAGAACTGACTGGAGAAAAAGTACTATAAAACATGACTGATTGGCACAGGATAGAGTCACAGAGAAGGAAAAATAATGGCAACCTCCAGTAAAATGAGTTGTGCTCCTCTTTGTCCCTTCTGTAGATTCAGAAAGGGTTAGAGACCTGCTATTGGACATGGAAAAGTTTCAGGTCAACAGTCAGCAGTTATGGTATGGTGCCATAGATCCTTCAAAGATGGCACCTGTAATAAATCATAGACTGATTGTTGCCATCATGGAGCCAGCATTTCGTGGATGACATCAAACAGGATAGCAGGGCAACTCCAAAGCCTGAATCAATAATTAGCATGCACCTCCAAGAGAGATAAGTTCCTCTTGTTTTTTTTTCTCGCAAAGATCACTTAGAAAAATCAGTATGGGGACTTCCCTGGTGGTCCAGTGGTTAAGACTTTGCTTTCCAATGTAGAGGGTGTAGGTTCAATCCCTGGCTGGGTAGTTAAGATCCCATATACCTGATTTGCCAAAAAACCAAACCTTAGAACAGACACAATATTGTAACAAAGACTTTAAAAATGGTCCATGTCAAAAAAAAAAAAAGCTTTAAAAAAATCAGTGCAAATTTAATGTTGGCTACATGGGTACCATAAAATACATTGTAATACACATGTACATATTCTATTATATATTATGGCCTTACATGAGAATATAGAATATATTCTTACAGAATTCTGTAAGTGTAGAAGATGGAGAACAAGTGGAGCCTCGCAGATGTACTATCAGAGGATAAATATTACTTGGCGAGTTCAAAGGCACTGAGCTCTGTGCTTAGTGCTGCCATCAAAGCTGATTGCGGTCGTTGCTGCCAGCAGGCCCCTCCGCACCAGCAGGTGCCAGGCACGGAGAGCACCACTCCCTCAGACATTGACCCCGTGTTAGGGAAAATGCTGACGCGTTATGTTTACTCCAGGAACGAACAGGGAGGCGCATGCCCTCCTCCCCGAGGAGCAGCCCACGTACCATAAAGGTTTTATAGCTGTTCAGATAGACTTCAGGTTCATTCCTTCCAGATTCATTCATGGGGAGGGAGAAGGCGAGGGAGGGGATGGTAACAGTAGGGCAATGTTTAACTCAACAGATTCCAACGTCTCAGCGGTGAAGATGATCAAACCCCTAGCTCCCCACCCTGTTGGCTCTACAAAGAGCAAACGTCAAGGGTGGGCACCCTGCCAGATGTTCCAGCCAGCGGCTGAACTGAAACAGACCTGCCCTGGGAAGGGAGGCAGAGAAATAGGGCCAAGGAAACCTAAGAAGGAAAAAAAGGCAAACTAGCCGTATAGCTTTGCCACTGACCTATTTATGAGTTTGTTAAGGTGAGAATTAGACTATATCTGACATGTTATTGCTATTACTATTATTATAGTTTTATTAGCTAAAATGTATTATGTGCTAGACATCAGGTTAAGCATGTACATGCACTTTCTCATCTGTTCTGCTTACCCTGTGAGCTAGGTTCTATTATTACCTCCATTTTATAGAAGAGGTTGAATAATTTACTGTATAGTGGAAGAATGAAAGTAGATCTGTTAAATGTGATTAAAACTTGAGGTGTGTGGTATCAAGATTCACGAAACAGTGGTGTTCCTAAGGTTACTTTAAGTTGTAGGTCCTTTGGATGGAAAGAAGTCACTCTTTCAGCTACTGAGCACTTTACAAAAATTATTAATTCATTTTTCCCTCGAATAGAGTAGATACTAATTTTTGTGTTTTAAGGTAGTGTCACAAATTGAATTTAGGTTTGCCTGAACCCAAAACCTCCCTGTTTTTATCCCCTGGAGGAGGAAAATGGCAACCCACTCCAGTATTCTTGGCGAGAAAATCCCATGGACAGAGAAGCCTGGCGCGCTACAGTCCAAAGTGTCTCAAAGAGTCAGACATGACTGAGGGATTAAGCACATAACACCTTACTGGGAGGCAAGGTGTTATGAAAGGAATGCAAAGGAATAGCCATTTTCATTTAAAATGGTGGAGTGATGCACGCCATGAGGAGGCACATTTGTAGACAGCTCAAAACTCATTTTAAGCGGCTGATGAAACTCTTTCTCATGATTACTTATGAGAAATGCCGCTTGATTTGAAGTTCAGTGTCTGAAGCTGCTGCTATTGCTGCTGCGTCATGTCAGTCGTGTCCCACTCTTTGCCACGCCATAGACGGCAGCCCACCAGGCTCCCCTGTCCCTGGGATTCTCCAGGCAAGAACACTGGAGTGAGTCTCCATTTCCTTCTCCAATGCGTGAAAGTGAAGAGTGAAAGTGAAGTCGCTCAGTCCTGTCCGACTCTTTGCGACCCCATGGACTGCAGCCTATCAGGCTCCTCCGTCCATGTCCATGGGATTCTCCAGGCGAGAGTACTGGAGGGGGTTGCCATTGCCTTCTCTGTTGAAGCTGCTAATAAACTATAAAAAAATCTTTAGATACATAGAAGAGAAGGAATACCAAGCCTAGTTTGAAATCGTAAGTTGTTAGTCTACAAAACACTTTCTTAAACTTTGCAATGGTTCTGGCAGTCCAGTTTATGATTTCCCAGTCTCCTTTCTTTTTTTACAATGAGGAAGCCAACACCAATCCATAAATATTTATTACATTGTGATTATAGCAGCGGCTACCATTTGTGCATCCAAGTCTTTACAGGCCTTGTCTTGTTGGCCTTCACAACCACACGGTGGGGCAGACAGCCTTTCATGAGCATCGAGGAAACTGGGCTTCACAGTGGGTTTGTGGCTTGCCCAAGGGCAGAAAGGTAATAACTGAAAACCAGGATTTATCGAGCTTGGCCAGTATTCTTTTTCTTACCATAGACCGGTTTTTCCCTCAGGGGTCAAAGCAAAAAAAAGTTGGATAATCAACCTCTTAATACTTGAAAGTCAGCTGGAGAATGTGAAACACTTAGAGATAATGCTGATTTCTTTACCTGAGCTTACATCTATTGCAACAAAGGCAGAGAGCAAATGACTTATTCATGTTAGATCAAACAAGTTCGTATTAGAATATTAAAATTTCTGTTTCAATTTTCAATTCTTTGATCTTAATATCTTTAGGTTTCCCTAAAGACATGTTTCTGTAATAAAAGATGAAGAAAATATGACAGATTAGAAAAAAACAAAGTGAGGGGAGAGAAAACAAGGGGAAATAAAAGCACAGGAGGGCAAAGCCAAAGAAGCAAGTGCATTAAAATGAAGAGACGAGAGCAAGTAACCAGCATTTATACTTTGGTTTCCCAAGGGAAAACCTAGGCACAGAGAGATGAAAGAATTTATCCTATGAATGATTTACCAGTGAGAGTTCTCTTGGGCCTCTTCCTGAATTGCCCTAAACCTAGCTTCAAAACAAGATTCCAAGTTTCCAGCATTTAAATGAGCACAGGATAAGGTTTAAAATTCCAATGAACATTCTGGTCCTTATCCTTCTAGAAAGGCATACATTTTAATGACCATCTACTTCATTGCTTCTGAAGCCTGGTTCCCCCGTGGTCTGTAGGTAGAAATACTTAGCCTGTTCCTTGGGCTCAGCGCCATTCCAGATGTTTAAAATAGTTTGTTGCTGTGGTTCAGTCGCTAAGTCATGTCCAATTCTTTGCGATCCCATGGGTCTGCATGACAGGTCCTCTGTCCTCCACTATCTCCTGGTGTTTGCTCAAATTCATATCCACTGAGTTGGTGATGCCATCCAACCATCTCATCCTCTGTTGTCCCCTTCTCCTCCTGCCTTCAATCTTTCCCAGCATCAGGGTCTTTTCCAATGAGTTGGCTCTTCACATCAGGTGGCCAAAGTATTGGAGCTTCAGCATCGGTCCTTCCAATGAATATTCAGGGTTGATTTTCTTTAGGATTGACTTGTTCAATCTCCTTGCAGGCCCAGGGGCTCTGAAGAGTCTTCTCCAGCACCACAGTTTGAAAGCATCAGTTCTTCAGCACTCAGCCTTTTTTATTATCTGAGTCTCACATCCGTACATGACTACCGGAAAAAACATAGCTTTGACTATACGGACCTTTGTTCGCAAAGTGATGTCTCTGCTTTTTAATATGTTATCTAGGTTTGTCATAGATTTCCTTTCAAAGAGCCAGTGTCTTTTAATTTCATGGCTGTGGTCACTGTCTGCAATGATTTTGGAGCCCAAGAAAATAAAATCTGTCACTTCAGTTTGGATTTTGATTAAAGTAAAAGTGTCAATTGCTCAGTCATGTCTGACTCTTTGAGACTCTGTGGACTGTAGCTTCCTAGGCTCCTCTGTCCATGGAATTCTCCAGGTAAGAATACTGGAATGGGTAGCCATTCCCTTCTCCAGGGGATCTTCCCAATCCAGGGACTGAACCTGGGTCTCCATTACAGGCAGATTCTTTACCACCTGAGTCAGAAGGGAAGAAAATAGAATCTGTCACTGCAGTTAGGATTTTGATGAAAGCAAATAAGAGGGCATTCTTATTTCCATTGGTCTACATTGCATTGTGGGTGGTTCTTATACTGTTTGCTGTCATTTCTATATACTAAAACCAAGCACCTTCCCTAAGCGACCCTTGTTAAACCATGACTTCTCAAAAATAGCACCAAAACAAAGCTGAGTTTATTCCTGTTGCAGTAAGGGAGAACACGACCTTGAGAGAGTCTTACGTGGCAGCTCAGAGTAGACTGCCCTCAGAGGGCAAAGTGGGGATATTTATGAGGTTTTGGAGTCTAGTTTAAGGCAGGTCTTTTAGTCTCAGGGCTTGAGTAGGGTTTGGTAAGGATCATGATATAATAATCTAGAACCAGAAACTATAATAAAGCAAGGATTTTATAGCTGGAGATTCAATGAGTCTTAGAGATAAACTACTGCTTGATGCTACCTATTGAAGAATTGAACCATCTGATATTAATTTAAGTAATTTCAGCTGACTTATTGGAAAAGACCCTGATGCTGGGAAAGATTGAGGGCATGAGGAGAAAGGGGCAACAGAGAATGAGATGGTTGGATGGCATCACCAAATCAATGTCCATGAGTTTGAGCAAACTCCGGGAAATGGTGAAGGACAGGGAAGCCTGGCATGCTACAGTCCATGGGGTCTCAAAGAGTCGGATGCAACTTATCGACTGAACAACAACAGGGGTGTTCCTAAAATGAACAATACAGTTTATTTGCAACATTTATGTTCCTAAGCAAGAGTCTCTCAAAATATTAAAGCCATGTTAATGACTACTGTTGTTTAGTCGCTAAGTCGTCTGACTCTTTTGTGACCCCATGGACGATAGCCCACCAGGCTCCTCTGTCCATGGGATTTTCCAAGCAAGAATACTGGAACAGGTAACCATTTCCTTCTCCAGGGGATCTTCCCAACCTAGAGATTGAACCCACCTGTGTCTCCTGCATTGGCAGGCAGATTCTTTACCACTGAGCTACCTGGGAAGCCCTAATGAATATTGGGGAACAGTAAAATTATGTTGATGTAGGTAGTAAGCTGTGTGGCTGTAAATTGTGTTGCTTCTCAGTATCTCACTTTGTGGTCATTGTTCAGTCTAATCTACAAGGTAGACCATTAGTATCAAGGCATTGGACCAGTCTGAGAATTGTTGTTTTACTCATCATGCCTGTGGGTTTCCTTGTTCTTTTTGATGGATCATGTAACGGACGTCACAAGACACATAGAATAATCATTTGATAATAGTTATATAGCAGCATTTAAGAAATGACAATCACACCTCTAAACATTGCAATATGGAGCACTTCTCAGCCAGGAGCCAAGGGCACCCAAGTTAAACAAAGAGAAGAGAGCCTAGCCCCAATCTGAAGGGCCCAGGAAACTAGATAATTAGCCAGATTAGCTACCTTCATGATTATTTGCTTTCTAATTTTTTTGAAATATTACAGATTCTAGAGAGGTCTATAGAGATCTAACATTTTCCCCCTAAAATAGTACATGTTTACCTTCACGAGGCCAATGTTATATCTAAAGCGGCTCTATTCTGATCCAGCATCTGCCAGATTTCATGAACCTTCCAGGCAAGGAATTCTGTGGATTGACATTGTTGAATTCTCTCCTGCATTTTCTGAACTACAACAGGTAAAATTTTTGCAAGTTTCCATTTGAGGTGGCCTGGTACTTCTATGCAGCCACTCTCAAAGTGCCAGAGATTATCTTTGTGCAGTTCATTACTGGATTTCTCCCAGTATCCTCTTCTGACTCTGGACGCAATGACTGATGTTCTATACAAAGCCTCTTTGAACACCCTCCTCCCCAAGATTTAGTCTCTCAGTTCCGCATTAAGGCTGGAATCTTAGTGGTGCGGTTGTCTGGTATAAAAAGTAGCAGGGATTTACCTTGGTCTCCATGTAATCTCTTTTTCTATGAGCCCCTACCTTTATATAGCCATCTCCTTCAGAAGCATTAGAGCACACAGAAGCTCTTTAGTTTGTTAATCATTCTGAATTGGGGTTCCGGTTGAGGGTTAAGAGCTCTTATTTATAAAGTTTTCCAGAGTCATGCACTATCTGAAAGCATAGCTACTGGCAGTGGAAACTTTCCTTTTGTTTCTAGCTAGCTTTCACAGAGAAGGCAATGGCACCCCACTCCAGTACTCTTGCCTGGAAAATCCCTTGGACGGAGGGGCCTGGTGGGCTGCAGTCCATGGGGTCACTAAGAGTCGGACACGACTGAGTGACTTCACTTTCACTTTTCACTTTCATGCATTGGAGAAGGAAATGGCAACTCACTCCAGTGTTCTTGCCTGGAGAATCCCAGGGACGGGGAAGCCTGGTGGGCTGCCGTCTATGGGGTCGCACAGAGTTGGACAGGACTGATGTAACTTAGCAGCAGCAGCAGCAGCAGCTGTCAAGCTCTAGTGAGTGCACCATGCTTTTCCATCTGAGGAGACTTTGCTTCTGGTAAGGAGTGATAGTTTCACCTAATATTTTGCTGTATCAGTGTTAAGATATGACCCATTAGCAAACAATCTTGAATCTGGGTTTTCTAAAGGAGTATCTAATAAATCTGTGTATGGCATAGACAGTTTATGAACAGATGTTAAACAGTCATGGATTTTCTGTTTTTGGTAGTAGAAGAAAAATAACAGAATTTTACAGTGCTGCAATGACACCTAGAAATATATGAGGGAGAAAATAGGATTTCATATGCAGTAGGCCTATTTGCTAAGAAGTGTGTATTTCAGTAAGGAGAAAGCATGTGCAGCATGAAGGACCATCACATTTAAAGCATACCCTAAAACCAAGCTGGTAGATGTCTCTACTGGTCTAGCTGCTGTGATTATTGAGAAGATAGGTAGGCCTATGCCCCTGGGTCAAGAAGGGGAGGTTAGTAAGCTATTGATCTCCCATAATTTCCATAGAGTTGAGTCAGAATGCCAAGAGCCTGCCCAGATAAGTAAGAAGGTTTATGACAATTATATTGGCCCAGAATGGGAGGCTGTTGGAGAACTCATTTTAAGTAGATCCAGTCCTGTTTAGTGGAGAAGGCAATGGCACCCCACTCCAGTACTTTTGCCTGGAAAATCCCACGGACAGAGGAGCCTGGTAGGCTGCAGACCATGGGGTTGCTGAGTCGGACATGACTGAAGCAACTTAGCAGCAGCAGCAGTCTTGTTTAGATTCCAAGGGAGGAGGTTTGGTTACTGAGAATGTGGTCAAGTTCTGTAATGGAGGGTAAATTAGAAAAGTTAAGACTCCATTACACTTGAGTCAGTGAGATGGAAGAATCTTGCCAAGCATCTCTGGCCTAGTAAAATTTTGAATGACCTGTAATTGGTTAGGAAGAAGGGGTTAACTTCCTTGGGATAACTTATATCCTAGATCAGGGCATGACTTTTGCTTCTTCTGTAAAGGACCAGGTAATAAATATCTTAGACTTTGTGGGGGTGTATAGTCTCTGTTACAACTGTTTAAATTGTTGAACAGTTAAAGTAACCATGAAAGTGAAAGTGTTAGCTGCTCAGTTGTGCCTGACTCTTTGTTACCCCATGAACTGTAGCTTGCCAGGCTCCTCTGTGTGGGTTGCCATTTCCTTCTCCAGGGGATTTTCTGAATCCAAGGATCAAACTTGGGTCTCCTGCATTGCAGACAGAGTCTTCACCATCTGAAGCCCCTAAAGTAACCATAAACAATGTATAAATGGGTATGACCATTTCCAAAAAATTTGTTATTTACCAAGGAAGGTAGCAGGATGGATTTGGTTCGTAGCTCTAGTTGGCCAATCCTTGTCCTACATAATGAAGTAACTGACAACATTTTACCTTCTTGTGGGAAATATGCCTTTACTAAACTAGAACAGCAAATAGATGGAGACAGTCTTAGCGTTTACCTCTTTTCAGAACACAGCAAAAAGTTTTATACATACTACAAAGGAGTAGGACAATGGGGAAAGTTAAGGTCCTTGTGGACCTGGTTGATGATTTATGGAAAATGGCAGACTTCTCCTCAGGACATGGCTCTGAGACAGTTCAGGTGAGATGAGGAAGCCCTGAGAATGTGATCATAGACTTCTTGTCAATCTGGTAGGTATGTGGGGGACTTTGAGCTAATTCTGAAAGAACATTGAGCAATAAAGAAATATCTCAAGTATCAAAGAGTATACCTGTTAAATTTGTATGGAATAAAGGTACAGACTTTTGGTGTTTCTCTGAAAGTGATGTCCAACCTGCCCTCCACTTTCTTTTGTAAAAGATGGAGGCCTGTCAGTGTCTGCACAGAGCATTGAGAGACACAACTGTTGTTTGAACGACTCTCCCCTCTTGGCCATGGAAGATGGTGCCAGAGAGGCAATACAGAAAATCCATGCCCTAGGATAGTTCAGTAGATGAAGGAATGGAAAGGGAATTTATCTTCTGGTTTTCTCCCATTTCCTGTCTCTTATGGGTTTAAGCTCTCTCCTTGGTGTTAACTTCTTCACATTTCTGGGTTTTGTTAACAGGTCTTTTCAACAGCTATTAGGGGAACTAGCATCATACCCTAAAACATCCTTCCTCCAAGCTTGAAAGTAGAGGAGGAGCCAGAGACTGGGTGCAGGATTCAGACAGTAGAATGTCACACAGTATGGTGTGGCTGAGGGTCTGCGGTGGGGGTCACAGGTGACACTGGAAGAATATGAGGAAACACACAAAATTATCTAAGACAAGACATTAGCAGGCTTCTGATTATAATTTACTAGCCAGATCTGTGTCATGTGGACACACTAAATGCGTCGGAATATGAGTAGCTTCCCTGGAGCTGAGCACATGGCTGACTCTTCAAAAATCTGGATTTAAGTAAAAAGGATGTTGTTGTTTAGTCGCTAAGTTGTGTCCAAACCTTTGTGACCCCATGGACTGTAGCTTGCCTGACTCCTCTGTCCATGTGATTTCCTGGGAAATAATCCTGGAGTTGGTTGCCATTTTCTTCTCCAGGGGATCTTCCCAACCCAGGGATTGAACTTGTGTTTCCTACATGGGGAGGTAGATTCTCTACTGCTGAGCCACCAGGGAAACCATGGATAAGATAATAGGGGAATTGACGTTGGGTAGGTGTGCCAGACAGGGATTTTTCAATGGGCAATATTAACCAATTTTCCTAAATGTAAGAAAACGAAATTTGTTGGAAGAAAGTCAGTAGTCGGTGTCGGATAAATGTTTGTTGAATGGATGATTGTATTTGAGTGGGGCTGTATGTTTCCAGTTGTCCATTTCTGGCTAGTGCCAGCATATTATGTGAATCTCCTATAAACCCAACTTAAATAGTCAGCTGTGCATAGAGAAACCCTCAGTGGGCATAACCTGGGTTGCGGAAGCCATGGCCCTTTAAAAGAGATATGTGTCTTCTGGTACTTTTTGTATGTCATTTGAAAGCCAATGCCATGTTACTATAGAATCAAAGAAAAAGACAGTCAATGGGGGAAACCGAGGCCCTTGGAGCTAAGAGGTATGTCTGGGATCATGTAGCTACTGAGCAGCAGAATTAGTGGACTTTTCATAAAGAAAATGTCAGCATACTTCCTTTTGCTAAAGCAAGATAAAAATAAAAATGATTTTACAAATACAGTTAGTGAGCCCCGACATGTGGGTGTACATTTTAAAATTCCCCAAAGGCATAACGTCCTTGTCTGCGTAGTTTCAGAGAGTGTTTTACATTTCTGTCATTCTGGGTGCCATGACACCATCAGGATGGCCGTGACAGCTAAGAAAACACAGAAGACACGTAATTCGGAAAAAGATTCAGTCACAACAAAGGCTGGCTCTCCTTATCAGCGTGAACCCAAGAACCCAGGGAGCACCCCAAAATATACATCGATGATGACTCTGTGAGTCACTGTATGACTCACAGCTCAATGACCGCTACAAAACAGAAACTTGAATAATTTACTGCCCAGGCCAAAAGGACTTGAAAGAACTTTCCCACCCACCATATGAGTGATATATCAAATTAGGGATAAGGCGCCATCCCTTTCTTCTTCTTGAAGTGGATTGATTCTCTCTCTTTGTGTGTCTCCCCCGAGACACAGAGCCAGATAAGCCTCTGGTTTCGCTAATAATCTCTCAGCGAACCCTTCTATTCCTGTACCTGCCTCCTTGGGCTTGCTCTGCACAGAAAGCTAACCCATAAGAGTGCCTCAGCACACAAAAATGTACTTCATCACTCCACAGAGCAAGATGGCTTCTTGGATCAGCGTTTTATGCCTCCCCTCCCTTGACTGTGACACTAAACAGACCCATAATAAACCGTCCTCAACTGCACAAGTAAGAAATGATTCTCAGGGCCAAGGCGGCTTGCTCTCCAAAACTGTTCCCCTTACTTGTATGAATCAAGGACCCAGTGATCACACTTTGGGGACACAGATAAGATTAGAGGAGAGGCTCATTGCTCTAAAGGAATGAAGCCTTTTAGTCTCCAGCACCTTCTCAACAGGGCTGCAGCTGTACTCACGTGATCTTTGTGCTTGGGTCCCTGCAATTCCTGCTTTTCCCAGGAGAGTTCTGAGGTCAGTGGCCTGGGTTCACATGGGCAGGTCCTCACAGAAGCCGCAATGTACATGCTGAAGCGCCTTTCTCTGGCCGGTACCTGACTCCAACCAGGCCATCTTCCAGGGCTTGGCTGTGCCCATCCAAGTAGCAATGGTGACACAGACCTTCTGGTGTCAGGGGGCTGTCTGGCATCTGGATTTTCTCTCATGTAGAAGAGAGCCCTTTAAAAAATAGTCTCCTACAGTCATAGAGTAAGTATCCCCTGGTTTGGGCACAATGGGTGCTTTTCAAGGAAACACTCCAGGGCGAGAGTGTGCTTGTCTCACCCCATTGCTTCATTCCACACTAATAGAAAGTTTTTTTTTTTTTTTGGCCAGCTTTTTATATTGACAAATAAAATTGTGAGATATTTAAGGTGTACTTTGCGATGATTTGATATAGACACGCATTGTGAAAGGATTCCGTCCATCCAGCTAACACATTCGTCACCACACATATTTTGGTGAGAACATTTAAGTTCTACTTTCTTAGTAAATTTCAATTATATGAGGCAATGTTACGAACAGTAGTCACCATGTTGTACATCAGATCCTCAGAACCTTTTCATCTTATAGCTGAAAATCTGTTTTTCCCCTGTTTTTCCCTTCCTCACAACACCTGGCAACAACTTTTCTATTAAAAAGTTGGGCTGAAAAAGAAGAACCATATTTAAGCGATACCACAAAGTGTTTAGTTTTCTCTGTCTGGTTTATTTCACTTAGCATTGTGTCCTCAAGTTCCATCCATGTTGTCACCTTTTTTTTTGTTTTTAATGACTGAATGATGTTCCATTGTATATACACATCACATCTTCCTTATCCATTCAGCCATTGATAGACATTTAGGTTGTTTCTTAAAAATCTCTTAATGGCACCAGGAAGGCATTTTCTATGTGAGTTCTTATGCTGCTTGGGGGTTATTAGAGCTAAAGTATGATTCTCTCTGATGAAGGGGCCTCCCTGGCTTGCTTGCATCCCCAAGACTGTTCAAGTGATCCTGCAGATGAGAAGCTGTTGTATCAGTATTTTCCTAAAGAGAAAAATACACTAAAAAGTTGAAAGGAAAACTGTTACTTTGGTGAGGGCAGCCCTGGAGCAGGTGGCCAGGATTTCTTCCTTCACTGAGATCTCCTTCCCATCCTTCAGTTCAGTTCAGTTCAGTCTCTCAGTCGTGTCCGACTCTTTGTAACCCCATGAATTGCAGCACGCCAGGCCTCCCTGTCCATCAACCAACTCCCGGAGTTCACTCAGACTCATGTCCATCGAGTCAGTGATGCCATCCAGCCATCTCATCCTCTGTCGTCCCCTTCTCCTCCTGCCCCCAATCCCTCCCAGCATCAGAGTCTTTTCCAATGAATCAACTCTTCGCATGAGGTAGCCAAAGTATCTCTCCTTAAATCAGCATCAATTCAATTCCTCCTTAAGCTAGGTGCAGAGGTGCGGAGATAAACACTGAGTAAAACAGGAACAAGAAGAACTAAAGAAGTGAGGCAAGTCATCTGTTGAGAGTAGGTCGACCCAGTGAAACTAAAACGAAGTTCAAGTTCAAAAAGCAGGAGTGCCTAGAGTCAAGAGCTTGGGCAATTGTCAAGGTTGAAGCTGAGGTTTCTGAGTTTTATCTATCTTGGTTTAGATCAGAACATACATTTTCCTGTTGAAATACTAAATAATATCTTCACATAGTTGGCTTGGTAGAATTCGCTTTCTAAATCACAACATTTTAATTTATAATTTAAATGCAATCCTCATCAAAATTCCAGTGCTTTTTGAGGGGGGCAGAAATTGACAAGCTGATCTTAAAATGCATATGGAAATGCAACGGAACTTGAATAGCCAAAACAATCTTAAAAATGAATAGCAAAATGGGAAGACTCACTCTTCCTGACTTTAAAACTTTTTACAAAGCTACAGAATCAAAACAGTATAGTACTGGCATGAAGATAGAAATATAGAATCCAGGAATAAAGCTTTAAACATGTGATCAACTGATTTTTGACAAGAGTGCCGACTATTCACTGCGAAGAGTAGTCTTTTTAACAAGTGGTGCTGCAACAACTGGATATTCACATGTGAAAGAAGAATGTTGGACTCCCATCTTACACTGCAAACAACAATTAACTGAATTAGACACCTAAAGGTATAAGGTAAAATCACAACGCTTTTAGAGGAAAACACATTAGGAAGTCTTCATAACTTTGGATTATGCAATGATTTCTTAGTTATGACACTAAAAGCACAAGTGGGAAAAGAAAAGTAAACCTTAATTGGACCTTAATAGAATTTAAAAATATTTGTACTGCAGAGGAACACCATCAAAAAAAAGTGAAAAGAATGCACAGAACTGGAGAAAATATCTACAAATCATATATATTCCGTATCCGGAATATATAAAAAAAGCTATGCAGATGACACCACCCTTATGGCAGAAAGTGAAGAGGAACTCAAAAGCCTCTTGATGAAAGTGAAAGTGGAGAGTGAAAAAGTTGGCTTAAAGCTCAACATTCAGAAAACAAAGATCATGGCATCCGGTCCCACCCCTTCATGGGAAATAGATGGGGAAACAGTGGAAACAGTGTCAGACTTTATTTTTCTGCGTTCCAAAATCACTACAGATGGTGACTGCAGCCATGAAATTAAAAGACGCTTACTCCTTGGAAGGAAAGTTATGACCAACCTAGATAGCATATTCAAAAGCAGAGACATTACTTTGCCAACAAAGGTTCGTCTAGTCAAGGCTATGGTTTTTCCTGTGGTCATGTATGGATGTGAGAGTTGGACTGTGAAGAAGGCTGAGTGCTGAAGAATTGATGCTTTTGAACTGTGGTGTTGGAGAAGACTCTTGAGAGTCCCTTGGACTGCAAGGAGATCAACCAGTCCATTCTGAAGGAGATCAGCCCTGGGTGTTCTTTGGCAGGAATGATGCTAAAGCTGAAACTCCAGTACTTTGGCCACCTCATGCGAAGAGTTGACTCATTGGAAAAGACTCTGATGCTGGGAGGGATTGGGGGCAGGAGGAAAAGGGGACGAAAGAGGATGAGATGGCTGGATGGCATCACTGGCTCGATGGACATGAGTCTGAGTGAACTCCCGGAGTTGGTGATGGACAGGGAGGCCTGGTGTGCTGCGATTCATGGGGTCACAAAGAGTCGGACACGACTGAGCGACTGATCTGATCTGATCACAAATTATCAATAAAGGGCAACCTAATTAAACATGGGCAAATTATTTAATATACATTTCTCCAGTGATACACAAATGGCCAATAGGCACATGAAAAAATACTTAGTATTTTTTCCATGTCTCACCAGAGACATGGAAATAAAAGTGTGAGATACCACTTTATATTCACTAGGATGGTTATGATAAAAAAAAAAAAAAAAAGAACAATAACAGTGTAGACAAGTAATAGAGGAATTGGAATCCTCATACACTGCTGTAAAATTCTCGTAGTGGCTGCCATGGTTAACAACTTGGGCATTCCTCAAAATTTAAGCATAGAGTAACTATGCTGCTGCTGCTGCTAAGTCACTTCAGTCGTGTCCAACTCTGTGCGATCCCATAGACAGCAGCCCACCAGGCTCCCCCGTCCCAACTATATGACCCAGCAATTCCATTCCTGGTTATCTACCCCCAAAGTAATGAAATCTATACAAAAATGAGCTCAAATGTTCATAACAGCATTATTCATCAAGACCAAAACGTAGAAACAACTGAAATGGTCATTAATGCACAAATGGGTAAGCAAAACATGATGTATCCATACAATGGAAGAGGAATAAAGTACTGATACATGGGACAACATGGATGAACCTTGAAAACATTATTCAAAGTGAAAGGAACAGATACAAAAAAATGTATTGTATGATTCCATATTTATGAAATGTCCAGAATACAGAAATCCATAGAGATGGAACGTGTATTAGTGTTTGCGTAGGTCAGTTGGGAGAGGGGAAACAGGGAGTGACTGCTAATGGGTATGAGGCTTTTTTTGAGGGGGTGACAAAATGTTCTAAAATTAGATTAAGGTGATTTTTACTCAACTTCACAAAAATAGAAAGTCATTGGATGATGCACTTTGGATGGGTAGGTTTTATGGCATGGAAGTTTTATCTAATAAAGCTGTTAAAAGTAAATGAATAAGTAAAAAATAAAGTGAAAGTACACTATAATTTTGGCAAATATTTAGAATTTTTCTTTGCTTTATCACAGTATATACATATTTTGTGATTATTAATTTTTAAAAGGGAACATACTATAGATTCTATTCCAACATTTAGAAAATTCTGTTATGTAATGAGCATTTTTCTCAGGTCAATATATACTGATTTCAACATTTATAAAAGTCACAAATTAATCCATTCATTGGTATTACATCAGAGAAGGCAATGGCACCCCACTCCAGTACTCTTGCCTGGAAAATCCCATGGATGGAAGAGCCTGGTAGGCTGCAGTCCATGGGTCATAGCTTATTTTAATATGTAGTTTTTGATGAACATTTAGGTGACTTCTAATTATTTTTAAACAAAGAACACACCAGTGAATATCTTTATACATTTATCTTTGAGTAATTTTGTACTTCCAAAGTATATTTCCTTAAACTAGGATTGTCTTCAAAGTTATTTTTATGAGAAACTGGGAAAGACCTAATTAGGTGCTATGTACCATTTTAAATTGGAAGTTCTCCATATTTACATTTTAACTCTGGAACTTTGTCCATTACCTGAAACTTTTCTTTAAATACATAAAATTATCTTCTTGGAAAGGGAAGAGATTTTTTCCATATCCATGAATACTCTCACTCTCCTAGAATATAAATACAATCATTATACATTATCTGTCTAATTTATATTTTGGAAATATCTAGCAAAAAAATTGTTAGCCTTAAGAGTTAAAGCCCAAAGCCCTGATATTAATCTTAAACCATACAGTATTTCCTGTATAATTTATATTTTATGGTGCTAAATTGACAATATCCTTTATATATTTTCTTTTAAATTACTTTTCTTCATTTTTAGTTATTTCAGCTCTGAGTATTTCAGTTCTAGTATAAAGAATCAAATCTAGAAGCAGAAAAGTTGTAAGACATGTTCTTCTGCCAAGTTTCTAATTGTGATCCAGAAAACTTCAACTTAATGTATGAGTAATTAATGTTTATTCTATTGTATATTGTATATAATTTTGTCATAAAATTCCTGCAACAGGGGAATGACCAGGAGAGAGATATGAGCTGTTCTATGGTCAGATGTACTATTCATCTGCTCTCTAGTCATGCTACAGCCAGTTTCAGATTTTATCCAGGAAACGCCTGATGTTGTGACCTGGCAGCAACAAGGGATTTTTTTTTTTTTTTTTTTTACTGTTTTCATAGTTTTACCTTTTCAGAATGTCATATAATTGGATTTATAAAATATATAACCTTATTCAAAATGCCTTCTTCCACTTAGGAATATATAAAGTTCATCAATACCTTTGGCAACTTGGTATCTCATCCCTTTTTATCAATGAATAATATTACAGTGTGTGGGTGTACTAGCTTATTAACTCATTCACCCATTGAAGGATATCTTGGTAATTTCCGGTTTGGGCAACTATGAATCGAGTTACTATAAGCATTCAGATGCAGGTTTTTGTGTGGACAAAAGTTTTTAAATAAGTTCAGTAAAAATCAAGGAGCAAGATCTCTGAATGATAAGATAATACTTCATAATCAATAACCAAATTGTCTTCCTAACTGGTTATGCCATTTGACATTTCTACTAGCAATGAATGTGTGAGTGTTCCTGTTGCTCTACATTTTCTCTAGAATTGGCATTTTCAACTATCTGGATTTTAACCATTTTAATAGGTACATGTGTGGTAAATATTTATTGTTTTAATTTGCAGCTCTCCAATGACAAATGATGTTGAACATCTGTTGATATACTTACTTACTATCTGTATATCTTTTTTAATGAGTCATCTGTTCAGAAAATTGCCTATTTAAAAAATAGGCTTAAATTTTTAGAATAGTTTTAGATTTATAGAAATATGTAGATACAAAGTAGAGAGGGTTCCTATAAATGCCCTCTCCTCCCCCATCAATTCTGTCTTTCTCTATTTTAGTATGTTGCATTAGTGAGGTACATTTGTTACATTATGAACCAATATTGACACATTATTATTAATTATAATGTTTGAGTTCTATAAAATACAAGAGAAATTATCCCACAATTAACAATTTGTTGTTGTCAATGAGCTGAAGCATGCTATTATTATGAAAATGCAAGTTCTGGGCTGCAAGCTCCACAGGGTGCATTTAGACCCTATTTCGTGAAAAGACACAAGGGAACAAATTACACTAGATGAGTTTCTCTTTGGAGAGACTCATTTATTCACAGAAAACAAAGAGTATTACTGTTATCTGAGAACCGGGGAAATAATACCAATCTTTTGGGTTCTCCTACTTTTGTCAGGCATGAATGGACAATAGCTTTGTGTCTTGACTCAGAGGAATGGCATGAATCATTAGGACAACAATGATGCCTGTCATCACATCAGGACCTGCATTAACGGTGATCACCTAAATAGTTAACATCATTTCTTTGTAGCACTGACATAATGACCCTGGCTTATATTGATGGAATATTAAATTGCATGTTCTAATCCTTCCACTATTGGTTGGACCTATTCTTTTTTTTTTTTTAATGTGAAATCCCATTTTTAAAAATATTTATTTATTTGGCTTAGTTGTGGCACATGAAGATCTTCACTGCAGGATGTGGGATCTAGTTCCCTGACCAAGGCTGGACCCTAGCCCCTCTGTATTGGGAGCACAGAGTCCTAGTCACTGGACCACCAGGGAAGGTTCTGGACCTATTCTTGATTTAAACACAGACATTGATCTTTAGAAGATCCCTTCTCCAGGGGATCTTCCCGACCCAGGGTTTGAACCCAGGTCTCCTGCACTGCAGGCAAATTCTTTACCTTCTGAGCCACCAGGAGTGGCTGGTGGGTTAGTTTCTGTGCTCTGCTGTGCTTAGTTATTGAGTCGTATTTAACAATTTGCAGCCCCATGGATTGCACCCCGTCAGGCTCCTCTGTCCATAGGGATTCTCCAGGCAAGAATACTGGAATGTGTGGCCATGCCCTCCTCCAGGGGATCTTCCCAACCCGGGGATCGAACCCAGGTCGCCTGCATTGCAGGCAGATTTCTTTACCATCTGAGCCACCAGGGAAGCCCAAGAATACTGGCATGGGTAGCCTATCCCTTCTCCAGGGGATCTTCCCTACCCAGGAATTGAACCAGGGTCTCCTGCATTGCAGGCAGATTCTTTATCAGCTGAGCTACCAGAGAAGCCCATTTAGAAGACAAATCTATCCTATTAGCTACATACTGATCAGAATTGTGAATCTTAGAACTGGTCGTTAGGAAGCACTTGAGCCCCCTAGGAAATAAAGTTTTCTACTTAGATAGAGTGACTTTGGACTTGATATTAATTTTTATTACTGATTTCCATCAATAGAAACAGGGACTTCTGAGGAAGAAAAGAACTGTCTTGCTTAGAATGTAGGGCAGGTAGGCAAGCAAGTCTGAGCATCTTAGTGGCTATTTGTTGGGTTCTACTCTTATTAACTCTTGAGAAAAACCACCCAAGAAAACTCAAGGCACAGAAAATATATAGCACTGTGCTTGGGATTAATGACCTACTTTCATCTTCTGTTCTGGCTCCCATGTGCCATTTTTAAGCTCCCATTCTCCAAGAAACCACAGAGGGAAAAGAGGCACACAGGTACAAATTCTAGAAGTCTCATTATGTTCTGAAGAATAAATTAATCCACTAGGTTGCCAAGAGCCTCCAGTGTTTTCCACTGGGTGTAAAAGGGTTTACTCTGGTTTCTGACTGCCTTGGTCCTTTATAAGATCAGTTTTCTTAACAGTATCTCTTTCCTTAGCATGGGGCTATCCCTAAACAATACAGTTTTCCTTTGCCCAGGAAACTGCAGCTATTTTGATATTCTCCAGAACTCTTGTCTCCCTGTCTCCTTCACTTGTTGCTTGGGAAAGGAAAAGCAATTTCCTTCCTTGGGGAACCCTAATCTTTATTTGTATTTCTATTTTGAATCAGAACTGAGTAAGTTTTGTTACGTTGTCACTCACTGTAACAAAGACAGAAGAAGGAACACTCTCTATGTACCTTTGGGGAGAGGGAAGTGTGGCCAGGGGAAATTAATTGTTTGACATAGACTGGAAGCACAGAAACCATCTCACTGTATCATTTGTTGTCAATACCTTTCTTCATTCCTTTTGTTGATTAGACGTTTTCTTTATGTACTACAGCCCGGGATTTCTGCAGTGGGAGATTCTCTTTCTGATAGTCTTGGTGTTCCTTTGGTCTTTTGGTAAAGGCATTTGACCTAATCATGATAAGCTGGTGAGTTGGCTTCATCTATAGAGTGGAACAGGGACTGTTGGCTGAGAAAAGTATGAATGCTGAAGCTGAGGGCAGAGTTGGCTCATGGAACATTTTATCTGTCCTCTGAGTTTCTTGTCCCAGTACATCAACAAATTTGTTTTTGTTTAAAGACTTTCCCACACAAGTGTCTGCCAAGTTGAGAAGACTGCTTTTTGAGATTGATCTTGGTTTTCTTGGAACAAGAGCTGAGATCATATAATAAGCTCAATTGGTCTTAGTGAGTAAAAGTTGGGAGATTTTATTTCCATATATATCAGCCAGATCTGGGCATAGAATAAAAAAGGTCTGGACACTAGGTGGGTATGGGTGGGAAATGCAAGGAGAGAACTAGTGAAAGGAGGCTTTCATGTCTGTCTGCTTTTCCCACTTGTTTTTAAAACTGTTTAGGTCACTCGGAAATAGGGTACTGAGCTTGTAATGTTCCATACTGAGACTGCTGTTGGTCATACTCGTATATGATTTAAATTAGGCTCTGCTGTGCGTGGTCAGTATTGTCCAACTCTTTACGACCCCATGGCCTGCAGCCCACCAGGCTCTGTTGTCCATAGAATTTTCCAGGCAAGAATACTGGAGTGGATTGCCATTTCTGCTCCAGGGAATCTTCCCAACCCAGGGATCAAACTAGTTTATTAGAAAAGAGTCTTTACATTTCTGATCTCTGGATTGGTAGAGATACTGTCAATACACAAAGAAGTTCCAAAGTGTCCTCTTAGAGTTAGACTAGAAGACTCCTTTCCTTTGAGGCATAAAAACCACTCCACTGTGATAATCACACTTGCTGGGAGCTCCTTAAAAAAAAAAAGGCTATAAAAAATGTAATTTAGTGGACATAAATTAGACTGTTCTTAGTGAAAGCAGGAGATAAGTATCACGGTAAGATCACATTGTGTGCTGGGTTGTTATTTGAAAAGGGACATGGAATCTGATGGGCTGGGAAATGGCTCGGCCTTGATGAAGGAAGGCATTGATGGATCATTATGGGATGCCATGTGTTCCTTGAGATTGGTTTGCGGCTTTAAGCCACATGGAAGTTGAATGAGAGGAACCAGAGGAACTTGGAAGTTTATCAGAGACAGAAGTGTAGGGGATTACAGTGGCCATGGTGAATGTGAACCCTAGCATAGGCTTTCAGAGAGGAAATGGATGTCTGCCATGCCCACAATCAAAGAGCAGCATTGCCTGGAGAACTTACTAATGTCTGCAAATCCCAGCCAAATGTCTGATAGCACTTTGAGGTTGGAGGGTGTATATATAAACACACACACTCCTTTCCTGACTACTCTTGACTACTCTATGACGAAGAATAAGTAAGATGGAAACTGAGAGTCTAGATGTCAGTCAGAAACTTGCTTGTTAGTTGCTCATTTGTGTCCAATTCTTTGCAATACTTTGGACTGTAGCCCACCAGGTTCCTCTGTCCATGGGGTTTTTCAGGCAAGAATACTGGAGTGGGTAGCCATTTCCTTCTTTGGGGAATCTTCCTGACCCAGAGATCAAACCTGCATTTCCTGCATTGCAGGTGGATTCTTTACCACTGAGCCTTAAAAGGGCGGCTTAATGCTAATACTTAATACTTGGAAAGACTGATCTAGCCAGCCCCAGGCCACTGCTGCTCCTCTGTAGGCTGTCCTCTAAATCATCTGGCATAGAGAAGCATTGCTGGCTCCCAGAGGAAGAGAATGAAAAAAAAAAAAAAAAAGACGCTGATTTCTACATGTCTAATTCCTCTCCCAGACTCATCAAATTGTGTAACTCACTGTATATCCACCATGAAAAGTAAGGGGTATGCCAACAAACCAGAAGTACTTGGAAAAAAAATCCTTCTTCAAAGCAATGAGAGAAGTGGGGAGGATGTATTTCTTCCTTTTAATAAGTTCTCTTGGCATCAGATCAGATCAGTCACTCAGTCGTGTCCGACTCTTTGCGACCCCATGAATCGCAGCACGCCAGGCCTCCCTGTCCATCACCAACTCCCAGAGTTCACCCAGACTTACGTCCATCGAGTCAGTGATGCCATCCAGCCATCTCATCCTCTGTCGTCCCCTTCTCCTCCTGCCCCCAATCCCTCCCAGCATCAGAGTCTTTTCCAATGAGTCAACCCTTCGCATGAGGTGGCCAAAATACTGGAGTTTCAGCTTTAGCATCATTCCTTCCAAAGAACACCCAGGACTGATCTCCTTCAGAATGGACTGGTTGGATCTCCTTGCAGTCCAAGGGACTCTCAAGAGTCTTCTCCAACACCACAGTTCAAAAGCATCAATTCTTCGGCACTCAGCCTTCTTCACAGGCCAACTCTCACATCCATCCATGACCACAGGAAAAACCATAGCCTTGACTAGATGAACCTTTGTTGACAAAGTAATGTCTCTGCTTTTGAATATGCTATCTAGGTTGGTCATAACTTTTCTTCCAAGGAGTAAGCATCTTTTAATTTCATGGCTGCAGTCACCATCTGTAGTGATTTTGGAGCCCAGAAAAATCAAGTCTGACACTGTTTCCACTGTTTCCCCACCTATTTCCCATGAAGTGATGGGACCGGATGCCATGATCTTCGTTTTCTGAATGCTGAGCTTTAAGCCAACTTTTTCACTCTCCACTTTCACTTTCATCAAGAGGCTTTTGAGTTCCTCTTCACTTTCTGCCATAAGGGTGGTGTCATCTGCATATCTGAGGTTATTGATATTTCTCCCGGCAATCTTGATTCCAGTTTGTGTTTCTTCCAGTCCAGCGTTTCTCATGATGTACTCTGCATATAAGTTAAATAAACAGGGTGACAATATACAGCCTTGATGAACTCCTTTTCACACGGGCATTTGGGGACTTCTCTGCTGGTCTAATGGTTAGAGCTTCGCCTTCCAAAGCAGAGGATATGGGCTTGATCCCTGGTCGAAGATCTAAGATCCTACATGCCTCATGGCCAAAAATTGAAACTTAAAAAGAGAAGCAATATTGTGGTATACCAGTGTTTTCATGATTGACAACATCAGCAGTAAGAAAATTATGTCTGCTTTGGGGACTATAGCATGAGAACAGAGAAAATAAATGTTTAAAAAGTAATAATTTCCTCAGCATTGTTAGTGTTTTCAGAATGCCAGAAGGTGTTCTGATTACATTAATCCATGAAAGCAATGCAAGAAAAAAAAGTTATGAGAATAAGATAAGTTCATATATTATCAAAGAATAGGAGCTGGTCAGTCAGGAGACATTTTTGAACACTCACAGCTCATAAAGAGTTTGTGACCTAATGGAAAAGACAGAAACCAACCAATGCAAAAGAAATAGACATTTGCAAGTACAAAATTTTATTGTTAAGTCAATGAAGGTTAAGTCAGTGTTTTTGCTAGCAGGCAGGGTTAACCAGGCAGAGTTTCCAAAGAAAGTGAATCTTGATCTGTGATGACGAAGAGGTGGGGAATGTGGAAACAGTGGCCTTGAGTTTCCAGGCATATGGTGAAAATCCATAGAAGCATGCTAGAGAGTTGCTGATGTCATCCAAGGTTGAAAGTGAAGTATTATGATGCTGCTGCCGCTGCTGCTGTTGATGGAAAGAAGATAAACACTGTGACAGACGCCCACAATATTTTTGGCAAGAAATAAAATTCCGTTTAGTATGAGGCATTTCAAGGGAATGACCTTTAGCTTGCACATATGGCATATTTTTGGCTCATTGCTGAACTATGGGGTTTGGGATCTATACAAATATGGAAGGCATCAGCTGAAATGCAATACATAGTTTCTTGGTCAATGGAATTGACAAAGTGAAAACTGCAACAGTTCCCCACCTAATGTGTTGAAACAACAGAAATAACACCCAAAATACCAGCAAGGGCTTTCCCCCCGAAAAAGAGAAAATGAGAAAAGCACTAAGACATATGCTAAAGGTTACCTGTATTGTTACTTCTAATTCTCTTTTCAGTCTGAAATCAAATGCATAGTTTCTTCAATGTGATAAGAGAAATCCTTCTGTTTGTTCACTAAAATCAAAGAGACAGTGAGGGTCAATGAGATATCCCCAGGCAAGTTCTCATGTAGATCTTCTAACTTCTACTATTATCACAATAAAGACCTACTACACATACATGATTTCTTACTTTTAACTTATTTTCCTTTCAATTTACCCAGTTCAAGGCTACTGATAAATAGTCCTACAATACTTATTCTTTGCCAATCTGAATTGTTAAAATAATTTTCTATTCTCTATAATAGGTGAGTTCATTAGCCTAATAGTCAAAATTATATATAAGGTGGGCCTATTTTTCTCTTTTTCTTTCCTTATTCTTTTTTTGTTTTGTTTTGTTTTTTGGAAGCTTGAGGTCTTTTAATTGACAATTCTCCATATACACAGATACCCTCTTAGCTCTTCTCCAGTGTAAGTAAAGTATGAGCACTTAACTCTCGTTTCTCAACAGGACAAGATGGGCCTATCTTTTTTTTTTTTTTACTTTAATTCCCTTACTTCATAATTCAAATTCTCCTGTATGATTACCCGTACTGATTTACTCATTGTTTCTCTAAATAGCTCATTGAACTTTTTCGTCACTACATTTTTGGTCACTCTAGTCTCTCTTATCCCACCCCTCCCTCTGTCTACCTCCTTCCCTAAGTACAGATGCAGCTAAAATCTACCTTCTGCATGAAATTCTCTCTCAATACTGCAGTCAGGTTTTCTTTTTACTGTATGTACTGCTTATGCATCTTAGATCAGCTATCAACTTATGCCTATAGCGAGAAAAGTGGAGCCTTATGAATAGACATGGTCTGTGGATGGGACCATTCCCAGAGAAGGAGGAAGTCGTCACTGGTTACAGGGCCACTTCTGGAAAGATAGCCTCATGTATGCAGTCTTTTGACTCCTACTTGGCCACATAAAAATGAGCCTTAGGCCCGGAACTCTTCTTTACCAAGACATGAGGAATCCTCACAGCCTGTGCTGGGCTTGTCACCTTGTGTCGGAATATCTTTCCCTGTTTTGGACCTTTATTCTGTTTAGTTCAGTTCAGTTCAGTTGCTCAGTTGTGCCTGAGTCTTTGCGACCCCATGGACTGCAGCACACCAGGCTTCCTTGTCCATTACTACCTCCTGAATCTTGCTCAAACTCATGTCCATTGAGTTGGTGATGCCATGTTTAAGCATGTATCAGAGGGCACCACTACTATATTTGTCTCTGTGGGGAGGGGGCAGAATCCTTCATTCTAGGCACAGGAGAAGTGCCTGTAGGTTGGTCACTCTATGGTGGTTGCCTGCAGGGGTCCTCTGGCCATGGGGGACAAGTGCCCATTACCAAAGCTGACCTTCCTTGTTCTGCTCTTCTCTGTGTGAGTAATGAGGTGTTCCATAGTGACTCTGATACCAAGATGCAGTTGGCAGAAGTGTTTGGACTCCTACTCCTGGTGATAGGCAACAAGTGTCACTTGCTTGACAGTTACCAAAAAAAAAAAAAAAAAAAGTCTAATGTGAATGATACAAAAAATAAAGCCAAAAACCAAAATGTATGGGTTGCCCTGGTATAAAGCCTACAACCTGCGGGAAATGTGTTTTTCTTGACCTGAGTTCCAGGACTTTGATTTTAACGATTACATTTCCTGGTAGATGAAGATTCGAGGATGAACCAGATCAAGGGTGAAAGGCAGATGGCAGCTGTACTACTTTGCTGAGTCATATTCTAAAGCAGGGTATCTAATAAGCAAAGGAAAAGAATAGATACCAAGGCGTCAGCAATCATTCTAGAAAATAGGTTTTGAAAACAAACGTGCCTACGGCAGGAAGTCTCACTTTCCAATCATTCATACTATACAGCATCTCTGAAAACTAAGGCAGGTAGGGTAACAGTCTGCAATCATTCTCAGACACTTTGCCAAGTGATTTTGCAATAACGTTTAAGGAATTTTAAAAATTAGTCTTTAGTTTGAAGGCTCCTTTTGTGTGGTTAAAATACCATTTTGGGGGAAAACTAAGTTCCAATGGGAAAAGAATGTAGTTTGGGTTATGGGTCAAGTTGGGAGTATCGGGTAAAGGAAGAAGGAATGATGTCACAGTGAAGCAAACTTAATTCAGGAAAAAAATGCCTCAGTTCCCAGAATATTTGCTAGGGAAAGGTGGAAAGAAGAGAGGGATCTACCCACACAAATTTTGCTGGCTTACACTTGATATGCCTAAAGGATGAGTTATAACAATAACAGTTAGTATCAGATGTGCAGTTGGAATCAACTTTTGATGATAAAAATATAAGAATATAAAGATTTCCTCCATAGTTTGTATTAGTTTTTATGGTTTAACTCTTTTTACATTTAAATCTTTGATCCATCTGGAATTAATTTTGTTGTAGTATATGAGGTTGGTATCCAATTTAACTAATTTCCAACTGTAATTCAGTTATCTCAATAATAACTATTAAATAAGCAATCATTTCCCCACTGATTCAAACTGACATTTATAATAACAAAATAACCCCTTATGTCTATTGTAGTCTACTATCAGCCTTTCTAGAATATTACTGTGATATTTTCTATCACACTTTATTTCTCTGTTTATACATGAATTAGAATTAAACTCATGCTTAGTCACTTCAGTCGTGTCTAACTCTTTGTGACCCCATGGACGGTAACCCACCAGGCTCCTCTATCCATGGGAATTTTCAGGCAGGGATATCAGAGTGGGTTGCTGTGCCCTCCTCCAGGGGATCTTCCTCCCAGGGACTGAACCTGTGTCTCCTGCATTGCAGGCAGAATCTTTTACCTCTGATCCACCAGGGAAGCCCTAGAATTATGCTATGGTAGGCAAAATAATGCTGTCTCCCAGATGGCCACATCCTGTCCCCTGGTACCTATGAGTGCTGCTGCTGCTGCTAAGTCGCGTCAGTCGTGCCCGACTCTGTGCGACCCCATACGGCAGCCCACCAGGCTCCCCCGTCCCTGGGATTCTCCAGGCAAGAACACTGGACTGGGTTGGCATTTCCTCCTCCAATGCATAAAAGTGAAAAGTGAAAGTGAAGTCGCTCAGTTGTGTCCGACTCTTAGCGACCCCATGGACTGCAGCCTCCCAGGCTCCTCTGTCCATGGGATTTTCCAGGCAAGAGTAGTGGAGTGGGGTGCCATTGCCTTCTCTGGTACCTATGAGTATGTCACCATAAAAGGGATTTTGCCAACATGAAAATGGTAAGGACCTTGAGATTTTTCTTAGATCATCTGAATGGGCAAAATCCAACCCCAAATGTCCTTGAAATTAGAGAAACTCTTCCGTCTGTGTTCAGAGTAAGAGATAAATGTGACTACAGAAAAATGATTAGAGAAATGCAACATTGTTGGCTTTGAAGATAGAAGCAGGGGACCAGGAGCCAAGGAAAGCGATGGCCTTTAGAAGGTGGAAAAGCTAAGGAAATGAATTCTCCCTAGAACCTCTAGAGAGGAACACAGATCTGCCCCCACCTTGATTTTAACCCAGGAAGGTCCACTTCAGACTTCTGACCTCCAGAGGTAAAACAAATCTGTGTTGTTTGAGTTTGTGATAATTCTTTATAGAAGCAATAGGAAATGAATACATGTGCAATTTTAATGTTTTAATATCAGGCAGAACTAGTTTAACCCTGCGCCCATAGCTTAAAAAAAATTTTTGTCTAGTCAACATCTGTCACCATAAATTAGTTACAATTTTTTTTCTTGTGAGGACAACTTTTAAGAGTTGCTCTTTAGCCACTTTCAAACACAATATAGTATTATTAACTACAGTCACCATGCTGTACATTGTATCGCTATGACTTACTTATTTTGAAACTGAAAGTTGTACCTTTTGACTCCTTCATCCATTTTTGTCCCCCACCCCCACCCCACTTCTCCTCATTCTGGGAGCTACCAATAGCTTCCGTGTACCTGTGAGTTTGTTTTATTTTTGGTTAGAAGTAGAAGTATTGGAGAAGGAAATGGCACCCCACTCCAGTGTTCTTGCCTGGAGAATCCCAGGGACGGGGGAGCCTGGTGGGCTTCCGTCTATGGGGTCGCACAGAGTCGGACACGACTGAAGCGACTTAGCAGCAGCAGCAGCAGCAGAAGTGAAATGATACGTATTTGTTTTTCTCACTTAATAAAATGCCCTTGAAGTCCATCTTTTGTCACAGATGGCAACACTGCCTTCATTTTTATGGCGATAATATTCCACTGTGTTTGTATGCTTCACTGATCTGTTTGTCTGTTTTTACACCAATGCCATACTGTTTTGATGATTATGGCAACACTGCCTTCATTTTTATGGCGATAACATTCCACTGTGTTTGTATGCTTCACTGATCTGCTTGTCTGTTTTTACACCAATGCCATACTGTTTTGATGATTATAGTTGGAAACCAGGGAGCGTGATGCTTCCACCTGTGTCCTTTCCTAAGATTGCTTGGAATATTTGGGGTCTTCAGTGGTTTTACACAAATTTTAGGATTGTTCTATTTTAATGAAAAATGCCATTGAAATTTTCATAGGAATTGTATTGAATCTTTACATAGCTTTGAGGAGTTTGGGCATTTTGTTAATAGTAATCCTTCCAACCCATGAGCATGGAATATCTTTCCATTTGTTAGTGTCTTCAATATTTTTCATTAATGTCTGATTTCCAGTGTACAGGTCTTTCAGATCCTTGGTTAAATTTATTTACAGATAGTTTATTCTTTTTGAGGGGATTGTAAATGAGATTTTTTTTAAAAAATGTCTCTTTCTGATAGTTTGTTATTAGTATATAAAAACATGACCCATGTTTGCATATTAATTTTGTAAATTGCAACTTTACTTAATTTCTCTATTTTTCTAACAGCAACTAATAACTGCTCATAACTTACTTTTCCTCTGAATTAGTAATGGTGTGGAGAAGCAGATCAAGAACATCCATCATATGCTATGACTTACATAAATTATACGTTTTTATTGTAATATAGGCATTATCATTTGGATACATTTGTTACAGCAATTTAGCCTACCCTAATTATAACCTTACATTACTATGCTGTTGGGCAGTTTGTTTTCATCAACAACAGGTGTTTAATTATATCAAATTTTTTTTCAGCACATGTAAAATTATCAAATTATTTTTTGTTGTATTCATATGGTGGTTGTTATTAATATACTTTCTAATATGAAATCTTGAATTTCTAGAATACTCCTCAGTTGGCCATGGTATATTATTCTTTTAATATGCTATGGATTCTGTCTGAAATATTTTGGATATTTGCAAATCCAAAATTTTCTTGTATTGTTCTTTTCAGTTTTGGTGTCAGTCTAATAAATTGAATTGAATGGATTGCCTTCCATGGTAGGCAAATTATAAGATGACCACACTTCTGGTATTCTTGCTCCTGTGCAATCTCCATTTCTTGAATGTGGATTGAATTTATAGACTTATTTCTATTGAATCAGACATGGAAGTAGCCATGGAAAGTTATTTCCAAGATTAGGTTCTTAAAATAATGTATCTTCCATGTTGTACACTCTCTCAGGTTCTCCTATTGGGAGAATTCAGCTGCTATGTCATGAGACAATCCCATGGAGAAGCCATCACGAGTGAACTTGGAAGTAGATCTTCTGGGGTCCATCAAAAGCCGTGTGAATGAGCTTGGTAATAGACGCCCCTCCAGCTGAACCTCAAGGTGACTACAGCCCTTGCCAACACCTTGAGTATAGCCTGGTGAGATATCCTGACCCAGAACCATCCAGGTAAGCTACTCCTAGGTTTCTAACCATCAGAAACTGTGAGATAATAAAGTTTGTTGTTTGCAATTACTAAGTTTTGAGGCAGTGTCTTAAGCAACAATGGATAACTCATGCACCTTCTTTTTATATATTCTGAGTAAGTTTAAGTAATACAAGAGTTACCTGTTTTTTAAAGCTCTGGTTCTAATTTCCTATGAAAACTTCTTACTGTGGTGCTTTCTTGTGATTTTAGTTTTAGAGTAGTAAGGTTTACCAATTTTTCTTGGTTTATTAGTTGTAATAGTATGTTCTGACAGAGTCAGAATTAAGAGGTATCTTTTGAGTTATCCCTATTTAAAACAAATTCTTTAATGCAATTTAACTTCCTCCTTACCACTCCATGGTTCTTGGTCTTTATTATTATTTCCATAGGTTTCAGATAAAACATATTACGTTTATAAGGCTTCCCTTGTAGCTCAGTCGGTAAAGAATCTGCCTGCAGTGCAGAAGACCTGGGTTTGATCCCTGGGTCGGGAAGATCCCCTGGAGAAGGAAATAGCAACCCACTCTAGTATCCTTGCCTGGAAAATCTCATCAACAGAAGAGTCTGGTGGGCTGCAGTCCATGGGATTGCAAAGACTCGGGCACGACTGGGCGACTAACACTTACTTATTACGTTTATACGTTGTATGTTTATTTAAAATAATATAAATCTACATTGTTTTGTTTTAAAAATATTTATTTACTTATCTGGCTGCATTGGGTCTTAGTTGCAGCATGCAGATCTTTAGTCTCAGCATGCAAACTCTTAGTTGTGGCACGTGGGACATATTCCTTGACCAGGATCGAACCGGGGCCCCTGCATTGGGAGCACAGAGTTTTACCCCAGGACCACCAGGGAAGTCTCTACATTCAGTTTTTAATAACTATTTTCCAAGTGTTTTTACTATTTAATAATTATTTAATGGTGGCTTGAACACGTACAAAAGTAGGCAGAACAATATAATGAACACATACCCATATCTTGCCCCAACAGCCATGAATCCACGGTGAATTCTAGACTTTTCACTCTCCCATCCACTCCCTATATTATTTTGAAACAAATCCAAGATATCATATTTCATTCATAAAAATTTCAATATGTATCCTTAAATGTCAGAACTTTAACAATAACCATAGAGACATTATCAAAACTGAAAAATTAATACCTTAATTTTCTCTATCACTCAGTATTTACATTTTTGGTTATTTCATAAAAGTCGTGTATTCTTTGCCATTTCTATAGTTTTTCAATTTGAGCATGTTATATGAATGAAATCATACAGTGTACAATTTGGGGGGATTGGCTTTTTTAACTTAGCATAATTTCCTTGCGATTCATCTAGGCTGTCATGTGTGACAATAGTTTGTTTCTTTTATTAGCTAAGTAGTATTCCATAGTATGGATATACCACAGTTTCTTGGACCATTCACCCATTGAAGATCATCTGGATTGTTTTTAGTTTTTGGCTATTTAAATAAAGCTATGATGAACATTTGTGTACAGGTTTGTATGAACACAAGTTTTCACTTTTCTGGGATAAATGCCCAAGTGTGTAGTCCTGCCCAAGTGCTGGGTCCTATGGTAACTGCATGTTTAATTATATTCGATCTTTACCTTTTAATTGGTATAATGAGATCATTTATACCTAAGGTAATTATTGGTATGTTAAGACTGAAGTCTGCCATTTGTTACCTGTTTTCTGTTTGTTTCCTTGTTTCTTAATCCTCTCCTCTCTGTTTGCCTTTCTATGTATTACTTGCACATATTTTCAGAACACCATTTGAAATTATTTTTAATGTTTTTGAGTATATCTCTTAGTTTAATTTTCTTAGTGGTTGCTCTGCGTATTACCATATGCATATGTGACATCACATTCTAGTGTCAACATTTTGCAACTTCAAAGGAAGTGTGGAAATCTTATTTTCATTTAGGTTTCTTTACTTTGCCCATGTTTAAATATCTTAAATGTCATATAGTGTTATGATTTTTCTTTCCAGTCATCAAAAATGATTTCTAAAGCTCATGAGGAGAAAGGTAGACTCTTGTAGGTATACATAGTCTTGGGTTTTTTAAGTTGAAGTATAGTTTATTTACAATATTATATTAGTTTCAGATGATTCAGTATTTGTATAGATTGTACTCCATTAAAAATTATTATAAAATAATGGCTATAATTCCCTGTGCCGTACAACGTATCCTTTTTGCTTATCTATTTTATACTAGTAGTTGGTATCTCTTAATTCCATACCCCTATCTTGCTGCTCCCCTCTTCCTTCTTTCCACTAATAACCACTAGTTCATTTTCTATATCTGTGAGTCTGTTTCTGTTTTGCTATATACATAGTTTTTCATGAATCCATGTGTAAATGATATACAGTATTTATATTTCTCTGTCAGACTTATTTCACTAGGCATAATACTCTCTAGGTACATTCACACTGAAGGAAACAGCAGGATTTCATTTCTATGGCTAATATATTCATATCTTACAATAGTCAAGATGTGGAAAGAACTTAGTGTCTTCAACAGATGAAAGATAAGAAAATGTGATATATATCATATATATCAGTTCAGTTCAGTTCAGTTCAGTCGCTCAGTCGTGTTCGACTCTTTGTGACCCTATGAATCGCAGCACGCCAGGCCTCCCTGTCCATCACCAACTCCCAGAGTTCACTCAGACTCCTGTCCATCGAGTCAGTGACGCCATCCAGCCATCTCATCCTCTGTCGTCCCCTTCTCCTCCTGCCCCCTATCCCCCCCCAGCATCAGAGTCTTTTCCAATGAGTCAGCTCTTCATAGATAGATCGATCTATCTGTATGTGTATACCTGTTTCCTCATTACTCGGGAGTAATGGAGTACACAAAAACTCATAGGTTCCACGCAGCAAAAAGAGAAATTTTTCCTATCTTTGTCCCCGGTTGGAAGCACGAAAGTGCCAGTGCTAACCTTCTACCTACTTATTGCACATTTTTCCCCCGGAAGCTGTGGTCTCTGAATGCATGTAAGGAGATGGGCAACAGAAAAAGATGTAGAATATTTCTCTAGCTGCCTCAGAAATCTTGGTCTATGTAACAAAGAAATTGTTATAGAATTTTTCAAATTCATGTTGAATTTGGGCCCTGAATCATAGGGCAGGAAGTGGAAGGAGTTTGGCATGTATTTTTACTCTTTTTTAATTTTAGTTGGACTTCTATTTCATTGGATGTCTGGGTATGCCTCCATTGTCATCAGGGGAATTACATAATTTTTCAGAGTCCTATGTTTTCAAATATTTTCCTATCAAACTACAATTTTAAGGACTAATTAATTCCCCCTAGTAATTGACTCATAAAAATCATGTCCCATGATAACCAGAGGTTTCGATAGGTATGAAACAATCAGGATTATATAAGGACTTAGTAAAACTCAAAGTCAAAGAAAGCAGATTGTTTGCTAATTGTAACCTTGTAGGAGACGTAAAAATTGCCATTAGGACTTTAGAAACATGGACAGTCTATCACAACAGCCCATTTTTAACTCAAGAAGGCCTAGCAGTCTAGGGACCTTATGGCCAGGGATTGCTGTACCTTCAGAGATCTGAGGTGGCAGAAACTGGGCAGAGGTTGGGTTGATCAGCATGGCGAGACAGCAAACTCCCAGTGTGCTGGCATGTACTTAAGAGACTAGGGTCACCACTTTAAGCTTTAAATTAGATTAAACACAGGATGTACTGATCTGACAGATCAATGCAGATGATTAGCTAACTGTGAAGAGTAATGAGCTTACCAGGTGGTGCTAGTAGTAAAGAATCCGCCTGCCAGTGCAGGAGATACTAGAGATGTGGGTTCAGTCCCTGGGTTGGGAAGATCCCCTGGAGGAGGAAATGGCAACCCACTCCAGTATTCTTGCTTGGGCTGTCCCATGGACAGCGAAGCCTGATGGGCTGTAGTCCATGAGATCACAAAGAGTCAGACACGACTGAGCAACTGAGCATGCACTAAGAGTAACATCATGACTTTTTTCAGTTCAACATTTATCTTTTAAAAATACATGTATATTCTTTAACATATATGTATATATGAATTTGTATACACATGCAGGTACACGCACTCAGAGTCTCTGAATTAGTTTCAGTGAAATCTGCATCAGTGCAGAGGTACTCTCGGAGTGCCTTCAATAAAAAAGTCACTGTGTATTATGCGATAACATTGAACAGACTCCAGACAGCCTCTTATCTTAGATATACAACGACGTAGCATAACTCAAGCCTAAAGGAGAAGTTAAAGCATTAGGTAACGGTAGCAACAGTAGCATGTTAGTGAAGTAATAACTCTCTTGGAGGATAACCCAGGATGGGTTTTATTGAATTCAGTTTATTTAGCTGGGATAAACCCAGATAGGCATCTCATTTACAAGAAGGTACTAGCAAGAGGGCAGGTTATTACAAGCACATTTAGAAGATAAGCAATAGGAAAATCGAATAAAATCAGAGATCAGGAAGGGAGCAGAAGTGGTTCCTGGTTCAGCCTCTTGCCTTGGACAGGTCTATATTTACTCCAGCTAAGAACAATAGTAATTGCCTTCTCAGACATCCATGGGGATGAATGGTGTGTGAGCTCTCTTAGGAACGTGTGAGTTATCCTTGTTGACAAGCTTACTTTGTGGCTAATTGAAGTTTCTTTTTCTCGCAACTTAAGTGCATTTTCTTTGTTTCTCTGTTCTCTGAAGAGTTAGAATAATTATTCAGTGTTTCTTCATAATAATTTTTAAAATGTGACAATAGTTGCTATCCCTTAGCTTTTCCAGCTTCCCATACAAATTAACTGTAAAATTGGATTGATGCTGTTTTTCTACCCATTTAATTAGTGTTTTTACTGTTTTCAAGGGTTGTTGTCTTCCTTCCTTTTTCCTTTCCTTCCTTTCTTCCTTCCTCCCTTTTTGCAGACTAGGAAAAAAAATGTCAAAGCCTTCCTTTCTTTCCTTTTCAAATTTAAATATAACAGATATTTACTTGGTTATTTTGATAAGTGAGCCTTTGTTCTTAACGCTGCTGCCAACATGAGTAGCTGCATGGACTCTACTCCTTGGAGTAACTCCTGAATCTTAAGGTCTTAACACAGCTTTGTCCGAGACATCAGACAAAAAATGTGACTAGCGGAAACACTTGGTTGACCATTCTAGTTAGTGGTTTTGGTTCCAGAAGTATACTTGATGACACAGAAGAGCATGTTCCAGCTGAGCTGTCCTTGCAGTGACGTGTGTCATTGCAGGCCCAGAGGACTGAGTTTTATATATTGATAAATATTGATCAGTTAAAGGTGTGTCCCTCCACTCACCATTGCCTTCTGCTCTTGTGTGTGGTTCCCCACGTGAATGTATGTGTGGATGTGTGTGTGTGTGTGTGTGTGTGTTAAGAGTGGTAGTGGTATACAGGAAAAATGCATACATAAATGAAATATTGTGATGTATTAACTGAAAAATTTTTGTTTCTGGTATTTCATTTTTACCTAGACTTCTCTTCCGTCCCTCAAGGACTTGGGTTCTCTCTAAAGCTGCTTTCTCTTGAATAAACCTTTATTTGGAAGTTGGTTTTCTAAAAAGCAAAGTCTGTCTATACACCATCTAACTTCTTTGAATGCTTCATCTTTCCTCCTGTCCCATTCAAGCTCTTTCTTCTAAAGATTATGTTTCTGAATCAGAAAATATTCATTAAGTGTCTCTGAAAGCTACTGTGCATGACACTGAGGATGGCAGAAAATAAATACAAAAGGGATACTCTCTTCTAAGACCTCACAGTCAGGGGGATGAGAAATACATGCACAGATAACTCTGGGTGGAGTGGGTGAAGTATCTTAGTTAAGAAGAAAAGTGTTATTATTAGTTACATTAGATGTAGACCTATCCAAGGAAGTTTAGGCGGTAGTCATATATGTTCATTTTTTAAAATCTTCTTTCTTTTCTTAAAATCTTATAAAATCAAATTAGTCACTGCTTCCACCAAATTATCCATTAACTCAAAAAACAAACAACTGTTATCATTTACATATCATAAAATTTACCCATCTAAAGTATACAACGGAGAAGGCAATGGCACCCCACTCCAGTACTCTTGCCTGGAAAATCCCATGGACGGAGGACCCTGGTGGGCTGCAGTCCATGGGGTCGCTAAGAGTCGGACACGACTGAGCGACTTCACTTTCACTTTTCACTTTCATGCATTGGAGAAGGAAATGGCAACCCACTTCAGTGTTCTTGCCTGGAGAATCCCAGGGATGGGAGAGCCTGGTGGGCTGCCGTCTATGGGGTCGCACAGAGTCGGACACGACTGAAGCGACTTAGCAGCAGCAGCAGCAGAATCACACAATATGTTTCTTTCTTTCTTTTTCATTGGCCTCTCTCACTTGGCATTTGTTGTTGTTGTTCAGCCGCTAAGTCATGTCTGACTCTTTGTGAAGCCATAGACTACAGCATACCGTGCTTCCCTTCCTTCACTATCTCCTGGAGCTGTAGTGTGTATTAGTATTTTATTGCTGTTTAGATTGCTGAATAGCATCCAACTCTGGCTATCCCAGATTTTATTCAGCTATTTGCCCATCTATTCACTTAGTAATCTTCATTTTCTTTCTCCCTCCTCCCAATACAGAGTGCAATAGAAGATTACGGCATCAACCATTTTAGAATCCCGTCTCTTATTTTAGAATCCCACCTGTTATTTTTCTAGGAGAATCTGACTGAAGTCTTTAAGAACTGTTAGCACATCAGGTTGTCTCTGTGTAGGTGGGAAGCAGGTGTGGGGCATCCCAGAAAGTTCTCACCCACTTTTCATTTTGGATTTGAAGGTTTAAAAAAAAAAAGAGTCTGATTCTATTAGTAAATTTACCTTTTAGATAGAGGAATACACTCTGATGTCTGGGGACGGGGCATCAATTCAAGTCACCAGAACACATCATCACCACACGAATGCCTTTGCTGAGCTGGTTACCTTTCAGTGACCGCCGTGCCCATTATCAGCCATATTCAAGTTTTGTGGTATGTGGTATGCACTCAAAATTTTAAGGTGTTAGAGACATTTCCTTCTTTCAGTGTGAGGCAGGGTGACCCAGCGTCTCTGAAAGGTAAATACGAAGCCTCTCTCTCGTTCGAAAGAGTTATTGAGCCATGTTTACAGTGGGTCCCCTTTGTCTGCAGTGCACATACTTCACATTTTCTTGAAAGGAATGGGCTACCTGCCAATGACATTTCACAGTTCTCAAAGCGCACGGTTTCTTCAGGAATATAATTCCTCATCTGCTCTGCCCTTTCCCTTTGAGTTTTATGTTTCATCCTTGCTCTGTGCAACGCACCAATCAACACACATTCAGGCAACTCCTCATTTCTACTTCCTTTGATGACCTTGAAGCTCTTCATCTGGCCAGTCGATCCCGCCTGGAGGAATGTGGTGGGATGGGCCTCTGCCGTGGAGCTGGAAGCCCGGCTGGCTCTGTACTGTGTTATAATTCCTCCCTCCTCTTCATGGCACCCCTTCCTTTCCCATCTTAAAACAAAAAAACAAAACGAGACAAAGCAAATCCCCAAGGATATGAATAGCTTGAAGTAAACTAAATTGGTCATTGTTATTACCGGAGAACTTCACACCGAATGCAAGCGATAATCTGCTTATACACATTGCATTCTCTTACACAATCCCTTCTCTTTCATCACTCTTCTCCTCTGCTGGGCAAACGGAGGAGTTCAACCTTCTCATTCCCACCGTTTTGTACTCATGAAAAGAAGTCAACAGAGCTTCCTTTTGTTTTGCTCTTGTTTGTGGGCTTCCATCTGGGTCCCAGCATAGGGCTACCAGCTGGAGGGCACTTTTGCGGGTAACCGCATAGAGGGAGCTCTCGTGTTTTATATGCAGAACTTGGGCTTTCTCACCGCAGTGCATGAATCCCAGGAGAGTGATTCTGTAAAAAAGCAAATCAGTTTTCCTCTGAAGCATCCAAATGGTACTGGAGATCCTATCAAAGTTGAGGGAGAGGTTATGGCAAATTGACCAGCATCCCTTTACTGAGAATGTAATTAGATGAAAAACCAGCCACTAGAACCCTACAGTCAATATAGTGAGTTAAGGCTCCTCAGAGGCAACCAGGAAATACAGAACAAGCAGTGTATCTTCTGTGGGCATCATTTTCCTTATTTTCAGGGAAAATTACACCTTCCATATTTTTCCTCCACCTCCTATTTCAGAAAGTATCCAAAATCCCCAAGTCAGAGCTTTATTAAGAATGAGCCTATGTTATTAAAAGTGATTTTGGAAAAAAAAATTATAAATACAAATATGAATGAACAACTTTCCTGGATATTTTGAATTTGCAAAAGGACTCTGATGCTTTGCTATGGAAGCCCTTCTTATATAAATTTGAAGACACAGAGGATCTCCAAATGGGATCCCTGACTCATGCTGGAAGTAAAGAATCAGAGCATTTTACAGTATTCTAATGGACATTTTAATGTTTTTCATCTGTTCTTAATTTGAGATAGACATAATCTCTTCTAGGCTAGAAGATAGTTTTAGTATTATTTTTAGTTGTTAGTAAAATCTTCTCAATGCTTTGGCTCCCAACTAGAACTAAGAAATATGGAGCAAAAGCTAGACAGTCAGCTGAATAATGAAGTCAGGTCAAATCAGTTCAGCCTTCTTTATGTCTCAGCTGCAGGCGAGGCACTGAGTTGAGCATCACAGCGGACAGAAGGATGGGGAAGGAACAGATGTTTACCTCAGGGAGCTGGGAGGCTAGTTAGGAACCTAAGATGGCACAGCACTTCAGCCCAACATGTGAAGAAGATGCACGTAAAAATGTTTGTGTGGGTTCAGTTTATGGTAACCTAGGAAACATAAATGCCATAAAGACAAAGGAGGAGTTAAAAAAAATATGCACTTAGAAATGAAAATTCCTCTAAGATCAGTGACCAGTCTTCTTTTTATATTAGTCACAAAGCAGCAAGCTTTCATCTTCTCTTCTCCGCCACAGTGGGCGCTTGGGTTACATTTTTAGGATGAGCAGAAGCTTATGAGAGCCAGACAGAAACAGTGGGACTGATTTCACTTCTCTCCCAAACATGACTGCAAGACGAGGTTGGACTGTTAAAAAAAAATTTTAGACACATTTTTGTGGTTTGGGTTTGAATTAATCTACACAATTGCTTTTAGAGTTAACTGTTTTGATGCAAATGCTGTGGATCCTAAGAAATAAAAGGACTATAAGCTAATTGATCCAATTCCTTGCTTTCAAATAGATAGTGTTTTTTTTATTCCTTAGTTGAGGAGCATTATCCAGAGGTTACATGTATTACCTAAAGTTGCAAGCACAGGAAGTCTAGGTTCCTGTCCTTAGACTCTCAAGAGAGCTCTTCCACCTTACCACCTCTCGTAGATGAGAAAAGAAAACCGCAAAATTACTGTGAGTTGGTAGAAAACTCTCATTTTTGTTTGTATTTTTGTGCCTATCAATTTATACCTTTATTTATAAAATAGTACTGTTTTGGAAACCTTTGTTGCTCTCTGTTATCACTGTTTATTTAAGATTTATATCACATCAATTTCCAAAAAATTTAAAAAATTTGTTGCAATTGTATGCACACGCTAAGTCTCTTTAGTTGTGTCCAAATCTTTGTGACCCCAAGGACAGTAGCCTGCCAGGCTCCTCTGTCCATGGGATTCTCCCACTGGAGTGGGTTGCCGCTTCCTTCTCCAGAGGATCTTCCCAATCCAGGGATCTCTTATGTCTCCTGCGTTGGCCGGCGGGTTCTTTATCACCAGTGCCACCTGGGTGCTAGTGTTGTATACACATTACAGAATAAAACACCTTTTTGTTTTCCCCTAAATCACAGAAATAGTTAGCAGGCATCCATGTGTTTTATTTTTTTTAAGATTTTTTTTTTGATGTGGATAACTTTTTTTTTTTTCCAAAAAAAGAGTCTTTATTGAATTTTTTTACTATGTTGTTTCTGCTTTCTGTTTTAAATTTTTGGCCCCAGGCATATGGGATCTTAACTCCCCGTGCATGCTCAGTCGCTTCAGTCATGTCTGACTCTTCAGCACCCTATGGAGTATAGCCTGCCAGGCTCCTCTGTCCATGGGATTCTCCAGGCAAGAATACTGGAGTGGGTTGCCATGCCCTCCTCTAGGGGATCTTCCTGGCTCAGGGATCAAACCCTAGTCTCATGTCTCCTGCATTGGCAGGAGGGTTCTTTATCACCAGTGCCACCTGGGAAGCCCTTAGTTCCCTGACCAGGGATGAAACCCGCACTCCCGCATTGGAAGGCAAAGTGTTAACCCTGGGCTGCTAGGGAAGTCTCGTGCATGTATTTTAGAAGGATGAAGGTAGATTTTTCTGAACCTGTAACACTAGCGGGAGAGTTTCTCTTTTGCGGGAGGGGGTGGTCTCCAAAGCATGTCTCTAATAGTTTTTAGACTACCTTTTCAGCAGCTTTTCAGCCACAAAATTGTGAGCAATGGATCTAATCCTATGTGAATCAAGCAAAATATAGAATGTTTATAAGATGCTTTGAACACTATTGAATGCTGTAGCAATGTAAGGTATTATGATTACACCAATTCTTGGCTCCTTTCTCTATTTATTTAAGGGTTACACAGACCTTGTTTAATACCTCAACATCCTTCCAGTTGAGTCAAGCACAGACATACTTTAGCCACTTGAGGTTAAATACTAAACCCAGTGCAGAGCAGAGTCTCCAGCCTCCCCCTGCCTCTCACCTTTCAGGTTCTGTTCTGGAAATGGGCCCAGCAGTGATGTGTGAGAATTTATTCCTTTGGGTTTATTTGTTTTGCTTTTTTATTTGGCAGCTGTGGTCACTGACTGGCTTCCTTTTTTTTTTTTAGGATGAATCTTTTCTATTCCTTTATGATTGGGTGACAAAAATTAGACAAAAATGCCAAAATGAACAACCCAGAAAGCTCATCAAGTTTCCTGGATCGTTACGAAAAAAAAAAAAAAAAACCCAACCTACCAATAACTTGGAGTTCTGAACATAATTGGTTGGTTCCCAGAAGTACAATAAAAGGAAACCAGAAGTATTTTGGTCCCCGGTTGTTTTTGAATCAATCTGTTTTTTTTTTTTTCAGACTTTGAAGGTCACAGAATCAAATCATGTGGAGCCACAGGAGGGAGATTCCACCTTTCCATCGGTCTTCCCACCCACTTTTTCTCCCCATTTCTGTTAGAAGTGAGGTTGTGCTGGATTTAAGCAGAACATTGCTCAGAATTTCCAGCGGTTTCCAATCAAAGCAGGTCACAATGAAAGGTGTCCTGGAAGTTACTAGACGAGAAGCAATAGTGATAAGTAAAGCAGCTCTTGAAACCTTCAGTGTGTAGCCTTGGGAATTCTCCTGGTACACAGGCTGGGGAACTCTGCTAGTCTCAGGAGGGAACCCAAGGAAGAACAGCCCATACTCATATCTCCAAGTAAGCCAGGGTGCTTTAAATCTGAAATAATGACTGTGAGGCGCAGAACCATGGGGGCATGGGATTAGATTTATGTAGAAAGTGGATAATTAAACTGGAGTTTTAGACACACACAGGAAGGTGAAAGAAGAGGAAAGAATGACAGCTATTATTTTCTAGTGATCTAATCTAGAGAGCCTCAGTGTTTTCATTATAACATGACCACTAGAGAATACAGGAAAAAAAAACAATTGGTATATTTCATGGCAAATGCAGTTACATAAATAATGTAAATTTCCTACCCTGATTTTTTGTTCTTTTTATTTCTTATTAAAAAATTCTTTTTATTTCATACTTCTATCAAAAGATTTAATTTTTTTTTTTTTCTAATTGAACAGAATTGCAACAATATAATAAAGGACATAAAATAGAGCTACATGAAGTGAAGAAACATTTAATGTTCCCAGGGAAAATATTTTACTTTTCCTTCTCTTCAATAAATTCGAAAGAGTATTAACAAAGATTTCATTTGGAATTCTTACATAATTTGACAAATCCAATTCTAACCTCAATATGGAAAGAGAAAAATCTGCAGGAATAGCCAAAATGATTCTGAAAAAGAACAACAATATTGTGGAAAGGGGAATTGCCTTGTCAGATATTTAAAAACTTTGAATATATTAAATGTCAAACATACCCTAAAGCTATAGCAGCCAACTAGGCTAAAACTGGCCCAAAATGATAAATTTTGAGCTTTCGAGCAAGTTGTGATAATAATGGATGACAGTCATTGAATAAAATAGGGAACCATGAATCCATACTAATATAAATAAATGTTAATAACTACATTGAATGTGTGATGAGGAATTGGATTTTCCATAGTTTCAAATTACAGGAAGACTTCGTTTAATTGCGTTCCCCTTTTTTGCGTTTCACAGGCACTGCATTTTTTACAAACTGAAGGTCTGTGGTAGCCTGCGTGGAGCAAGTCTACAAGCAGTGTTTTTCTTACAATATTTGCTCACTTCGTGTCTCTGTGTCCCATGTTAGCAATACTTTCAATATTTCAAAGGTTTTCATTATTATTTTGTTATGGTGATCTGTGATATTTTTTCTTATTATTTTTAAAATCTATTTTTTTTTTAATGCCTTTTATTGCCATACCTCATTTTACTGTGCTTTGCTTTAGTGAGCTTTATAGATACATGTTTTGTTTTTTTTTTTCCTTGTTAATTTTCTGTTTAGTTGATCTATCCATAAGTGTGAGTGGGGTATTAAAGTCTCCCACTATTATTGTGTTATTGTTAATTTCTCCTTTCATACTTGTTAGGATTTGTCTTACATACTGCGGTGCTCCCATGTTGGGTGGATATATATTTATAATTATTATATCTTCTTCTTGGATTGATCCTTTGATCATTATGTAGTGACCTTCTTTGTCTCTTTTCACAGCCTTTGTTTTAAAGTCTAATTTATCTGATACGAGTATTGTGACTCCTGCTTTCTTTTGGTCCCAATTTGCATGGAAAATCTTTTTCCAGCCCTTCACTTTCAGTCTGTATGTGTCCAAAAGATTTAATTTTACTCTGCAGGTTAGTCAGTAATATATCTTTTATTATTGCATAATGTAAACAATTTCATATTGCTTATATTTCTTTTTCTTAGGATTTAGTGAATAGCAAAGAAATATTTTTCTAACGAATAAACTTGTTGCACAATTCCAGAAACCTCCCCTCAATGTGTCATACATCCAACTGGTACACCTAAGCACAAGTGAAAAACTGTAATATCTGAAGTAAGAATTAAGATATATCAACTGCCAACTATGTGCAAGGCATTGTATTGGGTGCTATATATTAGATATTCCATTCAATCCTCAAAACAACCCTCAAAGCTGACTATTTCCCACATGCATATAAGAAAGTGGGTTCAATAAAATAAAATTTAAAAAAAAGTGGGTTCAGGGAGATCTTACCCAAGTCTTATAGTTAGTAAGTGTCAAAGCTGCTGCTGGAGCTGAGCTCACTCTAATTTCAAAGTCCTAATTCTTTCCCCTTATCATCATGCCAGGATTGTACTGGAAGTCCTGAAAGCTAGAGCAAGAGACCTCTCACTAGCTTATACAACTTAGCTTTCTCAAGAGCATCTGCAGAAAGAAACCAATTCTAACAAATGTAGATAGATCTGGGTTGTGGAGTTAGGTAATCTTTTGCCCCCTGTTGTTGTTTAGTTGCTAAGTCATGTCCCACTCTCTGCAACCCCATGGACTGCAGCACACCAGGCTTCCCTGTCCTTCACTACCTCCTGGAACTTGCTCGAGGAGCAAGCTCATGTCCATTAAGTCAGTGATGCCATCCAACCATCTCATCCTCTGTTGCCTCCTTCTCCTTCTGCCTTCAGTCTTTCCCAGCATCAGGGTCTTTTCCAATGAGTCAGCTCTTCGTATCAGGTAGCCAAAGTATTGGAGCTTCAGCTTCAGTACCAGTCCTTCCAGTGAATATTCAGGGTTGATTTTCTTCACCCTCCAGACAACTGTGCCTTGGATTTTTCTGGGGGATAGGACATTCCCAATAATAGAAGTTGAAATAGGTCCTTAAAGGGGGTCTTGATGTTTGCAAGTTTGTCTGGGGAACAAAATGGGGAGGGCAGGGCAGGACAGTTGAGGTAAGATTGCAAGGGAGTATCTTTGAATGCATCTAAGAGAGGATTCAGCAGAAGGGAAGGGGTGTCAGGCACGGTGAATCTGATTCAGCAAAGGCAAATTAAGCTACAGTTGGAAAGAAGGTGCAGTTGTAACCATGACCATGACCATCTTGGTTTTTCTAGAAACTGTCCTGACCCCACTGCTCTGGAGGGTTCTGTACATTCTGGAGTTGGAAGGGCTATCTGTGTGAGATATCTATTTCAGATACTTGGATTCAATAACGAAGGATCCTCGGTTGGTTGAATCACTTCAGAATTGACACTTTAAGGAAAACAGCCATGTTCCAACAAGAAGGCCAACTAAGCTCTCCTATAACATAAAGTTTATAGATAGTCAAGGCACTTTGCCTCAATTCAGGAAGTCTCTGAAGAGTCATCCCAGCTTCAGACATCCTGAAGGATCAGATGATGCTCAAGGAATACTATTTGAGCCAGCCTTCCAGTGCCTCTCAGCCCAGGCTCCCCTGACATGCTGCCCTCTAGCAGGGGAGCCTGGGGGTGGAGATACTACTCTTCTCATTTTACAGCCAAGTAATGAGTAGCCCTGGGTTGGGAAGATCCTCTGCAAAAGGTAATGGCAACCCACTCCAGTATTCTTGCCTAGAGAATCCTGTGGACAGAACAGCCTGGTGGGCTACAGTCCTTGGGGTCACAGTCAGACACGACTGAGTGACTAACACTTTCAATTTCACTGAGTAGCCAAGTGGCCTGATGATTGAGATGCATACCCAAGAGTTGGTTCTAGATCAGGGGAGGCCTGGATCCTTGTGTCCAGCTGTAGGGGTGGCAGTCAAGACTCAGTCTACATTGATTCACAACAATGTCTGAAACATCCCCAGGGACTTCAACAAATAGGGCCGAATAGAGACAAGGTTCTTGTAAAGGGGATGGATTCCTTCTATGCAGATGGGGGCCATGAGCCCATAGAGTTGGTCATTAATGTTATGTCTGTATCAACCAGGGAGCCCTAGAGTTACTTTTGTAGATGGGTAATGAGAATCTAGTATAGCATGGCTGGTGTATAGCAAGTAAATGTTAGATTTTGTAGAATCACACTACTTTAGCCAGGTAGGTTGGGCAAAAGTCCCTAATAGCTGTGCCTACCCAGATCCCTCCACACCTGGCTTGACTATTTCCCAGTTAAGGTTCATGGAGAGGTGCTCAAGTCAGCTGCCAGTTGTGTAGAGTGGTAGACAGTTGTCACTTAAATGTGCTGTGAAGTCAGGCTCGATGACTATCCATCGAGCAGCTTGTCCTGACCCTGCTTTCTCTCTCAGGTTGACGAGATAGCCAGAGACAAAGCCTTGGAGGTGAGTAGTGTAGCTATGGAGCCATGAAGCAGCCCTGGGGAGTGTTGTGAAGCTAGTGAGAAGAGGCACTAGTACATGTGCTGATGGGGTGTGCGGTTCCTGAGGAAAGTGTGCCAGGGTGAATCAACCTAGACACCAGCCCTGCCAGGTGTCCCTGAGCCCAGCTTCCCAGGTCTCCTCAGTTCCTCCCCAGAAATGCCCTTGGCTTGTTGACCTTCATGCTCTGCCTGCCTAGACTGAAGTCCCAGCAGGTGGTGGGAAGACCTATGTCAGCTGACCAAGCCTTTATCCCCTCAGCTCTTCAACTCCAGCAAAATGGCTGGTGCATGAACCCTTTCAATGGCCTGGTGAAGCCTAGGGACTCCTTATCAGAATCATGTTGGTTTTTTTAATAGTTTTATTTATTTGTTTATTGGCTACGCTGGGGCTTCATTGCTGCGTGGGCTTTTTTCTCTAGTTGTGGAGAGTGGGGGCTGCTCTCTGGTTGCACTGCGTGGACCTCTCATTGTGGTGGCTTCTCTGGTTGTGGAGCATGGGATCTAGGTCATACGGGCTTCAGCAGTTGTGACTCCCAGGCTCTAGAGCACAGGCTCAACAGTTGTGGCACACGGGCATAGTTGCTCCACGGCATGTGGCATCTTCTTCCCCATGCTCCTGCACTGGCAGGCGGATTCTTTACCACTGAGCCAATAGGGAAGCCCCGGAATCATATTTTTAAATGAATAGAATATTATACTCAGGGTTACAAAGGAAGCCAATTACCTGGAAATATAGTCTGAAATATTTGTAGGGATTTCAAAAAATAATTAGGGCCAGGTGGAGGTAAGGATTTTGAATGAGGGCTAGGTTTTTTTCTCTGCAGGTAGGAGCCTGCACAATCAAAATGCCTAAAAGTTAAATTTGTGATATTAAAATGTATATGCTTCATTAATAATATAATAAATAACAAGACTTAATAGCAGGCTTAATAATTACCATAATTCCAAATAATGATGAGCATAAAGGGTATTTGAGATGTTTGTTACAATGTGACTTGAAAAATTTGTGATTTCTATTGCTGACAAAGTCACAGACACTGTAATACTAATAGAGTATGTTGCCTACATTCATAATTGGGAGAAACACTAAATTTCAATGAAAGGGAATGAAAACAAATACGTAGTTTTCAATAGACCACCTAAATTCTGTCTATGGACCTCGGTTAAGACCCCATACGTTATGTGTTTGGAAAATGGAAAATGCCTTTAGGAAGTCATGTGCCTGGTTTTGGGAACACCAATATCACCGAGCTACAGTGTCCCCAGTTTATGTAATAATGACAAGGCAATGCCCAGCCCCATTGCAGAGCCAGTCTGTGGACACGTGAAATTAGTTATCTCCAAAGTCGTGGAGGGTTGAGCAGATGCAGATGGGGAAAGGCGCCAGGGCCAGGCACAAATTCTGTGCCATTTATGGGGGGCAAAGGAAAGCTGTAGTAGTTCTTTAGAATGGAGCCATACCACAAACTAGATAGCTGAACAAGACTAATTTCGGGCAATTGCTATGAAGACTAGCAATGAGGAAAGAAAGCAATGACCCCAGTTTGAGCACAGAGTAGAGGGCTGGGAAGTACATGGCCTTGGGACTAGAGTCCCAGTTCCACCCTTGACAGCTGGTGACTTTGAATAAGTGAAAAAAAAGTCCTCCACTTTTTATTACTAATCCCCACTGTTAAAATGGGACTAATACATTTGGCCACCTGATACGAAGAAGTGACTCATTGGAAAAGACCCTAATGCTGGGAAAGACTGAAGGCAGGAGGAGAAGGGGACAATAGGGGATGAGATGGTTGGATGGCATCACTAACTCGCTGGACATGAGTTTGAGCAGGCTCTGGGAGTTGGTGATGGACGGGGAAGCCTGGCGTGCTGCAGTCCATGGGTTGCAAAGAGTCAGACATGACTGGGCGACTGAACTGAACGGAACTGAATACCTCACAAGGTTTCTGTGATGAACTCATACAGGAAACAGCTTCTCTGGTAGCTCAGATGGTAAAGAATCTACCTGCAATGCAGGAGACCTGGGTCTCCTGGTCTCCCCTGGAGAAAGAAATGGCAGCCCACTCCAGTATTCTTGCCTGGAGAATTCCATGGACAGAGGAGCCTGACAGGCTCCATTCCATGGGATCTCAAAGAGTCAGACAGGACTGAGTGCTTAACACTTTCACTTTTCACTTTCACACAGGCATATATGGGAAGGCCTGCTGGGGAAACCATAAAGCCTGAACACATTTTTGTTTTTCTCCTGTTAACTCTACTCCAAATCACTGGGCAGCGGTCTCAATGCGGTGCTCTCACTTTCATTTGCAAGCGGAGACAAGTCCCCTGTGGTGGTTGTCACTTTGCCCTCTCTGGGGGCCTTGCGGTGGCTGGCGGCTCTGCTAAACTGACTGACTGGAGCACCCCAGGGCCGGTGAAGGTAACTTTGGTTCTCCTGAGAGTCCTGTGCCCCTGTTTTTCTGAGGAAACTCCCTCTGACCTCCTATTCCTCTGGCTTCCCTTGCCTCCTCTGGTGCTGGCTTCTGTCCAAGGCCCTGGGGTGGAGGTGAGGGGCGGGCACCCTGGCCGCGTGGGTCAAGGAGAGAATGGACTGGCGGGCGGGAGAGGGGAGAGGCTCTAATCCTATGGCTGCCTCCCCCAGGTCTGTGGGGTGTGCTTTCCATGGACAGAACAGCAGCCAGAGCCCACGGAATAAAGTATATTGAAGTCATTCGGCTTTGAAGACTTCCTGTATACTTTTAAGCCACCCATGACATCATTTCTCTGGGCGGCTCAGAACAATAGGCGGGGGAGAGCTGAGATGAACCAAATCCACAAAGCTGCCCAGAACAGAGAGAGAGAAAGAGAGAGAAAGGTCGAAACAGAAACTGCCACGGTTGACGTGGACATTCCCGACCTAACTGGGAAAGAACTGGCCCCCGAGTGTTCAAAGATGGCCCCTCGGCCTAGCGCCCCCGCACGCCCACGCGGAGCCCTGACCCCTTTCTGTGGGACAACAACAGCAGACACACAGGGAAAGTCATGTGACTCCCAAACGGTTCATCCATCCAAGTTCAATAAATTAGCAGCCAAAATTTTTAATCAGATATTTAATCTTTCCTCCCTGTAAGGGAGATTGAGTGTTTACTGTGGCTCTCGGCCAGGTTAATCTCAGAGAAGAAAGATTGCGTGCCGCGAGTCCTTGGTGCTGGGAGGGCCTGGAGAAGTCACTTTTGCCTGTGGAGCCTCCCCCCGCCCCCCACCACCTAGTCACAAGGTTAGCTTGTCTACCTTGTCTCCTGTAACTCTCTGCCCTTGTGGCAGGGCTGAGGAGTGACCAGACAAGGCATTTGCACATCTTACAAACATGTTCAGATGGGACAAGCCACATAAAGAACTGCAGAAATCAATACAGGAACCGTTTTGTATGATGCCTGTTCTTTACCCCCTCTCTTCTCCTTTCCTCCCTGACCTTTTCTGCTCTTCTTCTCTGCACCCTCCCACCTCCTGAAAGCCCGAATTGACCCCAAGGAGGAGACGGTCTTGGCAGAATCCTGCCAGGGAGCTCCTAACTTGGGTAGCAGGAGTTACCTAGTTTATGAGTAAGTAACTGATATTTGCATTGCTAACTATGGTTAAAATGTATTAATTCATTCAACCAATAGTGATTGAGTGGCGGGTGCTCTTCTACGTTCCTGAGACAAATCGAAGAACAAAAGATGCAAAAACATCTTCATGTAGCTTAAACTCTAATAGTGGGACACAGATACTTAACAATGAACATAACAAACAAATCATATAGTTAGAAGATGACAAATGCTATGAAGAAAAGAAATGCACCAGATAAAGTGGGCTGGGCGTGTGTGTGTGTGTGTGTGTGTGTGAATATTACTTTGGAAAATGATTCATTGCAATATTCCCTTGGTGGAGCCCTGAGAATGCTATTAATACTTCAGTGGGATATTAATAAATGCCATGGAGATGGGGTAAGGAGTTGGCTCCATGGTGTAGGTGTGTAAACTGAGTCAGGGAGAGAGGTGAGAAGCAGAGACATTTTGGAGGCTATTTTAGTAGCTACAAAAAAACTTATGAAATCTGAAATCAGCTGTGAGTAAAAATGGAATTGAAAAGCCATGCAGCAGAGACACTGAAGGGGAGGAGAGGAAATAGCCTGGCCCTGGCTGGACAGGACAGAGCAGCAGAAAAAAGAATCAAGCTGTTAAGTGTCTAGACTTTTCTATGTGTCCTGGTGACTGTGAGAATGAATGGACTTTTCCTCCAGATGTGAAAGTCAAGAGAGGCATGTTTGGGGAATTTGTCAAGTTTTCAGATACAGACATATATTTATAGTCGTGATGGATAAAACTACCAGAGTGATAGAAAAAGTAGCAAGTGATGGATACTAAGAAGTGTCTGAGAAGTAGGAGAGAATATAGAATACTGCTGTATCTCAGGAGTATGGCAAACTGCTTTTAAACCAGAGCTTCTTAAACTTTGCTCCCGCTAGAATCATCTGGGGAGATGTAGACATTCCAGTCTCCAGGCTACACCCCATGCTAGTTACATCAGAATCCCTGGGGGTGGGACCCAAGAATCAGTAGTTTTAAAAGCTCTCCAGATGATGGCGATTTGTGGTCAATGCTGAGAACTAGTGTTTTAAAGCAGGAAGAATGGATAATAGCTGCAGAGAGATGAAGATGGATGAGGGTGAAAAAGAATGGTTAAATCTGGAGCTGAGGAGAGCATTAACAGTTCTTTCCGGAGTGGATTGCTACTTAACATGTGACCCCCAGACCATAACAGCAGCATCACCTCAGCGCTTTCTAGAAATGCGTGACCTCAGAACTACTTACTTAGTCCAAATCTGCACTTTAACAAGATTCCCAGGTATAAGAAAATACTGATGTTTGAGGGCCTACCCTAGTCCAACTAAATCAGACTCTTAAAGGTGGGGTCCAGGTTGCAGTATTTAAAAATTACTTCCCAGTGATTTTAACATTTATACTGTATTGAGGACCACTGATTTGGAGCAGGGCTTCTCAGACTGTAATGTACATGTGAGTCATATGGGTCTTATTAAAATGCAGATTCTGGATTAGTAGATCTGGGGTGGAGACTGGATCTTGCATTGGTGACACTTCCCAGGTGAGATGCTGCTGGTTCACAGACCACTCACCTCTGGAGCAGTAGTTCTTATGTGTCTCTGGACAAAGACATAAATATCACCTGAGAAGTTGTTGGAAATAACATTCTTATCCCTAATCCAAACTTAATCAGAAATTTAGAGTTGAGACTCAGAAATCTGTTTTAACAAACCATCTCAGTGTTAAAGAGTGAATGAGTAATCAGACAATGGCATAGGAAGGTCTGTTACCCACCCCTACTCCCCACCTCCCTGAAATTGGTGGTAACTGGAATAAGGAAGCTAGAACTCTTCTATCTGTAAGGTGAAATTTCTCCAGTGTAGGGCTTCCCTGGTGGCTCAGATGGTAAAGTGTCTGCCTGCAATGTGGGAGACGCGGGTTTGATCCCTGGGTCGGGAAGAGCCTCTGAAGAAGGAAATGGCAACCCACTCCAGTACTCTTGCCTGGAAAATTCCATGGACAAAGGAGCCTGGTAGGCTACAGTCCATGGGGTTGCAAAGATTCGGACACAACTTAGCGACTTCACTTTCTTTTTTTTCTTTTCTCCAGTGTGGCTGGAAGGAAGCACATCAAAATTCCCCTGAAGAGTTGTCAAATACCCGTCATGCTCAGAACCTGCTGCTTATCGCCTCGCTGACCCCCACACTCCTGCAACCTTCCCCTGAAGGTGTGTTCAAGGCCAGGGGAGTTGTGTGCAGGTGAAAAGCCAGCTGCAAGGGAGTCCCCAGAGGAAGAGGAGTATAAGATGTTGGAGAGAACAGCCAGCTAATGGCTCAGAGCCCAGAGCAAGGGGACAAAAACAGATTCACAATCTAAGGAAGAGGGATTCATTTTGAAAAGGAAAATGAAACCTGCATCTTCTGAGAAGATTGGAAGCAAGTGGGTGAAAATAAGGACAGCTTTGGAAGCAGAGAGAAGAGTATGCTAAAAAGCAAAGTGAAAGTAACTGTCATTGTTGACCAATTCCTTGTCAGCCATTAGGCTTATAGTTTTACACACAGGAAGCCTAACCATCACAAAAACCCTAAAGGGTAGATTTCCAGTCTGTTGTTGCTGTGAAGACAGTCTGGCCAAAATGGGGTTAGTAACTTTCCTGCTGTCACACAGATAGCAAATGAGGGAGCTGAGACTGACTCCTGCTCTTTCTGGTACCAAGGCCCGTAGTCTTTGCACTCAATGATATTGGGGTAGAGATTGGGAAAGTTAAGGGAGTTTTTACTGGATGGTTTTTTATTGTTGGCGCAATAGGTGTTGAAATTAAAACCCATGACTTGAAAGGTCAGGGCACAGGCGAATCAGAGTAAGGAATTTGGGTTTCCCCTTTTATGAATTACAGTCAGACCTTTATCATTAACTGTGAAACTTCCTATCTTAGACTTTTTTCCTTTTCCTTGTTTGTAAAATAAAGGATTTGGATTATCCGGACCCTAGAGTTCTAAGTATTTACAAAACCCCAAGATTTGAAGATGCTGTGAGTGTGGAGTGTAACAGAGCATCAGTATGAGATGAGTTTAAGAACCAAGAAGCAGCACTGGGAGCCCCCGGAAGGCAGAGAGCACACTGAGTCCTCAGAGTTGGGTGACTTGCTGCTGTGAATCAGTGAAAGGGTCTACATGAAGAAGTTAGCTGGAGAGGAGATGATTGCTGGAGAAAAGTCCAAAAGCACTTTGAGGACATGAGGCCAGCTCAAAGCTGGGGTGTTGGAATGGTGGGCAAGTCAGGAGTATAAAGGTGACCCGGTTTGCTAGTTAAACCTATGCTGAAATGCCTGCTTAGAGAGCTTGGGTTCCCGGTGAGAACAAATGAGATACAGAGGGATTGATGGAAGGAGAAAGAATAAAAGTGTGAATGGGCTGGAAGTCAAAGGAGGTCAAACTGCAGAGGAGAAATGATATCCAAAGAAATAGTGGATGCTCTTGAAAAACCACTTTCTGATTCTAACATGGGAGATTTTACCAAATGGTCTGTACAAATTCTTCTATCTCTACCTAATATTTTATGATGCCACTGAACTTTTGGTGAATATACGACTTCCTTACCACCTAAAGAAAGTTTCACAAGGAGATCTAAGCTTTAGTTTGGAAATGCCTCTCTTTTTTGAAGATTTTAAGCAGGTCACTAAAGCATATCACTTTGTGAGGAAACATCTTATGTTATTTCCTTTTATTTTTTGAAAAAGTGATAAATAATAAAGACTGAGTGATGACAAATTAGCAAGCCACTTCTTCATTTTAGGCAACAGATCCACGACTTTTGAATGAAAATGTTACAACCTTTGCATCATTGCCTTGTATGAAACATACAATCTTTCAATCCTTCTAAACATTCTTTTCCAGATCTTTGATTGCCACAGCCTAATTTTGTTTGTTCACATGACACTTAATTAAGATGATAAATATCATATCAGGTCTGCAGACATTCTTTTACCTTGACATTAAATCAACAGTGGTGACAAAGAACAGGTCGAGCCATAATGGATCTCTTCTACCATGGAATTACCCAAGACAGAGTAATAGAATCATCAGACACTGCACTCATTATTGTGAAACTTTGTTCATCATGATTGCTTCCGAAAACTCCATTATGGAAAAACATTTCCTCTGAGTCTCCTTGGTTTGCAAAAAGAAAGGTATCAAATGTACCATTTTTATTTTTAGTGCCTCTGTCAACAAAGGCAAAACAAAAGTGAGAAGTTAAATGACATCTGGAAAATTTGACCTGTGGTGTCAACGAAATGGAAACGTGCTGTCCGTTAGATCCTTCTGCCTTTTTGAACATTAGGGTTTGTTTGTTTGTTTCCTTCCTCCCTTTGCCTCTCTACCTCCCTCTGTCAGTTCTTTGATTAATTACCTTAAGTTTTCATTAATTTCTTCATCAAGTATTTGTTGAGATCTACTCTTCCAGCTGCTGTGCAAGGCACGGGAGTTTTAGCAGGTTTGATGAGAGCAATGCTGAGCTTTCATTTGGATTTAGTCTAATGAAGAAGACAGATATTAAATAATTATAATGATGAGGGTTATTTTTAAGACAAATACAAGGTATGATGAGAGTGTCAGGCAGCTATAAAACAAACTCTTAAGTTTTATGGGAGATCTCTCTGGAAAAGGGACATATAAATTATTTATGAAGGGATAATGAATATGTGAAAGTGTCAGTCACTCAATCGTGTATGACTCTTTGCAACCCCATGGACTGTAGCTTGCCAGGCTCCTCTGTCCATGGGTTTCTCCAGGCAAGAATACTGAAGTGGGTAGCCATTCCCTTCTCCAGGGAATCTTCCCAATCCAGGTATCAAATGCAGGTCTCCTATATTGCAGGCAAAGTCTTTACCATTTGAACCACCAGGGAAGCTCCTAATGAATACGTGAATGCAAGGCAAATATCCTAAATTGAGAGAATATTTGCAATGGTCCACATGTGTGAGAGAGAGATCACAGCACGTTTGAAGAACACTGAAAGTATTTTAATAATGCTGGAACATAAAGCGGAAATTGAGGAATAGTGAGAAATGGTGCTGGAGGAGTGGGAAGGATAAGACTGTGTAGAGCCAGCAGCCCTCATTGCATCTGGGGGCTAATATGATCAGATTTGTGTTGAGAGAATCACTCTGGTGACAGTGTAAAGAATGAGAGGCAAATGTCAAAAGTGGAGGGAAAAGACTTATGTTTCAGCCATAAGGAATGAATAGAGTCTAGACCTATCCTTTCCCTGTAAACAATAAGAAAAATGGACAAAATATAGGAAACAACTATTTTCAGATGTTTCACAACAGGCAGCACAGGATTGCAATCACTGAGAAAAGGAAAACAGATGATGTAAGGCCTGTCATCATTAAAGTATTCTGTCTGGAGGTAATTTCCAGTCTTAGGTGTAGGAAGCATGAACTCAAATAGAGCTCAGCAATCTTTCAAAATTCCAGCAAGCTGAAGCATTTAGAATTTTGAGGGCAGAGTATGCAATAAGACAGAGTTATTCAGAAGAATCCCAGAAATAGGCATAGAAATTCCTTGAACTTTGGCTGAACATCAGAACACACATATATAGGGTAAAATCCATGAGGTCAAGACAGGGTAAATCTCAAGGAAAGCATTATTACTGGAGAACTGTGGTACAAGTAATTTCTACAGCTCAAACAGTGTTATGAATTATTCTAATTCCCTTCAACCAAGAGGAGAGAACGTATTAAATTCTTGAAGCATTTAATGGAGACCCCAGAATAGTGGTACCTTGGAAGTGGGGCTAAATTCACTTCAGATAAAGTACTTTACTTACATCTACCATAAAAGAATTTAAAAATAAGCCTCAAAAAACTAAACCACATTATAAATAACCCTCTACCAGAAAAAGTCAAACAATCTAAAAACAATGCAAAATCTAGCACTCAGTACATATTCAAAATGTCCAGCAACTATTCAGCAATTGCTAGACTTATAAAGAAGTGAAAAATGTGACCCATAGCCAGGAAAAAGAAGTAAATAGAGACAGACATAGAAATAACAAGTAAAATAGATTTAGCAAAGATATTAAAATAAGTATTATAAATACTTATGAAGTATAGAGTATAAAGGAAAGTATAAGATATAATGTTATAAAATGTTATAAATTATGAAAAAGAGTATACCAATGCACATGCTTCTGTCTTTAGAACTTAGAAGAACAAAAGCAATTAAACCTGAAGTAAGTAGAAGAAAGGAAATAGAAGCAATAGAATTAAAAAATAGGAAAATAGTAGAGAAAAAAAGAATGAAGCTAAAAGCTGGTAATTTGAAAAACCAATAAAATTAAAATGCTAAGTAGACTGACTACAAAGAAAAACAGACATCTCTACAGATCTTATAGGTATTAAAAATAATAAGTATATATTTTGAAAAATCTGTCAATAAACTGAAAAACTCAAATGAAAATAAAAAATTCTTTAAAGACAGTTTATAAAAATTGACTCAAGAAGAAATAGAAAATTTGAAGAGCCCTATATGTATTAACAAAACAGAATTAATAATAGAAAACTTTCAAACAAACACACACAATCTCAACCCAAATGTTTCTCCTAGTGTATTATATTCAAATTTAAAGAAGAAACACCAATTCTATACAAACTAATTCAGAAAAAAGAAGGAAACACTATGAAAATAATTTTTGAGAACAGATTTACTCTTCTACCAAAATCAGATTAAGATATTACAGAAATGGGAAAACTAAAGACCCATATACCACACAGACATGACTATAAAAATACTTAAAATATATTAGCAATATAGAATCCAATAACGTATAAAATGATGCCATGCCCATTTGGCATAAAACTCTCAGCAAGCTGGGAATAGAAGGGAACTCTCTTAGCCTGAAACTGATAGAATATCTACGAAGAACCTACAACTGACATCATGATTAATTCGGAAAAACAAAATGATCTCTTGGTAGTTTTGGGCAAGGATGCCCACACTTACTATTTATACTCAAGATTATGCTAGAGAGTCTAGTCACTGCAAAAAGGCAAAAAAAGAAACAGAAGGCACATAAAGAAAGAAAGAATTCTCTTTTTATTTGCAAATAATATGATTATGTTTGAAACAATAAGTCTATAAAAAATTACAGAACCAATAAATGAATTTATCAAGTTTGTGGAATGCAAAGTCAATATTCAAAAATCAACTGTACTTTTACACACCAGCAATGAACAACTGTAAATAGAAATTAAAAGTATCATGTGAAAGAGTATCAAAAAGTATGAAATACTTAGGAATAAACTTTACAAAATAAGTACAGAATCTTTACAATGAAAAACATAAAACATTGCTGGGAGAAGATAGAAAGTGAAAATGAAAGCTACTCAGTCCCGTCTAACTCTTTGCGACCCCACGGACTGTAGTCCATGGAATTCTCCAGGACAGAATACTGGACCATGGATAGCTTTTCCCTTCTCCAGGGGATCTTCCCAACCCAGGGACTGAACTCAGGGCTCCCACATTGCAGGTGGAGAAAATAGAGAAAATCTAAATAAGTTAACAGATAAACCATGTTTGTGAGTAGGAAGGCTTGGTATTTTTAGGATATCTTCTCCACAATATGATCTGATTAATGCAGTCCCAGTTAACAAAAACTATAGTTTTTGCATATAAAAATTAGAAAACTTTTGGAGAAAAATAGATAAAAATCTTTATAATCTTTGGGTGGCCAAAGATTTCAAAAAGCGTGAATCATCAGAGAAAATTAAAACTTCTACTTTTTGGAAACATTGTCAAGAATATAAAAGTTTAAAGACTGTGAGAAAATATTGTGTATATTTAGCTGCCAAAGGAATTGTATCCAGACTACATAAAAAACTTAAAATTCAATAAGTAGACAACCCGAAGGTGACGAAAAGAGGATGGATTTGAAAGATGTCTGAAAATGGAAGAATCTTGTACTCTTCCTTTCATCTGAGTGAACACATCTAATATTTCAAAAATATTAAAATATTTTTATATTATTTTAGAGTAGAAAGAAGGCTTCTTGAATATTTGGTGAGGATGGAGAGATAATTCATTCAGAAAATAAGAAGTGATCTTTATTGATGATTATAATGAGCTCTGAAGGACCCAGTGATGAAGGATTTTATTTTCTTGGGCTCCAAAATCACTGCTGATGGTGACTGCAGCCATAAAATCAAATAATGCTTGCTCCTTGGAAGGAAAGTATGACAAACCTAGACAGCACATAAAACGCAAAGACGTCTCTTTGCCAACAAAGGTCCATATAGTCAAAGTAGTCATGTACAGAAGTGAGAGTTGGACCATAAAGAAGGCTGAGCACAGAAGAATTGATGCTTTCAAACTGTGGTGCTGGAGAACTCTTGAGAGTCCCTTAGGCTGCTAGGAGATCAAACTAGTCAGTCCTAAAGGAAATCAACCCTGAATATTCACTGGAAGGACTGATGCTGAAATTGAAGCTCCAATACTTTAGCCACCTGATACAAACAGCCGACTAACGGGAAGACACCCTGATGCCGGAAAAGATTAAGGGCAGGATGAGAAGTGGGTGGCAGAGGATGAGATGGCTGGATGACATCATCGACTCAATGGACATGAGTTTGAGAGAACTCTGGGAGATGGTGAAGGACAGGGAGGCCTGGCATGCTGCAGTCTATGGTGTCGCAAAGAGGCAGACAAGACTCTATTTGGGCCTTCTGTCTTTAATCCTCAAAGTTTTAGTTCATTTTATTTATTTTTTCTCTTGTAAATTTAAGAAAAAGAAACTATCATTCATTCATTAGTTTTAATAGATTTATTTTTCTGATGTGGGGCCTATCCTCTGAGTTTACTGTATTCTGTGACATCTTCCATATTATTAGGAGAGTATTTCTGGAAAAGCTATAGAAATCTGTTTTCTATGATATATCTTGCTCCCAACATCAAAGGCATCAGAAGAAGCAACAAGAACTGACCCTCTCTCCCTAATTTCCATTGGTTCAAGGTAGAATTTTACATGGAATGACATAATGACTCATGTTTCTCTTCTCTCTTTGCTCCAAGTGGCACGTGGATTTACATACTATGGTAATCTACTTATTTACACTATTCATGTATTTTATATTATCTTGTAGTGTTATTTGGTTATATGTATTTTACAGCATTATATGTTCTTTACGAGCAGAGATTTGTTTCATTTTTCTTTATAAACCACTACCCCCAACATTAGTGCCAGGGACAGAGTAAACACTTTAAAAATCACCATTTTCATGTACAGATGCAGTTGAAAACACCAGCAATTTCCCATAAAATCTGTTTTTCCCAAAATTCTTTGCACTTCAGTCCTGCAGGATCTATTTCTAGGTATTTATGATTCAGAATCATAAAAAATATGGAGGAAAATTTTTGTCATCAAAGCGTTTCAAACATCAAATTAACTCTCCTCAACTTGGTTTTTCTCTAACATCCTAACGCTGTTGATCATTATCCCAGCCAATAAAAGTCTCTTCCTCTGCATCTTCTTAAAGTTGTTCTAACAGACAAAGTTTTCTGAGAAAAAGCTAGAACTGGGATCCAATTTGTCAGGCTCTGAGGTTTACATCACTCTTTGGTGTGGTGCCCAGAAAAATACATTTTGCTTCAAAGAACTGACACAGCTTCCAGAACAGCGAAGGGGCACATGCTGAGAGACTTTTGGTGGTTTCTGACAGCTGGACCAGACACATCCCTTCCTTGAAGAGTCTATATTGTTTTATGAGCGTATGATCTCTGTGTATGAATATCTTCCAGATTAAAAATTCATGAAGATGTAAATTCCCCCCCTCCAAAAAGGGGAAAGAAATAGCAGGTAGATGGAGTTCCTCATGTCACCTCCACTACCTCAGGCTCTAGTCTTCATCTGTACTTTATTTCTTTTTTACATATTAAACCCCCCACTTTCTTACAGGCTCCCAAAGAACTCGAGAGAAACCACTTCCCCGCCTCCTACTGTTTCTTGATGTCATCTTCTCTCATCCTCCCCCATTTCTCCTGCAGAGATTCAAAATCTGAACCTCTGTGATGTCATATCACTCTAACTTTCTCACCAAAGGTGTGGCCAGTTAAAAAACACAGCAAATCCTTCATTCTAGTTAAAAGCCAGTATTTGAAATTTGCCCTTCATCCCAGATGTAGTAATGCATGAGTCCATGTAAGTCTTCCTTGTTTATAGTTATGGAGCAACAAATAGAATGTTCATTATTCAAATCCACCAATATTTTGTTAGATACATGGATCTTTCTCCTCTTCAGTTTTTTTTTTTTTTATTGTGTATGCTCATAAGTGAAAACAAACAAACAAACAAACAGATTTGAAGGCATGGTTTGCAGTTTCTTTTTCTTCTTAATAGGTAGCATTGTATAGTAAGAATTGGTCAACTGTACTGGCTTCCCCTGCTGGTCCTGCATGGACTGGTTGGAATGATCTGTGGCAACATATTTCTGAATCACCCTACCTTATGTAAAATGGGGACGATAATCAGGTTCTCATAAGACTGAACAAGAGCAAGGTGGGTGGGGATATGTCTTTTGCCTAACATAGTGCTCTAGACTTTCAATAAATACGAGCTCCTTCCCAGCCCACCTTCTCTTCTCCATTTACTTCCTCTGCATCAGTAGTGAAGCGTCTCAAATCCGGGCAATCTTAGATTAGAGCAAACACAGTAAACACATACCCTGCAACTGAGCAGTAAGTCAGCTGTGACCAGATCGGTTCTCGGTGCGCATCACACTCTGCCTCAGTTTGCTTTACACTCAAACTTGTCTTATAAAGACTCCCAATGGGAGGCAAACTTCAGGTCGAGCCCCAGAATTTGCCATCATTTAGACTCACACTGCTTATCCAGTGCTGTCTCTTCTCATGGATCCCTTTCAACAAGGCAGGCAATCTTTTCTGTCGCATGAACGTGAGCATTGCATGAGATCTTTCTGAGTGTTTGCATCTGTTGCTGGTAATGCCTGAAATGCCTCACTCCTCTTCTCTATTTTTCTAAGTCCTTGTCACTCCTGAACTTTGTCCAGTGCTGTCCTATACTGCAAATCGCATACATAACTTTAAACTTTCTGGTAGGCATATCTAAAAATCGAGCATAATTGATTTCAGAGATTTTTTATATAATTCAATATATCAAAAATACTATTTCAACTTATGATCAATGAGATATTCTACACTGTGGGTTTTTTGACTAAATCTTCAAAATCCAGTGTCTATTTTATACTTACAAAGTACATTTCAATTTGGCCTTACCACATTGCAAGTGCTAATAGCCACATATAGCAAGTAGCCACTGTGCTTGACTGCAGGTCTAATCAGTCAGGTTCAGCCCATCTTTTAACTCTATAGACATGACGCCTTACAGTTTTGAAGACTGGTTTACAAAACACTTTCAATATACTGTCTTCAGTGGCCTTCAGAGCAGTGCCTGTGAGGATGGAATGAATTTTTGTTACCATTTCAGAGAAAAGGTAAAGAAACCACACACAGTTACCAAGACTATAAGACATTGGGTAACATACAGAGAACTGTACGAAAGTGAAAGAATTCATCCTTGAATACAGGACTTGAAGTTCCGATACCCAGTAACAAATTGCTTCTTGAAAACTGTATTTGCCTAGACTTTATTTTCCCATAAATCATCTCACAAAAATTAATCTCCACAAATCCATCTGGAGGTAGTTTAATTTCATTTATTTATGATTTTTTTTGGCGTATAGTTGCATTACAATGTTGGGTTAGTTTCTGCTATGCAATGAAGCGAATCACCAAAAGGAATTAAATTGGGTCATTTGAAGAGAACTACAAGTCTAGAGTTTGTCATCCATAATATCATTTATTTTTGAAAATTTATGCTGAAGCTACAAAACCCAAAAGGCACCCACATTTACCAGTTTCTTGTAACTTTTTCTTTTCCTTTTTTACTAAACAGATATATACTAAGTGCTGTATTCTGCACTTGATTTTTTGACAATGTGTTTAGTATATTATTATACAAAGAGATTCTTGTGTATAATTTGGAAGGTTTGCCTTATTCTTTGTAGCTGTGGTTTCCAGTATCTGTATTCCATGGTCTGAATCTGTAATGCTTTAATAACTAGTCCTACTAAGGAGCATTCAGGGTGTTTTCAGTCTTTGGCTATGACAAGTATTAATGACATCGTAGTCAATAAACTTGTGCATGCCTCATTTCACCATTGAATATAACTACAGTATACCAACATTTCTGGGTCAAAGTATATGTACATTTGAAAATTGGGGTGAAATATTTCTAAACTTCCCTTAAAAAAGGTTTAATGACTTTCACTCACACTCGACATGTAAGCACTTATATCTTCATGCTGTGAAAACTCAGTGTGCTGTGAACTTGCGTTGGTGAGTTCGGGCATCTTTTCACATGTTCAAGTGTCATTTGCATTAATTTTTCTGAAGCTTGACCATTTGTGTCTGTATCCTATACTGTGTTCCTATTGAATTGTTATTATTTTCTTTTTAATTAAAAGAGCTCTCTAAATTTCAGGGAAATTATGAGGGGAGATGTGATATTTTGACTTTGGATTATTTTTAAAAAAGATTTTGCTTTTGCTTTGTTGTTGTGTTTGTTATTTTATATGTCTAATTTATGAATCTTTTCTTTCATGGCTTTTGGGTTTTGTATCATGCTTTAGAATTTTAGTGGTATGTGTCCAAGTTTAATTTTCTTTTCAGATGATTACTCAGTAACTCAATGCCATTATTAAATAATCTACCTTTTCTTTACGGATTTAACCTGCTACCCAAGTTATGTGATTTACCTTGGATTTTTATGTTTATTTTTGAATTTTGGTTTTTCCTTTCACTGATCTGTCCTTGCACTAGTATCACATGATTTAATATCCACTAAAGCTTATCCCCTCACTATTATCCCTCCTTCCCTGATTTCTTTTGGATTCTCATGTATATTTACTTGTTTCCGTATGAAGCTTATTGGCTTAAAAGAACACTTCTGTATTTTATTGGGATTACCTTTTATTATCAGCCTATGTTTTGGAGAAGGATTAGGAAAATCATCTATATGTAATGAGGCTTACCTCCCAACGGTACACTTTTTCATTTGTTAAATTCTTCTTCTGTCTTTCAGTAATGTTTTAAAGTTTTATTTTCATATACTTATTACCTATTTTTCTAGATGTTTTATATTTTTGTTTCTACTGTAAAGAGAATCTTTTCTTCCATTATGACTGTTTAAGACATTTTATGATAGAAAATTTCAAACACATCAAAATTAGAGAAAATAGGATTGTGACGCTCCTTGTGCTCATCACCTCATTTCAGTAATTTTCAACTTATGGCCAGTTTTATTCCATCCAACCCCCTCCTTCCATCCTCCCCTACTCGGATTATTGTGAAGTAAATCCAGATTTCATGCCATTTCACCTGTAAATATTTAAGTATGTATCTCTAAAAGATAGTAACTTGAAAAAATATCCTACCATAAAAATTTTGTATCTCAAATATTTTACAATAATTTAATATCGTCAAGATATTTCTTTGTCTTTAAAGTCTTTTCTGGGTCATTTGAGTTAGATTCCAAATAAAATCTGTATATCACTATTGTCTGAAATGTTTCAAGTTTATTTTAATGTATAGGGTTGTCCTCTAGCTGTTTTTTACCTTGCACATCTTTTGTTGAAGTAATTGAACCATTTTTCTTGTTGAGATTCCCATAATTTGGATTTTGCTGGTTGGCTCCCGGTGGAGTTATCATATTCCTTTATTCCTCTGCATTTCCTATAGATTGGTGATTAGTGCTAGAGATGTGATTAAATTCAAGTTGGATTTTTGAGAAGGAAGACTGTATAACATCTGGTTTTCTTTTTGTGGTTTTAGAAGACACTGATAGTTATCTTCTGTGTCTATTGTTTCATTAAGGCTTGCAAATGGTGATATTCTACTTAGATCAGTTTTCTCCATTTATTAGATTGGGTGACTTCTAAACAGAGGTACTTCCCTCATCAACTATTTGTATGTATACTGAGGTACAATAACTTGAGGTGCATTCTTTTGAGAAAGGCAGAATATATATGTCATTCTCTCCATTTATTAGTTTTCAAAACACTAATATCTTAGCATCTGTCAAGGGCGACCAGCGAGAAATGTTCTGTTTCATTTTGTATCATGATGAATACATGGTTTTTAAACATGTTTGATGTGCTTTAGTCCATTGAAGTTATTATCTTTATTGAGGTTCAAATCATTCTATCTTTAGCCATTGGCAATCCATGGACTTTGGCTCTTGCACTCTTTAGACATGATAAAAATCACTGATAACTTTTTACTTTCTTGTACAAAAAGATGCTCCAGGCTTATCTTGTGCATTTCCTGCCCCAGATCCAAAAATGGACATTTTCCCAAGAATCTCTGGTTACTTTTAGTGGGAAATTATTTTTAGAGACTACAGTCTGGACATTAAGGGTGCTTACTGGTATTGTGTGGCCATCATTTGTAGCCCTTTTTGGTAGATAGAGCTGGGAAATGTGTGCATGTGGGTGTTTCAAAGATTAACTTTATCATGAGTTTATATAAGTACTTCCAGCTCAAACTCAGGTCTACAGGGCTTATACTCAACCTCATTGATATTAAATCTATATCTCCTTTCTTCCTTGCTAAATATTCTGATTTCAGTAGGGAGCTTAATACCACAAAACGAGAGAAGGACAAGAGTCTAGGTGCATGTAAAAGAGTGTTTATAATTACTGCACAGAATTTGAGCTAGGTTAGGAAGAGGTCTTCCCCGGTGGCTCAGGGGGAAAGAATCCACCTGCATTGCAGAAGACTCAGAAGATGTGAGTTCTATCCCTGGGTTGGGACGATCCTCTGGAGGAGGAAAGGGCAACCCACTCCAGTATTCTTGCCAGAAAAATTTCATGGACAGCAGAGCTTGATGGTGTGCAATCCACAGCGTCGCAAAGAGTCAGACATGACTGAAGCGACTGAACACAGCACAGCACAGGAAGGAAGATGAGGGAGATGATGGGATGCAGGTGTTGGCTAATGCTATGGTGGGAATCATTTTGCAATATATAAATGTTGCAACATTGTATACCTTCAACTTCAGTTCCGTTCAGTTCAGTTCAGTCCAGTCCCTCAGTCCTGTCTGACAATGCTATATGTCAACTAAATCTCACTGAAGCTGGGAAGAAAAAATGAGAGAGATGAACAGTCACGACATTGACAGTATTGTGCAGGTCTCAGTGGGAAAGAATGAAAAAGTATTGAAATCAAAAGAAGAGAGTGAGCCAAAAAGTTTGGGGGTGGTGGCCAGAGAGGTGGTGTGATTGGGGCAATTGTAAAGCCTGGGGTGTTGGCTTGAGGGTGAGGGGCTAAGGACAGGAGGAAGTGTTTCCTGGATGAGAAGAGGTGGAAGAACAAATTGGCCAAGATACCAGAAGAATCACCCTTGTGGATCGTGAAACATTAAGAATTACGACAGGAGCACTGGAGAAAGTGACAGTGGGCAAAACAAAACCATCAGGAACTGAGAGGACCGAACTGGGAGTGGCAGGCAAAGGCAACAGCGAGGAGGGTGGGGGTCTGAGCCTGGAAACTGAAAGTCGAGCCTGGGAGTTTTAAGAAAGACCCGTGAAAGGTGCTTAGGAAATGGTGCTCAGAGCCGGGGAATCCTTTTCCCCCACCACAGGCCTCACAGCAGAAGGTGGCAGGGGAAGCCTGCCCTCCCAAGGGGCTGCAGGCACAGTGCGTCCTCGGGAGAAGAGCCAGTTCTGTGAGAGCCAGAAGCTGCAAGTACTTTCGGACATGAGGCTACAAACTTGAGGATTTTGCTGGAAAACTGGCTTTCCATTTCAGTCCAAAGGGCAACAGTGAAAAGGTTTCAAAATCTGGAGAGGGATGAGATATGGTCTCGGGGTGGGAGGGGGTGCAAAAAAGGCATGAAAGTGACGTTGCTCAGTCGTGTCCAACTCTTTGTGACCCCATGGACTGTAGCCTATCAGGCTCCTTCGTCCACTGGATTTTCCAGCCAAGAGTGCTGGAGTGGATTGCCCTTTCCTTCACCAGGGGATCTTCCTGACCCAGGAATCGAACCCGTGTCTCCCTCATTGCGGGCAGACGCTTTACCGTCTAAGCCATCGCGGTGGGGAGGGTGGGGGTGGTGGGGGGAAGGCATATGAGTGGTGGTTCAGGCGTCCTGTGTCTCTTGTGATGAATGCAAAAACAGATGAAAGCATAATAAAATGATTCCTATTGGTCCCTTGTCACATGATGTTGGCAAGGCTCTTAGAGTAGTAGGGAGCGTGGGCAGAGAGGGCTGAGAGCCTTGCTACCAGCAGCCAGTTCTGGACCTTCTTGCCCGCCGCCTCTGGTGGTGGTAGTGGTGGTGGTATGGGGACAGGCACCAAGGAGGAAAGGGATGGTCTTATCCAGAGCACCAGGGGTTCGAGGGTTCTCTCTCTTTTTTTTTTTTAAAGAGGGATAAACTTTATCTTGAAAAATAAAATACCTGCAGCAAAGTGCACAAGTCTTTGGGGTTTTGGCTCATAAATGAATAGTTTCGTTCACCAACAACCAGGTGTTAAAACGGAGCATTACCAGTGTCCCTTGCCTAAGATGGTTAATTTTTCTAATAAATAATTAAGTCTAGGAAGATGGGGTACACCGTACAGAGGAATTAACTTTGTTGCCAATTAAAGCCTATGTCTATAGGCTTTAGTAGTGATAGCATATTCAAAAGCAGAGACATTACTTTGCCAACAAAGGTCCGTCTAGTCAAGGCTATGGTTTTTCCTGTGGTCATGGATGGATGTGAGAGTTGGACTGTGAAGAAGGCTGAGTGCTGAAGAATTGATGCTTTTGAACTGTGGTGTTGGAGAAGACTCTTGAGAGTCCCTCGGACTGCAAGGAGATCCATCCAGTCCATTCTGAAGGAGATCAGCCCTGGGATTTCTTTGGAAGGAATGATGCTAAAGCTGAAACTCCAGTGCTTTGGCCACCTCATGTGAAGAGTTGACTCATTGGAAAAGACTCTGATTCTGGGAGGGATTGGGGGAAAGAGGAGAAGGGGACGACAGAGGATGAGATGGCTGGATGGCATCACTGACTCGATGGACATGAGTCTGAGTGAACTCCGGGAGCTGGTGATGGATAGGGAGGCCTGCGATTCATGGGGTCGCAAAGAGTCGGACACGACTGAGCGACTGATCCGATCTGATCTGAGTGCGTGAACACTATTTTACAAGTAAAGCAAGACACAGAGAACAAAGTTGATTTGTGCCTTTACCAAGTTATTGATAGGTCAGGAAACGTTCAAAGCTAAATAGCAAGGATTCACATTTCTACAAAAAAAAAAAAACACATTATATGGATCTAATCATTTGAATCATATCATGATGGATTGAAACTAGTGAGTCTTAAAAGCCTTGAAACAGATCCTAGTATTTACAAGTCTTAGCATTTGATATCTTTTTTAAAAAATGCCTCCAAAATGTGTATGAAGGAAATGACAATAGTATGTGAAAATGAATCTGGGACAACTGTTAAATGCTTGGGGAAAAATAAAACAAAATCAAAATTATATACCTATTGGGTTGGCAAAAAAGTTCTTTTTGGTTTTCTGTAACAGCATGTGGAAAACCCCAAATGAACTTTTTTGGCCAACCTAGTACTTTTATCCCATCACACATATTCAGCTGACTTATTAAATTTTAAAAAATCTTAAAAGAAGCAGAAAATACATAAGGCACTTTCTTATCTGATATTAGAAAGAGAATGGCTTTCCTAAACACAAAGAGAAAAGAACCAAATGCTGGAAAACATTTAACTTTATGACAGGTTGAATTTATACATTAAATAAATTAACATTGATAAAAGCAAAGAATAACTGAAAATAAATATGTGAAACATATATGACTAACAGATATAATATCCTTAACAAAAATAAAGTACAAATCAGAAAAAAGATGTACAGCTTACCAGAAAAACTGGCAAAAAATGTAGGTAAATAATTCACAAAGGAAGAAATATAGCCCCTAAATATATAAAAATACTTATTTCAACTTTACTTGTAATCAAAGAAGTGTAAATGAAAATGTTCTCCCCACTGAAATGGTAGAAATTAATACTCAATGTTAATAAGGTGAGAAGGAATGAACAAGCTTGTGTTTTGCTGATGGGAACTTATTCCAGCACCTCTGAAGGGCAATTTGGCAATGTATAGCCAAATCTTGGGCTTCCCTGGTGGTTCAGACGGTAAAGAATCTGCCTGCAAAGAAAGAGACCCAAGTTTGATCTCTGGAGATTAATCCCCTGAAGAAGGGAATGGCTACCCGCTCCAGTATTCTTGCCTGGAGAATTCCTTGGACAGAGGGGCCTGGGGGGCTACAGTCCATGGAGTCACAAAGAGTCAGATGCAGTTGAGTGACTAACACTTTTCTCACCTTAAGAAAGAAGGAAGTATAGAGCAATGATGCTGAGATCAGGAACTACTGAATTAAAAAAAAAAAAAATCACTACATAATGATCAAAGGATCAATCCAAGAAGAAGATATAACAATTATAAATATATATGCACCCAACACAGGAGCACCACAGTACGTAAGACAAATGCTAACAAGTATGAAAGGAGAAATTAACAATAACACAATAATAGTGGGAGACTTTAATACCCCACTTACACCTATGGATAGATCAACTAAACAGAAAATTAACAAGGAAACACAAACTTTAAACGATACAATAGACAAGTTAGACCTAATTGATATCTATAGGTCATTTCATCCCAAAACAATGAATTTCACCTTTTTCTCAAGCGCACATGGAACCTTCTCCAGGATAGATCACATCCTGGGCCATAAAGCTAGCCTTGGTAAATTCAAAAAAATAGAAATCATTCCAAGCATTTTTTCTGACCACAATGCAGTAAGATTAGATCTCAATTACAGGAGAAAAACTATTAAAAATTCCAACATATGGAGGCTGAACAACACGCTGCTGAATAACCAACAAATCACAGAAGAAATCAAAAAAGAAATCAAAATTTGCATAGAAACGAATGAAAATGAAAACACAACAACCCAAAACCTGTGGGACACGGTAAAAGCAGTCCTAAGGGGAAAGTTCATAGCAATACAGGCACACCTCAAGAAACAAGAAAAAAGTCAAATAAATAACCTAACTCTACACCTAAAGCAACTAGAAAAGGAAGAAATGAAGAACCCCAGGGTTAGTAGAAGGAAAGAAATCTTAAAAATTAGAGCAGAAATAAATGCAAAAGAAACAAAAGAGACCATAGCAAAAATCAACAAAACCAAAAGCTGGTTCTTTGAAAGGATAAATAAAATTGACAAACCATTAGCCAGACTCATCAAGAAACAAAGGGAGAAAAATCAAATCAACAAAATTAGAAACGAAAATGGAGAGATCACAACAGACAACACAGAAATACAAAGGATCATAAGAGACTACTATCAACAATTATATGCCAATAAAATGGACAATGTGGAAGAAATGGACAAATTCTTAGAAAAGTACAACTTTCCAAAACTGGACCAGGAAGAAATAGAAAATCTTAACAGACCCATCACAAGCATGGAAATTGAAACTGTAATCAAAAATCTTCCAGCAAACAAAAGCCCCGGTCCAGACGGCTTCACAGCTGAATTCTACCAAAAATTTAGAGAAGAGCTAACACCTATCCTGCTCAAACTCTTCCAGAAAATTGCAGAGGAAGGTAAACTTCCAAACTCATTCTATGAGGCCACCATCACCCTAATACCAAAACCTGACAAAGATCCCACAAAAAAAGAAAACTACAGGCCAATATCACTGATGAACATAGATGCAAAAATCCTTAACAAAATTCTAGCAATCAGAATCCAACAACACATTAAAAAGATCATACACCATGATCAAGTGGGCTTTATCCCAGGGATGCAAGGATTCTTCAATATCCGCAAATCAATCAATGTAATACACCACATTAACAAATTGAAAAATAAAAACCATATGATTATCTCAATAGATGCAGAGAAAGCCTTTGACAAAATTCAACATCCATTTATGATAAAAACTCTCCAGAAAGCAGGAATAGAAGGAACATACCTCAACATAATAAAAGCTATATATGACAAACCCACTGCAAACATTATCCTCAATGGTGAAAAATTGAAAGCATTTCCTCTAAAGTCAGGAACAAGACAAGGGTGCCCACTTTCACCATTACTATTCAACATAGTTTTGGAAGTTTTGGCCACAGCAATCAGAGCAGAAAAAGAAATAAAAGGAATCCAAATTGGAAAAGAAGAAGTAAAACTCTCACTATTTGCAGATGACATGATCCTCTACATAGAAAACCCTAAAGAGTCCACCAGAAAATTACTAGAAATAATCAATGACTACAGTAAAGTTGCAGGATATAAAATCAACACACAGAAATCCCTGGCATTCCTATACACTAATAATGAGAAAACAGAAAGAGAAATTAAGGAAACAATTCCATTCACCATTGCAACGGAAAGAATAAAATACTTAGGAATATATCTACCTAAAGAAACTAAAGACCTATATATAGAAAACTATAAAACACTGGTGAAAGAAATCAAAGAGGACACTAATAGATGGAGAAATATACCATGTTCATGGATTGGAAGAATCAATATAGTGAAAATGAGTATACTACCCAAAGCAATTTATAGATTCAACGCAATCCCTATCAAGCTACCAACAGTATTCTTCACAGAGCTAGAACAAATAATTTCACAATTTGTATGGAAATACAAAAAACCTCGAATAGCCAAAGCGATCTTGAGAAAGAAGAATGGAACTGGAGGAATCAACCTACCTGACTTCAGGCTCTACTACAAAGCCACAGTTATCAAGACAGTATGGTACTGGCACAAAGACAGAAATATTGATCAATGGAATAAAATAGAAAGCCCAGAGATAAATCCACGCACATATGGACACCTTATCTTCGACAAAGGAGGCAAGAATATACAATGGATTAAAGACAATCTCTTTAACAAGTGGTGCTGGGAAATCTGGTCAACCACTTGTAAAAGAATGAAACTGGACCACTTTCTAACACCATACACAAAAATAAACTCAAAATGGATTAAAGATCTCAACGTAAGACCAGAAACTATAAAACTCCTAGAGGAGAACATAGGCAAAACACTCTCTGACATACATCACAGCAGGATCCTCTATGACCCACCTCCCAGAATATTGGAAATAAAAGCAAAAATAAACAAATGGGACCTAATTAACCTTAAAAGCTTCTGCACATCAAAGGAAACTATTAGCAAGGTGAAAAGACAGCCTTCAGAATGGGAGAAAATAATAGCAAATGAAGCAACCGACAAACAACTAATCTCAAAAATATACAAGCAACTCCTACAGCTCAACTCCAGAAAAATAAACGATCCAATCAAAAAATGGGCCAAAGAACTAAATAGACATTTCTCCAAAAAAGACATACAGATGGCTAACAAACACATGAAAAGATGCTCAACATCACTCATTATCAGAGAAATGCAAATCAAAACCACTATGAGGTACCATTTCACACCAGTCAGAATGGCTGCGATCCAAAAGTCTACAAATAATAAATGCTGGAGAGGGTGTGGAGAAAAGGGAACCCTCTTACACTGTTGGTGGGAATGCAAACTAGTACAGCCACTATGGAGAACAGTGTGGAGATTCCTTAAAAAACTGGAAATAGAACTGCCTTATGATCCAGCAACCCCACTGCTGGGCATACACACTGAGGAAACCAGAAGGGAAAGAGACACGTGTACCCCAATGTTCATCGCAGCACTGTTTATAATAGCCAAGACATGGAAGCAACCTAGATGTCCATCAGCAGATGAATGGATAAGAAAGCGGTGGTACATATACACAATGGAGTATTACTCAGCCATTAAAAAGAATACATTTGAATCAGTTCTAATGAGGTGGATGAAACTGGAGCCTATTATACAGAGTGAAGTAAGCCAGAAGGAAAAACATAAATACAGTATACTAACGCACATATATGGAATTTAGAAAGATGGTAACAATAACCCGGTGTGCGAGACAGCAAAAGAGACACTGATGTATAGAACAGTCTTATGGACTCTGTGGGAGAGGGAGAGGGTGGGAAGATTTGGGAGAATGGCAATGAAACATGTAAAATATCATGTAGGAAACGAGTTGCCAGTCCAGGTTCGATGCATGATGCTGGATGCTTGGGGCTGGTGCACTGGGACGGCCCAGAGGGATGGTATAGGGAGGGAGGAGGGAGGAGGGTTCGGGATGGGGAACACATGTATACCTGTGGCGGATTCATTTTGATATTTGGCAAAACTAATACAATTATGTAAAGTTTAAAAATAAAATAAAATTGGAAGAATAAAAAAAAAAAAAAACCTCAATAGAATAAATATAGAAGATGATTCTGTAAAGAAAATAGCACTATGGGGGAGAAAAACCCAAAAAATTGATTCAAAGAACAACTACCCGAAAGGCACTAAAATAAAGATGGAATATATAACAACACATACGGAAAAGGTGATAAAATTGTAACAGAGCTTTATGTAAAATTCTTTGATATTAAATTTGAATAACACACATTTCAAGGAAAGTAAAAGCAGCCAAAATTAACTCAGTAACAAGTAGACTAATAACTGTGGGGGAAATGAGAAATGTATTAAAGAAATAATTCAGAAGGCTTTATGCTAGACAGTTTTTCTGGTGAAGCTTCTTCAAACTGTCAAGGAACAGAAAATTTCAGTGCTATTTTATTTCAGAATATTATAAATCTTCAAATCACTTTATGAAACTTATATATGCCAAAACCAAATCTAAAAAAAAAAGTTTAAAAAGAATTGCATTTGATTATAAACCTAAAAATCCCCCAACAAAACTCAACTCTATACCATTGTATACTACACTCCAACATGCAACTTTATTAATATTAGGAAGATGATGGATTCAGTGAGTAAAATACAAATGTAAAAATGTGACATATGATGAAATATAACATCTACTTCTAAAAACCAAAACTCTGGAAGATCTGGATTAAACTGATACTTCCTTAATATGGTTAAGAATATTTATCTGAAACCTGAGTTTGCAAATAAGCTGAATATGGGCCATTGTTGTAAATGTTTTTGTTTTGGCCGCTGTAATTTGGGGAAATGATTTTAGTTATAAGCAATTTATAATTGAGAGATTTCATATAAAAATCATATGTTTTCCCTTATGTGAAAAAAAAATTTAGGATCAAGGTTAGGATTTTCAGTGTGAAAAAAATGGCAGCTCTGTTAGTGGTAGGTCCACATTTTCACTGTTAAGCTTGAGCATCTCCTGAATGCTCCATTCAGAAGGAGCCTTCTCCTGTTTGTCATGGTTTCCACAAATCTCTCTATTCCAGCATTAAACTTAACAACAAAAATCGCACTTGGCATTATAATCTACGAAGTTATTGTCATTCTTCTTAGGAATATATGAAATATGTCATCTTACCTGGAGAATCCCATGGACAGAGGAACCTGGCAGCCTACAGTCCACGGGGTCTCAAAGAATCAGACACGACTGAAGCAACTGAGCTTTAGTCACAGCACACACGTCACCATTACTACGTAACTTTTGTGGCCAATGGAAGAGATAAGAACTCAAAAAAGGGTAGAACTACTGGTAAGAAAAAAAGTCAAAATGTAATCATTCCAGTTGGAATGACTACATGTTAACATACACATACCAGCTGTAGGCTTGTAATAATAAGAGTTAAATAAACTGATTAGAAGATAAATATTTCTAAAGTTAGTAACTACATTTTGTATCCCAGCAACCTCTAGTTAAATAACACAATGACAAAATTATATTTATAACAGCAACAAAACTTTAAAGTACAAGAAATGCATGGAAACAATATGAAAAAACTATAAAAGTTTTTTGAGATATAAAAGATTTGAGTAAATGGACAATTCTCTGAAAATTGTAAAAATGTTGATTCTTCCCATTTGAATTTATTTGGTTTTAACATTATCCCAATAAAAATTCTAAAGAGCTTTTTCCTAGAATGTGAAAAATTTCAATAAAGCGCATCTGGGAATGTAAACAAGTAGAGTAGAAAGAACTTCTGAAGAAGCTGTTTAAAGTGGAAGCACCTTAAAAATGTTCATTACCTTTTCCCTAATAATTTCAATTCTAGTAATGTATTTCATTACTGGATGAAGCGCAGGCTGGAAGCAAGATTGCTGGGAGAAATATCAATAACCTCAGATACGCAGATGACACCACCCTTATGGCAGAAAGTGAAGAAGAACTAAAGAGCCTCTTGATGAAAGTGAAAAAGTTGGCTTAAAACTCAACATTCAAAAAACTAAGATCATGGCGTCTGGTCCCATCACTTCATGGCAAATAGATAGGGAAACAATGGAGACAGAGAGAGACTTTATTTTGGGGGGCTCCAAAATCACTGCAGATGGTGACTGCAGCCATGAAATTGAAAGACACTTGCTCCTTGGAAGAAAAGCTATGACCAACCTAGACAGCATATTAAAGAGCAAAGACTTTACTTTGCCAACAAAGGTCCATCTAGTCAAAACTATGGTTTTTCCAGTAGTCATGTATGGATGTGAGAGTTGCACTATAAAGAAAGCTGAGCCCTGAAGAATTGACGTTTTTGAACTGTGGTGTTGGAGAAGACTCTTCAGAGTCCCTTGGACTGCAAGGAGAATCAACCCATCAATCCTAAAGGAAATCAGTCCTGAATATTCATTGGGAGGACTGAGGCTGAAGCTGAAATGCCAGTACTTTGCCCACCTGATGAGAAGAACTGACTCATCGGAAGAGACCCTGATGTTGGGAAATATTGAAGGCAGGAGGAGAAGGGGACAACAGAGGATGAGACGGTTGGATGGCATCACTGACACAATGGACTTGAGTTTGAGCAGGCTCCAGGTGTTGGTGATGGACAGGAAAGCCTGGCGCGCTGCAGTCCTTGGGGTTGCAAACAGTTGGATATGGCTGAGCGACTGAACTGAACTAAATGTATTTTAATAAAATAATATGAAATATGAATAAAAATTTATAAGATGCTCATCACTGCATTATTTATGATATTGAAAAATTAGGGCTATTAAAAACATCCTTCCCTAATATGGAAATAGTATGTAAAATATGGTTAATTCATATCATAGACTAATAAACATTCACTGAATGTCATGTTTGTGAACCATTTTTGTGACACAGGATAAGGTTCATGATATAATGCTTTGAATTGATAAAAATAAGCAAGTTATAAAAGTAAATTCAGCACAATCTCAGTTGTTTAAAAAATCTCAGGGTGGGAGAATTATAGGTGATTTTTGTTTTCCATATGTTATAGATTTCTAATTTTCGTAAAAAGAGGATGTATTTTATAATTAGAAAAGAATGCAACAGTTTTTACCTTCTCAAGGGAAACATATTTTTTAACCAAGATATACCCTTAGTTGGCTTCCTGGGTGGATCAGTGGTAAAGAATCCACTTGCTAATGCAGAAGATGTAGGAGACACGGGTTCTGTCCCTGGGTTGGGAAGATCCCCTGAAGGAGGAAATGGCAACTGACTCCAATATTCTCTCTGGGAAGTCCCATGGACAGAGGAGCCTGGTGGGCTATATAGTTTATGGGGTCTCAAAAAGTTGGACGTGACTAAGCACTCACCCAAGCACCCTCAGTAATGGGTTGATGTTTTTGGACAAAGGCACAGAACACACTTCAGTGGGGGCTGTCTGTATTTGCTTTTCACTTTCTACCTTTTCTGTTTGTGGATATTCTGTGTAAGAGCTAATTAAGGAAGATCAGCGTTGATCTATATTGATTTTCACTGAACAGGGTCTATTCCTTATGAGGTCAAATGAGAAAGGACTGTTTATATATAATGCACATCCCCTTATCAATACAGCTCCATATTCTGGAATATTAGCTCCAACTTTTGTATTTTTAATAAGATCCTATCTCCCTCATAGTCTAGCAACTGCTGGATCATTTAAAGACCAACCTGTACTGTTGACAAGAGCACAGATGATTACTGTGAAAAAAACCTGAGCTGTCCCTGATCCCATAACAAAAATGGCTTCAAAGCAGTTTATTGGGCCAAATTCAGAGCCTCTATGAACCCTAGGAGTACTGAGTTACCAATTTTCCTGAGCTGTTAGAATTTTGTTTGCTGTTAGCAATATAAAACTGTTTCACTTTTTTTCTTTTTTAAGCACAATTTGATTTTTAGAAGAATATGTGTATGTTATATTAATAAAAGTATCCAAAGAGGAAAACAACAAAAGTATGTTTGAGGAAAAAAATTTAGAAAGAACATGTGTCAGCATGTAGACTTTGATTTTAGGTGAGTGATTATCAAACAAGAGTGTTTTATAATACATATATACGGAATCTATAAAAATGGCACCGATGAATCTGTTTGCAGGGCAGGAATAGAGACTCAGACAGAGAGAACAGACATTATGGACACACCAGGGAAAGGAGAGGGTGGGATGAACTGAGAGAGTAGCGTTGAGATATATACATTATCGTGTGTAAAATAGCTGGCTAGTGGGAAGCAGCTGTATCACACAGGGAGCTCACCTGCTGCTCTGTGAAGACCTAGAGTGATGGGTTGGGGTGGGAGTCGGAAGGGAGGTTCAAGAGGGAGGGGACATATGTATACCTATGACCGATTCATGTTGATGTGTGGCAGAAACCAACACAACATTGTAAAGCAATTATCCTCCAATTAAAAATAAATAAATTAAAAAAATAATAATAACAATTAAAGTTACCACTGCCCTGTAAACAAACAAACAAAAAACACTGATTTTTCTTTTTTCTTCTTTCTGGAGATTTTTACTTCCAAGCATATAATTTCTGTGTTTTGTTTTCTCTCAGGAGTTGAGCAGAGTAATGGATACTCTGTATCAAACTTAACACTGGATAACCATGCTGTCTTAATGGGTAGGGTAGGGTAAGACATTATTAAATCCAAAAGACACTTTTTTTTTTTAAGATGCAGGCTTTATTTTTTTGTATTGAATTTTTTATTTTGTATTGAAGTATAGCCAATTAACAATGTTGTGATAGTTTCAGGGGGACAGCAAAGGGACTCAGCCTTGCATATACATGTATCCATTCTCCCCCAAACTCCCCTCCCATCCAGCCTTCCACATGATATTGAACAGAGCTCCCTGTGCTATACAGTAGGTCCTTGTTGGTTATCCATTTTACATATAGCAGTGTGTACATGTCCATCTGAAACCCCTATCTCCTCCTCCCATCCTCCCCCACCACCCCACAACCCTAAGTTCATTCTCTAAGTCTGTGGGTCTGTTTCTGCTTTGTAAATAAGTTCATTTCTATCATGTCTGAAAGACACTGCTGATCATCATCATTTTAATATGAAGGTAAATATCTGTTTAAGCTGCAGGTGTTGTGGTATATTGTGAATTTTGTTGTTGCAAAAAATTTCGTTCAAAAGAACTCTTTTGTCACAGTCTCTGTAGAGTCTATGCTCTGTTTATAAGGGCATTGAATTTACTTTGCAGCCATAGCCTAATCATAATTTCATGTGCAGTAAAAGCTTTAACATTATCCTTTAAATTATGAGTAAAGAGGGAAAAAATTCCATTTTGTGAAAAATAAAGGAACTTCTGGTGGGCTGCAGTCCATGGGGTCGCACAGAGTCGGACACGACTGAAGCAACTTAGCAGCAGCAGCAGCAGCATACATAGTCATAAGCCACAAGATTCCTTTTTTTCCCCCAATTTCACTTCTTTCACAATGGAAATTATAAAGTTGGTAATATAAACTCTTTCAAGAGCATCATAATTACTAAACTTGGGAATTCAAGGATTTGATTGCGATCAGGTGAGTGCTATGTACTCTATGAATCTGATCCAAGTCATGCACAGATAATCAGTCTTATAATGCTGACTTTCATTTCTCAGCTCGGTGACATTGGTCAAGACTTTGATCATTTTGTGCTTTTCAGCCTGCACTATACGTAAATTGAAGAGCTCCTTGGGTATTCTACCAAGGATGGCAAATAGTTTCTTTACATAAGCCAACTTTGAGTGAATCATAGAGGCTGGAGAGCTCTGGAAGAAGAATAATAAGACTAGGTATGTCTGGGCTCAGCTAGAAATTGCTGAGTTTGATTAGTTATGCCTGCCTTGAACAGAAACTAAGAAAATGTGTATCCTTACCCCCATATATTTGTCAACCCTAGTTTAGACAATCTGGAAAATTTATTTCAGATTTAACATTATTTCATTCTAGTTTAGGATTTTAATTTTCTACTTTGGACTCCGGGCTTTTCTTTGTAAAATAGTGCATTTAGGTGGATGAAACTGGAGCCTATTATACAGAGTGAAGTAAGCCAGAAAGAAAAACATCAATACAGTATACTAACGCATGTATATGGAATTTAGAAAGATGGTTACAATAACCCTGTATACGAGACAGCAAAAGAGACACTGATGTATAGATCAGTCTTATGGACTCTGTGGGAGAGGGAGAGGGTGGGATGACTTGGGAGAATGGCATTGAAACATGTATAATATCATATATGGAACGAGTCGCCAGTCCAGGTTCGATGCACAATACTGGATGCTTGGGGCTGGTGCACTGGGATGACCCAGAGGGATGGTACAGGGAGGGAGGAGGGAGGAGGGTTTAGGATGGGGAACACATGTATACCTGTGGCGGATTCATGTTGATATATGGCAAAACCAATACCATATTGTAAAGTTAAAAAATAAAATTAAAAAAATAAATATATAAAAAAATAGTGCATTTATTAGGTTACATAAGATCTTTTTAAAGGCAAAAATTTATAGAGTGCCTGTAGCCATTTAAAGGAAGGAGAATTCTGCTTTATTTATATATAAATAACATTTTAATGAACCAAAGTAGTTAATTATGTAACATTACACCGGGGGTGTTTGAAATATAGATTAAACTTTTTTTTCCTCCATCAACTTTCGTATACTTAATGAACCATTTTTCGTGGACATAGATCATACATTATTGAAGAATCCAAGGACTAATACTAAGGGGGAAATGATTGTTACTGCACATGTCTCTCAGGAGAAGGCAATGGCACCCCCACTCCAGTTCTCTTGCCTGGAAAATCCTATGGATGGAGGAGCCTGGTGGGCTGCAGTCCATGGGGTCACGAAGAGTCAGACATGACTGAGCGACTTCACTTTCACTTTTCATCTTCATGCATTGGAGAAGGACATGGCAACCCACTCCAGTGTTCTTGCCTGGAGAATCCCAGGGATGGTGGAGCCTGGTGGGCTGCCGTCTATGGGGTCGCACAGAGTCGGACACAACTGAAGCGACTTAGCAGCAGCAGCAGCACATGTCTCTCAGTGGGTAGATTTCCTTGATCTGTGTAACTTTATTATGAAGGGAGTTACTTGAAGGTATTCAGATGTATAGGATTTCACAGAAGTTTTGTTTTTTTTTTTTGGTAAATCATGACAATTTGTGATACTTAGGGACTGACCCATTTGAGGTAATTTGGGGAGAAAACCCACTGTCAGATGTAACTAGATTCTTCTTTGACATTTTACTCCAAGCTTTTTTTCTGTGCTGGTACATGTGACTGCCTTTGTGTTTGTGTCTCCAGTAGGTCAGAGCCAGCACTGTCGGCCCTTCGGGAGTGACTTCCTTCCAGGCATATATCTGTTTTATCTGGTGATATTTGTTTGAGGGAAAAGGAGTCAATTAACAAAATGTGAATAATAGAAATAGAAGTTTTACTAGATTTCTGCCAGGAAACTTTGCATCCTCCGGTGGTATTAGCAACAGAAACATTAAAGAAAAACCAAGATAATATGGACCATGTTCAATATTCCCCATTCTTGACTTGGAAATTTAACACAATTATTGAGTATTTACACGTGACCCTATGAAATATTGGAATAACATGGGAGGTGATGTCAGAGACTATAAGGATAAGAAAATCAAATCCTATACTTCTAATTTAAAACAAGTGTACATGGAATTATTAAACTGCTTTTAATGACTCTAACAATCTCCGGGAGTTTTTAAAAAATATGTAGTTTCAAGCTTCTTGCAAAAGAAGCTTCTTGCTTTCACTTCTTAAAGAAAACTTGTATTTGTTTCTCTTGTTCATTTGAAATATATTTCCCATGAATGCTCACTGACAGATAAGCAAAATGTATTATATACTTACAATGGAATATTATTCCAACTTGAGAAAGAGGGAAATTCTGACAGATGCTACAGCATGGATGAACCTTGAATATATTATGCTACGTGAAAACAAGCCTGTCAGAAAAGACAAATACTGCATGATTCCATTTATGTGAGAGACCTGGAGCAGTCAGACTCGTGGGGATAGAAAGCAAAATGGTGGCTACCAGGGGCTGAGGGGAGAGAGGAATGGGGAGCCATTGTTTAATGGGTGCAGAGTTTCTGTTTGCGAAGATAGAAAAGTTCTGGAGATGGATGGTCGTGATGGTTGCACAAAGATGTGAATGCATGTAATACCACTAAGCTGTGTGCTTAAAAATGGTTAAAATGGTAAATTTTGCACTGTATATATTTTGCTACCATAAAAAACACTTTCTAACCAAACAATACTACTATGAACAAGGCTAAGAAACCGATTTCCTCACAAGCAGTAAGAAAATTCTACCTGAGAGATGACAGTGATGTAAGGGGAAGAGCAGGAGCCTGGATGGTGCAGAGGGCTCTCTTGTGGGCTATCAGCTTTGTAATTAGCTAACATTACCTAGCCTGGCCAAACCTGTTTCCTCATCTATCAAGTGAGTAAGGTGAGAGGAAGGGCATAATTTCTACAATACTTGTTATTTGACCTCAGATTGAGAACCAAAGTTATCCTCAACTTGAAATATTCTACTCCTCTCCTTTGCAAGCAAATGCAAGTACCAACAATGGAGGGTTTTGAGAATGTAGAGTATTTCCTGTACCCGTCATCCCTTCCCTCCTAGAAACTGTCCACGACATAGAAACCCAATTCCCCTCCAGATTTAAAAGTGCAATTCTTCAGGTACCTGATAAGATGGAAGCAAGAAAATCATGCTATTATATTTTATATGAATACATTCCAAGCTGTACTTCATTTTTTAAAATTTATGTTTAGTTGAAGGATAATTGCTTTACAACATTGGTTTCATTTCTGCCATACATTAACATGAATTAGCCATACGTATACACACGTCGCCTTCCTGTTGAACCTCCCTCCCATGTCCCACCCTTTTCCAACCCCTCCGGGTTGTTACAGAGCCTCAGAGTCCCCAGAGTCATAGTGCAAATTTCCATTGGCTATCTAGTTTACTTACGCTAGTGTATGTGCGTCCATGCTCCTCTCTCCATTCATCTCACCCTCTCCTTCCTCCCCCCGGCCCATGTCCATAAGTCTGTTCTTTATGTCTGCATCTCATACTTCATTTTTAGAGTGTTATATTCAGACCCCTACATTTAGGCTCCTTATACAAAAGTAAATATCGAGGCAATATTTATTGGTCCACAGCTCCCTAAGCAGATCAGATATTTCAGCTCAGGAGCGGCATTTAATTGGCAAGCTCCATGTTACCAGCTAAATAGTTGGGCATCCTCAGTAGGCCTGCACACCAAGAGAGCTTTCAAGGCCAGTCTGGAGGCAAACAACATCCAGGAATGAATTGCCTGAAACTATCTCAATTGTAGGAGAAGTCTGTCTTAAGGGAATACGTATTGTTCTCAAAAATGCCACAATTCCAGTAGGAAACAAACAGTGGACTCAGAAGCAAGGAACTTCAGACTAAACAAGCAGTCCGTGACCATCCAGGTTCCTGGGAGATACACATCCAAGATGGAATAGTCCTGCTGCAAGCTTATGGGTCATCTACCTCTTGGAGATAGACTGGTCGTGGATGACATTTGCTCTCATGCCCCACAGGAGGCTGCCAACTGTTATCATAGATCATCCACTAGAGGGTGACAACCACATATGCTTAGGGATGGACGGCTATTCCGTCGACCTGGTACCTAGGCACATTCCAAAGTCCTGAGTAGTGTCTTGAAGGGCATCAGCCTAAGTGGTTGCACTTTCACTTCTAGAACCTCCATCTCTCTAGAATGGAGGAGAGCAGAGAAACTGTGTTTTTTCCCTCACATTTATGAGCTGGGTTGGACTTAGCAAAGAAAATTTGATAGATTTTTTTTTTCAGACTTAGCTTAAAAAAAAAAAGAATAGTTTTTTGTTTTGTTTGTTTTTAAGCAGGATCACCTCTCATCAACTTAGATGGGAGCGGTCCCTAACAGTTGGGAGGAGCTCCTGCTGGCCATTATTGGTGATCTTCTCTGGATAGTGCTGTGGATCTTTGTGACAGTTTCAGTAAGTAGTTTCAGAGGTTATTTGGTTTTTTCAACTGTAAAATGTGGGCTACATACTATAAACTTTAAAGTAAAAATTCTTTTTTTGTTTTGTTTTGTTTTTAAAATTGGGTTGCTTTTTTATTTTTTTATTTTATTTTATTTTTTAAATTTACAATATTGTATTGGTTTTGCCATATATCAAAATGAATCTGCCACAGGTATACATGTGTTCCCCATCCTGAACCGTCCTCCCTCCTCCCTCCCCATACCATCCCTCTGGGTCGTCCCAGTGCACCAGCCCCAAGCACCCAGTATCGTGCATCGAACCTGGACTGGCGACTCGTTCCATATATGATATTATACATGTTTCAATGCCATTCTCCCAAATCTCCCCACCCTCTCCCTCTCCCACAGAGTCCAAAAGGCTGTTCTATACATCAGTGTCTCTTTTGCTGTCTCGTATACAGGGTTATTGTTACCATCTTTCTAAATTCCATATATGTGTGTTAGTATACTGTATTGGTGTTTTTCTTTCTGGCTTTCACTCTGTATAATAGGCTCCAGTTTCATCCACCTCATTAGAACTGATTCAAATGTATTCTTTTTAACGGCTGAGTAATATTCCATTGTGTATATGTACCACAGTTTTCTTATCCATTCATCTGCTGATGAACATCTAGGTTGCTTCCATGTCTTGGCTATTATAAACAGTGCTGCGATGAACACTGGGGTACACGTGTCTCTTTCAATTCTGGTTTCCTCGGTGTGTATGCCAGCAGTGAGATTGCTGGGTCATAAGGCAGTTCTATTTCCAGTAAGGAATCTCCACACTGTTCTCCATAGTGGCTGTACTAGTTTGCATTCCCACCAACAGTGTAAGAGGGTTCCCTTTTCTCCACACCCTCTCCAGCATTTATTGCTTGTAGACTTTTGGATCGCAGCCATTCTGACTGGCATGAAATGGTACCTCATAGTGGTTTTGATTTGCATTTCTCTGATAATGAGTGATGTTGAGCATCTTTTCATGTGTTTGTTAGCCATCTGTATGTCTTCTTTGGAGAAGTGTCTATTTAGTTCTTTGGCCCATTTTTTGATTGGGTCATTTATTTTTCTGGAATTGAGCTGTAGGAGTTGCTTGTGTATTTTTGAGATTAGTTGTTTGTCAGTTGCTTCATTTGCTATTATTTTATCCCATTCTGAAGGCTGTCTTTTCACCTTGCTTATAGTTTCCTTTGTTGTACAGAAGCTTTTAAGTTTAATTAGGTCCCATTTGTTTATTTTTGCTTTTATTTCCAATATTCTGGGAGGTGGGTCATAGAGGATCCTGCTGTGATGTATGTCGGAGAGTATTTTGCCTAAAAATTCTTAAAGTAAAAACTTCTTTGATTAGAAGGTTTTGTCCTTTTCTAGCTGGTATCATACTATACTACAATGTGTGAGATAAGTTAGCCAGTCGGAGTCTTAGTGGTATGTGGGAGTGGAATTCTGGATTACCTATTTGAGAAACAGTAACCATTCAGTGGACACCCAGGCAGCAGTCTCAAGCCCACAGCAGATACCACAGACACTTTCGAATACTTGTGTTCAGATATATTCTTACTTGTGTTCCTCTCTAGCCATGCTCAGGGAGCATTTAAGCAGTTCTTCACAGAGCTCAGGGCCTTGTCCTTCACATCCCACAAAAATGTTTCTAGGACTTTTCAGATTATGTGTGTCTAAGTCTTCTGTATACTACTCAGACAAACGACTGAGTACTCTTTAAAAAAGGAGAAAGAACGGTGGCCTTTATAGCAGGCCTGAGTATAAGCTCCTGTGTTAACTGCTTTTATAGCTCTTCCCAGTGCTTCACTCAGGGCTATGTACATGATAAGTACATATGTTGGTTACATAATCCACAATAATTTTAAACAAGAAAATCCATCATCAATTAAATGATGTGTTTACGATGCTCCTTGACACTTCCTTCAGTTTAAACAGAAACCAAATTGGTTTCCTATTATCTGGGACTTTGGTGGAGTATCTATGCCTGTTCATCAATGCTCCTCCTTGCCTTTGTGGTTAGTGTTTTTAGGAAGCAGTGTTTATCGTAGACTACAGCCAGACAGACCTAGGTTCAGTGGGTTTACATTGCTGGGTTTTATAAGGATTAAAGACAAATATATGTATAGTGCCTGGCACAGACAGATAAATTTTGTGTATTTGCTATTGTTTCTAGCTGTATTAGAATGATAATAATAATAGGTATATTGGAAAGCTACATAGAAGACGCAGAGACAAGATGGTAGGATAAGCGTGGCACACATCTGAGTTAGGCCAGTCTGGTTATTTTGCAAATTCTCTTTCAGCAAATATTTGTCCAGTACTTTCAATAAGGAGCACTGTTTCAGGCATTAGGGGCCGAGTGGAAAATAAGACAAAGTTCCTGCTCTGATGGACATTACCTGCTGGCTTCATTGTTATCGAGAGACCAGCAGTGCACTTAGTAAAATAATCTTTTTTTTTTTTTTTTGGTTGTGCTGAGTCTTCACTGCTGCGTGGGCTTTTTATCTAGTTGCGGTTAAGCAGAGGCTACCTTCAGTTGCAGGGTGTGGGCTTCTCATTGCAGTGGCTTCTCTTGTTCTGCAGCACAGGCACTAGGGAGTGCAGGCTTCAGTGAGTGGCACATGGATCGAACAGTTGCGGCTCCTGGGCTCTACAGCACAGGCTCAATAGTTGTGGCACACGGACTTAGTTGCTCTGCAGCATATGAGATCATCCTGGATCAGGGATCAAACCCATGTCTCCTGCATTGGCAAGCAGATTCTTTGTCACTGAGCCACCAGGGAAGCTCCAGAAAGAGAATTTTTAATTGCACCTTTTTTTAAAAAAAAAAAAAATAGCTTTATTGGGATATAATTCACCTATTTAAAGCTTATAATTCAATGATTTTTAATATAGTCAGAGTTGTTCATCCACCACTACAATCAATTCTACAACATTTTCAGCACCCCAAAGAGAAACTCTATACTCTTTTAAGTATCAATACTTATTCCTCCCTTCTTTCTACCCCACCCCGCTTTAAGGCAACCATTAATTCTAAAGGAGATCAGCCCTGGGATTTCTTTGGAAGGAATGATGCTGAAGCTGAAACTCCAGTACTTTGGCCACCTCATGCAAAGAGTTGACTCATTGGAAAAGACTCTGATGCTGGGAGGGATTGGGGGCAGGAGGAAAAGGGGATGACAGAGGATGAGATGGCTGGATGGCATCACTGACTCGATGGACGTGAGTTTGAGTGAACTCCGGGAGTTGGTGATGGACAGTGAGGCCTGGCGTGCTGCAATTCATGGGGTCACAAAGAGTCGGACATGACTGAGAAACTGAACTGAACTGAACTGAATTTATTTCCCATCTCTATCGATTTTCTTATTCTGGACATTTTACATAAATGGAATCATACAATGTGTGTTTGTTTTGTAGCTGGCTTCTATCACTTAGCATAACGTTTCCAAGGTTCATCCATGTTGTAGCATATATCAGTACTTAGTCCTTTTTTTATGGCTGAGAACTTTTACAAAGTCTCCTTAATGCATATTAAATACTAATAAGTAGATGGACTGATGCAGTTTTTTCTCCGCATCTACAGGGTCCTGTCTTGCTTTCTCCCTCACACTCCTCTTCCCCCGCCCTAGAAAGGGCTTTCTCTCCTAATCTCTTTTGAAGGCGACTACATTCCTGCTGCTGCTACATATTCCAGCTTTAACTTTAACATGTACGGAAATTTGGAGCATGTGGCACCTACTTTTGCAATGACAGGAAATCTGGTTTCTGTCCTTTATTTCTTCCCAGTCCTCTCATTTTGCATCTGTGCACCCTCCAAATGTAATGGCGCCAGGATCCTCTGAAGAACTTTGTAGAATTGGCCTTAGAATGGAAGCTTCAAAATAATATACACGAACCAGCCAAAGGAGAAAGTGAAGAAAATCAAGAATGACAGCCAGGGAAGTTTCCCCCAAATTGGGACAGACTGGTTGTTCCTTATTCCTAGAGCCTGATGGATTGAACATTTCCCCCCAAGGGCTTGGTACCATCTAGGACCTGAAGATACTGTTGCAATTTTTTCCTAGTGAACTGGAGACTCTATTTCACTCTCACTTCCTCTCTTCTGGGTTTGGCCCATGCAAAGCCCACCGATAAGTTATAAATGACTTATCAAGCATTAGCGTTTAGAGTAGACGGCTCCATAAATACCTACTTGGCCTCATTAAAAAGCTACAGTGATTAAAGAGAATGATTAGTGTGGTGCCAGAGGGGAAAGGAGAAAATCCAACATCTGACTCCAGCCTGGCCAGACCTCTTCTCGGGGGCAGACCATTCGTGTCCTGGAGGAAGGAGGATCTGGCCTGCGCGCCGCGAAACAGAACTCTGGGGGCGGCATGAGAGGAACCTCCACACTGGGGCCTGTCATGGAAAGAGTTATGGAAAGTGCACACGTTCTCAGAGACGATTACCCTCTTGGCCTCCGCGCCTCCTTCCCAACCTCCCCTTCCACTCCCTGTTGCGCCCCCTCCCCCCTCTCTCCTGGAATTGAAAACATTATTAAAACAGGGAAACCTATAACGGGTATGAAATGACCCTCAAATGACTGCTTAATTACATCCAAAGGAAAGCCGCGGGGTGGGGGTGGGGGGCTACAAATAACCAGGAACCGTCCCGGCTGTCACTGAAGAGGAGCCTGCGCGTGAGTCATGAGGCCTGAATTAGCCACGAAGTGTTGCGCTTCCACCCCGGCCCCTCGCGCCCCGGCGTTCCAGGTCGGGGACCAGGCGGCGGGGGCGCCCCCTCCAGAGGCGTTTGTTGTTGCTCCGGAGGGCGCAGGAACCCGGCGGGCCCGGCTCCCCACCCCCCGCCCCAGGACAGGCAGCCCCGAGCCGTCGGTGGGGGAAGTCTCCCAGGCTGCACAGGAGACAGGCTGACTGAAGGAGCGCAGCCAGTGCGGCTGCAGATAAGTTAATGTACACAGAGAGGATGTAAATTACCACGACCCTCGGCAGCAGGACACTGGCCAGGGCCCTGTCAGGCAGAGGACAAGCGTCGGCGGCGGGGCCCGGGCGGGGGGCGGGGGGCGGGGGTTGCTGACATCCACTCCGAGAGATGGAGCCGCCAGGCGGCCCGGCCGGGGAGGACCTTTCGGAGCCAGACTTTTCCTTGAAAACAGCTGCGTGTCCCTGACACCTCCAAACGAATGCATTTTTAATCAGGGGAATTAGCTCGAGGCGTCCCATATTTTTCCCAGCCCCCCTTGTCTCGCAGCCCCGTCCCCTCGTCCTCGCCTGGGTTTAGCGACTGGCGGTCCCATTGGGTTTCTTTATCTTCCCTGCGGTCCCCCTGCGGCTCCCACGCGCTCCAGATCCCCGGCCACCTTTGAAAGCCTCCCATCCCCGCCCCCATCCTCCTCCTCCTCCCGGTCCTCTCCAGGGCAACTTGCGCCCCCACCCTTCCCTGTGTTTATTCAGTGACATCACAGCCCCTGGCGCTTCGAGGCTCAGAGAAAATAGTGCAGAAAGGCAAACAGGAAAGCCGGCTGGTCGCAGGCACAGGGTGAGGTTCGGTGCAACTGAGGCGGGACGCACGTGCGCGTCCACTTCTGTTGCAGCTCAGCTCCTTAAAACATCAAGTCCTTGTGACCTTGCTTCCCGGGCATATAACCCATGTCACTTTTAGGGGAAATCTCGTGCGAGCCTCTTAGGTGATTTACGGCTTTGGAATAGGGAAGGCAAGAAAAAGTAAAAAGAAACCGGGGGAATTAACTTTAATACTATTATTTAACTCAGTATATCCAAAATATGCTTTCCACACATAACCAATATAAAAAATTATTAATGAGGTATTTTATGTTCTTTTGGTTACCCTAAGTCTTTGAAATCCAGTTTGTGCTTTATGCTAACAGCACATCTCAGTTTAGACACTAGTTTTCCATTGGAAATACTTGATCTGTATTCAGAGTTCATAAAACTTGCAGTGGGAAAAGTGGATTCACACACTCAAGTTGTTTCTAACATACTAAAATGTTTCCCAATAACTGAATTCAGTATTAGATTTTTGATTTTAAATTAATTTGAATTAAATAAAATTGAATTTAAATTAACTTCAAAACTCTCAATCACACATTTCAAGTTCTTAATAGTCAGTGCAGTTAGCAGTTACCATATTCAACACCAGATATAGTTACTTAACCTCTCCAAGTTTTGCTTCTGTTATTATCATGAAATGGAGATTATTCTAACGTAAGATTTTTGTAAGAATTAAATTTGGAAGAGCAATGTGTACAAAGCTCTCAGCACAGGGCCTGGTACGTGGAAAGTGCTTCGTAATGAAGGCCACTCTGAGGGTTATTTCTCTTCCCCACGTCGGCAATTGCCCCTCTGTCATCCTTAAGCCCCATGTGACGTACTGCTTCCCTCCAGCTCTTAGGGAAAGGTTGTTAAATGAATTTATGCTAAGCTGCCAAAAATGACCAGAGTATTCAAAGACGCACGCGCCCTCCTGTCTCTCCTTACTCGACAACATTCCCTCACCCCTGGTGTACCTACAGCTTCATTTATCATTCATGTATGAATCACTCCCAACTCTGTAAGTAAAACACAGATCTTCAGAGCTGTATATCCAACTACCTAGGAAAGGATTGACTGAGATTTTCCAAACATATTTTTAACTCAACCCACCAAGACCTGAATTCGTTATTATCATCCCTAAAGTGACTCTCCTGGGCTCTCCTGTTGGCGTGGTGCTGTCATCCATTCATGCCTGATGCCTCAGCCAAAAATCTGACAGCCATCCTAAGCTTTTCTCTCTCCATCGTTCCCCTCACCCCAGATCCTTAGTCAGTCACCAAGACCTACCGATTTTCCCTCCTAAATAGCTCCCCAATCCATATATGTCTCCGAGTCTTCAAGGCCACCGTCATCCTTCACTTGGATACTGTAACTGGTCTTTCTGCCTCTACTTTTGTCTGCTTTTAATCCATTCTCAGCATTTCAATGAGAATGATTTTCCTAGAGGTGAATCTGATTGTTCAATAAAGTGAAGTATTAGTTGCTCAGTAGTGTCCGACTCTTTGTGACCCCATGGACTGTAGCCCACCAGGCTCCTCTGTCCATGGAATTCTCCAGGCAAGAATACTGGAGTGGATTGCCATGTCCTTCTCCAAGGGATCTTCCTGATCCGGGGATCAAACCTGGGTCTCTTGCATTACAGGCAGATTTGTCTTTTAACCATCTGGGCTACCAGGGAAGACCCCTGATTGTCCAATAGCTCTGCTTAAACCCTTAAACGACTTTGAACTTGTCAAATGGACCTATGAGGCCCTTCACAAACTTGTCCTGCTTACCTCTTTTTCAGTTCAGTTTAGTTCAGTCGCTCAGTCGCGTCCAACTCTTTTCAACCCCACAGATTGCAGCATGCCAGGCCTCCCTGTCCATCACCAACTCCCGGAGTTTACTCAAGCTCATGTCCAGTGAGTCGGTGATGCCATCCAACAATCTCATCCTCTGTTGTCCCCTTCTCCTCCCACCTTCAATCTTTCCTAGCATCAGGGTCTTTTCAAATGAGTCAGTTTTTTGCATCAGGTGGCCAGAGTATTGGAGTTTCAGCTTCAGCATCAGTCCTCCCAATGAATATTCAGGACTGATTTCCTTTAGGATGGACTGGTTGGATCTCCTGGCAGTCCAAGGGACTCTTAGAGTCTTCTCCAACACCACAGTTCAAAAGCATCAATTCTTCAGTGCTCAGCTTTCTTTATAGTCCAACTCTCACATCCATACATGACTACTAGAAAAACCATAGTTTGACTAGATGGACCTTTGTTGGCAAAGTAATGTCTCTGCTTTTTAATAAGCTGTCTAGGTCGGTCATAGCTTTTCTTCCAAGGAGTAAGTGTATTTTAATCTCATGACTGTAGTCACCATCTGCAGTGATTTTGGAGCCCCGCCCCCCACCAAAAAATAAAGTCTGTCACTGTTTCCATTGTTTCCCCATCTATTTGCCATTAAGTGATGGGACCAGATACCATGATCTTAGTTTTCTGAATGTTGAGTTTTAAGCCAATTTTTTCACTCACCCTCTTTCATCAAGAGGCTCTTTAGTTCCTCTTCACTTTCTGCCATAAGGGTGGTGTCATCGACATATCTGAGGTTATTGATATTTCTCCCAGCAATCTTGATTTCAGCTTGTGCTTCATCCCGCCCAGCATTTCTCATGATGTACTCTGCATATAAGTTAAATAAGCAGAGTGACAATATGCAGTCTTGACGTACTCCTTCCCCTATTTGAAACCGGTCTGTTGTTCCATGTCCAGTTTTAACTGTTGCTTCCTGACCTGCATATAGATTTCTTAAGAGGCAAGTCAGGTGGTCTGGTACTCCCATCTCTTGAAGAATTTTCCACAGTTTGTTGTGATCCCCACAGTCAAAGGCTTTGGTGTAGTCAATAAAGCAGAAGTAGATGTTTTTCTGGAACTGTCTTGTTTTTTTGATGATCCAAAGGATGTTGGCAATTTGATCTCTGGTTCCTCTGCCTTTTCTAAATCCAGCCTGAATATCTCAAAGTTCACGGTTCATGTACTGTTGAAGCCTGGCTTGGAGAATTTTGAGCATTACTTTACTAGCGTGTGAAATGAGTGCAATTGTCTAGTAGTTTGAACATTCTTTGGCATTGCCTTTCTTTGGGATTGGAATGAAAACTGACCTTTTCCAATCCTGTGGCCACTGCAGAGTTTTCCAAATTTGCTGGCATATGTCTTTTATTAATATGCTGGTCACGTATGGATGTGAGAGTTGGACTGTGAAGAAAGCTGAGTGCCGAAGAATTGATGCTTTTGAACTGTGGTGTTGGAAAAGACTCTTGAGAGTCCCTTGGACTGCAAGGAGATCCAACCAGTCCATTCTGAAGGAGATCAGCCCTGGGTGTTCTTTGGAAGGAATGATGCTAAAGCTGAAACTCCAGTACTTTGGCCACCTCATGCAAAGAGTCGACTTATTGGAAAAGACTCTGATGCTGGGAGGGATTGGGGGCAGGAGGAGAAGGGGACGACAGAGGATGAGATGGCTGGATGGCATCACTGACTCAGTGGACGTGAGTCTGAGTGAACTCCGGGAGTTGGCGATGGACAGAGAGGCCTGGCGTGCTGCGTTTCATGGGGTCGCAAAGAGTTAGACACGACTGAGCAACTGAACTGAACTGAACTGAATAACCTTTACCACCTCCACCTCCCCATTCTAGCCACCCTGAACATCTTTCAGTTCTTTGGCTTCCCAAGTGGCTCAGTGGTAAAGAATCTGCCTGCAATACAGGAGCATTGCGGGAGATGAGTTTGATCTCTGGGTTGAGACGATCTCCTACAGTAGGAAATGGCAACCTGGTCCAGTATCATTGCCTGGGAAATCCCACGGACGGAGGAGCGTGGCAAGCTGCAGTCCATGGGCAAAGACTGAGTGACTTAACAGAAACAACAACGCACCGTATTCCCTGATGGAGGAGCTCCAACACATGTGGGCTGTGCCTGGTTGCTTCATATTCATGTATATTCTACAAGTCATGTCTCCGTTCTGAGAAGGTATTTTACATACATGGCTAGAAATTTCATCCTGTTTTGCCATGTGCCAACCTGACTGCTCTATTTAACTCTATTTCAGAGAGTCCCTCTGTTCTGGACTCCCAATTAGAAAATGCCCCCTCTTCTCAAAAATCTACACATGACACCTCAAGAAATCTTTTAGGGTGCTAAGCCTTTAGGTCACTTAACCTGCACACTGACTATCATTTATTGTGTCTGTTTCCTTTCCACAGCACCAATTTTTATAAAGTTTCCTTTGTTTCCCTTTGACTATAGAAACTAGCCATGATACATTGGCGCTAGGACTGTCTATGGCTTGTGAAAGTTTTGCTCAAAGGAGCGTTGATGTTGGAGCTGTAAGAAAAACAAAGATTCTACCTTGTAAAATTGAGGCTAAGAGGGGAATGCTTACAAATGGTAGGTGTCTGGATGCCAGGCAGGAGCAGCAATAGAACCTTTGAAAACCAGTCCAGAGCCTAACAAGGTCTGCTAGCGTGCTGGGCAGGCGTCACTGGCTAGCTGGCTTTTCTCCATACCTCTCATCTTCCCATTCCTCTCCTCGCATCTCCCAGACACACAGAGGGTGAGGAGTCAGCATTTGTGCTGCCACTGGAGCCGGACGGGCAACATGAGATTGGTAGATCAGGGTAATGATGGGTAGGTATTTTCCCAGCGGCCCAAAGTGAGCAGGATTTGTATGTCTGGTTTCTGCCTCTAACACCTCCAGGCCTAGGGGTGGATTCCCAGTGATCTCCTCCCATCAAAGAGCTTGATCCCTGGAAAGGCGAGTGAAGATGAAACCTCAGCTCTTTGTCTGGCTCCAGGATAAAGCTATGTGAAACTGTCAAAGAAAATATCACGTTCCCCTGGAAAGCTGTAAATTCCTTTGGCTTTAGGTCCAGGGGGGTTGTCATGGAATTCAACACAGATCATTAGCTTTAAGGTTCTAGAACTCAAGGCCAAGTCTACCGTGTAAGCCTCTTTATATAACACCAAGTGTAATAGCTTCAAGTAATGCTTAGCAAATGCTCTTTAATTACTGCTCAAGATGAAGACAATGAAATAACCTGGCATTTATTATGTATTTGCCTACTGAGGCACATTTCATCAGTTTGAGTGGAGGTGTTGATAACTTTAGTCAAAGAGACTACAGATTTAAAAAATAAGGAATAATTATAAATACTGTTGTAATAGAATATGGCTGAAAATCTTCAGAAAGAAATGGAGAATCCCAAATATTTATTTGTTGGTTAGCTGATTGACTTCTTTTTGCTAGATTCTTTAGATATGGAAGTAGTATTAACATTAAATTCATGCTGCAAAATTTAGATGGGAAAGTTTAGAAGTTACCATGATTGAAAACTCCCTTCCTCTTTAAAGCTTTGGTAAGTAGGAATGATAGATGCTTAAATAATGTTTTTTCCAAAGCTCCTTCTTTCATTGTTGTGTTGTGGTCAGAAATAAAGAAAATTTTTAAGAAAATAAATTTTGATCACCCATAGCTGCATCACTAACTATATCTTACTGGTCTTTTTGTGCTACATTCAGCATTTTGATTTTCTAATGGTTATTTTACCCATAACAATTAAATATCCATATTTAACAAGTATTTTCCCCATGTTGTTTTAAGTCTTTGTGAATATTACTTTTAACATCTACAGACTGTACTATTACTTAGATTTGCCTCACTTACTTAACCACTCACCTAATATTGATTATTTGGGTTATTTTATTTTAAAATAAGAATTTTCAAAATATTCACTTCTGGGTAAATTTTCACTTGTTTTATAGTAATGGCAATATTTAATGTACATATGGTAATAGTTTATCTTAATGTGTATCCTGTTGGCAAAAATTAAAAGAACCAGAAATTTTGTGCTAAAATCTCATGAAAATCAGCATAATACAAAAAGCCATCAATCAGTTTCACAGAGCTTCTGATTTCACAAATGGTGGCCTTTTCAAATAGAGATTTTTTTGTTCCTCTGAAGGAGGATCCAGATAACTAAGCAGTCTTAGGAGAGATGCGATATAGAAGCATGACAAGGGAGAGAACCAGTGTAGATGACCATGACATGTCCCCTAAAGGTGACATTTAAACCAGGACCCAGAGGATGAGGAGATGTTGAGAACCCCAGTTATCCAGGCATACTCAAATCCTTTGGGGAGGGACAGGTAACAGTGGATAAAAGCTTTCTGGAAAGCAATATGGTAATATTTAAAGTGAAAGTGAAATCGCTCAGTCGTGTCCAACTCTTTGCGACCCCATGGACTGTAGCCTACAGTCTTCTCAGTCTATGGAATTTTCTAAGCAAGAACACTGGAGTGGGTTGCCATTTCCTTCTCCAGGGGATCGTCCCGACCCAGGGATCGAACCCGGGTCTCCTGCATTGCAGGCAGACGTTATACCATCTGAGCCACCAGGGAAGCCCAGTAATAACATGTGAGGAGAGTCTTAAATATGTTTCTATCTTTTTAAGAGAAGCAGATATTCCAAAGTAATCAAAAAGGGTTAAAAAAAGATAAACTAAGATAATCATCTTGGGGCTTTCCCAGTGGCTCAGCAGTAAAGAATCCACCTACAGTGTAGGAGATGCAGGAGATGCGGGTTTGATCCCTGGGTCTTGAAGATCCTCTGGAGGAGGGCATGGCAACCCACTCCCGTATTCTTGTCTGGAGAATCCCATGGACAGGGGTGTTTGGCTGGCTACAGTCCATAGGGTCACAAAGAGTCAGACATGACTGATGCTACTTAGCACTCAAGATGTATCTTAACAGGATTTGTAATAGAGAAAAAAGAAAGAGTTTATATGTCTAAAACCCAGAGGTTGGCTGTGCACATGTCTACAATAGAATGTGTGCATCATTAAAGAGTATGCTTAGAATGATGGAAAATTAGTGAGAAGAATGATCTGGAATAAAAGACACATAACTAAACACAAGATTTGAATTGGTTTCCCGGGAAAAAAATCCAGCAAAAAGTCATTTGGGGTCAACTAAGAAAATTTGAATATGAACTGAATATTAAATGACATTGGGGAATAATCACTAATATTCTATTGTGGTATTGCTATAGCAATTCTGTGGGAGAATGTTACTTATAGGGGATGCATATTGAAATATTTAGGGTTGAGATACCATGATTAATGTAATTTATTTTAAAAATATTTCTACAAAAAGATACATGTGTATATATATGTGAAAGTATACACATACACACATATATAGATAAATAAAGCAAATATGGCAAAGTATTCATAATTATTAAACCTAAGTGGAAGTCATGTAGGTATTCATTGTATTTATCTTTTGATTTTTGTATGTGTTTGAAAATTTTCACAACAAGGAAATGCATTGTGTAGCTCTATTTAGAAAGCCAGAAAATATGTCATAATGGTACAGTGATTATATTGGAATAGTAGATTTATGGGTGATTGCTATTTCCTGCTTTATACTTGGGTGCATTTTCCAGAATGGATATATTTTATTTTTATTGTCAATAATTAAAGCCATATTCTACTAAGCACTTATTGGGCTCTATGCTTCGCATGAATTATTCTATTTAATTCTTACAGCAAGTCTAAGAAGCTGGCATTATTTCTCCCTTTTTATACCTGAGGAGACTGATATTTAAAGCGACTATATGCATGCTCACTGATATGTGGCTATAGTAAGATTTAACCTCAGCACAAATTATGCTTTCAAATTCAAATTTAACTTTCAAAAAATTTAGTAAAATAGGAGGAAACTATATACATAACTGGAGAAAGCAATGGCAACCCACTCCAATACTCTTGCCTGGCAAATCCCATGGAAGGAGAAGCCTGGTAGGCTGCAGTCCATAGGGTCGCTAAGAGTCAGACACGACTGAGCGACTTCACTTTCACTTTTCACTTTCATGCATTGGAGAAGGAAATGGCAACCCACTCCAGTGTTCTTGCCTGGAGAATCCCAGGGACGGGGGAGCCTGGTGGGCTGCTGTCTCTGGGGTCGCACAGAGTCGGACCCGACTGAAGCGATTTAGCAGCAGCAGCAGTATATACATAACTGGAGATTTCACCCTAGAGGCAAAGTGAAAGTGAAAGTGAAGTCGCTCAGTCGTGCCCAACTCTTTGCAACCCCATGGACAGTAACCTGCATCAAGCTCCTCCGTCCATGGGATTTTCAAGGCAAGAGTACTGGAGTGGGTTGCCATTTCCTTCTCCAGGGAATCTTCGCAACCCAGGGATCTAACCCAGGTCTCTCTCATTGTAGAGTAGTGATATGGATTTGGATCCTTTCTTAACCCAGGGATCAAACCCATGTTTCTTAAGTTTCTGCATTGGCAGGCAGGTTCTTTACCACCAGCACCACCTGGGAAGCCCCATCTAGAAGAATACTTATAACATCTATAATTTTCCACATACATTATAGATGTTTACAACAAAAATCCATAGTTTTGATGTCTGGCCTTTTGACCTTTTAGGATTTGATTGATTATTATGAAAACATCTTTTAGTGACATTTGTTTTTATTTTATTAATTACATTAGTGACATTTTATTTTTGTGACATCTTATTTTTTTGGTTTTTGTTTTTGCTATAATTGCAAAGGATAAGAATAGCAAATTCCTGCTGGTTTCTTTTTTAATGTTTATTTTTATTTATTTATTTGGCTGTGATGGGGCTTCATTGTAGCATGAGGGATCTTTTGTGGCATATAGGATCCAATTCCCTGATTGGGGACTGAAACTGGGCCCCATGGCTCACTTTGCAAATCTGTCATCCTATTCCTTATTTTCAACATTTTAATCCAGGCACAGGCAACACAGTAGAAACTACTATGAATTATTATTGAATGGATGACTGGCCATTGAGAAAACCTGTTCTTTTTTGTGTAATTTCTTATCACTAGCATGAAATAGTCAAGAAATTGCCCTTGTTGTGAAAACTTCAGCTCAGTAACTTAGAGGTAAAGAAAATTGGCCCAAGAACATTAATTTTTCATTTGGACAGAATGTCTAAACTTTGAGCAGTTTACCCATCCTTGTTGTAAAACTTTAAAGATCAAGTTTATTTTGGAAATTCTGCTACAGCCTCAAGTATCATGTTACCAATAGCACAGCATCAGGGGAAAACTGAAAAGGCCAACATTCTATTTCCAAATACACATCTCTATTGTTTTAAAGCTCACAGTGTTTGCTTTACTAATTTGGAGAAGATCACAAATTATAATTTAGTTTAGTGTTTTAACATTTTGCTTTTCCAAGGTAACCTTCTTATTACCAATGTCATTGCTGACTATCACAGGAATAATAACCTCATACCTTGAATGTGAATAAATTGAGTGAGCTGAACAGTCTTTGACTAGGATTGACTACCTTCAAACTTCTCTGCATTTGTCTGTTTCTTGTTACCGATATAAGCAATGATGTAAATGTGCCCATTTAGGGGTAAGCAAGCAAGCAAGAGAGCTAGCTAAGATCTCCTACAGAGAGCGCATATAGAATCAGGTTGTGTGTGTGTGTGTGTGTGTGTGTGTGTGTGCGTGTGTGTGCGTGCAGGGGGCTAAAGTCATAGGATCTCATTGGGATACCCTAAAGTTTGTGCAACCAAGAAAAGAGTCAGCTTCCCTGGCAAAAAACACCACACAAAAGTTACACAGCATTCTTGGAAGGATAAATTTGTAGCTCTGGGGACACCAGAAGCCAGTGATTGGCAGCAGAAAATAATGGCTTGTGATTAATGGTTGGAAGCCTTCTGATAAGGGCCTTAGATACCAAAACATCAGAGGAATGTATGACAAATATGGTTCCAATATATTTAATCTTACAAACCATAATAATATGAGCTTGGTAAGGCTTATTTGAATTGTTTCTCTTATCTCTTTGTCTTGAAGATTTAAATTAAATTTATTTTCTTGACTTGAATTAGTGTGATTTCTTTAAAAATATTTTTACTCTGTAAATTAGTATATTGTGAGGGTTAATTTTATGTAGCAACTTGACTGGACTGAGGGCCATCCAGATAGCAGCTAAAACATTATTTCTGGATTTGTCTGCAAAAATGTATCTGGAAGAGGTTGGCATTTGAATCGATAGACTGAATAAAGAAAGATAATCACTCTGCCCAATGCAAGCAGGCATCAAACAATTCAATGAGCACCAACAAAACCAAAAGGCAGAGGAAGGGAAAATTCTATCTCTTTCTCTTCTGCCCTCAAACATTGATGTTCTTGGTTCACAGACCTTGGGACTGCATTATAATTATACCAATTATAATACCAGCAGCTTTCCTGGTTCTTCAGCTTGCAGAGGGCAGATCATGTAGCCTCCTAGCTTCCATCATCATGGAAACCAGATCCTATGATAAATCGCTCTCTCTCTCTGCAAGGCAGGAGGAGACAACAGAGGATGAGATGGTTGGATGGCATCACCGACTCAATGGACATGAGTTTGAGCAAGCTCCGGGAGATGGTGAAGGACAGGAAAGCCTGATGTTCTGCAGTCCGTGGGGTTGCAAAGAGTCAGACACAACTGAACAACAAATACATACATACTGTATATATATACATGTGTAATATACACACACACACACATGTCCGATTAGTTCTGTTTCTTTGGAGAACACTGACTAACCCATTGAGTGGTAGTTTAACACTAAACTGAATGCAGTAACGACTATAAAGAAATAAATGTCATGATACATCCTCAAGGAACTTACAGTGAAGTTGGTGGGGTCAAAAGAACATGAAATAATGATTAGTGTGTGGTTAGATTAGTCAGTGAAAGCTACTGAACAGCGACTAATGAATCTTGCTTGTTGATTCATGTCATTTGTTCATTCACTGTAAAACACTTCCTGAATTCCAAATGGCAGCAGGTGATTATGCTAGTGAGGAATGTCCATTCTTCTCAGAACTTCACTAGTTATGCAGAAGCCACCTAATCCACCCTTTGCATTTGGGTTGGCAGGTTTTTTTATCTCTATTTTTTTTAATTTCCATTTCCCCAGGCTTAAAGGTAGTTGTGGAATGTGGCTTTCCTTTTCAGAAAATTCAGTGCCAGCATTGTTCCCTCAGAGTAGCAATTTGCAGGCTTAGAGATTTTAGTTTAGTGCTGGCCATTATTATTTGTTTTCACAGTGAGAAAATCGAAGTCATTTAGCACTGGTTCAAGGTTCCATGATGAGGGCACAAGACCCCATGCCTGAACTCACTAACAAACTTGAACCATAATTCCTGAGCATTGGTTATGCCAGGAGATGAGATGGGGTCCAAGTCACACCATCACCATTCAGAGAAACTTGCCAAACAGACTTTAAATGCTTGACGTTGATCCCATTTCCTCATTTCTCAGCCTGGAATTATACATAGCTTATTTTCTTGTCTTGCTTAAAATATTACCCTGCATGATCATGGGCCCTGGGATTGTCAGTGTCACCTAAATGTCCTCTAAATCCACAGATCTGTTCTTGGTTCTCATTTTACTGGAATTATCTGAGCAGCTGACGTGGTTGATCAATCCCTCCTCCTTAAAGTACTTCCTTAACTACACCTCTGGGGCCTCACAGCCTCTGTTTTCCTACTACCAGACTGGCTGTTCCTTTCCACTGCTGGTTCTTCATCATCTTCCCAACCTCCTAACAATTGATGTTAAATCAAGCTCATGATTGTTCCTCCAGATTTTTTTTATAATTAATTCAGTTTTTCCCACCTCAAGAAATGGCAACTCCTTCCTTCTAGTTGCTCAGGCTAACAGCTTGGGGTCATCTTTGGCTCCTCTTTCCTTTCACATTCCCCATCCTCTCTGTCAGGAAATTCTGTCGACTTTTTCTTGGAAATGTATCCAGAATATGACGCCTTCTACCTACTTCCACCCTAGCCAAGCTCCCACGAGTCTTTCGTCTATGATAGCAGTAGTTTACTCCCTGCTTCTTCCATGCACCTCTAAAGTCTACCCATAGCACAGCAGGTGCTGTGTAGGTGTCCAGTTGCTCGGTCATGTCGGACTCTTTGTGAGCCCATGGACTGTAGGCCTCCAGGCTCCTCAGTCCACAGAATTCTCCAGGCAAGAGTACTGGAGTGGGTAGCCATTCCCTTCTCCAGGGGATCTTCCTGACCCAGGGATCAAAACCAGGTCTCCTGCATTGCAGGAAGATTCTTTACCATCTGAGCCACCAGGGAAGCCCCTAACACAGCAGAGTGGGCTTTTAAAATAATTCATCTCTGTGCTCAAAACTCTCCAATAGTCCCTTCATCTTACTCAGGGTAAAAGGCAGACTCTTTGCAATGCTTTACAAGACCTTCTGTGACCTGGTACCTACCACTTCTTTGGTTTTGTCTCCTTCTATTCTTTTGACTCTAATACCTTTCCAGTCACATGACTGCTGTCTGTTTCTCTGACCGTCCAGGAATGCTCCTAACTTGAAAATTTATATGAACTGTTCCCCTTGCCTGCGATACTCTGCCTTCATGGAGCCACATGACTGACTCCCACACCTCCTTCAGGTCTTGCTCAAGCATCCCTTAATCAGAGAAGGCTTCCCCACCCAACTTAAAATTGCAACTACATTCCCCATCCCAGAACCCCCTTCCCTTTCTTTTCAATTGTTTCCCATTGTACATATCATCTTTTGAGACATTGTTTTGTTTGTTGATGCTCTCAATTCTGTCCACAAAACATAGACTCCATGTGGACAGAGAAATTTTTGTCTGCCTTCTTTTTAACTGCTATATGGCTGGTGCTTAGAACAATGTTTGCCACATAGTAGATAGACATAAAAATGTTGATAAATATTTTTGAATGGCCAGATCTTACTCCAAGGCCATGATGCAAGCCTCAAGTGAAGCTCAAACCCAAGGCTTTTGAGGAAATTGTCTCCATGACCACATAACCACTTATACGACTCCAGAGAGTAGCCAGAGAACAAGAAGCTGAATTGATTTGCTCTATTTTACTTTGACTCCCTTGTACATCAGATGCTTATTTAATGTATACAGCATGTCCTTGTATAATGAGACAGCTGTCCCTTCCCATTTACTTGGCTCTGTTCTCCCTCTATCATATGGTTTCTTCACTATAGAATAGTCAGTTCCATTTTAAAGAGTGAAACTATCTTACTAAAACATGGAGAAATCTTAGAGTTGGTCTGTATATCAGAGATAACTATGAGGCAGTGAGACTGAAGCAGAATTTTTTAGTTATAAAAAGCAAATTATGGGACTTCCTGGTGGTTCAGTGGTTAAAAATCTGCCTTCCAAGGCAGGGGGTGCACTTTGATCCCTGGTGGGGGAGCTAGGATCCCACATGCCAGACGCAGACAGAGATAAATAAGTATTTAAAAAATAAATGAAAAATAAAATTAAAAACAAATTATTTGAAAAACCATGGAGCCATTTTTTTTTCTTACTCTTGATCTTAAGCAAATGGGGATGGTTAAGAATTTTATTATCACCAAATTCAGGTTAATCAAAAAGGAAGAATGAGTAGTGAGTTAGGGTAGGAATGGAATGGGACTTACAGATAGATGAAGGTGTAAGTTAGGTTTATTAATTGCTTATTTAGGATCCCGAAATGCTTCAAAATACAACATGTAAATATCTGGTATGTTCTGCTTTGGGGAAGTTCTCAATTCTACCCTTATTCTGTATGTCAAATCTCAAATCTCCAAGGCAGAAAAATAGCCGGGACATACTGGTAATATATAAGCCTGATGATGTAGTCTAATGGAATGGTTTCTACTGGTCACACACTAGCCAGTTTCTGCTATGATAATGCACACAGTCACTCATAGTACTTTGATGTAGCTTGGCTCACTGACCATGATTTATATAACTTGTAGTTTCTGACTAGTTTATCTCAGTCCTTTAATTATCCAAGCCTTCCTTACCATTTTCACCTGTGTTTTGTCTCCTAGTCTAAGACTTCTCTTTTCATTTTTTAACCCTCTGAGGAAACATGGGCCAGTTAACATCACCATAGATCACGTCAGTTGCTATGCCCTTTCTCCAGATTCTGTTTGAGGCAATCCAAACATCTATAGTCTTTCGGCAAAGTTAAGTTTCCAGAAAGCCTTGTCCTTCTCACTCTTTTGAACACCTGTAGCCCCAATACTGCTTGTAAGAGCACACAATATAAAGTAAGTCCCCAAATAATTTAGACTTTCACTTAAATTTCATAGCCTGCCCCTCACCACCACCCCCTATCCCCACCTCTAGTCTTCCTGTTTCATCTAAGAGGGAAGAGAAAATAGCTAAGAAACAGGTATAGGTTACAGCTCAGGGACATAGACCAACTAAAAGACAGAAAGTGAAAGTCACTCAGTCGTGTCTGACTCTTTGCAACCCCATGGACTGTACAGTCCATGGAATTCTCCAGGCCAGAATGCTGTAGTGGGTAGCCTTTCCTTTTTCCAGGGCATCTTCACAACCCAGGGATTGAACCCAGGTCTCCCACATTGCAGGCAGATTCTTTACCAGCTGAGCCACAAGAGAAGCCCAAAACACTGAGGTTTTATAAAAAGATTATAGAATGTTTCCCTTGCCCCACCACTACCAAAAAGTGAAGGAGAATAAAGACCTTATCAGACAAACAAAAACTCCAATCTAGAGGCTTCTGAAACTGCTGTAGCTTGTTGGGTTTTAGGGACATTTGGCAGACTGTAAAGATTTAGCCTATCTAGGTGTGAAGAGACTTTGCCACTTTGCTAAATGTGAAAAAAGTAATGATAGGGCCTGGTTAGGAAAAGTAAATGGTATGATTTATCAGTATGGAGTGAAGACTACCGTTTATTGCTGGGTGACTAATTCTGAACTAGGTGTTTAACATGTCAAATTATTTCCTTCTTTCCTTCCTCCCATCCATCCTTCCTTCCTTCCTTTCTTCTTTTCTGCCTGCCTTCTTTCCTACCTCCTCTCTCCCCACCTCCCTTCTTCTCTCCCTTCCCTCCTGTATACACAGTCACTGAGTGGTCTGATACATATCACTGAAGACACCATGTCCTCAAAGGGTCTACAGTCTGGTGGAGGAAAGTTACTGGTATAGGAGAGTCCAGTGTGGTGAGATCCACGTGCCTCTGCTAGGGAGATTACAAAGTACTGTGGCAGCACATGAGACAGGCACACAGCCAACCTTGTGGGCACAGGGAAGGCTCCCATAAGAGGTACCTAAGTTGGATCTGAAGGATGAGTAGTGATTAGTCAGATAGGAGAGGGGGAGCCAGGGAGAGGGAAGCAGATTCCAGGCAGAGAGAACAACCTCTGTGAAAGCCCAGAGATGAGTGAAAGTCAACACAACTCACTGTAGAGAGAACTCATAGTGCCAGGATATCTATGAAGAGTGAAGATGATGCTTGGGTGGTAAGAAAAGATGCGATCCTGGCTGGCCAGGGAGGAGATATCCTGGGGGTAGTGAGTAGCCATTTAGAAAGGGGAGTGAACCAAGCAGACCTCCTCTTTCCAAAGACGGATGGAGTGTGGAGAATAGGCCAACATTAGGGACCGGAAGCATTTATAATGATCTAAGTGTGAAATGGCACTCAAACTAGAGATGGTGATGGCTAAAAGCTGGAATCAAAGGATGAAATTTCGAGATCTTTTTTATTTGAGAGTGATGATGGAACAGGAGAAATTAGAGAGACATCTAAGGTTTTTTGGCAACACATGATGACATCTTTAACTGAGGAGAAAACAGCTCTGTGAGGTTAGAGGGAAGAAAGATGATCATTTCAGTTTGGAACATTTGGTTTTGAAAAGCCTGTGGGAGATTGGAGAGAGTGTATGAATGTGAAACTAAGTAAAGATTTTTGGGCAGGAAAGAAAAGACCTGGAAGTTGTTGGCAAAAAGGTAGTGATTGAAGTGGGAGATTTATTTTTACAACAACCATTAAGGCGGCTATTTCTCTCCTTGTTTTCAGAGGTGGAAAGCAAGATTTGGAGAGCATTAATTCGGAGAGGGTTTGCTCAAAATCCGAGAATCACGGAGCCAGGATTTTTAACCTGTGTATTTCTATTCCACACCACTGTTTTGGGGGTAAAGGCACATTTTCTGAGTAATCTGATTATATTACTCTTGTGGGATTTTCTTTTCTCTTCCACATCTGAGATTTCTGGAAAACAGTTCTACTTGTCACAGGACATCCCTTAGAGTAACGTTGCCATTCACAGCTCAAAAACTCCTTTGCAAAGGCTAAGGTAAAACACATTCGTGTCTTTGTGGGAATTTCCTTTCATCTGGACAGAATGATCCCAATGATACTTGATCTCTGAAAGCATCCCAGAATGTCTCTCTGAGCCGGACATGCAGTGGATGATGAACCTTGGCATTACATTGATCACTCGCCCTCTTGTGCAGTAACATGACATTGGACACATCCGACAAGCCACGGCAGAAGCAGACACTCCTTTCACTTGCTGATGCTCTGTATTTGGCTGCCGCATACGTGGGACATCCAGTGATGTTACCTGTCTTCTCCTCATGGGATTCCCTCATCTCTGTCAACCTGACCCTCAAATTCCATCTGCTTTATGTCCAGATAGCCCCAGAGTTGAGCCTTTTCTTATTTCCCATTCAGAAGGGAGCTGGATGCTCACTGTGGTGACCTCATCTCTCTTGGCATTCCCTCCTCCCCTCCTTCTCCCAGACACTGTCGTTTTCGTTTGCATGGCCTCAGGGGTCTTCGACTGTGGAGGGACCTGCTCCATAGCTGACACCAAGGCTCAAGCTCTAACCTCTCGCACTTTCTCATATAACATCTCATCTGCTGGTGGAGACATTTGTTTGTGATTACAGGCTGCACACAATACCATCGCACAAGGCCTTATGTTATGGCCCAGCGCCATGAGAAAACACATTAGTAATTTTTTATGACCCTAGTACAACCATGCAGGATTTCCCTAAAACAGAAAACATGAAGGGATTTTATTGTCTTGCACTATTAGCCATCCCTTATGGCTGATGCATGTATATTAGAACTAACAGAACACAGGACTCTCCAGACATTTTGGGTTGAGAGGTTTCTGACTCTAATTAGTGAACACCCCTTGTTTATCTGTTCTGGGGGACATAAAACACGCAAGGAAATTACAAACAAAAGGCATAGAGGTCTTGAATGTGTCTCCTGGTACATTAACTTACTCCTGGGCTTAAACAAGGTTCTCTTAGAAAGTCACTTCTGAAAGGAACGGTGAAATGATAGAAATTGAAAGAGACTAGTGAATTCTCAGGGATCCGCCCTACTCCTTGTTGAAAAATAGCCTACAGAATGGACTTCCCATTAGACCAGGGCAGGATCTCACTCTCTGGGGTGGGCTTTGTCTCTGTCTCTCTCTCTCTCTCTCACACACATCATCATCATCATTACCATCATCTAATCAAAATGTCCAAAAAAAGAATAGTGGACTTTTATTTGGCCTCAAGAATAAATACACACAATTCCTATTTTTAAAAAAGCCAATCTATTTTTGGCCCTGTTAATGGTATTCAATGTCCACCCAGGAGTTTTTGATAAGCTAGCAGGAGATAACTTGAGAGGTTCTAGTCCTCTCAGAGAACCGCACTGCAACATTTTAACTACTTTTCTGTGAAGGACAAAATCAATTTGAATCTGGCAGCTCTTAGAAGCCACTCCACCCAGCTGGGAGTGTGTTCCCAGGGGTCCAGGGGGTGAAGATAAGTCAGCCAAGAGTATGAGAAGACAACACACACCACAGAGGAAGTGGAAAAACCCTCCCAGAAAAGGGTTTAAATTAGAAAAAATAATGTTGCCTTTTGGGTATAGAATACTAGTAGTTGGCAGGATCGTGCCAACTCTTTAAACTCCACATAAACGTGTGATGGCTGCCTTTCCAAACTCTGCATCAGCCTTCACAACTATGCTTCCCACTGAGGGGCAGACAAAGGGTGAGTACCAGGCTGAGCACTTCTGTATTAAGAGCCATGGGAAAAACACCGTAGACAAAGCAGAATAACAAAGCACAGTAATGTTTGGGTTTCACAGTGACTGTGCTATGGTTATAGTAACAAATGCGCCAAGGTTCAAACATATTTAACCTCCCTTTAAAAAAAAAAGTAATATATTTGTGAGATACTCCAGGAGAAAGCTGTTTATGGCATGTCACTCCTAACAGAAGGGGAAAGATGAGTTTGCAAGCCACACCTCACCCATTGCCTTCCCTGGGCTTGAGTGTTTTCACCTGTTGCACACGGCTCCCATGGGGTACTTTGGGCTCACACTTCGTGCAAAATGGCACCAATAGGGAATGTTGAAGGCCCTTAAAGTATCAGACTGATCTGCATATCACTTTTTTCATATTTGGACTGGACTCCTCTATGTTGCCATTTCTACACATTAGTTTTACTGGAGGCTATGCTCTGAATGCTCTTCTGTATCTGCTGAAAGGTGTTTTTTATCTAACCAAGCAAACACTGGAAAGGAGCTCAGATCAGTCAGCCCCTCCAGCACCTCATGGGGAGATTCCGCCAGCAGGAGGAACTGGGATTACCTCAGGAACTAACCCCGGAGATTAGGCTTCAGGCCACCCATGCCCTTGCATGTCTTTTTCCTTGGAGAAAGATCATTTCCAGTGTGATCCATTGGACCAGTAAGTAAAGTAGGTAGAGACTCACTCGTTAGTCCCGTTGTGAAGGAGAGAGGGCTGCACATTTAGTCAGTGATGAGGCTGGTTTCCACGGCGGACACAGATGCAGTGTGTGGCAATTTGATCTTGACGGTGTTGTAATGAATACAATGTGTTCAGTGCTTACTGGACAGGGTGATGCCTCTGAAAAGCATCATCGTGAACTCATGACTGGAAGCATATTTCATTAGTGTTGGGCTCCTTGTAGCTCAGTTTCAGATGGTGTCATCAGCGAACAGCATGCGCTGATTGGCATGTTTTCTTAAGTTCAGTTATTGTTTAAGAGATGTGGAAGAAAAAACTCTGCTTGCAGCTCTTACCTAAGATTCACAGAACTTGCTCAATTTGCAAATGCTCTTTCGGTGGTTGACTTTTGCCTGCTCCTCTCTGCTCCCCAGGTTTGGCTATTCATAGAGAATTAAATCACTGAAGTCCAGCCTTCTCAGGTTTCCCTCCCCACAGGGAGGGCAGATTTAGAGTGGTTATAAGAAAATCAATTCATCCCTAATCAGGTGACCCAGAGAGACCCAAAGTGCTCCTCCCCCTTCCTTTTACAATCTTTCCAATAAGACTTCTTTGCTTTTTTTTTATCCTTAGGTGGAGAGCTCTCTTAGAGAGTTCACACAGTGAGTGTGGTTTGTGCATTCAATATTAAGATCTAATCATTGCCTCTTGAGAGCTGAAAAATGAAAACACTGGATAGGAGCCCACCTTCTGGCTTCATGCTTGTCAAGAACAGGATCTATTAGCCTTTTAAAGAAATACTGATAATAAAAAGCAGACTAAGTGAGCTATGTGAATTGGCATCTAATCAATTATTTTCTGAGCTTTCCCTCACTTTAGTTACTCAGAGCCGTGTGAGCAAACAAGATTTTACTGTTCCAAGCCCTCTTGCTTTCCACAGAGCTTGAATAATATATAAGCCTGTGTGTGTGTGTGTATGTGCGCTCATGCGCTTACTCACTCAATCGTGTCCAACTCTTTGCAGCCCCACAGACTTTAGCTTGCCAGGTTCCTCTGTCCGTGGGATTTTTCCAGGCAAGAATACTGGAGTGGGTTGCCATTTCCTTCTCCAGGGGATCTTCCCAACCCAGGGATTGAACTCCCGTCTCCTGGTTCTCCTGCATTGGCAGGCAGATTCACTACTGTGCCACCTGTGCATACCCCTACTCTCTTTTGAGATATTTTACTATCATCACCATCATCATCAGAGGAAAGGTTGTATTCCCTTTAATTAAAGGGTATACAAGTCAGAAATGACCCCTGCAACCCCTCATTCCCCAGGCATCAAGAGGTGCGAGGCTAGAGTGTCCCCTTGCCCACCAGCTGGGTGGTGGTGGGAGGATGGAGACAGCTGCTGGGACTGGCTGCTTTTTTCCCCCCACATTAGTTCCTCATTGTGTTCAACCTAGAAACTTTGGATATGAACAACATCACGTGCTTGAAATAATACTCTTTTTTTTTTTTTTTTTTCACTTCTTAAACCTTTTGCCCTCCATTTGATTTATTTCTCCTGGGCTAAAATTGGACTCATCCTGAACATCAGTCTTTGGCTTGGTCGACATGCCAGCATTTGGAGGGTCTTTTCTTCGCTAGCTGGTTGCATCAAATGCTCTGGTTTGCCCTTGCTTGTCCTGCCTCATCTACACCTCACCCTCTCTCCTGCTCTCTTCACACTCAATCTCTACCCTTTGACTTCTAGAACATATATTACTGGAAGAAGAAATGTATCTCTGACTTGCCCAGTCAGTTCAGTCAGTTCAGTCGCTCAGTCGTGTCCGACTCTTTGCGACCCCGTGAATCGCAGCACGCCAGGCCTCCCTGTCCATCACCAACTCCCGGAGTTCACCCAGACTCACGTGCATCGAGTCAGTGATGCCATCCAGCCGTCTCATCCTCTGTCGTCCCCTTCTCCTCCTGCCCCCAGTCCCTCCCAGCATCAGAGCCAGAGTGCTGGCCAATTCTTTATTTAGCGTGGGTGGGCCTGGCCTGGGGGGAGGTGCTTGCCAGGCGGTGGAAGAGTGATGTTGGCTTTCTCTGGTCGTCTCCGGCCCCCACCCGGGAGGTGTCCCGAAGCACTGATTTAACTTGGAGACGTCATCTTTGTTAACCCTTCAGGGGAGTGGGGTAATGCCAAAAGAAGTCACGAGAAAAAGGCAACTTGAGGGTAAATGGTCATTTAAAAGGATTTCTATTTTTCTGTTAAAGAAAAAAAAGCTCCTTTTCAACCTTGGAGTTGAGATAGGTGTGATGAGTACTGTTGGCTAGACTCTGCCACAAAAATGCTTCTTTTGAGAAAAAGGTAGAGGATTATCTGAAGCATTGAGTATCTCAAGTTTGGATTTTCTTAAAATTAGATTGGGAAAAATTCATTTCTGCATGGAGCGTGCATTCGAGAATAACCTTAAATGCAGGCGTTTCCAGGCCTGATTTGCAATCCTGTTGGGTGATTCCAGACAGTACTTGACCCTGGGGGTTGTAGGCACCAGGAATGATGTTACCAGTTGTCTGTTTTGTTAGAAGCTAGAGTTGAACTTGGGAGCGTGAATAATGCTAACTCAATTTTCCCCTTCCTTCAGCCAACTGCTGAAGTCACTAAGGCCTCTCATAGGATAAACATGTCTGTCAGTTTGTTCCCAGGAATGCTCCTATGCTTTACCTTGCAATATTAATTTGCTCCTTTCCTTACTTTCCTCTGGCCCTTGACACCTTTCCTCTCCACTCTTTATGTAATTAAACCTAAATCCAAAGCCATGGGTTCTTCTGGGAATCTCTCCACATATGAAACAGCTCAGTCAGGGTCTCCATAAACTGAAACAGAGCTTTTCATTCTCTGTTTTCAGGGACTGGGTTGCCTGTTTCTGGTGCTTAGTCACTGTTCCTATTTGTTGTTGTTTAGTTGCTAAGTCATGTCCGACTCTTACCTCCCCATCGACGACCCCATGGCCTGCCAGGCTCCTCTGTCCATGGGATTCAGGCAAGAATACTGCAGTGAATTGCCACTTCCTCCTCCGGGGCATCTTGCTGACCCAGGGATTGAACCCATGTCTCCTGAACTGGCAGGTGGATTCTTTTCTACTGAGTGAGCCATCAGGGAACTCCCATTATTCCCATAGAAGAAAGCAATTTTTAATGTTTTATTTTTTATATTTTAATATAAAAATTCAGAAATCTGAATAAATACCCACATTTTCAAAGAACTCAAGCCTTCCTTTTCCCCAGTTCCTCCACATGGGCAACCAACATTTATGGACAGCATTTTAGGAGGCAGCTGCTCTGCTGGGCCTTCACTGACACTGTTTTCTTTAATCCTCACCACCAACCTTTAGCATGGGTCGGAAGGATCTCCGGAGAAGGAAATGGCAACCCCCTCTAGTATTCTTGCCTGGGAAATCCATGGACAGAGGAGCCTGGCGGGCTACAGTCCCTGGGGTCTCAGAGAGTCGGACACAACTTAGTGACTAAACAACATCACTCAGGGCAGGTTCTCAGTGAATGTGTTAATGTGCATAACCTTTTGGAAGAGTTATTAACCTAACAAGAGGGCTGAGAAAACCAAGGCCCAAAGTAATTAAGTGATTTGTCCAACATACTGAGGTTTGACCAAACTTGCCCTCTATCCAGCCCAATGCTGTCTTTGTCATCTGCATGTTGGTTAGTAAAAGCCACCATCCAGCTGGTACCATAAACGGGTCTGCTTGACGCGCTGTCTCATTGCTTCAGGAAGGCACGGTGCTATTTACGGAGAGAACACGGATGACAGGCTGCTGTGGTGTTTTGCCTCTTGGCCTCTGGAATGCAGCCTACAGCATTCGCTCCAGAAAACCTCACACAGATCTGTGTTTGCACAAAGGGGTCCAAAGGCTTAATTATTTTTTGGGAACTCTACTATTTGTCCTTTGCTAACCAGGTCATCCTTCAGACAGAAAAAAATGCTGTGTGTGACCCAGCCAAGGCTGCTGCTCAATGGGGTTGACCACAGGCCAGAAACTCAGAGCCCTGCCCGCGGGCCTGAGCATGTCCAGAAAGTGAGCTGACAGAAAGCAGTTCTCTGTGTGCGCCCTGCACGCGTCTCTCTCCCCTGCGCCTTTGTTCAAGCTAAAGAGTTACCAAAGGCAAAGCCTACCTGAGCCTTGTTGACGGGTGGTTGCACTGAACTGAATGAGAATAGGGCAACCTATCTCTTCTGACACAAATAGGCACGACAGAATCCAGCCTGGCCTAGATGTTCTGTGACTTGCAGCGTTTCAATATGCATGTTTCCAGCACTGTCATGGCAGCCGCCGCATCTATCTCTCTTGGGAGGTGGATGTAGGAGTGCCTTTCAGCAAAAAGTTGAAAATTTCAACATTGGGTTTTTCTTCTTTCCCAACAATTATTTTGTGGATATGTTTACATGACTAAGATTCTTGCTCAAAAGCCCCAAAGCACTGGAGAATAAATGACAAAGGGCCCAAGGAGTGGTCCCCTTCCTTCTACAGCAGTGTGTTCTATGGGACCCCTTCAGTGTCCATAAGAAAGGCACAGACTGAGCTGCTTGATCATTGAGCCCATCAGAGCCATCAGCCATGCTGATCCTGGAAACAGAGAGTCATTCAGAGTCAAGTCGGGTGTTCGTCTTTCATTCGACAGACACTCGTTTATCTTCATGGCATGTAGAGCAGTGTGCTGGGTAGAGGTGGACTCATTAGCAGGCTGCCTCCCGCTCTCCAGGTCAGTCAACACCAATCAAGGAATCCCTGTGCTCCAGAAGGTGCTCCAGTTCCCAAAGACAGCAGGATGTCAGTCAGCATCCTCTAGTCGATCCAGACCTGATTCATTTGTCTTTAGATATCAGCAGAACTACCATTTGAGGGACTTCCCTGGTGGTCCAGTGACTAAGACTTCACCTTCCAATGCAGGGGGTGTAGGTTTCGTCCCTGGTCAGGGAGCGAAGATCCCACATGCCTCGTGGGCAAAAAAAAACAAAACATAAAACAGAAGCCATAATGTGACAAATTCAATAAAGACTTTAAAATGGTCCATATAGAACCTATTTGCAGGGCAGCAATGGAGATGCAGACATAGAGAGCAGACTTAGGGATATGTGCAGTGGGGAAAGAAGAGAGGATGGGGCAAATGGAGAGACTAGCATGAAAACACACCCTACCATATGTCAAATAGACAGCCAGTGGGAATTTGCTGTACGGCTCAGTGAACTCAAACCGGGGCTCTGTAACAACCTAGAGGGGTGGGAAGGGGTATAGGTGGGAGGGATTTTCAAGAGGGAGGGGACATATGTATACCTATGGTTGACTCATGTTGATGTATGGCACAAACCAGCATAGTACTGTAATGCAATTATCCTTCAATTAAAAGTAAATACATTAAAAAGTAATTAATTTAAAAATCTATACTTAGAGTGGCAATAATCATGGACTGGCAAGTCTTCTCATGAAATCAACACAGATTTATCCTTTCTTACATGTAGAAATCCTCAGTGTCTTCTCCTTAAAAAAAAAACAAACAAAAAAACCAAACTTCAGTTTATTTGAAAGACCACACACACAGCTACCCATTTGTAGAAGTTGCTGCAATAAATCAAATGGGAGGATGCATTGGAAGGGCTTCCTATGCGTATGTCCTCAGTAAATGAGAGCTTCTATTATTACCCTTGTCACATCATCATTACTGTCATCATTATTTCACTTTTTTGTTGCCTTTACCCAGGAATTAAATCAAAGACAGCTGAGAGCTCTAGAGCTAAAAACCTCCTCTTTGTACCTTGACACACACTTTTTGAGAAGTGAAGCCTAGTTTGCCTCCGTTTTTAAGCTGAAGACATACTTATTTGTTTATTTTTGGCTTACTGGGGCTTCGTTGTGGCAATCGGGGCTTCTCTTGTTGCAGAGCACCGGCTCTAGGGCACATGGGCTTCAGTAGTTGTGGCATATAGGCTTAGTTGCTGTGGCATGGAGGGTCTTCCTGGACTAGGGATCAAACCGGTGTCCCCTGCATTACAGGGTGGAGTCCGAACCACCAGGGAAGCCCTAAACTGAAGACTTTTAGAGGAGCAGTGACGGGCACCTCATTTTAGTGTCTTTGTCAAGGATCCTGAGAAATCCACTCAAAGAGTCGATGCTGCATCCCCTGTGTCTTCTTTACACCAGAACTTGGAAGTGGGGAGAGGGGAACCAACAGTTATTGAAAGTTGTCAAGTTCTGGCTCTTGCACCTATGTTATGGGCCAAATTGCATTCCCCTAACCTGATGGAGCTAGTGGTAAATAACCCTCCTGCCAATGCAGGAGACATAAGAGACACAGGTTTGATCCCTAGGTGGGGAAGATCCCCTGCAGAAGGAAATGGCACCCACTTCAGTACTCTTGTTTGGAGAATCCCATGGACAGAGGAGCTTGATGGGCTATAGTCTATAGGGTCACAAAGAGTCAGACAGGACTGAAGTGACTTAGAATGCAAAATTCATATGCTGAAACTCTAACTTCTACTATCTCTGAATGTGACTGTGTTTGGAGACAGAATCTGTTAAAAAAAAAGTAAATGAGTTAAAATGAGGTTGTTTTAGGAAGGCCTCTAATCCAACCTGCCTGGTCTCCTACAAAGAAAAGATTAGGACACATGGGGAAAGCCATGTGAAGATTTGGGGAAAAACAACCCTCTGCCAGCAAGGAGAGAGGCCTTGAAGGAACCCACTCTGCCTGACACCTTGCTCCAGGACGTCTGGCCTCCAGAATTGTGAGAAAATACATTTTCGTTGTTTAAGCCACCCAGTCTGTGGTATTTGTTATGGCAGCCCAAGCACACTAATACAACCTATGTCATCTCATTGATGCCTCTGCACAAACCAATGTGTTATTATCACCAATCTGTAGATAAGAAAACTGATGATTTGAGAGGAAAGTAAGTTGTCCACCATCTTACAGGTGGTCAAATAGCTTGGCCAGATTTTGAATCCAGTTCTGCTAGAGAATATTTGACATATGGTAGTATTTTAATAAGTATTAACACTTATTATTTCCTGTTACCACTGGCTTCAGGAAGATAGTATCCAGTTGAAGTAAGCACACTACTTGGAGATGAAGCTGATAGCTTATATAGATTAATAGAGGCCCACAGAGCAGGAGAGAAACACGTTGGCTTGCTTATAGGAAAAGCAAGAGCCCAAGTTCCATAAATATTATTCAAAGGCAGCATGAAGTAAAGCTTAGCTTTTTATAAGCCATGGATTGTTACAGGAGCCTCCAAGAAATGAAGTTTTAGATGTCAAATATGCATTGATTTACAGACAGAACAAGAGGCATCTTGGTGGGAATACGTTCTCTAAGGTGTTAAGGTGCGTTTACACTCACTTTAAAACCAAGGAGGCTTTTCCAAATAAGATCTTTAAAGTCTTTGTCCTAGTGAGTCAAAGATAGCCCTTAAAACATGGCCAAAGATAAAAGTTTATGTTCACAATTATTTTAAACCAAGAAATTACTCTCTGGCTTCTCAATCATATTTCTATTCCTTGTATATCTCATCAAAGCATTTTGATTAGAACAAGTCACTGAGGACAGAAGCCAACATAAATACTTGAGTTTAAATTACTACAGAGAAGGGACCACAGTTTCAGTCAGGCCCAAGTTATGGGGACTTTTCATGATTCTAGGAGATTCTAGTATTTATGGAATTGGCTTGCATGTCGATTTTTTTCTTTCCTGATTTATTTCTGATTTCCAAAGTCAGCCATGAATTTCTTAGTCTATCTTGTCAAGTTCTTTCTCGAAAGTTCCAGCCAGTTGATGGTTTGAGTTTCCTTGGAGCCCATTAATTCCTGTCCCTTGGCCTGAAGCCAGTGGCCTCTGCTGTCTGGCCCTGTTGCTCATGTGGGCCACATGAGACCCAGAGGTGCTGGCCAGCTCCACTGCTTCTCCTCTGCTTCCAGAATGGACCAGGCGAGGTTGCAGTCAAAAGGAAATAAGGCTAAGCTACACATCTACCCAACCCACTCCAGTACTCTTGTCTGGAAACTCCCATGGTCAGAGGAACCTTGTGGGCTTCAGTCCATGGGGTTGTGAAGAGTCGGACATGACTGAGCAACTTCACTTTCACTTTTTACTTTCATGCATTGGAGAAGGAGATGGCAACCCACTCCAGTGTTCTTGCCTGGAGAATCCCAGGGACGGGGGAGCCTGGTGGGCTGCCATCTATGGGGTTGCACAGAGTCAGACACGACTGAAGCAACTTGGCAGCAGCAGCACACATCTACCCACAAATCTAATCATTGTTCATCTCCTCTGGGCTGGCCAGGAAACATCATGGAGTGAGAAGAGGAAGGAAAAAAGATAGAGTGAGGGAAAGAAAACTTGAGAAAGATTTAAAGAGAAGGAAGAAAAAATCAGCAGAGGAGAGAGGAGAGGACTTACAGGACACTGTGGCCAGACGCCCTGGCGAGCTACCTCCCCCTCTGCGCAAACTTTTAAAAAAACTTATCCACCACTTTCTGATTTGGGGCGATAGCCGCCGCCTCCGTTTGTGCCTTCCAGGGCCCAAGAGTTCCCCACTTTGCCCCCAAAGCCTCTCAAAGTGTTGCCTAAGCCTGAAAAAGATAAAAAGTTTTTTAAACAGTGGAGCTTTTAAAACAGACTGCATGCACAATATGCAGAGCGTGCTCCTTGGAGAAAACCCCCTCAGGGGGGTCTCACCCAGGCTAAGAGAAAAGCCAAACGGTAAGGGGATTTAGCAACAATATTAACCCTTGACGAGGTTACTGCAATTCCAACGGGAGTGGCTGGCCCCCTACCTGAGGGCATTGTAGGACTTGTGCTAGGGCGTAGCTCGCTTTCTCAAAAAAAAAAAAAAAAAAAAAAAAAGAAAGAAAGAAAATAAATAAATAAGTAAATGAAAAGAAAAAGAAAATTTCGGTGGTGCATGGTGTAGTAGATTCTGATTATATTGAGAAATTAAAGTTTTGTTCTCACCGCCTACTAAAACTGTGCAAATTAATAAAGGTCAAAGAGTAACACAGCTTTTGCTTTTTACCTTATTATCAGACAAGAAAAAACCTTGACTTCTCAGGCTAGGAGCCACAGAACATTTGGATTTAGTGATCTAGCCTTTTGGGTGCAGAAAATTACAGCTCCAAGGCCTTTAAAAGATCTTTTAATTCAAGAAAATAAAATGTCAGGGCTATTAGATACAAGAACAGACGTCTCTTAACATTGCTGGAAAAGACTGGCCCAGTTCCTGGCCCACACATACTACTAAAAATGAGTTGGTGGGATTAGAGAAAGTGATATGCGGGGTGAGAGTGTAGTGGGTTTTAGTTAAGGAAAGAATTTACTTAGCCTAAGGTCTAACGTGATTAATATCAAAGGTCAATTCTATATATTCATTAATGTGTGTAAGGGCAGGGGATATGGAGACTTAGCAACAAACATTGGCTCAACAAATGAAAAACCCTTCACCAACACAATTTCTAATTAGCCCATTATACTTATACTAATAGTTTTCTAACTTTTCTAAGGAACCTGTTTTTAGAAGGTTTAAAGCATCTTGTGCCTCTCACGGTTGGGAGGCTGTGAGCGATCACATGTGGCCGGACAAGCCAGTCAGGCAGGCCAGAGAACCTTCAGAGGAGTTTGTAGGTTAAAACACTCTTATCACGCCCAGGAATTATTATAAACTGGAGCTCTAAGTTAACTCCTTCTCCAAAAGAGGTGGTGGGGGACAGCCCCCTGTAAAGTCAGAGGTGTAGGTAAGAGCACAAAGTAGTAAAGTAGGCAGGCTCTGGTTATGGGGGTAGATGCTCGAGGAGTTCCAGGGGGACTCCTGAGGCTCGATCCCGCCTTTTCGTATGTCGAGCCTCCTTCCTCATGACCTTTGTCACGGGCGGAGTACCTCACTCTGGCCCCCAACATCGTGCACAGGTTTTGGAGATGGACAGAGTCAGCTCAAACCCCAACTGCCACTTACAAGTCATGTGACACTGGATGTCTTGCTTAATCACCTGGGCTTCCGTTTCCTCATTTAAGTGGAGATAACAACTCTACTTTAGGGCTTCCCACATGGCTCAGTGGTAAAGAATCCACCTGCCAATGCAGGTGACTCAGCTTCAGTCCCTGGATAGGGAAGATCCCCTAGAGGAGGAAATGGCAACCCACTTCAGTATTCTTGTCTGGGAATTCCAAGGGGAGAAGATCCTGGCAGGCTAGGGTCCATGGAGTCTCAAAGAGTCGGATACAACTTAGTGACTAAACAACAACCACCACCACCTTGCAGGTTAGTGGAAAAGGTTAAATGAAATAACATAGGTGAAGCATCTAGGAAAATGTTTGGCAGAAAATAGGCGCTTAATAAATGAAGATTATAAACAGAAGTCTGAAGACCTCTCCTAATATAACTTCCAGTGCGTTCTGTGTGGTTGAGATTTTATTTTTGACGTGACAAAGCTGGCCTGTGTTTCTCCAGAGGAGAAATGCCACGGCGGCCTGATGTGCAAATGGGACTTAACCTCTCAGAAGACCCGAGAGTCCCCACGGAGGCCATTCTCCATGTGTTTCAAACTTGGTGTATCATCCACCAAGCATGTTCCCTCCGGAAAAGCAGGAGACCGCCCAACGTTTGGGAAGCATCTGAACTTTTTGGGAACTGTCCCATCAAAACTGGAGTTGTCTGGGTTTTGACCACTGGGGCCAATATTCTTTTCTGTCTGGGCTTTTAAAAGAGATCAGAACATTTATTCCCAGTTCTCTATGTCATTAGAAGCTCTTAAGCATGAAGACTAATTTCAACCAGAATTTTGTGGGTAGCAGAGATGAGTAACGTGAGAAAATGAATGAGGAGATTGGCATTCACTGGGGGGACATGAGGGACTCCAAGGAGAAAAATAAAAGCTAACTTCGTCAGCTGACCCAAAGTGGAGGGGTTTTATGTTATGTGATGGTTCCCAGTGTTCTGTTTTGAATCTCTCCTTCCTTGCATGAGTTAGAATTGGAATGATTTGGGTTTGAATTCTATTTCCAACATTTATCAGGTGAGTTGACTTCTTCCTACCTCCCCAAGCCTCATTTCCTCATTTGCAACATGAAAATATTAGTAAGTACTCAGTAGGATTGACATTCATTCATTCACCCAACAGCATTGACTCTGGCACAAACACTCAAGAAATGGTAGCTCCCCAAAAGCTTCTGTGAAACCCTCATAATCCCTTGTTCCTAGGTTTCAAGGAATACTTCACATTTGCACTACAACTTTTTTTCTATTTTTCTCATGAATATGTTCTCACCTTTTATTTAAAAAATGCATGTGACCCTTTAGAGTCCTCGGAGAAAAACTGTAAACAGAAGAATGTGAATCCTTCTAAAACAAGTATTACTGAAACTCACTAAAATGTTTGGCCCATTCCTTGTGGTTCTCGATTCACTTGAATTGACATACGTGAAAAAAATGCAACTTAACTACATCCAAATATTATCAAGTGCCACTATACCGTTGAATGTCTTGATATTCAGTCACCATGAGAGAAGTGTGGCCAGTGACCAGGTGCACAGGATCCCAGGAGACTCCCCTGGCCCAGGGCCACAAAGGGCTCTAGTACCTTCTAGTACCTTCTCCACACTGCACTTCCTCCAGCAGAGTGCATGCAACCATGATGCCTTCATAGAGCCTATGACTTTTCAGAGGTTTTAATACTTCCCCTAAATAGAATAGGTGGCTCAGTGGTAAAGAATCTGTCTGCCAGTGTAGGAGACAAAGGAGACGTGGGTTCAATCCCTGAGTCAGGAAGATACCCTGGAGAAAGAAATGGCAACACACTCCACTATCTTATCTGTGGACAGAGGAGCCTGGTGGGCTACAGTTCATGGAGTCACAAAGAGTCGGACGTGACTGAGGCCACACACGCACCAAATAATATTCTCTGCCTCATAAATAATCCTGTTTGTGAGTAGTGTCTTTTTGTTTCTCCCCCATTTTGATTGTTGATCCCCTTTTCTTTCAGAGTCCTGAGTGCTCTCCTGATTCGCCCGTGACTGACTCTTGCACTACTCTGAAGAAAACTATGATTTGAGTGAATACCACACATTGCTTTCATTAATATGTCACTTTAAATTCAAAATCTCAAATCCAAATCAAAAGTTGGATCTCTTAACATTGTTCATACTTTAGGAAATTCTGAGGGCTGGGAATAATTTTTCTCATGGGCCAAACACACACACACACATACACACACACATACCCTGCAACTGATTCTACTGATTCCCAACACTTTTTTAAACCTCCTCACCATGACATATGTAGCACACTCTCTTCAGTGGTGTTTCTCCTTGGGGTGATGATCGTGGGTGGGTGAGGCCATGTGCAGTTTGGAAAACTACTTCCTCCCACCTCACCATACTGAGAATCACATTTCCCACAGCATCGAGAGAATAGGATTTCTTCTGCCGGCTCTGATGGCTTTATTGAGAAAAGCTTGTCTAGAATTGTCATGCTTTGAAGTGAAGCTTAATCTGTTCTGGAGATAAAGGGTCCTACTGGAAACCTTTTTGGAGGGCTTGCTGGACTAGCTACCCTCAGCATCCCAGGTCCAGCCATGGCCTTTCTGCTGTCATTCTGTGCCCACCGCAGGGAGCTGGTGCCAGGTCAGTGGTGTGTCCCTGGATGGCATCAGGAATCTTCCCAGTGCCTCCACTCCACAGGAGCAAAGAGAAGGACCACTAGACAAGAGCTTGGGTTTTCCTTATGAAACACAATGATCTGCAAAGAGACTTTATAGCGGGAGTGGAATAAAAACAAACGAAAAATGTTTTCCTTAGAGTCGTACCATCAGAGTTCAAATTTCCCCAAAGCAAAATAAATCAGGGAGGCTTATTATAGAGGTAATGAGACAAAGCAACACTCTTTGGAAACAACTCCGAGAATGGCATGGTTCCTGGATTTGGGTAAATGGTCACCTATGAGATTGGTGAGTGACATAATTTATGGCCCCCTCCTGTCCTCATTGCCTCCGAAAGAAGAACAAAACTAACATTAAAAAATGATATATTGTTATTACTTGCCATGTCAGGAAGGAGAGTGAAAGTGCAGGAAACAAAAAAAGAGGAAAGGGAGTAACCAATATAATATCCAGGGACTTGAACAGAAACCTCATTTTCCAGGAGAGGAAAGCACTAACCAGCCCCACACGTGGGATGGAAGTCTCCAGGCTTACAAGTTTGGAGTGGCAGTAGCTTCTCAGATCCTGCTTTTTCAAGGCCAGTGAGGCTTTCCTTCTGATAGACTTAACTAAGCTAATTGTACTATGTTTTCACTTAGAAGGAAAGGGCAGTGTTTTACCAGGAAGATGGTCTTTTTGACTGTCTGTGTTGACCTAATCTCCTCTATTCTGTTCACTACCAGTCTCTGGAAGGTGTTTCCTCTCAGCCTGGAGTTATAGGTACAATAGCAGAGAAGACAGGGAAAAAACGTCCTGTTATATAATTAAAACCGTGGCCAAATGCAATGTAACTTTCCGTGAATACATGCCACTAACAGAACAGTAAAAGACTAGTCTTGTCCACATATTGAAGTTACTTTTTCATATTTGTATTTTTTTTTCATATTTGTATTTTATATTGGAGTATACCTGATCACCAATGTTGTGATAGTTTCAAGTGTACCACTGCCGGACTCAATCGTACATATACATATACCCGTTCTCCCCAAACCCCCGACTCGTCCAGGCTGCCACACAACATTAAGCAGAGTCCCCTGTGCTGTACAGTAGGTCCTTGTTGGTTATCCATTTTAAATATAGCAGTGTGTACACATCGACCCCAAGCCTTCACTGTATTAACAGCTGCCACCGATACTATCTGATCCAGTTTCCCATTACAGCTATGCTATGCAATGCTAAGTCACTTCAGTCGTGTCCAACTCTGTGTGACCCCATAGACAGCAGCCCACCGGGCTCCCCCGTCCCTGGGATTCTGCAGGCAAGAACACTGGAGTGGGTTGCCATTTCCTTCTCCAATGCATGAAAGTGAAAAGAGAAAGTGAAGTCGCTCAGTCGTGTCCGACTCTTAGTGACCCCATGGACTGCAGCCCACCAGGCTCCTCCATCCATGGGATTTTCCAGGCAAGAGTACTGGAGTGGGGTGCCATTGTTCTCCCACTACAGCAAAATTCCATATTTATGAATTGGATTTGGAATTAAGGTCATTCAGTTCTTTAGCAGTTATTGGTAATCAAGACTAAGGAAACATTACAAGAATTGGGAAGAAATTCAAGGATGCTATAAATTCCACCATAGAACCAGTCTATTTGCTCAAAGAGCAAGACAATCTCTGCCTATCACAGAATGATGGGAGAGGAAAACAGCCAGGGAACAGGGTGGATAAGGAAATCTGAGTGTCTTAGCATTCTGTTAGAGTCACGTTTGGGGATTTTGCTGCTAACCTGGCGGTATTGCTAATCAGAAACAACTACTGCTGAGCGGAATCGTGAGTGCCTAGGGAGTTTGCCCACCGCAGGGGACAGAGTCTGCCAGGCGTGTCCCCACGGCCGAGCCGGGCCGATCGGAAACAGGTGCATGGTCACGGTCACTTGCCTTCTGTGAAAACAGTGTTCTGTGAAGTGCGATATGAACATATCATATTTCTCCAAGAGCAGGCTCTGTCTTGCAGACTTCATCTAACTAATTCTCACTGCATCCCTGGAAAGCAGAACATGAATGGGAATCTGATTTGTTTATCTGTGTCTGGCAAAGTTTGTGGTTTTTCAATAGGAAAATGTGAATTTCCCTGAAAGCAACAACAACCAAAAAACAGCTATACGGCAAAGATAGGGAAATGTTAAGGAGTCTTTGGCAGATGTTATAAAACAGTAGGGTCATAAATGATAATGAGAAATTAAAATGTAAAGAAAAAGGGTTTTGGAAAAGGTAACAGAGGGCCCGATTGTGGTTGTGCAGAAATTTCAGGTGCTTTGGGCTTCCCTTGTGGTTCAGCTGGTAAAGAATCCGCCTGCAATGCGGGAGACCTGGGTTCAATCCCTGGGTCAAGAAGATCCCTTGGAGAAGGGAAGGGCTTACCCACTCCAGTAGCCTGGAGAATTCTCCATTCTGGCCTGGAGAATTCCACGGACTGTGTAGTCCATGGAGTCTCAAAGAATCAAACAGGACTGAGTGACTTTCCCTTGAGAGAGAGAATGGGCAGCTGATCCTATGACAATTCTTATGCATTTAGGCATTATTTGCCCCCAAAAAGTTACTATCCCTTGAGATTTGGTTGAAGAGTCATTCTCTGTCCTGTTTTAATGGAAGCATCTTGGTATTTATTAGTAACAGCAGCTGTCCTGTAGTGGGCACTTACACAGCCTGGCCTGACTCATTACATATGGTTCCTTCAATGACTCCATAGCTTTTGCATTCTCCTTTTCCTCATCTGACAACATGGACATAAAATGACGTTCTTAAGTCACAGGGATGGTGAAAGTCAGGCCTAGCAGTCAGATTCAATTCTGTCTGCTGGCCAAGCAGTACCCATTGCTGGGTACCCATTGCTGGTACCCATTGCCTCATGGTGCATCTGCTCAGGACAGCAGTTAAATAAGGAGAAAAACTTCAATCTGAAGTTAGAGTCTAAACTTTTGACTCAAACACAGGCCCTGGATGGAGCAGAGGAATGACAGGAGAGGAAAAAATTCGTGTGCAATAATAGCATAGTGTAACTTGGGTCCTTCCTTTAGTGGAAGGAAGCGAGTGAGTAACAGAGTCAGAGAAGGGCCACGTTGTCAATGGGGGCCCAGGACATTCCCGACCTGGGCTGTGTAACCCATTGTGACGTCACCCACTTGGGTCTGACTGGCACTGACTTGGTCACCAGCATGGTCTTGGTGGTCTCGGTCAGCCACGGGACACTTTTCCCCTCAGCGATAGAATTTTTTTACATACTTGCCCTGTCTGTTTCTCACAGAGCTCTGCATTCTCCCCGTGTTGACTCATGACTTGAGTTATTACAGTCTCTCCCTGCCGAGGACCTTGACCCAGGCTGCTGAAAGGGCTGAACTAGAAGGCGACGGAAAAGTTCCTTGCCCTCAGTGACACGTCCACAGGCAGCCCTCCTACCCAGGTCCCTATTCAGGTTTCTCTGGTCAGAATTGCTCCTCTCTGAAGGTGGCTCTGCCAGGAGCTTGTGTGGTGGCCGAAACCTCAGGGTTCGAGTCCTGCCACCAGGCACTGACTCAGATGCACCCTCATTTTCCTTTACGGAAAAGGCACACTCTTTACTTTAGATCATTGGGAAAATAGAACCTCCAGCTGCCTGTTGGTGCATGCTTTCCTTTCAGGAGTGAATCCTGATGCTTACATTGGCCAGCCGTGAGATGTGGGACAAGTCACTGAAAAACAGACAACTTTCTAAGTCCTGGTTTCCCAATCTGTTACAAGGGGACCCTGGCAGCTAACTGAAAAATGGCTTGAGTGGAAACTTCAGTTTATTTCTTTCTAGCACTTGTAGCACAAAGAGATAAATAACAAGAACTCAAGAGATAAATAACAAGGACTTGAGGTCTTCCCAGTTGGTGCTAATGGTAAAGAACCTGCCTTCGAAGGCAGGAAATATAAGAGATGCCAGTTCAATCCCTTAATTGGGAACATTCCCTGGAGGAGGCAACCCACTCCAGTATTCTTACCTGGAGAATCCCTAAGACAGAGGAGCCCGACTGCAGTCGGACAAGACTGAAGCAACTTAGTACACAAGCTCAGTTGAGGGGTTTCTTTTATAAACCACTGTTTCAAACTCACCTGCCCAGTCTATGTCAAGATTTAGTCTGATCTCATATGCCCCAGAGCTCTCCCTATAGTTCTATAAAATCCTTACAATTGCAGAGTGTTTTAGGTTAATGCAAATGCTTTCACAGAGGTTTTTAGTTATCTTCAATAGTCCTATAAAGTAGGTAGATTAGCTTTTAATCCCCCATTTTACAGAGAAGGAAACTGAGAATTGGAGGGTTTGTTTTTTTTTTTTTTTTTTTTTGGTTTTGTTCTTGAGCAACTTGTCCCAAATCTCACAGCTCTAGGCAGAGCCAGTCCTCAAACCCACGCCTTCTGGCTCCAGTCCTCGGTGTTTGTCCCACGGTCCACAGAACTGAGGTCAGTGATGACCCAGATGATGATCCAGACAATAACTCTGAGGCCGGACACAATTCCAGATCTTCAGAGAGAGCCTTTTTGATCAGTTCCCTTGTACCAGAAGAGTGGGCTTGAAATCTGAAGAGACATCTTTTTCAAAAATAGCAGATGAAGCAATACTGATGAAAAAACATTCCATCCTTTAAAAAACTCCCATTGTAAGTCTGTGCCCCAGCCATCAACCCAAGGTGGGGGTGGTGGTGGCCATACGTAGATTCGCCATTTGGAGGAAAGAGTTCAAGAGCCGTCGCAGAAACTTAAAACAGCATGTAGCAGGAAATGAGGGAAAACATCGTACACTGTAATCCTCTTTCTGTCTCCAAGGGGCCAAGTGGAAAACAGATGCCTATGGCTTTGAGAGAAACAGGCATACTGGGAGAGTGTTACAGGTGCTAAGGAAGAGAATGTTTTTCAAGCCTTGGTTCATGGGGATTCCCAAAGGCCTGAGTCTGCTTCCAATAGCACAGCCTTCAGCCTGCGTGTTATCTGATACATGTTTATTATTGGGTATGAACGGCGTAGGGAGGAAAGCATGGATCCCTTCCAGGGGGACTTGCTCCCCATCATGGCTCCATCACTTCATCTCTGTAGGAAGATGGTCACCCGAGGATTCAGGATCATTGCAAAGAGCCCACCTCAATCCTCCTTCTCCCCCAATGTCCCTTCCTCTCCATCATTTCCATTTTTCCCAGTTATTTTTCTGTTTTCCCTGCTTCTGAAGAAAATACTGGGCCACAAATCACTGGTTGAGATACACTCAGGGTTTTTCTAAATCAGGCCTCATCACTGTGAACTCTCTTTTCCATGAGAGGTGAGAAATGGATCCTGAGATGGGCAGAGTCCAGCCTCTCCTTGGTCCAGCTGACTCTAGTGATGTGAAGTATGTCTAAATGATGAGCAAGCTGATTGAGTTCTTCCAAGGAGCTTTAGTTCTTTTTACCTAGATTTCGGGGTTTTTTTAAGCTTTATTTTATTTTGTGTGGACCATTTTTAAAGTCTTTACTGAATCTGTTACAGTACTGCTTCTGTTTGTTATGTTTTCGTTTTTTTGGCTGCAAGTCATGTGGGATCTTGGCTCCCTGATCAGAGATCAAACCCGAATCCCCTGCATTGGAAGGTGAAATCTTAACTACTGGACTGTTGGGGAAGTCCCTTTACCTGGATTTCTTGATCTTGCCAAACTTACCTACTTCTGGACATGAGGCATATTACCTGGAATACTGTTTATGTGAAGACCTGGTGCCCTGGAGTCCCTCTTACTTCTTCTTTCTCAGTATGGCCCAGATCTGTGGACTGGTTTTCCTTAGTCATGTTATTGCTGTGCTCCCTTAAAGATAATTAGGAGGGGCCCATCCTGATTCTCCTCCTTCCTCTCCGTATCATGCTTTCGCTTCTAGGTGGTGCCTCTTCTTTCCGCAGACCATGGGTGTGACCCGGAATTTTACTCTCGGTCCTAGCACCTTCTCTCCGCATATGTTCCTTTGGTAAATTTACCAACCTCTGCTTCAAATGTCACCTCTGTATGAATGACTTTTAAATTTATATCTCAAGTCCCACAAGGCTCTTCATGGTAACAGTACCAGAGATTGTAATCTGGCATTTGAAAATGTAATAGTTGGAAAAAATATTAGAAGTGGATTCCAGATTTACAGTTTTATAGATGAATCAGCTGAATGCTATAGGCACGTCTGAGGTCACATCATTTAATTGAGGTGGAGACCTTAGTGACTGGCCCTAGCCTATGTACTTCCCCTCCTTGTCTTCCATCATTTCATGTGAGCACCAGCCAAACTACGCTAAGTGAGCTGCTCCTTCGTTCTGACCCCATGCCCACGGTTTTTCCTATTGTTTCCTTCCTGAAATGCACATTCCTCCTTTGCTCAGGTCTTTATCTATAAAGACCCTACCTCTAATTCAACACAGGAAGCCTGGTGGCTCAGTGGTAAAGAATCTGCCTGCCAATGCAGGAGGTGCAGGAGACACAGGTTCAGTCTCTGGGTTGGGAAGATCCCCTGGAGAAGGAAATGGCAACCGACTCCAGTATTCTTTCTGGGATCCCTATATAGAGGAGTGGGGCCTAGCGGTCCACAGACGGAATAGTAAAGAGTTAGACACAAGTGAAACGATTGAGCGTGAATGCACACTAATTCAGCACACATGAAATATTGGTGTTTCTCTTCCACTTCCCTTAAAAAAAATCCCAATTGATCCAAATAGTGCACAATGACCAGGAAAAGAGGGATTCTAATGAACCAGCATTCTCACGGGTCTCAGTGGGACCTACCTTCAGATTTAAGGAGACAAAGGCAATGAATCCTCCACCCTTATATTTTCCACGGCCTACCTCTCCATCACCATTAGTTAGTAAAATCTGAATATCTTTAAATGAACACATTTCAAAAAGTTAAGTGCTATGTGGGATGGAATTCAATGAAAACTTTTAAACCATTAAAAAAAATTATTTCTCCAAAAAGAAGTCCAAGATATCTGTTGATAATTTAAAAGACATAGAAAAGTTTTTGACCCTATTAAACTTCCTTAGACAATGACTTATTTTAGGCATTAGAAAATTTTTGGTTCAAAGGACAACTATTTTTATTAACAATATGAGTCATACACTCTTCCTTACCATTTATTTTATCTCCCTCCCACTTTCTTCCTTATACACTCAAACAGTTGGGATATTACATGGTTTCCCAATTCTTTTTTATTCTGGTCAATGTTTGGTAAGAATTTAATGTTAAATGTAAGAACACCTTAAATATTTTCATATTTTTCTAATATTTTATTTTCCCCATCATGAAAATATGTTGAAGAAAGAAAAATGGGAAACTTGGATTTATGCTGATGGATAGCTTTGCATCGGAGAAGGCAATGGCACCCCACTCTAGTACTCTTGCCTGGAAAATCCATGGACAGAGGAGCCTGGTAGGCTTCAGTCCATAGGGTCGCTAAGAGTTGGGCACGACTGAGCGACTTCACTTTCACTTTTCACTTTCATGCATTGGAGAAGGAAATGGCAACCCACTCCAGTGTTCTTGCCTGGAGAATCCCAGGGACGGGGGAGCCTGGTGTCGCACAGAGTCGGACACGACTGAAGTGACTTAGCAGCAGTAGCAGCAGCTTTGCATAGATATTAATAAATACCCCACAAATGAATTTGTCCTTTCAATTTGTTATTAATCATCAATTAACAAAGATGATTACAAAGATGCTGGTGGCCACTATTTTTAGATCTCTTAAAACTAAATCTTTGCTTAGTCTACTGAGTTGCTTAGTTAGTTGTCCAAGAAAATCCACATTTAGTGGGAATTTTAATACTTTCTTGTAACTTCTTTACACAGTGGGTTACAGAACTCTCTTAACATTAGTAAAATTACACAGTCCCCATAGTCAAGCCCCAGTGACACCATGTCTGGCCAAAAAAACTGTAATGGGAGAGGAGAACAAAGAGAATGAGGCTACTCTCAGAGTTTGATACAAGACAAATTAGTGATCCTTCATCTCACTGAGTCTTTCTGTTTTTGCAAATGAATGCATATTCTATATCCAAACTCCACCCTCCCAACACTCTAAAGGTTTATGGATCATCAGCCTTTCCAAAGTGGAGAGCCCAGTGTCTGACCCTTGTTTAACATGAGAAAATGTATGGCACTTACCTGGTCCCTATTGTATCACTGAGACCAAGAAAGTGGCCACACTTATTCCTATTTTTAACCTTGAGGCTTCTATGAATCCCCCTGAGGTCCTGAAAAAATGGATGTTGTTTGAGATCACATGCCATTGAAAACTGACCAACCTGTCTTCCTTTTCATCTTGTACTTCTCCATCATTCAGTTTGTCATGATTTTAAGACCCAGCATCTCTGAAGCTTGGGAAATCCTGATATCTGCACAGCCAGGAAAGCATAGCTTGGGCCTAGTCCCTTAAAAATCTGCCTCCTAAGTTCCATTAAGGGCTGGGACCCTTTGGCCTTGTTCCCACATTGCTTCCTAATCCCAAGGAATACTTCTGGCACATAGTAGGCACTCAGCATGAATACATGGTACCCTGGCTCCTGACCCAAGCCATGTCTTTTCAATCATCTGATTTCTGTTACAAATATAGCTGTTCTCATGGAGTTGATGCCATTTGACTCATTCTCCTCGAGGTCATGGCAGGCCCTTCACCGTGGGACAGTGCTTTGGCCAAGACTGAGTTTCCCTCCCACACAGTACCTCATGGGAGACACTGGAGGGCCTGCTCTTTCGTGTGCTCAAAAAGCACATCCTGTGCCAACAGTTAAGTTGCTTAGGTAGCCCAGAATCCTCTGGAATAAGGAGGTTCTGTAAACAACCATCTCATCTCACAGGGCCCAGTAAATATCTGCAAACACTAACAGCTACTAGTTAGTGTCTTCAAATGAACTGTGTAGCCTGGGATTATTTTCATTAAAAAAAAAAAAAGTGATGGAGAGTTCTCAGATCATTTTAATTGACTTTTCTATTTTTCGTCTGTACCTAACCACAGACAAAAGGGAGCCAACGGTTCCTTTATGAAACTTCTGTTGCCAAATACCTTTGGACTTTTGGATTGTGTGGTGCACACCCATTGTTAATTATGTTGATTGTTATCCTTAATAGGGGAACAAGTAAGACTCTGGCTCTGAAGCTTGGGAAAACCCCATTTCCAGGACAGACAGGAAACCACAGCCTGGGCTTTGATTGACCTTGAACTTTATTCTCACCTTCCTGGCCCCCTTCCTTACCTTCTACTCCCCCAAATTTAAACACACCCAGTCTCCACTTGGGCATAAGTGATAGGATGAGAGCTTCAGTAAAAGTGGGAAGCTGTTTTCCCAGTAATCATTTAGAAATCATAGAATCTGGAAGTGGGAAATGATCTAGAGTTCTATTATTTCATCCAATTCCTTCATTTAACAGGGGAAAAAATTGAGCTCAGAGTGGCTAAGTGATGAGGCAGAACTAGGATCAGAATCCTGAGGGATGAGTTAGAATTCTCCAGACAAAGTCTACGTAAGGGGCCACCTGGAGTTTGCTCTGGAGTTTGCTGTATACTTTCAGGTTCATGTTGAGTATAATCAACACTGAGAAATAGTTACTGGTTCTTTTGTATACTTTGACCTAAAAGCTTCCCAATCTCTAAGGCATATTTTAAAAGTAGAAATACAGAGAGAGGAAGAGGTGCTAGGTACTTAGAGACTGGATGTAGCTTACTAGTTGTATCAGAATTCCTCTTGGTTTTATTCAGCCAAGTGAAGACCAAATTACCATCATGGGTGATTTTTATGAAGGATTGAATGACTTAATTAACTAGGCTTTTATAATAGCCTAAAAACATCTGTCCCCACTGACTGCTGTGTTTTGACAAAGCTAAAACACTGCTATAGATCAAAGGGAAGATAACATGAGATCTGGACATGTCAAGTGTGCTACACTAGAGTCTTCTGTAAATGGGTAATTGAGGAGCTGTTTGCAGGCTGGACTCCTGGCCCCAGAGGCTGTAACATCAAGGAGAGAGATAATCAGAATCTAGGATATCTGAGCCCTGGCTGCTGGGAGAAAAGGATCCTTACTTACATACCCCTGAGTATGTGATTATCCTGGCAACGACTCAGGATATCAACTAACTTCATGCCTCTTCTAAATGTGTCCTTCAGAAAGGAGCCCTCCTCCATGCCAAAGTCTTTATTGCCTTCGAAGTTTCAAGCTTCCTTCAAAATCAACATTCTCTTTATTTATTATTGACATTAATGTCAACTACACCAAAACTATCAATGCCAAAGTTATTAATCTTGCCATTGCTGATTTAAACCAATATTGATTGCAAATAATGTTTCATCCCATGTCATGTATGGTTGCATTCAAAGCCAATGACCTTGGTTAAAATGTCTGCTGTGGATCCTTGAAAATGACACAATTTTTAAGAGTTTCTTTGTAAAATGAGAATAATAACACCTATCCTGTGAGGTTTTCACTTCTTAATGATTCCACAGATAATGTGCTCATTGCAGGAAACAATTTTTGTAGAGCAATGTACATTATTTTTTAAGAAATAGAATTGGAATTAGGTGTAGTGGCAATTAAACTAATAATTTCAAATTTTAAACTAGAATTAGTCATTTGGGAAACTTACCCTTTACCCATATTTTTATAGTTTCTAATTAGAATAAAATAGTTTTTTTTTTTTTTGAAAAAAAAAAAAAATCTCAGACTCTAAAGGAGTTCTAAAAGGCTGACCATTCTCATAATGTCCTTGAAGTAATTAAAAGGAACAATATGTTTATTTTTTAAGGGGACTAGATAGCTATTCATATAAAAATTTCAAATAGCCTCAATGTTGTGAATTCTGAATTCTTGGGATTGTTTTTTACTTTGACTCTTTTCTTTAAAAGTTTTATCCTTGTTATTCAGTTGCCAAGTCGTGTCTAACTCTTTGCAACCCCATGGACTGCAGCATGCAAGGCTTCCCTGTCCTTTGCTCTCTTCCAGACTTTGCTCAAACTCATGTCCATTGAGTTGATGATGCCATCCAACCATCTCATCCTCTTTTGTATTTTCTCCTCTTGCCTTCAGTCTTTCATAGCATCAAGGTCTTTTCCAACGAGTTGGTTCTTCGCATCAAGTGGCCAAAATATTGGCACTTCAGCTTCAGCATCAGTCCTTTCAATGAATACTCAGGGTTGATTTCCTTTAAGATTGGCTGGTTTGATCTCCTTACTGTCCAAGGGAGTCTCATGCATCTTCTCCAGCACTGCAGTTGGAAATTTTTATTACAATCATTATCATTTTTTTTCCCAGGGAGACCTGAGGCTTATGTGCTACTTGGATGGATTATCTAAAAACTTGTAGAGGAGTCAGTTTTTGTTGACATTTTCTAGTGGGAATGTCTATGAAGGAAGAATTTTAGCAAGTGTTAAGAGAGAATACAGATTCACATTTTTTCTGTACAATAGAGCTTGCTCTGAAATCTTGAGGAATGGTCAAGGAAAAGGAGGACATTCAGAACTGTTGTTATTTAAAGATTTTCTAGGAAAATCATAAATGTTTCATTACTGTAACACTTACGTTTTGCCCTCCAGAGGAGCAAAGAGATTTGTTACAGAGAGTCTTGCAGCAATTTATGAATCTTTGCACATGTCTGTTTAATGGAGAACTAGTTGGCCATTCATGGATGTACAGTGGTGCTATCTATTAAATCAATGGATTTGACAAATTAGGCATGGGACCCTCTCTGCTTTCAACCCATAGAGGTCAAGGTATCCACCACAATTCTGACACAGAACCTATTATACAAAGAACAGTTTTTACAGCTTGCTTCAATGTGGCTTTCTGGTCTACCCAGCAGCCTCTGCTACCTGGTTTTTTAGATAACTAGCCCACATCAGATCTGAGGGGCATGGATGCAGGTCTACTTGAAGGCTAACAGCTAATGTGTCCTCACTTGTGGGAGAAGGGAGAATGTTGGTCAACTTGTTGAAAAATTTCTTCCCAAATTTGAAGGACAAGGAGCGATTTTCTTCCTGAACAGAATATGTGTCAATTACAGAAGATATCAGGACTACATTTCATTTCTCTAAGCCTGCTGGAGTTTTTCAATTCCTACCCTTAAAAAAGACAGACTAGAATGGAGAAGATAGAGGAGAGCTGACTCTAAAGCTGTCAAGAGAGTTTAAAGAAACCTCTAAATCACAGTGTAGTTTTTTTTTAAATTAGCTTAGCAAGCATATGACAATGTGTAAAGAGGCCGTAAGTACAATTTCTGGCTCTCCTTATCTCTAGTAAGAATTGTATTTTGCAACAAGAAACTCAAGTGTTGAGGGACAAACACGTTCAAGGTCACATAGCATTGGATGCATGATGCAAGATACTGGAATAGCATTCCAATGATGCTGACATTTCCAGTTATCTCTGCAATGTATAACTGGTTTCCTCAGGCCTTAGCAGCCTGTTTCATAAAATGAAGACACATTGGGACTTCCCTGGTGATCCAGTGGTTAAGACTCTGCACTTCTACTGCAAGGGGCACAGGTTTGATCCCAGTAGGGAAACTTAAGATCCCACATGCCATGTGGTGTGGCCAAAATAAATACATGAAAAAAAAATTTTTTTTAATTATGAAGACTGTATGACAACCTAGAGGGGTGGGATAGGGTGGGAGGTGGGAGAGAAGTTCAAGAGGGAGGGGACATATGTATACCTATGGCTGATTCATGTTGATGTTTGGCAGAAACCAACACAATACTGGAAAGCAATTATCCTTCAATTAAAAATAAATTTTAAAAATTAAAAACAAAAGACTGCCCCTGCATGGAGAGCTGGCTGTAGGTAGGAAGAGAGTTTCAGTTTTTATCTCTAAAAACCACTGAAAGAATATTCCATAGACAAAGACTAGTCTTTTCAACAAAACATACAAATAAAAAGATGAATAAATCAAATTTAAAGATGGGCAAAGGATTTGAATAGACATTTCACCAAAAAATATATACAAATGCCCATAAACCCATGAAAAAATGCTTAGCATCATTAACCATTAGGGAGATGCAAACCAAAAACCATAATGATATATTACTTCACACAACTAGGATGCCTAAAATTAACAACAGGTGACAACAAACATTCATAAGAATGTGAAAAGTTGTAGTTCTTATTATCTGCTGGTGGAAACTTCCCCATCAAAATGTTGAACTTATAGTTACCATTTTGCAATTCCACTCATAGATATCCATCCAAAGAACTGAAAACATGTTTGCTCAGAAATTTCTACATTATTAATAATAGCCCCAAAGTTGAAGCAGTATAAAATGGTCATCAACTGATGAATAAACGAAATATGATGTATCCATAGAGTATTAATTGGCAATAAGGAGCAAAATATCAATACATGCTGCAAAGTGGGTGAGCCTTAAAAACTCTGCTTTCTCAACTCAGGACGCCCTCCAGGCTATGTGTAGGTTCTGCTTCCTTGTGCTGTAACCTTGAAATTCTCTCCAGGCAGTGAGCTAGGGCATTCATAGGGATAACCTCATATGTTTATCTTGTCTAAGGATTATCCTCTTAAGCTACCTGTTGTGGGTTACCTAAAGTGGTTATTTCATATGTTTTGTCTAGCTTTATAGTAGTTTAACATGGAAAGGAAAATTTGTTTCCTGTTACTCCATGATGGCTGGAAATGGAAGTCTTTAGTGATATTATTTGTTATAAAGTGAGAAAATATGATTTAAGAAAATGTGGAAATTACACATAAGGAAGTTAGAACAAAATACCTATTAGTTACTCACAAAATGCATGAAATTTTGGTATATTTTCATTCAGCTATTTTGTTTCCTAAAGCTTTGATTAGGCATTAATTTTAAAAACAACAACAAAAAAATGCAGCACTTAAAATACAGTTTTCATACTTATTTTTCAGTTTAATGTGATTTCATAATCAATTTCCTATACTCTTTCTTAGAGTCATTTTAATGAATGGGCAGTATCCCAGCATGTAGACGTGTATAATAGAGACTATTTACCCTTCTCTCTGCAGATGGCCATTTAGCTGGCTCCCAGTTTTGTCCTTATAAATAATGAATATTTTTTTTCTTTTTTTTAAAATTTTATTTTATTTTTAAACTTTACATAATTGTATTAGTTTTGCTAAATATCAAAATGAATCCATCACAGGTATACATGTGCTCCCCATCCTGAACCCTCCTCCCTCCTCCCTCCCCATACCATCCCTCTGGGTCGTCCCAGTGCACTAGCCCCAAGCATCCAGTATCGTGCATTGAACCTGGACTGGCATCTCGTTTCATACATGATATTTTACATGTTTCAATGCCATTCTCCCAAATCTTCCCACCCTCTCCCTCTCCCACAGAGTCCATAAGACTGTTCCATACATCAGTGTCTCTTTTGCTGTCTCGTACACAGGGTTATTGTTATCATCTTTCTAAATTCCATATATATGTGTTAGTATACTGTATTGGTGTTTTTCCTTCTGGCTTACTTCACTCTGAATAATAGGCTCCAGTTTCATCCACCTCATTAGAACTGATTCAAATGAATTCTTTTTAATGGCTGAGTAATACTCCATTGTGTATATGTACCACCGCTTTCTTATCCATTCATCTGCTGATGGACATCTAGGTTGCTTCCATGTCCTGGCTATTATAAACAGTGCTGCGATGAACATTGGGGTACACGTGTCTCTTTCCCTTCTGGTTTCCTCAGTGTGTATGCCCAGCAGTGGGATTGCTGGATCATAAGGCAGTTCTATTTCCAGTTTTTTAAGGAATCTCCACACTGTTCTCCATAGTGACTGTACTAGTTTGCATTCCCACCAACAGTGTAAGAGGGTTCCCTTTTCTCCACACCCTCTCCAATATTTATTATTTGTAGACTTTTGGATCACAGCCATTCTGACTGGTGTGAAATGGTACCTCATAGTGGTCTTGATTTGCATTTCTCTGATAATGAGTGATGTTGAGCATCTTTTCATGTGTTTGTTAGCCATCTGTATGTCTTCTTTGGAGAAATGTCTATTTAGTTCTTTGGCCCATTTTTTGATTGGGTCATTTATTTTTCTGGAGTTGAGCTGTAGGAGTTGCTTGTATATTTTTGAGATTAGGTGTTTGTCAGTTGCTTCATTTGCTATTAAAAATATGGAACGCTTCACGAATTTGCGTGTCATCCTTGCGCAGGGGCCATGCTAATCTTCTCTGTATCGTTCCAATTTTAGTATATGTGCTGCCGAAGCGAGCACATAAATAATGAATATTTTTAGACCGATATTTTTGTACAAATTTGAATGATTTAGACACATTTGCAATGACTGGGTGTATGTATTTTAAGGGACTCATTTTTGCAAGTTGATTTCCAAAAAACTGTGTCATTTAAAATATTTCATTCACCACTCTACATATAATCATGAAGTACTTACTCTGTCTTACCGTGCAAGGCGATGGTGATGTAAGACGACCAAGAGCTGACTTTGAGTTCTAAGTGTGTACAGCCTAGCTGTGAAGACCAATATGTTAATAGATAAGTGCTGCAAAGCATTATGGGGGTTCTGTAGGCACCTGTGTGGGATGCGAGGAGTTGTATTGGGCCAAGAAATGTGTCTACTTTATCACCTAATAGAGTTTGATATAAAGTAGGCATTTAATAAATAATCACTGAAAGAAATCTAGAAGAAGGTTAAAGAAATGAATGTTTCATCTATTTAGTGACTTCTTCAGAAGAAATTTCTTAGAGGGACCTATTATTTGAAGTTAGTATACCACTTAATCATTCACACATTCACTTAATAAATACCTTTTGGCAGTGTGCCAAGGATCATGATAAGTGCTAAGGACATCACTGCTACCGTGGAACTTGCTGCCAGGCATGAAAGACCAATAATAAACAAGCAATTAAAATAACGGAGGACGTATGCTCGTCTAAGAATATATAATAGGAGTGAGTCACTTGGTCTAGGGGTCAGCTTCCCATGGGGAGTGACAGTTAAGGCACAACTTAAAGTGTACTTAAAAGTTAGAAAAAAAAGAAGAAAGTGAAAAAATGGTTCTAGGCAGAGGCAGTCATATCATTTATCTATATGCAAATAAATGCTTTTCTAATGTTTGATATGGCTTAAAGACAGTTTATTTGCTTACTTTCGCATTCCTGCTCCAAACAATGTGGTTTATATGGTTCTTGATTTCTTAAGCCTTTATGAATAATACAAAGGTATTATTATTGTGGATAGACTCACTAGAGAGTCTATCCACATTCAAATTTAATGGGACTTAATCCAAAGGGTTTTAATTGTGTTGCTCTAATACCTTTCTGTGTGATAAGCAATGCTGTATCCTTTCTATGGCAGAGGAAACCACTCAGCCTAGGTCATGTGTCCTTCAGCATGTCTGACTCCATCATGGGACCATCCCAATGAATTCAGATTTCTGATTGAGATGACCACCAAAAAAGTAAAATACACAGAATTTATATATATGTAAACTCTATCTTTCTGATTATTTAGAGAACTGTGAGCCAGTGCTGTGGTCCAGGGCCTGGAGTTTTATTTTAATTGTGCATTATTGTTTAAAATAATGTTTTCGTCATCTAGAACTGAGAGGAAATGAGGTGTTCTAGAGAAGTGTATTTCCATCTATTGAAATTGACCTCTTTTTTGGCATAAGACTTTTTACAAATCGAAATGTTTCTGAACATTAATAATTTTAAAATAAATTGCATGCTCTCAACGTTCTTCAGTAGCCTTTCTCAGTTCAGTTCAGTGGCTAAGTCGTGTCAGACTCTTTGTGACCCCATGGACTGCAGCACACCAGGCCTCCCTGTCCATCACCAACTCCTGGAGCTTACTCAAACTCACGTCCATCAAGTTGGGGATGCCATCCAACCATCTCATCCTCTGTCATCCCCTTCTTCTCCTGCCTTCAATCTTTCCCAACATCAGGGTCTTTTCAGATGAGTCAGTTCTTCACATCAATTGGCCAAAGTATTGGAGTTTCAGCTCCAGCATCACTCCTTCCAATGAATATTCAGGACTGATTTCCTTTAGGATGGACTGATTGGATCTCCTTGCTGTCCAAGGGACTCTCAAGAGTCTTCTCCAACACCACAGTTCAAAAAAGTCCAACTCTCACATCTATACATGACTAGTGGAAAAACCATAGTTTTGACTATACAGACCTTTGTTGGCAAAGTAATGTCTCTGATTTTTAATAAGCTGTCTAGGTTGGTCATAACTTTTCTTCCAAAGAGCAAGCATCTTTTAATATCATGGCTGCAGTCACCATCTGCAATGATTTTGGAGCCCCCCCAAATAAAGTCTATCACTGTTTCCACTATTTCCCCATCTATTTGCCATGAAGTGATGGGACCAGATGGCATGATCTTAGTTTTCTGAATGTTGAGTTTTAAGCCAACATTTTCACTCTCCTCTTTCACTTTCATCAAGAGGCTCTTTAATTCTTCTTCACTTTCTGCTGTAAGGGTGGTGTCATCTGCATATCTGAGGTTATTGATATTTCTCCCAGCAATCTTGATTCCAGCTTGCGCTTCATAGAGTCCAGCATTTCTCATGATGTACTCTGCACATAAGTTAAATAAGCAGGGTGACTTTAGAAAAAGCAGTAGCCTTTCTAACCAGCATTTAACCTGATAACTCAGTCTATGAACATTGACTGTATTAATTGTCTGAGCTTCCCAGGTAGCACTAGTGGTAAAGCACTCACCTGCCAACGTAGGACACATAAGAGAGGTGGGTTTGATCCCTGGGTTGGGAAGATCCCCTGAAGGAGGAAATGGCAAGCACTCCAGTCTCCTTGCCTGGAGAATCCCATGGACAGAGGAGCCTTGTGGGCTACAGTCCATGGGGTCACAAATAGTCAGCCGCAACTGAAGTGACTTAGCACATACACACACACAAGCACCTACTATGCCTGTGTACTATGTTCTAGGCAACGTCACTAGGCCTGTCTCTGTGGCTCTAAGATCCCCTAAGAACTGAGGACTTCTGTTGGCTGTGGGCTCAGAAATTGGAGAGCTCACTGTGATGCTGGTGTAAATGAAAGTGTGAGTGCACACAGAGTAAGTGAGGCCCTTGGGGCCAGCCCTATCACCAAGAGTGCTCGGCTTTGGGACTTTATGTTGCTCAGAGCACTTCCCTCAGACTGCTGGGTTCTTACGTGTCTTCCATTATCAGACGACCCTGCAGACACGGGAAACCCTGCATCTGGCCAGATAGTGGGGCCCAGATTCTGGGAGCCCTGCTCACCCTGCTGCACTCTCCTAAAGAGAAGAATGTCCTGCAAGCAGAGGGGTTGGGAACGGAAACAGTTACAGAGCTGTGGCTCCACTGCTGGGGATGCTGGGAGACAAGAGACCTTCTCCCAGACTGGCTGCCACACTGTAGCCATTTGTCCTGAGAGAGAAGGAGGGCCCACCCGCCCCCGGGGAGTCCACGCCGTCTTCCGCCTTCGGGGGGAGATGGTAGCACGCGTCTCCACAATACATGACATCATCTCCCAAAGGCAAGGGCCACTCGTGAGTTTTTGCTGGCTCGGACTTCAGGGCAGGACTTGGTGTTCTTGATATAGAACATCTGTCTGGGGAGGCACAGTCAGGAAAGAATGAAGAATTTTCTGGGAGCCCGACTGGCTCACTGAGGGAAGGCCAGGAGGCATTTGGTGAAGTAGTGGGAAGGCCATGGTGTGTAAATACGATGTGGGCGTGTTTCTCAGGAGTGACTGGAGTCCTCAGAGATGGATCACAGGCCTTGTTTCTCCTCAGGCACAGAGAGAAGGAATGAGCCTTGTCACACATGTATGTTTATTTGGTTGATTCAGTGGGTAAACAGATATATATCTTGCCCTGAGGGTATGAATGAGTATCCATGGATATCATTTTCTCCCTTCATTGTTGCTATCTGTACAGAATTCATCCTTTGCAGAGACAGTTTCCTCCCATCAAATGCCCCAATGTCCTGAAATCAGTTTATCTATGGGATATTTTCCCAAATATACTGATAAATGAGCCCCCTTCTAGTTATCTGTATTTTGGGGGAGATGGAAGAGTTGATTGTTGTTGTTCAGTCGCTCAGTCATGTCTGACTCTTTTTGCGACTCCAGGAACTGTAGCCCACCAGGCTCCTCTATTTAAAAGATTTTCCAGGCAAGAAAACTGGAGTGGGTTGTTATTTCTTTCTTCAGGGGATTTTTCCAATCCAGGGATCAAACCCAGCTCTCCCTTATTGCAGATGGATTCTTTTACCTCTGAGCCACTGGGGAAGCCTGGAGGAGTTGTATAACAGATTCCTATTCTCTAAAAGCAAAAAAAAAAAGAAAAATGGATACAGAAATAGTACGAAATAGTATATTCCAACTAACCTGGCTAATAATCTTGATAAAAGCTGATAGGAAACAAGTCAGAAGATAAGAGTTAGAACTCAGAGGAAAAGGTTAATAAGGAACTTAAGTGGCCATTTATCAAAAATTCTGTCCTGACTTCACTAGATTTGGAAAATCCATGGCTGTTGGGGTTCACCAGCTGCAAAAGAGAAAAGAGGGATAATACACAAAAGGCGGATGGAAGATGTTCTTCTTCCCTCCCAGGACCTCCCGAGATAAGAGATCTGAGTTAATCTGAAGGTGCAGTGGGTTTTCTCCCTTAAGTTCCTCTACTACCAGGTAGATATACTAGTTGGGATATTGAAAAACACATAGACTGCCATACGTGTGCAAAAGACTGTGGTCAATCTAGTTGTCTCTAGACAACTGACCACAGTTGACCATCTTTCAAAAGTGATTCCAATGAAACCCTTTCTTCTGACTGCTCTCCTTGGCAGCCACACCAGGAGGAATCGATCCCTTTGTGTCTTCACTTTATTCCATATATTTACACAACTTTTATCCCACCTGTAATTCTGACTCCCATGTAATTCTGGTCAGGGATTGTCTGTTCTTGTGTAACCACACATCTAACAGTCCCTGATACATAATCAAGGAAGCAAATTGAATAAATAAATGTATGTATATGCAACATGCTATCTCCACTTATGCACTCACATACAAATAGAAAAGTATATCATATGTTATAGATGTAAGGACATATAAGCTATACCTCAAATATGTTTGTGATTATGCTTTGAAAATAAAGTCCAAGGCATACTTTAAATCAACAATTCTTAGGAAAACATTATGATTCAATTAATCTGGAAGACGTGTTTTATTTTTGTTTTCGTGTCATTTTATTTTTACACTCTCTGAATGATTCAAATGTGCTGCCAACATTACAAACTATTGATTTAAGAGGAGAAAAATTGGGGGAATTTCAAATTTATCAGCTTTTTTCCTTTAGGATTAGTGATTTCTGTAACTCAAAATATCTGCCTGCATCACAGTTGTAAAGATTTCCTCTTTTTATTTTTTTTCTAGAAGTTTTATAGTTTGGCATTTGTATTTAGGTAGATGGTACATTTCAGATTAATTTTTCTGTATGATGTCAGATTGGGGCCCATAGTCATGTACATACAATGATTTACATTCAATCAGTTCCATCCACTTTAAGTATACTTTTCAATGGGTTTTGACAAATTTGTCAAAACATGTAACTACCAGTATGTAAATAACACCACCCCATCAAGATGTACATTTCCGTTAATTTTCTCTCTTTCCATTGAATTACATAGATATCTTTTTCAGAAGTCAATTGACCATATATGTATGGATCCACTTTTGGACTGCTATTATGTTCCATTAATCTATTTGTCCATTTTAGCACAAATGGTATGTTGTGTTCATTAAATAAGTTTTATAGTAAGACTTGAAATCAGTCTTCAAATATTGCTGTTGTTTTTTTCCAAAATTGTTTTGGCTATTCTATTTCTTTGAATTTCTGTATATATGTTAGCCATGAAATTAAAATACACTTGCTGCTTGGAAGAAAAGCTATGATAAATGTAGATAACATATTGAAAAGCAGAGACATTGCTTTGCTGACTAAGGTCTGTGTAGTCAAAGCTATGGTTTTTCCAGTAGTCATGTATGGATGTGAGAGTTGGACCATAAAGAAAGCTGATTGCCAAAGAATTGATGCTTTTGAACTGTGGTGTTGGAGAAGACTCTTGAGAGTCCCTTGGACTGCAAGGACGTCAAACCAGTCAATCATAAAGGAAATCAGTCCTGACTATTCATTGGAAGGATGATGCTGAAGCTGAAGCTCCAATACTTTGGCCACCTGATGTGAAGAACTGACTCATTAGGAAAGACCTTGATGCTGGGAAAGATTGAAGGCAGGAGAAGAAGGGGATGACAGAGGATGATATGGTTGGAGGGCATCTCTGACTTGATGGACATGAGTTTTAGCAAGCTCCGGGAGTTGGTAGTGGACAGGAGAGTCTGGTGTGCTGCAGTTCATGGGGTTGCAAAGAGTCAGACACGACTGAGTGACTGAACTGATAACATTTTAGAATCAGCAGAATTGATATCTTAACAATATTAAGTCTTCTTATCCACAAACATGATGTATTTCTCCACTTATTTAGGTCTTGTTTAATTTCTCTAAGTAACATTTGGCAGTTTTCAGTGTAGAAGTCTTTCCTGCCTTTCACTAAATTTATTTTTAAGCATTTTATGATTTGGGGGACTATTATAAATGGAAATGACTTATTTTTAATAAACCTTATTTTGAGATAATTGCAAATTCACATACAACAGTAAGAAATAATACAGAGGTCCTATGTACCCTTTACCAAAGTTTCTCTTCCTGGTAACATCTTGGAAGCTTATAGTACAACATGTGTTGTGCTCAGTCACTCAAGTTACATCTGACTTTTTGTGACCCCATGGATGGCAGCCTGTCAGGTTCCTCTGTTCATGGGATTCCCCAGACAATAGTGGAGTGGATTGCCATTTCCTTCTCCAGGAGGTCTTCCGGACTCAGGGATCAAACCCATGTCTCTGGCATCTCCTGTATCAGCAGGCAGATTCTTTACCACTGAGCCACATGGGAAGTTCACAGTACAATGTCACAATTGGGGTATTGGTAGATTCATTCAAGATACTAAAAACGTCACCAAAGGATCCCTTCAGCTGCCCTTTTGTACCTGTACTTATTTCCCTTCTGTCCTCATCCCCTCTTTATCCCCTGGAAGTAATTAATCTGTGCCCCATTTCTATAATTTGGTTATTTTAGGAATGCTATATAAATGGAGTAGTGACGTATGTAAACTTTGGGGCTGGCTTTTTTCACTCAGCATAATTTTTTAGAGACTCATGCAGGTTGTTGTATGTGTCAATAGTTAGTTTCTTTCATTAATGAGAAACATTCCATGGTATGGATTTAATGGTTTGTTTAAAAATTCACTCATTGAAGAGCGTCTGGGTTATTTCCAGTTTGGGGCTATTACAAATAAAGTTGCTCTAAAAATTCATGTACAGGATTTTGTGTGGACATAAGCATTTATTTATCTGAATAAAAGCTCAGGAGGGCAATTTCTGGGTGGTATGCTTCTTTCTTTTTTTCTTTTTTAATTGTCAATCTATTTTCCAGAGTGACTGTATCATTTTACATTTCCACCAACAATGAATGAGAGATCCCCATACTCTGCATTCTCATCAGCATCTGGTGTTTCACTTTTTTAAAATTTTATCCATTCTGACCAGTATATTAGTGATATGTCATTGTAGTTCAATATCTCTTGACAAATGATGAGCCATTTGTATATCCTTTTCTATGAAATGTCTCTTTACATGTTTCGCCCATTTGCTAGCTAGGTTTGTTTGATTTTTTTTTTTTTTAATTACTGAGTTTTGAGAATTTTAAAGTATTTTCTAAATACTGGTTCTTTCTCAGATATGTGGTTTGCAAATATTTTCTTCCAATCTGTTGCTAGCCTTTTCATCCTCTGAAAAGAGTTTTTTACAGAGCAAAATTTTTGATATGCTCTAACTTATCAATTTTTTCTTGTATGGATCATATTTTTGGTGTCAAGTCTAAGAACTCTGCCTAGCCCTACATCCCCTAGAGCTTCTCCTATCTTTTTTCCTGAGTTCGTAGATCTATGTTTTGCTTTTAAGCCTATGGTCAAAATTGTGTTAATCTTGAAGGAAAGTGAAGACTTAGGTCAAAGTTAATTCTTTTGCCTATTGACATCCAATTGTTTCAGCATCATTTGTTGAAAAAATGTCTTTTCTCCAATGAATTGCTTTTGCACCTTTGTCAAAAATTTTTGGGCACATTTGTGGGGATTAATTTGGGGGTTCTCTGTTCTGTTCCATTAATCTATGTGACTATTCCTCCACCAAAGCCATAGTCTTTATTAAAGTGAAATTTGCTCAGTCATGTCTGACTCTTTGTGACCCCATGGACTGTAGCCTGCCAGGCACCTCTGTCCATGGAATTCTCCAGGCAAGAATCCTGGAGTGGATAGCCATTTCCAACCCAGGGATCAAACCCAGGTATCCCACATTGCAGGCAGATTCTTTACTATCTGAACCACCAGGGAAGCCAAAAAAACTGGAGTGGGTAGCCTATCCCCTGTCCAGGGGATCTTCTCGACCCAGGGATTGAACCAGGGTCTCCTGCATTGCAGGCGGATTCTTTACCAGCAAAGAACTACCAGGTAAAGTAGTTCCCTAAACTACCTAAAGTAGTTCCCTAAACTTCCCTAAACTACCAGGGAAGCCCTTATTAGTATAACTATATAATAAGTCTCGAAATAGAGCAGACTGAATTCTCCCGCTTTATTCTTCTTTTTCAAAATCATTTTAGCTCTTCTAGTTCCTTTGCCCTCAATATAAATTGTATGACTTTAGGTCTCACATTGAAGTCTTCAACCCATTTTGAGTTAACTTTTGTATATGGAGTAAGATAGTGATCTAACTCCATTCTTCTGCATGGGGCTCTCCCATTTTCCTACCACTGTTTCTTAAAGAGCTTGTTCTTCCTCCATTGTCTGGTCTTTGCTCCTTTGTCATAAATTAGTTGCTTATAATATGTAGGTTTATTCCTGGACTATCAGTTATGTTCCACTGATCTGTGTGTCTGTTTTAGTGCCAGTACCATAGTGTTTGATTACTATTCCTTTATAGTACAGGGAGCATTATGCCTCCCACTTTATTTTTTATTCTGCTTTCTCAAGGTTGGTTTGGCTACTCGGAATCTTTTGTGTTTCCATACAAATGTTTAAATTATTTGTCCTAGTTCTGTGATATAAGCCATTAGAATTTTTATAGAAATGACATCAAATTGGCAGATTGCTTTATGTAGTATGCAAATTCTCATAATATTAATCCTTCCAATCCATAAACACAGCGTATCTTTCTATTTATTTGTGTCTTCAATTTCTTTCCTCATCATCTTATAGTTTTCTCTGTAAGGTCTTTTACCTCCTTGGTTAAATTTATTCTTAGGTATTTTATTCTTTTTGATGCAATTGTAAATGGGATTTTTTTCTTAATTTCTCTAATAGTTTGTTATTTGTGTATAGAAATACTACAGATTTCTGTATATTTATTTTTTATCCTGTGACTTTACTAAATTTATTCATTAGTACTATTCTTCTAAATTTAGTAAAGTCACAGGATAAAAAATACACAGAAATCTGTATATTTAGATTATTACATATATAGATTCTATAGAATATATACCCTGTATATACAGAAACCTATATATATATATTATTTAGGTTATTTATAATCTAAATCTGTAATTTAGATTAACTTAGGTTATTGGTTTGAGATCTATCCCCTTTTCTAGTGATATAGTTAGTGCTGTAAATTTCACTCTCAGATGCTTTGGAAATGTCCCACAAAATTTTATGATGTTTCATTTCTTCTTTCACTCAACTGAATATATTTTTTAATTTATCTTGAAACTTTCTCTTTGACCCATGGATTATTTAAGGCTATTTATATTAGTGTTGTTTAATTCTCAAGTGTTTGGAGATTTTCCTGTTACCTATTATTAATTAATAACTTGATTCCATTGTGGTCAGAGAACTTAGTCTTTTATAATTTCAACTTAAAAAAAAATTTTTTTTGTTTTATTTTATGCCCAAGGAATGGTTTATTTGTTGCTTACAAACTTGAATAGAGTGTATATTTTACTGCTGGGTGGAACTCCATTAATGTCGATTAAAGCCTGTTGGCTGGTGGTGGTGTTGACTTCCTTTACAGTCTTGCTAATTTTCTGTCTAGTTGTTCTATCAATTGTTGAGAGAGAAAAAAGTGTTGAAGTCTCCAACTATAGTTGTAGACCTGCCTGTTTCTCCTTTCCGTTTTATTGGTTTTAGCTTCACGTATTTTACAGCTCTGTTGTTTGGTGCACACAAACTTAGAATTGCTATATCTTCTTGACGAACTGACTCTTTCATCCTTGCATAATCTCCCTTTCTATTTCTGGTCATGTTCTTTGTTCTGGAGTCTATTTTGTCTGATATTAATTAAGCCACTTCTATTTTCCTTCAATTAACATTTGCATGGTATATCTTATTTGATTCCTTTACTTTCAACCTGACTATATCATTATATTTAAAGTGAGTTTCTTGTAGACAGCAGAGAGTTAGATCACATTTTAAAATTTGCTACACAGTAATCAATACCTAATAAAATTGACATAATATCACGGTTTCCACTTCCAAACCCAAAATAAAACCACATGACTCTGCAGAACAAATAGGCAGTCTTGGAGCATATGTTCAGTGTATGACCTTCTCTACAGCACGTCTACCAAATCTCTCTGGATTCCTGTCTTAATAAGAGAGATACTTTCCCAAGGCCTCTCTAAGACCCATAATGAAAGTGCCTTACATATTGTCTAGTTATAATGTGAGTGGCTGGTCCAAGGGGTCACAAACTCAGAACTTCAAGGATGTACTCAATGTTAGACTTTGGAGAGTTGTGGGGACGAGTGGAAACTTGGATGCAGTCTCTGCCTCATTATTCTTCTTGCTTTGTATCTAAGTGTGGAGGTTTACTGCCTTTAAGGGTGTCCTTACATGAATGCTCCCTGGTTGTTAGAAGTGTTCTATGTGGGTCCCTTCTACTTTCTCTTAATGCTGTCTTTTCTCTATTCCCCTCCACAGTCCCTGCCTCTCTTCTTATTCTCAGAGTAAATCTGCTTTTTATTCTTATACCATGGGTCTTTTCACAACCTCTTCTTGCCATGAAAGTCTTTGAGCTTTCAGCATGGGATATGAGTCATGGCTATTTTTCTTCCACTCCATTTTATGGAGTAAAGGCCATACCTATGCGTTTGGAAGAAAAGACACAAGTTATTTTCACTTCAGGTAGAAGAGTGTTGTAATTTTTCTGATCTTCCTTTTAAATTTCCACTACAAAAATCAGATATCCTGCATAAATCAGTTTGGGAACTTACTATATTTTTTAAAGTGCGTCTGTCTTCTTCCTGAAGTTTTGTTCCGCCATCCAGCAATTTTCTACCCATTTCACCTTGGAAGAGGCCGTACCATCCTAACCTTGACTTTTTCCAATTCCTGTTTTGTTTCCTTTGTTGCAGAAGATAAAGGCCACAGCAATTCCACTTCACTTGGCTTCGCTCTCTGTATTTGTTACCTTCTCTTACCCTGTGCTCTTTGATAGGTTTAGTTAAGCCATGATAGAGGTGCTTTGGCACCTCAATCTACACAGTAGTCAATCAGCAATTAAAACTCCAATCTTGGGCTTCCCTGGTGGCTCAGTGGTAAAGAATCTGCCTGCCAATGTAGGAGACATGGATTGGATCTCTGATCCAGAAAGATTCCACGTGCCATGGGGCAACCAAGCCCAAGTATCACAACTACTGAGCCTGAACTCTAGAGTCCAGGGGCTGAAACAACTGAGCCAATGTGCTACAGTTATAGAAGCCCAGGTGCCCTAGAGCCCATGCTCCACAGCAAGAGAAGCCACCACCGTGAGAAGCTCATGCACTACAACCAGTGGGTAGCCCCCACTAGCCACGCTAGAGAAAAGTCGGTGCAGCAATGGACCCAGCACAGCCAAAAATAAATAAATAGATAAAAACATTAAAAAAAGTCTCCTGAAAAGAGTTTTAATTGTCAAGAGAGGCATGAGACTGAGGACAAGACGTGAGCTCTTCCAATGTAGAGCTGCTACAAAGAGAGGGTGAGTTTAAGAAACCAAGTGCACCCTGAAAGAGACCTCAGAAAGGCACAGTTCTTGAATCTGTAGCCTAGAGCCTGAAATCTTGCCTGCCCTGAAAATGCCCTATTTTGCTCATTCTACCCTCTGGGTGTAAACTCCAAATGACTGGACAAATTTTTACACTTCAAACCCTTTGGAAGCTGCTGCCTGGGCTGAAATTGTCCAGAGGCCCCAGAAGCAGGAGGGGCCGGGGCAGCAACAGAGCGAGGCTGGGAGAGCCTCTCCACTGACCTCTGGCTTTGCTGCCTTCACAGCCCCTCAGTCTCTGGGCTCTCAGATTGCTGTCCGTCTCCTGCCCTGAATCTTGAACCGCATGGACTTGGACCTTCCTCTCTCTAGACCTCTAGTGTTCCACCCCTCGATCTGCCTCCCCTTGACTCCTCCAGATGTGGGACATACTCCTGGTTTGAACTCAACAAACTGTATTGAACCCTCCTCAGGTGTTGGATCACCACCCACCTCCTACTGGGAGAAGGTGGTTCTGGACTCACACATGACTTCCCTCCCAGGGATACTGTGAGGCTAAAATGAGCTGAAAGGATGATCTCAGTGGCAGAGATGGAGGAGAAAAGTTAATCGTGATAGGAGTAGTGGTTGATAGGAATGACGGAAGAGTAATTGACCGCAAATCTTCAGAGGGAAAAGCCTTGGGCTCTCTAAATTCATTAGTTCAGAACCAGATACAAATTCCTTCCCCAGGCTTGTAATTCAGGAGACTAAAGTTCCCAGAAACCCATCTTTAGTCACAGATCTGTGTCTATAGCTCTCTAGCCATCATTAAAAATGTTTCTGCTTATTCGGCAAGGCATATTTACTAGGGATTAGGAGAACTCATAAAACATTGTACTCTATTGAAAGTCTTCTTCAGATAAACCCTCTGAAGCTTTGAAGTATCCACTTGCCAAAGATTTTTCATTGCCCTTATCCCCTTGGCAAAGAGCCTGTGTGTGTGTGTGAATATGCAGTTGTTTTTTTGTTTTTTTGGGTTTTTTTTTTAGGTCTTGGTAGATCTAAAGATCAACCCATACCACAGAGGTGGATGGAGAATATTTTATTTATCAGTACAGGATGTCATTGGAAAAGACCCTGATGCTGGGAAAGATGGAGGGCAGGAGGAGAAAGGGGCGACAGAGGGTGAGATGGTTGGATGGTATCATTGACTCAATGGACACGAATTTGAGCCAACTCCGAGAGATGGTGAAGGACGGGGAAGCCTGGAGTGCTGCAGTTCATGGGATTGCAAAGAGTCAGACATGACTGAACGACTAAACAACAACAACAACAGGAAATCCAAATATCCCATTTGTAGTCCATTCCTTTCCAAGAGCATGCTGGGAAGGGCTCTGAGTTGGGGCTTAGAGACTTGGTCTGTAACAGCAGCTCTGCCACCAACTGGTTACATGATCTCATACAAGTCAATACAAGCCTTCAATTCCTCATGCTTAAAGTTAAGGGACAGATAGATAAGCTCTAAGTGTCTCTTCGAAAGTTAAAGTTCCACCTGTAACTGACTCGGTTTTCAGTAATAAGTGACTCAGTGATAAGCAGTGTTTCCCCAACTGCCAGCAGCAACTGGGACTGCCTTTGGAGGACGACAGGGCAAAAAAAGAAAAGGATACAGGATTCTTTTTCAACATGAGCCAGGCTATGTTGTGCAATTTTGTTTCTTGCACTGTGGAGGGTGTGTGTGTAAGTGTGCATGTATCTGAATTTCACAAGGTATATGAACATGAACTCAGAAGACTTGTTTTAGAACTGAGAATGTGTTTAGAGATCATCACATCCTGTGCTTTTCAAACTCTTTGTAAGCAGCAGAGTCCTTTCCTCGGTGGAACTTCTGGCAGAATTTGAATGTTCATAAAGGACAGGAATAGAGCTCCAGCTATAGAGGTCTGGGGCGCCATCTCTCTCTTGGTTCTTCTCCTCTCACCCACATCCCATCTGGGCCTCAGAGGTTCTCTGTAGAACCCAGATCTCTGGATGCCCAGCAGAACAGTCCACACCCTCAGAAAAAAACAGGCTCAGAGAGGCAGGAACTTGCTCAGGCTCCTACACCAACTAGTGGGAAAACTAGGGCTTTTGAATGTCCATCCAGGCATCTTTGAATAATCACCATTATTGTAGATGTTTGGGTACATGATTGTAAGTGTGCCAACCCTCCCATAAAGAAAAACTCTCTGAGGATTGTGGGAGCTTTAAAACTCAGCAACAGGCAAAACAGCATCTGTGTTAAGATTCAGGAAGCTCTGGGCTTATTATCTTCTGGCTCAATACACAGATGACTCTTCCTGTGAAGACAAATATGACCTTATTTCTCAAGTGTTTTTTTAAACTGAGCTATGAAAAGCCTCGTTTAAAAGTTGTTGTTGTTATTGTTCAGTCGTGTCCAGCTCTTTGAGACCCCGTAATTTCATATATAATTAGAGAAAAGAAATCGTTCAAGAAGAGGCAAAAGGAAATATTTTCACTTGCTTGTTAGGGAAAATGTTCACAACACCACAGCACCACAGCACCACTAGCAGAGTAAACTCACAGAATAGCTCTGAGAAATGTGAGGGCTCCTCAGTTTGGCTCTGAATGTTTCTGGGAAAATCTGTATCAGTCATTATGATCGTATAGCTCCAGGGTCCAACTCTAGGTTGCAAAATATTTCCCCTTTTGGACTTCAGCTCGATCATAATTCAACAGTGACAAGTTAGTAGGAAGTGGACCTTGAACATGAGTGATAGGTATCTTGAGCTTGGCCAGAGCTGCCCAGGAAGCTTGATGTCAGATCAAGTCATCATGTCCTATGGCCTTCCTCTCTCACAAAAGGAACATCTGCGGTATGCAACCCAAGCACACTTCATAGAGAATCTTGTTCCCACTTTTTCTCTAAGTGGTATTTGGAAGTTTTTATCAGTTTCTAATATTTTGTTTGGGTTTTCTTGGTGGCTTATCGGGTAAAGAATCTCCCTGAAATGCGGGAGACACAGGAGACACGGATTCAATCCCTGGGTCAGGAAGATTCTCTGGTAGAGGAAATGGCAACCCACTCCAGTATTATTGCCTGGGGAATTCCATGGCAGAGGAGCCTGGTGGGCTACAGTCCATGGGGTCACAAAAATGTTGGGCCATGACTTAGCAACCGGACAACAAGAACAATGTTTTGTTCTGGTCACAAACAAACCTCTCCCGTCCACTTTATAAGCAAGTTGACTGCAGACCGTTCAAGCTGGAATTGACCTGAGGACTCTTGCCTGGAAAATCCCATGGACAGAGGAGCCTAGTAGGCTGCAGTCCATGGGGTCGCTAATAGTCGGACACGACTGAGCGACTTCACTTTCACTTTTCACTTTCATGCATTGGAGGAGGGAATGGCAACCCACTCCAGTGTTCTTGCCTGGAGAATCCCAGGGATGAGGGAGCCTGCTGGGCTGCCGTCTATGGGGTCGCACAGAGTCTGATATGACTGAAGCGACTTAGCAGCAGTCAGAGACAGAGAGAGGGAAGTGACCTGACCAAAGTCCCACAACTCATGCCAACAAGAGCTGGGGCATAAGCACCACTGCTGCCCTGATTTCAAGGACTTTTCCACGACTCGGTGCTGCTCTTCAAGTTAACCACAATACAACGCGGTGAGGGCTTTCCTTCCTGTGTCACTAGTGTGATAGTTGTAGTCTGATCACAGAGATATATTGAGGATTTAGGGAAACCCCCTCAATAGGCTGACAGTCTGGAGAGGAAGACAGATATTGAACAAACCATAGCAAATGATTAGGTACCTAGTGCCAAGTATGTAAACAACTGTGTGAAGAAGGATCAGCTGCTATGGGAGTGTTATCTCTAGAACTGATAGGGGCTGTTTATGTTCAGGGTTGAATCCAATTGGTTGGTCCTGTGACTTTGCAATTGAGTATGTTGACTCTCACCTTTGGTTATGTCCCAGAGGTGGTTTCCATAAAGTGTGGGTAGCTTAAACCACTTGATTCTGCTCCTCTTTTTTCTTCTGCCTGACAAGTCTCCCTCCAGCAAGACAGGCACTGCAAAAAGAGCTAAAATCCATACAATCTTATTCTGTTGCATTGCTATGAATGTAGCAAAGTGGACATTGAAATTATCCATGAGTCACGTGTCTTTGTGCTCTTCCAAGACACGGCATGTTAGATGCAGAATCTAGGTATCCTGGTAACACGGTTCTAAAATTGCTTATGTTTATACTGAAACTGGGATTCCCAGGTAGCATTAGTGGTAAAGAACACGCCTGCCAATGCAGGAGATATAAGAGACTCTGTTTCAATCCCTGGGTGAGGAAGATCCCCTGGAGGAGGTCATGGCCACCCACTCCAGTATTCTTGCCTGGAAAATCCCATGAACAGAGGAGCCTGGGGCGGTGGGGTGGGGTGGGGTGGGGCTACAGTCTATAGGCTTGCAAAGAGTAGGACATGACTGAAGCAACTTGACATGCACCACTGCTGAAACGAAACCAGTGATTTCAAATTAAACTCCAACCTAAAATAGTAAGCCTCCTCCTCTTTAACTCCCACCAACATTTTAGCCATTCCTGTTATAATTTCTGCAAGTGCAGCTTCTGCAGTTAGAAATCCAATCATGAATCCTTCTGGAAAATCAGCTGTCATGGCTAAATTCCTTATCATTCCGGAAGTATATAAAGAAGTATACAAAGATGCAAAGGAAATTCCTACACACTGGGCTTCACTTTGAAGGGTTAATCATAAGACATTTTCTTCTTTTTTTAATGAAGCAGGTTTGAGTTTAGGGTCTAGATTAGCACCTGGAGTTGCTCTTGGCTTGCTCCAACCTCCTCTATGTCTTCTCAGCTCACTTTTCATCCTGAGATTCTTCCCTTCCTCCTTCTTTTCCATCATGTCCATGGAGTTTCCTTGAACACTTGCCTCATCTTTTCCCTTAGTCCCCAAGTCTGTTCAGATTTTCTTCTTCCCCAATGACTCCCTCCTGACTTTTCCTGGCTTTCTCTAAGCCCTGCATCTTCATGGGTGGCCCTGCTGCCTCTCCTTCCACTTGCCAGTCATTCCCCCCATCACCCCCGTCCCAGTTGTAAGAGCTTCACAAAAACTGGAACCAGGCAGTAGAAGGGGAAAGAGCAAAGCTGCTCATCCAGGCCTTTCCTTTCCCCTGGCTGGGTAAGTACCTTGGGGAAAGGGCGCTGGGCTCACCGGGCAAAGGACAATGTGTCCGAAGCAAGCTGGCTTGAAGTCAGTATTCAGTTTTGGTTAGCGCTCCCTCTCATATTGAGAAGTTGGGCCAAGTTTGGCCAAAGGCCCATTCAAAGTCCAGTTCTGGAATAAGTGTCTATTCTTTCTCTCCATCTACTTTCCCCAGAGAGCCCAGGAGGCCAGACAAGCTGTTCCCACACCAGGACTTCATCAGGGTAGCCTGACATCACTTTTCCTCTCCAGGAAAAGATTCAGAGTTGAATTCCTTTAAACAGATCCAATATAGATTTAGAATTAGAGAATAACATCTCTTTACAAAAAGTCTTATCATGGAAGTATTTTCAGTAGAACACGGCAATATTACATTTAAGACATGATTCAATTTGCAAGTGCTTCTAAGCAACTTTTAGAAATATGTGTATTGTGTAAAGTAAGACACGCTATAAAAGCAAGTCACTGCCCAGCCAGAAGAAGACAGAACCAGCCTGGCCCAATCACTTCATCCCTGTTCCAAACTTCCACCTCACACTGTCTCCATCTCTTTCTACTTGCTTTTCCTGTTCTTCCCACATATCTGAGGTGGAGCCACAAAATGTTACTACACTGGAATGTAGTAAAGTGAACATTCAATCCATATTATTAAAATAACCTGACTTATACATCCCAATGAATGTTGTCCCCTAAAGTAGTCATATTTTAATTTATTGCTATGATGCCGCTATACTTAAAACCCCATTTTGGAATTTATCTTCTTGAGTTGCTTTGGAATTACATCCAGACCCACTTTATGAGCCAAAATTATAGACTCATAGAGAGAGGCCTTAAAAATCATCTGGTGCACCCCTCGATTTATAAACAAAGAAACTGAGCCGATCGAGTTTGTGCATTTGTTTTTCCTCCTCCATCGAGAAGTTGTTAACTCATTCTTTCTCAGAAAAAAACCCCAGATGACTTCACTGTTCATCCATTAGCCATCTCATCAGCAAGCTCAAATGTCTTCCTTAAGTCTGTAGACATTACAGTATGAGTTAACATCTATCAAAGATAGTTTGTGCCGGCATCTGTACCAGTCACTTATCACAACAAAAACACACACTGGTGATACAAAATGTACAGTTTTTGGAGGACGAACATGAACTCTGTGAATCAGAAGTGACTTGCTCAGTAAGAGGGGCCTATGGCGGAATTTGGATCCACGTTTCTGAGCCTTCAAAGCCTGTTGCTCTTCATGACTCTGTGGGTGCACTAAGGAAAGCCAAGAAGTCCTTTGCCTTCAATTGTGAGGCATTGTCTCTATGAAAACTGAAAGAGTTTGCAAACTTATATAAAACATTTTCAGCAAGCCATACACATACCCACGTGTGCACTCACAGTTCATAAGAAATTATAAAATGTTAGAACTAGATGAGAAACTGAAGAGGAACCCTTATTTTTAAAGGAAAAAGACTGAGATCTAGAGAGATCTCAGCTTTGTCCAGAGTCCCATCGATAGTGAGTCCAAGCCTACAGCTTCCTCCATTGCACCCAGCAGAGGACTCAGATCCACTCTCACTCTCCGGGCAACAACCTAGAGGCAGGGACACTTCAGGACCCCACCTCAGCCCAGCTGCGAAGCCAGCCTTTTTTGATCCATCATTCTCTTGCAGTGGAAAATGTTCTCCAAGACAACTCCTTTCAACAACACATACGAATATTGCCTAACTTCTAAAGCTGGTAGTTTCTACATCTAGATCTGCCCATTGACTAATGCTGCACAAGAGAACTCACTCTGAGTACCTATCAGGAAGTTTATGTATATTTTTTGTAATCACACAAAAGAAAACAAATGAAGAACACAAAGTGTCCTGAAATATCACCTTTCAAGTCACCTTCTTTTATGAATTAGGGCAGTGAAGTAGGGAGCAGCTTGGCCAAGTCAACGCAGTTAGTTAAGGTCTGATCCAAAGTTTGAAGATAACTCTTTCCAACTCTCAGCTCACTCCTTTCTGCTCTGCCAGTAAGTCACTTCTCATGTCTCATGAATTTGAACAGAAAGGATCTTTACTGCCGTGACTGGAATTCCTCTTGGCTGCTGTTAAAAATCAAGTCCACCCTGCAAGAGCATAAAATTGCCGTCTTGTCAGAGCACCAGATAAGATTTTGCCTTTTTGGGACGCGAGCATAGCAGGGGCAGACCTTAACATAGCCAAGCCGATGAAAGTCACATTTGAGGGACAGCTTGCATTATTTGCTCTCATGACTCACATTGTGTAAGAAGAGAATTTTGGTGGTCCAGAAAGACATCACATTTCATCCAGCAAGGTTTTCTATGGAGCTTCTCTTCTGCAAGCTTGAACCAATAATCTTCTGATTGATATGCAGTTTGTTGAGGTTTGGTTCTGCATATAGCATGAGCAAGCCAACACGAGGAGCAGTAAAAAGCAGAGTGGATCTCACGTGACTTCAAGAGGCCTAGAGTGACTTGCTAATGCTGTGCTGTCTCCTTTTCTGACCGATGGCCAACTGTCTGAGGGCCAGGACCACACCTGAGTCAACTGTGTGCCCATCACCTGGCACAAACGTGTGGATGTGCTCAGTCACTCAGTTGTGTCCGACTCTTTGCAAACCCCCCTGGACTATAGCCTGCCAGGCTCCTCTGTCCATGGGATTTCCCAGGCAAGAACGCTGGAGTGGGTTGCCATTTCCTTCTCCAGGGCATCTTTCTGATCCAGGGATCGAATCCAGAGTCTCCTGCACTGGCAGGAGGATTCTTTATCATTGCCCCTCCTGGGAAGCCTCAGATGTACAGATGGGTCACACTAAATATTCACTGAATAAGTAAGTAGATAGAATTCACCTGTGAGATAAGAGATTGAACAAATAAAATCTCACTACGAGGGGCTTCCAGCTTTTGCTGTAAGTGTAATACTAATAACAAGAGCTATTGAAGGTCAAGTGGGGCAAAGATGATTCCTGGAAGCATAGAAACTCAACTGGGCTCAGAATGATGGCTCAAGTGTGTGGTCAGTATTAGAAGCAAAAGTGGCTGTATTCCAGGCAGAGAAAAATAAGAGCAAATGAACATACATGGAAACAAATGGAGTGGTGAAGATTTGTCTGGCTGTCCTAGACAGTTTCTTTCAAATCAATGGGTTCAGAAATGAATGCTTCACATTTCCTCCCAAACCACTCCCTGCCCCAACTGGTAACCCTACAGTCTGAGCCAGAGCCCTTGAGGTCATTTCTCTTTCCATCCCAACTAGTCAGTTGAGATATTTCTGCCTTACTAACCTCGATTCTATATCCTTCTCCCCACAGGAACATCCATGGCCCCAGCTCAAGTGGTCACTTTGCCAAACTTCTCCAACTGGAGTATCTGTCCCCAGAATGGTCCCACACTATCATCTACATGACAATATGCTTATCAAGAGTTTTTTCCTTCCAAAAATGTTGTAAAAGTTACTATATCATAAGAGATAGCATGCTGTGAAAATATGTACATGTATAGATTCCTTATATAAATGTAGATATTTAAGAACAGGCACACCTCATTTTGTTGCATTTCACTTTATTGTACTTCACCAATACTGTATTTTTTACAAATCAAAAGTCCATGGCAACTGGGCATCAAGGAAGTCTGTTGGTGCCATTTTTCCAATATTTGCTCACTTTGGTGTTTCTGTGTCACATTTTTGTAATTCTTCCAATATTTCAATCTTTTTCATTGTTACTATATTTGTTACGATGATATGTGCTCAGTGACCTTTGGTGTTACTGTTGTATTTGTTTTTAGCATTTTTTGCAGTATTTTAAAATTAAGGTATGTACATTTTTAATGTATATTGCTACTGTACATCTGATAGACTATTAGTATAAGCATAGCTTTTACATGCACTGGGAAACCAAAAATTAGTATGACTTGCTTTATCATGATATTTACTTTATTCCAGTGGTCTAGAACCAAATCTGCAATAATCTCTGAGGTATATTTGTTTGTGTATGTGTGTGGGTGTGCATGTATAAATATATGTGTGTGTGTATATATCAGGGGGTCAGGAGAAAGTAAGACTAGAACAAGACAAAGCAAAATAAAAATTTCAGACACAAATGCATGCCACAAAGTTCTACACAGGAGCTAGTATCTGCAGCATGACCATATGTCAAATTAAGTAGTTTTCTGCATTTGTATGTTTCACTATAATAACGGAACTGAGGATAATGGGCATTGAGAATATTTTGAAAAATAATCAATTGACTCAAAGTTTTTTTCTTGGTCTTTTGCTGTTTAAAATGCTGATTTTGAAAGTTATACTTTCAAAATCAACACATGATACTGCTGGTATCATGTACTGTGTGGACCAAAATTGCCTATAATAAACTTTTTATTTAAAAAATGCATATTGATCCACATACTGTACAATGCCATGTAGTATAGACTTGTTCATACACTAGAACTTCAACTCTAATCTCTTAGTGACAAATAAAAAGAAGAGAATACATTGAGTGACCTGATTTGCATTGTCGATGTTTTCTAAAAACTCATACTCTCTGTTAAAGAGAAGCAAGACATTTTTTAGCAATAAGCTATGAGAGGAATGTTTCTCTTGAGGCCTCTTAAGGGAGACATTGCCTGATATAGTGGACAAGACCTCAATAACATCCTTAGAGCAAATGCAACAGAAAATTTCATATTAAAGATGCTATCTCTTTTACAAGCTGAAAACATAACCCCAAAATACAATTAAAATACAATTTTACAGTGGATTTAAACAATTCAGACCAAGTCCGTGGTCTGGGATGGCCTTTTTGATTCAGGGCCAGAGGAAGAAGGGGGGGGAAATCTAGATTATTTTGGAGGATTATATGAAAGGCAAAAGCTTTAGGAAACACTTTATAAACATTAGTTTATACAATTGATTTCCTGTTAAAACTTGGGCTTATGCTAAAAGAAAATGAAAAAAATTACTATATTCCATGTGCAAGTGTGCTAAGTCACTTCAATCTTATCTGATTCTTTGTGACCCCATGGATGGTAGCCCGCCAGGCTCCTCTGTCCATGGGATTCTCCAGGCAAGAATACTGGAGTGGGTTGCTGTGCCCTCCTCCAGGACAGCTTTCCAACCCAGGGATCAAACCCCACATCTCTTATGTCTCCTGCATTGGCAGATGGGTCCTTTACCACTAGTGCCACCTGGGAAGCTCCGCATTTCATATAACCTAAATCCCACGGATGGAGGAGCCTGGTGGGCTTCAGTCCATGAAGTCGCTAAGAGTCGGACACGACTGAGCGATTTCACTTTCACGCATTGGAGAAGGAAATGGCAACCCACTCCAGTGTTCTTGCCTGGAGAATCCCAGGGACCGTGGAGCCTGGTGGGCTGCCGTCTGTGGGGTCGCACAGAGTCGGACACGACTGAAGCAACTTAGCAGCAGCAAGCTACTTTTAAATATCCCAGAAAAAAGACTGGGAAAAAATACACAAAGTGTTAACAGTGGGGCTCTAGGTTGTGAGTAAATACATAACTTTTTTCTTATTGTTATTTATAGTTTTCTGTACATTTTAAGAGAATTATTCTGTGTTAAGAATAGAATGGAGGTTGGGAGGGGAGAGGAGCAGAAGAGTGATCAGTCAGGAAGCTTCTAATGGGCTCCATTTTCCGAATTAAGGGAAATGGATATGAAGTAAATTAAAACACAGCATGAACAATTTACCATATACTTGTAATCTCCACTATTTTGAAATATGGATAGAAAAAAAAAAGACGGGAAGAACGTGTTCCCAAAAGTTAATAGTTAGCTCTGCAAGAAGAGGTTTTGTGTAATTTTTTTTCTATTATTGACTATGCTTTGGCACACTTTCCAAAGTTTCTAGAATGTATATATGTTAGTTTCATCATTTGAAAGAGTGAGAAAATCGATTCCCTCAGAAGACAATTCTGGGACAATCCTAACCTAATAGAGGAGAATGAGGTATCCAAAACATACCATGTTACACTTGGGGAAAAATATATCCATTTGGTGACCATCCCATTGCCCATGGGATAAAAGACAGGTTCCCTAGCATGAGTTATGAGACCTTTTGTACCCTTGTCTGCTCTCTGACTCCTCACTTCTCTCTTTGGCAACATCAAACTCCCTGTGACTCTTCAGTGCTTCCAGGCTTTATTCATGCTCTGTTCTTTTTTTGTAGAGCACCCGGCTCTGCTTTTCTTCCTCGTCCCCTGGAAGCCAATTTTCCTTACATACCCGATCCTACATGACTCGGCTTCCAAGAGAATGCCCCTTTCTCTAGGAACTCTGGACTCCACAGATTAGTTTCCATGCAGAATAATTTTGTAGCCCCTACCATGTTGAATTTAAGTTCTGTCTACCCATTTGTCTCTGCACAAGTGAACCATTTGTGCCACTTATTTTTGCTTATCTCGGCAGAAGTAGTGTTGGACGTCACAGAGGTTTTCTATAACCTTGCTCAAACAGTAGGGTCTAAGAGGATCAAACCATTCTCCCAGGTTCTTCACAAGACAGCCCTTGCTGTATGCTGCAAAAAGACAGTGTCTGCCTAAGGATCAAAATCTTTTGTGATGACAATGTGGTGAATCCTATGGAACCAGATTCCTAGTTTTACTGCTGTTCTCCCATATCCCTAGATGCTGTATGTGAGCTCACAAAATCCTGAAATTGGTCCATATCCTGCATTTATTTGAGAAGCAGTTAGTATCCAGAGGATTGGTTTGCTCTGGACTCAGAGATGGGGAGTGGAGGGCAAGAGTAGTATCTTCTGTGTCCTTCAAGCCCAGGCAGTTCTATATGACATTACAAGCAATCAAATTTTTATTTATTCTGAGTGCAGCTTTCAGATATTAGCTTTCTTCTTAGCATCAAGTCTCTGTCATCACTGAGGAACCAATTTCCAATTTTAGCCAAGATTTCCTCTGGTGGCAAAGCAAAGGAACACTCTGCTTTATGTTCACCAGAGCCCACCCCATGTCTTCCAGGTCCCAGAGCTAAACTACATTACCCAGCCTTCCTTGCAGCTAGGTGTGATCATGTGAGTGAGTTCTGACCAATGACTTGAGAATGGACATGAAGAGCATCACTTCCTAGCCTGGTTCATAGAAACCTCCCATGGATATCTCATCATTCTCTTTTCTTCCATCTTCCAAAGGGATGCCAACATCCACGATAACTTGAGAAGCTACACATTAAATACAGCAGAGCTTCCCTCAGCCTAGGTACCTAAATGATAGGCAATTAGACTGTGTCCGAACAAGGAATAAACTTCTCTTGTGTTAAACCTCTGAAATTTTAGGTTCTTTAAAAGCACTTAGAGTTACTTTAACTTTTATACTAAGACTCATTTTCCATGGCCTGAGTGGTGAAAAGCACATAGCATGCAGTGTTTAACTTGATCTCTTTATGAAGCAATTGCCACAGAGGGTCACAGTTCCTCCAGGGGAAAAGATGGTAATCTTTCTCTCTGACATACTGCATGAATTTAGAAGAAAAATTTATTGTTACCTGCTAGGTAGTCACCCACTCATGGCTGCAAAGATGTTTTCTTTCATTCTAGAACTGGAGTTGGCAACTTCTTAAAAAAATCCACATAGTAAATATTTTTGACTTTGTGGGCCAAATATAGTCTCTGTCACCTGCTTTTCTTTGACTTTTTTTTTTTAATTAACAACTCTTTACATTTGTAAGCACCATTCCTACAGAATCCTTAAGGCAGATTTCATGGACTTTAAGGCAGATTTCACCCAAAGATCATGGTTTGCTAACCCTTCACTAGGCTTGGACTAGACCAATGGGTCTCCATCAGGGATGATTAGAAACCCCACAAGACATGTGGTAATATCTAATTTTGTTGTTATGATTGGAAGGGGTGCAGATGGCACCCAGTAAGTAGAGGCCAATTGTTGTTTGTTCCATTGCTAAGTTGTGTCTGACTCTTTGTGATCCCATGGACTACAGCAAACCAGGCTTTCCTGTCCTTCACTATCTCCCAGAGTTTGCTCAAATTCACATCCATTGAATCAATGATGCCATCCAACCAGCTCATCTTCTGTTGCCCTCTTCTCCTCATGCCCTCAATCTTTCCCAGCATCAGGGTCTTTTTCAATGAGTCAGCTCTTCTCATTAGGTGGCCAAAGTATTGGAACTTCAGCTTGAGCATCAGTCCTTCCAATGAATATTCAGGGTTGATTTCCTTTAGGACTGACAGGTTTGATCTCCTTGCTGTCCAAGGGTCTCCTGCATTGCAGGTGGATTCCTTACTGTCTGAGCCACCGAGGAGGCCCAGTAGAAGCCAGAGATGCTGCTAAACATCTTACAAAGCATTGGACAACTGCTGCTACAAAGAATATTCCAGTTCAGAATGTCAATAATGCATAGATTCAAAACCCTGGAGTAGAGGAATGAGTCCCCTCCTTTTTCAATAATGGAAAAGACTCTGGGGAGGGGGGATCCTCTGAGGGGATCTGTAGAGTACCCTGGTCCTAACCCAGCCCAGGGAGGCCCTGCCTGCAGCAACTCTGATCTATGGTCAGAGAGCAGGAAACCCAGGGAATGGGTACCATCTGAGGAAGGAAGGGACTCTGGGTTCCAGAACCATGGAATCATCTGGAAGAGATCAGAAGTGAGGTCACCATGATGTCATCAAATCATTTGCAGCAGAGAAGGGACCTGTTCCTAGAAAAAGGCAACTCGAGCCCAAATCATGGAGACTTGGTTGGAGGTGGTGGCCAGGTTCTGCCCTGTTATGGACTTTTCCCTCCTCCTAAATCACCTCCTCCCACTCAAATGCCAGTCTTGGGGTTGGCTTCTAGCTGAAGACAAAGCACGTGCCGAGTAACACACACTTGCTTCATTCCTGGGTCTCAACTAGGGAATGCATTCTTGATAAGGCTGTTACCACGTTGACATAAAATGTATTTTTGTTTTTCAAGAAAACTCATGCAGGTGTAAATGCCTTGATGAGTTAGGGGACTATCCTGAAACACAAGGTCACAGCAGTGAAGTTCTTCTGGGCACAGTGGCACTGGTGTGTGGGTCCAGGTAGCCCAGATGCCAGTGTTCTGCTTACCTTCACAGCTTGGGACAGACTCAGAGAGAAGCTGTCCTCAAGATGCAATTGACATGATGTTCCAGCTGGTCCTCCTTAATCCAGCATCGCAGCATGTAATTCAGACAAGATCAACAACGATGGGTCAAACCTATGTGTTCTGATGTCCCCACTGCAGACCAGAAAACATTTGCAGCTAGTTTTGGAATCCATGATATATTTGTGAGTGTGTATATACATATACTGGCTTCCCTGGTGGCTCAGATGGTAAAGAATCTGCCTACAATGCAAGAGACCCAGGTTTGATTCCTGGGTCAGAAAGATTCCCTGGGGAAAGGAATGGCAACCCACTCCAGTATTCTTGCCTGGGAAATCCCATGGACAGGGAAGCCTGGCAGGCTACAGTCCATAGGGTTGCAAAGTGTCGGACACGACTGAGTGACTAACACGCATATACATATACACTGAATATTCATTGGAAGGACTGATGCTGAAGCTGAAGCCCCAATACTTTGTCCACCTGATGCAAAGAGCCGACTCATCGGAAAAGACCCTGATGCTGGGAAAGATTGAAGGCAAGAGGAGACGATGGCAGCAGAGGATGAGATGGAGAGATAGCATCACCGACTCAATGGACATGAGTTTAAGCAAACCCCGGGAGATGGTGAAGGACAGGGAACCCTGGCATGCTGCAGTTCATGTGGTTGCAAACAGTCGGACCCGACTTAGCTACTGAAAAACAAGAACAACAATAGTATACCTTTAATAAAGTGTGCGTCTGGGTGGGAGGCATCTTTAGTATCTAACAATGCTTTAATTAAGCTGATATTCTAATTAGCTGGAATTCTCGGAGCCCCCAGGGGATGGAGCTTATGGAGTAGCAGATGACGGGGAAAGACAGATTGCGATTAAAACGTCACGTGGGATAAATGCCAAAGCAGAGGTCCCACCCTGGGAGAGTTATGAATTGACTGCACCCCTTCTCATCTCCACCCCCTCAATCATTGCTGATGGGCAGAGGGAAACCATTTTCTGCCATCTGGTTTTTGCAAAAGTCAGGCAGTAAGCTCCCTGGGACAGGAATCTTATCTCGTGGAGTTCAAGAATGAGCGCATGGCTGTGTACACTCAACAAGCCCTATTAGTACTGAATGCAATCATAAAAATAGCCCGAACGTGGATGCTTGATAACGCCCCTGCAGTCAGCCTTAGTCATCGTGTCCGAAGGGCACTGGGTTCCCCAGGCTGGTGCCGTGTGTCTCACAGACAAGCACCTTGGCTGATAAGGTGGCGGACTATTGTGAAAATCACACAGTAGTTCCCAGGATCCTGGAAAAACAGCAGTTCAATCACAGCTTTTTTTTTTTCTTGGTGTTTGACTTTGGCACTGAGTCCTTTTCAAATGAGAACTATGCCAAACATCTTGTCCGGACCCTTCTACTCAGCAACTATGCGAACAAGCTCTCTGGAGCATGCCAGGGGCAGGGTGAGGAGGGTGGAGGAGGGTTCTGGTGGAAGGCTGGGGAGGCCCAGAACACTTTCTCTGCGGCCAGCTTGGGGCGTCTGGAAGCAGGACTGGACTGAGCAGTGCCTAGAGCGAGCTCACAGCCCAGCGAGGGCTTGCCCGGGCTCAGGCAGCCCTAGAAGACTCTGCCTCCCGGGCCCCTGGCCAGGCCTGCCTGTGATTTTCAGGGTTGGCCGTCACTGGTGTTTCCTCCCCCAAGAAAATCGCACAGACGTTAGGGGAATGTCTCATTGTTGGGGCATCTGGAGTTGAATTCTCCTCCAGGACTAGCTGTGAACTCACTGGAGCCCAACAAGGGCAAGCTCACAGGGTGGAGGGTGGAGGGTGGAGGGTATGCTTCCTACCAAGATGCTGGGACCACGTGTTCATAGAGTCAGGATGGCCACGGGATGGACACAGCAGTCTGGCTCCGGAGGGAGACCTTGCACACAGGACTTCCTGGGGAAGAAGTTTCCCTCCTGAGCCAGCCAATCCTTCTCCCAGGCTCTGAAGAAAGGCAGGAGGCAGGGCCCCCAGGATGCTGGGTCCTGCTGGAGGGCAGGGACAAGCCCCAAGACAAGCTGTCCCAGTTCCCCGCTGGCTCCTGGAGCTCCAAGCCTCTGCACCCATGGCTGCCCATCTCCCATGGCAGGAAAGCCATCTTTCTTCATTCCCAGAGCAAATCGTTCCTAGGAAAGAGCAGGATCTTAGGAGGAAATCACATCATCCAGTAGGGGAGAGCCAGTTCCTTTGTACTATTTTTCAGGGCTGCCTTTGGAGCCAATAATCTGTCATTCCTTGAATAAACAAGCACCTTATCATATCACAAACATTTATTTAACCCTTTTCTCCTGCACTTTTACCAGCAGGGAGAGAGAAGGCAGTTAGCAGGGCAGCCGGAGCCCTGTGGCAGAAATGCCAAATTCCCTGGACATGACACCCAATCTGTAAAGTGTCAGCCGACCCTTCTCTGTCTCCATAAAATGCCGGAGCCGGTCACCCAGACTCAAGCGCCACATTCCCACTTCCCACTCCTCCTCCTATCCTCCCCTCAACCCCCTCCATTAATGCCCCTCACCCTTCTGCAGACAGGCCCTTAATTCCGTCCAAATGGAGTCTGGACTAATTTGTTAGGTTCTTTAGGGGGCTGATGAGGGAAATGGAAGGGGGTGGGGGCAGGCAGGGGAGTATTTACATTTCTCCTTCTTCTCTGCATGACAATCTGCTTGACTGCTTGACGGACAGAGCTGGTGAGCCCCAGCATTTTTAATGAGTGTGTGATTTTTTTCTAAGAGGAATATTCTTTGGCCCTGACATCACCAGCAAATGGAATGAGCAAAGTATGTCAATTTCTCCAAGCTCCCACAATGTCCATTTTCTCTCAGTGGATGGATTTTGTTTTTCTTTTCTGGTGTTGCTCCCACACAATGGGGCCAAAATCTTGTTCAGGACAAAGAAACATATAAATAGAACATGCATGTGGTATGTGAGAGAGCTCTCAGAGGCCAGGGAGAGGCGGCTAGGAAAGTCGTCTGGGGCTGCCAGGGGGAAGCGTGGGGTCTCGGCCCCAAGGATCGGACAGGCAGACGTCTGCTTGTCCCTAACATTACAAGTCCAAAATGTCAAAACTGTTCTCATTCTTGGGGAAATACTAAGAAACTCTGGAATGAATATAAGTGTAAAAGGAGAATGCGAAGTATCTGTGTGTGAGTGTGAACACGAGTATGTATGTTGGATGTAAGTTGACGGTAAGCCCCATTAAGAGGCTAAACATGCTTTGTGGGCTTCCCACACAGCTCAGGCGGTAAAGAATCCGCCTGCCAATGCAGGAGATGCAGGAGACACAGGTTCAATCCCTGGGTCAGGAAGATCCCCTGGAGAAGGAAATGACAACCCACTCCAGTATTCTTGCCTGGAGAATCCCATGGACAGAGGATCCTGGCAGCCTACAGTCCATGGAGTCAGTGAGTCCGACATGACTTAGCGACTGAGCGTGCAAACATGCTTTGTAGAGCTGATGGAATAAGTTCTCTTTCTCCTTCATTGTGAAGGATGCTAAACCGTAGGCAGTCTGTCCTCTGCATCATCTCAGTGGCTGTCAGGGACCAGCTGAAACGCTCATCAGACATGTTTTCCTGTATGAAGCATTTGCCATTGTTTCAGTGTCAATCACCCGCCAAGCCCTCCAGTCTCATAACTGCACACTACAGCTCCAGCCAAAAAGACTTTTATCAGCGCAAGTTTGAACAAACTAATGTGTATAGGCCCTGAACGGTTATTTTTGTTTCCAAGTCTGGACATAGAATCACTTGTTCAATTTCCTGCTGGGTTATATCAAGTGGTTTTAACATGTAAATCTCTGATAAGGAAACTAACTAATTTATATGGGTTGCCATCTGAGTAGCTGTCAGGATTGCCTTAACTCCCTCCCCCCCACCCACCGGCATCCTTTATTCTTTCTCAGTCATTATTGTAATTGCCATTTCTGGTACTATTGAGTGTATCTTTATTTGTTATTTGTTTGGAATATGTTCTTATACTAAAAGAAAAAATGCTTGAAAAACACACAAACTCTTTCTCCTTGAAGGGTATGTGGGAGTTCTGCTGGTTTGGGCATTAATGCTTTACAAACCAAATTCAAAATAAATATGCTTCTCAGCCTCCTTCAAGTAATGCCCTCGACAATTAGAAGAATGTTAATTTTTAAAATGAAAATGTAAAAACAGTAACAATAAACTATTTCCATTTCGTGAATATCCCTTAAGCAGCCTCATCTGACTTCAGCTGGTAGAGCTTCACTACATCTAAGTGGACATCTTACAAGATGCCTGAGCACCAGTTTCCAAAACCCACTCCGGCTGCAAGCTGCAGACACATCGATCACTGTGGAGGTTTCCATTCATAAGCTTGATCAAAGAAACAGATATTTTCAAATCCTTTTAAATTCTGTGTCCCCAAATGCAGACTGGAGTGGCTTGAAACCTATAAGCCAATCTGGGTTTCCCAGGTGGTACTAGTAATAAAGAACCCTCCTGTCAATGCAGGAGACCTGGATTCATATGGGTCAGGAAGATCCCCTGGAGAAGGGAATGGCAACCCACTCCAGTTTTCTTGCCTAGAGAATCCCATGGACAGAGAAGCCTGGTGGGCTACAGTCCATAGGGTTGCAAAGAGTCAGACACGACTGAAGCGACTTAGCACCCACGCACGTGTTGTTCTCATGAAAAAGAAAGTCACTCTGTCATGTCTAACTCTTTGCAACAATATAGAAGCCTGCCAGGCTCTTCTGCAAGATTCTCCATGCAAGAGTATTGGAGTGGGTTGCCATTCCCTTCTCCAGGGGATCTTCTCGACCCAGGGATCAAAGCCAGGTCTCCCGCATTGCAGGCAGATTCTTTACCATCTGAGCCACCAGGGAAGCCTGTGCTGTTCTCATACCCAGCGGCAAACCCAGCCTAAGCAAAGTCCAGAGCTACCCCCAGACTTGAGAGCTGGGGCCCAGTCTCTAAGGACTCAGAGTTACTGCCTCACCCCGTCGGCTGGGAACAGAAATAGAATCCATCTATTCTGGGACCTGGACACCAAGTCAGGTAGGGCTCTGCTCCCTCCTTCCTCCAGTGGCTCCAGGGTTGGGGGGAGGGCTGGGGTGGAGGTGGGGCACAGGCTAGGTGGCCCCAGAAGTGGCTGCCTTTTCTCCCTCCATAGCCCCAAGCCTCCGCCTGCTGCTCCGACCACCACCCTAGAGACTTTTTAAGACTGCACGGCAATGTGAGCCTAAATGCAAACTGGCTTCAGAAGTGACCATTTTTGTATCCCCTAGTAACTCTCAAAGTCCCCTCCCTCTCCTTGTTTCCCCTTCCCCCACGGTGAACTTTAAATCCTTCATCCATGGGGACCCACGGCGGAGAATCTGGGTTTTCTTTCCCAGCCCACTTGCCAGTCTGGCTTTTCTCTCCTTTGTTTGGATGCTCTTCTTTATGGCTCCTTGCCAACACACAGATGTAAACTATTGTCTGATTATTGAAAGAAAAAAAAATCCCAAACCCAGAAAAGCGCACGTGCCATCAGCACTAACGACTATAGAACTGTCTTCGTACAGTCAAGACCACGTGGTCTGCGGCCAGTGATAAGCCATCAGCCCCGGCTGCTCCAGGAACTTTGGCTTTCTCCAAAGTTTTAATAGAAATGAATCTAGGAAAACACAGCTGGCTCAGAAAGGGACTCCTCTGTGCCCTTGGGGCTTTGAGAGGCAGCCGTCAGTGTCACCTCCTTCCCAAGTTCACTGTCTCAGTACCTTCTGCCCCCTCTTCATGCAATCTTCCCCAGTCCGGTGACCTGTGACCTCAGGTTCCATATCCCTCACCCTCAACAAATCAGGTTGTAGTCAGGCCAAGTCCTACTAATAGTTTGGAGTGGAGGGAGCACTGGGTGAGGAGTCCAGGCCGGGTTTTACTCCCATGGCGGCTTACTGACTGCGTGGCCCTGGGCAAGTTCTTTCTCCCTGCCCAGTTTCCTTGTCTGCAAGCTAAGAGGGCTGAGCTGCATACATTCCTTCCATTTTTCCTTAAGCAAATATTTATTTAGCTCCTACTCTGTGCTGGACACAGAGGATGGAACTGGAAACAGGACAAACAAGGTCCTTGCCCCCTGGAGCGTACGGAACAGCAGGAGGAAGAGAAGAGAAAGCAAAAGACAACAAAGACTGAATATCCTTGTAAACTCCAACGACCTCAGAATGTTTTATTAATAGCAGCCTATGTGTCATCCTTCTGATTTATCGAGGATCAAAGTCTTTAGTGAAAGATGTAGGGGTTCTAGGATGTTCAGCATTGGCTTCTGGGAAGAAGTAAGAAGTGATAAGGCCTTCGTGGCCTGAAATCCCCACCCTCCTGGCCACCTCCGCAGCTCTCCTGAGCTCGGGACCTGCCCAGAACCGCCTCTAGATTTGTGTCTCTGCCCCCAAGCTGGGCGCCGGCAGCCATGACTCCATCCTCCACTTCCACCATGGGGAGTTTTCAGAAACAGCAGCCAGCGTGACACAACACCAACCTCTAGCTCCACCCTTCAGGGGAAATGTTATTTTTAGTCTTCTCTCTCTCTCCACAGGCCTCCGTGGGTGAGTCATTTCTGTTGCTAGTCCTGTGCGTCATGACTCCCAGACCTTGGGGCTGGTTGTCCTAACAAACCAGCTCACTCAACTCCATCTCTACTTGTAGTGCTCAGAAGACCCTGGTGTGGGATTAGCTGGGGGGCCCCAGGGCCCCCATATAAATGTTATATCAAATGACAGTGACCTGCAGACAAGCTGCAGGATGAAGCTGCCCGTGAGCTAGTAGAGTCATCCATCTGAGCATGTTGCTTCCATATTTCCTTTGCCTCCTGTTTATATTCATGGGTTTAGTCACTAAGTCATGTCTGACTCTTGTGACCCAGTAAACTTACGCCTGCCAGGCTCCTCTGTCCATGGGATTTCCCAGGTAACAATACTGGCGTGGGTTGCTATTTTCTCCTTCAGGGGATCTTCCCAACCCAGGGATCAAACCTAGGTCTCCCGCATTGCAGGCGGATTCTTTACCAGCTGAGCCACCAGGGAAGCCCAAAGGAGAAAGCTATTGGGTTTCCCAGGTAGCGCTAGTGGTAACGAACCTACCTGCCAATGCAGGAAACTTAAGTGATATGGGTTCGATCTCTGGGTCAGGAAGATCCCCTGGAGGAGGAAATGGCAACCCACTCCAGTATTCTTGCCTGGGAAACCCCATGGGCAGAGGAGCCTGGCAAGCTACAGTCCATGGGGTGGCAAAGAGTCAGACACGACTGAGGCTCTCAGCACACCAATGAACTGTGTATGGAGATTACAGATTGGGGCCTGGGTAGGGGAGGGGAAGGTGGGTTCCTTTTGATGTTTTTTTCATATTTTTGCTGTCTTCTGTTATCAAACTGATAACTCTCTGTTGTTAAAATGATTCTTCCTCTCTACTCTTCAAGTCTTCTATAAATTTGGAAACCTGAGCTGACTCCTGGGACTGTTTATAAAATTAATCAATGAGCTAGAAGGGATCCTCATAAGGTTCTCCCATGTACAAGGGACCGGAAGAGTATGTGTGCCAGGGAATGTGGACACAAGGTGGTAAGAGACACAAGGGGGGAAAAAAAAAAGAAAACAGTTGGCACAAGGCTCTTAGGTTTCCCAAAGATAAGATAAGGATTTAAGTTTTTCCAAGCTTTTGTTTTCACAATGTTCCAATGAATATTCCTGAGCACTCTACTTCATATATTTGTGACTGTATCTGTAAGATAAATTCCTAGCAGTAAAGTTGCTGGGTCAAAGAGCATGTGATTTAAAAATCTGGTACAGAGAACCAATTGCTCTCCACGAAGACAGTACCAAGTTACTGTCTTACTGGTAAGGTGCTTATATCCTTGTCAACATGACATACTCAAATCATTTCATCTTTGTCAACACGATAGTGGAAGTAGTATTACATTCTAGTTTAAATTTGCATTTCTCTTTTTGAGAACAAAATAAGCATCATTTCATATGGTTAGAAGCCAGTTTTATATTGGTTATTTTGGGTTTTGGTGAAAGGTTTTAGAGCTTTTGTCCATTTTATATTTGATTTTTTTTTTTTCGCACAAGTGGCCTGCCAGACTCCTCTGTTCATGGGATTCTCTAGGCAAGAATACTGGAGTGGGTTGCCATGTCCTCCTTCAGGGGATTTTCCTGACCCAGGGATCAAACCTGCATCTCTTGCGTCTCTGGAATTGACAGGCGGGTTCTTTACCACTAGAGCCACCTGGGAAGCAATCACTCAATAGTTCCCTGTTATTTGTCAGCTTTCCAGTGCTTTTAAAAAGAATCTTATTCAATGTTTTATTTAATCTTTCATTCATTTTCCATGGAAAGGTTAACCTAAATAACAAAGTCAACTGTTACCAGAGGGCTTCCCAGTGGCTCAGTGGTAAAGAATGTGTCTGCCAATGCAGGAGACACCAAAGACACAGGTTTGATCCCTGGGTTGGGAAGATCCCCTAGAGGAGGAAATGGCAAGCCACTCCAGTATCCTAGCTGGAGAATCCCAAGGACAGAGGAGTCTGGAGGGTTACAGCCCATGGGGTAGCAAAGAGTTGGACATGATTTAACGACTGAGCATGCATGCATGCACTCTTGAATTTTCTTACAAAAATTAGAAGCAGCAGCAGCTTATTTAGTTTTGAAATAATCCTTATCTTTATTGGCTTCACATTCCATTTATACAATTTTTTAAGGGAGAATTGAGGTTTTGTTTTAAATTTTCCTGTTTAAGAATATGATATGGCTTTCTGTTTCTTGAAATATTTTGTTTCTCAATAGCATTTTAAAGTTGTCTTCTTCTGTATAATTTATGTTTTTTGTTAAAGCTTTACTTTTTGGTTAAATATGCCTAGGCACTTGTTCGTTTTCATCATATTAATATAAATACTAAACCTTTAAATTTTACTGAGTTCTGCTTTAGTTCTATCCTGTAGGTTCTGCTATACACTAACTTAACTATTTTCATTATAAAAAAAATATTCAGATATATCCCTGATGATGTTTCAGTGGTAAAGAACCCACCTGCCAATGGAGGAGACATGGGTTTGATCCCTGGGTTGGGTAGATCCCCTGGAGAAGGAAATGGCAACCCACTCCAGTATTTTTGCCTGGGAAATCCTATAGATAGAAGGAGCCCGGTGGGCTACAGTCCACAGGGTTGCAAAAAGTTGACAATGACTTAGTGACTAAACAACAACAAATATCCCTGATGGTAGAGTTATACAAGAAAGAGTGTTTTAGCATTTCCAGGTAGAAGGGTTTTTCTTGTTTTCCTAATTTTATTATTAATTTTTAAATAATTGCCTTTTGATCAGAGAAGGTTTTAGTTAGTCTAATTTGGGGAATTTATTGAAGTTTTCATCATGGCCTTGTATACATAGTCAATCTTTTGACTACTCAAAGGGTACTTAGTAAAGGATATTCTCATGGTATAGAGTTCTATGCTTTTCAAGTATATTTACTCTATTAATTGCATTAGGTTATATTGATTAGCACCGAAAAGCACAATAAAAAGAAACTAAACTATCATACATGGGACTTAAATTTTTCTCAGTTATTGTATATTCTGGGTTTTGACTTGGAAATGGCTTGCTGGGTATAAAATTCATTGATAATGCATTGTAGACAAATCCATTCTTGCTCATCTGAGTGTTGTGATGAAATCTAAAAACAGCTTGAATTTTTTTTCAAGTCTCTTTACAGATGATTTGATGTTACTATCAGAAAGCCCAGGATTCTTTTGTATTAATATCTTTAAAGTCCAATAGCTTCTCTAGGATATGTCTCAAAGTTCGTCATTCTGGACTAAGGATTAATTTTTTTGTATAACAGAGTAACCCCTTTCAATCTGAATTATTCAATCATTTATACATGAAAAATGTTAAAATTGTATTTATTATTTCTGCCCTTTCTGTATTTTTGCAAGTATATTTTATCTACTATTTATCCTTCAGGTCTGTAAGCTTTCCTGCTTACCCTTTATAAGCCTTCGTTCATTTCCATTTAATTTCATTCATTTTCCTCACTCCCGTCCTGAGTGTGCTTGGCATGCTCCAAGCTGAGTTGATCTCTTATCTGCTCTTCCACTGTGGTCTTTATTTCTCGTCATCTTATTTGCCAAGTTCTGCCAGTACTTGTTTTGCCTCTTGTTGTCTTGCTAAATATTTTCTGAATTATTATATACTTGTCTTTTATTTTGTTTTTGTTTTACTTTTTGAACTTCTACATTTTAAAAATTATTGCCTCACTAAGGTGTTGTTTTTTTCTTATTAAATTCATGACAGTATATTGAGTCACAAATTTCATCTGTTATGTGGCACTATTTTTCTACTGATTTTTTTTTCAACTCTTACCCATTTGTTTTCCTTGTTTCTTTTATCCTTTTTCATATATAAGTACTGTGCTAGGTCCATTTGATTACTCATCTTAAGTGAGGGGAGGCTTTCTGAGTCAGCTATTTGCAAGAAATTTAAATTGGGGGAAGGCCAAGGCTATAATCGAAGGTAACAGGAACTCTCCTTAAACATAAGGTTTTATGAATGAGAAACAACTCTCAGTCATCAACTTTTAGTTTCTCCTCTTATAGGGACAGGCAGCAGCAAGGCTGCACACAAGGACATCTTTCTCCTTCCTCTGACTCACCAACACACTAAATGATGACTTTTTCATTATTCCTGAGTATTTGAGTCATCAGACTGCTCAGTTTTCTGGAACTCTGGTCATATCACATTGCCCTTTAACATAATGATGCTCCAAAATAAAGGGCTGCAGTTGAGCTGGCAGTCCCCATCATCACCGTCATTATTTTTTTTAATTTTACTTATTGATTTTTATTTTTGGCTGTGCCAGGCCTTTGTTGCAGTGCATGGGCCCTCTCCAGTCGAGGAGAGCAGGGGCTACTCTCTAATTGCAGCATTCAGTCTTCTCACTGTGGTGACCTCTCCTACTGTGGAGCACAGGCTTTAGGCATGTGGGCTCAGTAGTTGTGGCACATGGGCTTAGTTGCTCCTTAGATGCTTACATCTCAGCATCTGAGATCTTCCCCAACCAGGGATCAGACCGGTGTCGCCAGCATTGCAAGGTGGATTACTAACCAGTGAACCACCAGGGAAGCCCCACCACCATTATTGAATTCTGTAACCCAAACCTCCTTCTTCAATCCAGCTTAAAAACTAGGACATGGAACACAGGAAAGTGTGAAGTAATTTCCAAAATGAGATAGCTTCTGTGAAGGGCAAGGTCCTGATGGAATGCCCCACACATCTGAAGGCATACGTTCTCTGTTTAAGCCAAGAAGTCACCTACTGTCCTTAAAATATATACATATATATAGATAATACACACACACACACACACATATAATGTTATTTCAATTATGTTGTCTGGGAAGATAGATTATCCTGGAAAATAAAAGACATCAGCCTCTGCTAAAGCTAGGATTTTTAGAAGTAAAAGTAGGAGAACACTTCAGGCAAGAGCAACAAAAATAAACAAATGAGACTACAACAAACTAAAAAGGTTTTACACAACAAAGGAAACTATTAACAAAACAAAAGAGCAGCCTATGGAATGACAGAAGATATTCGCAAATGGTATCTCCAATAAGGGGTTAATATCCAAAATATATAAAAACCTCACAACTCAATATCAAAAACACAAGCAATCTAATTAAAAATGGACAGAGAACCTGACCAGACATATTCCCAAGGAAGACATAGAGATGGGCAAATCAGACACATGAAACAATGTTCAACATCACTAATCATCAGGAAAATACAAATCAAAATCACTTCTGTCAGAATATGCTATGCTAAGTCGCTTCAGTCGTGTCCGACTCTGTGCGACCCCATAGACAGCAGCCCACCAGGCTCCCCCGTCCCTGGGATTCTCCTGGCAAGAACACTGGAGTGGGTTGCCATTTCCTTCTCCAATGCAGGAAAGTGAAAAGTGAAAAGTGAAAGCGAAGTCGCTCAGTCGTGTCCGACTCTTAGCAGCCCCATGGACTGCAGCCTACCAGGCTCCTCCATCCATGGGATTTTCCAGGCAAGAGTACTGGAGTGGGGTGCCATTGCCTTCTCCGTCTGTCAGAATGGTTATTATCAAAAAGACAACAAAAAACAAGCATTGGTGAAGATGTTGAAAAAAAGAATCATCGTGCCCTATTGGTGGGAATGTAAATTGGTGCAGCCACTGTGGAAAACTATAGATATTCCTCAAAAAAATTTAAAATAGAACTGAAATACGATCCAGCAATCCTACTTCTGGGTATTTATCTAAAATAATTGAAATCAGGATCTCAAATAGATGTTCAAATGAACCTCAAATGAACACTCCCATGTTCATTGCAGGACTATTCATAAGAACGAAGATGTGGAAACAACTAAATGCCCATCAATGAGTACATGCTAAGTCACTTCAGTTGTGTCTGTCTCTTTGCGACCCTGTGGACTGTAGCCTGCCAGGCTCCCCTGTCTGTGGGATTCTCCAGGCAAGAACATAGGAGTGGGTTGCCATGCCCTCCTTCAGGGGATCTTCCCAACCTGGGGATCAAACCTGCCTCTCCTGCACTGTAGGTGGATTCTTCACTGCTGAGCCACAGGAAAAGTCCAAATGCCCACTGATAGATGAATGGATAAAGACAATGTGTTTATACATGCAATGGAATGATACGTAGCCTTTATAAAACAGAAGATAATTCTGCGTTATGTACCAACATGGATGAACCTGGAGGATATTATGCTAAGTGAAATAAGCCTGTCACAGGAAGACAAATGACGAATGATTCCTTTTTTTTTTTTTTTTTGAAGTCTTACGAGTCCTCTTTTTTTTTTTTAATTTTTATTGAATTTGTTACAATAAGATTTCCATTTTATGTTTTGGTTTTTTGGCCCCACAACATGTGGGATCTTAGTTCCCTGACCAGGGATGGAAACTGCAGCCCCTGCATTAGAAGCACAGAGTCTTAACCACTGGACCCCCAGGAAAGTCCCTGCATGATTCCTCTTATTCATTCCTTATAACAACTCTGCACAGGCTGCAAGATTATCCAACATTTTGCAAATGTATTGTTTAAGGCTCCGAGAAACCTGACAAGAGTCACCCAGTGAACAAGGTCCAAAGCCGGGATTTAAACACTGGTCCCCAAGTCTTCTATGCCGTGTTCTCTAGAGACTCAAGCAAGAACTGGTGCTTCTGAGGAAAGGAGAGTGGGAGGAGTCTAAGATCCTGGAGGGAAGCAGGCCTGATCCAGAGAAGGGACCCAGGGCTCAGGGGGAGACTTGCCCAGGGAACTTGCGATGCTGGGAGCCCCCTACCTCCATCCTCCAGCCTGCAATTTTCTATCGCCACCAGACAGCTGTTTGAAATACTACAGCTCCAATCCCCATGACCCTCTTGGAATTCTTCCACCATCCCCACGGCCTCAAAGTCCCAGTATGGGAAATTGTGCTTTAGAGGGATGTTATGAATATTAAGGAACAAGTGATTATAAATCTTTTGGCAAACAAACAGTCCTATAGAAATGTTAAATAACCGTATGTTCCCATTTAAGTTCATTTATAGTGTTTGGATGAAACTAAGACATTTTGCTCTTGTTTAGGACTTACACACTATTCAGTATTTGTAAAGAAATCATTAGCCACCTCTTACGTAAGTCTTAGGGAGGTTCTCAACATCTCCATGCCATCTGCTCCAAGGGATTGTCTTTTTTTGAGGGGGCAGTGCAGGGTTGGAGGTTTGGTCTACTCTGAATCCCCTGTAGTTGGCTGGGTCTGCTATGAATAGTCTTTTAATTATGTGACTTTACTCCGGTCAAAAGGCTTCATCAATTCACTGACTCTCCAAGGGCATTTACAGGTCATTAAAAAACTAAGCTCTGTACAACTGGCCTTCATCTTGGACTGCAGATAACATTCAATATGATTCCTTTCCACGTGTTTCCATTTTGTTGTGCAAAACATCATCCTCCTACCCCCACATCAGTGTGCATGTTTCTCCGAAATCCAATTATTCATAAAAACATGGGACCTGTATCTAGAATAAATGATATCCATAAGTGTTCCAGGAAACTTTAACCTTAACTACTTCATAATAATTAATGGCTCCAAATTAAGCCAGCAAGCCTTTCACTAGAGTTGCCAAAAAGGAACTTAACTTCTTTGAGAGCCTTTACTCCGCCCTCATCCCATGATTCTACAGAAGTTCCAAAGAGACATAGCAGAAAGGTGACGGTCATGGCAGATGGAGATGAAACATGTCTCTGGTTCTCTGCAGGCTGGACAGTCGACCCTCCACTTCCCTGAGATGGAGTCCCTCCCTCTAGATTCTTCCTCCAGTTGGCAGTGCCTCGGTTTTTCCTCTCTCCTCAGTGGAGTTAATGAGTGCTTTCCCCTATTTTGGCATCGCCTCCCATGTAAACTATTCCATGATTCAAGGAGGCCATCACATGGACCACAGTCTTCTGCGACTTCGTCTCCCCCTCACTTTGATTCCGTCTTCAAAGTCTGACCACAGCCAGTGCCCAGGGCCCTCTCTCTGGCCTGATTAGATTCCCCGGGCCCCCAGTACAAAGCATATAGGGATCTCGGGATCAGAAATGCCTCACCAGACTCTTCTACATCTTTAGTAAACTAAGACATTTTAAAGCAATAAAGTCTTCATTTACACTCTTTAAATATCTGTAGACAGTTATCACAGCCCTCAGTCAAGCAACACGCTAACCCAGTTCTGCCCTCTCTCAGAAAACACACACGAGCAGAATTTGTGCTATTTCAGAAGATCTTTATGTCACCAAACACTCTGACTCCCTTGTTATTCAGAAATGGAAGGTGAACACAGAGCACAGAGAAACTTCTCCTTTTCTTCATAAAAACTCCCTGTGCAGCCTACAAACAACGGGATGTGGGCAAATCATCCTCAGTAAATAGCATTTTATCGAGCAGGTTTTCATAGTAGTAAGATGTCTTCTCTTCCTTTTTTCTCTAAACTGCGTTTTCCCCTCTATTTCTGTTGGCTCTTATCCTCTGGTAAAAAGTGTGAATCTGCTCCTCATAGAAAACTTTGAACAGGCTTCACTATGAATTTTTGAAGGACAATGGTTATAATAGTAATCTGCGTGTGTGAGAGAGAGCCAAATAAGTGAGTGGCTAAATAAATAAATGACTAAATGAACATAACTGCAAAAAGAAATCATCAGGAAATAGGAGATAAGTTAAAAGAAGGAAGAAAATCTGGTTATTTTTCTACATTCAATACTCATGTTGTACTGTGACTGAAGCAGTAAATCCTAAGAAAACTGTGATGACTAAGAAAGGCACGTAGCAATTTGCCGGCTTTGGCAACAGACAGTCTTAAACTTAAATCCTGGCCCCACCACTTAGAACCTCCTAAACCTCTCCAAACCTCAGTTTTCTCTTCTTCCTGAGGCAGGTCAAAACAGCCGTCATTCCCACGTCACAGGACTTACAATAGAATTATGTCTTAAATTGCTTGCCACTGTGCCTCGCGCAGGGAGTGCTCAACAAATATTGTAATGATCTCTGGATGACATTCTAGCAAGTGTGAAAGACACTTCTTTTGGCTAAATACACAACATGCATCCCACTGACCTGTTCTTTCCTATCTTCTAATTCTCATCTCCTATTTTTAAATCCTTAGTGTTTATTTTACTGAAGTAATTCCCATACTCGTTTCAGATCAGGATTCAGTAAGTAATGCCTTGCCTGTGTCTTGCCCAGCTTTTGGAGGACAAGGTCAAAGACTGAGGTGGTGGTGGCCCCATCTGCAGCTGTGCTCCAAGTCCTCTCGTTGTCCCACCCTTCCCGTTTTTGATGATGCAACTTCACTGGAGCATAAAATAAAGGAGAGTGCTCCAGCAAGTAAAGAAATGTCTCTAACATAAATCAGAAGAGGGAGAAAGGCAACTGAACATTTTTCAAATTCTAAAGGTATCGTTCGAATGGTCTCTCTTCCAGCATGTCTTATCTGAAGTTGGAGAAGAGATTCCCGGAATCCTCTCTGCCAATAAAACTTGGAAGTTTTGCAAGAACCCCCAAGAAGGCAGGCATCTTAGACCTGGTGCCGCCATGTTGCCTGTAAACTCAATCTGGGTCCCATCCTGTTAGTCTCCTCAAAGCAAAACCGCACAGCTGAGGTTGTCCTGGACACGATCACAACTGACAAGCGGGTTGAGAAGAGAAAAGGGAGCCAGGAGTGAGTTTGCTATGAGTGGGAAAGGAGGGAGCAGCAGGACTATTTAGCTGAGACACTTGGGGACTGAAGGCTTCACATGATTAAGAAAATAATGAATCCTCAGCTTAACAGCTGTTGGCTAGGGAGACATCAGCTCGCCATTTTTATTTAGGGCTCCATTGTCTTCACAGAGATTGGGATGTCTGTGCAAGACAGGCTGCCTGGTGTGGTTGAGAGCCCCCAGTTTGTCACAAGCAGAGGACGCTGAGTCCACAGATGGAAAAATTATGTGCCAGCCCCCATGGTCAGCTTTTGCAGGAACTGTCTCAGTTAATCCTCACAAAACTCCCTGTGAGTAAGGTGTGGTGGCTAGTTCCCACTTAACAGAAGGAGAAACTGAATGGAGGGATATGAAGTAACTTGATCACGCTCATAAAGGGTCAGGATTCCTGCTCCAGTACAGGGACTTCTAGGCCACATTCCTAACCACTGTGCAATCTGGCCTCCTTAGCGACCTGGAAAGAAGCATGCATGGATGCTCAGTCGCTCAGTCATGTCCAAATCCATGTGACCCCATGGACTGTAGCCCACCAGGGTCCTCTGTCCCTGGGATCCTCCAGGTAAGAATACTAGAGTGGGTTGCCATTTCCTTCTCCAGCGGATCTTCCAGGAATCAGACCCAAGTCTCTTGCATCTGCTACATTGGTAGGTGGATTCTTTAACACTGAGCCACCCAGGAAGCCACCTGGGAAAGAAACTGATGTTTTAAGGTGAACTTTGGTGATGGTTACCTAAGCCCTGTCCTAGGCCCAAGACACATCAGGGTTGCTGAAAGGGCATTTTTTACTTCAGTATGGCTGGTGGAAATGTGGATATTCCAGGATGTTCATCCGGAAGAAGACAGAGACTTGGTGGAGGAGAGAACGTGGAGTGGTAAGGTGTATATGTGATATACAAGACACATGTCCTCACTCACTCACTTACTCACGTGTCCATGAGAAGCTTCAGGCAAGATGGTGCTCATCCTTCTTCACCAGTGACCCCTGCCAGGTACTGTGGTCACACACGCTTATCTCTCCCTTAGCATCCTCACCCATCATACTCCTCAAATCCTGACCTCCTGGCTAGCATACTCCTTCCCATTACCTGGATACCCAGATTTCCACTTGGAACATGGATCTTCGTTTCTCTTTGTTCTTTGAAAGCACGAGACACAGAGGCTTGCTGCTTACTTATTATGTCCTTCTGCTTAAAATCCTGGCTGAAGTTGATAGAACCAAAATTAAATCACAGTAGATAAAGAACTTAATGTTAAATAAAAGTAACACTTCTTTTTAAAAAAGTTTTAATGAGCGTTCATGTCATTCTGACTACTGGAAACTTCTTCCCATGAAATTCATATATTTTCTTTGGTCACTTTACATTTGTACTTCTTTCAACTGGGTTTTTGCAACTCGGAGATCAAGTTTGTTACATAACAACATTAACAGCTAATCAATTAGGCTCCCCTTTGCCATTTTCTTGAGCAGGACTAGAGGAGCCAAGACCTAATAGAATTTTGTGGGAACCTGTTTGGAGGCTGAGCTTCTCCTTAGACTCTAAGGTTCGGATTCCAAGCCAGAGCTGTGCTTCTCCTAACGAGGGAAACGGATGTGAGAGTCACCATGATATGGATTCATAAGCTCTTTTCTGAAGCTCTTTGAACCAACATGACTGAAGATTTTTTCAATTTCAGAGGAGAAATGTGCACATACTATGGATTATGTAACTTCTCCCTTTGGTGTCTGGGACAGCACCCCCTAATCAGACACATTAATATGTCTGCAGGTGAATATATGAATATTCCCACTAAGTGGGGTAAATGTGAAATAAAAACATCAGGCCAGGTTAGCTGTGTCATAACTTTAGATCAGATCATGGTTGCCACATGAGTTTCCTTTGGTTTTCAGTGGTTTTGGATTGGAGATTTATGGGGAAGAGATGTGGACCTGCAGATCAATGCAATTCGCTGTCGTTTATTGATCATTGGTTTGTGTTGTTGTTCAGTCACTCAGTCATGTCCAACTCTTTGCCACCCCATGGACTGTAGCCAGCAAGGTTTCCCTTCACTATCTCCCAGAGTTGGCTCAAAGTCATGACCATGGAGTCGATGATGTCATCCAACAATCTCACTCTCTGTCATCCCCTTCTCCTGCCTTCAATCTTTCCCAGCGTCAGGGTCTCTTGGTTTTGTATGCTCATGTGTAAGCTCAGCAGACAGGTAATTGCAGCAGAGGAAGGTAGTTCTGTTCTCAGCTTCGTGCCATAGATCAGGAAACTCCCAAATGGAGAGAGTCTAGGAAAACGGCCTGAGGTCTCAGAGCTAGACCGGGACTCAGAGCTGGGTATCTCAAGCCATTCGAGGCGGCCATGATGTTCTCCTCCTGAGAAAATAACCGGCTTTGGAAGGGTTTTTTTTCCCTCAAAATGACAGCTTTTTGTATCTCCCCATCTAACTGGAAGCCCCCGGCTCCTTGGCGTCCCTCCTCACGGACCATCGTCTCTGGGGGCTGGTCCTGGCTCCTTCCGCAGGGCCTCTCTCCTTCTCTTGCTCAAGTTATTTTAAAAATAGTTGAGTGCCCCAGACATTCTTGAAGCAGTCACTTCCTTCCCTTCTCCTTTATTAATGGGTTTATTTCTTTGGCCTCCCCAGCGCTGCTCTGAGGCACGGTGGAAGGCCTGTTTATTGCCTTTGGCTGACATTACCTTTCTCCTCCTCCACCCACAACCTTATCTTCTCCCCGCCAGTGGGACTAACCTTTGTGCCTTTCCTCCTCTGGTCTTCCCTCTCCTACTCTGCATTTTTCTGGGGTGAGCCTTCTCCCCACCCCCACCCCCAACCCCCGGGTGGGGGATGGGGCAGAATTTCTGAGTGCGGCTCCGGCTTGGGGAACTACAGCCTGCTCCTGGCCCCTGTTCCTCTGCAAGGGCCTGACTGTGAGGGAGTCACACTCGGTATCAAAAATGTCCAAGCTCCATGTGAAATTCTGACCATCTTCAATGTTCTTTGGCATTTCATATTCTCCCCAGGGCCAGTACTTTGGCTACCTGATGTGAAGAGCCAACTCATTGGAAAAGGCCCTGATGCTGGGAAAGACTGAAGGCAGGAGGAGAAGGGGGTGACAGAGGATGAGATGGTTAGATGGTATCACTGACTCAACGAACATGAGTTTGAACAGACTCTGGGAGATGGTGAAAGACAGGGAAGTCTGGCGTGCTGCAGTCCACGGGGCTGCAAAGAGTTGGACACTACTGAGTGACTAAACAACTTCTCCCAGGGTGCCCATGCTCTCAAGCAGGCAAGGCCTGAAGCTGGGGCTTTTCTTATTGGAAATCTAGTGCAGGATCACGTGCCCCTGGGCAGCTCCTGGCGGCTTTGTGAGGACAGTGGTTGTGGTGAGTCGACACCAAAGGAACCTGTGCCACGTGGGGCTTCTGCTCTCCCAGCCTTTTTGGAAGGGGCCCCTGGCTGTTTAGGCAGGACTGGCTGGGGGTGGGGCTGATACAGTTTGCAGTTCCTGGCTCACCCGTTGGGGGACCTCCCAAGCAATGTCTTAATTAACCTCTTTTCCTTCACGCCTCACCTATAAAACGAGAGTTATGGGAATATCACTGCCCTTTCACCAGTTCCAATGCATGCTTTTTCACACCACCAAGCAATTCTCCCATGCCAGTGGAGGGTCCTACAATCCTGCTCAGCTGTCACTCTGTGTACCTGGAGACGGCATCGGATCCCCCATGTTAAGGGTTCAGTTCTAACAAGACTCCTCTTCAGGTATCAATGGCAAGTCCAGGTTGTCACCTGTGCTTCTGACTCACTGGCTCTCAATCAGAGGTTCCCATGACCCCATCCTTGGGTTTGATTAGTTTGCTAGAGGAGCTCGCAGAGCTCAGACATTTACTTAACTTTTACCAGCTTATCTCCCAGGTGGCACTAGTGGTAAAGAAACCAAAATGCCAGAGACGTAAGAGATGCAGTTTTTGATCCCTGGGTTGGGAAGATCCCCTGGATCTCCTGAATGGCAATCCGTTCCAGTATTGCCTGGAGAATCCCTTGGGCAGGAGAGCCCAGCAGGCTACAGTCCATAAGGTTGCAAAGAGTCATACACGACAGAATGACTTAACATGCATGCATGCATCAGCTTATTATGAAAGGATGTGACTCAGGGCAAGCACAAAGCTTCCACCATGTCCCGGCGGGTTCCTCTACCAAAATCTCCATGTGTTCACCACTCCAGAAGCTCTCTGAACCTGGTTCAGTACATGGACATGAGCGATGAAATCACTGGCCACTGGTGATGGATTCAACCTCCAGCCCATCTCTAGTCTGTGGAGGCCTAGAGTGGGACTGAAAGTTCCAATCCTCCAGGCATGGGGCAGGTTGCCCTGGCAACCAGCCCCCCACCGCCATTACTGATAGGCTTTCCAAGAATCACTTTATTAACATAACAAAAAATAGCTTTCCCACTCCATCACAGAAGAAATCCCAATGGTTTTAGGATCTCTGTTCCTGGAACATGGACTGAAACCAACTATGTATTTCTTATTATAAATCATAACATTACAACCACCAAAGCCGTTGACTTGTTTTGAGGAATAAGTCAATTAAATGAGCAAATGTGTGTGGAGGCTTCCACACTCTGTCAGCTCTCTGGACAGAGTTCTCACTACCCCCAAAATCTTCTGTGCTCCAGTGTGAAGTTCTAAGGCCACCAGGGCTTACAAGTGCTAAGATTGTTATCTCTCACTAGTTTCTGTCTCATCAGTCATTCTTTAATTGCTTCATTTTACAGATAAGGAAAGACAATTCCATAAACTTGCCGAGGATAGGAACCCCCACACACATAGGGCTGAAACTAAAACCCAAGGGTCGGGTTCTGAGTCGATGCTCCCTACTCGGGTGACCAACCATCCTGGCTTTCTAGGGACTCTTTCCGTTTTAGCACCAGAAGTTCCTCTTCTCAGAAAACCCTCAGCCCAGCTGGTCACTCCAGCCCTCTGGTATTCGTAAGTCTTGTTGCTTTATTAATCAAAATAGTATGTTTGTTGTGTTTACGACTATTTTGTTGTTGTTTTTCAGTTGCTAAGTTGTGCTCGACTCTTTGCAACCCCATGGACTGCAGCTTGCCAGGCTTCCCTGTCCTTCACCATCTCCCAGAGTTTGCTCAAACTATGTCCATTGAGTCAGTGATGCCATCCAACCATTTTATCCTCTGTTGCCCCCTTTTCTTCCTGCTCTCAATCTTTTCTGGCACAACTATTCACATGGGGAAAAAACCCTTCACATGCCAGTTCTCTATACAGGCAATATTTTTAAGCCCCTGAATCCTAACATTTTATAAAATAAGTGTTTTCAGTTAGGCATACTGTTTGTTTTTAATTACCTTCCATATCACAGCTCATTAGACTTCTTCAAACCAAGTGAGTAATCTGTAGCTGGCTGTCCAGAGGGAGGGGATGGGCTTTCAAATTGACTGAGAATGAGTTCAATGCTGTTAATTTAAAAGACAAAAATCATGAAGTTCTAACTAACTTTGGAGAGTAGCTTACAATCCATCAGACTTAATCCCCACATTTGAAAAATGTTGGCCTTCTGGAAACCATTATAAGAAGCTTTTGTTGCAAACACACTGATGGAGGAGAAATGCTATGCAAACTAAAACATTAAATGATGTTATTAATCCAAATATCTTGCCACAGTGGCTGTTTCTTTTGGAAGAGAGTGGGCAAATCTAAGGCTTGGCCTGAAATTTGCAGGAACTCAATAAAAGTGATTATGGCTCCCATCGGTTTAATCTATAAAAATATTTATTGCATGCTCAATAGATGCTTGCCACAGGTGTTGGCTATTAAAAAGTAAATTATATTAAATAAGACAGAAAATGGCTGCTGTCCTCATGGAGCCTAGTGTAGCAAAAAAGAGAAAACTAATAGAATTGCACAAATAAGGATAAACTGTATTTGTGACAAGTGTCATGAATTAGAGTGCTGGGGACTCTGGGAATGTTTCACAGGAAACCAAATCTAAACAAGCTGAAACTTGAAGGATTAGTTAGCCAGACTCGGACTTGGTGAAGTAGCATTTCAGGTGGTGAGACCAACACAGGCAAAGACCCTCTCATGGGAAAAGGGTTTGGCGTATACCGAGATTCTGACTGCAGTCATGAAGTTAAAAGATGCTTGCTCCTTGGAAGAAAAGCTATGACAAACCTAGACAGCATATTAAAAAGCAGAGACATCACTTTGCCCGCAAAAGTCTGTATAGTCAAAGCTGTGGTTTTTCCAGTAGTCATGTACGGTGTGAGAGCTGGACCATAAGGAAGGCTGAGCACCGAAGAATTGATGCTTTCAAATTGTGGTACTGGAGAAGACTCCTGAGAATCCCTTGGATAGCAAGGAGATCAAACCAGTCAATCCTAAAGGAAATCAACCTTGAGTATTCATTAGAAGGACTGATATTGAAGCTGAAGCTCCAATACTTTGGCTACCTGATGCAAAGAGCTGACTTATTGGAAAAGACCCTGATGCTGCAAAAGATTCAGGGTAGGAGGAGAAGGGGGCGACAGAGGATGAGATAGTCAGATGACATCACTGTCTCAATGGACATGAGTATGAGCAAACTCCAGGAGGTGGTGAAGGACAGGAAAGCTGGCATGCTGCAGTCCATGGGATCATAGCAGGTTGGACATGATTTAGCAACTGAACAATCACAGCAAAGATTTGAAAGGTCAATGGGCCACTGATTTGATAGGCATTGGAATATTTCAATTCCTACTACAGATGATAACAACATTTTTGTAAACTCTACCAGCACTCAGACCCTCTTTAGTGGTCCACATGCCACATATGCCCTAGAATCTTCCAGTCAACCCTAGTGATGTCATGGCATCACTGTTCCAAAAGAATTGACATCAGCATCTTGAAGAGATATTATCAGCTCTATGTTTATTGTAGCACTATTCACAGTAGCCAGGATATAGAAACAAACGTCCATGGACAAATGAATGGATTAAAAAACATTTGTATTGTCTATAGAATAACTGGAATGTTATTCAGCCTTCAAAAGGAAGACATTCTGCTATACATGAAAATATTGATGAATCTTGAAACCATTATGTTAAAGGAAATAAGCTGGTCACAGAAGGACAAGTACCACACAATTCCACTTATTATACGAGGTATCTAAAGTAGTCAGATTCATTGAGGCAAAGAATAGAATGGTGGTACCAGGGGCTGAGGGAAAGGAAAAATGAAAGTCCCTATTCCATTGAGCATAAAGTTTCAGTTATGCAAAATGAATAAATTCTAGAGATTTGCTGTATAACTCTGTGCCTGTTGGTAGCAATGCTGAATCACATGCTTTAAAACCCACCTGGATAAATCTTATGTTAAGTGTTCTTACCACAATAAAATAAAATAAAAACTTTAAAAACTCTGTGGATATCTGAGAAAACTGGGAAGTCGAGTGGGAAAGTACCAAATGCCTAAATAAATATGTGACTAACCTTTACTGTTTATATTTGATACACGAGCCTCATTTACCACCATCTTGTTGTCTATATGATAATCATTGATCATGTTATAAACATTCACTTGAGTTATTGTTTATTTTTAATATTGTTATTATTATTATTTAATTCTACAAAAATTATTTATTTACTTATTAGTATATGGCTATGTTGGGTCTTAGTTACAGCACTCGAGATCTTCTTACATCATGTGGGATCTTTCCTTGCAGCACTTAGACTCTTTAGTTGTGGCTTGTGGGCTCAAGAGCACGCAGCTCAGTAGTTATGGCATGGGCTTAGTTGCTCTGCTGTATGTGGGATCTTAGTTCCCAGACCAAGGATTGAACTTGTGTCCCCTGCATTGCAAGATGAATTCTTAACCACTGGACCACCAGGGAAATCCTGTATTTTTTGGTTTGCTTGTTACTGGAGATTGTATAAAATATTGATGGAGTTTGCCTGGACAAATTACTTTCTCTGTTCCCCTGCTTCCTCATTCATGGTTAATAATGGTGTCTCCTGTGAAGTTTAAGCATTAAATTAAATTATATTTGTAAGAGATTCAGCCCAGCATCTGACACTTAGCGATTAACAAATATTAGCTGTAATTCTCTTTATACACTGAAGTTCGGCATGAATCAAAGAAGGAACACAGCAATAAAAGCAAAGCAGTCATGGATTTGAAACCATCTTAAACAAACAGACCCAAAGTCAGAAAACTTCAAAGACAAGATTATCTATCTCATGCTGTAGTTTCTAAAAACATAGATGAAAACTCTCCAAGAAGAAAAAATACTCAACTTGAAAAAATAAATATCAGGTAGTAAAAGAGCTTCCCAGGTGGTGCCAGTGGTAAAGAATCTGCCTGCAATGCAGGATAAGCAAGTTTGATCCCAGGGTCGGAAAGATCCCCTGGAGAAGGAAATGGCAACCCGCTCCAGTATTCTTGCCTGGGAAATCCCATGGACAGAGGAGCCTGGCGGGCTACAGTCCAGGGGTTGCAAAGAGTCAGACACGACTAAGCGACTCAGCACACACACACGAAGGACAATGAGAGTTCTTTGTCCTTTGGATTTCCTTCCACTGTAAATAGAGATATGCTGGATGCGCAGTGTGTGTTGTGCAATTGAACAGTCTCTCACACTTCCACTGAACCCTGCTAAGCCTTAGGATTTTGGAAGATAAGGACTGTTAATGATCTTTTCCCTTGTACTATGTATGGTACCCATGAAAAATGGAGTTTCCATGTAATATGTAATGCTACAAGGGAACAAAATAAAAGGGTAGAGGTGATGCTGTGTTGTATATGAGGGTGCAATTCAGTAGCTATAGACTTCAAGCAAAGTGGATGTAAACTCAACACAAAAGCAATGTTTTGTATTTTACTGTGTCTTACTGGATAGCACAAAATGGAAAATAAAATATATCTTTAATTTATTTTGATTTGCAATGGTCCCTTAGGTGTCCTCGAGGGATTGGTTGCAGACTCACTGGAACCCCAAATCCAGGTTCCATGGTTTGTCCTCCATATCTACTGGTTCTGCATCCAAGTAGTATTTTGTGCTTAGTTAACAACTAAAATTTGTTTTCCTGAATGTTATTGCTGATTTCAGTTCTATTTTAGTGTTTTAAAAATGCATACAGGTCAACTTTTTGATTATATCTTGCAAGAAGTATGCATTTGTAAATGCATACATATTTACATGTATATGCATTGAATTTACTGAACAAGCTAGAATTCTTAAGACATTAAGAAAAGTCAACCTTATTCTTTTTCACCACGTGCTTTTCAAGCTTGTTTTTTAACTTGTTTTTCTCCACTCTTAGCTTAAACATCAATCATGTTCATAGTTTATCTGCTACTTTTCAGATGATGAAAGTTCAGCCCTGTATAACAATTGCATGTTGCCATTTTGTCATTTGAGTAAAAATCTCCCTTTCTCTGGTGGCTTAGGAGCCTGCAGCGGGGGTTGGAATCTTTGACCATCTTCTTTTCTGATATCTGGCTCCAGCATCTTATCTATCTGCAAGCTGCTATTTTAAACCCCACAGGCTTCCCCAATGGCTCAGCGGTAAAGAATTTGCTTGCTAGGGTAGGAGACACGGGTTCAGTCCCTGTGTTGGGAAGAGGCCCTGAAGGAAGAAATGGCAACCCACTCCAGTATGCTCACCTGGGAAATCCCATGGACAGAGGAGCCTGGCAGGCTACAGTCCCTAGCATGGCAAAGAGTAGAACACAGCTGAGCACACACACACATTTTAAACCCCTCCAGGGTTGAGCATGGGCGCCTAGGGGAAGGTAGGAGAAGAGAAGACAGCTAAAGGAAAGGAAAGTCTTACATGGCTGGTGCAGTTGGAAGATGGAGTGAATGTCCTTTGCATACATTCAACTCCTTGTGATGACACAGTCTTTCTAAAGACTTCAGATGATTTATCTCTCCTTTGGAGTCACCTTGGCCAGAGTCTTTTTCAAGATGATACAATCCAGCTTGATTTAATTTGGCCCATGGGGAACTCATCGGTTCCTGTCTCTCTCTAATAAGGGAACCCAAGTCAAGCTTTTCAAATTATATTCTTGAAGCCCTGCCTCTTGACTTGAAAACCCTCCCCTCTTCCCCCATGGGAGAGACACATGGCCTACTGGACATTCCAAAAATAATAGTCAACACAGGCCTCTTCAACTGCAATGAATTCTTTGTCTCCTCTTTTATAGCCTAGAAGGGAGTAGGCTAATGCTGGCAGAAGACATCACAGTTCTTAGCTCATTCTGCAGAGACAATTTAGCACCTTCCAAGGGCTGCAGATGGTGCACCCCGGTGGCTCAGATGGTAAAGAATCTGCCTGCAGTTCGAGACACCCAGGTTCGCTCCCTGAATCAGAAAAATCACCTTGAGAAGGAAATGGCAACCCACTCTAGTATTCTTACCTAGAGAATCCCATGAACTGAGGAGCCTGGCAGGCTACAGTCCATGGGATTGTGAAGAGTGAGACACGATTGAGTGACTAACACTTTTCGAGAAGTATAGCATGTGGAGGTAATCAACAACTCTTATACTTGTCCTCAGATTTGGGGGCCTTAGCTGAAAGTCTGAGTCAACAAGAAAAGTTCCATCTTCACATAGTATTATAAATATGTCATGCATTCCTACTGGTAGCTCTTAGACATATTATTATTTAAATAAGATTCCTTGACAAAATAAATTTGGAAAACTCTGCTCTTGTGTTTTGCTTTTAAGCATGATGTAAGCTACTGCTTTGAGATAAAATTTTAATCATGTTGAGGGAGTATTCTATATGCAATTTATGTAACTTTTTTTTTTTATCAGAAATGGATACAGAATTTTGTTAAATGCCTTTTGACATTTGTCAAGATGAACATAACATTCGTCTCCTTTGACCTATTGATGTGATCAATGATATTTTTAGATTTCCTAATATTGAATCATTCATAGTTTTCTAGATCATTATGTTTTTAATATAAGAATAGATTAAACTTGCTAGTGTTTTATTTGCTTTGTGTCTGTATGCATAAGTGAGTTTAGTCAAAAAATTTTGTGCCATCTTTGTCAGGTTTCAAATATGCTAGCTTTTAAAATATGCAAAGCATTCCATATATTATTCAAGTCATAGTCCTTTAAAACGTCTTTTTATTAAAGCATAATATATCTGTAGAAAAGTAGACGTATCAATTAATTTTCAAAAAGTAACCACACCTGAGTTACCAACACCCAAATCAAAAAACTCTTAACATCAGCACTCCAAACTTTTCTGCTAACTGAGGTAAACTTAGAGAGGAAGAGGAACTCTCCCTTCTGTCTAAGGGTAACCACTACCTTGGCTGAGCAGAGGTTAATATTATCTGGTTTTATACCTTATCTACATAGACTCACACAGACGTACTCTTTTGTGTTGGTGTTCTTTAAGTCGCTATTATGATCATGAGATTCAGGCATATCATTGTGTGTGCTTGTATGCAGTTCATTTTCATTGAAATATAATACCCCATTGTATGCATATAATAAGGAACGCTTATCCTTTCTGCTGTCGATGGGCATTGGGTTATTTTTAGTTTGCAGCTGTTACAAGTACTGCTTCTGTGAACAAGCTAGTGCATGCTGTTCTTTTAAATATATGAACATATATGTCTCAGGTATATAATAGACGATAGATCTACCCATCTGTCTCACAACACAACCCCAAAATAGAAGAAGCAAAAACAGAATTTCAAGGAGATATAATTCAAAAGTAGTAACTGGAGGATTCTACACCTTATTTTTAATAATAAAATAACTAGAAAGAATATCAACAAGGAACAAAAGACTTTAACATAGGAATAAATCTGGTGGCTCAGTGGTAAGGAATGTGCCTGCCAATGCAGGAGACGCAGGTTCGATCCCTAGGTTGGAAAGATCCCCTGAAGAAGGAAATGGCAACCCACTCCAGTATTCTTGCCTGGGAAATCCCATGGACAGAGGAGCCTGGCAGGTTACAGCAGTCCTTGGGGTGGTCAAGGCTCAGATACAACTTAGAATTAAGCCACAACTATGAAATCTTCATTACTTGAAGCTAGGCAAAGCCTTCTTATGATACCAAAAGCACAACGACAAAACAAAAACTAGGTAAGTTAGACTTCACAAAAATTAAAAATCTTGTGCTTCAATGAAGATCATTCAGAAAGCAAAAAGACAACCCACAAAACGGGAGGATATATTTGTAAATCATGTATCTGATAAGGGGCTTGTATCTAGAATCATAAAGGACTCTTATAACTCAATAATAAAAAGAAAATGACCCAATTTCAAAATTGGCAATGGATATGAAGAGACATTTCTTCAAAGAAGATAGACAAATGGCCAATAAGCACATGAAAATATTAGTCATCAAGAAAATACAAATCAAAGTCACTATGAGATAACACTTCACACTCACTCTGAGAGCTATAATCAGAAAGACAGATAATAACAAGTGTTGACAAGGTTGTGGAGAAAGTGAAACCCTCGTATATTGCTAATGGTGATGAAAAATGGTGCAGTCACTTTGGAAAGCAGTCTGAAGCTCCTCAAAAGATTAAATGTTGAATGACCAGCAATTATATACTTATACCCTCCAAGATAAATGAAAACATATGCGGATATTATTCCATTGAAAAAAGGAATAAAAAATATAAAGGAATAAAATGAAAGGCCATGAAATACTGATACATGCATGCCACATCATGGATAAATCTTGACTGCATTTTGCCCAGTGGGGGGAAAATAATCACAAAGACTGCATATTGCATGATTTTATTTATATGGATGATCCAGATCAGGCAAATCCATAGAGACAGAAAGTAAATTAGTGATTGCCTGGAGAGGGAAGATTTGTTGTTCAGTCACTAAGTTGTGTCCGACTCTTTTATGATTTACCAGGCATGAATACTGCAGTGGGTTGCCGTTTCCTTCTCTAAGGGATCTTCCCAACTCTGGGATCGAACCTGTGTCTCCTGCATTAGCAGGCGGGTTCATTAACACTGAGCCACCAGGCGTGATTTAGGAGGAGGGAAATGGGGATCGGCTGCCATTTGGTCTATGTTATGGATAATAAAACGTTCTGAAGTTGATCGTCATGATAGTTGCACAACTCTGAATGCACCAAGAAGCATTGACTTGTACCCTTTAGCTGGATGGATGACATGTGAGTTATATTTCAGTACTGTGAAGAAAGCTGAGCACCAAAGAATTGATGCTTTTGAACTGTGGTGTTGGAGAAGACTCTTGAGAGTCCCTTGGACTGCAAGGAGATCCAACCAGTCTATTCCAAAGGAGATCAGCCCTGGGTGTTCTTTGGAAGGAATGATGCTAAAGCTGAAACTCCAGTACTTTGGCCACCTCATGCAAAGAGTTGACTCATTGGAAAAGACTCTGATGCTGGGAGGGATTGGGGGCAGGAGGAAAGGGGGACGACAGAGGATGAGATAGCTGGATGGCATCAGTGACTCGATGGACTTGAGTTTGAGTGAACTCCGGGAGTTGGTGATGGACAGGGAAGCCTGGCGTGCTGCGATTCATGGGATCGCAAAGAGTTGGAACAACTGAGCGACTGAACTGAACTGAAAGCTATTTTAAAAAGTAACAATCTCAGTCTTCAACCATTCATACTTACATTCTTTAAAAGGATTATTTTTCTTTAATATTTCTCATGGTGCTCAGGACACACTGCTAACTGGTCAGGAAGATCAGTAGATCAATAGAGTAAGAACTTGAGTCAAACTAGATGGACTGAATAGACCAGACGCCTTCAGATTTCTCCATGGACACAGACCAAGACCCTCTTACACAGACTTAGGCCATCTGATCTGATGAAGAACAGAGCCCTTTCCTGGGTTGCATGAGAAGGGGACGCACCCCAAACAGCACGACAACCAAGCTACCCGCTGGCGCGCTCCTATCTGCGTGGCTGATAAGGACCATCTGATGCAATGAGGCCATTCTCTCCACAAAGTCACAATATTTATTTTAACACCAGTGAGTATTGAGTGTGTGTATATATCTATAGAGTGATAAAACATTGCTCTAATATGTACACAGGGTCTGAACAAAATCAATTCATCAGGGTAATCATGCAGGCCTATGTATGAGAGAGTTTGTTTATACAGGGGGTTGATAGAGCACAGTGACAGAAGCCAAGGAGAAGCACTGTCTAGTACTCATAATGTATGTTATATACTTCACAATATGAGCATGATATAAATAATTAAGAGCATGGATTGGTGTTAGCCCCAGTGTGAATAAGAGAGAATGTTAGAATATCTGCTCCAATATTTTGCTCCTAGTGGGAGGGTGGAAATGCACAGCTTGGTCACGCCTACCACACATTTTAGAGACATCCTTTATCAAGCATCATCCCGTGTGATGACCGATTTTCCTACTCAATGACTGCTATTCCTGTAGATATGATTTCAAAGCATTTTATTTGTAAGTTAAAAAAAAATGTTTCTACTGTCTATCTGTAGGAAGGTCCACATGGAAAGAAATTACACTGTGAAATAGCGCTAGAAAAGGCAACTATTTGAACTTCTTCGATGCCAGTACTTTCTCAGAAGTGTCCTATTCAGGAAGCTTAATTAGCAAGATATTAACAAGTCTATATGTAATTTATCTTTCCCCAAGCACCCTTGCTGTCTACCTAGGGAAGAGCACTATACTGATAGTTAGCTCATGTCCCCAGGGACCTCTCCTCCCCCTAATACATATGTATTAATTCCCATTAACCTCATTTAGAGTGGGGAGCATGTGGGCATGAAGAAGGCAGATGGCAGTGAGTGTCTGTTACGGTATATGAGTAACTCTTCCTACTATCATCCAGCCATTATTTACTCAATGAATTCACATTGTGAGTAACTCATTTTTGAAGATGGGTTCATTTTCCTCCAGGATTACCAGCAAAGACATGAATGCCCTCCTACTCTTTCCTCCAGCTAGAAGTTACAGTAGCTGTGCATGACCCTGAAAAAAAAGAAACTCTCCGAATGAACGCAGATATTTGCAGACAGAGGGGCGCTGGAAGAGCCCTTGTGAAGGTGCAGTTGCCAAGGCCCCAGGAGTTTCTCTCACAGAGATGCTGGGCCCATGAATCACGCCTACTCCCTATCAGTCAACACCCCAGAGACTGGGCAGTCCCCCGCCCCACCCCCACCCACTTAGACCTTGCTGGAAGCTGAGAGAAAACCAAATAGGTATTTATAAATCTCTCTGAAGTCCTGTGATTCGCCGGTGGAATCGATCCACTTCTGTCCTCAAGTCTCAGCCTTTGAGGAGTGATGAAGAGGAGTCAGCTGACGGTCAACTTCCAGGCTGAAGCAGGGTTATAGGGTCTGCTCACTTTGCCTCTGGATTGTCCTACCTCCTTAGGAACCACAATGCTAGGACTCAAGAATTTACAGTGAGAATACAAGTCCAGTATTGGAGATGGGCTTAAAAAGCCTCTCTCCAAAATTTGAAGGGACTTTCATTCTCTGAGTGGTTTGCTCTTCAGTAAGATCATTGTGTCCTGCTTCCGAGAAAAGTTGTATCACTGTCCTTCATAAAGGAAAAAAGAAAAAAACCTCTAACTTTAATTTAAACACTAAAACCAAGAACTTTCAGGTATATTTTGAAGTGGTGTTAAGAAATCAAAAGAAAGGAGCAGTCAAATGTGTCAAATGATGCCCAGAACTGAGGGAGATGAGATTGGAAAAGTATGAGGTTTGTGTGAATGAGTTTCTCCACCCATTCAGTGAGAGGATTAGGATAAAACCCTGAGCAGTGACTTGATGCGTCCATCTGGGTTGGGTATTTCCAGCCCAGGACAACAGTGAGAGAGGGAAAAGAGATTTAAGGGTGTTTTAAGGGTGAATGCGTTGTGTTAGTTGCTCAGTCATGCCCGACTCTTTGGAACCCCATGAACTGTAGCCCACCAGGCTCCTCTGTCCATGGAATTCTCCAAGCAAGAATACTGGAGTGAGTTGCCATTCCTTTATCCAGGGGATCTTCCCAACCCAGGGATCAAACCCTGATCTCCAGCACTGCAGGCAGATTACTTACTGTTTGAGCCACCAGGGAAGCCCCTTAAGGGTGAATAATTCAAATCAATCCAGAAAAAGAGGGATGTGACAACCAGAGGGCCTCATAGATAATGAGAAAGTTAGGCTCTTAGTGAATTGGTCTCCCATAGACATATTTAATTTTCACAATAATCTCACAAAGTAACTGGGGTTTCGAGAGATGAATTAACTCTATTAACAAAGCTACGTAGCTAACAAGAAGCAAACATGAGATTTAAACGTACTTTGCCTGACTCTACATCCAGCGCTTTAGCCGCCACTAGACACTGTCCACAGACACTGTCAGTAACTTGCATCCTGCACCTCTGACCAGCTGCAAGAGGAGGCAGCAGGGGAGATGCCCTCCAGCCACTAAGAGACTGCATGCCCCTGATCCTCATTTGTAAGGTCCACATCTTATACCAAGCTTTTTACTTTATCTGTTTAGTATGATGTACTTTCAATCACTTTTAACAGTAACTTTAACAATAGTCCTAAAAACTGTAAAGGCTTATATATACCCTGAGTTTATAACCACATATGCAAAATCCCACAGTATATCATTCCAGATTCAGGCGTCTCTTGAAGAAGTACTATATTTGCACAAAAATTCTCACACTTGCTTGATGAATGACCATAAAGTATCAAATTACCCAACATCTTCATCTATATGTTTCTAGTTAACAATAATACAGTGGTTCAGGTATTTAATCTTAGATCATTTCAAATGACAATATCGTGATATTTTTCCATTGCTTTGGTTGTATAAAGTAAGATTTGCAGTGACTTTTTTGTGCAGTTACATACTTTTTAGTCTTCGAGATCCATCCAGGTGAAAGTGTTACAGAAGCCTCTGTATTTACAATGTATATATGCATGCTCAGTCACTTTAGTGGTGTCCAACTCTTTGCGAGCCCATGTCCCATAGCCCACCAGGTTCCTCTGTCCATGTGATTCTCCATGCAAGAGTACTGGAGTGGGTTGCCATTTCCTCCTCTAGGGGACCTTCCCAACCCAGGGATCCAACGCACATCTCTAGCAACCTCTGCATTGACTAGGGGGTTCTTTACCACTTGTGCCACCTTGGGAGCTCTTATACCGCATATGCTCATATAATCTCGGACTCTGAACCAAATCAGAAATCTAGATGCCCCACCAGGTGCCAGAAGCCTCCATGTAGGATCGTTGACCATCAGTCCTCAGGTCCTTCTAGTCAGTACTAGAAACTACTGTGGAATCAGCTCCATCTTTTAACTGCTCTGATTAGAGCTCCCAAGGAGAAAGCAAGCTTCCGGGACAAAGACCACATGGTCTCTCTAAGCCTCTGTTCCGTGACAGGTCTCTTTAGGAAGTAACTGCACTAAACCATTAACTAAAGATGCAATGTTGTTCTCTCTGCTCCCAGCCCTCTAACATTTTTCTTGACTGGGAGCTAAGACCAGAAAGAGAGGGAGAGAATTTAAGGGGAGCTTTCTTGCTGGTCCCATCAGATCACAGATAGGAGGTCTGCTCTAGAGGCCAATGTTAACAGGAACCCTGGACTCTCCCTCACTTGTTCTTTGTCTTTAATTACTGCACATTTTTCTGCCATGGGCTTTTTTATTATTCTAAATTGTGCATGAGATAATAGCTGGTTTCTCAAAGTGCAAAGGCTAAGCCTACTGATAAATTTCAACTGCTACCAGGGGATAAACGCCACCCAAACTGCCAAAACAACCATGACCTCACTTCCCACATGGCGCACTGCGAGTTTCACCAGAAACTCCAAAAACGGGGCAGGCAGGCAAAGCTCTGGCCTGGGCCAAAGGCAGAGAGCTGTGAGTCATCCAAGCTAGGCTGTGGCCAGGCTGATGCTTTTAAAGACAAAAAAATGGAGAAAGTTCTTTGACTCCATTTCCCGATTATGGCTTCAGTCTCAGGAGACTTTGCTATCATCAAGCCTTTGCTCCTACCAGTACAGCTCACTCATGGGCTTCTCGAACAGTCAGGGCCAAACATCCAACAATTTCGACAACAATTTGTTGCCTCCCTAGCTGTTAGGATTTTCAGGTGTGGTATAAAAACCGCTGTTTGTAGCACAGCATGGCCAGAAGAGCAAACATTTACTTTGCAATGCTGACTAGAGCTTTCTAAGGTGAATTTAGGAGCATTTGAAGGTTTCAAAAGGGACAATAACATTTGTGCGGTTCAATAACCTCAGATACGAAGATGACACCATCCTTATGGCAGAAAGCGAAGAAAAACAAAGAGCCTCTTGATGACAGTGAAAGAGGAGAGTGAAAATGTTGGCTTTAAACTCAACATTCAAAAACGAAGATCATGGCATCTGATCCCATCACTTCAAGACAAATACATGGGAAAACATAGTGAGAGACTCTATTTTGGAGGGCTCCAAAATCACTGCAGATGGTGACTGCAGCCATGAAATTAAAAGATGCTTGCTCCTTGGAAGAAAATCTATGACCAACCTAGACAGAATATTAAAAAGTAGAGTCGTTGCTTTGCTGACAAAGGTCTGTCTAGTCAAAGCTATGGTTTTTCCAGTAGTCATGTACGGATGAGAGATTTGGACTACAAAGAAAACTGAGCGCTGAAGCGCTTTTGAACTGTGGTGTTGGAGAAGACTTTTGAGAGTCCCTTGGACTGCAAGGAGATCCAACCAGTCCATCCTAAAGGAAATCAGTCCTGACTATTCATTGGAAAGACTGATGCTAAAGCTGAAACTCCAATACTTGGGCCACTTGATCAGAAGAACTGGCTCATTGGAAAAGACCCTGATGCTGGGAAAGATTGAAGTCAGGAGAAGGGGATGACAAAGGATGAGATGGTTGGATGGCATCACCAACTCGATGGACATGAGTTTGAGCAAGCTCCGGGACTTGGTGATAGACAGAGAAGCCTGGCGTGTTGCATGGGGTTGCAGAGTCAGACACAACTAAGTGACTGGACTGAACTGAACTGAACTGAAGTTCTAGTGATCCTGCTGTTGTTGTTAATCACTCAGTCATGTCCGACCCTTTGTGACCCCATGGACTATAGCCTGCCAGGCTCCTCTGTCCATGGGATTTCCTAGACAAGAATACTGAAGTGGGTTGCCATTTCCTTCTCCAGGGAGTTTTCCTGACCCAGGGATCAAACTCACTTCTCCTGCACCTCCTACATTGCTAGGCGGATTCTTTACCACTCTGAGCCAATGATCATGAAACAGATAAAACTGTCAGTGTACACTGGGGACCTTGAACAGCTTTGGGGAAGGGAAACCAGTATTATTTGAGGGGTTACCTTGTGCCAAGCCCAAGTTGACTCTAAAGATACAAAATTAAAACATCCTTGATCTCTGTGCCTGGTTATTCCAAACACAGTGGGAAACACTAAACTGGAGGAATGTACAGGGGAAGCACAGATGATGCACTGCATCCCGCCTTCACCTGGAAAAGGGGGTCAGAGAGGGCCCCCCAAGACAGGTATTATAATCTAGTCTTGGAGAACAAGCAGGGATTAATGAATCAGGCCATGGAATGGCAGAATAAAAGGAAAATAGAAACCGAAGTTACAAAGCCTATGTTTGAGACTTGATTTTCTCATTTATATAAACTTCTGAGAGAAAATAACTTCAAGTTTCTAAAACAGTTCCCCTTTTATAAAACAGAGGTGATAGTACCCCTCCTAGAGTGTTGCTAAAAAGATAAATGAAACAAGATTTCTATACCAGGGAGAGAAGCCAGTATGTGCAGCATCCTGAGGATAAAAGTAGCTGGTACCATCCTTAGAACTGGACATGTCCTAATCCTTCCTTCCTAAAACACCTGTTTCTGTTTTCCCCATTTCTGAAATACAGAGATTCCCTGACAAATACTGTGTATATTCAACCTGGCAGAGTTTACTCTCTTCCGAAAATCTGTTATTGATCATTATTGCTTCTTCTATGGGTGGGATCTTAGAAATGTCTAATCCTTTGTTCTCCCTGGAACAAGGAAGCTGAGACACAAGACCAAGGCAAGAGAAGAGGCTGCAGAAGTAAGCAGGGATCATGATTGTGGGTTCGGGCTGTTTGGGAAAAGCAGTAACACAGGATGGAGCTTGTACACACAGAGAAGAAAGGCAGGCTGCAGGCTTGCTGCTCTCACCAGGGCAGAAGCACACACGTGGTGCAAGTCACCAGAGTGAGTGCTGACGGGACCCTGGAGGCAGACAGAAAGGGCGCCGTCCCAGTGTAGGATTTCTGGTGTGGGGAAGTTCCGGAAAGCACAAGGAAACAAGCATAGTCGAGAGGGTAGCTGGCCGAAATGGGGTCCAGGTGAAAACCACGGGAGTCAAAGCAGTCAAGATAACAATTGGCTGGAGTGTTTAGACCAGCCTGTGAGGTTGGCTTTGAAGTTCTCCAGGAGGCTGACAGGACTCACAGTGGAGAAGGTGGGTGCCAAGGTCTTCATGCACCTTCTTCTGAATTTCCAACATGGGCAAAGGGTACCACTGTCCACCCAGTTATCCAAGCTGGGACCCTGAGCATGGTCCTTAGATCCTCTCTCTCCTTCGCATCTCCATCTAACCAAGGAGCCCCCTCACAGGGGTCATTTGTACAGCCTCGGACCTCTAGCAAAGGAGACGTCACACAAAGCACTGGTTATGTGCCAGCTTCAAGGAGCCAGGCAGGTCTGGTGGAGTCTCAGCCCTTCCTTTTCTAGCCATATCAACATGGACAAGGGACTTACCCACTAGGGTTCACTGCCCTCAGTTGTAAGAGAAGATAATAATGTATCTGCCTCAAGGGGTTGTTGCAGTGAATTTCGAGATCATCCACTTGCTGCAGTGTCTGGCACAGTAAGTGCCTAACAAATGTTAGCTGTTTATGTGGTAGTAATGCCAGAGCTTTAGTATGCTATAAGAAACATGGAAAACCTGAGAATTCTTTGATGAAGCATGCCAATCTTGGGTGAAAATGAAAGTGTCTTTGGATTACAGTCCAGGATTAATGTGGAGAATGGTGGAAACTGAAGACTGAATGCATAGGCAGAAGGGACATTAGGGGAATCACGGAGGGTGCAGACCGATGCTGGTCAGGATGAGAAACCAGAGAGTGAGAGACGGAAATGTGGTCAGCAGTGGCAACAGGGTTGAATTCTTGTGACTCTGGAGGAATAGGGAGGGTTTAGGAATGGGGAGGACTCCGACTGTCCAGGCTGAGCAGGCAAAGAGATCGGGGGCAGGGTGGGGGGCACTGAGATGGTCCTCCAGGCTGCCTCCAAGACCAGCTCAGGGTGAGGAGTCCTGGGAGTTCTGGAGATCTGGAACACTAAATTTTGACCCCAGCACCCAAGAAGCATGATTACCAGGTCTGCAGACTGAGGTCACCAGGAATTTTCAGCATCTAGAAATGCTAAGTTGGTGTTTGACATCCCAAATTTCAGCTCCATATTGCAAATTTCCCCACATGTTGACATTACTGAAATCAGAATGTGTCTTGTTGTGATTGTTTTCTTTCTTCCCAGAAAGTTGTGTGTTCAGTCCATAGTGCTTACCATCGATAGTATCTTAGACTCAAGGAAACACAAAATATGTCATAATAGGATTAGTTAAATAAGATATGTTAAATTCCTTCTATGAGTGCATGCTAAGTCACTTCAGTCATGTCCAACTCTTTGTGACCCCATGGACCGTAGCCCTCCAGGCTCCTTTGTCCACGGGAGTTTCCAGGCAAGAATACTGGAGTGGGTTGCCATGCACTTCTCCAGGGGATATTTCTGATCTGCATCTCTTATCTCCTGTATTGGCTGGCAGTTTCTTTACCACTAGTGTCACTTGGGAAGCCCAAATTTCTTGTATAATCTGGTAGTATTTGACCTATGAAAGTGAAAGTCATTCAGTTGTGCCCAACTCTTTGCCACTCCATGGACTATACAGATCATGGAATTCTTCAGGCCAGAATACTGGAGTGGGTAGCCTTTCCCTTCTCCAGGGGATCTTCCCAACCCAGGGATCGAACCCAGGTCTCCCGCAGTGCAGGTGGATTCTTTACCAGCTGAGCCACAAGGAAAGACCAAGAATACTGGAGTGGGTAGCCTATCCCTTCTCCAGTGGATCTTCCTGACCCAGGAATTGAACCAGGGTCTCCCGCATTGCAGGTGGATTCTTTACCAGCTGAGCCACAAGGGAAGACCAAGAATACTGGAGTGGGTAGCCTATTCCTTCTCCAGAGGATCTTCCCAACTCAGGAATTGAAACAGAGTCTCCTGCATTTCAGGCGGATTCTTTACCAGCTGAGCTATTAGGGAAGCCCCCATTTGTTCTGTAAGTTACGCAGACTCTGAGGGATACTTAGGAAAAATGATTATGTTGACCAGTGATACTCAGCATAGTTAATTACCTAGGGAAATTCCTGTTCAAATCAATTGATTGAGGAATTATGCAGTTATGAAACTCACTCACTGGAGGTGATGGTAGTTCAGACCCCCCCCCCCACCGCCCCGATTGCCCGGCTGGCTAGGGTGAATGTCTTCCTACTCCCAGCCCAGGGCTGCCTTTCCAGTAAGTCCTGAATATCCACAAGTTTAATGCGCAAAAGCTTTCCTCATTCATCCTGAAGCCTTGACAAATGTGCTTTTGCTTACTGGGGCTTCCAAAAGAAAAGGTTACTTGAAATCTGAATGGAATACAAATAGTTCTTCCTTTCAGGAATTTCATTCTCTGAGTGCTTGTGCCAGAAAATGAATTTCCCTCCTGACCACTGGGGAGACCCCACTGGTGTTTGGTGTTCTAATGGCTGGAGATGTCCCCCAGGTTCCTTCTATCAATTCATGTGATTGCATATATATTTAATCAGTTTCCACCATGTTCCTGGAAAGGCATTTAGCTGGCTGCCGACAGACTCCTCCCGCTCCCGTACATCCATGAAGTCAGTTGGCAAAGCCCTTAATTCCGCTGTTGGACCTCGGTCATTCTGTCCCTAGATTCTCTCTGGGGCAAGCCAAGCTTCCCATCACATTTTAGCTCATCATTCTGAGAAGAACTGTTGCCTTCCCAAACTTACCTACATGAAATTACCCATACATTTTTGATGGATGGGTCAACCAAGCCAAATTTACACACAAAAAATTCATAGAGGCTAGCATCATTCACGGAGAAGAAGACACTTGGTAGAAATGAATGAAAACAAAATGAATCCTGGCTGACTCTGCAGATAGGATTGTGGTGCGGGAGAAGCAGTCCTACAGAGAAGGAAAATCAATTTTCATTAATGATTTTGAATGTGTCATTGACCTTGGGTTAATTATTTATTCACATGAGGGCTTAGATTTATCTCATGGATATACTAGATTATTTGAAAGGGTTTTAGTGCTTTTGACCTATGCTCAATGAATCTTCTTTACCCGTATTTCATTTTGCATGCGCAACTGTGAAATGCCTGTGTAAAGGAAGTGAATTGGTTATTATCTTTCTAGTTTATTCATTAATTCAACCAACCAGTAATTAAAGGGGCTTACTAGGTGCTAGATGCTGTTCTAGGTTCTAGAAATAAAGCTTGGAGTTTAACATTCTAACAGTGGGAGAGACGGGTGACCAACTAATAAAAAATGAATGTGATACGAATGAAATGGCACTTTATGCTTTATCCTTAACGACCATAACCTCTGTCTAATCATGAGAAAAAAAATCAGACAGATTCCAATAAAAGGTCCTCCTACAAAATACTTGACCTGTACTCCCCAGCCCTTGTCAAGGTCCTCAAAAACAAAGAAAGTTTGAGAAACTGTTACAGCTGGAAGGAGCAAAAGAACACATGGGAACTAAGTCTAATGTGGAATTCTGGGTGGGATCTTGGAAAAGAAAAGGACATTAGCAAAAACTAAGGAAATTTGAATAAGATATGGACTTCAATTAATTTTTTTAAAGATTTTTTTGATGTGGACCATTTTTTAAAGTCTTCATTGAATTTGTTACAATTTTGCTTCTGTTGTATGTTTTTTGGTGTTTTTGGCCACCATGCATGTGGGATCTTTGCTCCCTGACCAGCAATCAAACCCGCATCCCCTGCATTGGACACCAGGGAAGTCCCTGGACTTCAGTTTATTTAAAAAAATGAATGTGAGCATCATAGTTTCGGAGAGAGATGAATGTTCTGAGGAAAATTAAAAGGAGTGACATTGAAGAGCAGTGGGGTCAGGGAGCACTTCCTTAGTCAGGGAAGACTCCCTGGGGAGGAGACATTAAGATGCCACTTGAATGATGAGACGGCATCAATCTGCAAAGTAGGGAAGAGCATCTGAGGAATGGGAACAAGGAAGTTGGAAAGAGCCAGCATGTTCAAGAAACACAAGAAAGCTTGTGTGGCCAGAGCCTGGCGTGCAAGTGGGAAAAGAGTGCAAGATATACTTGGAGAGGTGACAGGTCATGTGTGGTCTTCCAAGTCAGGTTAAGGAATTTAAATGTTATTCAAGGTCATTGCAAGGCTTTAAGCAGGGAAGTGACCTGATCAGATTTATCTTTGGAAAATATCACTCCAGCTGCTGTGCTAACAGTAGATGGTGTGAGGGGCTGCCAGGGGCTGGGGAGTGAAGGAAATAGGAAATGACTATGTAATGGATATGGGGTTTCTTTCAAGGGATGATGATAATGTTCAAGAAGTGGATAGTGGTGATGGATTGCACAACATTGGTAATACGCTAAAGACCACTGAATTGTATACCTTAAAATGGTTAAAATGGTGAACTTCATGTCAATTTGAAAAAGAATGGATTGTGGAAGTGGGGGAGCATGAATGCAGGTGGTCTGGTTACATGGTTATTGCTGTCAGACAAGAGGGCAATGATGGGGGCTTGGATTAAAGTGACGACAACAGACGTTGGAGAGTGTTTGGATTCTGACCTGTTTTGACTGTGTAGGATTCCTTTAGAGTTGATGGGAATCAAAAAGATTACTGAGGGAAATCAAGGGTGATTAGGACCATAAGAGAGACACTTCTGACTTCTAGTTTGTTTGAAGACCTTCTAATGTGGATTTTACCTGCTGTGTATTCATACACTTTGGCTATAAATGATAGAAAAAGCCAACTCAATCTGAGTTAAACAGCAGGAAATCTATTAATTCATATAAGAATAAGTCCAAAAGCAGTGAGGGCTTTATATTGGTATAATCAGTGGCTCAGCATATAGTCAAGGACTATGCGCTCTGCATTCTATTAGCTTTGCCCACCCATGGGCTGTCCTCATGGTTTTAAGATGCAACAGCAGGTCCGAGTGTCACATACAAACAAGACAACAACAAGGGGAAGACATGACATCAGTTCCTACGTGTCTTTTAGGAGTAAAGAAAGTAGAAGATCCCCAACGACTTCTCAGTATGTATGTCTACATGTATGTCTAATTTTATTTTATTTTTGCCTCAGGAAACAAAATGTATTTTTTCTAATGGAACTGAGAAACAGAGAGAAAAAGAGTAATTTGGGGGTGAGTTAGAGGAAGGAAAGGAAAGGAATAGAAATTTAAGAGAAATGGCCTTCCTTTGGACCTGTCTGCTGTGGTACATGCATCTTTCCATGAACAATAGCAGTCTGGGCTTACAGTTATTGAAGAGATTCTCACATCTGTCTAAGAATCAGCATGAAAAGTGGGATTACCACGGTTGGCTTGAACTACCTCAGATCCATCCCTTATAGCTGGGGATGAAGTTTAGTGTCCCCTGAAGTACATGGCCATGGGAGATGGCCAGGGGTTCCATAAGAAGGGTGTGTGTGTGTGTGTGTGTGTGTGTGTTAGTCGCTCCTTTGTGTCCGAACCCTTGTGACCCTGTGGACTATAGCCTGCCAGGCTCCTCTATCCATGGAATTCTCCAGGCAAGAATACCAGAGTGGGTAACCATTCCCTTCACCCAGGTGTCTTCCCAACCCAGATAGCGAATCTGGGTCTCCTGAATTGCAGGCAGTTTCTTTACCGTCTAAGCCATCAGGGAAGACCAAAAGAAGTGTGTAGGCATTGGAAAAGAGGTGTTGAGTTGGCAACTAACAATGTCTGCTCTGCAGTGGTTGAGCAGAACACTTTTTTGTTTGTTTCAAAAGTTTATTCATTATCAATAGGGAGAGGGGCACAGAACACAGTGTGTTATTACATCACTGTAACTGTCTGATGAACTTCACTATCCCTATTTGTTTCTTAGAACTAGAGAAAATACCTTTGGAGCAACTTTGAACCTTTGACGAGAACTTGAAGTTCCTTGAAAGATTTAATATGACCAGAGGAACGTAGGAAATCAAAAAATGATGCCTAGTAATAATAGTTACAATCATTGACCATTTCCTAAGTGTCTAACACTTCTACATACTTAAGATATATCCTGCCATTTAATTTCAAAGACACCTTATGATGAGGTCTTATTACTACATCTTCACTTTACAGGTGAGGAAATGAACATTTAGAAAGTGTAAGGCAACTTGGCAATGTCACACAGATAGTAGCCCCAAGATTTGAACCTAGACAGTCTGGCTCGAAAGCCTACATGCCCAGTCTCCAAGGTTCCTCCACATCAAATGTTCATCTAGACTTGAAAGCTTAAACATCAGAGAGATATTTCTAAGCCAACAGGCCTATTTTGAATTAAAAAAAAAACTGCCCTGCTCTTCTCAAATAGACTTTGATTTCAATTACTTATTGTCATGTAGGTAATCAATAGGAATAGCACCTTCTTTCCTTTTTCACACATAAAATGGTATTATGAAATTGACTTGCATTTTCAAACATTCCCCCTTCCTTGAAATTCTGATATGCTTTTTGTGGGGGACCTGTCCTTCTGGAGTGTGAATTACTCTGCTAGAGCTTTTGAAAAGATAGCCACAGACTGAGATTCCCAAGTAATTCTGGTCCTGATGGAGTTCTGATCCCCGTGACCTATACTGGCTATCCATATACCACTCAAGTAAGCGAAATCATTGCTCAACTTTTCACTTAACTTTAGCTGAACCATCTGGTCTTGGGGGTCAAAGACCTCTTCGAACTGACTTTTTATTATGCAAGAGAGGGCAAACCACTGATCCTCTCATTTCTTAAGTGAGAAAACACAGAATAATTAACATCTCCAAAGGATATGTGGAACTCATAAGTCGATGACTATTTGAAAACAGAGTTATTTCTCAGAAGATTATCCTTAAGGGAGAGAAAAAAAATTGCTATTTCTTCCAAGAATGCAGGTGAGGCTGAAAGTACTTTTTCTTGCTCCTTCTTTCTCTTTTCACATAATTATTTCTTCAGGGTAAGAAGCATATTGCTAATAGTCAGCACTTGAGTGGAATTAAATCATAAATACAATAGATAAGATGTACAGCATTAGGTTAGCCAGTTCCCCACCCCATCCCACCCTCACTCATCTCCTGGACTCCAGGACTGACCCCTACACTGAGATCAGCAATTTATCTGTGGTCCAGTTAAAGATCATTCAAAACTGCCATCCGGGCTGCAAATGTTAAATGCGGCAGTAAATACTAACATCATGGCTGCCACTCAGCCCGCATAGGCGGAGACTTAGTGCAGCCCCCTCTCAGCGCAGGCAGTGATGACGTCACTGCAGCGACATATGGGAAACGTGGTATCATCATTTCTCCCAGTGCAGGTCTGTGGATGACCATCAGCTGTGTGAGGCTTTGGAGGAACCTGGGTGCTAACTGTGATACATTCAACAAAGACTTTAAAATACTAAAAAAAAAAAAAAAAAAAACTTAAAATTTTAAAATATTAACACTGTAAACAACTAGAATGAAGATTAAACTTAGTCAAGGCAACAGATTAAAATAAATTTAATGATTAACTTGGCCAATTTTTAAAAAAATTATGCTGGTATTTGGAAATCAAGTTTTTGCTTCTGACAATACTATGCTACATGCATATGCATGCATGCATGCTCAGTCATGTCTGACTCTTTGTGACCCCATAGACAGTAATTAGCCCACCAGGTCCTCTGTCCATGGAATTTTTCAGGCAAGTATACTGGAGTGAGTTGCCATTTCCTACTCCAGGGGTCTTTCCGACTCAGGGATTGAACCCGTGTCTCTGGCGTCTCGTGCATTTGGCGGGCAGATCCTTTGGCACTGCAGTACCTGGGAAGCCTAGCACTATACTACACATAATATCATTGTCTTATTTTATCCCTATTAATATTATGTGTAAGTTGGCACCATGGAGAATTAAATGAGTTTATATATATATATATAAAACAGTGCTTCAAATACTACTTGGCACATATATGAGTGTAAGTACTATGGAAGTATTAGCTGTTGTCATTATGAGGCCAAGCATCTGGAAGTCAGCATAAGGCTATTCATCTAACATCTCTGAAAGCCATCTGTCAGTGGAAGCTATTCATATTCTCTGTTAGATGTTGGCTGTTGTCAGAAGTCATCTGTCACTTCCTTCAGCTCTCTCCTGAGATAAGCAGTGGCGTAATGGGAGCTTTAGAAGAATATTTCTCAAGCTTTGGCTACTTGAGGGAGAATTTTGCTGTAACATTCTCCCATTCCCTTCTGAGGGAAGGCGGCCCTGCTGTTTACTTCCTTGGTCCGTCTGTCAAATTGGCAGGGAATCATGGGAATTTCCGAAGTTGACTTTGTGAAAACGTTCCAGCTTTAATGTTTGTCAAACTAACCCCACAGGATGAAGACTGCTAGGCTCAGCACGCGAGCATGAGCTCTGAAGACCCCTCACCTGGTATGAGTGCAGGCTCTTTGGCCCCATTTGTGACCTTGGTTGTATTGCTTAACCTCTTCCAACCTCAGTTTTATCTTCAGTTTAACCATAGAAAATTAAAAGAATAAAAATTTATAGAATAGTGATAAGATTTAGGAGTAATGTATGATACATATAGGGCACTGACTTGGTGAATTAATTGGTGCTCACTAAATGGTAGGTACTGTTATAATTTCTTTGCAGTGTTTATACCAGGAAACAATGCTTATGTTAGGTTTCTAAAAACACTGCATTCAAAATTATACCCCCACAAACACACATACATTATCCCAACTAGGTTAAGATATGCACAGGAAAAAATCAAAAAGAAAAATACCAAGATGTTAATAGTCATTGTGTGGGGGTAAACTACTTGTACAGTGAAAGAATAAAACAAACCTTATAAGAAATGGCTGCAGGATCATATTAATTTCAATCACCCTAGTGATGCTTAATGAATATTTTCTCCTTAGGGTCCTTTCTTCAGACCAGATATGAGTACAGTTAGGACTTTGTGTCAAGTATTTTATATCTTTGCTCTTAATATGTTAATATTCATATAGATTTCAGTTCAGTTCAGTTCAGTTGCTCAGTCATGTCCAACTCTTTTCGACCCCATGAATTGCAGCACGCCAGGCCTCCCTGTCCATCACCAACTCCCGGAGTTCACCCAAACTCACGTCCATCGAGTCCATGATGCCATCCAGCCACCTCATCCTCTTTTGTCCCCTTTTCCTCCTGCCCCCAATCCCTCCCAGCATCAGAGTCTCCTCCAATGAGTCAACTCTTCGCATGAGGTGGCCAAAGTACTGGAGTTTCAGCTTTAGCATCATTCCTGCCAAAGAAATCCCAGGGCTGATCTCCTTCAGAATGGACTGGTTGGATCTCCTTGCAGTCCAAGGGACTCTCAAGAGTCTTCTCCAACACCACAGTTCAAAAACATCCATTCTTCAGCGCTCAGCTTTCTTCACAGTCCAACTCTCACATCCATACATGACCACTGGAAAAACCATAGCCTTGACTAGATGGACCTTTTTTGGCAAAGTTATGTCTTTGCTTTTGAATATGCTATCTAGGTTGGTCATAACTTTCCTTCCAAGGAGTAAGCATCTTTTAATTTCATGGCTGCAATCACCATCTGCAGTGATTTTGGAGCCCAGAAAAATAAAGTCTGACACTGTTTCCACTGTTTCCCCATCTATTTCCCATGAAGTGATGGGACCAGATGCCATGATCTTCGTTTTCTGAATGTTGAGCTTTAAGCCAACTTTTTCACTCTCCTCTTTCACTTTCATCAAGAGGCTTTTTAGTTCAGTTTCTGCCATAAGGGTGGTGTCATCTGCATATCTGAGGTTATTGATATTTCTCCCGGCAATCTTGATTCCAGCTTGTGCTTCCTCCACCCCAGCATTTCTCATGATGTACTCTGCATATAAGTTAAATAAGCAGGGTGACAATATACAGCCTTGATGTACTCCTTTTCCTATTTGGAACCGGTCTGTTGTTCCATGTCCAGTTCTAACTGTTGCTTCCTGACCTGCATATAGGTTTCTCAAGAGGCAGGTCAGGTGGTCTGGTATTTCCATCTCTTTCAGAATTTTCCACAGTTTATTGTGACCCACACATTACCTGAAGAAAATACATCGTTTTGTTTTAAAAAAAAAATGGTACAATCCCATGTGCTGTGCTTAGTCGTTCAGTCATGTCCAACTCTTTGCAACCCCATGGACTGTAGCCCGCCAGGCTCCTCTGTCCATGGGGATTCTCCAGGCAAGAATACTGGAGTGGGTAGCCTATCCCTTCTCCAGTGGATCTTTCAAACTCAGGAATTGAACTGGGGTGCCCTACATTGCAGGCAGATTCTTTACCAGATGAGCTACCAGAGAAGCCTGGTATGATCCCATATGTCTTGTGTAATTTTTTTTTTTCATGCAACACTGTCTTTGAAATCTAATCATGCTGCTACATATGAATGTAATAATTGCTCTTAACTGCTATGTTTCATTGTATGACTTTACCATAATTGACTTTATTCCACTTCTGATGGACATTTAATCTGTCCTCATTTTTCACTCTTCCTGGTTCCTGGGTCTCTAGCTGGTCTGCCATCTCCCTACCTTTCAAAGTCTTCTTATATATAATTTTCTATGTATCAGTGATACCCAGGGTTGTTATCTGTATTTAACAGGAATACTAGAGAAAAGCACTTCTACATTGTATTTTTCAGAGGCAGAATGCAAAACCATTGTTTAAATTTGCATTTTTATTATTAGTAAGGTTAATTTTCATTTCATACGTTCACCTGACTTTTGCCTTTCCTCTTCTTGAATTGCCTGCGTCTTCACACACCCTCTTCTATTTTCCTATTAGATGGATTATATTTTCTTAATGATTTGTCAGAATTCTTCACATAGTCCAAATACAACTTCTTTGTCGGTTTGTATGCTGTGTATATATTCTCAAAACTTATCACTTGCTTTTATCTTTTTTATGGGCTTATCTGATGGCTCAATGGGAAAGAATTCACCTGCCAATGCAGGAGATGAGGGTTTGATCCTTGCTCAAGAAGATCCCCTGGAGAGGGAAATGGCAACCCACTCCAGTATTTTTGCCTGGGAAATCCTATGGACAGAGACCCTGGCGGGTTACAGTCCATGGGGTCACTAATGAGTTGGACACAACTGAGCAACTGAACAACAACCACATCCTTCTTTATAATGCTTTTGTCGTACAGAGGACTTTTAATATGCTAAATGCTGTCTTTTAATAACAAAAAACACATTGGGCTTTCTTGGTGGCTCAGGTGGTAAAGAATCTGCCTGCAACTGCAGGAGACCTGGGTTTGATCCCTGGGTCAGGAAGATCCCCTGGAGAAGGGAATGGCATACCACTCCAGTATTCTTGCCTGGAGAATTCCATGGACAGAGGAGCCTCGCAGGCTACAGTCCATGGAGTTGCAAAGAGTTGGATGTGATTGAGTGACTAACACTTTCACTTACTTAAGTACACTTTGATGGGAAGGTAGTGTCATGTAACTGTTAAAAAAGGATGTTTCAAAGTCAGGAAAGATCCTGGTCTTAGATCTCTTGTTTTATAGATTTCCTATCTTCTTTCAGTACTTTGGAAAAGGTCAGTTTTCATTCCAATCCCAAAGAAAAACAATGCCAAAGAATGTTCAAACTACCACACAATTGCACTCATCTCACATGCCAGCAAAGTAATACTCAAAATTCTCCAAGACAGGCTTCAACAGTACATGAATCGTGAACTTCCAGATGTTCAAGCTGGATTTAGAAAAGACAGAGGAACCAGAGATCAAATTGCCAACATCCATTGGATCATGGAAAAAGCAAGAGAGTTCCAGAAAAACATCTACTTCTGCTTTATTGACTACACTGAAGTCTTTGACTGTGTGTATCACAACAAACTGTGGAAAATTCTTCAAGAGATGGGAATACTAGACCACCTGACCTGCCTCCTGAGAAATCTGTATGCAGGTCAAGAAGCAACAGTTAGAACTGGTCGTGGAACAACAGACTGGTTCCAAATCAGTAAAGGAGTACGTCAAGGCTGCATATTGTCACCCTGCTTATTTAACTTATATGCAGAGTACATCATCTGAAATGCTGGGCTGGATGAAGCACAAGCTGGAATCAAGATTGCCAGGAGAAATATCAATAACCTCAGATATGCAGATGACACCACCCTTATGGCAGAAAGTGAAAAGGAATTCAAAAGCCTCTTGATGAAAGTGAAAGTGGACAGTGAAAAAGTTGGCTTAAAACTCAACATTCAGAAAACTAAGATCGTGGCATCCAGTCCTATCACTTCATGGGAAATAGATGGGGAAACAGTGGAAACAGTGTCAGACTTTATCTTTTTGGGCTCCAAAATCACTGCAGATGGTGACTACAGCCACAAAATTAAATGAAGCTTGCTCTTTGGAAGAAAAGCTATGACTAGACAACATATTAAAAAGCAGAGATATTACTTTGCCAACAAAGGTCCATCTAGTCAAAGCTATGGTTTTTCCAGTGGTCATGTATAGATGTGAGAGTAGGACTGTAAAGAAAGCTGAGCACAGAAGAATTGATGCTTTTGAACTGTGGTGTTGGAGAAGACTCTAAAAGTCCCTTGGACATCAAGGAGATCCAACCAGTCAATCCTAAGGGAAATCAGTCCTAAATATTTATTGGAAGGACTGATACTAAAGCTGAAGCTCCAATACTTTGGCCACCTGATGTGAAGAACTGATTCATTGGAAAAGACCCTGATGCTGGAAAAGATGGAAGGCAGGAGGAGAAGGTGACGACAGAGGATGAGGTAGTTGTATGGCATCATTGACTGAATGGACATGAGTTTGAGTAGGTTCTGGGAGTTAGTGATGGACAGGGAAGCCTGGTATGCTGCAGTCCACTGGGTCACAAAGAGTTGGACATGACTGAGCGACTGAACTGAACTGATCTAATATACATATATATGATATATGGATTTTCCCTGACAACTTCCCCATCTCTTACCTCTGTGCTCTGCTTTCTGCTTTTCTCTTGCTGTAGCAAGAAAAGGAATAAATCTGGGATTGTTTTTAGTGTAGTTGGTTAATTTCACCTCTGGTTCAGCTCTCTCCTATGGAATTCTGTTAAGAGCTCCCCAGAGAGATGCCTTCAGATTCTGAATTATTCCCCCAATTCAAGCTGTGCCACCAACTCATTGTTTCTGTTGGAGACAATCTTCCTTGGTTTAAAAATAATTCTCCTGTCTCGTCTGCCTCTCGCCAGCCGTGAGGCAGAATTTAATAAAAGTATAGCAGAAAGTGAAGAGGAACTAAAAAGCTTCGTGATGAAAGTGAAAGTGGAGAGTGAAAAAGTGGGCTTAAAGCTTAACATTCAGAAAATTAAGGTCATGGCATCTGGTCCCATCACTTCATGGGAAATAGACGGGAAAACAGTGGAAACAGTGTCAGACTTTATTTTTTGGGGCTCCAAAATCACTGCAGATGGTGACTGCAGCCATGAAATTAAAAGACGCTTACTCCTTGGAAGGAAAGTTATGACCAATCTAGATAGCACATTGAAAAGCAGAGACATTACTTTGCCAACAAAGGTCCGTCTAGTCAAGGCTATGGTTTTTCCAGTGGTCATGTATGGATGTGAGAGTTGGACTGTGAAGAAAGCTGAGTACCGAAGAATGGATGCTTTTGAACTGTGGTGTTGGAGAAGATTCTTGAGAGTCCCTTGGACTGCAAGGAGATCCAACCAGTCCATGCTAAAGGAGATCAGCCCTGGTTGTTCTTTGGCAGGAATGATGCTAAAGCTGAAACTCCAGTACTTTGGCCACCTCATGCAAAGAGTTGACTCATTGGAAAAGACTCTGATGCTGGGAGGGACTGGGGGCAGGAGGAGAAGGGGACGACAGAGGATGAGATGGCTGGATGGCATCACCAACTCGATGGACGTGAGTTTGAGTGAACTCCGGGAGTTGGTGATGGACAGGGAGGCCTGGCATGCTGCGATTCATGGGGTTGCAGAGAGTCAGACACGACTGAGCAACTGAACTGAACTGAACTGAAAGGATTTGGATATGACGGGCCCTTATCCTACCCTGTGGGCTTCCTATGCATTTCCTTGAACCATCACCATGCTCAGTGGCTTTTGTTTTATTTCTTTTCTCTTCTTGTTCTACTAAAAGCCCTAATTGTATTTGGAAAATTTTAAGTTTTGGAGATTTTTTCACAGAATTTCCCCTGCTTTCTTTCCAGTCAGTGAAAAAGAAAATAATGAGATATGGTTTCTTCTTCACTGTTGAGTATTATTCATCCAGGACATCAGGGAAGAACTCCTTGGGAAAGGCATGCCTCATCTTCACCCCTGGGTGTCATATCCCACTTCCCAAATGGAAGGAGGAAGAGGATGGGCGGGATGAATGAGATTTCTCTGAATTTCATCTATGCTTAATTTCCACAGAGCTCTCTCTGGAGGAATTTTATATTGGGGCAGGCATCAATTTTCAGAGTCTTCCATTTTGAAACATTTTCCAGTGTCACAGCACTGGTCTCAAACCATTCATCAGTTTTATTTATTTATTTATCCCATTTCACTAGGTTTAGGACTAGAGGGTATCATAATTTTTTTGTATCTGCTTTGCCATCCCTCCCCAAAATTCACCCAAATAAACCTAAAAATGCCATTTTCAATTCCTGTGTCTCATGTTGCTTGTCTGTAACTAAGAGAAAGAATACTTGCTTTTGTTGAATGACAACTACATTTTTTCATGAGCTTTCCTCATAAACTAAAAATGTAGTTAAAATAATGAATAATGAACAAGTATGAAAATCCCTGCTAATGTCAATTTTTATTTGCTCCTTTGAGAAATATTTTTGTTAAATTTTCTTACTAGGTTGATTATTCACAATTACACATGAACTGAGTTGCCGATTCTTTATCTTATTTTCTTTCCTTCCTTCCTTCCTTTCTTCCTACTTTCCTTCCTCCTTCCCTTCCTTCCTTTTTCTTTCTCCCTCCTCTCTTTATGATCAGTTAAGTTTCCCATAACTTCCAAGGGAATTCTGCATCTCTCTAGGATGCTCCTCTATACCTGCTTCTGCTGGGAAATAAGGCCTTTTTTCTGGACATTTCTAGAATTTCAAAATTAGAGGTATGAGCTTCTTTCCTCAATTTTAACTCTGATTGCCTTTTATATGCCTTCTTTCTTGATAGCACATCGAGAAATCCTCAACAGCAGCATTTCCCAAATCAATAGCTTGCACCATCTCCTTTAGAAGGAGGGCTGACTCCTAAAGATGTAGAAGGAGGAGAGAGTGATTTCTGCCAGTAAATACTTGGTTTAACCCAACTGAGCTTCTTGGTCTTAGTAACTTTCCATGTTCATCTTCTCCTCTGCCATTTTAAAATGGCAGACCCTATGCCCAATATGGGGCTTCTCTGGTGGCTCAAATGGTAAAGAATCTGCCTGCAAAGCAGGAGACCCAAGTTCAGTCCCTGCATGGGAAAGATCTGGAGGAGGGCACGGCACCCACGCCAGTATTCTTGCCTGGAGAATTCCATGGACAGAGGAGGCTGGCAGGCTACAGTCCTTAGGGTCTCACAGAGTCAGATATGACTGAAGTAAGTTAGCACGCATGCATGCACGCTCAATATGCCATGACTAAGTTCCATCCCTTCCTCTGTCTGACTTCTGCCGGCCCTTAATCTATCAGTTTGAATATCATTTGATATGATTTCTCTAGAAAGCCTTTCCTACTCTCCGGAACTGGACCAGGGACCCCTTATGTGAGTTCTCTTCCATGGCACGCTATCTGCATCCCTGGTTTGCCCTGATCACTCTGTATGGTGACTGCCTGTGTCTTTTTATTTCCTGCTGGACAGTTAAGTCCAGGAGGAAAGACAGTAAGCACCCAGCTTAGAACTTCACATACAATTCCTTCTCAATAAGTCTGTATTTCATAGCTACTTTTTAAAAACTTTAATAACATTTTGAAAGTTTTTAAAGGGATTTGAAGTTCAAAAACAATGTACAGTTGCCAAGTTGGTTCTTGTCATCCCATCCTTTGTGGTTTATGGGAAGGAGGGCCATGGGTACATTCAACTCACCAAACTGTGATCAAGTAGACCAAATTTTAATGGAGTTTGGTAAAGCACCAGAGTGAGGTTATACATTGAAGCAGCTGAGAGGCCGCAGGTTTCATCACACTGTTATTAATGGCTTCTTATTTATTTATTTTTACCATGACTAGGTCACCATTCCACCCTGTGCAGAATTCATCAAAGGCACAGCCTTTGTGCTGAGTGCTTTGGATTTTCTCATTCCACTACCTGAAGTCACCCATCTGTGAAGGGAGGGCCGTACACACCTACCTCATAAGGGTGTTGAACATTAATTAGGCCACAGAGAGCTGTCTTCAGTAGGAGAGCAGCGTGTAAGTGCACGTGTTCCACGTCTATTTAAATTACACCCCATGTGCCAGCGAGATGGTTAAGACCTGGGAGCGTTCGGATTTGCAAGGGCTTTGAATGCAGTACAAAGCTCTCGTCGTCTCAATATAAAGCATCAATCGTAGGCATTAAAATGTCAGCACCTTTTCAGGGATTTTGTTCATTAAAAAGGCTGCAAAGGAGTCCTCCGGAATGCAAGCGACTGTAGGCCAAGCCACAGCCCCAGCGTGCGAGCAAACAGGAGCCTCGGGAGTTCCGAGCAAGCGGAGCAAGTTTTCAATGGTGGGTGAAGTGAGGCTGGGGGCTTGGGGAGAAAGCTGGACTTGCCGGGCACTCCCGCCCCCCAGCGCTGCAGTAGATCAATTTGACACTTCCCGGCTCTAATTTCCTTCCTCCTCGTTTTTGATTTCACGGCATTCCCGATTATGCAGCTGCCAGGAAAGGAAGCAATGGAATGGCAATATAGCATAGACCCGACCACTTCTTTTCGGATTAGACATTTCTGCAGTAAGAGCCAACGGGTCACATCTTCTGGCCGGTTCTGAGATGCTTCCAGGACCAGCTAGTGCGGTCACCCAGCTGTGCGAACCAGTTGGCTTCCCTCTCTCCTTACCGGCCACGCGGGTGCTCAGTAGCCTGGGGCATCATCTATAATAGGCCGTTTTATTTGGTAAATGTTTTCTTACTTACTGAAGAGTGTTCATTATTAATGACCAGAAAGGGAACTCCTGCCTCCTGTGGCAGAAGTTGATACATTTGCTTTGTATAATTGCTGTGTATAGTTAGCCATGTGGTCGTTCAGCTAAAATAAATTGTCTTCTTCCCATAAGAGGCTTCCTGCATGTCACGGGAGAGCGAGAGGGAAGGAGGCCGCTGAGACTAAGCTCTTAGCTAAGGCGATGGACGAATCCCACAAACAGAAGGCAGATGGCAAGTTCCAGATGAATAGCATTTTTTAATGGCTTCAGAATAGCTCTGTCTGTAAAGGGCTTTGCTGAATGACAACGGATAGGGCGATTTATCTACTGCTGCGTTCTCAGACCTTCTGAGAACTCTTCTCCCATTTGTCTGTTAGGACAAGAACTGAGCTCCCTTCCAATGGGGGAATTTAGGATGCTACCGGATTTAAAAGGCCAGTAGAGTGGAAGGGTAAGAAAACTCTGCAGTTACTTCCAAATAGATGACCACGATCCTGCCACACGGGCAGTCTCCTGAATTTTGGCATTTGAAGAAAGCAGCTCCACATTGAGATTTAATGGCAGAAGTTGAACTCTGAAATGAACTAGGCCCAAGGTCTAGGAGAAAAGGTCATGGTAAAGACAGCAGACCCCTTTCTGTCTCCAATTACTGAGAATTCACATACTGCTGGTGAGATTAACCCTTCACCATCCACGCAGGTGATTTGAGAAATGCTACTGGGGAGAACACGGGGTTTGTCTGTATGCTGTCCGGAAAGAAGGTGTAAAAAAGACAATCAATGGTAAAATTGAGGGAAGAAATAAGTTCATACCTCTCATTTTCTTTTTTTTAATGTAAATATTATTAGTAAATCATATGGCCAAATTGCAGAACAGGTGTCCTTTTATTTGTTTATTTTAATTGGAGGACAATTACAATATTGTGATGGTTTTGCCATACATCACTTATAATTTTCAATTTCCAGAAATGTCTAGAAAAAGGTGTACTACCCATCAGAAGCAGATTTGAGGAACATCTGAGAGCAGAGAATAGAAAATACTAGCATTTCTTACAAATTAGCAGATATACTTACCCTGAACTTAAAGGACGAGTTAGAGGGGGAGTTATATGGGAACAATAATTTTATTAAGAACAAAGTCACAGGCACAGAGGAAGTTAGGCCATGGTCAGCATTTTCCCCCTCTGTTCGCATGTTAGACATGAAATGATGCATAAAGAAAGTTCTTTCTTCTTCTGTGTTGCATCCATCTTTCAAAACATGCACAGGTGCTAGTAATTAGTGACAACTTGAAGCTTATGTTTATTGTTTTAATAAAGCATTTTATTTGAATTCGGATCATTTACTCCCTCACTCAAATCTGAAAATAAGCCCAACTTGTTTGTCTACCTTATTCAGTTCAACTTTACAGATATCTATTGGTTTCCTGCAACTTTCAAGGTAGACACTGACCACACTTGACAAGCCCCCAGTTGGGTCAAGAGTCCTAATATATAGAGTGAGATAAAATATTTGAACTTGAGACTCTCTCCAAAATTCCAAATTACAAACTTGGTACCAGAAGCTGAAAGGAAAAACGAGAAAGCTCTTCAAGGCCTTGCATACACAGGAATCAAATAATTACAAAAATAACCACAGCAGAAGGTGCCCTCAGACAGGTGCCCCAAAAAGGCACAAACTAAGCTGTGTAGCTGCCCTGCATGCAGATTTCCAGGCCCATCACATACTAGTCATGTGACCCTGGGCAGGTGGCTGGGCCTCAGGCAGGCCCAGTCTCCACTGTAAAGTTGGGATAATGGTGTTGAGTTAACAGATGTGATCTGGGGATATAAGGCCTTGGAACATATGGGCTGTTCAAACAAAATCTTGAAAATACATTGTGGATTCAAAGGAAGACACAGCCTTAGAGTGGGGAGAGATGGACAAGGAAAGAATATGTGTTCTAAGGTAGTATTTGGGGTGTCTGAGGGGCAAGTTTTCCCCTGGGGGACGATGGGCTGGGAGGGAGGAGCTTCTAGTGTCCTGGCATCATTTAGGGTGTCCTGGGGACAAACACCTACTCAGCTGAGAACAGCTGGAGGGATAAAGAAAAGAGGACCAAGGACACGAGTGTGATCAGTGCTTATACACGAGAGAGGAAGTATAGACGGCAGAAACAGAATGTGGCATGAGAGCTAGAGGAAAACCAGAAGAGAACAGCATCACAGACACCAAGAGACGAAAGAGTATCGAAGGGAGCAGTGGTGTCTAATGTCTCAGAGACACGGAGGAGACTGATCAAAGGGCCCTCACTTTTCTCATTTGGGGCTCACCTACATGCCCATGCAAACTCTCCCAACACCAGTTTATCTCACTTTACTGCAGTGCTGTAGTGAGAACAGAGGGTAAATGGTGGTCACCAGGGGATAGAGGTGGGGCGATAAAATAGATGTTGTTTAAGGGAACAAGCTCGTGTGGAGTAATAAATAATCCCTGAAGATCTAATGCACAGCTCAGTGAATACAGGAAATGTCCTACCATCAGTATATTTGCTAAGATACTAGAACAATTATTTCAATCACTGAAAAGAAATGACAATTATGGAACATGAGAGGTGTGCTAATGATCACTATAGTGGCTCTCATATTACAACATATAAATGCATCAAACTAACATATTGTACCCCTTAAATTACACGTGGTATATGCCATATGTATGTATATATATATCAGATCAGATCAGATCAGTCGCTCAGTCATGTCTGACTCTTTGCGACCCCGTGAAACGCAGCACACCAGGCCTCCCTGTCCATCATCAACCCCCGGAGTTCACACAGACTCACGTCCATCGAGTCGGTGATGCCATCCAGCCATCTTATCCTCTGTCATCCCCTTCTCCACCTGCCCCCAATCCCTCCCAGCATCAGAGTCTTTTCCAATGAGTCAACTCTTCGCATGAGGTGGCCAAAGTACTGGAGTTTCAGCTTTAGCATCATTCCTTCCAAAGAAATCCCAGGGCTGATCTCCTTCAGAATGGACTGGTTGGATCTCCTTGCAGTCCAAGGGACTCTCAAGAGTCTTCTCCAACACCACAGTTCAAAAGCATCCATTCTTCGGCGCTCAGCCTTCTTCACAGTCCAACTCTCACATCCATACATGACCACAGGAAAAACCATAGCCTTGACTAGACGAACCTTTGTTGGCAAAGTAATGTCTCTGCTTTTGAGTATGCTGTCTAGGTTGGTCATAACTTTCCTTCCAAGAAGTAAGCGTCTTTTAATTTCATGGCTGCAGTCACCATCTGCAGTGATTTTGGAGCCCAGAAAAATAAAGTCTGACACTGTTTCCACTGTTTCCCCATCTATTTCCCATGAAGTGATGGGACCAGATGCCATGATCTTCGTTTTCTGAATGTTGAGCTTTAAGCCAACTTTTTCACTCTCCTCTTTCACTTTCATCAAGAGGCTTTTGAGTTCCTCTTCACTTTCTGCCATAAGGGTGGTGTCATCTGCATATCTGAGGTTATTGATATTTCTCCCGGCAATCTTGATTCCAGCTTGTGTTTCTTCCAGTCCAGCATTTCTCATGATGTACTCTGCATATAAGTTAAATAAACAGGGTGACAATATACAGCCTTGATGTACTCCTTTTCCTATTTGGAACCAGTCTGTTGTTCCATGTCCAGTTCTAACTGTTGCTTCCTGACCTGCATACAAATTTCTCAAGAGGCAGATCAGGTGGTCTGGGATTCCCATCTCTTGAAGAATTTTCCACAGTTTATTGTGATCCACACAGTCAAAAGCTTTGGCATAGTCAATAAAGCAGAAATAGATGCTTTTCTGGAACTCTCTTGCTTTTTCCATGATCCAGCAGATGTTGGCAATTTGATCTCTGGTTCCTCTGCCTTTTCTAAAACCAGCTTGAACATCAGGAAGTTCATGGTTCACATATTGCTGAAGCCTGGCTTGGAGAATTTTGAGCATTACTTTACTAGCGTATGAGATGAGTGCAATTGTGTGGTAGTTTGAGCATTCTTTGGCATTGCCTTTCTTTGGGATTGGAATGAAAACTGACCTTTTCCAGTCCTGTGGCCACTGCTGAGTTTTCCAAATTTGCTGGCATATTGAGTGCAGCACTTTCACAGCATCATCTTTCAGGATTTGGAATAGCTCAACTGGAATTCCATCACCTCCACTAGCTTTGTTCGTAGTGATGCTTTCTAAGGCCCACTTGACTTCACATTCCAGGATGTCTGGCTCTAGGTCAGTGATATACACATATATATTTTACAGTCCAATCAACTTGAAATTTTTGTGAGTAACTCTCTCCTATTGCTTGTTAGATTTATAAATCTACAGTTTTTACATTTCCTACAATGAAACCCAAATTCTCTCTCAGAAGTTGTCATCACACCCCCAAATCAGTTATATCAAAGTTATTCTTCATGATAACTACTATATTTATACAGGTTTCCTAGGTGGCACAGTGATAAACAATCCAGCTGCCAATGCAGGAGATGCAGGTTTGATCTTTGGGTCAGGAAGATTCCCTGGAGTAAGAAATGGCAACCCACTCCAGTATTCTTGCCTGGAAAAGTTCACGGACAAAGGAGCCTGGTGGGCTACAGTTCATGGGGTCCCAAGGAGTCAGACACAATTGAGCTTGCACACAACACAGGCTGTATTTATATATTGTAATGAAAAAGAAAAAGCAGAACTGAGAAGTACCATCAGTGGTGAAGAACTGAGATGAGTAACTTACTATTATGGGAGGTGCTGTATGATATTATTCTATTCTGTCTATTCTGCTTCTTTTTTTGAAAAAGTGATGGACCCACTAAATTTACTTTGTGTCTCAATAAAGGTTATGAGGAGCAGTTTGAGAAGCACACCTTTAGTTCTCTAGTTTTCAGAGCTTGACCCATCAATTGTAAAGTTCCCATCGACACTTTCTAGAACTTCTCAGACCTTCCAACCACCTCCAGAGGCAGAGGACAACCTCCGCTGTGTATCCCCAGTTGCCTAGGGCGTGAGAAAAAACCACCAAAAGCTGGAAACTTTGAAGTATTTTGTTTTGAAACTTCACAGAAATGTTATATACAAATTTGATTTGTAATATCTGTTTGCTTTGGCATAAAATCATGTTTTTTACTGTGGAAATTTTCAAACACACAAAACAGAAAAGTATGGTGAGTCCCCTCTTATTCATCACCCAGCTCTAAAAATTATCAACATTCTGTCCTCCTCTTTCATTTCTCTGTCTCCCCCAGCACACACAAACACAGACACACACAGAGTTTTTGCCGGAATATTTTTAAAAGCAACGACCAGACAGCATACCTCCACCTCACAATTCTCTAATGGGCAAGGACTTATATTTTAAATCATACCTCAATATCATTACCACACCTAACACAGTTACCAGTAACTGTTCAACATCTCAGTCTTCAATTTTCCCTAGTTGTCTTAAAAAATGCATTTTATGACTGAATCGTCTGAATTGGATCATGAAAATATTTACATATTGCATATGGTTGATGGATCCCTTAAGGGAGTTCCCCTGCCTTTTGTCTATTTTTAATGTTACTTGTTTGTGGTAGAAACTGAGTAATTCTTCAACCCTTCGCATGAGGTGGCCAAAGTACTGGAGTTTCAGCTCTAGCATCATTCCTGCCAAAGAACAACCAGGGCTGATCTCCTTTAGCATGGACTGGTTGGATCTCCTTGCTGTCCAAGGGACTCTCAGGAGTCTTCACCAACACCACAGTTCAAAAGCATCAATTCTTCTGTGCTCAGCCTTCTTCACAGTCCAACTCTCACATCCATACATGACCACAGGAAAAACCATAGCCTTGACTAGACGAACCTTTGTTGGCAAAGTAATGTCTCTGCTTTTGAGTATGCTGTCTAGGTTGGTCATAACTTTCCTTCCAAGAAGTAAGCGTCTTTTAATTTCATGGCTGCAGTCACCATCTGCAGTGATTTTGGAGCCCAGAAAAATAAAGTCTGACACTGTTTCCACTGTTTCCCCATCTATTTCCCATGAAGTGATGGGACCAGATGCCATGATCTTCGTTTTCTGAATGTTGAGCTTTAAGCCAACTTTTTCACTCTCCTCTTTCACTTTCATCAAGAGGCTTTTGAGTTCCTCTTCACTTTCTGCCATAAGGGTGGTGTCATCTGCATATCTGAGGTTATTGATATAGCAGTTTGCTTATCCACTCTACATAGATGGATATTTGAGTTATTTTCAGTTTGAGGTTATAAATAGTGTCGCTAGGAATACTTTTGTATATGTCTTTTGGTGAACATGTGCGACTCTTTCTGTTGGGTATATTGTTGATGTTGTTCAGTCGCTAAGTCATGTCCAGCTCTTGTCACCCCATGGATTGTCGCCCACCAGGCTCCTCTGTCCATGGGATTTTCCAGGCAAGAATACTGGACGGGCTTGCTGTTTCCTTCTCCCGGGGTTCTTCCAGACCCAGCGATCGAACTCTGGTCTCTTGTGCCACAGGCAGCCTCCTGCTTTGCAGGCGGATTCTTTATGGACTGAACCACCAGGAGTTAGACAGTCTCCTGCATTCCTCTCAGAAGGTGGAGGTGACATCATACTCCAGCTATGACTGGCATTGTTAGTTCCGGAACCTCAGGGAGCATATTCAACACATCTGAGTCCCAATTTCCTTACCTATAAGATGGGAACAATCGAACCTCATGTAAGGGTGTCGTGAGACTAAGGACAAACATACGTGAAGTTTTGTACTTGGCATATTATACTGTTGAACAAAAGGTACCACCCACTGCTGTCAATAGCCATGCTGGTCACATCGAATACAATTGCCTTTATTTAATTTCAGTAAAAATAGAGTTGGTACCCCTACACTAGCAATCAAAGTTTGCATACAAGTTTGCGTGGCATTAAAGTTAACTTGCCCTGAGACTTCCCTGGCAGTCTAGTGGTTAAGGATCTGCCTTCCAATGCAGGGGATGTGGGTTCAATCCATGGTCAGGGAACTAAGATCCCACATGACTCAAGGCAACTGAGCCTGCACACCGCAACTAGAGAGCAGCTAGAGAACAACAGTTCTCTTTTGTTCTTTTGTTCTCTTTTGTTCTTGCTGCAACAAAAGACCCAGTGAAGCCAAAAAATTAAAAACTAAGTAAAGCTAACTCACTCTGTGATGAGAATCTTAACTTTGGCTCCTTCACTTCATTCCTAAGAGATGTTAGTTAGTAAAGAAAAATAGAAAAAAAAATCACACAAATATAAAAATCAGCATTCTTAAAATTGCCTCTCATTATCCTTGAACTCAAACGTTTATCCTAAACATTTGTAGAGTCCAGGACTGGACAGAATGCCACAAAGATACTTGTCCACCATGAATTATGAAGTCTTTAGTCATTAAATTTCTGCAAAGGGACTAACTCTGACTCCCTGCCTACTCCACAGCTCCATCGTTCTCAGCTCACTCTGTTTTGCCTCATAGTAATTACCGCTACCTGACATATTGCCGTTCCTTTTTGTTAATCATTTGTCTCCCTCAGCTAGCATGTAAACTCCGCACTCTCAGTTGCATCCAACTCTTTACAACCCCATGGACTGTAGCCGGCCAGGCTCCTCTGTTTACAGGATTTTTCAGGCAAGAATACTGGAGTGGGTTGTCAATTCCTTCTTCAAGGGGTCTTTCCAACCCAAGGATCAAACCCACATCTCTTACATCACCTGCATTGGCAGGCGGATTCTTTACCACTTTTTTAACTTATCATGTTCTTTCAGCACCAGCAGAATGCCTGGCACATAGCAGACATTCAGTGAAAGTGAAGTGGCTCAGTCGTGTCCGACTCTTTGTGACCCCATGGACACCAGGCTCCTCTGTCCATGGGGTTTTCTAGGCAAGAGTACTGGAATGGGTTGCCATTTCCTTCTCCAGGGAATCTTCCTGACCCAGGGATCGACCCAGGTCTCCTACATTGTAGACAGATGCTTTTCCGTCTGAGTCATAAATACTGTTAAATAAATGAATTTTAAAAAATAAATGAATGAAGGCAAAATAAGAATCCCATAAAATATATATCAAAACTAGTAACAATTTTCAATTAGATCCATGCTGTATTTAATCTGACCCAGAAGTCAATAATGTATTCTGACTGCAATTCCGCTATCAACCCCCAACCCTAATTATTGTAGATGTTCAATAATAACATTACCACAAAAATATTAGTCTGTTAATAATCAACACATTTTTCTCAAGTGCACCTTTGGGAACTACGAGGAGGAAATTGATATTTCCCACACACATATGCTGTAATTGGTTTTTTTTCAAAAGAGGGACAACTTAATAAATACGGTTACTGAAAATGATTCAAAAATTTATTTTTCTTTTCTTTAAATAAAAGCAGACATGAGAGTCATGTTTTTACTGTAAACAAATATTAAGTTTTACATGTTGCCTGTTACAAAGTTGGTCAGTTTTTCCTTTACCAAAATAAGTTGTTAATTAAGATAGACAAAAACCAGGAAACATTGAAGTTAGTCATTTAATTTCCTTACTTATTCAGAGCTGCCTAGAGTCATTTCCTGCAGGAATTTCATGTCTTCCCATGGAAGTGTTTCAGCAGCTGGTAACAAAATCATCAACTTAGGCAGTGGCTGTTACTCCAGGCTCCAATTACAAATCAGGTGGATTTTTTTTTTTTTTTTTTTATTTGTGATGGAGCCAGATCAACTTTAGAAATAAATCTAAATACCTTCTAGAATGCTTTTTCTGTGTTGGTCTGAGGAAACAATTTGGTCTAGTGGGAGAAACTGTAGACAAGGAAATCTGACTTCTAGATTTGGCTCAGCCACTAATTAGTTTCATGACCTTGGCTTTCACCTCCTGTACCCAATAGCTGCGTCTACGTGAGGTAATAACACTCAAATTTTACCCTACCAAGTTGTTTGTAAGATGGAAGGAATACTAGCCAAATTCTGTATGAGCTAATTTTGTTGATGTGTGTGGCTCCAATATGTGCTATAAAGCTTGTACTATTCTTAAGGATAAAGACCTTGTCTAATACTTCACTGGGTTCAGCCTTGCCCAGTGCAATGTGCTGGGAGCACAGCAGATGACGTACAAATCAGAGAAATCAAGGTCTTTTGCACTCTTCTAAGAAAATGATCGTTATTCCTTACAGGTCTAAAATGTACAAGCTTTTTTCTCATTCCTACGTTGCCTATTTACTTGGGAAACAGAAGCCAATCACATTAGTAGATACATATTTCTTTAAGAATAAGAAGAGATTTGAGTGAATGTGTACTGTAGGTGGGTTGGGGTCGGGGTTGGGACTAAAGGTATGCTCTCTTCTTGTCCAGATGTTTTCTCAACAGAACCAGTCTACTGAACAAGGAAAGACACCGGTAGCAAGTCATATTTTAAGAGATCCTTTGCCTTAGTTTGGCAGTCAGCATATTCCACAGATTGCGGGAGGACACTCTGAATTTTGCAAGCTTGAATCCGTAAGCGGAAGGAAAAGGTCGAACTCCACTTCTGGGAGAACTTTGCTTCTGCAGGTGAGACTGTGTGCCGTTGTGGTTGTTCTCCACTTCATGGGTGAACTCAACACTCTGCTGTCCTTGACGGCTTGCACTGAAGCTGAATGTTGGGAGAGTCAATAAGCTTCTGAATGACAACATTGTCTGGACAGTATAATAGAGGAGAGTATGAAACATGTATTGCTCAACTCTTTTGAATATATTACATTTACTGAGAACGGCAATTAGCATTGCACATTTCTATCAGTTAAGCCCTTCGTTCACTGGGGACACTAAGCTGGATCTTGTCATATTTTATCTGCTATCACTGCTCCTGTCCTTAGTGGTTCAGAAAATCTACAGGCATGATTTCTGAGCACCTGATGAGCTGTGAGCATATGGCAATAGAAAACATTGGAGCGAGTTGATTCTGTACAGCTTATTTTAATTTTGTGTTCATTTTAATGATAAACTAAGCAAATTATTATAAGTATTGTGCTCATGCTAATTCCTTGATGGCCCAGTGGCTAGACCTCTACACTTTCACTATGGTGGCCTCAGGTTCGATCCCTGGTTGGGCAACTAAGATCCCACAAGCTCTTCAGGGCAGCCAATAAATAAATAAATACAAGTGTTATGTTCAGGTTCTGCAGTCAGACATTATGGGTTTAAATTCTTTATGAGTAGCATGGATTTGAGAATATCATTGGATTTCTTTGAGCCTCAATAAGATAGCAAAGGAGGCCTGGCGTGCTACAGTCCATGGGATTGCAAAGAGTCGGACACAACTGAGTGACTGAACTGAACTGAACTGAAGATAGCAAAAATAATAGCCACTTTATCAGAGGGTTTATGTGAGAATTAAGTGAGATATACTTTGTCACAAAGTAAACAGTCTGTAAATATCAGCTAGTAATATTACAAGCATCATTTGGATGACCATCGGGTAACAAAGTACTGCCATAAGATTTCACAATATCTGTGTTGAAGTCCACATGGATGCCAAAAAGTATATTCATTGTTATAGGTAAATGAGAAAAAAGAAAGGTTAGAATGAATATGGAAATGATGTATCTGTGCCAAATAAAGTTCAAATGATTGAGTGGTTCAAATAGAGAAAATGAATGGGGAAATGGCACAGCTGAGTCAGAGGAAGCCTGCACGAGAGGAGCCAGGACCATATTCACCCTCTGAACAACGGACCAGCAAAGGCATGGATCCGTCACATGAAATTAATTTGAATTTATTAGGCTTATTTGCATCTAATTGTAAACTTTCAATTTCATGGTTGTATTAGAGGTGTAAGCAGAATGAGCTTATGCTTTATTTTATACTTAAACATATTTAACTAATACTTTAAAATATTAAGCCAACACTAGAGGTGCACACATTTCTTTGCCTTTAAGCAGGGACGGGGGAGCCTGGTGGGCTGCCATCTACGGGATCACACAGAGTCGGACATGACTGAAGTGACTTAACAGCAGCAGCAGCAAGCGATCTCTACATTATTCAATTCTGAGAAACACTGACATTTGGTAGAGTGAGGTTGTAAGTAATTTGGGGGGCAATGCCCTATGGCATGATTCACATATATTTGCAAAAGCTTACTGTGTGGGGGGCATGTGCTGGACACAAAGTGATAAGACGCTAACTGTGTTAGTTTAGTTTGGAGAGATTGGAAGAGGATATGTGTGCACATGTGCACGAGAGAATGAGACAGAGAGACAGAGAGAGAGAGTAGGGTGGAGGGAGGAAGGGAGAGAGAACTCAGGGGGAGAGGGAGGGAGAGAGAACTCACAAACAACATACGGCGACATTAAGTGTCAAGTGAACAGTATAGAAAGCGTCGTAAGAGAGGACTGGGTTGCAGTGGCAGAGATGACCGCGTACAGCTCTGTGGGGACATGAGATGTGAGCTAGTCCTTAAGTGAAGATAAGGCACTCCAGTTTTAGGAAATGGATGTCTGAAGTAAGAAATGGTGTAGACACAGGAGGCAGTGGTGTTAGTTATATTCAGTTGCTTACTGCCCCATTTAGAGCAAAATATTAAAACTTTCCCAGTAAAAGCAATGTATTATATATAGACAATTTCAAGTGACCCAAGTGAAGAGTTGGTGTCTGCCCACTCATCTGATCAGAGGTTCACATTTTGCTGTCACAGTTGTGGTGAAGTAGAGTCTCCATGACCTGCCGCTCTTGGAGACTTCTGAGTAGCTGAGAACCATGGGATTTTATTCACTCTGAGAACCATGGGATTTTCCTTCCTTTGATTAGTGGAACATTGCCCCAAACTGGCCATGAGATGATTTAATTGATGCTTTAAATGAGTTCTCACATGCCAGTGTTTTATAAATTAAACAGAGGTGTTTTGTCCCTGAAAAAGAATTAGGGATTGTTTGTCTCAAATTAATGTAAAAATGGGTAAATGTTGATCCGTGTTTAATATTTCTCTTCACATACTTTTCTTATACCTACCAGGCACCAATGGTGCCTACCATTGCTTATCTGCTAGCAAATTCCCGTAGATAACAAGTTAATGATTATTAGCAAACAAATATTAGTGGAAACCCATGAAAAGTCAATTACATTGAACTGATATGTGTGTTTGTATGTTCATGTTAATAATTTCATCATACTGTCATATTCCTTGAAATTGTTTTTGATTTACATTTGGCATGAAATATATCCATGTTATGTGATCCTCTGCAAGGAGCATGGTGTTCTCTGCAAAGAGTACCATGGTTTCCAGAAGCTCCTTCACTTAAATTTTATGAACTGTAGCCTAAGAGATAAGCTACCTCCACTTTAAATGGAGAAGTAAACTTGGTGTCGTGGGTGATTTTACCATGCTGTAACATATGCCACGCCCTCTATCAGTTCACGGAGAAAGAGCTGGTGAAGCAGATGGCAGTAGCCAAGTGGATCCATCCAACCAAGGAGAAAGTCAGCTAACGAAGACAGTTGTCTAACTTAACACAGAAATGGTTTCTAAGCACAATGACAGCATACACTCAAATTCCAATTGGAGGAGATTGTGCTTGTGGAGCTGTAAGAGACACTGTTGGTGCCCACCCCCTTTTCTCTAAAGTAGATTCCACAAAGTCCCCAGGCTGGAGTCCAGTTGCCCACAGATGATCACTGATTGGCTTTCTTCTCTCCCTGGACTCCCTTCCTCATTGCATTTCCTGGGATCACCTGAATAAACACTGTCCACAAGTCCTCATCTTAGGCTCTGCGTTTGAGGAATTCAAGAGAGCAAATTACCTAACAAATATCTTGCTGATCCCTAGAGTCATCCAAGGGAAAATAATAATTTAAAGTATGTACCTATTAAAATACTAATGGGGCTTCCCTCGTGGCTCAGACAGTAAAGAATCTGCCTGCAATGCAGGAGACCCAGGTTTAATCCCTGGGTCAGGAAGATCCCCTGGAGAAGCAAATGGTTACCCACTCCAGTATCCTTGCCTGGAGAATCCCATGGACAGAGGACCCAGGTGGGCTACAGTCCATGGGGTCGCAAAGATTTGGACACAACTGACGCAACCGAGTACACACTCAAAATACTAATAGACTCTGTTACTGAATGTTTACCATGTGCCAGGTATTGTATTGGAATATCTTCTCACAGTAGCATCTTATCGAATCTGCACAGTAATCATGTGAACTCCACATTGTTTATATTTTTTAATAATAAAACTAAAGCTTCAGAGGGTTAGCTCACTTGCTCAAGGTTACTAGCAAATGACAGATCTGGGATTCAAACCCAGATCCTTTCTGCTTTTTCTCCTAGAAGCTCATACACAAGTATGATTTAGTCATTCATATCTTCATTTCACTCATAATTTTAACAAAACTACCAACCCTCAAGAAACATCTTTGTAACAAATGTAGATTTAATAAGAGATGGAAAGGACCCTGTGTGAGGGCATTCATCCTCCAAATAAGCTATTCTCAAGGTGTATCCTTTTAATCTTAGAGGAAACAAAAGTAGAGCCATTACACAATTTTTAAAAATCAAACTTAAGCTGATACAGATTTTATTTTTATCCTGGGGATCTCAGTTTTTTGGGCTTCTCTGTGCTCAATTGCTTATTCATGTCTGACTCTTTGTGACCCCATGGACCGTGTAGCCTGCCAGGCTCCTCTATCCATGGAATTTTCCATTCCGCAAGAATACTGGAGTGAGCTGCCATTTCCTTCTCCAAGGGATCTTCCCGACCCAGGAATTGAACTGGAGTCTCCTGCATCTCCTGCAGTGGCAGGCAGATTCTTTACCGCTGTGCTACCTGGGAAGCCCTCTCATTCTTTTCTTGAGTTTATAAAGATTTAGTGTGGAGAAGGCAATGGCAACCCACTCCAATACTCTTGCCTGGAATATCCCATGGACGGTGGAGCCTGGTAGGCTGCAGTCCATGGGGTGGCTAAGAGCGGGCACGACTGAGTGACTTCACTTTCACTTTTCACTTTCATGCATTGGAGAAGGAAATGGCAACCCACTCCAGTGTTCTTGCCTGGAGAATCCCAGGGACAGGGGAGCCTGGTGGGCTGCCGTCTATGAGGTCCCACAGAGTCGGAAATGACTGAAGCGACTTAGCAGCAGCAGTAGCAGCAGTCATTAAAGAGTTTGTATTCTTTTTTTTTTTTTTTTAAGAATTTTTTGATGTGGACAATTTTTAAAGTCTTTATTTAGTGTGTTACAATATTGCTTCTGTTTTTCATGTTTGGTATTTTTGGGCCATGAGGTATGTGGGATCTTAGCTCATCAACCAGAGACTGAACCTGCACTCCCTGCATTGGAAGGAGGAGTCTAAACCACAGGACTGGCAGGGAAATCTTAAGGATTTGTTTTCTTAAGTAAGTTTCCAAACAAGTATTGGCTTGAGTCCAAGACCCTTCTCCTGTGGTTCAGACAGGGCCCCTCCCCCAGTGGCTCTGCTGACGACCGCGCTGGACCTGAGAGAATGCGTCCCGAGGCCCAGTGCCCACCCCACGCAGAGCAGGCTCATGTGACCTGGGTGCCCCAGCTGCCTTATTTTGCCTCATCTTTAAAAAGTAAGGTTTCTCTGATCTTTTGTTCAGTTGCTAGGTCATGTCCAACTCTTTGTGACCCCATGAACTGCAGCATACCAGGCTTTCCTGTCCATCATTTCCCAGAGTTTGCTCAAACTCATGCCCATTGAGTTGGTGATGCCATCCAACCATCTCATTCTCTGTTGCCCCCTTCTCCTCCTGCCTTCAATCTTTCACAAAATCAGGGTCTTTTCCAGTCAGTCGGCTCTTCACTTCAAGTGGCCAAAGTATTACAGCTTCAGCTTCAGCATCAGTCATTCCAATGAATATTCAGGACAATTTCCTTTAGGATTGATTGGCTTGATCTCCATAGTCCAAGGGATTCTCAAGAGTCTTCTCCAACACCGCATTTCAAAAGCATCAATTCTTTGGCACTCAGCTTTCTTTATGGCCCAACTCTCACATCCATACCTGACTACTGGAAAAACCATAGCTTTGACTAGACAGACCTTTGTTGGTAAAGTAATGTCTCTGTTTTTTAAAATGCTGTCGAGGTTGGTCATAGCTTTTCTTCCAAGGAGCAAGCGTCTTTTAATTTCATGGCTGAAATGATCTCTAATCTTGCTCAAATTCTCCAGAGATTCTGTGCAGGTTTTCTTCTTCCTTATTTCACAAGTAAGATAGGAACACACTTTTGCCTGAGTTGACACATAGTATGCAGAATAAACTGTGACGAGGCCCCAACCAGCCACCCGAGCACTCACCCCCTCCCTTGTGTGGGGGTTTCCACTGGTACCAGTTTACTGTATATAATTCCAGTCCTTTCCTCATGCAGGAAACCTTTGTGTCCTGGTGGCATGCTATCACAGAACCCTCGGGATCTACCAGCTTCCAGAGTATGGAGTTATCTTCTGTGTGTTTGGGGGAAACAGAGCCTGTGGCAAAAGAGAAAGTGAGTTACTAATTGGATTTATGGCCATTACTCCCAGAGCAGCCCTCTGCCCTCGGTAATCTCGAGAGCAGTTCAGATAGAATCTCTGTCTGTGAAGGATCCAGAAGACTCTGTAAGGAGAAAGCTGGCACATCTCCTGCTCACCCAATAAAAAGTCAGATAGTTATTAAACTGTCCCTGAAGCTACTGTGATTTACATTCATTTTAATGGTTCCCTTTGTAGAGCAGTCCCTTTAATGGGGGTGCCCTCCGGTTCCTATTGGTTCCATTTAAAATAAATATTACACCATCTCCAGCTGTCCAGCTCTCCTTTCATGCTTTGACCTGCTACAGAAAGTACAGTGACTTGATATTTCCCCCTGAGAAACTCCCACATATCCAAGGATGCCCAACACCACAGTATTTCTGTGGCAGAGAGGTAGAGGTGGTCCAGGTACCCTCTTCAGGGAAATATAGATGTGTACTGTGAAATACAACATAGTGTTCAGAAGCCAGGAGCCAGATGGATAGAAAGCACCACAAGAAGAACTTATGATCTTTGAGAAAAAAAGAAAGAAATAGTGAAATGCTATGTATACAACTTAATGTGCACCCCTCTGAAAGACAATGCTATATGCATATTCAAGAATGCATACACACACACACACACACATATACATGTATACACACACACCCAAGGACATGTACCAAACAGACTAGGGTGGTGCCTCTAGTGGTGAAAGAAACGGGGATGGGAGATTTAAGAGAAAAAGTAAAAACTACAATGGACACAGCTCTTGAAAGGAATAATGAATTAGGATGATGCTAATATTTAATGTTCTGCCCCTGAGAGGTAGTAAACAAGTAAATAACAAATGAATAAAAGCACAAAATCACCTGTCTTTTACTTTCCTTTAAATGTCATTCCCAACAAGCATTCATAGACCACCCCCACTCTAGGTATGTGACATGATTTTGAATTCTGCTCTGTGACCATGGACAAGTTGCTGCACCTCTGTGAGCCTCAGTTTCTCTAATGGTAAAAAAAATAACAAAAGGGAAAAGGAAAGGGAAAATGAGCAATAGTGCTATGTAGAGACAGTGTTGTAGGTTTCATTAAGATGATATGGTTTGTTAAGATTGACAAAAGATGGCTTCCCAGGTGGTCCAGTGGTCAAGAGTCTGCCTTGCAACCCAAAGGACACCAGTTCCATTCCTGATCTGGGAAGATCCCACATGCCTCAGAGCAACTAAACCCATGAGCCACAACTACTGAGCCCTCATGCCTAGAGCCTATGCCGCGCAACAGGAGAAGCCACCACGATGAGAAACCCATGCGCCGGAGCTAATGAGTAGTTCCAACTCGGGCAACTAGAGAAAGCCTGCACAGAGCAATGAAGACCCAGCACAGCCCCAAATAACGAACTAAATAAAATTATATGAAAAAAACCACACACACACAAGGTAAAATCTGAGACCTGGCATAGGGTGGGCGCTGGCGAGCACCATAGTTTCATCTCTGGAGGACAAGAGCACAGTGGAATCATGGAGAACTCTTGAACATCCATTCCTAACTGACCTCCAGGGTTACAAGAGGCAAATGCCTCTGTCTGCTGTATGACACTCAATTGTCCTCTGCTCCTGTGAGAGAGGGAGAACCAGCCACAACGTGTCACCCCACGGTTACCAGAATTAATTTGGTGTTAACTATCCCAAGTGCCCTTTCTCCTCCTCCACTGCAGAGCTGCGGGTCTGGTCAAAGATGAACCCACCCAATCTGAGACCAGGACATTCTTCAGACTATCGGGTGCCTATAGAAGGCTAGACTGCCAAGAAGAAAGAAACCAAAGAAGGAAACCAGTGAAGAATCCAATAGCACAAATCTCTGGACCAAGTCTGCAGTGGGCCTGAGGTCTTGTCGATATAAAATCTCACCAAGCCACGCAGAGGAGCTGCTGCAGGAGATGGGGGATGGAGGACCTCAGGTATTTCAGGAATTTATATTTCAACAGAGACAGAGGGAAAGTCCATGCATGGACTTGCAGAACAGAAGAAGCTTGTGTACTATGCATTCATTCACTAAACGTCCTGTGAGCATTGACTATGCCCTGATCACCATGCAGTAGCACAGAAGATATCTACAGCGGGAGAAGGCGAGGGTGGCATAATTTGAGAGACCAGCACTGAAACATGTATATTCCCATATGTAAAATAGATGTCCAGTGCAAATTCTATGCATGAAGCAGGGCACCCAAAGCTGGTGTTCTGGGACAACCCAGAGGGATAGGGTGGAGAAGGAGGTTGAAAGAGGATTCAGGATTGGGGGACACATGTATTCGTGTGGCCAATTCATTTTGATGTATGGCATAAACCATCATAATATTGCAAAGTAATTATCCTCCAATTAAAGTTAATTATTTAATTTTTAAAAAAGAAATAGTCCCTGCCTGACATGAGTTCATATTCTGAGGCAGGAAGCCAATATTTTTTTAAAAAGACTAAAATGCAAACCAGTTGCAGTAAGAGAGGTGTATAGGCTGCTGTGCTGTGCTTAGTCATTCAATCATGTCTGACTTTTTGTGACCCCATGGACTGTAGCCCACCAGGCTCCTCTGTCCATGGGGACTCTCCAGGCAAGAATACTGCAGTGGGTTGTCATGCCCTCCTCCAGGGGATCTTCCCAACCCAGGGATGGAACCCAAGTCTCCCACATTGCAGGCAGAATCTTTACTGTCTGGCCACCAGGGAAACCCAAAAATACTGGAATGGGTAATCTATTCCTTCTCCAGGGGGTCTCCTGCATTGCAGAAGATTCTTTACCTGCTGAACTACCAGGGAAGCCCAGAAGTGTATATACTCAAAGTATATCTGGAGGCAGCAAAGCTGGGACTCTTTCAAGTGGAGATCAAACCTTTTGGAGATTTTCTGAATCCTGCTCCAATTTCCTTAAGATTTGGAAATCTTATACACTGCCTCTGACATTATAGTGTCTGTCACCTTAAATTTTTATATTGTTGCAGGTTTGAAGATTTTTCTGCATTGTCATGGAAGTCTGGGATGTGAAAATAGAAGGATTCTACAAGATCATCAGAAAGAAGCATGCTAAAAAGCCAACTGATGTTGGAAAAGAAAAGTTGAAATCTTCACATAAAGATATTAAAATCTTCTCTGAAGTTTATTAAAATATGTGAGACTGATTGAGCAGAGGACAGTCATTTCAGTGGAAAAGATAGCTCCTCCGGAAACATTCTCAGAGATATTTAGTAGCTTAGTGTATGGAAAAATTTGCAGCTCAAATCAGTGATGAGAGGCTGGGTCATTCCAAAAATGGTGCTGAGTGTCATTTGCAAAGATATCCATTTTGCAAATGGATTACCATTTGCAAAAATATGATACATCTCTCCTACCCCATATCAAATTAATTCCAGATGGACTAATAATTTAAATGTTTGCAAAAAATCCTCAAATTTCTGGAATAAAATATGGTTGACTATTTATGCAACCTGAGTGGAGAAATTTTTCCTAAGAAGAATCATAGGGAAAGAAAGCTTAAAGGATAATGTTGATAGATTTTCTTCCATGTAAAGACAAGATGTACAGTGTCACTGATGTCCTTTGATTATTAATAGAAGCCAAGGGCAGGATAGTTCAGTAGACACTGGGTAGATATTAATACTTTGATATTGAGAGAGTATGTGTGTATGTGTGTGGGTGTGCACATGTCTGCGAGTGTGTCTTTTCATTTTTCAACAATGCTTCTGTCAGTTCAGTTCAGTCGCTCAGTCGTGTCTGACTCTTTGCAACCCTGTGGACTGTAGCACACCAGGCTTCCTTGTTCATCACCAACTCCTGGAGCCTACTCAAACTCATGTCCATTGAGTCGGTGATGCTCATCCTCTGTTGTCCCCTTCTCCTCCCATCTTCAATCTTTCCCAGGATCAGGGTCTTTTCCAAAGAGTCAGTTCTTCCAATCAGGTGGCTAAAGTATTGGAGTTTCAGCTTCAACATCAGTTCTCCCAATGAATATTCACTGATTTCCCTTAAGATCGACTGGTTGGATCTCCTTGAAGTCCAAGAGACTCTCAAGAGTCTTCTCCAACACCACAGTTCAAAAGCATCAATTCTTTGGCGTTAAGCTTTCTTTATAGTCGAACTCTCACATCTATACATGACTACTGGAAAAACCATAGCCTTGACTAGACAGACCTTTGTTGGTAAAGTAATGCCTCTGCTTTTTAATAAGCTATCTAGGTTGGTCATAACTTTTCTTCTAAGGAGCAAATGTCTTTTAATTTCATGGCTGCTGTCACTGTCTGCAGTGATTTTGGAGCCCAAAAAGATAAAGTCTCTCACTGTTTCCATTGTTTCCCCATCTATTTGCCATGAAGTGATGGGACCAGATGCCATGATCCTAGTTTGCTGAATGTTGAGTTTTAAGCCAAATTTTTCACTCTCCTCTTTCACTTTCATCAAAGGCTCTTTAGTTCTTCTTCACTTTCTGCCATAAGGGTGATGTCATCTGCATATCTGAGGTTATTGATATCTCTCCCAGCAATCTTGATTCTAGCTTGTGCTTTATCCAGCCCAGCATTTTGCATGATGTACTCTGCATATAAGTAAAATAAGCAGGGTGAAAATATACAATCTTGACGTAATCCTTTCCCGATTTGGAACCAGTCTGTTTTTCTATTTCTAGTTATAACTGTTGCTTCTTGACCTGCATACAGATTTCTCAGGAAGCAGGTAAGGTGGTCTGGTATTCCCATCTCTTGAAGAATTTCCCACAGTTTGTTGTGATCCACACAGTCAAAGGCTTTGGCATAGTTAATTAAGCAAAAGTAGATATTTTTCTGGAGCTCTCTTGCTTTTTTCGATGATCCAACGGATGTTGGCAATTTGATCTCTGGTTCCTCTGCCTTTTCTAAATCCAGTTTGGACATCTCAAAGTTCACGATTCACGTACTGTTGAAGTCTGGCTTGGAGAATTTTGAGCATTACTTTGCTAGCGTGTGAGATGCGTGCAATTATGTGGTAGTTTGAACATTCTTTGGCTTTGCCTTTCTTTGGGATTGGAATGAAAACTGACCTTTTCCTGTCCTGTGGCCACTGCTGAGTTTTCCAGATTTTCTGGCATATTGAGTACAGCACTTTCACAGCATCATCTTTTAGGACTTGAAATAGCTCAATTGGAATTCCATCACCTCCACTAGCTTTGCTCATAGTGATTCTTTCTAAGGCCCACTTGACTTCACATTCTGGGATGTCTGGCTGTAGGTGAGTGACCATACCACTGTAGTTATTTGGGTCATGAAGGTCTTTTTTGTATAGTTCTTCTGTGTATTCTTGTCACCTCTTCTTAATATCTTCTGCTTCTGTTAGGTCCATACCATTTCTGTCTTTTATTGAGCCCATCTTTGCATGAAATATTCCCTTGGTATCTCTCATTTTCTTGAAGAGATCTCTAGTCTTTCCCATTCTATTGTTTTCCTCTATTTCTTTGCACTGATCACTGAGGAAGGCTCTCTTATCCCTCCTTGCTATTCTTTGGAACTGATTTCAAATGGATATATCTTTCCTTTTCTCCTTTTCCTTTCACTTCTCTTCTTTTCTCAGCTATTTGTAAGGCTTCCTCAGACAACCATTTTGACTTTTTGCATTTCTTTTTCTTGGGGATGGTCTTGATCACTGTCTCCTGTACAATGTCACAAATTTTCATCCATACTTCTTTAGGCACTCTATCTATCAGATCTAATCCCTTGAATCCATTCATCACGTCTACTGTATAATCATTAGGGATTTGATTTAGGTCATACCTGAATGGTCTGGTGGTTTCCCCTACTTCAGTTTAAGTCTGAATTTGGCAGTAACGAGTTCATGATCTGAGTCACAGAATAATGCTTGTGTATTTTTGTGTAATAAAAATAGAATCATGTTCTTACAACAAATATCTAGGGACTCAATTTTCAAAATATTTTCCTCTTAACTAACCTCTAAAACAAGCAAAGACTAAAGTTGATATGTCTCCTGGTCATGGCTCAGATGGTGAAGAATCTGCCTGCAATCCAGGAGGCCCAAGTTCAATCCCTGGGTAGGGAAAACCCCTGGAGAAGGGAATAGCAATCCACTCCAGTATTCTTGCTTGGAGAATTCCATGGACAGAGGAGCCTGTGTCCATAGGGTCGCAAGGAGTCAAACACGACTGAGTGACTAACACTTTCACATTCTTTCCTGGTCATGCTCTTTCATATACATTATGATACCATTTTTCAAAATAACTCAGTAAAGGACTCCACTTTTATCTCAATATTAGTCAATAAGGATATGGGGACTCAGAGTGGCTTGGTAACTTGTGCAACATCACACAGCAAACAAGAAGCAAAACTGTGAACCCCTGCATTGGTGCGTGAATTCTCAACCCCCGGACCACCAGGGAAGTCCTCCATGTTGCTTTCCATAGTGGCTGCACCATTTGTCATCCCCAACAACAGTATGAAAGTGTGCTCTTTACTCTGAATGCTTGCCGACACTTGTCCTTTTTAAATAATAGCCATCCCAACAGGTTCAACATGATATCTCATTATGGTTTTGATTTGTGGAGCAAGAGCTGATGAATAAGTGTAGGGCATTGATTATGACAATGGCTTCCTAAGTGTATACTTATCTCCATACACCCCGAGTCATATATGTTAAATAACTACAGCTTTTCTTATATCAGTTAGACCTCAATAAAGTAGGTTTAAGACAAATAAATAATGTAAAGGAATAGGTAATTTGAATTCATGCACAGAAAATTGTGGATTTCCCTAAGAAGCTATAAAGTCTAGAGCCATAACTCTTTATGCTAAAATATGTTTACTTTGTATTACCAATTGAAACACTTAAAATCGCTTTATTTTCTCCAAGAACCAATAGGTGGAAATAAGTTTCACACCATTGGTTGGTTGGTTTCAAATCAAAAGAGCACAAGTTCTCATGAGCTACACAAGGACTGGGATCTTGTCTATTTTAAGTCACAGTTCTAGCCTGAGCCCCCACCATGGTGGGCACTCACAAAATAAAAATGGGTGGATGAATGCAAGCCTCCTGTTCTTAGGAAACAGAAAAATGCTTGCAATTTTATTTGGCACAATTTGCAGAAAGGGACCCTCTTTATATTAGAGTGACTGAAAATGGAAAATTGCCTAACTGTTAAGTCACACTGGATTATTAAATGTATTATAGTCTAGACATGCTCTAGAGACAATTAAAATAACATTACAGAAGTCAACCTAACAATATATCACTTGGATGTTTTCCGTTTCAAGTAACATGAAACACTGGCTGAAACGGACTTTAAAAAGAGGGCTTTTATTTTCACACATCAGGAAGGCCAAGAGTGGGGAGGGCTATCCTTGCATATGGTGAGATGTTTAGCAGCATCATTGATCTCAACACTAGCAGCACTTGTGACAACCAAAAATGTCTCCATTCATTGCCAAATGTTTCCATAGAGTGGTGGAGAACCACCGTATTAGAGGGCTATCTAATCTTCTCTTCTAAATGATATCTCTACAAGGTAAACTCTTCCCAACTCCCCATGTGCCTCAACCTTCAGTGGAGTCTATCAGACACACAAAGGATTTACCTGAGTTGTTTCTCTTGGGATATTCGAGGAGTGGGTATGTTTACCCTGAACGTGATTGGGAGCTTTGAATGAAATTTCAAGGACTTAAAGGGAAGGAAAGTGTTGATCAGTTGACTGATCAATCAATAGATACACACACACACACACACACACAAACATACATACGTAGAGAAATTAGGAAGACATAGAATAAGGCACAAGGATGCTGCCTCTCTAGCATCCTTTCCTCCTCTCAATGCCTCCCTCATTGGTTATCTGACATGTGGTTTGTCTCTTCCCAGCCCTGGCTCTGAAGGATGCTAGTTGCTTGCTGCTGCTGCTGCTAAGTCACTTCAGTCATGTCCGACTCTGTGCGACCCCATAGATGGCAGCCCACCAGGCTCCCCCATCCCCAGGATTCTCCAGGCAAGAATACTGGAGTTAGTTGCTTAGGCAGGGTAATCCCAAGTCTCTTGTTTTAGTGATTAACTCAGGAGTGGGCCAGTCAGAGCACAGCTCAGAACTCTGAGCTAAGAGAAGTGATGCTCTTTTTCCCTAGGAAGATGGACATAAGAGACTGCAGCCCTGGTTTTGCAAGTGTGAAGAAGCCAGTCTGAAAATGGAGCCCATCAATAACAAGAGACAACCAAGAATGACAGAGATGCTGAGCAGAGAACTGATGAAGCCAGGTACCACACCCACACTGCCCCTGATCTTCTCATTCGTAAAAGCCCCAAAATTCCCATTATTGTTTAAGCAAGTTTGAACTGAGTTTTCTGTTGCTTGCTACAGAGGTCTTCTGACCAACATATGATAGATATGGTATATTAAATAAATGCCTCTGAATATATGCATAGATGCACACATATGCATAAGTGGGTAGTGAACATGCATTCATGTGCACACATGTATAATTTAAAGATCTAGAAGGAAAAACATCAAATGTTAATGGTGACTTAGATTGCAGGGGTGCAGGCTACATTAATTTCCCCTTGTGCTTTTCCAAATTTTCTATAAAAACATACACATTAGTTTTGCTAGAAGAAAGAAGTCAATGAGTATAATAAATTATTTATGGGTGAAGTGACATGATTCCGGTATTTATGTTAAACTACCTCAGCAAAGTAATGCTCAAAATTCTCCAAGCCAGACTTTAACAGTACGTGAACCATGAACTTCCAGATGTTCAAGCTGGATTTAGAAAAGGCAGAGGAACCAGAGATCAAATTGCCAGCATCCATTGGATCATCAAAAAAGCAAGAGAGTTCCAGAAAAATATCTACTTCTGTTTTATTGACTACGCCAAAGTCTTTGACTGTGTGGATCACAACAAACTGTGGGAAATTCTTCAAGAGATGGGAATACCAGACCACCTGATCTGCCTCCTGAGAAATCTGTATGCAAGTCAAGAAGCACAGTTAGAACTGGACATGGAACAGCAGACTAGTTCCAAATCGGCAAAGGAGTATATCAAGGCTGCATATTGTCATCCTGCTTATTTAACTTATATGCAGAGTACATCATGTGAAATGCTGGGCTGGATGAAGCACAAGCTGGAATCAAGATTTCTGGGGATAAATATCAATAAACTCAGATACACAAATTACACTCCCCTTATAGCAGAAAGTGAAGAACTAAAAAGCCTCTTGATGAAAATAAAAGAGGAGAGTGAAAAAGTTGGCTTAAAACTCAACATTCAGAAAGCTAAGATCATGGCATCTGGTCCCATCACTTCATGGCAAATAGATGGGGAAACAATGACAGACTTTATTTTGGGGGGCTCCAAAATCACTGCAGATGGTGACTACAGCCATGAAATTAAAAGAAGCTTGCTCTTTGGAAGAAAAGTTATAAGTTATAACCAACCTAGACAGCTTATTAAAATGCAGAGACATTACTTTACCAACAAAGGTCCATCTGGTCAAAGCTATGGTTTTTCCAGTAGTCATGTATGGATGTGAGAGTTAGATTAAAAAAAAAAACAAAACTGAGCAGCGAAGAATTGATGCTTTTGAACTGTGGTGTTGGAGAAGACTCTTGAGAGTCCCTTGGACTGTAAGGAGATCCAACCGGTCCATCCTAAAGGAAATCAGTCCTGAATATTCAATGGAAGGACTGATGCTGAAGCTGAAACTCCAATACTTTGGCCACCTGATGCGAAGAACTGACTCATTTGAAAAGACTCTGATGCTGGGAAAGATTGAAGGCAGGAGAAGGGGACGACAGAGGATGAGATGGTTGGATGGCATCACCGACTCAATGGACATGAGTTTGAGTAGGCTCCCAGAATTGGTGATGGACAGAGAGGCCTGGCGTACTGCAGTCCATGGGGTCCCAAAGAGTTGGCCACGACTGAGGGACTGAACTGAACCTCAGCAAAAATGAAAGGTGGAGTGAGATGAAATGAAATTGGTAAGATATTGAAATTGATATTGAAGCTAGATGGCAAGTACATAAGGGTTCACTATACTATTTGTTTTTGTAATTTTGAAAATTCACATAAAATAATGAGAGAATGAAAAAGGAGGGAAGAACAAGGGAGAAGGAAGAAGGGAAGCTAATTAGTTAGTTAGTTGGTTAGTTCATTAGTTAGCCAGGCTTGCTGTGTGCCACAGTTGTTGCTGATGGACCTGACGGCTAACATCCACAGCCTGAAATAGATGTTAATATTTCTTCAACTGTTTGTACAGTATTAACGCCATAGTGCTTTGAACGTCAACCAATATTTTGTGTCACTTATACCTTTCATCACCAATTTTCTTCTGAAATAGAAGTCCAGCAGCTAATTTTTCCTTCAACATGTACTTCATGCAATTCTTTTAAAAGCAGATTTTTTTTAATCTTGCTGCTATAAGTATTTATTATAAAATTTTAGAAAGGTGTTAACCAATAAAAATAAAGCAGTATGCATGATGTACCCTGTCCTGTAAGTAACAATAACAGAACTCTGACAAGAGCACTCAGACTATGCCCTACTATGTAGCATCTATTTCCTGCAGTTTTTCATGTTGGGTAGCTGACCTAGCATTTGCTTATTTTCCACAGAGGAAGCAGAGAGAAATTGGTGGTCGCTGGCCTCTTGCATCTCCTCTGTTGCAGCCTGGGCCCTGGCTCAGCTAGTAGGCAACCAAGTGACCAGCCCAGGCAGTAATGGCCAATAGCACACCAGACCAAGAGGACGTACTGACTGTTCTGAGCCACTCACGACCACCACACTTAGTTATCACTGAGCATCCTGCATGCTCTCCTTGAAAGGGAGATATTCCTTGTTGTGCTGCATCTGGAGAGAACAATGGGGGAAAAAGGCAGGAGAAGAGAACTGGATTATTTTCAGCCTTCTTGCAAAATTCACAGCATGTTCAAGTGAGAATTCCAACCACTGCTAGACAGTTTGGGAAGAAGTTCTTCTCTGGATGAAAAATTTTACCTAAGACTCAGCTTCATTTAATGCAATCATAATAAAACAGCTTCATTTAAATTTTTTAAAAATCAGGGAAATCACAAAACTAGACAGAACAGTGGCATAGTAGACATGAACTGAGATCACTCCAGTCAGTCATGGACATGAAACATTCTCCAACTTTTTCCAACTGTGTGTGGATGAGAGGCTTGGACCATAGAGAAGGTTGAGCACCTAAAAAGTAATGCTTTCAAAGTGTGGTGCTGGAGAAGACTCTTGAGAGTCCCTTGGACAGCAAAGAGATCAAACCAATCAATCCTAAAGGAAATCAACCCTGAATATTCATTGGAAGGACTGATGCTGAAACTGAAGCTCCTGGCCACCTGATGCGAAAAGCCAACTCCTTGGAAAACCCCCTGATGCTGGGAAAGGTTGAAGGCAGGAGGAGAAGGGAACAACAGAGGATGAGATGGTTGGATGGCATCACCAACTCAATGGACATGAGTTTGAGCAAACTCCGGGAGATGGTGAAGGACAGGGAAGCCTGGTGTGCTGCAGTCCATGGGGTCGCAAAGAGTCGGACATGACTGAGCAATTGAACAGCAACAACAATGTTTTCTTGTAGCCTCTTAATTTCTACAAGGCTAATAGTGATGTCCTGTCTAGCATTCCTGATTTTGGAAATTTGTGTTTTCTTTCTGTCTTTCTTGGTCAGTCTAGCTAAAAGTTTGTCTTTTGTTAAACCTTTTCAAAGAACAACTTTTGGCTACATTGATTTTAGCATTTTAAAGCCTGGGTTCCTATGGTCACCACTGTGTCAGCAAAATGTAATAACCAGCCATAAGTTTATCCATGTCCCCTACCACTTTGGTAGAAACCAATGAAATACTGTAAAGCAATTATCCTTCAATTAAAAGTAAATAAATGAAAAAATAAAATAAATAAAATGAAAACCAAAATATAATTGCCAATAAAACTTGTGTATGTTAAAAATCAAACTTCTACAAATGACCTATTACTACAAGTGTATACACATAAAAAAATCTGCATTCAAGGATGATGTACGAAATGGGAGGGCTCATATACCTTGTTTACAGAATGAGCATTTTGTAAAGACTGCCAATCTCTTCAAATTGTTGTATGGGTTCAGTAAATTCAAAATTGGAATTAAAAAAAAAAAGTGTGATGTTCAGCCAATGATGGAAGAGAGAAGGCATTCAACCACCTCAAGTCAGTAAGCCTTCTGTCCTGTCAGTGCATCTGTGTGTGTAGAAGAAAAGATTCAAAGATCAAGTCCTTCTCAAGTCTCCCCAGTCATCACTCTCCACGGGGTCCATTTGCATCTCCTCTGTGTTGGTCAGGACTAGGGCTGGCTTGAGCCCTTTCCTGCCTTGCTATGCATTCAGGCAGCTCAGTCAGGAATATTTTGTTTCACTTACCACTGTGATCGAAGACTGAAGCCATTGGCACAGTCACGCAATTGCCCCTGAGACTGTCACTTCCGCTGAATACCAACAGCACTATATCCAATGGGCTGCTTTCGACTGTGGTAGAGAAGCTGCCTGGGCTAACCTGGCAAAACCCGAGCCCTGCAGAACCTCTGTGTAGATCCAGCTTGGAGTGGAGAGAAGGGAAAATAGGGATTCCTAGGCCAGAACATCACAGGTTGCTGTATTTCTTTTCTTTTTCTTTTAGGTGTTAGGAAACTGTGTGTGTTTTGTTTTGTTGTTGTTTGCTTCGTGTAGACTTTCTCTGGTTGCAGCCAATTGGGGGGCTACTCTTCGTGAAGGTGCTCGGCCTTCTCGTTCTGGTGGCTTCTCTTGTTGTAGAGCATGGGCTCACGGGCTTCAGTAGCTGCGGATCCCAGGCTCTAGAGCGTAGCCTCAATAGTCTGTGGCACACGGGCTTAGTTACTTAGAGGCATGTGGGATCTTCCCCATCCAGGGTTCTAACACATGTCCCCTGCATGGGCAGACAGACTCTCCACCACTAGAGCACCAGGGAAGTCCAGGTTCCTACATTTCTTAACCAAGGTTTAGCTGTGCTTCCAGCATAAATGCTGCTCAGATTCTTTATTTCTATGATTGGTCTCTGAGCCCTGAATGAGTTTGTTTGTTTGTTTGTTTGTTTTACCAATTTGTCCATCCCCATAATTGCTTTTTAGGGACAAAATTTGCCACTCAAAAATTTGTTTCCCAGCCATAGCCAGGAGGAGCCAGTAACTTAGTTTTGAAAAATACAGAAGGAACCTACCTAAACCTTAAACTTTTAATTATAGCTCTATACATTCTCCTATTTCACTGCTTGCATCTATTTTACATAATTGTAAATAGGTTGGCTGCAGTCCACGGGGTCTCAAAGAGTTGGACACGACTGAGCGACTTCACTTACCTACTTACTTACTTAAGTAGTATATATATATTTTTTGAATTTTTTAACTTATTATTTTATAGATTCATTTCAATGCATTGGCATAACTCACAGAATACGATCATGTTCACATTCCTCTAAAATAGTGTGCTTTTAAAAGTCTGCAAGCACACAATCCTTTCAATTTTGTGTGTGGATTTGGAAGCCAACTTTGTTCTTTCCAGGTTGCTTACAGAGCTGTTCATAAGCTTTGTGAAATAAATATTCTTGTCACTATCTCAGTGGCTTCTTATAGATTCAAAGAGAGTAATCTCTTACAGATTGTAAAGCAATTCTAATGTACAGAACATACTCTTGACAGGCCTTAAGACCCACACACTTACCATGGTAGTGAGTAACTACAGTATTTATAAAGCCACATTATAGTATGTCATGGTGATTTATAATGGTTTGCATATTTGGCACCCTATGCTGAATTCAGACTTTCATAATATACCTTGCTCTTTCTATAAATTCTACTTGTCATTCATATATTTAGCTTTATTTGTATCTATTTGTATCTATTCACCTATATATAATTAAAGTGAATTGAAATTACTGACATCTATAGTCAATATCTTATGACAATCCTAGAGATAGCTGGATACATTCTGAGTATCACAAAACCAAATGTGATCATTACAGTATAACTGTTAACATTTCTGATTTTCAAGCTATGCTAATCTTATATTGCATTAAAAAAAATGCTTTTGACCAAAAAAGCACCTAGAACAAGAATTTCCTATTCCCTAAAATTTCATGAAATAATGTATTTCCAAAACTATTAATTCTCCACCTCACACCTATTATTGAGCATACTAAAGTCATTGTGCCTTACGTTCTATTTTCCACTCTGTTACAGCATAAATCAAATTGATTTGGTGCGGGCCTAGCGGTAGCACACAATAACGTACCCAAAAAAAGAAAGTGTTTTAGGAAAAGCAAAAAGAAACATGAAGAGGTGAGGGTTTTTCTTTTAAATCCATATGCAGTAATAAATATATCCATGCTACCTATGGATTTTACAGAAATTTTTTAAAAGGCTCTTTATGAAATTCATGTCTTAGTCTTCTAAACATATTTCATTAGTGAACAGCTGTTCAAGGTTAACCAAAATAAATCCTTACAGTAACTTAATATGTTGGTTCCTCCACATCAGCATGTTGTAGGCCTCATTTAGGTTTTTTTCAAAAATCAATTACATTGATAGTGGATAAGAGATACGACTTGTGCGCAGTTCCTGTGAAACTGAAGAATTGACCGCAAAGTCTATAAGAACCAGCCCATGAAATGTGGATAGAAAATGCGGAATCTGACCATGAGAGCTATGTTTCCTCCTGTGCTGGGCGCGGGTACCAGGCACGTGGACCAAGCAGAGGTCCAGGCACCCACTAAAGCTGCACACAGGGCCCAAGCAAAGGAGGCAGAGAACTGGGCAAAGAACCTGAGTGCATTTGAACCTTGAAGAGAAAAAATTGTAGGGAGATGTGAGAGCAGTCTTTGAATATTTGATGTGTGGTTATAGCAGGCTCCATTCTCTGGCCTCCCCACCCTCCATTCTCTACAGTCTACCTCCTTCTTTCCTGCTCACCAAACAGATTCATTTAGGATGCCACAGAGACCCCTAGATCTCAGGAAGACGAGGCCCTATCCATGCCCCAGGTAGCATCATGATGAGTCTAAAATTACCAGCCACAGTAAGAATTCCCCATGGCCAGTGACCAGTCTAGGGGTGACCATGTATCCAATCCTGGTTAAGGAGAAAGATGAATCAGGTTTTCAGGCTTTCCTAACCTTCTAAGAAAGAAAGAGTTGAGTGGCATGCCTTTTACTTCTCTGATGGCTCAGTGGGTAGGTAAAGAATCTGCCTGCAATGCAGGAGACACAGGACACTCAGTTTGATCCCTGGACCGGGAAGGTCCCCTGGAGGAGGAAATGGCAACCCACTCCAGTATTCTTGCCTGGAGAATCCCATGGACAGAGGAGCCTGCTGGGCTGCAATCCAAAGTTTCGCAGAGTCAGACATGATTGAAGTGACCAAGCACTAATTCTTTCTTTTTTCCTATCAGAAGGATACAGCAGAAATCACACTAAGAATGGCAAGGTGGAAAGACAGAAAACCCTTGTGTATTTGAGAGCTCCACCACTGGACTGTCTACCTGCAGATATTTAGCTTTGTGAGAAAAGCAAGCTCCTATTTGTTAATCACCCTAGTTTGGCATTCTGTTCATTGAAGCCAAACACACTTCTAGCTTTCATGGGAAGAAAAACACATTTGGAGTTCACATTCTAGGAGCCAAAACTGAAACCACAGAGTGCCAGTTACAAAATGGAAGATTTGGGGTCCGTACCATAAATAATTTTCTGGCAAATAGGATTCCTGGAAAACAAGGTTGCCCATGGAATCAATGATCCCCATCACAAGCACAGTCTAGCAGAAGGTGACTGACTGCCAAAGAAGAGTACTAAGGAAGGAATTTCTGTATGAGTTGGGAGATTTCGAGGTCCCTTTGCACTCTAATTACTATACTATGGCTTTATAGTTGAAAAAGACACTATTGATATTCGCTAGTCACCTATGAGCAAACTGACTTTTAAAAAATGACAGATTAGCAGTTATTTTTTTTTAGATTGCTCAGGATTAAGAACAATGGCATCTTGATATCGGGTCTCTCTGTATTTGAAAGTATGCAGATTTGTTCCAAGGTATTTTCTTCTTGGCATTTGTGTTGAACCAGTCAAATAATGGTCCATGACTTGTTGCAGTGGATTGTTTTTAAAGACCAACTGTTTGAATAAGACTCTTCTAGTTAAATTCCCATTGTGAGGACACTGTTCTGTTCTGAATGAGTCACCTCATTTCTGATTGCTGAATGCCAAATGGGCTCGCCTTCAGTGGTAGCATCTCCTCACCAGCCCCCAGCCCCAGATACACTGTACATGACTGCACAGGACTCTGAAGAGCCTGTTAGCTTCTTCCTTTAATCATGCTTCAGGATGCCCTGAGCAGCTACTTCCATATAATATGGCTCAGGCTCTGCACATGGTCAACAGGGCAGAGGCAACATTTTTTTTTCTTAACTGGGGTGTAGTTGCTTTATGATGTTGTGTTAGTTTCTGTTATACAAAAAAGTGAGCCAACTGCATGTGTGTGTGTGTATATATATATATATATATATATATATATATATACAAACACTTGGACCTCCCTCCCAGCCTTCTAGGTCACCACAGAGCACTGAGCTGAGCTCTCTGTGCTATGCAGCAGGTTTCCACTAGCTATCTGTTTCATACATGATACTGCACACAAGTCAGTCCCAATCTCCCAGTTAATCCCATCCTCCCTCCCTCCGTGTCCACACATCCATTCTCTACACCTGCCTCTCTATCCCTGCCCACCAAATAGGCTCATCTGTACCATTTTCTTAGAGTCCACATACATGCGTTAATATATATATATTTTTTCTCTTTCTGACTTACTTTACTCTGTATGACAGACTCTAGGTCCATCCATGTCTCTACAAATGATCTGATTTTGTTCCTTTTTATGGCTGAGTAATATTCCATTGTGTATATATGCTATTGGTGGGAATGTAAATTACTGCAGCCACTATGGAGAACAGTAGGGAGGCTCCTTAAAAAAACTAAAAATAGAAATACCATATGACCCAGCCATCCCACTACTGGATATATACTCTGAGAAAACCATGATTCAGAGGCAACATTTTAATGCCACAGTCTGTTTACTTTCTGGAAATTCATTGTGGATTAATTTAATGTTAAGTTTGACTTACAAGATGTGACACTGAGAAAATCACTCATGAACTTATAATTTTGAGAACATATCTGTACTCAGCTCTCACAATGTTTACTGAGCACCAGCTGTGGAAAGGGTGATTCTTTGAAAAAACTCAAAAACAGCTGAAATAGAAAGCACTTTAGAATAAGGAAGATGAGAGAAGTAGCAGCAATGATGCCTTTTATGTGTTTGGAACACTTTTCTTTCCATCTGTCAGAATAGACTTTATTGTTCCCATTTTAAAGATGAGGAAGTTGAGGCTCAGAGGCATACAAATAATTAACTACCAACTGGCCACATGAAACAGTGCCCTTTAGAGGTACAGGCCCTCTACCCTTATCTGAAATTTTGGGGCCACTTGCGTGTAGGAACTTTTCAGACTCTAAAGAGATAATGGCATATGTGTAAGGGTTCTTTACCACTGCATTTCTCTTGTGGCTCAGAATCTGCCTACAATGTGGGAGACCTGGGTTCAATCCCTGGGAAGATCCCCTGGAGAAGGGAAAGGCTGCCCACTCCAGTATTCTGGCCTGGAGAATTCAGTGGACTGTATAGTCCACGGGGTCTCAAAGAGTTGGACACAGCTGAGCAACTTTCACTGTTTCTTTACCACTGGCGCCACCTGGGAAGCCCAAAGGCCTGTAAACACTATTTATTAACTGACACCCACATCAGAGTCTGGGTATCCCTCTGTCATCAAATACATTGTGTTTCTGCAGCAAAAATGTATGAATATTCAAATTAGTGAGACAGCAACTATAAAGGGCTTCGGATCAGTTAGGTCAGGTTTGGCAGCCAAGTAACTTACATAAAAATTTTCCATCTTCGGAGTTAAATTTTGGATTTCAGAAGTTGAGAGAGGGATCCATGGGCCTGTTCCAGCAGCAGAAAGCTAGTCCACTGGGGATGGAGAACTGAGTCATGGGAGAGTTCATGGGGATGTGACATTGCAGCCAGACCTTAAAAAACTAGAGGAGTTTCAGAAACCAAAGATATAATTCAATAATCTACATCTTCTATAAAGCAAATCAACAAGCACTAAATGGGAGAGGTGAGAAAAAAGTTAAACATTAATTAATTAATTAAATTAAAGAGACTTCCCTAGTGGTCCAGTGGTTAAGACTCCATGCTCCCAGTGCAGAGGGCACAGGTTCGATCCTTGGTTGGGGAACTAAGATCTCTCAGGCCGAAAAGCATGGCCTAAAAAATAGTAATAATAATAAAATAAATAAACAGGAAAGGTGGTGCAGGAGAAGCACTTCCAGCCATCTCACCCTGGGTCCAGATGATGCGGGCACAGCCCTCAAAGGCTCCACAGCCCCCGGGGGTGTGTTCGACTTGCAAGTCTTTCCAGGCTTCTCCGACGTTTAGCACCCAGAGTCCTGTGTCCAGAGAAACCTCCAAGCTCCAGATACACAAGGATGGTTAGTGACCCAGCAGCCCCAGGGTCTGTTTTCTCTGTTTTTCTCTGTTGATGAAGGTCTCATTCAGCAGAGCTCAAAGTTGCCTTTTGATCTGTGCTGCTCACCAGAGCCCTCCGTAGAGCAGGCTCCAAGGCACTGGACTTTCCCGAGTGAGTCCTCGCCCAGCCCTGGAGCAGCCAGACCCAGAGTCTACTGACAAGAACATGAGGACTTTAAATATAGAACTTGGAAATAGCAACATTTTTTTTCCTTAATAAATTTTATTGGAGTCTAGTTGATTTACAGTGTTGTGTTAGTTTCTGCTGTACAGCAAAGTGAGTCAGTTATACACATACGTGTGTGTGTGTGTGTATGTGAGCGCACATTAGTCACTCAGTCGTGTCCCAATCTCTGTGACCCCATGGACTGTGGCCTGCCAGGATCCTCTGTCCATGGAATTCTCCAGACAAGAAGAATGGAGTGGGTTTCCATTCCCTTCTCCAGGGAATCTTCCTGACCCAGGGATCAAATCCTGGGCGGGTCTCCTGCATGGCAGGCGGATTCTTTACCATCTGAGCCACCAGGGAAGCCCTACACATACACATATCCACTCTTTTTTAAGATTCTTTTCCCATATAGGCCATTATAGAGTACTGAGCAGAATTCCCTGTGCTATCAAGTAGGTCCTTACATTTTAAGTTGCATTTTTTTCTGTATAAGTAATTTATTCTTGGTAAGGAGACTCTCCATTTGAATAACACCTAGATGGGTTATTGAGAAAAATTTTGCTGGTGCTTGACACAAAAGCATCAAGAAAGGCAGCAAATCCACACCAACAAAGCAAACTTCAGTGGAAAAACTGAAGGTTTGGGAATATCCAGATGTTTAGTGTCCTGCGGGCGCGGCCTCAACGTTGATCGTTCGGAATTAAGCTGAGGGGCTGAGGCAATGTTCTTAGAGCATTTCACACACAAAAATGTAAAGCTGGATTTAATATAGCAAAATGATAAAAGCCGAGTCCAGATAAAATTTTCTCCAGAAGAAGCAAACATGCCCGAACAACTTGGCTAACACCTATCTTTAGTCATGAGGATAATACTAATTACCAGCGAATGGTTTTGTTTCCTTGTATTAATAGGGTATCGTGTGGTGTTTCCTGTGTCTGGTTTCCCAGAGCATGGACTAAGAACTGTCATTACATTCAACACACACCCGCCTGGAGCCAGCACAGGGCCACCTCCCAGGGCCCCGACACGTATAGGACAGAGTCCAGCCAAACTCCTCCCAGATCCTACAGGGCCTCACAGAGCGTGCTGATAGGAGCTGTTCTAATTCCAACGGTTACCAAGCTGTACATACCCTTTAAGTCACACCACCATTATTTACAAATGAGGGTGTGTCTCCCTTAAGACATTTTTGTCATTTTCAGAAATAAGTGTAACCATGACCTTGGGCAACACAAATAAGCAAAATTGAGAGAAGATGCAATATCTACGCACAAAGCTGGCTTTTACAAAATCTGGTTCATTGGGCACCAAATCATTTTCAAGAAGATAATTGGTGATATAGGGCCAATTCAATGAGAAAGGGAATAAAATAGGAAATAAAGACCTAATATATTACAAAATAACTAAGATTCATAATAGCTGCAATAAAAAATAAAGTTGACGTCTAAATCATATCCATGGAACTCTTTCCCAGCTTCAAGGAAAGAACCTCCCCCAGCCCCCTCCCCACACGATAAAATGTGCTGTGCCCAGTCATTCAGTCATGGACTGTAACACTCCAGGCTCCTCTGTTCGCGGGATTCTCCAGGCAAGAATACTGGAGTGAGTTGCCATTTCCTCCTCCAAGGGATCTTCCCAACCCAGGGGTTGAACTGTGACTCCTGCATCTCCTGCATTGGCAGGTAGATTCTTTACCACTGAGCTACCTGGGAAACTCCAGTAATAAACTAGTAAATGTCAAAAGATTATTTATTATCTTGTCCATTCATTCATTTGTATATTTATTTAACAAATATTTACTCAGAGTCTTCTATGTGTCAGATGCTAGCATGGAGTGTTAAAAATACAAAAAGTTCACCACTCCAGCAGGAGAGACAATCAAATAAAGATAATCATGGAATAAACTGGTGAGTGATGCAAGTTAAATTAATAACAGCCTTTCCCATTTGGAGATAACTTCATAGTTTACAAGATTCTTTCACATCTTTTTGTATCTTTCTGCATCATTACATTCAAGGCGTGTTTCTCATAAACAGAATATGGTTGGGCATATTCTTCAATACAATCTGAGATTTCCTGTCTGTTAACTGAAGAATTTGTTTACTGATACTTTGACTTACTTCTAACATTTTATTTTGTGTTTTCTACAACCACATTTCTTGCTTCTATTTTCCATGTCTTGTACTGGATCAAGCTTTATTTATTCTACTTTGTTTCCTTTTACTGATGTGAAGTGATCAATTATATTCCTATTATTTTACCGCTGTTTTGCTGCTGTGTTGTACTCAGTTATGTCTGATTCTTTTCAACCCCCTGGATAAAGCAAAAAGTACACACCTCTCCTGCCAGCCATGCTCTTATCTTGTGTCTTAATTCCACTTTATTTTTAACTCTCTCCCATTAGCCAGCCCTATTGCTCCTGGTTTGGGGCTGTTGTTCTTTTTACGTCAATGTTTATTTATTTGACAAATACATTTACTAATGTCTTGGTTCTCCATTGGTATCAATTTCCTTCTTATTAAAATACAAACTACCCTGAAAGCTGATTCTTAGATGAGCATTTTCCTGTTTTTATTCCCAAACTTCATAAACCTTGTGTATTTCCAAATACAAGGTGGTGGATGTTAAGGGGTTTTTTTTGCTAGTGTTTTTATAGGAAAAAAAATGTATGTACATCTCAAAATCTAACTAACATTTTAAATAAAGTGATGTGAAAGAAGAATCTGGAGTTTTATCCCAAATTCAATTGGTAGAATCATGTAAGGATAGCTATTCAGTGTGGCTGGAAAAAAAATGAATGAAAAATGAATGAACAAACAAAAAGAATTTGGACTTCCCTGGTGGTCCAGTGATTGTGATTCCCTCCTTCCACAGCAGGCGGCATGGGTTCAATCTCCACTAGGCAAAGCAAAGAACAAACAAAAAATCCTGTGAGGGCATATTGAAAAGTCAGCAAAGTGTACATCAATATGTTATGGGCACTAAAGAAATGCATTGCACTGTGGTTCCAAACAGGTGTTTTTTTAAGAGCCATACTCACTACTCTGTAATCAGCAGAGTTTGAGGGTTTAAGGGTTTGTCTATTCAAGCGTTTGATGATGACTATAGGTCAATGTTTTGCTTTCTTTGGTTGTATTTTAGGAAGTAGTTAGTAGTTTTAGAGTGGCATATATTAATAATAAACTAGAATTTTTCCCATTTCACATAATGGAAAATAGGCTTGGCAGGATTTTCATTTAGAATGTCTGGTTTTTAGGGAAAAAATTGCCAGATTGAAGTGGGTGATGCATGTACATTTTTAAGGAACTCTGTGCACGTCATCTGTAATGTCTTCAGTCTACTTTCACTTCTGCATAACTTAGCTGGGTACTCATTGTAAGATGACTGTTTTGCCATTCATAATTTAATTATATTAATCCACCATCTTTTGGTATTATATCTGAGAATTCTGTTCCCAACTACTCACCATTCCTTGGTAGGCAATCTGTCTTTTTCCCTCTGGATTATTTGAATATTTTTGCTGGTTATTGGATATTGTGCAGGTGCTGCTGTGATGCATTTATGGCTAGATATGTATTTATAGTATTCTGCTCAGGGTCCATCCAGTCATTCAGAATCTACTGATTGTGCACTTACTACATGCTAGGTCCAAGCACTGGGGATCAGCAGAAAGCAATCCAGACAAAGTCCTTGTGTTCATGAAGCTTACTTTCTGGTGGGAGGAAACAGGAATTAAACAACAGTCCCAGACAAATACATTATGTCTGGTAGTGATAAGTGCTATGGAGAAAAATTAATTAGGGAATGAGGCTAGCAAGTTCTGGGGAAGCAGTATATAAGGAATCAGGAAGCTCTTTTTGACTAAATGACATTTAAGTAGAAACTGAAAAAAATAAGGACATCAGTTATGGAAATATCTGGGAAGGGCATTATGACAGAGGATACAGTATAAGCAAGAGCCCTCAGGTCAGAGCGTGCCTGGTATATAGTCAAGAAACAGCGCAGAGCTGGACAGAAGTGAGAGAGAAAGGCAGTGGGTCAGGTCAGGCACGCAGGGATGTGGGTGGTGCGCCTGGATGCTGCAGTCCATTGTCAGGACTTTGGGAAAGCTCTGTGAGGCCACCACAGTCTTCAATAACAGAATGCAATGTATGTCTAAAAGCCTCACTCAGTCTGCTGTCTGGAGAACAAGACATTGTATTGTGTAAAGCAAGGATGGAAGCAGGATGACCAAGTAACAGGTCATCGTAGTGGTCCGGACTAAAGATGACGGGGATCCGAACGGTAGCAATAGTGGCGGAGGTGTTGAGAACTGGTCAAATTCTGGAGATATTCTGAGGGTACAATGACAACATTTGCTGAATTCATGGTGGGCTATGAGATGAAAAGATACGAGGATCATACCAAATTTTGTAAACCAAGTAACCGAAACAATGGAATAGGCATTTTTCTAAGATGGGAAATTTTTAAGTGGAACAGTTTGGCAGGGCAGGGGAAATCAAGAGCTTCCTTTTGAATTCTCTGTTTGAGGAGTCTATTAGACATCCAAGTGGAGCTCTAGAATAGGAATATAGGATATAGAAACTTGCCAAGTTCAGAGAAGAAGTGCAAACTGGAGGTGTAAACTCGGGGAGTCGCTATTTACTATTTGCAGCCATGATGGGATTGCGTTAGAGAACCAAACAGGAGACTAAGCCTCTGATGAATCCACCACTTCAGGTCAGGAGATGACAAGGATCTAGTAGAGGATACTGGGAAAGACCAACAGAGCAGTACGAGAAAAATCAAGAGAGCATTTCCTTAGGGGCTGAGTGAAGAAAGGATTTCCAAGGGCGGGGAGCCGTGGACTGGGTCAAATGCTGCTGATGGTGCATGTGCAGATTGAGACCGATCGGTTGGATTTAGCAACTGTGGAGCTCCTCGGTGACCCTTGGGTGGACGAATGGAGATGAAATTCTGATTCGAGGGGCTCCAGGAAACACTGGGAGGGGAGAGAGTGTAGATGGGGCACACGGGCCACACTTTGAATGAGTGTTGCTGTGAAAAGAACAGAGAAGTAGAACAGCATCTAGTGGAGGGTGGGGGACAGGAGAAGTTTGTTTTCCTTTACCACAACATGTTATTGTAACGTGTTTGCTGAAAGTAGTAAGACTGTCGAGAAGGAAACACTGACTGGTGATTGGGAGCCAATAGGAGAGAGAGAACAATTGCTGAAGGGAGATTGTGATGCTTGGTTTTGTGGACTCGATTTTTACTTCATTTTGAAAAAATTATCAGCTTCTGCATCTTCAAATATTACATCTCTTTGATTCTTGAAATGCCTTCATTCCACAATCTGTAATTGGATATGCTTTGGGTTTCCTTAGTCCAGTGTCCATATCACTAAATCCTTCTTCAAGTTTACATTTCTATTTCTGTACAATATTCCAGGCAATGTCTTCAACTCTACCTTTGAGTTAAATAATTCTCCCTTTGACTATAACTAATTTGTTCTTTGACCCAGCCATTGAATTCTAAATTTCTGTATTTTTCATTTTTTTAATTTCTATTTTATTATTTTTCAAATCTACTTATTCTTTTCTTAAAAGGTCATTTCTTTCTTACAATTTTGATAATTAATTTCTATTCATTTTAAACATTTTATTTTATGTCTCCTTTGAATTGTTTCATTGTCAGTTTCTTGGGAACCAGTATTCCTATTTATCACATCCAGAGACTTTGCATCCTGGTGGCTATGTTTCTTGCGGAATTTGTGGCTTTTTTTTTTTTTTTTTTTTGGCTTGTCTTCAGCCAAAGTTGTTTTTCAGTAGAAGTCCTATACACCTTTACTTGGGCAAAGGACCTTTGAGGAAATTTTTATCTTTGCTTCTATTAAACCAGAGGTTTTAGTCTGAGCCTAAGACACTGTTTTTACAGCCCCCTCTGGAAGGTCAGTGGCCCTTTGAATATCCCATATTGAAACCCTTCATCCCAGTCCTCAAGGCCGTGCCTTGTCACCATGTAATATCCTCAGTGCCCAACTACTAGATGACACCTATGTCCATTATGCCCACAGGTCATTTTAGCATGGCTATATTAATAGCTCCCTCGTCTCTGAGCTCCTCTTTTGTTTTTGAAACCCAAGGCTTTCCCTTTCCTTCCAATTCAATTATACATTTTAAAGTATTTTCTGAACAGTTTTTTTCACCTAATGTTTTTGTTTTTGCCATAGGAGAAATGCCTGCATAGGGTCACTCTACCAAATACAGCAAACTCAGAAGTCCAGCATAAAAGGCTGGTCCTAAAGACGCTTACTCCTTAGAAGAAAAGTTATGACCAACCTAGATAGTATATTCAAAAGCAGAGACATTACTTTGCCAACAAAGGTCCGTCTAGTCAAGGCTATGGTTTTTCCAGTGGTCATGTATGGATGTGAGAGCTGGACTGTGAAGAAAGCTGAGTGCCAAAGAATTGATGCTTTTGAACTGTGGTGTTGGAGAAGACTCTTGAGAGTCCCTTGGACTGCAAGGAGATCCAACCAGTCCATTCTGAAGGAGATCAGCCCTGGGATTTCTTTGGAAGGAATGATGCTAAAGCTGAAACTCCAGTACTTTGGCCACCTCATGCGAAGAGTTGACTCATTGGAAGAGACTCTGATGCTGGGAGGGATTGGGGGCAGGAGGAGAAGGGGACAACAGAGGATGAGATGGCTGGATGGCATCACTGACTCGATGGACATGAGTCTGAGTGAACTCCGGGAGTTGGTGATGGACAGGGAGGCCTGGTGTGCTGCAATTCATGGGGTTGTAAAGAGTCAGACACGACTGAGCAACTGAACTGAACTGAACTGAGAGCACTCGGACTCAGAGAAGGCACTGGCGACCCACTCCAGTACTCTTGCCTGGAAACTCCCATGGATGGAGGAGCCTGGTAGGCTGCAGTCCATGGGGTTGTGAAGAGGTGGACATGACTGAACAACTTCACTTTCACTTTTCACTTTCATGCATTGGAGAAGGAAATGGCAACCCACTCCAGTGTTCTTGCCTGGAGAATCCCAGGGACAGAGGAGCTTGGTGGGCTTCCGTCTACGAGGTCACACAGAGTCAGACACGACTGAAGTGACTTAGCAGCAGCAGCAGCAGAGAACTCGGACTAAACCCAGAATTGAAATCAGCCTCCAAAGTCTTTTCAACCCAAGAAATAATTACCCATTTGTCAGAGTTAATATGGGAAATGGAAACTTCCTCCATCCCTGTGATACTACAGAAAGAGCAATTACTTTTTTCTCCCTTGGGCAATTTAGGAAAGATTCAATGACAGATCTCCATTGATCCATACAGAGAATTCTTGATTCACAGCCTTTAGTCATATATATATTTTTTCAAACTAGGGGAGTGTCTAAATGAGGATCAAAATAACAGTAAGGAGGCACATGCCCTGCACTGTACAGATGCATTCGCTGTGGACCAGGCTGCCTGCTTTCTTCAGCACGCTCAGACTTCGTGAAAATAGAAACCTAATCTGCCTTGGAAGTTTCAAGAAGGAAGATGCTGGGGTTTTACGCAGGAAGGACTCAGCATGTTTTATACATTTGGAGCATAGGAAGTAATTGATTTGAAGATTTTATTATTTTTATTTTTTAATAGATGGCCTTTAATGTACTGAAGAAACTTATATTAGGTTAAGAAGTTACATGATCAATAATACTCCTATATTTTTATCAGTCAGTGTAATATGGAGATAGAAATTACCCACTAATCTTCTCTGTTGGTATTTTAAAATCTGCAACAGAAGTTTCACTTTGCAACATAGATAATCCCATTCTGTTCTCTTTAATATATTTCCAGCCCTACTTATAACTCGAGTTTTGCTGAAGTGAAAATGTCATTAGAAGCTAGAATATTACGTTAAATGATCAACATGCAAAATAATCTTAATAATAATAACAATGCAATAATCAACATGTAAAACAAAACATTATTTACTTTTAATTTAATTACCTAAAACTACAAGCTATTAAAGATTGTAAATAGGAAGACTGTACAAATGTGAAAAAATATCAAAAATCTTAAATAAGTTTATGAGAATGGGTGCAAAAACTTCCTCTCTCCACTGTGATGTACTAAATAAAAATGAAATAACACTAAAGTGTTATTATAGAATGAGAAAAAGATAAGCCTCAAAATTATACTTCTCTTGCAATCATCTAAAAAAACCTATGTTTAAAAATCAATAAAAAATAAATATCAATAAGTAGAAATATAGTTTGAAAATGTATTTTACATAAAATTGTTTTAATTAAAAAATATTCTTGAGGGGACATATGTACGCCTATGGCTGATTCATGTTGATGAATCAGCAAACAACAAAATTCTGTAAAGAAATTATCGTTCAATTAAAAAATAAATAAATTTTTAAAAAATTCTCTGGTGGTCCACTTGTTAGAACTCCATACTTTCATTGATGAGGGCCCAGATTCAATCTCTGGATGGGGAACTAAGATCCTGAAAGCCATGCAGCGTAGCCAATATATACACATAATAGTTTTCAGATATATATAATAAGTATAATAATATAATAATAATGTTTTAAGATATATATAATATATATATTAGTTTTAAGAATGTATATATATATACACACACATATATATACATTCTAACATGTATACATACATATATATACACATATATATACATTCTTAAAACTAATATATATATTATATATCTTAAAACATATATTATTATATTTATATATAAATATATTGTTGTATTTATTATATATATTATATATATACATTCTTAAAACTATTGACTATAAGAAATGTATCAAGCGGTAATAGTGGTTCTCTATGGGCATTTATTTTCTCTTTGCTTGCCTGTTTTGCCTATATTTCTTTCATGAGCTTGATTATTTGAAAACTTTTCTCAATTGCAAAGAGTCTATTTGCAGCAGAGGGTGTCTACACTGTGTGTGTGTGCTGTGCTTAGTCCTTTCAGTCACATCCAACTCTTTGCAATCCCACAGACTGTAGCCCACCAGGCTGCTCTGTCCATAGCATTCTCCAGGCAAGAAATGTGGAGTGGGTAGCCAATCCCTTCTTCAGGGGATCTTTCCAATCCAGGGATCGAACCCAGATATCCTGCATTGGCAGGTGGATCCTTTACCATCTGAGTCACCAGGCAACCTCCTAGTTGGACTTATTCAATGTAAGCAGTTCATCCTTACAGGCAGTAATCCTGAATGTTCTGATATTGCTTTCAGACTCCTGACCCAGCACTGCTCTGTTAGGAGAAGTATCATCTGTGAGAAGCAGGGTGGCTCAGGTGCTGACTTTTCTCCAAACCCATTTCCTTCTCCCCTGGCAGGCAATTAGATGTCTTCCCAGCACATGCCACAGGAAGGTGTATACCTGTGATGACTTCTAAACGATGGATCTGAGCAGAAGTAGTGGGTACCATTTACAGAAAGGCCACAACAGCCTTTCCATGTGGGATGCTGCAGGCTCTTCTCCTTCTGCCAGCTTCGTGGAGATGAGCTCAGTGACCCTGGAGGCCTCATGGACCATGAGCCCCAGCGTGACAGGGCACACAGCCTACCCACCTTTGCAGCTTGGAGAAGAGATACTCACTTTCAATCTGGTATGAGCAAGACATTAAGTTCTTACTGTGTTAAGCTCCTGAGATGGGAGTGTTTCCATTAAAAAAGAAAAAAAGAAATGCTCAACTAAAGGACAGAGATGAGGGATGACAATGAATTCAGTTTTGAAAGTACAATAAAAGTCAGATTTGAATAATTGGACCTCTCCAGCTATTCCACATCAGTGATGTTTATATAAGAGTAGTTTCCTGTGAAGTCTTTAGCAACTCATGAATCACGGTGCTTATCCTTACCCAGACACAGCTATGGGGACAAAGGAAAGCGTCTGAGAAGGGAGTGAACCCCCATGGGCCCCCGTGCTCGTGCTTCAGCCTCGATCCTCCCCGAGGGAGCTGTGGGAACAAGTAGAATATCATCCCCAGGTGTGAGGAAGTTCCCTGCTATCTTTACTTCACCCCAATACTCAGATATTACCAGAACCCCCACCATTCTTAGACTCATCCCGCACTAAATATCTGACAACCTCAAGCAGCCTGTGTGTGCTGTGTGGCTATAGTGGAGATGTACCCACACGGCTATCAGAAAACGTAGGTCCCAGGCCCCACAGATCAACAACTCCAAAGCTTGTACAAAGCCCCTAAATCTCCCCCTGACTGTTTTTCATCTGCAAAACAGACGTCAAGTAGATTATGGGCCACTTACCTCACGGAGCTGTTGTGAAGGGCAAAGTGAGATCATAGGCTTAAATAAGATGCAAGGTATTGTATTTATTTCTAGAACTGGCAGAAATACAAAACTCCACGACTTCCTAGCCTCAAGGAAGTTGCCTGAATACTGTTTCATATGGACTTTTAGCCCAAGGATTTTGAAGATCCCTCAAATGCTTCCTTGCTCTGCCTAAATGAGGCAGTGATGATCCATGTCTTTGGTCAGTGAGAACTTAACATAAGTCTGGGAGCTTCCCTGATGGCTCAGGCGACAAAGAATCCGCCTGCCAATGCAGGAGACCTGGGTTCGATCTCTGGGTCAGGAAGATCCCCCGGAGAAGGGAATGGCTACCCATTCCAGTATTCTTGCCTGGAGAATCCCATGAACAGTGGAGCCTGGTGGGCTATGGTCCATGGGGTCAAACAGACTTGGACACAACTGAGTGACTAAGTGTGCAAGCATGCGTGCACACGTGCACACACACACACACGTCTGGGACCTTGCCTTAAATAGTTACAAATTCATGTCATCTGGATTAATCCACCACTGCATTGGATTGGAATACACAATAGTTACTATGTTAATAAGTCTTCAGCAAAGTATTTCCTGTTCTTACTCAACATCCTTATTTAACAGATTCTTTACTATCTGAGCCACCAGGGAAGTCTATTTAATGTCCAGGGAACATCATACATGTCTCAGAGGTTAGAATGGCACGTCTCTTCCCCTGGATCACCTTGTTGCTCTTACACATCATTCTTCTCTATCGTGTTCTTTGCCTCTACTGTAACACAGTGTCCCCAAGACCTAAAAATGTTCAGCTCACCCACGTCACTGAGCGGCCAGATTTGCAAGGACACTTGCAGGGGAACGCAGGAAGTTCAAATTTGGCTGTGCTATTTAGTGCATTTGGAAGAACACCGGTTCATGGTCACATTCAGTACAGCTGCTTGATGTATTAACTCACATTCGGGAGTCCAAAATTTCATGTGTGGCCGCTTCCTGTTTCCAGTTTTGAAGGAACTCGTCAGATTTCTATGCAACTGCACAGCAGCAGTTGGTGAAGCGGCCGGCAAACCCTCTTGGCTGTTTGAAGGTTGGACCCAAGACGTTTGCTCACCCTGAGCTTCTGTAAGACTGACAAGCAGACAGATGAGCCGGAGTGTGGAAGACATCTCTTCTCTGGGTTTAAGTCCCTTGCAAGAGAGCGGGACACTGAACTTGAGGTTGACTCCCAAGAGGCCTGTCTTAATGAGCATTATCTTATAATGGTCATGATCTGAAACTGCAGGCCGCTCTCCAGGGGGACTTAGAGAGGACAAGACTTGATGCCTAAACTTGGTGCTATTCCATGATGGTTAAGGGTGGGAAGAAACAAAAAGTCCAAGAAAACTGAAAGGCAGAAAAAGAAGAGAAAGAGCAAGAAAGAGGGGTAGTGGCTGGCTGGCACACCTCAGAACTGATTGAGACAAGCCTTGACCTCGATTTGCTTGACTTGAAGGTCAGAACTATACACATCAAGGAGGTGGCTGCGAGTGGCTTGGATGCAGATGGGCCTCATTCAATTAATTTTCAAAGGCAGAGTGCTCTATAGACACTGAAGCCACATTTCCGGGGTTTAAGTCAGGTTACTTAAGCTCTGTGCCTCAGTTTTCTCATCTGTAAAATGAGCATCTCAAGTATGCATATTTCACAGAAATGTCTGGAAGTGAAAGTGTCAGTCACTCAGTCGTGTCTGACTCTTAGCAACCCCATGGACTGTAGCCTGCCAGGCTCCTCTATCCATGGAATTCTCCAGGCAAGAATATCAAAGTGGGTTGCCATGCCTTCCTCTAGGGGATCTTCCCCATCCAGGGATCGAACCCAGGTGTCCCACATTGCAGGCAGATTCTTTACCGTCTGAGCCAGTAGGGAAGCACTTCATGGAGGATTAAAGCAAATCAGTGCAGACAGAGTTCTTGGAATGGAGGTTGCAAGTAAAGAATTATATATGTGTTTACAATGGCCACTATTCATTGCCCTCATCAGGGACTCACCCAGAAAGCTCTGCTGTTTCTCCATTTCAGCACTGACTCTTGATTGTGACAAGAAACTGGCGGATCCAAGACAAGCAGGAAGAGAAGAGGGAAGGAAGCAGGGCACAGGGTAATGGGAGAGGATCCAGGAGGTTCCGGCAAGTTAACTGAACTCAGTTCACCTTGACATTTAGTGAACACGTAGTTGCCAGCATATGCTAGATCAGGGAGGCTCAAAGATGAACTGGACTACAGTCATCGAACTGAATCCCAACTCAGCCAGACTCATTCCTCACTGCTGTGCCCATCTCCACCTCCAGTCCTTACAAACCTGGTGCCCCTTCATTCTGCCATCCAGACCTTTCCTGTCCTTCAGGAACAATCCCCAGACCCCCAGCTTCTGAGGTTCACTGCAGTCCTTTCTACCCTCCCACATCTCTCCTTTGCAGGGGCACCCCAGCAACTGCAGTCACTTGATATGAACGTAAGGAGGATGACAGCTTAGTAAAGAAAATATCTCACTTCTTGCTTTTACCGTAAGTGGACTTCTCTGTCTCCCTCTTCCCTACACACACACACTCATGCACACACACTTGTGTGCACACAGACACAAGTCAGGGTGCAGAGGAAAATCCCAGACCTTGACAAAGTTATTCCTCGCCTTTGAGACTCTCTGCCCCAACCTCAAATTGGAGGTGATACTATTGTACTTACCTTGAGGGGCAACTGTGAGGACTAAATGCCTCACTTATACCAAATGCCCCCTTCAGAGCAGCTTTTCTCAGGATCATTTAATCAGTCTGATTTCATTTCTTGATTGACTTTGCCATTGACTTTTCAATAGGAAATCATACGGGAGGCAGAAGAGTAGAGGGGTTCCAAAGGATGCACTGAATTCATATCTGTTTCTTGGTTGTGTGGCCCTGGGCAACGGACATAATCTCTTTCTTATGTCATTCCCTCATTTGGAAAATTGGGATAACAGGGGACCAGCTCACTGAAGTTTATTGAGTATTAAATGAGATCATGTATTCAGGCACTGGGTTGGATGGCATCACCCATTCAAGGGACATGAACTTGGGCAAACTCTGGCAGTTGGCGATGGACAGGGAAGCCTGGCGTGCAGCATTCCATGTGGTCACAAAGAGTTGGACGCCACTTGGTGACTGAACAACAACAACACTCAGGCACTCGGCACAGAGCCTGGATATCCCAAGTGTTCAATAAATGCTAGCAGTTATTATTATTACTATTACTATCCCTGTCTTTATTATTATGGCTGAGCAAGAAGCGGAGAGCAACTGAAACCACTGACAGAGATGTGTTGTGAGCCACCTTCGTGCTGGGAAAAACCCTCCTTTGCTTTTCATTTCTTACACAATCCAGTGGGCAGCGGGAGTTATCTCCCTTGTGGACAAGTTATTCTATGAAGCACTTATTCAGCGTGCCAGTGGTGTTTGATCTCCTGCTTTTGACTTGAAGAACATCAAGAAGAAAGCACTGTGTGTGTGTAATATCAGGGTTTCCTTCTCAATCTAACGGAGCAGGAAAGATAAAACCATGTTTCATGCTGGCTTGTTGCAAGGCTGTCTGAATGAGAGTTCCAAGTCCTAAAACCAACACCGTTTACCCAACTGCCTTTGAAGAAAAGTAACTGTTAACCACACAGCACAAAGAATCTTTGGGAAAACTTTATTAGTCTCATCAGCCTATTAGGCTAACACGGTCTGATCCTTCCCCGGACTATTTACTCAGGCACATTAAGTGCTTCTGTGTTAACTCTCGCTGGGACTGCTCGTCTCCAGTGGGGGCAACATGTTTTCCATGGGCTGTTCTTACATAGAACTTGAAGGGTACACCATCACCTTGTGCAAAGAACGAAAAGAACATTCTGGAATCGGTTCCAGCAGCTCCCCGTGTTTTCATTGCCAGCAAATACCACGTCCTTCCATCTTTCACCGGCCTCTGTGTGGGGAGGGATGAACAAATCGTTCTGACTTGAGCTTGTTTCAAAACTTCTACCAGGGCAGCAATTTGAGAGGTTGCTTGAGAAGGCTTGTGGGTGTATCATCCTGCTCATGCTTAAGGAACTTGGAAAACAGAATCAGAAAATGGGGGAGGGGAAGTGAGGGCAGAGATAACTCGGCAGTGAAACCAAAGCGAACCAACAAAAAACAGCACAACCTGAAAGGGGAATTGAAGAGGCTGGCAGAGAAAGGGGACATCAAATTGACAATGTAGCCAGAAATCTGTACACTGTAAGAGACAATTTAGTGCTAGGTCATGCCCCGGGCTGAATTTATTGCTGCCTTCCTTGTTAACTCGACTCATGTTTAAAGTCACAACTGCCATGGGATTTTGTCTTCATCATTTGCCCTGATCTGCCTCAAAATATGAACCCGGAAAGAACTCTCAGTTTTGAAATTTCTTACCCAAAGTGAAGGCTTCTCTGGTGGCTCAGGGGTAAAGAATCTGCTTGCAGTGCAAGAGACATAAGAAATGCAGGTTCGATCCCTGGGGTCGAGAAGACCCCCTAGAGGAGGGCATGGCAACCCACTCCAGTATTCTTACATGGAGAATCCCATGGACAGAGGAGCGTGGCGGGCTGCAGTCCCTGGGGTCGCAGAGCATTGGACACAAGAGAGTTGCTGAACAACAAACCACAACAACCCAAAGTAAGGAGAATGCTATCCCTCCCACCAAAGTGGAAAAAGCAGAGACTTCAGGGATGCTGAAATAGATTTTGTAATGATACTGGGTTTGAAAAGAGGTTCTGAATGCCGCTTGTGCTCTGAGAAATGAGCCGGGCAGGGAGGTGGGCGGAGAACTGGGGGAAGGAAAGTGGCAGGGACACAGGTGAGGGCGACGCGTGGACTCGGGTAAAGAAGCAGAGAGGCGTGCACCCGCCCTCTGGGCCCCGGGACAGCGGTCCAGCCGTCGCCATTGGTCCTGGCTTGCGGAGGCCAAGACCAAGAGGCAGGAGGATTCCTCTCCCTTCTCACACCTCAGGAGATTAAAAAGTAAACCGTAACGTGAAGCTACGTTGTATCAGTTCCAGGTGAGCAGAAAAGATTTCCTCCCGAGCCAAACCTAATGTCACAAATGAGGAGCGTTACGCTCGCTGCCTGGACATTAACCTTGGGTGCAAAGAGCAGAGAAGCTCGCCTCTTCCGTGCTCATCTGGAAAGGGAGGATCCCCGGGATGCAACGGAAAGGCGGAGAGGCGAGGTCTCCAGCTTCTTCTCCGCCGCGGGGAGGCTGCAGTTTGTGAGCGAAATTAAAAATGCACAACGTGTCGGCTCCGGAGGCTGATGATGTTTATGCAGACATAGCACGCTGGTGGATCGGTCCCAACATTCCGCGCTCGGCGCAGAGGAGATGGGAGCACGGCCGGGCGCCCCTCCCCCGCCGCCTTCCTGCGCCGCAACCTGGACTTGACCCCCGCGAGCCTGGCGCGGCGCGGCCGGGGCCGTCCCGCCGGAGCCGGGCGCTGAGACGGGCCGCCCCGGGGCCGGCGTCGCAGCGCGCGCCCGCAGACGCCCTGCCGCTCCCCGCCGCGCGCTCGCCGAGCCTGGCGCGGAGTGGCGGGAACCGGGGCCCGGCCAGCGTGGACATATTTCAAATGACCAGACTCCTTGGTACGAGGGTGGGGGTGCCGATGGAGCAGAGGATGAGAGCAAGAAGGGCTGCGTGAGACCCGAGTTGGATTCGACCCCAGGACCCTGGGCCGCCTCCGGTTGGGTGAAACCAGCGAGTAGCTCCAACTCTCCGGGCTTCTGTGTCCCAGCTGCAAAACCGAGCCCTGGGCTAGGGCATGTACAAGGAAGGGTCCTCCAGTCCTGACATTCTAAGATTCTTCTGAACCTGTCTGATTTGTCTCATGGGGATCAAGAATCCTGTCAAAAGGAAAAATAACTCTATAACTAGGAATTAGCTAAAGCTCAGCTCTAGAGAGGCTTCTAGGTGGCTCAGACTGTAAAGAATCTGCCTGCAATGCAGGAGACCAAGGTTCGATCCCTGGGTTGGGAAGATACCCTGGAGAAGGAAATAGTTACCCACTCCAGTATTCTTGCCTGGAGAATCCCATGGGCAGAGGAGCCTGGCCGGCTACAGTCCACGGGGTCGCAAAGAGTTGGACATGACTGAGCAACTGGGATTTCTTTGGAAGGAATGATGCTAAAGCTGAAACTCCAGTACTTTGGCCACGTCATGCGAAGAGTTGACTCATTGAAAAAACTCTCATACTGGGAGGGATAGGAGGCAGGAGGAGAAGGGGACGACAGAGGATGAAATGGCTGGATGGCATCACTGACTCGATGGACGGGAGTCTGAGTGAACTCCGGGAGATGGTGATGGACAGGGAGGCCTGGCGTGCTGCGATTCATGGGGTCGCAAAGAGTCGGATGTGACTGAGCGACGGAACTGAACTGAACTGAACTGAGCGACTAACAGACACACACACAGCTCTAGAGAGAGACCCTCCTCCCCCCGGGGGGCGGGGGTGGGGGGGGTGGGGAGGGGGGTGTTCAAATAACCCCAAACACTGGAACCCAGTGAATTTTAACTCTGTTACTCTCTAGAGATTATTTATTTCTTTAGTTAACAAAGGTAATTGATTAGACCTAGTGCTGGAGAAAAAAAATTGTTACTGGGACATTTGTCTTTTGGAGGAAACGTAAATCCATAAATCCTGTCTCTAAGAAATAAAACTCTCTTCATCTCCAAAGTAGGCAGATCTTCCAAACAAGTCTTCTTTCTTCTTTCTAAATCTTTGCTTTTAGCCACCTAAAATCGGTGGCTTTCTTCTCATGCGAGTCATACAATCTTTCAATTAAGGGGGTAAAGAACGCCCCATTCTACAGTTGTGACCTCAGAGGACTGTGCCCAGGAAGAAAGATATTTAGATGTTATTTTGAGAGAGTTTTTATTCTGAAACAGATTTTTTTTATATATCCTAAGAAAGTATGTAAAATAGTTTATAAACTAGGTGTTACACAAATGTGCAGCGTGATTCTTGAAATATCTCTGGTTGGGAAAAGGAACATACTATCTTCTAGTTACACCCCGGAATGTACTACATATGGATGATTCAAGGGCTGGCTAATCTCTACCCACCTCCCGCCAAACAGTAACATTAACAATCAGGATTACATTTCTGACATTTTGTGGTTTTAAAAATAATGAGGGTCAAGGTGATTGACTCAAACTCTAGTTCTTACAGAAGCAAGGTAACAGCCTTCAGCGATCATCAGGCAAAAGCTCATCACAATTACAGCCTCCCATGTAATCTTCCAAAATGCCCGGAGGAAGTGGTTCACAGAGAAACCCAGCCCCTCCCACATCTCACTCTGGCCCGCCCCCAAATGCTTCCTCTCCAATCATCAGCCTCCCCATGCTTTTCTGGGCGGGGGCAGAGACGGAGACCCAGCCAGACACAGTCCCCACCTCCCCTAGCCTCCCAGGGACAGGCCTTGCAGTGGGGTGTTTGTTGTGCTGACCTTGTGAGTGAGTGACCCACACAGAAGGACACTGTGTTCGGCCACTAGAGTTTTCTGGCCTCATTTGTCCCTGTCTGAGACCATGAGGCGGCCAGGGAAGCACAGAGAGGAAGTGGCAAAAAAACGATTATGAGGACTTGCAAGACAAGAGAGCACAGCTGCTTTGGTAACAAAGAATAACTGGACTCGTGTTTCCTTAAAGAAATTGTTGTAAGTCAAAGGTGGACTTGGTGTTCACAACACTCTAACCAGCCTCTCCTTTCACTTCCTTCCAGGCATCCCCAGTCTCTCTCCTCAGAGAGCTCCTATTCAAGGCCAATGCCACATGTTCCGGACACAGCCTCCAGAGCCCAATGCCCAGGCCCGAATCCCATTTCTGCTCAAGGACCACAGTTGCAAATGGAAACCGTAATAATGCTAGCTTCAAGGGTGCTCTGAGATTGAAGGAAGTTGTTATATGCTTAGAATGGTGCCTAGCGCACATACAATTTCATAAATGTTTTTCCTCCATGGTTGTTTCGGTCAGCTGGAGGGTTGCCTGCCTTCCCGCTGCTGCTTCATGCCATTCCTTCTTGCCATTCTGAGCAAGGATCACACCTTGTCTTGTTCAAGAAGCAGGGGAGCATTACCAGATTTGGGTTTGGAAAGATGTCATGAAGAATCTAAGAAAGTGTAGAAAACTCAGAGAAGGGAAAAAAAAAAATCCTTCCTGGGAAGGCTGCCATTCATCGAATCCAACTCAATAAACACCACTTTGTACACGATTCCATTTCAAGTTTAATGGCCCCAAGGTAAGTATTTTTACTCCATTTCTTAAGAAGGAAATGAAGACTCAGAGAGATTGCTTGCACAACTGGGATTGGAGCACAGCAATAATAAATAACATAGGTGATTAACTGTTATGTTCCAGGCATTAAACACACCGCATGTCTTCACTCATATAATGCTCCCGGCAATCCTGTGAGCATTATTCACCCCATTTTACAGCCAAGGAGCTGAGGCAGAGAGAATAAATTACTTGCCCAAAGCCCCAGAGATGCAGAGTGAATCGACAGCTTCAGGCCAGCCGGCCACCCTACAAGAGCTCAGCCACAGCACGCAGCCCTCTCCTTGCATGCCATTTGCCTCCCCAGCCCCACCCCCAGCCCCCAGCCCGCAATGGAGGAGCCCTGGCCACACCAACCCCCCTCCGCCCATGGTTGCCATCATCATCCAGAAAGTCCTTGAGAACTGCAGCTCTATTAAGAGTCAGCCCCAGGAGAAACACAAGCCACTATGATATATCGTCATCTGTAATTGGATTTTTAAGACAGAAGGAAAATTGATTTTTCTCTGTTCTGTTCTTTTGTTGTAGGTTCCCTGAGTCATAATATAACATAATATAATATGCTATTTAGAAAGGATGGCCTTTCCTGTCATTTTCAAGAGGTTTTCCCCTGAATATGTAAGAATAGTGTGTGTGTGTGTGTGTGTATGTGAAGTCGCTTTAGTCATGTCCAACTGTACGACCCTATGGGCTGCAGTCCTCAAGACTCCTCTATTGGTGGGATTCTACAGGCAAGAACACTGGAGTGGGTTGCCATGCCCTCCTCCAGCGGATCTCCCCCACCCAGGGATCAAACCCACATCTCTTACCTCTAACCTGGGGGTGGGTTCTTTACCACTAGAGTCAACTGGGAAGCCCAGGTAAGAATAGATGACTCAAAAGATGACCCTCCACTGGGCCTGAACTGGTTGCGGTGGGGAAGCTGCAAAATCCCAGCACACCCATGTGGAGCCCCCAAGAATCTTCAACAAGGCTCAGGAAAGAGAGAAGGCCGGCTGGGGAGAGGGAAGAGGCACAGCTCCCCCTGAGCAGGCAGAATGTGGCATTGACCCACTGGGCCTCCACACCTTGACCTTCACCTCCCTAAAGTGCCTGGGAAAACATTGCCAGTGGAGGCCTCCTATTGTTCTTTTGCAAAATGGGGCATCTGCATGCTATTTTACCTTTTCTCCAAACTGGGCTTGTAAAGCATTAACTGTAAAAATTTAACTCTTTCACCTTCCCAAAGATAGGCCTCTAGAAGTGAAATGCACAAACAGTCTGGTAAGAATGTGATAAGGTAAAATAAATTTACTTTGGAATTGAGAATGCCATCAGATGGCCAACAAGTGTCATTTCCTGTCTCACCATGCTATTGTGCTATGAAGTTGGAAGCCCTTGGTTTAAGAATGCAGCCAGCCTCTGAGCCCATGGGAAGCACTCTGGGACAAAGATGTCACTAACCCCTGTTATAAAAGGGGTCATGACCTGCCCCTAGAGGAGTGGTACCCAACGTTTTTGGCACCAGGGACTGGTTTTGTGGAAGACTATTTTTCCATGGAGTGGGGTTGGCATGGGGATGGTTTCAGGATGATTCACGCACATTACATTTATTATGCACTTTCTTTCTTTCTTTTTTTAGTTTGTTTATTTTTGGCTGTGCTGGGTGTTTGTTGTCGTACAGGCGAGGCAGCTCTCTAGGTGCTTGGGCTTCTCTTGGCGGTGGCTTCTCTCGTGTTGGAGCCCGGGCTCTAGGGCGTGTCGGCTCAGTAGTTGTGCTGCACAAGTTTAATTGCCCCAAGGCATATGGACTTTTCCCGGGCCAGTGATCAAACCCACGTCCCCTGTATTAGCAGGCAGATTCTTTACCATGGGACCACCAGGGAAGTCCTATTTCTATTATTTTTATTATATTGGCCCCACCTCAGATGTTCAGGCGTTAGATCCCAGAGCTTACACTAATTCAATGAACACATAATGAGATTTTTTAGTGCTTGGTTAGCTGCACGTAGAAGAGAGGATATAATAGTTAACACTAATATGGGTCACGTGAGCACTTCACTTACTCATTTTCATAGCAATCCAAAAAAACGGCTACTATTATTATTTCACAAACGATAAAACAGAAGCACAGAGAAGTCAAGTAACTTGCCCAAAGTCACACAGCTGCTAAATGACAAAGCTGGGATTTGAACCTAGGCATTCTGTCTCCTAAGTCTGTGTTCTAAACTACCCCCAAAGTCCCATGTTTCTCTAGTTTAAAGAGGTAATTCATATCTTGAAGGGAAATGAAAGTTGCTCAGTCAAGTCCAACCTGTTGCGACCCCATGGACTATACAGTCCATGGAATTCTCCGGGCCAGAATACTGGAGTGGGTAGCCTGGGTCTTTCCAACCCAGGGATCGAACTCGGGTCTCTCGCATTGCAGGCAGATTCTTTACCATATGAGCCACCAGGGAAGCCCAATTCATATCTTAGTGAGGGTGAAACAGAAAACATGGGCAATAAAGACAGGTGGTGAAAAGCAGAAGCCCTGCCACCAGGCTGCCCACTCCAGTCCTAACTCTGCGCTGGTCAAGTGTGCAACCTTTGCTTGGTTTCTTTGTCTTTCTCCGCTGCTGCCAAACAGGGAGGCAAAAAGAACCTACCCAAGGGACTGTGTGGAGATAACACACTATAAGAGCTCTGAGAAGGTCGGCCATTGTTACTATGGGTGTGCAGTTCTTTTCTGAAACCTAGGGGTCCGACTGTGTTTTTGATTCAGAATTTTTCCATTTTTCGGGGGGATGGTTCTGTGCATTCCTTGAATTATGTATAAGTCCCCCGAAGACCAGGTCTGGGAGTCCTGAATAGCATCCTGTAAGCAAACGCGTTAAATAATTCTGCAGCAACCCACTTGGCACTCTAAGTGGGCAAATGCAGGTTATAATCGCCTCATGCAAGTGATGAGATATGAAATAACTGGCAGCATTCGGAGTTTTATGTTTCAGATGTGGAGAATTGAGGATGTACCTTCCATTGATTTTGCTGGTGGGCATGCAATGAGAAAGTGAAGAGAGTCAAAAGGTATAAACTTCCAGTTACAAAATTAAATACATCCTGGGGCTGTGATGTATGGCCTGATGATGCTAATAACACTGTAGTGCATGTTTGAAAGTTGGACTTCTCTGGTGGCTTAGTGGGTAAAGAATCTGCCTGCAATGCAGGACAGCTGGGTTCAATCCCTGGAAAAGGAAATGGCAACCTACTCCAGTTCTTGTCTGGGGAATCCCTTCAACAGAAGAGCCTGGTGGGCTACAGTCCTTGGGGACACAACTTAGTGACTAAATCACCACCACCAAGAGAGTAGATCTTAAAAGTCCTTTTCACAAGGAAAGAAAAATTCTGTAACTATGGTTACTGATGGATGTTAACTAGACTTATTGAGATGATCATTTTGAATTATATTTAAATATCAAATTCAAAGGGAAGCTAGAAAGAAAGCTGCAGGTAAGACCCCGGATAAAGACCCCGGAGTAGACCATGGGGGAGAGGGATGGACAGCAGAGGTCCAGGGAAGGGGTCTCATCATTGAGGGGCAACCATGTCAACTCAGCCAAGGAGCGACAGAGATGAGCTGGAGGAACGGCAGCGCCCTTCTCACACCTTCAATTTTAGTCCCTGAGCAAATGAGCTGTAACTTTGGAGTAACAGCATCCCCAAGAGTGGAAGGGGAGACAGGGGCTTTACCTCCCCAGCCTCTCTGAGAACAAGAAGGATTCTGTGGACTTTTCAAAAATGTCTGTCACTGGCAGCACCTATTTGTTGCTGCCTAGTCGCTCAGTTGTGTCCAACTCTTTGTGACCCCATGGACTGTATCCCACCCGGTTCCTCTGTCCATGGGATTTCCAGGTGAGAATACTGGAGTGGGTTCCACTTCCTTCTCCAGAGGATCTTCCCCACCCAGGGATCAACCTGTGTCTCCTACATTAGCTGGCAGATTCTTTAATACTGAGCCACCAGGGAAGGCTGCAACACCTATTAAGCACTTGCTAAATACGAGGCATAGCTGATGCTGTATGTGCAATATTTAATCCCCAAACACCCCTGAGAAGCACTTGCCATCATGCCCATTGTATGGATTCAGGGCTGCTCTGTAGGGTTTTGCTCAACATCTCACAGCTAGTAAAAGGAGAGAACAGGGTCTCTAGCATTCAAATGCTGCACTTTACCCAGAGCACTGGCCAATGCCATGGGGCTCCCAGATGCAGAGAAGTGACAGGATTAGAGACTCGGGGCTGCCATGTGTAACTCATTTCCATTCACGTTACTTAATTCAGCTCTTAAGAAATCAGCCTGCCCTTCTAGTACAAGAAAAAATGAGAAAAAATGCGTGCAGCTCTGATTTTCAGCTCAGAAGCATCGTGCCTAGAGCTAAAATAGCCCCTTTGGAATTGGAGAGTGAGGCAAACAGAAGCCCTGGTTATTATAGTTCATTTGATTTAATTAAAGCCATAAAAGCACACCACAGCTTTGCAGTGGGTACTGACCCTTCTGCTTTGCTTGGAGGACTCGGAGGAGTCGCAGTCTTATCTGATGGGCAGAGACCCAAGTCGCCACCGCCACTCAGCTCGCGTTACAGCCTCTTTACCTTGACTTTAGTCTTTTGTACGCTGTTTCTCTTCTGTCCTCTTGTGTTTGGAAGGTGATCTGCTGATCACTTTTTCTGTCTGTCTTACTGGGCCTCCTCCCTGGTCTCCTGTGTCTGGACCCCAGCCCTCCACTCCGAGCCTTCTCTTGTCCCCTGAGTGCCAACAAGGCCTTGCTGATGGTATTCCTTGTTTGCAGAAGATAATGACTCTCTCATCTCTTCCTTTCTCATCCTACCTCTTGGCCTATTGGTCAAGGTCCTCCCAAGGATCATCAGTCCTCCCAAGAAGTATGGTTTCTCTACTGTCCTTCTTGAGCAATAGGCTCCAGGGGCACCTCAAAGTCACTGGTGTTTAATGCAGTGGCTGAGACCTCACCACCTCCCTTCTTTCCTCTTGACTCATCCATTGGCTGAAAGGGCAGATGCCCTAGGTAAGTTTTTTTTCCCTTGATCTCAAATCTGCTTTAAAAAAAAATTATGTAGTATTTTTAATTGGAGGATAATTACTTTACAATATTTGCAGGGCAGCAAAGGAGACCCAGGAAAGGTTTTCAGTGGATCTGTTTTCTCCCCGCGTGCTTGGACTTTCCTGTGCAAATCATAAAATGGCAACTCACCTCCAACTGAAAGACAGAAGCCAACTCCCCCCATCTGGGCGAGGAGATGCGCGTCTTGCTCATTGCCTGGGCAGGTGTGGAGGCCCCCAGCCTCGGGAAGGAAACAGAGATAGCTTGAAGGAGCTGGAAGGGACCCTTGGGAAGGGGCTGGTATGCATCTAATATCAAAGGAGCTAGAGACCATTGTCACAGGTATCAACTCAAACATTACAGTGGGAGCTGGGACTCTCAGACAATCTGGCAGCCATGTGGGGTTTTCTGAATGGGCTCACATGGTCCACCAGCATGTGTGACTCTGGACCACATCTGCAACACAGCTCCCAAGCCTGGGAGGCTACAGATCAAACTGAAAGTCACCCCTGGGTGCTTTGGGCCTGTGCTAAAGAGCTGTGATATATGTGGCTCCCTGGAATGAGCCAGATTTCACCATCGCTTCCATCACTTGTGTCTTCCAGCCTCTTCCCAACCTGCCTCCCTCCACCCCCCACCCCCACCCACAGCTCCTCTTCCTCCTCTCAGTTTCTGATTGTCTGCACCAACCATTGGGCACTTAGGTGTGGCCTTGTGGCACTCCTGGCATCCTATATGGAACTTGTACCTAGGGCATTATTCTTTAAATAGGGGTGTGTGTGTGTGTGTGTGGTTCGGAAGCTTCTGTCAGGAGCAGTAGTTGAGCTCTGTTGAGGAGGCACAAGTTTGGAGTCTTAGTTAGTTGTATACGGACCTCTGTTTGTCAAATAAAAGGCCTTCAAGGATTCTCACATCCTCGTCCCGCAAGAGACTCTGAAGATGCGTTAAGGAACCTGAGATGGGAGAGTGTCTGAATTACCTGGTTGGACCCAACGTAATCACATGAAACCTTAAAAAAAGAGAGAAAGAACCTACTGTGCTGCCGTCAGCAAGAGGGAGGTGTGCTGTCACCACATCAAGTTTTAAAGACTGAGGAAGAGCCACAGGCCAAGGGATGCAGGCAGCTTTTCGGAGCCAGAAAAGACAAGGAAATGGATTCGCCTCCAAACCTTCCAGAAAGAAATTCAGGTCCTCTCACATTGTGACATTAGTGCGATTGGACCCCCGATCTCAGAACACACCCTCTGCCAGGGGCCTGAAGACTCTCTGAGAATGCACTCTTTCTTTACAAATGTTGCACCTGTGCCATCAATAAACACACGTTAGTAGAATGAACACTTGAACAAATGAAGGATAAATGCACACAGAGCTCACTCCCAAGGACGACCCTGTTCCGAAGGAAAGACGGCAACCTCAAGGTCACAGAGAAGACAGGCTCTTGAGCCCCCGCGTGGGGAGGTTGAAGCTGCCCTCAGCACCTCCTTTGAGAGGTCTGCCCTTTTGTCATGTGGGAAAGTAACACACACAGGGGGAAATGCCAGAGAAAGATGATACTGTGGGTAATTAAGCACTAAATGGAATAAGAGGGCTGTGGGAAGGTTGGATGATGAGAAACTGAGTCTGGAGAGGGTTATTGATGAGTGTGGACTTGACCTGGACTTTGCAGGATGGCCAGGACTGGATATGTCGAGTGGGAAATCGGACTGATGGAGAGTGGATTTGTTGTTTAGTCATTCAGTCATATCTGACACTTCACAACCCCATGGACTATAGCCTGCCAGGCTCCTCTGTCCATGGGATTTTCCAAGCAAGAATACTGGAGTGGGTTGCTGTTTCCTACTCCAGGGGATCTCCCCAACCCAGGGATCAAACCTGCATCTCCTGCGTTGGCAGGCAGATTCCTTACAATTGGGCCACCAGGGAAGCCCAGAGTGGCTTGGCAGGGGTTGATTATGATGAATAGTTACATGGTAGAAACAGCCCCCATCTACTGAGTTCTTCCCAAATGCATCAGCTCATGTAATCCTCCCAAAGACCCTCTAAAGTGTTGCAGAAGATATCTTGACACTTTCTGGTGTTTGTGTTCTTGGCTGCCCAGCATCTGATCCCCCTTCTCAGGTGTGGTCAAGTTCTCCCTCTCTGAGCTCTGTGTTCCCTTTCTCACACTGCTGACCAGAGGCTGCAAAGCCCAGACCCTTGCTTCCTCCATTCCCCAGCAACCAGGACATGGACATGTGAGCTGGTGTAACCATCAGATCTTTATCAGGAGCAAGTGGCAGAAATAAAGGGGACAGGGAGAATTTGTTCCAGCAGCAACACTGGTAGCAACATCTGGATTCCAGAAGCAGTAGGGCACATGGCTCTTCTTGTTTCCAGCATATTTTCTAAGCCTGATTTGATACAGCCTTCTCAGTGATTCTTTGAGCTACTCAAATCCCAGTAGAAAAGTCCTTGTATACCTAAGTTGATCAGAATAAATCCGTGTTATTTACAACCAAAAAACCCAGCTGATATAGTAGATTAAAATTATTTTATTGCAGGTTAGGAATTTGAGGCTCAGAGAGGTGAAGGGACTTGCCCAAAGTCACATAGCGTGTACCTGTTTGATTATAAAGCTTGCATTCTTAATACTAATCATGAAATGTTCAAAATGAAAATTGTATTATAGAGGTTTCTTTTGTGGATACTTCAGAGATGGTAGTTTTGTGTGTGTGTGTGAAGGATAATTAGGATAAAACAATTATGTTGCTGGAGATAGTATGTACCAGTAGAACCTTTGTAAATGGCAAACTGGAACTATGCACCAAACCTCTTAAGTGTTCAAGTCCTTTGAGTTAATGATTCCATTTCTGGATCTCTATTCCAAGGCAGTGTTTCATAACATTTTTTTTTATTAAGTGGCCTTTGCTAAGTTAAGTCGCTTCAGTCATGTCCGACTCTGTGAGACCCCAAGATGGCAGCCCACCAGGCTCCCCTGTCCCTGGGATTCTCCAGGCAAGAACACTGGAGTGAGTTGCCATTTCCTTCTCCAGTGCATGAAAGTGAAAGTGAAGTCTCTCAGTCGTGTCCGACTCTTAGTGACCCCATGGACCCCAGCCCACTAGGCTCCTCCATCCATGGGATTTTCCAGGCAAGAGTACTGGAGTGGGGTGCCATTGCCTTCTCCCAAGTGGCCCTTAATTAGATACTATTTTTAGATGCTTTTCCCCTTGGCTCCCCCACCATTTTATATCACAGACATACTATATGGTTGTTTCTGTCCTGCATTTGTATCTGTATTTTATACATTAAAAGAGTAAGATTTATTTCACCCCCAAGAATCAACTTTAGTCCCCTCATGAGCAATGATCACTCCCACTGAGAATTCATTCAAACACAAGTATCATGGATTAAAGTATGAACAAAATACCAAGCTATCATAATAGTGATGGTGTTGAATAGTTTGATTATCAACAATTTTTCCTTATCCTTTTCCATATTTTCTAACTTTTTATAATGTACTTGTATTGCTTTCCAATAGAAAAATAGTTCATGATATTTTAAAAATTTTTACTGGGGTACAGTTGCTTTGCAATGTTGTGTTAGTTTCTGCTGTGCAGCAAAATGAATCAGCTATACGTATACAAATATCCCCTCTTTCGATTTCCTTCCCATTTAGGTCACCACAGAATACTAAGTCAAATTCCCTGTGCTATACAGTAAGTTCTCATTAGTTATCTAATTTATGCATAGTTTTATGTTTTCAAGGTGGGCTACTTCCCCAAATAGGTCAGGCTGGGTCAAGGAGGTCTGCAGTTCCCCAAGGGGACAAGTGTCTGTTCCATGCTCTTTGCCACTGCCTCACTCCCTCCCTTGCTCAAAGCACTGTCCCCACTTGCAGATGCCAAATGTATTAATACCACCAAGCCAGTGTGTGGAGGAAGGGAGCCTGGAGAAGGGGAATTTTCTGTGATTGAAGCAAGTCTGCAGGCAGTTCAGAAACTTCAGTCCATCCCACAGAGGGAGGCTCAGGAACCCAGGGCAAGTCCTTTGGGCCCCAAGCCTTCAGATAGGTTTTCCAGGCTGACATCCAAGCCCATCCTGGAGAGAGGCATTCTGTCGATCACACTGCTGGGGAGATAATGGATGTGAACACCCTCCTCTCCCTGGTGCTGTGTGATCTTGTACAATGACACGAGCAGCAGAATGGGCATGATCAGCCAGCAGATACCGCCAAGACAGGGCGATTGCTTCTAATGCAAGCATCATGGCTGCTGCAGGTCTGGTCTGGCCAGCTCTAGAAGTCAGTGCTTTGAAATATTCTTTAACATCCCAGGGTATTAAGTCCCTTCAGATCCAGGAAGATACACCCAGAGCCCCACTCAGGACAGGGAGGAGCTCTGGCCCTTCACCTGGGCATATAGCCTGAGAGCAGGGAGACCTGAACTGTCTCTGGCCAGGAAGAAAACACCTGCTATGAATTGAGTGTGTCCCGTGAAATGTGTTATGTTGAAGCCCCAATCCCCAATGTGACAGTATTTGGAGGTGGGGACTTTAGGAGGTAATTAAGGCTAAAGGAAGGCTTAAGGATAGGGCCCTAATCCAAGGATTGGTGGCCTTATAAGACAAACCTCTCTCTCTTCCACTGTGTATGGACATCATAGGGAGACCAGGAAGAGAGAGCTCTCACCAGAACCCAAATCCTGCCAGACCTTGACCTTGGATGTCCCAGCCTCCAGAACTGTGAGAGAATAAATCTCTGCTGTATGAGCCACGCAGTCTGGGGTAGTTCATTCCAGTAGCCTGAGCTGACTAAGACGATCTCCTTCTCAAGGGGGGACCTGTGGATAATCCCCCTCCAGCCACTCAATGGGCCACAGAGAGAATTTTCCCAACTCATCCCCTCCTCTGTGCCTGATCCTTTGCCTGGACCCTCCTCCATTCTCACTTGGAAATCCCTACAGGTTCACTCATGCACTCATTTCATCAAACTGTTCATTCATCCTTCCCCTAATACAGGTAGCCCCTTGTTTTTGGAGGTTCCCTTTATACCTCTTCACTTTTACAAAATTTCAAGAGCTCCTTATTAATACGTGTGTGTGGGTGTGGGTGCACTCAGTTGCTTCAGACGTGTTTGACTGTGCAACCCCATGGACCATAGGCCACCAGGCTCCTGCATCCATAGGATTCTCTAGGCAAGAATATTGGAGTGGGTTGCCATACCCTTCTCCAGGGGATCTTCCCAACCCAAGGATCGAAGCTGGGTCTCCTGTATTGCAGGTGATTCTTTACCACTGAACAACTGGGGAAGCCCATTAATATCTATTGCTGCCTAAGAAATGACCCACAAATGCAGAGGCTTTAAACAGCACATATTTATGACCTGTGTCTGTGGGGCAGCAGCTTGGGCTTGGCTTAGCCGGGTCCTTGCCTTCAAGGTCTCTCACAATCAAGGCTGCAAGGAGATCACTTTTCCAAGCTCAAGTAGCTGTTGGCAGGTTTCTGTTTTTTGAGGGTTGCTGATTGTGAGCCTTAGTTTCTGGCTGGTTGTCACCTTCAGTTTCTCTCCACATGGGACTTCCCAATGTGACCAGTGGCCTCATTGAAATGTGCAAACTAGGAAGGCACCAAGAGTCTGCCAGCAAGACAGAGTGACGCAGCTCATCACCTTTATCACAGTTGGAAGCAAGTTACTCATGCTCAAGGGAATCACAGAGGTCTCTGAGAGGCTGCCTCCTACAGTCAGGATGGCGCAGCAGCAGAAGGGTGGAGGCAGGCAGGTAGAGACCCCGAGGGCTTCATAAACCCAGCCAACGAACCAGGGCATTGTCATGTAAGAGATGGATTCTCCTTCTTTTCTTTTAATGCACCTTTCGGTTTGGTTTGGTTTCTCAAAGTGACTTTAGCCTGCTTTGCTCCCTGAAACCCCTTCTTGGAGTTACACGCACCACACCTTCAGCCCCCTTCTTGTCTCCATTCCTGAACTGGTGTCAGTTCACATGTCATTTAGAAACATCTCAGTAAGATTTGCACAGGTACAACTGAACTCTACTCAAATCCCCTGACCTGACCACAAGCAAGGGACACGCCAAAAAATATCAGTGAGGCATCAGCAGAAGGTTGCTTTTGGCTGTAAGGAAAACCAGGACAGATGCGGAGACCAGAGGGAGTGGTCAGGCCAGGCTGGAACCCTCCTGGGGCCCAGCTCTTACCACAGGTTTCCAAGTTGTTCCCGAATGATGGTGCTGCCAACAGCACTCAGGTGCTGCAAATCTATCAACCTCCCTGCTGTTCAGAGAGCAACCCCCCAAAAGTCCAAACTTCCAAAACCGCAGCCAACTTTCCCTGAGGAAACAGCCTAAAGTCATGATTCCCTAATTGCTGGAAAAGTCACTTGATTACGGTTGTCACCAGGATGACAGTTCTTTCTTTTCATCTAGGTTGAAAAATGGCCACCGTTCTAGCTGTTAGCGGTGTTTACTGGCTTCCTTACCTTGATCAATTTTCCTGCACACGTAAGAGAGTGTTCTTGCCAGAGCTCATTTCTCTGTGCTTAATAAAGCATTTTATGGGCTACTTTTTTGGCCAAAAGCCCCCGTCCTCCACCCTTTGATCACAGACTCTGCACATACAGAACTAGTGTCGAGTAAGCATTACCTGCCCAAGTGTCACCAGCCACATCCAAAACGCAGCCTCCCAGCTTCCATTCAGGAGCCCTGAGGACTTCTCCTTGCCTGTGACCCTTAGATCCTTTTGGCCTCCATCTTTGCCCCACCTATTATTAATTTCCCAGAAAAGGAAAGAAAAGCACCATCATTGCTGGATTCTGATATTTCCCCCCAAGTACTTCTCTCCATCACACTCAACGGTTACTGCACATCCATTTGGAGGATGGCCACCTTTTAAAATGAATGGTGACAAGTTTCCAAGTGCAACAGCTTTGATGTCTCGGCCAGAGGACATCTGCTCGCCTGTTATGACATTTTTACCTTGTAGGTTTAGGCCAAAATTGTCCCCCTGGTCCCTGAGCCCATCTCCCTGCTGGAGTAACACTCCTCCTTTGTTTCCTTGGCTTCACATTCTCATCCTCTCCTTCCAACACTTTCACTTCATCCCTCCATGTCATATTTTACCTTGGACCAAGAGACACGCTGCAGCTGACAGTCCATCGTGTTGCCTTTGAAGTATGCTGGCTCTGGGCTAGGCTCTGGCTGGAGGCACAGCTTACTGGAATTACTTAGAAGTCTTCTTTCCGCTTTGTCTCCTTCCCTGTTTATTCGTGGAGGAGAATATCCATGATCAGGAGGGAAAGTATGGTACAGTCAGTTCTCTGTGTGAGTCAGCGCAGGACACATTTTCTCGCTTTCTTCCCTCCAGCAAAAACCGATAGTGTTGACCGAAGCCCGCCACCCGCTCCCTTCATCTCCAACTTCATCCCCTCTTCCTGCCAATTCCAGCATCTCCCCTGCCTGGGAGAGGTGTTGAGGTTTAAGTCGGGGGTTAGCCACCTGCCCAGAAGACCCTGTCCAGAATTGCTGCCCACAGTAAAAAATTCTTGTGATTTCACCTAGTCCCCCTGCTCCCTTTGCAAAATACAGGGTTACCAGGAGATTTGTTTAACTGCTTTAAAATTATGATTTGCATGCGGGAAAGCTGGGAACAAAAAGCCCCTGTGTGTATAAAAATGCCGCATATGCCTTTGTTAGAGTCCTTTCCAAAAAGAAGTGTGAGCTGACAAATAGCCAGGGTGCCTGAGGGCTAAATGAACTATTAGGTCACCTGATGGTCTTGCGAATAAACCTCATCTGGAACCTGGCCTCCATTCCCCTAGGACACCTCCAGACCGACGCTCGTTTCTCTGCAGGTTATGCCTTAGTCTCCATCAGGAGGCTCTGCAGCCAGGACGCCCTACTGCAGGGGACCACAAAGATGAGCAAGAGGACCATCTGAGGATATGGTCAGCGGGTACACAGTGCTAGGCACTTACGAGGACTGCAAAAATGTTACTTGGTGAGCCATCTGTGCTACTGAGTCCACCAGCCCCTGGTTGCCAAGCCAAGATGAATAAACCGGAGTTCAGGTAGCCCCCGAGACTCTTGCAAACCTTAATTCAAAGAGGAAGAAACTGACAGAAAGCCCTACTCACCATCAAACCCCACCTCCTGAAAATGCTGTGTGTCGGAACAGCAGTGAGTCATAAAACCTTAGTGGGTATCACCCTGCCCTCTCCTGGAAGTGGAGTTCTGGAAGGCAAGGAGAACGCCCACGATCACACAGCAGTCTTTCCCAGATGGATTAAGTCTAAATTTCAGGGCTTCGCTGAAGGGTCAGTGATAAAGAATCCACCTGCCAATGCAGGAGACACGGGTTTGATCCCTGATCTGGGAAGATCTCACATGCCTTGGAGCAACTAAGCCCATGTGCTACAACTACTGAGCCTGTGCTCCGCAACAAGAGATGCCACCGCAGGGAGAAGCCTTCGCACCACATCTGGAAAGTAGCTCCTGCACGCCGCAGCTAGAGAAAAGCCTGCACGCAGCAATGAAGACCCAGTGCACTCAAAAATAAATTAATAAAATAAAATTTAAAAAAGTCTGAATTTCAATCTATGACTTTCAGTCACTCAGATGCAGGCTCTAACAATGGCGTTCCTCAAGGATTTGCTAATAAAAATGAAGTCGTAATTGTAAAGTCCTCCTTACCAAATAACACTCAGAATGTTCTGTTCAAAGTACAGTGAAGCAGAGTGTTACACCACAGAGACCCCCAAAGCCAGCGCATGGGCAACTGAACCTGGCAGCACTGCCCCCTGCCCCCAGCACCCACCACCTCCACCAGAGCCCACACCGTGATCCAAGCCCCTGCCTGCTTCCTGCTTCTTGCCTGGATTTCTGCCCATGACCACCTTCCCAGCCCTCTCCCTGCCTCATCCTCCACTTCTTCCAATCCAATCTAGACACAGACGCAAGCAGTGAACCATGCAAAATGCCAACTAGATCCTGTGGTTCCTTGATTTCAAATCCCTCCATGCATCTCCAGGTGTAAGCAGGACAGAGTCCAGCCTATATCATGCCACACGGCCAGCCTTTTGTGATCTGGCTTCTGCCTTCATTTCCAGCACGAATTTCTCCCATCCCTCTGCCTAGTCGTGCAGAAATGCCTACCAGCTCTTCTACTCTTTTGTGCCTTTGCCTGTATTATTGCCTCTTCCTACAAGGCCACACCTATCTTCTGTCTCCTGAATATTAAGTCCACTCATCCTTGAAGGCCCAGCTCCAATGCTCTCTAAGGAAGTCCTCCAGCACCACCATAACTTGTAGCAATTTGTGCATGCCCTGATCACATGGCAGAATTAATGCTTATATTTCAGTTCCACATTAAACTATAAATCCTGAAGCCTGAAAACAGAACTCTGCCCAACTGTGTGTCCTAGCACATTGCCCAAGATGTAGGGGCTACAGAAGAGATGCTGGTTTATGAGAAGAACTGAGATGATTTATTAAGCACCTACTATATGCCCAGCACTAGGGTGAAATAAATGAACAGAAAAAAAATCACTGTCTTCTGAAGTTTATATTATAGTAGGATAATAACTAAATGCAGAACTATATAACCAAATGCAGAACTACATAACGGCAGCCAGTGACAAGTACTAAGGGGAAAAATAAAGCAGAGTGAGGAGATGGGCTGAAGGGAATGCTATTTTACATGGCTGGGGTCAGAGACAGTAATTCTGAGAGGTGCAGGTGGGCCTGGATGTACAGAAATAGGAAGTCCAATTAGGGGAGAAAATAGGGAAAGGTGGGGCTTCCCACGTGGCTCAGTGGGAAAGAATCTGCTTGCCAGTGCAAGAGATGCAGAAGATGCAGGTTTGATCCCTGGGTCAGGAAGATCCCCTGGAGAAGGTCATGGCAACCGACTCCAGTATTCTTGTCTGGAAAATTCTGTGGACAGAGGAGCCAGCACAGTTGCACAGAGTCGGACTCGACTGAGTGACTGAGTGCACACGGCACACAGGAAGGGTGAGGAGCAGGGTCGTGGGGTGAACATGTGTTCAGCGAGTTCGAGGAACAGGAAGGTGGCCTCTGTGGCTGATGTGCAGTGAAGAAATGACCAGACCCCCATATCTGACAGGAGGATTTATTTTTTAAAAGAAATAATAAATTGGCTATTCTAGGTACCTTGTATAAGTAGAATCAAACAGTACTTGTCTGCACCAACTGTATACTGGAGTGCATTTTTATTCATCGAGTCAGAAAGTACATTGGTAGATGCCAGGGGCAGAAGTGGGGTAGGAAGCGGGATGGGACTTAGTGTTTAATGGGGACAGAGCTTAGGAAAGTAAAAAGTTTAGCAGATGGATGATGGTGAGAATTGTGCAACAATGTGAGTGTACTTAGTGCCACTGAACTGTATAGTTAAGTATGGTTAAAATAGTATGTTTTATATTGTATGACTTTTACCACAATAAAAAAAATTTTTTTAGAAGAAACAATAAAGACAGAATTCAAGAGGGTGGTTGTTTATAAAGAGGGATGGGGGAGGATAAGGGAGGAGGATACAGGTCCCCAGGAATTACTGTCAGTATTCTGGGGCTGACTGGTGGTGTCGTGGGTGTTTGTTATAGACCGAGTAAGTAAGCAGCACATGCGTGAACCAGGAATGATCGCTGATTCTGTGTCCTGGAGAGAGCCAGTCTTTCCCCAGGGGCTAAACCTTTATTCTGAAATGATTGTCCATATCCTACTTAAGACAGCCCTCTAAGTTCAGTTCAGTCACAGTCGTGTCTGACTCTTTGAGACCCCATAGGCTGTAACTCACCAGGCTCCTCTGTCCATGGATTCTCCAGGCAAGAATACTGGAGTGGGTTGCCATTTCCTTCTCCAGGGGATCTTCTCAACCAAGGGATTGAACTCACGTATCTTATGTCTCGTACTTTGGTAGATGGATTCTTTACCACTAGCGCCACCTGGGAAGCCCAATAAAATATCATATTTTGAGGTTCTGGGTAGACATGAATCTCAAAGGGACGCTTTTCAACCCAGTATGTGGAGAAAATGATACATAATCCAAAGGGCCATAATAAGAATTAAATTAAATAATGTATTCAAGGCACCTCGCACAATATAAGCTTTCTTCCTCCTCCTCCTCATTACCATCATCATCTCAGGGAAGGAATCCTGCTTCTAAAAACATTCCTTCCTGCTAACTGAGGCGACCACAAGTAAGACTGCCAAACAGGCCTAGGCTCAAATCTTGGCCGGGCAGCCTCTGGCACATTACTTAACCTTTCTGAGCTTCAGTTTCTTTATCCACACGGATGGAGATATACATGCAACACAAATGTCATTTACTGCGTGGGAGGCACTGCTCTAAAAGGTTTACGAGCCCTGTCTCAGACAATTCTCAGGACAACCCTGTGAGCTAGGTATTACTATTATCTCTATTTTACAGTCAAGGAAATTGAATCAGCAAGTATTTAAGACAGTCGCCTAAGGTCACATAGGAAGTAAGTGATGGAACCAGAGTTTAAACCCAAGCAGTCTGGCTCCAGAAGTCTTCTGAGATGAAAAGAGAATAAATAATAAAACAAATAAATAAAACATACAGCCAGCGCTCACTCGATACACAGCAGTCAGTAAATGATGGGATGGTAACCAGGGTTCCCTCTTGCAAACCTTTCCCCTCTGCTGACCTCAGGGCTGCCTTTCTTCCTTCCTCTCTCTTTCTCTCAGTTCACATGCTCTGGTTGTTGACACTAATCCATATTTAAATATCCAGGCTGCTCAAGTTTCATTCAGTGTCCTGGGCTGTCTTGCCCTCTTTTTCATCTTCTCATTCTCTCCAGTGTCTGGTGATCATGATGGCTGGGGTTGGGGTGGGGGTGGAGGTCAGCGAAGGGGAGGGAGCGGTAAACTACCTCTCTGGCAACTGGGGAATGTGGGCGGGTGTGTGTGTGGGGGGGGGGGTGTTTCTCTCCTGGGGTAGGGTCAGAGTTAAGCAATAGACTGTAAGAGGCAGCTCAGGGAACTCCACCCAATGCGGCCGTCCACTAAACCCAGGCATATGTTTGCTGTCCTGGGCACAAAGACTCTTGAGCGATCCATCATGGAATAAAACCTCCATTAGGTTTACAGCTTCCCAGGTAGCACTGGCGTTAAAGAACCTGCCTGGCAATGCAGGAGACACAAGAGATGAGGGCTCCTTCCCTGGGTCAGGAAGATCCCCTGGAGGAGGGCATGGCAACCCACTCCAGTATTCTTGCCTGAACAGAGGAGCCTGGCAGGCTACAGTCCATAGAGTCGCAGAGTCGGACACGGCTGAGGTGACATAGCACAGCACAGATTTAGGAAAGCCACCACCAGAGAAGAAAGGAAAAATCTCCCATTGAGGATGCTGCTCCACCGATGGTGGCCAAGGCAAGAGGAGTGAGCTCTCTCCTGAGCATCTGTCTTGGACGCCCTTCCTCTTACCTTGTCCTACTCTACCCTGAGCAAGAGGCGCTCACACAGCTCAGTGCAATTTTCCAGGGCTCCATCAACCCTGCCCACCTCTGCTGGTGGTCAGCTCTGCCCTCTTCCAGTTGGTGCGGTAGGAGAAGCAGGAACCCCGCTCAGCCTGGTCCTCCTCCTGTCTTTCCCAGAATCCCAGCAGGATCCACAGAGAGTGTGAAGACTTACCCAGGATGGAGAAGTAGACAGATCCAATGAGCACTTAAGCAACTCTAGACAAATCTGTTCACTTTCCCTGACCAACCAACAGCATGGGACAAGCTGTTTCCAAGAAGTAAAACAAGGGGCAGTGCTCAGCAAATGGTGATGCAAACAGCTGGCCGCTGCTGCTCCACCCTTCCCCTTTCAGGGGCCCCATCCTCTTCCCTCCTGGGGACCTGGTGCCCTTGTGCCATGGGGAGGGGCTCCCACCCACTTAGATGGCCCTGCCTTCCCTCCTTTCTTCCTCTTGAGACTGTACCTTTCCTCACCCCAGACTTTTGAGGGCTCGATCTCATCTCCCTAACAATGGAAGTGATTAAAGGAACAAATCCCTGCTAATCTATCAACCAGCTACTGGGCTGGCTGCACCTCCCAGAGTTGCCCAAAGTGAATTGTGAGTCACTCGGTAGTGTCCAACTCTCGGTGACCCCATGGACTGTAACCTGCCAGGCTCCTCTGTCCATGGGGATTCTCTAGGCAAGAGAGAATCTCTCTACTGGAGTGGGTAGCCATTCCCTTCTCCAGGGGATCTTCCCAACCCAAGGAGCGAACATGGTCTCCTGCAATCCAGGCAGATTCTTTACCCCTGAGCCACCACGGCCTCTTCAGGTAATTCCTAAATTTGCCTGTGCCCCGGGGGCTGCTAAGATGAATGCAGAGTTCACACTTCCTGGATGGAGGGAAAGTTGTATGGGAGTAAGAAAATATCAAATTGACTACAGACACAAATGATGAGAACTACGTAATGAACAAGAAAGTCAATACAACAAACTCTAAAAATATTTCCTTTCTTCTCCCAACTTCTTGAAAAGACATAAAGTTGAATCAATGATTAGAGTACAGAAGAAAAACAGTTTACACTGGATGCTATGAGATGAGGGGGCAGCTGCTATGAACTGGTTACTAAGTCCGTGAAAACACACGAACAGGAAGTAGGCCAGTCTGTGTGCTGGGAGCAGGGCACGCCACACAGGAGCCTGGGCTCCAGGCAGGCTCAGCTTCACGGGGCCCTCCTCACCCAGCCCGCCCGCCCCCGCCTGCCCACCCCCACCTGCCCGCCTGCTGGAGTCCCCAAGACCAGGCTGTCTCAGGGCTCCAATCAGCCCAGACATTTTAACGGGGATTTAGACTCCTGGGGACTGAAATGAATTGTGCCCTCTGGGAGCATAAATTATACCCAACTCCTTTTTTAAAAAAAATCTGAACTCACTTTGCTTGCCTTTCAATTCTGTCTAAAATGCATGTAAAACTTCAGATTTTTCCCTGCCTTATACCTTCTTCCTGCATGTTGTTGTAAGTGTAGTCATATATATACCTACATACATGTGTGTGTGTGTATATACATAGTCTATATGTTGTCTATTCCAAATACCTCATACAAGTGGAATCATACAATATGCGTGCGTGTGTGTAAATTCCTTTTATACGAGGTACTTGGAATATTCAGATTCCTAGGACAGAGGTCACCAGGGCTTGGGAGGGAGGAAAGGAGGGTAGTTAGTGTTTAATGTGGACAGAGTTTTGGTCTGGGAAGATGACAATGTTGTGGAGATGGATGTTGGTGCTGGTTGTACAACACTGTGAATGCACTTACTGCCATAGAACTGGATACTTACAAAATGGTTAAAATGGGTTTGGTTGTTTTTATGTATTGATATATTCGTGTTGATATGTTGTATTGATATATTTCATCACCAATATAGAAAATGTATAGGATAGAAGGACAGGGAAGCCTGGCGTGCTGCAGTCCATGAGATTGCAAAGTGTCAGACATGACTGAGTGACTGAACAACAACAAAATAAAATATATACAAATTAGCTGACCTCTTATTTATATATATGTATGTAACTGTTTTCAGACAGCCTACATTTTCCTTTCTGCTCTCTCTCCTCCATTCTGAGCCTCAGTTTGAGCCTTTGATGGCCTATTTTCTGGGTTAGGGTTTTACACAACCCAGAGGAGGATCTCAGGGCTAAAGACCCCACGGCCCTCTCTTCCCTCTGTGTTCCCCCTCAGCCACCCTCTTCTTGGTTGCTTTTAAAAAGCAGAAAGCTTTACTAGTTAGAGAGAAAGTCTGTGATTTTCAGTGGTACATTTAATAATTCATAAATCATGAGAGGTTCAAACGGGTTCAAAGTTTAAAAGTTTAAAAGTTTTGCTGAAGCTTTAAAGTTTAAACTGTCAGAAGCTTTGACAAAAAACTTTTCCTGTCTGGAGTATTTAAGATCATTGTGCCATATGAAATGTAGTAGGCAGGGCTTCACTAGTGGCTGAGACGGTAAAGAATCTGCCTGCAATGCAGAATACCTAGGTTCAATCCTTGGGTCTGGAAGATCCACTGGAGAAGGGAATGGCAACCCACTACAGAGTTCTTGCCTGAAGAATCCAATGGAAAGAGGAGCCTGGTGGGCTACAGTCCATAGGTGCACAAATTGTGCAACTAACACACACACACACACAACATACACACACAAGATTCAGGACTCCATGTGGTCCTTCTCTTGCAAGAAGTTTCTGAGAAAATTCTGGCATCGTCTGTGTGGAGGTGTTCCTCCGTGGCATGAACACAGGGTTCCAGGGAGCCAGCAGGTATGGGAGCAGGAGCTGTGACTGGTAGTCACTACAGTATGAGAAAGTACTGGATTGGCCAGAGTCACCACTATGTGGGGCTTTCTCTTTAAAAGAAGGGAAATTGTAAAATGAGATCCTGGCCAGCATGTGTAACAAGGTCTTGGCTGAAGACCGTAAACTGTGCATATCTGCTATTTCAAAATCTGGATGCAGAGAGGCCAGATCTTCCACTGGCTTCCTGCTGACCTTTGATTTTTTTTTTTTCAGGCATAAGTACTGTATTTGCATGTGCAATTGAGTGTGGTGTCAGTCGCCCATGCCATGGTCGCCTCCCTCTCAGACCGGGTGACCGAGCCCAGAACATGGGGATAGTTCCTGATATAGTAGCCTTGTACCCTGATGCTGCATTTACTGTGAAGTTTTGATAACATCACTTGATTTCTCAGAAACTTACCATGGTTCCTGCTGGCCTTTCAGGTCAGATCCAAGGCCTTAGTCATGGGCTTTCAGAGTCATTACAAGTCATCCCAGACATTCAGCACAGACCTGCAAACCCTCCCCTCCCACCTGCCTGCTCCTCCACCATTTCCACTTGCTGGCCCTCCCACCTCAGATGCTCTTTCTTCTTTTCATCAAATAAACCTTTGCATTTCCTCCAAATTCTCCAATTTCACAGGCTTCCACAAGCCATCAGCATCAATGCCAGAAACAACGTCAGCACAATCGAAATCCTTTCCCAGGTTCTAGGATTTGGTGACAGCGGGCTGTAAAAGGATCCCATGACGTGAATGAGATTATACCGGCCTCCCTACGCGGGTCCCCACCCTGGACAATCATTACTGCACTTTCACATAAATGACTGCCTTTGATCCTAACAACCTCCCACCCACGCCTTTCTCCTCCTTCGGTGCTCTGCTGGCTTCTCCAAGGATTGCCAGTGAGAAAACCCAACACCGATTTTCACGTCTGTCCCAATGGCCGCTTCTTGTCATCTGACACTCCCACCTCTGTCTTCTGGAATCTTTCTGTCCTCTTGACTTTAACTGACTTTAACTTTCTTGCCTACCGCTGTGAGTCACCTGGGTCTCCCCAGTCCCGCTCCTTCAGGATGGGGTTGCTCACATTCACAGAACCCCTCCTTTCACTCCTAGTCTAGCTTTTTCACTTGTGACTTGAGCTATGAGCCATATGCTAGTGATCCCAAGTCTGGGTCTTTCCTCCTCAACTCTTCTGGATCCTGGGGCCACCTTCTGTCTTCCCATGGGCTCCCCAAACCAGAATCCAGCAAAGTCAACAACCATGAGTGGATTGCCTTCCACCTGCAATAAAAATGGGTTAAGACCCTGCTCCCTCGCCCACATCCATCATAAACTCAGTATTTCATTTTCTTTCTGCCAGTGCGCCTTCTGTATGTCCTATTTATAGTGTCTAGTTGTCCAGAGTAGAAATCTCAGCGTTAGCCTTAGTGTCTCTCCCCACCCCTCAAGCTTTCCATGTGACCGGAGAGTTACCCCTGTTGCTTCAGCACCACGTACCTCTCTCCCAGCCCCTCCTTCTACTCCATCCTGCTCTGATTTCCTTAATTCAATTTCTTGTCCTCTCTGGTCATGACCTATTGCACTGACCTCCTCTCTGTCATCTTTCCCCAGCCTTTTCCTGTTCCCGTCTTTACAAGATCTAACATGGAAGCAGTCATGTCACGTCTGTCCTTCATCAGATCAGATCAGATCAGTCGCTCAGTCATGTCCGACTCTTTGCGACCCCATGAATAGCAGCATGCCAGGCCTCCCTATCCATCACCAAATCCCGGAGTTCACTCAGACTCACATCCATCGAGTCAGTGATGCCATCCAGCCATCTCATCCTCTGTCGTCCCCTTCTCCTCTTGCCTCCAATCCCTCCCAGCATCAGAGTCTTTTCCAATGAGTCAACTCTTCACATGAGGTGGCCAAAGTACTGGAGTTTCAGCTTCAGCATCCTTCCTGCCAAAGAAATCCCAGGGCTGATCTCCTTCAGAATGGACTGGTTGGATCTCCTTGCAGTCCAAGGGACTCTCAAGAGTCTTCTCCAACACCACAGTTCAAAAGCATCAATTCTTCAGCGCTCAGCCTTCTTCACAGTCCAACTCTCACATCCATACATGACCACAGGAAAAACCATAGCCTTGACTAGACTAACCTTTGTTGGCAAAGTAATGTCTCTGCTTTTGAATATGCTATCTAGGTTGGTCATAACTTTCCTTCCAAGGAGTAAGCGTCTTTTAATTTCATGGCTGCAGTCACCATCTGTAGTGATTTTGGAGCCCAGAAAAATAAAGTCTGACACTGTTTCCACTGTTTCCCCATCTATTTCCCATGAAGTGATGGGACCGGATGCCATGAGCTTCGTTTTCTGAATGTTGAGCTTTAAGCCAACTTTTTCACTCTCCACTTTCACTTTCATCAAGAGGCTTTTGAGTTCCTCTTCACTTTCTGCCATAAGGGTGGTGTCATCTGCATATCTGAGGTTATTGATATTTCTCCCGGCAATCTTGATTCCAGCTTGTGTTTCTTCCAGTCTAGCGTTTCTCATGATGTACTCTGCATATAAGTTAAATAAGCAGGGTGACAATATACAGCCTTGACGTACTCCTTTTCCTATTGGGAACCATTCTGTTGTTCCATGTCCAGTTCTAACTGTTGCTTCCTGACCTGCATACAAATTTCTCAAGAGGCAGATCAGGTGGTCTGGTATTCCCATCTCTTGAAGAATTTTCCACAGTTTATTGTGATCCACACAGTCAAAGGCTTTGGCATAGTCAATAAACCAGAAATAGATGTTTTTCTGGAACTCTCTTGCTTTTTCCATGATCCAGCGGATGTTGGCAATTTGATCTCTGGTTCCTCTGCCTTTTCTAAAACCAGCTTGAACATCAGAAATTTCACGGTTCATGTATTGCTGAAGCCTGGCTTGGAGAATTTTGAGCATTACTTTACTAGCATGTGAGATGAGTGCAATTGTGCGGTAGTTTGAGCATTCTTTGGCATTGCCTTTCTTTGGGATTGGAATGAACACTGACCTTTTCCAGTCCTGTGGCCACTGCTGAGTTTTCCAAATTTGCTGGCATATTGAGTGCAGCACTTTCACAGCATCATCTTTCAGGATTTGGAATAGCTCAACTGGAATTCCATCACCTCCACTAGCTTTGTTCGTAGTGATGCTTTCTAAGGCCCACTTGACTTCACATTCCAGGATGTCTGGCTCTAGGTCAGTGATCACACCATCATGATTATCTGGGTCGTGAAGATCCTTTTTGTACAGTTCTTCTGTGTATTCTTGCCATCTCTTCTTAATATCTTCTGCTTCTGTTAGGTCCATACCATTTCTGTCCTTTATTGAGCCCATCTTTGCATCCTTCATATCACTTCCCAAAGCTACAGTCCATGCCCTTGGACATGAATACAATGTCCTCCCCATCCAGGCCCCCATCAATCTCAACCTCTGCACATTCTCCAGCACCCTCCTTCTCCTCCCTCACTCTCGGCTCCAACCAGACCAAACCTCCTCTGTTTTCTGAGCCTGCAGCCTCACCCACTCTCCATTCCTCTGCAAATATAATTCCTCTGACCTGGAAGGCCTTTATCCTTCTTTGTGCCTGGTGAGCCCTCATTCATTTACGGGATCTAGCTGGCTTCCACCATGAAGCTTCTGAGGACTCCAAATCCATAGAGACATGCCCTTCCCTGGACCACTGCACTCCACACATACTCCCTTCCCCTGAACAAGCGCCCCTCACCTGTGGGTCTCAGGACTGCTCACCTTTGAGCCCTCAGCAACTAATACCTGATTACAATTTTCACCATTCCTGGACAAAGAGTGAGCTTTTGGAAAGAAAAGAGGAAAAAATTCTCATTTCAGTGAATCATCTCTCCCATCACACTCAGTCTTTCTCTGTGGGTTGTAAAACCCATTGATCCAGTGGCATGCATTTTAAGTATCGCGTGTAAAGTTCAGGTTTTTACTAGAGTGACTGTAGCCCATTTTGTACTAAAATTATGCAGATGTTGGTATGGTTTAGAGTTGACTCTCTTCTCTGGCATATAAATTAAGGATAATTTAGAGAAATATAGGAACCATATTTGTGTGTAGGTTTTCCTTTGCTTCAGTCTCTGGGGAGATGACCCTTGCATAGTCAGGTTTTGAAGTCAGATGGGGTTTAAAACGTGACTCCATCGGTGAGTGACCTGTAGCATGTCATTCTGCCTCAGTTTTCTCATCTGTAAAATGGAAAAGTGACAGCTGCTGTAAAAATTAAATGAGATCATATCCTTATCACAGAGGAAACCCTCAAGCATTAATACCACTCAGTGCTTGAGGTAAAGTGCTTTTATATATTATGTAACTATATTCACATGCAGACACATACACATATTGCCTGCAACAACTTATAATCTGTACAACAATTCTATGTTGTAGGTACTGTAACTGCCTCCATGTTATGGATGAAGAAATGGGACATATGAAGTATCTTGCCCAAAGTCACACAACTGGTTTGTAATAGGCCTGGAATTTAAACCTAGCCAATACGGAGTTCAGGTCTGTGCTCTTAACACCCATCATAATGGCTCAGTGGACTCAATAAATGGTAGCTATCATCATCATTAGGGCTTCCCTGGTGGCTCAGATGGTAAAGCATCTGCCTCCAATGTGGGAGACCCAGGTTTGATCCCTGGGTTGGGAAGCTCCCCTGGAGAAGGAAATGGCAACCCACTCCAGTATTCTTGCCTGGAGAATCCCATGAAGAGAGGAGCCTAGTAGGCTACAGTCCACGGCGTCGCAAAGAGTTGGACACGACTGAGCGACTTCACTTTCACTTCCCTCATCATCGTTACCATCACTACTACCATCAGCAGCAGCAGCAGCACCGTCATCACCATCATCATCACCATCACCACCATCGTTACCATCACATCCCTGTCCAGCATGTCGCCATGTCTATCTCCTATTACAAACCCGCTCTAGCTAGGCTGGTTACACAGCCAGCCCTGGGGTGGTAATTTTGTTGCACAAACAAAATTGTATTCATCTGGCAGCCTCTGGGGCTGCCCCAAAGCTTGATCTGGTGTGAAGCTTATTCTTCGATGGTAGGAAAGACTGTAGGGAGGCCTTTGGATTCTGAAGAGTCAAGCCAGGGTACAAGCTGGCCCGAAACAAAGCACGTGGCCCTGGCACAATGTCACCTCACTTGCTTGTTGTCTTCCTTTTCTCAGTTGCAGAAAGAGGCCAATTGATTCCTGCCTCCCAACCAATTCCAGCCAGACGAGAGATTTTGTAATCGTGTCTGTCTCGGAAGAAATCCGACACAGAAATGCTCGCTTGGGTTGTCCAGGCGTTCTACCCTGGAGCCAGGAAATGCGAACTCTGAACCCAGTGTCACTGTTTTGTTGTAAAAAATCGCATTACTTGTAAAAAAAAAAAAAAGGAATTTGATGTGTCTTAATGCCATAGGTTTGTTTACCCAAATTTCCTCTAGCGTGTGTTTGCTTTCCTTCCCTGTCATCATCTACATTTACTGACTGTCCTTGTTTACCTATTTGCCCCCCAACTTTCATCTCCAAGTATATTCTTTGCCTTGACCCCAATTAAGGGTCTTTGCCCTCCTTGTCCATACAAAAAAATGCTTTCCTAAAAAAAAATGCTTTCCTGAAACTCTTGCTTTTGAAAAGGGAGATCTGCCTTTCAATTCTGGCTGCTTGGCATTAGATGAGTTGCCTTCCCTGAGCCTCAGTTTTTGCATACATCAAACAGCTGTAATAAAGAACCCAACTGGGAATTCCTTGGCAGTCTGGTGGTTAGGACTGTATTTTCACTGCCGTGGGCCCAGGTTCAATCCCTAGTTGGGGAACTAAGACTCCCCACACTTCACATTGTGGCCAAAAAATAAGAAATTAAAATTTAAAAAAAATTTTAAATAAAAAACTCAGCTGGAAAAGAGTTGTGATTATCATGTGTAGTACCAACGGTAACTAACACTCCCTGAAAACTGACACACATTGACTGCCATGCGAGGTGCCTTTTCCCAAGTTTCAGGCAAAACTACTGAAAGAAGGAAGCGACTAGAAGGTCTTATCCATCACTTGGCCTCTTGGCAGGAGGCGTAGCTCCACCCTGCTGGAGGGAATGAGGACTGAGTCACCTGTCAGCCACCACAGGCAGCATTTAATCTGCATGAAAATCCTACAGGAAACGGGTTGTTTCGATCCCACTTTAGAGACAAAGAACTGAAGTTGAGGGTAACTCGCCCAAGGTCACTTGATGACTAAGTGGCAGAGGAGGGACTCTTAGTTACCATGAGATACAACAATAATCAACAGTAGGAGAAACAGCAATGACAATTAATGGTCGTTGAGTATTTACCACGTGCCAGGCACTGGTCCAGGAATCAGACAGTGATTGCTTTATTTAATCCTCACATCCACTCCATGAAGTAGATACAATCCCCAACTCCGTTCTACAAATGCGTAGGTTGAGAGGCAAGGGTGTTAAGTGCCTCGCTTGGTAAGCTGACAGCCAGAACTTGGAATCTGATGGACCAAATGCAGAGCTGGAACATATTCTCTGCTATCTCCTTAAAATGAAACAATAAAATATGCATATAAAGGGCTTAACCTAGTGCCTGGCACACAGTAATCTTCACTATATTATTGTTGTTACCACTATTTTAATAATAGCCAATATTTTAATACTGTTCCGCTTTGCAAGGCATCTCTTGGCTTGTCTATGGATGTGAATTCCAAGCACAGATCTGCGTAGACAGGAGCCCATATTCCTTGAGTCATTAGATCTTTGTTCATCTTAATTGTCATCTGTGAATGTCGGTAACAAGGTCCCTGTGTCAACCTCAATTTGTCATCATCCCAATCTTTCTCTTCCAGAAGTCCTTCAACTAAAATAATCCTGGAAATTACCTTTTCTTTCTGTAATGGCTCTGTATTAGTTTTTTTTTATTATTGTATAAAAATTACCCCAAATTTAGTAGATTGAAACAATATACTTTTATTATCTCACACTTTCTGTAAGCCAGGGATCCCGGCATGGCTGAGCTGGGTCCTCTGCTCAGGGTCTTAGAAGGCTGCCATCAAGGTATGGGGAGTGGGGCTGCGTTCCTTCTGGAGCTCAGGGTCCTCTTCCAAGTTCCTGTGGTTGTTGGCAGAATTCAGTTCCTAGTGATTGTAGGGCTGAGGGTCCCTGGCTTCTTGCTGGCTACTGACTGGAGTCCCCACCTCCACCATCAAGTCCTAGAGGTCCCCTGCTGTTCTCAGTCCCATGGCTCTCTGCACAGGAAGCCCACATCAGAGCTGCTTGCTTCCTTAAGGCCACCAGGAGAATCTCTCTACCAGACTGCTGAGACGGAGTCTTATAGAGCAAAACACAATCGAGGGGATGAGATCCCATCACCTTTGCCATAGTCTGTTGTGCTTGTGTTAAGCCCCTTCAGTCGGGTCTGACTCTTTGCAACGCCATGGACTGTAGCCCCCCAGGCTCCTCTGTCCATGGGATTCTCCAGGCAAGAATACTGGAGTGGGCTGCCATGCCCTCCTCCAGGAGATCTTCCTGACTCAAGGATCGAACTTGCGTCTGTCTCTTACACTGGCAGGTGGGTTCTTTACTACTAGCACCACCTGGGAAGCCATATTCTATTGGTCAGAAGCAAATCATGGGTCTCACCCACGTTCAAAGGAGGGAATTACACAAGTTGGGTCATTGAGGTTCATCTTAAGGATGTGTCCACGAGTCCCTTGGCTTCAAATTTAATTCCCGCCACCTCATCCTTTTCATCCCCAAATGCTACCAGCTCTCATTTCATCTTCATTTTCATATCCACACAAAGCACCTTCGTACTGGATCAATAAAAGTTCTAAATTCATTCCTCTTTTCCCCACAATTAAAGAATGCTAGACCTTTCATTGTCTTTCTTTTATACCCAGGACAATAGTTTATTCATTTTTAACCGTCTTAATGATATATAGTTTACATACCATAACATTCAACGTGTACAGCGGAGTGTATATTTAGAGAGTTAGGTAACCATCCCCATGGTATAATTTTAGATCTTTTCTCACCACCCCTAAAAGAAACTTCATACCTTCCTCGGTCACCCTCCCCCAGTTTCCCCTCTTCCCCTCAGCCCAAGGCAACAACAAATCTATTTTCTGTCTCTAAAGATTTGTCTGTTCTGGGCATTTCATATGAATGAACCATATAATATGAGGTCCTTTGTGACTGGCTTCTTTCACTGAGCATAATGCTTCTGAAGTTTATGTGTGTTATAGTATAAACAATATTATTATGGCTGTATTGGAAGTTCTGAGTGCTGTAGACAAAACAGTCAGGAAATGAAAGATTTTAACTTACAAAAATAAGGTTAGAAATAAGCATCTTTAATCACTTTTCCAGTGGTGGCGCAGTGGAAAAGAACCCACATGCCAACGCAGGAGACACAAGAGATATGGGTTCGATCCCTGGGTCAGGAAGATGCCTTGGAGAAGGAAGTGGCAACTCACTCCAGTACTCTTGCCTGGAAAATCCCACAGATAGAGGAGCCTGGCAGGCTATAGTCCATGGTGTCGCAAAGAGTCAGACTAAACAACAACAAAATGTATAATATCGTACAGCAACCGTACTTCAATAAAAAACAAACAAGAAACCAAGCAAATTCACAACTGGTACACGACAGTTCTGCCTGGTTATTCAGCACCTATAAACATCAGAGGAGAGGAAAAGCAGAATGAATTTTCAACTCACTGGGATAAAACAGTCAAAACTAGTCTAAGGTGTTAATTTTTTTAGGAAAAAAGTAACGTGAACCAATAGTTTTTCCTTTTATTTAGATGGAGCTTGATGGATTTTTTTAATGGGGAGGGTTTTGTTTTTGTTTTTGAGAGCTGTTACATGTGGATCAGGCAGAGCCAGGGCACTCAAAGTTCTGGTCAGAGAGTTGCCAGGATTGGGGGGGTGGCTCTTCCCCAGGTGCCAGTGGTCCCTGTCCTGACACCAGCCCCCGTGACCCCCTTCTGCAGTGATGCCTCCAAGACTGTAGCATGTTCTCCGAGACTGGAGGAATTTCATCGCGACTTCACAATTTTTCATTTGCCCAGAGGTTGACATGTGACTCTGGAAAACACTTCTGACTCAGACAAGCTGAGGACTGATGAGCCTAAAGGGTTTCTGTCATCAGGAGCTAACCTATATTTGGGAACTCTGGGTGTTTCACTGAGGGGCAATTTCAAGAATCCTTAAAACTAAGAGGTGTCTGAAGAAAAGAGTTAAGATAATGAAACATTTACCACAAATGGAATAGTATTTCAAAAATTCCTCCAGGGTAAGCAAGATTCTTGCTCAGAATTTTCAGACGGGGCCCCACGATTTCAAACTCCAGTCATGGAGCAAGGCCAGGGGCTCGGCCGTGGACCCAGGCCCTCCCACGACCAGCGGCCCGGCCCAGCCTGCAGCACCAGGCCTGGCTACCTTGGAGCTCAGAGTTTCAGGGAGCAGGCCTACCGTGGCCTCAGGGAGATCCCCCACCCTTCAGCCCCTCCCACCTGGCCAGCTGATCTGAAACTCCACCCTTGGAAATTTAGATCCTTGCTCTCAAGCAGATACTCCTGGGAGAAGCAGCACATCATTTATCAGCCACTGATACCTCAGTGCAAATACGTTTATCAGAGTCTTTGCCAACAAGTGTTTTTAGAGGAGAGGAGGTGAAAAACACTCAGAGCAAAAAAAAAAAAGAAAAAAAAAACAACTGCCTGAGGATGAAGGGGAAGTAACTGAAAGCCACAAAAGAGCAGAAAACAAACACAAGGGGCATTGAAGATGAGTAAACGTCCCAGGAGTGCCTGCTGACAAGGTTGGAGAGCTGACCCAGACTTGTTGGGATCAGATGGAGTAGATGGGGGGACTCAGTGCTGGGCCTCTGCCTCTGGCTATGCAGGGGGTGGGGGTAGGATCTGGCTCCTGGCTCCTGGTTTGAACGCGCAGCCTGTCTTCTCTCTGAGCAACAAGCTCAAGCAACAATAGCATTTTGAGCTCACCTGCACTGCTTAGACAAAGCAGGAGGAAGCCAACATCTCTCCTTCCAACCGGCGAGCGAGCCTGTTCCTCTTTAGAGCACCGCCAAGAGCCGTAAGTCTACTTAATCACACAGACCTTCTGCACCGAAACAGAGTGAATAGCGTCTCTCTAACTGAATGTGATCTCGGGCCCCATGAGCCGGACCCTCGCCCGGCACTCACGCCAGCTACCATCTCAGGGCTGTCAACAAGGTGGACCCCAAACCTGGCAAGAGGCTTGCTTGTTTATGGAACGTGATGATTCCACAATACTCACTAAGGGATTAAAACTCAGGGCAGTCCAGTTTCATGGCAGGTCAGGGACCCTGATGAGAAACTGTTTCAGAATTAATTAAATTGAATTCAAAAAAATCTGCCTGGGGGCTTCCCTGGTGGCTCAGTGGTAAAGAATCTGCCTGCCATTGCAGCCCCCTGCTGGTTGCAACTAGAGAAAAGCCCACCCAGCAATAATGGCCCAGCACAGCCAAAATAGATTAATAAATAAAAGTCATGTTTCAAAAATATGCTTGGCTTCCTATAGTTAGTACTATTCCAGAGAACCATAATCCATAATGAAGGCTCTTTATTTAGTGGTTTTTTAAAAAACTTTTTATTGGAGTATCATTGTGTGTTTCAGGTGTACAGCCAAGTGGATCAGTTATGCCACAGCCAAGCCTCTTTGATGAGCCCAAATTTCCCAAACTTATGATCAGTTTAGGTGACAAACCCACAGAGTTTGTCTCTAATCAGACCTAGGACATTGATCAATAACAGTGAGTCTAAAGACACATTTACTATCAGCTTTCAATCCATGTATATCCACGTCTTCATTTTTAAGATGTAGGTGTTTGGAAAGTTCTTTTTCAAAAAAGATGTGAATTGCTCTGCTCAAAGGATGAGAGAGATTTACACAGGATACTCCCCAAATGACTTCATCTGCTGAAAACACAGTTTAAAAGCCTGGAAGAGGGAGATCCAACTTTCTTTAATTTGGCAAACACCCGATTCTCATTATAGAGAATTTCACTCTTCTGGACTTTGGGAAGGAAAATGCCTACCTCAGGAATGACAGTGTTAACAGATCCTCCTTGTAAGTGAGTGTTTAATGAACTGTAAAACCCATCATAAAACACTTCATATGGCTTCAGTTACTCCAGGAGCCAGACTATGCCTGAAGCATACAAAATGATACCTTGCTCGTCTTTTCAGATGCCTTGGAAACCTCTACTGAGATACTCCTTGTTTCCCCATCCCAGGGCTTGTCTTTAAACCCTTCTTTTTGGTTAGAAAGATGGGAGACTCTGTCTCTTCCTAGAGAAGACTGGCTCTGGAACACTTTTTAAAGTGTGTTTGTGGCACCTGAAAGTTCCCTGCTTCCTACGCTCACGTTCTAAAGTTTGAAAGAACACATCATTTCTAGTTTGATGCGTATCCAAAACCAAGAACGCAACGCAAAGGAGTGCTTGCCATATTTCACTCCACGATGGAGTCACAGTTTTTCCTTAGACATCGTTTTAGCATAAAGTAAATTGTATTTCCAGGATCACTGCCAAACACAACAATACAAATGATGATGACCAAAAACAGCAAAATGTGAGTGGGCCAAAAGTGATGGTGTTTCATAAGGAAATCCCAGACATAGTCTAAAGATGCTTTGGTTTTACTTGAAGATTAATTAATTAAACCAGGCTGGCAAAGTCCCAACCTACAGAACTGTACTAGTGGAGAACTCACTAGAAACTCAACAGAAAAACAAATGACAATTCCACGGTTCTTAAATGGAAATAATTATATCTCAACAATCAGTGATTGTGAAAATGAATCTCAGAATAATCTGTTTGTTTGTTTGTCTGCTTGCTTGCTTGGTTTTGAAACTACATATACCCTGTCATGTCTTCTTTTTTTGAAAAAATTGTATTGGAGTATAGTTGCTTCACAATGTTGTGTCAGTTTCTCCTGTACAGCAGAGTCAGTCAGCTATATGTATATATCAGTTCAGTGCAGTTCAGTTCAGTTGCTCAGTTGTGTCCGACTTTTTGAGACCCCATGAATCGCAGCACGCCAGGCCTCCCTGTCCATCACCAACTCCCGGAGTTCACTCAGACTCACGTCCATCGAGTCATTGATGCCATCCAGCCATCTTATCCTCTGTCGTCCCCTTCTCCTCCTGCCCCCAATCCCTCCCAGCATCAGGGTCTTTTCCAATGAGTCAACTCTTTGCATGAGGTGGCCAAAGTACTGGAGTTTCAGCTTTAGCATCATTCCTTCCAAAGAACACCCAGGGCTGATCTCTTTCAGAGTGGACTGGTTGGATGTCCTTGTAGTCCAAGGGACTCTCATATATATCCCTTCTTTTCTGGATTTCCTTCCCATTTAGGTCATCACAGAGCATTGAGTAGAGTTTTTTGTGCTATACAGTAGATTATCATTAGTTATCTATTTTACATATAGTATCAACTGGCTTAGTTTAACTTCTTTGGACGAGTGGGCTTCATACAGCAGCTCCTCTCTGGGACCAAGACACCTGCATTACAGCCTCAATGGTGTGGATGATATGGTATAAAATCACTGAATCAAAATTCTATTTTGCTTCTGTTTTTTTAATTGAGATAAATTCACATAACATAAAATCCACCATGTGAACCTTTTTAAAGCACATCATTTAGTGGCTTCTGATACATTCACAATGTTTCTTTATTTATTTTTTATTTTTGTCTCTGCCGAGTCTTTGTTGCTGCATGCTGGCTTCCTCTAGTTGCAGTGAGCGGGGGCTGTTCTTCATTGTGGTGTGTGAGCTTTTTGCGGTGGCTTCTCTTGCTGCAGAGCACCGGCTCTAGGCGTGCGGGATTCAGCAGTTGCAGCACATGGGTTCAGTGTTTGTGGCTTGATAGCTTAGTTGCTCCAAGGCAAGTGGTATCTTCCCAGGCTATGGATCAAACCCGTGTCCCCTGGGTTGGCAGGGTATCCCCTGGGTTGGCAGGTAGATTCTTATCCACTGTCCCACCAGGGAAGTCCACAGTCCTTCTCTTTAATTCTTCAGACTGAGTCAAGGGGAAAATCTATCTGGTGTTGCCATATCTTTAATAACACTAATATTTCATGAGGCCCCTTATTTAAAAAAAAAAAAGAGGGGCAACAAGCTTACAGTCTTTGGTAAATAAGCATGCAATTAGAATTCGAGAACATAAATCTGGTGTTTTGTTTGTATTTATTGTTTCATTTCAGTTCAGTCGCTTAGTCAGGTCCAGCTCTTTGAGACCCCATGGACTGCAGCATGCCAAGCTTCCCTGTTCGTCACCAACTCCCAGAGCTTACTCAAACTCATGTCCATTGAGTTGGTGATGCCATCCAACCATCTCATCCTCTGTCATCCCCTTCTCCTCCTGCCTTCAATCTTTCCCAACATCAGGGTGTTTTCCAGTGAGTCAGTTCTTCACATCAGGTGGCCAAAGTATTGGAGTTTCAGCTTCAGCATCAGTCCTTCCAATGAATATTCAGGACTGATTTCCTTTATCATAGACTGGTTGGATCTCCTTGCAATCCAAGGGACTCTCAAGAGCCTTCTCCAACACCACAGTTCAAAACCATCAATTCTTCAGCACTCAACTTTCTTTATAGTCCAACTCTCACATCCATACATGACTACCGGAAAAACCATAGCTTTGACTAGACAGACCTTTGTCAGCAAAGTGATATCTTTGCTTTTTAATATGCTGTCTAGATTGGTCATAGCTTTTCTTCCAAGGAGCAAGTGTCTTTTAATTTCATGGCTGCTGTCACCATCTGCAGTGATTTTGGGGCCCCCAAAATAAAGTCTCTCATTGTTTTCATTGTTTTCCCATCTATTTGCCATGAAGTAATAGGACCTGATGCTCTGATCTTAGTTTTCTGAATGTTGAGAAAGCTTTTTTAAGACAACTTTTTCACTCTCCTGTTTCATTTTCATCAAGAAGCTCTTTAGTTCCTCTTCACTTTCTGCTATAACAGTTGT